>NC_133426.1:85425000-88183333 GCF_049350105.2 Macaca mulatta
TTGTTAATCATCCCTAACCGTTTTCTTGTGAAATCTTTAGGTTTTTCCAAATATGAAATATCTTCTTCAAACAAGGACAATTTTAATTCCAGCTAGAGTGATCAGAGAAAAGAAATACATAAATGGCATCCAAATTGAAAAAGAAGATCTTCTACAATGATGTTGTATAACAGTGTTGAAGGTGCCAATCCTTATTGTGATCCAGACCTCAGAGAAAAGGTTTCTAGCTTATCCCCATTCAGTAAAATCCTAGCTGAGGCAGGAAATATATGGCTTTTATTATGTTGAAGTATAATTAGTATCTTTGTATAGCAAGTTTTTTGAGAACATTTATCATAAAGAAATCTTAAATTTTCTTAAATGTTTTTCAGTGTCAATTGAAATAATCAAATGTCAATTGAAAGAATCAATTCTTCATTTTGTTGATATTTTATATTACATTGATTCATTTGCTTATGTTAAACCATCCTTGCATTCCAGGAAACAATCCCGCTTGGTCATAATAAATGATCTTTTTAAGGTTTTGCATTCTATTTGCTAATATTTTGTTAGGATTTTTGTATCAATATTCATCAGAGATATTGGCCTGTAGTTTTCTTTATGTGTCTTTGCCTGATTTTGCTCAGGATAACACCCTAATACTCACCTTGTAGAATGAGTTTGGAAGTTTTTTTCCTCCTCTATTTTTCAGAATAGTTTGAGTAGAATTCGTATTAGTTCTTCTTTAAATGTTTCTTTAATTGTTTGATAGAATTTAGCAGTAAAGCCAATGGGTCCTTGGCTTTTATTAATTGAAGACTTTTTATTACAGCTTGAATCATATAGCATGTTATTGGTGTGTTAATGCTTAGCATTTCTTTTTAAAAATTTTTTAATTATACTTTAAGTTCTAGAGTACATGTGCACAATGTGCAGGTTTGTTACATATGTATACATGTGCCATATTGTTGTGCTGCACCCGTTAAATCATCATTTACATTAGTTATATCTCCTAATGCTATTCCTCCCCCTTCGCCCCACCCAATGACAGGAACCAGTGTGTGATGTTCCACACCCTGTGTCCAAGTGTTCTTATTTTTCAATTCCCACCTATGAGTGAGAACACGTGGTGTTTGGTTTTTCTGTCCTTGAAATAGTTTGCTGAGAATGATGGTTTCTAGCTTCATCCGTGTCCCTACAAAGGACATGAACTCATCCATTTTTATGAATGCATAGTATTCCATGGTGTGTATGTGCCACATTTTCTTAATTGAGTATATCATTGATGGACATTTGGGTTGGTTCCAAGTCTTTGCTATTGTGAATAGTGCCGCAATAAACATACGTGTGCATGTGTTTTTATAGTAGCATGATTTGTAATCCTTTCGGTATTTGCCCAGTAATGGGATGGCTGGATCAAATGGTATTTCTACTTCTAGATCCTTGAGGAATCACCACACTGTCTTCCACAATGGTTGAACTAGTTTACAGTCCCACCAACAGGGCAAAAGTGTTCCTATTTCTCCACATCCTCTCTAGCACCTGTTGTTTTCTGACTTTTTAAAGATTGCCATTCTAACTGGTGTGAGATGGTATCTCATTATGGATTTGATTTGCGTTTCTCCGATGGCCAGTGATGATGAGCATTTTTTCATGTTTCTGTTGGCTGCATAAATGTCTTCTTTTGAGAAGTGTCTGTTCATATCTTTGCCCACTTTTTGATGGGTTTGTTTGATTTCTTCTTCTAAATTTGTTTATGTTCTTTGTAGATTCTGGACATTAACCCTTTGTCAGATGGGTGGATTTAAAAAATTTTCTCCCATTCTGTAGGTTGCCTGTTCACTCTGATGGTAGTTTCTTTTGCTGTGCAGAAGCTCTTTAGTTTAATTAGATCCCATTTGTCAATTTTGGCTTTTGTTGCCATTGCTTTTGCTGTTTTAGACATGAAGTCCTTGCCCATGCCTATGTCCTGAATGGTATTGCCGAGGTTTAATTCTAGGGTTTTTATGGTTTTATATTTAACTTTTAAGTCTTTAATCCATCTTGAGTTAATTTTTGTATAAGGTGTAAGGAAGGGATTCAGTTTCAGCTTTCTACTTATGGCTAGCCAGTTTTCTCAGCATCATTTATTAAATAGGGAATCCTTTCCCTATTTCTTGTTTTTCTCAGGTTTGTCAAAGATCAGATGGCTGTAGATGTGTGGTATTATTTCCAAGGGCTCTATTCTGATCCACTGGTCTATATCTCTTTTTTGGTACCAGTACCATGCTGTTTTGGTTACTGCAGTCTTGTAGTATAGTTTGAAGTCAGGTAACGTGATGTCTCCAGCTTTGTTCTTTTGGCTTAGGAATATCTTGGCCATGCAGGGTCTTTTTTGGCTCCATATGAACTTTAAAGTTGTTTTTCCCAATTCTGTGAAGAAAGTGATTGGTAGCTTAATGTGGATGGCATTGAAACTATAAATTACCTTGGGCAGTATGGCCATTTTCACAATATAAATTCTTCCTATCTATGAGCATGGAATGTTCTTCCATTTGTTTGTGTCCTCTTTTATTTCGTTGAGCAGTGGTTTGTAGTTCTCCTTGAAGAAGTCCTTCTTATCTTTTGCAAGTTGGATTCCTAGGTATTTTATTCTCTTTGAAGCAAATGTGAATGGGAATTCACTCATGTTTTCACTCTCTGATTGTCTGTTATTGGTGTATAGGAATTTTTGTGAATTTTGCACATTGATTTTATATCCTGAGACTTTGCTGAGTTTACTTATCAGTTTAAGGAGATTTGGGGCTGAGACAATGGGGTTTTCTAACTATACAATCATATCATCTGCAAACAGGGACATTTTTACTTTTTCTTTTCCTAATTGAATACCCTTTATTTCTTTCTCTTTCCTGATTGCCCTGGCCAGAACTTCCAACACTGTGTTGAATTCGAGTGGTGAGAAAGGGCATCCCTGTCTTGTGCCAGTTTTCAAAGGGAATGCTTCCTGTTTTTGCCCATTCAGTATGATATTGGCTGTGGGTTTGTCATAAATAGCTCTCATTATTTTGAGATATGTCCCATCAATACCTAGTTTATTGAGAGTTTTTTGCTATTGAATTTTGTCAATGGACTTTTCTGCATCTGTTGAGATAATCATGTGGTTTTTGTCTTTGGTTCTGTTTATATGATGGATTACGTTTATCAATTTGTGTATGTTGAACCACTCTTGCATCCCAGGGACGAAGCCAACTTGATTGTGGTGGTTAAGCTTTTTGATGTGCTGCTTGATTTGGTTTGCCAGTATTTTATTGAGGATTTTTGCATCGATGTTCATCAGGGATATTGGTCTAAAATTCTCTTTTATGTTGTTTATCTGCCAGGCTTTTGAATCAGGATGTTGCTGGCCCCATAAAATGAAATAGGGAGTAGTTTCTATTGATTGGAATAGTTTCAGAAGGAGTGGTACCAGCTCCTCTTTGTACCTCTGGTAAATTTCAGCTGTGAATCCTTCTGGTCCTGTGTCCAGGAATTTAACTATTTCTTCTAGATTTTCTAGTTTATTTGCATAGAGGTGTTTATAGTATTATCTGATGGTAGTTTGTATTGCTGTGGGATCCGTGGTGATATGCCCTTTCTCATTTTTTATTGCATCTATTTGATTCTTGTCTCTTTTCTTCTTTATTAGTGTTGCTAGTGGTTTTTCAATTTTGTTGAACTTTTCGAAAAACCAGCTCCTGGATTCGTTCATTTTTTGAAGGTTTTTTTTGTGTCTCTATCTCCTTCAGTTCTGCTCTGATCTTAGTTATTTGTTTCCTTTTGCTGGTTTTTGAATGTGTTTGCTCTTGCTTCTCTAGTTCTTTTAATTGTGATGTTAGAGTGTCAATTTTAGATGTTTCCTGCTTTCTCTGTGGACATTTAGTGCTATAAATTTCCCTCTACACACTGCTTTAAATGTGTCCCTGAGATTCTGGTATGTTGTGTCTTTGTTCTCATTAGTTTCAAAGAACATCTTTATTTCTGCCTTCATTTTGTTATGTACCCAGTAGTAATTCAGGAGCAAGTTGTTCAGTTTCCACGTAGTTGAGCAGTTTTGAATGAATTTCTTAATCCTGAGTTCTAGTTTTATTGCGCTGTGATCTGAGAGACAGTTTCTTGTGATTTCTGTTATTATACATTTTCTGAGGAGTACTTTACCTCCAACTATGTGGTCAATTTTGGAATAAGTGTGATGTGGTGCTGAGAAGAATGTATATTCTGTTGATTTGGGGTGGAGAGTTCTGTAGATGTCTATTACGTCCACTTGGTGCAGAGCTGAGTTCAATTCCTGGATATCCTTGTTAACTTTCTGTCTCATTGATCTGTCTAAAGTTGACAGTGGGGTGTTAAAGTCTCCCATTATTATTGTGTGGGAGTCTAAGTCTCTTTGTAGGTCTCTAAGAACTTGCTTTATGAATCTGGGTGCTCCTGTATTGGGTGCATATATATTCAGGATAGTTAGCTCTTCCTGTTGAATTGATCCCTTTACCATTATGTAATGGCCTTCTTTGTCTCTTTTGACCTTTGTTGGTTTAAAGTCTGTTTTATCAGATACTAGGATTTCAACCCCTGTTTTTTTGTTTTCCATTTCTTGGTAGACCTTCTTCCATCTCTTCATTTTGAGCCTATGCATGTTTCTGCACACGAGATGGGTCTCCTGAATACAGCACACTGCTGAGTCTTGACTCTTTAGCCAATTTGCCATTCTGTGTCTTTTAATTGGAGCATTTAATACATTGACATTTAAGGTTAATTTTCTTATGTGTAAATTTATTCCTGTCATTATGATGTTAACTGGTTGTTTTGCTCATTAGTTGGTGCAGTTTCTTCCTAGCATTGGCAGTCTTTACAATTTGGAATGTTTTTCCAGTGGCTGGTACTGGTTGTTCCTTTCCATGTTTAATGCTTCCTTCAGAAGTTCTTTTAAGTCAGGACTGGTGGTGACAATACCTCTCAGCATTTGTTTGTCTATAAATGATTTTATTTCTCTTTCACTCATGAAGCTTAGTTTGGCTGGATACGAAATTCTGGATTGAAAATTGTTTTCTTTAAGAATGTTGAATATTGGCCCCCACTCTCTCTCAGATTGTATATTTTCTGCCAAGAGATCCGCTGTTAGTCTGATGGGCTTCCCTTTGTGGGTTACCCTGACCTTTCTCTCTGGCTGCCCTTAACATTTTTTCCTTCATTTCAACTTTGGTGAATCTGACAATTATATGTCTTGAGTTGCTCTTCTCGAGGAGTATCTTTGTGGCATTCTCTGTATTTCCTAAATTTGAAAGTCGGCCTGCTTCACTAGGTTGGGGAAATTCTCCTGGATAATATCCTGCAGAGTGTTTTCCAACTTGGTTCCATTCTCATCACTTACAGGTACACCAATTAGCCATAGATTTGGTCTTTTCACATGGCCCTATATTTCTTGGAGGCTTTGTTCATTTATTTTTACTCTTTTTCTCTAAATTTCCCTTGTCACTTCATTTCATTCATTTGATCTTCAATCACTGATACCCTTTCTTCCATTTGACCAAATTGGCTACTGAAACTTGTACATGCATCATGTAGTGTTGTGCCATGGCTTTCAGTTCCATCAGGTCATTTAAGAACTTCTCTACACTGTTTTTTCTAGTTAGCCATTGGTCTAATCTTTTTTCAAGGTTTTTAGCTTCTTTGTGATGGGTTTTAACATCCTCCTTTAGCTTGGAGACATTTGTTATTACCGATTGTCTGAAGCCTTCTTCTCTCAAATTGTCAAATTAATTCTCCGTCCAGTTTTATTCTGTTGCTGGTGAGGAGCTTTGTTCCATTGGAGAAGAAGAGGTGCACTGATTTTTAGAATTTTCAGATTTTCTGCTCTGGTTTCTCCCCATCTTTGTGGTTTTATCTACCTTTGGTCTTTGATGATGGTGATGTACAGATGGGGTTTTGATGTGGATGTCCTTTCTGTTTGTTAGTTTTCCATTTAACAGTCAGGACCCTCAGATGCAGGTCTGTTGGAGTTTGCTGGAGGTCCACTCCAGACCCTGTTTGCCTGAGTATCACCAGCAGAGGCTGAAGAACAGCAAATATTGTAGAATGGCAGATGTTGCTGCCTGATTCTTCCTTTGGAAGCTTTCTCTCAGAGGGGCACCCAGCTGTATGAGGTGTCGGTCAGACCCTACTGGGAGTTGTCTCCCAGTTAGGCTACTCAGTTGTCAGGGATCCACTTGAGGAGGCAGTCTGTCTGTTCTCAGATCTCAAACTCCATGCTGGGAGAACTACTACTCTCTTCAAAGCTGTCTGACAGGGACATTTAAGTCTACAGAAGTTTCTGCTGCCTTTTGTTCAGCTATGCCCTGCCCCCAGAGGTGGAGACTACAGAGGTAGACAGGCCTCTTTGAGCTGCAGTGGGATCCACCCAGTTTGAGCTTCCTGGCCACTTTGTTTACCTACTCAAGCCTTGGCAATGGCAGACGCCCCTCCCTCAGCCTTGCTGACACCTTGCAGTTCAATCTCAGACTGCTGTGCTAGCAGTGAACGAGGCTCCATGGGTGTGGGGCCCTCTGAGCCAGGCACGGGATATAATCTCCTGGTGTACCATTAGCTAAGGTCGTTGGAAAAGCACAGTATTAGGGTGGGAGTGTCTTGAATTTCCTGGTACCATCTGTCATGGGCTTCCCTTTGGTAGGAAAGGGAATTCCCTGACCCCATGCACTTCTCGGGTGAGGTGATGCTCTGCCCTGCTCTGTGGGCTGCACCCACCATCTGATAAGCCCCAGTGACATGAATGTGGTACCTCAGTTGGAAATGCAGAAATCACCTCTCTTCTGTGTCACTCACGCTGGGAGCTGCAGACTGGAGCTTTTCCTATTCTGCCATCATGGAACCTCTCTCCAATGTTTAGCATTTCTTCTTGCTTCAACCTTGATAGGTTTTATGTTTCCAGGAATTTGCCCATTTCTTTTAGATTTTACAGTTTATTGGCTTATACTTGCTTATAGTAGCCACTCATGATTCTTTGAATTTCCACATCATCAGTTTTAATGTCTGCTTTTATATCTTTGATTCTAATTATTTGAGTCTCTTTTTTCTTAGTTTTGTTAAAGGTTTGCATATTTAGTTTAACTTTTCAAAAATCAAACTATGTTTTGTTGATATTGTGCCTTGTTTTCTTCATTTGAATTTCATTTATTTCTACTCTGATATTTACTATTTCTATTCTTCTGTTAATTTGAATTTTGCTTTTCTCTTGCATTCCTAGTCCTTTAAGATACGTTGTTAGATTGCTTATTTGAAATCACTTTTATTTTGATATAGGCACTTGTACCTATAAACTCCCCTCTTACTACTGTTTTTACCATATCTTGTAGGATTTTTGTTGCTTGTTTGTTTGTTTGTTTCTGAGACAGGATCTCACTCTGTCAGCCGGACTAGAGTGCAGTGGCATTATCTTAGCTCACTGCAACCTCCACCTCTCAGGTTCAAGAGATTTTCCCACCTCAGCCTCCTGAGTATCTGGAACTACGGGTGTGCACCACCACATCAAGTTAACTTTTTGTAATTTTTGGTAGACAAGGGTTTTCCCGTGATGGACAGGCTGGTCTTGCACTCCTAACTTCAAGTAATCTGCCCACCTCAGCCTTCCAAATTGCTGAGATTACAGGTGTGAGGCACCATGCCTGGCATTCCATAGGTTTTGATGGATGTGTTGTGTTTCCATTATCATTTGTATTAAATTTTTTTCCAATTTTCTTCTTAATTTCTTCATTGACCCACTGGTCATTCAGGAGCAAATGGTTTAATTTCTATATACATACATAATTTTGCAAAATTCCTCTTATTATTGGTTTCTAGTTTTATTTCATTGTGGACACAGAACATGCTTAATATTATTTCTATTTTTTAAATGTTTTAACATTTTTTTTGTGACTTAACATATGGTCTATATTTGAGAATAATCCATGTGTGGAGGAAAAGAAGGTGTACTCTGCAGGCATTGGATGAAATATTCTGTAAATATTTGTTAGATTTATTTGTTGTACAGTGCAAATTAAGTCTGACTACTCTTCATTTATTTTTTGTCTGTGAAATCTGTCCAATGCTAAAGTGGGGAGTTAAAGTCTCCAGTTCTTATTATATTGGGGTCTACCTCTCTCTAGCTCTCATAATATTTGCTTTATACATCTGGGTACTCCAGTGTGAGGTGCATACACATACACACACACACACACACACACACACACACGCATATATATTTTCATATGTATATATAATTTTTTTGCTGAATTGACTCCATCATTATATAGTGATATTCTTTGTCTCTTCTTGTAGTTTTTATCTTGAAATCTATGTTGTCTTATATAAGTATAGCTACTCTTGCTTTCTTTTATTTGCTTTCCATTGACATGATATATTTTTTTCTATTCATTTATTGTCAGTCTATGTCTTTATACACAAAGTGTGTATCTTGTAGGCAACAGATCAGTAGGTCTTGTTTAATCATCCATTCATCCATTATATGTCTTTTGATTGGAGAGTTTATTACCATTTAATGTTATGATTAATAAGCAAGAACTAATTTTAGTAATTTTCTTGTTTCTTTTCCTGTTGCTTTGTGGTGTTTTTCTCTCTCTTTTTTTTTTCCTTCATATCTTTCTTTAGTAAAGGTAAAATTTTCCTGGCGATACAATTTAGTTTTTTGCTTCTAATATTTTGTGTTTCCATTGCAAATCTTTTGGTTTGGAATTATTATGAAGCTTGCAAATACTATCTGATAACCCAATATTTTAATCTGATAAGAACTTAACAATATCTGCATAAACTAATAAACAAAAAAGTAAAAACAAAACTAATAAAAATTCTATACTTTAACTTTGCTCCTTCACTTTTTAGCTTTTTGTTGTTTCTATTTATATCTTATTGTGCTGTCTATGTTTTAAACACTTTTTGTAGCTATTATTTTTATTGGTTCATCATTTAATCTTTCTTTTAGGGTAAGAGTAGTTTACACACCACAGTTACAGTGTTATACTATGCTGTGATTTTCTGTATACTTATTGTTACCAGTGAGTTTTATTTATTCAAGTGACTTCTTATTGTTCATCAATATCCTCTTTTGATTCAGTACTCCCATTAACGTTTCTTTTAGAATAGAATTGGTGTTGATAAAATTGTTCAGCTTTTATTTTTCTGGGAAAATCTTTGTTTCTTCTTCATGTTTGAAGGATGTTTTTGCCAGATATACTCTTTTAGGATAAAAGTTTTATTTTTCCTTCAGCACTTTATATATTTAATGCCATTATCTTTTGTCCTGTAAGGTTTCTACAGAAAAGTCTGCTGTCAGGTGTATTGGAACTCCACTGTATGTTATTTATTGCTTTTCTCTTGCTGCTTTTCAGATCTTTTCCTTTTCCTTGACCCTTGAGAATTTTATTATTAATTTCCTTGAGGTAGGCTTCTTTGGGTTATATTGCCTTGGGGTTCTATAATCTTTTTTTTCCTTGGATATTGGTATTTTTACCTAGATTTAGGAAGTTTTCTGTTAATGTCTCTTTGAATAAGCCTTCTACTTCTCTCTGTTTTCAACCTCCTTTTTAAGGCCAGTAACTCAGATTGGCCCTTTTGCACTATTTTCTAGATTTTGTATAAGTGCTTCATTGGTTTTTGTTTTTGTTTTTGTTTTTTCCTTTTTCTTCTGTTTATCTGAGAGTGTATTTTAAACAGCTTATCTTCAAGCTCACTAATTCTTTTTCTTCTGCTTGATGGGTTTTGTTATTGAAAGACTCTTTTGCATTCTTCCATATGCCTTCTGCATTGTTCAACTCCAGAAATGATGCAGATTCTTTTTCATTATTTGAATTCCGTTGTTAAATTTATCTGAAAAAATTCAAAATTTCTTTCTCTTGCCTGATTGCCCTAGCCAGAACTTCCAACACTATGTTGAATAGGAGTGGTGAGAGAGGGCATCCCTGTCTTGTGCCAGTTTTCAAAAGGAATGCTTCCAGTTTTTGCCCATTCAGTATGATATTGGCTGTGGGTTTGTCATAAATAGCTCTTATTATTTTGAGATACGCTCCATCAATATCGAATTTATTGAGTTTTTAGCATGAAGGGCTGTTGAATTTTGTCAAAGGCCTTTTCTGCATCTATTGAGATAATCATGTGGTTTCTGTCCTTGGTTCTGTTTATACGCTGGATTACGTTTATTGATTTGTGTATGTTGAACCAGCCTTTCATCCCAGGGAGGAAGCCCACTTGATCTTGGTGGATAAGCTCTTTGATGTGCTGCTGGATTCAGTTTACCAGTATTTTATTGAGGATTTTGGATAAAGTGTATTCAGTTAGGAAAAGAAGAAGTCAAATTGTCCCTGTTTGAAGATGACATGGTTGTATATTTAGAAAACCCCATTTTCTCAGCCCAAAATCTCCTTAAGCTGATAAGCAACTTCAGCAAAGTCTCAGGATACAAAATCAATGTGCAAAAATCACAAGCATTCTTATACACCAGTAACAGACAAACAGAGAGCCAAGTCATGGATGAACTCCCATTCACAATAGCTTCAAAAGAATAAAATATCTAGGAATCCAACTTACAAGGAATGTAAAGGACCTCTTCAAGGAGAATTACACACCACTGCTCAGTGAAATAAAAGAGGACACAAACAAATGGAAGAACATACAATGCTCATGGATAGGAAGAATCAATATTGTGAAAATGGCCATACTGCCCAAAGTAATTTGTAGATTCAATGCCATCCCCATTAAGCTACCAATGCCTTTCTTCACAGAATTGGAAAAAACTGCTTTAAAGTTCATAAGGAACCAAAAAAGAGCCCACATTGCCAAGACAATCCTAAGCCAAAAGAACAAAGCTAGAGGCATCACCCTACCTGACTTCAAACTATACGACAAAGCTACAGTAACCAAAACAGCATGGTACTGGTACCAAAACAGAGATATAGACCAATGGAACAGAACAGAGTCCTCAGAAATAATACCACACATCTACAGCCACCTGATCTTTGATAAACCTGAGAAAAACAAGAAATGGGGAAAGGATTCCCTATTTAATAAATGGTGCTGGGAAAATTGGCTAGCCATAAGTAGAAAGCTGAAACTGGATCCTTTCCTTACTCCTTATACGAAAATTAATTCAAGATGGATTAGAGACTTAAATGTTAGACCTAAAACCATAAAAACCCTAAAAGAAAACCTAGGTAATACCATTCAGGACATAGGCATGGACAAGGACTTCATGTTTAAAACAGCAAAAGCAATGGCAACAAAAGCCAAAATTGACAAATGGGATCTAATTAAACTAAAGAGCTTCTGTACAGCAAAAGAAACTACCATTAGAGTGAACAGGCAACCTACAGAATGGGGGAAAATATTTGCAATCTACTCATCTGATGAAGGGCTAATATCCAGAACCTATAAAGGACTCCATCAAATTTACAAGAAAAAAACAAACAATCCCATCAAAAAGTGGGCAAAGGTTATGTACAGACAGTTCTCAAAAGAAGACATTCGTACAGCCAACGGACACATGAAAAAATGCTCATCATCACTGGACATCAGAGAATTGCAAATCAAAACCAAAATGAGATACCATCTCACACCAGTTAGCATGGCAATCATTAAAAAAATCAGGAAACAACAAGTGTTGGAGGATGTGGAGAAATAGGGACACTTTTACACTGTTGGTGGGACTGTAAACTAGTTCAACCATTGTGGAAAACAGTGTGGCCATCCCTCAAGGATCTAGAACTAGAAATACCATTTGACTCAGCCATCCCATTACTGCGGATACTCCCAAAGGATTATAAGTCATGCTGCTATAAAGACACATGCACACATATGTTTATTGCGGCACTATTCACAATAGCAAAGACTTGGAATCAATCTAAATGTCCATCAGTGACAAACTGGATTAAGAAAATGTGGCACATATACACCATGAAATACTATGCAGCCATCAAAAAGGATGAGTTTGTGTCCTTTGTAGGGACATGGATGCAGCTGGAAACCATCATTCTCAGCAAACTATCGCAAGAACAGAAAACCAAACACCACGTGTTCTCACTCAAAGGTGGGAATTGAACGATGAGATCACTTGTACACAGGAAAGGGAACATCACACACCGGGTCCTATTATGTGGAGGGCGGGTGGGGAGGGATAGCATTAGGAGATATACCTAATGTAAATGACGAGTTAATGGGTGCAGCACACCAACATGGCACATGTATACACATGTAACAAACCTGCATGTTGTGCACATGTACCCTAGAACTTAAAGTATAATTAAAAAAAAAAAGGTTAAAAATAATTCAAAATTTCTTCTCTGTTTTATCTTGAATTTCTTTGATTTTTCTCAAGAAAGCTTTTTGAATTCCCTCTGTTACATATCTCTATTTCTTTAGGATTGGTCACTGCTGGTTTATTTGGTGAGGTAATGTCTTCCTGGATTGTCTTGAACGTTGTATATGTTTATCTATGTCTGGGCATTGAAGAATTAGATATTTATTGTAGTCTTCACAGTCTTGTCTTTTCTTGTACCTGACCTTCTTGGGAAGGCTTTTCAGATATTTGAAAGGACTTTGATGTTGTGATCTAAGCTATATCTACCTTTGGTGAGACCACAAGCCCAGTTGAGTGTGGTAGTTATTACAGACTCGTACAGGTACTGCAATGATTGTTTTGCACAAGATCTGGAAGTTATCCGGATTTCCAATCAGAGACTCTTTTTCTCTTTCCTTATTTCCTTCCAAACAAACAGTGTCTCTCTTCTCGGAGCCACCTTGAGCTGTGGGTAGTCTGATACAAATGCCCCTCTGACCACCACCCTTAAGACTGTGCTGGGTCTTACCTGAAGCCAGAACAACAATGGGACTCAACCAAAGCCTGCTTTAACCACTCCCAGGCTACTCTCTGTGTTCATTCAGGGTGCTGAGACACTATGATCAGCAGGTGGTAAAGGCATTCAGGCCTATAACTTTGCCTTCAAGGTGTTGAGTTCTCCTAGGTCCCAGTCAGGTCCAGGAGGCAGGGACTAGAGTAAAGAACCTTGGAAGTCTTCCCGGTGGGCCATTGTATTGCAGCTGAGCTGGTACTCAAACCACAAGGTATGGTTGTTCTTACTTTTCACTTCTCTTTTTTTCAAAGGCAGAGGAGCCTCACTCCATGACCACTACAATGACAGGCCTATGGGGAGTACTGGCAGACTACTGCCAATATTCTCTTAAGGCCCAAGAGCTCTTCAGTTAGCTTGCAGTATATGTAGCCTGTCCTGGGACTCATCCTTCAGAAGAGTGGTCTCCCTTCTGTCCCAGGGCCAGGCCAGAAATTCTGTTGAAGAGTAACGTCCTGGAACTGGGAATCCTAAAACTCCACTTGGTGCTTTAAACCTATATTGCCAAGCTGGTACTTAAAGTGCAAGAGAAAGTTCCCTTTGCTATTTTTTTCACTTTTCTCAAGCAGAAGGAATCTCACCCCCATAGCCACCACAGCTGAGAATATGCTGAGTCTCACTGGAGGTCAGCAAGTCTCAGCTTCTTACCCAAGGCCCTCATCTGAGTACCGGGGTATCGCTGCTGTTTGTTCAGGGCCCAAGGGCTCCTTAGTTAGGAGTTGATGCGTTGCATGACTGAGTTCCCTTCAAGGAGCAGGTTCAAGGTCTGTCTGGAAATGTTCAGGAGCTAGGGCCTAGCATAGAGACCCCATGACATTGGCTGGTGCCCTACCCTGCTGTAGCTGAGCTGATATCCAAAATACAAAACAGAGTTCCTCTCACACTTCTTTTTCCTTTTCTCAAGTATAACAAAGGGGTATCTATTGGAGCTGTGAAATGAGCAGCCTGGGGTTAGAGGAGGGGTGATGACAGCACTCCATTAGCCTCCCCAGCTGGTATCTCTGTAGTCATGTGACCCCCAGTTCACTGTTTCTGAGCCCAGTTCAACCCTAGGACTCACCTAAGTGTTGCAGGCCTTGTGGTCTAGACCAGCTTTCAAGTTTATTTTGGACCCCAGAGTACTTTAGTCTGCAGTAGTGTGACTTGAAGGAACTCAAGTTCCAATCACTGGGGTCAGCAATTCCCCTCTAGCTAGGGCTGTTTTAAATGTGTCCTCTGTGAGTGTTAGCTGAGTTTGGTTTAGTTTTGCTTTCTGCTGTAACAAGGGCAGCACTGTCTTCAATGCCTCACAATTGCTGTCTTGTTCTCTCCCCAGGAAACAGAAATGCTGTCTGCACCATGCAGCTGCTGTCAGGGTGTACTGAAGGGGTGGCATCAACAGTTGAATACTGTTTTTCCTACCTCTTCAGTGCTTCTTTCAGAAACATAAAGTTAAAACCCAGTACTGTGAGTGCTCACTTGATTTTTGGTTCTTAAGAAGGTGCTTTTTTGGGGTGTGTAGATAGTTGTTAAATCTGTGTCCTTACAAGGGGGATGATTGATGGAACCTTTTACTCTGCCATCTTGCTCCACCCCTTCTCTTACATTACCTATCTCTTAATTGGATGCTGTGGTTTATTGTTTTTGATAGATTCATCTTATAGTCTTCATACTAGATATATGAACAGATTGCAAACCACAATTACTATATTAGAGGATTTTACATTTGTTTGTGTACTTGTTTAACCAGTGACTTTTATATATTCAAATGTTTTCTTATTGTAAATTAGTTTACTTTTCTTTTATGTTGATGAATTTCTTTTTAACATTTCTTGTAAGGCAGGTCTAGTGGTGATGAATTCTCCAGTTTTGTTTTGTTTTGTTTTGTTTTTTTGATCTGGGAAAGACATTATGTTACCTTCATGCTTGAAGAATAATTTTGCTGGTTACAATATTACAGATAGGCAGAGTATTTTTTTTTTTCTTTAGCACTTTGTACATGCCATCCTACTCCCTCCTGGCCTGTGTAGTTTTCATTGAGAAGTCTGTTGCCAGATGAATCTGAGTTTTTTATACGTTAATTTCTTTTATCTCGTTATTTTAGAATCTTCTCTTTGTTCTTGAGCTTTGCAATTTTAATTATTAAATCCCTTGGGGTAGTCTTATTTGAGTTGTATCTTTTTAAATCTCTGCC
This sequence comes from Macaca mulatta, assembly GCF_049350105.2. NCBI lineage: Eukaryota > Metazoa > Chordata > Mammalia > Primates > Cercopithecidae > Macaca > Macaca mulatta. The sequence continues at coordinate 85,440,052 of NC_133426.1, forward strand.
TTCTAGTACCTAGATACTTATATTATACTCTAAGTTCAGAAAGTGTTCAGTTATTATTTCTTTGAATAAACTCTACACCTCTTGGCCTTTCTTGATTTCTTGGATATCCATCATTCTTCAAGTTGCTCTTTTGAGGTTATTCTCTCTATCTTGTGGATTGATTTTTTTTTTTTTTGACAGAGTTTCACGCTGTCAGCCAGATTGGAGTGCAGTGGCATGATCTTGGCTCACTGCAACCTCGGCCTCCTGGGCTCAAACAATTCTCCTGCCTCAGCCTCCCAAGTAGCTGGTATTGCAGGTGTGAGCCACTACGCCCAGCTACTTTTTGTATTTTTAGTAGAGATGGGTTTTCACCATGTTGGCCAGGCTGGTCTCGAACTCCTGACCTCAGGTAATCCACATGCCTCGACCTCCCAAAGTACTGGGATTACAGGCGTGAGCCACTGTGCCCGGTCAGATATTTTTTATTCCTACAGATTCTTTTTTCTTTTTTTCTCTGATTGTAAATTTTTTATGTCCTGTCTTTGTGTTCACTGATTCTCCTGCTTGATTCATTCTGCTGTTGACAGCCTCTAATGCATTTTTTTTAATTTAGCAAATGTATTTCTTAGTTTCAAGATTTCTGTTTGATTTTTTTAAATGTTTCAATCTCTTTGTTGAATCTGTCTGATAGATTTCTGAACTGCTTTTCTGTGTTACCTTTGAGTTGCTGAGTTTCTTTAGAACTACTCTTTTGAATTCATTATGTGAGAATGTACACTTTTCTATCTTGTTAGGGTCAATCACTGATATTTTCCTTTGTCTCTTTGAAGAGGATATAATTTACTGCTTGCTATAGTTTGTGTGTGTGTGTGTGTGTGTGTGTGTGTGTGTGTGTGTATGTGTGACAGAGAGAGAGAGAGAGAAAGAGAGAGAGAGAGAGAGAGAGAGAGAGAGCATGTACTTTAATGGTTCACAATAAATATTAGTTACTTATTCTAGTCTTCACCGTCTGATTTGTTTTGGTCTTTCTCAGGTATGTTTGCTTAGAGGTTCTCCACAGGTGTGTGTGAATCCTCTAAATCCTAAATTGCTGTTTCCTTTTTGGCACTAGATGACACCTTAAGCCCAGGTATGCCTCTTGCACATTTGGCTTACTGCCTGTTCCAGATGGGGTTAGTCTCAAAGGGGATACTTCAGCTGTTTTGGAAGACTGGCTAAGGATTCATACCGAGAAGATCTACAGAGTGTGTTTTCTACAGTGTGATGTTGCTAAACAGGCACCTGATTTGGCATCTTATTTGGCTGAAAGAAAGAGAAGAGTTTTGCAAGGTGGTGTTTTTATTTCCCCTTCCCCTCTTTGTCTCTAGCTGCCCTCAGGTTTTCTTCTTCTAATAGGCACTAGCAGTTCATCCTGTTGGTTGAAGCAGAGATGGTTCTTCTGTAGGGAATGCAAGATGGTAAAGAAGCAGGCCATTTGCCTTGATCTCACTTTTTAAAATGTGGAATCCGTGATTGTGAAGGGAATTTTCCATGCATGATGTCTGGCAAGTTGGGAAAGCAGCATCAGAAACAGAGAAATTTGTTTATCTTACCATTTACTTGGTGATTTTTATTTCTCTGTGGCCCCAGAAATCATCTCAGGCTCACATTTTAGTTCTGGGATTTTGCTGGTTATTATCGTAGCACTGGATGTTTGTTTTTGGTTTTCTATGAGAGGGAGTGAAGCCAGATTGACTCTACTCCACCATTTTGGTGACATCACCTCCTCTTTCTTCATTCTTGACATTCATAGTTTTTTGGGTCATAATTCATAATTTCCTTTGTGTTTGAAAAACTTTCTTTAACATTTTTTAGAACAAATCAACTAAATTTTTCTCACCTGGGATTGTCTGTTTCTCAGAGTTAATTTTCCCAGCATGAATTATTTCAGACTAAAAATTTGTAATTTCAACCATTCATTTTATTCAACCAATTGCTCAAGCAATGTATTATTTCTCTCTAGATCCTTTCAAGATTCATTTTAAGCCTTTTATTTTCAGAAGGTTTATTGTGGCACGTCTGTGTGTGCATTTCTTTGCATTTATCCTTTTTTTTTTTAGGGGAAACTCATTTTTTTTTTAAATCTATGGCTTTATGCCTTAATCAAAACATGGAAAACTGTTATTCATAATTGCTTAAAAATATTTTTTGTAAGCTTCTTCAGTGCCCAGGTTAGGATCTAGATCTATCTATATATATATATCATCTATATATCTCTATATCATCTATATCTATCTCTTTAGCTTCCCAGGTACAGATATAGATGGCTGACACAGACACACACACACATACACACACACATACACATATATGCACATGCAAAGAAACATATACATACACAGAGAGAATAAACTTAAAGTCATGTTCTTGAAGTCTTTAGCCAGTCTTTTTATTTTGTTCGTATTTTAGTATTTTGGCACTGATTTTTTGTGTGCTCTGCAGAGATTTTAGCTATAATTATCAAGAGGAATATGGTAGAGTGAGTTGATTTTATCTTATCTGAAATTGAAAGTATGTAGGCCTGTCTGTTCTAACTTGAATGGGGAAAATTGAGGATGCTGGCTGCCAATTTCTAACAACATTATCTTTTATCTTGTACCTGAAATTCCATCAAATCCTTAATTTATTTCATCAACTGATGTGTTTTGAGTATCTAATGCTTTCTAGAAACTTTTATAATTCTCTTGATGCAAATATAATCAAGGGAAACACAGGGTCTGCCTGAAAGTGAAATACCTAGTGAGTGATATATTCAATAAGGAAATACAGGGTCCTATAGTGGCACAGAAAACTATCTACCTCAGACATAAAGAGAAGTCAGGGAAGGCATTCCAAAGTATAATTATAAGTTAGAAACTGAAGAAAAGTCAGTTAATCAAATAAAAATTGATGAAAGAACATCTCAGGAACAAAGAATATTTCTGCAATATTATAGATATAACAGAGTGCATCATACATTATGGAAATGCAAGTACTTCAGCATGGTTGGAGCACAGAATGGTGGTGAGGTGTAGAGTTGTATAAATGAGGTTAGAGTGATAGGCTTATAGAACTTAAATAAACTATAATAATGAGTTTGTTTTAATGATACAGAGAAATCCTTAATTGAATTAAATAGTAGAGTGGCTTGACAGATTTGGCAATTAGAAATATCTCTTTTAGTTAAAAATATATTGATTGTAAAGGGCATAATTGAAAGTTGAAGTAATTGGTAGATGTTGAAAATAACAAGAAATAAAGAGATGATGGCTCTTTGAATCAGAATAGAGGTGACACAGAGAAGTGGCTAAATTTTAAAAATTTAAGAAGATAAAAATCATAGAATTTGATGATTATGTGTGAGGGTATTAGTACATAAATATGTTAAAGGTATTATTTACATTGTGTAAATGAATATATGGAAGAGTGATCAAATAATATCTTCCAAACTCAGACACTTTTAAGACCGAGAGCGTGTGACATTATTAGTTACATTTGAATAACAGATGTAAACTAGGATGGTGCCAAGAAAATCAGGATTTATTTTCCGTCTAGTATATGGCGGTTCTAGTAAGAAAGGGACATGCTTTTTTAAATAAATTTCATGCTTTGTTTAAAAATTTTAAATCTTAAATGCCTATGGGACACACAAGTAATTAAAAAGCTATATTTACTGGTACTTATATATGTATGTATGCATGCGTGTGTGTGTGTGTGTGTGTGTGTGTGTGTATGTGTGTAATGAGAGCTCAGGAGATAGTTATAGACTGGAACTATGGATTTTTGAATCATAATCTTATAAACAGTAATTGTAGATATAGAAGTAGAAGAGATAGCCTAGAGAAAGTAGTTATAGTGAAAAACAGAAGGCTCAGGATACAACTGGGGAAGGCTGCCATTTGTGGACTCAATAGAAGAAAATCCAAAGTAAAATAAGGAGCAGTCAGAAAAGGGAGAAAAAGAGAAAAGTGTAGAATCACAAAAACCAAGCAAAGAAAGTATTTCAAGAACTAGCGACTGGTTAACATAATCAAATATATTAGCCTTTTTTCACACTGCTATAAAGAATTATCTGATGATGGATAATTTATAAAGTAAAAGGTTAAATTGACTTACAGTTCATCAGGGTTGGGGAGGCAACAGGAAACTTACAGTCATGTTAGAAAGTAGAGGGGAAGCAAGGCATGTCTTACATAGTGGCAGGAAGTGGAGGGTGCCACTATTTTAAAACCATCATATCTCGTGAGAACTCACTTTCATGAGACCAACAAGGGGGATGCCCGCCCCCATAATCCAATTACCTCCCACCAGGTCCCTGTCTCAAAAAGTGGGGATTACAGTTCGAGACATGACTTGAGTGGGGACCAAATCATACCATTCCTCCCATGTTTCCTCCAAAACTTCATGACTTTCTCACATTTCAAAACAAAATGATGTCTTCTCAACAGTCTCCCAAAGTCTTAACTCATTCCAACATTAACACATAATTAAAAGTCTCAGATGAGACTAGTCAAGTCCCTTCAACTTAAAAGCCTATAAAATCAAAAACAAATTAGTTATTTCCAAGATACAATGGGGGTACAGGCATTGGGTAAATGCTCCCACTCCAAATAGAAGAAATTGGCCAAAACAAAGGGGCTACCAGTCTCATGCAAGTCCAAAACCCAAGAGGGCAGTCATTAAACCTTAAATCTCAAAAATAATCTCATTTGACTCCATGTCTCACATCCAGGCCATGGTGATCCAAGGGGTGGGCTTGCAAATCCCTGGGCAGCTCTGCCCCTGTGGCTCTGCAGGGTGTAGCCTCCATGGCTGCTTGCATAAGCAGGCGTTGAGTGCCTCTGGCTTTTCCAGGCACAAAGTCAAAGCTGTCAGTGGATCGATCTACCATTCTGAGCCTGGAGGATGGTAGCCCTCTTCTCACAGGTCCACTAGACAATATCCCAGTGGGGACTCCCACCCCATATTTTCCCTCTGTAGTGGCCTAGTAGAGGTTCTCCATGAGGGCTCCATTCTAGCAGCAGACTTCAGACTGGACATCCAGGCATTTCCATACATCCTCTGAAATCTAGGTGGAGGCCCCCAAGATTCAACTCATGTCTTCTGTGCATCTGCATGCCCAAAAGCACGTGGAAACCACCAAGACTTGGGGCTTGCACCCTCTGAAACAATAGCCCAAGCTGTACCTTGTCCCTGGAGCTGGAGTGGCTGGGACAAAGCACACCATGTCCCAATGTTTCACAGAGCATAAGGGCCCTGGGCCTGGCCAATGAAAACGTTTTTCCTTTTTAGGCCTCTGAGCCTGGGATAGGAGGGGTGGCCAAAAGATCTCTGAAATGCCTTGGAGACATTTACGTCATTGATTGGCTATTAACATTTGACTTCTCCTTACTTATGCAAATTTCTGCTACTAGCTTGAATTTCTCCCCAGAAAATGAGCCTTTTTTTTTCTACAACATAGTCAGGCTACAAATTTTTCAGAGGTTTATGATCTGCTTCCCTTTTAAACACAAATTATAATATCATATTAATATGGTTTTGCTATGTCACCACCCAAATCTCATCTTGAATTGTAATGTGCACAATTCCCAGGTGTCATGGGAGGAACCTGGTGGGGCATAACTTAATCATGGGGTTGTGTCTTTCCCATGCTGTTCTTGCAATAGTGAATGGGTCTCATGAGATCTGATGGTTTTAAAAATGGGAGTTTCTCTGCACTAGCTCTGTTTTCCTGCTACCATCCATATAAGATGTGACTTGCTCCTCCTTGCCTTTTGCCATGATTGTGAGGCCTCCCCAGCCATGTGGAACTTTAAGTCATTAAATCTCTTTCTTTTGCAAATTGCCCAGTCTTAGTTATGGCTTTATCAGTCATGTAAAAATATACTAATACAGTAAATTAGTACCAGAAGTGGGGCTTTGCTGAAAAGAAAACCAAAAATGTGGAAGCAACTTTGGAAATGGGTAACAGGCAGAAGTTGGAACAGTTTGGAGGGCTCAGAAAAAGAAAAGAATCAATGCGAAAGTTTGGAATTTCCTAGAGACTTGCCGAATAGCTTTAAAAAAAAATGCTGATAGTCATATGAACAATAAGGGCCAGGCTGAGATGGTCTCAGATGGAGATGAGAAACTTGTTGGGAACTGAAGTAAAGGTGACTATTGCTATGTTTTAGCAAAGAGACTGGTGACATTTTGCCCCTACCCTAGAGATTTGTGGAACTTTGAACTTGAGGGAGATGATTTAGGGTATCTGTCAAAATAAATTTCTAAGCAGTAAAGCATTCAAGAGCTGACTTGGTTGCTGCTAAAAGCATTCAGTTTTAAAAGGGAAACAGAGCATAAAAGTTCAGAAAATTTGCAGCCTTATAATGTGATAGAAAAGAAAATCCCATTTTTTGAGGAGGAATTCAAGCCAGCTGCACAAATTTGCATAAGAAATGAGGAACTGAATGTTATTCATCAAAACAATGGCGAATATGTCTCCAGGGCATGTTAGAGGTCTTCATGGCAGCCCCTTCCATCACAGGCCCAGAAGTTTAGGGAGAAAAGGTGGTTTTGTGGCCAGACCCAGTGTCACCATGCTGGGGGCAGCCTAAGGACTTGGTATTTTGTGTCCCAGCCACTCTAGCCATGGCTGAAAGAGCTCAGGCCATGGCTTCACAGGCTGCAAGAAGTTGTATGGAAGTGCCTGGATGTCCAGGAAGAAGTTTGCTGTAGGGACAGAGTCCTCATGGAGAACGTCTGCTAGAACAGTGCAGAGGAAAACATGGGGTGGGAGCCCCCACACAGAGTCCCTACTGGGGTACCACCTAGTGGAGCTGTGAGAAGAGCGCCACCATCCTTCAGACTCCAGAATGGTAGATCACTGAAATAATGAAAAATTCAAATCTATATAGAATTAAATGTTTAATAATATGATACAGTGGAAATAATACAATGAAGAGAGATTCATAACACCTAGTTCTAGACCTGGCTTTGTCTGAATGTTCTGTCTTAGGTCAAGGCTCTTCACTTTCTGGGCTTCAGATTGCTCACTTGTAGCACATAAGTGATAAACTAGATAATCCTTGAGTTCTCATTTAGAGATAATTTTCTGATGGCTGAGTTCACCTGAAAAAATGCTAGACAAATATAACAAAAAACCCCAAAACTTTAACAACAAAACACTTCATAATAGTGCCATATTGTTAAATAAATACATAAATATGATATATCACCTGCATCTCCCAGGACTAACAATTAAGACCAATTTATTTTTTCCCCAAACTCTTTATTTTTCCTTTTGTGGTTTATTGTAACTCTTTGTCCAATGCAGCTTGACTTTCTAGAATAACAGGCTACAGGCCAGGAAATTGCTAATTAATAATGATAATAGATGATATTTATTAAGTGCTTAATATAGGCTAGGCACCCACAGTTCTGTTACATCCATTTCAAATAATGAGAAAATATATTAACATGAAGGTTAAGGCACTTGCCTACAAGTGATATGTGGTAGAGCCAGTATCCAAACTTAGTTTGACAAAAAAGTCAATGCTCTTTACCACTGTACTATATTACCAATAAAATGTTACCCATTCAACGTCTTAGTAAACTACATTTGGTCAGTCTTGTGGCCTAAGCTATACAAGGCAGTTGGCCTGGAGTGAGAAGAAAACATTTTGTTTTATTGTGATGGTCCTGATATATTCATCATTATTTTTTTCCTGAAGTCGTGTAACAGGAAGTAAATAAAAAACTTACCTTACAGTTATTGTAGAGCCATTGGATCTCATATGGGGCACTGGAGGTTTGCTGTAAAGTTAGTCACTGCTTTCTCTGCCTGAGTCTTAATTTATTCTCCAAGATCAGCAGCCCTGAATATAAATGAGAACAGAGATATAATATAACTGAAAATAGATAGCATAGTCCTTTGTGTTACCAAAGTTTATCAGCAGTGGACCATAAGCTTTACATCAGGGCTGGAGTTACACATGTAATTCCAACAGCTACAATTTGATGGGTTCAAACAGCTCTTTAACTTCAAAGTATCCTTTAGTTTGAGCTCTACTGTTTAAAATTCCACCATTCCATTCCTTGAAATAAGCTACTATTTTTTATGTAATACTTTTCCTTTTAAGTACAAATATCATTGCAGGAACTATATTTTAAACTGTAGCCAGTCATTAACATTTCAGTGTGAGTTGGTTTATTACATCATTGATTCTATTGCTAGAAAGGAACTATAGTAGGAAGACTGTGAAAGAATCATGCTGCTGGGATGGCATTCAAAGAAGCCTTCATTAAAGCCATATGATACAAACTGCCTTTTGTTGGAATAGTAGGATTTCTTTGGGTAGAGGAGATAGATTGAATGCAGTATAAAGAGATTGCAATTTTCATAAGGGCAGATATGTCTATCTGTACATTATCTTTTCTAGAACAATCTGTACCTAGAACAATGCCTAACACATTGAAGGCATGCAAAATGTTAAATTAATTAATAACCATTATATTTGGAGAGAATGCTGCGTTCTGGGACCCAAATAAGGATAGTTTTATGGTTGGAGGTACATGAAAAGAGATGACTAGGGGAAAAGCCCTAAGTCCTGTGTGAAACCCAGATAATCATTGTTACAAGTTGGGGTTGATAAGAAAGGCTAAATTAGTAGGGAGGGGCCAAGATGGCCAAATAGAAACAGCTCCGGTCTGCAGCTCCCAGTAAGACCAACAGAGAAGATGGGTGATTTCTGCATGTCCAACTGAAGTACCCAGTTCATCTCATTGGGACTGGTTAGGCAGTGAGTACAACCCACGGAGAGTAAATAGAAGCAGGGTGGCACATCACTTTACCTAAGAAGTGCAAGGAGCCAGAGACCTCCTTTGGCCAGCCAAGGGAAGCCATTGGGGACTGTGCTACCTGGCCCAGGTACTACACTTTTCCATGGTTTTTGCAATCTGCAGATCATGAAATTCCCACTTGAGCCTACACAGCCAGGGCTATGGGTTTCAAGCACACAATTGAGTGGCTGTTTGGGCAGGCACCAAGCTAGCTGCAGGAGTTGTTTTTGTTTGTTTGTTTGTTTGTACCCCAGTGGTGCCTGGAACTCCAGCAAGACAGAACAGTTCACTCACCTGGAAAGGGGCTGAAGCCAGAGCCAAGTGGTCTCACTCAGGGGGTCCCACTCCCACTGAGCACAGCAAGCTAAGAACCATTGGCTTAAGATTCTCACTGCCAGTACAGCAGTCTGGAGTCCACCTGGGACAATTGAGCTTGCTGCAGGGAGAGGCATCCTCCATTACTGAGGCTACAATAGGTGGTTTTCCCCTGACAGTGCTAAGGAGACAGAGAGGTTTGGACTGGGCAGAATTCACCACAACACAGCAACGCAGCTGTGGCCAGACTGCTTCTCTAGATTCCTCCTCACTGGGTAGGACATCTCTGAAGGAAATGCAGCAACCCTGGTCAGGAATTTATAGATAAAACTCTCATCTCCCTGGGACAGAGCACCTGGGGGAAGAGGTGGATGTGGGAGCAGCTTCAGTGGAGTTAATCCTTCCTGCCCACTGGCTCTGAAGAGAGCAGTTGACCCTGACAAGGGGGATTTTCCCAGCACAACACACCATCTCTGCTAAGGGACAGACTGCCTCTTCAACTGGGTCCCTGACCCCAGTGCCTCCTGACTGGGAGAGACCTCCCAACAGGGGTCGACAGGCACCTCATACAGGAGAGCTTTGGCTGGCATCAGGCCACTGCCTCTCTGGGACAAAGCTTCCAGAGGAAGGAGTGGGAAGCAATCTTTGCTGTTCTGCAGCCTCCACAGGTGATACCCAGGCAAACAGGGTCTGGAGTGGACCTCCAGCAAATTGCAGCAGACCTGCAGAAGAGGGACCTGACTGTTAGAAGAAAAACTAACGAACAGAAAGTAACAAGATCGACATCAACATAAAGCACCCCCCACAAAAACCCCATCAAAAGTTCATCAGCCTCAAAGATCAAAGGAAGATGAACTCACAAAGATGAGGAAAAGTCAGCACAAAAACGCTGAAAATTTCAAAAACCAGAATGCCTTTTTATCCTCCAAACAATTGCAACTCCTCTCCAACAAGGGCACAAAACTGGACAGAGAATGAAATTGATGATTTGACAACAATAGGTTTCAGAAGGTGAGTAATAACAAACACTTCTGAGCTAAAGATGCATGTTCTAACCCAATGCCAGGAAGCTAAGAATCTTGATAAAAGGTTACCAGAACTAACTAGAATAACCAGTTTAGAGAGGAACATAAATGACCTGATGGAACTGAAAAACAGAGCACAAGAAATTCATGAAGCAGACACAAGTATCAATAGCTAAATCAATCAAGTGGAAGAAGGAATATCAGAGATTGAAGATCATCTTGTTGAAATAAGGAATGAAGACAAGATTAGAGAAAAAAAGAATGAAAAGTAATGAAAAAAGCCTTTAAGAAGTATGGGTCTATGTGAAAAGACCAAAGCTATGATTGATTGGTGTACCTGAAAGTGGTGGGGAGAACGGAACCAAGTTGGAAAACACACTTCAGGATATTACCCAGGAGAACTTTACCAATGTAGCAAGACAAGCCAACATTTAAATCCAGGAAATACAGAAAACACCACTAAGATACTCTAATAGAAGTGCAACCCCAAGACATATAATTGTCAAATTCTCCAAGGTTGAAATGAAGGGAAAATGCTAAGGGCAACCAGAGAGAAAGGTCATGTCAACTACAAAGGGAAATCCATCAGATTAACAGTGGATATCTCTGTAACAACCCTACCACCAGAAGAGAGTCAGAGCCAATATTTAACATTCTTAAAGAAAAGAATTTTCAGCCAAGAATTTCATATCCAGTCAAACTAAGTTTCACAAGTGAAGGAGAAATAAAATCATTTCCAGACAAGCAAATGCTGAGGGATTTTGTCACCACCAGGCCTGCTTTACAAGAGTTTCTGAAGGAAGCACTAAATATGGAAAGGAAAAACCAGTACCAGCCACTGCAAAAGCACACCAAAATATAAAGAGAATCGACACTATGAAGAAACTGCACAAATTAATGTGAAAAATAACCAGCTAGCATCATGATGACAGGATCAAATTCACACATAACAATATTAACATTAAATGTAGGGCGGAGCAAGATGGCCGAATAGGAACAGCTCCAGTCTCCAGCTCCCAGTGCGAGCGACATAGAAGAGAGGTGATTTCTGCATTATCAACTGAGGTACTGGGTTCATCTCACTGGGGAGTGCCAGACATACTGTGCTGGTCAGCTGCTGCAGCCCGACCAGCGAGAGCTGAAGCAGGGCGAGGCATCGCCTCACCTGGGAAGCGCAAGGGGGAAGGGAATCCCTTTTCCTAGCCAGGGGAACTGAGACACACAACACCTGGAAAATCGGGTAACTCCCACCTCAATACTGCACTTTAAGCAAACGGGCACGCCAGGATATTATATCCCACACCTGGCCAGGAGGGTCCCATGCCCATGGAGCCTTCCTCATTGCTAGCACAACAGTCTGCGGTCTAACCGCAAGGCAGCAGTGAGGCTGGGGGAGGGGCACCCCCATTACTTAAGTAGGTAAACAAAGCTCTGGGAAGATCAAACTGGGTGGAGCTCACAGCAGTTCAAGGAGGCCTGCCAGTCTCTGTAGACTCCACCTCTGGGGACAGGGCACAGCTAAACAACAACAACAACAACAACAACAACAACAACAACAACAAAAGCAGCATAAACCTCTGCAGATGCAAGCGACTCTCTGACAGCTTTGAAGAGAGCAGTGGATCTCCCAACACGGAGGTTGAGATCTGAGAACGGACAGACTGCCTGCTAAAGTGGGTCCCTGACCCCTGAGTAGCCTAACTGGGAGACATCCCCCACTAGGGGCAGTCTGACACCCCACACCTCACAGGATGGAGTACACCCCTGAGAGGAAGCTTCCAAAGCAAGAATCAGACAGGAACACACGCTGTTCAGCAGTATTCTATCTTCTGCAGCCTCTGCTGCTGACACCTAGGCAAACAGGGTCTGGAGAGGACCTCGAGCAATCTCCAAAAGACCTACAGCTGAGGGTCCTGACTGTTAGAAGGAAAACTAACAAATAGGAAGGACACCCACACCAAAACCCCATCAGTACTTCACCATCATCAAAGACCAGAGGCAGATAAAACCACAAAGAGGGGGAAAAAGCAGGGCAGAAAAGCTGGAAATTCAAAAAATAAGAGCACATCTCCCCCTCCAAAGGAACGCAGCTCATCGCCAGCAACGGATCAAAGCTGGATGGAGATTGACTTTGACGAGATGAGAGAAGAAGGCTTCAGCCCACCAAACTTCTCAGAGCTAAAGGAGGAATTAAGTACCCAGTGCAAAGAAATTAAAAATCTTGAAAAAAGAGTGAAAGAATTGATAACAAGAATAATTAATGCAGAGAAGGCCATAAACGAACGGGCAGAAATGAAAACCATGACACGAGAAATACGTGACAAATGCACAAGCTTCAGTAACCGACTCGATCAACTGGAAGAAAGAGTATCAGCGATTGAGGATCAAATGAATGAAATGAAGCAAAAAGAGAAATCTAAAGAAAAAAGAAGAAAAAGAAATGAACAAAGCCTGCAAGAAGTATGGGATTATGTAAAAAGACCAAATCTACATCTGATTGGGGTGCCTGAAAGTGAGGGGGAAAATGGAATCAAGTTGGAAAACACTCTACAGGATATCATCCAGGAGAACTTCACCAACATAGTAAGGCAGGCCAACATTCAAATTCAGGAAATACAGAGATTTCCCCAAAGATACGCCTCGAGAAGAGCAACTCCAAGACACATAATTGCCAGATTCACCAAAGTTGAAATGAAGGAAAAAATCTTAAAGGCAGCCAGAGAGAAAGGTCGGGTTACCCACAAAGGGAAGCCCATCAGACTAACAGCAGATCTCTCGGCAGAAACTCTCCAAGCCAGAAGAGAGTGGGGGCCAATATTCAACATTCTTAAAGAAAAGAATTTTAAACCCAGAACTTCAAATCCAGTCAAACTAAGTTTCACAAGTGAAGCAGAAATAATATCCTTTACAGAGAAGCAAATGCTTAGAGATTTTGTCACCACCAGGCCTGCCTTACAAGAGTCCCTGAAGAAAGCAATAAACATGGAAAGGAACAACTGGTACCAGCCATTGCAAAAACATGCCAAAATGTAAAGACCATCGAGGCTAGGAAGAAACTGCATCAACTAACGAGCAAAATAACCAGTTAATATGATAATAGCAGGAACAAGTTCACACATAACAATATTAACCTTAAATGTAAATGGAATAATGCTCCAATTAAAAGGCACAGACTGGCAAAATGGATAAAGAGTAACGACCCATCAGTCTGCTGTATTCAGGAGACCCATCTCACACGCAGAGACACACATAGGCTCAAAATAAAGGGATGGAGGAAGATCTACCAAGCAAATGGAGAATAAAAAAAAAGCAGGGGATGCAATCCTAGTCTCTGATAAAACAGACTTTAAACCATCAAAGATCAAAAGAGACAAAGAAGGCCATTACATAATGGTAAAGGGATCAATTCAACAGGAAGAGCTAACTATCCTAAATATATATGCACCCAACACAGGAGCACTCAGATTCATAAAGCAAGTCCTTAGAGACTTACAAAGAGACTTAGACTCCCATACAATAATAATGGGAGACTTCAACACCCCACTGTCAACAATAGACAGATCAAGGAGACAGAATATTAACAAGGATATCCAGGAATTGAACTCATCTCTGCACCAAGTGGACCTAATAGACATCTAAAGAACTATCCACCCCAAGTCAACAGAATATACATTCTTCTCAGCACCACATCACACTTATTCCATAATTGACCACATAAATGGAAGTAAAGCCCTCCTCAGCAAATGTACAAGAACAGAAATTATAACAAACTGTCTCTCAGACCACAGTGCAATCAAACTAGAACTCAGGACTAAGAAACTCAATCAAAACCGCTCAATTACATGGAAACTGAATAACCTGCTCCTGAATGACTACTGGGTACATAACGAAATGAAGGCAGAAATCAAGATGTTCTTTGAAACCAATGAGAACAAAGATACAACATACCAGAATCTCTGGGACACATTTAAAGCAGTGTGTAGAGGGAAATTTATAGCACTAAATGCCCACAAGAGAAAGCAGGAAAGATCTAAAATTGACACTCTAACATCACAATTAAAAGAACTAGAGAAGCAAGAGCAAACACATTCGAAAGCTAGCAGAAGGCAAGAAATAACTAAGATCAGAGCAGAACTGAAGGAGATAGAGACAAAAAAAAAAAAAAACTCTCCAAAAAATCCATGAATCCAGGAGTTGGTTTTTTGAAAAGATCAACAAAATTGATAGACCACTAGCAAGACTAATAAAGAAGAAAAAAGAGAAGAATCAAATAGATGCAATAATAAATGATAAAGTGGATATCACCACTGACCCCATAGAAATACAAACTACCATCAGAGAATACTATAAACACCTCTATGCAAATAGACTAGAATATCTAGAAGAAACGGATAATTTCCTGGACACTTACACTCTCCCAAGACTAAACCAGGAAGAAGCTGAATCCCTGAATAGACCAATAGTAGGCTCTGAAATTGTGGCAATAATTAACAGCCTACCAACCAAAAAAAGTCCAGGACGAGACAGATTCACAGCCGAATTCTACCAGAGGTACAAGGAGGAGCTGGTACCATTCCTTCTGAAATTATTCCAATCAATAGGAAAAGAGGGAATCCTCCCTAACTCATTTTATGAGACCAACATCATCCCGATACCACAGCCTGGCACAGACACAACAAAAAAAGAGAATTTTAGACCAATATCCCTGACGAACATCGATGCAAAAATACTTAATAAAATACTGGCAAACCGGATTCAGCAACACACCAAAAAGCTTATCCACCATGATCAAGTCGGCTTCATCCCTGGGATGCAAGGCTGGTTCAACATACAAAAATCAATAAACATAATCCAGAATATAAACAGAACCAAAGACAAAAACCACATGATTATCTCAATAGATGCAGAAAAGGCCTTTGACAAAATTCAACAGCCCTTCATGCTAAAAACTCTCAATAAATTCGGTATTGATGCAACGTATCTCAAAATAATAAGAACTATTTATGACAAATCCACAGCCAATATCATACTGAATAGGCAAAAACTGGAAACATTCCCTTTGAAAACTGGCACAAGACAGGGATGCCCTCTCTCACCACTCCTATTCAACATAGTGTTGGAAGTTCTGGCTAGGGCAGTCAGGCAAGAGAAAGAAGTAAAGAGTATTTAGTTAGGAAAAGAAGAAGTCAAATTGTCCCTTTTGCAGATGACATGATTGTATATTTAGAAAACCCCATTGTCTCAGCCCAAAATCTCCTTAAGCTGAAAAAAAAACTTGAGCAAAGTCTCAGGATACAAAATTAATGTGCAGAAATCACAAGCATTCTTATACACCAATAACAGACAAACAGAGAGCCAAATCAGGAATGAACTTCCATTCACAATTACTTCAAAGAGAATAAAATACCTAGGAATCCAACTTACAAGGGATGTAAAGGACCTCTTCAAGGAGAACTACAAACCACTGCTCAGTGAAATACAAGAGGACACAAACAAATGGAAGAACATACCATGCTCATGGATAGGAAGAATCAATATCGTGAAAATGGCCATACTGCCCAAGGTTATTTATAGATTCAATGCCATCCCCATCAAGCTACCAATGAGTTTCTTCACAGAATTGGAAAAAACTGCTTTAAAGTTCATATGGAACCAAAAAAGAGCCCGCATCTCCAAGCCAATCCTAAATCAAAAGAACAAAGCTGGAGGCATCACACTACCTGACTTCAAACTATATTACAAGGCTACAGTAACCAAAACAGCATGGTACTGGTACCAAAACAGAGATAGAGACCAATGGAACAGAACAGAGTCCTCAGAAATAATACCACACATCTACAGTCATCTGATCTTTGATAAACCTGAGAAAAACAAGAAATGGGGAAAGGATTCCCTATTTAATAAATGGGGCTGGGAAAACTGGCTAGCCATAAGTAGAAAGCTGAAACTGGATACTTTCCTTACTCCTTATAGGAGAATTAATTCAAGATGGATTAGAGGCTTAAATGTTAGACCTAATACCATAAAACCCTAGAAGAAAACCTAGGGAATACCATTCAGGACATCAGTATGGTCAAGGACTTCATGTCTAAAACACCAAAAGCAATGGCAACAAAAGCCAAAATTGACAAATGGGATCTCATTAAACTAAAGAGCTTCTGCACAGCAAAAGAAACTACCATCAGAGTGAACAGGCAACCTATAGAATGGGAGAAAATTTTTGCAATCTACTCATCTGACGAAGGGCTATTATCCAGAACCTACGAAGAACTCAAACAAATTTACAAGAAAAAAACAAACAACCCCATCAAAAAGTGGGCAAAGGATATGAACAGATATTCCTCAAAAGAGGACATTTATACAGCCAACAGACACATGAAAAAATGTTCATCATCACTGGCCATCAGAGAAATGCAGATGAAAACCTCAATGAGATACCATCTCACACCAGTTAGAATGGCAATCATTAAAAAGCCAGGAAATAACAGGTGCTGGAGAGGATGTGGAGAAATAGGAACACTTTTACACTGTTGGTGGGATTGTAAACTAGTTCAACCATTATGGAAAACAGTATGGCAATTCCTCAAGGATCTAGAACTAGAAGTAGCATATGACCCAGCCATCCCATTTCTGGGGATATAACCAAAGGATTATAAATCATGCTGCTATAAAGACACATGCACACGTATGTTTATTGTGGCACTATTCACAATAGCAAAGACTTGGAATCAATCCAAATGTCCATCAGTGACAGACTGGATTAAGAAAATGTGGCACATATACACCATGGAATACTATGCAGTCATAAAAAAGGATGGGTTTGTGTCCTTTGTAGGGACATGGATGCAGCTGGAAACCATCATTTTCAGCAAACTCTCGCAAGAACAGAAAACCAAACACCGCATGTTCTCACTCATAGGTGGGAACTGAACATTGAGATCACTTGGAGTCGGGAAGGGGAACATCATACACCGGGGCCTATCATGAGGAGGGGGGAGGGTGGAGGGATTGCATTGGGAGTTATACCTGATGTAAATGACGAGTTGATGGGTGCTTATGAGTTGATGGGTGCAGCACACCAACATGGCACAAGTATACATATGTAACAATCCTGCACGTTACGCACATGTACCCTAGAACTTAAAGTATAATAATAAAAAAAAAATTATAGAAAAAAATTAAATGTAAATTGGCTAAATGCCCCGATTAAAAGATACAGACAGGCAAATTCGATAAAGAGTCAAGACCCATCACTGTGCTGTATTCAGGAGACCCATTTCACATGCAAGAGACACATAGACTCAAAATAAAGGGATGGAAGAATATTTAGCCAAGCAAATAGAAGGAAAATAAAGCAGGGCTTGCAATCCTAGTCTCTGATAAAACAGACTTTAAACAAACAAAGATTAAAAAAGACAAAGAAGGGCATTGCATAATAGTAAAGGGATCAATGAAACAAAAAGAGATAACTCTCTTAAATACATATGCAACCAAAGCAGGGGCATCCAGATGCATAAAACAGATTCTTAGAGATGTAAAAAGAGACTTAGACTCCCACATAATAATAAGATAATAGTAAGACTTTAAGTCCCCACTGTCAATATTAGACCTATCAACAAGACAGAAAGTAAATAAGGATATTCAGGACTTCAACTCAGCTCTGGACCAAGTGGACCCAATAGACATCTACAGAACTCTGCACCCCAAATCAACAGAATATACATTCTTCTCAGTGCCACATGGCACTTATTCTAAAATCAACTAGATAATTGGAAGTAAAACACTCCTCAGCAAATGCAAATGAGAAGAAATCATAGCAAACAATCTCTCAGCCCACAGTGCAATCAAATTAGAACCCAGCATTAAGAAACTCACTTAAGCCTGGGTGTGGTGGCTAATGCCTGTAATTCCAGCACTTTGGGAGGCCAAGGCGGGTGGATCACCTGAGGTCAGGAGTTTGAGGCAAGCCTGGCCAACATGGTGAAACCCTTTCTCTACTGAAAATACAAAAATTAGATGGGTGTGGTGGCAGGTGCCTGTAATCCCAGCTCCACGGGAGGCTGAAGCAGGAGAATCGTTTGAACTGGGAGGTAGAGGTTGCAGTGAGCCGAGATCATGCCATGGCACTCCAGCCTGGGCAACAAGAGCAAAATTCTGTAAAAAAAAAAAAAAAAAAAGAAAAAAAGAAAAGAAAAAAAAGAAAAACAGAAACTCACTCAAAACCCCACAACTACATGAATAAAGAACAACTGGCTCCTGAGTGACTACTGGGTAAATAATGAAATTAAGGTAGAAATAAGGAAGTTCTTTGAAACCAATGAGAATAGAGAGACAGCGTGCCAGAATGTCTGGAACACAGCTAAAGTTGTGCTAAGAGGGAAATTTATAGCACTAAATGCCCACATCAGAAAGGTGGAAATATTTACAATTGACACCTAACATCACAATAAGAAGAACTAGAGAAGCAAAAACAAACAAATTCAAAAGCTAGCAGAAGAGGAGAAATAACTAAGATCAGAGCAGAACCGAAGGAGACAGAGAGATGAAAAACACATTAAAAAATCAAGCAATCAAGGAGCTGGTTTTTTGAAAAGATTAACAAAATAGATAGACTGCTAGCTAGACAAATAAAAAAGAAAAGAGAGAATAATCAAATAAACACAATAAAAAATGCCAAAGGGGACTCACCAGTGATCCCACAGAAATACAAACTACCATCAGAGAATTCTATAAACACCTCTATGCAAATAAACTAGAAAATCTAGGAGAAATGGATAAATTCCTGAACACATACACCCTCCCAAGACTAAACCAGGGAGAAGTAGAATCCCTGAATAGATCAATAACAAGTTCTGAAATTGAGGCAGTAATTAATAGCCTACCAACCAAAAAAAAAAAAAAAAAAAGCCCAGGACAAGATGGATTCACAGCTGAATTATATGAGAGATAGAAAGAAGAGCTAGTACCATTCCTTCAGAAGTTATTCCAAACAATAGAAAAAGAGGGACTTCTCCCTAACTCATTTTATGAAGCCAGCATCATCCTGATACCAAATCCTGGCAGAGACACAACAACAACAATAAAAAATAAGATTTCAGGCCAATATCCCTGATGAACATCAACGTGAAAATCCTCAGTAAAATACTGGCACCATGATCAAGTTGGCTTCATCCCTGGAATGCAAGGCTGATTCAACATACACAAATCAATAAACATAATCCATCACATAAACAGAACCAATGACAAAAAAACCACATTATTATCTCAATAGATGCAGAAAAGGCCTTCAATAAAATTCAACATCCATTCATGTTAAAAACTCTCAATAAACTAGGTATTGATGGAACACATCTCAAAATAATAAGAGCTGTTTATGACAAACCCATAGCCAATATCATACTGAATTGGCAAAAGCTGTAATCATTCCCTTTGGAAACTGGCAGAAGACAAGGATGCCCTCTCTCCCCACTCCTATTCAACATAGTATTGGAAGTTCAGGCCAGGGCAACCCAGCAAGAGAAAGAAATAAAGGGTATTCAAATAGGAAGAGAGGAATTCGAATTGTCTCTGTTTGCAGATGACACGATTGTATATCTAGGAAACCCCCTCATCTCAGCCTACAACATCCTTAAGTTGATAAGGAACGTCAGCAAAGTCTCGTGACACAATATCAATGTGCAGAAATTACAAGGATTCTTATACACCAGCAATAGACTAGCAGAGAGGCAAATCATGAGTGATCTCCCATTCGCAACTCCTACTAAGAGAATAAAATACCTAGAAAATATAACGTACAAGTTATGTGAAGGACCTCTTCAAAGAGAACTACAAACCACTGCTCAAAAAAATAAGAGAGCACACAAAAAATGCAAAAATATCTCATGCTCATGGATAGGAAGAATCAATATCATAAAAATAGCCATACTGTCCAAAATAATTTATAAGTTTGATACTATTCCCATCAAGCTACCATTGACTTTCTTTGCAGAATTAAAAAAATAAAAAACTACTTTAATCTTCATATGAAACCTGAAAAGAGCCCATATAGCCAAGACAATTCTAAGCGAAAAGAACAAAGCTGGAGGCATCCCACTACCTGACTTCAAACTATACTACAAGGCTACAGTAATGAAAACAGCATGGTACCAGTACCAAAACAGATGTATACACCAATGGAACAGAACAGAGATCTCAGAAATAACACCTCACATCTATAACCATCTGATCTTCAACAAACTTGATGAAAACAAGCAATGGGGAAAGGATTCTCTATTTAATAAATGGTGCTGGAAAAACTAGCTAGCCATATGCAGAAAACAGAAACTGGACCCCTTCCTTACATCTTATAGAAAAATTAACTCAAGATGGATTAAAGACTTAAATGTAAAACCCCAAACCTTAAAAACCCTGTAAGAAACCTAGGCAATACCATTCAGGATATAGGTATGGGCAAAGACTTCATGATTAAAACACTGAAAGCAATTGCAACAAAAGCCAAAATTGACAAATGGGATCTAATTAAACTAAAGAGCTTCTGCACAGCAAAAGAAACTATCAACAGAGTGAACAGGCAACCTACAGAATGGGAGAAAATTTTTGCAATCTACCTATCTGACAAAGGTCTAATATTCAGAAACTACCAATATATTAAATAAATTTACAAGAAATAAACAACCCCATCAAAAAGTGGAGGAAGAATGTGAACAGACACTTCTCAAAGGAAGACATTTATGTGGCCAACAAACATATGAAAAAAAAGCTCATCATCACTGGTCATCAGATAAATGCAAATCAAAACAACAATGAGATATCATGTCACACCAGTCAGAATAGCAATTATTTAAAAAGTCAGGAAACAACAGATGCTGGCAAGGCTGTGGAGAAATAGGAATGCTTTTACATTATTGGTGCAGTGTAAATTAGTTCCATCATTGTGGAAGACAGTGTGGTGATTCCTCAAGGGTCTAGAACCAGAAATACCATTTGACCCAGCAATCCCATTACTGGGTATACACCCAAAGGATTATAAATCATTCTAGTATAAAGAAACATGCAAACGTATGTTTATTGCAGCACTGTTTACAATAGCAAAGACTTGGAACCAATCCAAATGCCTGTCAATGATTGACTGTATAAAGACAATGTGGCACATATACACCATAGAATACTATGCATCCATAGAAAGAATGAGATCATGTCCTTTGCAGGAACATAGATGAGGCTGGAAGCCATCATTCTCAGGAAACTAACACAGGAACAGAAAACCAAACACCACATGTTCTCACTCCTAAATGGGAGTTGAACAATGAGAACACATGGACACAGGGAGGGGAATATCACACACGAGCCTGTCGGGGTTTGGGGTCAAGGGAAGAGATAGCATTAGGACAAATGCCTAACGCATGCGGGGCTTAAAACTTAGATGATGAGTTGATAGGTGCAGCAAACTACCATGGCACATGTATACCTATGTAACAAACCTGCACGTTCTGCACATGTATCCCAGAACTTAAAATAAAATAAAATAAAATAATAATTAATTAGATAAATTAAATAATAATTTAACATGTCTGTAAAAAAAATAAAAGAAAGGCTAAATTAATGTAGTCAAAAATTCCTTTTGATGTCCATCTCTCCTTTCCACTGAAAAACCCTTCTGTTCCATGCCTTCCCCTACACCAGTGTACCTGGTTTTCAGGAGGTTCAGTCAGCACTTTCTTCTCTCATCAAGGAGCAAGCCAGGTAAAGTAGAAAGGTTAAAGGGCTGATTTCTAGCTACATTTTAAAGCCAAATTTGCAACAAGGCCCTTTATCCCTAGGCAAGTTGCTTCACCACTTTCTGCTTGCACCTCACCAAATAATGTCGTTAATGTGAAAATTAAAATGATCATTTTTATTTTCCACGGGTAAAATCTTTTATCTCCGGCACTAACAACGTGGGTCTTACATCCTTTCTGGGAAGGTAGTGTTCTGCAACCATCTCTGCTGGCTCAGTCCCTAGTAAGAAACATGAAATTCAACAACAACCAAAGGAGAAAAATGGTAGTGAGACTATTTCATTCTCAAGCCTTTTGTTATCTGAAACAATCAGCTATTTCTAGCCCTATCCAGTAGGCATTGCCAGTCAGAGGTGAGAAACACTCATAATCCTGCAGCTGGAGAAAAGAGAATGCTGCCTCCAGTCTAGATGGATTACCACCTCTTTGGAAACTTTTTGCAGAGCTAGTATTTCAGAACGGACTGGAATATTTTAATGAAACAAATGGAGCTCTCTACTTGTAAAGCAAGTTTAAGGGTCTGAGTCCCTGAAGAATGTAGTAGAAATATGTGCCTGTGAAGGAAAGCTGGGAAAATCCTGGAGAGACCAGTGAACAAGCCATGACTATTCCGAGTGGGATTTTCAAAGCATGATTCTCTACCCACTACTGGTCTAAGCTGTGTTTCAGAGGACATAATAGAAGATGTTTGTCAGGGGTCTCATGCTCAAGACCAATACCGTAGATACAATAGCTAATAATTTACTAGTGGTAAGTAATAGGGCACAATGTAGACTGTGGAATCAGATTCATTGGTTTTAAATTCCTATTCCATCACAAACTAGCAGTTTAACCACGGGCAAAAAATTTGACCATTGCTCTCAATGGTGAAATGAATGTAAAGACAGTATATCCATCTTTATATGATTGCTATGAAGACTATGTGATATAATATATATTTATATGGAGTGATTGGCACACTGCATAAATTAGCTTACTTCTTTGAATGTGAAAAACATGGTATATATTGTACGGTAGAAGAAGCTGTGGATCAGATAAATTAGGAAAAACAACACATAAGCAAGGCAACTTGTATTCAAACTCATGTCTGACTCCAAAGCCTGTAGTTGGAAGCACTATGCTGTATTGACTGTCAGAAAGAAAAATAAATAAATTCAGAAAACTGAAATCAAAATATATTAGAATCAGGTGACAAATTCTAAGTTGGGCATGGAAGAAAGTTTATAAGCCTCCACAATTTTGTGGAAAAAAATAAAACAAGAAATTTTTCTTTAAAAATAAAAATTAATCATAAATTAAAGTTCATACCAGCTAGATTTTGAAAGCTAATGAACAATTTTAACACCAATGCATTTTTTACTTTGATTGAACTTACCGTTTTTAAGTTTCTGACACCCAAAGAGAAGAAGATAGGAATTGTGAGATGACATCGCTCATTTATCTATGATACATGTTTTGTCTTACAGTAGTTTTGAATTTTCGGAAACATTTTTTATATAATTCATAAGCCATAAAGCAGTGGTTATTCTGAGAACTAATAATTTTTAAATTGAGTCTGCTAGATAAGAATGTTTTAGTTATAAGTTTATTAAACTTTGTCAAAGATCCATTGTGGTAAAAATATCTATTAAAATCTTAACTTTTCATAATGGCATCGAAAGAGCTGTCACACTCATCTAATTGCAGAACTTTTTTTTTTTTTTAAACATGGGATCTTGAACAGTTTTTTTTTTTTTTTCTAAAACCTAAACACAATGCAATATTTTTGTCATTATCGTTGTTCTGTTTTATTATCACTTTTGTCCCACATGGTCTAGACAGGAGAATTAAGTGAATGTGGATAAACAGGCCAGATTATATTACACATTTATAAAGGTTTAGCTAAAATTTTTCTGTGACTTTTCTCACATCTAAAGTAGAGAAGAAAACACCAATTATTTATTTAACTAGATGATTCACAATATTTTTAAGGATGTAATATACTGGACCTCTCAGATAAACATAATCCTTGCTGTTTTCAACAGTGTGTTAAGTCAGTGATTTTGAATTGTGTCCCCGCGATCACATGGAAACTTCTTAGAAATACAAATTCTTGGGCCCCATTCCAGGCCTATTGAATCAGAAACTCTGTGGGCAGGACAGCGCTCCAGATGATTCTGAGGTATGCTTAAATTTGAAAAGCACAGTTATAAACTGAAAATGATAAACTCTTTTTAATATGATTTGTAACAAGGTAGATGAAGTTACTTTTGAGCTGGGCCTTAAAGAATGAGTCATAAGTCCTGGAGAACTATTGTACAGCATGACAATATAATAACAATGTATAGTATATTTTAAATTGTTAAGAATGTAGATTTTACATGTTTTCATCAAAAAAGGTATGTGAGGTGATAGATATATTAACTTGACTTAAACATTCCTCAATGTATATATATCAAAAGACCACACTACACACCATAAACATACAATTTGTCATTTATAAAAATTAAGAATGAGTCAAAATTCTCTACACCGTGTTTTTCCTTTAGCTAAACAAATTTTGATATGTTTTGGAAAACCAATAGATTTGACATTGTGATGTTATAAAAAAGAGCACTTAATTTGAAATTTCCTATAAGGTTTCATCCTGGAGTATAATTTAGTATTATGCATCAAAAGCCCAGCAATTACACTTCTAAGAACTTTTCCAAAGGAAATAGTTTGCTCAAATGTACAAAAATGGGCATAAAATAAGCTTTATCAAGGCATTGTTTCTGATAGTAAAATTGGGAATCTACCTCAGTGTCTACTACTTAAATAAACTATGGTATATAATTCTGACGGAATTCTAAGTATTCATTAAAATTACTATTTAGATATTTATTTATTGATGTGGAAGAATATTTACAATAATTATGATTAAATGAATTAAGATTATAAAATTATATGTCTGTATGAGTCAAATTTGGTTAAAATAGCTATATATATATATTAATTTATAGCTCCACATGCATAGAAAAAAATAAGTATGGAAGGTTATACACCAAAATGTTAACAATGGGAATTCTGTTTTTATATCTCTCTATACACACACACACACACACACACACACAAACACGTATGTATATGTACACACATATATATACACACATAGAGAGACAGATATAAAATTTGTTGGGTTTTGCTTATCTCTGTTTTCTAAAGTGAAACTCTATTTCTTATGTGGAGAAATAATAAAAGTTTAAAAACAACATAATCTAATCTAAGATTTTTAAGCAGACTTCTTATATAATCTCACCACTATTGACTAGAAACACTCATTTTAGAAAGTATTGTATTTGTCCTGGAAGAAACTAATTCATCATATAAAAATTCACTGTCAAGGTTAGTGGTCTAAAATCTGGCATCTGTTTATTTCTCAATATTTGCATTATTATTAGATAATTTACAAAAATGTGGTTTTCATCATAGAAGGTTTTAGAAAAGTAGAAATTGCTCTGCAGTATGAAGCAAGTGATGCTGGTTGAGCTGTTGCCACTAACTTTCTGTGTGAATTTGAAAATTTTAGTACTCCATTTTTTGGCCTTGGTTTTCTCAAATAGAAATAACTCAGTCAGAACATTTTGATGGCTGTTAACAGCTCTAATATTCTAGGAATCTAGAATGCATTTAGAAACAAAACTATCTTTAGAGAAATATATGAGGAAGTATGGAGGCTGAAAAAATAAAATAAAATAACTCCAAGCCCTCTAAAAGTCCCTTTAAAGGATTCTGCTTCTGAAGTTACACAGGATGTTGTTGGTACTTCTCGTCCTGTGTGATTTCTCCCTTAATGGAATTTTAAATCAAAGTACTTGTTAAATGTCAAAAGGTATTTGAACCTTGGTATAGTTATGACACCTAGTGGTCACATCAAACATCACAGCTAAATTCTACCCCCCACCCCACCCACTCCGTGACACTCATTCTCTTCCTTTCATTGGGATCTTTATTTAAAATTTTTTTCAGATGCATTTATTTATCATGCATTCAGTTATTCACTCAACAAGCACTTAGTGGACCCTTTACATGTTCATGGCACTTTACTGGACACTTTACTATAAAGAAAAGCAAGAAGTAAAATAATATGTCTTTGATATGTAGAAGATTGCTATGTATTTAGGGCAACAAAATAGACCCCATAGAAAGGCAAGTAACTACACCGTGCTGAATTTGTTAAGTGCATTTCCACTAAAGAAAATGATCAGAACTATGGATAGTCTGTGGCCAGCCAGAGGAGTGGCTTGCGATTTGGAGAGATCAAGAAAGGATTCATAGAAGAAGTGGAACTTGCCTTCATTGGGGCCTCAGTTTCCCCACCTCAAAAACAGCAATAATATTTTATTGTTTCATAGAATTATTATCCGAGATTGAGACACAGTATATATAAAGTACTTAGCATAGCACCTAGCCCAAATTAGGTACTCAGTGATTGTTAATCATTTTATAACAAAACTAAAGACTTCGTGTATATTGTTTTTCTTAATTTAATTTCTTAATTTTACTTTATTTCAAGTTTACATGGTGTTTTAAAATTTAGACTGAATTTACAGAACACAAAATCAATTATTTTAATTAGTTCAATGGATAAACAGATAACCACAAGAAAAGATCGTGCTGACTCTATCTTTAGATGAGCATAATGAACATATTTAGATAGAAATAAGCTTTACTACTTTTACTACTTTTATTTTTGGCTAGAAATAAACAGCTTACTAGACTAACTGTCCGATTCAGCAAAATAGCTAATTCACAGAAAAGAAAATCATTCAAAGTAGCTGTTTGCCTGAATGAGCTAGTTGTGTTATTGCAATGAACTGTCAGCTCAGTAAATACAGTCTATCTGGAAGCTCCGTGTAGCCAGTGAAAAGACATCAAATAGATTGCCTGGCACTGTACGGGCTGTATGTGCGTAGACTGCATTTGTATACTTTTTTTTGGTTGTGTTTTAGACACTGTCTTAAATCTTATGCTGCTTTCCAAACTCATATTTCAAGAATTGTTGCAAAAATGTTAATTTACTTTTGCACTTGAGTACTAGGTAGTTAGTGTTAATTAAGGCTGTCTCATTTTTTTTTTAATACCATAAACATGTGTAGCAATCTAACTGTGTTTGCAAGCAACAAAAAGTACAGGGGAGTATTAAAATCCCACTTATCCTTTTGTTTCTGCAATCAGAAGCATAGTTATATATTTGCTAAAAGAATCAAACATTTATGTAGTTAAACCATCATTTTCAAGGGTAAAATAAACTGTACTATAGTGACTTTTGGCAAAAACCCATGATGGTCTGACAGAAAAGAAAACCAAGAGCAAGGACCACGTCATATTATTTAGAAATGAGTGTTTAACCTGAATAAGAAAGATTTGAGCGAGGACAGGATTGCTGTCTTCATATATTTGAAGATGTGTAACATGACTTTATTTTATTTGGCCTTAGCAGGCAGAAATAAGTTGAAATGATAGAACAGATTTGACTCACTAAAGGGAAGAAAATTCTAACTATTGATTTTTAAAAGTGGAACCATCTACAATAATAGTTTTCACAGGACTTGCCCTGTGAAGTGAAAGAGAGATACATGCTTTTTACTGTATCTACTACCAGATACACTCTAGTCCTTCACATACTCTGGTAGTTGCCTAAAGTGGTTGCAAGGATAGTCCCAATAAATGTGAATGTCTGAGGTTACCATAATTATGTTAATAAACACAGAACTGTAGTTATAGGAGTTTCTGAAAAGTACAATGACATATAAGGAAGACAAATTTTGCCCTCTGCCAAATTCTGAAGGAGGCAAAGGTTATCTGAGTAGCACTGTCTTTTCCAAGCCCCTATCATTCCGAGGACTGGTAACCTGCCAGCCCTTCCTCAGGCTTCTATCCTATGTCTTATTCACAAAGGTTCACAGATTTGCCTTGGCAGTCACCTAATTATTTACAAGGTTGCATTTGACAATGAATTAAATTTTCTCTCTCCCAGGGTTGCTGATGAGGGATTCATTTAGAACTTAAAGTTTGAAAATACAGATGAAGACAGTAAAACTAAAATGTGTAACCTCATGACGGTTTTGAAATTTATGTCTGGGGACTATTTTGCAGTAGAGTCTTGCTTGTTGGTTAGGTCTACAAGTTTGATTACTTCTCTGTTAAATGCTAAGGGAGAAATACAACTGAAGTTATTGCAAAAATACTAATCTTTTGGATTCCTGAAAATATCATCCTCAATACTGTTATTCATTTGTAGATTAGTATGCTATTTTTAGTTTACATAGACATTTCTGAATTTATAAAAGTTTGTACAAATTCTTCTTTATTAGAAAACAAATATATTTGTATACCCAAACATGAACTGACATGCCCTTGATTCTATTTTTACTCTATTTTCTGCCAAAATTGTCATTCTAATGCTTTACTAAGGAAGGAACTTAAGTCTTCAAGATAGGAAGTAACAGCACCAACAGCACAAGAGCAAAGTGCACTGATCTTCAAATGCCATTTCAGTACTCCCTGTATGAAGCTACTTATATCCTTATATTCATACTTGGTCTTCTGGCCAACACTGTGACCTTGTGGGTTCTGCGTCACTTCATTAACAAGAAAAATAAAGCCATCTCTGTGGCTGAGCTTGCACATGTGTTGTCCTTACCCTTCTGGATTTACTATTACATCAGCCACCACTGGCCTTTCCAGGGGACCCTTGGCCTAGTGTGCTTCTATCTGAAGTATCTCAGCATATATGCCAGCATTTGCTTCCTGACATGCATCAGCCTTCAGAGGTGCTTCTTTCCCTCAAGAGCTTCAGAGCCGGAGACTGGAAGCATAGGTATGACGTGGGCATCAGTGCTGCCATCTGGGTCATCATGGGGACTGCTTGTTTACCATTTCCCATTCTGAGAAGCACTGGATTAGGCAACAACACCGAATACTGCTTTGCTGCCTTAGGTCTTCAGCACATTAACATGACTTCCTCCCTTGGCATAGTAACTGTAGCTGAACTTGGAGGGTTTCTATTACCCATTATAATTATTACTTATTTCACATGGAAAACAAGAAAATCTTTACGGGAATTCCAAGTTCCCCCTAGGAATACCAAAGAGAGGAAAAAGGCTTTGAGGATGGTCCTGATGTGTGAAGTGGTGTTCCTTGTGTGTTTCACTCCTTACCATCTCAACTTCCCATTCTTTATGATGGTGAAGGAAGATGTCTTTTTGAACTGCTCTTTTATTAAGAGCACTTTCTGTTTCCACATTATTTCCCTGTCTCTTGCAAATCTGAATTGTTGTCTTGATCCAGTTGTATATTATTTTATGACCTCAAAATTTCATGATCGATTTTCAGATCATGGCAGCTTGGTTCTTCAGTCATGTATGAGATGCAATGACAGTATCTTAGAAATTCATCAGAGAAAGAAGGATCTTCAAACTATCTCTCTTGATTGTTTCAATGATTCCAAGACAATATAACCAAATAATTAACTAGAAAAATCGATATGCTCTATTAGTGTAGTTATGTCACTTTGAAGATTTTTCTAAAAAGTGGTGTTGAATATCTTAAACATGGCTCCTTCCCTTTAACCTCAAAATGATCCTTCTGAAGAAATTATACATGCATAAATTTTCTGTCAGAATGGAAACATATTGTTCTATGGAGCATGTGAAAAAAAATCTTTCCTTACAGAAGATGATGAGCAACAGAATGAATTGCACACCTATTTCAGAGCAGTAGATTCAATCTTTTCTTCTTCTGAGAGAAACAAATATACATTGAAAACAGGTGAATTATCCAAATATTGAAAAGCATACAGGAGAGCAGTATGACCATAGCTTTCTTTAGAAAATATTCACTACTTGAGCAAACAAGATTATAGAGAAAAGGCTTTTTAATATCAATATGAGTCATGTTAATTAACATCCTTATAACTTGGAATACTGATGAGATTTTTCTTTGGTCTCCTCTGGGAAATAAACAATTCAGATGAACTTCAAATATCTCAACAGTATCATGGGATTCACACAATGAATACACCTTAAACAAAAAATAAAGTTATCTCCTTACATATTTCACAAACTTGAGTTTCAGGGCTTACAATGAAGGTTTTTTGCTTGAATGTCTGTGAATATGCATGATGTGATGTAGGTTTTTATATAACAGCACTCATTCGGAAAATATTTTTTTATATGTGTTCATTAAAACCAACTGTGCCATAGTCTGCCTAAATTGATTGCTGTACATACAACCTCAGTCACAACTTTACTTGGTATGTTCAAATCAATGAGTTAATTTTAAAAAATCACATACACGCCTATGTTATTTCAGTGGTAAACTCTAGCTAAACCTCATTTTTCACAAGTAAATATATATTTAAGGACAACATGGGTGAGTTGAATCTTATTATAAATGCCAAATGGAAATTTTCCGTTTTTAAAATCTCTATGACTAAATCATTTTTATAATACAAATTACTCCTATTGGAAAATCTGAAACTTAAATTTTCATGTAGTGGATTTCATTAAAATGATACTTTAAAAAGCGGTGGTTAGTTTTTTAAAACTATACAAGGTTGTTTTCTTGTCCTTATAAGATTAGAAATTCACAAAATGGCTTGTTATATTTTCTTTTTTGGACCTTTAAATGTTTGGATATTTAAATGTTTTTTCGAACATTTAAAACATCACTTTAGTTGCAGATATTTCTGAAACATATATATCTATATATATCTTACCCACTTAAAGCAGTTTGTTAAACAAGGGACCATGGTGTATGAAAGAAGCATTAATCCATATTCAGAGGACCAGGATCCTAGTTTCTGGTCTCCCACAGAGAAGCTATGTGATCTTGGGCAAGTTATTTCTCTTTGGGTTTCCGTTTCATTATCTGTACGTAAGGGGGTTGAACTAGATGAAATAAATGTGAGACCTATTTTTTAGAAAGTGCTTTCTTTTTTTTTTTTCTTTTGTGTTTTTTTTTTTTTCTTTTTTTTGAGATGGAGTCTCGCTCTTGTCACCCATGCTGGAGTGCAGTGGCGCGATCTCTGCTCACTGCAACCTGTCTCCTGGGTTCAAGCAATCCGCCTACCTCAGCCTCCCGAGTAGCTGGGATTACAGGCGCCCGCCACCATACCCAGATAATTTTTGCATTTTTAGTAGAGATAGGGTTTCTCCATGTTGGCCAGGCTGGTCTCGAACTCCTAACCTCAGGTGATCCACCTGCCTAGGCCTCCCAAAGTGTTGGGATTACAGGTGTGAGCCACCACGCCTGGCCTAGAAAGTGCTTTCTAAGTACTAAAGACATTTACAAATGTTTAAATTGTTGTTGTTGTTAGTATTAGTAATAGTATTGTTATAATTTAAGGAGAACCAACTCTAACGTTTAATATACTCTTTTCAGAGTGACTGAAGGTCATCATTATAAATATTAGTTATCATACTGTATACATTGCTTCTTTCAGGGTTATTAAAATCTGTAGGATTGTTTGTACATACACTAAAATAGCCCCATGTAATTTATTTTATTTTATTTTATTTATTTATTTATTTATTTTTTTGAGACAGAGTCTCCCTCTATCGCCCAGGCTGGAGTGCTGTGGCACAATCTTGGCTCACTGCAACCTCTGCCTCCTGGGTTCAAGTGATTCTTCTGCCTCCGCCTCCCAAGTAGCTGGGACTACAGGCGTTTGCCACCATGCCCAGCTAGTTTTTTTTTGTATTTTTAGTAGAGACGGGGCTTCACCATATTGGCCAGGCTGGTCTCGAACTCCTGATCTCATGATCCACCCACCTCAGCCTCCCAAAGTGCTGAGATTACAGGTGTGAGCTTCCACACCCAGCCAAATTTTTAAAATTTATATAGTGATTATATCTCCACCTTTTAAAGTTCTCAATACTCATTTCTTGCTACAGTCAGCACAGCTGTCTGATGTAATCTGTATTGTTTTGATGAGTTCTTTCTAATTGTGTGTGTGTGTGTGTGTGTGTGTGTGTGTGTGTCTTTGAAAACACTAATCCAGCTAGTCAGAACAGAGCTTTAACTTAATAAAAATGAGTAAAATCCTGCTTGTTTTACTTGGAAATAATGTGTAGAAAAGTGAAATCTCCTATAAAACAGAGTGTGGGTTTTAGTTTATGAACTTTATGACATCTATTCTATCAATTCAGGACTCATTGTGCTTGCTTTCTGGCTCTGTCAGCTGTATTTTGATAGATGGGGTTGCTGGATATTTGAGCTCTGAATCACTGAGGTATTAGCTGGTTTTGATGCCTAAAATTTCTTGGAATATAAATATCACCACACACACACACACACACACACACACACACACACACACACACACACACACAGGTATAGTTAAATTTCCAAAATTATTATTTGTTTCATCAAAAGCATAGTATATTCAAAACTACTTTTGTATTGCTCTTAGATTATTTTCTATTTGTCATAATGCTTTAAAAAAAATTTGCTCATTCTGTCCACTGCTTCCTTCCTCTTTAGGGGCACTTTGTGAAAATTCCCCTATGTATCTGAAATCCTATTTGAGACATATTAATCCATTTTTTGAAATCAGCCTGTTATTAACATGAATAATGATCATTATCCATTAAGCGTATAGAAGCAGAGAAAACAGACTGGCTGACCAACACTGTTATCAGAATTTTCTAGAAATCTCCTTTTTATACTTAGTTCTAGAGAAGGGACTATATGCAGTAACTCTGATCTATTATTTTTGGAGTCAGCCAAATGTCAACTCCATCTCTCTACTTCCTGTTCCCTGAAACACTATAGTACAAGAGTTTAAATAATAGCAAGATTGAGTTTACCGCTTAACCACTTGATACTAAATAAATTTGGGTTCTAGTCTTAGCTCTGCTCTTTCTTAACGGTGTGATCTTGAGCAAGACAATTTACCACCCTGAGGCTGTCTTCTCATCTGCTATACCATGGAATAATATCTGCCTTTTCTGCTGCACAAGACTGTTGTGAAGATCCAGTAAGAAATGAAGATGAGTATTATTTTGAAATCATAATGACTATTTAAATATGAGGACACATAAAGAACATATAGTTTTAAGAATGAAATCAGGGAAGGGGGATAAAGTGCCCTCCTCAACTCATAGCAACACAGAGGATATTAATAAATATTGTAAACCCCTTATTTGTGCCTTAGAAAATAATGAAGGTTTGAAGTGGCGCTCAGGGTCAAGACAACACTGAGGCCCCTTGAAGATAACAGAAAGAAACCATTTAACTGGGCCCCTACCATCAGTTAGTTAGGTCCAGTTTTCCAGTACAGTGAGTTATGCTTAGCGCCAAGGATCTCTGAAAAATTCAAATATCAGAGATTGACCATAGCCTTAGGGAAACAATGGAGATCCTATATTGTATAGTCAGTGCCCCCTATAAATATATTCCGTAGATGGGAAGCCAGGTCTTTAGAACTTTGGGAAGGAATGAATTTGAGACAAATCTAAAAGAACTTTACAACTGCAAAGGGAACAGCTGAGGGCAGGAATAGGTTACCTAGCGGTATTGTTTGGCCATGTATAGATTTGCTGAGGGACCGTTAAATGTTCAAAATACATTCTTCATTCAATGCAGTTCCTACAATCCCTGATCTAGTTAATTACGTCAAATAACCAAACCTGCATAAATATAAAATAGGAAAAACTCAAAGTCTCTTGAAAAATCATTAAACATTCACATTTCTGGCTCTGTTCATACTGTTTCTCTGACATGCCTGCCTTTACCCCTCCTCTCTGTCTATGTAGTTTTACAAATCATGTATGATTCAGTTTAAATTCTATTTCCCTGTGAAACCATATTTTCTCTCCTAGACTGTAAAGTCCATGAGGGCACCCACAATTTATTGTACTATATGACATATTGAATTTGAATCTATTTTCTTACAGGGAAAATAAGAATTTGGAAATTTATCTTACTGGAATGATTAGGGCCTGCATATTTCTCACTCTATGGAAGAAACAGAGTGACTATATAATTAGTCTAGCTCTCCCAGCATCAGAAAAATGGTAGGTGCTTAATGAATGCCTGTCGAGTGGCTTAAAAGAAAATACATAGTGATTGGTTAGATGACCAAAAGACTCATCCCTATACAATTGACATCAATAAATATGACGAGGTTTATGCATTAATTCCCTCTGTCTTTAATTACTATGACAACCACTAAGAGTTATGGGCCTGAAAAGAGATTCTTACAACAAATACCTGTCATTACGGTCACTGTATTTTGGCCTATTCATTGAATTTGTTGAATATAAGTAAGAACAATGTCTGGCTGGCTCTCAGTTTCCTAAGTAACTATACTACAGTACACTCTGAATTTTGTTGTTATGTAAAATGTGTAAGCTGTGCTTTAAAGATGTTTCAGGATAGTTGCTTCTTTCTTGCTTTGATTGTGGTTGTTGCTATTAATGGTGAATAATTTATGCATTCTTTTTTTATTATTATACTTTAAGTTCTAGGGTACATGTGCACTACATGCAGGTTCATTACATATGTATACATGTGCCATGTTGGTGTGCTGTACCCATTAACTCATCATTTACAGTAGGTATATCTCCTAATGCTATCCCTCCCCCCTCCCACTTCCCCCCAATAGGCCCCAGTGTGTGATGTTCCCCTTCCTGTGTCCAAGTGATGTCATTGTTCAATTTCCACCTATGAGTGAGAACATGCGGTGTTTGGTTTTCTGTTCTTGTGATAGTTTGCTGAGAATGATGGTTTCCAGCTGCATCCATGTCCCTACAAAGGACACAAACTCATCCTTTTTTATGACTGCATAGTATTCCATGGTGTATATGTGCCACATTTTCTTAATCCAGTCTCTCACTGATGGATTGGGTTGATTCGAACATTTGGGTTGATTCCAAGTCGTTGCTATTGTGAATAGTGCTGCAATAAACATACGTGTGCATGTGTCTTTATAGCAGCATGATTTATAATCCTTTGGGTATATACCCACTAATGGGAGGCTGGGTCAAATGGTATTTCTAGTACTAGATCCTTGAGGAATCTCCACACTGTTTTCCACAATGGTTAAACCGGTTTACAGTCCCACCAACAGTGAAAAAAGTGTTCCTATTTCTCCACATCCTCTCCAGCACCTGTTGTTTCCTGAGTTTTTAACGATCGCCATTCTAACTGGTGTGAGATGGTATCTCATTGTGGTTTTCATTTGCATTTCTCTGATGGCCACTGATGATGAGCATTTTTTCATGTGTCTTGGCTGTATGAATGTCTTCTTTTGAGAAGTGTCTGTTCATATCCTATGCCCACTTTTTGATGGGATTGTTTGTTTTTTTCTTGGAAATTAGTTTGAGTTATTTGTGGGTTCTGGATATTAGCCCTTCATCAGATAAGTAGATTGCAAAAATTTTCTCCCATTCTGTAGGTTGCCTGTTCACTCTGATAGTAGTTTCTTTTGCTGTGCAGAAGCTCTTTAGTTTAATGAGATCCCATTTGTCAATTTTGGCTTTTGTTGCCAGTGCTTTTGGTGTTTTAGACATGAAGTCCTTGCCCATGCCTATGTTCTGAATGGTATTACCTAGGTTTTCTTCTAGGGTTTTTATGGTTTTAGGTCTAACATTTAAGTCTCTAATCCATCTTGAATTAATTTTCATATAGGGAGTAAGGAAAGGATCCAGTTTCAGCTTTCTGCTTATGGCTTATCAATTTTCCCAGCACCATTTATTAAATAGGGAATCCTTTCCCCATTGCTTGTTTTTGTCAGATTTGTCAAAGATCAGATGGCTGTAGATGTGTGGTATTATTTCTGAGGGCTCTGTTCTGTTCCAGTGGTCTATATCTCTGTTTTGGTACCAATACCATGCTGTTCTAGTTACTGTAGGCTTGTAGTATAGTTTGAAGTCAGGTAGCGTGATGACTCCAGCTTTGTTCTTTTGGCTTAGAATTGTCTTGGCAATTGTGGGTCTTTTTTGGTTCCACATGAACTTTAAAGCAGTTTTTTCCAATTCTGTGAAGAAGGTCATTGGAGCTTAATGGGGATGGCATTGAATCTATAAATTACCTTGGGCAGTATGGCCATTTTCACAATATTGATTTTTCCTATCCATGAGCATGATTGGATTCCTAGGTATTTTATTCTCTCTGAAGCTATTGTGAATGGGAGTTCATTCATGATTTGGCTCTCTGTTGGTCTGTTACTGGTGTATAAGAATGCTTGTGAGTTTTGCACATTGATTTTGTATCCTGAGATTTTGCTGAAGTTGTTTATCAGCTTAAGGAGATTTTGGGCTGAGACAATGGGGTTTTCTAAATATATAATCATGTCATCTACAAACAGGGACAATTTGACTTCTTCTTTTCCTAACGGAATACTCTTTATTTCTTTCTCTTGCCTGATTGCCCTAGCCAGAACTTCCAACACTATGTTGAATAGGAGTGGTGAGAGAGGGCATCCCTGTCTTGTGCCAGTTTTCAAAGGGAATGCTTCCGATTTTTGCCCATTCAGTATGATATTGACTGTGGGTTTGCCATAAATAGCTCTTATTATTTTGAGATATGTTCCATCAATACCGAATTTATTGAGCGTTTTTAGCATTAAGGGCTGTTGAATTTTGTTGAAGGCCTTTTCTGCATTCATTGAGATAATCATGTGTTTTTTGTCTTTGGTTCTGTTTGTATGCTGGATTACGTTTATTGATTTGCATATGTTGAACCAGCCTTGCATCCCAGGGATGAGGCCCACTTGATCGTGGTGGATAAGCTTTTTGATGTGCTGCTGGATTCGGTTTGCCAGTATTTTATTGAGGATTTTTGCATCGATGTTCATCAGGGATATTGGTCTAAAATTCTCTTTTTTTGTTGTGTCTCTGCCAGGCTTTGGTATCAGGATGATGTTGGCCTCATAAAATGAGTTAGGGAGGATTCCCTCTTTTCCTATTGATTGGAGTAGTTTCAGAAGGAATGGTACCAGCTCCTCCTTGTACCTCTGGTAGAATTCGGCTGTGAATCTGTCTGGTCCTGGACTTTTTTTGGTTGATAGGCTATTAATTATTGCCTCAATTTCAGAGCCTGCTATTGTTCTATTCAGGGATTCAACTTCTTCCAGGTTTAGTCTTGGAAGAGTGTAAGTGTCCAGGAAATTATCCATTTCTTCTAGGTTTTCTAGTTTATTTGCGTAGAGGTGTTTATAGTATTCTCTGATGGTAGTTTGTATTTCTGTGCGGTCGGTGGTGATATCCCCTTTATCATTTTTTATTGCATCTATTTGATTCTTCTCTCTTTTCTCCTTTATTAGTCTTGCTAGTGGTCTATCAATTTTGTTGATCTTTTCAAAAAACCAGCTCCTGGATTCGTTGACTTTTTGGAGGGCTTTTTTTGTCTCTATCTCCTTCAGTTCTGCTCTGATCTTAGTTATTTCTTGCCTTCTGCTAGCTTTTGAATGTGTTTGCTCTTGCTTCTCTGGTTCTTTTAATTGTGATGTTAGGGTGTCAATTTTAGATCTTTCCTGCTTTCTCTTGTGGGCATTTAGTGCTATAAATTTCCCTCTACACATGGCTTTAAATGTATCCCAGAGATTCTGGTATGTTGTATCTTTGTGCTCATTGGTTTCAAAGAACATCTTTATTTCTGCCTTCATTTCGTTATGTACCCAGTAGTCATTCAGGAGCAGGTTGTTCAGTTTCCATGTTTGAGCGATTTTGACTGGGTTTCTTTGCCCTGCATTCTAGTTTGATTGCCCTGTGGTCTGAGAGACAGTTTGTTATAATTTCTATTCTTTTGCATTTGCTGAGGAGTTCTTTACTTCCACCTACGTGGTCAATTTTGGAATAAGTGTGAAGTGGTGC
Organism: Macaca mulatta; assembly: GCF_049350105.2. NCBI lineage: Eukaryota > Metazoa > Chordata > Mammalia > Primates > Cercopithecidae > Macaca > Macaca mulatta. The sequence continues at coordinate 85,477,831 of NC_133426.1, forward strand.
TGAGAAGAATGTATATTCTGTTGATTTGGGGTGCAGAGTTCTGTAGATGTTTATTAGGTCCGCTTGGTGCAGAGCTGAGTACAATTCCTGGATATCCTTGTTAACTTTCCATCTCGTTGATCTGTCTAATGTTGACCGTGTGGTGTTAAAGTCTCCCATTATTATTGTTTGGGAATCTGAGTCTCTTTGTAAGTCTCTAAGGACTTGCTTTATGAATCTGGGTGCTCCTGTATTGGGTGCATATATATTTAGGATAGTTAGCTCTTCCTGTTGAATTGATCCCCTTACCATTATGTAATGGTCTTCTTTGTCTCTTTTGATCTTTGATTGTTTAAAGTCTGTTTTATCAGAGACTAGGATTGCAACCACTGTTTTTTTTTGTTTGTTTGTTTTCCATTTGCTTGGTAGTTCTTCTGCCATCCCTTTATTTTGAGCCTATGTGTCTCTGCATGTGAGATGGGTCTCCTGAATACAGCAGACTGATGGGTCTTGACTCTTTACCCAATTTACCAGTCCGTGTCTTTTAATTGGACCATTTAGTCCATTTACCTTTAAGGTTAATATTGTTATATGTGAACTTGATCTTGTCATTATGATATTAGCTGGTTATTTTCCTCGCTAGTTGATGCAGTTTCTTCCTAGCATCGATGGACTTTACACTTTGACATGTTTTTGCAATTGCTGGTGCCGGTTGTTCCTTTCCACCTTTAGTGCTTCCTTCAGGATCTCTTGTAGGGCGGGCCTGGGGGTGACAAAATCTCTTAGCATTTGCTTGTCTGTAAAGGATTTTATTTCTCCTTCACTTATGAAACTTAGTTTCTGGATATGAAATTCTGGGTTTAAAATTCTTTTCTTTAAGAATGTTGAATATTGGCCCCCACTCTCTTCTGGCTTGGAGAGTTTCTGCTGAGAGATCTGCTGTTAGTCTGTTGGGCTTCCCTCTGTGGGTAACTCGACTTTTCTCTCTGGCTGCCCTTAAGATTTTTTCCTTCATTTCAACTTTGGTGAATCTGACAATTATGTGTCTTGGGGTTGCTCTTCTCAAGGAGTATCTTTGTGCCATTCTCTGTATTTCCTGAATTTGAATGTTGGCCTGCCTTACTAGGTTGGGGAAATTCTCCTGGATGATATCTTGCAGAGTGTTTTCCAACTTGGTTCCATTTTCCCCGTCACTTTCAGGCACCCCAATCAGTCATAGATTTGGTCTTTTCACATAATCCCATATTTCTTGGAGGCTTTGTTCATTTCTTTTTCTTCTTTTTTCTTTAGATTTCTCTTTTCACTTCATTTCATTCATTTGATCCTCAATCACTGATACTCTTTCTTCCGGTTGATCGAGTTGGTTACTGAAACTTGTGCATTTGTCACATAGTTCTTGTGTTATGGTTTTCATCTCTATCAGTTCTTTTAAGGTCTTCTCTGTATTGATTATTCTAGTTATCCATTCATCATTCATCCATTCTTTTTTCAAGGTTTTCAGTTTCTTCACGCTGGTTACGTAGTTCCTCCTTTAGCTCTGAGAAGTTTGATCGACTGAAGCCTTCTTCTCTCAACTCGTCAAAGTCATTCTCCATCCAGCTTTTTTCCATTGCTGGTGATGGACTGCATTCCTTTGGAGGGATAGATGTTCTTTGATTTTTTGAATTTCCAGCTTTTCTTCACTGCTTTTTCCCCATCTTTGTGGTTTTATCTGCTTTTGATCGTTGATGATGGTGACTTACTGGTGGGGTTTTGGTGTGCATGTCCTTTCTGTTTGTTAGTTTTTCTTCTAACCGTCAGAACCCTTAGCTGCAGGTCGGTTGAAGTTTGCTTGAGGTCCACTCTAGACCCTATTTGCCTGGGTATCAGCAGTGGAGGCTGCAGAAGATAGAATATTGCTGAACAGCGAGTGTTGCTGTCTGATTCTTGCTCTGGAAGCTTCATCTCAGGGTGTACACAGCTGTGTGGGATGTGAGGTGTCAGTGTGCACCTAGTGGGCGATGTCTCCCAGTTAGGCTACTCAGGGATCAAGGACCCACTTGAGCAGGCAGTCTGTGCATTCTCAGATCTCAACCTCCGGGCTGGCAGAGCCACTGCTCTCATCAAAGCTGTCAGACAGGGACATTTACATCTGCAGAGGTTCCTGCTGTTTTGGTTTAGCTATGCCCTGTCCCCAGAGGTGGAGTCTACAGAGGCAGGCAGGCCTCCTTGAGCTGTGGTGGGCTCCACCCAGTTTGAGCTTCCCAGTGGCTTTATGTACTTAAGCCTCAGCAATGGTGGGCGCTCCTCCCCCAGTCTCACTGCCTCCTTGCAGTTAGATCTCAGACTATTGTGCTAGCAGTGAGGGAGGTTCCATGTGCATGGGACCCTCTGGGCCAGGTATGGCATATAATCTCCTGGTGTACCATTTGCTAAGACCCTTGGTAAAGCGCAGTATTAGGATGGAGTTACCCGATTTTCCAGGTGTTGTGTATCTCAATTTCCTTTGGCTAGGAAAAGGAATTCCCTTCCCCCTTGTGCTTCCCAGGTGAGGTGATGCCTCACCCTGCTTCTGCTTTCGCTGGTCAGGCTGCACCGGGGGACCAGCACCGACTGTCCGATATGCCCCAGTGAGATGAACCTGGTACCTCAGTTGAAAATGCAGAAATCACCCATCTTCTGTGTCACTAAAGCTGGGAGTGGGAGGCTGGAGCTGTTGCTATTCAGCCATCTTGGGCATCCCCCAGCTGCATTCATTTATTCATAGGAAAATAGTGGTATTAAGGGGTGGGTGCAGAATAAAGACAATTGTTACAGTATAAGTTGTTCTTTCCCTCTTTAGTCTATGTTCCCAGTTCATTCTTTCTTTGCCAGTGAATTCAATGAAGTGTTGATAAAATCAAGACCTGTGTGAATTTCTTCCAAGTTTTTTGCAGTACCACCTTTCTGAATCTTTTCTATTAGCCAGGACCTGCTACTCTTCTTGCATCTACTCCAGCGTGCCATTTGGAGGTTCTAGCTCATCGTTCTGAGGTCACTCTATCTCTTCTGGATCATTCTTCCCCTTGGTTGGTGGTAGTTTCCTGGCTAGGCCCTCACTGGACTTTTGTGGGTTTGTCTCACCTGGGGAGCAACATGAAAGTTACTGTTCTAATCACATTTTAGGCTCCAGCATTTTTGAATTTGGGTTAATAGAAGAACAACTATGAGAAGGAAGAGAAGGCCACAAAAGCAACACATACAGCCTAGGATCAGAATGGGAATAAGCATACACTGAAAAGTTAATATTTTTATTTTTTATTGGTGTGGTAGCTTATAAGCTGATTGTATGTGGCCTCAAATGGAATTTAGTATCACCTTTTGTTTCCTTAGCTAGCATGCCTCCTTTGGAATCCAATGAAAATGGCAAAAACAAAACAAAATAAAACAAAACCAACCAACCAACCAACAACAGCAACAACAACAACAAACAGAGTAACAGTACTTGGCCTGAAAATTTGTCTAACAGCAGATTACTTTACCAAGCCACTGCTGTCATCCATTTCTCTATTTCAACCAAATTAGATTTTTCACTCTCCTCTAGGCATCTCTTGGGTTTTTCCATCTCTGTGTTCCCTGATCCCTCTTCTCAGCCTACTTTTTTATTTTTATTTTTTTAACTTTATTTATTTATTTATTTTTGAGACAGAGTCTCGCTCTGTCGCCCAGGCTGGAGTGCTGTGGTGCGATCTCGGCTCACTGCAAGCTCCACCTCCCAGGTTCATGCCATTCTCCTGCCTCAGCCTCCCGAGTAGCTCCTCAGCCTATTTTAAACCCAACACCTTTTACCGTAGGTCCAATCTAATCTAGAGATGTTTCCCTATTTTCATTACTCTTGCTGATGACTTTTTCTTTTGTGCTCCAATAACACCACTGACTGTGCCACACTGATCATACTTAGCATAACTGGCTTAGAATCTAAATTTGGAAGGACTCTTAGAAATTAGCTCTATATAACAAAAAGTTAAAGATGGAGATTTAATTTAAAAAAGGGAGGTGTGAGGAGTTCCTTAGAACATCTGACTTGATACTGTATTGGCAAGATTGAGAAAATGCTGCTTGTTGATATATATTATGATATAGTATTTAAAGTATATAATAACAAGCAGCATTATATCATAATATATTATATATAATAAATAGTATATATAATTATGTATTTGTTGATGTTAGGAATGTGTTGAAACTATCCTCTTTAAGCAGCAGGACCTGATGGAGATAGGGAGAGCCCCTACCCTCCCAAAGCATTCCTTGATGTGGCAATCATCAAATCCCCTTATTTCAGGGAAGGAAGCAAAGCCAAAACATTGCCAGAATGGCATAATTAGTGATCCCACAATAAGTTGTATTAGAATAGGTAATCAGATGCGGATACCCTGATTCCCATGATTTCCATTACTGTTCTTTTTCCACTACTTTATGTTGCCTTTTGGGTCATTTAATTTATGCACATGTTATTTTAATTTTATTACAAAAACTGAGGCTCTTAGGGGCAGGGACTAAATCATATTCATCTCTGTTTCTCACAACATAGCTTAGCACAGGACTTAGCATCAGGAAAACAATGTATAAATAATTATTGATTGGTAGATTTATTTTGTAGGCCTTTAACTAGTTTATATATTTTCTTGATAATTATTCAGCTTCTATTAAATTAAATCATAATAATGCCTCAGGCAGCAAAATTAAGTGATCTCCAATATATCTATACCAACATTCTAAAGCAGGGTATGGCAATCACTCTTTGTGAAACCTTGGGCAAGTCACAGTCCCTCTCTCGGGCTTGGTTTCCTTATTTTTAAAACCATGGAGGTATAATACATGATTTCTAAGCCCGTTTTATTTTTTTTATTTTTTATTTTATTTATTTTTATTTTATTTATTTATTATTATTATACTTTAAGTTGTAGGCTACATGTGCATAACGTGCAGGTTTGTTACATATGTATACTTGTGCCATGTTGGTGTGCTGCACCCATCAACTCGTCATTTACATCAGGTATAACTCCCAATGCAATCTCTCCCCCCTCTCTCCTCCCCATGATAGGCCCTGGTGTGTGATGTTCCCCTTCCTGAGTCCAAGTGATCTCATTGTTCAGTTCCCACCTATGAGTGAGAACATGCGGTGTTTGGTTTTCTGTTCTTGTGATAGTTTGCCAAGAATGATGGTTTCCAGCTGCATCCATGTCCCTACAAAGGACACAAACTCATCCTTTTTGATGGCTGCATAGTATTCCATGGTGTATATGTGCCACATTTTCTTAATCCAATCTGTCACTGATGGACATTTGGGTTGATTCCAAGTCTTTGCTATTGTGAATAGTGCTGCAATAAACATACGTGTGCATGTGTCTTTATAGCAGCATGATTTATAATCCTTTGGGTATATACCCAGTAATGGGATGGCTGGGTCATATGGTACATCTAGTTCTAGATCCTTGAGGAATCGCCATACTGTTTTCCATAATGGTTGAACTACTTTACAGTCCCACCAACAGTGTAAAAGTGTTCCTATTTCTCTACATCCTCTCCAGCACCTGTTGTTTCCTGACTTTTTAATGATCGCCATTCTAACTGGTGTGAGATGGTATCTCATTGTGGTTTTGATTTGCATTTCTCTGATGGCCAGTGATGATGAGCATTTTTTCATGTGTCTGTTGGCTGTATGAATGTCTTCTTTTGAGAAATGTCTGTTCATATACTTTGCCCACTTTTGGATGGGGTTGTTTGTTTTTTTCTTGTAAATTTGTTTGAGTTCTTTGTAGGTTCTGGATATTAGCCCTTTGTCAGATGAGTAGATTGCCAAAATTTTCTCCCATTCTGTAGGTTGCCTGTTCACTCTGATGGTAGTTCCTTTTGCTGTGCAGAAGCTCTTTAGTTTAATGAGATCCCATTTGTCAATATTGGCTTTTGCTGCCATTACTTTTGGTGTTTTAGACATGAAGTCTTTGCCCATGCCTATGTCCTGAATGGCACTACCTAGCTTTTCCTCTAGGATTTTTATGGTATTAGGTCTAACATTTAAGTCTCTAATCCATCTTGAATTAATTTTCGTATAAGGAGTAAGGAAAGGATCCAGTTTCAGCTTTCTACTTATGGCTAGCCAATTTTCCCAGCACCATTTATTAAATAGGGAATCCTTTCCCCATTTCTTGTTTCTCTCAGGTTTGTCAAAGATCAGATGGCTGTAGATGTGTGGTATTATTTCTGAGGACTCTATTCTGTTCCATTGGTCTATATCTCTGTTTGGGTACCAGTACCATGCCGTTTTGGTTACTGTAGCCTTGTAGTATAGTTTGAAGTCAGGTAGCGTGATGCCTCCAGCTTTGTTCTTTCGACTTAGGATTGTCTTGGAGATGCGGGCTCTTTTTTGGTTCCATATGAACTTTAAAGCAGATTTTTCCAATTCTGTGAAGAAACTCATTGGTAGCTTGATGGGGATGGCATTGAATGAATAAATTACCTTGGGCAGTATGGCCATTTTCACGATATTGATTCTTCCTATCCATGAGCATGGTATGTTCTTCCATTTGTTTGTGTCCTCTTTTATTTCACTGAGCAGTGGTTTGTAGTTCTCCTTGAAGAGGTCCTTTACATCCCTTGTAAGTTGGATTCCTAGGTATTTTATTCTCTTTGAAGCAATTGTGAATGGAAGTTCATTCCTGATTTGGCTCTCTGTTTGTCTGTTACTGCTGTATAAGAATGCTTGTGATTTTTGGACATTAATTTTGTATCCTGAGACTTTGCTGAAGTTGCTTATCAGCTTAAGGAGATTTTGGGCTGAGACAATCGGGTTTTCTAAATATACAATCATGTCATCTGCAAACAGGGACAATTTGACTTCTTCTTTTCCTAACTGAATACCCTTGATTTCTTTCTCTTTCCTAATTGCCCTAGCCAGAACTTCCAACACTATGTTGAATAGGAGTGGTGAGAGGGGGCATCCCTGTCTTGTGCCAGTTTTCAAAGGGAATTTTTCCAGTTTTTGCCCATTCAGTATGATATTCGCTGTGGGTTTGTCATAAATAGCTCTTATTATTTTGAGGTACGTTCCATCAATACCGAATTTATTGAGCGTTTTTAGCATGAAGGGCTGTTGAATTTTGTCAAAAGCCTTTTCTGCATCTATTGAGATAATCATGTGCTTCTTGTCTTTGGTTCTGTTTATATGCTGGATTATGTTTATTGATTTGTGAATGTTGAATCAGCCTTGCATCCCAGGGATGAAGCCCACTTGATCATCGTGGATAAGCTTTTTGATGTGTTACTGAATCCGGTTTGCCAGTATTTTATTGAGGATTTTTGCATCGATGTTCATCAGGGATATTGGTCTAAAATTCTCTTTTTTTGTTGTGTCTCTGCCAGGCTTTGGTATCAGGATGATGTTGGCCTCATAAAATGAGTTCGGGAGGATTCCCTCTTTTTCTATTGATTGGAATAGTTTCAGAAGGAATGGTACCAACTCCTCCTTGTACCTCTGGTAGAATTCAGCTGTGAATCCATCTGGTCCTGGACTTTTTTTGGTTGGTAGGCTATTAATTATTGCCTCAATTTCAGAGCCTGCTATTGGTCTATTCAGGGATTCAACTTCTTCCAGGTTTAGTCTTGGAAGAGTGTAAGTGTCCAGGAAATTATCCATTTCTTCTAGATTTTCTAGTTTATTTGCATAGAGGTGTTTATAGTATTGTCTGATGGTAGTTTGTATTTCTGTGGGGTCCATGGTGACATCCCCTTTATCATTTTTAATTGCGTCGATTTGATTCTTCTCTCTTTTCTTCTTTATTAGTCTTGCTAGTGGTCTGTCAATTTTGTTGATCTTTTCAAAAAACCAACTCCTGGATTCATTGATTTTTTTGGAGAGTTTTTTGTGTCTCTATCTCCTTCAGTTCTGCTTGATCTTAGTTATTTCTAGCCTTCTGCTAGCTTTCGAATATATTTGCTCTTGCTTCTCTAGTTCTTTTAATTGCGATGTTAGAGTGTCAATTTTAGATCTTTCCTGCTTTCTCTTGTGGGCATTTAGTGCTATAAATTTCCCTCTACACACTGCTTTAAATGTGTCCCAGAGATTCTGGTATGTTGTATCTTTGTTCTCATTGGTTTCAAAGAACATCTTGATTTCTGCCTTCATTTCGTTATGTACCCAATAGTCATTCAGGAGCAGGTTGTTCAGTTTCCATGTAGTTGAGCGGTTTTGATTGAGTTTCTTAGTCCTGAGTTCTAGTTTGATTGCACTGTGGTCTGAGAGACAGTTTGTTATAATTTCTGTTTTTGTGGATTTGCTGAGGAGTGCTTTACTTCCAATTACGTGGTCGATTTTGGAGTAAGTACGATGTGGTGCTGAGAAGAATGTATATTCTGTTGATTTGGGGTGGAGAGTTCTATAGATGTCTATTAGGTCTCCTTGCTGCAGAGATGAGTTCAATTCCTGGATATCCTTGTTAACTTTCTGTCTCGTTGATTTGTCTAATGTTGACGGTGGAGTGTTGAAGTCTCCCATTATTATTGTATGGGAGTCTAAGTCTCTTTGTAAGTCTCTAAGGACTTGCTTTATGAATCTGGGTGCTCCTGTATTGGGTGCATATATATTTAGGATAGTTAGCTCTTCCTGTTGAATTGATCCCTTTACCATTATGTAATGGCCTTCTTTGTCTCTTTAGATCTTTGATGGTTTAAAGTCTGTTTTATCAGAGACTAGTATTGCAACCCCCGCTTTTTTTTATTCTCCATTTGCTTGGTAAATCTTCCTCCATCCCTTTATTTTGAGCCTATGTATGTCTCTGGGTGTGAGATGGGTCTCCTGAATACAGCAGACTGATGGTTCTTGACTCTTTATCCAGTTTGCCAGTCTGTGTCTTTTAATTGGAGCATTTAGTCCATTTACATTTAAGGTTAAGATTGTTATGTGTGAACTTGATCCTGCCATTGTGATATTAACTGGTTATTTTGCTCATTAGTTGATGCAGTTTCTTCCTCGCCTCGATGGTCTTTACATTTTGGCATGTTTTTGCAATGGCTGGTACCGGTTGTTCCTTTCCATGTTGAGTGCTTCCTTCAGGGTCTCTTGTAAGGCAGGCCTAGTGGTGACAAAATCTCTAAGCATTTGCTTGTCTGTAAAGGATTTTATTTCTCCTTCACTTATGAAACTTAGTTTGGCTGGATATGAAATTCTGGGTTTAAAATTCTTTTCTTTAAGAATGTTGAATATTGGCCCCCACTCTCTTCTGGCTTGGAGAGTTTCTGCCGAGAGATCTGCTGTTAGTCTGATGGGCTTCCCTTTGTGGGTAACCCGACCTTTCTCTCTGGCTGCCCTTAAGATTTTTTCCTTCATTTCAACTTTGGTGATCTGGCAATTATTTGTCTTGCAGTTGCTCTTCTCGAGGAGTATCTTTGTGGCGTTCTCTGTATTTCCTGGATTTGAATGTTGGCCTGCCCTACTAGGTTGGGGAAGTTCTCCTGGATGATATCCTGAGGAGTGTTTTCCAACTTGGTTCCATTTTCCCCCTCACTTTCAGGCACCCCAATCAGACGTAGATTTGGTCTTTTTACATAATCCCATACTTCTTGCAGGCTTTGTTCGTTTCTTTTTCTTCTTTTTTCTTTTGGTTTCTCTTCTCGCTTCATTTCATTCATTTGATCCTCAATCGCTGATACTCTTTCTTCCAGTTGATCGAGTCGGTTACTGAAGCTTGTGCATTTGTCACGTATTTCTCGTGTCATGGTTTTCATCTCTTTCATTTCGTTTATGACCTTCTCTGCATTAATTACTCTAGCCATCAATTCTTCCACTTTTTTTTCAAGATTTTTAGTTTCTTTGCACTGGGTACGTAATTCCTCCTTTAGCTCTGAGAAATTTGATGGACTGAAGCCTTCTTCTCTCATCTCGTCAAAGTCATTCTCCGTCCAGCTTTGATCCGTTGCTGGCGATGAGCTGCGCTCCTTTGCCGGGGGAGATGCACTCTTATTTTTTGAATTTCCAGCTTTTCTGCCCTGCTTTTTCCCCATCTTTGTGGTTTTATCTGCCTCTGGTCTTTGATGATGGTGATGTACTGATGGGGTTTTGGTGTAGGTGTCCTTCCTGTTTGATAGTTTTCCTTCTAACAGTCAGGACCCTCAGCTGTAGGTCTGTTGGAGATTGCTTGAGGTCCACTCCAGACCCTGTTTGCCTGGGTATCAGCAGCAGAGGCTGCAGAAGATAGAATATTTCTGAACAGCGAGTGTACCTGTCTGATTCTTGCTTTGGAAGCTTCCTCTCAGGGGTGTACTCCACCCTGTGAGGTGTGGGTTGTCAGACTGCCCCTAGTGGGAGATGTCTCCCAGTTAGGCTACTCAGGGGTCAGGGACCCACTTGAGCAGGGAGTCTGTCCCTTCTCAGATCTCAACCTCCGTGTTGGGAGATCCACTGCTCTCTTCAAAGCTGTCAGACAGAGTCGTTTGCGTCTGCAGAGGTTTTGGCTGCGTTTGTTATTGCCCTGTCCCCAGAGGTGGAGTCTACAGAGACAGGCAGGTTTCCTTGAGCTGCTGTGAGCTCCACCCACTTCGAGCTTCCCAGCAGCTTTGTTTACCTACTTAAGCCTCAGCAATGGCGGGCGCCCCTCCCCAGCCTCACTGCTGCCTTGCCGGTAGATCACAGACTGCTGTGCTAGCAATGAGGGAGGCTCCGTGGGTGTGGGACCCTCCCGGCCAGGTGTGGGATATGATCTCCTGGTGTGCCTGTTTGCTTAAAGCGCAGTATTGGGGTGGGAGTTACCCGATTTTCCAGGTGTTGTGTGTCTCAGTTCCCCTGGCTAGGAAAAGGGATTCCCTTCCCCCTTGCGCTTCCCAGGTGAGGCAATGCCTCGCCCTGCTTCAGCTCTCGCTGGTCGGGCTGCAGCAGCTGACCAGCACCGATCGTCCGGCACTCCTCAGTGAGATGAACCCAGTATCTCAGTTGAAAATGCAGAAATCACCAGTCTTCTATGTCTCTCGTGCTGGGAGTTCGAGACTGGAGCTGTTCCTATTCGGCCATCTTGCTCCACCCCCCTCTAAGCTCTTTTTAATTCTAACATTCCAATGAGGCTAATTTATAGAGTTTTATTTATTTATTTTTAAATATAATTAGCACAAGAATATTTTACAGGAGCAAGATATGGAACAATATTTACAATGTTAACAAGATGCACTCCCCAGAGTTCAAACTAGATCTGTTATCTCTCTTTCTTTCTTTCTTTTCCTTCCTTCCTTCCTTCCTTCCTTCCTTCCTTCCTTCGTTTTGTTTTTAAACTTGATTCATGCCAGTTCTCTGTTTTTGGCCACCAAGTTCAATTTTGAATATTAGTCAAACATCAAATGTATAAAGTGAGTCAAGTCAAGATAAAATATGAAGACAAAATGAGATTAACCAAACCTCACTCTGTCAAACAAATTGATTTCCCTTTTTCACTGTTAACTTTATGTTCCAACAATGAGGAATTATTTATTTCTATATTTTCCTACCAATGCAGTCCTGAATAAGGCTGTAGGCTTTAGAGTTGGACATCCTCGGTTTTAAATGTCAGCCGCACCATTAACTATTTGACTTTGGGTGAATTACTTGATCTTTCAAAATTTTTGTTTCCCCACTGGGAATTGAAGCTAAAAATTCTTACTTTGCAAGATTTTCATGAGAATGAAGAGAAAATATACATGAAAACTCTTAGTACAATATATGGAACTTAGGTGTACAAGACATCTTGATGGCAATCTATGCCATGTGTAATTGGTATTAGTACGGAACAGGTTTTGTTTTTATATTTCACTTTTTTTTTTTTTTTTTTTTTTTGGAGACAGTGTCTCACTCTGTTACCCATGCTGGAGTGCAGTGGTGTGATCTTGGCTCGCTGCAGCATTTGCCTCCAGGGTTCAAGCAAATCTCCTAATTGAGCCTCTTGAGTAGCTGGGATTACAGGCACCCACCACCGCAGTCAGCTAATTTTTGTATTTTTAGTAGAGACGAGGTTTCGCCATGTTGGTCAGGCTGGTGTCGACCTCCTGCCCTGAAATGATTCATCTGCCTAGGCCTCCCAAACTGCTGGGATTACAGGCATGTGCCACCATGCCAGGCCTATATTGCACTCTTTTTATGTGCTTCTAATACTTCATTTCATTTATCTGTAGTTACTTTTGCAGTTTGGATAAGAGAATGGTGAAAGAACATGAAATAACCTCCTCCCCTTGATATCCTTATCTCCATTCAGCCTACCAATTCAGTCTGAAAAGCTACATGAGAAAAAGATGTTAGGAGGGATGTTTAGCAGTGGCTCAAAATGAAATAGAAACATGAGAGCAAACTATAAGCATTTAAAATAATTTGTATGACCTGGCTCTCAGCACATGCAGGCTCTTCATCCCTATGCATACAAACTGAATTATCAATATCTAATAATAGATGTCGATTCATGGACACATTTCATCTTAGTCATATAAAAATAAGCCCTGGGTGAGACAACTATTTCCATAAGAATTGGAACTATCTCTCATCTAAATTTCTGAACTTCCTACCATTTGTGTTCCTGATCATTTCTTGATTTGACTCAGTTTATAAATGTGATATTTAACACTCAAATTGAACTTAGTGACCAAAGACAGAGACTTGGCATGAATCAGTTTTAAAAATAAGAAAGAGAGAGGGCGAGAGAGAGAGAGAGAGAGATGAAAGAAGAAAAAGAAGAGGGGGAAAGGAAGGGAAGAAGAAAGGAAAGTCACAAAGTCACTTGAAAAAGTAAGTCATAAAGCTGTAGAAAGAAACCAATTAACCAGAACTTCCCACACAGTAACTTTAAGCCCAAGCTCAAAGTTGCCCTGAACCAGCAAAATGGTAGTAATTATTTTAATGAGAACTCAGATTGTTTTCAGCGTTCCAGGACTGGGTTCTGCCCTGTTTCTGTTTCCTCTCTGGCCCTGAATCTGTTGCTAATAGACATGCTGACAACTGGATTTGCTGATAATTATGAAACAAAGTGCTACTACTGTAGAGAAAAGAGAACTAGTCTGGGAGCTAAAAGACCCAAGATTTAGTCTACACTCTTGCGCTCATTTCCTGGAATGTGACACAAATTATTAGTCCTTTCTGGACCTCCATTTCCTTTTCTGCCAAATAAGGGACGTTCTAATTCTGCCATGCAGTGGCTGAAAAACAGAATATCAGACTTTTTTAGCAAACTCCAGGCACTCTGATGCAAGTGTGTGTGGGGGGGTGGAAACAGTAAGATACGGAAGTCTTGGGGTAGAGGAGTGAGGGCTACAGAATGTTCAGATTTCAAAGAAGCAAAGATTAAAGAGTGATCTGTCTTAAACCTGCTAACACTGCGGCCAGGCCCTTTTATTCATCCTTTGCTTATCTGGATCCATGTAGACCATAAGAAACAGTACCCTGGCTGGGGGAGAGCTAAGGAGGAAAGAACAGGGAACAGAACAAAGTTTATTCAAACTGAGAAGTAAGAAACATCTGCCCTCTCCCTCTTCTCTTGCCAGAAAGTTCTATTGAAACTGGCTTCAGAACACTAATAAAAAAGTAGGTTGCAAATCAATGTGCACATTACAATTTCATTTTTTATATAAGTAATGGGAAGAAAACACCTCAGAATAATAATAGTGGATACCTCAGAGCAAAAATAATTTGTGTGCTTTTATAAAGTTTCCATTTTTTTTCACAATAACCCCCTTATGAACTCCTCACTCCACTCTTGATCCCCAAATCCCATTCATCATAGAGATCCTAGAATATCTTTTTCTAAAAGTATATATCAGGTCATGTGAATCTCTTGCTTAGAAGCCACCAGTTGATTCCTATCACACTTATAACTACAAGCCAAACTTTACCGCAGTCAAGACTCTCCATGATTATTTGTCATAAGACCACCTCTAGAAACTTATTCCCTATCACCCTTTCTTCCTGGCCCAGTCTACTTCAGCTATTCTTTAAATTCCTGAAGCCCACTCCCACCTCAAAGACCTTCTACTTACTCTTCTGCTTCCTGGTATGTTCTTCCTGCAAGCTTTCACATGATTAATTTATTGTTATTCTCATTCTCAATTTCAAAGTGATATAAGCAAAGACGCTTTCCTTGATTCCCTTGTTTACATGAGTCCCTCACAGAAACCTGTACTCTTCCTGCATACCATTTGAATAATATGTCATTGCAATCAAACATACTTTTTTCTTTTTGCTATTTCACACTGATCTGCAAGCTTCTTGAGGATAGGGACCATGTCCCTCTTGCTCACCACTTAGCACTGGGGAGTGTTTAACACCATTCATGAAACATATTAGGTGCTCAAGGTTAGCTGAATGAATGATTCTGTCAGTCAACATATATTACATTTGTAAGAAAGAAGAAAAGACAGAGGGCACATTTACTTGATAATTCCACCTCTATAGTACATCCTTGGTGGTATGTGTCCCCAGTACAAATGACCATTTCCAAAAAGAAACTGGTTCTAGAAAACACACTTTATTCCTTAACAGTGTGAGTATTAGATTTTTGTGCATACCCAGTGTCTAGGTCCTCTGAAAACTTGCTGATGAGTTCATAAATACTAAATACCTATTTTGCCTCACAGGTCAGCTCCTTACCCAGGAATAATGTTCTAAGCTTTCATTAGAAAGCAGAAACTTCCTTCGGTTTCTAACAAAGTGCATAAATTAGCTAGGAAGGACTTAGTTAAGAACACTGTGGTCTAGCCTCATCTATTATTTTCTGTTATGATAAATGGCAAAGAGGTTGCAATGCCAGTAAGTTGGTTTCAGAAGAACTACGACATCATACTATTTACTTACACTTTACACTCAAAGTCACACTTGAAAGAAAATTATTTGAATTCGATAATAAAGGTCATGGAATCAACTTAAATGCCTATAAATGATAGGCTGGATAAAGAAAATGTGGTACACATACACCATGGAATACTATGCACCCATAAAAAAGAATGAGATCATGTCCTTTGTAGGGACCTGGATGGAGCTGGAGTCCATTATCCTTAGTACACTAATGCAGGAACAGAAAACCAAATACGACATGTTCTCACTCATAAGTGAGAGCTAAATGATGACAAGACATGGACACATAGAGGGGAACAACACACAATAGGGCCTGTCCGGAAAAAAATAACTAATGAGTACTAGGCTTAGTACCTGGGTGACAAAATAATCTGTACAACAAACCCATGACACGAGTTTACCTATTTAACAAACCTGCACATGTACCCCTGAACTTAAAATAAATGCTTAAAAATGTCTCTTATGAAAGCATCTGTCTGATGGACAATGTAACCATTAATATTTACACAATTAAGGGAAGGGAAATATATATTTGAGAGGTCTGGAGCCAACAAGAGTAAGAATCACAATCAACTGTCACTATGGAAAACATGGATATTATGACCCATAAAAGCTACAGCTTAATCTGATTCCTGCAAATGACACTTGCCTCTATTAAGGACAAAGCGACATACAAATGGCCAACAAGCATATGAAAAAGTGCTCAACATCACTAATCATCAGAGAAATGCCAATTAAAACCATAATGAGATATCCTCTTACATGAGTCAGAAGGGCTATCATTAAAAAGACAAAAAGAAAACCAAATATTGGCAAAGATGTGGAGAAAAAGGGAACTCTCATACACTGCTGGTAGGAATGTAAATTAGTACAACCTTCATGAAAACAGTATCAAGTTTTCTCAAAGAATTAGCAATAGAAATTCCATTTAATCCAGCAATCCCTCTACTGAGTATCCACCAAAAAGAAAAGAAATGCTAAAATGACGTCTGCACTCATATTTATCACAGCACTATTAACAATAGCAAAGACATAGGACCAACAGATGATTGGATAAAATGTGGTACATGCACACACACACACAGACACACACATACACACGAATACTATTCAGCCTTAAAAAAGAATTATGTCACGTTTTTTCTTCAAAAACATGGATGAAAATGGAGGCCATCATCTTAAGTGAAACAACTCAGATACAGAAAAATACTACATGTTTTCACTTATAAGTGGAAGCTACACAATGTGTACACATGGACATAGAGTGTGGAATAATAGTAAACGGAGACTCAGAAGGGTGGGACAGAGATGGATGGTGAGAAATTACTTAATGGATTCAATGTACATTATCTGGCTGTTGGATACCCTAAAAGATGAGACTTCACCACTGTGCAATCTATTTATGAAACAAAATCACACTTGTACCCTATAAATGTATATAAAAACTTTTCTTAAAAAAGAACAGAAGCAATTCCTTTTTTTGGAGTCTTTCCAAACAAGAAACGCTTTTCCGAAAAGGAAAGGCAGGGTTTGTCAGCAAAAATACCCTAGTAGATAATGTTTTTCTTTCACAACACTCTCCTCTGTTCTTGTAATTGAGGGACTTCCATTTTTAATACAGGTCAGCACTCTCAGAGTTATAGAGAGGTTGTTATTTGAGGAATGGATCATAGGGCAGGGTAGATGGGGAGGGTTGCTGGGAAACTGTCTCTCATGTTCCTAAGGTCCTGTTATTAATCTAAATTAATTTATTACTTAATGTGGTGAAAAACACTCTGGTAGTTATGTTTAAAGTTTAATCTTGCTTCATACTCACAACAGATTTCAAGATAAAGAACTGGAGTTCAGGGACAGTAAGTGACATGCCTATTGTTACACAGAAAATTATTGGTAAAGCTAGAGTATAAAATTAAGCTTGCTAACTTTATAAAGATCCTGTGGTACCATGAAAATTACTCTGCTAAAGGGGCTTCCAGTGGCCCTAAAACAAGCAGACATTGAGAGCCCCATTTGAGTATTACTCTGGTGCACTGCTGTCCTTAAATAAAGAATGAATATAGACACTTGTTGTACATAGGAAGTAAAAGAGGTAAGTATGGACCCTTCTCTATCTGTCTTCGGAAGAAAAAAATAGATATGCTGATTTTTAAATATCAACGTGTATAACAAATTGGTCCCTTGGACAATACTGATTATAGCTTTTCTTTTACATTTTATAATGGTTAATTCTCTGTGTCCACTTGACCGGGCCAAGCATTGCCCAGATTCAACATTATTTTGAGGTGTGTCTGTGAGGGTGTTTCTGAGTGGCATTAGCATTTGAACCTATGGACTCAGCAAAGTAGATTGCTCTCCCCAATATATATATTAGTGGGGAACATCCAATCCATTGATGACCTGAATAGTATAAAAGACGAAGGAAGGAGGAATTAACCCCTTTTGCTTCCTGTCTGCCTGCTTGAAGTGTAACATTCTTCTCTTGCTCTTGAACTGAAAATTAAACCATCAGCTCTCTTGGTTCTCAGGGCTTAGGACTTGGACTGAATCATGCCACTTGCTTTCTTGGGTCTCCAGCTTGTAGATGGCAGAGTATGAGATTATGAGCCTTCTCAGTCTCTATAATTGTGTGAGCCATTACCTCATAATAAATTTCTTCCGAGAGGAGCTCAGCCTGCGCTGCGCCACGATGTCCGGGGAGTCAGCCAGGAGCCTGGGGAAGGGAAGCGCGCCCCCGGGGCCGGTCCCGGAGGGCTCCATCCGCGTCTACAGCATGAAGTTCTGCCCGTTTGCTGAGAGGACGCGTCTGGTCCTGAAGGCCAAAGGAATCAGGCATGAACTCATCAGTATCAACCTGAAAAATAAGCCTGAGTGGTTCTTTAAGAAAAATCCCTTTGGTCTGGTGCCAGTTCTGGAAAACAGTCAGGATCAGCTGATCTGTGAGTCTCCCATCACCTGTGAGTACCTGGATGAGGCATACCCAGGGAAGAAGCTGTTGCCGGATGACTCCTATGAGAAAGCTTGCCAGAAGATGATCTTAGAGCTGTTTTCTAAGGTGTCATCCTTAGTAAGAAGCTTTATTAGAAGCCAAAATAAAGAAGACTATGCTGGCCTAAAAGAAGAATTTCGTAAATAATTTACCGAGCTAGAGGAGGTTCTGAGTAATAAGAAGACGATGTTCTTTGGTGACAATTCTCTCTCTATGATTGATTACCTCATCTGGCCCTGGTTTGAACGGCTGGAAGCAATGAAGTTATATGAGTGTGTAGACCACACTCCAAAACTTAAACTGTGGATGGCAGCCATGAAGGAAGATCCCACACTCTCAGCCCTGCTCACTAGTGAGAAGGACTGGCAAGGTTTCCTAGAGCTTTACTTACAGAACTGTCCTGAGGCCTGTGACTATGGGCTCTGAAGGGGGCAGGAGTCAGCAATAAAGCTATGTCTGATGTTTTCCTTCACTAAAAATAAATAAATAAATAAATAAATTTCTTCCTATGTAAATCTTCCTACTGAGGTAGGAGGCAGGACTTTGGTCCAGAGGTAAGACTCAGACACTAGACCAAATTGAGGACTAGCTAAAACAGGAACAAGGTGGAAGCAGCTTTCCATAAGATAAGCCCACCAGTGTGCCATGTTAGTTTACTGTTGCTATGGCAACACCTGGGAGTTACTGTGATGGCAACACTCAGGAGTCCCTGCACCTTTCCATGCAATGACTCAATGATCCAAAAGTTACTACCCTTTCCCTAGACATTTCTGCATTAATCACACCTTAATCTACATGTAATTAAAAGTGGGCATAAATATAAACGTAAAACTTCCCTGAGCTGTTACTATAAACACACTGCCTGTGGGGTAGCCCTGCTCTGTAGAAGTCACAGAGCAGTAACACTGCTGGGACTGTACCACCACCAGAGCTGTAACACTGCTGCTTCAATAAAGTTGTTTTCTTCTACCTCTCTCTTGTCCCTGAATTCTTTCCTGAGCAAAACCAAGAATCCTTGAGGGCTAAGCCCTATTTTGGGGCTACCCTGCCCTGCATCACTATTGGTTCTGCTCCTCTGGAGAACTCTGACTAATACACATTCTATGACCAGCTTTCATGTAAAATGCATACTACAACTCCCTCTATGTTTGCCAGAAAAGTTCAATTGTTGACTAGTACAGAAGGCGGCTTTATGTTCATAGTGTTTTAATTACAATATGAATTCCACAGTGCCATGGAGCACAAGTTTTAACATGTTATTTTGTTTTTAAATTCCCCGTAGTAATGTTAGTTTTGATATAACACCTGCCCATATGAAACAAATTCCTGAATAGGGGTGATTTACAATTAATTGTAGGTCAGCATTACATCACCTATGAGTGTCATGTAAAGATTCATTTTTCTTACCTCTGTTAGTCAAAGTGGTTCTTAACTCTGGCTGTGCATTTAGAATTGCATGGTGAAATGATTTTTTTTTTTTTTTTAATGAGGCTTAAAATTCTCCACCCAGGCATTTGATTTAAATTGCCTTGGGTATAGACCAAGGATACATTTATCTTTAATTGATTTAAATATTAAATAATATAAAACTAATCATTTTAACATGTACAATTCAGTGGCATTTAGTGTATTTATAATGTCACACACCCATCACCTCTATCAAGTTCCAAAATATTTTCATTACCACAAATGAAAACCCAATCATTAAGCAGTCACTCTGCATTCCTTCCTCTCCACAATCCTAGCAACCACCAATTTGCTTTCTGTCTCTATGGATTTACTTATTCTGGATATTTTATATAAATGGAATTAAAAAATATGTGACCTTTGGTGTCTGGATGCATTTATTCCGCATAATGTTTTTGATACCCATCTATGTTGTAGCATTTATCATCCCTTAATTACATTTTATGTTCAAATGATATTTTATTGTACAGATATACCACAATTAGTTTACCTATTCATCAGTTGACAGACATTTGGATTGTGAATGTGCAGTTATGGACATTAATATTGTTTGAGAACACCTGTTTCCCATTTTTGGGATATATATCTAAAATTATAATCACTGGGTCATATAGAATTCTATATTAAACTTTTGAGGAACAGCAAGATTATTTTTCAAAGTGGTTGCACCATTTTACATTCCTACCAGCAATCTATGAGGGTCTCCAGTTCTCCACATTCTGCACAACACTTGCTATTTTCCTTTCTAAAAAAAATATAGTCATCCCAGTGGATGTAAAGTGATTTCTCATTGTGGTTTTAGTTTGCATTTCTTTGATGGCTAATGACTTTGAACAACATTTCGTGTGCTTAGTGACCATTTATGTCTTCTTTTGTGAAGTATCTATTCAGATGTTTTGACCATTTTTTGACTGGGTTGTTTCTTTATTATTGAATTGTAAAAGTGCTTTATATATACTAGATAAAATCCCTTATCAGATGTAATCTACAACCTCTTTATCCCATTTTGTAGATGTTTTTCACTTTCTTGATAGTGCTATTTGATTCACAAAAGTTTTTAATTTTGATTAAGTCTAATTTATCTATTTTAATTTCATTTTGTGTGTTTTAGGCATCATATAAAGAATCCATTGCTAAATCCAAATTCATGGGAGTTTATCTTATGTTTTCTTCTAGTAGAACTTAATTCTTATATTTAAGCCTTTAATCAATTTCAAGCAAAATTTTGTATATCGAGCTACATTTTGCATATTGTAAATTTTGTATATATTTTGTATATTTTGTGTGCCACTATCACACTGTTTTGATTACTGTAGAGTTGTAGTCAGTTTGAACTATAAGTTCTCCAAATTTGTTGTTCTTCCTTCAGATTGTGTTGGCTATTTGTGGATCTATGCAATTCCATACGAATTTTAGAATCACATTTTCTATTTCTGTGAAAAATATTTAGGATTTTGATTAGGATTGCAATTAATCGGTAGATTGCTTTGGAGAGTATTATCATCTTACCCATATTAATTCTTCCAATTCGTGAACATGGGATGCCTTTTCCAAAGTGGCTGCACAATTTTACATCCCTAACAGCAATCTACGTGGGTTTTAATTTCTCCAAATCCTACTCAACACTTGTTATTTTAGGTCTTCTTTAATTTATTCTAGCAATGTTTTCTAGTTATCAGTGTACAAGCCTTGCAGATCATTGATTGAGTTTATTACTAGGTATTTTTTAATGATAGTGTAAGTGGTATTATTTTTTATTTCATTTTTAGATTGTTCATTGCTGTTGTGTAGAATTGCAACTGATTTTGTCATGTTGATCTTGTATCCTAAAATATTGCTTGTTTGTTAGCTCTAGTCAGTTTCCTTGTGGATTCTTCAAAGTTTTTTATATGTAAGATCAATACATATAAAATGTTCTTTATATGTAAGAATAAATATAATTTTACTTAATCCGTTCTAATATGGATATATTTTATTTATTTTCTTGCCTAATTTCTCTCACTAGAACCTCAAATACAATGCCAAACAGAAATGGTGAAAGCACGCATACTTGCCTTGTTTCTGATCTTTTTAACTATTAATATAATGTTAGGTTATTTTATTTATTATTATTATTTTTTTTGATGGAGTCTCGCTCTGTCGCCCAGGCTGGAGTGCAGTGGCGCAATCTAGGTTCACTGCAAGCTCTGCCTCCCTGGGTTCACACCATTCTCCTGCCTCAGCCTCCCGAGTAGCTGGGACTACAGGCACCCACCACCATGCCCAGCTAATTTTTTTTTGTATTTTTACTAGAGATGGGGTTTCACTGCGTTAGCCAGGTTGGTCTCGATCTCCTGACCTCATGATCTGCCCACCTCGGCCTCCCAAAGTGCTGGGATTGCAGGCATGAGCCACCGCATCTGGCCTGTTTTGTGTGTGTGTGTTATATACACACACACACACACATACATATATATATGTATACCCTTTTTCATGTTGAGGAACTACCAGTCTAGTGCTAATTGTTAAGTGTTTTTATCATGAAAGAGTGTTGAGTTTTCCCAATGCTTTTTCTCACTCTGTTATGATCACGTTTTGTTTTCCCCTTCATTCTGTTAACGTGGTGTATCACATCAATTGATTTTCATATGTTGAACAAATCTTGCATTCCTGGAATAAATTTGACTGGTCAGGCTGTATAATTATTTGAAAATGTTAGCAGATTCAAGTCATGAGAATTTGGTTGAAGATTTTTGCATTTATTGCAAAGGAACCAAAGGATATTTGTCTATAATTTTCCTGTGATTTCTGTATCTGTTTTTTTTTTAATCCACATAATTATGACCTCATAGAATGAGTCAGGAAGTGCTTTTGCACTTTTGTTTTTTGGAAGGGTTTGAGAAGTATTGGTGTTCATTAAAAACTTGTTAGAATTCACAAGTAAAGCTATCTGGTCTTGTTTCTTTTTTCCCTTCCTTCTCCTTTCCTTCTGCCTCCCTTCTCCTTCCCTTCTCCTTCCCTTCTCCTTCCCTTCTCCTTCCCTTCTCCTTCCCTTCCCCTTTCCTTTCCTTTCCTTTCCAGAATTTTTGATTAATGATTTTATTTCTTTACTTATTATAGGCCTGTTATGTTCTATTTCTTCCTGAGTTAGTTTTTGTTTTGTTTTGTTTCGTTTTGTTTTTTTTTGAGACAGAGTCTCGCTCTGTCGCCCAGGCTGGAGTGCAGTGGCCGGATCTCAGCTCACTGCAAGCTCTGCTTCCCAGGTTTACACCATTCTCCTGCCTCAGCCTCCCGAGTAGCTGGGACTACAGGCGCCCGCCACCTCGCCCGGCTAGTTTTTTGTATTTTTTAGTAGAGACGGGGTTTCACCGTGTTAGCCAGGATGGTCTCGATCTCCTGACCTCCTGATCCGCCCGTCTCGGCCTCCCAAAGTGCTAGGATTACAGACTTGAGCCACCGCCCCCGGCCTGAGTTAGATAGTTTCTATGTTTCTAAACATTTGTTTTATCTGCGTTATCAAATTCATTGGTGTACAAGTGCTCATAATATAGTATTCTCTTAAAATCATATTTTTTCTCTAAAAATTGTATTTCTGTGATTTTTTTTTTGTGGTCTATTTGACTGCCTTCTTATTTTTGTCTTGTATTTTTGTTTGTTTGTTTGTTTTGTTTTATTCTGATTTTTGTAGTACTTACCCTGGGGATTATAAATAACATTTTAATCTTGTAACACTGAATTTTAAAAAATAATACTAGCTTGGTTTCAATAGTATAGGAGAGACTTATCTTCGACATAATCAGAAAAATATGAAAGAAAATTGAGAAGGATATACTTTCCTGAATTCATGATTCAGTTTACTTTTTTCTGAGGTTGTGTCACACCTATTTTACATTTTTGATAATACTTATATAATTTCTTCTATAACTTACATCTAGCTCCAGTGTAGCATCTCTATGTCTTATGAAACAGTGCCAGTTGAGAGGATCTGTAGATAATTCCTTTTGTTCCCTGGGACCAAAGTACACTACAGTTGGGGGTGGGGAGTACTGTCTCTCACTGTTACCAAGAAATCATGAACAGGATTATGCAAGTCCCAGCCTACCTATGGTTTAAGTGTCAGACTCAGTATGTTGTCTATTGTAAAGCACTCAGGTTATAAGACAGCAAATACTATTATAAATAACTAATGAGATGTAATGAAAATAAGCAATATTGATAGTACCAGTTTGCAAGGGAGCTTATTTTTGTTAAATTATGACTTGATTGGTTCATTTTTCTGTTAGGAATTTTATCTGGAAAAAAAGTGTTTGTATCTCTGAACATATGTAACCCAGAATATTCCTAAGATTTATTTGAGCTTTTCCATCTTCAGTGTTTTAAAAGGTATCCAGATCCAAATGCTTCAAAATCAATGCATCATTGTAAATTTTCTTATCGACACGTTGCTTTAATAAAAGGACAAGAGGTTTCATTTATGAATTGTCTAATATATTCCAGACACTTTTCATACATCATTTAATTTACTTCATGTAACACTTTTGAATGAAGGGTAGAAAAATGGTTAAGCTGGCAAGGCTGTGGAGAAATAGGAATGCTTTTACACTGTTGATAAGAGTAGGTGGGAACTGAACAATGAGATCACTTGGACTCAGGAAGGGGAACATCACACACAGGGGCCTATCATGGGGAGGGGGGAGGGGGGAGGGATTGCATTGGGAGTTATACCTGATGTAAATGACGAGTTGATGGGTGCAGCACACCAACATGGCACAAGTATACATATGTAACAAACCTGCACGTTATGCACATGTACCCTACAACTTAAAGTATAATAATAATAAATAAATTTTTTAAAAAAAGAGTATAAATCAGTTTTACTATTGTGGAAGATGGTGTGGAAGATGTGCAATTCTTCAAGGATCTAAAACCAGAAATACCGTTTGACCCAGCAATCCCATTACTGGGTATATACCCAAAGGATTATAAATCATTCTACTATAAAGATACATGCACTCGTATGTTTATTGCTGCACTATTTACAATAGCAAAGACTTGGAACCAACCCAAATGCCCATCAATGATAGATGGGATAAAGAAAACGTGACATATATACACCATGGAATAATATGCAGCCATAAAAAATAATGAGTTCATGTCCTTTCAGGGACATGGATGAAGCTGGAAACCATCATTCTCAACAAACTAACACAAGAACAAAACCAAACACAGAATGTTCTTCCTCCTAAGTGGGAGTTGAATAATGAGAACACATAGACACAGGGAGGGGAATATCACATACCAGGGCCTGTCATGGGGTCGGGGGTAAGTGGAAGGAGAGCAGTAGGACAAATACCTAACGCATGTGGGGCTTAAAACCTAAATGATGGGTTAATAGGTGCAGCAAACCACTGTGGCACATGTATACATGTGTAACAAACCTGCACATTCTGCACATGTATCCCAGAACATAAAGTAAAATTAAAAAGAAAAAAAAAGCATCCACTACACACACTTTTTGGGTTGGAAGGACATGGTAGAAAAAAGTCAAGCTAAATAAACTATGAAGAGTTCCAAAAAATATCTACAATTCCTTATCGAGTCTACTCCCTCCACACACTGGAATCCATCCTCTGGATCTGAGTTTTGTTGTATTTTGAGCTTACAGTTAGTCATATGATTAAATATTATATCCAGTCTCTAGTTCATCATTAATAACCCATTTTTATTCTGTTATTTGTTATTTCCAGCTTTTCTGAATTTCATGAATTTCAGCTTATTAATATTTAAAAATATTCAGTCTTTATGTTTTCTTTTTCATTTTATTTTAACTATAGTTTTAGTTTTTGCTCTTTTGCTGTTTATTGTTATGATTTGATTGCTATTTTCCAAATATTTGAGTTGAATGCTGGGCTATTATTTCAAATACTCCCTTTCCCTAGCAAATATATATTCACTATATATGTCTCTTTGGGAAAAACTTTTGTGAGAATATGAAAAACTTGAGATGTGTACACTGTGATTTTTTCAGATGTAAATATTTCTGAGTTTCCAGTAACGCCACCTCTTCATTAACAAAATGTGTTTGTTAATTGTGTTTTCTTCTAGTCTATTATTTTTTGTATGGTAAAATACACATAACAAAATTTACCATCTTACACATTTTTAAGTGTAAAATTTACTGGTATTAAATGTATTCATAATAGTGTGTAACCATTAAAAAATTGTTGAATAGGTAATAATATTCCGATTCTGGGTTTCAATTTTTTAAAAACTGTAAGATGTTTGGTATTATCATTATCCTACTTCTACTCATGGCAAGAGTGGGGCTCCATGTCTATACTCTTTCCCTATAAAATATTGCTTGCCTGAGTTCTGGAACCAGACACGTGTGGGCCCAAATTTTAGCTTCACTACTTTATGCTAGGATTTCCTGGACAATTAACTAATCTAAATTTAAATGTATTCCATTGTGAAATATTTCCTCAAAAAAGTCATTTTAGTTTCAAATGAAATTGTGTACCTATGCAGTAATAGGTGGGCAGTAAATGTTAGTGACTTTCCTCCTTGCCTCTGCTACTTCTAGGCATCTTTTCAGTGTAGTTAAAGCAGCTCAAATTCCATTCACATGATTTTGAGATGTTTCTTGGTCTGAGTTTGGTTATTTGAATGCCCAGATGCTAGATGCTTAATGATAGAGCCCCGCAATTGAGTATGTATTAAATTCTCTCTGATATGTTTCTGACTGGGAGTCATGTCTCACTAGCTTGAAAACTACTAGAGAGGAGGACTCTTGTTTTGTGCTTCTGTTAATTTTACCTGGAGCTTGATACACAGTTGTGAGTATAGCATAATTTTTAAGGGCGAGGGAGCTGTTGCTATCTGTATTGACTTTGTGACCATAGGCAAAAAACGTAACATTGCTGAGTCTGTTTTCTTGTTTTAAAAAAGAGGATGAGAACATAATATCCACCTTACAGATTGAATGACATGCATATGAAGTATCAAGCATAGTGACCAACACGGGGAAAATAAATGGTCAAAAAGTGGAGCTATTGCTGGTATTAATATAAATTTCAGTTATTGATAAAAACATAATTGATTAATCTAATAAAACTCTGAGATATTTAGAATAGCCCCATATATGTTTTCAGGCAGAGATTTCCTTCTGGCACTAAGATCAGTGTGATCATTAAATAATTATTGTCATTCTACTTTTTTAGTCCAATTGTTAGATAGCCACTTCCTGACTAGTGGCAAACACGGAAATGTTTACTTTTGCATCATTCCAAGGCTCTTGTCTTCAGGATGGCCTGTGTTATTCAGTCCTCATAATTAAGTTAGTGACAACATATGGAAGAAGTTTTGAATCAATTATTTTACTTGTTTCACATTACAAAATAATTACTCAGCTGAGCAGTTAACTTTGGTTACTATTAACAAACCGCTGCAAAAACAGGATATAACATCACTTCCCTAGGTTTAAAGCAAAAATCCCCTACCCTAGGTTTAAAGCAAAATTCCCCCACAAAAATAACTAGTACAATCAAAGCAAGTATGTGAAATCAGCCACTTAAAGCTCATTAGTATTTAGCTGTCCACAGAGAAAAGTTTTAGCTTTGGAATGTACTGAGTAATTAATTTACCAGAGAGTCACAGCATACAAAGGCATAATCCAGATCACTCAAGACTATCTTAATAGGACAAACTGCCCTATTCAAAGTGAGACTTTGACACTACTTTTGATAGAGTGGGTAAAGTGAACAGTGAGAGCAAAACAAATCCCCACTATGTACATCAAAGCTTAAAACATGCAGACCTTGGGATAAACAAATTTCATGCTCTTTGGGGCCTGTCACCTGACAAGGTGCTTCTTTCTCCTTGCTTTTTATCCATTTCTAATGCTGCATTGCTTGCTCATCCATTTAGTTGATCAAAATGCTCTAAATGACTTTAGGCAGGACTGTGGCTTCTTTGGAAGCTTACTTACTACAAACACTCTAAATGATGATAGATAGTCCCAAGACCCAGGGGATTGATATTTGTTGGTCTAAGTGAAAATTTAAAAGGGACTTTGAAGGATAAAGGACAGTTATTATTTGGATGGGCAGAAAGGGCATATCTTTCTCCATTTTACAGACTATTTTTGTATTTCTATTAGAACTAGTTGGCCACTGTGTTGAGCATACTCTCTCTGGAACTGTTTTCTACCCTCAGCTCTTGCTTTACCTTGTATGCACCCTGTGAATCTAAAGAAATAACCTTAATAAATAAATAAATAAATAAATAATTTAAAATGTTATCTTCTAAGCCAAAAACTCTGTTGAACTAAACTCAACTTATGTTGAAATATAGTCATGAACACACACAAAACTGAAAAAAATAGACCATTTTCTTCAAAGCAATGAGTTTAATTTAATATACTTTAATCCTAGATGTGGAGCTCCTTGAAGGCATTATTTACAGCACTCACCACCACCTGTATTTATATCACTCTCTTCCTCAATTGCAGGCAGATCACTCCACTAAGCAATCTTCAACCCTGGAAGACAGATTTGAATGCAGAAACAATCATGTCTTTAATTTTAAAATTAGCAATAGAGACTTGATGGCCATTTAAGAAGTTGCAGTGTTTTAAATTCTATTTCGCAGAGATTCAAGTCTGCAATTAGAGAACTCTGAACAATCAACTAACTGAGCTCTTTAAGGGATAATATGATAGGTCAGGCCAGAGTATGAAATCCAGTAAGTGCCTTAAATATAAGTTTTAAACTTTTGACATTTTAAGTGCAGTATCTCAAACAGAAATTTTATGTCTGCATAATAAAGAGAAACCAAGTAAATTCCATTATAATGCACTTTCTGTCAATTAATTTGGTTTTAGAAATCCAAGAAAAATTATCCTAATGGTTACAGTTACCCTGATAGAATTTCCGTTTCCCTCAGTGAGCCATCATAAGACTGGATGGAAAGTTTAGCAAAATAAATGCAAGGTCTTTTCTCTGAACTGCACTCTTCCATCGTAGTCCCCAAAAAACAAAAGACAACAAACCAGAACATAAGGTTGTGTATCAGTTCTACTTTCTCCAGGGTGCACAAAGCCTGACATTTTGGGTAAGGTGTTTTCTCAGTAACTAGAAGCCTGATTTCAGAGAGATACAGCTGTGTCTCTGCTCTGACATAGTCCAAGAGAAAACCATGCAAAAATATCCCAATATTTTATATTATTATCCCTTTTTCCCCTCTCCCAATTAAACTATTATGCCACTCCTGCCCTGACCTCAGCTACATCTCTTTCCTAAGATTCTAATGAATGAAAACAGCTTGCCCCCTGAAAAGAACTGTAACTTCAACATACTCAACAAATCTCTGTTAATATGTATTATGTGTAAGGTCTCCTGTTTTATTTGACTTGGGATCAAGGCTTTAAAGAAAAGCACAGATGTGTGCATGTTTGTATGTGTATTCATGCATACACACATACACACACACACACACACACACACAGAGAGAGAGAGAGAGAGAGAGAGAGAGAGAGAGAGAGAGAGAGAGAGTCTTACCCAGGGATATTTCAAATAGTTAATGCAGATTGAAGAGATACTTGTTGTGGGGCCTTTTTGGTAAACTTGACCACAAAGCTTGGTAGTTCTGAAAATGCTCTGTACTAGAGAGATTGAAAATTCAAAATCTATGTTTCTGAGGGTCAAAATTTTCCTCTCATCTTTCAATATGAGGATATGTTTCAATCCCAACATAAGCCCTTTGGTTGTATTGATAAATTGACTGGCTTCCCCAGCTGAAAAGAATTCCTCCTTTTGTCTTTCCAATTTGTATGTAGGATAGCACAGCCAACAGGCATTAACACAGTCCCTTTAAAATATTTTAAACAACAACAACAGCCAATTTTATCACTATTGGTAAACATGTTGAACACATTTACTATATGCAGGGTATAGTATGAATACTTTGCAAATTGCATTTGCATCATTCACTAAGGTGAGCACCCACAACAATTCTATGGGGTGAGTGAAGCAGGTCTTATCTCTATTTGACAGATGAACAAACAATATCCAGAGACTCTCATATATTTATTCAACTTAATAAATTAAATAAGTGGCATCTATGAGACCATTAACCATTAGGCTTAGCCTTTTACACACTATCTTAAAGGAGATTTGCATTAGAACTAATTGTACCTAGCATTTCTACAGGAGCTGGAGAGACAAGACCCTAAAGTACATGCTTTGCTTTAAAGGACTTGTGACTGCACAGTTTAAGGAGGAAGGTGTTGATCTGAAGGTATATATTAGGTTTTATGCCCCAGAATGTAAATCCTCAAGTGGAATGGGAGGGCCTATGAAGACTTGCAAAAGTAAAGAAAGGGAGAAGTTCACAGCTGTGGGAGAAATGCAGGGTAATGCATCAATGCTGGAATTTTGCAGCACTGAGGCCAAATTTGCTGTTTGTGGCCCAATGTGGGTGATGGGAGTGGAACATGGGAAATGTATGCTTTAGGCTCTTTATACCACTGCAAAAATTTTTTCCCAGGTGGAACACTCTTCTAAACAAAACCAACCCAGAGGAGCAGATGAAAAAACAAACAAACAACAACAACAACAAATTTCAAAGATTTAATCTTAGACTTCAGAAATTTGTGGAGTTGGAAGTGACCTTAGAGGTCATCTAATCTAACACCTTCTTTTTATAGAGGAAGAAACAGGCCTAAATGAATGGAGGGAGGGGTAAATAGGTTCCACAATGAGTTAGTGAGAGAGCTGTTGTCCCAGCTTAGCACTCCTTTTCTGTAGTTATTTCTATGTCACCCTGTTTAAAGACAGTTATATCTTTGTAGCAAGAAAACAGCAGTCCGAGTAGAGGCACTGTACAGTTAAAGGGAAAAAGCAGTGAAAGATGCTACTGTAATTTCAGGTTTATAGGCAATCTAAAAAATATGCTTCTCCAGTTTCCCAGAAAGCCTGAAAAGTGAATGATATAGGTATGTCTGTGTGCACAGGAGATTTAACTATGGTCACAGTACAACTATGTAAGAGGAGGATAAGAGGGCTTTGGATAACAAGGGAAACAGCAAGGCATAGCTGTGGGATAATAGAAGAGTTATAAAACGTGATTGTTATTTCACAGCTTTGGGTCAAAATTTGCAAAAACTGTATTCATCCTGGGAACAGTGACCTGAGCATGGGAAACATACACCACTGTGGGTCTAGAGCTTCAAGGCAGAGAGGACTAGGGTCTTGGGTGGGGAATACCTTCTCAAAATCTAATAAACATCTGCTTCTGCAGTGTTTGCTATTTTACCAGTCAGATCCTTAAAAGCATTTATTTTTCTTGTGAATTGCTTCAAGGCAGGAAGCACAATGTTGACAATATGGAGGTCTGCAAGAAAGAGTGATTTAAAGTTTATCAAGGGATCCTGGGTGCAGGTATCTCTCAATGTCCTTTAGCGTTCCAGTGAACCCTCTCTTCCATCAATTCTTTGACACTCTATATCTTCATTTTGCCATGTCCCTAGTCACAATTTCCTTCATCAGTCATCTACTCAGGCCTGACTTCCTCTAAAAACCTCAAGAATCTGTATTTACTTCCCAGATAATAGCTATCAGCCCCCAAATGGAATTTATATTCTCTCAGAGCAGGTGATCATCCTAACTTATAACATGGTTTGGATCACTGGTCAACCCTACTATAACTGCATAGCCCTCTGAGATGTTTTTGCATCTTTAAACAATATTTATATTATTTTTGTCTCAAAATTATTAAAATTACATGAAATAAGTGTTCAAGAAGGCTTATTAAAACAAAGGAATGTCTATTTAAGGCAGGAGCAGACAAACTGTGTGTGAGGGGCCAAGGAGTAAATATTTTAAGTTTTGAATGCCTTATGATCACTGTTGCAGTTACTTGACTCTGTCATTTAGCACAAATAACACTATAGACAATACGTACATGAATGAGTATAGCTGTATTATGATAAAACTTTATTTATAAAAACAAGCAAGCAGTGTGAGGAGCTCAGCAGACCCTCTTTCCAAGAGTAACTATCATGTAGCTGATGAAAATTATAGAAAACAACCATTTAAATCCTCTGAAAATTGATCTCAGTTTCACACAGGAATCGGTGACACAATTATCACAAAGAGTCTACTGATTCTTGTCAATAAGGGTCAGTGGCATTTGAGGTATGCACTGCTCCCATTCCCTGCCTCCCTCAGCTTCATGTTATGGAAGATTTACTCTAGGTTCTCTACTTGAGCAAGTGTGTTAAGAGTTATTACCAGCATATGTGGCTGAGAGGACTGTGAGTTTTTCCTTTCACCCAACTCACACTCATAGAGCTAGGACTTTGCCCTGGCAGTGACAGATGATACTGGAGCCTGATTAGCCTTACCCCAGTTTTCTCTTGGGACAGATGTTCCATACTGGAAGAGGGAAACTGAGAAAACCCGGAGCTATCATATTTTGCCACCCCCAGCACCTACTAGTAGAGTAGTAATGTCACTTCACAAGAAACAGACTGTTGTCTCCACCCTCAGTTCCTGCGAAATGACACAGAAGATCTATCCATTGAAAGAGGCAGGTCATTAAAACAGCTCTAAGGAAACCCACATTTTTGGAACAGAGAGTGAAGAACTCCAGGCCTAATGGCTTTGCCAAAAATGAGATTTGGTGAGCACAAATTAAGAGGCAACTGGTAGCTCTGATATAAGCAAAGCAACAGAACATCCAGGGAATTAATAGAAATAACTAGGGAAAGAGACATCCAAGGAGAGCCCTCTGAGATCACAGTAAACTATGGGAGTTGGAAACACCATGTACATGTGCTACTCATAAAGCATTTGTATTAGTCTGTGTTCACACTGGTATTAAAAACTTCCTTGAGGCTGGGTAATTTATAAAGGAAAGAGGTTCAATTTATTTATAGTTCCACATGGCTGGAGAGGCCTCTGGAAATTTACCATCATGGCAGAAAGGGAAGTGGAAGCAGAAGCAGGCACAAGGTGGCAGGGGAGAGAGAAGAGAAAGTGAATGGGGAAGATCCTCTTATAAAACCATCAGATCTCGTGAAAACTAACTCACTATCACAATAACAGCATGGGGGAAATGGCCCCTATGATCCAATCACCTCCCTCCCTCAACATATGGAGATTATATGTCCCTTCCTCAACAAGTGGGGATTACAATTCAAGATGAGATTTGGGTGGGGACACAGAGACAAACCATTCCAACCCTGGCCCCTTCCAAATCTCATATCCTCACATTTATAAATCAATCATGCCTTCTCAACAGTCCCCCAAAGTCTTAACTCATTTCAGTATTAACTCAAAGTCCACAGTCCGAAGACTCTTCTGAGACCATAAAGTCCCATCTGCCTATCAGCCTGTAAAATCAAAAGCAAGCTGGTTACTTACAAGATACAATGGAGGTACAGACATTGGGTAAATGTTTCCATTCCAAATTGGAGAAATTGGCCAAAACTAAGGGGCCACAGCACAGGCCCAATGCAATTTGAAAACCCTGTGGGGCAGTCATTAACTCTTAAAGCTCTGACATGGTTTTCTTTGAGGCCATGTTTCATATCCAGGTCATGCTGATGCAAGAGGTGGGCTCCCATAGTCTTGGGCAGCTCGACTGCTATGGCTTTACAGGGTACAGCCCCCTGCTCCCAGCTGCCTTCACAAGCTAGCACTATCTGGGTTTTCCAGGAGCACGGTGTAAGTTCTTGGTGTATCTAACATTCTGGGATCTGGAGGATGGTAGTCCTCATCTCACAGCTCCACTAGGCAGTTCCCCAGTAGGGAATCTGTGTGGAGGCTCCCCACATTTTCCTTCCACACTGCTCTATCAGAGGTTCTCCATGAGGACTTCACCCCTAAATCAGACTTCTGCCTGGACATCCAGGCATTTCCTTATATCCTCTGAAATCTCAGTAGAGTTTCCCAAACCTCAATTTTTGACTTCTGTGCACCTGCAGGCCCAACACCATTTGGAAGCCTCCAAGGCTTGGGGCTTGCACCCTTTGAAACTATAGCCCGAGCTGTACCTTGGCCCCTTTTAGCCATGGCTGGAACTGGAGTGGTTCAGACACAGGGCGCCAAGTGTTGAGGCTGCACCACTGAAGCAATGGCTTGAGATGTACATTAACCCCTTTTAGACATGGCTGGTATGTAGGACACCAAGTCCCAAAACTGCATAAAGAAACAACGCCCTGGGTCTGGTCCACCAAACCATTTCTGCCTCGAGTCTGTGATGGGAGGGGCTGCCGCCAAAATCTCTGACATGCCCTGGAGATATTTTCCCCTTTGTATTGAAGATTAATATTCGACACTTCATTACTTCTGAACACTTCTGCAGCGACCTTAAATTTCTGCCCAGAAAATGGGTTTTTCTTTTCTATTGCATAGTCAGGCTGCAAATTTTCCAGACTTTTATGTGCTGTTTTCCTTTCAAAAATAAGTTCCAATTTTTGTCAGACAAATGCACAAAAAGTAAAATGAATGCACTATTTTATGTTGCTTGTTAATACAGAGAAGTGAATTCATTGGAAAATATTCCAAATAATCAGAAACTAAAATATAGAGGGGAAAAACCCAGCTACTTGTGGAATTGTGTATTTTCTCTCTCACTCATTATTTTTCCCTTTCGTTTTCAAATAGTTGTTGTCTTCTCAATGAATCTCATATTTTACTCCTGCTTTGAAAGTTAGCTTTAGACACATTCCAAAACAATTATGCACTTAGATAATCATTAACAAATGCTACCCGAGTCTGACCTTTCTGGCCAGACAGCCACCAAAAGATAAATGTTTTATGAGGCTTCACCTTTAAAAGAGACTACATTCACCCTCAGGCACCTATACCTCTGGAACTTTTCTTTTTTGTACAAACCTGTGTCTTCCTTTGCATTTCAAAATGAAAGGATTTATGTTGATTTAAATATTTTCTAAACATTGGTACAGCTATAGGCTTGATATAGTGATTCTCTTTTGCCCACCTCATATCTCCTAACCCTAAATCTAAAATGTTTATTTGAAATGTTTCTCCACACAGCATGATGGTGGAAAAGTACATATACTAGGAATTAATGTTATTTGCACAAATTCCCTGGTCATGTTTTGTGATCCTCAATTATGCCAGAACTGCTTTCTTCTACTAAATTGAGCTCCTAGGGCACACAGGTCATGTTTGTTTTCTTTTCTTCAGAGTATGAGTGTGTCTGCTTTGCACAAATTAGATGCTCAAGAAAATTTGACTCTGATTGTCACTATAATGTATAGTGTATAATTGTAATTATAATGACATGTCAAATGTAGTACAGTTAGAAAGAAAAAGTTAAGTTTATAGTATTACTGTGACTTTATTTTGTATTTTATTATAATGTACTTTTCAAACAAATTTTGACAATATAAGGAGGGAATATGGAAAAGAAAACTTTGAGAATGCATGCATGGTTAAATCATTTCATACTAAAATCTGCATCTAATTCTTCCACAGCTACTGAGGCTAGACCATTTTCTAATGTCATTATTCTAATAATATGTAATAGAAATAAATCTTACAAGATATGTAAATAAGTATTAGTACATGACTTACTTATGGAAACTTGTATAGATTTTATATTGAACTGGCAGTGCATATTTTTCATTTTAATTTCACTAACACTAGCTAAGTATTTTTAATAATCTAAACAAAACTTCTAAGCTGGTAGGGGCTGCAATTCATTTTTTGATTCAATTCCAAAGTCCCTCTCAAAGTAATAAAAACATTTTCTAAGGAAAAAAAAAGGTTACAATTTCAGATCATCTCTCTCAAGTTCAAAGTTACACAGATCTCTAGGGCAGGGGCAAAATGCCACCAGTCCCTTTACTAAAGCTTAGCAACAGTGACCTTTGCTTAAATTCCCAAGAAGTTCCTCATCCCTATCTAAGACTCCCTCAGCCTGGACTTCATTGTCCACATCATTATCAGCATTTTGGCCCAAACCATTCAACAAGTCTCCAGGAAGCTCCAAACTTTACCACGTCTTCCTGTTTTCTTCTGAGCCCTTCAAGCTGTCCCAACCTCTACCTCTTACCGAGTTCCAAAGTTGCTTTCACATTTTCAGGTTGTTTTTATGCACTATCTCTATCTCCAAGGTACCAGTTTACTGTATTAATCCATTTTCACTTTACCGTATTAATCCATTTTCACACTGCTATAAAGAACTCCCTGAGACTGGGTAATTTATAATGAGAAGAAGTTTTATTAACTCACAGTTCCACATGGCTGGGGAGGTCTCAGGAAACTTACAATCGTGGTTGAAGGAAAAACAGAAGCAGGCACCTTCTTCACAAGGAGGCAGGATGGAGAGAAGAGAGAGCAAAGGGGAAGAACTCCTTAAAAAACCATCAGATCTCATGAGAATTAACTCACTATCATGAAAACAGCATGGGGTAAACTGCCCCTGTTATTCAATCATCTCCCTCTCTCAACACATTGGGATTACACTTTGAGATGAGATTTGGGTGGGGACACAGAGTCAAACCATATCAGCATCAGAGCAGGATATAGGCCAACTTGAAAACATTCCTCAAGCCCCACACTGAACAATCAGTAGAAAGTGAAAACTTACTGGCTCAAGGGGCTTAAGCACAACCTCTGGCCAATCACAGACTGAATAATAAACTATTCTGTGGTTACTACTGAGTCACTTCATGGTGGCTACTAAGAATCTAGGCATAAAAATAAGATCACAATAAACTCTGGTGGCCTGGAAGACTGTACATGCCCAAGATTGTAACAAGAGAGGGAATTTCTCTCAGGGGTGGTCATGGAAGTATTTTTGAAACCATTTATTCCAGAATGAAAATGAAGCAAATACAAGTCCCCTGAAGAGTAGAACAATATCTAAGCCATGCATACACATTGGTATGGAGTAAAAATATAACTGGTTCAACAGGCTTAAGTCCAACCGTAAGTGGTTTCTTTTGAACCAGGGAGGAACTCAGTCTAAATGATGTAAAATGGGGAGGGCATCTGAAGAGGGACGCCAGACACTGCACAATGCAGGAAAAATAGACACCACAGAAACAGTGCAACCAAGTCACTAACAAAATAATGAGCAGCCAAACAAATAACAAAAGCAACCCACACCAGAAATAAAAGGGCCTCAGTATCCAGAGTTACTACAAACTTATTTTTTCTAGTTTTACACAGAAAAATCACAATACGTAGAGAAATAGGAAAATGTGATCTATACACAAGAAATAGAACAAATATTAGAAAGAATCTTGGAGAGCCTCTTGGACAGCTCTTAGCCAAGATGTCAAAGCAGTTATTATAAATATTTTAAAATATTATAAATATTTTTAAAAATTTTAAAGATGCCTGTAAACTTTACCAATGTGATAAAAACTCTAATCTTCAAATCCAAGAAATTCAGTGAATTCCAAGAATGATGAAAAGAAAGAAGTCCTCAACCAGCCACCTCATGGTCAAAATGTTGAAAGCCAAAGGTAAAAAGAAAATAATGAAAGCAGTAAGAGAAAAACAATTACTCATGTTCAAGACGCCACAATGAAATTAAAAATGAGTTTCACATCAGGAACAATAGAAGCCATGAGGCAGTGAGATGACATACTTAAAATGCTGAAAGAGAAAAAAATGATCACTGAGAAATTATGTATCCAACAATAATATCCCTCAAATATGAAGAAAAAATTAAGAACATTGCCAGAAAAACTAAAACAGATATTTTCTTTCTGGAAGACATGTTTTGCAAAAAAACACCAAATAAAGTTCTTCAGGCTGAAGGAAAATAATACTAGATTATAATTCAAGTCCACATATAAAACCAAAGAACTTAAATAAAGCCAGTTTTATGGGTAAGCAAAAGTGACAGCATGATTACATATATATTTCCTTTCCTGAAATAATTTAAAAAGCAAGTGCATAAAACAATATGCATGTAATCGTATTGTAGAGATTATAAACATATATTTAACATATTGAGAATAACTGTATGACAGTAAGAAAATTATTTTACATAATAATTCACATTACAAGAAGGATATTGATTCTTCCAATCCATGAGGATGGGCTGTTTTTCACTTGTTTGTGTCTTCTCTGGTATCTTCCATCAGGTGTTTTGTAGTTCTACTTATAGAGATCTTTCACCTCCTTGGTTAATTGTATTCCTAGGTATTTGTGTGTGTGTGTGTGTGTGTGTGTGTGTGTGTGTCTATAGTGAATGGGATTGAGTTCTTGATTTGATTATTAGCTTGAGTGCTATTGGTGTATAGAAATGCTACTGATTTTTGTATGTTAATTTTGTATTCCTGAAACTTTAATAAATCTGTTTATGAAGTCTAGGAGCCTTTGGAGGTGTCTTTAGGATGTTCTATGTATATGATCATGTCATCAGGGAGCATAGATAATTTGATTCCCTCTTTTCAAATTTGGACGCCTTTTATTTTTTTCTCTTTCCTGACTACTTTGGCTAGTACTTCCAGTACCATGTTTAACAGGAGTCTTGAGGCTGGACAACCTTGCCTTATTTCAGTTCTTAGGGAGAATGCTTGCAACTTGTCCCTATTCAGTATTGGTTTGTCATAGATGGCTCTTATTATTTTGAGATACGTTCTTTTTTTTTTTTTTTTTTTTTTGACACTTTTCATGAGTTTATTTCTGAGGTGGGAATTCATTTACATTGTATCCACTGTATTTTAGTATCACACTGGGTACACTGCATTTCATAGATGGAAACATTCAAACATTGATAATGTTGTTCAAAAGAAAGGTAACTGGGACAAAATTGCTATCTTTTATTATGAGAAATTCTTTGATTTAATTTTCATACTTTGAGTATGATGCATAAAAGACAATTTATTTGAAAGGCTCACAGGCATTTCCTGCAGGACAACATGTACCTATTTATCTACATGTTTCTTTCCTTCTTCTTGAAATAAGGGGCAAGAAACATGTAGAGTATTCTTAAATGGGAAAGCACAGGTATTTGCTTTCATTGTTTAGTTTGATGAAAATTTTTGTCATGAAAAGATACTGGATTTTATTGACTGCCTTTTCTGCATCTATTAAGATGATCACATTTTTAAAAATTTCCTTTTCAGTTCTGTTTGAGATGAATCACATTTGTTGATTTGCAGATATTGTATCATCCTTGGATCCCTGGATTAAAGCCCACTCAATTGTGATGAATTTTTTTTTGATGTGCTGTTGCATTCAGTTTGTATTATGTTGTATTCAGTTTGTATTCAGTAGTATTCAGTTTGTATTATGTTGCATTCAGTGCTGTTGCATTCAGTTAGTATTATGTTGAAGATTTTTGCATTAACGTTTATCAGAGATATTGGCCCATAGTTTTCTTTTTTTGCTGTGTCCTTGTTTGACTTTGGTATCAAGGTGATACTGATTTCATAGAATGAGTTGGGCAGGAATCCTTCTCTCTTAAAATTTTTTGGAATAGTTTCAATAGGATTGGTACTAGGCTTTCTTTGTACATCTGGTAACATTTGGCTGTGAATGCTCCTGGCCCTGGGCTTTTTTTATTGTAAGGGTTCTTATTACTGATTCAATTTCATTACTCATTATTAGTCTGTTCAGGATTTCTATTTCTTTCTGGATGAATCTTGGAAGATTGTACATTTCCAGGATTTTTTTCAATTCCTCTGTGTTTTCTAGTTCATGTGCATAGCCGTCTCTGATATTGATAGGTGTTCATAGCAGTCCTGATGATCTTTTCTTTTCCTGTGGTATCGGCTGTAATGTCCCCTTTCTTTTTTTTTTTTTTTTTTTTTTTTTTAGGTGTTTTTAGTCTTGTTTTCTTTTTTTTTTTTAAATTTATTTATTATTATTATACTTTAAGTTGTAGGGTACATGTGCATAATATGCAGTTTTGTTACATATGTATACTTGTGCCATGTTGCTGTGCTGCACCCATCAACTCGTCATTTACATCAGGTATAACTCCCAATGCAATCCCTCCCCCCTCCCCCCTCCCCATGATAGGCCCCGGTGTGTGATGTTCCCCTTCCTGAGTCCGAGTGATCTCATTGTTCAGTTCCCACCTATGAATGAGAACATGCGGTGTTTGGTTTTCTGTTCTTGTGATAGTTTGCTAAGAATGATGGATTCCAGCTGCATCCAAGTCCCTACAAAGGACTCAAACTCATCCTTTTTTATGGCTGCATAGTATTCCATGGTGTATATGTGCCACATTTTCTTAATCCAATCTGTCACTGAGGGACATTTGGGTTGATTCCAAGTCTTTGCTATTGTTGCACAGCAAAAGACACTACCATCAGAGTGAACAGGCAACCTACAGAATGGGAGAAAATTTTTGCAATCTACTCATCTGACAAAGGGCTAATATCCAGAACCTACAAAGAACTCAAACAAATTTACAAGAAAAAAACAAACAACCCCATCAAAAAGTGGGCAAAGGACATGAACAGACATTTCTCAAAAGAAGACATTCATACAGCCAACAGACACATGAAAAAATGCTCATCATCACTGGCCATCAGAGAAATGCAAATCAAAACCACAATGAGATACCATCTCACACCAGTTAGAATGGCAATCATTAAAAAGTCAGGAAACAACAGGTGCTGGAGAGGATGTGGAGAAATAGGAACACTTTTACACTGTTGGTGGGATTGTAAGCTAGTTCAACCATTATGGAAAACAGTATGGCGATTCCTCAAGGATCTAGAACTAGATGTACCATATGACCCAGCCATCCCATTACTGGGTATATACCCAAAGGATTATAAATTATGCTGCTATAATGTCCCCTTTCAAATTTCTCTTTGTTCTTATTTGAATCTTATCTTGATTTTTCTTGGTTAATACACCTAGTAACCTGTCAATCGTATTTATTCTTTCAAAAAACCAACTTTGTATTTCATTGATGTGTTGTATCCTTTGTTGGTCTTAATTTTATTTAGTTCTGCTTTGATCTTTGCTGTTTCTTTACTTCTGCTAGCTTTGGGTTTGGATTGTTCTTGTTTTACTGTTTCCTTGAGGTTTGATGTTAGATTGTTAATTTGAGAGCTTTCCATCTTTCTGATGTGGGCATTTAATGCTATGAACTTCTCCCTTAACACTGATTTTGCCATTTTTCAGAGGTTTTAGTATGCTGTGTCTCTATTCTCATTTTTTTCAAAAATTAATTTATTTCTGCCTCGATTTAATTGTTTACCCAAAGGTCATTTGGGAGCAACTTGTTTTGCTTTCATCTACTTGTGTAGATTTGAGAGCTCCTCTTGGCATTGATTTCTAATTTTATTCCACTGTGGTCTGACAAGATGCTTAATATGATTTGGATTATTTTTGCATTTATTGATACTTGTGTTATGATCAAGCAGATGATTGATTAGGCTTATTGATTGGAATAATCAATATTGTTAAAAAGGACCATTCTGCTTAAAACAATCTACAATTTAAATGCAATCCCTATCAAATAACTAATGTTATTTTTCACAGAATTAGAAAAAAATCCCAAATTTTATATGGATACAAAAAAGAATTCACATAGTGAGAGTAAGCCTAAGCAAAATAAACATATGCAGAGGCATTACACTACCTGGCTTCAAATTATACTATAAGGCTATAGTAACTCAAATTGCATGGTACTGGTACAAAAATAAATGCATTGATCAATGGAATAAAATGAAGAGCCCAAATATAAAGCCACACACCTAAAATCAACTGATTTTTGACAAGTTGACAAATAAACAATGGGGAAAAGACTCTATTTAATAAGTGGTACTGGGAAAATTGTGTTGCTATATGCAGAATAATGAAAAATTAACTCAAGATGACTTAATGCCTTGAATGTAAGACCTGAAATACAAAAATCCTACAAGACAATCTAGGAAAAACTCTTCTGGGCATTGGCCAATGCAAATAATTTATTTTAAAGACCCCAAAAGCTAGTGCAACAGAAACAAAAATAGACAAATGAAACATAATTACACGAAAAGGTTTCTGCACATCAAAATAAATAATCAACAGAGTAAACATAAAACCAACAGAATGGGGGAAAATATTTGCAAATTATGCCTCTGACAAAAGGCTAATACCTCAAATCTACAAGGAACTCAAATAATTCAACAAGAGGAAAAAAAAATTAAAAACAGGGCAAAAGACATGAACAGACAAATACATTTTTAAATGTTCAGTATTGCTAATTATTAGAGAAAGACAAATTAAAACAACAATAAGATATTATTTTATGCCAGTCAGAATGGCTATTACTAAAAAGTCAAAAAACAACAGATGTTGGCATGGATGCAGACAAAAGCGACCATATACATTGTCAGTGTGAAATATAAATGAGTTCAACCTCCACGGAAAACAGTGTGTAAATTTCTCAAAGAACTAAAAGTAGTACTGTTTGACCCAAAAATTGCACCACTGGATATCTTCCTAAAGGAAAACAAATCTTTATATCAAAAAGATATTAGTACTTGTGTGTTGATGGCAACACTATTCATAACAGCAAAATCATGGAACCAACCTAAGTGCCCATCAAAGGTTGACTGGCTAAAGAAAATGTGATATATATACACTGTGAAATTATATGCACCCATAAAAAATGAAATTGTGTCCTTTGCAGCAACATGGATGCAGCTGTATATCATTATCCTAAGTAAACAAATTCAGACATGGAAAATTAAATACAGCATGTTCTCACTTGTAAGTGGGAGCTAAACAATTGTTACACATGGACAGAAAGAATAGACACTGGGAACTTCAAAAATGGGAAGAAAGGGAAAGGCTTGAGGGTTCAAAAATTACCTATTGGTTACAGTGCTAAGTATTTAGGTAATGGGTACATCAGAAGCCCAATCCCCACCAGTATGCAATTTAC
Organism: Macaca mulatta; assembly: GCF_049350105.2. Taxonomy (NCBI): domain Eukaryota; kingdom Metazoa; phylum Chordata; class Mammalia; order Primates; family Cercopithecidae; genus Macaca; species Macaca mulatta. The sequence continues at coordinate 85,519,941 of NC_133426.1, forward strand.
CCATGTAACAAACATGCACGTGTGCCCCGAATCTAAAATAAAACATGTTTTTAAAAATCCACAGGAAGTAATGAAAAGAACTGAAATAATTTTAAAAAGCAGGTTAATGGGCGGGTACAGTGACTCACGCCTGTAATCTCAACACTTTGGGAGGCCAAGGCAGGTAGATCATGAGGTCAAAAGATCAAGACTATCTTGATCAAAATAGTGAAACCCCGTCTCTACTAAAAATACAAAAAGTAACTGGGTATGGTGGTGTGCGCCTGTAGTCCCAGCTACTAGGTAGGCTGAGGCAGGAGAATTGCTTGAACCTGGGTAGTGGAGGTTGCAGTGAGCCTAGATCATGCCATTGCCCTCCAGCCTGCATGACAGAGTGAGACTCTGTCTCAAAAAAAAAAAAAAAAGGCAATTTATTATGTCTGTTTAAAAACTCCTATATTTGTGTTCTTCTTGCTTCTAATTTGTGTTCATATTGCTTTAGAAGCAATATGATTTTATAAAGTAATCATTGTAACTGGGTATAATAGATTTGTTATATACACACAAAAAATAAAAGAAGAAATTAAGCTATATAGGAGTAATGTTTCTACGTTTTACTGGAATTGAAATGGTATAAATCTAAAGCGGACTCTGGTAAGTTAAAATATATATTCTAAACCCTAAAACTATAAATAAGCAAATAACTTTAAAAATATAGGTAAGAGGGGGCGGAGCAACATAGCCCAAAAGGAACAGCTCCAGTCTCCAACTCCCAGCGCGAGCAACACAGAAGACCGGTGATTTCTGCATTTTCAACTGAGGTACTGGGTTCATCTCACTGGGGAGTGCCAGATGATTGGTGCTGGTCAGCTGCTGCAGCCCGACCAGCGAGAGCTGAAGCAGGGCGAGGCATTGCCTCACCTGGGAAGTGCAAGGGGGAAGGGAATCCCTTTTCCTAGCCAGGGGAACTGAGACACACAACACCTGGAAAATCGGGTAACACCACCCCAATTCTGCGCTTTAAGCAAACAGGCACACCAGGAGATCATATCCCACACCTGGCCGGGAGGGTCCCACACCCACGGAGCCTCCCTCATTGCTAGCACAGCAGTCTGTGATCTACCAGCAAGGCAGCAGCGAGGCTGGGGGAGGGGCGCCCGCCATTGCTGAGGCTTAAGTAGGTAAACAAAGCTGCTGGGAAGCTCGAACTGGGTGGAGCTCACAGCAGCTCAAGGAAACCTGCCTGTCTCTGTAGACTCCACCTCTGGGGACAGGGCAATAACAAACGCAGCCGAAACCTCTGCAGATGCAAATGACTCTGTCTGACAGCTTTGAAGAGAGCAGTGGATCTCCCAACACGGAGGTTGAGATCTGAGAAGGGACAGACTGCCTGCTCAAGTGGGTCCCTGACCCCTGAGTAGCCTAACTGGGAGACATCCCCCACTAGGGGCAGTCTGACACCCCACACCTCACAGGGTGGAGTACACCCCTGAGAGGAAGCTACCAAAGCAAGAATCAGACAGGTACACTCGCTGTTCAGAAATATTCTATCTTCTGCAGCCTCTGCTGCTGATACCCAGGCAAACAGGGTCTGGAGTGGACCTCAAGCAATCTCCAACAGACCTACAGCTGAGGGTTCTGACTGTTAGAAGGAAAACTATCAAACAGGAAGGACACCTACACCAAAACCCCATCAGTACATCACCATCATCAAAGACCAGAGGCAGATAAAACCACAAAGATGGGGAAAAAGCAGGGCAGAAAAGCTGGAAATTCCAAAAATAAGAGCGCATCTCCCCCGGCAAAGGAGCGCAGCTCATCGCCAGCAACGGATCAAAGATGGACAGAGAATGACTTCGACGAGATGAGAGAAGAAGGCTTCAGTCCATCAAATTTCTCAGAGCTAAAGGAGGAATTACATACCCAGCGCAAAGAAACTAAAAATCTTGAAAAAAAAGTGGAAGAATTGATGGCTAGAGTAATTAATGCAGAGAAGGTCATAAACGAAATGAAAGAGATGAAAACCATGACACGAGAAATACGTGACAAATGCACAAGCTTCAGTAACCGACTCGATCAACTGGAAGAAAGAGTATCTGCGATTGAGGATCAAATGAATGAAATGAAGCGAGAAGAGAAACCAAAAGAAAAAAGAAGAAAAAGAAATTAACAAAGCCTGCAAGAAGTATGGGATTATGTATAATGACCAAATCTACGTCTGATTGGGGTGCCTGAAAGTGAGGGGGAAAATGGAACCAAGTTGGAAAACACTCCTCAGGATATCATCCAGGAGAACTTCCCCAACCTAGTAGGGCAGGTCACCATTCAAATCCAGGAAATACAGAGAACGCCACAAAGATACTCCTCGAGAAGAGCAACTCCAAGACACATAATTGCCAGATTCACCAAAGTTGAAATGAAGGAAAAAATCTTAAGGGCAGCCAGAGAGAAAGGTCGGGTTACCCACAAAGGGAAGCCCATCAGACTAACAGCAGATCTCTCGGCAGAAACTCTCCAAGCCAGAAGAGAGTGGGGGCCAATATTCAACATTCTTAAAGAAAAGAATTTTAAACCCAGAATTTCATATCCAGCCAAACTAAGTTTCATAAGTGAAGGAGAAGTAAAATCCTTTACAGATAAGCAAATGCTTAGAGATTTTGTCACCACTAGGCCTGCCTTACAAGAGACCCTGAAGGAAGCACTAAACATGGAAAGGAACAAGCGGTACCAGCCATTGCAAAAACATGCCAAAATGTAAAGACCATCAAGACTAGGAAGAAACTGCATCAACTAACGAGCAAAATAACCAGTTAATATCATAATGGCAGGATCAAGTTCACACATAACAATCTTAACCTTAAATGTAAATGGACTAAATGCTCCAATTAAAAGACACAGACTGGCAAACTGGATAAAGAGTCAAGAACCATCAGTCTGCTGTATTCAGGAGACCCATCTCACACGCAGAGACATACATAGGCTCAAAATAAAGGGATGGAGGAAGATTTACCAAGCAAATGGAGAACAAAAAAAAGCGGGGGTTGCAATACTAGTCTCTGATAAAACAGACTTTAAACCATCAAAGATCAAAAGAGACAAAGAAGGCCATTACATAACGGTAAAGGGATCAATTCAACAGGAAGAGCTAACTATCCTAAATATATATGCACCCAATACAGGAGCACCCAGATTCATAAAGCAAGTCCTTAGAGACTTACAAAGAGACTTAGACTCCCATACAATAATAATGGGAGACTTCAACACTCCACTGTCAACATTAGACAGATCAACGAGACAGAAAGTTAACAAGGATATCCAGGAATTGAACTCATCTCTGCAGCAAGCAGACCTAATAGACATCTATAGAACTCTCCACCCCAAATCAACAGAATATACATTCTTCTCAGCAACACATCGTACTTACTCCAAAATCGACCACATAATTGGAAGTAAAGCACTCCTCAGCAAATGTACAAGAACAGAAATTATAACAAACTGTCTCTCAGACCACAGTGCAATCAAACTAGAACTCAGGACTAAGAAACTCAATCAAAACCGCTCAACTACATGGAAACTGAACAAACTGCTCCTGACTGACTACTGGGTACATAACGAAATGAAGGCAGAAATCAAGATGTTCTTTGAAACCAATGAGAACAAAGATACAACATACCAGAATCTCTGGGACACATTTAAAGCAGTGTGTAGAGGGAAATTTATAGCACTAAATGCCCAAAAGAGAAAGCAGGAAAGATCTAAAATTGACACTCTAACTTCGCAATTAAAAGAACTAGAGAAGCAAGAGCAAACACATTCGAAAGCTAGCAGAAGGCAAGAAATAACTAAGATCAGAGCAGAACTGAAGGAGATAGAGACACAAAAATTCTCCAAAAAATCAATGAATCCAGGAGTTGGTTTTTTGAAAAGATCAACAAAATTGACAGACCGCTAGCAAGACTAATAAAGAAGAAAAGAGAGAGGAATCAAATCGACACAATTAAAAATGATAAAGGGGATATCACCACCGACCCCATAGAAATACAAACTACCATCAGAGAATACTATAAACACCTCTACGCAAATAAACTTGAAAATCTAGAAGAAATGGATAATTTCCTGGACACTTACACTCTTCCAAGACTAAACCAGGAAGAAGTTGAATCCCTGAATAGACCAATAGCAGGCTCTGAAATTGAGGCAATAATTAATAGCCTACCAACCAAAAAAAGTCCAGGACCAGATGGATTCACAGCTGAATTCTACCAGAGGTACAAGGAGGAGTTGGTACCATTCCTTCTGAAACTATTCCAATCAATAGAAAAAGAGGGAATCCTCCCTAACTCATTTTATGAGGCCAAAATCATCATGATACCAAAGCCTGGCAGAGACACAACAAAAAAAGAGAACTTTAGACCAATATCCCTGACGAACATCGATGCAAAAATCCTCAATAAAATACTGGCAAACCGGATTCAGCAACACATCAAAAAGCTTATCCACGATGATCAAGTGGGCTTCATCCCTGGGATGCAAGGCTGATTCAACATTCGCAAATCAATAAACATAATCCAGCATATAAACAGAACCAAAGACAAGAAGCACATGATTATCTCAATAGATGTAGAAAAGGCTTTTGATAAAATTCAACAGCCCTTCATGCTAAAAACGCTCAATAAATTTGGTATGGATGGAACGTACCTCAAAATAATAAGAGCTATTTATGACAAACCCATAGCCAATATCATACTGAATGGGCAAAAACTGGAAAAATTCCCTTTGAAAACTGGCACAAGACAGGGATGCCCTCTCTCACCACTCCTATTCAACATAGTGTTGGAAGTTCTGGCTAGGGCAATTAGGCAAGAGAAAGAAATCAAGGGTATTCAGTTAGGAAAAGAAGAAGTCAAACTGTCCCTGTTTGCAGATGACATGATTGTATATTTAGAAAACCCGATTGTCTCAGCCCAAAATCTCCTTAAGCTGATAAGCAACTTCAGCAAAGTCTCAGGATACAAAACTAATGTGCAAAAATCACAAGCATTCTTATACACCAGTAACAGACAAACAGAGAGCCAAATCAGGAATGAACTTCCATTCACAATTGCTTCAAAGAGAATAAAATACCTAGGAATCTAACTTACAAGGGATGTAAAGGACCTCTTCAAGGAGAACTACAAACCACTGCTCAGTGAAATAAAAGAGGACACAAACAAATGGAAGAACATACCATGCTCATGGATAGGAAGAATCAATATCGTGAAAATGGCCATACTGCCCAAGGTAATTTAGAGATTCAATGCCATCCCCATCAAGCTACCAATGAGTTTTTTCACAGAATTGGAAAAAACTGCTTTAAAGTTCATATGGAACCAAAAAAGAACCCGCATCTCCAAGACAATCCTAAGTCAAAAGAACAAAGCTGGAGGCATCACGCTACCTGACTTCAAACTATACTACAAGGCTACAGTAACCAAAACAGCATGGTACTGGTACCAAAACAGAGATATAGATCAATGGAACAGAACAGAGTCCTCAGAAATAATGCCACACATATACAGCCATCTGATCTTTGACAAACCTGAGAGAAACAAGAAATGGGGAAAGGATTCCCTATTTAATAAATGGTGCTGGGAAAATTGGCTAGCCATAAGTAGAAAGCTGAAACTGGATCCTTTCCTTACTCCTTATACGAAAATTAATTCAAGACGGATTAGAGACTTAAATGTTAGACCTAATACCATAAAAATCCTAGAGGAAAACCTAGGTAGTACCATTCAGGACATAGGCATGGGCAAAGACTTCATGTCTAAAACACCAAAAGCAACGGCAGCAAAAGCCAAAATTGACAAATGGGATCTCATTAAACTAAAGAGCTTCTGCACAGCAAAAGAAACTACCATGAGAGTGAACAGGCAACCTACAGAATGGGAGAAAATTTTTGCAATCTACTCATCTGACAAAGGGCTAATATCCAGAACCTACAAAGAACTCAAACAAATTTACAAGAAAAAAAAACAAACAACCCCATCAAAAAGTGGGCAAAGGATATGAACAGACATTTCTCAAAAGAAGACATTCATACAGCCAACAGACACATGAAAAAATGCTCATCATCACTGGCCATCAGAGAAATGCAAATCAAAACCACAATGAGATACCATCTCACACCAGTTAGAATGGCGATCATTAAAAAGTCAGGAAACAACAGGTGCTGGAGAGGATGTGGAGAAATAGGAACACTTTTACACTGTTGGTGGGACTGTAAAGTAGTTCAACCATTATGGAAAACAGTATGGCGATTCCTCAAGGATCTAGAACTGGATGTACCATATGACCCAGCCATCCCATTACTGGGTATATACCCAAAGGATTATAAATTATGCTGCTATAAAGACACATGCACACGTATGTTTATTGCAGCACTATTCCCAATAGCAAAGACTTGGAATCAACCCAAATGTCCATCAGTGACAGATTGGATTAAGAAAATGTGGCACATATACACCATGGAATACTATGCAGCCATCAAAAAGGATGAGTTTGTGTCCTTTGTAGGGACATGGATGCAGCTGGAAACCATCATTCTTAGCAAACTATCACAAGAACAGAAAACCAAACACCGCATGTTCTCACTCATAGGTGGGAACTGAACAATGAGATCACTTGGACTCAGGAAGGGGAACATCACACACCGGGGCCTATCATGTTGAGGGGGGAGGGGGGAGGGATTGCATTGGGAGTTATACCTGATGTAAATGACGAGTTGATGGGTGCAGCACACCAACATGGCACAAGTATACATATGTAACAAACCTGCACGTTATGCACATGTACCCTACAACTTAAAGTATAATAATAATAAATAAATTAAAATATATATATATAGGTAAGAATCATTAAGAATCTGTAAAATAATTAAAGTGATAAATTCAGAAATATTTGATACAAAACATAGTATTAAAAGAAAGAAAGATACAAAAAATACAGGAGACATGGAAAATATTAGTAAGTTGCAAACAAATATCCAAATATATCAATGTAACATTAAATTTAAATGGATTAAACTATCTAATCAAAATAAAATGATTGGCAGATTTAATTAAATAGAAAAAAAAATCCCAATATATTCTGTCTACAGGAAACACACTTTAAGTTCAAAGCTACAAATAGGTTGAATGTAAAGGAATGGAAAAACGTATACCATAGAAGTCATTAACCAAAAAAGAGCTAGGGAGCTATACTAAGATCAGACAAAACAGACATTAACATAAATATTGTCACTAAAGATAAAGAAGGACATTCATAGTGATGAAAAGGGTCGATTCATCAGTAAACTATAACAATTATGATATTTGTATCTAACAAGAAGACTGTAAACTACATGTCACATAAACTGAAAGAATTGAAGAGAGAAATAGGTATTTTAAGAATAATGGTTGGAGACTTTAATACTCCCCTTTCAATAACTGATAAAAGAATTAGGCAAAAAAATATCGACAAAGAAATAGAAGATGTCAGCAACATGATAATAGACATTTATAGAAAATTCCTACAAACAACAGCAGAGAACTTTTTTTTTCAGGTAGGCATGGAATATTCTCCAGGACAAAGCTGTGCTTGGCCACACACCAAACCACAGTGAATTTAAAATTATTGAAACTATACAAAGTATGTACTTTGATCACAATGGAATCATTTATAAATAGACAATGAAGAACATTTTGTAAATTTAAACGTATGTATAAATTAAACAACAGACTCGTGAATAACCAGTGGGTCAGAGAGAAAAATAACATGAAAAAAATCGAAATTACTTGGAGTTGAATGAGAGATAAAACAACAACCCCACAAACATGCCAAAAATTATGAGATGGAGCTAAAGTAGTGCTTGGAGGGAAATATATAGCCATAAGCTCCTATATGTAAAAACATTTTCAAATTAATAGCCTAATATTTCACCTTAAGGCAGTGAAAAAGAAGATCAAACTAAACCTAAAGCAATCAGGAGGAAGAAAACTAGAAATGTAGGAGTGGAAATCAATAAAAGAAAGAATAGGAAAACAATAGAGAAAATAAATGCCACTAAAAGTTGGTTATTTGAAAAAATAAAAATTGACAAACTTTTATGTATACTAATCAAAAAAAGACTGAAATTACTAAAATTGCAGATAAAATATGCAATCAATTATGAAAATATAATGGATTATAAAAGCATACTGTGAAGAACTCTATGGCAAATTAGAAACAAATTAGATAACTTCAATAAAATGGAAACATTCCTAGCAAGACACAAACTATAGAACTGACTTGTGAAGAAACAGAAACTCTGCATAGACCTATATAACAAAGTTAGAGTGTGAATTAATAATAATAACAATAATAAAAATAAAAATAATCAACAACTTTTTACAAAGCAAAGCTCAGTACATCATGGCTTCACTGGCGAATTATATCAAATGTTTAAAAAATTAATGCCAGTCCTTTTCCCACTCTTCCAAATAATAGAAGAAAGCACTTCCCAACCCATTCCAAGAGGCCAACATTACCCTGCATTCAAAGCCAGATGAAGATATCACAAGAAAATAAAACAACGAACTGATATTCTTTATAAATATAGACACAGATGAATTTCAAAAAATATAAAATAGATTATAAGCTATTAACAAATATAATTTATCCCAGAAAGGAAGATTGTTTTAACATCTGAAAATCAATGTTATATATTATATCAATTGAAGGGAAAAACACATAAACATCTCAATAGACACACAAAAAAATCATTTGACAAAATCCAATACCTTACTAAGACAAAAATGCCCAACCAAATAGAAGACATTTTCTCTACACGTTAAAGAACATTAAAAAAAAACTCACAGCTAAAATTATATTCATGATGAAAGGGTGAAAGTATGAATGTCATTCCCCCAAGACTGGGAACAAGATATGGACGTCCACTCTCACCACTTATATTCAACATTATCCTGGAGGTCCTAGTCAAAGAAAATAGGAAAAAAAAAAGAAAAGTCATCCAGATTAGAAAGAAGGATGTATAAATCATTCCACCATAAAGACACATGCATCTGAATATTCACTGCAGCACTATTCACAGTAGTAAAGAAATTAAATCAACCTAAATGCCCAAAAATGACAAATTGGAGAAAGAAAATATGGTACATGTACAACCTGAAATGCAGCCATAAAACAATAATGAGATCATGTCTTTTGCAGGAACATTGATGGATCTGGAGGCTATTACACTTAGCAAAATAATGCAGGAACAGAAAACCAAATATCGCATGTTCTCACTTATAATTGGGAGCTAAATGATAAGAACTTATGAACACAAAGAAGGAAACAAAAGACACTGTATTCTACTTGAGAGTTGGAGGAAGGAGAGGAGCAGATAATATAAGTATTAGGTACTGGGCTTACTACCTGTGTGATGAAATAATATGTACAACAAACCTCCATGACATGCGTTTATCTATGTAACAAATCTTCACATGAGCCTCCAAACCCAAAATAAAAATTAAAAATTTTAAAAACCGTATTCGCAATTGACAAAACCTGTACAAAGAAAAAGAATCTACTACAAAATTATTAGAGGTAATAATAGTTCTAACTGTTATAAGAAACCAGTTCAGCAAGATTGCCTTATACAAGTTCATTATACATAAATTAATTATACTTCTATGCTCTAGCAATTAACAATCTAGAAATGAAATTAAGAATACAATTTCACTTATAATTATTTATATACAATTTATATAATATGAATAATTTGTAAAACATTTAAAACAATAAAGAAATTTGGGAATAAATTTAACAAAGAAGTGCAAATTTAACAAAGAAGTGCACTGAAAACTGCAAAATATCATGAAAAAAGGTATAGGTAAATTAAATAAAGAAAAGTCATCCATGATCATGAAAATGAAGAGTGAATTTGGAGAACTCACAATTCGAGGTTTCAAAACTTAATAGAAAGCAATAGCCATCAAGACAATGTGTCACTGGCACAGGGATAGACATATTAGTCAATGAAATAGGTTCAAGAGTTTGGACATAACCTGTACATCTATGGACAAGACAATTTACTGCAGAAAAATAGCCCTTTTAAACAAATGGTGCTGAGAGAACTGGATGTTCACATGTAAAAGTATTAGATATAAACAAATGAAATAAAAATGGATCATAGACCTAAACGTAATAGCTAACACTATAAAGTCTTAGCAGAAAACATAGCAATATATCATGATTTTGTTTAATATCTTCTTGGTTACAAGAGAGGAAGGTATAAATGATAAAAGAGAACACTGACAAGTTGGACATTATCAGAATGAAAAATCTTTAAATGTCAAGGGGCACAATCAAGAAAACAAAAAGATAATTCATACACTGGGGGAACACATTTACAAATTATATACCTCCTACATGTCTTATATCCAGAATATATAAAGAATTCCTATAATTCAAGAGAAAAAGACAAGCAAATGGATAAAAATTTGGCAAAGAACATTTATAGACATTTCTCTAGTACAGATAAACAAATAACCAATACCCAAATGAAATTATGCTCAGTATTACTAACCACTGGGGAAAATGCAAATCTAGACATAAGAAGGTACCAGTTCTCCCTCACTAGGATGACTATAATGCAAAAGAGAGACAACAAGTGTTAACAAGGATCTGGAATAACTGGATCCCTTATATATTATGGGAGGGATTGTTTAACAGTGCAGTTACTTTGGCAAAGAGTCTGCCAATTCTTCAAGAGGTTAAAGGTTTAACACATAGGATCCAGCAATTCCACCTTTTTATATACAATCATGAACCACATAATAATATTTCAGTCAACAATAGACAACATATGTGAATGTATTCTCATAAGATTATAATAGAGCTGAAAATTCCTATCACGTGGTGACATTATAGGCACCCTAACATCATAGTGCAATGCATTACTCATGTTTTCAGTGATGCTAGTGTAAACAAACCTACTGCTCTGCCAGTCATATAAAAGTATAGCACATACAATTATGTAAATTATATAATATTTAATAATTATAACAGATGACTGTTTTATGATTAATATATATATTCTACTCATTTTAGGATGTATATACTGTCTTTATTTTAGCATATACCTCTACTTAGAAAAATGATTAACTGTAAGACAGCTTCAGGCAGGTACTTTCAGAGGTATTCCAGAAGAAGGCATTGTTATCATAGGAGATGACAGCTCCATGCATGTTATTGTCCCTAAAGACCTTCCAGTGGGACAAAAGGTGGAGATTGAAGACAATAATACTGATGATCTTGACCTTTTTGAGGTCCAAGCTAATGTGCATGTTTTGTGACTTTAGTTTTTAACAAAAGTTTGAAAAGTAAAAAAGAAAATAATAACAAGAATAGAAAAAAAAGCCTATAGACAAAGGACATAAAGAAAGAAAATAATTTTGTATAGCTGTACAATGTGTTCGTATTTTAAGCTAAGTGTTATTACAAAACAGTCAAAATGTTTAAAAATTAAAAAGTCTGTAAAGTAAAAAAGTTACAGTAAGTTAAGGTTAACTTATTGAAGAAAAAATATTTTGAATAAATTTAGTGTAGCCCAAATATACAGTTCATATAAACTACAGTAGTGTATGATAATATCCTAGGCCTTCACATTCACTTACCACTAACTGACTCACCCAGAGCAACTTCTACGCCTCCAAGTTCTATGAATGGTAAGTGCCCTATAGAGGTGTGACATCTTTTATACCATATTTTTACTGTACGTTTTCTGTGTTTAGATACACAGATACTCTCCATTTCATTACAATTGCCTACAGTATTGAGCACAGTAACATGCTGTACAGGTTTATAGCCTAAAAGCAATAGATTATACCATATAACCTAGTTGTGTAGTAGGATATTGTCTGGACAGGGGGAGAGGACAAAGACGACTAAGATGGCGCATTTCTGGGTTCTTCATCACCAACTTACCCCAGCACGGGAAAATGCAGCCCGCGCCCGGGAAAAATACAGACCAACTGCGCAGGTGCAACATGGCGTCCGATGGAGGAAACCAAAACTTACCTGGTGGCACCTACAGAACGCCCCCAACATGCCGGTGTCCCGCCTATTGCCCTCCCACTCCCAAGCCTTAGACAGAAAAGCTGCTCCCCGCAGGTGTGCCGCACGAACTTCCTTGGCCCCTCCTCATATGCGGACCTAGGAACCTCGCCCTAGAATGCCGGAGTGAACTTCCTCGGTCCCTCCTCATATGCGGACCTAGGAACCTCACCCGAGAATGTGGGAGTGACTTCCTCGGCCTCCACCGCCTGAGACCGGTGAACCTCGCCCTTTCTTCCTTCACATTGGCTAGCTAATAAAGTTTCTTTTTACCTTGCCTACTTGCCTTTTCTCTGGCGCCTGCTCTGGTGGTCGCATAAAACAAATCAGATATACCATCTAGGTTTGTGTAAGTATACTTCATGAGTTTTGCACAATGATGAAATCGCCTAAGGACATATTTCTGAGAACATTTTCCCATCATTAAGTGAGTGAAAACATAGTCATGTAAAATCTCATACACAAATAAATGTTTATAGAAGCTGATATGGTTTGGATATTTGTCCCTTAAAAATCTCATGTTAAAATGTAATTTCCAGTGTTGGAGGTGGGACCTAGTGGAAGGTGTTTGAATCATGGGGCTGTATCCCTTACAAATGGTGTAGTGTCATCCCCTTGATGATGAGTGAGTTCACTCAAGGTCTGGTTGTTTAAAAGTGTGTGGTACCTCCCCACTCTCTCTCTTGGTCCTGCTCTCATCATATGAGATGACTGCTCCGCCTTTGCCTTCCCCCAAGCTTGTAAGCTTCCTGAAGCCCCCACCAGAAGCAGATGCTGGCACCGCACTTCTTTTATTATCTGTAGAACCACAAGCCAATGAAACCTCTTTTCTGTAGTATCTCTTTATTGCAACACAAAAATGGCCCAGCACAGAAAATTTGTACCAGGCATGGAATGTTGTTATGAGGATAACTGAAAATGTGGAAGTGGCTTTGGAACTGGGTAAAGGGCTGCAGTTGGAAAAGATTGGAGGGCTGAGAAGAATACAAGAAGCTGAGGGAAAGTTTGGGACATCTTAGAGTCTGGTCAAATGATTGTGAGCAAAATGCTGACAGTCGATCGACAGTGAAGTCCAAGCTGATGAGGTCTCAGATGGAAATGAGAAACTTATTAGGAAGTGGAGCAAAGATCACCTTTATTATGCCTTAGCAAAGATTTTGGCTGCACTGTTGTCCATACCCTAGGGATCTGTGGAAATTTGAACTTAAGAGTGATGAGTTAGGGTGTCTGGTGGAATAAATTTCTAAGCAGTAAAATTTTCAAAATGTGGTCTAACTTCTTGTAACAGTCTAAGTTCAGATGTGGGAGCAAAAAACGACTTAAATTTGGAGCTTCTATTTAACAGGGAAGCAGAGCATAAAAGTTTGAAAAATTTGCAGCCTAGTCATGTGGTAGGGAAAAAAAAAAAAAGCCTGTTTTCAGGAGAAAAGTCTAAGTAGATTGTGGAGCAACCACTTGCTAGATAGATTAGCATGACAAAAACAGAGCCAAGTACTGATAGCCAAGACAATGGGATAAGGGTCTCAAATGCATTTCAGAGATCTATCAGGCAACTCCTCCCATCACAGACTCAGAGGCCTAGGAGAAAAGAATGGTTTTGTTGAACAGTCCTGGGGCACCACCACAGGAGGCTGCACCCTGTATCCCTGCTGCTTCAGCTCCAGCCATAGCTCAAAATACCTGAGGTACAACTCAGGACACTGCTTTAGAGGGCACAAGCCATAAGCGTTAGTGGCTTCCACATAGTGTTAAGTGTGCAGATGCTCAGAATGCCAAGTATGAAGGAACCGTGGTGGCTTCCACCTATATTTGAGAGAATGTATCAGAAAGCCTGGGTGCTCAGGCAGAAGCTTGTCACAGAGGTGGAGCAATGACAGAAATACTAAACCCAGCATGACAGCCATTAAATCTTAAAGCTCCAACATAATCCTTGACTCCATGTCCAACATCTAGGACACACTAGTGCAACCGGTAGGCTCCCAAGTCCTTGGGCAGCTTCTCCTCTGTAGCTTTGCAGGCTGCAGCCCTTGTTGTGCTCTCATAGGTTGGAGATAAATTTGAGGCTGGAGCCCCCACAGAGACTACCCACAAGGGCACTGCCTAGTGGAGTTGTGGGAAGGGAGTCACTGTCCTGCAGACCCCAGAATGGTAGATTCACCAGCAGCTTGCACCCTCTGCCTCTAAAAGCCACAGACACTTAACTCTAACAAGGGATGCAGTCTGGAGTCAAGGATTATGTTGGAGCTTTAGGATTTAATGACTGTCTTGCTGGGTTTAGGACTTGCATGGGGCCTACTGCCCCTTTCTTTAGGCTGATTTCTCCCTTTTGACATGGAAATGTTTATCCAATGCCAGTATCACCATTGTATCTTGGAAGTAAAAATATTGTATTGATTTTACAGGCTCATAGGTGGAAGGGGCTGATTCTCAGATGAGACTTAGGCTTTATGCTTGACATTGGAACAAGTTAGGACTTTGGGGGCACTATTGGTAAAGGATTGTTGTAGTTTGCAATGTGAGAAGAACATGAGATTTGGGAGGCCAGGGGCAGAATTATATGGTTTGGATATTTGCCCCCTCCAAATCTCATGTTGAGATACAATCCCCAGTGTTGGAAGTAGCGCGTGATGTGAAGTGTTTGGATAATGGGGGTGTATCCCTCATGAGTGGCTTAGCACCATCCCCTAGGTGATAAATGAGTTCACTTGAGATTTGCTTGTTTAAAAGTGTGTGGCACCTCCCTGACCCTTGCTCTTATTCTTTCTATGTGAGAAACCTGCTCCTCCTTCACCTTCTGCCATGATTATAAACTTTCTGAGGCCCTCACAAGAAGCAGATGCTGGCACCATGCTTCTTGTACTGTCTGAGGAACCATGATCTGAATAAATCTCTTTTCTTTGTAAATAACCCAACCTCAGGTATTTATTTATAGCAATGCAAAAATGGCATAACACAGCAGCTTTATTCATAATAATTCAGAAGTGAAAACAATGCAAATATCCATGTACTGACAAATGATGTAAAGAAATATGGTTTATCCATAAAATGGAATATTATTAGGCAACAAACATATCAAAGTACTGATACATGATACAATGTGGATGAACCTTGAAAACATTACAAAAGTGAAATAATTCAGTCACAGAAAGGCAACATATAGTATGATTCCATTTACATGGAATGTTCAGAATGGAAAAACAAATCTATAAAGACAGAGAGTATATTAGTTGTTGTCCAGGAGTGGGGAGGGGAGGGGAATACGGAGTGACTGCTTGTGGTTTATTTTTAGCCTTCTGTGCATGTTCCAAAATTTCATTATTATGATAGTTGCATCACTCTGTAAATATTGTAAACATAATTGAATTGTATGCTCTAAACATATTATTTATGGTATATAAAGGCAAGATATGGTTTGTATGTCATACTTTACCAGTTCCTGACCTAAGTAATAGAATTCCAATTAGTGGGACAGGAAAGAATAATAGGCAGGGATAGGAAAATGGTTTGGAGAAGGGAATTCTTTAGTACTTTCTAAGACACATCACATTGGTGAATATATACAAATACAGAAAGTGAAGCAAAGTAGATTTTCTTACTTTTCCCCAATAAAGATACATCCAGCATTAGAATTACTAACTATTTTAGTTCCTTCACAGTCATGTGCTACTGAAATACATGTCTTGTCCTTTTCAGAAGGAAGGTGATGAGATCCCTGTATATGGTAGCAAAGAGATTATATTAGTGATGGATACCTGAAGAATGAGAAACTAATCACAGGGTGAATTTGTAAATTCCTATACACTAACATTGTAGCTTTTCACATAATAATGTTAATAATAACTAACATGTATTAAAGTTCGCTAAGTGCTTTGTTTATATTAACTTGCTTATACCTCATGACATCACCTTAAAGTAGATTCTATATTATCTACATTTTACAAATGAGGAAAATAAGGCATTGAGGTGTTAAATTGCCTGTCCAAGATCAAAGAGCTAATGAGTAACAGAATCAAGTTTGGAATAAAGTAGAACTCCAGACACTTTAATTTTAGCCACAGTGCTATATGACCATATGATTTCAAGTTTGGAAAGGATAAAAAAGTTTAATAAATTCAACTATTTTTTCAAATAGTTTAAGATTATTCAAAATATTTATTCAAATAAAATATTACATAAAAATTATCTATGTAAAACATTTTAACATGGAACCCAGTGAGTTGATGGCCTGGAGTCCTGCCTTTGTGGATCCCCCAGAGATTTTTCAAACATTTTGAGAATGTGATGTAGCCTAAATTTTCTTCCTTTACTTAAATCTCTTCTATAATATTTCTATTTTAGTCTGCTCAGGCTGCTGTAGCAAAATACCACAGGCTGGGTGGCTTAAACAACAGAAATTGATTCTCTCAAAGTTCTGGAGGCCAGAAAGTCCAATATCGATGTCCCAGCAGGGTTCATTTTCTGATGAGGGCTTTCTTCCTGGCTTGCAGATGGTTGCCTTCTTACCACGTCATCACATGGAAGAGAGAGAGAGAAAGCGAACGAGAGAGAGCAGGCAAGCAAGCTCTGGTGCCTCTTCCTTTTATTACGAGGCCACCAGCTGTTTCACATTAGGACCCCACCCTTATGATCTCATTTAACTTTTATCACATCCTGTAAGGCCCCACCTCCAAATACAGTCACATTGAGGGTTAGTGTTTCAACATAATGAATTTGGGGGAGGGACACACAATTCAGTCCATAGCAATCCCAATCATAAATACTCTAGCTTCTGTTTTCATATGTTCATGAGAAGGACAAGTATTTGCTTGCCTATGCTGTCCTTGTTATTAATAGCTTTTGACAAAAATAATAATTTGAATGGTCTTTCTTACATTCAGCAAGTATATGTCTTTTGGGAGTTTGCATACACAGCTTATAATTCTTCCCTTTAGGATTGTGTTGATAAATCTGTTCACATTAAGGGACTTGGCTCTGTAGCTGATGTATAGTATTTACTCAATAAGGTATTATTATTATTTTGTCTAACAGACACTGAATTATTTATAGGTAATTATGATATGCTCCATTCAAAACTCCCATATTCTTCTCTTCTACACACTAAACATCCTCAGTTTTTTTCAACTATTTTATCTTGTCAATACTTTTTTTTTAACCATTTTTGATGCTTTCTTATTGTATTCTCTCCTGAAATGTAGCTGCCTGAACTTCGTAAGCTATTTTAGGAGTGGTCTGATTATATCAGAATAGGATAGAACTATTACCTCCACTGTTCTAGACAGTTTGCTTTCATTAATGCACACTAAGGTAATATTTAGTTTTTTGTGGGTTTTGGTGGCTACTGATCATTTTTCACTGAGCTTGAGCTAAGAGTCAGCTGTAATTTATCAATCTTTTTTACATGTGATACTGCTTACCCACATCTCTCCTGTTTTTAAGTGATCGTTCACTTTTTTTTTTTTTTGATATGAGAGTCAAGTAAGACATTTTTCTTATTTAAAGTCGATTTTACTGTAGCCAGCCCTTGTTAAGATCCTGCTGGATCTGCAATGATACAACTTACCAAACTCCATCACAGTTCCAAGTTTGCTGGTAGGCCTTTCTTGTAGCACAGAGAAATACGGAGGCAAAAAATGAGACCCATGGTATAATTGAGACACAGTGTTGTCAGCTTATATCTGTGTGCAGCTGGTTGCTCCATAATAAAATGTAGGTCTGAAAAGATGGGAAGTATCTAATACATACCTTACTTAGCTATCACCTTGAAGAGTCCTCTAAGCATTTAAATGCTTTGTGCTTAATTTTCCTCATGTATAAAGAGAGTATAGTAATCTGCTGTCTTGTAGGGTTATTGGACAGAGGAAATAAGAGACAAGATATGACAAGAAACATATTTCAGTTTTCATTGTTTGAGCACCTGAATCCAGCAATGCTTGAAGTCCTGAAATTCTTAGGTAGATGAGCCAACATATTTTTGTTTGGTAAACGCAATTTGAATTGGATTTCAGTCACTTGAATATGAAAGAGTCCTGACTGAAATCTGGGATTGGTCAAAGGATGACTGGGTCAATGTAATAATAATCCCTGTGAATTAGAGTGCCTACTATTTTTTTTCTCTCACAGAAGACATATAGAAAACAGAACAAAAAGAACAGTGATGAGATGGATACATGGGGAGGCTCCATAAATTGGCAGATGGTTTGGAGCTCCCCTATTGAATAGCTGATTAATAACTTGACAGAAACTATGGCCTTTTGGGATGGGAAACCTTGGACTCAGCTATTTCCTACATGGGGTAAGGGGAGCATCTTAGTTACTACTGTGGGACTAGCATCTTGTCGGGCTAACAGAAAAGAACTGAGTTTGTGCTCTATCTGGGTCTCTAGACATGACCTTTGTTTATTAGGTGACGGGAAACAAAAATAAAATGGTAAATGCTAATAAATGTTGATAAATGGTTTCAAGTAGCTTTGATCTACTAAAAATTAGAAAGCAGGTCAACATCAAAGATATCATCTCTTGCTGAGTATAATTTCCAAAGCAAAAACACTGGGAAAATGTGCTCAAAACATGTAGATGCATTCCAGATTTTAAAGATGGAGACTGGTGATGTGCACAAAAGACTTGAAATATAAACAGCTGTTTTGGGTGAGATTATTTTACTCTAATCGAAAGTTTCAAATTAGTTTCCTTTTCCCCCCAAAAAAGGAGCTTCAGTAAACCCTTGAGATTAGAAGGGAGCAATAGAACCAACTTAGCCCAGTTCTCTAACCCAAGGAAGAATTGCTTATTCCTGATCATTCTTGATTTTCTACTGTATTTAACTAATATACGGAGACTATACCTATAAAATACTTCACCTCCATATGTCCCAAAAAAAGCATCTTTAAAATATACTGATCTCTGACCCTTTAAGTCAGAGCTAGGGTACAAGGTGGAAAAATCAATACACTGTAGCCTACGGTCAGCTCTACCTCCTTAATCATCCAAGAATATCTGTCCCTTTTCAGAGTTCTGCACAGATACAGAGAATGTTGCCTATGAACCTCTCTTATTCTTCACTCTGGCTAAAATGGATCTGTTCACCATCTCCACCATTAATTCATCTTTTCTTCTTTCTTTTTCCTCAATTCTCAGTCTTTTTGTATTCCCTTCATACATAGCCCCCAATTATCTATCCTCATTCTATTTCTTCTGTTAATTTATTTTTACCTCACTGTACTTTTGAAACAGGACCAGGCAAGCATTCATGAGTTGGTGGGGTTTTGCCTCTTTCATCTCTTACATTCCTGACATAGCCAATTCTGGTTTTGTTGTTGTTGTTGTTTTGTTTTAGTTTGTTTGTTTGTTTTGAGATGGAGTCTTGCTCTGTCACCAGGCTGGAGTTTAGTGGTGTCTCTGTCACCAGGCTAGAGTTTAGTGGTGTGATCTCGGCTCACTGCAAACTCTGCCTCTGCCTCCTGGGTTCAGGTGATTCTCCTGCCTCAGCCTCCTGAATAGCTAGGTCTACAGGCATGCCTCACCACACTGAGCTAATTTTTGTATTGTTAATAGAGAAGGGGTTTCACCATGTTGGGCAGGATGGTCTCTATATCTTGACCTCGTGATCCGCCCACCTCGGCATCCCAAAATGCTGGGATTACAGGCGTGAGCCCCCTCACCCAGCGGACATAATCAATTCTTTGTGGGCACATGCAGAAGTACAGACAATTATTTATAAAAACAGATATTCCAATTTAAGGACTGCAGACGTGGCTTTAAGTTAATTTACCTTTTTGAATATTTATTTTATTAATCCTATTAAGCTAAAATTCCAAAAAGTTTTCTATCAGACCAATTCACTATGAAGGTAGATGGTTGAGGAGTTCCCTAAGGTTCTCAACAAGTCAATTTTGATTTTAAATTCTTTCTTGAAAGATTTTCTTATTCTCCCACTAATCCTAGCCCCTGTTACATGCTGCAGTGTAAAGTAGAGTTGACCAATCTTAGCTCTCATGGAAAACATTCTATACTGGGTCCCCAACACTCATTTCAACACCTTTCTAGGTTGGCTTCTTGTACTATTAAGTCAGAAAAACTAAAATATACATTACATGGATACAAAATACATATATATATATATGCATCTGCCATATAATCAAGTTACTCAGGTTTGGTCAAGTGAAGAAATATTTATGATACCTGGAGATGGAAGAAAGCAATATGAGGCTGGAGCCATTATGGGAAGATTGAATATTCTGGAAATAATTATGAGTGAGTCATTTCATTCCTTTAGAGAATCTGGGAAAACTATTACATGCATTCCCAAATGTCATAAGTATTGAATGGTGGATATTGACTATACTAGTGTTTTTGCTAGAATACTCTCATGGTATGACTGGGCATTGATCTTGGCTAAGTTGTTTCTGTCTGAGTGACATTTAAGCTTGGTTCTTTGTCTCTCCTAGAGATTTGGTGATTTATCTAATCATCTTTAATTAATCACTTTCTGTCTAAATTAAATAGAGTTCATTTTAGAGTGTCTATAATTAAAAACCTAACCTGTGTAGCTTAAACTTTTTACCCCAGCAATAGTGGTTAGAGTTATTTGAAAATATATCAGTGGAATGATTTAGAGCTCAGAAGACTTCCCTGCACAGAAAGGGCTAGAGACACCATAGACTAAATACAGAAAAGACTTTTTAAATAAGCCCTTTAAAAATATTCCTCATTTTAAAATCCTTTATTATTTAAAAACTCCTTTCTGTATTTTGTCAATGATGTCCCTAGTCTTAAGGACATCTGATCAGATCCTTTCCCAAATATTAAATAGGGGAAAGGCCAAAATGTATACTATTTAGAGAGATATGGTAGTGAAGAAAGAGACTGTCTGGGACAACGTAAATACAACCAAACCAAATTTGAGAGATTGGGTTCTAGTCTTGACTTTTCCACTTCCAAGCTATAGAAAATGAGTGGGTGTCTTCTCTCTGGGACTTAGTTATCTTAAAATAAGGTCAGTAATTTCTAACTTTTTTTGGATCATGTACTATAAAGAAGATTATGGTAGCAATAGAATCTTTTTTAGTAAAATACATACACGGAGTTTCTGTTTCACACACACATGCACACACACACTCATTTTTGTACAATTTGAGATTTTTAAGCTTAAAATTACATTAAATTGTTGAGAGCAAGTCCCCCAGAATCCGGCCATAAACTGGCCCCAAATCTGGCCATAAAAAAAATCTCTGCAGCACTGTGACATGTTCATAATGGCTCTAACGCCCAAGGGGGAAGGTTGTGGGTTTGTGGGAATGAGGGCAAGGAACACCTGGAACCCCCAGGGCAGAAAACTGCTTATATGCATTCTTAAGCCACAAAAAACAGCATGAGTGATCCATGTCTTTAAGGGCATGTTCCTGCTGCAGTTAACTAGCTCAACCTATTCATTTAATTTGGCCCATCCCTTCGTTTCCCATAAGGGATACTTTTAGTTAATTTAATACCTATAGAAACAATGCTAATGGCTGGTTTGCTGTTAATAAATATGTGGGTAAATCTCTGTTCAGGGCTCTCAGCTCTGAAGGCTGTGAGACCTCTGATTTCCCACTTCACATCCCTATATTTCTGTGTGTGTGTCTTTAATTCCTCTAGCGCTGCTGGGTTAGGGTCTCCCCGACCGATCTGGTCTCGGCGTTAAATATCATGGATATAGCCAATGCAGTCAATATTTTCTTTCCTTTTTTATCACCCATCCTCTCCTGCCTTTACTCAGGTCTGAAAGTATCATCATAAGCCTGCCTCTAAAACAAGAAGTACTCACTTTAGCACCGACGGTGACTCTCAGAAGAAATATCAAGGCAATTAGAAAGATGTACATATGAGAGATCATCTCTCAAAATAATTAACACTGAACTAACTCTGATTATGCCATATTTGGACAAAGTTTGTAACTGTCTGGACTTCAATTTCATCACCTGTAAAATGAGGAAGTTGGACAGATCAGCGGTTTGTAACTATTCGGGGGGTTACTATCTGAAAACCCTTATGCTAGGCCCTTCCTGCCAGGTTGCACTTCCTGATAGCAGAGAGTCTGAGGTGGCAATGTTCATTAGTCCAGTGACGCTTAACATGTTTTTGATCCCAGACTCCTTTAAGAATCTGATTAAAACTATGAACTTTGTCTTAAGAAAAATGCACATAAGAGTGCACACAGATTTCATAAATGCTTTCAGGGATTCAAGGACCGTCTGAAATGTACGCAAGGCTAACCAGTAAAAACCTATGCCCAGTAAGATGTCTAAGAATCCTTTTACTTCCAATATTCCACAAGTCTCTAATGTGGTCAGCATGTTTGGCTTAAGAAAAATTGTGTGGTAAATACTTCTCCATACTCTTCTCATTTCTCTTTAGTATTCCTTTCTTGTTAATTGTACTGAAATTGTCAGGGTCTCTACTGAGAGTGGATTTACCTGATAAAGTTACACTAACTACTAATAAAATAAAATCTTAATGAGGAATTTGAGGCTACACATTTACCCTTCCCAACAGAGTTTACTTCTGCAAAAAGGGCACAGAAGGGGAATAGTCAAAAAGAACACACTTGAAATATTAGCTTTTCAAACCAGTGGCAGGTATGTGAGTGGGTTTTTGTGGGTTATAACACTTGCATTGAGTATTTTATTGTGTGTGACAGATGACCTTCCACTCTGTCTATTCATAACAGTGTTTCTTTCTCTGTAGGGCCTTGTCCACGTGTGCATACAGGAATGCAGGCTGTATAAAGTGACTTTTGTGGGTTCTAGCTGAATCTCCTATCACCAAGTTCTGCTTGTTGCTAACTGTAAGGACTTAAAATCAATAAAAATAAAACCATTCCTGGCTTGGATTTTTGTCTTAGTATGTATATCCAAACAACACTCCTTTACTCTATTCCCCTGAGTATTACTTTCGATTGGAAAATCCAGTGTTCATTTGCACCTAAACTATAATTTTTAGTATAATATATTCTGGACATTTTTCCAATAATATATTAGGTTCCTTTCAGGCTGCAAACTTGCCCTAACATACAGTCACATCATTAATTTTTATTTTGGGCACTGTATTTTGAACCATTAATTCCTTCCTTTATCTTTTGCAAAAAAAAAAAATAGAAATTCAATTAGCAAGTTAAAATTTACTACATTGGTTTTGCAAAGAATCATGATCTTGAGTAAAGTGGTGTTTTGCGTTTGGACACTGGAGCATTTATCTGGTATAGAAACAACTTTCCACTTATTCCCCTTCACTTTGCTCCTAGACTTAGTGTATTTCTGCAAAATAAATTCTGTTTCCCACCATCTTCTGTAATCAATTCAGAGACTATCCCTTAAGGGAAAACAAAACATACTGGTAGCAGATAGAACTGAAAACTTTGGCAAGGTAGGAAGGAGTTTACCAGGTGGTCTACCCTGTAACTGCTTGAAATTGTGGTACTGAGTAATACAGGATCTCTCTAATGCTGCCATAACCGCATCATCCCAAGCCTGGGGATTTTTCTCTTAGCCCTGTGAATTCGCTGAATCTATGTTAATAAGTTCCTCCTTTATTTTCTGATTTTTAAAAAAATAATGATTAATAAAATTCTGTTGCAATATTGCACTTTACCAAAGGTATCACTGTAACCTGAGTATTGGCAGTGACATTTTTGGCTTGAAATCTCCTTAATTTCAAAACTCCAAATCCATACTGAGCATTTTTTTTTTTTTTTACTATCAAAGTTGTGTAATTTGGGGAAAGTTACTTAACATCTCTGAGCCTGTTTTTTCAACTATAAAATGGGGTCAGAACTAAATCTAAAATATAGCATTGTTTTGATGAATAAATAAAATGATTGTAAAACACATTCATATCAAACACAATGCCTGGCACATTGCCAACTCTCAGGCCATAAAATACCTTTGTCATTCACAAAAAAATATGTTACTTAAACAAGGAAAGAATACAATTAGTACTTTAACTCATAACTCCCACCCAAAATAATTTGAATATCTGATCTTTAAAATGTTTTTTAATTCTTTAATTGTAGCACTCTTATATTTTATTGATGTTGATGAGTTAATTCTACGTAATTGCATAGCCAGACATAAAGCACTTTGCATATTACAGAATGCTAAATAAATTTTAGTCATGATTAAATCATAACTATTAAAAATATTAAAAATTCTTGGAATGGGAGGATCCCTTGTATTTAAAATTGTAGGCCTGATGGTATGAATTTGTTTAGAAAAATTACATTAATCATAATCTATGCTGTACCATGTAATCTTTTATTTACAGTGTAACAAAGAAGTCAACTTGAGACCTAGTAATTTTAGAATCACAAGGTAAACATTAAATAATAATGAAACATTCATTATAAAGGAAATTATTTCCTCAAACCAATATTAAGAGCTGAAATTTTACTTTGCTTCCACTTTAATATATTTTATATTTTGGAGTTGCTCTACAGGGAAAGAATAAAATAATTATCTGGGTCTCTATTCTTAATTAAGAAGACTTAACCTTTTTCTTCTTTTTCTTTTTCTAGATCTTTTAAGAAGATCTAAATGAGTCAAAACGTCTCCTTCATATTTATATATACACACACATATATATACACAAATATATATACATATATATACATATATATATGCAGAGTCATGAAGTATAGTTTTTGAATCCACTTAATATTTGACCTTGCCTCCGTAACTAAAGAAAAACCCTTGCCACAAGTAATGTAACTACAAATAAGTCACCTGTTTCATAGATGCCATGAGACATTGGCCAGATGGAAACGATTTTGGTAAAAACATTCTCTTGAGAGTCAAAAAATCCTGCTTCAGATCCCAACTTTATCATTAATTAACTATAAGACTTGAACTGGGTTCCTTCTTTCTTACTTTCTTCATCTTTAAAATGAGAGCTTAGACTATAACATCACTCATATCCCCTTCAACTCTGATATGTTATAACTGAATAAATTTGGAGTGAAAGTTCAGAAGTTCCTGTAGGATTATTTCCTTTGCTTCTAGTCAGGCTCAAGTTTCCTGATGTAAATAGAGAAGATAAGAGAGTATCACTCAGGGAATTTGACTACTGGGTGTTTTATTTCAAAACACAAGAAGTTTGGCTCCTGTGAGTTCTATCTGAGGCTGAAAATTCAAAAGATGTGTTGCACAAAAGGAGAAAGACATGCCTGCATCCAAAGCTTATTTGGTGGAAGCAAGCAGGAGGAAAATGAGGATACCAAGAGGTGAGCCAGTAAAACACATCAAGAGCTATGGGTTTTAAGAAATACAAATAATATTTCTGTTCTTTACTTACTAAAATCTTGTGGTTCTTAATAGGCGCAGCCCAAACCCTTCTTCTCCTGGAAGACTTGCCTAACTTCTATAATAAAATTGTACCCATTACTATAGTTCTCTGAGATCCTTGACTTCTCTGAAATCTTACAGCACTAGATATGACGTTCTTAGGCCCTTATTATATTCATGTTGCCTTATATTTGGGGGCAATTGCATATATATATATATATATATCTTATCTGCTTAATTGGATTCTAAAGAGTTGCTGGGACATGGTATCCTAAGTGCCATCAGCCCTCTGCCACTCTGTCCTTTATCTCACCTCCCCAGTTGAATTTGATCCACTGCTCTACACGTAAGAGTTATTCAATATATGTTTGCTGAATGGAGCTAAGGCTGTGTGAGGAAAGAGCGCATCACAATAAACTCTAGACACACTAAAGGAGGTCGAAAAAATATTTCTATAAACAAACAAACATAGTATTACCCACATCATCTGCCAGACCCCAAAACACAGAATCAG
Source organism: Macaca mulatta (assembly GCF_049350105.2). Lineage (NCBI taxonomy): Eukaryota > Metazoa > Chordata > Mammalia > Primates > Cercopithecidae > Macaca > Macaca mulatta. Next base: position 85,545,864 of record NC_133426.1, read on the forward strand.
AAGACAATGCCAGGGCAATATATTTCTGTCTGTTGTAAATGTGTCTGGCCCAATACACATTTAGATTAATTTACTCTTTGACCGGACTCAGTGGCTCATGCTTATAATCCCAGCACTTTGGGAGGCTGAAGCAGGTGGACCACTTGAGGCCAGGAGTTCAACACCAGCCTGGTCAACATGGTGAAAACCCATCTCTACTAAAAATACAAAAATTAGCCAGGAGTAGTGGCACATGCCTGTAATCCCAAGCTACTCAGATGGCTGAGGGATGAGAATTGCTTGAACCCAGGAGGTAGAGGTTGCAGTGAGCCAAGATCGGGCCATTTCACCTCAGTCTGGGTGAAAGAGCAAGAAGCTGTCCTAAAACAACAACAACAACAACAACAAAACAAACAAACAAAAACAAAAACCCTTTTTCCCCTTATATTTTTCTCCAGTTGCTCAAGACAATTCTCACTAAAGCTAGCCTATGACAAAATCGTTATTTTGCTTTTGGCAGTTCAGTTTTCCTATCCTTGGATCTCTTCAGTTTTCCTTTATATCCTGTTCTCAACATGTACTCCTACCTTTACAGTTCTAAACTCATTCATACCAACATTTTCAAGTAAGTGTATTTCTAGGAGAATGAGAATTTTAAAATCAAGACCTAAGGAAGAAATAAATTCTTGCCTCTAGAATATTGGTGTTTCAGGCAAAGTGGAGGTGATATTTTGAGGTGGAGAGCCCTCCAGGTATTCCCTATAATGTACCACACAGGTATGTCCTGGCATGAGACTGGACCTGCAATAACATATTTTCTTCTTCCATGGCCTATGTGAAAAGTCCCTTTACTCTGATGTAGAGATATTACCCAAGTCATGGGTATTACCTCAAGTTGCTTCCTGTTCATCTACCTTTGGGAGTGGGGAAGGGGGGTGTTAAGTGCCTAATACAGTGTGGCACTGGTCTCAGGGGTCTGGAACTCTGTGACTCCTTGGAATACCATCTTCAAGAGCCTGTGGCAATGGGTCTGGGCTGCAGAAAACCAACCTCTTTTCATTGGATCCTGCCTAACTACTAAGAAGAAATGGAGATTTACCTGCATTTCTTGGTAACAGGGACTCTGAGGGCAATGGGAAGTGGGTGGACAGGAAGTGGAAGGTGGATTATAGCTCCAGATTCCTCTTAAGGAGTGCGGTATTTAATTCAATGTGAGAATTTTAGAGGTTTGTGTATTCAAGAATGCCCTAGGCAGAGATCATGCTCACCTTTACCTCTTCTATTGGCAGCTTTCTAGGGAACATTCTTGAGAATTTTCGCTTTGGTAACTGAATGCAAGTGAGAGGCTGTGAGAAAGGATCACCCTAAGACTGCGGTGGTCCACTATCTATGGAAGCAACTCGAGGGCTCCTAGCTTCAGCAAAGGACTCAATAGGCAAATAGGCTGTGTGTTATCATGAGCTCAAAGCTGAGTGCAACCACAGAAGACAATGAACTGTGGCCCTAGAAATAGAAAGAAGAATTTCTTTTCCTAAGTGTGAAGCTTTGCAGGCTCTACATGCAGCCTGTAGTGTAGCCCTGCATCATTAACGGGGGTGGGCGGGGGCGGAGAGAATGAAAGCAAAAGAGCACGCTGGCTGCCCCCTGGAAAACGGAAATGTTCAGTGTACACAGAGAGTGGCTTGCATATTTCACTCTGACATCTTACTACTATGTTCAACATGATAGTGGTTAGATATTCCTGATAATTTTATTTTATTTTTTTCCTTTTGCTTTCATAATTTTTCTTTTGGCTTTCTTTTATTTTGTATTATTTTTACTTTTATTTATTTTCTTCCCTCCCTCCTTCTCTCCCGTATTCACTCCTTCCTTCCTTCCTTCCTTCCTTCCTTCCTTCCTTCCTTCCTTCCTTCCTTCCTTCCTCTCCTTTCCTTTTCTTTCTCTCTTTCTTCCTCTTTCTTTCTTTCTTTCTTTCTTTCTTTCTTTCTTTCTTTCTTTCTTTCTTTCTTTCTTTCTTTCTTTGGCTAGTGAAGGAGAATTGGATTGGTCATTTTCAGAACAGGGAGCTTAAATTGATGCACAGATCAGTAGCATCCTTGTTGGAGTGGGCGTCACATGAATTCTTTGGAGATCTCTGAAGAAAACAGAAAGAAACTGAAATGGTAGGTTCTAATTATTTATGCATAATTAGCTCTCATCTGTGCATTTTTCCCTTAATATCTAGAACTGGACTCTTCACACAAAGATCTGTATAACTTGTCAAGTCTAAGGATGGTTATGGATATAATGAGCTTGGACCATCCTTAAATGTCATTTCCTTGGTATTTGAAGAAACAAAAACAAGTGTATGATGGGCTGCCAGAGGAGGGAGGCAACTTTAAACTTGGGAAAATTTAAGTTTGACATGGAGATATTTTTAATAATGTGTTTAGCTCAATTGATATTGAATAAAATAGTCCTATGAACATTTGCAATTTAACCCATTTGTATTAAGTAGAGTTGCTTACATAAAGGTGCAGGATAATTTTTATCTACTCTTTGCTATAACTCTTTGGGGGTGCTATTTTTATCTGCTGCATAATTAAACTGGTTAACTTTGTGTCCTTTTCAAAATGAGTGATTATTTGAAAAATGAGAGATATAATATTTCAGGACCTTAGCTAATATAAATGCATGTTCCTATCAGCTTGTGTAAGTTACTTATTTTCCCTGTAAAAGTTAATTGTTGTAATTAATGATAGATATAAAGATTCTGCTTTCAAACACGTTTAAGAAAACGTGTTTATAATGAGAGAAAGGGGAAATAAGAAAGATAACAGGCACAGTTGCTCTGTTTTTCATAGATAAGCTCTATCTACGAAAGTAAGTAATCAGCACATTAAAAAATCAACAACGGTTAAAATGATTTTGAATTTAATTTACATTTCTAGATACTCAAAATTGACTTTGACAAAATGTAAGTGAAATTATTTCCTTGTTTGCATGTTGTCTCCTTTTTGTGCTCCAAGAGGAAATGTTTAGGACGGTGCCTTTGGACTTTAAACCATATGATGACACTATAAATGGTGTGTAACTGCTAGGAACTGCATTCAGAGACTAAAAGAAAAAACTCATGAATTCCTATGTGAGAGAGAGATAGAAATGAGGAGGGATGTGTTACAACATGACCCATGATTAAATCTCAAATAACTTTCCTGCTCCATCCTCTCCTGTCAACAGTAATGTACATGGACTTTATTTTATACTGTTCAAAATTTTTCATAAAAGAAAAAGTTATAATTTTATTCAATAAGCAGAACTATATGCTTTAGAGAGCTTTGGATCATTCAGCAAAGAGTATTTCATTTTTCCTTTAGCTTCTGTAAATATCAGATATAAACACAAAAACATTAAACTTATAGAGAGGATTAAAGTTCTTCCACCCAGGGCAAGATTATACCAGTCACACTAGCAAACATTTGGGTATGCCAAGAAGTTTGTGTTCAAGGAGGATATACTTTTAATTACAGATAATGTGCTTTGCACTTGTGAACACGTGTACTGCTCTACTTTGCTATGTTTGTAATAATATGTGTATGAGATAGGAACTATCTAGTGTATCTATTTTGTTGGGGCCAGATTAATATGATGCCGAATAATGTAAAGATGAATAAACACAAAGTGAGTCATAGACTGCTCCCAATATCTCACTGAATTTCACCCGAAGACCCCTAGGAATGAATGCACTTTATTATGGCCCTTTGTACTAGGTAACTGAAAGGAAGAGGACAAAGAAACACACCTGCATTCTGCTCATAGATACTTTGGCACCAATGAGCTACCCAGAACCAAAAAGGGAAGTAAACTCCTTTTCCTGATTTCCACCCAATCTTGATAAAAGTGGGGCACAGTAGGTACCTCTTCCCTTGCCCATTAAAGTGACTCCCCACCCAAAACCTTCTTTGTATGCTATAGGTCTCAAGAATCAGTCTCCAGATCCCTAGTCAGAGAATAAGAAATTGTCAGAAACAGATTCAGCTCTGGTCACTTTCAGAGCAATGGCAAACATCTGAGACTTTTATGCTTTGGAAAGTAAAGTAGGTTTATAGTGTACATTGTGCAGTTGGAAAAAATGAGACTCATAGAGGTGAAGTGACTGGGTCAAGTACCACTGTGTGTCTGTGACAGAGACAAAGGTAGAATCCAGGTCTCTTATTCATTGGGAATTCATTATTCATTGGGAAATATTAAAAGATTTCATTTTGAGAGCATTCAAGAATCTCTCAATATCAGGCACACTTCAGGTTTCCCCCAAAGGCCCTAATATTGTAACAGACCTTGAGTTGCTGGGCTTTACCACTGTTTCCTTCCAATAATAGGAAAGAGTTTTTCCTACTGTGCTCATAGAAAACAAAACAAAACAAAACAAACAAACAAACAAAAATCAAAGTGCAAATTGATGCTAGATGCTGTAATACAAGATTAAGAAAGACCTGGCCATATACTAGAAGTGTATGTGCTGTATTGAGTATCAGAGCAACAATGCAGCCAGTTCATTAGACAAGAGAGAGTATCCAGGAGGTCCTGAGGTGTAGGAGATTCCAGATTTGAGAAAGGAGTGAAGATTTTAGGGTATCTTGTCTGACAGAAACAGGCACATGCGGTTGATCAACTAAGGTGAGAGCATGAGGAAGATAAATACATACAGTATGTCATAGTATGTGAATCCTGAAAAGGAATGCAGTAATTAGTGGCTTGAATATTACTAATGTTTGTCATATAACAAAGGGCTATCTGAGAGCTGAAAATTAAAGTGGGTTCTTCTGGTATAGTCTTGGAAAGATTAACAAAGAGTGTGTTCCAGAGGCATCACTTTACTTTGCAGCAACAGCTGCATTAGCAGCAGCCAGAGATCAAGATGCAGACAGAGCTCCTGACAAATAATCAGATATGCAAGATATTAGCCAAAATCAAGTCTGTATAGACTCTGGAAACTTGGTTATGGGTCAAGAAGTTCACTAAATTTAGTTATCTAGTGAGGAAACTAAAATTTAACCATTATCAGTTTCAATTATGTGGGTCATGCAAAAGCATGACTTGTTCCCACCGTGGGAGCCAGGGTTGCCAATTCAGACTCAGTTGTGTCTTGGATAGCATAAATACTACCTCACTGGAAACCTAAAATATATGCAAATGTCTCACCAAGTCAAAAATGCCCATCAACTCCTTTCCTACTTCCTGACGTAATATTTGTTTCTTTAAAAAGCTTTTACAAAATGTCACGCTACTTAGGGCAGAAAATAAGATTTTATCTACATTCTCAGCAATGATGAAAGGCTTTAATATTGTTATTATTATTTAGCTAAAAATTTTTTCAGCTTTACTTGGCAGATGAGATTCAAGTATTTCTTATAAGTCAATCACATGTTACCAGATATTTCTTATAAATAAATGACTTTTTTTTGAGACAGGGTCTCACCCTACTACCTTGGCTGAAATGCAGTGGCATGATCACAGCTCACTGCAGACTTGATCCCCTCGGGCTCAGATGACTCTCCTACCTCAGCCTCCCAAAGAGCTGGGACTATAGATACGCACCACCATGCAAGGCTACTTTTTGTACTTTCTTTGTGGAGACAGGGTTTTGACTTGTCTGGAACTCCTGGCCTTGAGCAATCTCCCAATCTTGGCCTCCCAAAGTTCTGGAGTTACAAGTATGAGCCCCTGCACTTGGCCCCAGTGACGTATTTCTGTATGATAAAATAATTCTAACAACTTAAGTAAAGGATGACGGTGATGAAATCCTTTACTGTTCAAAGTATTTAATCTGTTTTAGGTAATGCTGATGACCTACAAGTTACTTCTTCTTTAAAACTAAAAGTGTGTTATTTTAGGTGTCTACTCTATTTGAAGTGTCAGGCCAAATGTTGTGCTGAAAAATGAATAACATGTAGAAGATAGACTGATTTATTATTTCTCAGATACGTTTTTACAATTAAATATTATAAGCAAAATATATTCTGAGACGAAAAAGCCCACAGAGTCTATTTTTTTAAATTTGCATTTTATTTTAATCTATAGTTTCATGGCCCCTATTAATTTTCATACTGAAGGACTTACTCCTTTAATTTTCTAAAGAAATATTTCTTTAACTTTTTTTCCCCACATCCTTATGACAATAGCATTCTGCTTCTGTGTTCTTTGGTCCAGTTTTTATTGGGATCTGTTTTTATTTTTACCTTTTTTCCCCCTTTATGTTTATACCTTCTAATTATAAATTACCTGCTAACTTCTCTCTCTTCTAAGAAAGTTAGGGCTAAAACTACGTAGTTCTGATTTTGTAATACTTCATAAAACTAACTCAATTTAACAAAGGAAAGTTCAGTGATTTGACCTAGCATTAGTCTCTCTGAAGAAGAACTACTGACCGTAGAAATAGAGTTTTGTATCGAAAGCAGTCACAGTGCATATGAAGACATCTGGTATAGTAATACCTTTCTCTCTGAAATGCTATGACTTTTAAAAGTTTATTAGGGTTAAAAAAATAATTCTACTTAGCTGAAGCAGAGTATGAATGTAAAAGACTAGACTGTAAACTGGTCCGTCTAGATAATCCATCCGGTTTATTTAGGGAAGGCAGATTTGTGGCCCAAGTTATCCTGAGTGAGTGATCATATATTGGATTTGGGGATACCCAATTTTGCTCTGACATCTTGCTGAAAGGTTTTTTGATTATAGAGAATAGATTAAACCTCCCTCAGTTTTTTTTTTTTTTTTTTTCAGGAAGTTTGTTTAAGTAAACCCTATGAGGGCATTCTGTAACCTGCGGAGAGAAAAGGGCTGTTTTTCAGAATAGAGACTATAACCTGTATTATATTTGATGTATAATTACTTGTTAACGACTGCTTTAGTTCTAAGTTACAGTTTTAAGAATTTTACATTAAGAAATATTATTTTTGTGTCTGTTTGGGTCTTTTCCAGGGGAAAATTTACTCAGAAACTTTAAAACCAACTGATCTCTGGGAATCATTAAATTTGAAAATATCTGTGGCATAGTCCAATAGAGAAAAATTATTAAAGTTGATCACCTCAGGTTATAAGTTATTCCTTGACTGGTACATGGGCCAAACATTAATGGCCAGAGTAAAACTATAGGCTAAATCAATATCTGAAGAACATGGGCATGGTGGTTAATCAGGCTGGCTCCTCCTCAAATGCTGTGGAACCTCTGTTGTATGGGCTTCTTGAACACAATACATAGAGATGCAATCTTCTCTTCATAATTTTCATTTAGTGACACACTTGGACACTCATTGGAAAAATTTTGGACACACAATAGAAATGAAAATCGATAGTAAATCACCCAAATATAGACCCTCTAAAGACTGTATGATGTTGCTTTGAAAATTTTAAATTTAATCTATTTAACATTTGCATGCTTTAACCCTCTTGTCATATTGGGTCAAATAATATGAAATACTTCTAAGAAGTGGTCTAGAACCAGATGTACCATATGACCCAGCCATCCCATTACTGGGTATATACCCAAAGGATTATAAATCATGCTGCTATAAAGACACATGCACACGTATGTTTATTGCGGCACTATTCACAATAGCAAAGACTTGGAATCAACCCAAATGTCCATCAGTGACAGATTGGATTAAGAAAATGTGGCACATATACACCATGGAATACTATGCAGCCATAAAGAAGGATGAGTTTGTGTCCTTTGTAGGGACATGGATGCAGCTGGAAACCATCATTCTTAGCAAACTATCACAAGAACAGAAAACCAAACATCGCATGTTCTCACTCATAGGTGGGAACTGAACAATGAGATCACTTGGACTTGGGAAGGGGAACATCACACACCGGGGCCTATCATGGGGAGGGGGAAGGGGGGAGGGATTGCATTGGGAGTTATACCTGATGTAAATGACAAGTTGATGGGTGCTGACGAGTTGATGGGTGCAGCACACCAACATGGCACAAGTATACATATGTAACAAACCTGCACGTTATGCACATGTACCCTAGAACTTAAAGTATAATAATAATAAAAGAAAAGAAGTGGTGATCAGTTCTTTATATTTTCCTGCAAAATTTCAGCACATTAATTAAAAAGAATTGATTTGGTTTCGTATCTAAAAATTTGTTTTAAAAATAAAAATTTAATTTCATGCAACCCTTTCCTGAGTGAGGAACTACATTTAGATTGTAATAATTTATTGTAGAATGAAAATTAGGTTTGGTTTGCTCAGTCTCACTCATAAGCGTAATGACTTTATTTTCTTCATGGGGAATTCTGAGTCTTTGGCCTTTTTCTATTCCCGTATCTCTGGGAGTTCAGTCTAGTTTCTTTAGCAAAGGGAAAATAACAGTTTTCAAATATGATTTTGGATTTTGGACGTACATGTATGTGTTCCCAGAGCCGCCTCACAGCTCCATACATGAGTTTCAAGGCAGGTCCAAAGTCTCATCATGAACTAAGGGTCAGCATCAGATTCAAACCATCCTTGATACAGATTTTTTTTCCTGTAGAGCTTATACTCTATTCTAAATCAGGTATATTTTTAGTAATAACTCTAGAAAAAGCTATAAAATATCTAAGCAGCTACTCAGAAACTAAGATTTAGCAGGTTTTTTGAGCTTATCTACTACTGGCTCTTTTATTTTTAGTGTCCTATCATCAAAAGTAATATATATTTTTAAAATTGTACACTTATGATATGCTAAGCATTGGGCAAGATGCCTTACATCATTTTGACAACAACTATATTTATTTTCTCCATTTTAAAGATTAAGAAACTAATGTTCAAGAAATTACATAACTTGTCCAATGATACGCAACTGTTTTTTCAACACCACTTTATTGAGGTATGATTAGCATACAAAAAGTTATGTATATTTAATATATATAACTTGGTAAGTTTGGAGATAAATATATACCTGGGAAACCACCACCACAATCTATGTGATAAACATACCTATCTTGGTTGAGTTTCAAACCCAATTCTGTTGATTGTCAAAGCTCTTTCTTTATATTATGCTCTCTCTATATGATAAAGCTATAACTCACTATCTTGTCCCTTTCCACTTGAGAATCAAGAGAGGTGGTAATAGAAGAATTCAGGATGTACCCATTTCAAAACAGGCTGTCATTTTATTGAATTTAGGCTAGGTGAACAAGGAAAAGGAGGCAGGGAATAGGGAATGAAATGAATAAAATTGAGAATTGTAAAAAGCAAAAATTAAATGTTTTATTTGTCTTCAACCATTCTTTATGATGTGTTTTCTATTTTTACGAGATATAACCACTGCCTCTTATAACTTACTTACTTGAGGAGGATAAGCTAACACAAATTAATTCTGATTATACAAAAGAGATTTAGGAAGAAGATGTGTGACTTCACGGAACTTTTTGCCTTAAACAGAATCACCATTCATCTACACTTAAGCTGACATAATGGAAAAAGAAAATCATATTAGAATTTTTGCTTTATTCTGTGTAATCTAATTTATGGCATGCTAAGGTTTAAGAGCAAAGGTTCTGAACTCCAGATATAAGCCTGTGTTAGAAATTAGAACACAATGTGTGGTTTTAGATGCAAGTTAGTATCAACAAAAGGAAAGGGCTCAAAAAATTGTACACAGAGGCTCTCCTAAACAGTTCTGCAGCAATAGATTAATTTATGTGTTTACTTGTTTGCTGGCTTCCTAGTGCATTCTATATTGGCTATAAGGAATTCGAATTTGGGGGAAAACATGGGATCCTTCATATGCAAATCAAGTTTACACATCAACCATCAGAAAGAGGATAGAACTATTTTTATATTTGTGAGTAAGCTTTTTCCTTACGATCAAGGACTTGGAGTTATACGACACCTGTTCTTGTTTCAGAGCATACTCTGTGTCTATGTTACAGAGAGAATTAACTGGAATCTAATCGCATACTTAAGTTTAGGGGCTCAGTGTGGTAACCATCTGATCCAGTGAGTTATCGAATCTTGAGTTAAAAGAAGAAAAACACAATAACAAAGTTTTAGGCTCGTCTGTCTCCTGATAATGCTAATTATTTCCCAACATATTCTCTTGCTCTCTACACACTCGCCTCCTCTGTCTGTGCTCCCTATCCAAGAGGAAATAGAGGAAGAACCTTGGGACATCAATTTCTAAACTCTCTTCTAAATTATGCTTTCAGCAGGCACCAATCACAAGCTTGAACTTATGCTCCTTTGGGACTGATTAGAGGTATATCCTGAACAAGGCACTAAGCTCCCTCATTTTTCAGTTTCTCTATCTGAGAAAATGGTATAATTGAGGACACTTCTCTCTTAAGGGTATGGATCCCCATGTAGATACTGAACAGGAACTTTGTGTTTCTTTTGCCAGAGCTCCTCTGTGCAATTTGCAAAATGCCTTGTGCTAATGGATTGAAATCACTCTAGGAACATTGAGTTTTACTTGCCTTTCACCTGACAAATTTCCCTTTGCACATGTCAGCATTATGCCTGGTTAAGCTTGCAGATTGAAGTGCTTATGAGGAGCAAAATAGTTCTAAGGCTTGCAGCTGAATAAATGAGAAATAGAGGCATAACTTTTATGGATCAGTGAATTGCTGTTTTTAGAAATGCTGTATGGAATAGTCCAACCACTTTAAGGTATGTTGTATGTTTCTACTCTAAATATATGGCAGCTTTCTACAAGCTTAACATTTGACCTGCCCAATCTAGCAATTGATTTTACACATCTCTCTTTTTTTCTGTTGTGTCACTTCTGCCAGATTTTCCAGGGCGGGGGCCATGTCTCATTTCTTGTTATCTTCTGCGATATATAGCATGATTACTTGATTTACAGCAAGGTATTGTTCATCTCATCACTCCATTCTTTTGTCCTAGCTTGATAGTTTAGCAAACTGCAGCAGCAGGAAATGGGCCAAAGAGTAAAAATAACATTTGTCTTATTTTAGTCACTTTCTTCCAGTCTTGAATGCCAACAGAAATGAATGAACTCAATGTAAAGAGAATATCTTTGTTTCTGCATGGGGTAAGGTAGAATTAGAGAGAGAGAGATGGGGAACGGACAGGAATAGGTTGTGGTTTCTTCTGCATACAGTTAAGAATATTGGTTTCTATACCATTGTAGAAAAAAAACAAAGGGACACTTGTTGCTGGTGATTTGTGCACTGGTATTTGACGTAAAAAATTGACAGTCTTTAACAACATAAAGGTTACATTTAGATAGTCTGACCATATGAAGGAAAGAGAAATAGCTACACACATAGTATAGAATGTGTAGTAGGGAGGAAGTGTGATGTGAGGAAATGAACAAAAGCCTTTTGAATTAAAACTTAGGTTCTAGTTCTGATTGTGCCATTAAGTTGTTATATAACTCAGGATGAGTTTTACTTTCTTTGGGCCTCAGCTGCCTTGTTTGTATAAAGCAGAGCATTCATAGAACTTAATACAAAATTAGTGAAGGTTTAATCAAGATTAATAAAGTCTAATTTTTATTTAAAATGCTGAATCAGTTCTTCCAGAAAATGAGAAAATATTATAAGGCTCATTAATCGTTATCTACATCACCATTGAACTTATCAATGGACACGACATGCTACCCAAGGTGCTCATTAAATATGCACTGACTGAACTTGTTTAATTACTCCATATATAGGCTGTTGAAAAGGCTCCAGTGTATGATATGAGAGATTCAAGCTAACTATAACCTCTCCCCTACTCTCCTTTCATGCTACTGTGCTCCATTTGGTCTAGAACTGCAATGGTACCTATGTTTTTATTTAAGAAAGGCTGCTAGGAAAATTCCTACACACTCCCTGTGAATGTCCTGGATACTATTTTCTAGTTCTGTCTCATTAATGTATTAGCTTAAATCCACTTATCACATCTCAATAGTTTTAAGCATAAAAGTAGAAACACTGGCTATAAGGGATATTTTGATGGGAAGTAGTCCGTGAGAGGAACAAATCTGTGCCAACTAGAAAAGCCTGCTTACGACTATGGGTCTTGGATTGGATATAGAGCCCAGGCAGTTAAAGTTGTGGTGTGATGATTCAGTCAGGCCTGAAGGATAATGCACTGGGGAGGAAGAACACAGGGTTTCTTTGCCTCTTCCCCAATATTTATCAAGAATTGGGTCCATCTGTCTAATCAACCTTTCTACTAGACTTAGACTATAAAAGTGCAAAGTAACCTTAGGGATAATCTAGTAGCTCCCTCATTCCACAGATGAAATACTGAGATCAAGAGATAGAAGGGACATTCCCAAGGTCATACCACTAATTAGTGATAAGATCAAGACTAAAAGGTAGGTGTCATATGTCTCTGATTAGTGCTCTTTTCCATACACCCTTTTTCTCTCAGCCTAAATCACCTATCTTGGGATTTGTAAAAGCTTGCAAGTAAAGCAGATTAGTTTTAAAGTATATGGCTATCCTGGAAAAAAAAAATAATGAAGTGACTCTCTAAAACAAAATCCATTCTTTGATATCTTAACTGACTCCTGTTCATAAAGTATAACAAATCAAATGATTAAAAATTAAAAAGTACCTAAGAATATTCGCTATTTCAATAAAATCTGCTTCTAGCCAGCTACGTTTGTCTGGTGTTTATGATTAATCTATGATCCTGCTCAGTCACTAAACTCTGTCCCTGCAGACTATTACTCTAGTTTGATCTCAAATATCTGACACACTAAAATGGTGCTTGAGCTGTTCTGGTTCTGTCTTCACAAACAACAAACTATCAGCAAGGAATATAACTTTGTCACTTTAACTTACGGCCTAGGTTTTCTTTCCTAGTCCCCATGACGAGCTGCTTTGGATTCTTGGGCCTCTGGACCTGCCTTTTGGTTTCCCATCTTCTACTTGGTCTGTTTCTCCCACTCTGTTACCCTCTCTCAAAGACAAAAATAATTTAAAATTAACTTTACTGTGTGTTAAATCCTGATCGCTATTTTTTCCTCCTCTATTAAAAGAGATTTATTAAGGTGTTTTAATGTGTCTAGTACTCTACTTACTAGGTGCTAGAGGAAAGAAGAAAAGGATACGTAGTATTTATTGAGCACTTGTTATGTGCCAAACCCGGACTTACTGGTTTTTACTTATGATATCTCTTGTAATCTTAACAATGTTCCCCAGGAGTAGGCATTATTATTTTGTTCATTTTACATGAGGAAGAAACAGAAAGAGAGAGAGAGAAAAACAGAACGACTGGTTGAAGATTACTCAAATGAAGCTGGCATTAGAACGCAAGTCTCTTTCAAAGGATTCCTTCAAAAGTTATCATTCTAAATAAAAATCATCGTGTTAAAAGGATTAACTTGAAGCAAATTTGTGTAGGTGGAAAATATTGCATTGGATGCCTTCCCTCTGTCTTTCCTGCCTTCTTCTTCTCCTTCCCTTTGCAAGATCCTTTGCTAACCCTTATGATCTGGCATCTCAAGTAATCCTAATATGTCACCCACCTAAAACTGTCCCACTCTATGTTCCTTTAATTCATTCTACCAAGTAAAATGTATTCTTTGTATTTCATTTCTTCCACTTTCTAAAGGAAAATCTAGCTTAGCTGATTGATTACAGTTAATAGTCTAATACATAATCCCTTCTTGTAGTATTTTCACTTTATCAGTAGATTTCTGGACACATAGTTTCTTAAAGGATTGAATCTATAATGGGACATTTCTGGCAAGATGAAAAGCTTCAGCAAGTGATCATTAGGTAAAGCAGAGCAGAGGAAGCTGGGGTATGGTTTTTGGTGTCCCTAAATCACTGTACACAAGAAACTATCTACAAGCATTTTAAGGGTACATGTAAGACAGCTTTGTGTAGAAATTAATTTGTCTCCTAGCATCAGCTGTGCTGACAACCACTGGCCAGCTGGATCTCCCTCCACATGTACTTAATAATCAATGAAACAGTTGTGGTCATGCCAACTATTTAGAAAAGATCACTAACTGAGAAAAAGACAGCTTTTACACTTCAACTTTATTATGAGTTTAACAAGAGGCTGTGTGATTTTTCTAACATAGTTCACCATAGTTAAGGGCTCCTTGTGACCAGGAAGTGACACATGAACCCTTCCACTGACATTCCTACCTTCACTCACTCTTTCCAAAAGCTGCCATGTCAAAAAGAGATGCCAACTGCTAAAGGGATTCTCACTCACTCTACTTCACTACCACTAATGACTAAGTGTAACTCAATATACTCTCCTTTTCCTGTGGTAATTGATTTTTGAGATCTCAGCATCCACTTGCTGAAATTTCCCAGCCCTCTCTGAGCGTCTTCTCCATGCTGCACCTGACCACTGCTTTTCTATGTCTTTTAAGGCATGAATGAATTAATCGAGCCAGATTCTCCAATGCTTCGTCAGGAGACCCTATTGCTCTGATTAAGAAGTTCCATCAGCACCGAAGGAAACAGCAGGTAGTCAAATATGATCTTGACTTCTATTTTGGCATCTTTCCTAAAATAATACTGTTTTACCCTGTGGGTCCTGGACAGATAATTAGAGCCTTTGCTAGCCACATGTTGCACATTTGCTGGTCTACTTGATAGATTACCATTACCAGGCAATATCCTGGTTCTAGCAATCAAGATGTACACTCTTACAGAACATGAAAAGCTGTAGTTTCTGAAGTATTTGATAAAATGTGGCATTCTTTTCAATAGTGCTCTGCTGAGTCTTTTTTGCCTGAGACAAAGAAAAAATACTCAGTCATACTGATCCTGTCTTTATTTACTATCTTGACATTTTGTTTACTGTGAATATTTCTATCCATTTCAATTTTAAAAATACTGCATTGAAATACTATTTCTCTTCATCACTGAGTTGTTTTTCAACCCCTTAAATTTTGTGTCCAAGGAAAGTGCCTCACTCATCTAACACTAGTCCTGGCGCTGATTTTTATGGGCTGTTTGACCTACTTTTTAGCTTCAAAAGGTGATTTGGGAAACTAGGGTACACAGTGTTTATTCCCATTTTGAAAGTAAGTCTATGCACAGATTAAATACATGCTTTCAATGTTAAACTTATATAATATAATCTCACTCAGCACACACTGGCCACTCTACATGCATACAATATTATAATATGTGTGTATGTTGAGAAAGCTGATGCTGTTTGTGGACAAGAAAAATTACAGTAGCCATAGGTGAATCACTTGAATGTTTGGCAAATTTCTATTCATTGATTGGTAAGTATTAGGTTAGGGGCAGATTTGGAAGATGCAGATTTCAGAGCAGCAAGTGTTTATGCTGTTTGCTTTTTAGTTCTTTGTCTGGAATCTCTTTTTAGAAGAAGTGTATTGCCCAAGCACAAACCTTTATA
The DNA here is from genome assembly GCF_049350105.2 of Macaca mulatta. Lineage (NCBI taxonomy): Eukaryota > Metazoa > Chordata > Mammalia > Primates > Cercopithecidae > Macaca > Macaca mulatta. Next base: position 85,561,172 of record NC_133426.1, read on the forward strand.
TCTAATCATTGTAAAGGAACATGTCTAATGCTTGAGCCTAGTTTGAAAAATCATGAACAAATGACTGTACAGTTCACCTAAACATGGGGGAAAAAACACCCCAATCATTGTAGCATTATGTTATAGTTCAAACCAGGAGGTAAGAGTTCTAACAGCTAATAAAACTCCTGTAGTGCACATATCCCCTTCATGATTTATACAAGTATTTAATATTAGTTTGATGTAAAAATAATTGTGGTTTTTGCAGTTAATATAGGTAACGGCAAAAATCGCAATTACTTTTGCACCAAACTAATATATGGGTTTATGGGTATCTGGAAGCCAAATTAAAGCGGCCCCATTTTTTTCCTTTTCTTTTTTTTTTTTTGTTTTTTCGTTTAGGCCACCCCATTATTTCTTTCTAGTGAGACTTTCTCATGAAAGGGAAATGAACCTCTGTTCAAGACCAATTGAGCCCTTTCCCCTGATGTAATCAGGATGAGTACAGTTGAAAGCTCAGTGAGACAGGGATAAAAAAGTAGGCACCTGTCTGAAGCATATTGTTTGTAACATTCATATATTAATATATTAGTGATTCATGTTAGGTAGGGTAGCCTACACAGACAGTGACATATTTTGTTTCTTTCTTTCTTTTTTTTTTTTTTTTCTGAGACAGAGTCTTGCTCTGTCGCCAGGCTGGCCAGGCTGGAGTGCAGTGGCACAATCTCGGCTCACTGCAACCTCCACCTCCTGGATTCAAACGATTCTCCTGCCTCAGCTTCCTGAGTAGCTGGGACTACAGGCATGTGCCACCACGCCCAGCTAATTTTTGTATTTTAAGTAGAGATGGGGTTTCACCATGTTGGCCAGGATGGTCTCGATCTCTTGACCTCGTGATCCGCCCACCTCAGACTCCCCAAGTGCTGAGATTACAGGCGTGAGCCACTGCTCCCAGCCGACAGTGGCATATTTCTATTGTTAAAAGTTAATGAGTACAAAAAAAAAAAGTTAGGGTGAATAAGACCTACTATTTGATAGCACAGCAGGGTGACTATGATCAATTGTACATTATAGAGTAACGTAAAGACTGCAACTAGATTGTTTGTAACTCCAAGGATAAGTGCTCAAGGGGATGAAAACTCCATTCTCCATGATGTGCTTATTTCATATTGCATACCTGTATCAAAATATCTCATGTATCCCACAAATATGTATGCCTACTATGTACCCAGAAAAATGTTTAAAGATTAAACATAGGAAAAAGTAATAATCTATTGGCTAAAATGAAGTACTATACCTCTGTTGGAGGTATTAACAGGAGAAATTTCCGGTTCATCTTTGCAATCCTGTTATGATACAAAATTCAAATTAACTGGGGGAAATTCAAGTGCATTTCCATTTATTAATAGACATGAAAATCCCTAATCAAGGTATGATGTCTAGTTACAGAAAGAGAGAGTAAAAGAGAGAGACCCAACCACTACTACTACCAAACAAAAAAACAAAACAAACCAAAACAGCAAAACATTTATTCGTAGATGTATAAAGATATTCATGAAAATTTATTAAATTATTTTTTCCTAGATACCTTAGATAGCATTCAACCTTTGGCCACAACATTTGTGTATGCACACAGTTATCTTCCACTGCATAAAATGCTAATAATTTGTTTACTTTATATATTTATATAGTACTTACTATAGAGCTTTATAAATATTAACTCATTAAATATTCATAGAGGTAGGTACTATTATCATCTCACTTAACAGATGAGGCAACTGAGGCACAGAAATATTTAAATAACCGGCCCAAAGCCTCACAACTAAGAAGTGGCAGAGACAAGGTTTGAATCCAGTAAGACTGGCTCCAGAGTCCATGCTCTTCTTGCCTACTGTAAATCATGCCTTATTATTTATCAAATATTTGGATATTATATAATATTATATACCCATACATATGAATAAATGTATATGGCATGGAGAACCAAGGCTATTTAAAACCCAGAAGTAAAATGACAAAATATTAGAGCTAAAATTCCCTTTAAAAGTTATCGGTTTAACATGCTTATTTTAGAGAAGAAATGGGGACCCACAGAAATTAAGTTACTCTCTCAGGGTCACACAGGCATTCAATTGCAGAGGTAGAATAAGAATTCAAGACTTCTCATTCTCAGTCTATGACTAATTTAAGTAAAGACCACAACTTATACTTTCAAATAAATGTCATCATTTTGAAGGTGACTTCACAAGGCTGTATGCTTATCTTAATGATGCTGTATTTCACCAAATATTCTCATACTCTTTGAAATTGTCTTTGGAATTAGTTTGATCTAATCAAGAAAAAATGAGTCTTTAAACAATGTCGTCATATCATGCTTTTGAATAAAAATGACATTTTTTCTACTTGATCTCTAACTTCACTGTTCAGACTGGCTATTAATGGTTTTTGATTGTTTCCCAATAATTTACCTACCCTTAAAAATCAAAGATTTGTCACCCATAAAATTATTCTAAAGAATATGATGCATGTTCTGAGTGTAATTCTAAAAGAGAATTCCAAAAATTGAAATACGCATATAGACCTTCACAGTGACAGGTTTGGAGAGACAAACTCCTTTGGATTCCTGATTTTTAAAAAATTTATTATTTGAAGAAAACATTATCACTGTGGGGAATCCCATGTCCTAAAAGTTTGAACTCACTTATGAAGTATAGAACGTACTAACTGTGTGTGGTGTGTAGGATGTGTTTCTTGGGTAACTTTTCTCAGATTTAGAGGTTCCAAATGAAGATTACTACTCATCCTCTCAGGCAAAAGAGATTTCATGAAGATGTATACCTTGGTGTGGTATATAGAATGTGATGATAGCATACCTACAGAGGTTTTGAGAGTTAAATAATTCAGGTAAGTAGAGCAAGAAAATAGGCAAAGCACAAGTTAAATCAGACTAATATTATGGAGAAGGTCAGACAAACTCAGTAGAAGTCTAAATAGAAGGCATTGAAGAGAGAAGGGAGGAATTAAAGAATACTTCAGAGTTGAAACATTGAGCTATTGGTGTTATCAGTGATGTTCCTAATGTTGGGAAGGGCAGGGAAATAGAAGTGTCCCAGTTTTAGATAAATTTCCACTTAAGATTGCTAGCTATTTGTTTTAACCTTCCTTGATCCTATCTGGAAAAGCTTGTCTAAATGACAGATAGATAGCTAAGTAGGTAAGTAGACTAGAGGCCTATCACAGAACAAATGATGAAAGTATATAACCACTTGATGGTTATTTTAAAATAAAAATAACCAGAAAGTGCATATTTGTAATTAAACTGTTACTGATACAATCGCTGAAACAAACAATTGGGTTTCTGAACGTCAGAGTTATGTTTCTAATCTCTTTGCACCTGACAAATACTCATGTTGTTAGGTACGCCAAAGGGACATCTGAACTCAGGCTCTTTGCCATAGCTTAGAGGTAAACATCATTCCCCCAAAACTTGTTTAAATTTTACAAAAGAAACAGGCAAAAAATACATTGAACTTGATTTAAATCAATTTCAAGAATTGGCTAGTTGCTTAGTTTTCACTCTAATGAAATAAAATCATTAAAAAGCAACCAAATATTGCAAATAACATCATTAACAATTATTTTATTTATGGTCATAAGTTATGGTTTAGAAATACTTTCTCTGTTTAGATTTTCACACCATATATTTAAGGGAAGGAAGTTAGATATAAGTAAATAGCAAGCCAATGCTTAACTTACATATAAAGTCACCCTAGCCCAAATTAATTCCATAGGGCCACTGGTGTTCAGGAATCTAGCCTTATTCTCTGAGTGAATAATGATGTAGGGGATAAACAATTAGCCCGTGGCACAAATAAAAGGGAGCAAACCAGCAGGTACATTTAATTTTAAAAATATTATTTTTTTCTAAACTGCAGGTTTTGGAGGCCAGTGTCTGTTCAACTTTTTTTGGGGGGTACTTGCCAAGTCCTTTAGCTATGGTGGGCAGGGACTTGTCATTTCCTGCCATATGAAGGCAGCAAGCTATGACAGGGAAAATAAAAATAGCACTACATTGCCACAAAGAAGTGTGGTCTACTCCATTTTGGTGCATGTGTGTGGAGAGGAGGTGATGCTTTTTTTTTTTTTTTTTTAACTGACTTGCTTTCGTTTTTACTTTCTTTGATTGTAATCCGATGTGGCTGCATAAATGTATCTCCACAAGAGTTGAGATTTTTAAATGAGGCAATAACTGTGTTTTGAGTTGTGTACTCTGCCTTAGCTCATGGATTGCAGATAAAGATGGTAATTTTCTAGCTGGAAGATTTTTTTAAAGGTTAAATGGACGTGAAGCTAGAGGGGTCATTGTTGCTGCAAAGGAGGTGGTTTATTTTGCTTGTTACTAAAGTTATTTCAGTTTGCTTCACAAACACTTAAATGAACACATTGTGATTATTTGGGGGAAACCATGCAGGAAATCCTAATCAGTTCAATGGGCAGTGTTCAAAGCAGTTATTTTTATCCATTGGCAGGTTACCAGTAAGGAAGAGCAAATTTCCCGGCAGATAAGCTTGAGAGGAGAGGAGAGACAAGCGTGTAAAGACAAAAAATCTGAATGCAATTATCAGTTTAAAAAAAAGTTTTTAAAAAAATGACTTTGGGATTTTCAAATGTAAATGTTTTTCAGTGGCCAATATCATTAAATAAAACAATAGCTAACAATTACTAAATATGCCTTTAGATTTTATAACTTGAATGGCCTTTAAGTGCTCTACTGCAAAGATGATACAGAACTGGACAATTTAAAATAATGATTCTGTAAACATGCAGATGTAGTATCTGTTTAACAGGTGTTTCTTAAAGATCTACTAATGGGCATTTAGTAAAGAACTATTCTAATTGTTACAAGGAATGCATAAATTAATAGGACAGTGTTCCTACTCTCAAAGAGGTTACAATCTAGTGGTTGTGTAGACAACTATCTACATCATTAAAGAGATTGAACCATATCAGGCTATGGCACAGGTACATGCAAGATGCTATGGGAATTTAAAGGAAGAAGGGCCAATTCCAATGCAAATGATTCAAGGAAGATTTATGGGAAGAAATTAGATAATCAAAATATCTCCTATTAGATAATCAAAATTTTCCCACCCATCAAGGTGATAAAGTGTTGCTGGGAAGCTGGAAAATAAGGATGTTCAAGTTAAAGTCAGACAGTCAGACAGAGACATTGAGGTACATGCTGTATGCTAGAACAGTGTGGCATGGTGGAAGCCTAGGGCATTTGAAAGGGTGTAATAATAAATCAGGCTATAAGGCAGAACAAGGCTTAGAATGTTAGATTTTTTAGGCCATTGTAGTGTGGACACTTGAAAGATTTTACACAACTTAATAAGATAGTTCAACCTGTATCTGATAAAGGCAATTGCAGAAATATGTCAGTCTAAAATAAGAAAATCTTGCTATTTAACGTATTAAAAAGTAAGTAGGGCGATTGCTCTTGTCAAAATTTTATAAAAAGAGAAAACGTGAATTTGTTTTTGCCTTCTGAAATACTGCTGAGTGTTACTGATATTATGCTAAAAAGGTACAGAAAGTTTACTTTTGCCAGCAGGATATTTACTAGTCTATTACTTTTAGGTAGGAGACAACACTGTGTCCTTTGAGTTAATCCAGAATGGAGGTCCATTGTCTTTCTGCAAGAACATCTGGAAAGATTGGGAAGAAGGGATTTTTCTCAGTTTCCTAGATACTTTTTAACTAAAACTGTAGACTACAAGAAAAGAAGAGATAATATATTTCTGTTTTTAAAGCCAAAAAACAAAAGCAGACAACATTGACCTGCCAGTCCTCCTTCATTAGATCCCAACATCAAATTGTATTACTTTTTATCCTATGAAATAAAGAGTCTCCAAAAATGAACCAAATATTGCAAATAATGTAAATTACTGAAAATTTATTTAGTAACAGAATATTGTGCAGCGGACACAAATATATACCATTCCATTCAAATATTGTCCATACATTAAGCTCTAGGGCCCCACATGATCTCAGGCAAGACTTGGGATGAAGTCTGCTATCATTTAGGACACTTTATACATCTCGTACAGGAGAGCAAAATGTGTGGGCCTTTGTGAATCTAGTACCTAAAAGATTATTGTGGGAAGAACAGAGGGAGTCATATGAAATAGTCCCATACGAATGGTTTTCACCACTCCCTTCCAATAAATATATATGATGCTATCTGAGAAAAATGTGACAACAGTTCTAATGAGGACCTACATTATTATTTGATTTTGATATTTCATACTTGGAACATCCTTATTATAGACTTGTAGTAGAGTGAGCTCCAAATGAATATGTTATTACCTGGGCACTTGGATCATGGGTACAATAGATTTACCACAAGTCTTTAAGGTTAATCTAGGAATCTCTCCCCGCCCCCACCACACCCCTATACCTTCCTTTGGAGATAGTTCCAGGGTACCTCCTACTACTCTAACATTTTACAATTATAGCTCTGTTCTCAACTGTAGTAGCTTACAAAAGAAAAAGACCATGTAGGAGATGCATTAGAAATTATGTGTCACCTTCTGCTTCCACTAAAGCCAGGTGGCTTGTGCCAGATATAGAGTTGTCATCACTGGTGGAAGATTACTTAAAGACTCCAGACATCTTTATTTTTAATGACACTCCAGTGTTACTAATCAAAAGGATAGTTCTGAGAACCACAAGTTGCCAAAATGTTTGGTTTGTTTCTACTAATCAGGAGGGTTATGACACGGGAAGGAGAAATATAGGCCCACAATACTGCTTCCTTGCATGTCGTTACTGCTCAATGACAAAGGAGGCTTATTTTCTGAATTGAGGGATAAAGTGAATTCTTCCAAAGTCTTGCCTAATTGATGATAGGAAAATCAATTTTTTGATTTTTCAATCAAAAGTATAGGAAAAATGGTAGAAAATTGAGAAACAACGAACCATAATCCTGTTTAGTAGGAGTAGGAGAGGAAACATGCTACCAAGATCCAGAAAATTAATACAAGTCTAGCAAAAGATAAAACTGTGCCACTAAGGGAGGCTTATTTTCAATCATCTGTAATAAGAGTGGTCAATGTTTTGCACCTCTCATCCATACCTTCCTCAAAACTTAATCTAAGGACAGAATCTAGTGTCTGTCATTTAAAATGTAAGAATGAGATACCCGTATTTTAAATTAATTGTGTAGTTATTGATATACAAAATGTTTCATGGGCATATTTTTGTGTGTATTTTCTGAAAGCTCTGTGTGCACTTTATAGAGTAATTACTGAGAGGCCAACAATTCGTTTTTGTCACTTGTATTTTAATATTTAAATTTTAAAATTTTAAATCATTTTAATTAGGATTATTTCTAAAAGTTTCTGAAAACCCTAATGTCTGCTTAGAGACTTCTGTATTATTTTTTGTTCTTGAAAATGAAATTTTAAATAATATATTGGATAATATATTGTGAAGAAAATGACTCCCAAATATAAGTAAAGAACAAGTAAATGAGGAGGAATAAAACGAAGCACTAAGACAAAAAGAAACAAAAAGCTGATATAGTAACTGAGCACAGAGGCCAAGGATGCAAAAGCTCTGGGATCTACTGGGATATATTGTACATGCTCCAGAAATTCTTAGTTTGTGTGAAGCACTGACATTTCCAGGGAAAGCTTGCCAGGTTTAAGTTCCTGGGCCCCATCTTTAAAGGTGTGAGTCTGGCATTTGCAGCCTAAACTCTCTAGGACAAAAGGCTTATCCTCAAGCAAAAAGGAAATTGGGCCCAAACCAAGTAGGAAAGAATGTTTACCCTCCTTCTTCTTAAAATAAGGATTTTCAGTCCCTTAAAATCACACCATATGGGGTAGCTACCTATACCAACAATTCTGGCCAGAGCCTGGAGTGAGACCTTGATAACTGGTTTCATTTTCCATTCCATGCTTGGTCTTTCTACCAGACCCCATAAGGTTGGTTTACTCCTCCCTTTTCACAGGCTATTAATCGTGTGGAATAGTGGATAGGGCACACTCTCAAGGAGAAAATTGCAAGAGGACTGCAAAAAAGTGAAAGGGGCCAGAAGAATCTGATTATCTTGGACCTTAGTTTATTTTATGTAAGCTTGGAAGCCCATAACTTTCCTTTAAAAATCCTGTTTCTTGTCCAAATGTTCATGTTTTCTCTGAGACACAAGGTGAACATTCAGAAAAGCTGGAGGAAAATCCCCACAGCCCTGTCAGCACGGAGAACAGGAAACATACAGCTTTCCCACTGTAACATATTAACTTGTGATCTTCTCATCACTTCAACTAAGTGGAAATATTTGAAATTTAATGTGTAAAATGGAACTTTGTAAAATTGTGACTTGTCTCTTAAGAGCTGGAGTATACACACCTGGAGTACTAAAAACAGAAGACACTGATAGCCAGCCAGATATTTGGCTACATGTAATCCTAAACTGTCTGCTCAGTGTTTCATAGTATCCATCATAAGTGATTTAATATTTTCACTAGTCTTTTAACCGTGTATAGATAAACAAGGTTTGCGAACCACTATGAATCACAAGTTAAACAGTAGTCAACAAAATGGGGCTGTATAATATTGTTTGCAAAAGACCATAGTATGTATAGACTTAAAGGGATCTTTTTCTTTCTTTCTTTCTTTTCTTTCTTTTTTTTTGAAATGAGTCTCGCTCTGTTGCCAGGCTGGAGTGCAGTGGCTCGATCTCAGCTCATTGAAATCTCTGCCTCCCGGGTTCAAGCGATTCTCCTGCTTCAGTGTCCCAAGTAGCTGGGATTACAGGCACGCGCCACCACACCCAGTTAATTTTTGTATTTTTAGTAGAGACGGGGTTTCACCACGTTGGCCAGGATGGTCTCTATCCGGATCCTGTGATCCGCCAGATGCGGCCTCCCAAAGTGCTGGGATTACAGGTGTGAGCCACTGTGCCCAGCCTAAAGGGTTTTTCTTATTACATTAGGCTCTGGTTTAGATCTAAACTTAGACCTAAATTTAGTTGAATCTAATTGAGTTTCTTCTACATGTAAAGTAGCTGTGCACTTTGGAGGTGAAAGATTATAATGGTCATGAAAACACTGTCTTTGCTGGCAAGCTGCTCACAATTTTGTGGAATGAATAAGAAAGGGACATACTTCTGACACAAAGTGCTTTGGGAGTTCACAGGTAGATATGATCACAACTAGGCAAGATATCACAAAAGTCTCATGAAGAAGGCAGCATTTTAAGATAGTGGCCTTGGAGGACAGACAGGATTTCAACAGGTAAGGATGGTATAGAGCAATTTAAGCAGAGAGAAAGTCAAAAACACAGGCAATGAAGATAGGAAAACAGCGAATTCCCGCAAAAACTTCAGTTTGGTTATGTAGCTTAACAAAATAACTGAACTGGTTTTGGTATTGCCCTTTATCACTCAATGAAGATTCTCGGATTTTAAGGCTGTCCAATTTGGTTATCTGTGACGCTTGTTAAAATGTAGATCATTTGGCTCTACTCTTTGACAAATAAGATTCAGTCGTCCATCTGGGAATGCACATCTTTAATAAGCACTCCAGTTAGCCTAGGTGCCAAATGTTGAAAAACCCTGCCTAAGTAAAAGGGAAAGAATAAAAATAGACCCTGAGAGGTATAAGCAGTGTAAGAATACACAGCCTAACTTTTTTTTCTTTTTTTCCCAATGGATGGTAGGGGCAGGGAAGCGAATAGTAGCTAAAGGTCTTGTTAATTTTCGTACAGGTTGAATAGCCTGTGGGGTCCTCAATACCAGTTGGTTTCCCTATTCTCCAGAATATGAAATGATCACAAATTAAGATATATGAGAAAAGGCAATATGACTGGTGATGTAAGGCTGAGTAACAACCTTCTTGCTGTCTCCAAGTAATTAAAAGAGTACTTCTCAGAGCAGAGACACAGAATGCAGTCTGATTAAGAGGAAATGGTTTTCAGATCTCAGCAGAGAAATTTAGACTTAGCTAAGTAAAATAACTTCCTGGCAAAAAGGCAATGTTCACAATAACTGTATTGTCTGTCTACACATATGTGTTTCCTCTCTTCATGAAATTGACCTGGGGGAACTTGTAGATGTTGAAGCTAAGATAAATTGGGAGCCTGGTTTGAAGTGACATCCAGGAGCACCTCTCTTTAAAACTGATTTTTTTTAAAAAGTGATAGAATACTCAGTAGGGCAAAACTGGTGAATTTCCTAGGAGAACTAACTAGGCAAATACTTTTGAAAGCATTTTATTACTTTGAAGATTTTCAAAAATAAAAATGAAGCCCTGAGATTTGCCTGTGTGCTGATCAGAATTAGGAGGAAATTGTTCTGTTCTCTTCTGTCCAGAACTTGTGATTACTCATGTGTCATAATGGTACAATTTCCTCTGATATACGTGCACAGAGCTATTCAGTTTCACATCATTTGCAGTCACTTGCAGCACACTAGGTCTGCTTTTTCTGGGCTTAATAAAGTGTGCACCTAACCAGACTGTAATATAAAGTTGAATTTTGAGCAAGTGGTTGCTTGTTACCTGTGATGGGATGGTTTCTGGACAGGGCTTCACAACCTAAAATGTAAACAAAATGTGCTGTTTCACTTACCATGAAATTGAAGTAAAATAACAATAATAATTTGTTCGGGGGCTCAATGAAGCACACTTCAAACCACATGGATTTGATCATTCAAAGCAGGATGTTTCATAATTCCCATTTCATTTTTGTTCTTCCCACACATATCTTTAAAGTTAGTTAAGTCCTCCTAGATTTCAGTAGCCTTGAGGCAACTATCCAGTCACCTAAGCTAAACTTTATTTACCTCAGAACAAGGGTCATAGACCCAACTGAGTCAACTTTCTATGGATTTTGATTCTCTGTTCTGGGGCTATATCTGCTGTCTCAGATAATTAAGAGGTGAATAAATGACTCCAGTAAATGGGATTATTTAAAGAGAAGCTGGTTGTCCACTTATTTTTAGACATATAGGAATGATTTTGATCAAATGATGGTTCAAGGACAAATGCTGGGCTCGCTATATCAAAACCAAATGGAGAGCTTTGAAAAGATACAAATGGCATACTGTACCCCACGAGTACTCAATCAGAATCTCTGGAGGAAACACCCAGAAGCTTTTATTTTATTTTTTAACCTTCCCCAGATGATTCAGATAATCAGTAAGATTAGTAAAGCAGTAATCCAAATCATAGTTTCTCAAATGTTAACACGCAGAAGAATCATCTGAGTTCATTGTTAAAACACAGATCTTGAGGCATCAGGTCCAGGGTGACGCTTGAGATTTTGAATTTGTAACAAGCTCCCAAGTGTCATTCGTTCATGTATTTTGATTTATATTACTAATATAAATTAATTTATATTTATATAAATTATATATATATATATTTATATAAAACAAGGGGCTAGATTACTTCTCATGTTCTTTCAAGCTATATTTTTCTGTGATTATAAAGTGCCTTGTAGAAACTGCACCATATACCCTTCCCTTACATAAGAATTTTTCATTCAAACTAGAGTATTTTTCTGAACATAGGCTTTTCTTTTTTTTCAAAGCTGGGCCAGGAAATAATTGACTTATTTTATTTTGCTTGCAGCTCTGCCTTTGTTTCCTACTTTTTAGATTTTGACATATAGCTGAAAAAGTCCCAGAAAGCTGATCTTTCCAAGTTAATCATCCCTGAAGAGTGGCGGATTCATTGTGCACTAAAGCAATCCTTTCTTCTATGTGAGCCAAAAAAAGAAAAACGGCCTGCCAGACACCTGTAAAGAGAAGGCTATCATCATATAGGAATTTGAGGAACTGCTATATGGTACATTCCTTTTCCAAATGGGAGAGAATCAGCTCTCATGATGTCCCAGAGGGCCTTAAAATAAACAAGAGGGAAATTGTAACAGCTTGTCATCTGTGCTTGTACACTAGACTTTCATGTAGTTACTCTAGAGAAATCTAAATAAAAAATGCAGATAGTTCTTTGAAAAATCCTTGAATAATATGTAGAGACTCAGGCTGATGTGGTAAAAAAAAAGGAAGGTTATTTTATACTTGGTATCTCCAACCCACTGGCAAGCAATCTTTTGGAAGGAACAGCAGTTGATTGTGAGTTTAGGTTTTGAACCACCATTAGGCAAAGATAGTTTCTCTAGAGAGAATCATGCCTGCTAATTACACATGTACCGGGCCAGATGGAGACAATACAGATCTTCGTTACTTTATTTATGCAGTGACATACACTGTCATTCTTGTGCCAGGTCTCATAGGGAATATATTAGCCCTGTGGGTATTCTATGGTTATATGAAAGAAACAAAACGAGCTGTGATATTTATGATAAACTTAGCCATTGCTGACTTACTACAAGTTCTTTCCTTGCCACTGAGGATCTTTTACTACTTGAATCATGACTGGCCATTTGGGCCTGGTCTCTGCATGTTCTGTTTCTACCTGAAGTATGTCAACATGTATGCAAGCATCTACTTCTTGGTCTGCATCAGTGTGCGACGATTTTGGTTTCTCATGTATCCCTTTCGCTTCCATGACTGCAAACAGAAATATGACCTGTACATCAGCATTGCTGGCTGGCTGATCATCTGCCTTGCTTGTTTACTCTTCCCACTCCTCAGAACCAGTGATGATACCCCTGGCAATAGGACCAAATGCTTTGTGGATCTTCCTACCAGGAATGTCAACCTGGCCCAGTCCGTTGTTATGATGACCATTGGCGAGTTGATTGGGTTTGTAACTCCGCTTCTGATTGTCCTGTATTGTACCTGGAAGACGGTTTTATCACTGCAAGATAAATATCCCATGGCCCAAGATCTTGGAGAGAAACAGAAAGCCTTGAAGATGATTCTAACCTGTGCGGGGGTATTCCTAATTTGCTTTGCACCTTATCATTTCAGTTTTCCTTTAGATTTCCTGGTGAAGTCCAATGAAATTAAAAGCTGCCTAGCCAGAAGGGTGATTCTAATATTTCATTCTGTGGCATTGTGTCTTGCTAGTCTGAATTCGTGTCTTGACCCAGTCATATACTACTTTTCCACTAATGAGTTCCGAAGACGGCTTTCAAGACAAGATTTGCATGACAGCATCCAACTCCATGCAAAATCCTTTGTGAGTAACCATACAGCTTCCACTGTGACAACTGAATTATGCTAAAAGAAAAACCAAGCTGAATATGACCTGAAATGCAAGTACCTCAGAACATATCTGAAATACCCAAGCCACGGGGAAGAACTCACAAAAAAACACAGCTTTTCAGTTCTGCTCTATTTTACTGCTGTGGGGAATTCACTTCTTCAAAGCAGGACCTATGTGGAGCATTATGATCCACCATTATTGATGTTGACATATCCATGTAGTAATTTTTCATCAAGTCTGTAAATCTTAAAATATCAAATTTCTGTGACATCCTACAAACATATGCTCTCAACTCTAGTCAGTACTTTTACCTGTGACCCTCAGGCACAAAAAGAGTATTAGCTTGGAGTCACCATAAGCATTCAGTTTTGTTACAGCAGATACTGAGTCTTTATATTCAGAGGAGATGTAGGTGTCTTTTTATATTAGTAATCACAGTTTACATGCCTTTTTCGTATGTTTGGTTATATTTTAGTGGGATGGATGATATATTACCCTGTGTAAAGAAAATGTTGTAAACATAAGATCATTTTTATCTCTCAAGTGTGATTCTGTTTCAGAGTTTGAAGACTAAAATAGCTGTTTTCTTCATTTTTGTGTCAACATGAAACATTATTTGTCACACCCGTTCACAGAATGAAAATCTGAACTCAGGCCTCTGGCATATTTAAACTAAGAACAATATACATATTTACCTATGATAACCCTCTGTGACTATAAAAGATGCCGTGTTGCATCTACCTAGGACAGGTAGTTTGTCAAAGTCCACACAAGGTGACTCAAATGGCCTCTAAGCCCAGGAGAAAGCAGAAAGGTGACAATCACAGTTCTGGCTCTCTTACACTTTTTCTAAAGAACATTTCTGGAGATGTATGGACCTGCCTAGTAGAGGAATTTTTTTATCATGCTTCTAGAGATACATTGAGGTAATGTTGACAGGTTCCTGCACTTTCTGAGCCTATGGAAGAAGTAGTGCACTAATGAATCATTAAACCTAGGTCAGAATGAAAAGATGAAGCAAAGTTGGCTAATCCTTTTAAAATTCTCATCACATTTTATTTCTTACTCTAATATAAGGACATTTAGCTTAGACTGCCAAGTTACTTACCCAAGCCAGAGTAAGTCTCTCTGCCCCATCATTGCATACATATTGCGGTCAGTCACATGGACCCTAGAATCCACATTGATTTTTTTTGGTCTAGCTTTGCCCCAGACATACCATTCTAAAGCCTCCAAAGTCTAGCTCTTAGCAGCTAGGGAAGGCAGTTATTTTACCTTTTGAAAAATGTATAGAAGATTAATTTGGTCAGCCTTGGGCAACCAATGGCCAATGACTTGCCTACTACCTGTTTGGTACTGTTTTGCGGGAAACAGACCCAGGATATTAGTCATAATTAAATCTTAGGTTGTAAGTATGATAATATTTTGAAACATGTTTTAGCAAAAAGCTGTAACTTTAAGAAAGTTCTACTTAAAATCTGTGTGCTATATAATGAAGATAACTTCTATGTCTCACAGAAGGAATGTAGAACCCAATCAAAGGCGTTATCATATTTAGAGGAAAGGGGTTGTTTCAGGCATACAGTTATGATACTAATACATCAGGGGAAAACTGGTGACATCAAAATGAATTCTAATATCTAGACTGATGGAAGGTTTTCTAAAGTTTTCTTTGGACAAGTGTTGATTTTACACATATGTTGTTATTAAGATAATACCCTATTAGAAAACTGACTTTGTGCTGCTAGCAAGTGTATCTATGTGTCTTCTAACAATTCATTGTAAGGTATATGTTTTGATGTGTTAAATAAGTTTTCAGTAAGTGTTAAATTGTATTTTAAATAGCGTAACTATAACTGTGTCTTGTCTCTTTGCTTTAAAGTGTCTTTTTTTTTAGTATAATTTAGTGTTGTAATAGGATTGCAAGTAACAATTTTGTGGAATTGTGAAATAACTGGGTACTTGTAATGTGAGAGTCTCATCTACACCATTTGTGCTTACTATTGTCTCGATTAGCATGAATTACACTTCTTAAGGTCACTTTGGAAGATGATTGATTTGATTTGACTAACATATTGATTTCACTTTGATTACATATTTTTTAAAGAGGAAGGAAAATATTTTCAGGAGATGATTGACCTTCTTAGAAGAATGGTTGAGGGTAGGACCCATTTGTTAGGCAGCCCATTTACATCATTCCAAAAACGAACAAGTATTCAGTGTTCTTATGCTGCTGAGCTGAGGACACCCTTTTTCCCCAGGTCTGCTCATCTAAGTTTGTATTCAGTGCTCTGATTTACTTTATTCACCCCCGATCCCATCAATATGTTTTGTCTTCTGCTTGATTCCCTTGCTCTCCCAGGCAGCAACCTGATCAATTCATTCACACCATGGTGCTAATAGCTAATGTTAGCTTAATATTAATTTACCCAGAAATATCTGAATTCCAGGCTTTAGGACTACGCATTAAACCAAAGTGGTGACTTTCAGTGGAGGGCTAATACCTACTGAAGCAGACAGACTGGAGGGAAAGATATTTTGAAGAAAGTGGGTCCTACAGCACTGCCTTTCATATTGTATATAGTAAGCAAACACCTACTTTGCTTGCCATAATGAGAATGCTGACTTTTAAGAAATTAAGAAATGTATCCATGAACATGGCTATCAGTTTCTCAGATGTCTGCTCATCTTCTTTTCATTTTGCCACTCTCCTTTCCTATACTGGGCCTGACTTTCAGGGGAAAGTCTAAACTAGTAGCTTACTAATTTAGGAGTACTGCTGCAGCTACGATCCAGACAGCAGCCTCTTCTCTGAGCTTCTCCATTCCATGGCTTATCTTTCCTCCAGACTTCTCATTTATCACTCTCTGGGTTCCATGAAATTGTGGTGCAGAGAGAAAACACCCTCAACCATAGTAACGTATACTTCAAGATAAATAATTCCACATTTCCTATATAAAGTTGTTGAATTTTGATTAAAAAATGCATAAGTATTCCAATAAGAAAAACTTTGAATATGTAGTGATTTCTATGTAAAAATATTGTCATTATTATTATTATTATTATTGAATTCAAATGGTTTATATGTTTTCATTGTCACTCAGTTAAGCAGCCAATTCTATTAACTGATAATTCCACAAAGAGAAGCCATCTGCCCCAGGATCAACAGAACAAGCTGCCTTGGGCTGAGAGGGTGCATCTGTGGAACTCTTGCGCAACTTACATTTTATGTCCCATTTTGATTTTATTCCCAAGATACTGTGAAAATGTTGCACTTGGAATTTATTTATGGCTATAACTTATAATATTCATTTTAATAATAAAGATTATCTTTGTAATTGCATAGAAATTTTCTGCGTCCAGAAGTCAATGTGTACTTAGTCACTTCTTTCAACACACTGATAGACTTGATGATCTTTGTTAGTGTTCTCACATGCATGGATAAAAGTCCCCTAAGACTCTATTCTCGCTTTTTCTCTCTTTTAGAGGTGCAGTCTATTCTTGAAAGGAAAGATAAGCCACATCCCCAACTTTATCCCACTCTTTCCACTCACTCCGTCCATAGATAGACGTTTTATATTCATATTCTGCTAAAAATTATTCCCCGTCTTCACTGTGGACCAAGTTTTTGAGAACTACTTAAAGCAATACATTTGTAATGATGGAACAGAGAGAATATTTTCTTCTTAGTCTTAAGGGTTGTTAAGATGTGGCAGTCTGAGTTTTTCTCTGGATTGTCAGGGGAAAATAAAATCTCATCCTCTACTGTCCCCCCGTGCTCTTCTCAAAACAAATCTACTTAAACAAAAAAAATGTGTAAAGTCAGGAAAATTGTCTCTGACCCTTTCCTCAGCCTGGCTCTCTTTCTTCTACTTCAGTAACTCCCTCATCATCTCACCTATATCCCTAGCACTTCCAAGACCCCAAATATCTTCTATAATAACCAAATTTTTAGGAATTACACATTTTGGCTGTTGCAAAAATATTTTCCTAGGAAGTGGTGAAGGGTTTCCCAAGGAAGAATTTTTGATGCTTTGGTAAACCTGAATAAAATAATGGGATATAGATACCAGACATGCCCCATGCTTCAAATGCCCTCACATTTTATAGAGACCTCTTCTGTGCCCTCCTGAAGTCTGTCCAGAAACAACTTCACTGTCTTTGCCACCATATTTTGATGGAGTGGTGGAGGTAGGGGAGGAAGGCCTATGAGATAAACTCTCAAGTAAGTGTGGCTATTTTCACTTGCTTATTTCTTAGTTATTAAAGGATGTGGTATGGGGATGGGGAGAGCGAATTGTAATTTTACTGAACTTCACAGACCATTTCCTCTTCTGCAGAACTTCTTCAGCCTTAACCACTACTTCATTTTGCCAAATAATTCAAGTAATATAAATATGCCAATACTATATTGTTTCTATTGTTTGTTGAATAATTATCTTCATCCTACTTCTTACTGTAATGCATATCTTCTGATTCAGCTACAGGCATAGCCCTATTCAACACCTTCCACTTGCCTTCTTGTATCTCTTCAAAGAATAATAGAACAACTGCTCCATAGGGAAGGCTGTCATTAGGCCTCCCCTTCTGACTCCAGCATTTACTTTTAAGCAAGAGTTCTTGAAGTTTGATTCTGGCCCATAATAGTGAGATTTTTCAGACATTTCTAAGCAATGTTGAGTATCTACAACTTGTAAGAAGACTTGTAACATTCATTATCTTTTAAAATGCTACTCTAATAAAAGGACAAAAATAAACAAAAAGAGTTTGAAGAAATGATGGTTCAAGTTATGACACTGGCGTGGAAGCATAGAGGAAGCAGTCATACTATAAATTACCCACACCATCTTTGCATAAAGTAAAACCCATAATAACATAATTTCAGCTTAAAAATGTTCTGAAATCACATTACTGCCCTCTGTCATTAAACGAGTTTAACTTTTTTACTAAAATGTATATAAGGAGATAATACTATGAAAAAAGTAATTCGGTAAACTTTTTACTATGAGAAACTTCAAACATCTTCATAAGAAGAACAATAAATACAATGAACACCCATTATTGAAATTCAAGCAATATCAACACATGGCCCAGTCTTCTTTCTTCTATGTCTGCATCTAATCCCCTACTCCAGATTATATTAAAGTGCATTCCCCTTATATAATTTAATCTATGAATACTGTAGTAAGTCACAGTATCATTTAAATGAACTGTTTAATGTATGATCAAAAGGTGCCGAGGAATAAAACTGATTTTAGATGTATTCAGTAATTACATCAAACACTAAATTCCGAAAAGTAGAAGAATTTCCCTTTGATTAATCTGATCAAGTTTAAACTCAGAAAATATCATTTATCAACCTGAGTCTTTTTTTTTTTTTTTTTTTTTTTTTTTTTTTTTTTTAGGTAGGTGTTTCTTCTACTGCAGAAATGTAATGAAGACTAATGTTGAATTCAGTTCAGGGTCTCCTTGGTCCAAATTATGGCTCCCATGAGAAGGAGTCCAGTAGACTTAGCTCCACTGAATATAAAAATACCAACGTTAACAGACTACATTTCCACATTGTAGTAAAAATGGTCCACTAAACAATACTCATAGAGTAGTATTAGAATGCATCTATGTAAATGTGCACTCTGCAATGTTTCTGAAGCTTATGTGATAGTTATTTGTACTCTGTGAATACTGCTCATAGATAGGTGGGTAGACTTCTATAAAGTTTCCCTCAAGCATTACACATTTTCTACCTTTCAATTTCTTCTGACAAGAATGGATTAGTTAGGCTATGGGTTCAACTGTGGTTAACAGAAATGTAGCTTAAACTACATACAAATATATTTCTCTTTCATGGAAAAGTATTAGCCAGCATGGTGGCTTTTCTTTGCAAGATGTTTTGGACATAGACTTCTGTACTGTAACACCAACATTTCTTGGGTATTCTTCTAATCTAAATGGTGCAAGATACTGTTTAAAAAATTAATTGGGGGAGCACATCAAGTTAAAATATTTCTGCACAGCAAAGAATATAATCATCAAAGTGAAGAGACAACACGCAGAATGAGAGAAAATATTTGCAAACTACCCATTTGACAACGGATTAATAACCATAATATATAAGGAGCTCAAACAACCTTATAGTAAAAAATCTAATAATCTGATTCAAAAATGGGCAAAAATTTTGAATAGACATTTCTCAAAAGAAGACATACAAGTGACAAACAGTCATATGAAAATGTCCTCAACATCACTGATCATCAGAGAAATGTAAATCAAAACTATGAGCAGATATTATCTCACCCCAGTTAAAATGAGGTTTTTTTTTTCCTTAAAGAGTGGCAATAACAAATGCTAGCAAGGATGTGGAGAAAAGGCAACCCTCATACACTGTTGGTGGGAATGTACATAGTGGTGTCAGTACAACCACTATGGAGAAGAGTTTGGAGGTTCCTCAAAAAAGCAAAACTTGAGCTACCATAAAATCCAGCAATCCCACTGCTGGGTATATAACTGAAAGAAAGGTCATCAATTTATCAAATAGATATCTGCACTCCTATGTTTGTTGCAGCACACTGTTTACAAATAGCTAAGATTTGGAAACAACCTAAGTGTCCATCGATAGATGGATGGATAATGAAAATGTGGTACATAAACACAATGGAGTAAAATTCAGCATAAAAAGAATGTGGTTCTGCCATTTGCAACAACATAGATGAAAATGGAGATCATTATAGTGAAATAAGCCAGGCACATAAAGACAGACATCATATATTCTCACTTATTTGTGGGATCTAAAAATCAAAACAGTTGAGCACATAGACATTGAGAGTAGAAGAATGGTTACCAGAGGCAGGGAAGTGTGATGGGGGTGGTGTTGGGGAGGGTGGGGATAGTTAATGGGTACAAAAAAAAAAACCAGAATGAATAAGACCTACTATCTGATTGCACAACAGTGTGACTATACTCAACAATAACTTAATTGTAGATTTTAAAATTACTTATATAGTGTAATTGGATTGTTTGTAACTCAAAGGATAAATGCCTGGGGGGATGGAAACCCCATTCTCCATGATGTGCTTATTTCACATACCATGCCTGTATCAAAACATCTCATGTGCCACATAAAAATATACACCTGCTGTGTACCTACAAACATATATATGTATATTTTTTGAGATGAAGTTTTGCTCTGTCACCAGGCTGGAGTGCAGTGGCATGATCTCAGCTCACTGCAAGCTCTGTCTCACAGGTTCAAGCGATTTTCCTGCCTCAGCCTCCTGAGCAGCTGGGACTACAGGGGCATGCCACCACACCCAGCTAATTTTTGTATTTTTAGTAGATATGGGATTTCACCATGTTGGTCAAGATGGTCTCGATCTCTTGACCTCATGATCCACCTGCCTTGACCTCCCAAAGTGCTGGGATTACAGGCGTGAGCCACCACGACTGGCCATCTGCAAACATTTTTGAAAATTAAAATAAATAAATAAATAAATGAGAGATCCTTATGCAGAAATGGCTCTAGTGTCTTGGGCTCCTACATAAGCAAAGTGAAGCTCAATGTAACAGCAAAATGAAGTTTAAACTTAACCAATCAGAAACTGCCAAAACCCTATAACTAGGGACTTTCAACCTCAAATAAAGCAAATTCCTATCTGTAGCCAATCAAGTGATTTCTTTACCTTGCTTCCACATTCAACCTATAAAAGCTTGCTACTCATACTACTAAAGCAAAACTCCTTAAACGTCTTCTGTTTCTGAGTGCTGCCCAATTCACAAATTGCTCTTTGCTCAAACTCTGATAAATTTGATTTGTGTAAAGTTTTCTTTTAATCATATCTTATCACATGGACATTGTAGCTAGTATGACTGAGAAATGGGGAAAAGGAGGCATGCCTCTTCCCTTTAAGTGGATGACAAGAAATTGTGAATATTTTTTCTGCTTGCAAACTACTAGCTAAAAATCAGCTATGTAGCCCTGCCAAACTGCAAGGGAGGTTAGAAATTATAGTCATTATTCAGGTGGCCATATGCTATTAGATATTACTTTATTATGGAAGAAATGAAGAACAAATATGGGGACAGAGTGTGTCCCTATCATTCTAGGGATGTCAAAGGCACCAGCAATGTCATTTGCCCTAAAGATGCCATCTAAACTGCAAACTCCAGTAGACCTTAGTATGTTCATTCCATTTTTTAAAACCACCACTTTCCTCTAATAAAGCCACACCTTTTCTCCCCTGTTTGGTTATCCAAACCATCCAATATCACCTATACTTACAGCAAAAAGAGTAGTAGCCTCTAGAAAATATGATGATAGTGGTGCCCTGGCAGTGTATGAACAAGGTTTAATATCAGCAAGCTGGGAAATCAAAGACGAGGACATATGGAATGATTGCATTGGTCGATGTCCCACCTACGCTTTCTTCGCTCTGTCCCCAGAGAGGAGGCAACACTCCCTTTCTAACCTCCTATGGATGAGTCAACTCAGATATACAGCATAGCACTGCCCCCAAATTTAATTGCTCAAAGGAATTAAAATCACTTCAAAAGTGTTTTACAGTAACTGCTCCCTCTGCCTAGAATGTTCTTCCAATAGCTGTCTTGTCTCTTCCTTCAGTTTTAAAAGTCCTTCAGTTCTCAAAGTTGACACCCTAGCTAAAGAGTTCCCCACCCCTAGAGGCACAAGTTTACTTCTAATACATTACCTTGAATTTTTCCCTCATGACTTTTCATTTGTAATTATTTTTAAAATTTGTTTATTGTATGTCTGCCCCACTTGAATATTAGATTTGTTCATTTTGTGTCTGCAATGCCTAGCCCACTACCTGCAACATAGTAAACATACAAAAAATGTATGTTGAATGCATACATAGATAATAAATCTAAACAAGCAGAAATCTGTTATCCAGCACTCCTATGAAATGCTACATCAGTTGGTAGTTTATGGTTCATAGCATACAATAACAGTTCAGATTCATGGTGCTAACCTAAGGTCTTACAAAATTTTCAGGTGCCATTCAAATCATATCTAAGAGGAAATATGTTCAACTTTTTTTGTGTCATATGTACCTCCTTGTGTTTCTGTGGCATAATAAAGAATATGTCTGGTCTTTGCTCATAGTTCTCTGCATAGAATTTAAAAAACCCTTTGAATTTCCTGAGTGATAACAGTGTATTTGTTATGCTAAAGAAGTAACTCAAGGGAAAGAGGGCAGCTAGATAGCTTCCAGATGGGGGCTAGTCACCAGAAAGTCCAACAATGTGATTAGTAAATTTGTCCAGGCTGGAGATTGAGTTCAATCACATGTCCAGTCATTTAATCAATCATGCCTACATAATAAAACCCAGATAAAATCTTGGACATCAAGGCTCAGAGGAGCTTCCTGGTTGGAGAACATATTAATATACCAGGAGATTGGCACACTATGTCTCCACTGAGATAGAAGCTCCTGCACTAAGGATACTTCCTGGCCTTGCCCTATATAGCTGTTCATTTTTATTACTTATAATAAAATGGTAATCACAGTGTGGCACTTTTAAGAGTTCTGTGAGTAATTTTAGTGAATTATTTAACCCAAGGAGGTTACAGAAAGCCCTAAATTTGTAGACTACCAAGGAGAAGCGTAATTGGCTTGGGCACATCTGAAACTTGCAGCTGGCATCTGAGGTGGTAGTGGTCTTGTGAAGGACTTGCTCCTGTGGGCTCTGCATTAAATCTGGGTAGTTAGTGTCAGAATTCAACTGAATTATAGGGCACACAGTTGGTGTCAGAGAATTGGTGTCACAGCAGGCTAATCTCAGTATTACTATATATTTGACTCTCAATTAAGTAGGACTTAAGAATAGCAAGACCATCCCCATTTATCTGTTGGTTAAAGCCAGCAGAGAGGTTGTTATAAATAAACTTCTATATTTTTTCTTAGGTAAACAGTCTTTCTAACACAGGGAGCAAAAATTAAAAGAGTTAATTTATTTGATCATTGCCATTGCCAATAGATTACTGAAGTCAATGGATGAAACAAATATGATGAAACTGGTAGTTTAACCAGTAACTAGTAGTCTAAGTAAATTCTACCAGTTGATTCAGTGCTAAGAAACAAAATTTGATTTTCTTTGCAAAAGGCACAGCTCTGGATGAAAATACTAGTCTTTCAAAATAGAAGCATACTTGACTTTTGTGTACCTTAAAAATGTAATATCCCCTTAATGAAAATGAGTCATTTGTCTTGGTCTTAAGTTGTCACATGTGTTTGTATTTTAAAACTGTCTAAGCATGATTTCATTAAAGCCCATACCTGAGCCAAAATTGTGTTCTGGGGAATCAGCTTAGGAAAATCATCATGATTTACCTGCCAATATTACACAGAAACCCAAACAGAAAGAGAAAATTGGTTTTCTCGAAGGTATTGCCCAGGAGAGAAATTTATTACTTCCTTACCAATCCTTCCAGCCTGGTTATTGTTCCAATGGGACCTAGCCAAAAGCATGTAAAAATCATTACAAAAAAATCCAGTCAATGCTGGACTTAAGGTAGAAATTAAATGACAGTCTAGGTTGTTCTTTACCAACTATAATTCTAACCCCTTATTTCTGAGTGAGTACAAAATACTTCAGTTTTTCTCCTGTTACCAACCATATTACAGGATTTGAGGCCTGAACCTGACCTGGTGGGGACAAGGAAATTCTCACCACTACCAACGCCACTGCCCAGTTCAGCCTCTGAGTTAAACATGGTGATTATTTGCTAACAAATCATTAATGAGATAGTTAACCCCAAATCAGTAGCTTATATGTAACAGCTCTGAAAAGATAATTTGAATTTTACTTAGCAGTATGATGAGGAGTTCACCCCTAAAGAGAAGTTTGGGAAAGCAAATATAGTCAGAATAGGATGAGATTGAGGCTTAAGCCCTTTTCAGTTTCCTTGTCTGCTGGTTAACCTCATCACAACCTGTGTCACTGGCTGTATTTTAGATTTTCAGTTAGAGAGACCTCTGGGAATGACTAAGCTGATTCCTCTAAAATGGGTGTATGAAAAAGATGGGTGCAAAAATGCATGTTTGGGAGATTAGAGAGAGAGAGAGGATCATTAAAACTGCTAGAGAAATACAGATATTTAGAAAAGGAATGCCTAGTAATATAATATATCTAATGTATATCATTTGCAGAGCTGTACTTTTTTCTCTTTCTGGCTGTGAAAATGCAGTCATATGCCATATAACAAAATTTTGATCAATGATTTGTTTAAGTATGCTTAGATACACAAATACTTACTATTGTGTTACAATTGCCCACGATATTGTCAATCACACGCTATACAGATTTATAGCCTAGCAATAATAGGCGATACCATATAACCTAGATGTATAGTAGGTTATACCATCTAGGTTTGTGTAAGTACACTCTATGATGTTCTCACAAAGATGAAATTTCCAAAGGATGTATTTCTCAGAATGTATCACTATTGTTAAGTGGCACTTAAATATAAAACTAAGCAATAGACTTCATATTTATGATAAACTACATTATGTTATATTTTCAACATTAACTATGATAGAAAAAGTTGTTGATGTCCACTCTTCTTATTAGTTAATTACTCAAATAGTTAAATACTAAATAAGTACCATGTAACATGGTTTGTGTTAGGCAACAGGATGTAAAGATAATAACTACAGAGCTTGCTTAATAAGGCTGTCTCTGCTTCTTTACAACGCATTTACTTCTCAGCACATGTTAATCTGGCCTTTCTGTCACGGTTTCATGTATTTTTCATTCATCCATAAACAAATATTTTTGAGCATCAGTTAATGGCAAGTACTAGTTAGGTACTGGGAGCTTACCATCTAGATTACACAGGGTCAAACTTAACTATACAGTCGACCTTTGTATCTGTGGTTTCTGCATCCTTGGTTTCAACCAACCATGTGTTGATCATATTTGAGGAAAAAAGCAGTAAAAATAACAATATAACAGTAAAAATTAAGACAAATAAAAATACAGTATAACTATTTACATAGTACTTACCTTATAATAGGTACTGCAAGTATATAGAGATGATTTAAAATATATGGAAAAATGTGTGTGAGTTATATGAAATGCTATGCCATTTTATATAAGGCACTTAAGTATCCTTGATTTTTGGCACTGGGAGGAGGTCCTGAAACTAATTGTCCGTGGATTCTAAGAGAAGACTACATTTATATTTATATATGCATTTATATTTTAAGGTAAAAACAAATTTTTTTTCTAAAATTGGTATTACTTTTATTCATTTCTAATCATGATATTTATTCTTTTTTTTTTTTTTTTTTTTTTGAGACCGAGTCTCACTCTGTTGCCCAGGCTGGAGTGTGCGGTGGCTTGATCTCGGCTTACTGCAGCCTCAGCCTCCCAGGTTTGAGCAATTCTCCTGTCTCAGCCACCCGAGTAGCTGGGACTGCAGGCACCCGCCACCATACCTGGCTAATTTTTGTATTTTTAGTAGAGACGGGGTTTCACCATTTTGGTCAGGCTGGTCTCGAACTCCTGACCTCAGGTGATCCACCTACCTCGGCTGCTCAAAGTGCTGGGATTACAGGCATGCTCCAGTGCGCCCAGCCTAATCTATTTTTAAACTATAAATGACATTAAAGAGGGATGTAAGACTATTTTCATCTGTTTATTAAAGAGGTTACATAAAGGTTAAAATGAAGTTAAGAAAGATGTTATTAAAGTGGGTCTTGAGTCTATGATCCTGAGGGTAAGTTGTCTTAGGAATTTTTTCCCTTTCTATCTCTTCTTTCAAGCCTGAGTCTAGTCTAACAGAGATTTGCACCAGTTATCTGGATCATTGTAGTAAAAAACAGGCTTATCTGAGCAAATGAGGTGATACTACTTTAAAACAAACAAACAAACAAACAAACAAACAAAAAACTAAAAACCTCTTATTCACAGGAATTCAAACTGAAATTTAAAAAATTTTTAAACACGACCGGGCGTGGTGGCTCACGCCTGTAATTCCAGCACTTTCGGAGGCCGAGGAGGGCAGATCACGAGGTCAGGGGATCGAGACCATCCTGGCTAACACGGTGAAACCCTGTCTCTACTAAAAGTACAAAACATTAACCGGCCGTGGTGGCGGGCGCCTGTAGTCCCAGTTACTCAAGAGGCTGAGGCAGAAGAATGGCGTGAACCCAGGAGGTGGGGCTTGCAGTGAGTCAAGATTGCGCCACTGCACTCTAGCCTGGGCAACAGTGTAAGACTCTGTCTCAAAACAAAACAAAACAAAAAACTAAAATTTTAAACTATCATGTATAATTTGTTTTTATTTGATATAACGCTTTTGACTTGGGCCCAATAAACTAATCTTTCTGAATTGCTATTATCACAATTAACAGCTTTACTATTTATGCTTAGAAAAACCCACTGACTGTCTTCAGGGCCTCAGTTTATTTATATGTTAGCTCAAATTACAGAATTATAATGTCTAAGGACCATTCTAGTATTCAAGGTTTGTGGTCTTATGAAATTATCTGATCACCTGTATAATCAGAAGTTGTTACTGAAGGTTTTCTATATGCTGTGATGTGTGGGAGTAAAGATATTCCTGTTCTCTATGTCTTCGCTGCTTATGGAAACCAAGAAGTTACTCCAGATGGCAAAATACCAGTAGAAAGTTAGGCAGTGCTGTTAAAACTCACAAATCAGGCATTTCAGAGTTTAGTGTTTTGTGTCATTATTGCCACCTTAAGATGCAATGCATACCTGCCCCCTTACAGTTTATGGAAAGGAAATGCAAAGAACTACTGTGTTTGCCTCTGATTTCCTTCTGAAGTAAGGATTCTCAAATTCTTAGAATATATTCAGGCAAATCAGTGATCATCCTTGCAAAAGTATCCCCAGACTTCGATTTCACAGTACAAAAAACGTTTCACAAAGAAAAAGTAGGAGGGGCTGACATAAGGTTGTATTTTGCCAAGTAGGTTATGATAAAGCAAATTACTGACCAGGTACATTGACTATCACCATTATTTTATTTTAAAAAGAGCATTTTAATCTCTCAACCTTCCCTAAAGAAAGAGCCTAAACTCAGAATAAAAAAAAAAAAAGTTGTTTAAATACAATACATTTAGCCTTGCAGAAACACTCACTATATTGTTTATATTTTTCCCATTCATATGAAAGTTTTTGTGTGATTGGCATTTGGGAACCACTGTTCCACAGATCTTAAGTAAATTATTCCAATTCAGACCTAAAAGGGCGCAACGATGGGACTCATGTTTGGCTATTAGCGCTTTAAAGTTATCATGAGTCCTCAAGCCTGGGCTGAGTGCCCCAAAGAAAATAGTTTCCAAGGAGACTTGGCCACAAATTTGAAATAACATATTGTATAGACAAAATAGCAATGGATTGTATCTTGGGCACTTATTAACACTGCCTTCATCCACTAAATGAAAAATTGTTACTAAACTCTCTAGGGTTAAGCTTACTGTGCCTCTGTGAATACTAGAACTTGCCCCTCAATCCTCCTCTTCTGGTGAGTCACTTCCTCTTTAGGACCATTGTCCTGTAGATGGCGTCAATTCCGTGAGATTCCTGGCATGTAAATGGTCACCCCCTTTCCCTTGAGAAACAGAAAATTTCACACTAAGTAAAAGTATTACACTTTGAGCTCCTTTACCACTGGAAATTCTGCTTCTCTTTTCCTTCTTCCCTCCCTCTCTTCCTTCCTTCCTTCCTTCCTTCCTTCCTTCCTTCCTTCCTTCCTTCTTTCCTTCCTTTCTTCCTTCCTTCCTTCCTTCCTTCCCTCCTTCCTTCCTTTTTTCTTCTTTCCTGGCTTCCTTCCTTCTTTCCTGCCTTCCTTCCTTCTTTCCTTTCCTCCTTCCTTCTTGTATTTTTCTTTTATTCTGCCCTCACCTCACCACACACACACCTGATCCCAACCAGTGATAGGAGAAGGAATTATTTGCGGTCAGGTGACTTAGCAGGAGCAGAGAGAATCTGCATATATATAGAGAATAACTTAAGACCTATCGAAACTATGAAGACTATTGACTCTGTTTTCAGATAAAACACTAATAAATACTCATCTAAATATGAGGTAGAGTTTTTTGGCCTAGCTAAATCATCAAAAATATATTCCCTGTCTAAATATATCACAAAAACCTTCCAATGGGTCTCATTGTCCTGGGGACTTAATTGGAAGTATTGTCTTCCAAGATATTCCAACGTTTGGTTCCCTAAAACTTAACATTGCTCTTAACTCAAACTCTGTCTTTTTTAAAATCATATATTTTTTTTTTCAGGTGGGAGACATCAAAAAGACTGGGTTTTCAATAAGTCTTTATATCTCACTTATCCAGGATAGGATTGATGGGAGAAAGGTCTAATAAATAATTGTTCATTGTAATTGGTGCTTTCCTTTTCTGCTTTCCCAGATGTCCATTGCTGTTTTGTAACCCTGGCCCTGCTATATGCCCTGTTGTGCTTTCTCATTGTCTTGGTGCCAGATCTCTCAGGTTTATTTAATTTGATGAAGTAGTCCCTGCTAATGAATATGAATTTGTTAACAGTGGTAGCAGGTTACAAAATAGAGATGGTACTCTAAAGAAAATAGGTGATTGATGGGAAGTTTCTGAAACTATGGACTGACGGTGGATGAAATTGATTCATATGAATTTAGAGGTAAAGTAATCCTAAGGTTATCTGATAGAGTATTTGTCAAAGTGTGGCCTGTAACCTACCAGGATCAGAATGCTCTGGGGCTACTTGTTTAAAATTTATTTCAAAGACTGCCCTTCCCCAAATCATGATCCCTTGAATAGGGACAAGGAATTGGTATGTTACCAAGTACTCTGAATTATTCTCATGCAAATTTTAAGTCTGGTTTTATCAAACTTCTTTATTTTACAATTAAAAACCTAAGACTCATAGAGGAAAAAGTATTTACTAAAGTACAGAGTTAGCTAGTGGTAGAATCAGGTTTGGATCCCAAGCTGTATACTCATAACAACTGACCATTAATTCTCAATGAAGTACCTACCTAGCATAGTGACTGGCATAAAATAGCATTTTGGTAAATGTTCGTCAAATGAATGTTTCAAAATGCTTATACCTATTTTTTATTGTGATAAAATATGTATAATATTCATCTTACTGTTATAACTACACCAAAGTGTACAATTCAATGACATGATGCACATTAATATTGTTGTGCAACCATTACCACTATACAGGTTCAGAACTTTTTATCATCCCAAACTGAAACTCTGCATCCATTAAACAATAATTCTCCATACCCTCCTTAATTTGGCCACTGGTAATCATAATTCTGCTTTCTGTGTCTATGAATTTGTCCATTTAGGTACCTCATATAAGTGGAATCACACAATATTTATCCTCTTGTGTTTGGCTTAGCACAATATTTCCAAAATTCATCCATATGGTAGCATGTATCAGAATTTCATTGCTTTTTAAAGCTGAATAATATCCCACTACATGTATATACCATAATTTGTTTATTTATTAATCTGTCAGTAGACATTTGGGGTATTTCCATCATTTGGTCACTGTGAATAATGCTGCTATGAACATTGATGAATAAATATTTGCTTGAGTCAGTTTTCAATTATTTTGTATACATACTCAGAAATGGACTTGATGGATTATAAAATAGTTCCATTTTTAATTTTCTGAGGAAGCACAGTACAGTTTTTGTAAATGATGTACCATTTACATTTTCAAGAGTGTGCCAAATTCTCCACAACTTTTCCAACTGTTCTTATTTTCTTTTTCTTTTTTTTTTCATAATCCCCATCCTAATGGGTGTGAAGGGACATCTCATTGTGGCTTTTACTTGCATTTCCCTGATGATTACTGATGTTGACACCATCTTTTAATGTGTTTATAGGCGATTTATATATCTTCTTTGGAAGTGTCTATTCAAGGCCTTCCCTCATTTTTAACTGGGTTGTTGTTGTTCCTGTAGAGTTGTAGAAGTTCTTAATATATTGTGGAAACTAAAACTTTAACAGACATATGTTATACAAATATTTTTCTCTCATTTTGTGGGTTGCTTTTTCACTTTGTTGATAGTGTCTTTAGAGGCACAAAAATTTTTAACTTTCATAAAATAAAATTTATGCATATTTTTATTTTGTTGCCTGTCCTTTTGGTGTCATATCCAAGATATCAGTGCCAAGTTCAATGTTGTGACTCTTTACCTCGTGTTTTCTTCTAATAGTTTTATAGTTTTAGCTCTTACATTAAGGTATTTGATACATTTTGATTTTTCTATTCGATTTTTCTATTCCACAAAATACATCATTTTAATAGGGATCAAACTGAATCTGTAGATCGCTTTGCTAGTATTAATGACTTAACAATATAAGTCTTTCAATCCATGAATGTCAAATGTCTACACATTTATTTGTGTTTTTTCCACTTCTTGCACCAATGTTTTGTTTTGTTTTGTTTTGTTTTTCAGTGTACAAGCCTTTTGCCTCCTGGATTAAGTTTATTACTAAGTAATGTTTCTTTTCAATGCTACTGTAAAAATAATTGTTCTTAATTGACTTTTTGAATGTTTTATTGGCAATATAGAGAAGCAAAATTGATTTTTGCATGTTGATTTTGCCACTATGGTTCAATTTATTAGTTTAAACAGTTTTGGAGTTTTTTTGTGTGGAATACTTAGGGTTTCTATGTATAAAATTATGCTATCTCTGAACACAGATATTTTACTTCTTTCACCACACATTTCATGCCATTTATTTCTTTATTTATTTGCCTAATTGCTCTGGTTAGACATTCCAGTACTATGTGAATAGAAGCACGGAAATAATGCATCCTTGTTCCTGATTTTAGAACAAAAACGGTCAATTTTTCAACACTGAGCATGTTGTTAGTTGTGGTATTTTTATGTAGGGCTATTACTATGTTCAAACAGTCTCCTTCCAATCCTAATTTGTGGAATGTTTTCATAATAACAGGGTAGTTACTGTTGCCAAATGTATTTTTTTGCATCATTTGTGACTATCATGTGATTTTTTTCCTTTATTCTGTTGAAGAGGCATGTAACAACAATAATTTATATTTACACAAATTGAATTATGGGTAAAAACATAAAATGCATAATTTTAACCATTTTTAAGTGTAAAATTCGTGAGTTATAAGTATATTCACATTGTTGAGCAACAAATATCCAGAATATTTTCATTTTGTAGAACTAAAATTCTATATCCATTGAACAACAGCTCTCTATTTCTCTCTTCCCCTAGTCCCTGTTAACCACCATCAACTTTCCATTTTCATGACTTATATTACTTTAGATACCTCATGTAAGTGGATTTATACCTTATTTATTTATTTATTTTTTGTAGTTGGTTTATTTTTCTTAGCATAATTCCTCAAGATTCATCTATATCATAGCATGTAACAGGATTTCCTTCCATTAAAAGGCTGAATTGTATGGTTATGCCAAATTTTGTTTATCCATTCATCCATCAATGGACGTTTGGGCTGCTTCTACCTCTTGAGTATTGTAAATAAAGCTGCTATAAATATGGCTGTGAAAATAACCTCTTTCATATGTATTCAATATGTACTCAAAATGGATATATACTGAAAAAGAGGATTCTTGAATATTAGGGTAATTTTTTACAAAAATTTTTTTGAGAAATTTCCATGTTCCTTTTCGTAGCAGTTGCACTACTTTACAGTCTCACCAACAGTAAAGTTGTTTGCGTTTTCACCATCCCTTGCTATTTCTGTTTCATTGATAGTAGTAATTCTAAGGGATGTGAGGTGATATCTTGCTGTGGTTTGGATTTGCATTTATCTGATGATTAGTGATGTTGAATATCTTTTCATATGCTTTTTGGCAATTTGTATATCACCTATTCAAGTCTTATACCCATTTTTAAAGCAAGTTTTGTGGTGGTGCTGAATTGTAGAAATTCTTGTTATGTTCTGTATAATAATCCCTTATCAGACATATGATTTTAAAATATTTTTCATTCTATAGTTTGCCTTTTCACTTTGTTAAATGTGTCCTTCAATGCAGAGGAATTTTTGGTTTTGATGTAGTCTCATTTGACCATCTTTGTTTTTATTGTCTATAGTTTCCATGTCATGGTAAGAAATCATTGCCAGATCTAACATCATAAAGCTTCTCTCCTAGGCTTTCTTCCAAGAGTTTTATTGTTTTGGATTTTATGTTTTGGTCTTTAATCAATTTAGGGTTATTTTTACATATTAATATTATATAAAATCAGGATCAAACTTCACTCTTGTGTGTAGATGTCCAGTTTTTCTAAAGCCATTTGTTGAAGAGCTGTCCTTTCCCCACTGAGTGTTCTTGCCACCCTTGTCTAAAATTATTTGATCATATACATGAGAGCTTATACCTGAGGTTTCTAATATAGCCTATTGGTCTATTTGTCTGTCTTCATCCCGGTAGCATGTTGTTTTGAGTACTGTGGTTTTGATATATATATAAATCAGAAAGTGTGAGACTTCCAGATTGGTTTTTCTTTATCAAGATTGTTGTGACTGTTTGATTCTCTCCAGATTGCATTAAATTTTAGCATAGATTGTTCTATTTCTGCAGAAAATGCCATTGGGGCTTTTTTAGGGATTCAATTGCACCAGTAGATCATTTTGGTTAAAAAATTGAATTTTGTGTGTTGAACTGCCTTTGCAGTCCCAGAATAAATCCTATTTCTTTATGGTGTATAACCTTTTAAATATGTTTCTGAGTATGTTTTGCTAATATTTTGTTGCAGAACTTTACACCTATATTCACAAAGATTATTTCTCAGTAGTTTTCAGTCTTATAATTACTTTGTCTGGCTTTGGTATCAAGTTAATGCTGGCCTCATATAATGAGTTAGGGAATATTCCCTCCTCTTCTACTTTTTGGAAGTGTTTCTTGAAAATCCATGTTGATTTTTCTTTAAATGTTTGGTAATACTTACCAGTGAAGCTATATGGTCCAGGGCTTTGTTTTGTTGTGAGGTGTTTGATTATGGATTCAATCTCTGTGATGGTTGTAGGCCTGTTCAGATTATCTATTTCTTCATAGTTTATTCTTGGTGGGTTGTGTGCTTCTAGAAATTTGGACTTTTTACCTAGGTTTTCCAACTTTTTGACTTATAATTGTTCGTAGTACTCTCTTATAGTCCATTTTATTTCTGTAAAATTGGTAGCAATGTCACCATTTTAATTTCTGATTTTACTTCTTTTTATATTTTATCTTTTTTTTTCTTAGTCAATACACCTAAAGCCTTATTCATTTTGCTGATCCTTTTGAACAGCCAAGTTTTGATTTCACAATGTTTCTGTTGCTTTTCTATTCTCTTTTATTCATCTCTGTTCTGATATGTATTATTTCATTCTCTCTGTTAGGTTTAGATTTGGTTTATTCTTCTATTTCTACTTCCTTAATGTTTACATTAAGGTTGTTGGTTGATAACTTTCTTCTTTTATAATGCATGCATTTAAAGCTATAAATCCCCTCTTAACACTGCTTTCTCTGAATTCCATAAGTTTTGATATATTGCATTTCTGTTTTCATTTGTCTCAAAATATTTTCTCATTTTCTATGTGATTTATTCTTTGACTCATTGGTTGTTCAAGAGTATGTCTTGTAATTATCACATAATTTTGAATTTTCTAGCCTTCACTCTGTTATTGATTTCTACATTAACTCTATAGTAATCAGTAAAAATATTTGGTTAAATGTAATATATTTTTAAAATATTAAGCCTTCTTTTGTGACCTTACATAAGTTCTAAACTGGGAGAATGTTCTACGTTCACTTCAAAAAAATGTGTATTCTGCCATTGTGGGGTGAAGCTTTTTGGATATATCTGTTAAATATGGTTAGTTTATAACATTGTTCAAATTGTTTATTTGATCTTCTGACCAGATGTTATATCCATTACTGAAATTGTGACATTCATCCCTTCAGCTATTATTGTACAGCTTATTATTTTTCCCCTCAATTTTGTCAAAGTTTGCTTTACATATTTCAGAATTCTGATGTTTGGTGCATATTTGTTCATAATTATTACATTTTTTGGTAAATTGACCTTTTATTAATATACAATGTTCTTCTTTCTCTCTTGTAACTGTGACTTAAAGTCTATTTTTACTAATATCGGTATAGTCACAGCAGCTCACTCTATACTTTCTGTGGATTACCTTTTTTCATCTTTATTTATTTATTTTAAAATATTTATTTGTTTATTTATTTTTAATTTTACTTAAATTCCAGGATACATGTGCAGAATGTGAAGGTTTGTTACATAGGTATACATGTGCCATGGGTGTTTGATGCTCTTATCAACCTGCTATCTAGGTTTTAAGCTCCAGATGCATTAGGTATTTGTCCTAATGCTCTCCCTCTCCTTGCCTCCCAGAACACAACAAGCCCCCATGTCTGTTGTTCCCCTCCCTCTGTCCATGTAGTCTCACTGTTTAACTCCCACTTATGAGTGAGAACATGCATTGTTTGGTTTGCTGTTTCTGTGTTAGTTTGCTGAGGATGATGACGTCCAGCTTCATCCATGTCCCTGCAAAGTATATGATCTTATTCTTTTTCAGGGCTGCATAATATTCTATGGTGTATATGTACCACATTTAAAAAAAAAATCTAGTCTATCATTGATGGGCATTTGGATTGGTTCCATGTCTTTGCTATTGTAAATACTGCTGCAATAAATATATGTATGCATGTGTCTTTATAGCAGAGTGATTTATAACACTTTGGGTATATACCCAGTAAAGGAATTGCTGGGTCAAAGGGTATTTTTTTTTTTTTTTTTTTTTTTTTAGAAGGAATCTCATTCTGT
Source organism: Macaca mulatta (assembly GCF_049350105.2). Taxonomy (NCBI): domain Eukaryota; kingdom Metazoa; phylum Chordata; class Mammalia; order Primates; family Cercopithecidae; genus Macaca; species Macaca mulatta. Next base: position 85,596,162 of record NC_133426.1, read on the forward strand.
TGCCCAGGCTCAAGTGCAGTGGCACAATCTTGGTTCACTGCAACCTCTGCCTCCCAGGTTCAAGCAATGCTCCTGCCTCTGCCTCCCAAGTAACTGGGAATACAGGAATGCCCCACCACACCTGGCTAATTTTTTGTATTTTTAGTAGAGATGAGGTTTCACCATGCTGGTCTCAAACTCCTGACCTCAAGTAATCTGCCCACCTTGCCCTCCCAAAGTGCTGGAATTACAGGCATGAGCCACCATGGAAGGCCTGTTTCCTGACTTTTTAATAATTGCTATTCTGAGTGGTGTGAGATGGTAGCCATACTCAGAAAACTGAAATAGACCCCTTCCTTACGCCTTATACAAAAATTAACGCACGATGGTTTAAAGACTTAAATGTAAAACCCAAAACCATAAAAACCCTAGAAGAAAACCTAGGCAGTACCATTCAGGACATAGGCATGGGCAAAGACTTCGTGATGAAAACACCAAAAGCGATTGCAACGAAAGCTAAAATTGACAAGTGGGAACTAATTAAACTAAAGAGCTTCTGCACAGAAAAAAGAAACAAACAAAAAAACAAACAAACAAAAACAGGCAACTTACAGAATGGGAGAAAATTTTTGCAATCTACCCATCTGACAAAGGTCCAATATCCAGAGTCTACAAGGAACTTAAAAAATTCACAAGAATAAAACAAACAACCCCGTCAAAAAGTGGGCAAAAGATTTGAACAGAGATTTCTCAAAAGAAGAAATTTATGTGGCCAAAAAATGTATAAAAAAAGTTCGTCATCACTGATCATTAGAGAAATGTAAATGCATCATTTTTTATCAACCTATAACAAATTCTTAGATCTAAAGTGAGTATCTTGTAAACAGCATATAGTTGGATGGTGTTTATTTTTGCATTTATCTAATCTATGCCTTTTGATTAGAAAATGTAATCTATATGTAAACAAATTGCTAATAGAGACGAACTTATACTTGCCATTTTGTTATTTTTTCCTGATTCTCATTTATTCCATTATTGCCTTCCTTTGTTTTTAGTAGTTTTTAAATGTAGTGCCATGTTTTTATTCTCTTTTTATATATATATATATATTTTATTTATATTTCCTTAGTGGTTACCATGGAGATTGTACTTAACATTGTAGAGTCTTAACAATTTATTTTTTAATTTGCACAAATTTAACTCTAATTGTGTACTAAAACTGTAATTTTCTACTTCTCCCATTCCCTTAGACTTGAAGGGAAAGACCCAATTCTAACAGTATTCATCATCTGCTAAGTGAAGAGCTCTCGGGCCCTGAATAACCAACAGAAATACTCAGGTAACATATTGATGGCTTTGGGTGAGAGTCTGAGACTTGCTGGCCTCGGGAGAGATTCAGCACATTCACACCTGTAGTGGCTATGGGACAAGACTCCTTTTGCTTGAGAAATCAGAGGAAAAAGTAAAGGGGACTTTGTCAAGCCTTAGGTACCAGGACAGCCACAGAGAAATAAAGCACCACTAAGTGGACTCTTGGGGTCCTTGATTTCAGGACTTGGCTCTTGGATGGCATTTCTAGACCTGCCCTGGGCCAAAGGAGAACTCACTCCACTGAAGAATATAAGTCCCAGGTCAAGCAGCATGACTTAAGAGCCCTTGGGTCTTAAGGGAACATTAACTGTAGCCTCAAAATACTCTACATGCACCTATGGTGGTAGTGGCCATTGAGTGAGGTTCCTCTGCCTTTGAGAGGGGGAGAAAAGAGTGGGAAGGACTGTATCTAGTGGTTTGAATCCCAGCTCATCTGCAGTACAACAGAATACCAGGTAGACTTCTAAGATTATTGAATCTAGTCACTGACTCTGAGGCAGCACCTCTGGACTGCTCAGAGACTGGGGGAACTCACCACCCTGAAGGAAAACAGGCCTGGCTTGTGTTGCCACCTTTTGATTGTAGAGCCCCATGGTCTTGATTGAACATACTCATTGGACAGGGAGTGGTTACAGCAGACCACAAATAAGATACAGTGCTGTGCTGTGCTAGCTACAGATCTGACCCAGCACAGCCCTAGTGGCCACAGGACTCTTGTGTCACTCCAGTCCAACTTCAGGTGGCTCACAGCAGAGAGAGTGTTTAGGAGAAATTAAAGGAAAGAAACAAGTGTTTCCACCTGGTAATCCAGAGAATTCTCTCAGATATTTTCCAAGACTATCAAGACAGCAACTCTATGACCCTGCAGGAACCACAGTGCTACTGGGCTTGAGATGTCCTACAAAGCAGATACAGCTCATATCACAATATCCAAGTCCCTATGGGTATCTGGAAAGCCTTCCCAAAAAAGATGAGTAAAAACAAGCCCAGACTGTGAAGACTACAATAAATACCCAATTCTTCAATGTCCAGACATAGATGAACATCCACAAGTATCAAGATAATTCAGGAAAACACGACGTCACCAAATGAACTAAATAAACCAGCAGGAACTAATCTTGCAGAAACAAAGATATGTGACCTTTCCAGGAGAGAATTCAAAATAATTGTCTTGTGGAAAAGAAAACTCAAATGAATTCAAGATAAAATCAAAGAAAGAATTCAGAATTCTGTCAGATAAAATTAACAAAGTTATTCAAATAATTTAAAAGAATCAAACAGAAATTCTGGAGCTGAAAATGCAATTAGCATACTGAAGAATGCATCAGGTTTTCAATAACATAATCAATCATCAGAAGAATTAATGAACTCGAAGACAGGCTATTTGAAAATACAAAGTCAGAAAACACACCAAAAAAAAGAAACAATAAAGCATGTGTACAGGATGCAGAAAATAGGCTCAAAAGAGCAAAACTGAGAGTAATTGGCCTTAAAGGGACATAGAGAAAGATATAGGGGTAGAAAGTTTATTCCAAGGGATAATAACAGAGAACTTCATAAACCTAGAGAATGATATCAATATCCAAGTACAAGAAGGTCATAAGACACCAAGCAAATTTAACCCAAATAAGACTACTTCAAAATGTTTAATAATGAAACATCCAAAAAACAAGGGTAAAGAAATGATCCTAAAAGTAGCAAGATCAAAGACATAAATGCTGCACAAGGAAGATTTAAAACACCTGACAACAGACTTTTCAGTGACAGCCTTACAGACCAGAAGAGAGTGGCATGATATATTTAAACTGCTGGAGGAGGAAAAAAAATCAAATTAAAAAACACTTTTACCCTAAAATTGTATATCCAGCAATAATATCCTTAAAACCTGAAGAGGAAGTAGACATTCCAGAGAAAAACATGACATTTGTTTTTTTCTTGTAAAATTGATTGAGTTCTTTGTAGATTCTGGATATTAGCCCTTTGTCAGATGAGTAAATTGCAAAAATTTTCTCCCATTCTGTAGGTTGCCTGTTCACTCTGGTGGTAGTTTCTTTTGCTGTGCAGAAGCTTTTTAGTTTACTTAGATCTCATTTGTCAATTTTGACTTTTGTTGCCATTGATTTTGGTGTTTTAGACATGAAGTCCTTGCCCATGCCTATGTCCTGAATGGTATTACCTAGGACCTAGGTTTTCTTCTAGAGTTTTTATGGTTTTAGGCCTAACATTTAAGTCTCTAATCCATCTTGAATTAATTTTCATATAAGGAATAAAGAAAGAATCCAGTTTCAGCTTTCTACTCATGGCTAGCCAATTTTCCCAGCACCATTTATTAAATAGGGAACCCTTTCCCCATTTCTTGTTTTTGTCAGGTTTGTCAAAGATCAGATGGTTGTAGATATGTGGTATTATTTTTGAGGGCTCTGTTCTGCTCCATTGGTCTATATCTCTGTTTTGGTACCAGTACCATGCTGTTTTGGTTACTGTAGCCTTGTAGTATAGTTTGAAGTCAGGTAGCATGATGCCTCCAGCTTTATTCTTTTGGCTTAGGATTGTCTTGGCAATGTGGGGTCTTTTTTGGTTCCATATGAACTTCAAAGCAGTTTTTTCCAATTCTGTGAAGAAACTCATTGGTAGCTTGATGGAGATGGCATTGAATCTCTAAATTACCTTGGGCGGTATGGCCATTTTCACGATATTGATTCCTCCTATCCATGAGCATGGTATGTTCTTCCATTTGTTTGTGTCCTCTTTTATTTCACTGAGCAGTGGTTTGTAGTTCTCCTTGAAGAGGTCCTTTACATCCCTTGTAAGTTGGATTCCTAGGTATTTTATTCTCTTTGGAGCTATTGTGAATGGGAGTTCATTCATGATTTAACTCTCTGTTACCACTATTCCTCTCCGCTTTATGGAAACGCTCTGAGGATACAAAGAGACATCTGTATGCAAGGGCATTGGAAGTTTCTGGTGGTGTGTGTGTGTCTCTGTGTGTTAAAGTTTTATTTTATTTAAACATTTAGTTTTAGGGGTACATGTGCAGGTTTGTTATATAGGTAAAGTCATGCCAATGGGGTTTGTTGTTCAGATTATTTTGTCACCCAGGTACTAAGCCTACTACCCAATAGTTATTAGTTCCATATGTGAAGTTGGAACTTTGATATTCATATTAGAACCCTTTGACTTGGCAAAGAATTTTGCTGCAAAATTTGAGGCCACATGTTCATTCTCCTAGTTTCTTTCTAAATCCCCTAGGGGACTGTGGATAGTTGAATTGGAACAACCACTAGGACTCATACCTCTACCTTTGTTACTTTCCTTAGGGGATGACTCCTACTTTGTACCCTTTTACAGGTACAGGAAGTTTTACAGGTACAGGAAGCCATAGACTACCAGAACTGTATGAGTACTTAGAGGTACTAATTCCACACAATATTCCTTAAATGGGAATAGGGCCAGGAGAGAAACAGAATATTTGTATCTAAATTATTTACCCTATCATTGATCACATTCTTTTTTTTTTTTTTTTTTTTTTTTCAAGTTTCTATCTGAGCCCCTATGCCATGTTATGCTTAGAAGTCAAGAAGTGGGCATTGATGGCTGTTTGGGTTAATGAAGAAAACCCTCACAGACTGAAGGATCATGGACTCTGGGGCGGGGAAGATCATAAAGGAATGCTTTGAATTACTATATTACTACATTAAATTATTATTGATCTCTGGGCCATGGTTTTACTTCCTACATCTGCGTTTCTGTGAGGATTATCTCAAACCCAATAGAACAAACCATTATTAGTTTTTTTACTGTTCTGGATTTATTTATTCATTTAATTATTGTACTTTAAGTTATGGGATACATGAGCAGAATGTGCAGGTTTGATACATAGGTATATGCGTGCCATGATGGTTTGCAGAACCCATCGACCCATCATCTACATTAGGTTTTTCTCCTAATGCTATCCCTCCCTTAACTCCCCACCCCCCAACGGCCCTGGTGTGTGATGTTCCCCTCTGTGTGTCCATGTATTCTCATTGTTCAACCCCCACTATGAGTGAGAACATGTGGTGTATGATTTTCTGTTCCTGTGATATTTTGCTGAGAATGATGGTTTCCAGCTTCATCCATGTCCCTGCAAATGACATGAACTTATCCTTCCTTATGGCTGTATAATATTCCATGGTGTATATGTGCCAGATTTTCTTTATCCAGTCTATCATTGATGGGCATTTGGGTTAGTTCCAACTCTGTGCTATTGTGAATAGTGCTGCAATAAACATACATGTGCATGTGTCTTTATAGTAGAATGATTTATAATCCTTTGAGTATATACCCAGCAATGGGATTGCTGGGTCAAATGGTAATTCTGGTTCTAGATGATTGAGGAATCCCCACAGTGTCTTCCACAATGGTTGAACTAATTTACACTCCCACCAGCAGTGTAAAAGTGTCCCTATTTCTCCACATCTTCTCCAGAATCTGTTGTTTCCTGACTTTAATGATCACCATTCTAACCAGCCTAAGATGGTATCTCATTATGGTTTTGATTTGCATTTCTCTAATGACCAGTGAGGATGAGCTTTTTTTCATATGTTTGGTGGCCACATAAATGTCTTCTGAGAAGTTTCTGTTCATATCCTTTGCCCACTTTTTGATGGGTTTGTTTGTTTTTCTCTTGTAAATTTGTTTTGGTTTAGATTTGCATTTCTCCAATGACCAGTGATGATGAGCTTTTTTTGATATATTTGTTGGCCCATAAATATCTTCTTTCGAGAAGTGTCTGCTCATATCCTTTGCCCAATTTTTCACGAAGTTTTTTATTTCTTGTAAATTTGTTTAAGTTCCTTGTAGATTATTGATATTAGCCTTTTGTCAGATGGATAGATTGCAAAATTTTTCTCCCATTCTCTAGGTTGCCTGTTCATTCTGATGTTAGTTTCTTTTGCTGTGCAGAAGCTCTTTAGCTTAATTAGATCTCATTTGTTTATTGTGGATTTTGTTGCCATTGCTCTTGGTGCTTTAGTCATGAAGTCTTTGCCCATGCCTCTGTCCTGGATGGTATTGCCTAGGTTTTCTTATAGGATTTGTATGGTTTTAGGTCTTACATTTAATTCTTTAATCTATCTTGAGAAAAATTTTGTATAGGGTGTAAGGAAGGCATTCAGTTTCAGTTTTCTGCTTATGGCTAGCCAGTTTTCCCAACACCGTTTATTGAATAGGGAATCCTTTGCCCATTACTTGTTTTTGTCCAGTTTTGTCCAAATTGTTGTAGATGTGTGGTGTTATTTCTGAGGCCGATGTTCTGTTCCATTGGTCTATATATCTGTTTTGGTACCTGTACCATGTTGTTTTGGTTACTGTAGCCTTGTAGTATAGTTTGAAGTCAGGTAGCGTGATGCCTCCAGCTTTTTTCTTTGCTTAGGATTGTCTTGGCTATACAGGTTCTTTTTTGATTCCATATGAAATTTAGTTTTTTTCTAATTATGTGAAGAAAGTCAATGGTAGTTTGATGGGAATAGCATTGAATCTTTAAATTACTTTGGGCAGTATGGCCATTCTTACGACACTGATTCTTGCTATCCATGAGCATGGAATGTTTTTCCATTTCTTTGTATCCTCCCTTATTTCCTTGAGCAGTGGTTTGTAGTTCTTCTTGAAGAGCTGCTTCACATCCCTCACAGGTTGTATTCCTAGGTATTTTATTCTCTTTGTAGCAATTGTGAATGTGAGTTCACTGATGATTTGGATCTCTGTCTATTATTGGTGTATAGGAATGCTTGTGATTTTTCCACATTGATTTTGTATCCTGAGACTTTGCTGAAGTGGCTTACCAGCTTAAGGATATTTGGAAATTATCAGAAATTTGTTCTTATTTAATTTTAATAAAACTGAAAAAAACTCTTAGGAAGACTAATCTTTTAAGAAGCAAACACAAATTACCTATGTTAGGAATATTAGACATAAGTATAAATCATTTAAATGTTAAAACTATAACAATTGAATATGAAACATTTTAAACCAATAAATTTGAAAATTTGAATGAAATGAAAACATTCTCTGAAAATTCAACTTACCAAACGGACTTAATAATAAATTAAAAATCTGAATTATTTGAAATCCCATGAAGAAATGAATTCAATTTAAGAAATTTTCCCATAATGAACATTTCAAACTATAATAGATTAACCTGTGAATTCTTCCAAACACCAATATTATACAAAATCTACCAGATAATAAGGATGATACACTTTCTACCTATTTGTATGGAGATTACATTACCATGATGCCAAATCCCTACAAGAATGGGAAAAGAAAAGAAATCTACTGGCCAATATCTTTCATCAATCTAGTTCAAAATCCTAAGTAAAATACTAGACAATAGAATTCAGTGATTAAAAAAGCAATACTCCAAGACTAAGCCATTTACTTCAGAAAATCAAGGGTACATTTTTACACTTGTAAATCTATCAGTGTAATACACTACATTAATAAACACATAAGTGAAAATTTATATAATCATCTCAATAGAAGCAGAAAAGTAATCTGGTAAAATTAGATACCTAATTATGTTAAAAACAGTAAACTACATCTTCATAATAAAAAAATACAAATTAAAATCACAATGCGATACCACCACTACAAGAATAAATACAATATAAAAGAGTATATATATTAAAAAAAAAAAAAAAAAAAAGGAGATTTGGGGCTGAGACCATGGGGGTTTTCTAAATATACAATCATGTCATCTGCAAACAGAGACAATTTGATTTCCTTTCTTCCTATTTCAGTACCCTTTATTTATTCCTCTTGCCTGATTGTCCTGCCCAGAACTTCCAAAACTATGTTGAGTAGGAGTGTGGTGAGAGAGGGCATCTTGGTCTTGTGTTGATTTTCAAAGGGAATGCTTCCAGTTTTTGCCATTCAGTATGATACTGGCTGTGGGTTTCTCATAAATAGTTCTTATTATTTTGAGTTACATTCCATCAATACCTAGTTTATTGAGAGTTTTTAACATGAAGGGGTGTTAAATTTTATGGAAAGCCTTCTCTGCATCTATTGAGATAATCATGTGCTTTTGTCATTGGTTCCGTTTATGTGATGGATTACGTTTATTGATTCACATATGTTGAACCAGCCTTGCATCCCAGGGATCAAGCTGTCTTGATTGTGTTGGATAAGCTTTTTGATGTGCTGCTGGATTCAGTTTGCCAGTATTTTATTGAGGAGTTTTGCATCAATGTTCATCAGGGATATTGGCCTGAAATTTTCTTTTTTTGCTGTGTCTCTGTCAGGTTTGGGTATCAAGATGATGCTAGCCTCATAAAATCAGTTAGAGAGGAGTCCCTCTTTTTCTATTGTTTAGAATAGCTTCAGAAGGAATGTTACCAGCTCCTCTTTGTACCTCCGGTAGAATTCGGCTGTGAATCTGTCTGGTCCTGGGGTTTTTTGGTTGGTAGACTATTAATTACTGCCTCAATTTCAGAACTTGTTATTGGTCTATTCAAGGATTTGACTTCTTCCTGGTTTAGTCTTGGGAGGGTGCATGTGTCCAGGAATTAATCCATTTTTTTCTGGATTATTTGCATAGAGATGTTTATAGTATTCTCTGATGGTAGTTTGTATTTCTGTGGAATTGGTGGTGATATCCCCTTTATCTTGTTTTTATTGTGTCTATTCGATTCTTTTTTCTTCTTTATTGGTCTGGGTAGTAGTATATCTATCTTGTTAATCTTTTTGAAAAACGAGCTCCTGGATTCATTAATTTTTTGAAGGGTTTTCCATGTCTCTGTCTCCTTTAGTTCTGCTCTGATCTTAGTTATTTCTTGTCTTCTGTTAGCTTTTGAATGTCTTTGCTCTTGCTTCTCTAGTTCTTTTAATTATGACGTTAGGGTGTCAATTTTAGATCTTTCCCACTTTCTCCTGTGGGCATTTAGTGCTATACATTTCCCTCTAAACACTACTTTAGCTGTGTTCCAGAGATTTTGGTGCGTTGTGTCTTCGTTCTCATTGGTTTCAACGAACTTATTTTTTTTTCTGCATTAATTTCGCTACTTACCCAGTACTCATTCGGGATCACGTTGTTCAGTTTCCACGGAGCTGTGCAGTTTTGAACGAGTTTCTTAGTCCAGAGTTTTAATTTTATTGCATTGTGATCTGAGAGACTGTTTATTATGATTTCCATTCTTTTGCATTTGCTGAGGAGTGTTTTACTTCCAATTATGTGGTCAATTTTAGAATAAATGCAATGTGGTGCAGAGAAGAATGTATATTCTGTTGATTTGGGGTGAAGAATTCTGTAGATGTCTATTAGGTCCACTTGGTCCAGAGCTGAGTTCAAGTCCTGGATATCCTTGTTAATTTTCTGTCTCATTGATCTGTCTAATATTGACAGTGGGGTGTTAAAGTCTCCCACTACTATTGTGTGGGAGTCTAAGTCTCTTTGTAGGTCTCTAAGAACTCGCTTTATGAATCTGGGTGCTCCTGTATTGCATGTATATATATTTAGGACAGTTAGCTCATCTTGTTGCATTGATCCCATTACCATTATGTAATGCCCTTCTTTGTCTTTTTTTGATTTTTATTGGTTTAAAGTCTGTTTTATGAGAGACTAAGATTGCACCCTCTGCTTTTTTTTTCTTTCCCTGCTTCCTTCATCCCTTTATTTTGGACCTATGTGTGTATTTGCATGTGAGATGGGTCTACTGAATAGAGTATACCAATGGGTCTAGACCCTTTATCCAATTTGCCAGTCTGTGTCTTTAATCAGGGCATTTAGCCCATTTGCATTTAAGGTTAATATCGTTATGTGTTAATTTGATCCTTTCATTATGATGCTAGCTGGTTCTTTTGCTCATTAGTTGCAGTTTCTTCATAGTGTCAATGGTCTTTACAATTTGGTATGTTTTTGCAGTGGCTAGTACTGTTTTTTCCTTGCTATATTTAGTGCTTCCTTCAGGAGCTCTTGTAAGGCAGGCCTGGTGGTGACAAAATATCTCAGCATTTGCTTGTCTGTTAAGGATTTTGTTTCTCCTTTGCTTATATAGCTTAATTTGTCTGGATATGAAATTCTGGACTGAAAATTCTTTTCTTTAAGCACGTTAAATATTGGCCCCCAGTCTACCCTGGATTTTAGGTCTGCAGAGAGGTCTTCTGTTAGTCTTATGGGCTTCCCTTTGTGGGTAACCTGTCCTTTCTCTCTGGCTGCCCTTAGCATTTTTTCCTTCATTTCAACCTTGTTAAATCTGATGATTATGTGTCTTGGAGTTGCTCTTCTCGAGGAGTATCTTTGTAGTGTTCTCTGTATTTCCTGAATTTGAATGTTGGCCTGTCTTGCTAGGCTGTGGAAGTTCTCTTGGATAATATTTTGAAATGTTTTCCAACTTGGTTCCATTCTACCCCTCACTTTCAGGTATACCAATCAAACATAGGTTTGGTCTTTTCACACAGTCCCATATTTCTTGGAGGCTTTGTTTGCTTCTTTTCATTATTATTGCTTTTTGTCTAATCTTCTCTTGGCACTTTATTTCAAATTGATCTTCAATGTCTGATATCTTTTCTTGTGCTTGATCAATTTGGTTATTTATATTTGTGTATGTTTCATGAAGATCTCGTGCTGTATTTTTCAGCTCCATCATGTCATTTATATTCTTCTCTACACTGGTTATTCTAGTTAGTGATTCTTCTAACCTTTTTTCAAGGTTTTTAGCTTATGCTGCACCCACTGTCTAACCAGTCCTAATGAGATAAGCCAGGTACCTCAGTTGGAAATGCAGAAATCACTCATCATCTGCATTGATCTCGCTGGGAGCTGCAGACCTGAACTGTTCCAATTTGGCCATCTTGCCAGCCACCTCATCATATTCTCATTTAAAAATCTTCTCTACAGCCTGATATGACTACTTCTTCCATATTCATTCAATAAATATTTATTGAATGTATACCTATTCTCAGCCTAACAGTGCTCTCGATAGTGAGGCTACAGATGTAAACGAGAAACCCTAAAACCAGAACCTTGTCTTCATGAAATTAACATTATGGCATTTGTAACAGGAAAGACAGTAAGATGATAGAGTTTAGCTTTTGTTTTGTTTTGGCACTTAACTAATCACTAACCAGTATTACCTAGGTTATTTCTGAATGGCCCAATTCTCTCTTTATATTTACATTGAAAAATAGTAAGTTCACTTCTTTGTTTTTTTTCACATTGTAAGAATTCTAATATTTTCATCAAATTGGGAAACAAAATCAAGAGGAGCTATAAACACTTCAATTACACTAGCTCAGGAAGATAAAATACTTACAACTCATAGGATTATCACAAAAATATGAAGTCACCAGGGTACAGTGAGTTAAGCAGCTATTTAAGCAGAAATATATCTCCTTCATGTATATCCATAGGTTTCAAATTGAACAGTTAATTCTAATAGCTGATCATTTTCTTGGCAAATGGTTAAATTAGAGGAAAATAGAATTATATCACAATTACAAACATATCTCTGTGTTTCTTTAAATAATACCTTTTTCATAGATTGTTAAATAGTTTACAATAGAAGAAACTTAAAGCTTAATTTTCCTATGCCCTTTCTGAGTGCATATGAATGAGAAATTGATCACAAAAATCTGAAAGTATAATAATAAAAAGCATTTACTTATGTTTTGTTTTGTTTTACTATTCAGAAAACTAAAAGAAAAAATTATTTGATTTAGCACAAATCACCTGGCCACCCTATTCCCATATGCCGGTGTTCACGATTAAAATTTTTATCAACGTACACTGTGCTTGTATTACTATGATCACTAGACAAGAGCGCTTTCTTCTTTGATATTACCTCAACAGCTGTGGCAGAAGCGGCAGGGGAAGGAGTGGGCAGTGCAATAGTAAGGGGGGAAAAAAAGACATATGCTTGCAAGCATGACTCTATCTCTTCTCCCTGGAACATACTGACTTTGGAGTTTACACCAAACAAAGCTGTCTTTTGTCTCTCCTCAAAGTCAATTTAAAATAAATCTCCCTGTCTCCAAACATCTCATTCACTAATGCCTAAAATTCATTTTAGGGAGCCATTTCATTCAGTTACCTCTTGTTCTGGACCAGATGTCTCTTTGCTAATGTTAGTTACCCGAAAGAGAAACACATTTTTCTCCATCCCTTAGATTAATGGAGTTTATGAGATCATTTTTATCTTATAATGGGAAGGGCATAAAGGAGCTAGAGAGTGTCAGACCTGATCTTAAGCCTGGCTTCTTTCAGGTTTTCCCACACACGAGAAGACCCTTAGAATATCAGGGCTTTTAGGTTATCCCTCCCCAGTGTTCATCTTCCTATCTCACCCAACAGTATCTGTTGTCTTTTATGGCCTTAGTAAACCATGTAATCTTATATGTGGCTATGCTCTCTTTTTTTATGCCTCATAATCAATTGTTCCACAATCATTTGAGCTAGAAAATTATGCAAACCCTATGTATGTCCACCTGGGGCTTGAAGCCACTTGTCAGAGCACACACATGACCTGTGAGCTATGTTTTATTGCCATCTAGAAATAGAAGCAAACAAGCTTAAGAGCTGGAACTCCAGCATCGTTACAGATGCTGTGAGTAGTTAAAAGTTTCATTTTACACCAAGCACATATACCACAGCTGTAATGTTCAGTTTTCTGTCCAGCAGAAAATAAGAACGGAGTATATTTTGATTATGAAAATTAAACACTGGGAACCACGGTATTTTCTGCCTTAGAGACAATAAAGGCCACCGAGTATTTTTGTGACCATCTTAAGGGATGGTCTTGTGAAAGTCTTTTTCCTTCTCTGGACCTCAGTTCTGCCATCTGTGACATGATGTTGGTGGAATAAATAATCTTGGGGCTGGCACTGGGTGTCTGTTGCTTTTTCCAGGTGCAAGGTACAAGTTTTTGGTAGATTGTACCATTCTGGGGTCTGGAGGACAGAGGTCTTCTTCTCACAGTTCCACTGGGCAGTGCCAAAGTGGAGACTCTGTGTGGGGGCTCCAACTCCAAATTTCCCTTCTACAGTGCCCTAACAGAGGTTCTTCATGAGTGTTCCACCCCGCAGCAGACTTCTGCTGGACATCCAGGGATTGCCATACATCCCCTGAAATCTAGGTGGAGGTTCTCAAACCTCAATTCTTGTATTCTGTGCACTGGCAGGCCCAACACCATGTAGCAGCTGCCAAGCATTGGGGAATGCACCTTTTGAAGCAATGGTCTCAGTTGTACCTTGACCCCTTTTAGCCACAGCTGGAGCTGAAGCAGCTGGGACACAAGGCACCATGTCCCAAGGCTGCAGAGAGCAGGGAGGCACTTGGACCTAGTCCATGAAACCAATTTTTTCCTCCTAGGCTTCTGGCCCTATGATTGGATAGGCGAAGGTCTGTGACACTCCCTGGAGACCTATTCCCCATTGTCTTGGTGATTAATATTCAGCTCCTTTTTTACTTATGCAAATTTCTGCAAAGGCTTGTATTTCTCACCAGAAAATGGGTATTTCTTTTCTATTGCATCTTCAGTCTGCAAATTTTCTAAACTTTGATGTTCTGCTTACTCTTGAATACTTTGCTGCTTTAAAATTTCCATTGCCAGGTACCCTAAATTATCTTTTTCTTTTTCTTTTTTAAATTGTACTTTAAGTTCTAGGGTACATGTGCACAATGTGCAGATTTATTATGTATGTATACATATCCCATATTGGTGTGTCCATCCCATTAACTCGACATTTACTTTAGGTATATCTCCTAATGCTATCCCTTCCCCCTCCCCTCACCCCACAACAGGTCCCAGTGTGCAACGTTCCCCTTCCTGTATCCAAGTGTTCTCATTGTTCAATTCCCACCTATAAGTGAGAACATGCAGTGTTTTTTTTTTTTTTTTTTGTCCTTGTGATAGTTTGCTGAGAATGATGGTTTCCAGCTGCATCCATGTCCCTACAAAGGACACAAACTCATCCTTTTTGATGGCTGCATAGTATTCCATGGTGTATATGTGCCACATTTTCTTAATCCAGTCTATCACCAATGGACATTTGAGTTGGTTCCAAGTCTTTGCTATTGTGAATAGTGACACAATAAACACACGCATGCATGTGTCTTTATAGCAGCATGATTTGTAATCCTTTGGCTATACACCCAGTAATGTTATGGCTGGGTCAAATGGTATTTTCAGCTCTAGATCCTTGAGCAATTGCCACACTGTCTTCCACAATGGTTGAACTGGTTTACAGTCCCACCAACATTGTAAAAGTGTTCCTATTTCTCAACATCCTCTCCAGCACCTGTCGTTTCCTGGCTTTTTAATGATTGCCATTCTAACTGGTGTGAGATGGTGCCTCATTGTGGTTTTGATTTGCATTTCTCTGATGGCGAGTGATGATGAGCATTTTTCCATGTGTCTGATGTCTGCATACATGTCTTCTTTTGAGAAATGTCTGAAAATATCCTTCGTCCACTTTTTGATGGGGTCGTTTGTTTTTTTCTTGTACACTTGTTTGAGTTCTTTGTAGATTCTGGATATTAGCTCTTTGTCAGATGAGTAGATTGCAAACATTTTCTCCCATTCTGTAAGTTGCCTGTTTCCTCTGATGATAGTTTCTTTTGCTGTGCAGAAGCTCTTTAGTTTAATTAGATCCCATTTGTCAATTTTGGCTTTTGTTGCCATTGCTTTTGGTGTTTTAGACATGAAGCCCTTGCCCATGACTATATCCTGAATGGTATTGCCTAAGTTTTCTTCTACGGTTTTTATGGTTTTAGGTCTAACATTTCAGTATCTAATTCATCTTGAATTAATTTTCATATAAGGTGTAAAGAAGGCATCCAGTTTCAGCTTTCTACATATGGCTAGCCAGTTTCCCAGCACCATCTAATAAATAGGGATTCCTTTTCCCGTTTCTTGTTTTTGTCAGGATTTTCAAAGATAAAATGGTTGTAGATGCGTGGTATTATTTCTGAGGGCTCTGTTCCGTTCCATTGGTCTATATCTCTGTTTTGGTACCGGTACCATGCTGTTTTAATTACCATAGCCTTGTAGTATAGTTTGAAGTCAGGTAGCGTAATGCCTTCAGCTTTGTTCTTTTGGCATAGGATTGTCTTGGCAATGCATGGCCTTTTTTGGTTCCATATGAACTTTAAAGATTTTTTTTTTCCAATTCTGTGAATAAAGTCATTGGTAGCTTGATGGGGATGGCACTGAATCTACAAATTACCTTGGGCAGTATGGCCATTTTCATGTCACTGATTCTTCCTATCCATGAGCATGGAATGTTCTTCCATTTGTTTTTGTACTCTTTTACTTCCTTGAGCAGTGGTTTGTAGTTCTTCTTGAAGAGGTCCTTCACATCCCTTGTAAGTTGGATTCCTAGGTATTTTATTCTATTTGAAGCAATTCAGAATGGGATTTCACTCATGATTTGGCTCTCTGTTTGTCTGTTATTTGTGTATAAGAATGCTTGTGATTTTTGCACATTGATTTTGTATCCTGAGACTTTGCTGAAGGTGCTTATCAGCATAAGGAGATTTTGGGCTGAGACGATGGGGTTTTCTAAATATACTGTCATGTCATTTGCAAGCAGGGACAATTTGACTTCCTCTTTTCCTAATTGAATACCCTTTATTTCTTTCTCCTGTCTGATTGCCCTGGCCAGAACTTCCAACACTATGTTGAATGGGAATGGTGAGAGAGGGCATCCCTGTTTTGTGCCAGTTTTCAAAGGGAATTTTTCCAGTTTTTGCCCATTCATTCAGTATGATATTGGCTGTGGGTTTGTCATAAATAGCTCTTATTATTTTGAGATATGTCCCATCAATACCTAATTTATTGAGAGTTTTTAGCATGAAAGGCAATGAAAACAAAGACACAACGTACCAGAATCTCTGGGACACATTTAAAGCAGTGTGTAGAGGGAAATTTATAACACTAAATGCCCACAAGAGAAAACAGGAAAGATTTAAAATTGACACCCTAACATCACAATTAAAAGAACTAGAGAAGCAAGAGCAAGCACATTCAAAAGCTAGCAGAAGGCAAGAAATAATTAAGATCAGAGCAGAACTGAAGGAGATAGAGGTACAAGAAACCCTCCAAAAAATCAATGAATCCAGGAGCTGGTTTTTTGAAAGGATCCACAAAATTGATAGACCACTAGCAAGACTAATAAAGAAGAAAAGAGATAAGAATTAAATAGATGCAATAAAAAAATGATAAAGGGGATATCACCACTGACCCCACAGAAATACAAACTATCATCAGAGAGTACTCTACACACCTCTATGCAAATAAACTAGAAAATCTAGAAGAAATGGATAAATTCCTGGACACATACATCCTCCCAAGACTAAACCAGGAAGAAGTTGAATCCCTGAATAGACCAATAACAGGCTCTGAAATTGAGGCAATAATTAAGAGCCTACCAACCAAAAAATGTCCAGGACGAGACGGATTCACAGCCGAATTCTACCAGAAGTACAACGAGGAGCTGGTTTTCCTTCTGAAACTATTCCAATCAATAGAAAAGAGGGAATCCTCCCTAGCTCATTTTATCAGGACAGCATCATCCTGATACCAAAGCCTGGCAGAGATACAACAAAAAAAGAGAATTTTAGACCAATATCCCTGACGAACATCGATGCAAAAATCCTCAATGAAATACTGGCAAACCAAATCCATCAGCACATCCAAAAGTTTATCCATCAGGATCAAATGGGCTTCATCCCTGGGATGCAAGTGTGGTTCAACATATGCAAATCAATAAACGTCATACAGCATATAACCAGAATCAAAGACAAAAACCATATGATTATCTCAATAAATGCAGAGAAGGCCTTGACATAGTTCAACAGCCCTTCATGCTAAATCATCTCTTTCGAGTTCAAAGTTCCATGGATCTCTAGGGAAGGGGAAAAATATTGCCAGTCTCTTTTTAAAGCATAACAAGAGTCACCTTTGTTCCTGTTCCCAACAAGTTCCTCATCTCCATCTGATACCACTTCAGCCTGGACTTCATTATTCATATCACTATCAGCATTTTGGTCAAACTCATTTAACAAGTCTCTAGGAATTTACGAACCTCCCCACATCTTTCTTTTTTCTTCTGAACCTTCTAAACTCTTACAAATGCTTCCTGTTAACCAGTTCCAGAGTTGCTTCTGCATTTTTTGTATCCTTATTGCAACACCCCACTCTATGTGGTACCAAGTTACTGTATTAGTCTGTTGCCATGCTGCTATAACGACATACACAAGACTGGGTAATTTATAAGGAAATGAGCTTTAATTGACTCACATTTATGTACAGGTAGGGAGGCCCCAGGAGACTTACAATCATGGTGGAAGGCACCTCTTCACAGGATGGCATGGGAGAGAATGAGTGCCCAGTGAAGTGAGAAGCCCCTTATAAAACCATCAGATCTCATGGGAACTAACTCACTATCATGAGAACAGGATATGAGAAATCTCCCTCATAATTCGATTATTTCCACCTCGCCTATCCCATGATATATGAGGATTATGGGAACTACAATTCAAGATGAAATTTGGGTGAGGACACAACCAAACTGTATCAAGACTCATAGTCGTACAACCATGGTGGTCTTGGATAAGATCCAGAATTCTCTTGATTGTCAGGCCAAGACTCTTGTACTTTTTCCTTACTTTCTTCCAAATAATGGAGTATCTCTGTGCTGGAACTGCATGAAAATGGGGGTGGGGGGAAAAAAGCACCCATGTGCAAAGCACTATTGGGACTTTGCTGCTTCAGACCTGAAACCAACACTTCACTGGGTCTTGTCCAAGGCTTCAGAACTGAAACCAACACTTCACTGGAGCTTGTCCAAGGCCCACTGCAACCACTACCTGTCTACTACTTATAGTCATTCAAGATTGCAGGGCTCTACAATCAGTAGGTGGCAAAGCCACCGATGTTTGTATCTCTCTTTTTAGAGCAGTGAGTTCCCCCAGGACCTGAGTGTGTCCAGAGATCGTGTCTGGGAGCCAGAGATTGGAGTCAAAAACATTAGAAATTTACCTGTTGTTCTATTCTACTGTAGCTAAGCTGTCCCTCAAACCACAAGACAAAGTCCTTCCCACTCTACTCACCCATTTCCACAGGTGAAGGAGTCTCTCTTTCTCTCTCTGGTCACTACCACCACCAGCCAATGGGGGTTTCTCCCAGGCCACCAGTGATGTGGCCCAAGAGCTTATCATTCAGCTTATGATGAATGTTGCCTGGCCTGGGACTCACACTTAAGGGCAGTGTGCTTCCCTATGGGCCAGGGGAGGTCCAGGTATGCTGTCCAAGAGTCTAGGCTTGGACTTAAGTGCCAAGATCCCACTTAATTCTTTACCTTCTATGGCTGAACTGGAACCTAAGGTGGAAGACAAAGTCTCTGCTACTTTTCTCTCTGCTATTCTCAAACAGAAGGAGGCTTTCACCACAGTCACCACAGCTGGGAATGTGCTGAGTCACACCTGAAGCAAGCGTGTCCCAGAGCCCAAGTCCCACAGAGTGCTACCTGGTGCCGAGTGAGTCCATGTACTATCTGTGTATTGCTGCTGGTTATTCATGGCCCAAGGGTTCTTTAGTCAGCAGTTGATGAATCCTGCCACGACTTGGCCCTTCCCATCAAGGCCATGGGTTCCACCCTTCTGACCAAGGGTGTGTCTAGAAATGTCATCCAGGAGGTAGGTCCTGGAAGGGAAATCTCACAACTCTGCCCACTGCCCTGTCCTATTGTGGCTAAGCTGATATCCAGGATGCAAGACAAAGTCCTCTTTACTTTTCCTCTTTACCCTTCCCTCTCCTTTCCTGAAGCAGAAAGAAGGAATTACCTTTCTTACTGCTAGAAGCATTGCATAGGGTTGGGAATGTGGGGCTCAAGCACTCCCTTAGTCACCTCATCTGCTCTCTTTCTAGGTCACATGTCACCCTAGTCCACTGGCTCTAACCCCAACCCAGCACCATTAGTTGCCCAATAATTGCCGTCCTTGTGTCCTGGATTGCCTTTCAAGTTTACTTAGGATTCCAGAGCACTTTGTCCTGTGGTGAAG
Organism: Macaca mulatta; assembly: GCF_049350105.2. NCBI lineage: Eukaryota > Metazoa > Chordata > Mammalia > Primates > Cercopithecidae > Macaca > Macaca mulatta. Next base: position 85,615,552 of record NC_133426.1, read on the forward strand.
AGACCTGCCAAGAAACTCAGCTTCTGACCACTGAGATGGGTGATTCTCCTCTGGCTAGGGTTAGTCAAAATGTACTTTCTGTGCGTGCGTGCCTGCTGAGCCTAGCACAGGTTTTCTCTCTGCAGTGACAGGGTAGCCCTAAGTTGAATGTAAAGTACCCTACTTGCTGCACTCTCCCTCCCACAAGGGTAGATTCTCTCTTGCCATGTGGCTACTGCCAGGGGTTGGGTAAAGGGTGACATTGGCCATTCAAGAGTGACTGCCTACTCTCTTCAGTGCCTCTTTCAGTGATATGAAGTAAAACTCAAGTACTGTGTGTGCTTACCTGGTGTTTAGTTTTTGTGATGGTGTTTTTTGTGTGTAGTTAGTTGTTAAAATTTGGTTTTCCTGCTTGTGGGAGATGAATGGTATAGGCTTCTGCACAGCCATCTTGCTCTGCCCTACATAACTCTTAATATTCAGGTATTTGCAAGCATCTGGGTGATCGAAATTATCACAACCTATAAAATATGTTTGTGATCAACAACATTGATGGATAAACTCATGCAATAATTTTCATTTAAAGTTAAACTCAACAATGTTTAGATAAATACTGACTGGATGGTGGGCTAAACTGATGAATGTATAGATGGATAAATGGTTGCACAGATAAATGAGTAAATATTGTTTCATTATATGTTGAGTAAGTTCATTTTATTGGTTAAAATAATAATGATACTATGTTGTTCAGATTGTGTAATTCATATTATTATTATATTGATTCTTTACCTATAATTGTTCATTTATATAGTTTTAAACAATTTGCATTGTAAATAAATTTGCCAGGTAGTGATATTTAGCACTTTAAGCACTATAGTAGTTTTCTAGACAGGGAGTTACCGATTACCGCAAACTCAGTGGCTTGAAACAAGAGCAATTAATTCTCTCATAGTTCTGGAGGCCACAAACTCAAAGTCTGTGTCTCCAAGTTTGCACTCTCTCCCAAGGTTCTAGCTGAGAGTCCATTCCATGGTTATTTCTCCTAGTTTCTAATGGATTCCCACAATTCTTAGCATTCCTTGGCTCACAGCCTCATTAAAGTACTCCACTCTCTGCCTCCATTTTTATATTGCCCTTTTCTCTATGTATATGTTTCCTCTTTTTTTAATCCTGTAAAGATACTTGTCACTGAGATAATCCAGGATAATCTCCTCAGTTCTAAATGTTTAATTTAATAGCATATGCAATGACCCCTTTTCCCAAATAACTTATCACTCACAAGTTCTAGGAATTAATATGTGGGCGTATCTTTTTGGTGGCCACCATTCAACCCACTAGAGGCACTAAAATATTTTTAAGCAAGGCCATTTGCCAAGACTGTTATATTATTGCCTTATTTAATACAGGACAGTTAACATAAGAGAAGGCTGTCCTAATGGCTCAAACCTGTTACCGTGTGACCTATAAATACAGCAAAACACCATGAGGTATGTAGGGCCCTTTACTCCTACAGTGAATGCTTAAGGACTAAGATTGCTTCTTTAATTCCTATGTTTGATTTTTGGAGTGTTTCTTTTTAAAATTTTCGTCAGCTGTAATTTCATGATTCTGCATTAGCATCTACTTTCCTTTCCCTAATCTAATACTTCTAATTATTCTGTAATAACAATGCCTGCTAAAAGTATTTGTGAAACAGGAACCAATCAGTTTGGAATTATTTAAATATTATGAAATATGGAAAAACAAAAACTAAACAAATTTTAACTAATGTAAATACTACATTTAGGTTCAGTAAGATAATTGTACAAGTTTGATATGAAGATAGCTGGCTTGATAACAACTCATGTTTAAGGAATAACTTTGAGTATGACAACTCTACAGTGTAATGTGGTTATCCAGAAGCTAGCAAAATACTTAAGAATCTGGTATTCTTGTTCCACTTCATGTTAGTCAGATAAATTTGGATGTCACATTTAATGACAGACTTAAATAAATTCAAGCATCCAGAGAAATGTGATCATAGTAAGGGGCTGAAAGCAGGCTTCATGAAGAATATATTATAATACCAATGATGAATATCCTGGGAAGTGAAAACTTTGATGCTGGAGAAGGGGAGAGAAAAGCATGTCTGCTGTTCTCATATAAAAAATGGCTGTCATGTGTAAGAGTGGAGGAAGCTGATTCTTTAGAAGGAAGGAATAGGATCAATATCTGGAAGTTAGGTGGAGATCGTTTTCAGCTTACAATATAAAACCAACATTTTTTAACAATGGGACCGCATTCTTATAGAAGTTATCTATCACTGAAGAAGGTTTCATTGAGATTGGCTTTTATTTACTTTATGAAATAGATGGTAGTTTGAAGAAAGTTGCCTGTTATGCAAAAATGTACATATATAAGGGGTACTAGGTCTGTAAGGATTTTCAGTCGATAGGATAGCCTGTGATCAAGGTGAAATATGTATTTAAATGCCAGAGGGATAACTCTGACTGAGGCCATGACCATTGGCTTTCTAACTCTTCAATGCATGTGCCTCTTTCCCCACCTGCATTTGTGTTTATTTTCCCTTCTTCTTCCCTCTTTTCTTCTGTGTCTGTATCTCTCTCTTTAGTCTATGGCTTAAGTCATCTGGGGCTTTCACTTTTATCTTTAACCTTCAGGTCTAAAGAAGGCACTGATATCTGAAACAGAGATTATTCCTACCCTTACTGACCTGGTAACATTTCTTTCACCATTGGCTGTATGACCTTAGGCAATTTTCCAAACTCGCTTGAGTTTTAGGTGTCCCGTCCCTTCAGTATAAAATAATCTAAACAATACTTTTCCTCCTTTTTGTTGTTGTTTTGTTGTATGTGTGTGTGTATGTGTATGTGTGTGTAAAACATTAAAATCAGCATGTAAGGATGTCTCAGTTTAGGCTGCTATAACAAAATATTATAGACTGTGTAGCTTAAACAATAGACATTTCTTTCTCACAGTTCTGGAGGCTATGGTGTCCAAAATCAAGGTGCAGTAGATTCAGTTTGATGAAGGCCCACTCCCTGATTTGCAGACAGCTGTCTTCTTATTGTATTCTCACGTGGCTGAGAAGGAAAAGCCCCTGGTGTCTTCCATATATATATATATACACACACACATATATACACACACACATATATATACACACACACACACACACACATATATATATATTCCCATCATGATGGGGCACTACCCTCTTTATTTCATCTAAATCTAATTACCTCCCAAAGGCTTACCTCCAAATAACATCACATTGGAAATTCAAGTTTGAACATAAGAATTTTGAGGAAACATTAACAGTAAGTCTATAGCAAAAGGCAAGATATTATTAGTGAGCACAGCTTTCAGACATGAGTAAAAGTTTTGGAAGTTTCAAAATTATTTGGATGAGAAACCTTCCCCAAGTGTTTATATTTGTGTACGTGGGTAAAACAGTGAATCTGCCTTACTCATTCTTTCTAACATTCCACAAGCTGTTTCCATTGGAAATGCAAGGTAGTTCGTTTTCTTTTTTCTGAGACAGAAATATTCTGGAGAAGCAAATAAAGTATCATGTTGAGGGTGGAAAAACAATCTAATCCTTGGAAGGGTTGCCAACATGTCTTTTTAGCTGCTTGAGAATATGTGGATAGGTTTTCTGTCAGTTAACTTTTTTTTTTCTTTTGAGACAGTCTTGCTGGAGTGGAGTGGCATGATCTCGGCTCACTGCAACCTCTGCCTCCCAGATTCAAACAAGTCTCCTGCTTCAGCTATCTGAGTAGCTAGGTTTACCACCACGCCCCGCTAATTTTTATATTTTTAGTACAGATGTGGTTTCACCATGTTGGTCAGGCTGGTCTCGAACTCCTGATCTCAAATGATGCACCTGCCTCAGACTCACGAAGTGCTGGGATTACAAGTATGAGCCACCGCACCCGGCCCAGTTAACTTTTATGAATGAGAATATTCACAGTGACTTCTAGTGAAGCACTCTATAAACACGATACAGTGCAACACTTTTAAACAGAAACAAACAAAAAGCACTACAGTAAAAGGCAATGCAATATGACTGAATAGAATCCTCCAGTGATTGTCCCCCCACAGAAAAATGAAACTGAATAACTATTTACAGGAAAAACACATAAATGAGAACCAAAATACAGGTGAGTTATAGCAATACATAGTTTTGACATCATATTAAGCAAAATGGCATTGAGGAGGTAGAAAAGACAGTCTTGAATTGCCTACACTGTCCCTCCCTCATCCCATGGTAGTTCCATATGGCGCTGGGAGAGATAATTTGTGTGCTTGAGGGAGGGAGAGCGAAGTGATTGTGAGACTTTACTTTGGAATTCAGTGTTGCCATGTTACAGTGGCAACAAACCCAGAGCAGAATTCACCTGGTAACCATGGAGGGAGCATTCAGACCAGACCTAGCCAGTGGGGAATCATCCATCCTACCAGTCAGAACCTGAGTTCCATCTAGCCCCACAACCATGGACTAAAGTTCTTTGGGGTCCTAAATAAATTTGAAAGGAAGTCTAGGTTACAAGAACCAAAATTCCTGGGTAAGTCCTGGTGTTGTACTGGGATTGGAGCCAGTGGGCTTGGGATACATGGGAGCCAGTGAGACATCAGCTATGGTGGCCAAGAACGTGCTTGCATTACCTCTCCCCCAACTCCAGGTAGCAGAGCTTATAGCTCCAGGAGAGACACCTTCTGCTTGAGGAAAGCATAAGGAAGAGTAAAGAAGACTTTGTCTTGCAACTTGGAAACCAGCAGAGTCATAGTAAGATAAAACCCTATAGAGCCCTGAAGCCCCAAACTCAGGCCAAAAGCTTTAGGACAACATTTCTAGACCCACTCAAAGCCAGAAGAGAACTCATGCCCTGAAGGGAGACCTTGCTTTGGCAGATTTCACCACCTGCTCACTAAAGAGCTTTGGGTCTTGAATAAACATTAATGGTAGCCAGGCAATAGTTGCCACAGGCTGTGGGTGAGACCCTGTACTGCGTTAGCTTTAACTGTGACTCAGCACTGTCCCAGTGGTGGTGGCCACAGGAGTGTTTGTGTCACCACCACCCCTCCCCCCCCAACCAACTACAGGTGGCTCATCATGGAGAGAGAGAGAGAGAGAGAGAGACTCCATTTGTTTGGGGAAATGTAAAGGAAGACAATAAGAGACAGTGCCTTGTAACTCAGAAAGTTCTCCAGGATCCTTTTTTTTTTTTTTTTTTTTACCTTTGAGATATATATCTTGATTTTATATTTATTTATCTATTTATTTATTTATTTATTTATTTATTATTATACTTTAAGTTCTAGGGTACATGTGCATAACGTGCAGGTTTGTTATATATGTATACTTGTGCCATGTTGGCGTGCTGCACCCATCAACTCGTCAGCACCCATCAACTTGTCATTTACATCAGATATAACTCCCAATACAATCCCTCCCCCATCCCCCCTCCCCATGATAGGCCCCGGTGTGTAAAATTCCCCTTCCCGACTTCAAGTGATCTCATTGTTCAGTTCCCACCTATGAGTGAGAACATGCGGTGTTTGGTTTTCTGTTCTTGTGATACTTTGCTAAGAATGATGGTTTCCAGCTGCATCCATGTCCCTACAAAGGACACAAACTCATCCTTTTTGATGGCTGCATAGTATTCCATGGTGTATATGTGCCACATTTTCTTAATCCAGTCTGTCACTGATGGACATTTGGGTTGATTCCAAGTCTTTGCTATTGTGAATAGTGCCGCAATAAACATACGTGTGCATGTGTCTTTATAGCAGCATGATTTATAATCTTTTGGGTATATCCCCAGTAATAGGATGTCTGGGTCATATGGTACATCTAGTTCTAGATCCTTGAGGAATCGCCATACTGTTTTCCATAATGGTTGAACTAGTTTACAATCCCACCAACAGTGTAAAAGTGTTCCTATTTCTCCACATCCTCTCCAGCACCTGTTGTTTCCTGACTTTTTAATGATCGCCATTCTAACTGGTGTGAGATGGTATCTCATTGTGGTTTTGATTTGCATTTCTCTGATGGCCAGTGATGATGAGCATTTTTTCATGTGTCTGTTGGCTGTATGAATGTCTTCTTTTGAGAACTGTCTGTTCATAACCTTTGTCCACTTTTTGATGGGGTTGTTTGTTTTTTTCTTGTAAATTTGTTTGAGTTCTTTGTAGGTTCTGGATATTAGCCCTTTGTCAGATGAGTAGATTGCAAAAATTTTCTCCCATTCTGTAGGTTGCCTGTTCACTCTGATGGTAGTTTCTTTTGCTGTGCAGAAGCTCTGTAGTTTAATGAGATCCCATTTGTCAATTTTGGCTTTTGCTGCCATTGCTTTTGGTGTTTTAGACATGAAGTCTTTGCCCATGCCTATGTCCTGAATGGTATTACCTAGGTTTTCCTCTAGGGTTTTTATGGTATTAGGTCTAACATTTAAGTCTCTAATCCATCTTGAATTAATTTTCATATAAGGAGTAAGGAAAGGATCCAGTTTCAGCTTTCTACTTATGGCTAGCCAATTATCCCAGCACCATTTATTAAATAGGGAATCCTTTCCCCATTTCTTGTTTCTCTCAGGTTTGTCAAAGATCAGATGGCTGTAGATGTGTGGTATTATTTCTGAGGACTCTGTTCTGTTCCATTGGTCTATATCTCTGTTTTGGTACCAGTACCATGCTGTTTTGGTTACTGTAGCCTTGTAGTATAGTTTGAAGCCAGGTAGCGTGATGCCTCCAGCTTTGTTCTATTGACTTAGGATTGTCTTGGAGATGCGGGCTCTTTTTTGGTTCCATATGAACTTTAAAGCAGTTTTTTCCAATTCTGTGAAGAAACTCATTGGTAGCTTGATGGGGATGGCATTGAATCTATAAATAACCTTCGGCAGTATGGCCATTTTCACGATATTGATTCTTCCTATCCATGAGCATGGTATGTTCTTCCACTTGTTTGTGTCCTCTTTTATTTCACTGAACAGTGGTTTGTAGTTCTCCTTGAAGAGGTCCTTTACATTCCTTGTAAGTTGGATTCCTAGGTATTTTATTCTCTTTGAAGCAATTGTGAATGGAAGTTCATTCCTGATTTGGCTCTCTGTTTGTCTGTTACTGGTGTATAAGAATGCTTGTGATTTTTGCACATTAATTTTGTATCCTGAGACTTTGCTGAAGTTGCTTATCAGCTTAAGGAGATTTTGGGCTGAGACAATGTGGTTTTCTAAATATACAATCATGTATCTGCAAAGAGGGACAATTTGACTCCTTCTTTTCCTAATTGAATACCCTTGATTTCTTTCTCTTGCCTGATTTCCCTAGCCAGAACTTCCAACACTATGTTTAATAGGAGAGGTGAGAGAGGGCATCCCTGTCTTGTGCCAGTTTTCAAAGGGAATTTTTCCAGTTTTTGCCCATTCAGTATGATATTGGCTGTGGGTTTGTCATAAATAGCTCTAATTATTTTGAGGTACGTTCCATCAATACCGAATTTATTGAGCGTTTTTAGCATGAAGGGCTGTTGAATTTTGTCAATAGCCTTTTCTGCATCTATTGAGATAATCATGTGGTTCTTGTCTTTGGTTCTGTTTATATGCTGGATTATGTTTATTGATTTGCGAATGTTGAACCAGCCTTGCATCCCAGGGATGAAGCCCACTTGATCATGGTGGATAAGCTTTTTGATGTGCTGCTGAATCCAGTTTGCCAGTATTTTATTGAGGATTTTTGCATTGATGTTCACCAGGGATATTGGTCTAAAATCCTCTTTTTTTTGTTGTGTCTCTGCCAGGCTTTGGTATCAGGTTGATGGTGGCCTCATAAAATGAGTTCGGGAGGATTCCCTCTTTTTCTATTGATTGGAATAGTTTCAGAAGGAATGGTACCAGCTCCTCCTTATACCTCTGGTAGAATTCAGCTGTGAATCCATCTGGTCCTGGACTTTTTTTTATTGGTAGGCTATTAATTATTGCCTCAATTTCAGAGCCTGCTATTGGTCACTTCAGGGATTCAACTTCTTCCTGGTTTAGTCTTGGAAGAGTGTAAGTGTCCAGGAAATTATCCATTTCTTCTAGATTTTCCAGTAAATTTGCGTAGAGGTGTTTATAGTATTCTCTGATGGTAGTTTGTATTTCTGTGGTGTCAGTGGTGATATCCTCTTTATCATTTTTTATTGCATCTATTTGATTCTTCTCTCTTTTCTTCCTTTTTAGTCTTGCTAGTGGTCTGTCAATTTTGATGATCTTTTCAAAAAACCAACTCCTGGATTCATTGATTTTTTGGAGGGTTTTTTGTGTCTCTATCTCCTTCAGTTCTGCTCTGATCTTAGTTATTTCTTGCCTTCTGCTAGCTTTTGAATGTGTTTGCTCTTGCTTCTCTAGTTCTTTTAATTGCGATGTTAGAGTGTCAATTTTAGATCTTTCCAGCTTTCTCTTGTGGGCATTTAGTGCTATAAATTTCCCTCTACACACTGCTTTAAATGTGTCCCAGAGATTCTGGTATGTTGTCTCTTTGTTCTCATTGGTTTCAAAGAACATCTTTATTTCTGCCTTCATTTCTTTATGTACCCAGTAGTCATTCAGGAGCAGGTTGTTCAGTTTCCATGTAGTTGAGCGGTTTTGATTGAGTTTCTTAGTCCTGAGTTCTAGTTTGATTGCACTGTGGTGTGAGAGACAGTTTGTTATAATTTCTGTTCTTGTACATTTGCTGAGGAGTGCTTTACTTCCAATTATGTGGTCAATTTTGGAGTAAGTACGATGTGGTGCTGAGAAGAATGTATATTCTGTTGATTTGGGGTGGAGAGTTCTATAGATGTCTATTAGGTCTGCTTGCTGCAGAGATGAGTTCAATTCCTGGATATCCTTGTTAACTTTCTGTCTCGTTGATCTGTCTAATGTTGACAGTGGAGTGTTGAAGTCTCCCATTATTATTGTATGGGAGTCTAAGTCTCTTTGTAAGTCTCTAAGGACTTGCTTTATGAATCTGGGTGCTCCTGTATTGGGTGCATATATATTTAGGATAGTTAGCTCTTCCTGTTGAATTGATCCCTTTACCATTTTGTAATGGCCTTCTTTGTCTCTTTTGATCTTTGATGGTTTAAAGTCTGTTTTATCAGAGACTAGGATTGCAACCCTTGCTTTTTTTTTGTTCTCCATTTGCTTGGTAAATCTTCCTCCATCCCTTTATTTTGAGCCTATGTATGTCTCTGCATGTGAGCTGGGTCTCCTGAATACAGCAGACTGATGGGTCTTGACTCTTTATCCAGTTTGCCTGTCTGTGTCTTTTAATTGGAGCATTTAGTCCATTTACATTTAAGGTTAAGATTGTTATGTGTGAACTTGATCCTGCCATTATGGTATTAACTGGTTATTTTGCTCGTTAGTTGATGCGGTTTCTTCCTAGCTTCGATGTTCTTTACATTTTGGCATGTTTTTGCAATGGCTGGTACCGGTTGTTCCTTTCCATGTTTAGTGCTTCCTTCGGGGTCCCTTGTAAGGCAGGCCTAGTGGCGACAAAATCTCTAAGCATTTGCTTATCTGTAAAGGATTTTATTTCTCCTTCACTTCTTAAACTTAGTTTGGCTGGATATGAAATTCTAGGTTTAAAATTCTTTTCTTTAAGAATGTTGAATATTGTCCTCTACTCTCTTCTGGCTTGTAGAGTTTCTGCCGAGAGATCTGCTGTTAGTCTGATGGGCTTCCCTTTGTGGGTAACCCGACCTTTCTCTCTGGCTGCCCTTAAGGTTTTTTCCTTCATTTCAACTTTGGTGAATCTGGCAATTATGTGTCTTGGAGTTGCTCTTATGGAGGAGTATCTTTGTAGCGTTCTCTGTATTTCCTGGATTTGAATGTTGGCCTGCCCTACTAGGTTGGGGAAGTTCTCCTGGATGATATCCTGAAGAGTGTTTTCCAACTTGGTTCCATTTTCCCCCTCACTTTCAGGCACCCCAATCAGACGTAGATTTGGTCTTTTAACATAATCCCATACTTCTTGCAGGCTTTGTTCATTTCTTTTTCTTCTTTTTTCTTTTGGTTTCTCTTCTCGCTTCATTTTGTTCATTTGATCCTCAATCACTGATACTCTTTCTTCCAATTGATTGAGTCAGTTACTGAAGCTTGTGCATTTGTCACGTATTTCTCGTGTCATGGTTTTCATCTCTTTCATTTCGTTTATGACCTTCTCTGCATTAATTACTCTAGCCATCAATTCTTCCACTTTTTTTTCAAGATTTTTAGTTTCTTTGTGCTGGGTACATAATTCCTCCTTTAGCTCTGAGAAATTTGATGGACTGAAGCCTTCTTCTCTCATCTCGTCAAAGTCATTCTCCGTCAAGCTTTGATCCGTTGCTGGCGATGAGCTGCACTCCTTTGCCGGGGGAGATGCGCTCTTATTTTTTGAATTTCCAGCTTTTCTGCCCTGCTTTTTCCCCATCTTTGTGGTTTTATCTGCCTCTGGTCTTTGATGATGATGACGTACTGATGGGGTTTTGGTGTGGGTGTCCTTCCTGTTTGTTAGTTTTCCTTCTAACAGTCAGGACCCTCAGCTGTAGGTCTGTTGGAGATTGCTTGAGGTCCACTCCAGACCCTGTTTGCCTGGGTATCAGCAGCAGAGGCTGCAGAAGATAGAATATTGCTGAACAGCGAGGGTACCTGTCTGATTCTTGCTTTGGAAGCTTCCTCTCCGGGGTGTACTCCACCTTGTGAAGTGTGGGGTGTCAGACTGCCCCTAGTGGGGGATGTCTCCCAGTTAGGCTACTCAGGGGTCAGGGACCCACTTGAGCAGGCAGTCTGTCCCTTCTCAGATCTCAACCTCCATGTTGGGAGATCCACTGCTCTCTTCAAAGCTGTCAGACAGAGTCGTTTGCGTCTGCAGAGGTTTCTGCTGCTTTTGTTATTGTTTACTGTGCCGTGTCCTGAGAGGTTGAGTCTACAGAGACAGGCAGGTTTCCTTGAGCTGCTGTGAGCTCCACCCAGTTCGAGCTTCCCAGCAGCTTTGTTTACCTACTTAAGCCTCAGCAATGGCGGGCGCCCCTCCCCCAGCCTTGCTGCTCCCTTGCAGGTAGATCACAGACTTCTGTGCTAGCAATGAGGGAGGCTCTGTGGGCGTGGGACCCTCCCAGCCAGGTGTGGGCTATAATCTCCTGGTGTGCCCGTTTGCTTAAAGCGCAGTATTGGGGTGGGAGTTACCCGATTTTCCAGGTGTTGTGTGTCTCAGTTCCCCTGGCTAGGAAAAGGGATTCCCTTCCCCCTTGCACTTCCCAGGTGAGGCGATGCCTTGCCCTGCTTCAGCTCTCGCTGGTCGGGCTGCAGCAGCTGACCAGCACTGATTGTCTGGCACTCCCTAGTGAGATGAATCCAGTACCTCAGTTGAAAATGCAGAAATCACCGGTCTTCTGTGTCGCTCGTGCTGGGAGTTGGAGACTGGAGCTGTTCCTATTCGGCCATCTTGCTCCACCCCTTTCTCCAGGATCTTACCCAAGACCACCCAGATGGTATGTCTATGAGTCTACAAAAGTCACAGCATTACTGGGCTTGGAGTGCCCCCTAATGAACATATGGCTTCAGTAACCAAAGACTTAAATGACAACAGTCAACTCCTTTTGAATACTTGGAAAACCTTCTTTAAAAGAATGGGTATAAACAAGTCAAGACTGTGTAAATTACATTAAATACCTAACTTTTCAATGCCTGGACATTGGCAGACATCTACAAACATCAAGATTATATGGAAAAACGTGACCTCATCAAACAAACTCAATAAGGAACCATGACCAATTCTGGAGTGACAGAGATATGTGGCCTTTCCAACAGGGAATTCAAAATAGTTGTTTTGAGGAAGTTATTCCTTATAACACAGATAAGAAATTCAGAATCCTGTCAGATACATTTAACAAAGAAATTGAAATAATTTTTAAAAACCAAGCAGGAATTGGCCGGGTGCGGAGCCTCACACCTGTAATCCAGCACTTTGAGAGGCCAAGAAGGGCAGAGAGATCGAGACCATTCTTGCTAACACGGTGAAACACTGTCTCTGCTAAAAATACAAAAAAATTAGCCGAGTGTGGTGGCGGGCAACTGTAGTCCCAGCTACTCGGGAGACTGAGGCAGGAGAATGGCCTGAACCAGGGAGGTGGAGCTTGCAGTGAGCCGAGATCACGCCACTGCACTCCAGCCTAGGCAACAGAGCGAGACTCTGGGGAAAAAAAAAAAAAAAAGCAGAAATTCTGGAGCTAAAATATTTATTTGACAAACTGAAAATGCATCAGAGACTCTGAACAGCAGAACTAATTAAGCAGAAGAAATAATTCAGAAACTTGAAGACAGTCTATTTGAAAAAACATAGAGGAGGCAACAGAAAATGAATAAAAAAGAGAGAAGCATGCATATAAGATCTGGAATTTAGCTTCAAATTGTAAGAGTTATTGGTCATAAGGAGGAGGTTGAGAGAGAGCTCTGGGTAGAAAATTTACTCAAAAAGATAATAGAGAACATTACAAACCTAGAGAAATATATCAGTATTCAAGTACAAGAAGGTTACAGAACACCAAGATGTTTTAACTCAAGACTAACTGGGCACACTTAATAATCAAACTTCCAAAGGTCAAGAATAAGAAAAGGATTCTAAAAACAGCAAGAGATAAGAACAAACTACATTTAAGGGAGCTCCAATACATTTGGCAGCAAATTTCTCTGTGGAAATCTTACAAGCCTGGAGAACGCCATGACATATATAAAATGCTGAAAGGAAAAGACTTTTATCCCAGAATATCACATCCAGCAAAAATATCCATCAAACATAAAGAGAAATAAAGAGTTTTCCAGACAAACAAAAACTTAGGGATTTTATAAACTCCAGGCTTGTCCTACAAGAAATGCTAAAGGGAGTTCTTCAGTCTGAAATAAAGAAATGTTAATGACCAAGAAGAAATCATCTGAAGGTACAAAATTCACTCTTAATAGTAAATGTACAGCCAAATACTGAATATTATACCAGTGTAATTGTGCTGTGCAAACTACTTGTATCATCAGTAGGAAGACTAAAAGATAAATCTATTCAAAATAATAACAACTACTTATTAAGATGTAGTATAAAAAGGTATCAACAGGAACAACAAAATTTTAAGAAGTAGGGGGATAAAGCTAAAGTGTAGAATTTTTGTGTGTGTGATTCTCATTCTTTATTTATTATTATTATTATTATACTTTAAGTTCTAGGGTGTAGAATTTTTAATAGTTTTCTTGTTGCTTGCTTTTTGGTTTCTTAGTTTGTTTTAGGTCAGAGTTAAGTTGTCATAATTTAAAAATAAGTGGTTATAATATATTGTTTGCAAGCCTCATGGTAACCTCAAATCAAAAAAACCTACAAGAGATACACATAAATAAAAAGAAATTAATTAAAAAATACTACAGGGAAAAATCACTTTCACACAAAGAACAGAAAGGAAGGAAGGAAGAGAAGACCACAAAACAACCAGAAAACAAATAACAAAATTGCAGGCGTAAGTTCTTACTTATCAATAATAGCACTGAATGTAAATGAACTAAATTCTCCAATCAAAAGAAATAGAGTGGCTGAATGGATAATTAAAAATAAAAGAATTAACTATCCACTGCCAAAAAAAAACAAAAAACAAAAAAAAAAAACACGCTTCACCTATAAAGACACACGTAGAGTGAAAATAAATGGATGGAAAAGAATATTCCATGCAAATGGGAAGAAAATAGGAACAGAATTTGCTATACTTACGTCAGAAAAAGTGTATTTCAAAATGAAAACTATAGGAAAAGTAAAAGAATTTATTATATTGTGATAATGAAGTCAATTCAGTAAGAGAATATAACAATAATAAATATATATTCACCCAACATGAGCACTCAGATACATAAAGCAAGTATTATTAGAGCTAAAGAGAGAGATAGACCTCAATACAATAATAGCGGGAGACTTCAACACTCTACTTTCAGCATTAGACAGACCATTCAGACCTTCCAAAATCAACAAAGAAAAAAAGCAGACTTATTCTGCATTATAGAACAAATGGACCTCATAGACATTTATAGAACATTTCATACAATGGTTGCAGAATACAACATCTTCTGAGCACATGGATCATTCTCAAGGATAGACCATACATTGCACTATAAAATAAGTTTTTAAGTATTCCAAAAATTAGAAATCATATCAAGCATCTCCCCTGACAACAATGTATTAAATTAGAAAGCAATTACAAGAGGAAATTTAGAAATTAACCAAACACATGGAAGGTAAACTATATGCTTCTAAATGACCAATGGGTCAATGAAGAAATTAAGAAGGAAATTTAAAAATTTCAACAAAACAAATGAAAATGGAAACACAATATAGTAAAACCTATGAGACACAGCAAAAGCAGTAGTAAGAAGACAGTTTATAGTAAAAAGCACCTACATCAAAAAAGTAGAAAACCTTCAAATAAACAATACAATCATGCATCTTAAAGAACTAGGCAAGCAAGAGTGAAGCAAACTGAAAATTAGTAGAAAAAAAACGAAGATTAGAGCAAAATAAATGAAATTGTAACAAAAATATACAAAAGATCAACAAAATTAAAAGTTTGTTTTTTGAAAATATAAACAAAATCAACAAATCTTCACCAGACTAAGAAAAAAGAAGATCCAAATACATAAAATGAAAGACAAAAAAAGAAACATTACAACTGATACTGCAAAAAAAATCAAACGATCATTAGAGATTACTATGAGTAGCTATATGCTCATAAATCTAAAAACCTAAAAGAAATGGATAAATATCTAGACAATACAAACTACCAAGATTGAACCATAAAGAAATCCAAAGCATTAATAAATAAATAACAAGTAATGAGACAAAATGATAATATAAATTCTAGCAAATGAAAGCCTGAGTCCCGATGGCTTCATTGCTGAGTTTTACCAAATATTTCAGAAGAATTAATACCCATTCTACTCAAAAACTATTCCAAAAAAAAAAAAAAAACAAAAAAGGAGGATATACCTCCAGACTTATTCTAAGAGGCCAATATTACCCTGATACCTAAATTCTAAAAAGACACATCAAAAGAAAGAAAACTGTAGGCCAATAGCTTTGATGGGCAGTAATGTAAAAATCCTCAACAAAATACTAGCAAATCAATTTCAACAACAAAGTGAAAAGATCATTCATCATGACCAAGTGGGATTTCTCCCTACAATGCAAGAAAGGTTCAACATATGGAAATCAATCAATATGATACACCATATAAATACAATGAAGAAATAAATCATGTGATCCATTCAATTGATGCTCATAAGATACTTCATAAAATTCAACATCCCTTCATGATAGAAACCCTCCAAAAACTGGGAATAGAAGGAACATACCTCCACACAACAAACAGCATACATGAAAGACTCACAGCTAGTATCAAACTGAATGGGGAAATTCTGGGAGCTTTACCTCTACTATCTAGAACACGACAAGGATGTGGGTCAAAAACTAGGTGCCTTTGGGTGGTGGTGGAGTGAGAAGACTAGTGGTGGCCCAGACGCCATGAGGGACCCTTAGGGTTTGGAGGGCCTGAGAAGGTGGGTTATGGATACAAATATACCCACCTCTTTAGGCCGTGGAGCCTTGGGGATCCGAGTCCTTGCATGACTGCTTTGTCCCAATTGGGCGAGACCTACATAGTCCTGATGACAAGGAACAAAGGAATTAATGGGCTAGGAAGGTGAGTGGACTCCCAGACGATCACAGGTAGAATGGTCAGCAGGCGGTTGGGTGGTGGGTCTTCATTCTACCAGACCATTGTCTTATAAGAGAAAACTTATAGAATGACATACCACATTTGGCCAATTGGAAATGCCCCAACCCTCTTTGCAAAGATTTACTGGCTGTTTATAGAAGGCCTGTGTATATAATATGTAAAAGTTGTTCTCAACTTTCACCCAAACCTTTTAAAAGAAAACATTTGCTACATCTACTTTTCTAGGTGTAAAGAGGTTGCCGACTTATGATGAAGTAGAGTGAGAAAATCATGCATCTTGTAAATTCTCATTTTTTAAAAACTCATAGAAAATAAATGTCTTTTGAGAATGAATTTTTGAAATGGCATTGTTAGACCATTTCTGAAAGCAACACCAGAAGCGACATGTCAACATTTGTTCAGTGGACATGGAGCAGAAGACTTGAGGAGGAAGAGAAGGTGGTTGTGTGCCAGATTGGTCATATTTAGAAGTCATTTTTATATCACAACCATTGTTTTTTTGTGCATTTTATTCCTCACTACTGTATATATGATTGACATTGCTAAATACTTTTTTGAAATACCTAGTTTTTCTAGATATTCTGAAGTGCCTTATATGTGTTAAAATTAAAGGCAGTAAAATAACATATTTTGTAATTATATTTTTGTTAAAATTTACATGAAATGTTGTTTTTGGGGGGAAATGACCAAACCACTTCTTGAGTAATACATATTATGTTTATGCACTAGTTCGGGGAAGAGGAAGGAGGAGGAAGTGCACAGAGCTTGATGCCAGTGTGCTTATAGTGAGGTAAACATGGTAAAACACTGTCTCCACTAAAAATAAAAAAATCAGTCAAGTGTGGTGGTGGGTGCCTGTAATTCCAGTTACTCAGAAGGCTGAGTCAAGAGAATCCCTTGAACCTGGGAGGCGGAGGTTGCATTGAACTGAAATTGTGCAGCTGAACTCCAGCCTGGGCAATAGAGTGAGACTTGGTCTCAAAAAAAAAAAAAAAAAAAATTTAACCATTGTCCCTATATCTGTGCATTTTGTTTTACTTATTTGAGTAAATAGTATATATCAAGAAAAATCAAGCCCCAATTTACAACATCTTGTTTTTCTAGATGTTAAAGAGGTTGCCAGTGTATGACCAAAGTAGAGTTAGTAAACTAATATATTTTGTGTATTTTGATTTAAAATTCCTAGGGGAAAAAATGTCTTCTGAAAATTTAAGCACTACTACTTGCTGGGTTGATGAAAATGGGAGGGTTTATAGGCTAGAATGTTCATATTTGTAAGACTCCTTCAAATTATAACTATTGTTGCATGTGTGCAGCTTATTCAAGAAAGTTGGGTATATAGTCGACAAATTAACATCTTACCTGAAACATTTAGTCTATCTAGATATTTGAAGTGCCTCACATATATTAAATGTAGAGGCAGTAAAATATCACTTTGTAAATATATTTTTGCTAGAATTCATAGTAAGTATTGTCTTTTGGAATTCAAATTGTTAAACTGCCTCTGTGAGCAGTATAGTACCGTCTATACTTGTTTAGAACAAACTGCAAAAGGTAATATATGGTTGTGTTCATATTTGGACATTTTCACACACCATTTTCCAATATGTTTTGTGCATTTTCTTTTGCTTGTGCTTATAGTATATATAATTGATAAATGAGTCCTAATCTTGCAATATCTAGTCTCTAGATGTTAAGGAGTTTACCAGTGTATGACAAAGGTCTTAGTAAAGTCAGCGCATTTTGCGCATTTTGTGATGAAATTCATAGGAAAGCTTGTCCTCCATAAGTGACTTTTGGATATGAATTTGTTCAATAACTCTTAAGCTTGTACTTGCCCACTGGTTTGAAGACAGAAAGAAGTGAAGGGGGAATGGCTCAAGGCCAAAATGGTCATATTTAGAAGACACCTCATATTATCACCATTGTTGTACGCATATAGTTTTACAGTGCTGTGTACATAGTGGACAAGTCAATGTGAAATATTTATCCATTTTAGATATTTAGAAGTGCTTGATGTATTTAAATTAGAAGTAGTAGGATAACAGTTTTTGTAAACAAAAACTGATAGAAAATACTCTGTTTGAAAGTGGAATTGTTAAACCAACCCTGTGAACAGTGTGTTCTCTGTACTTGTTCACTGACTTGAGGGAGGTGGGAGGAAATATATTGAAAAATGTGTTTTTGCTAGTGTGCACTAGAAAATTTAAGTTTATCTATCACCCTGTATGTTGTGTTCATTTCATTTATTTTTGGTATACTGTATATATTGTATATACACTGAACAAATGATTCCTAATATTATAATATCTACTCTGTAGATATTAAAGAGGTTGCCAATAAATGATGAAAATAGAGTTGGTAAACTAACACATTTTGTACACTTTGTCTTAAAATTCATAGAAAGATTGTATTCTGAAAAGAAATGGAAATGAAATGATAACATCAGCTCTAAGTGACACAAGTGCCTGTATCCACTGGGTTGGTTGTGAAGAAAAGTTGGAAGAAATTAAGGAATCTATACTAGAATGTTTCTGTTTAGAAGACACCCGATGTAACCAGTGTTATAAGTGTGTCATTTATTCAAAACCACTCGGTATATAGTGGACAAACTTAAGTCTTTATTTGAAACACTAGTCTTTTTTTCTTTTTAATTTTACCTTACATTCTGGGATACATGTGCAGAACGTGCAGGTTTGCTATATAGGTATATATGTGCCATGGTGGTTTGTTGCATCTGTCAACCCATAATCTAGGTTTTAAGTCCCACATGCATTAGGTATTTGTCCTAATGTTCTCCCTCCCCTTACCCTCCACTCCCCGACAGACCCCAGTGTGTAACGTTCCCCTCCCTGCATGCAAGTGTTCTCATCGTTCAACTCCCACTTATGAGTGAGAACATGTGGTGTCTGGTTTTGTATTCCTGTGTTAGTTTGCTGAGAATGATGGCTTCCAGTTTCATCCATGTCCCTGAAAAGGACATTAACTCATTCTTTTTTGTGGTTGCATAGTATTCCATATTTGGGTTGGTTCCAAGTCTTTACTATTGTAAATAGTGATGCAATAAATGTACATATGCGTGTGTCTTTGTAGTCGGATGATTTATACTCCTTTGGGTATATACCCAGTAATGGGATTGCTGGGTTAAATGGTATTTCAGGTTCTAGATCCTTGAGGAATCATCACACCGTCTTCCACAATGGTTGAACTAGTTTACACTCCCACCAACAGTGTAAAGGAATGCCTATCTCTCCACATCCTTGCCAGCATCTGTTGTTTCCTGACTTTTTAATAATGGCCATTCTAACTGGCATGAGATGGTATCTCATTGTGGTTTTGATTTGCATTTCTCTAATGACCAGTGATGATGAGCTTTTTTTCATGTTTCTTGGCCACATAAACGTCTTCTTTTGAGAAGTGTCTGTTCATATCCTTTGCCCACTTTTTGATGTGCTTTTTTTTCTTGTAAATTTGTTTAAGTTCCTTGTAGACTTTGGATATTAGACCTGTGTCAGATGGGTAGATTGCAACAATTTTCTCCCATTCTGTATGGGAGAAATTCTCATACAGAGAACAGGGGGAATGTTCTCCCATTCTAAATGTTCACTTTAGTCTTTCTAGATATTTAGAAATGCACACAATATGTTAAGATTAGAGTCAGTAAAGAACACATCGTGTAGATATCATTTTGATTCATATGAAATATTGTCATTTGAAAATTGATGAAGCCATTTCTCAGAGAAGTATACATTATTATGTTTGTGCTGTTCCTGGGAAGAAGAAGAAAGTACAAAGAGCTTTATACTAGTGTTTTTATGATGAGGCACGATCGACCATTGTCCCTTATGTCTGCATTTGTTTTACTGTGTTGTGTATATAGTGTATATAAATACACAAATAAGTCCTAATTTGCAACATACAAATAATAAAGAGGTTGCCAGTGTATGACAAAAGTAGAGTAAGTAAATTAATACATCTAGTGCATGTTGTGTTAAAATTTATAGGAAAGACTGTTCTTAAAAGCACTTGCATAAGTGAAATTGTTAAAAATCCCCTCTAAGCATTACAGATGATTATTCCTGTCCATTGGGTGGATAGAAGTGGGAAGGGAAAAGAGTCTAGGCCAGGATGTTTCTATTTAGAAGACATTTTCAAACTATAGCCTGTGTTATACATGTGCAACATTTATTCCACTAAATAGTGCTACTCTGTATTTAGTGGAAAACTGAAGTGCTATTGGAAACATATAGCCTTTCTAGAAACATATAGCCTTTCTAGACATTTAACATAGGTTAAAGTGGAGGGCTAAAGTAACACCTTTTATGCATTTTTTAATTTCCTAGGAGTGGTTGTTTTTGGAAATGAAATTGTTAAATTTGATGTTTTGAAGAGTAAGCTAGCTGTTCATTAGGTGGTGGATGGAGGGAGGAGAAAGCATAGGCCGGGCGCGGTGGCTCACGCCTGTAATCCCAGCACTTTGGGAGGCCGAGGCGGGCGGACCACAAGGTCAGGAGATCGAGACCACGGTGAAACCCCGTCTCTACTAAAAATACAAAAAATTAGCCGCGCGCGGTTGTGGGCGCCTGTAGTCCCAGCTACTCGGGAGGCTGAGGCAGGAGAATGGCGTGAACCCGGGAGGCGGAGCTTGCAGTGAGCCGAGATCGCGCCACTGCACTCCAGCCTGGGCGACAGAGCGAGACTCCGTCTCAAAAAAAAAAAAAAAAAAAAAAAAAAGAAAGCATGCAAGGAGAAGGATTCTGTGACTGTGAGTTAGATTAGTTTAAATGGTTTAACCATTTTTCTATATGTGCATTTTAGTTAATATTGTTGTGTTTTAAAAGATAAACAATTCCCAATGCTCAAAGTATGTTAAAAGTAGAGTAGTAAAAAAAAAAAAAAAAAAAAAAAAATCCATTTAGAAATGTCCTTTTGTTAGTTTTTAGAAAGACCCGTCTTCTGGGAGTAAACTTCATTAGCCTACCATTTGGAGTTAGACATAGTCCCATACTTAGCCACTGGGATGGTGGAAGATGGAGAAGATCAAGCGTGAAGGAAAAATCTCTCCTGTAGTAACTCTATATCTAAAGATGGTTTTAGATGATAACCGTAGGTCTACATTAGCATTTTTAGCAAAGTTCCTATGTTTATTGTGGACAAAGTACATTATTGCAACATGTAATCTTTCTGAATGTCCTGAGTGAAAACGTATGACAAAAAGTAGAGCTAGTGAATTAACCAATTTGTAAATAACTTTTTGTTATATTTAATAGAAAATATGCATCTTGGACATAGAATTGTTAAACTACCTCTGAGAAGTGTATGTCAGGATTTCTTTATTAGATAGACAATAGAGGGACAGAAGTAAGCATAAAGAGAGAGAAGTATGCAGATGTGTTCATATTAACATTTTGATGATAGCCATTGATATATGTTAATCTCTTTGGGCTGTACTATAAAAATACATTAAGTAATTCAATGGAAACATATCTTTCTGATAATGTTTTAATGAACTAATTAGCTCTGCTAATAAATTATCTTAGAAACATCATATTTAGTGTATTCTGTCGTTTTATGTTTTATCTTAAATTGGGCATTAAGAGAATGAAGTATTTTAATCAGAACTCTACCAATATTTTTATCTAGAGGCATGCTGCCATTTTTGCTTTCTATAAAATTTTTGTTTCAAGAAAGGCAGGATAATATTTTTTTTCTAACATACTGACTTGGTGTAGTGTATTCTTGGTTATCAAAATTCTCATATAGCTTTGGAAGCTTTCTTTTTTTTTTTTTTTCTTCAAGACAGAGTCTCACTCTGTCGTTCAGGCTGAAGTGCAGTGGTGCAAACTTGGCTCAGTGAAACCTCCATCTCCCAGGTTCAAGCAATTCTCCTTCTGCAGCCTCCTGAGTAGCTGGGATTACAGGCATGCACCACCATGCCCAGTTAATTTTTGTCTTTTTAGTAGAGATGGAATTTCACCAGGTTGGCCAGGCTGGTCTCGAACTCCTGATCTCAAGTGATCCACCCGCCTCGGCCTCCCAAATTGCTGGGATTACATGTGTGAGCCACTGCACCTGGTCTGGAATTTTGAATTGGTAAATATTCATGTGTGTGAAAAAGCATGGCACATACTATACAACCTCAATCTCATAAAATTGAATGTTTTATCTATATATACACAGACCTAGAAAGACATGGCAAACCGTAAACTGCTGGTGATTGTGAATAACTTTGTTCTTTGCTTCTTGTGTTTTTTAGTTTCTTATAATGCACATATTAACTTTTTAAGAATAAAGGCTATTTTGAAAATCTGAAAGAAAAATCAGTATTGTTTAACTTTGCATACTACCTAAAGCAATCTATGGATTCAATGACATCCCCATGAAAATATCAATAACATTCTTCACAGAAATAGAGAAAATAATCCCAAAATTTATATGGAATCACAAAATACTCAGAATATCCAGAACTATCCTGGGCAAAAAGAACAAAACTGGAAGAATCACATTAACTGACTCGAAATTTTACTCTAGAGCTACAGTAACTAAACCAGCATGGTACTAGCATAAAAACAGACACGAACTAATGAAACAAAATAGAGAAACCAGAAATAAATTTATACATCTACAGTGAACTCATTTTCAACAAAGGTGCCAAGAATATTTATACATTGGGAAAGGGCAGTCTCCAATAAATTGTCCTGGGAAAACTGATATTCATACGCAGAGGAATGAATCTAAAACCCTATTTTTCACCTTTTGCAAAAATCAAATAAAAAATGGTTAAAGATTTAAATCTAAGACCTCAAACTGTGAAACTACTAAAAAAATTGAGGAGTCTCTCCGGGTTATTAAACTGTGCAAAGATTTCTTATGTAATATCCTACAAGCACAAGCAAGAAAGGAAACAATGAACAAATGGCATCATATCAATTAAAGAGCTTCTGTCCAGAAAAGGAAACACTCAACAAAGTGAGGAACAACCCCCAGAATGGGAGAAAATATTTGCAAACTATCCATCTGACAAGAGATTAATAACTAGAATATATGACGTGTTCAAACAACTCTATAGGAAAAAACCTAAACCTAACAATCTGATTAAAAAATGGGCAAAAGATGTGAATAGATATTTCTCAAAAAAAGACATACAAATGGCAAACAAATACATGACCAGGTGCTCAACATCATTGATCATCAGAGAAATGTAAATGACAGCTACAAAGAAATATCATCTCACCCCAGTTAAAATGGCTTTTATCCAAAGCACAGGAAATCACTATGAAGAACAGTTTGGAGGTTCCTCAAAAAAATAAAACTACAGCAACCACGTGATTCAGCAATTCCACTGCTACGTATATAACAACAAAAAAGAAATCAGTACAAGAAGACAGTATCTGCACTCCTATGTTTGTTGCAGCACTGTTCACAATAGCCAAGATTTGGAATCAACCTGTGTTCATCAGCACACAAACAGATAAAGAAAATATGATATATATACACAACGGAGTACTATTCATTAATAAAAGAGAATGAGATTCTGTCATTTGCAACAACATGGATAGGACTGAAGATCATTATGTTACGTGAAATAAGGCAGGCACAGAAAGACAAACATTACATGTTCTCACATTTTTGTAGGAACTAAAAATTAAAATAATTGAACTAATTGAGATAGAGAGTGGAAAGACATTTATCGGAGGCTGGAAAGGGTAGTGAGAGGTTGGGCATGGTGGATGGAGTGGGGATGATTAATGTGTACAGAATTAGTTAGAAAGAATAAGATCCAGCATTTTATATCAAAATAGGGTGACTACAGTCAATAATAACTTACTCATACACTTCAAAATGACTAAAAGAGTATAATTGGATTGTTTGTTAAACAAGAATAAATGCTTGAAGTGATGGATACCCCATTTACCTTGATGTGATTGATTATTAAACATTGTATGCCTGGGTCAAAGAATATATATATATATATATCTGCTATGTACCCACAAAAATTAAATTAAAAAAAAATCTAAAAACAGAACTACCATATGATTCAACAATCCCACTGCTAGCTATATACCCAAAATAAAGGAAATCAGTACATCAAAGAGATATCTACACTTTCATGTTTATTACCGCATCATTCACAACAATCAAGATTTTGATGTAACCTAAGTGTCACAAAAAATGAACAGGTAAAGAAAATGTGGTACATATACACAATGGAGTGCTATTTAGCCACAAAAATAATGAGATTTTGTCATCTGCAACTACATGAAACTGGAGGACATTATATTAAGTGAAATAAGCCAGGCACAGAAAGACAAACTTTGAGTGTTCTCACTTGGTTGTGGGAGCTAAAAAACAAAACAAACTCATGAAGATAGACAGTAGAAAGATGGTTACCAGAGGCTTTGAAGGGTAGTGAGGGTAGAAAAGGGAAGAGGGGATGGTTAGTGGACACAAAAGTATAGTTAGATAGAATGTATACAATCTAGTATTTGATAGCAGAACAGGGTGACTACAGTGAACAATAATTTATTGTGCATTAAGAAAATTAAAGGAGTACAATTAGGGTGTGTATAATGCAAAGCAAGAATAAATGCTCGAGGTTATGGATACTCTATTACTCTGATGTGGTTATTGCATATTGTATTGTATGCCTGTATCAAAGTAGCTTATGTACCCCATAAATATATGCATCTATGATATAGCCACAAAAAATAAAAATAAAAAAATTATAGTTAAAAAAAAATAAAAAACTCCCATGGACCATACAACATAGCTACTGGTCCTCTTTGTTCTTAGCTGCACAAGGTTGAATAAGAAGAAATGACGGCAAGTAATGCCTTTCCCTAGATCTTGGCAGTGAAGCCTTATGTACAATTGTGCAAGTAATCATGAAGATGATGATAAGTCACCTTTTTTAGGAACTTTGAACAATCAAAGTTTCACTTGAGTCAAACATTAAAACATAAGTCCACACACATCCAGCTCATTTTGTCAATAGACAAAAGTATACTACAAAAAAAGAAAAAGCTTAGATTCTTCGAGCCCCATCCACAGACTGTAAAAAGCTGTGATATTAGAGTTTAATTTCAGGATCTTTTGACTATTCTGGTGAAGGAATGCCTACAGAGAAACCATGACATTGAATTAATAGGACAATCAAGAAGAGTCTACAAAGTTTCTAAATTTTTTTTGAGATTTCATAGATAATGCAGAGGCTTATTTAATCAAATCACCTAAAGAAAACCCATCTTAGAATTGTCTCTGATATTTCATGCCAAGATCAAAAGATCTTTCAGCCAAGTCCTGTATACTCTAGAAGATCTGAACTGATTCTCTGAAGACATGACTGTCTCTGGAATCTAATGGGTAAATTTGCAAGAATCATGGAAGAAATGCCAATGAAGGGGATAACTAGGATTCATTTTACCAAAATAACTGTGAAATAAGTGCTTGTGTTCTCACTTTTAGATTTGACTTCACTCCAGAAAAAAAGGCATGTAGTCACTTGCTAGCTTCTATACTTAATAATAATCAACAAAAAATTATTATCATGCTTTAGTTCATATGACATTTCAGAGACTACTGTGTTTGCTAGGAACCAGTAAATTTTGAAATTTTCACAGCATCCATAGGTCATGATAATCAACATATAACTAAGTTCACTAAGGAGAAGCAAGATTGTTTGATTTTCCCCAGATAGTAATATAGAAATGATGATGATGATGATGATGATGATGGAGGAAGAATATAACATTTACTTATTAAAATGTTACCATCTTATCTTGGAAGAGGTATATGTATTATTTCATTAAATTCTCACATGACCCTGTGAGGTATAGGACCTATTACTGTAACTATTTCATAGATGAAAAAAATGAGGTAAAAAAGAGGTTAAGTAATTTGCCTAAGGTTATATAACTACTATTTTGCAGAGCTGAGATTAAGATCCCAGGCAGTCTGACTTCCATGGTCTGTATAACTCCCTTAGCTACTGCTAATGATTGGCTAAATTAGGACTTGAGAAAAAAATTCTTAACTGTAACACTAATGCTCTTTCCATTCTACAATTCAGAAGGCTCCTTGCACCACCAAATAAGTTTGGAGTCAATGCTTTGAAAGGATGATGGTCAGAGGGATTGTGTCTTTGTGGAGAGAGGTAGGTTTCTGAAGCCTGCAGCCAGTAAAATCTGCTTATAGCCCTGAGCACTCAGAACTAAAGTATTCCACCAAGGGAAAAGCAGTAACACAGCAGCTAAGTGTGTTTGAAGGAAAATTTGAAGGTGGCCCTCCTAGTCTGTACTGCCACTTGATAAGCACAAAGTGGAGGAGGAGGATGGAGTTAGCATATCCCCTTTACAAATTGGTTTCTCTATGTCTCATCTCATAATCTCTTGAGCGACTGTTTCCATAGACACCCACACTTCAGTTTCCCAGCTTAACCACATTTGAACAAGAATGCAGGCTTTGGCTTCAGCAGCTGTAAACTGTTTTACCATGTGTCTAACAGGCATGGCTTATCTACCTTCCTGTCTGTGTGCAACAGAACAGAGGGGTGGGAGCAGTTCAACGAACAGTAATGCAGCAGTAATGCAACATTAGGAGTTTCAAAGCTAAACAAACCCAACTTGATCCATATGAAACAAGGCAAAAGCAGACAAAAAATGAGTGACTTTTTTTCATCCTTGGCTTTCGGGAGTGGGGGTGGGGCAATAGTGGTTTGAAGTTGGCTGTTTCACAAGTGTAAAATGAAAGCGCAAGCCCTTTTTATTTTTTTCTTTCTGAAACAGAGCTGTGGGTCCCTGGGGACTCAGAGGGGAAGGCGATAGAGTGTGGGAGTCTGTGTGGGCACTGAAAGAAACCTAGAACATAAGTTAATGAAATTCACAGCCCACAAAGCTGTGCTTTAATTTTGAACTTGAACCAGCAACAGTTAAAGAAAATAATCGAATTAAATTAGGTTTGAAATCACTTGTCTGCTGAGAATATAGGAAACTAACAATGTAGTAGAAGTTTCCATACAAAGGAAAAAGAAAAATAATAATCTTAAAAATTTACTCTTGTGAAAAAAAAACCACACTTGTCAATTGGCCTAGGAATTTCAGTTATAGCCATAACAAAAATGTATGAACACACACACACACACACACACATAAAAACACACATATAATTAAGAGGGATTCGTGTACATCCACTACACAAACCATGCTAATTTCTATACATCCCACTTGAACACAGCATGCATACGAATGTTCCTCATATTAGGGATTGCTTTGAACTTCAATGTAACCAACCAGACAAATATTCTTGGCCTTGATGAAACCCAAGTCACAAAGAGTACATGATGAGGGATTACATGCATTAAAATAACAAACACATATTTCAATTAATGTAATATTCATAATAACCCTATGAATTAGTTTCTATTATTATTATATTTTACAGATGAGGAAACTGAGGCACAGAGGTGTTGAATGACTTGCCAAAAGTCACACTGCTAAGAAAGAGAGCCGAGACATATTTTGACATCAGTCTGGTACCGAAGTCTGTGTTCTCAACCATTATAATTAGCAAATGGAAAGAAAGTTTCATAGTCCAGTAGAAAGAAGTGGATGCCGAACCAGTCCCACTCTTTTCCTCTCCTAAGTGTCTAGATATTTTTGTGAGATGCTGTTCTATGTTAGTGAGTAGGTGGGTGGGAATTAAGATGGTGGGGATATTTTTGGTGGGGTGGCTTTAAAAGTAATTGCTATTTGACAAGAGAATGAACCTTTTGTAATGAACTCAGCAGAGACTCTTCCTCTTGCTTAGTCTTTGACTGTTAAAACAATGAATGATCTAGATGTTCCTTTAGATTGCATTTCCTTAAACAGAGGAAAAACATGCTTCAAATGATTTTTGAGAATACTATTTTATCCAAATACTCAAGGTTCATTTTCCCTTGGTTATTATTTCCTGGTTTGTGGAGAGAATTTGGCATCCATGATCTTCTGTTCTAATTTGCTAGAATTGGGATTTAACTGTAATATTTGTATTCACAGGCAAGCTAGTTGGTGGATTACCATTTGTTCTAGACAGATTAAGGCACTCTTTATGTAGCCAGTTTTTTCTGTATTCTGTTGTGCTCAAGGAATCTTACCCCAGCTAGTTGAATCTCCACAAATGGGCATATGTTTGCATTTGTAAGTAAAATCTTTGATAAGCAAAATGTTGTCAACTTTCCTCAGATTCTTCTTTCAGAGAAGTTTTAATGTTGTCACTCTCTCTGAGTAAACTTTGGGATATTGGAAATGTGTAAACTAAGCATAACAGTGTTTTCCTTTGAATACTCCCTATACAAATACAATAGTAAAACAGATGAAACAGAGAAACCAAAACTGTCTAAAGATAGGCAATTCTGATAGTGCTCTCACTCACCTTAGTCATAAATGAAATGCACAAAGTAGTTAGAATAATTTGGCCTTGTCTATGAGCCGACTTTATTATTGTTTATCATTTCTTGCTTGTGTTGCTTTATTTAATTGCAAGGAGAAATTATCACAAACGATTGAGGCTTTTCTTGTTTATCTATTGATAGTATTTAAATGGTGGCTAAGGGACAAGAAAGCAGGAATATTTTTGAAAGGTGGTATGACATAAATATCAGTTAAACAAAAACTCAATAATAGGCACATCTAAGTCAATAAAGTTGGTATAAATAAAGTTGGTATAAATAAAGGGGACAAAGAAATATCTCAGGTTTTAAGGCAGAGTTCTTTTTATTATTTCTTCTGGTTGCAGTCTTGGGCCTGCATATAGGTGCTAAGGACTTAGTAGCTGAGCTATGATTCTTATTGAGCAGATCTAAGAGCCTGACCGTCAGCAAGGAGTTTTGCCTTTAGGATAAGTAAACCGTGAAAGTGGATACAAGGGTACTTATTGAACAAATTAAGTTTCCCATATAAAGTGTTTAGAATATTTCCTGTGGAAAATAGTGGTCACCCCTTCTGATGTGGCAGCATGAGATGTTGAATGGCATAACAATGTAATATGATTATCATTATCTTAGAAATAGCGCAAAAGTTATTTAACATCAATATTACCACTTGAAATACATCACCAACTATCTACACATGAAGCAGAATTACTGAAAATTTTAAAATGAAGGATAAGAGGCTTACAGATGGTGGGAAATTTTATGATTAAATGAAAGTATTGAGTTCCTTGAATAGGAAATGGTTTTCAACAAACAAGTGCCCATAAGTTGCATTTGGGGATTACTAGTGATTTGAAACATATATATTTTTCTAATGAGGAAAAGCCAAGAAATCCCTGAAGTCTCCACTTATAAAACTCATGAATTTTTATAACCTGAATTCATAAGCTGAATTCAGGCTTCTCATGAATGCCTTACATTCTTGGATAATACTCACTGCTGCCTATGAAATATTACCTGATCATTTGCCCAGGCCATGAACATGTTTCACCCCAGATTGGGGATTGCATGAATTCAGATTTCAGTCACACTTAAAGAGAAATTGGAACAGGCAGGCGTTGAAAGACTATGATTCAACTTGGGAATTAACCCCCCAAAAAGTCAGGGAAATACAAGGAAGAGGAAAGAGAAAGTGTGAGATAGGGGACAAATTGTGTTAGTCAGACTTTCTCTAGGTCCTCATATGAATAGGTGGCTATTTTGAGATCCTCATCACTGAACGCTACAGAGAGAAGCTGCTATGCAAAAAATAAAAATTAAAGAAGAGGTATACACTCTATATGAATACACATGCAAAGTCATGGATTTGTTAATGAAATTTAAGATACCGGGGCCAAATTGGAAATAACTATTTTTTATTTCTAGACTACTGATTAGTCACATCAGCACTGATCCATTTATTTCACTTAACCTCCTTTTTCACTAAAACTTGTAAACAGAGGCAAATAGAGAGTCATCAAGAGGTGACAGAAATAACTAGAACATTCAGAAGGTTTTTAAAAATGGTACCATCAGAACTGTGAAAAGATGTCCCCAGAGTAAAAGAACAGTGTGGGTGGCACTACTCAGTCTTAGTGGGAAATGAAAGGAAGAATATTTTTATATACAATCCTATGCCACCCCAAGGTGTCAATGAACTCATTTCTCTTTTCTCCTAACTAAATGCAAAAAGCACACACTTAAGTGCTTTTGTTTATTCGCTTAAAAACAGACAAATGTAAGTTACATTTACCATGTTGCCTCATCAAACTATCATTGTGTTTTGATTTCTAAGGTAAGAAATATTTATAAATTATTAAACATAGTGAAATTCTTTTCCACTGATAATTTCTAAAATTATTATCATAATTTTGTCATATTTTTTCATACCCAAACATCTAAAATAACCTTTACCCACTGCATCCATATTCTTATTCTGTCTCTTAAAACCTGGCTTCAACATTTTCTAAAGAAAATACTCACTTGATGGTCACTAGCGGCTTCCCAATTAATATATAATGTGATGTTTCCTCAAGTCATCATTATTCATGACGTTTTTAAAGTGGTTTACACTATTCATCACCACTTTTTGGAGCTTTGCTTCCTTAGTTTTCTTAAGTAGCTATACTGATATTGCTACCTTTTGTCTATTTCCTTTTGTTCTCTTTTTCTGGGTAAACTCCCCCTCTGCTCAGCACTTAAATATTGTTCTTCCCCATATTACTTCCCAGGCAATTATTGTTCTCCTCATGCTGCCTATTCATGCTAGACACATTTACTTTTATGATTTCAACTACCACCTCAATACTGATGATTCCTAAATCTCTAATTCTGGCCTGGTCTTCTTTCTCCTTTGGTTACCAGTGATATGCTAGAATCTGTTTTGATAAGAGACAAAAGGATAGCTGAAAATATGTTGTTCTTAACTCTTCTGGCTTTATCAATGTTTGGAGGGAATTTATTGCCATATTATATGTTATTGAAAGTGAAAATCTGAGGTTTCATCATCTGAAAACAAAACAAAACAAAATAGTGTGCAATGGTCTATTTAGTCATATTCTCAAACTAGGTAGGTCAAAAGTTTTGCTTATATAAACCTCAGATGGATTCCCTCTACCAGTTTACACCAGGATAGCAAAGAAGCTTCTTCCAGAGGTGCTCAGTTTTCAGGTTAGGTTGGGAGAATGAGACTGTGCATGCTTTTCAAGATATATCTGAACATTGAAGGAAGTGTTCAGGACTATTACCTCTACCTTTTGTTGTATTCTCTAAAACCCTTTCTAGTGCTACTTCCAGTGACAAACTAGTCCAGATAGAACCTAGGATCTCATAGGACACCAAAATATCTTAGCTCTAGAGTTATGCCGCCTACTCTGCTTCTAATGTAAAATATAAATCACAAGTACCTCTCTGGCTAGTTCTCAATTTTGTCTTCTCCTAAATAAGGATACTAGTACCTACTCTGCCTACCTTCCTAGGTTGTGTGAAACTTAAGAAGTAAATAAAATTATAGGTACTAGGGCCAGGGTGGTGGCTCATGCCTGTAGTCCCAGCACTTTGGGAGGCCGAGGCAGTAGGGAGATCACTTGAGATCAGGAGTTCGAGACCAGCCTGGCCAATATGGTAAAACCCTGTCAAAAAAAAAAAAAAAAGAAAAAAAAAAGCTGGGTGTGGCATGGGGGCTTGTGCCTGTAGTCCTAGCTACTCAGGAGGCTGAGTTGGGAGAGTCACTTTAACCTAAGAAGTGAAGGTTGCAGTGAGTCGAGGTTGTGCCACTGCACTCCAGTCTGGGTGACACAGTGAGACTCTGTCTCAAAAACAAACAAACAAACAAAAAAAAGTAGAGGTGCCATTCACATGTAAAAGACCCTCATTCATTTCTATTGTTCAAAGATCCAACAAAAACGCAACCTTGATAAATGTTGACATGGGTTGAAAAATCATAGATTCCTGAGCGAAGTGTTAAAGAATTCCATTCACCCTAGTGAAGCAAAGGTAGGTGGGTGTCATAAACCCTAAGGGATTTTTTAAAATACTGAATCTTGGTACACTGCTTTCTTTCTTTCTTTCTTTTTTTTTTTTTTGAGACGGAATCTCGCTCTGTCACCCAGGCTGGAGTGCAGTGGCGCGTTCTCAGTTCACTGCACCCTCCACATCCCGGGTTCACGTCATACTCCTGCCTCAGACTGCCGAGTAGCTGGGATTACAGGTGTGCACCACCATGCACAGCTAATTTTTGCATTTTTAGTAGAGATGGGGTTTCGCCATGTTGACCAGGCTGGTCTTGAACTCCTGACCTCAGGTGATCCACCACCTCAGCCACCGAAAGTGCTGGAATTACAGGCATGAGTCACAAGCCCGGCCCTGCTTTCTTTGAGGGACATTTGGAATTGCCTCTGCATGGTGGCCATAACGGATCTTTTGTTTGGAACATTAGCTTCTTCTTTTAGCTTTATTTTGAACTTCAGATGCTCCAATGGATCCTTACCATTCATGGTTCACACATTCCACAATAGTAGAGAATCTATGTCCCAGCTTGTAAAACAACCATGCGGCCCCAGATTTTAGGCGATCATTTGAGGCTTACTCTACCCATCAGCTGAAGATGGCATTTAGATGAGCATTTATAGTGAAATGAGAATGCCTGGTTTGTCTGTCTTAAAGTTCTGACACCAAAAACGTATATTTTAAAATAGATTTTTTAAAAATATATTTGTTGCAGTGATTTCCAAGAAGAGCAATGTAATTATGTGGGAAGACACTCTTTCATTTGGAAGGTGAATAACTCTTGTTGAAAATGACTTAGGCAGAGCTGACACTTTTGGAATAAGTAAGGACTCAGTACTAAAACACATAGCACTGAGTGGAAGATGGAGAAGAAGGAGGTAGAGATAAAATAACTTTATAATTTCATTCTTCATTAAGTCACAATTGATGAAATCACAAAATCTAAGGGCAACCTTGAGGTTATCTGGTCTTGTATTTCTCAAATTTTAATCATTTTGTACCTCCTGCATGCTTTTTTCATACTTGCTTATCACCACTTAATATGTATAGTGGTATGCATATATTTTTTAACTTAGGCAATTTAAATTTTATTTAAAGTTATTTAACTTCTTTTGGAAGGAAACATTATATTACTATGTGTTTGGAAAAAAGTAACAACTGACATCAAGAAATAATAGTAACTGCAAAGAAATAAAATTGATTACATTATAAATAGTAATAAGTTAATTATTAGGATAAAGTATTTGTCCAAAAATCTGCTAAATAATCACATATACCAATTGTGGCAGGCGGGGTCAGGTCTAAATTTGCTTTATGTCCCTGGAATATATAGAAAATAATTTCTCAGAAAGGGTAGTTATTTTTTTTTTTTTTTTTTTTTTTTTTTTTTTTTTCAGAAATCACACAGCAAGGCCTGGCAGAAATGAGATTGATGTGGTCACAGGAATGTTTCACTATGTGAGAAAGACAATCTCTTTTCTATTTGGTTGGTACAAATGTATTTGTGGTTTTTGCTATTATTTCTAATGGCAAAAGCTGCAATTACTTTTGCACCAACCTACTATATAGCTCATGGAGACAAGTCATGCATTAGTGGCTTTTTATAAAGAAGAGCTATTGCTTGGGGCTTAGTAGATTGGCATATAATTTTTCCTTGCTAAATTTACTGGCATATTTGAACCTGTAGTGCCAGTTACAGGGGGTGTTGATGTAAGATGTTAATAGTGAGTTAAAGAGAGGAACCAAAATATAGGGCAAGAGATGAACAGAGTTGGACCGGGGAAAGTGTCTCGAGATAGATGGATTCAGATGTGCAAAGTCTATAATCTCTATAGGCAGAAGAGATATCTAAAAACGGATCACTTCCCTAACAGCTGCATAAATCTCAGGGATCCATGAAGGAGACAGCAGAGAAGCCAACTAGGACAGGAACATCAGGCTTTAACTGGAAACCGTAATAACCCAGGAGGAGTTTAGAACATAGAAGAAAAGAAGCTAATGCCGGAGATTACTCCAAATCTGCCATTTCCAGGTTGTGTTTTTCTGGATTTAGTGAACAACCCAATCACGTATAGTTACTCCACTTTTATCTCCAGCTGCAGGCAGTGAGAAGTTGTGCTCAGTATCATGCTTCAAGATCAAGTGTAACCTTCATTTAGCATTAACAAGATTAGAATGGTAGCAGGAGACTCCAACTAAAATTTATATTAACGTGTTAGCTTTATTAGTTGCTATCAGGTATAAGTGAACATTAGTCAAAGCCAAGCAAATTTGCAATAAATGATTCCAAATAACTTTAACGTGAATTGCAGAATTATAAAGGGTTATACCATTTAGTATAATCATCTTAAATGATTACATCAGGAAACAAACGCCCAGAGAGAAAAGGAAATTTCTTACAGTAGCCTATAAAGTTAATACCAGTACTGTGGTTAAAATACAGGTCTCCTGACTGCCAATATAATTCTGTTTCTAAGTACCATATTATTTTTGGACATCAGTTTTTCCCCTCTTTCTCTCATTTCCCACACAACACCTCCTTCTCCACTAGTACTTACAGAATGCTTGCACTCCCAACACTACAAGATAATTTTAAAGTGATAATCCTTTCTTTTAAACCAAAATTGCAGTGGTCCATAAAGGAAGTTAAGGTAAGCATTTATTCCAAATAGAACACAATTCCTAAATCCATCAATCTTATTTTAGCTTTTGCGTATCCAAGATTTCATATTTTGGCCCTATTCCCTCATACTAGCTCCAATCTAAAACTGACTCCCAAGTGGGTAACCCAATTGTAATTCAAATCTGATATTCTTCTATCTTCCATGCACTTGGCTTCATTAATCTTCGTACTTTTCAACATGTGTAAATCACATGCACAAGCCGAGTTTCTTAAAGCCTCCTGCTCCCCATGATCTTTCCTTCCCCATATCTGAATTTCTTTCTCAAAATGTTGTTTGCCCAGAAACTTCCTTCAAAAACAGAGAGCAAACCTTTATAGGAAGAACTATTATTTGCAAATGGTTAGTGTACCATGGAGCTAATTCTTTTCTTGGTATATTGCTCCTTATGTACCAAGAAACACAAATATGAATTTATGAAATATGAAAATTGGAACAAAAAATTACCAAAACAAAAATTACCAAAAAATGTACCAAACCCTAGCTTCTTTTGTAGAAAAAAAAAAAAAAAAACAATGCTAGTGTATTGGGGTGTTAGTAGATTTAAGCCAAATTATCTATTTAATCTTGGAAAGTGAGACGCTCATTGCATTTTATGAAGTGAAAACACTCTCCTATCTGGTCTTCTGAAGCAGAAAAATCACAGAGAAACAGTTGGAAAAATGATTGGCACAGTATGATCCTCTCCAACCCCTAAATTTTCAGCTTTCAGAGTTTTTTGTTTATTAATTCATTAATTAGGGGGAGGGGTTGCTTCTGTATTTTAAGTTAGCTTTTTGCTACAAAAATTATTAGTTGTCATCTGTGTTGTACAGCCAGTAGGCACGTATGGCCCTTGTTTGCAAGTGTTTAAAATATATCACCTTTATCCAATATAATTCAGTACATTTTTCTGTAGCCAGAGTCTCAAATTCCCTTCCTGAATCCATTTAACTGATGCTCCCCTGGTTCTTTTTGATGACCATCAGCATTCCACGTCTGCGTATCTAGATGTGTGTATGACAATAAAGGAATTGCTTCTTGGTGATTGGTTCGTCTTGAAGATTTTTTATGCACAGATGATGTTCAAATTGTTTTGGAAACACACTCTCAAATCAATTGCTACATAATCAAACTGTATTGAGAAGTATCCCACCTGCACCTGAGAAGTATCCACCTGTATTTACAAACATACACATCCACCCTAGATATGTTTATATTTCTGAATAAAATTGAAGGAATCTTGCAACACAGTGCAAATAATAAAGTTAGTTTCCACAGTGTGAACTTAATTATATTTCTCTCAAAAACAAAAGGCCTCAAGTTTGCACATGGCAGTGTACAGTATTGTGAAAAGGCACACTCTCTTTAGCAGGTGCGTATTTATAAAACTTTTATTGGTATTAAGAAATCTTTTATTTAAAAATATTTATTATGGTCATAATCATAGATATTTTAAATCCATAGATTATACATAATCTATACATAATGGTTTAATTTCCTGTTACATATTCTTTCCCTTAACACATATTACTTTCAGAAAATGCTCTTTATGCCAAAAGCTGTGACCCACACCTGTAATCCTAGCATTTTAGGAGGCCTAGGTGCGAAGTTCACTTGAACCCAGGAGTTCAAGACCAGCCTGGGCTTGAGAACTCATCTTTATACACACACACATGCAAACACGAATTAAATTAGCCGGGCATGGTGGCGCATACCTCTACTCTCAGCTACTTGGAAGGCTGAGGTGGGAGGATTGCTTTAGCCCAGAAGATGGAGTTTGCAGTGTGTGAGCCAAGACTGGACTGCACCACTGCACTCCAGCCTGGGTGACAGAACAAGACCTCCAAAAAAGAAAAACAAACAAACAACAACAACAACAACAACAAACCAGAAAAATGCTTTTTATTATAGAAATATTTGAACGCACACACAAATGAAGAGAATGGTGTAGTGAACCCTAACCCACTTTCAGTGATTAAGAACATGTTTCAAATCTTGTTGTGTTTATCTGTCCTTCCTCCCACTTTTTACTGAAGTATTTTAAAATAATTCTATGTAAATGCCATTTCATCCATAAATGCTTGATTAAGAATCACTAACTGATGAGAAAAATTCCTCTATATATTGCCACCATAGACATAAATTGTTACGGGTTTTACTAGTTGCTATATTAGAAAAAGCATCACAAAAGGCTTAGAATCCTGGAATCTTTTTCCAACTCTATCGACACTCAATGTGTAGCTCCTCAGGGCCTCAGTTTCTCATGCTATCAAATAAAAGAGTTGAATACAATCACTAAGGCACCTTTAATCTCTGGTATTCTGGGTTAAAATAACAACAATAATTAAGCTTGAGAATTTTTATTTTGTATTTCTCTATTAGCTAGGCACAGACAAAAGATTGGAACTTCCCATCTTTAAACACTAACTGCATTGAGAACTCTAGTTAGAGGTAGAAACTTTAAAAATAGTAAAATAAGTTTCAAGCATGATTATTTCCATCTTCTGAGGAAACGTTTCCTGTAACTGCCTACACAGGAACAGCCAATAATTATTTTAAAACAATAATAATGTGGTTTCATCATTCTGACTGCCTTCCTACTTAAAGGGTTAGCACGAGCTTGACAGAGGTGCTCCTAAAGGCTGTGGCGCCCTCTTCTGACCCCTCACCCAACAGGGTAAGTCATGGCTTGTTTCTGAACTGTCTTCTGGTTTCAGCCTTTCTCATTGCCTTATCTGTCATAATTAAGTCATGAAGCATTATGCAAAAATTCAGATCTGACTGGTGGGAAACACAGGTCTTATGAAATACATACGGCTACAGATGCATGCTGAATGCTTTATATTTTCTTAAAGGTTTCCATTTTGAAATTTGAGAATTATTCCAAAGAAAACGAGGTATCATTGAAAGTTGACATGCGATAAAAGTCTCACTCAAACAAGGAGCAAGCCTGTGTAAGAAAACTTTACGAAAATAAGAAATAAGAAGTTTTCTGCTAAAACATCTAAATGAGTTGAAAATAAATGACTACTATATAAAAATTCAAAATCCATGCCGTTAACTGTGTGCCTTATAGCAGAGAAGCTAAACAGGTTGCCCTTCACAGCTTATACTCTGTATTTTATTTTCTTAGACCACTGATACTTTTTTTTTCACCTAGAGACCTACCACATCAATATATAAGTAAATTTAGTGTTTTTTGTTTTTATTTGGGCTGCAGGGAGGAGGAGGTGAAAACTACAGGGCAGGAGAAACGGGCTGGAGAACA
This sequence comes from Macaca mulatta, assembly GCF_049350105.2. Classification (NCBI taxonomy): domain Eukaryota; kingdom Metazoa; phylum Chordata; class Mammalia; order Primates; family Cercopithecidae; genus Macaca; species Macaca mulatta. The sequence goes on from NC_133426.1 coordinate 85,653,183, forward strand.
AGTGACCTTTTTGGTTTCGATTTTTTTTTTCTCAAACAGCAACTACTGCTCTGCTGATGGCAAGTTCACTCACTTGAAAGATACATCTCAAGTTTATAACAGCATCCAGGACTGTTCTGTTGAATTCCAAAATGAGAAAATTGCATTTGCTTTTGTCACGTAACGCACATCAGCATCAAGAGTGAGTGGGTCTGGCCATACTTCTCAAGGGTACAGGCAGAGATGAATGTGTGTGGTTCCCACAGAGTACTCTGCACTTTAAAATTAGTCTATGATTTTCTGTTCAGAGATGGATGCTCTCTGAAAACTTCTAATGTTTTATCTCTCATTTTTCTCTATCACCAGCTCTTGCTGGTTTTCTTCCTATTCCTCAAAATGTTGCTCAAGCGGGCTTTCTACCAAAATGTCACCCTCTCTACTTGCAACTCGTCCAAGCAATTACTACCCTCATTACTTCAGGCCCATCACAAATCTTACCTGCTTAAGAAAACGTTTTTGAACATTTTATTTACACGACCCTTTCTCTCCTCTCGATTCCTATATCTAAAATTACACTCTTAAGAACTGCATTGTATTACCATGTTATGAAGGTAATTTTACAAGCTGTAATTCTTGAAAAACTAATCTCAGTAGTCACTGTATTTTCTTTGTTCTTACTGTTAGCATACTTGTATTCTGATTTGTTCCCTCATTTGGGGCTTAAGCTTTAGATATACAGAAGCATATCTGGCCTATTTCAATGTTTCTCATAGGACTGGGCTTACCCACCATTATCCCTGAAGTCCCAAGTTCTCTTGCTGTTGGATCTTCTGGGAGCAAAATCTAGTTGACTGGGAAATGAAACTTCTTAGTTAAACAAAACACTCAACTAGCCAAAGTAACTAGTTCCTGGCCACTCCTATTAGATAGATGCCATTTCCATGTCCATGTTTGCTGGCTGGTTTTAAAATTCAAAATAAAACAAATGGCACTTTTGACTACATAATTGCTTTGTATAAAATATTTTCATAAAAGCAAATCTTAAAGTCACCACAAAATAATAGTGTTTATTTCCTGAAAGCTGTTTATATTTACTAAAAGAGCCACCTCCTGGTTGGATTTTGCACTAGAGCCAATAGAATCATTCACCAAAAGCTTGGCAAAATTAATTTGAATTTCTTGGATACCTTTAAATAGACAGTGCCAAGAAAATAATTAAAAATTATTGTTAAGATATTAATTTACAATGAAATGCAGCATGAAACTGAGTAGTTCCCTGCTATACATCTGCCATCTTTGTGTCCAACTGACCTTTAGTATGTATCCCAGCTACAATCTTGCCCTTGCCGTTAAAATAGTAGAAAAAGTTCTCAGATACTCTACACTTTTATGCACATTGGAGACTATGACAGCAGGTAAAATATTTATTTTCATTTGAAAAGAGATAAATATGAACAGAATTTATTTAAAATTGTTCACTGATTACTGTGAAGAAGCAAGTGTTTGTATAACTGATATTCATGTGTTTAAGCATGAAGAGTAGGTGACCTACTTGAGAGACATCCCTTCCTTTCTCTAGAATAGTTATTCTGTTAAGCTTACCAGTGGAGTAGTACTACTTCAGTGCCATACACCTACCTCCTTCCTGCTCTGTGGCATACTTTTTGAGATATCCTGCTTTCCAGTCATCTAAGTTGATGGCCTATTCCTTTTTCTTAGATAATCTGCATCATTTTATTTATGTTCTCTTTAGCACCTTTCATTACTTCAGGCAAATGTAGGCCACCCTCCATCTTCTTTTCCATGGTTTCTCAAGTGTAACAAAAAAGAGAAACTGATAAGAAAACAAGAAACTAGAAAGTACCAACTTGCTAATTTGTAGGGATGTGACCTTTCCTTAGGCAAAAAAAAAAAAAGGTCTAAAGTATATTTACCATTTTTAGTAGATTAAGTTGAGGCCTACAAACCATTGGTCAAGAGGCTAGAACTGCTTTTATTCGTTTGTGCGATTATGCATATATTTATTATTGAAAACATTTGTTGAGTGCTTACTATGAGCCAAGTAGTGTTCTGAGTAACCATACAGTAGTGAACAAACCATGACTCCTGCTCTAGTGGAGCTTATAGTATACTGTGGGAATACAGTAACTTCTTAATTCTAAAAATTAAAAATAAATATTTAAATTAAATTTGTAGTAATTTATCTTTAAATAAAAACAAGTTCTTGTGAGAAAGACTATTTTGGTGAGGCAGGGTCTTGTGGACTTGATAGTCAGGGAAGTCCTATCTGCAGAAATGACATTTAAAATCATATTTGAATAATTGTAAAGATGTAGGTAGATTATAGAGATGGGAATTGAGGGCAAGACCATCACAGAAGGGAAGAAAGTGTCAAATGCCCTGAAATGAGAAGAAGCTTGGCTATAGTGAAATAGGGAGAAATAAGCACAATAAGAGGGAGGAAAGCTTTGCAGGAGTGGGAATAATTCATGCAAAGTCATGAAGGTATGAAATATATTGCCTGTTCATTCATTCATAGAAAAACTCCTGAGAGCCTACTAAGACGCAGGCATTAGAGAGACAATTGCAAATAATTCATAATCTCAGTGCCTTTAAAGAGCTGAGTCTAGTGAGAAAGATAAGTAAAAATAAATGACTTCAATGTAATATTACATAAATAAAATAGGATAATATAAAAAACAATCTTTGATGATCAAATATGTGCTTGCAAATATGTCTATTGCAAGTGTGAAAGACAATTTGGAAAAAATGAATATTGTAGGCAGGAAGATCAGTTGTAAGTTTCTTGAAACAGTCAAGGTAAGACATGAGGAGTTCCAGGATTCAGATAACTTCAGTTAAAAGGGTTTGAGGATTATTTTTGAGTTGGAATTGACAATAGTGGGTGATCGATTGAACTTTGGTAGTGAATGAGACCAGAAAGAGAGAAGAAGTAAGATCAGGAATGTGAGGGAATAGGAAGTATCTCATGACTCCAATTTTTAACACATAGGACAGACACAATGGATATGCTGTGAAATGAAGAATCAACTCGATGAAAAGTATACATTTAAAAAATTTTTGTTTAGGTCATATTATTTGTATGTTTTGCTTAGATGATGTTTGGGTGTTTAGAAATATCCAGATGGTTGGCTTAGTTTTTATTTGTGAATTGGAACTTCCATGTCATATAAACAGTTACTCTTTTCTTCTTGCTCATGATTGCTATCTTCTGGAAGTGCTAATTATTTTGAATACTGACCAATAATTAATGGAAGGATACTTAGCAGTAAACAAATGTAATCATATTCTAGTTTCATTAGTTCTAAATTATCAAAAGCTATGTTTCTTTAAATGTTACCACTATTTTGCTAATGGAGAAAAACCCCTTATTCCCTTAATATTTTCAGCACCAACTATGACTTTTCAATCTGTGACCCAGCTCTCTAAGTCAATTTCCTGAACACAGACAGCCTAACATGCATTTCATATTGAGCATTTTTCTTTTACTTATTAGCAGTTATAATAAATTATTTGATGCAAAATTGTTTTTAAATTATATCAGAATTTTTACTTTCAAAGCTCTAACATTTCCCCATTACAACAATTATTTAAATACTATTATATTTATGTAATAGAAGGATGGGTGAGGAAACCTAGAACTATGAAACAGCATATACAGATTTTCAGGAGAAAACTAAATACAAGTCTACTAGAAACAGTACAACTTTAGAAATGATAAATCTATTAACTTGAGTCCATTCCCTGGAAAAGGCATTAGATAATTTTAATTAAAATACAACAGACCTATTCATCAATTAGGAAATGTGCATGAAATTATTAGAAAAGGGAAGCACACGATCAGTTTTTCTCCATTGTGGCAAATTTATATCTCTAAAGAAACTATATATTACTTTTATTACACAGCTTCAACTTGTTTTTTAAAATTTTAGGATTTTATTCTACAAATAATAACTTTTCATTACCTAAACTTTTCATTACCTAAAGATACTGATCATGTCATGCAAATTATGATTAAGTAATGAGATACATAGATTTTTAAAAGTGTCAGTATGTGCTAAATTAATCATGTTTTTGATCTTTGAACCAGTTTTACAAAATTTATTTAGGTACATGTTGACAAAACATAGTTAACATTTTAAGACTACTCAAACTTTTTTACTCAATGTTCAATGAATTTTTAAAAAATTTAATGATGTGTTGTGGCATACCTCAGAAAGAGGAGGAAAATAAAGCATGCCGTATATAAGGAATAACTGCGCAAACATGCATAAACAGTGATGTTACACACGCGCGCGCACACACACACGCACAAACACATTTGGAATACATCCAAAAGAAAAAAAATGATTGTTTTTAAGCAGTTTGTAAATGTATGGAGTCTAGAGTAGTTGAAACTTTCAGAATTTGCTCCAGATCTATTCCTCAATCAACAGAACTATGAAGAAAGATAAGAAAAAAGAAGTATAAGATCAGTTTTTCTCCATGTTAGTAAACTTAAGTCTCTAAAGAACTCTATATTGCTTTTATTACAGTGCTTCATTTTAAGATTTTTGTTCTACAAATAATGTCCATTTTTTGATGAAAAATTAGGTAATGTAGATAGGCCGAAACAGAAAAAAAAAATCCATAATATCCCCTACAGGATAAAACATCTCTTACTATTTTGGTATTTTATTTTCTAGACTTGGTGAACATTTGTGTATATAAAACAAAAATTAAATAATGTGTCATAATTGCATGATTTTGTTTCCCCACTCAGCAACATATTATGAACATGTTTGTAAATCAATATTCACTCAGTTAATGTTAACAATACAAATAAAATATATTATACCTAATAGGAATTAAATCTAGAAGAGGCATATTTTATAAATTTGACCCTTTTATCAGTAAAAATAAAAATGATATTCACTGATGTAAGCTAGTTTGATTAAGTGAGCAGAAAAATCATAAAAGGACGGCCAAGATAATGAAATGGGTGGTGAAAGGGTCATATATGAACACAAAACTTATCAACACCGTGTGTGTGGTGGTAAAGGATAGAAATTGAAGTGGGACATAAGACATAATTTGTGCTGGGAAAAACTGTTGCTGATTGCTAATTTGGTAGAGTACTGGCAGACAGGATAATAATGCGTAGAAGGACAAGGAACAGGAATTACCCTGATGACAATCAGTGTAGCGAAAAGCCTGGCAGTGTACCTAAAGGGAAAACCACAGGTGTTGACGTGAAGTACTAGTCTAAATTAGCTAGATGTGCATACTACAGAAACCATTTGTGAAAAAGTTATTATGGTTAAACATTGATTTGGATGTGAGTGGTTTTGGAATGACATGAAATTCTTTTTGCTTAATTTTTTGCATACTCTATTTTATGAGGACATGACAGTACATTCGGAAACCTATACTATACCATATGATTTTGGTAGATTTAAAGGTAAACGGCCAGTACCTATATCTCGATACTTCCCTTTCTAGCCTGCACTTTAATCAAACAACAGATCCTGCTGGCTTTCCATTTCCATTTCTACTGTTTTAGTTCAGGAACTTGCTATTTCTCATCTAATAGTTGCAGCAGTTTTCTAGATGGAAATCTCTACTACAAATGCTGTCCTTCATGTGACTTTCATAGGCATTTATAAGCTTTGTTTACCTACTAGTGTATTAACCATTTATATACGGAATATGTTGCACAGACTTCATCAGCAGAATGTTTGCTTTCCATTTTGATAGTGCATTTTAACATACAGTAATTTAAAATTAGGTTGTAATCAAACCTAACAATATTCAGCTTTGTATTTTGCCCTTTCTTTCCCCACTCTGCTCATACTTTTATGCTAGAAAGGACTTGTCCATGCCAAGGTCAGAAAATTATTAACTCATAATTTCTTCCACTACTCTATGGTGTAACTTTTAAGAATTCAATGCTTTGGTTTACATAGAATTTTATTCTTTTTTTCTTTGTTAAATTAATGATGAAAATGAACCACATGTATAGCAATATTTTGATCAAGGAAAGATTATATAGCAGGAAAGTCAATAAGTAATGGCCAAGTTATTACACTGTTAGTCTTAAACATTTTTTCTTTCAGTGAAACATATCACATGGAAGATCAGAGCAGAACTGAAGGAGATAGAGACATGAAAAACCTTTCAAAAAAATCAATGAATCCAGCAGCTGGTTGTTTGAAAAGATCAACAAAATAGATAGATTGCTAGCCAGACAAAGAAGAAAACAAAGAAGAATCAAATAGATGCAATTAAAAAATGATAAATGGGATATCATCACTGATCCCACAGAAATACAAACTAACATCAGAGAATACTATAAACACCTCTATGCAAATAAACCAGAAAATCAAGAAGAAATGGATAAATTCCTGGAAGCATACACCCTCCCAATTCTAAACAAGAAAGAAGTAGAATCTCTGAATAGACCAATAACAGGCAACAATTTCTAAAATTGAGGAAGTAGTTAATAGTCACCAACCAAAAAAATCCAGGAACAGATGGATTCACAGCTGAATTCTACCAGAGGTACAAAGAGGAGCTGGTACCATTTCTTCTAAAGCTACTCCAAAGAATAGAGAAAGACAGAATCCTCCCTAACTCATTTTATGAGCCAGCATCATCCTGATACCAAAGCCTGGCAGAGACACACACACAAAAAAGAAAATTTCAGGCCAATATCCCTGATGAACCTCGATGCAAAAATCCCCAATAAAATACTGGTAAACCAAATCCAGCAGCACTTCAGAAAGCTTATCCAACACAATCAAGTTGGCTTCATCCCTGGGATGCAAGGCTGATTCAGCAAATGCAAATCAGTAAATGTAATCCATCAAATGAACAGAACCAATGACAAAACCCACATGATTATCTCAATAGATGCAGAAAAGGCCTTTGACAAAATTCAAAAGCCCATCATGCTAGAAACTTTCAATAAACTAGGTATCAGTGGAATGTATCTCAAAATAATAAGAGTTATTTATGACAAACCCACAGCCAATATCATACTAAATGGGCAAAAACTGGAAGCATTCCCTTTGAAAAGCAGCACAAGGCAAGGATGCCCTCTCTCACCACTCCTATGCAACATAGTATTGTAAGTTCTGTCCAGGGCAATCAGGCCAGATAAATAAATAAAGCGTATTCAAATAGGAAAAGAGGAAGTCAAATTATTCCTGTTTGCAGATGACATTATTGTATATTTAGAAAATCCCGTCATCTTAGCCCAAAATCTCCTTAAGCTGATAAGCAACTCCAGCAAAGTCTCAGGATACAAAATCAATGTGTAAAACTCACATGCATTCTTATACACCAATAATAGACAAACAGAGCGTCAAATCATGAGTGAACTCCCATTCACAATTGCTACTAAGAGAATAAAACACTTAGTAATACAACTTACAAGGGATTTGAAGGACCTCTTCAAGAGAACTACAAACCATTGCTCAAGGAAATAGGAGAGGACACAAACAAATGGAAAAACATTCCATGCTCATGGAAAGGAAGAATCAATATCATGAAAATGGCCATACTTCCCAAAGTAATTTATAGATTTAATGCTAACCCTATCAAGCTATCACTGACCTTCTTCACAGAATTGGAAAAAACGTACTTTAAATTTCATATGGAACTTAAAAAGAGCCCGTATAGCCAAGACAATTTTAAACAAAAATAATAAAGCTTGAGACATCACACCACTTGACTTCAAACTATACTACAAGCCTACAGTAATTAAAATAGCATGGTACTAGTACCAAAACAAATATATAGACCAATGAAACAGAGCAGAGGCCTCAGAAATAACACCACACATCTACAACCATCTGATCTTTTACAAACCTGATACAAACAAGCAACGGGGACAGGATTCCCAATTTAATAAATGACCCTGGGAAAACTGGCAAGCCATATGCAGAAAACTGAGACTGGACCCCTTCCTTACACCTTATACAAAAATTAACTTGAGATAGATTAAAGACTTAAATGTAAGACCTAAAACCACAAAAACCCTAGAAGAAAATGTAGGCAATACCATTCGGGACATAGGCATGGGCAAAGACTTCCTGTCTAAAACACCAAAAGCAATGGCAACAAAAGCCAAAATTGACAAATGGGATCTAATTAAACTAAAGAGGTTCTGCACAGCAAAAGAAACTATCATCAGAGGGAACAGGCAACCTACAGAATGGGAGAAAAGTTTTGCAATCTATCCATCTGACAAAGGGCTAATATCCAGAATCTACAAAGAACTTAAACAAATTTACAAGAAAAACAAACAAACAAACAGACTCATCATAAAGTGGGCAAAGAATGTGAACAGACACTTCTTAAAAGGAGACATTTATGTGGCCAACATACATATGTAAAAAGGCTTATCATCACTGGTCGTTAGAGAAATGCAAATCAAAAATCACAATGAGATACTGTCTCACTCCAGTTAGAATTGCGATCACTAAAAGGTCAGGAAACAACAGATGCTGGAAAGGATGTGGAGAAATAGGAACATTATTACACTGTTGGTGGGAGTGTAAATTAATTCAACCATTTTGGAAGACAGTGTGGTGATTCCTCAACGATCTAGAACTAGAAATACCATTTGACCCAGCAATCCCATTACAGAGTATATACCCAAAGATATATAAATCATTCTACTATAAAGACACATGCACACATATGTTTATTTCAGCACTATTCACAATAGGAAATACTTGGAACCAACCCAAATGCCCATCAATGATAGACTGGATAAAGAAAATCTGGCACATATACACCATGCAGTACTATGTAGCCATAAATAAGGATGAGTTCATGTCCTTTGCAGGGACATAGATTAAGCTGGAAACCATCATTCTCAGCAAACTAACACAAGAACAGAAAACCAAACACCACATGTTCTCACTCATAATTTGGAGTTGAACAATGAGAACACATGGGCACAGGGAGGGGAACATCACACACTAGGGCATGTTGGTGGGTGGGGAGCTAGGGGAGGGAGAGCGTTAGGAGAAATACCTAATGTAAGTGATGGGTTGATGGATGTGGCAAACCACTATGGCATGTATATAACTATGTAACAAAACTGCACATTCTGCACATGTACCCCAGTACTTAAGGTATTTTAAAAAATAAAAATATATAAAAAATGTAAAAAAGAATTGTGTCTCAATAAAACTATATCACATGTAAAAGCATCTAAATAAGAAATGTGTATTTTTAATATTTTGTACCCTTCTAGTTTTTTAGTAATTTAAATGAATGAGATATTCTATAGTTCATTTTATAACTTTGTAGAGGTTGACACTGACAGACACAGTAGATTCAATATAATTGTGTAAAATAGTGATGCATAAATTGTTTTAACAATAATATACATATATCATAGTAAAATAAGGCATTCAGCACTTGAGAATATAATGTTTAAATAACATATCTCTGGAACCAGATCTTTATGAGCTGCTTATGGTCAATGTATTATTCTATTCTCACACTGCTAATAAAGACATACCTGAGACTGGATAATTTATAAAGAAAAGAGGGTTAACTGACTCACAGTTTTACATGACTGCAAAGGTCTCACAATCATGATAGAAGGTGAAGAAGAAGCAAAGCACGTCTTACATGGTGTCAAGCAAGAGAGCATGTGTAGGGGAATCCCCCATTATAAAACCATCAGTTCTCATGAGACTTATTCACTATCACAAGAATAGTTCAGGAAAGATTCACCTACATGATTCAATTACCTCCCACCGGGTGCCTCCCACAAAAAAAGTGGTTATTGCGGGAGCTACAATTCAAGATGAGATTTGGGTGGTGACACAGGTAAGCCATATCATTCCATCCCTGGCTCCTCAAAAATCTCAAGTCCTCACATTTCAAAACCAATTATGCCCTCCCAACAGTCCTCCAAAATCTTAACTCATTTCAGCATTAGCTCAAAAGTCCACAGTCCAAAGTCTCATCTGAGACAAGTCTTTTCCACCTATGCGCCTGTAAAATCAAAACCAAGTTAGTTACTTCCTAGACACAATGGAGGTACAGGCATTGGGTAAATATATCTATTCCAAACAGGAGAAATTGATCAAAACAAAGGGGCTACAGGCCCCATGAAAGCCTGAAATTCAGCTGGGCAGTCAAATCTTTAAGCTCCAAATTGAGCTTAAAGCTTTGACTCTATGTCTCATATCCAGGTCTTGCTGATGCGAGAGGTGGGTTCCCATGGTCTTGGCAGCTCCACTCCTGTGGGTACAGCCCCCTCCTGGCTGCTTTCATAGGCTGGCATTGAGTGTGTCTGCAGCTTTTTCAGGTGCATAGTGCAAGCTGTCTGTGGATCTAAAATTCTGGGGTTTGGAGGATGGTTTCCCTCTTTTCACAGCTCCACCAGGCAGTGCCTCAATGGGGACTCTCTGTGGGGGCTCATACCCCACATTTCCCTTCTGCACTGCACTAGTAGAAGCTCTCCTGAGTACTCTGCCCCTGTAGCACACCTCTTTCTGGACATCCACCTATTTCCATACATCCTCTGAGATCTAGATGGAGGTTCCCAAACCTCAATTCTTAACTTCTGTGCACCTGCAGGCCCAACACAATGTGTAAGCCACCAAGGCTTGGGACTTGTCTCCTCTGGTGCAATGACCTGAGCTGAATGTTGACCCCTTTTAACCATGGCTGAGACACAGGACTCCAAGTCCCAAAACTACACAAAGCAGCAAAGTCCTGGGTCCGGCCCACAGAACCATTTTTTCCTCCCATGCCTCTAGGGTTATGATGGGAGAGGCTGCTGTGAAGACCTCTGACATGCCCAGTAAACATTTTCTCCAATATCTTGATGATTAATTTGTGGTTCCTCGTTATTTATGCAAATTTCTGCAGCTGGCTTGAATTTCTCATCAGAAAATTGTTTTTTTTTTTTCTATCATGCCATCAAGCTGCAAATTTTCCAACCTTTTATCCTCTGCTTCCCTTTTAAAAATAAGTTCTAATTCCAACCCATATCTTTGTGGATACATATAACTGAATGCTTTAACAGCACCCAAATCACCCCTCGAATGCTTTGCTGGTTAGAAATCTCTTCCACTAGATACCCTAAATAACCTCTCTCCAGTTGAAAGTTCCACAGATCGCTAGGGCAAGGGCAAAATGCCACCAATCTCTTTGCTAAATCATAACAAGAGTCACTTTCACTCCCATTCCCAACAAGTTCCTCATCTCCATCTGAGACCACCTCAATCTGGACTCCATTGTCTATATCATTATCAGCATTTTGGTCAAAGACATTCAACAAGTCTCCAGGAAGTTCTAAACTTTCCCATATCTTCCTGTCTTCTGAGCCCTCTAAACTGTTGTAACCTCTGCCTGTTATCCAGTTCCAAAGTCGCTTCCACATTTTCAGGTGTCTTTACAGCAGTGCCTCACTAACCAGTACCAATTTACTGTATTAGTCTGTGCTCACAGTGCTAATAAAGACATACCAAGACTGAGTAATTTATAAAGAAAATAGGATTAATTGACTCACAGTTCCACATGGTTGGGGAGGCCTCACAATCATTGTGGATGATGAAGCAGGAGTAAAGTCACATCTTACACTGTGGCAGGCGTGAGAGTGTGTGCAGGGAAACTCCCCTTCACAAAACCATCAGAGCTCATGAGATGTATTCACTCTCGCAAGAACAGCATGGGAAAGACTCGCTCCCATGATGCAATTACCTCCTACCAGTGTCCCTCCAACAACACGTGGGAATTATGGGAGCTACAATTTAAGATGAGATTTGGGTAGGGACACAGCCAAAACATATTAGTCTGTGACCATGTTTAATTTAACTTTTTATCCCCAGCCCTATGGCACATAACCCTTCAACTGCTGATTTTAATAATTAAATGAAATTTATTCTGAACACACTGCACACCTACTGACTGGGAAATTAATCAGGCTAATGTTAATAATTAGCTGGCTGTAATTCAGTGTGTAAAAGTTAGAAGGTCTACAAATAGATAATCTTTGATTTAAAAAAAAAAATCCGTCTACTTATATATGATAGATTCTTCATCAATGTGTACTGTTAGTGAGACAGCCACATAAGGTTATGCCACAGTTTTCAATGAGACTGGACAAAGTGACTTTAAAAATATATCAACAATTAGAAATCCAATTCAGAAACAGAACAAATAAATAGAATGAAAAGATAAACTTGAAGAATGAGTTCATGCTTTTGTTTTTCATTATAGAAACACAAGTTTATTATAGGGCTTTTCAAAGCCACCCTTTCCACAGAAAAAAAAAAACATGCAATTCACTTCTAAATAAAATACATGTTATCTTTAATATATATTACCTATTCTAATTTTAAAATCAGTACATGTTCACTAACAATCTAAAATGAAAAATTTGCAAAATATAAAGTGGAAGTTTACAGAAATATGGTAAACCACCATTTCTAAACAAATATTTTGTTGCATGTTTTATAACAAAAAGTGAAAAAAAATCCCCACTCCCTTTCTACATTCCTCCTTGATCTTCCCACAAAGGTGGAAATACAATCTAGTCAGATTCCAAGACACTTTGCATTATAATGCTACACCCGTTATAGATCTGTTTTATATTTTCTTCTTCCATGTGATTATATAAAAGGTCAGAAGGAGACATAATTATATTTTCTTCTCTCAAATGGATGCTGAAACTCCCTTATCCTATTATCCCCATTACCCCATGTGGTCTACTAGAGTATCAGTAAGAGCTTAAAACACTGGTATGGGTTTAAAGAAATGAAGAGATAGGGTACTTGCTCCATATGAGCTCACTAGACTCTACATATTAGAGATAGTAGACTTTAACATACAGGTTGCAACTTTCTTTCTGCTGAATAACTCAGGTTTTATTGGCTCTTTTTATTTTTCTAACAATTGGAAGTTATTCTAGTATTTTAAAATACTTATGGGAGTATTTTTAAATATAACAAAATTATATTATTGTCTTTCAAGATCAAGGATAAAATAGTATCTGTCGATAGACTATAAGATGGAGATGTAAAGTATTTTTTTCTTCATTATGTTATGTGTCTTCCATTTCAAGACTTATTTTTGAAATTGATATAAAGTTTTATAGCCATATACATGATTGTTTAAACATTAACTTTATATAGTTTTATTGTTTATAATTTTTCTGTTCTCATACTTGAGTTCTTTATTTTGATTGAGGTTTAATTTGATTTGACTTTAACTTCTGTAGTACTGGGAATGTATATTTGCTGTAACTTTCTTTTTTCCTCACATGTATGTAACAATTTTTCTCTTTACAGAATACGTGGGCCAACATCTCTTTTCCCTAAAATTGTTGTATAAATTTCCCTATAGTCTTCCTTAGAGAAAAAAAGCTATTTAGAACACTGTTGTAGAACTGGGAATACTACGTCAAATGAAATAAACCCTTATAATGCTCTTACAACTTCTTGGTAAATTTATTTGTTATACCAATTTACATTCATACCAGTGGCATGCAAGAATGTGAGCCTCACCACACAGTTATTAATGTTAGTCCTTTGGGTGAAGTTTTGAAAAGTTTTCAGTTTTACATGAGTATTATTCACTTTTAAAAGTCCTCCTTTGGTCAATGTTAGTAACTTACATTTTCTCCAAAATTTCCATTCATCAAGATTTTATATATATATTTTTTAGCATAGTGCTATATACACTATTTCCTAATAATTTTTCGGTTCCACCATGCTTGTGATTATATCCCTTTCTCATTATGCTGTTTATGAATTAGTTCTTTTTTTCTCTCTGTCACTGTCTTCCTCTCTTTAGTTCTCATTGTGGTTTGATTTACTTTTTCAAATGATTGTCCACTTTGTTTAAGGTTTCCAAATAACAACCTCTTGAAATTATTCATCTATTCTACTGTTTGATTTCTTCTTAATCTTTGATTTCTGCTTTTAATTTTTATTATTTTCATCTTCCTACATTTCTTGGCATAATTTAGTGTTTTCTTTTGGATATTTGAGTTCAACTATTTTATTTCTTATAATAATAAAGTGTTATTCAAAGGAAGTATAAAAAGTCTCAAGTTGCTACTTATTATAGCTTTGCCCTAACCCTTCAGTTTTAAACATTTAGTAGTTTTCATATCACATAAATTATGATTACGGTTTTAATTTTCCTTTGATCTAAGAATAATGGAATCTTTTAATAAGTTCAGTTTCTAATTGTAATACAGTTTACCAGAGAATATACACTATAAATGGTTTCATTTTTGGAATTGAGAGTTTCCTTGGGATCTAATACTGATTAGTCCTTGTAAATACTCCATTGATGCTTGAAAGGAACTGTATCTTACTTTCATTTTTAGAAGACATAAGATATAGTACAAATAAATATATAGTTTATGTATTATATAAAATATTCATGAAGTATGAAAGTTTATATAATATATAACTTAATCGGCAAATTTAAATATTTTCTAGCCTAACTCATTTTTCACCTACTTGTCCTACAAAAGAAAGAATGGTGTATTTAAAACACACACATGCACACACACTTATATTTCCTTATTTACCAATTACAAGAAGGTACAGTTTCTACTGAGTAGTCCCAAGGTTAAATAAAATAATTATATCACTTATATTACTTCTTTGCACATCTCCCTGCGGATTTCTGGCTTTCTTGGGTTCACAGGATAATCTAGAATGTGGGTCCATAATTACTATTTTTCATATTTAACTTTTCTTTTCATACCTATATATGTAATTTTTTTTCTTTTTTTTTTTTTTTTTTTTTGAGACGGACTCTTGCTCTGTCACCCAGTGGCGTGATCTCGGCTCACTACAAGCTCTGCCATTCTCCTGCCTCAACCTCCTGAGTAGCTGGGACTACAGTGCCTGCCACCACACCCAGCTAATTTTTTGTATTTTTAGTAGAGAGGGGCTTCACCATGTTAGGCAGGATGGTCTTGATCTCCTGTTCTTGTGATCCGTCCGCCTTGGCCTCCCAAAGTGCTTTCCAAAATATTTTTAAACATATATATAATAGCTCATAACCGTATTTATCCCATTGTATGTTTACTTGATTTCAATGTTCATTGCTAGTTATCATATACTCTTATAACATAGCTCCCAATTAATGAACGTTTTTATTCTTACTCCACCAGTTGGTATACATCTGTAAGTAATGTTTTCTTGTTTACTTTTCATTTCTTTTTATTATTATTATACTTTAAGTTCTAGGGTACATGTGCATAACATGCAGGTTTGTTACATATGTATACATGTGCCATGTTGGGGTGCTGCACCCATTAACTCGTCATTTACATTAGGTATATCTCCTAATGTTATCCCTCCCCTCTCCCCCCTCCCCACAATAGGACCCAGTGTGTGATGTTCCCCTTCCTGTGTCCAGGTGATCTCATTGTTGAATTCCCACCTATGAGTGAGAACATGCGGTGTTTGGTTTTCTGTTCTTGCGATAGTTTGCTGAGAATGATAGTTTCCAGCTGCATCCATGTCCATACAAAGGACATGAACTCATCCTTTTTTATGGCTGCATAGTATTCCGTTGTGTATATGTGTCACATTTTCTTTATCCAGTCTGTCACTGATGGACATTTGAGTTGATTCCAAGTCTTTGCTATTGTGAATAGTGCCACAATAAACATACGTGTGCATGTGTCTTTATAGCAGCGTGACTTATAACCCTTTGGGTATATCCCCAGTAGTGGGATGGTTGGGTCAAATGGTATTTCTAGTTCTAGATCCTTGAGGAATCGCCACACTGTTTTCCACAATGGTTGAACTAGTTTACAGTCCTACCAACAGTGTAAAAGTGTTCCTATTTCTCCACATCCTCTCCAGCACCTGTTGTTTCCTGATTTTTTAATGATTGCCATTCTAACTGGTGTGAGATGGTATCTCATTGTGGTTTTGATTTGCATTTCTCTGATGGCAAGTGATGATGAGCATTTTGTTTATTTGTTTGAGAAAAACAAAACAAGTTTAGCTGAAAGACTGATACAAATCATTCGTTTATGTGTTCCTTAACTTGAAACTCATATAGAAAACCTTTATGCACTTCTCGTAAAAACTACAAATAGACTACAGATCCACAGATGCCTACAAAAAAATTATGAAAGGAAACATACAATAGATCAACTAAGGCCCAGAGGAAAGTTGGGCTTAAAATCTTTGGGAAAGTAGGGCTTTCAAAAGTAGCCATGTATATTGAGGGAATATAGAAAAACACACATATGATCTGGCAAGATATTCTCAGAAAATACCTGAGAAGACCTTAAGATTTCACACTGGGTTGATCAATACACTCAGAGTAACCTTGGCTAAGTGTTGAAGGAGCACCACAGCACAGAGACAATCTTGAAAGAAAGGGAGAGCTTCTGGCATTCAAATAAACTTTTGTCAAAACATTAGCTGAACACAAGATAAAGGAACAGAGACTTTAGTAATCACACATAACAGAAAACAGCCTTTCCAAATAATATTTTGAAAAGGTCTCAAAGTAAATGGTCCACTATAGCCTTTAACAATAGAAATAAAAACCCATGGGAAGGGAGAGAATTTTATTTCAAGAATTGCCAGATTACAGTAGCCAAAATCCAATACTTAACAAAAACATTGCAATGCAAAAAAAAAAAAAAAAAAAAAAGAAACAGGAAAGCATGACACAAGAAAACAATTTAAACAGGTACCAACACTGAGGAAGTCTAAATATCAGACTTACTAGGAACAGACTTTGAAACAACTGTCTCAAATATGCTTATAGAGCTAAAGAAACAAATGATCAAAAAAAAAAACCTGAAGGAATTGGAAAAATAATGTGTGAATAAAATGACAATATCAAGAAAGTGATAGAATTATTTAAAAAACAGAAAAATTTGGAGCTAAGAAACAATAACTGGGAAAAAATCACTGGATGGGCTTAAAAGAAGATTGAGAAGGCAAAAAAAAAAAAAAAGACTTTAAGACAGGACAATTAAAATTGTCAAGTCTAAAGAGCAGAAGGAAAATGAAAGAAGAAAAGTAAACAGAGCCTAAGAGACTTAGAAGGCACCATCAAGCAAATAAAAAATGCATTATGGAGATTCAAAAAGAAAGGAGAGGAAAATGGTCAGAAAGGTTAAAAAGTAGAAGAATTAGTGGCCAATATATTTCCTAATTTGATAAGAGACATAAATCTAAAACTTTAAGAAGCTACACAAACATCAAGTAAAATAAACACAAAAAGACACATACTGAGACATATTATACTCAAACTGTCAAAAGACAAAAAGAAAGTGAGAATCTTGAAAGCAACAAGATAGAAGCAACCCATCACCTACAGTAAGACAATCTCCTGATTTCTCACCAGAAAGCTTAGAGGCCACAAGGCAATAGGGTATTATATTTAAAGTGTTGAAAGAAGGAGATTTGGGCAAGATGGTCAAATAGACACATCCAGGTAGAAAAGCTAACACCAAGGGACCAGGACGACTGGCACACTCCTAACAGATCTTCATAGGGACAGCACTGAGAGTAGACAGAGGGAAGACACAGAAGCTGGGCTGAAGGGGGAGGAATCCGGGAACCCTGCAGAGGGCAGTCATGTATGGGAACTCATTCCTGGTCCCCCAAATCTCCAGGTGAATGAGTGAGTGGAATGGGCAAGGAGAAACTTGGTGTAGCCACAGGCCTCTGTAATCCCTGGGAGGAGGCAAACACTCCCCCCACCAACCACCACAGACATTTGAGTTGGCAGAGAAAGCCAGAGAAATGGTGAGCCCAGAGAGTTCTGTGTGGTAGCATCTGTAGCAGAGCACAGTCAGGGACGCCTATCCCCCTACGCTCAACGTGTTTCCCACAGGAGACTTTAGTCCTAAGGGAATGGTAGGACCTCAACTCTGCAGAGTGGTCTTACCCATCAGATAGGACCTATTTGACCTGAACACCCCTTGGTTTTGTGGCCTCCCCCTGGACCCCAGGCTGGCCATGCCTGCTTGCAGTGTAATCTCAGGTGCCCTGGAGGCATACATCATAGCTCCTGTTCTAGCCAACTGCACTAAATGGGCAAGGAGATCCAGTGGGGAAGCCCCTGTGGTCATGTACCAGCCTGTCCACTTTATCTCATCACTTCAGCTTCCCCCATACCCATGGCCAACCCTACATTTTTCTCCCAGTGCATGTGTGCACAAGTGGATCTTGCCTTCCCTGTCCTGCCAGCACACATGTTCACATGCACCCTGCAGTGTCACAGCTGCCAGGGGGAGGGCATTCCACCCTTCCTCTCCTGCCATATGACATTGCAGTCAGAGCCTTGAAGACACAGAGCACTCCAACCCTACACCTGTGCCAACACTGCTACCAGAGTGAAACTAGGCAAAGAGAACAATGGACCCTCCCCTACCCTGAGCAGCCACTGATGCCTGCAGGAACATGTGGGTGCACACAGACCTGCAAAAATACTTTGGTTGGCACAACCCATTGGATTCTTGTGATCAGTGGTCTGGGACCACCTCAGCCAGCACCCCTACACCACCAACACACTCCAGCACAATGGGTTCCTAACCTCAATAAGCAAGGGAACAAAGTCAGGATCTGACACAAGTCCCCCACAGTTACAGTATGTGGTCCAGAAGTTAGAAGCTGAGCCTTGGCTCCCAAAGATCTTCTAGAAATAAAGGCAATTAATTGAACCCACCTTATACCACAATCAACTCTCAGTGTCATCAAATAAGATAAAAGGAAAAAAAAAAAAAACCCAAAGGACAGCAAATTTAAAGATTGAAAGAACACTAGGCCACAAAAATGAGAAAGAGCAAGTGCAAGAACTCTGACAACTGAAAAAGCCATAGTGCCTCTTTCTTCCAAACGACTGCACTAGCTCTCCAGCAAGGGTTTCAAACCAGGCTGAGATGGTTGAAATGACAGAAATAGAATTCAGAATATGGGTAAGAATGACGATCATTGAGATGCAGAATTATATTGAAACCCAATTCAGGATAGCTAAGAATCACAACAAAATGATACAGGAGCTGACAGACGAAATAACTAGTATAGAAAATAAATAACTGATCTGATAGTGCTGAAAAACCAACTGCAAAAATTTCATATTGCAATCACAAGTATTAGTTGCAGAACAGACCAAACTGAGGAAAGAATCTCAGAGCTTGAAGACTAAATATGTGATATATAGTCAGACAAGAAAAGAGAAAAAAAATTAAGAAAAGCATTTCCACAATAGCAGATTGGAGGCAGTGTTAGCATTCCTCTCCCAAATGGAAGCACAGAGTAATGTGTAGAGATTCACATGGTGAACTTTTTTCCAAGAAACAATGCAGGAACTTGACAGAAAAACCAAAAGAAGCCACTAACCCTTTGAAAGAACTGGCACACTGCAGCCTACTCTTTTAGACAGGTGAAAAACTGTTATCCCCCAGAGGGTGAGATGGGTAGAGACTGCCTCCAGAAAGTACATCTCCACTGGGGAATCTGAAAATCCAGGCCACAGGAGAAAGCCATAATTCTGTGCAGAGCTGCAACTGATTTACAGAGTGGCAAGAAATATAAAAGTAAAAGGCAGCAGTGGGAAGTACATGGCAGGCATTCCCAGTCTCCATTGTGAACCAAGGGAGGCCATACCTGATTATACCTCACAGACGACCTAGGGGAATTCAGCCAACAAACTCAGGGAGGGGTAACAGGGTGAAAGGAGGTCAAAACTAAATTTCATAAATAATCTTGAGTGGAGATACATTGTCTTGACCAGAACCCTGGGAGCAAGCAGGAAGTGTACTACACATGTAAGTGCAAGAGCTGGGTGCCCAGCCTTTCAGGAGGATGGGGAGAGGCATGGTTTAAAAGCCATGGTTGCTATTTCTGGGGGAAAACTTTATGGCCTGGGGCAGGTCTCAGTTCTGTCTGTGGGCTGGGTTGATCTTAACCCGGTGCTGTTAGTGGAGCACTGCAGGAATGAGATTTACCTTGACCACTGTGTGCAAGCTGAGTTAGGCTTACTGCCACCTGCTACTCCCTATTCCCTTTTCAAACTCTTCTGTGCAGCAGAGACAGTTATACTTGTCTCTAGAATATTACCATAGCAGCTCGAGGAACAGCCCCCAACTCTCACAGCTTGCCCTCCTTGCAGAGAGACCAGACACAAACCCACCTAAACCTCCCCCAACCTGGTTGTGCCCCTTCACCCTCCTTGTTAGCTTAACACAAAGAGCATGCACTTCTGTGAGTTTTATAGTCATCCACATCACCTGAGAATCCAGAATAGTTTTCCTGGGAAACTTAGGGCAAGCTCATATCCTACTGCTACTACTACAACTGGTGCTCTCCTGCAAGCATCATCTACTGTCTGGAAGCCAACAAATACAGTCTATGACAGCATCTCTAGATAAAATAACACTACATGCAGAAAGAAGCAAATGACTGTATGAGTTCAGCTATCACTAACAAGCATTTAAGAAATTCAGTACACTAAGATGGCCGAATAGGAACAGCTCCAGTCTCCAACTCCCAGCGCGAGCGACACAGAAGACCAGTGATTACTGCATTTTCAACTGAGGTACTGGGTTCATCTCACTAGGGAGCGCCGGACAATTGGTGCTGGTCAGCTGCTGCAGCCCGACCAGCAAGAGCTGAAGCAGGGCGAGGCATCGCCTCACCTGGGAAGTGCAAGGGGAAAGGGAATCCCTTTTCCTAGCCAGGGGAACTGAGATACACAACACCTGGAAAATCGGGTAACTCCCACCCCAATACTGAGCTTTAAGCAAACAGGCACACCAGGATATTATATCCCACACCTGGCCGGGAGGGTCCCACGCCCATGGAGCCTCCCTCATTGCTAGCACAGCACTCTGAGATCTAACCGCAAGGCAGCAGTGAGGCTGGGGGAGGGGCGCCCGCCATTGCCCAGGCTTAAGTAGGTAAACAAAGCCCTGGGAAGCTCAAACTGGGTGGAGCTCACAGCAGCTCAAGGAAACCTGCCTGTCTCTGTAGACTCCACCTCTGGGGACAGGGCACAGCTAAACAACAACAACCAAAAAAAAAAAAAAAAAAAAAAGCAGCAGAAACGTCTGCAGATGCAAACGACTCTGTCTGACAGCTTTGAAGAGAGCAGTGGATCTCCCAACATGGAGGTTGAGATCTGAGAAGGGACAGACTGTCTGCTCAAGTGGGTCCCTAACCCCTGAGTAGCCTAACAGGGAGACATCCCCCACTAGACGCAGTCTGACACCCCGCACCTCACAGGGTGGAGTACACCCCTGAGAGGAAGCCTCCAAAACAAGAATCAGACAGGTACACTCGCTGTTCAGCAATATTCTATCTTCTGCAGCCTCTGCTGCTGACACCCAGGCAAACAGGGTCTGGAGTGGACCACAAGCAATCTCCAACAGACCTACAGCTGAGGGTCCTGACTGTTAGAAGGAAAACTATCAAACAGGAAGGACACCTACACCAAAACCCCATCAGTACATCACCATCATCATCAAAGACCAGAGGCAGATAAAACCACAAAGATGGGGGAAAAGCAGGGCAGAAAAGCTGGAAATTCAAAAAATAAGAGCGCATCTCCCCAGGCAAAGGAGCGCAGCTCATCAACAGTAATGGACCAAAGCTTGACGGAGAATGACTTTGACGAGATGAGAGAAGAAGGCTTCAGTCCATCAAACTTCTCAGAGCTAAAGGAGGAATTACGTACAGAGTGCAAAGAAACTAAAAATCTTGAAAAAAAAAGTAGAAGAATTGATGGCTAGAGAAATTAATGCAGAGAAGGTCATAAACGAAATGAAAGAGATGAAAACCATGACACGAGAAATACATCACAAATGCACAAGCTTCAGTAACCGACTCGATCAACTGGAAGAAAGAGTATCAGCGATTGAGGATCAAATGAACGAAATGAAGTGAGAAGAGAAACAAAAAGAAAAAAGAGGAAAAAGAAATGAACAAAGCCTGTAAGAAGTATGGGATTATGTAAAAAGACCAAATCTATGTCTGATTGGGGTGCCTGAAAGTGAGGGGAAAATGGAACCAAGTTGGAAAACACTCTTCAGGATATCATCCAGGAGAACTTCCCCAACCTAGTAGGGCAGGCCAACATTCAAATCCAGGAAATACAGAGAACGCCACAAAGATAATCCTCGGGAAGAGCAACTCCAAGACACATAATTGCCAGATTCACCAAAGTTGAAATGAAGGAAAAAACCTTAAGGGCAGCCAGAAAAAAAGGTCGGGTTACCCACAAAGGGAAGCCCATCAGACTAACAGCAGATCTCTCGGCAGAAACATTACAAGACAGAAGAGAGTGGGGGCCAATATTCAACATTCTTAAAGAAAAGAATTTTCAACCCAGAATTTCCTATCTGGCCAAACTAAGTTTCATAAGTGAAGG
The DNA here is from genome assembly GCF_049350105.2 of Macaca mulatta. Taxonomy (NCBI): domain Eukaryota; kingdom Metazoa; phylum Chordata; class Mammalia; order Primates; family Cercopithecidae; genus Macaca; species Macaca mulatta. Next base: position 85,675,566 of record NC_133426.1, read on the forward strand.
AGAAAAAAAATCCTTTACAGATAAGCAAATGCTTAGAGATTTTGTCACCACTAGGCCTGCCTTACAAGAGACCCTGAAGGAAGCACGCAACATGGAAAGGAACAACCAGTACCAGCCATTGCAAAAACATGCCAAAATGTAAAGACCATCGAGGCTAGGAAGAAACTGCATCAACTAACGAGCAAAATAACCAGTTAATATCATAATGGCAGGATCAAGTTCACACATAACAATCTTAACCTTAAATGTAAATGGACTAAATGCTCCAATTAAAAGACACAGACTGGCAAACTGGATAAAGAGTCAAGACCCATCAGTCTGCTGTATTCAGGAGACCCATCTCACATGCAGAGATATACATAGGCTCTAAATAAAGGAATGGAGGAGGATTTACCAAGCAAATGGAGAACAAAAAAAAAGCAGGGGTTGCAATACTAGTCTCTGATAAACCAGATTTTAAACCATCAAAGATCAAAAGAGACAAAGAAGGCCATTACATAATGGTAAAGGGATCAATTCAACAGGAAGAGCTAACTCTCCTAAATATATATGCACCCAATACAGGAGCACCCAGATTCATAAAGCAAGTCCTTAGAGACTTACAAAGAGACTTAGAATCCCATACAATAATAATGGGAGACTTCAACACTCCACTGTCGACATTAGACAGATCAACGAGACAAAAAGTTAACAAGGATATCCAGGAATTGAACTCATCTCAGCATTAAGCAGACCTAATAGACATCTAAAGAACTCTCCACCCCAAATCAACAGAACATACATTCTTCTCAGCACCACATTGCACTTATTCCAAAATTGACCACATAATTGGAAGTAAAGCACTCCTCAGCAAATGTACGAGAACAGAAATTATAACAAACTGTCTCTCACACCACAGTGCAATCAAACTAGAACTCAGGACTAAGAAACTCAATCAAAACCGCTCAACTACATAGAAACTGAACAACCTGCTCCTGAAGGACTACTGGGTACATAACGAAATGAAGGCAGAAATAAAGATGTTCCTTGAAACCAATGAGAACAAAGATACAACATACCAGAATCTCTGGGACACATTTAAAGCAGTGTGTAGAGGGAAATTTATAGCACTAAATGCCCACAAGAGAAAGCTGGAAAGATCTAAAATTGACACTCTAACATCACAATTAAAAGAACTAGAGAAGCAAGAGCAAATGCATTCAAAAGCTAGCAGAAGGCAAGAAATAACTAAGATCAGAGCAGAACTGAAGGAGATAGAGACACAAAAAACTCTCCAAAAAATCAATGAATTCAGGAGTTGGTTTTTCGAAAAGATCAACAAAATTGACAGACCGCTAGCAAGACTGATAAAGAAGAAAAGAGAGAAGAATCAAATAGACGCGTTAAAAAATGATAAAGGGGATATCACCACCGACCCCACAGAAATACAAACTACCATCAGAGAATACTGTAACCACATCTACGCAAATAAACTAGCAAATCTAGAAGAAATGGATAATTTCCCGGACACTTACACTCTTCCAAGACTAAACCAGGAAGAAGTTGAATCCCTGAATACACCAATAGCAGGCTCTGAAATTGAGGCAATAATTAATAGGCTACCAACCAAAAAAAGTCCTGGACCACATGGATTCACAGCTGAATTCTACCAGAGATAAAAGGAGGAGATGGTACCGTTCCTTCTGAAACTATTCCAATCAATAGAAAAAGAGGGAACCATCCCTAACGCATTTTATGAGGCCAACATCATCCTGATACCAAAGCCTGGAAGAGACACAACAAAAAAAGAGAATTTTAGACCAATATCCCTGATGAACATCGATGCAAAAATCCTCAATAAAATACTGGCAAACCAGATTCAGCAGTACATCCAAAAGCTTATCCACCATGATCAAGTGGGCTTCATCCCTGGGATGCAAGGCTGGTTCAACATACACAAATCAATAAACATAATCCAGCATATAAACAGAACCAAAGACAAGAACCACATGATTATCTCCATAGATGCAGAAAAGGCTTTTGACAAAATTCAACAGCCCTTCATGCTAAAAACGCTCAATAAATTCGATATTGATGGAACGTACCTCAAAATAGTAAGAGCTATTTATGACAAACCCACAGCCAATATCATACTGAATGGGCAAAAACTGGAAAAATTCCCTTTGAAAACTGGCACAAGACAGGGATGCCCTCTCTCACCACTCCTATTCAACATAGTGTTGGAAGTTCTGGCTAGGGCAGTCAGGCAAGAGAAAGAAATCAAGGGTATTCAGTTAGGAAAAGAAGAAGTCAAATTGTCCCTCTTTGCAGATACATGATTGTATATTTAGAAAACCACATTGTCTCAGCCCAAAACCTCCTTAAGCTGATAAGCAACTTCAGCAAAGTCTCAGGATACAAAATTAATGTGCAAAAATCACAAACATTCTTATACACCAGTAACAGACAAACAGAGAGCCAAATCATGAATGAACTTCCATTCACAATTGCTTCAAAGAGAATAAAATACCTAGGAATCCAACTTACAAGGGATGTAAAGGACCTCTTCAAGGAGAACTACAAACCACTGCTCAGTGAAATCAAAGAGGACACAAACAAATGGAAGAACATACCATGCTCATGGATAGGAAGAATCAATATCGTGAAAATGGCCATACTGCCCAAGGTAATTTATAGATTCAATGCCATCCCCATCAAGCTACCAATGAGTTTCTTCACAGAATTGGAAAAACTGCTTTAAAGTTCATACGGAACCAAAAAAGAGCCCGCATCTCCAAGACAATCCTAAATCAAAAGAACAAAGCTGGAGGCATCACACTACCTGACTTCTAACTATACTACAAGGCTACAGTAACTAAAACAGCATGGTACTGGTACCAAAACAGAGATATACACCAATGGAACAGAACAGAATCCTCAGAAATAATACCACACATTTACAGCCATCTGATCTTTGACAAACCTGAGAGAAACAAGAAATGGGGAAAGGATTCCCTATTTAATAAATGGTGCTGGGATAATTGGCTAGCCATAAGTAGAAAGCTGAAACTGGATCCTTTCCTTACTCCTTATATGAAAATTAATTCAAGATGGATTAGAGACTTAAATGTTAGACCTAATGCCATAGAAACCCTAGAGGAAAACCTAGGTAGTACCATTCAGGACATAGGCATGGGCAAAGACTTCATATCTAAAATACCAAAAGCAACGGCAGCAAAAGCCAAAATTGACAAATGGGATCTCATTAAACTAAAAAGTTTCTGCACAGCAAAAGAAACTACCATCAGAGTGAACAGGCAACCTACAGAATGGGGGAAAATTTTTGCAATCTACTCATCTGACAAAGGGCTAATATCCAGAACCTACAAAGAACTCAAACAAATTTACAAGAAAAAATCAAACAACCCCATCAAAAAGTGGGCAAAGGATATGAACAGACATTTCTCAAAAGAAGACATTCATACAGCCAACAGACACATGAAAAAATGCTCATCATGACTGGCCATCAGAGAAATGCAAATCAAAACCACAATGAGATACCATCTCACACCAGTTAGAAAGGCGATCATTAAAAAGTCAGGAAACAACAGGTGTTGGAGAGGATATGGAGAAATAGGAACACTTTTACACTGTTGGTGGGATTGTAAACTAGTTCAACCATTATGGAAAACAGTGTGGCGATTCCTCAAGGATCTAGAACTAGAAGTACCATATGACCCAGCCATCCCATTACTGGGTATATACCCAAAGGATTAGAAATCATGCTGCTATAAAGACACATGCACACGTATGTTTATTGCAGCACTATTCACAATAGCAAAGACTTGAAATCAACCCAAATGTCCATCAGTGACAGATTGGATTAAGAAAATGTGGCACATATACACCATGGAATACTATGCAGCCATCAAAAAGGATGAGTTTGTGTCCTTTGTAGGGACATGGATGCAGCTGGAAACCATCATTCTTAGCAAAGTATCACAGGAACAGAAAACCAAACACTGCATTTTCTCACTCATAGGTGGGAACTGAACAATGAGATCACTTGGACTCGGGAAGGGGAACATCACACACAGGGGCCTATCATGGGGAGGGGGGAGGGGGGAGGCATTGCATTGGGAGTTATACCTGATGTAAATGACGAATTGATGGGTGCTGACGAGTTGATGGGTGCAGCACACCAACATGCCACAAGTATACATATGTAACAAACCTGCACGTTATGCACGTGTACCCTAGAACTTTAAGTGTAATAATAATAATAAAAAAAAAAAAAAAAAAAAAGGAAATTCAGTACACTAAGCCTGTCTAAAACCAAGGAATCTCAAAGAGTCTATGTCACTCCCTTGGCACTCCCATAAGAGCTGGTGCAGGTACCCACTCTTGGGAGAGTTGAACATAAGTCACATCACCAGATCACTGGCAGACATTCCTCACCAGCAGCCCAGAGTGTGGCAGCCTCTCGGGTGGCTAGACCCAGAAGAGCAATAGGCAGTCTGGCTCTTAGGAACTCTTTTTTTCTTTTTTTAAAATTATTATTATACTTTAAGTTCTAGGGTAGCGTGATGCCTCCAGCTTTGTTCTTTTGACTTAGGATTGTCTTGGCAATGCGGGCACTTTTTTGGTTCCATATGAGCTTTAAAGTAGTTTTTTACAATTCTGTGAAGAAATTCATTGGTAGCTTGATGGGGATGGCATTGAATCTATAAATTACCTTGGGCAGTATCGCCATTTTCCCAATATTGATTCTTCCTATCCATGAGCATGGTATGTTCTTCCATTTGTTTGTGTCCTCTTTTATTTCACTGAGCGGTGGTTTGTAGTTCTCCATGAAGAGGTCCTTTCCATTCCTTGTAAGTTGGATTCCTAGGTATTTTATTCTCTTTGAAGCAATTGTGAATGGAAGTTCATTCATGATTTGGCTCTCTGTTTGTCTGTTACTGGTGTATAAGAATATTTGTGATTTTTGCACATTAATTTTGTATCCTGAGGCTTTGCTGAAGTTTCTTATCAGCTTAAGGAGATTTTGGGCTGAGACAATGGGGTTTTCTAAATATACAATCATGTCATCTGCAAACAGGGACAATTTGACTTCTTCTTTTCCTAATTGAATACCCTTATTCCTAAGAAAGAGCAATTGTACTACATCAGAGAAACACCCCAGGGAACAAAAGAATCAGGATGGCAAGCCTTGAATCCCAGATATTTCTGCTAGTAGAAAGTGTTATTTATTTATTTATTTATTTATTTATTTATTTATTTGCAGAGACACAATTGCAGTGCTGTATGCATCAGGTAAAGTGCTCACTTTTACCCAAACAGTCAAGCAACCTCTGTGATCATGAAGGATCTTGGAGAAGAGGTCCTTGTTTCCCCTTTGTCCACCACTGCACATGCAGCTGGGACTTCTCCCACAGGAAATCAATATGAATGCACCTAAAGATAGCCTTCCTGGAACAATTCAGGGTGATCGCATCCCCACAGGAGGAGCACTCCTCAGGGACACGCTCGCATGAGAGGTAGAGTTACATTTCCTCTCTACTTAGGATATCAACATCCCTACAGACAAGGAGAGGTGCCTGTCTGATCTGAATAGCTAGAACACTGTCAGAGGAGTGAGGCTGGGAGGTGGATAGCTTTTCTATTGGTTTAGCAGAGGAGCTGAAGTAGTTCTCAACCTCCACCCTGATAAAACCTCAGTGTGTCTATTTGGGAGCTCTCCCAGGCACCTTCATCCTTGCCTGCTTTAGCTACAACTGATTTCCTCTCAGGGATGCTTCTCCTACTGGTCTGAAGCCTGAACCACCAACTCAATCAATAAAATACTGGGGAAAAAGTAAATAAATAAATAAATAAATAAGAGCACACCATAGGGGTATAAAATAAGTTTCAACAGATCCTTATTATTCTGACACCATAGGAGAAAGTGAACTTTGCCTATACACCAAGTGCATAACTATTACAACTAGAATCTCAGCAAACAGCACAAAATGACTCTCTATAACTAAGTAACTCGTACATAGTCACCACCCCCAAAAGCACCAAGAACCAAATTAGGCAATAATAAACTATACATATTAAAGTCATAACTTTGAGAGAAAAAAAAAGAAATTAAAAAGCAACCCCACAAATCAAAAATAAATTCAAGGACAATTTGAAGAAATAGTCTACCCAAATGAGAAAAACACAGAAAAGTAATTCTGATAATATCACAAAACAGGGTTCTGTAACACCCCCAAAACATTACACTAGCTCCCTAGCAATGGATCCAATCCAAGATGAATTTTCTTTTTTTTGAAATACCAGATAAAGAATTGAGAAAGTTGATTACTAAGCTTCTTGGGAAGATACCGTAGGAAGGTAAATACTGACTTAAATAAATTAAAAAAAATAATTTAGGACATTAATAAAAATGTTTAGAAGACATATATCATAAATAAAAACTATCAGGGAGAAGAGGTAATGAATACTGGGCTTAACACATAGGTGATGTAATGATCTGTGCAGCAAACCACCATGGCACACATTTATCTGTGTAACAAATCTGCACATCCTGCACATGTACCCCTGAACTTAAAATAAAAGTTGAAGGAAAAAAAGAAAAAAAAACCACCAATCAGAACTTTTGAAAATGCAAAGCACACTCAGGGAAATACAAAATGCGTAGAAAGTTTTAAAAATAGACTAGTACATGTAGAAGAAAGAATTTCAAAGTTTAAAGACAAGACATTCAAATTAACCCAATCAAGCAAAGATCAAGGAAAAAAAATTAAAAAATGAACAGTCTCCAAGAAATATGGGATAATGTAAAACAGTCAGACCTAGGAATAATTGGTATTCTTGAGGGAGAAGAAAAGGCTAAAAATTTGGGAAATCTATTTGAGGGAGTAATTGTGGAAAACTTCTCTGGCCTTGCTAGAGATTTAGATATCCAAATACAAGAAACTCAAAGAACTCCTGGGGAATTTGTTGCAAAATTATTACCAAGGTATTTACTCATCACAATATCCAAACTCAACACACACAAAAAATAATTCTAAAAACTGTGAGACAAAATTGTTAGGTAATGTATAACGAAAAACCTATCACCTATCAGACTCACAGCAGACTTCTCAGCAGAAACCTTAGAAGCCAGAAGGCTTAGGGTCCTATCCTTAGCCTCCTTAAAACAAATGATTGTCAGCCCAAAATTTTGTATACAGTCAAACTAAGCTTCATAAATGAAGGTGATATAAAGTCTTTTCAGACAACAAATGCTGAGGAAATTTCTTACTATCAAACCAGCACTACAAGAAATGTTAAAAAGGAGTTCTAAATCTTGAAACAAATGCTCAGTATTCATCAAAACAGAACCACCTGAAAGTATAAAACTCACAGAGCTTATAAAATAATAGCACAGCTTAAAAAACAAATCATTTAGATAACAACTGACATAATGAATACAATATTACCTCACATCTTAGTATTATTAACATTGAACATAAATGGCCTAAATCCTCCACTTAAAACATACAGAATGGCAGAATGGATTTAAAAAAGAAGAAGAAGAAGAAAAAAAATCCCAAGTATCTGTTTCTTCAAGAGGCTGACCTAACACATAAAAATTCATATAAATTCAGGGTCAAGAGATGGAAAAAGTTATTCCACACAAGTGGAAACCAAAAGTGAGCAGAGCAGCTGTTCTTGTATCGGACAAAACAGACTTTAAAGCAGAAACAGGAAAAAAAAGAAAAGATAAAGAAGAATATTATATATTGATAAAAGGATCAGTCCGACAAGAATATATTACACTCCTAAATTTATATGCACCTATCATTGAAGCTTCCAGATTTATAAAACAGTTGCTACTGGACCAAAGAAATGAGATAAATAGCAACACATTAATAGTGGGAAACCTCAATACTCCACTGACAGCACCAGATAGATCATAAAGACAGAAAGTTAACTAAGAAGAAAATGTATTTAAAGTATACCTAGAAAAAAAATGGACTTAACAAATACTTACAGAGCATTATTCCCACAAATTGAACAACACACATTCTTCTCATCAGCTTATGGAGCATCTTCCAGGATAGACCGTATGTTAGGTCACAAAAATATCCCAATAAATTTAGAATATTGACCTCATATCAACTATCTTCTAAGAACATAGTGGAATAAAATGAGGAATCAACTCCAAAATGAATCCTCAAAATTATGCAAATACATGGAAATTAAATAACCTGCCCTTGAATAATTTTGGGGTTAACAATAAAATTGAATATGAACAGACATTTCTCAAAAGAAGACATTCATACAGCCAACAGACACATGAAAAAATGCTCATCATCACTGGCCATCAGAGAAATGCAAATCAAAACCACAATGAGATACCATCTCACACCAGTTAGAATGGCGATCATTAAAAAGTCAGGAAACAACAGGTGCTGGAGAGGATGTGGAGAAATAGGAACACTTTTACAATGTTGGTGGTATTGTAAACTAGTTCAACCATTATGGAAAACAGTATGACGATTCCTCAAGGATCTAGAACTAGATGTACCATATGACCCAGCCATCCCATTACTGGGTATATACCCAAAGGATTATAAATTATGCTGCTATAAAGACACATGCACACGTATGTTTATTGCAGCACTATTCACAATAGCAAAGACTTGGAATCAACCCAAATGTCCATCAGTGACAGATTGGATTAAGAAAATGTGGCACATATACACCATGGAATACTATGCAGCCATCAAAAAGGATGAGTTTGTGTCCTTTGTAGGGACATGGATGCAGCTGGAAACCATCATTCTTAGCAAACTATCACAAGAACAGAAAACCAAACACCGCATGTTCTCACTCATAGGTGGGAACTGAACAATGAGATCACTTGGACTCGGGAAGGGGAACATCCCACACAGGGGCCTATCATGGGGAGGGGGGAGGGGGGAGGGATTGCATTGGGAGTTATACCTGATGTAAATGACGAGTTGATGGGTGCAGCACACCAACATGGCACAAGTATACATATGTAACAAACCTGCACGTTATGCACATGTACCCTACAACTTAAAGTATAATAATAATAAATAAATTAAAAAAATAAAATAAAATTGAGATGGAAATTTAAAAGTTCTTTGAAATGAATGATAATAGTGACACAAATTATCTAAATGCCTGGGATACAGCAAAAGCCATGTGAACAGGAAGGTTTACAGCATTAAATGACTACATTAAAAAGTCTGAAAGAGCACCAATTGACAACCTAATGTCACATTTCAAGTAACTAGAGGAAGAGAAACAAACTAAACTCAAAGCCAGCAGAAGAAAAGAAATAACAAAAATCAGAGAAAAACTAAATAAAATTGAAACAAAAAAATACAAAAGATAAATGTAGCAAAAGTTGGTTATTGAAAAAATAAACAAAATTGATGGAGCATTAGTGAGATTAACCAATAAATGAAGATAGACAATTCAAATAAGCTCAATTAGAAATAAAACTAGAAACATTACAAATGATAATACAAAAAAAAGTCTATAAACATTTTTACACACACAAACTAGAAAATCTAGAGAAAATAGATAAAGTTCTAGAAACACAAAACAAAACAGGAATAAATCAGGAAGAAAATAGAAACCCTAAACAGACCAATAACAAGAGGTGAGATAGAATCAGTAATGATAAAAACAAAAATTACAGACAACAAAAAGTCCAGAACCAGATGGATTCACAGATGAATTCTACCAGACATTCCAAGAATTGGTAGCAATCTTACAGAAACTATTCCAAAATATAAGTAAAGAGGGAATCCTCTCTAAACATTCCATGAAGCCAGCATCACCCTAATATCCAAATCAGAAAAGGACATCAACAACAGAAACTACAAACCATTATTTCTGATAAGCCTAGATGCAAAAGTTTTCAGAAAAATATGCTACCTAACAGAATTTGACAGAACATTCAACAGATAATATACCATGATCATGTTGGTTTCACTCCAGGTATGCAAGAATGGTAAAACATATGCAAGTCAATAAATGTAATACCTCACAAAAACATAATTAAAAACAAAAAACCATATAATCATCTCAATAGACAAAGAAAAAAAGATTTGATCAAATCCAATATCCCTTTCTAATAAAAATTCTCAAAATCTAGGTATAGAAGGGACTTACCTTAAAGTAATAGAAAATATATATTTCAAACCCACAGCCAACATCATACTGAAGGGAGAAATTTGAAAGCATTTTCTCCCTGAGAACTGGAACAAGACAAGGATTTCCACTTTCACCAATTCTACTGTTCACTACTCATGTGATTGTATACCTAGAAAACCCTAAAGACTCATCCATAAAGCTCCTAGATTGATAAAGGAATTCAGTAAATTCTCAAGGGAACACTTTTATACTGTTAGTGGGAATGTAAATTAATACAACCACTATGGAAAACAGCATAGAGATTCCTTAAAGAGCTAAAAGCAGAACTACCATTTGATCCAGCAATCTCACTCCTGGGTAATTACTCATAGGAAAAGAAGTTACTATGTGAAAAAGAAATATGCAAATGCATGTTTATAGCAAAACAATTCACAACTGCAAAGATGTGGAACCGACTTAAGTTCACATCAACCAATGAGTGGATAAAGAAAATATGATTATATATACACCATAGAATACTACTCAGTTATAAAAATAAACAAAATAATGTCTTTGCAGCTACTTAGAGCTGGAAGTTGTTGTTGTTGTTGTTTTGAGATGGAGTTTTGCTCTTGTTGCCTATGCTGTAACGCAATGGCACAATCTCTGCTCACCACAACCTCCACCTCCTGAGTTCAAGCGATTCTCCCACCTCAGTCTCCCAAGTAGCTGGGATTACAGGCATGCGCCACCATGCCTAATTTTTTGTATTTTTAGTAGAGACAGGGTTTCTCCGTGTTCTCAGGTTGGTCTTGAACTCCCGACCTCAGGTGATCCGCCTGCCTCGGCCTCCTGAAGTGCTGGGATTACAGGCGTGAGCCACTGCGCTTGGAAGTTGCTATTCTAAGTAAAGTAAGTCAGGAATGAAAAGCCAAATACCATACATTGCCACTTATAAGTGGGAGCTAAGCTATGAGGACAAAGACATAGTGGTGTAATGGACTTTGGGAACTCAGGCGGGATGCTGGGAGGAGGGTGAGGAAAAAAAGGCTACATGTTGGGTACAGTGTACATTGCTTGCCTGACTGGTGCACTATAATTTTAGAATGAATCCCTAAAGAACTCATTCATGTAACCAAAACCACCTGTATCCCCAAAAACTATTGAAATAAAAGAAATAACAAAAAATAGAAGATTTAAAAAGAGAAAAAAGTAAAGAGGAATGAACAAAATGTCTCAGAAATATAGGATTATATATAGATCAAATCTACCTCTATTTGGTGTTCTTGAAAGAGATGGGGAGAATGCGACAAACTTGGAAACCTTGTTTCAAGATAACATCCCTGAGAACTTCTCCAATCTTGCCAGAAAGGCCAACATTAAAATTCAGGAAATGCTGAAAACTCCAATAAGACATTTCTTAAGAAAATTATTCCCAAGATGCATAATCATCAGATTCTCCAAGGTCAAATGAAAGAAAAAATGTTAAAGGCAGCTAGAGAGAAATGTCAGGTCACCTACAAAGAGAATGACATAAGACAAGAAGTAGAACTCCCAGCAGAAACTCTAAAAGCCAGAAGAGATTAGGGGCCAATATTTAACATTCTTAAAGAAATTCCAACAAGGAATTTCATATTCAGCCAAACTAAGCTTCATAAATGAAGGAGAAATAAGATATTTTCCAGACAAGCAAATGCTGATGAAATCCATCACCACCAGACCTCCTTATAAGAGCTCCTGAAGGAAGCACTAAATATTGAAAGGGAAGAACTTTATGAGTCTTTTCAAAAACACATGTAAGTACACAAACCAGTGACACTATAAAGCAACCGCAAAAGTGTCTGCATAATAACCAGTTAATATCATGATGATAGGATCAAAGCTACACATATCATATGAACCTTGAATGTACATGGGCTAAGTTCCCCAATTAAAAGGCACAGGATTACAAGCTGGTTAAAGAACCAAGACCTACTGGTATGTTGTATTATTCCATTTTCACACTGCTATAAAGAAATACCCAAGACTGGTTAGTTTGTAAAGAAAAAAGCTTTAATTGACTCACAGTTCCACGTGGCTGGGGAGGCCTCAATAAACCTACAATCATAGCAGAAGGCAAAGCAGGAACCTACTTCATAAAGTGACAGGAAAGAGAAAAGAGGAGCAAAGAGCGAAGGTGGAAGAGCCCCTCATAAAACCATCAGATCTCATGAGAATTCACTCACTATCATGAGAACACCATGAGGGAAACTGCCCCAATGATCCAGTCACCTCCAAGCAGGTCTCTCCCTTGATGCATGTGGATTATCCATATCTTAGGCCACAGAACAAGTCTTAATTATTATTTTTTTAATTTTAAGTTATATGTAGCATGATTTTTGCTCACAAGAAAACTAGAAATCTATAACAGAAGGAATACTAGAAAATTCACAAATATGTGGAAATTAAACAACACACTAAAAGTGTCAATGTATAAAATTGGAAATTACAAAGAAGATTTTTAAATAACTGAGATAAAATGAAAACACAAACACTAAAATTTATGAGATGTAGTGAAAGTAGTGGTAAATGCAAAATTTATTGCAGTAATGACTACTTTCTACTGCAACAAAGACCTTGATTCTTTAACAACTTTACACCTTAAGAAACTAGGAAAAGAAGAGCAAATCATTCAAATGTATTAGAAAAGGAAAACAATAAACAGTAGAGGAACATTGGAGACCTATTGGAAGATGGTCAACTAGATGCAGCCAGGAAGTGCCACTCCCACAGAGATTGGGATTTCATTTAATGTACATAATTTGAACAGATCTCCGGAAGGAATATGCTCAATGTGGATAGATAAAATATGCAGATGCTGAGGCTACATATGAAGAAAACTGGGAAGTCTGCATGGGGTGCCTGAATGCCAGGGCCCATCCCTGGCCCCAGACAGCACCTAGGAAAGGGGTGAGTGAAGAGACTGAGGGAATTTCCACTCTTGCCGTGGACCTCTGGGATCCTAGCTTCAGAGGATCCTGCAGCATCCACAGACATTTAAACTGGCAGAGGGATCTCCTCAGAGATTAGACTGAAATGAAGCTGCAACAGGCATAGAGCCAGGGACCTTTGGGCATGGGACAGCTCTAATAGAGCCCAGCAATAAGTGCCGATCCCCCAGGGATGCTCGTCTCTCTCTGAGAGGCTCTGGCCCAAGATAACTTCCAGGGAGAAATAAGGGACTTCCCCTTGGGATTGAGTCATATCTGAGCTGTAGGCCTACTAGAACCTTCCAGAGCTTCTGTCTGGTCACTCCGCAAGAGTGTGTACACTTTGCAGCCTCTGCTGCCCAGTCCGTATGCTTTGCTCCACCTGATTTTGTTCCAACACTCTGGGAGTCCTTCAGATCCCCCAACACACCTAGAACCTATCCCTGAGGGTTGGTAGGAAGGAACCATGAGCAGGTCCTGATTACCCAGAGCTGTAGCTTGTGGCTCAAGAGTGCAAAGCCAGGAATCTGTGTGCAGCACTTGAGTAGAGTAGGAGCCCAGACTCTCAGAAACATGAGAATGTTAAGTTGCACAGATTCACGGGATGATCTGGAACTTAGGCATGCCTCCCTCCACAGTGCTGGACTGGTAGGAGTGTGGGCTATCTCTCTACTGAACCCCTCTATAAGGGAGCCCCATGGCCCTGAAGCCCTAACAACAGCAACAACAACAAAATTTTGGGTAGAATGCCAATGATCAGATGTGGGTTCCCCAAGGCCTAAGAGCAAAACTGGTGAGGAGGTCACTTCTATTCATCTCACACCACAGAATACAACTGAAAATTCAAGTTTACACAAATGAGCCATGTGGCTGAGTAAGAGCCTGTCTACTGCCAACTGTTCACAAGCGCCATTTACTGTATCACTGCCCAAACTACAACACTAAAAGTGTTTACTAATTCTCCCCTCTGTGAAACCAAAAGCAAAAATTTGACTACAAAGACCCTATACAGAGCTTTAACGCTCTGAAAACTTCCAAAAATGAAGCCAACTGACTACACTGCCATTTACACCAAAATTAAAGGAATGACAACATTCCCGGATGAGAAAAAATCAGCAAAAAACCTTGGGCAATTAAAAAAGCCAGTATGTCCTTTTAAAACGAGCCCACTAATTCTGCAGCAATGCTTTTAACCCATCTGAAATGTCTGAAATAACTGACATGAAATTCAAAATGTGGATGGCAATGAAGCTTATCAAGATAGAGGAGAAAGTTGAAACTCAATCCAAGGACACCAAGCAATAGAGTAAAATTATTCAAGAGCTGAAAGAAAAGATAGCCATTCTAGGAAAGAATGAAACTGAACTTCATGAGCTGAAAAATTTACAACAAGAATTTTACAGTAAAACTAGATTTACTAACAGCAGAATAAACCAAGTTGAGGAATGCATCTCAGAGCCCAAAGACAAGGCATTTGAACAGACAAAAATTTTTTAAAAATTAGGAAAAATGAACAAAACTTCCAAAAAATATGGGATTATGTAAACAATCCAAATCTGCAAATTATCAACATTTCTGAGAGAGGAGGAGAAAGTATAAGGAACTAGGGAAATATATTTGAGAATAAGGTCCATGAAACTTTATTTTCTCATTAGAGAGGTTGATAAATCCATGAATTACAAACAACCCCAGACTGATTTTATACAACATGACCATTCCCGAGGCACACGGTCATTATATTTACTGAGATCAATGCAAAAGAAAAAATTTTAAAAAGCTAGAGAGCAGGGGCAGGTCACTTACAGAGGGAACCCAACCAGGCTAGCAGTAAACTTCTCAGCAGAAATATTATGCTTGTAGAAAAAAATGGGGGCCTATTTTCAGTATCATTAAAAGGAAGACATTCCAAAAAAAAATTTTGTATCTCCAAACTAAGCTTCATACATGAATGAGAAATAAAGTTCTCCTCAGATGGCAAATGCTGAGGGAATATATTTCAACTAGATTATTCTTACAAGAGATCCTTAAGGGAGTGCTAAACAAAGAATAACAAGAATGACACCTGCTACTACAAAAGCACACTTATGCATGTAGCTCAAAGTACTGTAAAGCAACTATGCAATCAAATCTATATAACAGACAGCTAACAACAAAATGAAAGGATTAAAACTATGGTTATTAATACTAACCTTCAATGTAAATGTGCTAAACATCCCACTTGAAAGAGACAGAGTGGCATGCTGGATAAAAATAGAAGACCCAACCATCTGTTGTATTCAAGAGACACATTTTACATGTAAAAACACCCATGGGCTCAAAGTAAAAGGGTGGAGTAAAATCTACCATGCCAGTGGAAAACAAAAAGAGCAGGACTCACTATTTTTATGTCAGAAAAAAACAGATTTTAAATGAATACAAATGAAGAAGGACAATGAGGGCCTTTACATAACAAAAAAGGGTACGATCAAACGAGAGGACTTAACTACCTTGTATATATACATGTCTAACACTGGAGTACCCAGATTCATAAAACAAGTTCTTTTGGCCTACAAAATACTTAGACAATCATGCAATAATAAAAGTAGACTCCAACACCCCACTGACAACATTAGACAGATTATTATGGCAGAAAATTAACAAAGAAAGTCTGGACTTAAACTTGACACTTACCTAACAAACATGTTACCAGTTGAAAGTATCTGATTTACCAGTAGCAAATTAGTATAGGTCTGCAACAACCTCAATTCTTGCCTCCTCAGAAGAAATAATTTGACTGAAGAGCATAAGGCAGAAAAAGAGACCAAAGCAAGTTTCAGAGCAGGAGTACAAATCTTTTAAAATGCTTTAGCACAGGAAAGAAAGAAAAGTGCACTTGGAAGAGATCCAAGTGGGCAACATGAAGAAACAGTGCAGTGTTTAACCTTGATCATAGAACTTCATATGCTGGCCCCTTTCCTACAATTCTTCCCTTAGGGTGGGCTGCCCACATACAGAGTGCCCATCTTACACTTGGGAAGTGAGCATGTGCAGTGTGTTTAGGAAATTGTACACATGCCCATCTGAGGCTTTTCTTTGCTTTTCTGGTGGAGTGTCCCCGGAAGGTCATACTCCATCATTTTGTTTATTAATGCACATGCCTAGGCTCACTAATCGAATACATGAGATTTTATTGGAATCCTCCCTTTGCTTCTTCCTGCCACCTGCATTCAATTAACACTTTAATGTTAACAGCTGTGGACCATTAGGAGATTGTCTCTCCCTGAGGCTGGCTGTCTATTATCATTTTTAGAGGGGCACTGGGATAACTTTCAAACCATCACCTGATCATCTGACATTTCTAGTGGATGAAGGGTAGGGGGGCCCTTCTCCTGCCACTCTAATGTTTATCTGTAACAAATATATACAGTACACTCCACCAAACAGCCTTAGAATATAATTTTTTTCTCATATGCTAATGGAACATATTTTAAAATCAACTACATGCTTGTTCATAAAACAAGTCTCAGTGAATTCAAACACAATTTCAAACAGCAGTCCAATAAAAATGGAAATAAATATCAAAGAGATCTCTCAAAATTACAAAAATCCATGGAAATGAAACAACTTATTCTTGAATGAAACCTCAGTGAACATTGAAATTAGGGCAGAAATCAAAATATTCTTTAAAATTATTGAAAGTAGAGAAACAGCTAACCAAAATCTATCGGATGCACCAAAAGCAGTGTTAAGAGGAAAGTTTACAGCCCTAAATGCTTTTATCAAGAAGGTAAAAAGATCTCAAATTAACTATCTAACTTTGAACCTAATGAAACTAGAAAAAAATAAATAAACCAACACTTAAGCCAACAGAACAAAATAAAAACTAAAATTAGAGAAGAAATTAATGAAATGAAGATGTAAAAATCTATACAAAACATCAGTAAAACCAACTGTTACTTATTTGAAAAATGAATAAGATTGACAGACTTATAGCTAAAAAAAGAAAGAGAAGATACGAATAAACACAATCAAAAATGACAAATGTGATATTATAACTGATCTCACAGAAATTCAAAAAATCCTCAGAGACTACTATGAACTACTCTATGCACACAAATTAGAACATCTGGAGGAAATAAATAGATTGTTGGAAGCACACAATCTCACCAGGTTGAATCAGGTACACATTAAACCCTCAATAGATAATTATCAAAATTTGAAATAAAATCAGTAATGAAGAAACTACCAACCAAAAAAGGCCCTGGACCAGAAGGATTCACAGCCAGATTTTACCAGATATATATAGAAAAATTGGGCCGGGTGCAGTGGCTCATGCCTGTAATCCCAGTTCTTTGGGAGGCCAAGGCGGGTGGATTGCTTGAGGTCAGGAGTTGGTGGTCAACCTGGCCAACATGGTGAAACCTTGTCTCTACTAAAAATACAAAAAATTAGCCGGGCATGGTAGCACATGCCTGTAGTCCTAACTACTCAGGAGGCTGAGGCAGGAGAATCACTTGAACCCAGGAGGCGGAGGTTGCAGTGAGCCAAGATTACACCACTGCACTCCAGTCTGGGAGACAGAGAGAAACTCTATCTCAGAAAAAAAAATAAATAAATAAATAAAATAAAAAAATAAAAAAAAAACTAACGATAACAATCATACTAAAACCATTCCAAAAAAGTGAGGAGGAGGATTACCTTCCTAACTCATTCTAGCAAGCAAGTATAAGGCTAATACCAACATGTGGAAGAGACCCAACAACAAAAACTTCAGGTCAATACCACTCATGAACATAAACACAAAGTCTTCAACAAAATATTAGCAAACCAAATTCAGTTGCACATCAGTGAGTGTACTATGATCAAGTAGACTTTATTCCTGGGATGCAAGGCTGGTTCAACATACACAAATGAAGTGATTTATGACATAAGCGGAATGAAATAAAAAAAAAAACCACAGGCGATCATCTCAATAGATGTGGAAATTTTTTTTTGATAAAATTTAACACCCCTTCATGATAAAAACCCCCAATGGACTAAGCATTGAAGGAACATACCTTGAAATAATAAGAGCCATCAAAGACGAATCCACAGGCAACATCATATTGAATGGGCAAAAGCTCAAACCATTCCCCTAGAGAAATGGAACAAGACAAGAAGGCCTAATCACACCACTCGTATTTAACCTAGTATTGAATGTCCTAGTCAGGAAAATCAGGCAAAATAAATAAGCAAAAGACATTCAAATATAAATAGAAGAAATCAAGCTATCTCTCTTTATGGATGATATAATTCTATACAAAGAAAATTCTAAAAACTCTACCAGGGGGCCCCTCGAACTGATCAACTACTTTAATGAAGTTTCAGGATACAGGATCAATGTATAAAAATCAGTAGCACTTCTACATGCAAAAAAACAAACAAACAAACAAACAAACAAAAGAAACAGTTCGGGCTAAGAGTGAAATCAGGAACCCAATCCCACTTACAATAGCCACAAGGAAAATGTAATACCTAGGAATACAGCTAATCAAGGAGGTAAAAGACCTCTACAAGTAGAATGACAAAACACTGCTAAAATAAACCAGATAATGCAAATAAATGAAAAAAAAATTTGTTGTTCATAAATTGAAAAAATCAGTATTTTACAAATGGCCATACTGCCCAAAGCAATTTAGTGATTCAATTATATTCTTATTAATATTCCAATGTCATTCTTCACAAATTAGAAAAGGGTATTCTTAAATTTATATGAAACCAAAAAAGAGCCTAAATACACAAAATAATTTTTTTTTTTTTTTTTTTTTTTTTTGAGACGGAGTCTCAAACGCTGTTGCCCAGGCTGGAGTGCAGTGGCGCGATCTCGGCTCACTGCAAGCTCCGCCTCCCGGGTTCCCGCCATTCTCCTGCCTCAGCCTCCTGAGTAGCTGGGACTACAGGCGCCCGCCACCGCGCCCGGCTAATTTTTTGTATTTTTAGTAGAGACGGGGTTTCACTGTGGTCTCGATCTCCTGACCTTGTGATCCGCCCGCCTCGGCCTCCCAAAGTGCTGGGATTACAGGCTTGAGCCACCGCGCCCGGCCTACACAAAATAATTATAACTAAAGTACAAAGCTGGAGGCATTGAACTATCTGATTTCAAATGATACTATAAAGTCACAGTAACCAAAAGAACTTGGTACTAGCAAAAAATAATAAAAATAAAAATAAAAAAACCAGACACATAGACCAATGGAACTGAATAGACAACTGAGAAATAAAGCCATAAACCTAACACCATTTGATCTTCAACAAAACCAACCAAAACAAGTAATGGGGAAAAGACTCCCTATTCAATAAATTGTGCTTGGATAAATCCAATAGCATAATATTAAGCCATATGCTTAATATTGAGCCTTAAGCCTTACTTTTCCCCATATACAAAAATTAACTCAAAATGGGTTAAAGACTTAAATGTAACACCTAAAACTGTAGAAACTCAAGAAGAAAAGTTAGGAATTATCATTCTGGATGTGGGACCTGGCAAAGATTTGATGATGAAGATACCAAAAGTAATTGCACAAAAAAAAAAAAAAAAAGCAAAAATTGACATGTAGGACCTAATTAAACTGGAGAGCATCTGTACAGCAAAAGAAACTATCAACAGAATAAACAGAAAACCTACAGAATGGGAGAAGATATTCACAAACTATGCATCTGACAAAAGCCTAATATCCAGAACCTATAGAGAACATAAATCAACAAGCTAAAAACAAATAACCCCACTAAAAAATAGGCAAAGTACACAAACAGACACATCTGAAAAGAATACATACATGGGGCCAAAAAAATATAACCAATGCTCTTTATTTCTAATCATCAGAGAAATGTAAATCAAAACTATAATGAGATGCCATCTTACATCAGTCAGAATGGGCATTACTACAAAGTCAGATACAGATACAGGAGAGGTTGTGGAGAAAATGGAACACTTATACACAGTTGATGGAAAGCAGTTTAGAGATTTTTCAAAGAACTTATAACTAACATTTGACCTAGTGATGTCATTACTGGGTATATACCCAAAGAAATATGAATCATTCTACCATAAGGACACATGCACACAAATGTTCATCACAGCACTATTCACAATAGCAAAGATGTGGAATCAATGCAGATGTCTAACAGTGGGCTGAATAAAGAAAATATGGTGTGTAGGAATACTACACAACCATAAAATAGAACAAAATCATGTCTTTTGAAGCAACACAGATGCAGCTGTAGGTCGTTGTCTTAAGCGATTTGACACAGGAGAAGAAAAACAAATTTCACGTGTTTTCACTTATAAGTGGGAGCCAAACATTTAGTACACATAAGCTCAAGGGATGAAACAATGTTCACCAGGGTCTACTTGAAGATGAAGGGTGGGAGGAGGGGGAGGATTGTAAAACTACCTATCGGTTACTATGCTCACTACCTTGATGTAAAAATATTCTGTATGTTAAAGTTCCATAACATGCAACTTACCCATATAACAAAACAGTGCATGTACCCTGTGAACTTAAAATTAAAGCTGGAAACAAGAAATAAAAGAAATGAAATTGGAAACTGATATGGTTTGGCTCTGTGTCCCACCCAAATCTCACCTTGAATTGTAATAATCCCTAATTGTTATAGAAGGGACTTGGTGGGAAGTAGTTGAATCATGGGGGAACTTTTTCCAATGCTGTTTTCATGATAGTGATTATAGAAACAGACTACTACAGGGGCATTGCTCCTGACTGTAGAGGAATAAAAAAAATGACAAAAGGAGAATACTATGCATAATTGTATTCCAAAAAATCCACAACTTAATGTAAATAAATAAATTCTAGAAAATCCACTCTATTAATACCGACTCATGAAGAAATAAGAAAATATCTGAATACACCTGAGATAAGTAAGGCAATTGATCAAAAATCTCTCAAAAACAACAAAAACAAACTCAGGAACATACGATTTCACTGGAGAATTCAATCAAACATTTAAATAATTAACACTAATATTTCTCAAAAAAATTTAAGAGGAGGGAACACTTAGAGCCACATTCTATGAAGCCATTATTACCCTGAAAACAAACCAGACAACATCACAAGGAAAAAATTACTACAGATTAATATTCGTTATGAATGCTAATATAAACTACTTCAATAAAATATTAGCAAACTGACGTTCTCTGTTAAAAGAAAACAGAGAAAATATTTTTGACAGATTCGTAATCATGTATTGGATATGACAAAGGTACCAAGAAAAAGTAGATAAACCGGATTTCATCAAAATCAAAAACTTAATTCCATCAAAAGGCATTATTCTTTAGTCGTGAAAAGGCAGCCTATAGAATGTGAGAAAACATTTGCAAATGATATATTTTATAAGACATCAATATCCAGAATATCTGAAGAACTCCTGCAAAGAAAAAAAAAAAGAAATAAATAAAGCAACTAAACTCAAAAATTGGTAAAATCTTGAGTAGTCATTTTTAAAGAAGGTAAACAAATGGTCCATAAGAACGTTTAAATATTTTTACTATCAGTAGCCACAGCAGGAATGCAAATAAAAACAATAAAATACCACTTCACAACACCTAGGAAGGTGAAAATTAACTAGTGTTGTCAATAACTTGGAGTAATTGAAAATCTTAAGATTTCTGGTAGAATATAAAATATCACAGAAAATGTGTAAAATTGTTGATGTCTGAAAATGTTAAACACATAATTACCATATAGTGTATAAATTACACACCTAGTTATATAACACTCAAAATAACTGAAAGCAGGAACTAAAAGAGATATATGCAGGGTAGTGTTTGTAGCAGTTTGTTTTACAATAACTGAAAGGAGGAAACAATCCATATTTCTATCAACAGATTAATAGATAAAATATTCATGGTATATACACACAATGGTATATACATACAATAAATATACACATACAATGGAATATTATTCAGCCTTGAAAATAGTGAAATCCTAAAAGATGCTTCAACATAGATGAACCTCGGAAAAATTATGCTGAGTCAAATAAGCCAGAGACAAAATGACAAATATTACATAATTTCACATATATAATATACCTATAATAAGCAAATTTATATAGTTAGAAAGTAGATTAGCAGTTAGTATGAGATATGGCAAGGGAGGAATGGAAAGTCATTGTTTAATGGTTACACAATGTTTGATTAGGATGGAGAAAAAGTTCTAAAAATGAGTTGTGATATGGGTTGTAGACTATTTTGAATGTATTTAATGCTACTAAATTATGCACTTAAAATAAGTAAAATGGAAAATTACATTTTGTGTATATTTTACCAAAATATTTTTAAAATTAAGGCAATCAAGGAATTGTGAACACAATATTTGGTGGTATTAAAAACTTCTAGGGTTAGAGTAGGGGTGAAGCAAGATGGCTGCTATGGTTCGGCTCTGTCCCCACCTAAATCTCATCTTGAATTGTGACTCCCATGATTGCCCTGTGTTTTGGAAGGAACTCAGTGAAAGGTGATTGAATTATGGGGGTGGGTCTTTCCTGCACTGTTCTTGTGATAGTGAATGAGTCTGATGAGATCCGATGGTTTTAAAAATGGTAGTTTCCTTGCTCAAGCTCTCATTTTGCCTGTTGCCATCCACGTAAGATGTAACTTGCTCCTCCTTGCCTTCTGCCATAATTGCGAGGCCTCCTCAGCCATGTGGAATTGTAAGTCCAATAAACCTCTATTTTTTTTTTGTAAATTACCCAATCTCGGGTATGTTTTTATCAGCAGTGTGAAAATGGACTAATACAATGGCTAAATAGAAAGCGGCAATGATTGTCCCCTGTCTCCACAAGGACACCAATTTAACACCTACCTACAAAACAAACAAACAAGAAAAAAACCTTTGTAAAACCAAAAATCAGATGAGCATGCACAGTACCTGGTTTTAAGTTTATATCACTGAAAGAGACACAAAAGAGGGTAGAAAAGACAGTCTTAAATAACTGATGCCACCACTCCCGCATACCGTGGAAGCAACCACATGATGAAGACAGATATTCTGTTTGTTTGATTGGCATACGGAGAGTGCAGTAATTGTAATAAATTGCATTGAACTCAGTGCTGCTGTGTTACAGCAGAAAGCAAAACTTGATTGAACTTAGCTGGCATGCACCCATGGAGGGAGTATTTAAAACAGTCCTAGCCAGAGGGGAATCACCAATCTCAGCAGTCAGAACTTGAGTTCCACCAAGTTTGCCACCGCAGGCTAAAGTCCTCTGGAGCCCCAAATAAACTTCAAAGGCAATCTAGCCCATGACTG
Organism: Macaca mulatta; assembly: GCF_049350105.2. Taxonomy (NCBI): domain Eukaryota; kingdom Metazoa; phylum Chordata; class Mammalia; order Primates; family Cercopithecidae; genus Macaca; species Macaca mulatta. The sequence continues at coordinate 85,698,949 of NC_133426.1, forward strand.
CAACTCCCAGGTGAGTCCAAGTACTGAACTGATCTCAGAGTTAGTGGACTTGTGGGGCATGTGACCTACTGAGTCACCAGCCAGGGAAGCTGAGAAAGTGCTTGTGCCAACTCTCCACCAACTCCAGGCTACACAGCTCACAGCTTCAAAAAATACTCCTTAATTCTACTTGAGGAGAGAAGAGCGAAGAGTAAAAATGACTTTGTCTTGCATCTTAGACACCAGCTGAGCCACAGAAGGATAGGGCACCAGTCAAGGTCATGAGGTTCCCTCTCCAGGACCTAGCTCACAGATAACATTTCTAGAAGCATTCTGGACCAGAAGAGAAACCATTGTCTTGAAGGGAAAAAATCCAGTTCTGGCATGAGCATCACATGCTGACTAAAGAGCCCTTGAGCCCTGAAAACCAGTAGTGGTAACCAAATAATATGCCACGAGACTTCGGTGAGACTCTGAGACATACTGGCTTCAGATAAGATTCCATATTCCCAGGTGTGGTAGCTATGGGGAGAGACTCTTTCTGTTTCAGAAAAGTGGAAGAAAAAGTAAAGGAGACTTTGTCTTAAAACTTAGGCAGTAACTTGACCACTGTGTGGTAGAACACCGAAGAGGATATTAGGCTCTCCAAATACAAGACTTGGTTTTTGGATGGAATTTCTGGACATTTCCTTGTCCAGAGAAGAGTCTAGTGACCTGAAAAGTGAGTCTCAAGCCAGGTAGCAACCACCACAAGTTGATTGAAGAGCCCCTGTTTCTTAAGAAAACACTGGCAGTAAGCTGGCCATACTTGCCATTGGACTGTGGTGGTGATGGTCATGGGTTGAGGCTCCTCTCCCTGTGGAAAGAGGGAGGAACATTGAGAAGGTCTGAATCCTGTGGTTTGATTGCCAGCTAAGCCACAACAAAATAGAACACCAAGTAGACTTTAAGGCCTTTCACTCCACTCTCTGGCTGCCAGACAAACCTCTGGATCCATTCAAGGACTATGGGAACTTGGTGACTTGAAGGGAAGAATATAAGCCTTGTTGGCTTCACCAAGTGCTGATTGTGGAGCGCCCCAAGGCCTGAGCAAACATAGGTGCCAGTCTAGTTGTAGTTACAGTGGGCCTTGGCTAAGATCCAGTACTCTGCTGGCTTCTGGTATTTCTAAGCAAAGTCACAATGGTGGTGGCCACAGGGCTGCTTGTGTCACTGCACCTCAAGCTCCAGGCAGCTCAGAACAGAGAGAGAAACCATTTGTTTGGGATAAAATAAGGGAATAGAACAAGTGTTTCAGCCTGGTAATCCCACGAATTCTCCATATTTATTAAGACATTCAAGGTAGTGTCTCTAGGAGTCTGGAATAACCAGAGCATTATCAGGATTGAGGTAACCCCTAATGCAGATGCAGCTTAGGTCACAAGAACCAAGTCATTTTGAATACCTGGAAAGCCTTCCCAAGAAGGACAGGTATAAACAAACCCAGACTGTTCAAAAAAAAAAAAAAAAAAAAAAAAAAAAAAAAAAAAAAACCTAATCCTTCAATGCCCAGACACAGACAAACATTCACAAGTATCAAGATGATAATGACCTAGGCAAATGAACTAAATAAACACGAGAAACCAATCCTGTAGAACCAGAGATATGTGAACTTTCACACAGAGAATTCAAAATAGGTGTGTTAAGGAAACTCAAATAAACTCAAGATAACACATAAAAGAAATTCAGAATTCTATCAGATAAATTTAACAATAATATGAAAATGATTTAAAAAATCAAACAGAATTTCTGGTGTTGAAAAATAAAATTCATATACTGAAGAATACATCAGAGTCTTTAAATAGCATAATTGATCAAGCAGAAGAAATAATTAGTGAGCTTGAAGACCAGCTACTTGAAAATAAACAGCCAGAAGAGACAAAAGAAAAAAAAATAAAACAACGAAGCATGGCTACAGAATATAAAAAATAACCCCAAAAGAGCAAATCAAAGAGTTATTGGCCTTGAAGAGGAGGTAAAGAAAAAGACAAGGGTACAAAGGTTATTCAAAAGTGTAATAACAGAGAAGATCCCAAACCTAGAAATAGATATCACTATCCACATACAAGAAGGTTATAGAACACCAAGCCGATTTGACCCAAAGAACACTGCCTCAAGGCATTTTACAATCAAACTCCCCAAGGTCAACAATAAAGAATGGCTTCTAAAAACATCAAGAGAAAAAAAAAAAAAAAAAAGAAGAAGAAGAAGAATGGACAATATGACTGGCAGCAGATTTTTCAGGCCAAGGCCTTTTAGGCTGGGAGAGAGTGGCATGACATATTAAAAGTCCTCTATACTGTAATAGTACATCTGGTGAAAGTATTCCTCAAACATGCAGAACAAATAAAGACATTCTCAGACAATCAAAAGCTGAGGGATTTCATCAACACCAAGACTGTCCTGCAAGAAATGCTAAAAGGAGTACTTCTATCAGAAAGAAAAATGCATTAATGAGCAATATGAAAACATTTGAAGGTAGAAAACTTACCAATAATAGCACACACACACAAAAAATAATATTGGAACATTGTAACTGTGTTGTGTAAACTACTTTTATTTTAGGTAGAAAGAATAAGCGATGAACCAATTAAAATAATATTTAAAGCAAGTTTTCAAGACATAGACAATACAATAAAATATAAATAGACACAACACGTTAAAATGTGCGAGGACAAAGTTAAAGTGTAGAGTTTTTATTATTTTTCTTCTACTTTGTATGTACAAACAGTGTTAAGTGTCATCAGCTCAACATAATGGGTTATAAAATAATATTTGCAAGTCTCATGGTAACCAAAAAACAAAAAGCATACAAGAAGTACATAAAAATTAAAATGAAAAAATTAAATTATAATATCAGAGAAAACCATCTTCAATTAAAAAAAGGCAGAAGAAAAAGAAAGAGAAAGTAAGAAAGAAGGGAAGACCAGTAATCAACCAGAAATCAAATAACAAAATGGCAGGAATAAATCCTTACATATCAATAATAATATTGAATGTAAATGGACTAAGCTAGCAAATAAAAAGTCATGGGGATGCTGAGTGAATGAAAACAAGAACCAAGGATGTGTTCCCTACAAGAAACAGACTTCACCTATAAAGACACACAGAGACTGAAAATAAATGGAAGTAAAAGAAATATCCCATGTCAATATTAACCAATAAAGAGGAGGAGAAGCTAGCTATGCATATATCAGACAAAGTAGGTCTCAAGACGAAAACTTTCAGAAACAAAGAAGGTCACTATATAAAGATAATGGGGAAAATTAAGCAAGAAGGTAATAACAATTATAAATATATATATGCACTCAACATAGGAGCACAAAGATATATAAAGCAAATATTAGAATTAAAGAGAAAAATATAATCTAATACAATAATAGCTGGAGAATTCAACACTTCATTTTCAGCATTGGACAGACAGATCTTCCAAACAGAAAATAAACAAAGAAACATCATATTTTATATGCACTACAGAACAAATAGACCTAAAAGATATTTACAAATTATTTCATCCAATGGCTACAGAATACACATTCTTTTCCTCAGTATATGGATCATACTCAAGGATAGATCATAAGATATGCCACAAAACAAGTCTTAAAACATTCAAAAAATTTAAAATAATATCAAGTATTATCTGTAATCACAAAGGAATAAAATTAGATCATCAATAACCAGAGAAATTTTGAAAACTATACATACACATGAAAGTTACACAACATTCTTGTAAATGACCAGTGGGTCAATGAAGAAATTAAGAAGGAAATTTAAAAATTTATTGAAACGATTGATAATGGAAACACAACATACTAAAATCTATGGGATACAGTGAAAGTAGCACTAAGAGGGAAAAATTTAAATGAAGGAAATAACATAAAATGTCAATGAAACAAAAAGTTGATTTTGTTAAAAGATAAGCAAAATTGATGAAAGTTTATCCAGAATACGAAAATAGTAAGAAGATCCAAATAATAAAATGAGAGATGAAAAAAGAGGCATTAAAACTGATACTGCAGAAATTCAGAGGATTACTTGTGGCTACTATGAGCAACTATATGCCAATAAACTGGAAAATTTAGAGGAAATGGATAAATTCCTAGACACATACCTCCTACCAAGACTGAACCATGAAGAAATTTAAAATGTGAACAGACCAATAATAAGTAATGAGATGGAAGCTGTAATAAAAAGACTCAAAACAAAGAAAAGTCTGGGATCCATTAGCTTCATTGCTGAATTTTACTGGGCATTTAAAGAATTCTATAATACCAATTCAACCCAAATTATTTTGAAAAACAAAGGAGAAGGGAACACTTCCAAACTCACTGTGTGAGTCCAGTATTGTCCTGATATCAAAAGCAGAGAAAGACACAGAAAAAAAAAAAAAAAAAAAAAAAAAACTAGAAGCCAATGTATATCCCCGATGAATATTGAAGAAAAAGTCTTCAACAAAATACTAGCGGACTGAATTCAACAATACATTAGAAAAATAATTCATCATGGGATTTATCCTCAGGATGCAAGTATGGTTCAATAGATACAAATTAATCAGTGTGATACATCATATAGTAGAATAAAGGACAGAAACCATATGAATATTTTAACTGATGTATTATAGAAAAAGTATTTGATAATATTCAAAATTCTTTCACAATAAAAACTCTCAAAACACTTATTATTAAAGGAACATACCTAAACATAAATGAAAGCCATATATGACAGACACATAAATAGTATCATTTGGAATGAGGAAAACCAGAAAGCCTTTCCTCTAAGGTCTGCAACAAGACAAGGATATTCACTGTCACTACTGTTTTTCAACATGGTACTAGAAGACTTATTTAGAGCAATCAGACAGGAGAAAGAAATAAAGGACATCCAAATTAGAAAGAAAGAAGTCAAATTATTCTTGTTTGCAGGTGATATGATCTTATATTTGAAAAAAACCTAAAGAATCCACCATGAAACTATTCCAACTGATAAATTCAGGAAATTCACGGTACACATTATTAATATACCAAATTACTACCATTTCTACATGACAACAGCAAAAAAGTCCGTGAAAGTAATCCAGAAAGTAATGCCATTTACAATAGCTACAAATAAAACAAAATGCCTAGGCATTCTTTTGATCAAATAAGTGAAAGATCTCTACAATAAAAACTATAAAATACTGATGCTAGAAAGTGAAGAAGATACAAAAATGAAAAGATATTTCATTTTCATGGATTGGAGAATTCAAAACTTTTAAAATGTCCATAATAACCCAAACAATCAACAGATTCAATGCAATTCCCATTAAAATACTGATGACCTTCTTAACAAAAATAGAAGAAATAATCTAAAAATATATATGGAGTAACAACGACACTGTAGCCAAAGCTATCCCAGGTTAAAAGAACAAAACTGGAGGAATCATGCTACCTGACTCTAAATTATACCACAGAGCTATTCTAACCAAAACAGCATGGTACTGGCATGAGAAACAGACACATATATCAATTGAACAGAGTACATAATCCAGAGTTAAGTCCATTCATCTACAGTAAACACATCTTTGACAAAGATGCCAAGAATATATATTGGAAAAAGGGCAGTATCTCCAATAAATGGTGTTGGGGAAACTGAATGTCCATATGCAAATACCTAAACTACACCCCATCTCTCCCCATATATCAAAATAAAATCAAAATGGGTTAAATACTTAAATCTAAGACTTCATCTATGAAATAGATTGAGAAACTCTCCATGACATCAGACTGGGCAAGTATTTCTTGAGCAATATCCTGTGAGAACTGACAACCAAAACAAAAATGGACAAATGAAATTACATTAAGTTAAAATTCCTCTGCACAGTAATGAAAACAATTAACAAAGTGAAGAGACACCCCACAGGATGGTAGTAAATATTTGCAAAGTATTCATTTGACAAAGGATTAATAATTACATTATATAAGGAACTCAATCAACTCTACAGAAAAATATAATAATCCAATTTTTAAATGAATAAAAGATCTGGATAGACAGTTCTCAAAAAATACATGCAAATATTAAACAGTTATATGACAAGGTGCTCAATAGCGTTGATCATCAGGGAAATGCAAAGACTACAGTGAGATATTATCTTACCCCATATAAAATTACTCTTATCCAAAAGTCAGGCAATAACAAATGCAGGTAAGAATGTGGAGAAAAGGGATCCCTTGTACATTGTTGGTAGGAATGTGAATTAGTACAACCATTATAGAGAACAATTTGGAAGTTCCTCAAAAGGTTAAAATAGAGGTACTATATGATTCAGCAACCTCACTGCTAGGTATATACTCAAAAGAAAGAAAATCAATATGAAAGAGATATCTGCACTCCCATGTTTATGGCAGCACTATTAATAATAACAAATATTTGGAAGCCATCTAAATGTTCATCAACAGATGAATGGATAAAAGATGTACTATATTTACACAATGGAGTACTATTCAGCAACAAAAATAATTAGAATCTGTCATTTGTAACAAAATGAATGGAACATGTGGTTATTATGTTAAGCAAAATAAGCCAGGTATAGAAAGGCAAGCTTCATACTTTCTTATTTATTTATTTATTTATTTATTTTTCCATAAGTTATTGGGGTACAGGTGGTATTTGGTAATATGAGTAAGTTCTTCAGTGGTGATTTGTGAGATTTTGGTGCACGCTTCACCCGAGCAGTATACACTGCACCATATTTGCAGTCTTTTATCCCTTGTCGCCCTCCCACTCTACTCCCCAAGTCCCCAAAGTCCATTGTATCACTCTTACACCTTTGTGTCCTCATAGCTTGTCTCCCACATATCAGTGAGAACATACAACGTTTGTTCTTCCATTCCTGAGGTACCTCACTTAGAATAATAGCCTCCAGTCTCATTCAGTCATTGCAAATGCTGTTAATTCATACCTTTTTATGGCTGCATAGTATTCCATTATATATATTAAAAAATCACAGTTACTTTATCCACTCATTGATTGATTGGCACTTGGGCTGGTTCCACAATTTTGCAATTGTAAATTGTGCTCCTATAAACATTCATCTGCAAGTATCTTTTTTGAATAATGACTTCTTTCCTTCTGGGTAGATACCCAGTAGTGGGATTGCTGCATCAAATGGTAGTTGTACTTTTAGTTCTTTAAGGAATCTCCATACTGATTTCTATAGTGGCTGTACTTGTTTACATTCCCACCAGCAGTATAGAAGTGTTGATCATGATGGACTATATTTTTGATATGTTGCTGGAATCAGTTAGCTAGTATTTTGTTAAGGATTTTAGCATCTATATTCATCAAGGATATTGGTCTGTAGTTTTATTTTTTGGTTGTGTCGTTTTCTGGTTTGGGTATTAGGGTGATGCTAGCTTTATGGAATTAATTAGGGAGGTTTCCTTCTTTCTCTATCTTGTGGAATAGTGTCAAAAAAATGGTGCCAATTCTTCTTTGACTGTCTGGTAGAATTCTGCTGTGAATCTGTCTACTCCTGGACATTTTTGTTGGTAATTTTTAAATTACAATTTCAATCTCACTGCTTGTTATTGGTCTATTCAGGGTATCTAATTTTTCCTGATTTAAGGTAGGAGGGTTGTATTTTTCCAGGAATTCATCCATCTCTTCTAGGTTTTCCAGTTTATGTGTGTAAAGTGCTCATACTAGCCTTGAATGATCTTTTGCATTTCAGTGGTGTCAGTTGTAATATCTCCTGTTTCATTTCTTAATGAGGTTATTTTGATTTTCTCTCTTCTTGGTTAATCTTGCTAATGGTTCATCAATTTTATTTATCTTTTCAAAGAACCAGCTTTTTGTTCTAGTTATCTTTTGTTTTTGTTTGTTTGTTTGTTTGTTTCTATTTCATTTATTTCTGCTCTGTTCTTGGTTATTTCCTTTCTTCTGCTGGGTTTGAGTTTGGTTTTTTGTTCTTGTTTCTCTAGTTCCTTTGGATGTGATCTTAGATTGTCTGTTTGTGCTCTTTCAGACTTTTTGATATAGGCATTTAGGGCTTTAAAATTTCCTCTTAGCACTGCCTTAGCTGTATCCCAGAGGTTTTGATAGGTTATGTCACTAGTGTCATTCAGCTTGAAGAATTTTTAAATTTCCAACTCGATTTCATTTTTGACCCAATGCTCATTCAGAAGTAGGTGATTTAATTTCCATGTATTTGCATGGTTTTGGAGGTTCCTTTAGGAATTGATTTTCAATTTTATTCCACTGTGGTCTGAGAGAGTGCTTGTCATAATTTCAATTTTCTTAAATGTATTAAGGCTCATTTTATGGCCCATCACTTGGTCTATCTTTGAGAAAGTCCCATGTACTGTTGAATCAAATGTGTAGTCTGCAGTTTTTGGAGGAAATGTTATATATATATATACATAAAATATATATATGTGTGTATATATATATATCTTTTATGTTTTTTATATATATGTTTTATATGTTATGTGTGTGTGTGTGTGTGTACCTGTTAAGTCCATTTGTTCCAAGGTATAGTTTACATCCATTGTTTGTTGACTTTCTTTCTTGATGACCTGTCTAGTGCTGTCAGTGGAGCACTGAAGTTCCCCACCGTTATTGTGTTGCTGTCTATCTCATTCCTTAGGTCTATTAGTAATTGTTTTATACATTTGGGATATCCAGTGTTAGATGGATGTATGTTTAGGATTCTGATATTTTCCTGTTGGACAGGGTCTTTTACCAATATATAATGTCCATCTTTGTCTCTTTTAAATGCTGTTGCTTTGAAGTTTATTTTGTCTGATATAAGAATAGCTGCCCCTGGTCACTTTTGGTGTGCATTTGCATGAAATGCCTTTTTCCACCTCTTTACTTTAAGTTTCTGTGAGTTCTTATGTGTTAGATGAGTCTCCTGAAGGCAGCAGATAGTTGGTTCATGAGTTCTTATCCACTCTTCGGTTCTGTGTCTTTTAAGTGGAGCATTTAGGCCATTTACATTCAATATTAGTATTGAAATGTGAGGTACTGTTGCATTCATCATGCTCTTTGTTGCTTGTGTACTTTGTCTGTTTGTTTGTTTTGGGGGAGCAGTTATTTTTGCTTTTTAACTTGTATTTTTGTTTTATAGGTCCTGGGTGATTTATGCTTTAAACAGATTCTGGTTTGATGGGTTTCCAGGATTTGTTTCAAGATCTAGAGCTCCTTTTCACAGTTCTTGTAGTGGTGGCTTGGTAATGGTGAATTCTCAGAGCATTTGCTTGTCTGAAAATGACTGTATCTTTCCTTCATGTATAATGCTTAGATTCACTGGATACAAAATTCTTGGTTGATAATTGTTTTGCTTGAGGAGGTTGAAGATAGGGCCCAATTCCTTCTAGCTTGTAGAGTTTCTGCTGGATATCTGTTGTTAATCTAATAGGTTATCCTTTATAGGATACCTGTTGCTTCTGTCTCACAGCTCTTAAGATTCTTTCCTTTGTCTTAACTTTGGATAACCCGGTGACAATGTGTGTGGTTGAAGATCTTCTAGCAATGAATTTCCTAGGTGTTCTTTGTGCTTCTTGTATTTGCATGTCTAGGTCTCTAGCAAGGCCAGGTAAGTTTTCCTTGATTATTCCCCCAAATATATTTTCTAAGCTTTTAGAATTGTATTCCTCCTCAGGTACACTGATTATTCTTAGGTTTGGTCATTTAACATAATCCCAGACTTCTTGGAGGCTTGGTTCATATTTTCTTATTCTTTTTTCTTTGTCTTTGTTGGATTGGGTTAATTCAAAGACCTTGTCTTCAAGCTCTGAAGTTATTTCTTCTATTTGTTAAATTCTATTGCTGAGACTTTCCAGAGCATTTTCCATTTCTAAAAGTATGTCTGCAGTTTCCTGAGTTTTTGACTGTTTTTTTTCTTTAAACTATCTGTTCCTTGCATATTTCCCCCTTCATTTCTTGTATAATTTTTTTGGATTTCTTTGCATTGGGATTTGTCTTTCTCTTGTCCTTCCTTGATTAGCTTAATAACTAACCTCCTAAATTCTTTTTCAGGTAAATCATGAATTTCTTCTTGGTTTGGATCCATTGCTGCTGAACTAGTGTGATTTTTGGGGGGTGTTGAAGAGATTTTTGTCATATTACCAGGGTTGTTTTTCTGCTTTCTTCTCATTTTGGTGGGCTGTGTCAGAGGGAAGTTCTAGGACTAAAGGCTGTTGTTCAGAATTTTTGTCCCACAGTGTTCCCTTGATGTAGTAGTCTCCCCCTTTTCCAGTGGATGTGGCTTCCTGTGAGCCAAACTTCAGTGATTGCTGTCTCTCTTCTGGGTATAGCCACCCAGCGAGTCTACCCAGCTCTGGGCTGGTCCTGGGAGTTGTCTGCACAGAGTCCTGTGATGTGAAGCATCTATGGGTCTCTCAGCTATGGATACCAACTCTTGTTCTGGTGGAGGTGATGGAGAGTGCAGTGGATCCATGACAGTCTTTAACTTTGGTAGTTTAATGCGCTATTTTTGTGCTGGTTGGCCTCCTGTCAGTAGGTGGGGTTTTCCAGAAAGCATCAGTTGTAGTAGTGTGGAGAGGGACTGGTGGTGGACGGGGCCCTAGAACTCCCAAGATTAAATGCCTTTTGTCTTTCTCTACCAGGGTGGATAGAGAAGGACCATCAGGTGGGGGCAGGCTAATCATGTCTGAGCTCAGATTATCCTTGAGTGGGTCTTGCTATTGCTGCTGTGGAGGATGAGATTCCCAGTTCACTGGAGTTGTGTACCTAAGAGGATTATGACTGCCTCTTCTAAGTCATTCAGGTTGACAGGGAATTGGGGGAAAGTTGGCAGTAACAGGCCACATCCAGCTCCCAGGCAAACCGAAGGGCTGGTCTCACACCCACTGTGCTTCTCTCGACAGCCCTGAATCTATTTCCAGGCAGAAGGTGAGATGGGCTTAAAAACTTGCCTGAGGTTTTTCTGCCTCTCAGCTGCGAAGGAAAAGGGCTTTAGTTCTTCTCCCTGTCTGTGAAGTCCGCATGCTGGATTCATACCCTCCTTCGAGTTCTGGCCAGGAGACTTCTCGCCCTGTTCAAATTGTTACGCAGTTCAGCTAGAGAATTTTTTTTCCCTGTGGAGTTTTACCCCTGCTGCTCTGGCCACCCTCCAGATGGATCCCTGTGGTGTCAGGCAGGAATGGACTGCTTGAAGACCCAGCGAGCTCCCAGGACCTTTCTGCTGCTTCCTCTACCCCTGTATTTCACTTGACTTGGCTCTCTAACTTGACTCAGCTCCACGTAAAGTCAGACACTTCTCCTACAAATAGACCTACAGCTTTTCCAATGGGGGTGTGTGTTCAGGAGAGGATGGTCTCCCTTTCCCACTTCCACAGTTGTGGAACTCACAGTATTTGGGGTTTCTCCTGGGTCCTGCAGGAGCAGTCTGCTTACTTCAGAGGATCCTCCCAGGATTGCTGTGTTTTTGGAGTTGATCTGGAGTTAAAATTCACAATGCAAGCCTCCACATGCTGCTCTGTCTGGAACTGCAATCTAGTCCTGCCTTCCATCTGCCATGATCCCTCAGTAATACCCTCACTTATTTTTAAGAGCTAAAAATCAAAATAGTCGAACTCATGAAGATAGAGTAGAAGGGTGGTTACCAGATGCTGGGAAGTGTAGCGGGAGATGAGGGGTGATGTGGAGATCATTATTTGGTACAAAAACTTAGAAAGAATAAATAAGACCTAGCACTTGCCAGGATAACAGGGTGACTATAGTAAAAAATAATTTATTTGTACGTTTAAAAAATAACTAAAAGAGTATATTGGATTGTTTATAACATAAAGAATAAATGGTTGAGGTGATTAATACCTCATTTATCCTGATTTGATTATTACACATTGTATGCCTGTGTCAAAATATCTCATCTACCACATAAGTATTCACTTACCTGGTCCCTACAAAAATAAAAAATAAATTAAAAATACAATTTTAGGTGTATAATAATCCTATATTTTCGAAAATAATACATGTTATTTCAAGGTATATATTTAAGTATTTGCAGATAGGATAAATAATAAGGAAGGCCAATAGATGAATCAACACTGGCCATGCATTGATAAAAACTGGGCGGTGGCTATACACATAAATTGCTAATCATATCTTTCTATGTTTGTAAATATTTGAAATCTTCTATACTAATGAATTTAGAATAAATCCTCTGGGTAGTACAAAATAGAATTTCATTTTCTCCAGTTGGTTGCATTTTTTTAAAGGCTATTTTAAAAAGCCTCTAATGGTGACACAGATTCCCATATGTTTTCAATAGTTTAATTTGTCTCTATTTTCCACTCCATTGTTTTCTCCACCACAGGGTCCTGGCTGTATTTTGACATTCCCTTGCAATGTGAAGACCTAGAATTCTGCAGGGCAAGAAGGCTCTTCATAGTCTTCTTTTAGATAAGATTTAGTTCTTCTATGTTCTCTGAATAAAAGCATGTAGAAGACAATCCACCTCTTCTATTGATCTTATTTATTTCCTATCATATTGTTGCTTTTCTGTATTATTTTGTTAGACCACCTGTCATCTATGTGTGCAGACAGGAAGGAAAGATATACCTGAATGGAACATGAAACACTCATTTTTAAAGGAAGGAAATTATAGAGACCCAGGGGAATGTGTCAGATTATCTGGACCCAAATCCCAGTACCACGAGTTACTAGCTGCATGACTTTGGCACATTTTTCTGTACTACAGAATGGAATTAATAAAAGCATCTGCCTAATATGATAATAGAAAAGTTAAATGAAATAATGCCTGTAAAGCACATGGCCTATATTAAGCACTCAAAACAAAGGCCCGGCGCGGTGGCTCATGCCTGTAATCCCAGCATTTTGGGAGGCCGAGGTGGGCAGATCAGGAGGTCAGGAGACCGAGATCATCCTGGATAACACGGTGAAACCCCGTCTCTACTAAAAATACAAAAAACTATCCAGGTGCGGTGGCAGGCGTCTGTAGTCCCAGCTACTCGGGAGGCTGAGGTGGGAGAATGGCGTGAAGCCGGGAGGCAGAGGTTGCAGTGAGCCGAGATCATGCCACTGCACTCCAGCCTGAACAACGGAGCGAGACTCCGTCTCAAAAAAAAAAAAAAAAAAAACATAATAGCTATTATTACTATATCTTTGCTGGCATCTTATCCTGCTGTTTATCAATTGACAGGTGAAAAACTTTCTATTGTAATTTGTATCTCATCAATTATTGGATTATTTATTTGTCTGATTTTTCTTCTGTATATTTTTCATTCCAATCATTTATTCAATTTTATTGGTCAAGTCGTGTTTCTCTTGTTGAATAAGTCACCACTGAACCAAATAAGAAAGTAGTGAGTCTGTTTTTTATTTTTATTTATTTATTTATTTATTCATTTTATTTAGTTTTTATTCTTTTATTTTTTTAGCAGAAAGTGCAAGATTGAGCTCGAGTTACTCAAATTCAGAATTTGTAAGACTGTTCCAATGCAGAGACGGGGGAAGACCCAGAATCAAGTCTTAAGAAACTTCAATATATTTTTTCAGTTTTGACTATCAGAGTTATGCTGGAGTTGAAAAATGAACTGGAAGGTGCAGCCTTTTCAGAAACAGGCTAACAGTTCCTGGAAAAGTTAAACATAAAGCTACTATATGACCCAACAATTCCACTCCTAGTATCTACCTAAGGGAAATAAAAACATATATCCACAACAAAACTTGTACAAAAATTTTTATGGCAGCATTACACATAGTATCCCACAAGTGGAAGCACCACAAATTTCCATTGGTTGATTATTGGAAAAAACAAAATGCGTTATATGTATAAAATATATCACCCTGCTTTCATGTTTCTAAATAATCTTTTTATTAAACTTTTTTCATTTTTTTAATTTCCGGTTAAATCACATTTCTTATCTCTAAAAGTTATATTGTATCTATTATTGTTAAATATTAATATCATTAATTACTTACTCAATTCCTTTAATATATATAAGCCTGTTCAGATTATGTATTTTTTGGGGGGGGGGGTGTGAGACATAGCAGACTGTGTCTTTCAAGAACTTGTCCATTTCATGAAGATTATCGACTTTGTGTGCATAGAGCTGTTTAAGATATTCCTTTCAAAAATAAATTGTTCTCTCTTTTCCTCTTTCTTTCTTTCTTTTTTTAAATTATCTTAGAATGATTAATTTATTGATGTTTTAGTTCTATATTTCCTGATTTTGTACAATAAAAACTGAGTAATTTCAAAGTCCAAAAATAATCAGAAACAAACAGATGTTATTCTTTTTAAATGATGAGCCATTAATTGACTCATAGTAAAAATGAAGAATTTACATTAGCAAGGTTGTAATGGATGTACAGTAATTTTCTTTTTTTTTTTTGCATTTTTCTTTTTTTATTTTTTATTATTTATTTTTATTATACTTTAAGTTCTAGGGTACATGTGCATAATGTGCAGGTTTGTTACATATGTATACTTGTGGCATGTTGGTGTGCTGCACCCATCAACTCGTCAGCACCCATCAACTCGTCATTTACATCAGGTATAACTCCCAGTGCAATCCCTCCCCCCTCCACCCTCCCCATGATAGGCCCCAGTGTGTGATGTTCCCCTTCCCGAGTCCAAGTGATCTCATTGTTCAGTTCCCACCTATGAGTGAGAACATGCGGTGTTTGGTTTTCTGTTCTTGTGATAGTTTGCTAAGAATGATGGTTTCCAGCTGCATCCATGTCCCTACAAAGGACACAAACTCATCCTTTTTGATGGCTGCATAGTATTCCATGGTGTATATGTGCCACATTTTCTTAATCCAGTCTGTCACTGATGGACATTTGGGTTGATTCTAAGTCTTTGATATTGTGAATAGTGCTGCAATAAACATACGTGTGCATGTGTCTTTATAGCAGCATGATTTCTAATCCTTTGGGTATATACCCAGTAATGGGATGGCTGGCTCATATGGTACATCTAGTTCTAGATCCTTGAGGAATCGCCATACTGTTTTCCATAATGGTTGAACTAGTTTACAATCCCACCAACAGTCTAGAAGTGTTCCTATTTCTCCACATCCTCTCCAGCACCTGTTGTTTCCTGACTTTTTAATGATTGCCATTCTAACTGGTGTGAGATGGTATCTCATTGTAGTTTTGATTTGCATTTCTCTGATGGCTGGTGACGATGAGCATTTTTTCATGTGTCTGTTGGCTATAGGAATGTTTTCTTTTGAGAAATGTCTGTTCATATCCTTTGCCCACTTTTTGATGGGGTTGTTTGTTTTTTTCTTGTAAATTTGTTTGAGTTCTTTGTAGGTTCTGGATATTAGCCCTTTGTCAGATGAGTAGATTGCAAAAATTTTCTC
The DNA here is from genome assembly GCF_049350105.2 of Macaca mulatta. NCBI lineage: Eukaryota > Metazoa > Chordata > Mammalia > Primates > Cercopithecidae > Macaca > Macaca mulatta. Next base: position 85,714,305 of record NC_133426.1, read on the forward strand.
CCATTCTGTAGGTTGCCTGTTCATTCTTTCTTCTTTTTTGACAGAGCCTCACTTCATCGCCCAGGCTGGAGTGTAGTGGTGCAATCTCAGCTCACTGCAATGCCTTGTTCCCAGGTCCAAAGGATTCTTTTGCCTCAGCAACCAAAATAGCTGGGATTACAGGTGTGTGCTACCAAACCTGGCTAAATTTTCTTGTGTTTTTAGTAAAGACAGAGTTTCACAATGTGGGCCAGATTGGTCTTGAACAACTGAGTTCAAGGGATCCTCCCACCTCAGCCTCCCAATGTACTGGGATTACAGGCATGAGCTACTGCTCTTGGCCACCTTTATTATATATATTTTTCTACCAAAGAAACACATGCACTCATGTGTTTATTGCAGCACTATTCACAATAGCAAATACATGAAATCAACCTAGATCCCCATCAACAGTGGACTGGATAAGGAAACTGTAGTAAGGGGAGAACTGGAGAGAACCAGGAAAGGATGTTTAGTTTGAGGCAGTGCTGAGATAGGATCATGAAGGAAGAGGTGAAGGGAATTCCTGTAAGAGTGGCACTGTGTTGTTGTCCTCTGGTCCCCAAAGAGATTAGCAAGGGCTGCCAGATATACCTTTCATTCATGCCCAGGGAGCCTCAGGTGGTGGTTGGTATTGATAAATCCTTCAACTATGATTTTGTGTTTGACCCCTGTAATGAACAGGAAGAAGTCTTCAATACAGCAGTAGCACCACTCATAAAAGGCATATTTAAATGATATAATGCAATGGTCCTGGCCTATGGGCAGACTTGCTCTGGAAAAAAACCTATTCAATGGGAGGTGCATACACTGCAGAGCAAGAGAATGAACCAACAGTTGGGGTTATTCCTAGGGTAATACAACTGCTCTTCAAAGAAATTGATAAAAAGAGTGATTTGGAATTTATTCTGAACGTGTCTTACTTAGAGATTTACAATGAAGAAATTTTGGATCTTCTATGCCCATCTTGTAAGAAAGCTCAAACAAATATATGGGATGATCCTAAGGAAGGCATAAAGATTGTAGGACTCACTGAGCAGACTGTTTTAGTTGCCTTGGATACTGTTTCCTGTTTGGAGCAGGGCAACAACTCTGTGGCCTCCACAGCTATGAACTCCCAGTCATCCCAATTTCATGCCATCTTTACAATCTCCATAGAGCAGAGAAAGAAAAGTGACAAGAATAGCAGCTTTCACTCCAAGCTGCATCTTGTAGACCTTGCTGAATCAGAAAGACAGAAGAAAACCAAGGCTGAAGGGGTTTGTCTAAAAAAGGGTATTAATATTAATCGAGGCCTTCTATGCTTGGGAAATGTAATCAGTGCTCTTGGAGATGACAAAAAGGGTGACTTTGTGTCCTGCAGAGATTCCAAGTTCACTCCACTGCTTCAAGATTCTCTAAGTGGTAATAACCATACTCTTATAATAGCCTGTGTGAGTCCTGCTGGCTCCAATCCAGAAGAAACTAAATACCCTTCGCTATGATGACAGAGTAAGAAAAACCAGGAACCAACCTGTTGCTAATATTGATCCCCAGACAACTGAACTTAATCATCTAAAGCAATGGGTAAAACAGCTACAACAGCTACAAGTCTTGTTGCTACAAGCCCATGGACATACCCTGCCTGGATCTATAAATGTGTAACCATCAGATAATCTACAATCCCTGATGGAGAATAAAAGATTAAGTCGTGGTCTGAGCGAGGCAGCTGGTCAGACAGCCCAGATGTTGGAGAGGATCATTTTGACAGAGCAAGTGAATGAAAAAATGAACACCAACCAGGCACGGTGGCTCATGCCTGTAATCCCAGCACTTTGGGAGGCCGAGGCAGGTGGATCACAAGGTCAGGACCATCCTGCCTAACATGGTGAAAACCCATCTCTACTACAAATACAAAAATTTAGCTGGGCATGGTGGTGGGCACCTGTAGTCCCAGCTACTCGGGGGGCTGAGACAGAAGAATGGTGTGAACCCAAGAGTTGGAACTTGCGGTGAACCAAGATTGCATCACTGCATTCCAGCCTGGGTGACAGAGTGAGACAATGTCTCAAAAAATAAAAAATAAAAAAAATGACGCCAAGCTAGAAGAGCTAAGGCAGCATGCAGCCTGAAAACTGGATCTTCAAAAGCTAGTGGAGGCTTTGGAAGACAGGAATTGAAATAAAATGTAGAAATAATTTGTAACCTGCAGCAATTGATTACCAAGTTATCAGATGAAAGTCCTGCTTGCATGGCTGCAGCCATTAATACTGTGGTGGAACAAGAAGCTCAAGTGGAAACCAGTTCAGAGAGGAGCCGGTATTCTGATGCTTTTACAACTCAGCATGCTTTCTGTCAAGCTCAGATGTCGAAGGAGTTGGTTGAGTTGAATAAAGCCACTGCACTGAAAGAGGCCCTAGCTAGGAAGATGACTCAGAACATTTGCCAGCTACAGCCCATTCAGTTCCAATACCAGCATAATATATAAAAAAACTAGAACTGGAAGTCATCTATCTGCAAAAGGAAAAGGAAGAATTTGTTCTTGAACTTCAGACAGCAAAGAAGGATGTCAACCAAGCCAAGTTGAGTGTGGCCACTGAAAATATCTCCAGGAGCTGGAGGATCAAATAGCTGATCTGAGGAAGACACCAACTGAGCAGTCCAAACTTCTGAAACTAAAAGAATCCACAGAGCATACTGTCTCCAGTCTGAACCAGGAGATATGGATGATGAAAAACTAGTGGGTACAGTTAATGTGTCAAATGAAAGAGGATGCTGAGAAGTTTAGACAGTGGAAGCAGAAAAAAGACAAATAAGTAATACAGTTAAAAGAATGAGTCAGTAAGAGGCAATATGAACTTCTCAAATTTGAAAGAAACTTCAAGAAACAATCCAATGAGCTAAGATGTAAAACAGAGGCAGCAGCTGCCAGCAAGTGTCTCAGGGATGCTCTCCAGAAACAATGGGAAGTCGCAGATAAGCAGAAAGAGACTCAGAGCCATGGAGTGGAAGGCACTGCAACTGGAGTGAAGAATTGGCTTGGAAACAAAATTGAGGTTATGGTCACTACTCAGGAAGCCAAACGCCATCTGATGGGCTCCTTGAAGATAGAAAGATCCTGGTTCAGGATGTGGCTCAACTCAAAGAAAAAAAAAAGGAATCTGGGGAGAATCCACCTCCTAAACTCCAGAGACATACATTCTCCCTTACTGAAGTGCGTGGTCAAGTTTCGGAGTCAGAAAATTCCATTACAAAGCCGATTGAAAGCCTAGAGACTGAAATGGAACTCAGGAGTGCTCTCAGATAGCTGAACTACAGCAGAAGCTGCTGGATACAGAAAGTGAAGACAGGCCAAAACAATGCTGGGAGAATATTGACACCATTCTGGAAGCCAACTGTGCCCTGAAATATTTGATTTGAGAGCTGGTCTCCTCCAAAATACAGGTCAGCAAACTTGAAAGCAGCCTGAAACAAAGCAAGGTCAGCTGTGCTGACGTGCAGAAGATGCTGTTTGAGGAATAAAATCATTTTTCTGAGTTAGAGACAGTTATAAGCTGAGCTGGTCAGAATGGAGAAACAGCACCAAGAGAAGGGGTTGTACCTTCTCGGCCAGCTGCAGCAGAGCCAAATTGCAGAGAAGCAGTTAGAGGAATCAGTCAGTGAGAAGGAACAGCAGCTACTGAGCACACTGAAGTGTCAGGATGAAGAACTTGAGAAGAAGCAAGTAGTGTGTGAGCAAAATCAGCAGTTTTTAAGAGAATGAAATCATGAAGCAAAAACTGACCCCTGACCCTTCTCCAGGTAGCCAGTAGACAGAAATATCTTCCTAAGGATACTCTTCTATCTCCAGACTCTTCTTTTGAATATGTCCCACCTAAGCCTAAACCTCGTGTTAAACTTCCTGGAGCAAAGAATGGTCATCGAGGATCTAAAATATTGTTCAAAGCATTCTGTGAATGAGCATGAGGATGGTGATGGTGATGGTGATGAGGGGAATGATGAGTAATGGAAGCCAAAAAAATTAGTTAAGGTGTCCAGGAAGAAAATCCAAGGGTGTTCCTGCAAGGGTGTTCCTGCAAGGGTTGGTGTGGGTGGAGGAAGCAAAACTCAGACTGTGGTGTGGACTGTAGCTGTGACCCCACAAAGTGTCAGGACCGCCAGCAAGGCAAGGATAGCTTGTACACCATTGAATGGGCCCAGGATTCTGAAGGCTCCTTCAAACTGGAGTATCCTACTGAGGGGATCCCAGGACTGAGCTTCTTTAACCCTGTGTGTGCCACCCCCAATAGCAGGATCCGGAAAGAGATGTGTGACGTGGAGCAGGTGCTGTCAAAGAAGACTGCTCCAGTTCCCCTACCCCCTTTTGACCTCCCAGAGTTGAAACATGTAGCAACAGAATACCAAGAAAACAAGGCTCCAGAGAAGAAAGAGAAACAAACTGGCCGGCAACACCAGATTCTTCTCTGGCTTCTCCCCTATCGAACAAGAGGCCCACTGAATTTGAAGTCATCATCTCCACCCCCAGTCTCGCTTGGGAGACGTTTTCAGGTTGCAGTCAGAGGGGTTTCTTAAATGACTTCCCTGTATTTCAGGTTTCTTGCTCTTGAAATAAGAAAAAGAGCATTACTGAAAAGAAGGTAAACTTTGATGGATGTTGGTCTTCAGCCTCCAGCCCCAGACTCCTACTCCGTTCTCCAGAAGGGTGCTAAGCCACCTACTGAAAAGAGAACCTACTGACATTCCTAATGACTCATCAGGAATCAGTCCTCAGTATCATCCAGTTGTTTCTTAGTTTTGAGCAGTTCAGGCTGTCTCATGACAGGGATGAGGCCAAGGCTTTCTTATCTTTTGGTTGTCCCTGCTTAATGGAGGAGACTAGCCTAGGATGGGGGCCTGGCTAAGATCTTTTACTCCAACTCAGAAATGGATTTGTGATCTTCATCTTTGCTTTCCTGACATTCTCTGAATTTTAAGTGTTTCAATAGTACTCTCAACCGTCTGCCATGTTTCTGAAGTAAATGAATTATTATTGTTATATTTTATTATACTTTTAGTTCTGGGATACATGTGCAGAATGTGCAGGTTTATTATATAGGTATACATGTGCCATGGTGACTTGCTTCACCCATTGACCCATCATCTACATCAGGTATTTCTCCTAATGCTATCCCTCCCCTAGCCCCCCACCATCCAACATACCCTGGTATGTGAGGTTCCCCTCCCTGCGTCCATGTGTTCTCACTGTTCAACTCCCACTTATGAGTGAGAACATGTGGTGTGTGGTTTTCTGTTCCTGTGTTAGTTTGCTGATAATGATGGTTTCAAGCTTAATCTATGTCCCTGCAAATACATGAACTCATCCATTTTTATGGCTGCACAGTACTGACTCGTGTATATGTGCCACATTTTCTTTATCCAGTCTATCATTGATAGGCATTTGGGTTGGTTCCAAGTCTTTGCTATTGTGAACAGTGCTGCAATAAACATTTGTGTGCATGTGTCTTTATAGTAGAATGATTTATAACACCCTGTAATGGGATTGCTGGGTCAAATGGTATTTCTAGTTCTAGATCCTTGAGGAATCGCCACACTGTCTTCCACAATGGTTGAACTAATTTACACTCCCGCCAACAGTGTAAAAGTGTTCCTGTTTCTCCACATCCTCTCCAGCATCTGTCGTTTCCTGACTTTTTAATGATCTCCATTCTAACTGGCGTGAGATCGTAGCTCATTGTAGTTTTGATTTTCATTTCTCTAATGAGCAGTGATAATGAGCTTGTTGTCATATGCTTGTTGGCTGCATGAATGTCTTCTTTTGAGAAGTGTGTGTTCATATCCTTCACCCACTTTTTGATGTTTTTCTTTTTTTGTAAATCTGTTTAAATCCTTTGTAGATTCTGAATATTAGCCATTTGTCAGATGGATAGGTTGCAACAATTTTCTCCTATTCTGTAGGTTGCCTGCTCACTCTGATGATAGATTCCTTTACTGTGCAGAAACTCTTTAGTTTAATTAGATCCCGTCTGTCAGTTTTGGCTTTTGTTGCCATTGCTTTTGGTGTTTTAGTCATGAAGTCTTTGCCCATGTCTATGCCCTGAGAGGTATTACCCAGGTTTTCTTCTAGTTTTTTTTTATAGTTTCAGATCTTACGTTTAAGTCTTTAATCCATCTTGAGTTAATTTTTGTATAAGGTTAAAGAAGGCATCTAGTTTCAGGTTTTTTTGCATATGGCTAGCCAGTTTCCCCAATACCAATTATTAAATAGGGAATCCTTTCCCCTTTGCTTGTTTGTGTCAGATTTGTCAAAGATCAGATGGTTGTAGATGTGTGGTGTTCTTTCTGAGGCCTGTGCTCTGTTCCATTGATCTATATATCTTTTTTGGTACCAGTACCATGCTGTTTTAATTACTGTAGCCTTGTAGTATAGTTTGAAGTCAGGTGGTGTGATGCCTCCAGCTTTGTTCTTTTTGCTTAAGATTCTCTTGGCTATACGGGCTCTTTTTTGGTTCCATATGAACTTTAAATTAGTTTTTTTCTAATTCTGTGAAGAAAGTCATTGGTAGCTTGATGGGGATACCCTTGAATTTATGAATTACTTTGGGAAGTATGGCCATTTTCAAGATATTGATTCTTTCTATTCATGAGCATGGAATATTTTTCCATTTGTTTACATCCTGTTTTATTTTCTTGAGGAGTGGTTTGTAGTTCTCCTTGAAGAGGTCCTTCACATCCCTTGTAAGTTGTATTCCTAGGTATTTTATTCTCTTTGTAGCAATTGTGAATGGGAGTTCACTCATGATTTGGCTCTCTGTTTGGCTATTATTGGTGTATAAGAATGCATGTGAGTTTTACACATTGATTTTGTATCCTGAGACTTTGCTGAAGTTGCTTATCAGTTTAAGGAGATTTGGGGTTGAGACAATAGGTTTTCTAAATATACAACCATGTCATCTGCAAACAGAGACAACTTGGCTTCCTCTCTTCCTATCTGAATACCCTTGATTTCTTTCACTTGCCCGATTGCTCTGACCAGAACTTCCAATACTATGGTGAATAGGAGTGGCGAGAGAGGGCATCTTTGTCTTGTGCTGGTTTTCAAAGGGAATGCTTCCAGCTTTTGCCCATTCAACATGATATTGGCTGTAGGTTTGTTATAAATACTTCTAATTATTTTGAGATATGTTCCATCAATACCTAGTTAATTGAGAGTCTTTAGCATAAAATTGTGTTGACTTTTATCAAAGGCCTTTTCTGCATCTGTTGAGATAACCGTGATCTTTGTCATTCTTTCTGTTTATGTGATGGATTAAGTTTATTGATTTGCGTATGTTGAACCAGCCTTGCATCCCAGCATTGAAGATGTCTTGATTGTGGCGGACAAGCTTTTTGACCTCCTCCTGGGTTAGGTTTCCTGGTATTTTATTGACGATTTTTGTGTTAATCTTCATCAGGGATATTGGCCTGAAATTTTCTTTTTTGTTGTGTTTCTTCCAGGTTTTGGTATCAGGATGATGCTGCTCTCAAAAAATGAGTTAGGGAGAAACTCTTCTTTTTCTTTTGGTTAGAATAGTGTCAGAAGTAATGGTACTAGTTCCTCTTTGTACCTTGGGTAGGAGTTGGCTGTGAAGCCATCTGGTCCTGGGCCTTTTTTGGTTGGTAAGCTATTAATTACTGCCTCAATTTCAGAACTTGTCATTGGTCTATTCAGGGATATGACTTCTTCCTGACTTAGTCTTGAGGGATGTATGTGTCTGGAATTTATCCATTTTTTCTAGATTTTCTGGTTTATTTGCATAGAAGTGGTTATAGTATTCTCTGATGGTAGTTTGTATTTCTGTGAGATGAGTGGTGATATCCCCTTTGCCATTTTTTATTGTGTCTATTCGAATCTTCTTTATTTTCTTCTTTATTATTCTGGCTAGTGGTCTATCTATTTTGTTAATCTTTTCAAAAAGCTAGCTCCTGGATTCTGGGATTTTTTGAAGGGGTTTTCATGACTCTATCATCTTCAGTTTTGCTCTGATATTAGTTATTTCTTGTCTTCTGCTAGCTTTTGAATTTGTTTGTCTCACTTCTCTACTTCTTTTAATTGTGATGTTAGAGTGTCAAGTTTACATCTTTCCTGCTTTCTCCTGTGGGAATTCAGTGCTATAAATTTCCCTCAAAACACTACTTTAGCTGTGTGCCAGAGATTCTGGTGCATTGTGTCCTTGTTCTCATTGGTTTCAAATAACTTATTTATTTCCACCTTAATTTCGTTATTTACCCAGTGTTCTTTCAGGAGCAGGTTGTTCAGTTTCCTTGTAGTTCTGTGGTTTTGAGTGAGTTTCTTAATCCTGAGTTCTAATTTGATTGCGCTGTGATCTGAGAGACTGTTTGTTATGATTTCCATTCTTTTGCATTTGCTGAGGAGTGTTTTACTTCCAATTATGTGGTCAATTTTAGAATAAATGCAATGTGGTGCAGAGAAGAATGTATATTCTGTTGATTTGGGGTGGAGAGTTCTATAGATGTCTATTAGGTCTCCTTGGTCCAGAGCTGAGTTCAAGTCCTCAATATCCTTGTTAATTTTCTGTTGCACTGATCTGTCTAATATTAACAGTGTGGTGTTAAAATCTCCCACTACTACTGTATGGGTGTCTAAGTCTCTTTGTGAGTCTCTGAGAACTTGCTTTATGAATCTGGATGCTCCTGTATTGGGTGCATGTATATTTAGGATAGTTAGCTCTTCTTGCTGCATTGATCCCTTTACCATTATGTAATGCCCTGCTTCGTCTTTTTTGATCTTTGTTGGTTTAAAGTCTGTTTTATCAGAGACCTCTGCTTTTTTTTTCTGTCCATTTGCTTGGTAAATATTCCTGTATTGCTTTATTTTGAGCCTATGTGTGTCTTTGCACTTGAGATGGGTCTCCTGAATACAGCACACTGATGGGTCTTGACTCTTTATCCAATTTGCCAGTTGGTGTCTTTTAATTGTGGCATTTAGCCCATTTGCATTTAAGGATGATATTGTTATGTGTGAGTCTGATCTTGTCATTATGATGCTAGCTGGTTTTCTGCCCGTTAATTGATGCAGTTTCTTCATATTGTCGTGGTCTTTACAATTTGGCATGTTTTTTCAGTGACTGGTACCGGTTGTTCCTTTCCATGTTTAGTGCTTCCTTCAGGAGCTCCTGTAAGGCAGTCTTGGTGGTGACAAAATCTCTCAGCATTTGCTTGTCTGTAAAGGATTTTATTTCTTCTTCACTTATGAAGCTTAGTTTGGCAGGATATGAAATTCTGGGTTGAAAAATCTTTTCTTTAAGAATGTTGAATATTGGTTCCCACTCTCTTCTGGCTTGTAGGGTTTCAGTAGAGCAATCCACTGTTAGTCTGATTGGCTTCCCTTTGTGGGTAACCAGACCTTTCTCTCTGGTTGCCCTTAACATTTTTTCCTTCATTTTAACCTTGGTGAATCTGATGATTATGTGTCTTGGGGTTGCTCTTCTCGAGGAGTATCTTTGTGGTGTTCTCTGTATTTCCTGAATTTGAATGTTGGCCTGCCTTACTAGGTTGGGGAAATTCTCCTGGATAATATCCTGAAGAGTGTTTTCCAACTTGGTTTCCTTCTCCTTGTCACCTTCAGGTATACCAGTGAAAAGTAGGCTTGGTCTTGTCACATAGTCCCATATTTCTCAGAGGCTTCATTCCTTTTCATTCTTTTTTCTCTAACCTTTTCTTCACACTTTATTTCATTAGGTTGATCTTCAACCTCTTATATCTTTTCTTCTGCTTGATTGATTCAGCTATTGATACATGTGTACGTTTCACAAAGTTCTCATGCTGTGTTTTTCAGCTCCATCAGGTCATTTATGTTCTTCTCTAAACTGGTTATTGTAGTTAGCAATTATTCTAACCTTTTTCAAGGTTCTTAGTTTCCTTGCATTGGGTTAGAATATGCTCCTTTAACTTGAAGGAGTTTGTTTTTACCACCTTCTGAAGCCTGCATCTGTCAATTCATTAAACTCATTCTCCATCCAGTTATTTTACCTAGCTGGTGAGTAGTTGTGATCCTTTGGAGGAGAACAGACATTCTGGTTTTGGGAAATTTCAGACTTTTTGCACTGGTTTTCCCTCATCTTCATGGATTTATCTATCTTTGGTCCTTGATGTTGGTGACCTTCAGATGAGGTTTTCGTGTGGACATCCTTTTTGTTGATGTTGATGCTATTCCTTTCTGCTTGTTAGTTTTCTTTCTAACAGCCCCTATGCTGCAGGTTTGCTGCAGTTTGTTGGAGGTCTACTCAAGAACCTTTTTGCCTGGGAATCACCAGCAGAGGCTACAGAACAGCAATGTTTGCTGCCTGTTCCTTCCTCTGGAAGCTTCGTCCCAGAGAGGCACCTGCCCGATGCTTGTCGGAGTTTTCCTGTATTAGGTGTCTGTCGATTCATACTGGAAGGTGTCTCCCAGTCAGGAGGCAAAGGGGTCTTGTACCCACTTGAGGAGGCAGTCTGTCCCTTAGCAGAGCTCAAGCACTCTGCTGGGAGATCCACTGCTCTCATCAGAGACAGGAGGCAGGAATGTTTAAATCTGCTGAAGTTGCGCCCACAGCTGCCCTTTTCCCTCAGGTGTTCTGTCCCAGTGAAATGAGAATTTTATCTATAAGCCTCTGACTGGGAATGCTGCCTTTCTTTCAGAGATGCCCTGCCCACAGAGAAGGAACATAGAGAGGCAGTCTGGCTACAGTGGCTTTGCTGAACTGTGGCGGGCTCCACCCCATTCAGACGTCCCAGAGGCTTTGTTTACACTGTGACGGGAAAACCACCTATTCAAGCCTCAGTAATGGTGGAGGCTCCTCCCCCCACCAAGCTTGAGCATCCTAGGTTTACTTCAGGCTTCCGTGCTGGCAGTGAGAATTTCCAGCCAGTGGATCTTAGCTTGCTGGGCTCTATTGGGGTGGGATCCACTGAGCTAGACCACTTGGCTCCCTGGCTTTAGCCCCCTTTCCAGGGGAGTGAATGGTTCTTCCTTTCTGGCATTCCAGGTGTCACTGGGGTATGAAAAAAATAATAATAAATAAATAAAAACTCCTACAGCTTGCTTGGTGTCTGCCCAAATGGCTGCTTAGTTTTGTGCTTGCAACTCAGGGCCCTGGAGGAGTAGGCACCGGAGGGAATCTCCTGGTCTGGGGGTTGTAAAGACCATGGGAAAAGTGCAGTATGTGCGCTGGAATGCACCCTTCCTCATGGCACAGTCCCTCATGGTTTCCCTTGGCTGGGGAAGGGAGTTCCCCAACCCCTTGTGCTTCCCAGGTGAGGCAGCACCCCACCCTGCTTCTGCTTGCCCTCCATGAGCTGCACTCACTGCCTAAGCAGTCCCAATTAGATGAGCCAGGTACCTCAGATGAAAATGCAGAAATCAGCCACCTTCTGCATTGGTCTTGCTTGGAGCTGGAGACTGGAGCTGTTCCTATTTTGGCCATCTTGCCAGCCATCCAATGAATTATTTTTAAATGTTATGTAAGTAAGTAAACCTTAGCCCATCTTAAAAAAAAAAAAAAGAAAAAAAAGAAAGAAAGAAAGAAAGAAACTGGAAACTGTAGTATGTATCACCATGGAATACTACACAGCCATAAAACAGAATGAAATCATGTTTTTTGCAGAAACACAGATGTAGCTGGAAGTCATTATCCAAGTTAATGCAGGAGAAGAAAACTGAATTCTACATGCTCTCATATAAAAGTGGGAGCCAAACACTGAGTACACATAGCTAAACAGTTGGGAACAATAGACACTGGGGACTACTAGATGACAGAGGGAATGGAATGCCTGAGAATTTTTAAAAACTACCTATTGGGTACTATGCTCACTATCTGGGTGATGGGATCATTAATACCCTAAACCTCAGGGTCATGCAATATACTCTTGCAACTAATTTGCACATGTACCCCTTGAACCTAAAATAAAAGTTGAAAAAAATAGTTTAGTATCATTTTAATCTCCATCGGCTTTATAGTGATGTCCACTTTTCATTTTAGATATCAGTAATTAGCATCTTCTGTTTTCCTTTATTTCCCAAATTCTAAAGTCTTTTTGATCTTCTGTTATTTAAATTTTTTTTGAGAGTGTCCATTAGTTTTTCTTTTAAGGTACTTTTGCTTGATATGATTGGAGGTTGTAATTAATGGTATGTCAAATCATCCATTCTTTGCAGAGATAGGTAAAGCACCAAAATTGTCTTAGCTATTTGTTGGTCACCAGTTTGAGAGAAAAACACTTTTTTTTTTTTTTTTTAACAGCCCAAACTCCTCTCAGCCCCAATAGCCTGACATCTTTAGTGAGTTAGGATAATCCTAACCTAGAGGCATATATGCCTATGAGATTCCTGGCCTGAAAGGAATAAATCATTTCACAGAATTCATGGGACAGAAAAATAAAAACTAGGACTCCTACAGTAAACAAGTATTATTTCTGTTCAAAACCATCCTGCAAGCAAAAAAATCAGCTGGCCCTAGAGTTTTGTAACAGGTACACAGGTCACAGGCAGACAGGCAGACAGGAACAGGAATTTCCCTGGGTGCATGCTACTTTGGTTCTGCCTCAGAGGCACTAGAAGTCTAGGCCCTGCATTAGCACTCTCTTTTTCTTTCTTAATTAGCCTGAATTAGCCTGGCTAGAGGTTTTTCATTTGTGTTAATCTTTTCAAAGAACCACCTTTGTGTCTGTTTATTTTCTCTTGATTTCCTGTGTCCAAATGCATTGATTTCTGTTTTAATTTTTATTATTTCATTTTTTCTGCTCACTGATAATGTCCCTTGCTCTTATGTTTGAAATTAATAAAGTCATTCCCACTTTCATTTTTTTAAACCACCTTATTAAGGTATGATTGACATATTAAAATCTTTACACATTTAATATATACATATTGATAAATTGAAGCTACGTATATACTTGTGTAACGATCATCACCATCAACACTCTAAACATATACATCACTTATCAAAGTTTTCACCTGTCCCATTTGTTATTAATATCTTTTATCTTGTTTTTTAATGTTAAGAACATTTAATATAAGATCTATTTCTTTTAGCAATTTTAAGTATACAATAGAGTATTGTCAGATATGGTCTCTATGCTATATAGTAGATCTCCAGAACCAATTTATCATGCATAACTGAAATTTTGACCCTCAAACTATCACCTTTCCATTTCTGCCTTACCTCAGTCTTTAGTAACCACCATTCTATTCCCTGTATATGAGTTCGACTAATTTACATACCACAAATAAGTAAAATAATACAGTTTTTGTTCTGTGTCTAGTTTATTTTACTTAGCATAATGCCCTCTAGGTCCATTCATTTTGTAACAAATGGCAGAATTTGCTTCTTTCTTAAGGTTGAATATTATTCATATATATATATATATAATATCACAATTTCTTATTTATTCATCCATTGATGGGCATTTACATGTTTCTCATATCTTGGCTATTGTAAACAATGCTGCAGTGAACATAGGAGTGCACATATTTCTTTGAAATTGTGGTTTCAATTATTTTGGATATATACACCCATAAGTGGGATCGCTAGATCATATGGTATTTCTGTTTCTAATTTGTTGAGAAACCTGCATACTGTTTTTGATAATTGATGTATATATTTACATTTTCACCAAGAGTGTACAAGTGTTCTCTTTACTCCACACTTGCAGAATAATTTATCTTTTGGCATTTTAATAATAGCCATTCAAACAGATGTAAGGTAATATCGTATTGTGGTTTTGATTTGTATTTCCTGGGTTATTTGTGATATTGATCAACTATTCATCTACTTGGAGCATTTGTATGTTTTTTTTGGAAGAATGTCTACTTAGGTCTTTTGCCCATTATTAAAAATTGGGTGTATTTTAGCTGTTCCATGGTATGAGTTTCTCGGATATTTTGGATATTAACTCCTTATGAGATGTATGTTTTGCAAATGTTTTCTCCCATTCCATAGGTTGCTTTTTATTTTGTTAATTGTTTCTTAGCTGTGCAGAAGCTTTTTAGTTTGATGTATTCCCATTTGTTTATTTTTATATCTCTTACTTTTGCTTTGTATGTCACATACAAAAATTATTGTCAAAATCATTTTGTAGGAATTTTTCCACTATGATTTTTTTCTAGGACTTTTACAGATTCATGCCTTATTGTTGGGTCATGAATTCATTATGCATTGATTGTGTGTATGGGGGAAGATAAGAGTCAAATTTTACCTGTTTTCATGTTGATAACTAGTATTTCCAACACCATTTATTGAAGTGACCATTCTTTGCATCCTTGTCGAAAATTAGCTGACTTTATATGTGAGGATTTATTTCAGGGTTCTTAATTCTGTTCTTTTGGTCTACATGTCTGTTTTATGCCAGTGCCAATACTATTTTAATTACTATAAATATGTAATATAATTGAAATCAAGAAGTCTGCTGTCTTTAGCTTTGTTCTACTTACTCAAAATTGCTTTGCTTACAGGGTCTTTTCTGGTTTCATATATAAATTTTAGGATAACTTATTCTATTTCTGTGAAAAAGGTCATTGGAATTTTGATAGGGATTGAGTTGAATCTGTTGATTGCTTTGTGTAGTATGAACATTTTAGCAATTCCATAACACAAAAATATATTTCAATTTATTTTTGTCTAGTTTGTTGTCTTTCAATTGTTTTGTAGTTTTCAGTGTACACCTTTTTCATTTTCTTGATTAAATTTATGTCTAATTTTATCTTTTTTGATGATATTTTAGATGAGATTTTAATAAGATTGTTTCCCTATTTTTTTCTGATAAGCTGTTAGTATATAGAAATGTAACAGATAATTGTATGCTGATTCTGTGTCCTATAATATTACTGAGTTGACGTATTAGTTCTGACACTTTTTTGAGAAGTTTTTTAGGGTTTTCTAAATGTAATATCACATTATATGCAAATAGACAGTTTTACTTTTTCCATTCCTATATGTAAGACTTATTTTTTGTTGTCTAATTACACTGGCTAGGACTTCTAGTATTATGTCAATTAGAAGTGGTGAAGTGAGAATCCTTGCCTTGTTCATGATCTTAGAGGAACAGCCTTCAGTTTTTTAAATTGACTGTATTAGCTGTAGGTGGGTAATATATGACCTTTATTATGTTGAAGTACATTTCTTATATACTTAATTTTTTGAGAGATTTTACCATGAAAGGGTGTTGAACTCACATTTTTTTTCTACATCTATTGAGATGATCATATGATTTTTATTTTTGATTCTGTTTATGTAGTGTATTGTTGAGGGACTTTTCCTTAGTTCACCTAAAGACGGGGTCCTTGTCACAAGGCCACAAACGATTAGGCTCACAGGCAATTTGAAGGGTGAATAAGGCAGGGTTTTATTGGGTGAAAAGGGAAAAAAAAGGGAAACAGGTACCTTCTACAAAGCCAGAGTCCCTGCTGTTCCGCTTCCTGCCTTGCAGTTGAATCCGAAGTTCCACACAGGAAGAGGAGGGGCGAGGCTTCTCCCTGCTTCAAAGAATGAAAACTTTTGTGTCTCCACCCTAGTGTGCTCTCCTCCCAATGCACAGGCCAGCTGAAATTTTGTCAGGGAGCTTCCTGACCTGTCTGTCTCAGTATCATATTTATTATTTGCATGTGTTAAACATTCTTGCTTCCAAGGTTTAAATTCACTTTTTCAAGGTGTGTAATTCTTATAAAGTCCTACTGAAGTCAGTTTATAGTATTTTGCTGAGGATTTTCTTATCTATGTACATCAGGAATAGCGATTGTAATTTTCTTCTTATAGTGTCTGCTTTTGGTATGAGGGTAAAGTTGGCCTCACAGAATGAATTTGAAAGGGTTACATCCTCTCAAAGTTTTAGAAGAGTTTTAGAATTGCTAAAATTCTTAAAGTTTGGATAGAATTCCCCAGTGAATTCATCTAGCTCTAAACTTTTTTGCAAGGAGATTTTTGATAACTGATTTAATCTCTTTTCATGTTATCAGTTTATTCAGATTTTCTATTTCTTCATGGTTCAGGCATGCTAGATTTTATGTCTAGGATTCATCCACTTCTAGGTTATCCAATTTGTTGATATGTAATTGTTCATAGTAGTCTCATGATCTTTCAGATTTCTCTGGTATCAGTTGTAATGCTTCCTCTTTCATTTATAAATTTATTTGTTTATATCTTTTCTCTCCCTTTTTACTCTAGCTAAAATTCTATTGCTTTATCTTTTTAAAAAACAAGTCTTATTTTTGTGAATATTTTCTATTGTTTTTTCTAGTCTTCATTTAATTTGCTTCTTTCATCTTTATTATTTCCTTATGCTTACTTTGTGTACTAGATGTTCTTTTTTTATTTCCTGGCATTGTAAAGTGATTTTTTTTTTTTAATTTCAGATTTTGCTCTTTTCTTAATGTAGCCATTTATTACTGAAAACTTCCTGCTGATAACTCATTTTGTTGCATTCCATAAGTTTGGTATGTTGTATTTTCATTTTAACTTGTCCCAATCTTACCAGATAGTGCCTCACAGTTCCAAGCTCTTGGTGTGGGAGCTTCCTGATGACTGGACTCACCTGGAGTTTTTATCTCAAACACTAGTCCACATTGAGCCCCAAACAGTTCATCATTTACAATTAGGTTTTCTTACCCTGGCACTTGTTTCCATAGAGGTTTCTGCTTTGATTTCTTTTACGTATTTTTCTGTCTGCCTCCCCAGTTTGGGGAGCAGTGGTTTTCCTTGTGACCTCACTTCTTATGGATCTAAAAAGAGTTGTTGAGTTTTCTGATTTTCCAATTTACTTGTTGTGAGGGCCTAATGATGACCTCCAAGAATCTTACAACACTGGACTGTAAACCTTTCTTTAATTCTCCTTTAAAATATTAACTTATAAAAGTTAATATTTACAGATAAAGCTGAAATTTTTTGGATACATGCATCCACTACTAATTTCTCTCCACTGCCTTCTCCCTCATCCTTTTCGATATTTTCCCATGTGCTCTTCACACATTTCTATGTATATGTAGAAAATATAGAATATATACAGGGAATTAAAAAATAGATGTTATTATACTAGATATTTTTATGCAATGTCTTCTTTATTCTACAATATATGTTGGAGATCTTTATACTAAGATATATCTCACTAAAAATCTACATATTAGAGATCTATACTGAACCTTATTTTTTAACTGCCATTTATAATTCATAGTTCAAATAATAGACTATTTAGCCAATTCACTGTATAGTATCACAGTGGTTAAGAACACTAGCTCTATCGTTGGATTACCAGACTCTAATCTAAGGACCTTGGAACAAATTACTTACTCTTCCTATGTCTCATTTTTATAAATAAAATGCAAATAATAATACTTTCTTCATATGATTGATGTTGAGGGTAAATGTAGTAGAGCATGTAAAGCCTTTAGAATAGTACCTGCCACATAAGAATCTTGCAATAAATGTCAACTATTAGTATTTATAAGCATCTGCTTGCTCTAGTTTTTCACTCCTACAAACAATGCTCCAATAAGCATTCAGTGTATTATTCTTTGACCATGTATATAAGTGTTTTCGGGAGATAAAACCAAGTATTTACTGAAACACAAATAGTGCCTATATTTCACCTTGTTTAATTTGCACCTCCTTGAGTACTAAGGAGATTGAGCATTATTTCATGGGTTTATTTACCAGATATATTTCCTGTTACATTTTTGTGACTTGTATTTCCTTATTCTTTGTTCATTTTTCTTACTTACATGTAGAAAATTTTTAAAAAGTGGATGTCTCATCAATTATATACATTGTAAATGTCTTCCTCCAGTCTGTCACCTGTTATTGAGAAGTATGGTTTTTAAAAAACTTTGATATAAAGGAATAGATCATTATTACATTTTTTCCCTTGTTGGTTTTTACTTTTTTTGCTTAAGAAATTTGTCCGGAGGGGCGGAGCAAGATGGCCGAATAGGAACAGCTCCAGTCTCCAACTCCCAGTGCGAGCGACACAGAAGACTGGTGATTTCTGCATTTTCAACTGAGGTACTGGGTTCATCTCACTAGGGAGTGCCAGACAATCGGTGCTGGTCAGCTGCTGCAGCCTGACAAGCAGAGCTGAAGCAGGGCAAGGCATCGCCTCACCTAGGAAGCACAAGGGGAAAGGGAATCCCTTTTCCTAGCCAGGGGAACTGAGACACACAACACCTGGAAAATCGGGTAACTCCCACCCCAATACTGCGCTTTAAGCAAACAGGCACACCAGGAGATTATATCCCACACCTGGCCGGGAGGGTCCCATGCACACGGAGCCTCCCTCATTGCTAGCACAGCAGTCTGCGATCTAACTGCAAGGCAGCAGCGAGCCTGGGGGAGGGGCGCCCGCCATTGCTGAGGCTTAAGTAGCTAAACAAAGCCACTAGGAAGCTCGAACTGGGTGGCGCTCACAGCAGCTCAAGGAAACCTGCCTGTCTCTGTAGACTCCACCTCCGGGGACAGGGCACAGTAAACAACAACAGAAGTAACAGAAACCTCTGCAGACGCAAACGACTCTGTCTGACAGCTTTGAAGAGAGCAGTGGATCTCCCAACACGGAGGTTGAGTTCTGAGAAGGGACAGACTCCCTGCTCAAGTGGGTCCCTGACCCCTGAGTAGCCTAACTGGGAGACATCCCCCACTAGGGGCAGTCTGACAACCCACAACTCACAGGCTGGAGTACACCCCTGAGAGGAAGCCTCCAAAACAAGAATCAGACAGGTACACTGTCTATTCAGCAATATTCTATATTCTGCAGCCTCTGCTGCTGACACCCAGGCAAACAGGGTCTGGAGTGGACCTCAAGCAATCTCCAACAGACCTACAGCTGAGGGCCCTGACTGTTAGAAGGAAAACTAACAAACAGGAAGGACACCTACACCAAAACCCCATCAGTACGTCACCATCATCATCAAAGACCAGAGGCAGATAAAACCACAAAGATGGGGAAAAAGCAGGGCAGAAAAGCTGGAAATTCAAAAAATAAGAGCGCATCTCCCCCGGCAAAGGAGCGCAGCTCATCGCCAGCAACGGATCAAAGCTTGACGGAGAATGACTTTGACGAGATGAGAGAAGAAGGCTTCAGTCCATCAAACTTCTCAGAGCTGAAGGAGGAATTACGTACCCAGCACAAAGAAACTAAAAATCTTGAAAAAAAAGTGGAAGAATTGATGGCTAGAGTAATTAATGCAGAGAAGGTCATAAACGAAATGAAAGAGATGAAAACCATGACACGAGAAATACCTGACAAATGCACAAGCTTCAGTAACCGACTCAATCAACTGGAAGAAAGAGTATCAGCGATTGGGGATCAAATGAACGAAATAAGGTGAGAAGAGGAAGCAAAAGAAAAAAGAAGGAAAAGAAATGAACAAAGTCTGCAAAAAGTATGGGATTATGTAAAAAGACCAAATCTACGTCTGATTGGGGTGCCTGAAAGTGAGGGGGAAAATGGAACCAAGTTGGAAAACACTCTTCAGGATATCATCCAGGAGAACTTCCCCAACCTAGTAGGGCAGGCCAACATTCAAATCCAGGAAATACAGAGAACGCCACAAAGATACTCCTTGAGAAGAGCAACTCCAAGACACATAATTGCCAGATTCACCAAAGTTAAAATGAAGGAAAAAACCTTAAGGGCAGCCAGAAAGAAAGGTCGGGTTACCCACAAAGGGAAGCCCATCAGACTAACAGCAAATCTCTCAGCAGAAACTCTGCAAGCCAGAAGAGAGTGGGGGCCAATATTCAACATTCTTAAAGAAAAGAATTTTCAACCCAGAATTTCATATCCAGCCAAACTAAGTTTCATAAATGAAGGAGAAATAAAATCCTTTACAGATAAGCAAATGCTTAGAGATTTTGTCACCACTAGGCCTGCCTTACAAGAGACCCTGAAGGAAGCACTAAACATGGAAAGGAACAACCGGTTCCAGCCATTGCAAAAACATGCCAAAATGTAAAGACCATTTAGGCTAGGAAGAAACTGCATCAACTAATGAGCAAAATAACCAGTTAATATCATAATGGCAGGATCAAGTTCACACATAACAATATTAACCTGAAATGTAAATGGACTAAATGTTCCAATTAAAAGACACAGAATGGCAAACTGGATAAAGAGTCAAGACCCATCAGTCTGCTGTATTCAGGAGACCCATCTCACATGCAGAGACATACATAGGCTCAAAATAAAGGAATGGATAAAGATTTACCAAGCAAATGGAGAACAAAAAAAAGCAGGGGTTGCAATACTAGTCTCTAATAAAACAGACTTTAAACCATCAAAGATCAAAAGAGACAGAGAAGGCCATTACATAATGGTAAAGGGATCAATTCAACAGGAAGAGCTAACTATCCTAAATATATATGCACCCAATACAGGAGCACCCAGATTCATAAAGCAAGTCCTTAGAGACTTACAAAGAGACTTAGACTCCCATACAATAATAATGGGAGACTTCAACACTCCACTTCAACATGAGACAGATCAACGAGACAGAAAGTTAACAAGGATATCCAGGAATTGAACTCATCTCTGCAGCAAGCAGACCTAATAGACATCTATAGAACTCTCCACCCCAAATCTACAGAATATACATTCTTCTCAGCACCACATTGCACTTATTCCAAAATTGACCACATAATTGGAAGTAAAGCACTCCTCAGCAAATGTACAAGAACAGAAATTGTAACAAACTGTCTCTCAGACCACAGTGCAAGCAAACTAGAACTCAGGACTAAGAAACTGAATCAAAACCGCTCAACTACATGGAAACTGAACAACCTGCTCCTGAATGACTACTGGGTACATAATGAAATGAAGGCAGAAATAAAGATGTTCTTTGAAACCAATGAGAACAAAGAGACAACATACCAGAATCTCTGGGACACATTTAAAGCTGTGTGTAGAGGGAAATTTATAGAACTAAATGCCCACAAGAGAAAGCAGGAAAGATCTAAAATTGACACTCTAATATCACAATTAAAAGAACTAGAGAAGCAAGAGCAAATACATTCAAAAGCTAGCAGAAGGCAAGAAATAACTAAGATCAGAGCAGAACTGAAGGAGATAGAGACACAAAAAACCCTCCAAAAAATCATTGAATCCAGGAGTTGGTTTTTTGAAAAGATCAACAAAATTGACAGACCGCTAGCAAGACTAATAAAGAAGAATTAGAGAAGAATCAAATAGACGCAATAAAAAATGATAAAGGGGATGTCACCACGGACCCCACAGAAATACAAACTACCATCAGAGAATACTATAAACACCTCTATGCAAATAAAATTGAAAATCTAGAAGAAATGGATAATTTCCTGGACACTTACACTCTTCCAAGACTAAACCAGGAAGAAGTTGAATCCCTGAATAGACCAATAGCAGGCTCTGAAATTGAGGCAATAATTAATAGCCTACCAACCAAAAAAGTCCAGGACCAGATGGATTCACAGCTGAATTCCACCAGAGGTACAAGGAGGAGCTGGTACCATTCCTTCTGAAACTATTCCAATCAATAGAAAAAGAGGGAATCCTCCCTAACTCATTTGATGAGGCCAACCTCATCCTGATACCAAAGCCTGGCAGAGACACAACAAGAAAAGAGAATTTTAGACCAGTATCCCTGATGAACATTGATGCCAAAATCCTCAGTAAAATACTGGCAAACCGGATTCAGCAGCAAATCAAAAAGCTTATCCACCATGATCAAGTGGGCTTCATCCCTGGGATGCAAGGCTGGTTCAACATTCGCAAATCAATAAACATAATCCAGCATATAAACAGAACCAAAGTCAAGAACCACATGATTATCTCAATAGATGCAGAAAAGGCTTTTGACAAAATTCAACAGCCCTTCATGTTAAAAACGCTCAATAAATTCGGTATTGTTGGAACGTATCTCAAAATAATAAGAGCTATTTATGACAAACCCACAGCCAATATCATACTCAATGGGCAAAAACTGGAAAAATTCCCTTTGAAAACTGGCACAAGACAGGGATGCCCTCTCTCACCACTCCTATTCAACATAGTGTTGGAATTTCTGGCTAGGGCAATCAGGCAAGAGAAAGAAATCAAGGGTATTCAGTTAGGAAAAGAAGAAGTCAAATTGTCCCTCTTTGCAGATGACATGATTGTATGTTTAGAAAATCCCATTGTCTCAGCCCAAAATCTCCTTAAGCTGATAAGCAACTTCAGCAAAGTCTGAGGATACAAAATTAAGGTGCAAAAATCACAAGCATTCGTATACACCAGTAACAGACAAACAGAGAGCCAAATCATGAATGAACTTCCATTCACAATTGCTTCAAAGAGAATCAAATACCTAGGAATCCAACTTACAAGGGATGTGAAGGACCTCTTCAAGGAGAACTACAAACCACTGCTCAGTGAAAGAAAAGAGGACACAAAGAAATGGAAGAACATACCATGCTCATGGATAGGAAGAATCAATATCGAGAAAATGGCCATACTGCCCAAGATTATTTATAGATTCAATGTCATCCCCATCAAGCTACCAATGAGTTTCTTCACAGAATTTGGAAAAAACTGCTTTAAAGTTCATATGGAATGAAAAAAGAGCCCGCATTGCCAAGACAATCCTAAGTCAAAAGAACAAAGCTGGAGGCATCACGCTACCTGACTTCAAACTATACTACAAGGCTACAGTAACCAAAACAGCATGGTACTGGTACCAAAACAGAGATATAGACCAATGGAACAAAACAGAGTCCTCAGAGATAATAGCACACATCTACAGCCATCTGATTTTTGACAAACCTGAGAGAAACAAGAAATGGGGAACGGATTCCCTATTTAATAAATGGTGTTGGGAAAATTGGCTAGCCATAAGTAGAAAGCTGAAACTGGATCCCTTCCTTACTCCTTATATGAAAATTAATTCAAGATGGATTAGAGACTTAAATGTTAGACCTAATACCATAAAAACCCTAGAGGAAAACCTAGGTAGTACCATTCAGGACATAGGCATGGGCAAAGACTTCATGTCTAAAACACCAAAAGCAACTGCAGCAAAAGCCAAAATTGACAAATGGGATCTAATTAAACTAAAGAGCTTCTGCACAGCAAAAGAAACTACCATCAGAATGAACAGGCAACCTACAGAATGGGAGAAAATTTTTGCAATCTACTCATCTGACAAAGGGCTAATATCCAGAACCTACAAAGAACTCAAACAAATTTACAAGAAAAAAACAAACAACCCCATCCAAAAGTGGGCAAAGGATATGAACAGACATTTCTCAAAAGAAGACATTCATACAGCCAACAGACACATGAAAAAATGCTCATCGTCACTGGCCATCAGAGAAATGCAAATCAAAACCACAATGAGATACCATCTCACACCAGTTAGAATGGCGATCATTAAAAAGTCAGAAATCAACAGGTGCTGGAGAGGATGTGGAGAAATAGGAACACTTTTACACTGTTGGTGGGATTATAAACTAGTTCAACCATTATGGAAAACAGTATGGCGATTCCTCAAGGATCTAGAAGTAGAAGTACCATATGAGCCAGCCATCCCATTACTGGGTATATACCCAAAGGATTATAAATCATGCTGCTATAAAGACACATGCACACGCATGTTTATTGCGGCACTATTCACAATAGCAAAGACTTGGAATCAACCCAAATGTCCATCAGTGACAGATTGGATTAAGAAAATGTGGCACATATACACCATGGAATACTATGCAGCCATAAAAATGGATGAGTTTGTGTCCTTTGTAGGGACATGGATGCAGTTGGAAACCATCATTCTTAGCAAAGTATCACAAGAACAGAACACCAAACACCCCATGTTCTCACTCATCGGTGGGAACTGAACAATGAGATCACTTGGACTCGGGAAGGGGAACATCACACACCGGAGCCTATCATGGGGAGGGGGGAGGGGGGAGGGATTGCATTGGGAGTTATACCTGATGTAAATGACGAGTTGATGGGTGCTGAGGAGTTGATGGGTGCAGCACAGCCACATGGCACAAGTATACATATGTAACAAACCTGCACGTTATGCACATGTACCCTAGAACTTAAAGTATAAGAATAAAAAATAAATAAATAAATAAATAAATTGAAAAAAAATAAAAAATAAAAATAAATTAAAAAAGAAATTTGTCCTATTCTAAAGTTATATCATATTTTTCAAAATTTATTTTTCTTGCTTCATTTTTACTTTTTTGGACACATGGTCTCACTCTGTCTCCCAGGCTGGAGTTAGTGGCACAATCATGGCTCACTGCAGCCTTGATCTCCTAGGCTCAATCAGTCCTCCTGCCTTGGCCTCCAAATAAGCTGGAATTACAGGTGTGAATCGCTGTGCCTAGCTATACTTACTTTTTTTTTTTTTTTTAACGTTTATGTTACCAATTCCCCTAAAAGCATACTTTGCTAAGGGTGTAAGTTTAGAATCTTAGAATCTAACTTTACGTTTCAGATAAAGTACTCAGAGTTTGTCTCTACAGTGGCCAAAATCAACACTAAATGATGCTCTTTACCCAAGCCCCCCAAAAAGCTTAAAAATTACAGTAGGGACAGGGAGGAAGATGGCATATAAGAGACAGGGCTAACGTGCAGCTCTTACTTGGACAGACAGAACAGCATGTAGAGACTCATACCATGAACTTTTGCTTCAAGAACTACTGCAAAAATGTAACAGGAAAACCAAAAGAATTCACAGATCCTTTGAGAGAAATGGTATGCCACTGCAAATTTCATGAGACAGGCAAAAAACTAATTTGGGGGGCAAACAAGAACTACTGCATATACAAACACAGAAGCTGCCACTGACAGTGTGGCCAGACAGGGAGGGGCAAAGCCTGACAACTGTGCTTGCTTTCTCAGTGAGGAAGTGTAGAGTCTGGGGTAAGTTCTGAGCACGGCTCTCTGGGAGCAACACCGGCCTCACCAGCTGTGTGGGAGCTGGGTGAAGCCTCTTGCTACAGGCTATACCCCACTTTTCTGATGAAATATATGGCACAGTAGAGGCAGCCATAATCCCCTCTGAAATATAACCCCATTGGCCCAAGAACCACACCCCATCCCCTACAGTGGCTGCCACTAACTCAGCACAAGGAGAGTGTGAGTCCAGACCCACCTAAACCTGCCCCCACATGATGATATTTCTCTACCCACCCTGGTATTCAAACACAAAAGACAGAAACACTTGGGAGCTTTATGGCCTTGCCCATCACCTAGGAAACTAGATTACTTACCTTGGCCAACTTAGGGCAAGCTTAGACCACCCTCCTACTACTGCAACTGGTGCTCTCTTGAAAGCACCACTTCCTGGCTGAAGGCCAACCAACTCAGGCTGTTACAGCAATTCATGACAAAATGACCCAGCTACTAGGAAGGATAAAACAACAACTAATTTCACTGCCTGCAACATTTAGACTAACCAGAGGTCTTGATTCTGTCCAAGTGACAACTTCACTGCTTGCATAACCAGCATTTGAGAAAGCCAGCACACTAAACATATCTACAACCAAAGACTCTCACAGAGCTACTTCATTCCATTGCCACCTCCACCAGAACAGATGCTGGCATCCACAGCTGGAAGACTTTAAGTGAATCACATCACAGGACTCTTTGCAGACATTCCCCAGCACCTACCCAGAGCCTGGTAGCCCAGCTGGGTGGCTGGAGCCAGAAGAGCAATAACTATCACTGCAGTTCAGCTCTCAGAAAGCTCCATCCCTAAGGGAAGGAGGAGAGCACCACATCAAGGGATCACCCCATGGGACAAATGAATCTAAACAGCAGGTCTTGAGTACCAGACTTTTCCACTGAAATAGTCTACCTAAGTAAAAAGGAACCAGAAAAGTAATTCTGGTAATATGCAAAAAAATGTTTATACAACAATTACAAAAGATCACATTAGCTCCCCAGCAATGAATCAAAACCAAGAAGAAATTTCTGAATTGCCAGATAAAGAATTCAGAAAGTTGATTATTAAGTCACTCCAGCAGATACCAGAGAAAGGTGAAAACCAACTTGAATGAAGTTAAAAAACAATACAGGATATGGATGAAAAATTCTCCAGAGAAATAGGTATCATAATGCAAAAACAACCAAAATTTTTGGAAACAAAAAATACTCTTAGAGAAATGCAAAATGCACTAGAAAGTTTCAGCAATAGAATAAAACAAGTAGAATAAAAACTTCAGGGCTCAAAGACAAGGTTTTTTAATTCACCCAAACAGACAAAGACAAATTTTAAAAATTGAGTAAATGAACAAAAACCACCAAGAAATTTTCAGTTATGTTAAATGGCCAAACCTAAGAATAATTAGTATTCCCAAGAATAAAGAGAAATCTAAAAGTTTGGAAAATTTATTTTAGGGAATAACTGGAAAACTTCCCTGGCCTTGCTAGAAACCTAAGCATCCACATACAAGACGCTCAAAAAAAGCCTGGGGAATTCATCAAAAAAAGATTATCATATAGGCACGTAGTAATCAGGTTGTCTAAGTCAAGACAAAGGAAAAAAAATCTTAAGAGCTATAGGACAAAAGCATCAGTTAATCTATAAAGAAAACCCTATCAGATTAACACCAGATTTCTAAACAGAAACCTTACAAGGCAGAATGGATTGGGGTCTCACCTTTAACCTCCTGAAACAAAATAATTGTCAGTCACAAACTTTTTTATCCAGTGAAACTAAGCTTCATAAATGAAACAGAGTTAAAAATTCCTTTTCAGACAAACAAATACTGAGATAATTCACCACTACCAAGCCAACACTACAAGAAGTGGTAAAGGGAGTTCCAAATTTTGGAAGAAACCTCAACATACACCAAATAGAACGTCCTTAAAGCATAAACATCACAAGGCCTATAAAACAATAACATAATGGGGAAAAAAGGTTTTAAGGGAACAACTAACACGATTAATTGAACAGTACCTCACATCTCAATACTAACATTAAATGTAAATGATCTAAATGCCCCAGTTACAATATGAGTAATGGCAGAATGGATAAAAATCCACCAACCAAGAATCTCCTGCCTTCAAGAGACTCACCTAACACATAAGGATTCATATAAAGTTAAGGTAAAGGGTGGGAAAAAAATATTCCACACAAATGGAAAGCAAAAGCAAGCAAGAGGAGCTAGTCTTATATCAGACAAAACAGACTTAAAAGCAACAGCAGTTAAAAAAAAAAAAAAAAAAAAAAAAAAAAGACAAAGAAGGCCATTCTATAATTTTAAAAGGTTTAGTCCAACAGGAAAATGTCACGATCCTAAATATATATGTACCTAACACTGAAGCTCACAAATTTATGAAAGCATTACTACTATACCTAAGAACTGAGCTAGATGACAGCACAAAAATAGTGAGGAACTTCAATACTCCACTGGCAGCACTAAACAGGTCTTCAAGACAGAAAGTCAGCAAAGAAAAAAATGGACTTAAACTATACCTTGGAACAAATGTACTAATAGATATTTACAGACCCCAACAACAACACAATATACATTCTTTTTCTTGACACATGGAACATTCACCAAGATAGACCATGTGATAGGTCACAAAACAAGTCTCAATAAATTTAATAGGATCGAAAGTATATCAAGTATCCTCTTAGATCACAATGAAATAAAAGTAGAATTTAACCCCAAAAGGAGCCCTCAAAACTATACAAATACAGGGAATTTAAGTAATCTGCTCTTGAATGATCTTTGGGAAAATAATGAAATCAAGATGGAAATTAAAAAAACAAAAAAAGATTTCAACTGAATGATTATAGTGAAACAACCTATGAAGGATATAGCAAAAGTTGCACTAAGAGGAAAATTCATAGCATTAAATGACTACATTAAAAAGTCTGAAAGAGCAGCCAGGCACGGTGGCTCATGCCTGTAATCCCAGCACTTTGGGAGGCTGAGGTGGGTGGATCACGAGGTCAGGAGATCGAGACCATCCTGGCTAACACAGTGAAACTCTGTCTCTACTAAATATACAAAAAATTAGCCAGGCTTGGTGGCGGGCACCTGTAGTCCCAGCTACTTGGGAGCTGAGGCAGGAGAATGGTGTGAACCTGGGAGGTGGAGCTTGCCGTGAGCCGAGATCATGCCACTGCACTACAGCTTGGGAGACATAGCGAGACTCAGTCTTAAAAAAAAAAAAAAAAAAAAAAAAAAAAAAAAAAAAAAGGTCTGAAAGAGCACAAATAGACAATCTCAGCTCACACCTCAAGGAACTAGAGAAACACAAACAAATCAAACCCAAACCAAGCAGAAGAAAAGAAATAACATGAATCAATCAGAGCAGAACTAAATGAAATTGAAACAAAAAAATGCAAAATATTAATAAAGGAAAAACTGGTTTTTTGAAAAGATAAACAAATTGATAGACCATTAGATTAACCAAGAAAAGAGAGAAGATCCAAATAAGCTCAACTGGAAACAAAATGAGAGATATTATAACTGATATGACAGAAATACAAAAGATCATTCAAGGTTACTGTGAACACCTTTACGTGCACAAACTAGAAAATCTAGAGGAGATGGATAAATTCCTGAAAATATACAGCCCTCCTAGATTAAATCAGGAAGAAATAGAAACTCTGAATGGACCAATGACAAGTAGCGAGATTGAAACTGTAATTTTAAAATTGCCAACAACAACAACAACAAAAGTCCAGGCCAGATGCATTCACAGCTGAATTCTATCAGATATTCAAAGGAAAATTGATACTAATCTTACTGAAACTATTTCAAAGATAGAGAGGGAATCCCCCATAAATCATTGTATGAACCCAGTATCACCCCAATACCCAAATCAGGAAAGGACATAAGAGAAAAAGAAAACTACAGAACAATATCCCTGATGAACATAGATGCAAAAATCCTCAACAAAATACTAGCTAACCGAATCCAACAGCATATCAAAAAGATAATCCAGAATGATTAAGTGGGTTTCATACCAGGGATGCAGGGATGCTTTACCACATGCAAGGCAATAAATGAGATGCATCACATAGACAGAATTAAAAACAAACATATGATCATCTAAATAGTTGCAGAAAAAGCAGTTGACAAAATACAGCATGATTAAAATCCTTATGATTAAAACCCTCAGAAAAATTGGCATAGAATGGACATACCTCAAGATAATAAAGCCATCTATAACAAACACACAGGCAGTCTTATGCTGAATGGGGAAAATTTGAAAGCATTCTCCCCCAGAAATGGAAAAAGACAAGGATGCCCACTTCCACCACTTCTGTTCAATATAGTACTGGAAGTCTTAGAGCAAGAGAAAAAAATAAAGGGCATTCAAATAGGTAAAGAGGAAGTCAAAGGGTCGCTGTCCACTGATAATATGACCATATACGTAGAAAACACTAAAGACTCATCCAAAAAGCTCCTAGATCTGATTAATGAATTCAGTAAAGTTTTCGGATACAAAATCAATGTACACAAATCAGTAGCAACGATATACACCAACAGCGACCAAGCTGAGAATCAAATCAAGAACTCAATCCCTTTTACAACAGCTGCAAAAACATAAAATACTTAGGAATATACTTAACCAATGATGTGAAATATCTCTACAAGGGAAATTGCAAAACACTCCTGCAAGAAATTATCAATGACACAAAGAAATGGAAACACATTCCATGCTCCTGGATGGTTAGAATGAATATTGTGAAAATTACCATATGGCCAAAAGCAATCTACAGATTCAATGCAATTCCCATCTAAGTACCATCATCATTCTTCACAGAACTTGAAATAAACAATTCTAAATTTTATATGGAGTCAAAAAAAGACCCTGCCTAGACAAACAAGACTAAGCCAAAAGAACAAATCTGGGGGCATCAAATTATCCTACTTCAAACCGTACCACAAGGCTATAGTCAAGAAAACAGCATGGTACTGGTATAAAAATAGGAAAGTAGGCCAATAGAACAGAATAGAGAACCCAGAAATAAAGCCAAATACTGATATTTCACAAAATATACAAAAACATAAAGTGGAGAAAGGACCCTTATTCAACAAAAGGTGCTCAGGATAATTGGCAAGCCACAGGTAGAAGAATGAAACTGGATCCTCACCTCTCACCTTATTAAAAAAGTCGACTCAAGATGGAACAAAGACTTAAATCTAAGACCTGAACCTATAAAAATTCTGGAAGATAACATCAGAAAAACTTTTAGACATTGCCTTAGGCAAAGAGTTTATGACCAACAGCCCCAAAGCAAATGCAACAAAAGCAAAAATAAATACATGGTACTGAATTAAACTAAAAAACTTCTGCACAGCAAAAGAAATAATCAGCAGAGTTAACAGATAACCTACAGAATGGGAGAAAATATTTGCAAATTTTACATCCAACAAAGGACTAATATCCAGAATCTAAATGGAGCTCAAACTAATTTACAGGGAAAACAAACAAACAAATAATCCCATCAAAATTGGGCAAAGGACATGAACAAACAATTCTGTAGAGAGTATATACAATGGCCAACAAACATGAAAAATGTTCAACGTCAATAATTATCAGGGAGATGCAAATTAAAACCACAGTGAGGTATCATCTTACTTCTGCAAGAATGGTCATAATTAAAAAATGAAAAAAATAATGGATATTGTTATGGATGTTGTGAAAAGGGAACACATTTACACTGCTGCTGGGAATGTAAACTGGTACAACCTCTATGGAAAACAGTATGGAGATTCCTTAAAAAACTAAAAGTAGAACTACCCTTGGATTCAGCAATCCCACTAATGGGTGCATACCCAGAGGAAAGTAAGTCGTTATATGAAAAAGACACTTGCACTCACTTGTTTATAGCAGCACAATTTGCAATTGCAAAAATATGGAACCAGCCTAATGTCCATCAACCAACGAATGGATAAAGATAATTTGGTATATATATGGAATAATAGTCAGCCATAAAAAGGAACAAAATAATGGCATTCACAGCAACCTAGATGGAGTTGGAGACCATTATTCTAGGTGAAATAACTCAGGGATAGAAAACCAAATATCATATGTTCTCACTTTTAAGTGGAAGCTAAGAGATGAGGACACAAAGCCATAAGAATGATATAATGGACTTTGAGGACTCAGGGGAAAGTGTGGGAGTAAGGTGAAGGATAAAAGACTACACATTGGGTACAGTGTATACTACTTTGGTGAAAGTTGTACTAAAATCTCAGAAATCACCACTAAAGAACTTATCCATGTAACCAAAAACCACTTGTTCCCCCAAAAATATTGCAATAGAATACAATTTTAAAAATAAAAATTAAAGTTGGAAAAAAATAATAAAACAACAACAAAGGAATCTGACCTTACTTTCCAAATGTACAGCAAATTTTTCCAAAAATATTCATTAATTAGCTCATCATTCTCCAACATCAGATGCTTCTTTTGTGTTATGCTTATATTAGTTACTACTGCCGTATTATAATATAGACACACATACACACACACAAATATATATGTATGTGTGTTTATGTGTGTGTGTGTGTATATATATATATATGTATGTATAAAATCTGTACTGTCTATTCATTTCCAAGTCCCCAAAATTTTGTTTTAATTACAAAACTTCAGGGATAAATCTTTATAGAACAATACAAATCTCTTTGTAATCTTATTTCAAAATGATTTTAGCTATTTATAAATATTATTTTATGAAGATTTTAAAATTAATTTGACATGTTTCATAAAACATCCTACTCACTTATTATATTGGTTTTAATAGTGTAGCAGTCAATTCTTCTGGATTTTCTGTGTAGGAAAATATTTGCAATTAGTACTGCATTGAATAGTAGCATTAATCCCCCTCTTGTTCCTGATTTTAATGGCTATGATACTAAAATCTCATCAGAGATACTTTCAGGCTATCATTACGCATCTCATAAAAACTCTTTTTCTTTGGGTGCTCATAGACTCTTAATTTCCCTCCAGTCTTTACTGTCAAAATTTACTTACCTAGTCATTCCTATTACTCCATCATTTATTGAAAAACTTGACACCTGCTTCATTTAGTTTTCTATCTCAGGTACTGTCATTATTCTCAGTTCCATCAGTATCCATGTGAACAACACATCCAATTCACTGGCCTCTTGGTTCTTGATTTTCTCATCACTATCACCTTTACTTCCTCTCCACTTCAGTCATCTACTCTCATGATCACATTTTCAACCTTATTGTCCTGGACTTTGAGATATCAAATAAATTATCCTGAACTTTCGAATATAAAAGTCAAATTTTGTTAATAATTTCCCATTTTTTCTAGTTCAATGGAATGGAAGAGACTTAACTCCTTCTTCCTGTATAAGGATTATCTTTTTTTTTTTTTTTTTTTTTTTTTGAGACAGAGTCTTGCTCTGTCACCCAGGCTGGAGTGCAATGGCACGATCTCGGCTCTCTGCAAGCTCTGCCTCCTGGGTTCACTCCATTCTCCTGCCTCAGCCTCCTGAGTAGCTGGGACTACAGGTGTCCATGACCTCGCTCAGTTACTTTTTTGTATTTTTTTAGTAGAGACGGAGTTTCACCGTGTAAGCCAGGATGATCTCGATCTCCTGACCTCCTGATCCCCGTTTTGGCCTCCCAAAGTGCTGGGATTACAGGCGTGAGCCACCTTGCCTGGCCTTTTTTTTTTTTTTTGAGGTGGAGTCTGACTCTGCCTCCCTGTACAGTGGTGCAATCTGGAACCTCTGTCTCCCAGGTTCAAGTGATTCTCCTGTCTTAGCCTCCCGAGTAGCTGGGATTACAGGCGCCCACCACCATGCCCGGCTAATTGTTCTATTTTTAGCAGAGGCAGCATTTCGCCATGTTGCCCAGGCTGGTCTCGAACTCCTGACTTCAGGTGATCCACCTGTCTTGGCTTCCCAAAGTGCGGGGATTACAGGCATGAGCCACCGCGCTCGGCCAGGATTATCTTTTCAGTTGTGCTTTTTTATTCTTTTTCCTACCACTTCCTGAAAAACCTAGCTCCACTAATGTCCTCATGTCTCTTGTGTCTTAAACCTGTGCCTCTCTAATGGTCCCTTTCTGTCAATATTTAAACATTCAAGTTTTCTCTTATACTCTTCCAAGTGGGTGGCTACGATATGAATGCTCCCCCAGAATTCATGTATTGAAATGTAATTAGAAATGCAATAGTATTAAGAGGTGGGGCCTTCAGGGGATGATTCAATAGTGCTGGCAGAGCCCTCATGAATGGGATTAGCAAACTTTTGAAAGAGCTTGAGTAGTGACTGTGCGCCTTCTGCCATGTAAGAACACAGCATTCTTCCCCTCCAGATGATGCAGCAACAAGACTCCTTCTTGGAAGTGAAAATCTGGCCTTCACCCAACCTGCTGACACCTTGGACTTGGACTTCCCCGCCTCCAAAACTATAATATAAACATAAATTTCTGTTTTATTCTGAATTATCCAGGCTGGTATTTTTACAGAGGCACAAATGGACATGGGCTAAATAAGATATAATACTTTTGGTTTATATATTCTATTAGTCCATTTTTGCACTGCTATAAAGAAATACCTGAAAGTGGGTAATTTATAAAGGAAAGAAGTTTAATTGACTCACAGTTTTGCATGGGTAGAGAAGCTTCAGGAAACTTACAATCATGGCAGAAGGCAAAGGGAAAGCAGACCACTTCTTCACAATGCAGTAGGAGAGAGAAGTGTGAGCAGGGGAAATGCCAGACACTTATAATACCATCAGATCTCGTGAGAACTCACTCGCTATCATGGGAACAGCAAGGGGGAAACTGTGGCAATAATTAAGTCACTTCCTCACAATCCCTGGGGATTACAGGTCCTTACCTTGACATGTGGGGATTACAATTTGAGATGAGATTTGGGTGGGACACATATCCAAACCATATCGTATATAGAGCTTATACTCCCCATGAGGAAAAATTGGCATGTTCTTTTCATAAAAGAGTGTTTGGCTTTGACAATATGCACCATCAGAAATATTGGGAACATACATAAGAATGTATTATAAGGATTAGACCATGGAGCAAGGAATATAAAAATTGATTAGGCCAAGTTAAATAATGTGCATGCATTCATTTAAATTTTAAGATGAAATATGTTGGTTTGAGCACCAAAGAATGGTGATAATTATCTGCAAGATTGGTTAAATTGAAACTTTTATATAGCAGTGGTTTATAGTTAATGAAATGCCAGAACTTCCTTGTCATACTATATGGAAAGGATTTTGAAGACTCAGTGAGATGGAAATATTGAAATGGACACGTTGTGTTCAAACTTTTTATCATATCCCTCTCCACAATATTGAGAACAATGAGTACTGAGCTGGTCAAGCCTAGGCACAAGGTGAAAGCAATTGATACATTAAATAAAACAAAGGGTTGAAGCACCAATCAATGTATTTTTTCTTTCAAGAGTTTATGGTAATGGCTAACTAATCAGGAAATTGTTAGGCATAAATTCAGGGATCTATTAAGTTGCTGTTTGGCACATTTAGGCAGAAAACTTTGAAGTCTATTGTACAGAAACTTAACTTGAGTGACCACAATGGAGTTTGCAGCTTTGTACTCAGTTTCCATGCCCAAGAATGTCCACAGAATTGGAGACCCTTGCTTGAGGGAGGTTGGATGCCTTTTATGAATAACCCTGAAATGAAGCCACAGTTGCATACTTTTAGTATTCCCTCGATCTTTGTCCAGAGAAATCCAAATCCATTTATCAGGATGACTGGATGAAGAGGAAATGTCCATATTTTTTAAGCTATTGGACATTAGCCCTGAACTGGTACTGAATCTTGGACACCTGGAATTCCACCATAGTCTACAAATCAGAGTGTGGGGCTATCAAGGTCAGAAGATAAAATAAGTTATAGCCCAAGTCTATCTCCCTACAGGGGAATTTAGACTGCAGATTAATGTTATATTTTATTCGCAAGTTCCAAAATGTGTAGTGGGAAAATACATAGTCAGCAACTGGAAGAATCCCCATACTGGTTTCATGGTCCATGAGTTAGAGCTATTGCAAGAGTCACTAAAACTCTCCTTACTCCCTGCCAAGACTGTAAAACAAAAGAGAAAGGAATTGCAGAGGTTATTACTACCATCAGATGCCTCCACAATACAAAAAAATGTTATTTTTTTCTATATTGCCATTTAATTTTATTTGGCTAGGGGCAAAGGCCAGATGTATTTTGGAAAATGACTATGGATTATTACAGGAGTAATTAGGGCATAAAGCAAATTTCAGCTTTAGTTCTGAATGTGATGTCTTTATGAAAGAAAATAAACACTGCTCTTGGCAGTTAATATGTAGCTATTTACATAATACATAACTTCCTCATCTCCCGTTTCTATCAGCAAGAAGAAGAAGAAGAAGAAGAAGAAGAAGAAGAAGAAGAAGAAGAAGAAGAAGAAGAAGAAGAAGAAGAAGAAGAAGAAGAAGAAGAAGGAGGAGGAGGAGGAGGAGGAGGAGGAGGAGGAGGAGGAGGAGCAGGAGGAGGAGGAGGAGCAGGAGGAGGAGGAGGAGCAGGAGGAGGAGGAGGAGGAGGAGGAGGAGGAGAAGAAGAAGTCTGCGTTTGTGTGGATTTACCTTCCTATGTTAGGGAGACATAATTTTTTCTTCCCTCTTACAATTTGGCCAAAAGTAACACGAATTATGTTTGTATCCCTCACAAAACATCATACTGTTCTCTTGTATTTATGACATTATGCCAAGTAGAATTGATGAGCAGAAAGAAACAAGCATTATTAGTGCCTTAGTAAGATACATGCATATTTAGAGGTCCTGTCACATCTTTGATGTTTTCTAGGAGTCCAGTGGTGTAGGCCTGTTAGTATATTCTTTCTAAGTTTACAAACATTTATTGTCTCTTGTGCTGTCTGTCATGAAAAAATAGATTAAATGCTTGGTAGAACTTCTGGGATATTGGAGGCAACACATACCACACTTAGGTTTGTTGCTCCAACTCATTTACCAGGTAACCCATAAGGTTGTAAGTCTTGGTTATGGCCTAGAGGAAGAAAACACCTACAGTAGATCTAGGCTCCAGCGTAAGTTGCTCTGCCATTTGTGCCTTATAACCCATCAGACACAATAGCATTGGAAGTTTCTACAAAAGACAAAAATGTTCTGGGATAATTATAGCACCAACTCTTAAGCTTATGAAGTAAGGTCATGCTCTCTTCTTGTGATAACTATTTCCAAATTGAAATACTATTCCCATCTTTCTAACAGGCCTAGTAGAGACTAAATTCCCTGACCATGGGACACAAACTGACATGCAACCTAAACTGCATGTCATAAAAGTAGTGATAACCTGCATTGGATCCTTAAAACATGATATGAGGAATGATATCCTAAAAATATTCAAATATTGTTTCAGTTGAGATATAGCAACCTATAATATTGAGGTGCTACCCTTCAGGCTAAACTTTAAAGCAACAGTCAATTTTGTCCTTTCTCCCATAAAGAGAGGTGACAGTGTTACCTTTATATTATTATTATTATTATTATTATTATTATTATTATAATATAATATTATATCTAACAGTCCTCTGAGGAAACTTTTGCTTCCTGTTCCCTGAATCTTGATTTTAGTGCCTTATGTGGCTCAGATTCCTTTCCTTGCCCAAATCTCATGTCTAATTGGTAGAGAGGCCTGTTGGGAAGTGATTGAATCATGGGAGCGGATTTCCCCTTGCTGTTCTCATGATAGAGAGTGAGTTCTCATGAGATCTCATGGTTTAAAAGTGTGTGGCACTTCCCCCTTCACTCTCACTCTCTCTCCTCATCTGCCATAGTAAGATGTGTTATCTTCCACTTCACTTTTCACCATGAGGCCTCACAGCCATGCATCCTGTTAAGCCTATGGAACTGTTAGTCCATTAAAACACTTTTCTTCATAAATTACCCAGTCTCAGGTACTTCTTTATAACAGTATGAAAAATGAACCAATATAGAAACTTGGTACCAGAAGAGGGGGCATTGCTACAAAGATACCTAAATATGTAGAAGCAATTTTGGAACTGGGTAATGGTCAGAGGTTGGAGCAGTTTGGTGGGCTCGGAAGAAGACAGGAAGATGTGGGAATGTTTGGATCTTCCTAGAGGCTTGTTGAATGGTTGTTACCAAAATGCTGATAGTGACATGGATAATGAAGCCCAGGCTGAGGCAGTCTCAGACAGAGATGAGGAACTTATTGGGAACTGGAATAAAGGTCACTCTCGCTATGCTTTGTCAAAGAGACTGGCAGCATTTTGCCCCTGCCCTAGAGATCTGTAGAACTCTGAATTTGAGAAAGATGATTTAGGGTATTAGGCAGAATAAATTTCTAAGCAGCAAAGCATTCAAAATATGACCTTGCTATTTCTAAAAGTGTACACTCATATGCTTGAAGAAAGAGAGGGTCTGAAATTGGAATTTACGTTTAAAAGGGAAGCAGAGCATAAGAATTTGGAAAATTTGCAGCCTGATCATATGATAAAAAACAAAAAACTCATTTTCTGGGGAGAAATTCAAGCTGGCTGAAGAAATTTGCACAAGTAAAGAGGAGCTGAATGTTAATAGCCAAGACAATGAGGAAAATGTCTCCAGGGCATGTCAGAGACCTTGACAGCAATTCCTCCCATCACAGGCCCAGAGACCTAGGAGGGAAAAATGGTTTCATAGACTGGGCCCAGGGCCCCCTTGCTCTGTGCAGCCTCAGACATGATGCTCTGCATCCCAGATGTTCCAGCTCCAGCTGTTGCTAAAAGTGGCCAAGGTACAGCTCAGGTCATTGCTTCAGAGGTTGCAAGCTCCAAGCCTTAGTGACTTCCATGTAGTGTTGAGCCTGCAGGTGTGAAGACAAGAGTTGTGCATTGGAAATCTTTGCCTAGATTTCAGAGGATGTATGGAAATGCCTGGATGTCCAGGCAGAAGTCTGCTGCAGGGGCGGAGCTCTCATGGAGAACCTCTACTAGGGCACTGCAAAGGAGAAATATGGGGTTGGATGCCCCACACAGAGTCCCCACTGGGGCACTGCCTAGTGGGACTGTGAAAAGAGGGCCACTGTCCTACAGACTCCAGAATGGTAGATTCACCAACAGCTTGCAATGTGAACCTGGAAAAGTCACAGGCACTCAATGCCAGCCCCTGAAAGCAGCCATGGGGGCTGCACCCTGAAGAGCCACAGGGGTGGAGCTGCTCATGTCCTGGGGAGCCTAACCCTTGCTTCAGCATGTCCTATATGTGAGACATGGAATCAAAAGAGATTATTTTGGAGTTTTAAGACTTAATAACTGCCCTGCTGGTTTTCAGAATTGCATGGTGCCTGTAGACCCTTTGTTTTGGCCTATTTCTCCCGTTTAGAATGGGAGCATTTACACAATGAATGTATCCCCATTGTATTTTGGAAGTAACTAACATGCTTTTGATTTTACAGGCTCATAGGTGGAAAGGACTTGCCTTGTCTCAGATAAGACTTTGGACTTAGAATTTTGAGTTAATGCTGGAATTAGTTAAGACTTTGGGGGGTTGTCGGGAAAGCATGGTTGGTTTTGAAATGTGAGAAAGATATGAGATTTGGGAGGGGCCAGGAGTGGAATACTATCGTTTGGATTTGTTTCCCTGACCAAATCTCATGTCTAATTGGAGGAGGGGTCTGGTGGGAGGTGATTGGATTATGGGGGCAGATAATTCCCTTGTTGTTTTCATGATAGTGAATGTGTTCTCATGAGATCTGATGGTTTAAATGTGCATGGCACTTTCTCTCTCTCTCTCTCTCTCTCTCTCTCTCTCTCTCTCTTCTCTACTCTCCTGCTCTGCCATGGTAAGAAGTGCTAGCTTCCCCTTTGCCTTCTGCTATGATTGTAAGCTTCTTGAGGTCTCCAAGCCATGCTTCCTGTTAAGCCTGCAGAACTGTGAGCCAATTAAACCTATTTTCTTTATAAATTACCCAGTATCAGGTATCTCTTTATAGCAGTGCAATAACAGATTAATACAGTGGGTGTATAAGTCCTGCTGCTCAGGGATGGAGAACTTTCACCAGAAAATTAAGTCATAGTTCAATTAAATTGGATCCTGAGACTGATTCTTAGTGATTTGGGGCTCTCCACAAACCAACAGGCAGAGAAATAATTGTTGTACTTACTGAGGTGATTGATTATGATTATCAAGGGAAAATTGTACTGCTACTAAACAGTGGAACCAAGGAAAACTATTACTGACTGGAACTCAAAAGATTCACTCGGATGCCTTTTCTCCTTCCTGGCCAATTGACCATTTTCAGTGAAAAACTGCAACAAATACAAGATTTCCAACAACTCAAACCCTGCAGTGAGACATATCTGAATTATTCCACTAGGTAAAACAAAACCCATCCAGCCAAGATGTTGCAGATGGCATAGGAAGATAAGGAATTGGTTGTGTAAGAAGAAAATTATGATGACCAACTTATGACTCCTTAACAGCTGGAAATCAAGAAATGAAGCAGCCATGCTTTTCTTGACTTCTTTTTCCCTCTTCCCACTGACATTGCCTTATATAAAGAGTAATGGTGGTGGCTAACATTTTAGTTTTAGGTCGAAATGTAGAATTGACAATATCTTGAAACTGGATGGTAGCTAATGAGAATTTA
This sequence comes from Macaca mulatta, assembly GCF_049350105.2. Taxonomy (NCBI): domain Eukaryota; kingdom Metazoa; phylum Chordata; class Mammalia; order Primates; family Cercopithecidae; genus Macaca; species Macaca mulatta. The sequence continues at coordinate 85,753,928 of NC_133426.1, forward strand.
TGTGTTCTCTATGCTGAGGACATGAATATTTTATCTGGATAAGCAAAAAGAGTGAACGCTGTGGAGAAAAGTAACGTGGGCTATGCTGGATATTCCCAGGTTCTTCAGAGCCACTCTTCACTCATCTGTTCTGCTTGTACCAAGGGTGCTGTCCTTTGTGAATTGCATCAAGGCACTCTTTTTCTTCTGGCTTCCAGTTGAGTTTGGTCAATGGGAGACACCAACAGGAGATTAAAGGACAAAGTAGTTGTGTCCCTCTACCAAAGACTGCAGCTCCTGTCAGGGAAAGTCTTCACCTATAGCTAGTCTTCCCCCTTGCTTCTTCAAGAATAGAGGTCATGAGGGCTCACCAGTGTTGTTAATCCTAGTGAACTTCATTGAGACTTATTATTTAGTAACTCACTTTACACTTTATACTTTGTCACTTTATTAACCTCTCTTCATTGTCCTGTTTGAGGGTGACATCTGTTTTCTGCTGAAACTCTGAATGGCACATCAAACATCAATTTCCAACTATTTAACCCAAGTAAATTTTGAGATCTGCAGGGCCGAGTCATATTATTTTTCATCCAAGTATGTAAGCCAGAAACCTGGGACTCATCAATGACAAAACTCCTTGATATACCTCATTTTAAATATGCAATTTATAATTATTTTCCAATACTTTTATGCCAAAAATATATCTTTATTTCCTCTTCTTCTTTATTTTATCATTGAAACTTTCCTTGTCCAATCCATTATCATTTTTTGCTTGGACTACTGGAATGGCCTAATCGGTCTTACTATTTTCCCTTTTGTCTCTCTGTAATATATTTTTTCTCATTGCAGTCAAAGCAATCTTTTAAAAATACCAATCTGCTCCCATCCATGACCCTACTTAAAACCCTTCAAATGTCTCTTATTACTTTAAGTACAAAGATAAGAGGTTTTTCTTTGTTTGTTTGTTTGTTTTCACATAGCCTACAGTGTCCAACATGATCTGGACTCTCCCGAATTTTCCAACTTATTTTCATATAATTCTCTTTACTCAGTGTGCTCAGGACCCTTTTTATTTCACTTTCACCAACAACCACATTCCTTCCTGCCTCAGGGACTTAGCTTTCAATTACTTCTGCCTGAGATTTACCTGATTTATACTACTCATACTTCAGCTTTCTGCTCAAATTTCACAGTAAGTTGAGACTTAATTATTAGTCCAGGATTCTCACCCCTGCCATTATAAACTCTCATAGGCATTCTGTATTTCTTCTTTACAATGAAGTAGCTGAATTATTTGAAAAAGTCTTTTACTCCCCAGGAGACTATATGCTTAATAGGGGCAGGGTCTATGTGTGTTTCACTCACAACTCTATCCATTCCCATTCCTGACAATAAATGAGTGAATGAATAATCATGTGAGGGTGAGTGAATGGATAGAATGGAAAGGTGGCATGAGTTATGATACCTAAAACTATGCTTCACACAATTCTTAGATATATGACTGCCCACTTTTCTGAGTGACAGATTTGGGGCTCTGAGTTTGTGGACAAATAATCAGAGAGCTAGTCTCTATTATTTATGCTTCCAGATGAACCTTCAAATAATTTTGCCAAATTCTAAAATCAATTCTTTTGGGATTTTAATTGAAATTGCTTAAAACAAGAAATTTAATTGTGGGAGAATTTGTCTATTTGTAATGTTCTTCCTCTCTTCTTTATTTACTTAACTTTTATTTTATATCTCTTAATTAAGTTTCATGACTTTCTTTATAATAATTCCATAAATTTCTTGTTGGTGCTACTTTATGTCCCTGTTGCTATTGTGAAAGTATTTCTTACCTGGTGATATTTCCCTTTAATTGGTTGTTTGTGGTAAAAGGAAAGTAATTCTCTTTTGTTTATATCATACTGATTCTTCTTATTAATTTTTAAAGTTTTGATTATTCCACTAATATCTTATATGGTAAAAATATATCTAGTAATAAACATAATCTTAACCCTCCTTTAAAAGTTATATTTTTATTTGTTTTACATATTATTGAATTGGCCAGAATGTCTGGAACAACACTGAGTAGCTTCAATAGCCAACATCATTTCCTGTGTTGTACCATTAGTTGTGACGTTATTTAAGATAAATTTGGAAATAGTGTATTTCCTTTTTCCTAAATTTCTATACGTATTTTAAGACAAGCAATGGGTGTTAAATTTTATCAGATTCTTTCTACATATTCTTCTTTATAAAGAGCCACTTCTTGAATTTATCAATTACTGTCATTATCTTCTAACTACTGCATTTTTCTTTCTGTATGCTTTTTGTTTGTGATATTGCTTTATTTCTAAATTCTTAAAGTTAAATGTTTAATGTATTTCATTAAAAATAGTGGTAGTATTTAAGGGTATGGATTTTACTAAGTAGTTTTGGCTACTGAAATTGACCAATACTTGGTATCCCAGCAGGTAATAAGGGATATCAGGAGCAATTTTTCACCTAATACAAGTGAAAGAGTTTATAGGACTCATGCCCCCTTGGTATGAAGTTTAGACTCTTAGATACATGAGTAATGATCACAGCATTTGAAGGTCTTAAATGTTATCAACATCTTATCCAAGGTTAGTCCTTAGTCATCTATTATAGCTGTACATAGTTGTTTAATTTGATGAAAAAGAAAACACTTTAAAAGATTTTAAAGTGCTATGGGCCTGAAGCCTCTAAATAAATAGTTGAATTTACATGATAAGGCAATTATGGGATATTTATAAAAGAGTAATTAATATACTGTCAAAAAGGGAGTAAAATATGAAACTATAAAATATAAATATGTGTAGGTGGGAATGGGGGCAAAGTTGGGCTCATAATTTTAGATCTGTTACAGGTACACCAAAAGCTAAATAAGTAATACTAATTATTCACATTGAATATATCTCAAGTGATGAAATAAAAGAAAGAGTGGTTGTATAGAGTAAAATTTATTATAGGGTTGTAGAATTCATACAACCTAAACTCCTTACAGCATTCAGCACCTACACAATTTTGTGCATTCCACAATACACATATTAGTGAGAAAGAATCACTGCATTAGTTAAAAATGACTGTCTCATGAAAATTGTTCACATATAAGTCAGGTTAATTACAGAGCACCTAACAGAACTGCAAAAATGTAATTTCTAAATTCAAGAAAGTTGTACAAAATGAAAAACAAAAAAACCAACAATGTTAAGAGATCTGATATATTTTACACAAAAAGTTCAAAAACAATTTTAAATATTTCAAATTTTAAAATTGCTCCACCATAAGATGAATAAAGAGCTTACTTAAAGGAAAAGAAAAAAACAAACAAACAAAAAAACAACGGATGGAATTTATTGTCAGGATGTTAGGTGACATATTCATGCTGCTTTCAGAAATCTAAACCCCATAAATTCAAAGAAAAAATGAAAATCATATAATTTCAGTTTCAAACAGCAAGCAATGCCAATTAAACTAAAATTTGACAAGAGCTTGCAGTGGTTAGTAGTTCCTTTTTTTTTTTTTTTTCCTTTTACTAAAAGCATAAGCAATCGAGTAAATGCATGAGTAAATATCTTGAGTATCCCATAAACTTTAATGTTAAAGTCATATTGTAAATCTCTGACTTCTTATTACCAAGGATACTCTATCTGTTGCCTCTTACTCTTGACAGATCTTGGTCTCAACAATAAATTCGTTGGGGAAGTGTCTAATCTTCCAGCATTTATCAATGGCACGTTTGTTGAAACCTGTAAGGAAATGTGCAAAAAAAGTGGCTTTTGAAATTTTTGTGGAAAGGAAAATATATCTAGACTTGTTCCCCACATTTTCCTGTATTCCACCTCCACTTGCCTCTACTGTGTAACACAGGGTGAAGGAAGGAATACATTAGTTACTTACCCAGCAAGAGGTCTCTGCGACGAAGGCGGAAGGACTTTCTGTTGTTGCAAAGTTGGTAAATAAAGATGCCAAGGTTACTAACATCACGAATTTCCTCCACAGCAACTAGGTCTTCACGAACCACATAAGTTTGAGGCAGGTATCTGCCACTCTGAAAATCAAAACCAAAGATTGAAATGAGAAATCTTTTTCCTTTTTAAATTAGAAGTTCAGGAGTAAAAGTGCAGGTTTGTTACTTAAGTAAACTTGTGTCATGGGGTTTGTTGTACAGATTATTTAATCACCCAGGTATTAAGCCTAGTACCCACTGGTTATTTTTCCTGATCCTGTCCCTTCTCCCATCTTCCAGCCTCTGAAAGACCGCAGTGTGTGTTGTTACCCTCTATGTGACCATGTGTTCTTTTCATTTGGCTCCCACTTATAAGTGAGAACATATGGTATTTGGTTTTCTGTTCCTGTGTTAGTTTGTAAGGTTAATGGCCTCCAGCTCTATCCATCTCTCTGTTTTGTTTAGTTTTTTTCTGTGATTTTTTTTTTTTTTGGCTGCATAGTATCCCATGGTGTATATGCATCATATTTTCTTTATCCAGTCTATCATTGACGGACATTTAGGCTGATTCCATGTCTTTGCTATTATAAATACTGCTGCAATGCACATACTTGTGCATGTGTCTTTATAATAAAATGATTACTGGCACATACCCAGTAATGCAATTGCTAGGTCTAATAGTATTTCTGTCTTTAGGTCTGAGAAATCACCACAGCACCTTCCATAATGGCTGAACTAATTTACACCAACACCAATGGTATATAAGCATTCCTTTTTCTCCACAACCTAGCCAGCATCTGTTATTTTTTGACTTTTTAATAATAGCCATTCTGACTGGTGTGAGATGGTATCTCATTGTGGTTTTGATTTGCATTTATCTAATGTTCAGTGATGCTGAGCTTTTGTTCAAATGTTTGTTGCCTGCATGTATGTCTTCTTTTGAAAAGTGTCTGCTCATGTCATTTGCCCAAATTCTTAAGGACACTATTTAAATCCTTTCCTATACCAGATAATGACTGTAAAAAAAAATCTTTATTTTTTAGAGCAGTTTTAGGTTCACAACATTTTTTATTTGAAAAATATTTCAATAAAATGAAATGTTTTGGCCAAACTCATTATGTTTTAAAAAAACAAGGAAGTAAAATTACTTGGAGGTGCTTATGTAAAAATTTGACTTCCAAAATACATACCGCCAGTTTGCCAAAGAGCTCTACCAGATTTTTTGGAGGCATAACAATAGAGGTATTGAGGGGCATCAGATAGCAGTTCCCCAGCAACAAGTCCAGGTAAGCAGTCATTCCCTGTTAGGTAGAGGAAAAAAGTCAGGTAAGACATAGAAGGCATTAACATTGCAAATTTTCCAACTACCATTAGATCAAGCAGCTACATCCTTTCAAAATCAACTAATGTGTATTCAACAACAAAAGAATGAAAAGGCTTTGCCTCAAAAACATGTGCATTCATGAATGAATTTAATACCTGCCAATGAAGTAAAAAAGAGAGAGAGAGAGGAAAAATAAAATCCTGGCATATTTATAGGAATGAGAAACCTTTTCAAAGTCATGAATAATTGCTGCAGGGTCACTATCAGAGAAACTGGGGACAGGCACATCAATGATTGCAATGTTGTCATCCTCACGAATGTCAGCCTCCTCAGTCACAGGCAGGAAGTTAGGCTCTCCTCCACGAAGGGAATTTGCAGGATCCTCAGAATCAAAGAAGCACATCTCTCCACGGTAAATGGTGCTCTAAAAGACAAAAAGGGAAAATTACAATCTTCTAATACTCACTATCATGATATTTGAATGGTTTTTCACACTCATATCAATTCACTGTACTATGTGTTAAGCCGAGGCTTGTTGACTACAGTTATCACAATGAAGACAAATCAATTTTATGAACTGGAAGGCAACTTGAAAACTTTCCCTAAATCTTCTTTTCTCTCGTTACCACTACAGAATTTTTTAAGTCGCTACTAAATGTCTAGCAACTAGTAATTCAAAGTATAATAATTATAATTATTATTACCTTGGGCATGAAGTACTTGTAAATGCAGGCTCCACCAACAATAAGTCCTGCCAAGATGAATGAAAGGCCTAAGAGAGTAAGCATACATCTCCCAGAGGAGCCCTCTTTTTCCTGGGTGGCAACTCGGAGCTCCTATTTATTAAAAAGCAAAACCAAAAACAAAACCAGATTGTACTTTTAGACACATAGTTGATTTTGTATACAATTTACCTCCCTTGAAACCCAAGATTTTTTTTTTAATGTTAACTCATTTTAATTGCAGTCTGAATTTATTTCAAGACAATTTGTGAATCTAATAGATGTTAAAAAATGTCTCTGATTGTATTAACCTTCCATTTTGGCATTTCTAAACCCAAATATACATATGAAATTATTTCAAAATACATGCATCAAGAACCAAATTAAAATTACCATTTATTTATGCAATGTCATATTATTTTTTATTTTGCTAAGAACACTTAACACGATATTGACTCTTAACACATTTTAAAATGCATAATATAGTATTAATAATAGGCACAATGTGGTAAAGCTGATCTCTAGCAATTATACTCAATAAACGGAAGTAATTACTTTTTGAACTAGTACACTGATATAATCACCAACTTTCTGGGATATGGTTCTGTTTCTTCATTATTTTTTCCAAATCAGTTTGTCAACTTAAAAGAAAATTAGTATCCTTTGATTAATTTATTAACTGATTTTTCAAAAAGCTGTTTTCTGAATATTAGGTTTTAAAGGTAGGAGTTCTATAAGGTATATGTCATTTTCCCTATATTTTGGAAATTAAAATATTGAAGGGAGAGATATAAATTTAATGTCCCTAATTTAACTGAGAAATAAAAGTTTCTTAATATCGATCAATATTCTATAACTGTGTATTGCATGAATGAAGTATTTTCCAAGTCCTGGGTGGAACACTTGATTTTGAAGTGTAGCATTTGCGATAGCTAGACAGGAAAGTTGTCTGTGTAACAGTGACTGTAATATTTTGCTAAAACAATAATTTGTTTTGGGATTGAAACAAGAAAGATCCAAAGCAAACAAGTAACTGATTGTGCCCTTCCCAGGGCAGTAGACTCCAATCTTTCCAATCCCGTATTTGTATGTCACAATATATCCTAAGCAACATTGTTACTCAAGGATTGAATAAATGAAGTAAGCAAACCTAGGCCCTGATCATTAATGGGTAAATCATTCAAATGGGTATATAAATCGAATTGTTTTAGTCTTTTAGGTCATTAGCTCTTTTTCAGGACAACTACTCTAATGTTTATCAGAGCTTAAATTCATTTGATGAAAATAAATGCATAGATTTCAAGTTAATGCAGATGAAAGGACAGACAATCATTTGATAAAGGTTTATTTTTCCAAAAATGTTTTTTTTTTTTTGAAGGTCAAAGAAATTTGAGATTCCCATTTTGTTAGCTAAATTTATTTAAGTTCAAACCCTCCATTAATTAGTACTCTATAAACTTTGAAGGCTTTTCTGTGTCCCAGTAATTTTCAGGATCTTTTAATTATTTTTATTAAAAAACAAAACCCTAAACTAGGATTAGTACTACAAAGATAGAACTATAAATTTTGATTTGGAATTACTGTACAATAATCTAGAACTGGAGACTTAAAAATTATATTTTAGATGATTAAAATGAGTTTCATAAAGATAAAGTAACTTGCTCATAAGTCACATAATAGCTTAATTTGAAATTCTGAGATAAATACATTTATTTTTTCTGGCAACTGAGACATGAGAAGAACAGTTTGCCCTGTAATTTCATTTATTCTTTCAATAATTCAGGAAGTTTATTATTAAGCAAGTCCTAAATACTAGAATTTCAATTTCATAAGATATTACATGCTAGAAATAAGGATTTTTTTGTTTTCATTTATATCTATTGGATTTCAGGTTGGTGTGAGCCATCAATTACCATAGCTAATTTCTCTTGGAACTCTTTTGAAGTGATTGTACACTATGTCTGACATCATATTTGTCATGCTCAACCTCTAGTGAGCTAGCTGATCAATGTATTACAATACAATATATCAAGTATTTTTATCAGTGTCCTGTAGTGGCCAGGTAAGGATCCTGTTACATTTTCTCCAAAACCTAACAGCAAAGTATAATCAAAGTGCAAAGGCTCAGTTTTGTTTATTCCTCATCGCACCACAGTCCTGGCAGAAGTATTGCTTGCATATTAACTGAATCTATCTACAAGTCATGAAATGCTTGGCGGTGAGAAAAAAAAAAAAGGATTACTGTGTGGCTATATTTAACTACTGGCCTCTAATTAGACCTCCCAAAAAATCTGACCATGTTTAACCTACAAACTAAGAAGGAGAACAATTACATATTTGACCTCTGTCATTTAATCAAAACCTCAACAATGCAAGAGGGTGTTACTTTTGAGCTCTAAAATGTATAATACACAAAAGCTAGTTTTATTGCAGGATTTAATATTGAAAGTTTCCTTAATAAAACGCTGGATAAGCACATTAACATTTCAAATTGTGTGTACAATCAACTTTTACTACATGGATTCTCGTTTAACTCAAAGGACTTTTTATATCTCCACTTTGAACACAAAAGTTAAAACTGTATAGAGAACAACACAAGTTAGGACAGATCTGCAAGCTCCAACACTTTCCAGATTTCATAGAACACGAAGAAAATACTATTGCCCTTTAAAATTGAGATTATACTGAGGAGTAGTATACGAACCCTGAAAACATAGTAGGTGTTTAAAAGAAATAGAAATAGGACTAAATAAATAATGGACAACATTTTGGGGAAGAGCTTCCCCAGTTCCTGTCAAAGCTAGTAGTTTAAATTACAACACTGGACCTGCTTCAGATCTCTATATAGAGGGAAGGGGATGTTGTTCAACAAGAAAAATAAAAATAAAAAAAATTGAAAAGTATCCCCAGATTTGTTTTTACAAGAGAAGAGTGTTTTCTTTAGGAAATACCACTCTAAAAATATACTAGGCTCTTGCAGTAAAAGGGCACAGTGAACACCCTAAATTGGCATTAAGACCTACCTCAATTTTGACAGCTCCTTTATCTAATGTTTAAAGCCACCTGTGACCAGAGAGAAACTGAAAATACTCGCGCGCTCAAGCAGACCACTTGCCCCAACCCATACTGCTTGGAGTTAAAAGTGCCCTTTGCTCCTCACCCCACCTCCACGAACACTCAGAGATCGTAGAAAGATTTAGAGTCTTAGAACTTCATCCACACCAAAAGGAAAGAAAGAAATGTTAAATCTCCCGGTCTTGCTCACCCCCTTGTGTCCCCTCTGTTCCTGGGGAGACTATGCGCGTCCCTGGAGGTGGGGACTGGGTGACATGCCCCTCCTTGATCCCCAGGTCCCTACACGTTACCCAAGAGACAATGACAACCAGTCCCAGGGCATCTCCTCAAACTCTCTCTGACATCCCTCCAGGATAGGTGGTGTGGGCTGGAACAGACTGAACATGGCACGACACACGGGAATGCAGAGTGACATAGGGTGCGGTAAGCAGAAGGTGCCGCGAGGAGACAGAACCGAGACGACCGGGTAAACCCCAGAGACAGCGTAAGAGGCGCAAGAGGGGCCCTCCCAGGGAAACTTCATTTTCTCCTTTGCTACCAGCCCTCTTTCCTTCGCCCACCGGTTCCCAACCCCGCCCTGGGACAGCTACCTTGCCGGTCAGTATCTGAGTTCTGACCGTGCGGCTCAGGAGGGCCTCCACGTCTTGCCGCGCCTCCTCCTTTTGCACCGCGGTGGGGGTATTGAAGGCGATTTTCACCATAGTGAATCCTCGGGCTGCGCGGTACGGCGCTGCTGGAATCAGTGTCCTGGGCTGCAGATTACAAGAGGAGATCCTGCTAGCCCGAACAGCACTTACTTAATCTTCAGTCTAACACTACTGCAAGCCGAGGTCTGGGATACTTATGACGCAGTCCCAAACTGGGGGGAGACCGTGGGCGGGCCCAGGGAAGTGCCTAAAGGGAGGAGCGAGAGGGGGCCCAAAAGGGGCCCAAGTGCCTGAGTTGGGGGTTTGCGAGGTGAGGCGGATTTGCCACGGGGGGAGGAGGAGGGGAAGTGGAGCCCTTGGCCAGCTCAGGCTAAACGTGCCTCACCTGCACCTCAGGCATGCTCCCACCCACTCTCTGCAACTTCAGATAAGAGCAAGACAGGAAGGAAGCCTGCTGTGTCTTGTCTGTCTGCCTCTGTCCAGGCCACAATAGCCCCTGACTCTGACTGTTTTCTCAAACTTGGACCTGACTCCCCGCAGGGCCTGGGACTGTAGCTTGGCAGTGACTCAAACTTCCTTAGCTCTGGACCCACCCAGGCCCCAAAAGCGCCGTTCTACAAAGGTTTTGTTCCTTGATAATAATATCTTTCTTTTAAAGAACACCTAGAAGCCTGTTTATAGTTACCCAGTTCATTCTTTCAACAAACTGCTATTTTTTAATATTTGCTTGCTTGTGTTTTGCAATTTTAATATCTCAACCTAAGGGGATGCTAGATCAGAAAGATAGGGCTCCTGCCTCCCCAGCACCCCATTTTGTAGATAAGACATGATGAGACAGAGAAGGGTGGAAAGCTTATAATAAATTCCTGAAATAATCTAGATTTTTCACTCTTCCAGGTTAGGGAAACTAGTGCAAAGTCTCAACCCAGAGACTGTTTCTGTTCAACCACCAGCTGTGAAACCTACAGGGAAAAAAACAAACGTGTGTGTGTGTGTGTATGTGTGTGTGTTAGCGTTTGTGTGTACAAGTACTTATGTGTTCAGGAAGGTGGAGGTGGAGCTGGAGGATACAAAATTTAGCCAGATGCTAATACCGATCTAATGGAGGAAAAAACAGTAACTTCAAAGGGGCTGAGTTAGAAATTATTCTTGGAACATTTACATGTGCAGCCGGTATAATCAAGCTGTTTCTTCACAGTCAATTTTTCCAGGTTAGTGATACTGATAGAGAACCTTACCAAGTACAATTCAGACTTTGGAGGTTGGTGACTTGGGTAGCACTGGTACACAGTTTATAAATAGTCCCGCTGCAGAAGACAGGAGAAAGGTCTGTTGTGTGAAGACAGTAGCACTTACCAAAACAACAGCATCAAACAAAACAAAACAAAGAAACAGCTTTTGCTACATAATTTACCATCTACTCATCTACCTAAGAAACAGACTTAAATATGTTAAGTCGCCACCCCTCCATCCGAAAAATTCCAACTTGGCATTTTTCCCACTGATGTTTCCTTGACTCAGAAGCCTGTCGCCTGTTTCCACTGTGGGACCTTTGTGAAGACAGCATTCATTTTCTTGGATAGGCCACAGATGGGAAAGTGGATGGAGGGGAACAGTGGGGAGCCTGTGCCTTACTTAGGGCCAGAATCTTAAAAAGCAGAATGTTTGAGTTTGCTTAGAAATATTGGCATCCTATGTTCTTTCACTTATTATTGCTCACGATTGGCCATTATAATTTAATATTTATCAGGCAACCTTTAGTGTAAGCTGAGGAACTCTCACCTTCCTAGAATGTTTCTCTTTACAGTTGCCTTCTGCTTGCAATCACCTTTGTGACATCTCCACTATGGTCTGTGCTAGTCTGGCCCTGTGATCCACACCACACAAATGGCTGAACAAATGGTTGCTCTTACACATTTACTTAGTAAGTGCAAGGTTCTGGGAGGGATTGTAACATATTATCTTAGTATATATTTCCTGAAATGTGGTCAGGCAGAAGGAGCAAAGATTATTTTCATTTATTTTCAGATGAATAAACCTAAATTATGATAATGAGGGAGTATGTGATCAATTTCTGGGTACATAATATTGAGCAAGTCACTTCATCTTCTCAGGTGTCAGTTTCTTCATTTGTGTCCTGTTGCTGTGAGGATTATTTGGTGTGATGCAAGAGGAAATACCTTTTAAATTATTATGAAAAGGATAGAGAGTGAAATGTCTTGTTATCCCGGGATTGTTATTTTATTCTGTTAACATATGCATTTGTCAAGCTTATAAGAATTATTATTATTATTATTATTATTTACCCTTCAACCATTCTTAACATTCTAGAACTGCTTAAAATCCCACAATACCTGAATATAGGTCTTATTGGAAAAGGTTAAACTTCTAAGAATAGTCACGTAAATTGACATCTAACTTCTCTTTTGCATTTTGAAGAATTTGGCCATCTCCTATTTGTTAATACTGCATCCTCTTTTAGGTATGGGTCTTTGCTACTGTTGGACATATGTGATGCAGGCACAGTCTCAAGTTGGCAGATACCACAGTTTCCTTCTCAATATATAAAAGAATACTTGTGTTAGGATCATAGAGTAGCAACAACACCCATTGTTTGTATCCATTCCAGGAAGGTTAAATAGTTCCTGAATACTTTTTGAATTGTAGAATATAAGCTGCCACTTGCTCCTAGGGTTGAAATCAGTAGTGAACACATTTCCATCTACTAAAAAAAAATGGTTCTCGGCTAGGCTCTTTCTTGTATTTTCTCCTTCCCAGCAACAACTTCTTTTTTCTAGAATCAATTTCTCTCACTTTCTTGTCTTTGGAAATGGGGATCTGGCTTCTATGCTGATTCTAGCTCACATTGTTAACTATATCTGAATGCATACCATTCAAGTTTATAAATGACTTCCCTGTTCTCACATGCCAAATGATGACTAAATTATCATAAGTTGGTCTGAATGGAACATGGCATGTAATTGAATGCCAAGCAATGATGTCAACTTTCTTTGAATGATCTTCTGAAATTACCACAAATGCAATCACACAAAGCTAAACCAATAAGGGTATCTATAATACCATTTCGCCCATTAACTCATGTATTCATTAATCAAATATTTACTGAGGATCTACTATGTGCCTTGTGCTGTGATTGGCATAAGAATACAGTGGTGAGCAAAGCAGATACACTCTTGTCCTTACAGAGCACATCATTACTATACCAATGGCAATGACGTACTTGTTGTGGTTTCTCCAGTTTTTGTAGTGGGAACACTGGGCTTATGCTGTGGAGTAGGATATAACAATTCTACAAACCAGCAGAATAGGTCCACCCACAGCCAATGCTACTAGCAATGTTTAAATGACTAGCACATTTACAATGGCCTCACACCCAGCACTCTATTTAGGAAGATTAATCTGACAGCAAATGTATTGGGAAACCAGTTGGGGGTGCTCTTCTACATTCCTGGTGACAGGTGGTGAACTATTGATAATTGAAACACTGAAAACAAAAGAACAACTTCCAAAGAATTCTAGGAGCCATTCTTTACAAGGCCTGCTGCTAGAATAAATCATATGAAGGAGAAGCATTAGGAAAAAAAAATGATTTTGTTTTGAATGAATGAGAATTCCAGACTGGGAAAATGGTGCCCTTAATACGAAACATTTGTTGAACACACTAAATGCCAGATTTCTGTGCTAAGCCCTTTAAATTGATTATGTCATTTAATCTTTACCACAACTCTGTGAAGTATCATTATATACTCCATTTAATTGATAAAGAAACTGAATTTCCAAGAGGTTAGATAACATGCTCGAAGTCAAATTCTAACCCAGGTAGTCAGTGTTTATATTCTTAGCCACTATATTGTCTTACTGCCACTAAAGAAAATGGGAAAATCAAGAAGAGAGCTGGTTTTAAAGCAGAAGAAAATAATCAGAATATTCTCTAGGGCAATGAAGCATGAATCTCCTCCCCATATTGCAAACAGTAATTCCTGCTTAGAATTTTATTCAGGACTAACCACGTTTGAAATCTTCTTAAGACTTTCCTAGTCTACCCATGACTATAGGCTACTGATCCTAAAGCATATTTCTTCTGAGTTCTCCAGTTACTTCTGTCAACAATGAAGCAGCTACACAGAGAGCTGGCCAGCCATCTGTTTCTGGGTATAATTCCGAAAGTTTGGTTTAGATCTTTAAAGAGCCAGGCTATTTTCTAGGTGCACTCTTTCCCTGTACACATAGCTCGATCCTGGCAGCAGAGCTAGTGCTCCCTAGTGAAAGTAATAGAAGGCATTTGCTTTCTGGAATAGATTATTGTTTCTCTAGTCCATTTAACGTTTTGTCTGTAGGCTGAGTGAGCTATGATAATAGGAGGATGCAACATTTTCTTAAATATGAGAAAAGATTCCATCATCCCATCATAATGTTGTGGTTATATAATCGAGGTTGAGAAGTTGTGTGCCACCCCAATTTATAAAAATCACTTTGCTTTTTTGCCACATAGAACAACTAAGGACATCTGATAAAAATGTTTTCACTTTCAATGCACCTTTCTAAATTGTGTAAAATTTCTAATCTCATCTCAGACTATCTTTGGGGACTTTTAAAATAGCATTGTGGATTGGTATCTGAAAGGTCTTATGAGAACTAGAACTTCATAGAAGTTCTATGAAGAACTTCTGTGTTCTAGTTCTGAGAAATGCAAGTGAGAAACTCACATCTAGTGCCAGTAATGCTTTTGTGAATACCCACTTGGTTCAATTGCTCCATACTATAACACCAAGTGATAGTAAACTGTCTTTGTGACAGATTCAAAGTTAGGTTCCCATTCAATGAAAGCACAGGCACTTACATTTTTTATATATGATTGTTAAACCAAATATTCTTTTTACCTTCATATTTGGTTTTGTTTGTGTTTCAACATAATTGAAACGCAATTGTAATTCCTAGTTTAGTCTTAAAGAACATAAAATCCAAAGTTGTTTTATGTTACGTAATTTACCTTGATTGTTCCTGTTTTGCAGTTTTGTTTTTTATTTTAAATTTACTATTTTTATTTGACACTAACTACAATGCATTCATACCCCAAAGCCTCCAACTATTCTAAAGTATGATGGCATCTTGGTAATATAGAAGCCAGAAAGGCATACACAACAGAGGAATGCTCTAAGTTTATAGTCAGGTCAATGGCACATACTTGACTTCTTGTTATTCCCAAAACAATTACATCAGACCATGATTGGAAAACCCAGCTTTGAGAATCCCCCCATTTCAAACTCAAGGTCCACAAAAGGTACTGTTTATACCTCAGTGTGGTCGCTAGTTTCTGTGCTAGTGCAAAAAGAGAGGTCCTGCATAGAGGAACACTGTAGTATGTGACAGCTTTTGTTCTGTTCTTCATCAATACATCAGTTACGCTTCCTGATTTTCAAGTTAGGGAAATTATACTCTCAGAATTTTAACTTCTGTTTTAGCAGCTTAAATTTTAATGTCTCCACCTTATTGAGAAAAATCCTACAAACAAAAATATTGTCCACACACCTTGGGAAGAAAGGGGTGTCTTCTCCCATGTTCTGTTTATGTTGCAACTAATACAGAGCAAATGCCTCCTTTCCTCACATTTGGCATGAAGATTTATAATTTAAAAGATGCTACTAAATAGAGCAGATTAGAATAATAATCATAGCATCTATCAATGGAAATAGGTAGTGATACAAATGTCAACAATTCTTCCAAATAAGGATAAGTATTTCCTCCCCCACTGACATGTTACTCCTTGAATTTTAAGCTTTAATAAGACCTCTTTAGTTGGACTGCTAAAGACTTACTTCTGCATTCCTGTAAACCTTGCAAGGCAGCTATTAGGTATCTCATCCTGGTGTACCCTAATTCAGCTTCCCTTTTGGCATTCTTTTTGTGTTGAAACTTTTAGTTCTGTGACGTTGGGATCTTACTTGGTACTTTATTTATAAAAAGCTTGAGAATAAATCTATTCTCAATTAATGCCTAGAGTTTCTATTGAAGAAAAAGAAGGCTTACACACATAAGAAAAATGGATGTATACATAGGAATGACCAAGGAAATCAATTCACTTCAAAGACAAATTTATTCTATGAAATTGTGAAGAAACTAGGAAGAGGATATAATGACTGATTAACAAGGATATTTGACAAATATGATGAATGTGCTGAGACTGGGCAAAGCATGATTCTGCCACCTATACAGCAATATTTTCCAAAGACACTTCGGCAAGAAAACCATTAGAATTCTAAATCTGCATCACAAATGCACTAAAAGTATCTCCCCAACAACTCAAAATAAAGTTATCTATAATTGTTTATATGTCCATGTTGGAAATTCAAAGAAACCAAAAAATTCTTCCACCAAATCAACTATGCACAAGATTTTTTCTCTCCGTCTCTCTCTTTCAATATCTTTCTCTCTTTCTGTGTGTGTGTGTGTTTGTGTGTGTGTGTGCGTGTTTTAATGAGCATATTTTCTTGAGTCCAGTTTCTCTAAATCACACCACCATATTACACATCCAAAGACATTTTAACTGGAACCCTCCAAGGCACATCTATTGTATTTTGTATTGAAGGTATATAGTGTAGGATAGTAAAGTTCTTCCCATTACACACTGCACTTTAAACTAAAAAAATATTGATACTGTTCTTAGTCCTTACTAGTATCATCTTCATTTTTGTGTTTTGTATGTGTGAGGGTGTCTGTGGAGTTTGCAGTTCTGATTTGCTTTCCTGATGAAAAATGGACAAAACTATTTTTTTTATTTCCAACTTTTAAGTGTAGGGGTACATGTGCAGGTGTGTTACATAGGTAAACGTGAGCCATAGTGGTTTGCTGCACTTCCCACTACCCAGGTATTAAGCTGAGAATCCATTAGCTCTTCTTTCTGATCCTCTCCCTCCTCCAACACCACATCTTCCAACAGGCCCCAGTGTGTGTTTTCCTCCCACAATGTGTCCATATGTTCTCATTATTTAGTTCCCACTTATAAATGAGAATATGCCGTGTTTGTTTTTCTGTTCCTGCATTAGTTTGTTAAGGATAATGGCTTCCATCTCCATTCATGTCCCTGCAAAGGTCATGATCTTGTTCCTTTTTATGGCTGAATAGTATCTCATGGTATATGTACCACTATTTTCTTTATCCAGTCTATCGTTGATGGGCATTTGGGTAGATTCCATGTCTTTGCTATTGCCAACAGTGCTGCAATAAACATATGCATGCATGTATCATTATAGCAGAATGATTTATATTCCTTTGGGAATATACCCAGTAATGGGATTGCTGGGTCAAATAGTATTTCTGCCTCTAGGTCTTTGAGGAATCATCACAGTGTCTTCCACAATGGTTGAACTAATTTATACTCCCATCAACAGTGTGAAAGGGTTCCTTTTCCTCCACAACCTCACCAGTATCTGTTGTTTCTTAACTTTTTAATGATAGCCATTCTGATTGGCATAAGATGGGATCTCATTGTGGTTTTGATTTGTATTTCTCTAATGATCAGTGATGTTGAGCTTTTTTTCAAATATTTGTTGGCTACATGTATGTCTTCTTTTGAGAAGTGTCTGTTCATGTCATTTGCCCAATTTTTAATGGGATTGTTTGTTTTTTTCTTGTAAATTTGTATAAGTTCCTTGTAGACTCTGGATGTTAGATGTTTTTCAGATAAAAATATTGAAAAAAGTTTCTCTGATTCCGTAGGTTGTCTGTTCACTCTGATGATAGTTTCTTTTACTTTGCAGAGTTTTAGTTAAATTAGATCCCATTTGTCAATTTTTGCTTTGTTGCACTTGATTTTAGCATTTTCATCATGAAATATTTGCCTATGCCTATGTCCTGAATGGCATTGCCTAAGTTTTCTTCTAGGGTTTTTATAGTTTTAGGTTTTGCATTTAAGTCTTTAATCCATCTGGAGATGATTTTGTATATGGTGTAAGGAAGGAGCCCAGTTTAAGTTTTCTGCATATGACTAGCCAGTTCTCCCAGCACCATTTATTAAATAGGGAATGCTTTTCACCATTACTTGTTCTTGTCACATTTGTCAAATATCAAATGACTGTAGGAATGTAGTCTTATTTCTAGGTTCTCTATTCTGTTCCATTGGTCAATGTGTCTGCAGAACCATTTCTAAGAGACAAATTGAGGTCCCGTGCTTTTGCAGTGACTGCAGAGATTCTGGAACTCACTTTTGCCAATAAATAATGAAGTAGGTTTGCATGTTGATGCTATTTTAAATAATGCATTGTTCTATTAATCTCTTACCTCTATCAGCCCCTATCTTATTTTTACTGGTTAGAGAAATTTTTATTACAAAAACAAACAGAGAAATACAGGAAAAGCAAGTTTTACATCCATGCTTTTTAAAAGCAAATACAACACCCTAAGTAGAATATTAACTAAATAAAACCAACAGTAAATGTGTAACTATAGGATTAACAAATAGGGTTTATCCCAGGAATGCAAAGATGTTTCACATTTTAAAAATTCTCATTATAATTCACTACACTAGGAGATTAAGAAGGAAAATACATACAATGAAATAAGTCAATTCTGGTAAACTATTTTTTTTTTCTTTTTAGCCCCTGTCTGACTCACCTTTGCATCCTTGGCAGTGCTTAGACAGTTGCCTGTTACACAGAGGAGACTCAATATAATTTTTTAATTGAATTGAACCCATTAGTCATTAGCAATTGTTTATCTCTGGGAAGAAACAAGGAGAAAAATAAGTGGAAAAATAAGGGGAGACTATTCTGCTTATGCTATTTCATTATTTTAATTCACCAATCAACAAATCTCCACTGAGCTTTTTTTATATGCCCGACTCTCTGCTATGCAGAACATTCAGAAATATGAAGGATACTCTCTACCCTAAAGATGTTTAAAATCTTCTACAATAGAATAATTATTTGTTCAGTCTACATAGAATGGCATTAGTTTTACACTCCTTATTTAATTTGATGCCATAAAACCTCTGTCTTCATCTGGGTAGAGTTCTCAGCTCCTATTGACAGATGAAGAAACTGAGATTCTAAGGGTTTAAGACTTGCCCAGTCACACAACTGGGAGGTAGCTTGGGCCAGAACGTAGGTATCTTAATTCTAGGTTTAGTTTTCTATCCACCACACCATGCTGCCTCAGTATATAACTGAGGTGTCCCTCGCCTTTCACTACCAGTATCATATATTATCAGTAACAGTCTGAAAACGTGACCTTATAGTGCTTGCCATTTGAGGACTCCATCTCACTAAGGTATTTCATGTAAACCAATGCCAATGCCACGAAATATTCCAAAGCAGAGCATGAATTTGTAAGAGAGATCCCATATATAGTCATGAAGACACTCTATTTTTAATTACAATGTAGCTACACATAGCCCCAGTGGTCAAGACAATGTTCCTTGTTTTGAGTAAATGGAAACAACTTCAGCCTTGCTGGAGTAATGAAGAATATAACCAATTATATCTTAGAATGAGGACCCAGTTAGTGTTCCTTATCTCTGTCTTAACCTTTGAGATAGTCTAGAGTAACTGTTATAAGCACAAACTTTGGGGTCTTTCTCAGAAGTTTCTCAGCAGACTTTCCTTGGTATCTTGTTGGCCCATATGTTCATTCTTAAATCAATTATTGGCAAAAGAAATGGAACTCCCATGATTGGCTTAGCCTATTCAAAGGTCATTCTTAGGTCTGAGGAAATACTAGGTTTTGTGGGGTAAACAAAATCGGGTTTCTTGTAACTAGGAAGAAGAAAGGGAATAACTATATGGGAGGCAACTAAGAATCCACCTATGGTTCTTGGCTTCAAGAGGAAAAGGAGAAAGGAAAAGGAGAGAAGAACAAAGAAGCAGAAAGTGGCCGGGAGCAGTAGCTCACACCTGTAATCACACTTTGGGAGCGCGAGGCGGGTGGATCACCTGAGGTAAGGAGTTCAAGACCAGCCTGGCCAACATGGTGAAACCCTGTCTCTACTAAAAATACAAAAATTAGCCAAGTGTGGTGGCAGGCACCTGTAATCCCAGTTACTTGGGAGGCTGACACAGGAGAATCACTTGAACCCAGGAGGCGGAGGCTGTGGTGAGCAGAGATTGTGCCACTGCACTCCAGCCTGGGTGACAGAGCAAGACCTTGTCTATAAAAGAAAAAAAAAAAGAAAGAGAAGGAAAAGAAAAAATTATAGAAACATTATCTCTAATGAAATTATATGAAGTCATGTGAGTAAATCATTGTGACTTTGGGACTTTTATTTATTTATTTATTTGAGATGGAGTCTTGCTCCCAGCCAAGAGTGTTTCTTAAAGTAGCAACATTTTAACTATCTGCAGATAACACTGGTAACAGCTTCTGCTTCTGTTTAATTTCATAACCCGGGAAAGAAAAGTTTGCTCTTGCTCATGGCTCAAATTCATCACCTTAACGTGGAATCTTCTCCCTTACCTCTAAGAGGAGTAAAGTGGAGGAAACACAGGTTGAGTAACAAGTAATAAGGTGGGGACCAAGCTCCTAGGAATTCAGAATGCTTTCTCTAAAGCAGATTATCCAGCCTGGCATAAAAGCATTTTTCCTCAAAATGGGAGTTGTCAAAGCTGAAACAATCTCTTTAAGTAGAGATTTAATATATTAATATTGAGTTAGAATCTTTGTACAAGTTCATAAATTTAGAAGCACATGGTTAGGGCCTGCTAGTAGAAGCCAAGACCATATACAGAGTGCAGTTTAAAAGGCTCTTTCTGTAAGCAAATAGGATCCTTTCACTATGAATTTTATGGCTTTTCACAGGCTGATACTCAACTAGTAACCAGAGTAAGAACTGTTGTTACCTGATGAGTGATAGATTACTATTGTGATATCTATTAATCAAATAAAGAGTACCTTATATTTTTTCTTGTAGTATTTTCAGAATTTTCTCTTAGATGGGCCAACTTGCTGGGGCAGGACAATGGATTTAGGAAGACTCCACAGTAGACCGGGAAAGTTAGGACATGTAAGCAAAATATCTGAGGGGTAAAGCAGTAGGAGTCAGACGTCAGCATTGGAGAGGCCCAGGAGCAGTTCCTGAAGACTAGCTTCTTGTATAACTTACATTGTTCAATCTGTATTTCAGCTGGGTTATTGAATAATGGGCCTTCGCCCCTTAGTCTTTGTATGCTGCATTTTCTATTATGTCAAATGTCAATATTCCAAAATCTGAAGAACTAGAGTATCTATAAGGAAAGGCAAATGAGACAGGGATCCAATTCTAGGATGTAAGGAATTATAAGAACTGACCTTTTTGATCAGAATAGACCTGACAATGAGCCTGATGATGCTGTTTTACCAGATTTGGGCTACTATATTGATCTAAAAAACTTCAGAATAAATGAATAGAACTTCCTCTTTTTTTTCAGGCTAAGCTAATAAAATAGAATATTATTTAATAGACCGACCAAGGAATTAAGGAGCTTTTCCTTTCATTAAGTTTTTTCCCTTAAAACATCTTAGCCCCAAAAGGAGGAGCCAAAATGGCCTATTGGAAGCAATTGCAGTCCCTGGCACTCACAGTGAGGAATGAAAGGAGCGAGTGAATTCAGCACCTTCAACTGAGATACCTGGGTTGTCACATTGGGATTAACTAGGCAAACAACTGGACTCATGAAGAGTGAAGAGAAGCAGGGTGGGGCGATGGCCCAACCAGGAATGGCATGGAGCCAAGGGAACTCCCACCCCCAGCCAAGGGAAGTGGTAAGTGATTGTGTGACCCCACCCAGGAAACCACACTTCTCCCACAGGTCTTTGCAACTCGAGGATCATCCTCTTGTGAGCCCAAGCCACCCGGGCCTTGGGTCCAATACACAGAGCTGTGTGGAGTCTCAGCAGAGTGGTCCCCCAGGCACACACAGAGTTTTCCATATTCTAGCCTCAGGATGCTCGGCAAAGTGAGAGATTCTTCCATGCGTGTCCCTAAGAAGGGGGCTGAGTCTGGGGAGCCAAGTGATACTGTTCTGTGAGTCCCAATTCCACAGTGCCTTGCAGATTGAGAACCACTATCTTGGAGTTTCAGCTGGACAGTGGCAGCAGGCTAGAGTCTGCCTGAGTCAGGACAGAGTTTCTTGGGGGAGAGGCAGCCATCATCTCTGTAGTTCAGTAGACTTAGTTCTTTCAGCCTGCAGATTTTGAAGAATACAGGTGATACTGACAAGGAGGGGCCCCCACAGCACAGCACAGCTGCTTTGCCAGATCATGGCCAAACTACTTCTTTAAGAGGTCATACCCCAATACATTTCTCCTCACTGGGCAAGGCCTCCCTGTGAGTGCTTCAGCCACTCCAGCAAAGGTTCTACAGACAGAGCTCTGATCTCTCCCAGGGATGAAGCTACTTGGAGGAGGGGCAGCCACATCTCAGTGGTTTGGTAGACTCAGCCATTCCACCCTAGTGGCTTTGGAGAATACACACAGTCCAGACATGGCAAGGTCCTGCCCAGTGAAGTGAACTTGCTCTTCCAAAGGACAGTCAGACTGCTTCTTTGTGCAGGTCCTTGATTCCATTTCTCATGACTAGGTGAGACTTCGCAGAAGGGGTCTTCAGCCACATCCTACAGGTGCGTTTGGGCTGTCCACAAGTCAGTGCGCCCCCGGGACGGAATTGCCAGAGGAAGGACAAGTCTGCTGCCTTTGCTGTTTCATAGCCTTCACTGGTGATAACTCCAGATATGGGAAAAAGGAAGGCAACTAGGGTCTGAAGCAGATCCCCAGCAAACTGCAGCCGCCCTACAGAAGAGTGGCCTGGCTGATTAAAAATGAACAACAACAAAAGCAAAAAGCCAGAAAGGAGCAACAACATCAAGATCAACAACAACAACAAAAAACCCTCAAAAAAAATTCAAAGGTCAGCAACCTCAAAGATCGCAAGTAGATAAGCCCAAAAAGATGAGAAAAAAAATCAACACAAGAATGCTGAAAACTCAAGAAGCCAGAGTGCCTCTTCTTTTCCAAATGACCACAACACCTCTTCAGCAAGGGTGCAGAATTTGGCTGAGGAAGCGATGGTTGAGTTGACATAATTACACTTCAGAATGTGGGTAATAACAAACTTCGCTAAGCTAAAGGTGCATATTGTAACCCAATGCAAAGGAGCTAAGGCTCATAATAGAAAAAAATATAGGCGCTAGTAGCCAGATAGTCAATTTATAGGGGAACATGAAGGACCTGATGGAGCTAAAAAACACATAACAAGAATGTCACAATGCAATCACAAGTATCAATAGCAGAATAGACCAAGAGGAGGAAAGAATCAAAGAACTGGAAAACTATCTTTCTGAAGTATGACAGATAGACAAGAATGAAGAAGAAAGAATGAAAAGGAATGAACAGAACCTCTGAGAACCATGGGATTATGTAAAGAGACTGAACCTATTCTTGATTGGGGTACCTGAAAGAGACAGTGAGAATGGAACCAAGTTGGAAAACATACTTCAGGATATCATAGAGGAGAAGTCCCCCAACCTAGCAAGACAGGCCAACACTCAAATTCAGGAAATTCAGAGAACCCCAGTAAGATACTCCACCAGAAGATCAATCCCAAGACACATAAGTATCACATTCTCCAGGGTCCAAATTAAATAAAAAATGGTAAGCGCAGCCAAAGAGAAAGGCCAGGTCACCTACAAAGGAAAGCCCATCAGACTAACAGCAGACCTCTCAATGGAAACCCTGCAAGGCAGAAGAATGGCAGTCAGTATTTAGTATTCTTAAATAAAAAAATTTCTAACCCAGAATTTCATGTCCAGCCAAACTAAGCTTCATAAGCAAAGGAGAAATAAAATCCTTTTCAGATAAGCAAATACCAATGGAATTTGTCACCACAAGGCCTGCCTTGCAAGAGCTCCTGAAGGAAGCACTAAATATGGAAAGGAAAAACATTACCAGCCACTACAAAAACACGCTGAAGTACACAGACTGGTGATACTATGAAGCAACCACATAAAGAAGTTTGCAAAATAACCAGCTAGCATCATGATGATAGGATCAAATTCATACCTAACAATACTAACCTTAAATGTAAATGGGCTAAATGTTCCAATTAAAAGACACAGAATGGCAAGCTAGATAAAGAGACAAGACTCATAGGTATTGTATTTTCAAGGGACTGGTCTCACTTGCAAAGACACACATAAGCTCAAAATAAAGGAATGGAAGAAACTTTACCAAGAAAATGGAAAACACCCAAAAAGCAGGGATTGAAATTCTAGTTTCTGACAAAACAGAATTTAAACCAAGAAAGATTAAAATAAAAAAAAAAAGGCAAAGGCATTACATAATGTTAAAACAGTCAGTTCAACAAGAGGAGCTAACTGTTCTAAATATATATGCACCCAATAGAGGAGCACCCAGATTCGTAAAGCAAGGTCTTAGAGACCTACAAAGAGACTTAGACTTCCACGCAAAAATAGTGTGAGACTTTGACACCCTACTGACAAAATTAGACAAATCATCAAGAGAGAAAATTTAAAAAGATATTGAGGACCTGAACTCAGTTCTGGATCAAGCAAACCTGATAGACATAAACAGAACCTTCCTCCCCCAAACAACAGAGTATATACTATCATTGCTATACAGCACCTACTATAAAATTGATCACAAAATTGGAAGTAAAAGATTCCTCAGCAATGCAAAAGAACTGAAACCATAACAAACAGTCTCTCAGATCACAGCACAATCAAACTAGAACTCAAGATTAAGAAATTCACTTAAAACCTCACAACTGCATGGAAATTGAACAACCTGCTCCTGAATGACTCCTGGGTAAATAATAAAATTGAGGCAGAAATCAAGAAGTTATCTGAAACTAAGGAGAACAAAGAGACAATGTACCA
This sequence comes from Macaca mulatta, assembly GCF_049350105.2. Classification (NCBI taxonomy): domain Eukaryota; kingdom Metazoa; phylum Chordata; class Mammalia; order Primates; family Cercopithecidae; genus Macaca; species Macaca mulatta. The sequence continues at coordinate 85,778,512 of NC_133426.1, forward strand.
AAATCTCCGGGATGCAGCTAAAGCAGTGTTGTTAAGAGGGAAATTCATAGCACTAAATACCCACATTAAAAAAACTAGAAAGATCTCAAGTTAACAACCAAACATCTCAACTAAAAGAACTATAGAACTGAGAGCAAACACACCCAAAGGCTACCAGAAGACAAGAAATAACCAGGATCAGAGATTAACTAAAGGATATAGAGACATAATAAACCATTCAAAAATTCAACAAATCTAGGAGATTAAAAAAAATATAGATAAACTGCTAGCTAGAATAATAAAGAAGAAAAGAGAGAAGAATCAAATAAACACAATCAAAATGATAAGGGGGATATCACAACTGACCCCACAGAAATAAAAACAACAAACAGAGAATACTATAAACACCTCTATGAACATAAACTAGAAAATCTAGAAGAAACAGATACATTTCTGAACACATACACTCTTTCAAGTATGAAACAGGAGGAAATTGTATCCCCAAATGTACTAAAAATGAGTTCTGAAATTGAGGCAGTAATAAATAGCATACCAACCAAAAAAAGGTCCAGAACCAGAGAGGATACACAGCTGAATTCTAACAGAGGTACCAAGAAGAGCTGGTACCATTTCTATCTAAACTATTAAAAAAAAAAATGGAAAGGAGGGAATCCTTCCTAACTCATTCTGTGAGGCCAGCATAATCCTGGTACCAAAATTTGGCAGATATACAATACAACAACAACAAAAACAGAGAAGTTCAGGCCAATATCCTTGATGAACATCAATGAAAAAATGCTCAATAAAATACTGGTAGACCGAATCCAGCAGCATATCAAAAAGCTTATCCACCACAACCAAGTTGGCTTCATCCCAAGATGCAAGGTTGAGTCAACATACGCAAATCAATAAATGTGACTCATCACATGGACAGAACTAAAGACAAAAACCACATGACTCTCTCAATAGATGCAGAAAAGGCCTTCAATAAAATTCAACATCGCTTTATGATAAAAACTCTCAATAAACCAGGTATTGAAGGATCATACCTCAAAATAATACAAGTCCCATATGACAAACCCACAGCCAAAATCATACTGAATGTGCAAAAGCTAGAAGCATTCCCCTTGAAAACTGGCAAAAGACAAAGATGCTCTCACCACTCCTATACAACATAGTATTGAAAGTTCTGGCCAGGGCAATCAGGCAAGAGAAAGAAATACACTGTATTGAAATAGGAAGACAGAAAGTCAAAGTATCTTTCTTTGCAGATGACATGATGCTATAACTAGAAAACTCCATCATATCAGCCAAAAGCTGTGTAAGCTGATAAGCAACTTCAGCGAAGTGTCAGTATACAAAATCAATGTGCAAAAATCACTAGCATTCCTATACACTAACAGGCAAGCAAAGAACCAAATTATGAATGAACTCACATTCACGATTGCTGCAAAGAGAATAAAATACCTAGGAATACAGCAAACAAGAGATGTGAAAAACCTCTTCAAGGAGAACTACAAATCACTGCTCAAAGAAATCAGAGAGAACACGAACAAATGGAAAAACATTCCAGGCTCATAGATAGGAAGAATCAATATTGTGAAAATGGATATACTGCCCAAAGATATTTATAGATTCTATGATATTCCTATTAAACTACTATGGGCATTCTTCACAGAAGTAGAAGAAACTACTTTAAAATTCGTGTGGGACCAAAGAAGAACCGGAATAGCCGAGAAAATCCTAAGCATAAAGAACAAAGCTGTAGATATCAAGCTAATTGACTTCACACTATTCTACAAGGCTACAGAAACCAAAACAGCATGGTACTGGTACAAGAACAGACACATAGACCAATGAAACAGAATAGAGAACTCAAAAGTAAGACCTCACACTTACAACCATATGATCTTTGACAAATCTGACAGAAAAAAGGGAAAAAGATTCCCTATTTAACAAATGGTGCTGGGAGAAATGGGTAGCTATATGCAGAAAATTGAAACTAGACCCCTTCCTTACACCTAAAATAAAAACTAACTCAAGATATATTAATCACTTAAATGTAAAACCCAAAACTTTATAAACTCTAGAAGAAAATGTAGGCAGTGCCATTCAGGACATAAGCAGGGGCAAATATTTTGTGAGGAAAATGCCAAAAGTAATTGCGACAAAAGCAAAAATTGACCAATGGTGTCTAATTAAAGTAAAGAGCTTCTGTAAAGCAAAAGAAAATATCATCAGAGGAGGAACAGACAACCTACAGAATGGGAGAAAATTTTTGCCTTTCATCCATTTGACAAAGGTCTAATATCCAGAGTCTATAAGGAACTTAAACAAATTTACAAGAAAAAAAAACATTAAAAAGCAGGCAAAGGAATTGAACAGACCTTCCCAAGAGAAGACATATATGTGGCCAAGAAGCATGAAAAAATCTTAACATCACTGATTATTAGAGAAATGCAATCAAAAGGACAATGAGATTCCATCTCGCACCAGTCAGAATAGCGATTATTAAAAAGTAAAAATACAACAGATGCTGGTGAGATTGTAGAAAAAGAGGAATGCTTTTACACTGTTGGTGAAAGCGTAAATTAGTTCAACCATTGTGGAAGAGAGTGTGGTGACTCCTCAATGACCAAGAGGCAGAAATACCATTTGACCCAGCAATCCCATTACTAGGTATATACCCAAAGAAACATAAATCATTCTATTATAAAGATACATGCATATGCATATTCATTGCAGCACTGTTCATAATGGCAAAAACATGGAATCAAACTAAATGTCCATCAATGATATAGTGGATAAAGAAAATATGGTGCATATACGCCATGGAATACTATACAGCCATAAAAGGAAACAAGATCATGTCCTTTGCAGGGACATGGATGGAACATGAAGTCATTATCCTTAGCAAACTAATGCAGGAAGAGAAAATCAAACACCGCATGTTCGCACTTATAACTGGGAGGTGAATGATGAGAACACATGGACACACTGGGAGGAACAACACAGACTGGGGCCTGTGAGGGATTGGGGAATGGAGAGCATCAGGAAGAATAGCCAACAGATGCTGGGCTTAATACCTAGGTGATGGGATGACTTGTGCAGCAAACCACCATGGCACATGTTTACACATGTAACAAACCTGCATATCTGGCACATGTACACCTGAACTTAAATGAAAGTTGAAAAAATGGAACATAAAAGTGAAATAACTTATCAACTGAAAAAAAATACTTTTTTTTTTTCTTTTAGAGCTTGAATCCTCCATTCCAAATGCAGAAATAAATCTACCTCCTTTACTTTGTGATCCCTTTAGGAAATAATACTATTTTATTAGAAAATTAATAGCTTTTTTCCTTTTCTATATATTTATCATTAGACGACTCTCCCATCCTCCTTCATACCCAACCCAGCAAATTCTTGAGAGTGTGTGGAGGGAACAGTTGGCCACAAAGCTTAATGAAATTTCAGTTCACTCCTTTTTCTCCTTTTTTCTAGACATATCCCAAGGAGGAACTATTGTGTGCACATCTTTTCTTTCCAGTTTGTTTCTCCTTGGCCTCCCCCTCCCCATACACTGCCTGCCAGAAGAGTACATACAGTAGGCTTTCTTCATGTGTACAAAAGCCTCATGTCAATCACTGAGGGCCCAACTAAGACTCCAGGCCTTGATCTCTGTGTCCATTAATATTTTAAGCAGTGTTAGCAGTTATGATGAGGAGGGTTCCATCAGAACTACAAGCCTTTGTATGTCCTTCCTGCCACTTGTGTGACTTATGCTTGATATTGGTACTCTCTGCACATAGATTTGGATGCTGAATGACAGGCCTGGACCCCCTGGTCTTTATATGCTTCTCCTTCCTTTATGGCAAGAGTTAGTATAGCTAAACCTGTTTACCATTTCACGGCCCTACTACCTGTAAAAGGGATGTTTGCTTAGGCAAGAGGAATTTGTACTTTTCCATTATGTATTTTCTGCTCGAAAATCTGGGAGCTGATGCTTCTGCTTCTCTGCGATTTTCCGTTTCCTTGCTGGTGGCATGCTATTTATCAATATAATTTTATTAAAATTGGTGGATATATTTTAGAGATAGAGAAAATAAATTTGGGTAAAAAAGTCTAAATTGTGAATTCTAATCGTTCCTAATAGCACAGAAAAAGACCCCAAACCTCCAATTAAAGGTCCTGACATGACCAAACATCTATATAAAGACAAGATTATTGTTACAAATGTACTTGTGCCTTCTCAAGGAAGGTACTACCAAAATAGCTATGTTTGAAGGATTTGCTCTTTTGAAAACAGACAGCAAAAGAATGGGACCTCATAGAATCATGAAATGTCAGAGCTGGCAGTGACCTTAGAAGCTTGGTTCATCTTTCCCTCTGGCTGTCTAGCAAAGGAGTACCTTGCACAATGTTCCTAGTCTGTTAGCAGGAAAGCAAGACTGGAAGTTCCTGTTCCCTCAGCTTCACATAGAGCTCTTTCTACTGCACTCTGTAACCTCCTGGGTTTATCGTCTCTCTCTGACCCAGTTGTTACTCCCTCCTCCACACACAAAAAAAACTTTTTACAGATAATCAAACAAGAAAATAATAAATGTCTTTGTCTATGCTATATCATTTTCTCTTTTTTATAATCAGTTTTTCATTTCAGGAACTTTCTCTTGATGGAGGGTTTTTTTGTTTTGTTTTGTTTTGGTTTGGTTTTTGTTGGTTTGTTTGTTTGTTTATTCTCTCAGAGTTTAGGACCAGTGAAGTCTATAACCTGTATGAAAGGATTTTTGTTTTATTTTTCATAGTTTTTCGTTCAGCATGACGGATATTGTAGATGGGCAAACAGTAACAACTAGCGTTGCTCAGAGACTGGCTGGTAACAACAAATAAACCGGTGTGAGCTACGGTCAATGAAATATGCAGTCTGGCCTTCAGCCTAACCCAGTGTCACATTGTGATGATTTACTCAGGATCACAATGAGCAGAGATGCTGCTATCATCATCCCTTGGCCATCTAACATTATTCTGGCTTCAGTGCTCACTAGAAATTATCTGAGTTTTCCCCCTCTTATTCTACCAGGTGCTCTTCATTCACCCATCCATACTCCTTTACTCCCTCCATCCCCACAGAATCTGCTAGATTAAGACATCCTGGCTGAATGCTGACCATGTGGAAGCAGCCTCAGTCATGTCTACCGTGGCCTGAAGATGTGTCCCAAAGCTTTGTTAACATGACACTAACTGATGGATCATATAAGTTAGGGATATGAATTCTAAGTTTTTCTTTTACTTGTTTACTTGTTCACTATGTACCTATTTATTACTGAGTTGAAACAGCAATTTTCACAGAAGTAGATATTTTGGTTAACAAGTTTTCCTTTTCATGCCTGACCCACAAAAGAGATTTTATAAATCATTATGTCACCCCATTTGAATGCCTTCTGGTCATATTTTTAAAAGACCTTGTGATGAGAGGCCCCAACACATTGAATAGAAAGACTATAAAAACTACAGAATATTTGGCATAGAAATGATGCATTATTTCATGTTTCTAGTAGAAACCAGGACCTCAGTAATCATACCCCTTGGCTAAGTTCAATGCTATATGTTAAGGAAACTGTCACCCTCCAGTCACATTGCAGATTGTCACTCCTAATCAGAGTAGGGCAACCTAGAAACTTTGGAAGAAAATGCTGATGTGAAAAATGAGTTTTGCCAAAGAAAGAGTACTGGGCAAACTCAGGCTGCAAACCCTCCATTCAGGAACCCTCTGAGGGCCTCAGTTTTATCCTCTACAAAATGAGAAGATGGGCCTGTGAATCTCTTCTCCTAAGATATAATTTGCTTCTGTCTTCCTTGATTACAAACTCTGTAGTTGCTCCATATGCTGGACTGTAGCTTAAAGTCTATAGATATTAACTATGGAGCTATAAATACTTTTTAAAATGATTAGAATGGAAATCAGTTTTTTTCTACATGCTAGTGTCTAATTTTCTCAGGATTGTAGGGTGTCTAAGTTTCTTGGGAGGCATTGTGAAACACTTGGAAGTAAATGAAGTACAAAAATTAATTCAAAAATATTTGAACTGAAAGTAGGAGCCAACAGCACTTTTTATCAAATTGTGAGAAAGACTGTTAGGAAATCAAACAATGACTTTCCTTTCCTTCACCCCATATCCAATCGGTCACCATATTCTGCCAAGTATTCTCAGACAATATATCTCACGTCTGTTATTTTCCATTTGCTGTGCTGCCATTTCCACTGAAGCCTTCTATCAATTTGCTGTGGGCATATTTTGAAAGCCCCTTGAGTGTTCTCTCTGCCTGCTTCTGTCCATCTTTGCCTATTATATTAACCTTATAGAAATGCAACGTGCTTTAAAGAAAAATGAAGAAGAGACTTCTTCTTCAGTGGCTCTCTCTTTCTCCTGGGAATAAGGTAAAACCCCATTTGTCTTAAAATTAAAGCTGCTTATGCTCTGGCCCCAATTTTAATTCTTTGGCCTTAACTTTTGCTGCCCCCTCACACCTCACAGGCATCTTTCTCTCCAGTCAAACAGTTGTATTGACTATGTCCTAAACACAGCTTCCAGTTTCCACTGCTACCACCAAGCTTTTGCCAGTCTTTTTACTTCCTTGGAAACACCCAATCTTACTGCCTTTCCCTCTGCAACCTCCACCCATGCTTCCTAGTACCCTCGCAATTTTACTTTTTTCTTAAAGCATTCTCAAGACACTAAACCTGAAGTGATCTCTTTTTCTTTTAATTCCTTTAACAATTGTTCACTTGGTCATGAATCTTCAATTGCCTTCTTGTTAAATTACATACTTGTAAATTTTTATTATAGAAATAGTACAACATGGAAGAATTGTTTAAGAAAGGGGAGGGTGTTTGTGTGAGGAAGGCAAACCAGAATCCAAGGTTCCTAAATGGAAAACTTGCTGTTTGTGTGAGCATAGGTTTTGCATCCAGTGTATCATCATTTATGATCTTTGTGACTTTGGACTAGTGTTTAGCATGTCTAAGTCTCAATTTTCTCATCTAGTATATAAAAACATAACAACCTTATTTCCCAGAGAGTCTATGAATATTACACGGGACAATACATGTGTGAATCAGAGTAGAAATAACTTAGCCTGAAAAAAGAGGACCAGCAAATTTTTAAATACTTATTGCAATTTTTACATTCCATGTCAGCCATTTTCTATGTACATTTTCAATCGACGATGTTTTCTAAGCATATTTTTTGCCACCGTCTTCAGACAGATTATTCGTAATAGTTTTGCAACAGTCTGTAGTGTGTATGGATTATACTTTACCTAAGCCTTTTCCTATTATTAAGTCCTTGGGTTGCTTCCCTTATTCTCTTGTTATTGTAGACAATATTTTGATTAATATTTTTAGGCATAAAGTTCTTGTTGGTTTGGATGATTTTCTTAGAATGAATTTCCAGAAATTATATTTTTGAGGAAAATAATATGCATATTTTTATGGCTCTTACGCCACTAGCGATTTAAGGTTACAATAATTTTATACACACATTAGTTCTGTGTATCATCCTCTAATTTGAAAGCTTATATATTATTCTAAATAGTATTTCTTTGTGTTTTTTTCTGTTTCTTCAAACACTGTCATAGTAAGTTTGAACATTTTTTCACATGCTGATTTATTACTATATCCTTTCTTATGGATGGTCTATTTTCTTTGCCCATTTATCTCCTAGGTTCTTAATGTCTTTATTTCAATTTCTATGGGCTCATCAAAAAGACTACAAACAGTAATCTTTTGTCATTTCTTTTGCTAGATTTTGTTGGTTCATTATTTATTTTTTAACATTTTAAAGTTGTTTTTAGTGTTTTACAGAAGTTTTATGTTTATGTGGAGTTTTCCATGTTGGTACTTTTCTCTGGAATTGTGTTTATTAATTCTCAGACTTCAAAGTTATTCTCCAATCTACTGTCATTGACAGTTCGTTTATTGTTGTGTTACATTATTCTTATTATTATTTATTATTATTATTATTAAGACGGAATCTCTCTCTGTTGCCAGGCTGGAGTGCAGTGGCATGAACTCTGCTCACTGCAATCTCGACCTCCCAGGTTCAAGTGATTCTCCTACCTCAGCCTCCCGAATAGTTGGGATTATAGGCACATGCCACCACATCCAGCTAATTTTTGAATTTTTAGTAGAGACGGGGTTTCTCCATGTTTACCAGGATGGTCTCAATCTCCTGACCTCATGATCTGCCTGCCTCAGCCTCCCAAAGTGCTGGGATTACAGGATGTTACAGTATTATTTTAGTGTATCATTATTTAACTGTTTTCTGTCTAGATTATGAGCTCCCTAAATTGAGGTATCTTGCTTTTATGTTATAAAGACAGATCACAAAAAGGACTGGCTTGTGAGTTAGAAAACCTGTACCTGAACCCACATTGTAATTGCTATGTCACTTTTGATGTCAGCTAATTTATCTTATAGACTCTCTAATAGACTCCCTAAAATTAGAGCCCACCTTTTTAGGGCCTATTACAAGAACTTGTACATTAATGTAGGCAGTCAGTAAGAGTTATACATAGGGATCTCAGTCAGATTAAATTATCAATTATCTTTAAAAACTAAAGTATTTTGCTAGTGCTTCTGCATTCACAAGATATATTTTTCATGCACTTTAGAATTTTTACATTCTTTTTTCAATTTGCAGAGACATTTAAACAACACCCCTTCAATCCAGCATTTTTACTTAAGACCAGGTTTGTCTTGGAATGTTAATAGAATGAAATATGTAAATATACCAACTATGAAACAAATAGTGTTATAGAAACAATTCCAATCAATAGAAAAAGAGGGAATCTTCCCTAACTCATTTTATGAGGCCAACATCATCCTGATACCAAAGCCTGGCAGAGACACAACAAAAAAAGAGAATTTTAGACCAATATCCCTGATGAACATCGATGAAAAATCCTCAATAAAATACTGGCAAACCGGATTCAGCAGCACATCAAAAAGGTTATCCACCATGATCAAGTGGGCTTTATCCCTGGGATGCAAGGCTGGTTCAACATTCGCAAATCAATAAAAATAATCCAGCATATAAACACAACTAAAGACAAGAACCACATGATTATCTCAATAGATGCAGAAAAGGGTTTTGACAAAATTCAACAGCCCTTCATGCTAAAAACGCTCAATAAATTCGGTATTGATGGAATGTACCTCAAAATAATAAGAGCTATTTATGACAAACCCACAGCCAATATCATACTGAATGGGCAAAAACTGGAAAAATTCCCTTTGAAAACTGGCACAAGACAGGGATGCCCTCTCTCACCACTCCTATTCAACATAGTGTTGGAAGTTCTGGCTAGGGCAATCAGGCAAGAGAAAGAAATCAAGGGTATTCAGTTAGGAAAAGAAGAAGTCAAATTGTCCCTCTTTGCAGATGACATGATTATATATTTAGAAAATCCCATTGTCTCTGCCCAAAATCTCCTTAAGCTAATAAGCAACTTCAGCAAAGTCTGAGGATACAAAATTAATGTGCAAAAATCACAAGCATTCGTATACACCAGTAACAGACAGAGAGCCAAATCATGAATGAACTTCCATTCACAATTGCTTCAAAGAGAATCAAATACCTAGGAATCCAACTTACAAGGGATGTGAAGGACCTCTTCAAGGAGAACTACAAACCACTGCTTAGTGAAATAAAAGAAGACACAAACAAATGGAAGAACATACCATGCTCATGGATAGGAAGAATCATTATCGTGAAAATGGCCATACTGCCCAAGGTTATTTATAGATTCAATGCCATCCCCATCAAGCTACCAATGAGTTTCTTCACAGAATTGGAAAAAAACTGCTTTAAAGTTCATATGAAACCAAAAAAGAGCCTGCATCTCCAAGACAATCCTAAGTCAAAAGAACAAAGCTGGAGGCATCACGCTACCTGACTTCAAACTATACTACAAGGCTACAGTAACCAAAACAGCATGGTACTGGTACCAAAACAGAGATATAGACCAATGGAACAGAACAGAGTCCTCAGAAATAATACCACACATCTACAGCCATCTGATCTTTGACAAACCTGAGAGAAACAAGAAATGGGGAAAGGATTCCCTATTTAATAAATGGTGCTGGGAAAATTGGCTAGCCATAAGTAGAAAGCTGAAACTGGATCCTTTCCTTACTCCTTGTACAAAAATTAATTCAAGATGGATTAGAGACTTAAATGTTAGACCTAATACCATAAAAACCCCAGAGGAAAACCTAGGTAGTACCATTCAGGACATAGGCATGGGCCAAGACTTCATGTCTAAAACACCAAAAGCAACGGCAGCAAAAGCCAAAATTGACAAATGGGATCTCATTAAACTAAAGAGCTTCTGCACAGCAAAAGAAACTACCATCAGAGTGAACAGGCAACCTACAGAATGGGAGAAAATTTTTGCAATCTACTCATCTGACAAAGGGCTAATATCCAGAACCTACAAAGAACTCAAACAAATTTACAAGAAAAAAACAAACAACCCCATCAAAAAGTGGGCAAAGGATATGAACAGACATTTCTCAAAAGAAGACATTCATACAGCCAACAGACACATGAAAAAATGCTCATCATCACTGGCCATCAGAGAAATGCAAATCAAAACCACAATGAGATACCATCTCACACCAGTTAGAATGGCGATCATTAAAAAGTCAGGAAACAACAGGTGCTGGAGAGGATATGGAGAAATAGGAACACTTTTACACTGTTGGTGGGATTGTAAACTAGTTCAACCATTATGGAAAACAGTACAGCGATTCCTCAAGGATCTAGAACTAGATGTACCATATGACCCAGCCATCCCATTACTGGGTATATACCCAAAGGATTATAAATCATGCTGCTATAAAGACACATGCACACGTATGTTTATTGTGGCACTATTCACAATAGCAAAGACTTGGAATCAACCCAAATGTCCATCAGTGACAGACTGGATTAAGAAAATGTGGCACATATACACTATGGAATACTATGCAGCCATAAAAAAGGATGAGTTTGTGTCCTTTGTAGGGACATGGATGCAGCTGGAAACCATCATTCTTAGCAAACTATCACAAGAACAGAAAAGCAAACACCACATGTTCTCACTCATAGGTGGGAACTGAACAATGAGATCACTTGGACTTGGGAAGGGGAACATCATGGGGAGGGGGGAGGGGGGAGGGGGAGGGATTGCATTGGGAATTATATCTGATGTAAATGACGAGTTGATGGGTGCTGACGAGTTGATGGATGCAGCACAGCAACATGGCACAAGTATACATATGTAACAAACCTGCACGTTATGCACATGTACCCTTGAACTTAAAGTATAATAATAATAAAAAAATTAAAAAAAGTGGAAAAAAAAGAATATTCAAAACGAACTCTAGAGAGTGGAGTAAGAAGATGGAAATTATTTTCAGCACTTTTAAGGAGAACTGTCTGTTAAACCAAAATGAAATGCATTTTAAATATCAAATTTTATTATTAATTTATGACTACTGATTAGATAAAACTTTTTTCTTTCCTAAGAAAGGACATGCATCGTGGTTCACACCTGTAATACCAGGTCTTTGAAAGACTGAAGCAGTAGAATGACTGCCAGAGTTCAAGACCATCCTGGGCAACATCTCTACAACTATTAAAAAACAATTAAACAAACAACAATAACAAAAAACTTAGCTGAGTGTGGTGGTGCACAACTGCAGTCCTAGCTATTCAAGAGACTAAGGCCAGAGTATAACGTGAACCCAAGAGTTCAAAGCTACAGTGAAGTTTGATTGCGGTCCTGCACTCTGGGCAACAGAGTGAGATCCTATCTCTCTCTAAAAAAAAATGAAAGAGATACTGGCAAAGTTGTGGAGAAAAGGGAATGCTTATATGCTGTTGGTGGAGATGTAAATTAATTCAACCACTGTGGAAAGTAGTTTGGAGATTTCTCAAGAAACTTAAAACAGAACTACCATTCAACCCAGCAATCCCATTACTAGGTATATACTCAAAGGGAAATATATAACTCTACTAAAAAGACACATGGTCTTACATGTTCATTGCAGTACTATTCACAATAGCAAATACATGAAATCAGCCGAAGTGCCCATCCACAGTGGATTGGATAAAGAAAATGTGGTACAAATACACTATGAAATACATAAAAAGAATAAAATTATGTAATTTGCAGCAACATGGATGCAGCTGGAGGCTGTTAACCTAAGCAATTTAATGCAGGAACAAAAGTCCAAATACCATGTGTTCTCATTTATTAATGGGAGCTAAGCATTGTGTACGCGTGGACACAAAGATGGGAACAGTAGATACTAGGGACACCAAAACAGGGAAAAGGGTTGAAAAACTACCTATAAGGTACTATGCTTGCTATCTGGGTGGCAGGATCAATTGCACCCCATCCTCAGCATCACACAATAAAGCTATGTAACAAATCGGCACATGTACCCCCCAACTCTGAAATAAAAGTTGAAATTGAGAAAAAGAAAAGTAAAAACAAAACACTTAACAACAAAGAAAGTAAAGTACCTTCATTCCTTAAAGCTTTTGCTTGTGCTGTTTCTTTGTTCTGGAAAGTCACCCACTCCCACCTGTTCTATCTACTATCATGCATTTGTCTCTAAAGGTCTAAATTAAATGGCACTTTAACCATGACATTCTCGATACTTTCTAGTCATGATTAACATTATCCTTTCCCTCCTCTGTGTTCTGGTAATATGCTGTTTCTCTACTTGAATATTTAAAATCACAGAGCTAGAATCAGAGTTAAAAAGGACCTGAGAAATAATTCTGTTCAATCTAGACCTCTTACATTATAACTGAGTCACATAGTTAATTAGCACTTCCCTTTGTTTTTAGAGTTATTTGTGAACACACGCATTTTCCCCACTAAACTTACACACTCCTTGAATGCTTATGTTTTGTGTCTCTTCACATCTCTCTCAGTGCCCTGCAAAAAAAGGAAGTGCTCAAGAAATGCTTACTGAATGAATCTTGCAAAATGAATGGATGAATAAATGAATGGCACAGCCTCTGGCAAAATGGTGACTTTGCTTTTTAACACCGTCTTAAGTACTTCTCCTCTTTTTTATCATTGGCCACTTCCATTAATTTCTCTGAAACCTAATTTTGTCATGCTGATCCCTGGTACATCTAGGCACTCTGTGATAGTGGCCTCAAGAAAGTGAGGGCAGTCTTTCCATAATTTCTCCATCTAAAGTCTCTACCACCTGTTGCACATAGAGCTGGCCCAGCTAAATCACTTGATATCTTCTGTAGACCATGTGTGTTGGGGCCTGGATTTTCTTATCCCTGCTGTGTTGCATGACTATGTTGATGAGCTATCAAATCAGACAAACTCCACATTTTTGTGTCATCTGGTTTGGCTGCACTCAGATAAAGTTTTTTCTTTCCTCTGCTCAATGCATTTTCCCCTTCTCCCAACCTGTTTTTCCTAAACAAAGAACTTTCTTCTATTTGACTGTTGTTAGTATTTGAATTAATGTAAATTTTTTAACATCTACTCCTATTCCTTGTGGTGGTTTATTGTTTAGGAATTCCACAAAGTGCTAGTGATTTCCCAGGAAATATTGACAATAGCAGAAAGAGACCGTTCACCATGAAAAAGAGAGATATTAACATTGACACATCTGTTTTGAAGGTTTTAAGGATCACTTGGAATAACCAAACTAAATTAAACACTTCAGAAGCTAATGCCTTACTGATATACTTAAAAGTTAGAGAAACAGTAACAGTGAAATGTCAAATGACCACTTATACAGCAAGAGTAAAAAATACAATGATAGGAGGCTTGTTGAGTTGAAAGTCATGTTAACTGTCACATAGTCTAATTTCTGGACTGTTTAATGATTTCATATTTGCTGGATTATTAGTAAAATGTGTAGAGTTCTGGTGGCTCATGCTTGTAATCCCATCATTTTGAGAGGCTGAGGCAGGATGATTGCTGGAGCCCAGGAGTTTGAGACCAGCCTGGGCAACGTAGCGAGACCTCTGTCTCTATGAAAAAGGAAAATTTAAAAAAATTAAAAAGCCAAGTATGGTGCTGCATACTGTAGTCCCAGCTACTAGGGAGGCTGAGGTGGGAGAACTGTTTGAGCTCAGGCGGTTGAGGCTGCAGTGAGCCATGATTGCACCACTGCTCCCCAGCCTGGGCAACATAGCAAGATCCTGCCTCAGAAATAAATAAATAGGTAAAATAAATGCAGATTTCAATGACTTTACTAACCCAGGTGTTTTCAGAGGTTTCATTGTGTGGTTGTAGGCTGGTTTGCAAATGTATTTAAAAGTTTATATACACACATTTTGAGCATAGGTTGGGAATAAACTTTGAAACGACTAAAGCCAAAAAATCTGAAAATACATATGAACTCCTATCGTTTTTCAAAATAAAAGTTGTTAAATTAAAAATGGGAGTTTTATAATTTAGGTTACCTAAATTACAAAACAGAGAAACTCTTCTGATATGTGTATACACATGCATATATGTATTCTTTTCTGTTGTGGTGTTTAGTACAGGAAGTAGGTAAGAACATTCAGCGAAGACAATAAAAGGAAGTGACATATGGCTAAGGCACCTGAAAACTTCAGAAAATGTGATGCTAATTTGGAGTTCAGTAAAGTTTACTTTAAGTGTATCTTCAAATCTGTCGTCTGACTTTGTATTCTACTACATAGAGATAGTCGTTGATAACAGAATGAAGGCAAGTACAGTATGTATAATCAAAGGAATCAGGTATCCGAGAAAGAACTGTGAAATTATAACTAAAAACTTTATTTACTTGTCAAAAGATGCTACATTTGATTGCGAGGACTGGTAATGTCTGTTTTTCTAATTTCTCAGCATGCATATTTCAGTACGTTCAGTGTTACTAAAATACATATGCTCTCTATCTTATAGACAATTTTGAAAATCAAAAGTTTGAGTAGGTTAAATGCCACAGAGCAACATTTATTTCATACTGTTTGTTGATAAGTTCTAAAGAGGGAAATGGAGATTTTATTAAGGGAACGGAGCTTCATATGTACATCCTCTTTTGGGGAGTTGTCATACTT
The DNA here is from genome assembly GCF_049350105.2 of Macaca mulatta. NCBI lineage: Eukaryota > Metazoa > Chordata > Mammalia > Primates > Cercopithecidae > Macaca > Macaca mulatta. Next base: position 85,793,610 of record NC_133426.1, read on the forward strand.
CTGTGTCAGGATGCAAATGGAATGGGGAGGAGGAAACGGAGTATTTGACCAATCTTTTCTACAGATCACTACAAATAGGTAAATTATATAAAAATTAAAATAAGTAAATCTGACTGAATTTTACACTCTCATCCCTTTTTCTACCTCAAAGAAACAAATTATTTTAATGCTCTTTGGTAGAAAGTGCATTCCCATATTTTCCCCATATTTTTATGTTAAATTTCACATTATGTAAGATAACATATACTCACAGCTCTAGTGCATACTTATACAGTGGGCTTTAAAGAAAATAAAACCAAACAATTATTAAAGAATTTTCTGTTTGATTCCTTGCCAAGTGTTTTATCTCTACATCTAGATTTACCAGTAGTTTTTATAGAGATAATGACTTTTAGATTAAATGTTTCTTGAATGTGAAAATATGATAATATCATGTTTGGTTCTTTGATGAGATAATGCTTAAAGAATGAAAAGAAGAAAAGAATCAGTCAGAGAACAAACATTTAGAACCCATGTACTCTATCACATGATTTCTCATAAACTATGCTTGTTCTGTCTTCCGTAATAAATAAGATATTCTTGCCAGTCATTTTCTCTAAGACGTGGACACATTATGTCATCTTAAGCAAATAATTATACTCTAACTCTTATCCAATCTCTTTAATTTTAGCATTTACTCTAAACTGTGAATATTTAGAATCCGTATTCCTAATAATTTATACTTCTTTTCAAATGTATATGGAAGTGATAGTAAAGTAGAAAGGGTCATTTGAATCACAGTGAACTCTCTTGAATTCATACTAAAATTTAAGGACTGCATACTCAATATTTAGCATATACTAAAAGTAAATTACTGGGTCATTCAGAATTAGAGCTCTTATCATACTGAAATCACAAAATAACTGCCAAAACACTTGGTTTTACAATTCTCTTCTCTGTGTGCCCCTTCTGAATCTTTCAAAAAATATTATGAGATCAACGAAGGAAAGGCACATGGGAGAGGTCACTAGAGTGAAATATGTATGTGTGTAGATGGAATTGGTGGTAATGGAGAACATGAGACAATTTGGTTTCAGGTGACCTGTATAAAAGTTAACAACAAAAGCATTCTAGAGAGCCTTTTAATTACTAGGTTGCAATGGACCTCCAAACAGTGGCATCATTACAGATTCATAGAAACCATGTGAAAGGGTGTATGCTTAAAGTGTAATTACTTCAGCACCATAAATACTGCCCTAAAATAAGATAGCATCTAATAAGATGGATATATATAAAATCTTTCAATAGTCATGTCCAAGGCTAACAATAAAAAATAGTGCCAGCATTAGTGGTAAGTTTAACCTTACCCAAAATATTATTTTTGAGAATCTTGAGAGAAGAAGAGCAAGATGGCAGAGTAGAAAGCTACCCCAATCGCCCCATTCCACAAAGACACCAAGTGAACTACTATCTACACAGAAACAAACAAAACAAAAAAAACTTTTGGCCAAGCTTGGTGGCTCACACCTGTAATGCCAGCACGTTGGGAGGCTGAGGCGGATGGATCACTTTAGGTTAGGAGTTTGAGACTAGCCTGGCCAACATGGTGAAACTCCATCTCTACTAAAAATACAAAAATTAGCTGGCGTGGTGGCGCATGCCTGTAATCCCAGATACTCAGGAGGCTGAGGCAGGAAAATCGCTTGAACTAGAAAGTGGAGGTTGGAGTAAGCCAAAATCGGGCCACTGCACTCCAGCCTGGGTGACAGGGTGAGATTCTGTCTCAAAACCAAAAAAAGTAACAACCAAACAAACAAAAAAACAAACTTTCATGAGAACCAAAAATCAAGTGAGCACTCATAGAATCTGGTTTTAACTTCATATCACTGAAAGAGACACTGAAGAGATAGAAAAAAACAGTCCTGAATCACTGATGCCACTGCTCCCCTATCCCCAGCAGCAGAGTCATGGTACAGAGAGCATCTCTGGGTGTTCAGGGAGGCAGAACACCACAACTGTAAGGCACTGAACACAGTGCTGCCCTGTTAGAGCAGAAAGGAAATCCAGATCAAATTCAGCTGATGCCTGCCCACACAGGAAACATTAAAACCAGCCCTAGCCAGAAGGGAATCACCTATCCCAGCAATTAGAACTTGAGTTCCTGAAAACCTCACCCCTGTTTGTGGGCTACAACACTCTGAGTCTCCAAGTAAACTCGAAAGACATTCTAGGCCATAAGGACTGCAAATATTAGGCGAGACCTAGAGCTGACTAGGCCCAGAGATGATGTACTGGAGGGGCGCGGGGCATACTAAAACACAAGCTGGGGCAGCCAAGGTAGTGCTGGCATCACCCCTCCCCTAACCCCAGGCTGCACAGCTACAGGCTCCAAAAGAGACTACTTCCTTCCGTTTGAGGAGAGAAGAGGGAAGAATGAGAGGACTGTGTCTTGCATCTGGGATATCAGTTGAGCCACAGCAGAATCGGGCACTGATAAGAGTCGTGAGGCCCCCATTCCAGGCCTTAGCTCCTAGACAACATTTCTAGACACACATTGGGCCAGAAGGAAACCCATTGCCTTGAAGGAAAAGACTCCATCCTGACAGCATTTGTCACCTGCTAAATGAAGAGCCCTTGGACCCTGAATAACCAGCAGTGATACACAGGTACTACATCAATGACCTTGGGTAAGTCTCTGAGACTTGCTGGCTTCAGGTGAGACTTAGGACATTACCAACTGTGGCGGCTATGGAGCAAAACTTCTTCTGGAGAAAAGGAGAGGGAAATATAAAGGGTACTTTGTCCTGCACTTCAGGACACCAGCACCACCACAGAGGAGTAGAGCACCAAGTGGGCTCTTAGGGTCCCCGATTCCAGGACTTAACCCTTGGACAGTATTTCCGGAACCGCCCTAAGCCAGAGGGAAGTCCATTTCCCTAAAGGTTGAGTCCCAGGCAAGGCAGCATCCACCACAAGCTGACTTAAGAGACCTTGGGCCTTAAGAGAACATCAGTAGTAGTATTACAGTACTCCTTATGGCCTGGAGTTCTGGTGGCTTAAGGGGTGAGGCTCCTCTGCCTTTGGAAAGGGGAGAAAAAGAAAGGGAAGAGTGAGAAGGACTGTGTCTTGTGATTTGAGTGCCAGCTTAGCCACAATACAATAGAACACCAAGTAGACTTCTAAGGATTTTTACTTCAGTCCTACACTCCTGGATGGCCATTCTGGACACAGTCGGGGCCTGGGAGACCACACTGCCCTAGGGGAAGGACACAAGCCTGGCTCACATTGCCACTTGCTGACTGTAGAGCCCCAGGGCCTTGAGTGAATATAGGCAGTAGCCAGGGAGTCGTTACAACAGGCCATGGGTGAGATTCAGTGCTATGCTGGCTTTAGGTCTGACCCAGTGCAGTCATAGTAGTGGTGGTCACATAAATAGTTGTGTCTTTTTACCCCCAGCTTTACGTGGCTCTGAGCAGAGAGAGAGACTGTATGTTTGGGAGAAAGTAAGGGAAGAGGACAAGTCTCTGCCTGGTAAACCAGGGAATTCTCTTGAATCTGGTCAAAGACCATCAAGTCAGTACCTCTATGAGCTGCAAGAACCACAGCATTACTGGACTTGGGGTGCCCCCTAAAGCAGATACAGCTGAGATCACAAAACCCAAGTCCTCTAAACTATCTGGAAAGAATTTCAAAGAAGGACGGGTACAAACAAGCCCAGAGAGTGGGCTATAATAAATACCTAATACCCCAATGCCCAGACACTGAAGGCCATGTACTAGCATCAGTGGCATTCAGGAAAACATGACCTCACCAAATGAATTAAATAAGGCACCAAGGGTCGATCCTGGAGAAACAGAGATATGTGACCTTTCAGACAGAGAATTCAAAATAATTGTGTTGAGAAAACTCAAAGAAATTCAAGATGACACAGGAAAGAAATTCAGACTTTTATCAGATAAATTTAACAAAGAGATAGAAATAATTAAAAAGAATCAAACAGAAATTCTGGTGCTGAAAAATGCAACAGGCATACTGAAGAACACATCGGTCCTTTAATAGCAGAATTGATCAAGCAGAAGAAAGAATTAGTGAGCTTGAAGACAGGCTATTTGAAAATATACAATCAATCCCACCAACAGTGTAAAGTGTTCCTATTTCTCCACGTCCTCTCCAGCACCTGTATGGCGATTCCTCAAGGATCTAGAACTAGAAGTACCATATGACCCAGCCATCCCATTACTTGGTATATACCCAAAAGAATATAAATCATGCTGCTAGAAAGACACATGCACACGTATGTTTATTGCGGCACTATTCACAATAGCAAAGACTTGGAATCAACCCAAATGTCCATCAGTGACAGATTGGATTAAGAAAATGTGGCACATATACACCATGGAATACTATGCAGCCATAAAAAGGATGAGTTTGTGTCCTTCGTAGGGACATGGATGCAGCTGGAAACCATCATTCTCAGCAGACTATCACAAGAACAGAAAACCAAACACCGCATGTTCTCACTCATAGGTGGGAACTGAACAATGAGATCACTTGGACTCGGGAAGGGGAACATCACACACCGGGGCCTATCATGGGGAGAGAGGAGGGGGGAGGGATTGCACTGGGAGTTATATCTGATGTAAATGACAAGTTGATGGGTACTGATGAGTTGATGGGTGTAGCACACCAACATGGCACAAGTATACATATGTAACAAACCTGCACGTTATGCACATGTACTCTAGAACTTAAAGTATAATAATAATAAAAAAGAAAGAAAGAAAGAAAGAAAGAAAGAAAGAAAGAAAGAAAATATACAGTCAGAGGAGACAAAAGAAAAAAGAATAAAAAACAATCAAGCACAACTAGAGAATCTAGAAAATAGACTCAAAACAACAAATCTAAGAGGTATTGGCTTCAAAGAAGAGGTAGAGAAGGAGATAGAAGTAGAAAGTTTATTAAAAGGGAGAATAACCAAGAACTTCCCAAGCCTAGGGAAAAAATATCGATATCCAAGTACAAGGTTATAGAACAAGTCAATTTAACCCCCAAAGACTACCTCAATGCATTTATTAATCAAAATCACAAAGATCAGGGATAAAAACCGGATCTTAAAAGGGGCAAGAGAAAGGAAACAAATAACATACAATGGCGTTCCAATACATCTAACAGCCGACTTTTCAGTGGAAACCTTACAGGACGAGAGAGAGTGGCATGGCATATTTATTGTGCTGAAGAAAAGTAACTTTTACCCTAGAACAGTATATCCAGCAAAAATATTCTTCAAACATGAAGGAGAAATAAAGACGTTCCCAAAGAAAAAGAAACAGCTGAGAGATTTTATCAATGCCAGCCTTGTCCTACAAGAAATGCTAAAGAGAGTATTTCAATCAGAAATAAAGTGACACTAATGAGTAATAAATAATCACCTGAAGATGCAAAACTCACTGGTAATAGTAAGTGCACAGAAAAACGCAGAATATTAAAGCACCCTAATCTTAGGTTTGGAGCAGTGGTTCTAAATCACGGGTTATTCAGAGGACATTTGGCAATGTCTAGAGACATTTTTGGTTGTTACAACTCGGAGACAATTACTATTGGCATCTAATGGGTAGAGGCCAGAGATGCTGCTGAACATTCTGCAATGCACAGGACAACCCCTACAACAAAGAATTACCCAACCCCAAATGATAGTAGTGGAGAACCATGGTTTAGTGAGTCTTGACAAATTAATATCTTCAATCTCTGCTTTCTCCTACTTTAATATATCCTGACTAGATGACTGCTTTCAAGACACTTGAGTACCATGGAAACAATCCATAGTCCAGTGCCTCAATGTTCTCCTGGGTTACTTAACCGGTGTTCGCCAAGTCAGAAATAGTAGCTCCTTAAAGTTTTGTTCATAGTAAAGCAGATATGATTCTATTATTGAACGTTCCAATCAAAAGACATGCAAATGAATACAATACATTTACAGAAAACTCCTGGAGGTATTTAAAGCACCACAGACTTACAATTCTTCATTATGACCCCTTCAGTAAACATATTTAAGGATCCCTGAACCATTTCAGCAAATGTTTCACGAAACTAAATAGAAAAGTGGTTTTCCCTGTCATCCTTTATTATTTTCCTCTTTCTTCCTTGGACCGCTCTCTTCTTTTCCTATTTGTCTTAAAACAGGCTTTCACCGTTTTTCCTTCTCTCACTCTTCCAGAAGGGGGCAGGACTTTCTGACCTGAAATTCCTTTTTTGCTAAGAACTTGATCCTAAACATGAAAATAAGGACTTGAGTAGGAGGAAATCAATGAGTACACATGTACATAAATATGGAAAAAATAGACACTGGGGACTCCAAAAGTGGGGAAGGAGGGAAGGAGCAGGGCTAGGGTTGAAAAACTACCTATTGGGTACTATGTTTACTATTTGGGAGATGGGTTCAACAGAAGCCCAAACAATCACAAATGATAAGGGGGTTATCACCACTGACCCCACAGAAATAAAAACAACCATTATAGAATACTGTAAACACCTCTATGCACATACACTAGAAAATTTAAAAAAAAAATGGATTGCTGGACACACACCCTCTCAAAATTGAACCAAAAAGAAATTAAATCCCTATATAGACCAATAACAGGTTCTGAAATTGAGGCAGTAATGAATACCCTACCAATCAAAGAAAAAAAAAAAAAAGCCCAGGACAAGACAGATTTACAGCTGGATTATATGACAGTTACAAAAAAGAACTGGTATCATCTTTACTGAAAGTATTTCAAACAATTGAAAAGGAGGGACTCCTCCCTAACTCATTTTATGAGGCCAGCTTCATCTTGATACCAAAACCTGGCAGAGATACAACGAAAAAGAAAACGTTAGGCCAACATCACTGATGAACATCAATGCAAAATTCTCAATAAAATACTGGCAAACCGAATGCAGCAGCACATCTAAAAGCTTATCCACCACAATAAGTTGACTTCAGCCTCGGGATGTCAGGTTGATTCAACGTACACAAATCAATAAATGTGACTAATCACATGAACAGAACTAAAGACAAAAACTACATGATTATCTCCATAGATGCAGAAAAGATCTTCAATGAAATTCAACACCACTTTATGTTAAAAACTCTCAATAAACTAGGTATTGAAGGAACATACCTCAAAATAACACAAGCCATATATGACAAACCCACAGCCAAAATCATACTGAATGGGCAAAAGCTGGAAGCATTCCCCTTGAAAACTGGCACAAGACAATGATGCCCTCTCTCACCACTCCTATTCAACATAGCAGTGAAAGATCTGCCTAGGGCAACCAGGCAAGGGAAGGAAATAAAGGGTATTCAAATAGAAAAAGAGGAAGTCAAATTATCTTTGTGTGCAAATGACATGATGCTGTATCTAGAAAACTCCATCATCTCAGCCCAAAAGCTTCTTAAGCTGATAAGCAACTTCACCAATGTCTCAGGATACAAAATCAATGTGCAAGAATCACTAGCATTCCTATACACTAACAGGCAAGCAAAGAGCCAAATTATGAATCAACTCCCATTCACAATTGCTACAAAGAGAATAAAATACCTAGGAATACAGCTGACAAGGGAAGCGAAGGACTTTTTCAAGGAGAACTACAAACAACTGCTCAAAGAAATCAGAGAGAGCACAAACAAATGGGAAAATATTCTGGGCTCATAGATAGGAAGAATCAATATCGTGAAAATGGATATACTGCCCAAAGAAATGTATAGATTCTATGCTATTCCCATTAAACTATCACTGACATTATTCACAGAAGCAGAATAAACTATTTTAAAATTCAAAAACCCTAGGAGAAAATGTAGGCAACCCCATTTAGGACATAGGTACAGGCAAAGATTTAATCATAAAACACCCAAAGCACTAGCAACAAAAGGAAATATTGACCAATAGGTTCTAATTAAACTAAAGAGCTTTGGCAAAAGAAACTATCATTAGAGTGAACAGACAACTTTCAGAATGGGAGAACATTTTTGTGATCTATCCTTCTGACAAAGATCTAATATTCAGAGTCTACAAGAAACTTAAATAAATTTACAAAGAAAAAAACATTAAAAAGTGGGCAAAGCACATGAACAGACACTTCTAAAAAAAAGTACGTATGGCCAACAAACATGAAAAAAAGCTCAACATCACTGATCATTACAGAAATGCAAATGAAAACCACAGTGAGATACCATCTCACACCAGTCAGAATGGCTATTATTAAAAGTCAATAAAAAACAGATGCTGGCATGGTTGTGGAGAAGAACGAACACTTTTACACTGTCGGTGGGAATGTAAATTCGTACATATACACGATAGGATACTATGCAGCCATAAATGGAACAAGATAATGTCCTTTACAGGGACATGGATGGAGCTGGAAGCCATTATTCTCAGCAAAGTAACACAGGAAGAGAAAAACAAATACCACATGTTCTCACTTTCAAGTGGGAGCTGAATGATGAGAGGACACTGACACACGAAGGACAACACACACTGGGGACTGTCGGGGGTGGGCGGGGAGAGAGAACATCAAGAAGAATAGCTATTGGATGCTGGGCTTAATAGCTGGGTGATGGGTTGGTCTGTGCAGCAAACCACCATGGCATACTATTCCTATGTAACAAAATTTCACATCCTGCACATGTACCCCAGAACTTTAAAAAGTTGAAGATAACAAAGAGAAGTAAAATCAGAAAATAAGACGACAGAAGTTGAGTTGAAGTACTTCCGTTTTTATATAAATATTAGGGATAATTTTCTTTACAAGACAGATAGATATCAGGTTTAAAGAATCAAATTTCCTTAAAGTTGTACTCTAGCTAAAAAGGATACTCAGATCAAAATAGCACAAAAGTTAAAAATGGAGGGATGGCAACAATATCAAACTAAATTAAAGTAGAAGTCATATTTTACTATAAAAATGAAATTAAAGCCAAAAACATCAAACATAAAAAAGAAGCCAAACCCCCAGCTCTTTGCAAGATACCTATGTAACAAACCTGCACATGTACCACCTGAATCCAAAATAATAAAAAAGAGAAGGAAAGAAATATATAAGGACATGGAGATGAAAATCAGACTACTCCAGGCAACTTTGAATGTCTGTCTACCTCATCATAGCATGTCACAAATTTATTCACATTTTGGCTTTTATTGTTGTGGTTTAGGACAGTAATTTCCTTAGGTTTGGCTTGTAAAATTAACGCCTGCTTGTGCTGGGTTAGTCACTAGTTACATCCCTGGTTAAATGATAGTGATCAGAGAGAGCTCCTTGAGGGATTCCTATTTATCTTTGTATCCCCTGCAACACTTATTAAAATATTTTGAATGTGAAAGAGATAAAGATGTTTAACTAATTGAATTGAACTTCTTTTTTGAGAAGCTTAAGGCATAACATATCTCCAAAGACCCCTCAATCTAGTACAAGACAGAAGCAACAAATGAAAATGTCACCAGTAAAACACACCAGTAGCAAGGCTAGTGGTAAAAACAATAAATGCCATGGATGTCCAGAGGCAGAAAAGCTACTTTCACCTGGAAAGGGACATTCATTCTTAAAAGGCCACTGCACAATATGTTTTAGAATCCTAGAGTCTTTCACATTTCCAATCCCAGGTTGCAAACATCTTCAAGGTCATTAGCTTCATCCATATCCCACCTCCTCCCAGCAGCTTCCCTATTTGCCAAATGTTAAAATGTTCTCTACTATCTGCCAGATGAGAGTGCTGGTAATGGAGGAAGCTTGATGACCCTGGAACATACTCATATTTTAAATTATTCATTTCCTCAACATTTCTTACATTTCCAAAGCTGCTTCAGACTGCACAGTATCTCAATATAGAACTTCTCAGTAAAGGTCAGGTTACTGAGAATAGTCACATAAATTTACTGTTATTTTTTCTTATGTATTTTGAAATATTTGGCTAACTTTCATTTGTTAACGTCAAGCACCCCTTTGAGAGTATAGCCTATATTCCTCTGAGGGTCTTTTCTGCTAAAAGTGTTAAAGTATTGAACATCTGGAAGTCATGCAAGGTCCCCAAATAACATATATTGCTGCATTTCTTTACATATAAGTTAATTATACTGTTATCAAGGTCATAGAATAGCAGCAGCAATTAATGAATAATGACACTTTTAGGAAGGGTGAATGGGCCTTTAAGGATGATCTGGATTGAACTCAACAAACTCTACTTAACCACTTAAGAAACATAATTATATTTTTCGTTATTGAAAAATCCAGGATCATCTACGCCCCTGGATTAAATGAAAATTTGTTCAAATCATAACAACGTAAGGACTAATTTTAGTCCATATAATGATATTAAACTAAACACCCAAAGATGTAAACAGGATTGTGTCTTTACTATAAAGACAGTTCTGAAAATGCACCCCTGGTAAAATAAATTCCTAGGTGAATATGTCATTGTGATGCCCCAAATCCTTTAATGTTACTCCATCTTCTATTTGATACAGAGTGTCAACCATTTTTAAAAACTATTTTGCTATTTTTCATCATTCTAATTTAATTGCACCCTATTTTTCATTATGAAGTCTTCAGTTCAGTGAGACTGATGTATTCTCTGTCACTAAGGCACCATGCAAATGCTCATTTTGTTTACTGATTTCTTCATACCCTTTCTCTTGCCAATCCACATTATGTACTATTTAATCTCCCTTCTCCACCCTATCTCTGAAATCCAATAGCATTTCCTATCTTTTTGAAATGTTCCAAAATATTTCTTGTTTGTCCAGTGACTTAGCCTTTCTTGGCTGTGTGTTTGTTCTCCCTGAGATTTGCAAAAGCTTCTTCCACACAGAAATCATGGCATACTTCTCTATATTTGTTCCCCAAAGCAGCACAGTTCTGTTGCACATAGTAGACACCCTATAAATATTTGTTAAATACATGCGTGAATGGACTCCATAAAGCAATAAAGAGATAGCTTTTTTTTTTTTTTTTGAGACGAAGTCTCGCTCTGTCGCCCAGGCTGGACTGCAGTGGCGCGATCTCGGCTCACTGCAAGCTCCGCCTCCCGGGTTCACGCCATTCTCCTGCCTCAGCCTCCGGAGTAGCTGGGACTACAGGCGCCCACCACCAGGCCCGGCTAATTTTTTTATTTTGTTTTTAGTAGAGACAGGGTTACACCGTGTTAGCCAGGATGGTCTTGATCTCCTGACCTCGTGATCCGCCCGCCTTGGCCTCCCAAAGTGCTGGGATTACAGGCGTGAGCCACCGCGCCCGGCCCAGAGATAGCTTTTTAACGTGGAAGGCAATATTTCCAAACTTGCTAACCTGGAGATTATAATGAAATAGACCAACACACTCAAAAGGAGCATACAGTACACAGTTGTGCACGTTATAAAGTTGGTGTTTTGGTAACTATTTGTTCTGGCTTCCTATACACAGTTCTCACTGTATGTATTGTAATGATTCCAATTTTAATTGAAGTTTTAAAAGTGACATAAGAAAGAGAACATCAATGTATCAGCTCATAACTGTTTTAGCCTACCACATCCTTCATGTGAATGAAATATAGGTTTGAAATAATTATTTATTTTATCATATCCTTGTATGTAGTCTCCAACAACTTTGGCTCCTGCTGCCCACAACACTTACAAAAAGAACTGCTGCAGACTTCTATAGTGGGCTGGCTGAAATGTAGAATAAACGTCCAAATTTGTTTCCAACTTATATTACCTAATGTTGGAAACCATTTGCTTGAATATTGGCTTGTATAATATTTCAAATGGAACATATTTCACTTGGGAAATATCTGCTTTTAAAGTTGTTGGAACGTTTTCCTATTTTGAATTTCTGTTTTGCTTGGTCGTGACTTCTTCCCTCCCCTTTTTTTAATTAATATTATTTCCTTGAAGAATTGTGGCAAATAGTTTAGAGACTAAAAGGTAACACTCCATGAATTTATGAAAAAGATTATTTGTTTATATCTCTTTTGCACAGAATTGTTCATATTTTCATTGACACATACACATTTTGGCTCATTCTGAGGGAGAGAGAGAGGGAAAGAATGATAATCAATGGTGTACAAATTTATTGTTTATTATTAATTGAAGGTTAATTATTTTTAAATAGTAAAAAAAAAGTCACCAACTAAAAATGTCTACACTACATGAAAAAGTGAAAAGGAAAATTATCTCTCCTATATCATCGTTTCCTTAAGACACCCAGTTTTACAAAAGGTGATCCTGTCCACTCTGAAATACCTGCCTGTTAAAGTGACAGTTGTAGAGTGTCCTTGTTAGCTTTTTTCTTCATCCAACAAATCAAAAGCACTAAGCTGTTTCAAAAAAACAACGAAAACATTTTCTCAGCTCCAAATTCAGGGAAAAATATGGAATGACTTAATATTTATCCAACTCTAATGTTCAGTGAAACTGTGTTTTACAAAATAAACACACCCGTGGCGAAATAAATCACCTTTCAAACAGTTTAAAAACAAATGTAAATTTTTTTTAATCAAAGACCTTTTATAAATGTATTCTTGTATTTGGTCTCTACATGCCCCCTTGTGGTAACACCAAATAAACTCAAGGCTCTTGAAAATGGAAATGGTTTATTTTTTAGTGCAGATGCTCCTTGACTTGTAATTCAGTTACTTCCCCAACAAATCCTTCGTTAACTGAAAATACGATAAGTCGAATATGTATTTAATACACCAAATCTACTGAACATTGCAGCTTAGCCTATCCTACCTTAAACAGGCTCAGAACACTTACGCGAGCCCACAGCTGGGCAAAATCATCTAACATGAAGCTTATTTTATAATACGGTACTCTATATTTCATGTAATTTATGGATACCGTACTGAAAACGACATATGAAAAGCTCGTATGACTACTTGAAGTACGGTTTCAAATGAATGTGTATTGCTTTCTCACCATCATAAAATTGAAAAATTGTTTTTTTTTTTTTTTTTTTTTTGAGACAGAGTCTTGCTCTGTCGCCCAGGCTGGGGTGCAGTGGCCGGATCTCAGCTCACTGCAAGCTCCGCCTCCCGGGTTTAGACCATTCTCCTGCCTCAGCCTCCCGAGTAGCTGGGACTACAGGCGCCCGCCACCTCGCCCGGCTAGTTTTTTGTATTTTTTAGTAGAGACGGGGTTTCACCGTGTTAGCCAGGATGGTCTCGATCTCCTGACCTCGTGATCCGCCCGTCTCGGCCTCCCAAAGTGCTGGGATTACAGGCTTGAGCCACCGCGCCCGGCCTAAAATTTTAAAATTGTAAGTTGATCCATTAACTATCCTAAGTTGGGGACTGTCTATATATTTAAGTCAAAACTATTATTTTATGATTTCCTCAGGTACTTTTGTAAATAGATAATCATATCACAGAAATTGGTACCATAACTAAGATATTCTGGCTTGTTCATATGGAAATAAATTCTTACATTTTCTCACCATTTTAAATTTAAAAAAAAATACACTTTTAACAGTAATAGAACTGCAACAAATTATGGTATAAAAATCAAGAGAGATAAACTCAGTAAGATACTTTGACATCCTCATTCTTGTGTCTTTTATAATTTAAAATAAAATTGGGATAATTACAACATATACAATGAGCTCCCAATGCAGTGTATGTAGGATGCCAGAGAAAGTCGTTACATTTTCCAAAATGAGATGCCAAACTTATCTTATTCTAGGGGTGGCAATGAGGACTTACTAAGGAAAACCTTTGAAGTGATAGCATTAGTGGAACGGATTCTGAGCCTGTGAAGGGAAGCTAGACTCATGAGTGCATGAAAATAGCAAGTATCATCTTTTTTGCAAAGTGAGGTCACCCATATGTTGGAAATAAATGTCCTTCAGATATCATCAGCTGTATGGAGCCCCGTATTAAGCCATGCAAAAAAATAAGAATAAAAATAGATATCTGGTCCTTGCCAAACCACAGGTTTTACAATAGCCTCAACTGCACACGGTAATATAGAATATGTAGTATGATGGTATCTAAAGATCTGGGCCTGCTCGGCCAAAGGCTTCATAGGTTAGGCTTACCAGATTTAGTAAATTATATAGGGAACTCAATTAAATTAGAATTTCAGTTAAACAATGAACGCTTTTTTAGTAAACTATTTCTCGTGAAGTATTATTTTCAAATACTAGTCTGTGATCAGATTTCCAACAATCCACAAAAAAAACCTTTCTTTGGATAATGCAATTAGTTTTTTTAATAAAGCCAGATTTATCATTTATTCGGTATCTCGCTTCTAAATTTATGTCTGTCTCAGGTTTCATATGTATTATTTTACATATATACCTATTTGGTATATGTACATAGATATCTATATGTATATGGAATAAATATATATAAATATTTATATGATAGAATACTAAATAGCAATCAAAACAATTTATATATAATATAGTTATAGTATAAATATAATTCCTTTAAATTGCTATTTAGCAGTCTATTATATAGATATATTTATCTCATCTCCAATTGACTAGAAAATATTTTTCTAGTTTTTTCCATTAAAAACAATGATGATATCAGCCTTCTGGTACATGTGTCCCTATGTATAGTGCATTTATATAAAATGTATATCTGAAGTGTAATTGCAGGATTGTAGGCTCTGCACATTGTCAATTTTACTTAATACTAATACATTATTTTCCAAATTGACTGTATAAATTTTTAACCCCATTGGCAACATACAGAAGTGCTATTTTTCCTGTATACTCTCCGTATTTTATATATTTTCACTTTTTAAGTGCTGGTGGTCTAATACAATCTCTCTTTTTCCATGACTCATTAACCCCCAGTAGTATCCTTCATGGCCTTCTTATGCCCTGGGCTTTCCTGTCACTCCATCTGATCCTGCCACCACTTCCTAAAATCCACACTACAGTGAACAACATTAGCCTTCCTTCTCTGGCCAATGTCCCAGGCTCCAATCCTTTTATTACCCAGAGCTTTTTAGGCTTTTATTGTCACATTCTCCCAGGGATCTGTTAGAAAATAATTAAGAGATTAACTAACGTTCACTAAATAATTGCTGAATGAGTAATGATTTAATGGGTTATCCCTCTATTTGCATTTGCATTTTAATAGTTCTTGTCAAGGTCCTAATCTCAAAAAGAGACTAATGGCCCAAACAGAGGATGAGCCTGAGGGATGGGTGAAACTTGGTAGAAGGCCCTTCAGGGTGGCACCAATCATACAACTAATGTGCCATAGTCAGTCAGCGTATCTGGAGAATACAGTGATTTTGGTTGAATTAATTTATATTTGGGTTAAATAAAAGTTTACTAAAATCTGTTTTTCTTTAAAAACTTAGAAAAAAAGATCAACAAACATGTTTCTTAGCTTATTCAAGGTAGACTTGTGGCCATGGTTCAATTTTTGACTGATAAAGCCTTAGGACCTTAGAGTCATTTTCTAAACATCAGTTTCATCCATCAGAACTGAAGATAGCAATGGAAGTAGAAGCAAGTATGCCATCTCTGCTATTTATTGAGTTCAGTATATAATCTGAAAAGTAGTTACTTTTTTCTTTTGTTTTTACTAAATCATTGATGCTAGTTGTGTTGTTTTTGTGATATTCTTAATTGCAATTTTAGTATACCTTTAATTGTAGAGTTTTTATAGTATGCTAATTTTTTATTATGTACAACTTTATGACTGTTGTCGCTAATAGTAATTTACAGACTGTACATATTTGACATGTGAATTTAACACTTCTTACATGTTTTCTAAAAATGCCAGTGAGGAAAACAGCCATATCCTGGACATTGCCTACAGAAACACAGTCTGTACCTTGCCACACGGTGTCACCTTTATGTGTATCTAATACAATTTTCTGTCACATAGTAGGTGCCTAATAAATGTGATTGAAAGCTTGAGTAACTGAGTGATTGTACTCACTTTGAATTTTCAAGTTAGTCTTTCCCTCTGGAAATCTATCAAATCACTGTTTATTTGTGAAAGGAGCAGAATGACTTTCTGACCAGATGTTGATAGAGGGGCTATTTGAACAGCATTACCCTATGGTTCCTCATTTGATCATGACTACTGGAGGATATTCTTTAAAAATCTCCAAAAAGAGTTCACGTTTACCACATGAAGTGACATGGAGAGCCAGAAGTCTTGGTTTCTCCTCTGAGCAATTATGGAATATGCTTAACAGAAATGACTGTAAATTTAGCTGAATGGAGCTTATTCTCTGAAAGCCAGAGGTACAGATTGAATCGGTTGAGCAATAGAAAAAGGAGCAGCTTCTAAAACATAATGGCTACATTAAAATGGTTTGCACAATTATCTGTCACCTAGAGGCAATTTATTCAGAAAAAAATTATTATATTACTAAAACTGTCGTCTCTACTTATGTTTCACTACAATATTATGAAGAGGTTGATTAGTTACTGCTGATTTCTTCCCTTTGGAACTAAACACAGGGAGGATATATATTACTTTTTCTCTTTCGCTGTTGTTCCTGGAAACCTATTAAAAAGAAATTTATAAGTCTGGGAAGCAGCAGAAAGTTAGTTTAGTTAGCATGTGAAGAGACATGACAATGTGCAGCGTTTGGAGTTTAACAACTTGAAGAGGATGAAAATTTTAAAGTGCTGCTCCTTATCCTTTCCCTTTCTTTTTAAGGATCTCTTGAAGGCTGCATTCTTTAGTCACTAATTCATGCAGTATGCTTTGCAAGAAACTTTAAAGCAGTATTTTTCCTGCTGCTATTCCTTGCATTTTCATTTGTGGCCTAAATGATCTATGTAGGAAATATTTACTTTGAGGCTTTGGTTTGGCTCGAAAAATGCCAAGTGATCAAACCCAGGCAATGTGTCCATTGATCTCAGCAATGGAATCTTTGAGTGTAGAATAACATACAGGCTAGTTGCTACAAAAAAAAAAAAAAAAAAAAAAAAAAAAAAAAAAAAAGATCCCAAATTATGTTTGCAGATGTAATAACCCTAATGTTATTCTATTTCTAAAAGAGAGATAAAAAGTTGAATTATTTTTGAATTTTAATTTTTGCCTTTAGTGTCTTCCTGAAAGAAAATAAAAACAAAATAAATGGTAAGGATTATATATGATGGGTCTAGATGTCCTTTACTCCATGTTTCCCCTTCATTTCCTGATTTCTTTAAATTTCTACTGAATTTGATTTTCAGAAAATATTTGTGGATTTGAGATGCTAGGTTTGTATTATGGGTAACCCAATCTCTCACAGTAGGAAGGAAGTTTCTGGACCCTTAAATGCCTGTAGGGAATAGGAAAAGGAGTTGTGAACTAAAAATTAGCATACTATAAAAGCTGTACCATTAAAGGTATACTAAAATTGCAATTAAGAATATCACGAAAACAACACAACTAACAACAATGATTTAGTAAAAACAAAAGAAAAAAGTAAAAAAAGAAAAAAGGAGTTGTGAATATGTGGGAGTTTTTTTTTTTCATTCAATAATCCCCTGTGTCTTTGAAACAATATGCCATAAGCACCCACCTACTCTAAGGTCTCTCCAAATATAACCCACATATGATCTATGCTATGGTTTAAGTACTTGTCTCTTCCCCAAAACCTCATGATTAAATTTAACTCCTAATATGACAGTCTTGAAAGGTGGGATGTTTAAGATTATATCATGAGGGCTCCGAATTCATGAATTAATTAATGAATTAATGAATTAATCCATGTATGAATTTAAAGATTAATGAGTTTATATATATAACATATATTTACATATATATATATATATATATGTATATGAGTGGTAATGGTAGCTTTATAAGAAGAGAAATAGAGACCTGAGCTAGCACAATCAGTCCCCTCATGATGTGATGCCCTGTGACACCTTGGGACTCTGCAGAGAGTCTCCACTAGCAACAAGGCCCTCACCAAATACAGCACCTCAACCTTGGATTTCTCAGTCTCCATAACTATAATAAATAAATAAATAAATTACTTTTCTTCATTAATTACCCAGTTTCAGGTATTCTGTCATAAACAATATAAACAGAATGATGACCCATAAAATTCTGTGTACTTCAAGTAAAAATAATCCTCCATATCTTCATGTCTCTTTTGAGGAAAAATAAACACACAAAAAGTGCTTTCGAGTAATTGGAACAAATGTGTATAGAACAACATATAATGCAAAAGAAAACTTCTATAAGATTATATTTTAACAAATGCAAAATAGGCTACATAAAATAACTTTTGAAATTACAGATATGAACCTGTAATGGTTGAACCAGTTTTCAAGTAAGCTTGATTTGTCTGATTATTTCTGTTGTATAAATGTCCTACTATGAGTGATTTAAAGCTACTGATGAGAAGGCACTGAAGGGGGAGTTTATAAGGTGTACAAACAATAGGGTCTCTTGCATCTTTAAGAGCCAGTTTTGCACACCACTGATAGGTTGTCATCTTATATTATTTTCTTTTGAGATATTGTATTGACATTATAGAATAGAAATGCACAAAAGAGCACTAATTTAAAGAAAATAATAATTTGGTAATAGTGCAAGTGAAAATTACAATGAGAGGCATTTACAGGATAGATTGATAAGGTACTCCCTGGTATCCCTTGAATAACTTTAAGTTTATCAGCTCTTCTCAGCCTACAAATTATATTAACCTACTATTATTTGACATGAGAGGACCAATTGATTTGCTATGGAAGTTTTATAAATCAATATCCCCAAAGACCTAGATTTCCAGGCACGATTGAATTAATTGATTTTTTTTATTTTAGGTTCAGATAACTGAACCTAAAATACAGAAATAGTAAAATGATGTTAAATTGGACTTGCATACACGTTAAATAAGGCAACATAGAGTTTATGAATTTATTTCCACATTATTTCACTTTCTCCTCCTGCACATTCAATTCCTGCCACATCAAATTTCTCTTAGGCTTAAGTGCCTCCTTGTTAGTATATTCTCACACTTCTGCTGCCTTCTTTGCCTTCATGTGTTAAAATGTGTGGTAAGAATTGAAAGTCCCATGAGTCTGAATCAGAGGCCAAAACCCTAATGTAGAGATCCAGCAGCCATTAGGATACTGGAATTTTCCAAGGTAGCTCTCAAGTCAAACATGAGTTAGAAACTAAATTCTTTACTGATTCAGAGGCCTGGTTTTCTATGAGAGCAACATGAAAGGAGCAACTAAAATACAAACAAAAAAGAGTCTTGGTATGCACTGATCACTATGTATATGTTAATTAAAATGATGGGAATTACAGTGGAATAGTTCATAAAGTCTTGTTAAAATATTTTCAGTATCGAAGACAGCCGAATGGGAAAAGCCCCAGCTTCCAGCTCCCAGCGTGAACAATACAGAAGACGGGTGATTTCTGCATTTTCAACTGAGGTACTGGGTTCATCTAACTGGGGCGAGTCAGACAGTTGGCGCTGGTCCGCGGGTGCAGCCCAAACAGTGAAAGCTGAAGCAGGGCTAGGCATCACCTCACCTGGGAAGCACAAGGGGGAAGGGAATTTCTTTTCCTAGCCAAAGGAAATTGAGACACACCACACCTGGAAAATCAGGTAACCACCAGCCTAATACTGTACTTTACAAAGGGTCTTAGCAAACGGCACATCAGGAGATTATATCCCACACCTGGCCCAGAGGGTCCCATGCCACGGAGCCTCCCTCATTGCTAGCACAACAGTCTGAGATCTAACTGCAAGGTAGCAGCTAGGATGGGGGAGGGGTGCCCACCATTGCTGAGGCTTAAGTAGGTAAACAAACATACCATAAAGCTTGAATTTGGTGGAGCCCAGCAGAACTCAAGGAGGCCAGCCTGCCTCTGTAGACTCCTCCTCTCTGGACAGGGCATAGCTAAACAAAACGCAGCAGAAACCTCCACAGAGGTAAATGCCCCGTCTGACAGCTTTGAAGAGAGCAGTGGTTCTCCTAGTATGGAGGTTGAGATCGGAGAACAGACAAACTGTCTGCTCAAGTGGGTTCCTGACGCCTGAGTAGCCTAACTAGGAGATAGCCCCCATTAGGTGCAGACCAACACCTCACACTTCACACTGCAGAGTACACCCCTAAGATGAAGCTTCCAGAGCAAGAATCAGACAGTAACACTCACTGTTCAGCACTATTCTATCTTCTGTAGCCTCCGCTGCTGATACCCAGGCAAACAGGGTCTAGAGTGGACCTCAAGCAAACTCCAAAAGACCTGCAGCTGAGGGTCCTGACTGTTAGAAGGAAAACTAACAAACAGAAAGGACATCCACACCAAATCCCCATCAGTACATCACCATCATCAAAGACCAAAGGCAGATAAAACCACAAAGATGGGGAAAAAGCAGTGCAGAAAGGCTGGAATTTCAAAAAATCAGAGCGCATCTTCAAAGGAATGTAGTTCATCGCCAGCAATGGAACAAAGCTGGATGGAGAATGACTTTGACGAGTTGAGAGAAGAAGGCTCCAGCCAATCAAACTTCTCAGAGCTAAAGGAGGAACTTGATGATCCAATTAAAAGACACAGACTGGCAACTTGGATAAAGAATCAATACCCATCAGTTTTCTGTATTCAGGAGACATATCTCACATGCAGAGACACACATAGGCTCAAAATAAAGGGATGGAGGAAGATCTACCAGGAAATGGAAAACAAAACAAAACAAAAAGCAGGGGTTGCAATCCTAGTATCTGATAAAACAGACTTTAAACCATCAAAGATCAAAAGAGACAAAGAAAGCCATTACAAAATGGTAAAGGAATCAATTCAACAGGAAGAGCTAACTATCCCAAATATATATGCACCCAATACAGGAGCACCCAGACTCATAAAGCAAGTCCTTAGAGACTTACAAAGAGACTTAGACTCCCATACAATAATAATGGGAGACTTCAACACTCCACTGTCAACATTAGACAGGTCAACGAGACAGAAAGTTAACAAGGATATCCAGGAATTGAACTCAATTCTGCATCAAGTGGACCTAATAGACATAGACAGAACTCTCCACCCCAAATCGACAGAATATACATTCTTCTCAGCACCACATCACACTTATTCCAAAATAGACCACATAATTGGAAGTAAAGCACTCCTCAGCAAATGTACAAGAATAGAAATTATAACAAACTGTCTCTCAGACCACAGTGCAATCAAACTAGAACTCAGGACTAAGAAACTCAATCAAAACCACTCAGCTACATGGAAACAGAACAACCTGCTCCTAAATGACTACTGGGTACAAAACGAAATGAAGGCAGAAATAAAGATGTTCTTTGAAACCAATGAGAACAAAGATACAACATACCAGAATCTCTGGGACACATTTAAAGCAGTGTGTAGAGGGAAATTTATAGCACTAAATGCCCACAAGAGAAAGCAGGAAAGATCTAAAATTGACACCCTTGCATCACAATTAAAAGAACTAGAGAAGCAAGAGCAAACACATTCAAAAGCTAGCAGAAGGCAGGAAATAACCAAGATAAGAGCAGAACTGAAGGACAGAGAGACACAAAAAACCCTCCAAAAAATCAATGATTCCAGGAGCTGCTTTTAGAAAAGATCAACAAAATTGATAGACTGCTAGCAAGACTAATAAACAAGAAAAGAGAGAAGAATCAAATAGATGCAATAAAAAATGATAAAGGGGATATCACCGCCGACACCACAGTAATACAAACTACCATCAGAGAACACTATAAACACCTCTAGGCAAATAGACTAGAAAACCTAGAAGAAATGGATAATTTCCTGGACACTTACACTCTCCCAAGACTAAACCAGAAAGAAGTTGAATTCCTGAATAGACCAAGAGCAGGCTCTGAAATTGAGGCAATAGTTAATAGCCAACCAACCAAAAAAAGTCCAGGACCAGATGAATTCACAGCCAAATTCTACCGGAGGTACAAGGAGGAGCTCCTACCATTATTTTTGAAACTATTCCAATCAGTAGAAAAAGAGGGAATCCTCCCTAACTCATTTTATGAGGCTAACATCATCCTGATACCAAAGCCTGACAGAGATACAACAAAAAAAAGAGAATTTTAGACCAATACCCCTGAAGAACATCGATGCAAAAATCCTCAATAAAATACTGGCAAACCGAATCCAGCAGCACATCAAAAAGCTTATCCACCATGATCAAGTGGGCTTCATCCCTGGGCTGGAAGGCTGGTTCAACATACACAAATCAATCAACGTAATCCAGCACATAAACAGAACCAAAGACAAAAACCACATGATAATCTCAATAGATGCAGAAAAGGCCTTTGACAAAATTCAACAGCCCTTCATTCTAAAATCTCTCAATAAATTCGGTATTGATGGAATGTATCTCAAAATAAAAAGAGCTATTCATGACAAACCCACAGCCAACATCATACTGAATGGGCAAAAACTGGAAGCATTCCCTTTGAAAACTGGCAGAAGACAGGGATGCTCTCTCTCACCACTCCTAGTCCACATAATGTTGGAAGTTCTGGCTAGGGCAATCAGGCAAGAGAAAGAAATCAAGGGTATTCAGTTAGGAAGAGAAGAAGTCAAATTATTCCTGTTTGCAGATGACGGGATTGTATATTTAGAAAACCCCACTGTCTCAGCCCAAAGTCTCCTTAAGCTTATAAGCAACTTCAGCAAAGTCTCAGGATACAAATCAATGTGCCAAAATCGCAAGCATTCTTACACACCAGTAACGGACAAACAGAGAGCCAAATCATGAATGAACTCCCATTCGCAATAGCTTCAAAGAGAATAAAATCCCTAGAAATCCAACTTACAAGGGATGTAAAGGACCTCTTCAAGGAGAACTACAAACCACTGCTCAGTGAAATAAAAGAGGACACAAACAAATGGAAGAACATACCATTCTCATGGATAGGAAGAATTAATATTGTGAAAATGGTCATGCTGCCCAAGGTAATTTATAGATTCAATGCCATCCCCATTAAGCTACCAATGAGTTTCTTCACAGAATTGGAAAAAACTGCTTTAAAGTTCATATGGAACCAAAAAAGACCCCACATTGCCAAGACAACCCTAAGCCAAAACAACAAAGCTGGAGGCATCAGGCTACTTGACTTCAAACTATACTACAAGGTTACAGTAACCAAAACAGCATGGGACTGGTACCAAAACAGAGATATAGACCAATGGAACAGAACAGAGCCCTCAGAAATAATACTGCACATCTACAGCCGTCTGATCTTTGACAAACCTGACATAAACAAGAAATGGGGAAAGGATTCCCTATTTAATAAATGGTGCTGGGAAAATTGGCTAGCCATAAGTAGAAAGTTGAAACTGGATCCTTTCCTTACTCCTTATTTGAAAATTAATTCAAGATGGATTAGAGACTTAAATGTTAGACCTAAAACCGTAAAAACCCTAGAAGAATACCTAGGTAATACCATTCAGGACATAGGCATGGGCAAGGACTTCATGTGTAAAATACCAAAAGCAACAGCAACAAAAGCCAAAATTGACAAATGGGATCTAACTAAACTAAAGAGCTTCTGCAAAGCAAAAGAAACTACCATCAAAGTGAACAGTCAACCTACAGAATGGAAGAAAATTTTTGCAATCTACTCATCTGACAAAGGGCTAATATCTAGAACCTATAAAGAACTCAATCAAATTTACAAGGAAAAAAGAAACAACCCCATCAAAAAGTGGGCAAAGGATATGAACAGACATTTCTCAAAAGAAGACATTCATACAGCCAACAGACACATGAAAAAATGCTCATCATCACCGGCCATCAGAGAAATGCAAATGAAAACCACAATGTGATACCATCTCACATCAGTTAGAATGACAATCATTAAAATATCAGGATACAACAGGTGCTGGAGAGGATGTGGAGAAATAGGAACACTTTTCCACTGTTGTTGGGACTGTAAACTAGTTCAACCTTTGTAGAAAACAGTGTGGTGATTCCTCAAGGATCTAGAACTAGAAATACCATTTGACCCGGCCATCCCACTACTGGGGATATACCCAAAGGATTATATGTCATGCTGTTATAAAGACACATGCACACGTATGTTTATTGAGGCACTATTCACAATAGCAAAGACTTGGAATCAACCCAAATGTCCATCAGAGACAGACTGTATTAAGAAAATGTGGCACATATACACCATGGAATACTATGCAGCCATAAAACAGGATGAGTTAATGTCCTTTGTATGGACATGGATGCAGCTGGAAACCATCATTCTCAGCAAACTATCGCAAGAACAGAAAACCAAATACTGCATATTCTCCCTCATAGGTGAGAATTGAACAAGGAGATCACTTGGACAAATGAAGGGGAACATCACACACCGGGTCCTATTGTGGGGAGGGGTTGGGGGGAGAGATAGCATTAGGAGATATACCTAATGTAAATGACGAGTTAATGGGTGCAGCACACCAACATGGCACATGTATACATATGTAACAAACCTGCACGTTGTGCATATATACCCTAGAACTTAAAGTATAATAATAATAATAAAAAAGAAAACAATTGCTGATGAGGGTACAGAAAAAAGGGAATGCTTATATATTGTTGATAGGAATATAAATTAGTTCAACTACTGTGGAAAGGAGTTTCGAGATTTTTTTTTTTTTTAAGACGGTGTCTCGCTCTGTCACCCAAGCTGGAATGCAGTGGCAGTGATCTCGGTTCACTGCAAGCTCCGCCTCCTGGGTTTACCCCATTCTCCTGCCTCGGTCTCCCAAGTAGCTGGGACTACAGGCACCCGCCACCACGCCCGGCTAATTTTTTGCATTTTTAGTAGAGACAGGTTTTCACCGTGTTAACCAGGATGGTCTCAATCTCCTGACCTTGTGATCCTCCCGCCTAGGCCTCCCAAAGTGCTGGGACTACAGACGTGAGCCACCGCACCTGGCGGAGATTTCTTAAAGAAGTTAAAACAGCTACCATTTCACCCAGTGATATAATTACTGGGTGTAGACTTGAAGGAAAATAAATCATTCTGCCTAAAAGACATATGTAGTTGTATGTTCATTGCTGTGCTATTCACAATAGCAAAGAAATGTAATCAACTTAGGTGCCTATCAGTGGTAGATTGGATAAAGAAAATGTGGTACACATACATCACAGAATACTACACAGTCATAAAAAATAATGCAATTATGTCATTTTCAGCAATATGGATGCTGCTGGAGACTGTTATTCTAAGCAAATCAACATAGAGACAGAAAAGCAAATACTGCATATTCTCACTTATAAGTTGAAGCTGTACATTGAGCACACATGGACGTAAAAATGAAAACAGTAGACATTGTGAACTACTTGAAGAGAGAAGGAGTCTGTGGGTCATGAGGTGAAAAATTACCTACTGGATGCTATGCTCACTGCTTGGGTGATGTGATTATCTGTATCGCAAACCTCAGTATCATGCAATATGCCCGTCTAACAAACATGCACATGTACCCCCAGCATCTAAAATATAAGTTGAATTTTTTTAGAAAAAGAAAATGTCCTATTTTGATAAGTGTTCTATGTGCGCTTGAAAAGAATTTACATTAACAATATTCTGTATATGCCAATTATGTCAAATTAATCATATTATTCATCTTTTATTTATCCATACTAATAGTTTTCCCTGCTTGATCAGAGGGTTTTGTTGAAATATTCAATATTATTCTACTTTTTGTCCATCTCTATTTTAATTTCTGTCAATTTTTTTTATATATTTATTAGTTATCATGTTGAATGTATAAAAAGTTTGGATTTTTACATATTCTTCCAAAAAGACAATTTTTTCATTACAAATGTCCTTATTTATTTCTGCAGTAAGTGGAATTCAAAAAAGGCCCCTAAGTTTCTTGCTCCCTTGCATACATGCCCTGTATAATCTCCTCCATTATTAAAATTAACTGAAGATTTGAACATATGTATTAATCTCTCTAGGATTTAACTTTCAAGTTCCAACTTATTTGTTCTTAACCTCCACTCATTCTCTTTTCAGCCCAGTAAGACCATTGCCTTGTGCTTGGGTTTTATTCCTTTGTATCATGACTTAAAACACTTAAGAGAATAAGTCAAAGTAAATTTACAGCTCACATTACATGCTTTCCTTTTTTCAAAGATCATAGCTCCTAAGTCATGCCTATGTTGGTTTTTAATGCTTTCAAAGTATAATTTCATATATTTTTCTACCTCTTACAATTTTTTTCAGTGCTAATTTATCTAACACAGCTACTCTGACACAGTCTCAGATGAAAACTCTTACTGTGTTTCTGTCCCCATTTTTAGATGAGAAAACTGAGGGTCACAGAATTTAACTGATTAACTCAAAGTTTCCCTGATCGTGACGGAATAAAATTAGATGCTATTTCCCACTATACCACGTTGCCTTTCTTTTAACTGTTGTTATTCTTAGATGTCAGTACCATTCTGAGGTTTTTACATATTTTAACATAATTTGTTACTTTTTCTTTTTTTGTGTATTGCTCATGACAATTTAAGGATTTGACTATGACCTTAGGATAATCCAAAATGCCTATGTGCTCTGGCCCATAGCTTAATATCAAACATATTGTACTGAAAGTAAGGGTCTGAGAAGCTTGTCTTTAAAGGGATGGCAAAATTTTGTTTTCAGGAATCATACTTTAGAGTATTTTATTTCCTTTACGCATGTGCCTCTCAAATTTTAGGCTGTGTTGAGGTATGATGTCGTTTAATTTGAGCATAATCATAGTATTTGCCCTGTGGTGAGGAAATATATAATTATCTGAACAGCAGAATTTAACATTCATTGGTATTAGTTGCCCTTGTTGAACTAATACAAACATGAACTGAGCACATACTTTAGGTACTTTGGGGGATACAAAGATAAATCTGACATGATCCCTATCTCAAGAAATTTAAAGTTAAGAATACAAATAGCTCTACTGGATAGAAAATATGATTCATGACATGAGTTAGGTACAACATATATGGGAATTCTGAAAAAGAGATCATATGAGGTTGAAGTTTTCAGAGAGTTTCACAAAAGAGAAGAAATTTGATATGGGCCTGGAAGAATAAATAGTATATATAGTTTATGGCTCATTCCCAGTCCAAAACATTTTAGATTATACATATCCTGAGAACCATAGAGTCAGTTATTCATATGGTGATGAGAGAGAAATCTATTAATCAAAAATTAATATTAATTCAGAAAATATGTTGATTTAAATTTAAACCCACAACTCAACTTAGAGATACCAAGAACCACCCAGGAATGACACTTTTCAAATTAATTATACCTCCCATTTAGAAAGAGGGTTATCAACTAGTGCCAGATACTATTACATGTGCTTTTCTTTTCTTTTTTTTCTTTTTCCTTTTTTTTTGAGACGGAATCTTGCTCTGTCGTCCAGGCTGGAGTTCAGAGGCCCCATCTTGGCTCACTGCAAGCTCCGCCTCCCGGGTTCACGCCATTCTCCTGCCTCAGCCTCCCAAGTAGCTGGCACTACAGGCGCCCACCACCGCACCTGGCTAGTTTTTGTATTTTTAGTAAAGACAGGGTTTCACCGTGTTAGCCAGGATAGTCTCCATCTCCTGACCTCGTGATCCGCCCACCTCTGCAGCCCAAAGTGCTGGGATTACAGACTTGAGCCACCGCGCCCGGTCTACAGGTGCTTTTCTTATACTACCTTGCTTAACCCACTCAACAATCTTGTAAGGTAGTAATTGTTCTCATTTTACTAATGAAGTCTCTATGACACAGTCACATTGAGTAAAACGTGGCTAGGGAAACATTGCTATTAATAAGTGGTGTTGAGATTTAACCCCAGGTTTGACCAATTATAGAATCTGAGATCTTAACCAATCTGCTATGCTGTCATTCTAAGGGTAGAGATGGGGGTGTTGATTACCCTCTGACATATCTAATTTATTGTCTTCTTCCTAGACTCTTCTTCCTTGACATGCACTGGTACATCATGACAGTTTTGGATTTACTTTGTTCTTCACTTTGAAAACTTTGTAAAAAGAACTTCCTGGGGCTTGAATTTTATTTATCAGTCAGATATGCCTGCTTGCTTTCTTACTTGCATGACATAGCAACCTTTCTGTGCCTCTTGGTTATGATCACACCCTGTCAGTGCTCAAGAGCAGACTGGGATCCAAATTTCCATCAAGACTTACAGAACGCCGCAATAAACATACGTGTGCATGTGTCTTTATAGCAGCATGATTTCTAATCCTTTGGGTATATACCCAGTAATGGGATGGCTGGGTCATATGGTACATCTAGTTCTAGATCTTTGAGGAATCTTCATACTGTTTTCCATAATGGTTGAACTAGTTTACAATCCCACCAACAGTGTAAAAGTGTTCCTATTTCTCCACAGCCTCTCCAGCACTATTCACAATAGCAAAGACTTGGAATCAACCCAAATGTCCATCAGTGACAGACTGGATTAAGAAAATGTGGCACATATACACAACGGAATACTATGCAGCCATCAAAAAGGATGAGTTTGTGTCCTTTTTAGGGACATGGATGCAGCTGGAAACCATCATTCTTAGCAAACTATCACAAGAACAGAAAACCAAACAACGCATGTTCTCACTCATAGGTGGGAACTGAACAATGGGATCACTTGGACTCGGGAAGGGGAACATCACACACCAGGGCCTATCATGGGGAGGGGGTAGGGGGGAGGGATTGCATTGGGAGTTATACCTGATGTAAATGACGAGTTGATGGGTGCTGACGAGTTGATGGGTGCAGCACAGCAACATGGCACAAGTATACATATGTAACAAACCTGCACGTTATGCACATGTACCCTAGAACTTAAAGTATAATAATGATAATAAAAAAAAATTTAAAAAAAGACTTACAGAACGGTATCTCTAAGCCCTTAATTCAATAGTTTTACCATTTCTGGCAATTGCCTGAGGCAAATAGGAGCCTTTCACTAGCTAGCATTTGTTTGTACTAGTCTCTGGTGCTCTGCTACATTTAATAGCTACTAGTTTCCCAGCTTACTTGGGACAGAATTCACTATGTTTGGGCCAAATGAAATGTGGTTAGATTATGCTTTTCTTTGCCTTTCTAGTTTATAACTTCGAGAAACAGATTCAGTCATAGATGGCAGGATACATGTTTGAGGTATTGACTTATGTCAAACAGGGCCTATCCTAACTGCCAATTAAGATGAGGGTGGGGGAAAAAAAGATGGCGGTGGTGGTAGGGTTGTAAGAGTGATACGAAAGAAAGAAAAAACAACCCATCCTTCTTTGTACAACACAATCTCCCTTTCATTATCAGATTGTCTTACAATTATTTGAAATTTGTCAGCTTTAATTTATATGCAAGATGATGCTACTACAGTTCAGTACATGGAAATCAGAAACAAATTGCATGTGTGAAGTTAAACAGCACATTTAGCTTTTTAGGGAGATAATTTAAAGAGATTTCTAGGTTATTCATCTGTGACTCAATTTATGAATAATTGACAACTCTCGATAATAATCATTATTATATCCACTTAACGTCATACAAGAGTAGCTTCTCTGACCCTCTCTCTAGCCTGACATTAACAGTTCTGTGCCATTGCGGTTAAACTTGGTGAAACTGCTGATTAATTTTTGTCCCTTCCCTGATAAGATGAAGACAATCTAGCATCGTACATGAAGGACTTGTAGGTCCTGACTTGTTTTATCTTCTTGCCATTAGGGTGTGCAATTCTTTTCCTGGAGTGGTGAGCACCTTAAGCTTTACTCTGACCTATCTTAGAAATCATTTTGTTCCTTCTCATTATGCTTAGGAACAGCGGGGAGTAACATTAAAACTTCCTATTTTTTTTTCTCATACTGCTGTGTTGGTACTTTTTTTTTTGTAAAGTATCATTTGATTAGAGGAAAAAAGTTCTTGTCTTTAATTCTAATTTGCATCTGGGAAATTAAGTTGGCATCTGGGTTAAGTAATGCTTACTGAATAAATTAGCAAAGTATATAATCCCAATGTTAGATGTCACTCAATTAAACTTATACCATTAGATATTGGGAAAGCATGACCTAACAACTTTCTGTTGGAATACAAAGGTGTACATAT
This sequence comes from Macaca mulatta, assembly GCF_049350105.2. NCBI lineage: Eukaryota > Metazoa > Chordata > Mammalia > Primates > Cercopithecidae > Macaca > Macaca mulatta. The sequence goes on from NC_133426.1 coordinate 85,823,625, forward strand.
TCATTGAAAAAACATGTATTGAGTAGATTCTTTGTACCAGGGGCTATACTGGGCACCAGTGACACAATGAATAATCAAACTTGGTCACTATTTTGTATGTCCAGGAATCAAAAGATGGCATGAACCAACTCTTATATATACATCATGGTAGGCTCAACACAAAATAGTTTTTCAACCAAATGTCAGTCTAATGGACCCAGTCACCAACTTAAATGCAATCTTGTATCAATGGACACTGCAGATATATATAATCCCCATCAGTCCCTATGTGGGGTATCATATCATGTGGCTGACACTGCCCATTAAACAATGTTTGATTTCTTCATGTTTCTCAAAGAGAGAGACACATGATTCCATTATCACCAAAGGAAGCTACATTCTTATTCTATTATTATGGGGGGTATGCATCACCTTAAGCATGTAACCTTCGTATTACAAACAATCCAATTATGTACTTTTATTTTAAAATGTACAATTAAATCATTATTGAATATAGTCACCCTGTTGTGCTATCAAATACTAGAACTTATTCTTTCTATGATTTTGTACCCATTAACCATGTCCACTTCCCCTGCAGCCCCACACAATTCTTCACAGTCACTGGTAACCATGCTTCTTCTTTCTTCATTAGTTCAATTGCTTTAATTTTTAGCTTCCACAAAGAAGTGAGAACATGCAAAGTTTGTCTTTCTGTGCCTGGCTTATCTAAATGAACATAATGACCTCCAGTTCCATGATGTTTTTGCAAATGACAGGACCTCATTTCTTTTTTATGGCCGAACCATATTCCATTGTGTATATGTGCCCTCTTTTTCTTTATCCATTCATCTGTTGACAGACATTGAGGTGCTTCTAAATCTTGGCTACTATGAACACTTCTGCCATAAACATGGGAGTGCAGATATCTCATTGATATATCAATTTCCTTTCTTTTGGGTATATACTTAACAGGTGGATTGCTGGATTGTATGGTAACATTACTTTTAATTTTTTGAGGAACCTCCCAACTGTTCTCCATAGTGGTTGTATTAATTTACATTGCCACTAGAAGTGTACAGGATGTTTTTTCCTTCACATCCTTGCCAAAATTTGCTATTACCTGACTTTCAGATATAAGCCATTTTAATTGGGGAGAGAAGATATATCATTGTAGTTTCAGTTTGTATTTGTCTGATGATCAATAACTTTGAGTACTTTTTCATATACATGTTTGCCATTTGTATGTCTCTTTTTGAGACATATCTCTTCAGATCTTTTCCCCATTTTAAATTGGATTGTTTGACTTTTTCCTAAAGAGTTGTTTGAGCTCCTTATATATTTTGGTTATTATCCCTTCTCAGATGGATAGTTGCAAATATTTTATTCCATTCTGCTGACTGTCTCTTCACTTTCCTTTGTTGTGCACAAGTTTTTAACTTGATGTGAACACATTTGTCCATTTTTGCTTTGCTTGCCTGTGCCTGGGGTAGTACTCAATAAATCTTTGTCCAGTCTAATGTCATGGAGAGTATCCTAATCTAGTTTAATAGTTTGAGGTGTTAGATTTAAGTCTTTTCTTTTTCTTTTTTAAATTATACTTTAAGTTCTAGGGTATATGTGCACAACGTGCAGGTTTATTACATATGTATACGTGTGCCATGTTGGTGTGCTGCACCCATTAACTCGTCATTTACATTAGGTATATCTCTTAATGCTATCCCTTTCCCAGACCCCTTCCCCACAATAGGACCCAGGGTGTGATGATCCCCTTCATGTGTCCAAGTGATCTCATTGTTCAATTCCCACTTATGAGTGAGAGCAGGCAGTATTTGGTTTTCTGTTCTTGCGATAGTGTGCTGAGAATGATGGTTTCCAGCTGCAATTATGTCCCTACAAAAGACACAAACTCATCCTTTTTTAAGGCTGCATAATATTTCATGGTGTATATGTGCCACATTTTCTTAATCCAGTCTGTCACTGATGGACATTTAGGTTGATTCCAAGTCTTTGCTATTGTGAATAGTGCCACAATAAACATATGTGTGCATGTGTCTTTATAGCAGCATGACTTATAATCCTTTGGGAATATCCCCAGTAGTGGGATGGCTGGGTCAAATGGTATTTCTAGTTCTAGATTCTTGAGGAATCACCACACTGTTTTCCACAATGGTTGAGCTAATTTACAGTCCCAACAACAGTATAAAAGTGTGCCTATTCCTCCCCATCCTCTCCAGCACCTGTAGTTTCCTGATATTTTAATGATTGTCATTCTAACTGGTGTGAGATGGTATCTCATTGTGGTTTTCATTTGCATTTCTCTGATGGCAAGTGATGATGAGCATTTTTCATGTGTCTGTTGGCTGTATGAATGTCTTCTTTTGAGAAGTGTCTGTTCATATACTTTGCTCACCTTTTGATGGGGTTGTTTCTTTTTTTCTTGTAAATTTGATTGAGTTCTCTGTAGGTTCTGGATATTAGCCCTTTGTCAGATGAGTAGATTGCAAAAATTTTCTCCCATTCTGTAGGTTGCCTGTTCACTCTGATGGTAGTTTCTTTTCCTGTGCAGAAGCTCTTTAGTTTAATTAGATCCCATTTGTCAATTTTGGCTTTTGTTGCCATTGCTTTTGGTGTTTTAGACATGAAGTCCTTGCCCATGCCTATGTCCTGAATGGTATTACCTAAGTTTTCTTCTAGGGTTTTTACGGTTTTAGGTCTAACATTTAAGTCTCTAATCCATCTTGAATTAATTTTCAAATAAAGAGTAAGGAAAGGATCCAGTTTCAACTTTCTACTTATGGCTAGCCAATTTTCGCAGCACCATTAATTAAATAGGAAGTCCTTTCCCCATTTCTTGTTTTCCTGAGGTTTGTCAAAGATCAGATGGCTGTAGATGTGTGGTATTATTTCTGAGGACTCTGTTCTGTTCCATTGGTCTATATCTCTGTTTTGGTACCAGTCCCATGCTGTTTTGGTTACTGTAACATTGTAGTATAGTTTGAAGTCAGGTAGCCTGATGTCTCCAGCTTTGTTCTTTTGGCTTAGGATTGTCTTGGCAATGCAGTGTCTTTTTTGGTTCCATATGAACTTTAAAGCAGTTTTTTCCAATTCTGTGAAGAAACTCATTGGTAGCTTAATGGGGATGGCATTGAATCTATAAATTACCTTGGGCAGCATGGCCACTTTCACAATATTGATTCTTCCTATCCATGAGCATGGTATGTTCTTGCATTTCTTTGTGTCCTCTTTTATTTCACTGAGCAGTGGTTTGTAGTTCTCCTTGAAGAGGTCCTTTACATCCCTTGTAAGTTGCATTCCTAGGTATTTTATTCTCTTTGAATCTATTGCGAATGGGAGTTCATTCATGATTTGGCTCTCTGTTTGTCTGTTACTGGTGTGTAAGAATGCTTGTGATTTTGCACATTGATTTTGTATCCTGAGACTTTGTTGAAGTTGCTTATCAGCTTAAGGAGATTTTGGGCTGAGACAATGGGGTTTTCTAAATATACAATCCTGTTATCTGCAAACACGGATAATTTGACTTCTTCTTTTCCTAACTGAATACCCTTGATTTCTTTCTCTTGCCTGATTGCCCTAGCCAGAACTTCCAACATTATGTTGACTAGGAGTGGTGAGAGAGGGCATCCCTGTCTTGTGCCAGTTTTCAAAGGGAATTTTTCCAGTTTTTGCCCATTCATTATGATGTTGGCTGTGGATTTGTCATAGCTCTTATTATTTTGAGATACGTTCCATCAATACCGAATTTATTGAGAGATTTTAGAATGAAGGGCTGTTGAACTTTGTCAAAGGCCTTTTCCGCATCTATTGAGATTATCACGTGGTTTTTGTCTTTGGTTCTGTTTATATGCTTGATTATGTTTATTGATTTGCGTATGTTGAACCAGCCTTGCATCCCAGGGATGAAGTCCACTTGATCATGGTGAATAAGCTTTTTAATGTGCTGCTGGATTCAATTTGCCAGTATTTTATTGAGGATTTTGGGATCGATGTTCTTCAGGGATATTGGTCTAAAATTATCTTTTTTTGTTGTTGTATCTCTGTCAGGCTTTGGTATCAGGATGATGCTGGCCACATAAAATGAAATAGGGAGGATTCCCTCTTTTTCTATTGATTGGAATAGTTTCAGAGGGAATTGTACCTCCTTGTACCTCTGGTAGAATTCAGCTGTGAATCCGTCTGGTCCTGGACTTTTTTTGGTTGTTAGGCTATTAATTATTGCCTCAATTTCAGAGCCTGCTCTTGGTTTATTCAGGGATCCAACTTCTTCCTGGTTTAGTCTTGGGAGAGTGTAAGTGTCCAGGAACTTATCCATTTCTTCTGGATTTTCCAGTTTATTTGCGTAGAGGTGTTTATAGTGTTCTCTGATGGTAGTTTGTATTACTGTGGGGTTGGTGGTGATATCCCCTTTATCATTTTTTATTGCATCTATTTGATTCTTCTCTTTTCTTCTTTATTAGACTTGCTAGTGGTCTATCAATTTTGTTGATCTTTTCAAAAAATCAGCTCCTGAATTCATTGATTTTTTGGAGGGTTTTTTGTGTCTCTATCTCCTTCAGTTCTGTTCTGATCTTAGTTATTTCTTACCTTCTGCTAGCTTTTGAATGTATTTGCTCTTGCTTCTCTAGTTCTTTTAATTTTGATGTTGGAGTGTCAATTTTAGATCTTTTCTGCTTTCTCTTGTGGGCATTTAGTGCTATAAACTTCCCTCTGCACACTGCTATAAATGTGTCCCAGAGATTGTGGTATATTGTGTCTTTTTTCTCATTGGTTTCAAAGAACATCTTTATTTCTGCCTTCATTTCGTTATGTACCCAGTAGTCATTCAGGCGCAGGTTGTTCAGTTTCCATGTAGTTGAGTGGTTTTGATTGACTTTCTTAGTCCTGAATTCTAGTTTGATTGCACTGTGGTCTGAGAGACAGTGCGTTATAATTTTTTTTTTTTTTTTTTTACATTTGCTGAGGTGTGCTTTACTTCCAACTATGTGGTCAATTTTGGAATAAGTGTGATGTGGTGCTGAGAAGAATGTATATTGTGTTGATTTGGGGTGGAGAATTCTGTAGATGTCTATTAGGTCTGCTTGGTGCAGAGTTGAGTTCAATTCCTGGATATCCCTGTTAATTTTCTGCCTCGTTGATCTGTCTAATGTTGACAGTGGGGTGTTGAAGTCTCCCATTATTATTGTATGGGAGTCTAAGTCCCTTTGTAAGTCTCTAAGGACTTGCTTTATGAATCTGGGTGCTCCTGTATTGGGTGTATATATATTTAGGATAGTTAGCTCCTCCTGTTGAATTGATCCCTTTACCATTATGTAATGGCCTTCTTTGTCTCTTTTGATCTTTGATGATTTAAAGTCTGTTTTATCATATACTAGGATTGCAACTCATGCTTTTTTTTTGTTTTCCATTTTCTTGGTAGATCTTCCTCCATCCCTTTATTTTGAGCCTATGTGTGTCTCTCTATGTGAGATGGGTCTCCTGAATACAGCAAACTGATGGGTCTTGATTCTTTTTTTTTTTTTTTTTTTTTTTTTTTTGAGACGGAGTCTTGCTCTGTCGCCCGGGCTGGAGTGCAGTGGCCGAATCTCAGCTCACTGCAAGCTCCGCCTCCCAGGTTTACGCCATTCTCCTGCCTCAGCCTCCCGAGTAGCTGGGACTACAGGCGCCCCACCTCGCCCGGCTAGTTTTTTGTATTTTTTAGTAGAGACGGGGTTTCACCGTGTTAGCCAGGATGGTCTCGATCTCCTGACCTCGTGATCCGCCCGTCTCGGCCTCCCAAAGTGCTGGGATTACAGGCTTGAGCCACCGCGCCCGGCCCTTGATTCTTTATCCAAGTTGCTAGTCTGTATCTCTTAATTGGACCATTTAGTCCATTTACATTTAAGATTAATATTGTTATGTGTGAACTTGATCCCATCATTATGATATTAACTGCTTATTTTGCTCGCTAGTTGATGCAGTTTCTTCCTATCGTCGATGGACTTTACATTTTGACATGTTTTTGCAATGGCTGGTACCTGTTGTTCCTTCCATGTTTAGTGCTTCCTTCAGGATCTCTTGTAGGTCATGCCTTGTGTTGAAAAAGTCTCTAAGCATTTGCTTGTCTGTAAAGGATTTTATTTCTCCTTCATTTATGAAACTTAGTTTGGCTGGATATGAAATTCTGGGTTGAAAATTCTTTCCTTTAAGAATGTTGAATCTTGGCCCCCACTCTCTTCTGGCTTCTGCCGAGAGATCTGCTGTTAGTCTGATGGGCTTCCCTTTGTGGGTTACCCGACCTTTCTCTCTGGCTGCCCTTAACATTTTTTCCTTCATTTCAACTTTGGTGAACCTGACAATTTTGTGTCTTGGAGTTGCTCTTCTCGAGGAATATCTTTGTGGCATTCTCTGTATTTCCTGAATTTGAATGTTGGCCTGCCTTACTAAGTTGATGAAGTTCTCCTGGATGATATCCTGCAGAGTGTTTTCCCACTTGGTTCCATTTTCCCAGTAACTTTCAGGCACACCATTCAGACGTAGATTTTGTCTTTTTACATAATCCCATACTTCTTGGAGGCTTTGTTCATTTATTTGTACTCTTTTTTCTCTACACTTCTCTTCTTGCTTCATTTCATTCATTTGATCTTCAATCGCTGATACTCTTTCTTCCACTTGATCGAGTCGGTTACTGAAGCTTGTGCATTTGTCACATAGTTCTCGTGTTATGGTTTTCATCTCTATCAGTTCTTTTAAGGTCTTCTCTGCATTGGTTATTCTTGTGAGCCTTTCATCCAGTCTTTTTTCAAGGTTTTTAGTTTCTTTGTGCTGTTTACGTAGTTCCTCCTTTAGCTCTGAGAAGTTTGATCAACTGAAGCCTTCTTCTCTCAACTCGTCAAAGTCATTCTTCGTCCAACTTTGATCCATTGCTGGCGATGTGCTGCATTCCTTTGGAGGGGGAGATACACTCTGATTTTTTGCATTTCCAGCTTTTCTCCACTGCTTTTTCCCCATCTTTGTGGTTTTTATCTCCCTTTGGTCTTTGATGATGGTGACATACTGATGGGGTTTTGGTGTGGGTCCCCTTTCTGTTTGTTAGTTTTCCTTCTGACAGTCAGGACCCTCAGCTACATGTCTGTTGGCATTTGCTTGAGGTCCACTCCAGACCCTGTTTGCCTGGGTATCAGCAGCAGAGGCTGCAGAAGATAGAGTATTGCTGAACAGTGAGTTTTGCTGTCTTATTCTTGCTCTGGAAGCTTCGTCTCAGGGGTGTACCCCACAGTGTGAGGTGTGAGGTGTAGGTCTGCACCTAGTGGGGGATGTCTCACAGTTAGGCGACTCAGGGGTCAGGGACCCACTTAAGCGGGCTGTCTGTCTGTTCTCAGATCTCAACCTCCATGCTGGGAGATCTGCTGCTCTCTTCAAAGCTGTCAGACAGGGGCATTTACCACTGCTGAGGTTTCTGCTGCTTTTTGTTTAGCTGTGCCCTGTCCCCAGAGGAGGAGTCTATAAAGGCAGGGCGGTCTCCATGAGCTGTCATGTGCTCCATGTAATTGGAGCTTCCCAGTGGCTTTGTTTACCTACTTAAGCCTCAGCAATGGCGGGCACCCCTTCCCCATCCTAGCTGCCACCTTGCAGTTAGATCTTAGACTGCTGTGCTAGCAATGAGGGAGGCTCCATGGGCGTGGGACCCTCTGGGCCAGGTATGGGAGATAATCTCCTGGTGTGCCATTTGCTAAGACCCTTGGTAAAGCTCAGTATTAGGTTGGGAGTTACCCAATTTTCCAGGTGTTGTGTGTCTCAATTTCCTTTGGCTAGGAAAAGGAATTCCCTTCCCCCTTGCACTTCCCAGGTGAGGTGATGCCTTGCCCTGCTTCAGCTTTCACTGGTCGGGCTGCACCCACAGACCAGCGCCAACTGTCTGACTCACCCCAGTGAGATGAACCTTGTACCTCAGTTGAAAATGCAGACATCACCTGTCTTCTGTGTTGCTCACGCTGGGAGCTGGAGGCTGGAGCTGTTCCTATTTAGCCATCTTGGGTGCGCCTTAGATTTAAGTCTTTAATTCATTTTTACTTTAGTTTTGAATATGAAAAGCGAGTGGGGTCTAGTTTTATTCTTTTGCATATGGATATCCAGTTTTCCCAGCACCATTTATTGAACAGACTGACTTTTCTCCAATGTATGCTCTTGGCACCTTGTCAAACATGAGTTTACTGTAGATGAATCGATTTATCTCTGGGTTCTCTATTCTGTTTTACTGATCCATGTGTTTGTTTTTTTCCAGTACCATGTTATTTTGGTTACTATATCTCTGTAGTAAAATATCAAGTCATCTAATGTGATTCCTCCAGTTTTGTTCTTTTTGCTCACAATAGCTTTGGCTACTCTGTGTCTTCTGTGGCTCCATAAAAAAATTAGAATTTTTTTACATCTGTGAAAATGTCATTCATATTTTGGTGGGGATTACATTTAATGTGTAGGTTGCTTTGGGTAGTATGGACATTTTAACAATACTTATTCTTCCAATCCATAAACATGGAAAATCATTTTATTGTGTTTGTGGCCTGTTCAATTACTTTCACCAATGTTTTACAGTTTTTATTGTAGAAATGTTCCCTTTCTTTGGTTAATTTATTTTCTTTTTCTTTTCTTTTATTTATTTTTTATTATTATTATACTTTAAGTTCTAGAGTACATGTGCATAACATGCAGGTTTGTTACATATGTATAGTATACTTGTGCCATGTTGGTATGCTGCACCCATCAACTCGTCAGCACCCATCAACTCATCATTTACATCAGGTATAACTCCCAATGCAATCCCTCCTCCCTCCTCCCTCCCCATAATAGGCCCCGGTGTGTGGTTAATTCATTTTCTAGGTGTTGAATTTTACTTGTAGTTATTGTGAGATTACTTTTTAATTTATTTTTCAAATTTTCTTTTGCTGTTGATATATAGAAACAATACTGATTTTTGTATGTTGATTATGTATCCTGCAACTTTACTTATTTATCTTTTCTAATGGTTTTTTTGGGAGACTTTAGGTTTTCACAAATATAAGATCACATCATCTGCAAACAAGGATAATTTGACTTCTTCCTTTCAAATGTGGATGCCCTTTACTTTTTTTCTCTTGTCTGAATGTTCTAACTAGGACTTCCAGTACTATGTTGAATCAGTGATGAAAGTGCACATCTTTGTCTTGTTGCAGATCTTAGAGAAAAGACTTTCAGCTGTTTTCCATTGGGTATGATACTAGCTTTCGACCTGTTGTATACAGCTTTTATTATTTTTAGGTTGTGTTTCTTCTATACCCATTTTTTTGAAGATTTTTATCATGAAGTGATGTTGAATTTTATCAAAGCTTTTTAAGCCTCAATTGAAATGATCATATGCTTTTTCCCTTCATTTTGTTGATATGATGTATCACACTGATTGATGTGCTTATGTTCAGCCATCCTTGCATCCCTGGCATAAATCCCACTTGGTCATGATAAATTATCTTTTTAATTTGTTAATAAATTTCCTTTGCTAGTATTTTGTTGAGGATTATTGCATCAATATTCGTCACAGATATTGGCCTGTCATTTTCTTTTTCTGATGTGTCTTTGTCTGGTTCTGTTATCAATGTAATATTTACCTCATGGAATGAGTTTGGAAATATTCTTTTCTCCTCTATTCTTCAGAATAGTTTGAGTGGGATTGGGGTTAGTTCTTCCTAAATGTTTGTAAAATTCTTCAGTGAAACCATCCAGTTCCAGGAGTTTTGAAGGGTGAGATAACAGAAAGATATCCTGTTGCACTCAGTATGGCTGGTGTGTTTATCTACCTTTATGCTTTTGGATTTTATTATGTCTGGGTGATTTTCCAATATTTTATAAACATGACTTTTTAGGACTCTCCTTGATTGAACTATGATCATATATCTGGACAATGTTTTAGTTTACTTATGACAGTATTGTCCAGATGGTCCTGGACTGTCTCCAATAGAATCAGCTTTGTGCTTAAAATGTAGAAGTATGAATTTTATGAAGTCCAAGTGAAGTTCATGATTTCCCTAATATCCTCACAAGGAATTGGGATGAACTTCTGGATAGTCAGATCAGTACTGATTAAAGGACATGAAGAGACACTTTTCAAAAGAACACATACAAACAGCCAACAAGCATATGGGAAAAAAGCTTGATATCACTAATCATTAGAAAAATGCAAATCAAAGACACAATGATATACCATCTCATGCAAGGAAGAATGGCTCTTATTAAAAAGTCAAAAAGTAACACACATACTCACTATTGGTGTGAGTGTAAATTAGTTAACCCATTGTGGAAATCAGTGTGACGATTCTCAAAGAGCTAAAAACAGAACTACCATTTGATCCAGCAATCTCATTACTGGTTTATACCCAATGGAATATAAATAATTCTACTATAAAGACACATGCATGTGAATGTTTATTGCAGCACTATTCACAATAGCAAAGACATGCAAGTAACCTGAATTTCCATCAATGACAGATTGAATAGAGAAAGTGTGGTTCCATATAGACAATGGAATACTATGCAACCATAAAAAGAATGAGATAATGTATTTTGTGGGAACTTGGATAGAGCTGGAGCTCATTATCTTTAGCGAACTAACACAGGAACAGAAAGCCAACTACCACATGTCCTCACTTGTAGGTGGGAGCTAAATGATAAGAACTCATGGACACACAGAGGAGAACAACAGACACTGGGACCTACTTGAAGGTTGAGGGTACTAGATTCAGTGCCTGGGTGACAAAATACTTGGTACAACAAACCCCTGTGACACAAGTTTACCAATATAACAAACTTGCACATGTACCCCTGAACCTAAAATAAAAGTTTAGAAAAGGACAAATATCTAATTCTAAAACAACTACTATTAATTTTTCACATTTCACTGATAATTAAATGAGGTGCTTCCTCCCATTTTTGGCCCTGCGTATCTCTCTAACCAATCTTTTGAGATAAACACGAGACATATCATCAGTGAACTCATGTGTCCCCAAAAGCTTTCAAAGAATTAAAATGCAGATTCACTTCTGCTAACATCCTCGTATATTTTTATCCATAAAGAGAGATAATTTACATTAGTATTCAGTCTATTTTCTCCCTCTTAAAAAAGGAAAACCCTTTAGATTTTCCATCCCAGTCATCTCCCTATATATTTCTTCTCCGTTAAAGCTATGTTTTAAAGAGGTATCTGCATATGAACAAGAGTCGAACTCACTGTAGTCATCCACCTACACCCTATTCACAAAAACTAATTTTGATAAGGTTATCAATGTCCTTTATTTTGAAAATTATATGGAGTAAGTCCTAATGTACTTGGCCTGTTGTCGTTAAATGCTTGATTGCTCTCTCCTTGAACCACTCTCTTGGCATTAATGGCATTTAACTCCTTCTACCTTTATCCACTCTCTCACAGGCTCTTTACCTTCTTAATATAGTCGTTAAATATTGGAATTCCTCAGGACTTCATTCTGGTTGCTCTTTTCTTCTCTATTGTTTTACATCTTCATTGAAACCTCACTCACTCTTATGACATTACTGGTTGTCTATATGCTGATTACTCTTCCAGTACCCCTAATCCAGAATCTTATATTTAACTACCTACTTAATAACGACCCTTCAGTGTATCTCAGGCAAGCCAAAATGAAGATGTTCCAAACTGAATATTTGATATCCACTTGCTCAACTTGTCTCTCAATCATTATTTTCCATTTTAGTAAATATCTTCGCTTCATAAACATGGTAGTCATTATTGTCACCTCCCTTTATTTTATCTTTTATATTCAGTCAAATACCAAGCTCTGTAGATAAATTCTCCAAAATATATTACAAATAGATAAAATCATTTTCATTTCTGTTACCACTATGCAACACTGTTTTTTTAAAGTGTATATTTTATGCTCTTTCTATTTATTTATTTTTTTCTAACTTTTACAAGGGATACATATGCAGGTTTGTTATATGGGTAAATTGTGTGTTGTGGGGTTTGGTGTACAGATTACTTCATCACTCAGATAATGAGCATAGTACCTGACAGGTAGTTTTTCAATCTTCATGCTCCTATCACCCTCCATCATCAAGTAGACCCCAGTGTCTATTATTCCTTTCTTTGTGTCCATGTGTACTCAACATTTAGCTAACACTTGTAAGTGAGAACATGTGGTATTTTGTTTTCTGTTTCTACATTAATTTGCTTACACTAGTAGTCTCCAGATCCATTCATATTGCTGTGAATGATATGATTTTGTTCTATTGTCATGGCTACATAGTATTCTATTGTGTATACATAACACACTTTCTTTATCCAGTCCACTGTTGATGGATGGGGATTTACGTTGATTCCGTGAGTTTGCTATTGTGACTAGTACTGTGATGAACATACGCATGCATGTGACTTTATGATAGAATTATTTATATTTCTTTGCCAGTATTCCACTCTCTTAAGGAAGCCCTTTCCGACCTCTCTTACTCATTCTTTTTGTGAAAAACTTCAGAGCACAATGTGCCTATTCTTCATATTGCTTGCTGCTGTCACATTTTGCATTTTCAAGATAATTAGGTAAATAAATATCTGCATATTTCACTAGGTTGTAAGTTCCATAAGAATCTTGTTTTAGTCTATTGTGTACAGTACCTGGTACACAATAGGTATTCAAAAAATAATTGTTACATGAATTATATAATGCCATAGTAGATTTTAGCAACAAGTGAGCATTTACCATGTTCCAGGAACTTTAGCAAGTGTTATACATAAATTATCTCATTTAATCATCCAATTATCTTATGAAGAGAATACTATTATTATATTATTTTATATAGATAAAGAAATTGGGCCCAAATAATCTAAACATATTTCTCACATTTACATAACTAGTAAAAGGCAGAAAAACAATTTAAATCTATTTCTGTTAGGTTCCAAAGTTTGTGTTTATTGGAAATTCAAGCTCTTTCAGTTTGTCTTTATCTGGACATTGGATTGCTATCACAAGCCTTAATACAAAATGTTGCCTTATATTTTTGTTTCCAGGAGGTCTCTACTATATATTACTTGTTAAGAATTTTAGGAAGCTTTAGGTTTGTTTTTCAGTGATTCACTTAATCAGGCAAAAAATCCTACATATAAATGACATTTTCTGTCAAATAAAACCTCTGTTTTCCTGTAAGTGTCTGTCTTTCACATGTAATACATATATTTTAGCATATACGTCACCTCATGCAAGGAATATTAACTTTGTAATGTATAATACTTGATATAAGTATTGAAAAACACTGTAATCATTTAATGAATCCAGGTCTTAGACCAAGGTGCAAAATACACTGACTGATTACTCGGTGCCTAGTTAAACTTGAAGTTTTGGTACTGTTTTCAAAGTTTATACCTTCTCTCAATATTGATAGATGCTTGTATTTTTGAGCTAAGCTGCAGAATAACCTGAATTTCATACTACAGTGTCATCTTTATGTTGTTTAAATATATTAATGATGACAGACATCGTCATTTCCTATTGGGAGTTACCCATTCAGGACATCTTTTAATTCCTAGAGATGTGCGAATTAGGTGGCATCATTAGGAGTAGAGGTTGCTTGTGTTTTTGTAACTATATGTTGCCTTTTAATTATAACCACCATATTGTACAATTCTAGGGATCCTAATCTCTATTTTAGTTTATGTAAATGATTCCTAAGGAGTTTCATAGTGCACAGCCTGTGAGGCCATATATTGTGAAGTATCATCTTCTCTTTCTTATTCATCCATAAATAGTGAATTCCACACACTAATCACAGAAACAAAAAACGAAGACTTTGCTTATTATGTCCCCTGTTACCAACATGATAAATGTCTTACATTTCCACACCTGAATTTACATATAGTAATATCTTATATACTTCAATTCCAAGTATTCTTGTATTAATTAGGTCTCTTAGTGACAAACACCTGAAACCAACTCTAACAAGTTAAGTAAAAACAAATTTAGCAAATGATACTGAGGGCTCACAGAAGTGTTAAAAGGGTAGAAGATCGGGAGGATCTATGAGACAAGGACTAGGACACACACACACACAAAACATAGCTACTGTCTTTTAGAAGAGCCTACCCATTTAATAGATATTGCTGGCTTGTCAGTTTTTCTGCCATCACCACCACGGCTGCTATTGTAATAGATATGTCAAAATATGTGTCCTGACTTTAATACTTTATTCAACACTTAAAGTCCAGGGAAAGAGTTTTTGATTGGCTGAGATTAGATCATGTGTCCAACCTCCTGATCCTCTCAGCCCCATAGGCAGAGTTATGAAACGGAACAGTGGAATATGGGCACAGGGAATTATCACTATGCCAACACTACACATAATGAAGAAGTAATATATCCCCAAAAGTAAACTGAAATATTATTAGGAAGGATGTTGTTTCTGGCAGCCAAAAATCCCTCAATTTGAGCAATGTCTGCTATAAGCCCCCCCTCTTTCATGTCAATTATGGGTTCCACTTGCGTTACCTATTTCTCACCTGTGACACTACACACAATCTTTTCTTATGTAAATTGGTTTTGTAGTTTTATGTCCCTGGTACTGTTGGAATCAAGTACACTATCTTGGTTACTGGAAAGTAGATATTAATAGAATAAAATATAAGAAATGTAAGATTAGCATCCCACTTCAATATTGTTCATCTTCCTCATAGATTAAATATATAATTAATTAATTAAACAAATAAAAACACTAATGATTTTACTATTTTCCAAGCATGAACCTGAGAACAGAGGAATGCCAAATTGCCTAAAATTCCCTGGCTGCTGCATTCTTTAAACTGTATCTGCCTAGGAGTCACTTATAAAATGATGTTGTATTGAAAACAGATGGAATTATCTCATACTGTATTGGAAGAACATTGCATGCCCTAGTGATTTATTTACTTCCTCATCTCTGTCCTGATTCCATTCTTTTCTCATCTGTACTTGTATTTCACTACAGCCTTAGCTCTGACTTTAGTAACATGATTAATAACCTAATTTGGGCTGGAACTGTATTTACTCAGTCTGTCTTCTGTTTGCTTCTTAAAACCATGAACTATATTGCTCAATTCTTTGTTTCATCTATTCCAGACCCTTTGAGTTACAGCAGTTTTATTATGTTCCTGAGATGCGATCCACTCTCTGCTGTGCTTCAGGCCAGTCCGGGGTCTTTTCTTCATGACCAAAGCAGTATGTCAAGGAGTATTTTTTTCAATTGCTCCCAGAAAATTGATTCTCTGTAGCTGGCATGTTTCTGTTTGTTCTGATCTTTTGCTTCCCTCTAGCGGCCAATGTTTGTACATGTATATGAGGCTGGCAAATGTGTGTGTGTGTTTGTGTATAAAATTGATGGAATTTCTATGGTTTTCGTCTCATCATTCCATTGCTAGCCATATATATATGCACACACATATGTGTGTATACTTGTTTATATATGGTCTATATGTGTATATATTTTCTATATATCATATATATGATTTATGTGTCTCATATATCATATGTATGGATGTATATATTGTGAACCCCAAAAATCTGAGACAATTCTCATTTAAATTAGGAAGTTTATTTTGCCAAAGTTGAGGACACGCGCCCATGACACAGCCTCAGGTGGTCCTGACAACATGTGCCCAAGGTGGTCAGAGCACGGTTTGATTTTATATATTCTAGGGAGACATGAGACATCAATCAACATATTCAAGATGAACATTGGTTCAGTCTAGAAGACGAGACAACACGAAGCAAAGGTGAGAAGACTCAAAGAGGGGAAGGGCCTTCCAGGTAGATAAGAGATAGATGGTTGTATTACTTTCGGTTTCTGATTAGCCTCTCCAAAGGAGGCAATCAGATGTGCATTTATCTCAGTGAGTGGAGGGGTGACTTTGAACAGAATAGGAGGCAGGTTGGCCATAAGCAGTTTCCAGCTTGACTTTTCCCTTTAGCTTAGTGATTTGGGGGCCCCGAGATTTATTTTCCTTTCACAATATGTGTATGTGTATATTACATATATGATATATGTGTTACATATATGATATATGTGTTACATATGTATATATCATATATGTGTATACATCATATATGATATATCATATAGGTGTATGTGTGTGTATATATATATATGAGGCTAGCAATGGAGTAATGAGATAAAAAAACATAGAAATTCCATCAATTCAATATCAGATACATTTTTAAAATTTATTGACAAATTTATAAAGAAACTAAAGAACTTAAAAGATATAGATAGGCTTAAAGGATACCAGCTAAGTTTATACAATTGTTTTCAAGTAAAAGCAATAAGATTGTCCTTACCCCTCTACTTTTAATACTGTTTTGTGCATTTTATCCTTCTAGGTTGTATATGTCGAGGATATCACATCTGATCAGAAGAAAAAAAGATCAAGATGAAAAGAACCAAAATGTGAATATGCAGTTATAAAATTAAAATTAAAGTAAATACTATTTTGTACAATCTCTGGGGGAAGAAACTATTTGCTCTGCTGATGGGGATTTATTTCCCTTTTCCTTATTTATAAGAAAGTGAAAGATACTTCACTGACATAGAATTTGATAGTTTCAGGAACATCAGAGTAGATAGCAATGAGTACAAAGTAAACAAAAAAAGGCAACTCTTATCTATTTTTCTACCAGTATACTATTATTTATACTTTTACTTCTGGTACCACTAGTACTATAATGACAATGAAGGAAACTACTACTACTACGACTACCATAATGACCTCATAATAATAACAATGTAAATCAAGCAATAACTTTATACCAGGCAATGTGTTAAACACTTTACATACATCTTATTTAATTCCCACAACAATACTCAGAGGCAGATACTATTGTTAGCCCTAACTTACAGAGGAAGACATTCTAAGGCACACAGCAGCTGCAGTCTGCCTCACTGAAGTTTATCCAGGGCCTGAGCCTGCTGAAGTCAGTTGGTGAAGCAAGAGAAGACAGGCAGAGTAAGATGGAAGAGTAGGACTCTCCAGCGCCCATCCCTCAATAGAAATATCAATATGAACAACTATCTGCACATGAAAAAAACCTTCAAAAGACTCAGGAAACCAGGTGAGAAATTACTACACCTGGTTTTGCATAATAATTTAAAAGATGCATTAAAGAGGGTAGACAGGAAACTTTTACATTACCTACATCACCCCTCCCCCAACCTCAGACAGCACAGCACTGAGTTAGACACCATTTGCTGAAGGAGAGAGAAGTAAGCATGAGACTTTGCCTTGGAATCCAGTGTCAGGTCTACCACAAAAAAGTCCAGCACCAGGCAGAACCCCATGTCCCCTTGTTCTTAGACCAAACTGAGGATCAGACTTCTATTTCTCGTGGCCCAGTAAAGAGATGCAAATGAACTGCGGAGGAAGAGAGTTTTCATTTCTGCAAACGGTTACAGGGAGAAGGCCTGGAAATTATCGCCAGACCAACTTAAAACTAGAGCGTTTTCAGGAGCTTATATACCTTCTGAGATATATGTCTACGTGTAAGTATCCATTCATCTAAAGACATAAGTGTTTAACTTATTTTAATCTATAACTAAGGTCGGCATCCTGAATACCTTCCTCTGAAGCCTCAGTAAATTTACTTAATCTAAATGGGTCCAGGTGCTGGGGTGATTACCCTTATCTTGTCTCCTGCTGAATCATGGAGGTTTGGGGAGTTTGGGGAGTGCCTTCAGATCCCCAATAAACTTGTCTGTGGAGGCCTGGGGAGTTTCTGAAGTCCAACAGTAAAACTCATTTAATCCTAAATGGGTCCTGTTAATAATTCTTTCATTTTTTTGTCATGCTTTAATGCCCAGGAAAGGCCTAGGCAAAACCTTTGGTGAGCTTGAGGTCACTGGCTTTTAATATTTAACTTAGCCACTCAGTCAGTACTGAAACAGTTGTTAAGGAGGCCTGTGTTAGTGAGACCTGGCCTGCCACACCCTAACACTAGGCCAATACCCTGAACAGAACCTCTATACCTGGCACGGTGCCAGACAAGAACCAACAATCCCAGCAGTGGAGGACTGAAGTCCTGGGCCATAGGCCTGCCAGCCAACTCCAACTGCCTTGAGTCCCAAATAAACCTCAGCAGCAGGCAGTCCATAGCTTTTGCAGGCTTTTAGGTGTGCACCAGAGACACATATAAGCCTGTGGCCCTGGCAGAATGGATTTGAGTTCTGGCTTGCATCACTGCTGGCAAACTACAGCAGTCTTGGGCTCTGAATTAAACTCATCAAAATGTATGTCATAGCTCCCATGGACCTTAGGCATGCCCTCTTGCCAGATGGGCACACATGGCCCTGGTGGAATAGACTAAAATTCTGGCCCACGTTACGACTTGCAAACTATAGAAGCCTTGAATCCTAAATAAAACTCAGTGGTGAGCAGGCTGTAGTTGCTATGGTCCAGCCCTAGGTGTGAAAGACAAACAAGTCTTCAGACCTCAAAATCACTAAGCCAAAGGGAAAAGTCCGGTTCGGAACTGTGTTAGGCAAACCTGCAGCACATTTTATTCCTAAATAGGATAGCTACAAAGATAAAAAACAAACAAACAAAAAAGCTGCATACCTCC
This sequence comes from Macaca mulatta, assembly GCF_049350105.2. Classification (NCBI taxonomy): domain Eukaryota; kingdom Metazoa; phylum Chordata; class Mammalia; order Primates; family Cercopithecidae; genus Macaca; species Macaca mulatta. The sequence continues at coordinate 85,842,230 of NC_133426.1, forward strand.
TTCACAATTTGTTCACAAAGGAATTTCTTATGGGCCTCAAGATCTTTACCCTAAAACAGTTTTTTTTCACTTCAACCTGGCAATGAAAATTAATAACTTATCTTCACAGGTGCAGGACAAAGGAGGACAGACCACAGTCAACCCTCTGCTCACCTGAGAAAAAGTGCTTATCTAATTGCTGCTTCGGCCCTATTGTTTATGTAAAATTGCTGATTCATTTGTCTATTTTGGCTTTTGTTGCCTTTGCTTTTGGTGTTTTAGTCATGAAATAGTTGCCCATGCCTATGTCCTGAATGATATTGCCTAGGTTTTCTTCTAGGTTTTTTTTTTTTTTTTTTTTTTTTTGGTTTTAGGTCTTACATTTAAGTCTTTAATCCATCTTGAGTTAATTTTTGTATATGGTGTAAGGAAGGGATCCAGTTTCAGCTTTCTGTATATGGCTAGCCAGATTTCCCAACACCATTTATTAAAGAGGGAATCCATTGGGATCTAATTAAACTAAAGAGCTTCGGCACAGCAAAGGAAACTATCACCAGAATGAACAGGCAACCTACAGAATGGGAGAAAATTGCTGCAATCTATCCATTGCTGCAAAATATCCTGACAAAGAGCTACAAAATATCCAGAATCTACAAAGAACTTAAACAAATTTACAAGAAAAAAAAACCATCAAAAAGTGGGCAAATGATATGAACAGATACTTCTCAAAAGAAAACATTTATGCAGCCAACAAACATAGGGAAAAAATGTTCATCATCACTGGTCATTAGAGAAATACAAAACAAAACCACAATGTGATGCCATTTCATGCCAGTTAGAATGGTGAGCCTTAAAAAGTCAGGAAGTAACAGATGCTGGAGAGGATGTGGAGAGATAGGAACGCTTTTACACTGTTGGTGGGAGTGTAAATTAGTTCAACCATTGTGGAAGACAGTGTGGTAATTTCTCAAGGATCTAGAACTAGAAATACCATTTGACCCAGCAATCCCATTACAGGGTATATACCCAAAGGATTATAAATCATTCTACTATGAAGACACATGCACACATATGTTTATTGTGGCACTGTTCACAATAGCAAAGACTTGGAACCAACTCAAATTCTCATCAATGATAGACCAGATAAAGAAAATGTGGCACAGATACACCACGTAATACTATGTAGCCATAAAAATGATGAATTCATGTCCTGTGCAGGGACACGGATGAAGCTGGAAACCATCATTCTCAGCAAAGTAACACAAGAACAGAAAACCAAACACTGCATGTTCTCACTCATAAGTGGGAGCTGAACAATGAGAACACATGGACACAGGGAGGGGAACATCCCACACCAGGGCCTAGTGGGGGGTGGGGGGCTAGGGGAGGTATAGCATTAGGAGAAATACCTAATGTAGATGATGATTTGATGGGTGCAGCAAACCACCATGTCATGTGTATACCTAGGTAACAAACCTGCACATTGTGCACATGTACCCCAGCTCTTAAAGTATAATAATAAAAAAAAAGCCAAAAAGAAATGCAGATTCACTACGCCTGTCTGAAGCATAAGTCACTATTCCTTTATGCCACCTCACGTGTAAATTGTGTATTCAGTGAAAGGTTAATGACCGTATTCGGTGAAAAGCTAATGACAGACTCAAAAGAATGCAACTATTTATCTCTTATCCAACTTTCAGTTGTGCTGCCTTTCAGGACAGAACAAATGTACAGGTTATACATATTGATTGATGTCTCATGTCTCCCTAAAATGTATAAAATCGAGCTACACTCTGACTACCTTAGGCACGTGTCTTCAAGATCTCCTGAGGCTGTGTCACAGGTACATCTTTAACTTTGGCAAAATAAACTTTCTAAACTGATTGAGACCTGTCTCAGATACTTTTGAGTTCACAAATCCATTACTATAAAGGAATTCTGAGTGGAGGTTCCCCTGATCTTTCACAAATCTCCTATTTGTGCTTGGTACCAGTTTTAGCTATCCTTATGACTCAAACCAATAGGACAATTTGCTGAGTCCTGGGAGCTCCCCACTTCTAGAGAGTCCCTAATCTCCCAAAATTTGGTTGATATGTAAAGTTTATTTTGCTGTACAACTACTTTTTTAGAGTTTTAATTGCTTCCAACAAGGAAGGCAAGTTTTCCCGCTTCCATGTTAATGTAGAGCAGGTAACTCCTTTCTGGAGTTTCAGTTAATTTCCAACAGGAAAGGCGAGTTTGAGACTTTTGTTCCCTGCTTCTAAGATGGTAGAGAGAAGTCTTGAGCCAAGGCCTGATTCCTAGTAAGAGGTAAAGCCCGCTGGGCTTCTGGGTTGGGTGAGGACTTGGAGAAGCTTTCTGTCTAGCTAAAGGATTGTAAACACACCAGTCAGCACTCTGTGTCTAGCTAAAGGTTTGTAAGTGCACCAATCAGCATTCTGTGTCTAGCTAAAGGTTTGTAAATGCACCAATCAGCATTCTGTAAAATGGACCCATCAGCCCTCTGTAAAAGGGACCAATCAGCAGGACGTGGGTGGGGCCAAGTAAGGGAATAAAAGCTGGCCACCTAAGCCTGCAGTGGCAACCCACTGGGGTCCCCTTCCATGCTGTGGAAGCTTCGTTCTTTCGTTCTTCACAATAAATCTTGCTGCTGCTTACTCTATGGGTCTGCACTACCTTTAAGAGCTGTAACACTCACTGTGAAGGTCTACAGCTTCACTTCTTAAGTCGGTGAGACCATGAACCCACCCAGAGGGGCAAACAACTCTGGACGTGCCACCCAAGAGCTGTAACACTCACTGTGAACGTCTGTGGCTTCACTCCTGAAGTCACTGAGACCACGAACCCACTGGAAGGAAGAAACTCTGGAGACATCTGAACATCTGAAGGAACAAACTTCGGACACACCATCTTTAAGAACTATAACACTCAAAACGAGTGTCCGTGGCCTCATTCTTGAAGTCAGCGAGACCAAGAACCCACCCGAAGGAATCAATCAATTCCAGACACACTAGCTATGTAGCTGAATTTGGGTTTTAATCTTCAAAATTCTTTTTAAATATTAAAAATTAAAATTGACAACCAGCTGGTCTTAGTTTTCCCTTATTATTAGGGTGCTCAGTAATCCTATAAATTGTGCAATGATTTGTTTTGCTTAACATTTTTGTTGCTGTTTCTGTTTCTGTTGTGGTTTCAGTCTTTGTACTATTGGGTTTGACCAACTTTATTCAGCTTGGTCAAATCCAAAGGAGATTTCCAAATTATGGGGAACAAGGCTTCTGAATTGGCATAATTCTTGCAACTGATAATAAAAAAGGAAAAGAGAAAATGACCATCAAAAAGAAGATAAAGGAAAGATTTTTACTACCTAGAAGTCTTTGTTTACATAACAAGGCCACCTTTTCATTAGCCAAGCCAAACTGAAAGAGCAATGGCTGTTGCCTGACCTAAGACGCAGTTCTGTTGCTAAGGTTCTGCTCCTTTTTTCCACCATCACATCCTGGGTTTGGTTTCTAAATAAAGTCCTTTCTGGATGTATATTTAAGTTACTTTTGAAATATCAGCAATTTGTCCCAGCTAAAATACTGTAATGGGATTTTATTTATTTATTTATTTATTGAGACGGAGTCTTAGTCTGTTACCCAGGCTGTAGTCCAGTGAAGTGATCTGGGCTCACTACAGCCTCTGCCTCCTGGGTTCAAGCGATTCTTATGCCTCATCCTCTTGAGTAGCTGGGACGACAAGCACACACCACCATGCCCAACTAACTTCTGTATTTTTAGTAGAGATGGGGTTTCATTGTGTTGGCCCGGCTGGTCTCAAACTCTTGACCTCAAGTGATTCACCCACTTCAGCCTCCCGAAGATCTGGGATTACAGGTGAGAACCACTATACCCAGTCTAAAATGACTTTTTAAAAGGAGTTCAATGGTTAAAAGGCAGCTTAATTAAAAGCTAATATACAAGGTGTGTGTACGTATTTTTATTTTTTACAGTCTTTATGCTTTTTTTTTTTTTCTTTCTCTCTCATAGAACATTGTTCTTTTTTGAGAAAAAGGTTTTTTTAAAAATCCTTTAGGGTTGACTGAATTCTGTTTTCTCCATTGCTGTTGACTTTCTCTTCTTTGTCTTGCCACCCTCAGCTGCATGAAGAATCTAAAGTAGTTTCTAACAGCACGGGATTTCTTAAAGAAAATAGAGAAGGTGCCAAACTCTGTTCTGGGGAGAAACCTCTGTTTTTCATTATGGAACCCCAAAAGTGTAAACAGACAAATTACTTTCAAATTTTAAACTGCTTGTTTCTGCATTGTTACCTGCTTTGTTTTTACTGAAATAGTTATTACAACAGAGACTACTCTTGGGTGCTTAAAATAAGAAAGAATGTAGTTTAGACACTTAGAGAAATGTCCTTTTTTTTTTTTTTTTAAGTACACTGTAAAAGCATCATGTGGTCTAGCCTGAGGATAATTCTCTCTTTTTGGAGGTTCAGGATTCAGTGTGGACTTAGCCCAGTGGCCAGAGGTCCAGATAAAAGATAGAGACTAAATTTAGAACTACGTATCTAAATAAAATTGGTCCCTTATACAATTCTTTGATAGATTTCTATAATTTTATGTCTGATTTGGCATCCATTTTTAAACTCCCTCTAGCACAGGAGATTCTGTACTTTGAGATGTAAATTTTGCCATCTGATTTTTCACCTAAGAGTTCCTTTAATGTGCAAATTCAGGGACAACTGCCTAAGATAATGAAACAGGTTATCAAGAAATTGAAAGTCTAAGATAAGAAGAAGAAAGGGGTTTTATGAATCGATAAGATCTACTTTTATCCACATGTCTAATATGAGTATGTATTTATATGTCATATATAATGTTTCACTACTAAAACTATATTTTAGGACTCTAATTAATTGGCTTAAAGAAAACAAGTCTTTTAGTAAAATAATTTGTCAGAATAAAATAGAGACTCTAAGCCAAATGCTTTTCAAGTTCATGTGATTTAAGTAAATCTTTAATGATAAACTGGTTATAAAAGTATTGGTAAAATGGAATTAGAAATGGCTTCAGAATTGTCAACATGTATTATCGTTTAGATTTATTGGTCAAGTAGTTTTATATTCCTCTTGGCTAGATATAAAAATTGAGCAAGAGGGTTATGAAACCATGAATGCAGACCAAAAGGTAATTATCTTTATTTGTGTAAAAATTTATAAATGAGTATTTAATATTGTTTGTTTTTTGAAAACTGCTAAATCTTGAGTTATTGGCACAAAAGAAACAAACCCACTTATCTAATCTTAAGGATTTTACTTAGGAAAACCTGAAATTCACAGACTACAAAAGTAATTAACAGGAATATAACCTTAAATGATAACTATGAGAGTTTTCATAAGTAATCTGAGTAAACTATTTTAAAAATTGATTAATTAGGTAAATGTAATGAAATAAATGCTTGTAAATAAACTTGTCATATAATTTAGAATACAAAGTTATATTAAGTTAAATAATAGATACTAATTGAATGTCTGGTTCATTTTCTTTTTTCAAAAAAATAGAGAAAAAAAATTTCTAAAACATATGTTCCTATTTATAAGAAAATAATTTTCATCTAATTCAAAAGTTATTTAAAAGTTGTTTATGAAATGATGTGAAAATAACCAGTAAAAAAGACCAATAAAAAAATGTTATAAGTATAAAGAGGTGTTTTTGGCAAGAAAACTAAAAGAATATAATTTTATATGAGAAAGAATCTTCTATAGTAAGTTTTTGTCCTAAAATAAAATAACCAGTTATTTAGGGAAAAGGGATGTTGAGGACAACCCAGAAAGTCCAAGCATGTCAGGAATTGTCTGTGTAAATTGTAATAAAGTTTGTACAAAGAAGATTTATAACAAAGAAAACTTTATGTGATCAAGTTGTCTGTAATTAAAGGGAAATTATTCACAATGTTATTCTAGAGATTGTGTATTGATATTTTAAAAAAATTATACACTAAAGAATTGGCTAGAACAACAAAGTTTTCTTAAAGTATTAATTTATTCTTAATAAAATTACAACAAGTTTTAATTTCTTTTAACCCAAAGTTCAACTTTTATTGCATCTCACTGTTTACAGCTTTCTCTCCTCTTTGGAAAGGCCTAAGATACTCCATCCTTCAACTCATTTTCAGCTCCTGCAGTTTTTTCCCCTCAGGTTCTAAGGGTTCATTGTTACCTGATGCTAAAAATGTTTTATATTAAAGGCTTAAAAGAAATGTTTTCTTCCAATATAACATTCTGTGCTCTTGGCTTTAAATTGCTTTGTGAATCCAATTTTTTTTACTCATTACCAGGAAATACTCTTTCTATGTCTAACTAATACAAGTACCCTTTCCTTTAGGTTTGGCTTGCCAGTCAAACCTAATGGACTCTCTGTAGGGAATAGCAATCTCACTGCAAACGTAGTTTTTCTTTTACATTTTGGTAACTGACCTAACAGACAGATTTTATATTTCATCAAATTGATTCTTATGTCACAGTTATTAAGTTGTGATTTGCCTAGAAAAAAGTGAGATTATTGTTTTTAAATTAAGCCTATTATATCTATTATATACATGTAACTTTCTGTATTTGCTTTTAAAGTTATTGTACCATTTGGTTACAGGGCTTTGACTCCTGGGTCTAAAAAGGATACCAAGTCAAATTAAATCTTAAACACTGACAGCAGCTAAAGTATCATCTTCAGACTCAGTAGAAGATGCTAATAAAAATAAATGGCATTCACGAGTCACAGGGCCAGAAATTAAAACTATTCAATTACTCAAGGTCCAGGGACTGTCATGTAAGAGGTGGGCATATGAGATTGCAAGGGCTGATTTTGAGAGATAAAAATTAGTTCAGTTTCTCTACCAATTAACTATTAATGTTCAAGGTGCACTGATTAAAGACCAGCATCTGGGCCCCTGTGTCAGATTAATAAGTTTTTCTTTGACCATTAATCCACTTCAGAATAAAAATAATTCTATAGCTTAAAAAAGGTTTATGGAAATTACATCTTATGGTCAGGATGATTAAAATTTAATTGATTTGTTTATGAAATTTTGAGAGAGAGATTTAATTGGCCTCATGCTATCTGTATTAGGGCTTTTGGGGAGGAAATTAAATCTCCTCTCTCAAAGAATAAGGTTTTTTCTTTTAAAATATTTGAGTTATCACTTTGGCTAAATGAATGACTCATTTTACAATGACTTGCTATACTATTATAATATCCAGGATTTTAAAATTTTTACATTTCACAAGCTTTCTAAAATCAAATTCCAACTTCAGTGTTCATGATTTTTTTGATATTAGACCTCTTGAAGTCCAAAAAGGATATATTCACCTTATTTGATATAAACATTCACACAGGAAGTATTATCAAGTATGAAATGGTGTTTAACCTTCTTTGAATTGTATTTATATAAATGAGAATTTAGTATGCATTTCAAAATTGTTTGAGATTCCTGTGATTCTGATATCTTAGTATATATTATCCATAGTAATTATGATTATTATAAAAATTGTTGTATGCCACAGACGTGATCAAATTTTCTTGTTATTTGTGTCTTTAACCATAACTGTTCTAAGACTCTTGTCATCCACAGCTGTTTTATTTTTATCCTTTTCAAAGGATAAAAATAGGTGGTTTACATAAAATGAAATTTGAAACTCTGACACATGCTCTTGAATGCAGATATCTGATACTTTTGGAGGTTATGACATTAAAATAGAGGGAAGTCTTCCAAGACTCTCATAGACAGCTAATGTGTTCATAAACATCAAGCAGATCAGGAGTTAATTACATAGACTGAACATGTGAAAGATTGAAATAATCCTTTTATGACTGTGTTTGAAATATTGCTAATTTTTTTTTCTCAGTCCATAAAATGCTTTTTCTTTTGAGTTATGTACAGCTTCTAACAATTGGGTAAAATACACTCCTGTGAGCAAAGTTGGAGCATTTTTTTTCTCTCTACTTGATTTCTCAAGAATATGAAAACTATTTGTAAGTATACTTAGTTTGTATGAATATAGTTATTTGCATAAGTTTAATAAGAATCTGTTTTCTTTTGTAACAGGACACTATTGGAAACACTGCTTATTTTGCCAAAACTCTGACTGGCATGACATATTTTCAGACTGCTTTAAGAAATCAAATTTCACTTATATAGCCAATGAAAGACCCTTGGGAAAACCTGTCTCCTACATTGTCTTTGCAGTCCCTGTACAGGGTTCCTTACCTGCTGTAAGTACAGAATGTTACTTTCTAACTGACCTAGGGGCCCTAAATTATCTTAGGACTTCAGGGTGAGGAATGCACCCAATTAATTCAGGTATTTATAGGCACAGATAAATCTTTGGTGGGCTCAAGGCTTTAAAGTCTGATCTGAGGGTTAGATTTTAATGGAATAAAGGTCCAGTAAAGCCAATGTTTTTGAAGCCTATATAAATTTATTTATTTATTTATTTATTTATTTATTTATTTATTCATTTATTCATTTTTCAAGATGGTTGATTTAAAAATTTTATATCATACCTCTCTCACTTGGAAGGACAAAATAGTGGGTAACAAATCACATTGTGAACTTTTTCTCAAGAAGTAATACAGGAACTGAATAAAAAAACTGAAGGAAATCATAGACCCTTGAAAGAAGCAGGAGTCTACAGCATATACTGTGACTCAGTCGAAGGGCTATGAGTCCCTGGAGTGTGAGAGGGAAAGAATTTACCTCCAGGATACACAACCCTACTGGGGAGCCAAAAAGTCCAGGCCACCAGGGAAAGTACTAACCCCACTGAGCACAGGAACCAACTTGGGGAGAGTTGTGAAATATAAAAGTAGGAGCATTTAAGGGAAGACACTTGCATGCATTCTCAGATTCCAGCACAAACTGAAGGCAGTCTTTCCGTACTGTCCCTCATAGGAAGCCTTGCAGAGGAAAATCAAAAAGTTCAGGCGGTATCCCAGGTTTAAAGAAACTCCCAATGGACTTTTACAGTATAACCTCAGGTGGGGTCAAACTCCTTTCACCAGGGCTGGGATGGGGAAGAATGCAGGAGTCCCAAATGCAAGAGTTGCAGGTACAAAAGCCAGGTGCAAGCTTTGCAGGTGACATGGAGGTGTGTGGCCTGAAAGCTGTGGTTTCTAGCTCTGCAGGGAAAGCTGGCAGTTTCAAATTTGGATTACAGGCGAACTGGAACTCAGCTCGCTGCTGCCAGTAGAACACTGTGGAGTGGATCTGACTCTCCAAGTGTGTGAGAACTGTGTGGGGCTTACCACCACCTGCTACTCCCCACTTCCTACGTCAACTCTTCTGTGCAGCAGAGGCAGCAATGCTTTCCTCTGGAACGTGAACCAAGTATCCTGAAACCTGCTCCAATCCCCCAATACCCACAGGGGGCTACTGCTTGCTCTGCGTTTGAAGACTCAGAACACAAACACACCTGAACGAGCCCTGACTTGGCTTTGCCCTGCCACCCAACTTGGTAGTTTAACACAAAAGGCAGAATCTCTTGGGAGCTATATAGCCCTGCCCATTGCCTGAGAAAAGGAGTACCCTCTATTCTGCTAGACAACATAAGGCAAACAAACATCCCATTGCTACTACTGCAGCTGGTTCTCTTTTTCAAGCACCACCTCCTGGCTAAAGGCCAACCAACACAATTTATTACAGTATCTCCTGGTAGAATAACACTGAACCCAGAATGGAGAAAATGGCTGTGTGATCTCAGCTATCACCACTGCCTGCACCACTCTGGCTAGCCAGGAGGTTCTGAATATGTCCAAGTGACCAGTTCCTTATTACAACAACCAACCTTCAAGAAAGCCAACACAGTATGGCTATCAATAACCAAGGAATTTCACAGAATCTGTGTCACTCCCTTGCCACCCCCCCCCCCCATAAGAGCTGCTACTCACTGCTGGAAAACTTTTGCAGAGATCACATCATTGGATCCCTTGCAGACATTCTAGAATACCAGCCTGGAGTGTGGCAACTTCACTGGGCACCTGACCCAGAGGAGCAACAACATTTACAGTAGTCTGGCTCCCAGGGACTCTCACTCCTAGGGGAAGGGGGAGTGCACCACATCAAGAGAACACCCTGAAAGACAAAAGAATCTGGATAGCAGGCCTTGAGCACGAGATTCTCCTGATGGTAGGAAGCTTCTTTCTGCAGAGGCACAGGTACAGTGCTGGGCTTAGCAGGTTAAGTCTTCAGCCCAGTCCCACAAGTCAGCCATTCCTGGTGTACAATAAGGGTTTTGAAAAAGATTATGTCTTTCACCCTTGTCACTGTAGGCACAGTTGGGACTTCTCCCATGGAAGCTTGCCATGGATGCAACTATAAACAGCCTTTCTGGAACACATCGGGGTGACTGCATCCCCACAGGAGGAGCTTCCTCTAGGCTCTGGCTTCGATGAGGTACAGAGTCACAATTCCTCTGTATTTGTAACATCAACATTCCTACAGATGAAAAGAGGTACCTGTATAATCTGAGTAGCCAAAGCACAGGGACAGGAGTGTGTCTGAGAGACAGATAACTTTCCTGCTAACCTAGTAGTGGAGCTGACATGGCCCCAACCCTTCTCCTTGATACTACTTTTGTGCAACACACTGAGAGTTCCTCCAGCCACCTCTGTCAAGGCCGGGACCTCATTAACCCACCTGCTTTAGCTACAACTGGTTCCTACCCAGGGACAACTCCCCTACTGGCCTGAAGCCTAAACCATCAAACCAGTAAATAAATTACTGAGAAAAACAGTTAAATGAAAATTACACACCATGGGGGAAATAAATACATAAAAAGTACACACCATGGGGACCTCTACCATTCCAACCCCATAGGAAATAGTGAACTTGCTTACACACCAAACACATTGCTACTAAAACCAGCATATGAAAGAGCCAACATACAAAGATTTCCTATAATGATGAAACTCTTACAGACTCTTTCTCACTGAAAACACCAAGAACCACATTAGACTATAATTATCTATAAGCATTACAATCTCATCCTTAAAGAAAAACAATTAAAAAACAGACAAAATAAGCACAGTACAATAAAACATGCATTCAAGAATAATTAGAAGAAATAGTCTATCCACATGAGAAGAAACCAGAAAAAGAACTCTGGTAAAATGACAAAACAGAGTGCTATAACTCACACAAAAAATCACACTAGCTCTCCAGCAATGGACTCAAAACAAGAGGAAATCTTTGAAATATCAGATAAGAAATTAAGAAGATCACTTATGAAGCTACTACAGGAGATATCAGAGAAATATGAAAACTATCATAACGAATTTAAAAAAGTAATTCAGGGTATGAATGAGAAATTTTCCGGAAAGATAGATATCATTGAGAAAATTCAATCAAACTTCTGGAAATAAAAGATACACTGAGGGACACACTAAGTCCACTGTTGAGATGGATTTAGCAGATACACTGAGAGAACTACAAAATGCAGGGGAAAGTTCTAAAAATATACTAGAACAAATAGAAGAAAGAATTTCAGGGCTTGAAGAAAAGGTTTTGTATTAACTTAATCAAGCAAATATAACAAAAAATAAAAAGAAATGAACAAAATCAGCAAGAAATATGGGATTATATAAAATGGCTAAACCTAAGAATAATTAGCATTCATGAGGGAGAAAAGAAAATAATAAGTCTGAAAAGCGTATTTGAAGAAATAATTGAAAAAATGTCCCCATCTTGGATATAAATTAGGTATCCAAACACAAAAATTTCAAAGAATTCCCAAAAAATGTATTGCAGAAAGATTTTCTCCAAGACATATAGTCATCAGGATTTCTAAAGTCAACATGACAGAAATAATACTAAGAGCAGTAAGATAAAAGCATCAGGTAACCTACAAAGGAAACACCATCAGATGTCAGCAGACTTCACAGCAGAAATCTTACAAGTCAGAAAGCATTAGGGTCTTACCCTCAACATCCTCAAATAGAGAAATTATCAGCCAATAGTTTTGTATCCTGTAAAACTAAGTTTCATTAATGAAGGAGAAATAAATTCACTTTGAGAAAACAAATGCTGAGGAAACTTGTCACTACCAAACCAGTACTACAAAAAATGCTAAAAAAAATTCTAAACCTTGAAACAATAGCACGTTATGCTACAAAATAGAACATCTTGAAGGCTTGAAACCCACAGAGCCTATAAAATAACACAATAAAATAGCTAGGTAACAATTAACTTGATAAAGAGAACAGAGTCTCACATCTCAATATTAACATTGAATGTAAATTGCCTAAATGCTCCACAGAATGCCATCATGATAAATAAAAAAACTAAAATCCAAATATCTGCTGTCCTCAAGAGACTCACCTCATATGAAAGGATTCATATAAACTCAAGGTAAAAGGGTGAAAAAAGATTCCATGTAAACGGAAACTAAAAACAAACAGGAGTAGCTACTCTTATATCAGAACAGACTTCAAAGCAACAACAATGAAAAAGACAGAGGTGGTTACTATATATGATAAAAAGAACAATTCAGCAAGAAGATACTGCATTTTAAAATTTATATGCACCCAAACTGGAACTCCTAGATTCATAAAACTATTCTATTAGACCTAATAAATGAAATAGATAGCAAAACAATAATAGTGAAACTCAATACACCACTAAAAGCACTAGACAGATGTTAGAAAAAGTCAACAGAGAAACAATGAACTTAAATGATATGCTAGAATTAATGGACTTATCAGATATTTACAGAACATTTTTCCCAACAACTGCAGAATATACATTATTCTTATCAACAAATGGAACATTCTCCAGGATAGACAATATAATAGACCACAAAACAAGTCTTAATAACTTAAAAAAATCAATATCATATCAAGCATCTTCTCAGACCACAGCAGAATAAAACTAGAAATTAGCTCCAAAAGGAACCCTCAAAATTATACAAATTCATAGAAATTAAATAATGTGATCCTGAATAATATCTGGGTTAACAATAAAATTGCAATGAAAATTCAAAAATTTTTTGAATTGAGTAATAATGACACAAGTTATCAAAACCTCTGGGATACAGCAAAATAATTACTAAGGGAGAAGTTTATAGCACTAAATACCCACATCAAAAAGTCTAAGAGAGCAAAAATTAAAGCCTAATGTCATACTTCAAGGAACTGTAGAAACAAGAACAAACTAAACTTAAAACCAGAAGAAGGAAAGAAATAAAGATCAGAACAGAACTAAATAAATTCAAACAAAAAGCAGAAAAGATCAATAAAACAAAAATCTGGTTCCTTGAGGACTCGGAGCAAGATGGCTGAATAGGAACAGCTCCAGTCTCTAGCTCCCAGTGCGAGCGACACAGAAGACGGGTGATTTCTGCATTTTCAACTGAGGTACCAGGTTCATCTCACCGCGGAGTGCCAGACAATCAGTGCTGGTCAGCTGGTGCAGCCCAACCAGCTAGAGCTGAAGCAGGGCAGGGCATTGCCTCACCTGGGAAGTGTAAGAGGAAAAGGAATCCCTTTTCCTTGCCAGGGGAACTGAGACACACAACACCTGGAAAATTGGGTAACTCTCACCCCAATATTGCACTTTACTAAGGGTCTTAGCAAAGAGCACACCAGGAGATTATATCCCACACCTGGCTGGGAGGGTCCCACACCCAGGGAGCCTCCCTCATTGCTAGCACAGCAGTCTGCGATCTTGCGGCAAGGCAGCAGCGAGGCTGGGGGAGGGGCGCTGGCCATTACTGAGGCATAAGTAGATAAAGCGGCTGGGAACCTCGAACTGGGTGGAGCCCAAAGCAGCAGAAGGAGGCCTGCCTGTCTCTGTAGACTTCACCTCTGGGGACAGGGCATAGCTAAACAAAAAGCAGCAGAAACCTCTTCATATGCAAATGATCATGTCTGACAGCTTTGAAGAGAGCAGTGGATCTCCCAACATGGAGGTTGAGATCAGAAAATAGAGGTTGATATCTAAGAACAGACAGACTGTCTGCTCAAGTGGGTCCCTGACCCCTGAGTAGCCTAACTGGGAGACATCCCCCACTAGGGACAGACTGACACCCCACACCTCACACGGCAGAGTACACCCCTGAGACAAAGCTTCCAAAGCAAGAATCAGACAGGTACACTCACTGTTCAGCAATATTCTATCTTCTGCAGCCTCCGCTGCTGATACCCAGGCAAACAGGGTCTGGAGTGGACCTCAAGCAATCTCCAACAGACCTACAGCTGAGGGTCTTGACTGTTAGAAGGAAAACTAACAAACAGAAAGGGGACCCACACCAAAACCCCATCAGTAGGTCACCATCATCAAAGACCAGAGGCAGATAAAACCACAAAAATGGGGGAAAAGCAGGGCAGAAAAGCTGGAAATTCAAAAAATAAGAGTGCCTCTCCCCCTCCAAAGGAAAACAGCTCATTGCCAGCAATGGATCAAAGTTGGATGAAGAATGACTTTGACGAGTTGAGAGAAGAAGGCTTCAGTCCATCAAACTTCTCAGAGCTAAAAGAGGAATTATGTACCCAGTGCAAAGAAACTAAAAATCTTGAAAAAAGAATGGAAGAATGGATAACTAGTATAATCAATGCAGACAAGACCACAAACGAACTGACAGAGATAAAAACCATGACATGAGAAATACATGACAAATGCATAAGCTTCAGTAACTGACTCGATCAACTGGAAGAAAGAGTATCAGCGATTGAGGATCAAATGAATGAAATGAAGAGAGAAGAGAAGACTAAAGAAAAAGGAAGAAAAATAAACGAACAAAGCCTTCAAGAAGTATGGGATTATGTGAAAAGACCAAATATATGTCTGATTGGGGTGCCTGAAAGTGAGGGGGAAAATGGAACCAACTTGGAAAACACTCTTCAGGATATCATCCAGGAGAACTTCCCCAACCTAGTAAGGCAGGCAAACATTCAAATTCAGGAAATACAGAGAATGCCACAAAGATACTCCTCGAGAACAGCAACTCCAACACACATAATTGTCAGATTCACCAAAGTTGAAATGAAGGAAAAAATGTTAAGGGCAGCTAGAGAGACAAGTCAGGTTACCCACAAAGGGAAGCCCATCAGACTAACAGCAGCCCTCTCAGCAGAAACTCTAAAAGCCAGAAGAGAGTGGGGGCCAATATTCAACATTCTTAAAGAAAAGAATTTTAAACCCAGAATTTCATATCCAGCCAAACTAAGTTTCATAAGTGAAGGAGAAATAAAATCCTTTACAGACAAGCAAATGCTTAGAGATTTTGTCACCCCCAGCCTGCCCTGCAAGTGACCCTGAAGGAAGCACGAAACATGGAAAGGAACAACTAGTACCAGCCATTGCAAAAACATGCCAAAATGAAAAGACTATCAATGCTAGGAAGAAACCGCATCAACTAACGAGCAAAATAACCAGCTAATATCACAATGACAGGATCAAGTTCACACATAACAATATTAACCTCAAAGGTAAATGGACTAAATGGTCCAATTAAAAGACACACACTGGCAAATTGGATAAAGAGTCAAGACCCATCAGTTTGCTGTATTCAGGAGACCCATCTCACATGCAGAGACACACATAGGCTCAAAATAAAGGGATGGAGGAAGATCTACCAAGCAAATGGAGAACAGAGAAAAGCAGGGGTTGCAATCCTAGTATCTGATAAAACAGACTTTAAACCATCAAAGATCAAAAGGGACAAAGAAGGCCATTACATAATGGTAAAGGGATCAATTCAACAGGAAGAGCTAACTATCCTAAATATATATGCAACCAATACAGGAGCACCCAGATTCATAAAGCAAGTCCTTAGAGACTTACAAAGAGACTTAGACTCCCATACAATAATAATGGGAGACTTCAACACTCCACTGTCAACATTAGACAGATCAACGAGACAGAAAGTTAACAAGGATATCCAGGAATTGAATGAAATTCTGCATCAAGCAGACCTAATAGACATCTACAGAACTCTCCACCCCAAATCGACAGAATATACATTCTTCTCAGCACCACATCACACTTACTCCAAAACTGATCACATAATTGGAAGTAAAGCACTCCTCAGCAAATGCACAAGAACAGAAATTATAACAAACTGTCTCTCACACCACAGTGCAATCAAACTAGAACTCAGGACTAAGAAACTCAATCAAAGCGGCTCAACTACATGGAAACTGAACAACCTGCTCCTGAAAGACTACTAGGTACATAGCAAAATGAAGGCAGAAATAAAGATGTTCTTTGAAACCAATGAGAACAAAGATACCACATACCAGAATCTCTGGGACACATTTAAAGCAGTGTGTAGAGGGAAATTTATAGCACTAAATGCCCACAAGACAAAGCTGGAAAGATCTAAAATTGACACTCTAACATTACAATTAAAAGAACTACAGAGGCAAGAGCAAACACATTCAAAAGCCAGCAGAAGGCAAGAAATAATTAAGATCAGAGAAGAACTGAAGGAGATAGAGACACAAAAAACCATCCAAAAAACCAATGAATTCAGGAACTGATTTTTTGAAAAGATCAACAAAATTGATAGACCACTAGCAAGTCTAATAAAGAAGAAAAGAGAGAAGAATCAAATAGACACAATAAAAAATGATAAAGGGTATATCACCACCAATCCCACAAAAAATACAAACTACCATCAGAGAATACTATAAACACCTCTATGCAAATAAACTAGAAAATCTAGAAGACCTGGATATTTCCTTGGACACACACTCTCCCAAGACTAAACCAGGAAGAAGTTGAATCCTTGAATAGACCAATAGCAGGCTCTGAAATTGAGGCAATAATTAATAGCCTACCAACCAAAAAAAGTCCAGGACCAGATGGATTCACAGCTGAATTCGACCAGAGGTACAAGTAGGAGCTGATACCATTGCTTCTGAAACTATTCCAATCAATAGAAAAAGAGGGAATCCTCCCTAACTCATTTTATGAGGCCAACGTCATCCTGATACCAAGCCTAGCAGAGACATAACAAAAAAAGAATTTTAGTCCAATAACCTTGATGAACATTGATGCAAAAATCCTCAATAAAATACTGGCAAACCGGATCCAGCAGCACATCAAAAAGCTTATCCACCATGATCAAGTGGGCTTCATCCTGGGATGCAAGGCTGGTTCAAGATATGCAAATCAATAAACATAATCCAGCATATAAACAGAACCAAAGACAAAAACCACATGATAATCTCAGTAGGTGCAGAAAAGGCCTTTGACAAAATTCAACAGCCCTTCATGCTAAAAATGCTCAATAAATTCGGTATTGATGGAACGTACCTCAAAATAATAAGAGCTATTTATGACAAACCCACAACCAATATCATACTGAATGGGCAAAAACTGGAAAAATTCCCTTTGAAAACTGGCACAAGACAGGGATGCCCTCTCTCACCACTCCTATTCAACATAGTATTGGAAGTTCTGGCTAGGGCAGTTAGGCAAGAGAAGGAAATCAAGGGTATTCAGTTAGGAAAAGAAGAAGTCAAATTGTCCCTGTTTGCAGATGACATGATTGTATATTTAGAAAACCCCATTGTCTCAGCCCAAAATCTCCTTAAGCTGATAAGAAACTTCAGCAAAGTCTCAGGATACAAAATTAATGTGCAAAAATCACAAGCATTCTTATACACCAGTAACAGACAAACAGAGAGCCAAATCATGAATGAACTTCCATTCACAATTGCTTCAAAGAGAATAAAATACCTAGGAATCCAACTTACAAGGGATGTAAAGGACCTCTTCAAGGAGAACTACAAACCACTGCTCAGTGAAATCAAAGAGGACACAAACAAATGGAAGAACATACCATGCTCATGGATAGGAAGAATCAATATCGTGAAAATGGCCATACTGCCCAAGGTTATTTATAGATTCAATGCCATCCCCATCAAGCTACCAATGACTTTCTTCAGAGAATTGGAAAAAACTGCTTTAAATTTCATATGGAACCAAAAAAGAGCCCGCATCTCCAAGACAATCCTAAGTCAAAAGAACAAAGCTGGAGGCATCACGCTACCTGACTTCAAACTATACTACAAGGCTACAGTAACCAAAACAGCATGGTACTGGTACCAAAACAGAGATATAGACCAATGGAACAGAACAGAGTCCTCAGAAATAATACCACACATCTACAGCCATCTGATCTTTGACAAACCTGAGAGAAACAAGAAATGGGGAAAGGATTCCCTATTTAATAAATGGTGTTGGTAAAATTGGCAAGCCATAAGTAGAAAGCTGAAACTGGATCCTTTCCTTACTCCTTATACGAAAATTAATTCAAGATGGATTAGAGACTTAAATGTTAGACCTAATACCATAAAAATCCTAGAGGAAAACCTAGGTAGTACCATTCAGGACATAGGCATGGGCAAGGACTTCATGTCTAAAACACCAAAAGCAACGGCAGCAAAAGCCAAAATTGACAAATGGGATCTCATTAAACTAAAGAGCTTCTGCACAGCAAAAGAAACCACCATCAGAGTCAACAGGCAACCTACAGAATGGGAGAAAATTTTTGCAATCTACTCAGCTGACAAAGGGCTAATATCCAGAACCTACAAAGAACTCAAACAAATTTACAAGAAAAAAACAAACAACCCCATCAAAAAGTGGGCAAAGGATATGAACAGACATTTCTCAAAAGAAGATATTCATACAGCCAACAGACACATGAAAAAATGCTCATCATCACTGGCCATCAGAGAAATGCAAATCAAAACCACAATGAGATACCATCTCACACCAGTTAGAATGGCGATCATTAAAAAGTCAGGAAACAACAGGTGCTGGAGAGGATGTGGAGAAATAGGAACACTTTTACACTGTTGGTGGGATTGTAAACTAGTTCAACCATTATGGAAAACAGTATGGCGATTCCTCAAGGATCTAGAACTAGAAGTACCATATGACCCAGCCATCCCATTACTGGGGATATACCCAAAGGATTATAAATTATGCTGCTATAAGGACACATGCACACGTATGTTTATTGCAGCACTATTCACAATAGCAAAGACTTGGAATCGACCCAAATGTCCATCAGTGACAGATTGGATTAAGAAAATGTGGCACATATACACCATGGAATACTATGCAGCCATAAAAAAGGATGAGTTTGTGTCCTTTGTAGGGACATGGATGCAGCTGGAAACCATCATTCTTAGCAAACTATCACAAGAACAGAAAACCAAACACCGCATGTTCTCACTCATAGGTGGGAACTGAACAATGAGATCACTTGGACTCAGGAAGGGGAACATCACACACTGGGGCCTATCATGGGGAGGGGGGAGGGGGGAGGGATTGCATTGGGAGTTATACCTGATGTAAATGACGAGTTGATGGGTGCAGCACACCAACATGGCACAAGTATACATATGTAACAAAGCTGCACGTTATGCACATGTACCCTACAACTTAAAGTATAATAATAATAAATAAATTTAAAAAAAAAAGAGCACAATGGAATACTATACAGCCATAAAGAAGGATGAGTTTGTGTCCTTTGTAGGGACATGGATGCAGCTGGAAACCATCATTCTTAGCAAACTATCACAAGAACAGAAAACCAAACACCGCATGTTCTCAGTTATAGGTGGGAATTGAACAATGAGATCACTTGGTTTCGGGAAGGGGAACATCACACACTGGGACCTATTATCGGGATGGAGGAGGGGGGAGGGATGGCATTGGGAGTTATACCTGATGTAAATGATGAGTTGATGGATGCTGACGAGTTGATGGGTGCAGCACACCAACATGGCACAGGTATACATATGTTACAAACCTGCATGCTGTGCACATGTACCCTAGAACTTAAAGTATAATAATAATAATAATAATAATAATAATAATAAAGTTAAATCGATCTGGGCTGAATGCCCAGAAAAATTAAAAATTTAGTTTAACACTCCTGGAAAAAAAAAAAAATCTGGTTCCTTGAAAAAATAAACAAAATTGGTAGACCATTAGCTAGATTAACCAATAATAGAAAAGATGAAAATAAGCTCAATCAGAAATAAAATGGAAGACATTAAAACTGACACCACAGAAAGACAAAGATCATTCAAGACTACTATGAACACCTTTATGCACACAAACTAGTAAATCTAGCATATCTACGCCATGGAATACTATACAGTCATTAAAAGGAATGAGTTCATGTCCTTTTCAGGGACATGGATGAGGCTGGAAGCCATTATTCTCAACAAACTGACACAGGAAGAGAAAACCAAACACCATATTATCTCACTCATAAGTGGGATTTGGACACTGAGAACACATGGACACAGGGAAGAGAACATCACACACCAGGGCCTGTCAGGAGTTGGGGGTCAAGGAGAGGGAGAGCATTAGGACAAACACCTAAAACATGTGAGGCTTAAAACCTAGATGATGGGTTGATAGGTGCAGCAAACCACCATGGCACATGTATACCTATGTAACAAACCTGTACATTCTGTACTTATGTCCCATTACCTAAAGTAAAATTTAGAAAAAGGAAAATGGATAAATTCCTGGATTAAATTAGGAAAAAATAGAAACCTTGGACAGACCAATAATAAGCAATGAGATCAAATCAGTAATTTAAAAATTGCCAACAACCAAAAGGCCCAGGACTGGATAAATTCATGGTGGAATTCCACCAGATATTCAAAGATGTCTTGGCACCAAACCTCCTGAAAGTATTCCTAAAGATTGAGAAAGAAGGAATCCTTCCTAAATTATTCTATGGATGTAGTATCTCTCTGATACCAAACCAGAAAAGGACACAACAAAAAAGAAAACTACAGACGAATTTCCCTGATGAACATAGGTGCAAAAATCTTCAACAAAATACTATCCAATTGAATTCAACAGCACATCAAAAAGATAATTCATTATGATCAAGTGGGTTTTATCGCTAGGATGTAGGGGTGTTTTAACATGTTCAAGTAATAAATGTGGTAAAAACATACAAACAGGAGTACAACCAAAAACCATATGATCATCTCAAAAGATGCAGAAAAGCATTCAACAAAACCCAGCACTCCGTTATAATAAAATCTCTCAAGTAACTAAGATAGAGGAGACCTACACAAAAGTAATAAAAGCCATATATGACAAACCCACAACCAACATTATACTGAGTGGGGAAAAGTTGAAAGCATTCCCCATGACAACAGGAACAAGGCAAGGATGCGCACTTTCTCCACTTCTACTCAACATAATTTGGGAAGTACAATAAGAGCAATTAGGCAAGCAATAAAAAATTAACTGCATCAAAATTGGAAAAGAGGAAGTCAAATCACTACTCTTTGCAGATGATTTGATTGCATACCAGAAAATCCTAAATACTCCTCCAAAAGACTCTTAGATTTGATAAACAAATTCAGTAGTTTCAGGTTACAAAATCAATGTAAACAAATTAGTAGCACTGCTACATACCAACAAAGACCAAGCTGAGAAACAAGCTGAGAATTCAATCCCCTTTACAACAGCTGCACAAAAATAAAATACCTAGTAATATGCATAACAAAAGAAGTAGAAGATTTCTAAAAGGAGAACTGCAAAACACTGCTGAAAGAAACCACAGATGACACAAACAAATGAAAACACAGCCCATGTTCATGGATCGGAAGAATCAATATTGTGAAAATGATCACACTGCCCAAAACAATCTCCAGATTCAATGTAATTGCCATCAAAATATCAACATCATTTTTCAGATAATTCGAAAAAAAATTCCTAAAATTTGTATGGAATCAAAAAAGAGCTCAGATAGCCAAAACAATCTTAAGCAAAAATAACAAATCTGGAGGCATCACATTACCCGACTTTAAAGTATGCAACAAGGCTATAGTTACCAAAACAACATGGTACTGGTATAAAAGTGGGTACATAGAGCAATGGAACAGAATAGAGAACCCAGAAATAAAGCTGAATATGTACAGCCAACTGATCTTTGACAAAGCGAACAAAAACATAAATTGGGGAATGGACACCTTATTTAATAAATGGTGCTGGGAAAACTGGCAAGACACATGTAGAAAAATGAAACTGAATCCTTATCTCTCACCATATAAAAAAAAACAGATCAAGATGGATCAAAGACTTAAATATAAGACCTGAAACCATAAAAACTCTGGAAATGAAGGTTGAAAAACCTCTTCTAGATATCAGCCTAAGCAAATAATTCATAACTTAGACCCTGAAAGCAAATGCAACAAAAACAAAAATAAATGAATGAGACCTAATTAAACTAAAAAGCTCCTGTCTACACAGTAAAAGAGGTAATCAACACAGTAAACAGACAATCTGCAGAATGGAAGAAAATTTTTGCAAACTATGCATCTGACAAAGAACTAGTATCCAGAATCTGCAAAAATATAAACAAATCACCAAGAAAAAAAATCCCATTAAAAAAGTGGTCAAAGGGCATAAACAGACATTTATTAAAAGAAGATATACAAATGCCCAACAAACCTACAAAAAGTGCTCAACATTACTAATCATCAGAGAAATGCAAATTAAAACTACAATGAGAAAGATACGACCTTACTCCTGCAAGAATTACCATTATTAAAAAGTCAAAAAACAATAGATGTTGGTGTAGATGTGGGGAAAAGGGAATGCTTATACACTGCTTGTGTGGAATGTAAATTAGTACAGCCTGTATGGAAAACAGTACGGAGATTGCTTAAAGAGCTAAAACTATATCTACCATTCAACCCAGCAAACCCAATACTGGGATTCCACCCTACAGAAAATAAATTATTATATGCAAAACACACAGGCAAACATATGTTTACAGCAGTAAAATTTACAATTGCAAAGATGTGGAATCAACCTTAGTGTCCATCAACTAATGAGTGAAAAAAGAAAATGTGGTATATATGCGCCATATAATACTACTCAGCCTTTAAAAGGATTGACATAATGTCCTTTGCACAAACTTGAATGGAGTTAAACGTGATTGTTCTAAGTGAAGTAATACGAGAGTAGAAAATCAAAAAGTATTTGTTCTCACTTATAAGTGAAGGTAAGCTATAAGTATTCAAATGCATACAGAGTGATATAATGAATTTTAGAGACCCAGAAGGGGGGAAAGGTGGAAAGGGGACTAGGGACACAAAACTACACATTAGATACAGTGTACAATACTTGGGTGAAAGGTACACGACAATCTCAGAATTCACCACTATATAATTCATCCATGTAACAAAAAGCCATTTGCACGACAAACGCTGTGGAAATTAAAACCAGAAAGTAGAAAAGTAGAAAATAAATAAAACTGCAAAAAAAAAAAAAAAAAAAAAAAAAAAAGCTTGTATGGCAGATAATTATTCTTGCCTGCTTTTTGCAAATTTTTTGGGCAAAACATAATATGACTAACAGTTATTTTACAAATTTTTTCCATGATATGTCTTTAGTGAAAACAGGGATCAGAGAGACAAAAATCATGTTTCAAAATAAAAATAGTAGCACCTGCTATTATATTTTAATCTTGCCTTTTTTAATATATATTTTACATTCTAGGGTACATGTGCATAACGTGCAGGTTTGTTACATATGTATACTTGTGCCATGTTGGCGTGCTGCACCCATCAACTCGTCAGCACCCATCAACTCGTCATTTACATCAGGTATAACTCCCAATGCCATCCCTCCCCCCTCCCCCCACCCCACGATAGGCCCCGGTGTATGATGTTCCCCTTCCTGAGTCCAAGTGATCCAAGTGATGATGTTGGCCTCGTAAAATGAGTTAGGGGGGATTCCCTCTTTTTCTATTGATTGGAATAGTTTCAGAAGGAATGGTACCAGCTCCTCCTTGTACCTCCGGTAGAATTCGGCTGTGAATCCTTCTGGTCCTAGACTTTTCTTGGTTGGTAGGCTATTAATTATTGCCTCAATTTCAGAGCCTACTCTTGGTCTATTCAGGGATTCAACCTTTTCCTGGTTTAGTCTTGGGAGAGTGTAAGTGTCCAGGAAATTATTCTTTTCTTCTAGGTTTTCTATTTTATTTGCATAGAGGTGTTTATAGCATTCTTTGATGGTAGTTTGTATTTCTGTGGGGTCGGTGGTGATATCCCCTTTATCATTTTTTATTGCGTCGATTTGATTCTTCTCCCTTTTCTTGTTTATCAGTCTTGTTAGCAGTCTATCAATTTTGTTGATCTTTTCAAAAAACCAGCTCCTGGATTCGTTGACTTTTTGGAGGGATTTTTGTGTCTCTATCTCCTTCAGTTCTGCTCTGATCTTAGTTATTTCTTGCCTTCTGCTAGCTTTTGAATGTGTTTGCTCTTGTTTCTCTAGTTCTTTTAATTGTGATGTTGGAGTGTCAATTTTAGATCTTTTCTGCTTTCTCTTGTGGGCATTTAGTGCTATAAATTTCCCTCTACACACTGCTTTAAATGTGTCCCAGAGATTCTGGTATGTTGTACCTTTGTTCTCAGTGGTTTCAAAGAACATCTTTATTTCTGCCTTCATTTTGCTATGTACCTAGTAGTCATTCAGGAGCAGGTTGTTCAGTTTCCATGTAGTTGAGCCGCTTTGATTGAGTTTCTTAGTCCTGAGTTCTAGTTTGATTGCCCTGTGGTCTGAGAGACAGTTTGTTATAATTTCTGTTCTTGTGCATTTGCTGAGGAGTGCTTTACTTCCAATTATGTGGTCAATTTTGGAGTAAGTGCGATGTGGTGCTGAGAAGAATGTATATTCTGTCGATTTGGGGTGGAGAGTTCTGTAGATGTCTATTAGGTCTGCTTGATGCAGAATTGAGTTCAATTCCTGGATATCCTTGTTAACTTTCTGTCTCATTGATCTGTCTAATGTTGACAGTAGGGTGTTGAAGTCTCCCATTATTATTGTATGGGAGTCTAAGTCTCTTTGTAAGTCTCTAAGGACTTGCTTTATGAATCTGGGTGCTCCTGTATTGGTTGCATATATATTTAGGATAGTTAGCTCTTCCTGATGAATTGATCCCTTTACCATTATGTAATGGCCTTCTTTGTCTCTTTTGATCTTTGATGGTTTAACGTCTGTTTTAACAGAGACTAGTATTGCAACCCCTGCTTTTCTTTTTCCATTTGCTGGTAGATCTTCCTCCATCCCTTGATTTTGAGCCTAGGTGTCTGCGTGTGAGATGGGTCTCCTGAATACATCAAACTGATAGGTGTTGACTCTTTATCCAATTTGCCAGTGTGTGTCTTTTAATTGGACCACTTACATTTAAGGTTAATATTGTTATGTGTGAATTTGATCCTGTCATTATGATATTAGCTGGTTATTTTGCTCACTAGTTGATGCAATTTCTTCCTGGTTTCAATGGACTTTACATTTTGACATGTTTTTGCAATGGCTGGTACCTGTTGTTCCTTTCCATGTTCAGTGCTTCCTTCAGGATCTCTTGTAGGGCAGACCTGGTGGTGACAAAATCTCTAACCATTTGCTTGTCTGTAAAGGATTTTTTTCTCCTTTACTTATGAAACTTAGTTTGACTGAATATGAAATTCTGGGTTTAAAATTCTTTTCTTTAAGAATGTTGAAATTTGGCCCCCACTCTCTTCTGGCTTGTAGAGTTTTTGCTGAGAGATCTGCTGTTACTCTGATGGGCTTCCCTTTGTGGGTAACCCGACCTTTCTCTCTGGCTGCCCTTAACATTTTTCCCTTCATTTCAACTTTGGTGAATCTGACAATTATGTGTCTTGGAGTTGCTCTTCTCAACGAATATCTTTGTGGCATTCTCTGTATTTCCTGAATTTGCATGTTGACCCACCTTGCTAGTTTGGAGAAGTTCTCCTGGATGTTACTCTGCAGAGTGTTTTCCAACTTGGTTTCATTTTCCCCATCACTTTCAGGCACACCAATCAGACGTAGATTTGGTCTTTTCACATAATCCCATATTTCTTGGAGGCTTTGTTCATTTCCTTTTACTCTTTTTTCTCTACACTTCGCTTCTCACTTCATTTCATTCATTTCATCTTCAATCACTGATAGTCTTTCTTCCAGTTGATTGAGTCCATTACTAAAGCTTGTGCATTTGTCACGTAGTTCTCGTGTCATGGTTTTCATCTCTATCAGTTCTTTTAAGGTCTTCTCTACATTGATTATTCTAGTTTCCATTCATCCATTCTTTTTTCAAGGTTTTTAGTTTCTTTGCTCTGGTTACATAGTTCCTCCTTTAGCTCTGAGAAGTTTGATCCACTGAAGTCTTCTTCTCTTGACTCATCAAAGTTATTCTCCATCCAGCTTTGTTCCATTTCTGGTGTTGAGTTGCGTTCCCTTGGAGGGAGAGATGAGCTCTGATTTTTTGAATTTCCAGCTTTTCTGCATTGCTTTTTCCCTATCTTTGTGGTTGTATCTGCCTTTAGTCCTTGATGATGGTGACGTACTGATGGGGTGTTGGTATGGGTATCCTGGTATCAGCAGTGGAGGCTGCAGAGGATAGAATATTGCTGAACAGCAAGTGTTGGTGTCTGATTCTTGCTCTGGAAGCTTTGTCTCAGGGGTGTACCCAGCCATGTGAGGTGTGAGGTGTCAGTCTGCACCTAGAAGGGGATGTCTCCCACTTAGGCTACTCAAGGGTCATGGACAGTCTGAGCAGGCAGTCTGTCAGTTCTCATATCTCAACCTCCGTGCTGGGAGAACCAGGGACTTTTACATCTGCAGAGGTTTCTACCGCTTTTTGTTTAGCTATGCCCTGTCCCCTAGGTGGAGTGTACAGAGGCAGGCAGGCCTTCTTGAGCTGCAGTGTGCTCCACCCAGTTCGAGTTTTAGAGTGGCTTCATTTACCTACTTAAGCCTGAGCAATAGTGGGTGCCCCTCCCCCAGCCTCTCTGCTGCCTTGCAGTTAGATCTCAGACTGTTGTGCTAGCAATGATTGAGGCTCCATGGGTGTGGGACCCTCTGGGCCAGGTGTGGGATATAATCTCCTGGTGTGCTGTTTGCTAAGACCCTTGGTAAAGCGTAGTATTAGGGTGGGAGTTACCCGATTTTCCAGGTGTTGTGTGTCTCAATTTCCTTTGGCTAGGAAAAGGAATTCCCTTCCCCCTTGTGCTTCCCAGGTGAGGTGATGCCTCGCCCTGCTTTAGCTGTCACTGGTCGGGCTGCACCTGTGGACCAGCACCAACTGTCCAACTCGTCCCAGTGAGATGAACCCGGTACCTCAGTTGAAAATGCAGATATCACCCTTCTTCTATGTCACCCATGCTGGGAGCTGGAGGCTGGAGCTGTTTCTATTAGGCCATCTTGGGACCCCCCTCAATAATTAATGCAAATTTTTGAATTATTCAATCAAGAGATATAGGGTAATTGAATCAATAAATGACAAGGTACAACCATATGCTGCCTATAAGATGGAGATTATCTTCACCTGTAAGGACACCCATAGAATAAAAGTAAACAGATGAAAAAAGGTATTCTATGCAAATGAAAATCAAAAAAGAGCAAGTGTAGCTCTGCTTATGTCAGATAAAACATATCTTAAATCAAGGGCTGCAAAATAGACAAAAAATTTATTATGTAATAAAATGGGTCAATTCAGCAAGAAGTTATGATAATCATAGATATACAGACATGTAATATTGGAGCACCTAAATGTATAAAACAAATATTAATATATCTAAAAGGAGAGAGGGACTGTAATACAATAATAGTATTACATCATCAGTGGGCAGATCATCTACACAGAAAATCAAAATGAATCAAGGGAATTAAACTACAAAATAGACCATATGAATTTGACATATCCAGAGCATTCCATTGAAAAGATGATGAATACACATTATTCTCAACTGCACATGAAACATTTTGCAGGATAGTTTATATGTTATACCACAAAATACATATTAAAAATTTATGATAAAAATAAATCAAGTATATTTTATCACAGTGATATAAAACTAGACATAACAGGAGAAACAGCAGAAACTATGAATACATAAAATTAAACAACATATCGATAAACAAACAATGGGTCAATGTAGAAGTTTTAAAATAAATTTTAAAATTGTTCAGACAAATGAAAAGGAAAGCACAACATACTAAAATATATAAGACACAGTAAAAGCAGTTCTAAGAGGAAAGTTTATAGCAGTAAACATTGGGAAGTTTGATTACTGATTTGATTTCCTTACTTGTTAATTAGTCTGCTCAGATTTTATTTATTTGAGATTTAATCTTGGTAAGCAGTATGTTTCTGAGAATTTATCCATGTCTTCTAAAATTTCCAACTTTTAATGTATAATTATTTATAATTCCCTGTTATAATTCTTTGCATTTCTGTGGTATGAGTTATAATGTCTCCTCCTTCATTTTAATTTTATTTGAGTCTTCCCTCTTTTTCAAATTCTAGCTTAAGGTTCACCAATTTTATCTTTTCAAAAAGCCAACTTACAGTTATGTTTTTCCTTTTCTACTTTTTTCTAGCTTCTCAATTTGTTACACAAATTATAACAAACTGTCTCTCAGACCACAGTGCAATCAAACTAGAACTCAGGACTAAGAAACTCAATCAAAGCCGCTCAACTACATGGAAACCGAACAACCTGCTCCTGAATGACTACTGGGTACATAACGAAATGAAGGCAGAAATAAAGATGTTCTTTGAAACCAATGAGAACAAGGATAGAACATACCAGAATCTCTGGGACACATTTAAAGCAGTGCATAGAGGGAAATTTATAGCACCAAATGCCCACAAGACAAAGCTGAAAAGATCTAAAATTGACACTCTAACATTACAACTAAAAGAACTAGAGAAACAAGAGCAAACACATTCAAAAGCTAGCAGAAGGCAAGAAATAACTAAGATCAGAGCAGAACTGAAGGAGATAGAGACACAAAAATCCCTCCAAAAAGCCAACGAATCCAGGAGCTGGTTTTTTGAAAAGATCAACAAAATTGATAGACTGCTAGCAAGACTGATAAAGAAGAAAAGAGAGAAGAATCAAATAGACGCAATAAAATATGATAAAGGGGATATCACCACCGACCCTACAGAAATACAAACTACCATCAGAGAATACTATAAACACCTCTACCACACATCTACAACCATCTGATCTTTGACAAACCTGGCAAAAACAAAGCAATGGGAAAAGGATTTCCCATTTAATAAATGGTGTTGGGGAAACTGGCTAGCCATACTCAGAAAACTGAATATGGACCCATTCCTTATACTTTATACAAAAATTAACTCAAGATGGATTTAAGAATTAAACATAAGACCTAAAACCATAAAAACACTAGAAGAAAACCTAGGCAATACTATTCAGGACATAGGCATGGGCAAAGACTTCGTAACTAAAACACCAAAAGCAATGGCAACAAAAGTCAAAATTGACAAAAAGCATCTAATTAAACTAAAGAGCTTCTGCACAGCAAAAGGAAACTATCATCAGAGTGAACAGGCAACCTAGAGAATTGGAGAAAAGTTTTGCAATCTTTCCATCTGACAAAGGGCTAATATCCAGAATCTACAAAGAATGTAAACAAATTTACAAGAAAAAACCAGACAACTCCATCAAAAATTGGGCAAAGGAAATGAACAGACGCTTCTCAAAAGAAGACATTTATGTGGCAAACAAACATGAAAAAAGCTCATCATCACTGGTCATTACAGTAATGAAAATCAAAACCACAACAGGATACCATCTTACACCAGTTAGAATGGCAATCATTAAAAAGTCAGGAAAGAATACATGCTGGAGAGGATAGGAACACTTTTACACTGTTGGTGGGAGTGTAAATTACTTCAACTATTTTGGAAGACAGTGTAGCAGTTTCTCAAGGATCTAGACATAGAAATACCATTTGACCCAGCAATTCCATTACTGGGTATATACTTAAGGGATTATAAATCATTCTACTGTAAAGACACATGCATATGTACATTTATTGCAGCACTGTTCACAACAGCAAAGGCTTGGAACCCACCCAAATGCCCATCAATAATAGATTGGATTAAAACAATATGGCTCATATACACCACTAAGTACTATGCAGCCATAAAAAAGGATGGGTTCATGTCCTTTGCAAGGACATGGATGAAGCTGGAAACCATCATTCTTAGCAAACTAACACAGGAATAGAAAACCAAATACTGCATGTTCTCACTCATAAGTGTGAGCTAAACAATGATAACCCATGAACACGGAAGGAAACATCACACACTGGGGCCTGTCAGCTGGTGGGGGTTTAGGTGAGGGATAACTTTAGGAGATATACCTAATGTAGATGATGGGTTGATGTGTGCAGCAAACCACCATGGCACGTGTATACCTATGTAACTAACCTGCACGTTCTGCACATGTGTCCCAGAACTTAAGGTATTTTTTTAAAAATCAGTTTTATCTGATGTCAGAATAGTGACCCTTCCTCTTTGTATTTTCCATTTTTGCGATAGATCTTTCTCCATCCCTTTATTTTTAGCTGATGGGTGTTATTACATTTTTGATGAGTCTCTTGAAGTGAGCAGACAGATGTGTTTTCTTTTTTTAAAATTCAACTTGCCACAATATGCCTTATCAAGGGAGCATCTATACAATTTACATTACTGTAGGTTAATATTGATATGGGAGGTTTTGATTCTATTGTGAAGTTGTTAGCTGGTTTTTGTAGTTTCATTTGTGTATTTGCTTTATAGGTTCTGTGAGCTATGTACCTAAGTGTGATTTTGTGTTATCAGGTATGGTTCATTTGTTTACACGCTTAGAACTTCTTTAATGACCTTTTGTAGAGGTGGTCTATCAGTAATGAATTTCATTAACAATTGTTTATCAGGAAAAGATTTTATTTCTCTTTCATTTATAAACCTTTGTGTGGTGGGATATAAAATTATTGGTTGGAATTTATTTTTTAAATTTTAATATTTTAACTGTTATTTTAGGTTAAGAGCTACATGTGCAGGTTTGTTGCATAGGTAACCTCGTGACTTAGGTTTTGTATATAGATAATTTTATCACCCAGGTACTAAAGCGTAGTACCAGTTTCTTTTTTTCTGAACCTCTCCATCCTCTCATCCTTCTCTCTCAAGTTGGCCCCAGTATCTGTTGTCTCCCTCTCTGTCCCTGTGTTCCCAGTATTTAGCTCCGACTTACAAGTGAGAATATGCAATATTTGGTTTTCTGTTCCTGCATTAGTTTGCTGAATATAATGGCCTCCAGTTCCATCCATCCATGTTCCTGCAAAGGACATGATCTTGTTCTTTTTTATGGCTACATAGTATTCCACAGTGTATTCCATGGTGTATATGTATTATACTTTCTTTATCCAGTCTACCATTGATAGGCATTTAAGTTGATTCAATATTGTATTAGTCCGTTTTCATGTTCTGATACAGACACACCAAGACTGGGAAATTTACAAAAAAAAAAAAAAAAGAGGTTTAATGGTGAACTCACAGTTCCACGTGGCTGGGGAAGCCTCACAATCACGGCGGAAGGCAAGGAGGAGAAAGTCACATTTTATGTGGATGGTGGCAGGCAAAGTGGGGACTTGTGCAGGCAAACTCCTGTTTTTTGTTTTGTTTTGTTTTGTTTTGTTTTGTTTTGTTTTTGCCATATGATCTCGTGAGCCTTATTCACTATCTTGAGAACAGCATGGGAAAGACCCGTTCCCATAATTCAATCATCTCCCACCAGGTTACTCCCGACATTTGGGAATTGTGGGAGTTGCAATTCAAGGTGAGATTTGGATAGGAACATAGGCAAACCAGATCAAATACAGTTGCTACTGTGAATGGTGCTGTAATAAACATATGTGTGCCTGTGTCTTCATGGTAGAATGGTTTACATTCCTTTGTGTATATACCCAATAACAAATATTGGGTTGAATGGTAGTTCTTTGAGGAATTGCCAGACTAATTTTCACAATGGTTGAAATAATTTAAACTTCCACCTGCACTGTATAAGCATTCTCTTTTTTTCTGCAACCTTGCCAGCATCTGTTATGTTTTGACATTTTAAATAATAACCATTCTTACTGGTGTGTGATAGTATCTCATTGTGGTTTTGATTTGCATTTCCTTAATAGTTAGTGATATAAGTATTTTCTTATATGCTTGCTGGGCATGTGTGTGTTCTTGGAAGTGTCTCTTATTGGTTTTTGCTTGTTCAGTTTGTTTAAGTTCATTGTAGTTTCTGGATATTAGACTTGTGTCAGATGTATAGTTTGCAAATATTTTCTCCTGTTCTGTAGGTTGCCTGATGACTCTTTTGATAGCTTGTTTTTTTTTTTTTTCTATGCAGAAGTTCTTTAGATCCCATACGTCAATGTTTGCTTTTGTCACAATCGCTTTTGACATTTTTCCTTATAAAATTTTTGCCAGTACTTATGTCCAAAATGATATTTTTAAGATTATTTTGCAGGATTTTTATAGTTTTAGGTTTTACATTTTGGTCTTTAATTTACATTGAATTGATTCTTGAATATGGTATAAGAACTGGGTACAGCTTCAATCTTTTGAATATAGCTAGCCAGTTATCCCAGCACTATTTATTGAATAGGTAGTCCTTTCCCTATTGCTTATTATTGTCAAACTTTGTCAAAGATCAGATCATTGTAGGTGTATAACTTTATTTCTGAGCTCTATATTATGTTAGACTGGTCTTTGTGTCTGCTTTTGGTATCAGTACCATGTTGTTTTGGCTACTGTAGCCTCGTAATACATTTTGAAGTCCAGCACTGTAATTCCTCCAGCTTTGTTCTTTATGAATGCTGAAAATAGGCTTCCAGATTCTTCTGATTTTTAAGATTTCTTCTGAGGACTCTACTGTTAGCCTGATAAGGTTGTTTTTTGATTTGTTTGATTGTGTTTTTTTGTCTAACCTACATCCAATATTGCAAAAAAAACACAAAAATTTTTATATAGCTACTCTCTTAGAATGATAAAATTTCTTTAGAGTCTGACTTGTACCCCCTTTTTATTTACACTGTTTGTTATTTTTTTGTTTTTAAGTATTATATTTGACTTATTCATATATTTTTTCTAAAAATTTACAGAAGTGCCTTGTGTTCACTGTAAAATTGCAAATAAATATATTTAAGAAAAAAATCATCTTTTAACATCCTTTCCAATGCTTCCCGCTCCAGTATTCGAAACTGATAGTATTGTCTGTATTATCCTATAATGATATTCTCCATGTCTATTTAAGCACATACTTGCATAGGGGCTTTTTAAAAATCTGCTTTTATTATTTAGAGTTCTCAAAAGAAACAGAACCAATAGTTTTTTTTTTTGTGTGTGTGTGTGTGTGTGTGTGTGTGTGTGTGTGTGTGTGTAAAAAGAGACAGAAACAGACAGAGGCATACATGAAAGGTGAGAGAGAGAGGGTGAAATAAATTTTAAAGAATTGGCTCACACAATCTTCAAAAGCAAGATGGTGAAATTGGAGGCACCTGACTCTTGCTTCTCCCATTGACAAGCCGAATAAACATCTACACATAGATACACTTCTTCTGAGAGATATTAGAAACTAGTTAAGAGGCTCCTACAAAACAGGCAACTGAGAAAATATCCACATCAAAATGAGTAAAAGAGTTGAAACACACTCGTACCACAAATCCCATCTCAGG
The DNA here is from genome assembly GCF_049350105.2 of Macaca mulatta. NCBI lineage: Eukaryota > Metazoa > Chordata > Mammalia > Primates > Cercopithecidae > Macaca > Macaca mulatta. The sequence continues at coordinate 85,875,787 of NC_133426.1, forward strand.
CCCAATAATTTACAATCTGGGAAGAATCCCCAACTCACTGTTTCTCTCTAAGAAACAATCCCCAACTCACTGTTTCTCTCTAAGGGTTTGGACCATACATGTAGCTTTCCAACTTTTATAGTTTCTACCCAAAGTTTGGTTACTAAAAATCACCTAGCTATGAAAGCAGAAAAGGTTCATCATTTATGAGTCTCCTGAAACCTCAAAAAAAAAAAAAGTGATTTTTGACAGATGCATAAAAAGTTTCAGTAGCTATTCCCCCAAGCTCGGTGTGGAGCAAATATAAAATTGTACCCAGCTCCTATTTCTCCCTGGAAGAGATTTGTCTACACACTTTCCCAGCTGCTGCCTGAGAATCAAACTCTTAATAAGGCTATGTATAGAAGTCAACAAGACCTACAAACAAGTGACCTGAATGAACACAAATGGCTATGTGGGCATTTCCCAAGTCTTCTACCCCTGACTCACTGCAGAGATAAAACAAGATCTTCAACTTTTGTCTGAAAGACTTTTTTTGCACATTAATTCAATGCCAAAACATGTATGGCTCCCAGCCAAAAGACTGGATGCTAAATCGCCTAGTTCTGGGAACTGATGAAGCTCTGCATTTGTGAGTCACCTTGGATCACAGAAAACAAAGAGTTGATTTCAAACAGGCACAGAGAGAAGACAGAGCAATATGGTAGAATAGAAAGCTCCACTGATTGTCCCCATGCCCCCGGCAAGGAACCCCAGTTAACAACTATCTACATTGGGGGGGAAAAACACTTTTATAAGAAGCAAAAATCAGGAGAAATATTATATCTCACTGAAGAAGGCACTGAAAAGAGAAAAAACAGTTCTATATCCCCAACACTACCCCAACTCAACTTTGACAGCTATGGTGTGGTGCAGAGAGTGACTCTAGGAGCTAGGGGAAGGAGAACACAGCCAATGTGAGGCATTGAACTCAATGCTGTCCTTTTAGAGCAGAAAGGAAAACTGGGCCAAACTCAGCTGATGCCCATACACAAGACAGTATTTAAAGCTGCCTTTATGGAAATCACCTAGTCCTGGCGACATCAATCACCTGCTAACTGAAGAGCCCATGAGTCCAGAATAACCAGCAGCAATACCCAGGTGTTACAGAGAAGGTCTTAGGAGAGCCTTTGAGACTTGTTGGTTTCAGGTGAGACTCAGTACCTTACCAACTGTGGTGGTGATAATGCAAAATTCCTTCTGCTTGAGAAAAGCACAGAGGAAAGTAAAAGGGACTTTGTCTTGCACCTTAAGTACCAGCCTGGCCAAAATGGGGTAGGCTCCTGAAGATCCCAATTCCAGGACTTGACTCTGGATAAAATTACTGAACTTGCCCTGGGACAGAGGAGAGCACACTGCCCTAGAAGGTGAATCTAAGACCAGGTAGCATTCACAACAAGTTGACTTCAGAGACACTGGGCCATAAGGAAACATCAGTGGTAGTCTGGCAGTACTCCTCATGTCCTCAGATGTCGGTGGCTAAAAGGTGAGGCTCCTCTGCCTTTGGAAAAAGAAAGGAATAGTGGGAAGGACTGCATTTGTGATCTGAGTGCCAGCCCAGCCACAATAAAATAGAACATCAGGTTGACTTCTAAGGTTTTTGACCTATCCAGGAGCTTGGGAACCTCGCCGCCCTGAAGGTAAAGACACAAGCGTGACTGGCTTTCTCACCTGCTGCTTGTAGAGCATCAGGGCCTTGCGTGAACATGGGAAGTAGCCAGGGAGTATTTAAAGCAGGTCTTGGGTGAGACCAGTGCTGTGCTGGCTTCAGGTCTGACCCAGTGTAGTCCTAGTGGTGTTGTCCACAAGGATAATTCCTATGTTCATGAAAGCAGGTATGGTTTATATCACAACACCAAAATTCTTTCAAATATCTGGAAAGCCTTCCCAGAAAATAATGGCTACAAACAAGCCCGGACAGTGAAAACTATAATAAATACCTAACTCTTCAATGCATACAGACCGAAGAACATCTACTAGTATTCAAGGAAAACATGACTTCATTAGGTGAACTAAATAAGGCACCAGGGACCAATCCTGGAGAAATGGAGATATGTAACCTTGCAGAGAATTCAAAATAACTGTTGAGAAAATGCAAGGAAATGTAAAATAATAGAGAGAACAAATTCAGAATTCTGTCAGGTAAATTTAACAAAGACATTAAAATAATTTAAAAGAATCAAACAGAGATTCTGGAGCTGAAAAAATGCAATTGGCATACTGAAGAATACACTAGAGAATTTTAATACTAGAATTAAGAAAGCAGAAGAATTAGTGAATTTGAAAGCCAGCTATTTCAAATTACACAGTCAGAGGAGACAAAAGAAAAGAGAATAAAAAACAATAAAGCACACTTATAGGATCTATAAAAATATCCTCCAAAGGGCAAATTTAAGAGTTGCTGTCCTTATAGTAGAAGTAAAAAAATAGATAGGAGTAGAGAGTTTATTCAAAGGGATAGGATCAGAGAACTTCTCAAACCTAAAGAAAGGTATCAATATCCAACTACCAGAAGGTTATAGAACACCAAGCAGATTTAACCCAAAGAAGACTATCTCAAGACATTTAATAATCCAACTCCCAAAGCTTAAGGGTGAAGAAAGTATCTTAAAAACAACTCGAAAAAAAGAAAAAAAAAAGAAAGAAACAATGTACAATGGAGCTCCAATACATCTGGCAGCAGAATTTTCAGTGGAAACCTTACAGGTGAGGAGAAAGTGGCATGACATATTTAAAGTGCTGAAGCAAACAAATATTTTATCCTAGAATAGTATATCCAATTAAGTTATCCTTCAAACATGAAGGATTAATAAAGACTTTTCCAGAGAAACAAAAGCTGAGAGACTGCATCAATACCAGATTCATCCTACAAGAAATGCTAAAGAGAGTACTTCAACCAGAAAGAAAATGACATTAACGAGCAATAAATAATCATCTGAATGTATAAAACTCACTGGCAATAGTAACTACACCGAAAAAACACAGAATATTATAACACTGTAATGATGGTGTGTAAACTACTCTTATCCTAAGTAGAAAGACTAAATGACAAATCATTAAAAATAATAGCTACAACAACTTTTGAAGATATAGTCAGTACAAAAAGATATGTAAGTAGAAATAAAACAAGTTAAAAAGCGGAGTGGGAAAAGCAAAGAGAAGGCACAGAGTTTTTATTAGTTTTTTTGTTTGTTTGTTTATGTAAATAATGTTGTTATCAGATTAAAATAATGAGTTAAAATATTCACGAGCCTCGTGGTAACCTCAAATGAAAGAAACATGCAATAGAGACACAAAAATAAAAATTAAAGAAAACTAAATTATATTACCAGAGAAAATCAACCTTACTAGAGGAAGACAGCAAGGGAAGAAAGAAAAAATAGAAGATCATAGAACAACCAGAAAAAATAACAAAATTGCAGGAGTAAGTTCTTATTTATGAATAATAACACTGAATGTAAATGAACTAAACTCTCCAATCAAAAGACAGTAAATGGCTGAATATATAAAAGAACAAGACCCATTGATCTCTTCCCTGAAAGAAATGCACTTCACCTATAAAGATACACATAGATTGAAAATGAAGAGATGAAAAAACAGATTTCATGCTAATGGAAACCAAAAAGCAGGAGTAGCCACACTTACATCAGACAAAATAAGTTTCAAGAAAAAAATTTGAAAAAAAAAACCCAACAAGGAATGACACAATATAATGAAAGAAGTGTCGATTCAGTCAGAAAATACAACAATTTTAAATATAAATGCACCCAGTACTGGAGCAAACAGACACAAAAAGGAAATACTATTAGAGATAAAGAGAGATATAGCCTTCAATACAATATAGCTGAAAACTTCAACACTTCACTTTCAGCATTGGGCATATCTTCCAGACAGAAAATCAACAACAACAAAAAAATCAGGCTTAGTTTGCATAATAAACCAAACAGATCTAACAGATATTTACAGAACATTTCATTCAAGAGCTCTAAAATACACATTGCTTTTCTCAGCACATGGATTATTCTCAAGGATAGACTATATGTTCAGTCACAGAAAAGTCATACAACATACAGAAAGTTGAAATAACATCAAATATCTCCTCTGATCACAATGGAATAAAACTAGAAATTCAAAACAAGAATAATTTTGAAACTATACGAATGCATGGAAATTAAACAATGTGCTCCTGAATGGTCAGTGGGTCAATAAAGAAATTAAGAAGGAAATTAAAAAGTTCTTGAAACAAATGGTAATGGAAACACAAGATACAAAAACCTACGGGATATGGCAAAAGCAATACTAAGAGGGAAGTTTATAGCTATTAGTGCCTAGATCAAGGAATAGGAAAAACCTCAAAAAAAAAAAAAAAAAAAAAAAAAGAAAAGAAAAGAAAAGAAAAATCTAACAGTGAATTTTAAAGAACTAGAAAAGCAAAAGCAAACCAAACCCAACATTCATAGAAAAAAGAAATAATAAATATCAGACGAGAAATAAATGAAATTGAAATGAAAATAGTACAAAAGATCAACAAAACAAAAAAGTGTGTTTTGAAGAGTTAAACAAATTTGACAAGTCATTAGTGAGACTAAGAAAAAAAGGAAAGAAGATCCAAATAAATAAAATCAGAAATGAAAATGGAGGCATTGATAGTGAAGAAATTCAAAGGATCATTAGTGGCTACTGTGAGAAACTATATTCCAATAAGTTGGAACATCTAGAATCAATGAACAAATTCCTAGATACATACAACCTACAAAGATTGAACCAGGAAGAAATCCAAAACCTGAACAGACCAATAACAAGTAATGAGATCAAAGGTGTAATAAAATGTCTCCAAGTAAATAAAACCTTGGAACCTGATCACTTCGTTGCTGAATTCTACCAAACGTTGCAAGAAGAATGAATAGCAATCCTACTCAAACAATTCAAAAAACTATAGGAAGAGAAAATACTTGCAAACTCATCTTATGAGGCTAGTATTACCCCAATACCAAACCCAGGTGAGGATATATCTGAAAAGAAAACTAGAGGACAATATTTCTGATGCATTTTGATGCAGCAATTCTCAACAAAATAATAGCAAACAGAATTCAATAATACATTTTAAATATCATTTATCATGACCAAGTGGAATTTATTCTTGGGAAGCAAATATCAATCAAATTATACATATAAATCGATTTGATACAATATATCAAAAGAATGAAGGATAAAATCCATATATTCGTTTAAATTGATGCTGAAAAAGAATTTCGTGAAATTCATCATCGCTTAATAAAAACCCTAAAAAAAACGTAGTAGAAGGAACATATCTAAACACAATAAATGCCGTATATGACAAACCCACAACTAGTATCATACTAAATAGGGAAAATTGAAAGCTTTTTCTCTAAGATCTGAAACATGACAAGGATGCTCACTGTCACCACTGTTATTTAACATAGTACTGGAAGTCCCAGGTAGAGCAATCAGACAAGAGAAAAATATAAAGGGGATCCAAATTGGAAAGAAAGAAGTCAAATTATCTTTGTATGCAGATGATATGAACTTATATTTGAAAAAAAAGTACAAAGATTCCACCAAAAGCTATTCCAACTGATAAACAAATTCAAAGTTGCATGATACAAAATTAACATGCAAAATTCTGTAGCTTTTCTATATAATAGCAGTAATCAATGTAAAATAGAAATAAAAAAGTAATAGCCACACATAGATTAAATACCAAGAATTAACAAAATAAGTGAAAGGGCTCTATAATGAAAACTATAAAACACTGATGAAAGAAATTGAATAGGACACACAAAAAAAGAAAAATATTTTATGTTCATGGATTGGAAGAATCAATATTGTTAAAATGTTAACACTGCCCAAAGTAGATTCAGTGGAATCTCCATCAATATATCAATGACATTCTTCACATAAATAGAAAAAAATTCAAAAACTTATATGGAATTACAAAAGACTCAGAATAGCTAAAGCTATTTTAAGCAAAAATAACAACACCGGATGAATCACATTGCCTGACTGCAAACTATACTACAGAGGTATAGTAATCAAAACAGCATGATACTGGCATAAAAACAGACATATAGACCATTTGAACAGAATAGACAATCCAGAAACAAATCCATGCACCTAAAGGGAGCTCATCTTTGAAAAATTTTCCAACAACACACAATGGGGAAAAGAAAGTCTCCTCAGTAAACGGTGCTGGGATAAGTGAATATCCAGATGCAGAAGAATGAAACTAGACCCATATCTGTCACCATATACAAAAATCAAATCAAAATGGTTTAAAGACTTAAATCAGGCTCTCGGGTCCAAGATGGCCAAATAGGAACAGTTCCAGTCTACAGCTCCTAACGTGAGTGACACAGAAGACAGGTGATTTCTGCATTTCCAACTGAGATACTGGGTTCATCTCAGTGGGGCTTGTTGTACAGTGGGTGCAGCCCATGGAGTGTGAGCCCAAGGAGGGCAGGGCATTGCCTCACCTGGGAAGCACAAGGGCTTGGGGAATTGCCTTTCCTAGCCAAGAGAAGCCGTGACAGATGGTACCTGGAAAATTGGGACACTCCCACCCTAATACTGTGCTTTTCCAATGGTCTTAGCAAACGGCAGACTAGGAGATTATATCCCGTGTCTGGCTCAGAGGGTCCTATGCCTATGGAGCCTCACTCATTGTTAGCACAGCAGTCTGAGATCGAACTGCAAGGTGGCAATGAGGCTGGGGGAGGAGCATCGGCCATTGCCGAGGCTTGAGTATGTAGACAAAGTGGCTGGGAAACTCAAACTGGTTAGAGCTCAATGCAGCTCACGGAGGCCTGCCTGTCTCTGTAGACTCCACCTCTGCGGGCAGGGCATAGCTGAACAAAAGGCAGCAGAAACTTCTGCAGACTTAAACGTTCCTGTCTGACAGTTTTGAAGAAAGTAGTGTTTTGCCCAGCATGGAGTTTGAGATCTGAGAACGGACAGACTGCCTCCTCAAGTGGGTCACTAACCCCCAGTAGCCTAACTGGGAGACATCTCCCAGTAGGGACTGACTGACACCTCATACAGCCAGGTGCCCCTCTGAGACAAAGCTTCCGGAGGAAGGATCAGGCAGCAACATTTGCTGTTATTCAATATTTGCTGTTTTGCAGCCTCCACTGGGGAGATACCCAGACAAACAGGGTCTGGAGTGGACCTCCAGCAAATGCCAACAGACCTGCAGCTGAGGGTCCTGACTGTTAGAAGGAAAACTACCAAACAGAAAGGAATAACATCAACACCAACAAAAAGGACATCCACACCAAAACCCCATGTGTACATCACCACCATCAAAGACCAAAGGTAGATAAAACCACAAATATGGGGAGAAACCAAAGCAGAAAAGCTGAAAATTCTAAAAATCAGGGCACCTCTTCTCCTCCAAAGGAACGCAGCTCCTTGCCAGCAACAGAACAAAGCTGGACAGAGAATGACTTTGACGAGTTGATGGAAGTAGGCTTCAGAGGGTCGGTAATAACAAACTTCTCCGAGCTAAAGAAGGACGTTCAAACCCATTGCAATGAAACTAAAAACCTTGAAAAATGATTAGACACATGACTAACTATAATAAACAGCACAGAGAAGACCTTAAATGACCTGATGGAGATGAAAACTGTGGCACAAGAACTACATGATGCATGCACAAGTTTCAGTAGCCGATTCGATCAAGTGGAAGAAAGGGTATCAGTGATTGAAGATCAAATGAATGAAATGAAGCAAGAAGAGAAGTTTAGAGGAAAAAGAAATAAACAAAGACTCCAAGAAATATGGGACTATGTGAAAAGACCAAATCTACGTCTGATTGGTGTACTTAAAAGTCACAAGGAGAATGGAACTAAGTTGGAAAACACTCTTCAGGATATTGTCCAGGAGAACTTCCCCAACCTAGCAAAGCAGGCCAACATTCGAATTCAGGAAATACAGAGAATGCCACAAAGATACTCCTTGAGAAGAGCAAGTCCAAGACACATAATTGTCAGATTCATCAAACTTGAAATGAAGGAAAAAAATGTTAAGGGCAGTCATAGAGAAAGATCAGGTTACCCACAAAGGGAAGCTGATCAGACTCACAGCAGATCTCTTGGCAGAAAATCTACAAGCCAGAAAAGAGTGGGGGCCAATATTCAACATTCCTAAAGAAAAGAATTTTCAGCCCAGAATTTCATATCCAGCCAAACTAAGCTTCGTAAGTGAAGGAGAAATAAAATCCTTTTCAGACAAAAATGCTGAGAGATTTTTTCACCACTAGGTATGCCTTACAAGAGTTCCTGAAGGAAGCACTAAACATGGAAAGGAACAACTGGTACCAGCCATTGCAAAAACATGTCAAATTATAAAGACCATCGATGCTAGGAAGAAACTGCATCAACCAACGAGCAAAATAACCAGCTAACATCATAACAGGATCAAATTCACACATAACAATATTAGCCTTAAATGTAAATGGGCTAAATGCTCCAATTAAAAGACACACACTGGCAAATTGGATAGAGTCAAGATCCATCAGTGTACTGTATTCAGGAGACCCATCTCACATGCAAAGACATATATAGGCTCAAAATAAAGGGAAGGAGGAAGATCTATCAAGCAAATGGAATACAACAAAAAGCAAGGGTTGCAATCCTATTCTCTGATAAAACAGGCTTTCAACCAACAAAGATCAGAAGAGACAAAGAAGGCATTACATAATGGTAAAGGGATCAATTCAACAAGAAGAGCTAACGATTCTAAATATATATATGCACCCAATACAGGAGCACCCAGATTCATAAACCAAGTCCTTAGAGACCTACAAAAAGACTTAGACTCCCACACAATAATAATGGGACACTTTAACACTGCACTGTCAACATTAGACAGATCGACAAGACAGATAGTTAAAAAGGACATCCAGGACTTGAATTCAACTCTGCACTAAGCAGACCTAATAGACATCTACAGAACTCTCCACTGCAAATCAACAGAATATACATTCTTCTTAGCACCACATCGCACTTATTCCAAAATTGACCACATAGTTGGAAGTAAAGAACTGCTCAGCAAATGTAAAAATACAGAAACTGTAACAAACTGTCTCAGACCACATTGCAAACAAATTAGAATTCAAGATTAAGAAATTCACTCAAAACCACTCGGCTACATGGAAACTGAACAACCTGCTCCTGAATCTGCTAGGTACATAACGAAATGAAGGCAGAAATAAAGATGTTCTTAAACCAATGAGAAAAAAGACAGAACATAACAGAATCTTTGGGATACATTTAAAGCCTTGTGAAGAGGGAAATTTATAGCACTAAGTGCCCACAAGAGAAAGCAGGAAAGATCCAAAATTGATACCCTAACATCACAATTAAAAGAACTAGAGAAGCAAGAGCAAACACATTCATAAGCTAGAGAACAAAAGAAATAACTAAGATCAGAGCAGAACTAAAGGAGATAGAGGCACAAGAAACCTTCAAAAAATCAGTGAATTCAGGAGCTGGTTTTTTGAAAAGACCAACAAAATTGATAGATGGCTAGCAAGACTAATAAAGAAGAAAAGAGAGAAGAATCAAATAGACACAATAAAAAATGAGAAAGGGGATATCACCACTGATCCCACAGATATACAAACTACCGTGAGAGAATACTATAAACACCTCTCTGCACATAAACAAAAAATCTAGAAGAAATGGACAAATTCCTGTAGATGTACACCCTCCCAAGACTAAACCAGGAAGAAGAAACCAGGAAGACTAAACTAGAAATCCATGAATAGACTAAAAACAGGCTCTAAAATTGAGGTAATAATTAATACCCTACCAACCAAAAAAATTCGAGGACCAGAAGGATTCACAGCCGAATTCTACCAGAGGTACAAAGAGGAGCTGGTACCATTCCTTCTGAAACTATTCCAATCAATAGAAAAAGAGGGAATCCCCCCTAACTCATTTTAAGAGGCCAGCATCATCCTGATACCAAAGCCTGGCAGAGACACAACAAAAAAAGAGAATTTTAGACCAATATCCCTGATGAATATGGATGCAAAAATCCTCAATAAACTACCCGCAAACTGAATCCAGCAGCATATCGAAAAGCTTATCCACTATGATCAAATGGGCTTCCTCCCTAGGATGCAAGCCTGGTTCAACATACACAAATCAATAATTGTAATCCATCATATAAACAGAACTAAAGACAAAAACCACACGGTTATCTCAATAGATGCAGACAACTCCTTCAATAAAATTCAACAGCCCTTCATGCTAAAAACTCTCAATAAATTCGGTATTGATGGGATGTATCTCAAAATAATAAGAGCTATTTATGACAAACCCACAGCCAATATCATACTGAATGGGCAAAAACCAGAAGCATTCCCTTTGAAAACTGGCACAAGACATGGATGCCCTCTCTCACCAATCCTATTCAACATAGTGTTGAAAGTTTTGGCCAGGGCAATCAGACAGGAGAAAGAACTAAAAGTTATTCAATTAGGAGATGAGGAAGTCAAATTGTCCCTGTTTTCACATGACATGATTGTATACTTAGAAAATGCCATCATCTTAACCCAAAATCGCCTTAAGCTGATAAGCAACTTCAGCAAAGTCTCAGGATACAAAATCAATGTGCAAAAATCACAAGCATTTTTATACACCAATAACAGACAAACAGAGAGCCAAATCATGAGTGAACTTCCATTCACAATTGCTTCAAAAAGAATAAAATACCTAGGAATCCAACTTACAAGGGATGTGAAGGACCTCTGCAAGGAGAACTACAAACCACTGCTCAACGAAATAAGAGACGACACAAACAAATTGGAGAACATTCCATGCTCATGGATAGGAAGAATCGATATCATGAAAATGGCCACACTGCTCAAGGTAATTTATAGATTCAATGCCATCCCCATCAAGCAACCGATTACTTTCTTCACAGAATTGGAAAAAACTACTTTAAAGTTCACATTGAACCAAAAAAGAGCCAGCATTGCCAAGAAAATCCTAAGCCAAAAGAACAAAGCTGGAGGCATCAAGCTACCTGACTTCAAACTATACTACAAGGCTACAGGAACCAAAACAGCATGGTCCTGGTACCAAAACAGAGATATAGACCAATGGAACAGAACAGATTCCTGAGAAATAATACCACATATCTACAACCATCTGATATTTATCAAAACTGACTAAAACAGGAAATGGGGAAAGGATTCCCTATTTAATAAATGGTGTTGGCAAAACTGGCTAGCCATATGTAGAAAGCTGAAACTGGATCCCTTCCTTACACTTTACGCAAAGATTAATTCAAGATGGATTAAAGACTTAAATATTAGGCCTGAAACCATAAAATTCCTAGGAGAAAACCTAGGCAATACGATTCAGGACATAAGGATGGGCAAAGACTTCATGACTAAAACACCAAAAGCAATGGCAACAAAAGCCAAAATTGACAAATGGGATCTAATTAAACTAAAGAGCTTCTGCACAGTAAAAGCAACTACCATCAGAGTGAACAGGCAACCTACAGAATGGGAGAAAATTTTTGCAGTCTACTCATCTGACAAAGGGCTAATATCCAGAACCTATAAAGAACTCAAACAAATTTACAAGAAAAAAACAAACAACCCCATCAAAAAGTGGGCAAAGGATATGAACAGACGTTTCTCAAAAAAAGACATTCATACAGCCAACAGACACATGAAAAAATGCTCATCATCACTGGCCATCAGAGAAATGCAAATCAAAACCACAATGAGATACCATCTCACACCAGTTAGAATGGCGATCATTAAAAAGTCAGGAAACTACAGGTGCTGGAGAGGATGTGGAGAAATAGGAACACTTTTACACTGTTGGTGGGATTGTAAACTAGTTCAACCATTATGGAAAACAGTATGGCGATTCCTCAAGGATCTAGAACTAGAAGTACCATATGACCCAGCCATCCCATTACTGGGTATATACCCAAAGGATTATAAATTATGCTGCTATAAAGACACATGCACACGTATGTTTATTGTGGCACTATTCACAATAGCAAAGACTTGGAATCAACCCAAATGTCCATCAGTGACAGACTGGATTAAGAAAATGTGGCACATATACACCATGGAGTACTATGCAGCCATAAAAAAGGATGAGTTTGTGTCCTTTGTAGGGACATGGATGCAGCTGAAAACCATCATTCTCAGCAAACTATCGCAAGAACAGAAAACCAAACACTGCATGTTCTCACTCATAGGTGGGAACTGAACAATGAGATCACTTGGACTCGGGAAGGGGAACATCACACACCGGGGCCTATCATGGGGAGGAGGGAGAGGGGAAGGATTGCATTGGGAGTTATTCCTGATGTAAATGACGAGTTGATGGGTGCTGACGAGTTGATGGGTGCAGCACACCAACATGGCACAAGTATATATATATGTAACAAACCTGCACATTATGCACATGTACCCTAGAACTTAAAGTATAATAATAATAATAATAATAAAATAGGTAAAAAAATTAATTAAAGATTTAAACGTAATAAATTAAACAGAAAAACTCCTAGAAGAAAACAGAGGGAAAAACTCCTTGACATTGGCCTTGCCAATGATATTTTGGATATTACATCAAAAGCTCATGCAACAGAAACAAGGCAAAAGAAAACCAAACAAGTGGAATTACATCAAACTGAAAGCTTTTGCACAGCAAAGGAAACAATCAACAAAATGAAAAGGCAGTTTATGAATGTAGAAAAAAATGTTTGTAAGCCATATATCTGATAAGGGGTAATTATATAAAATATATAAGAAACTCACCCAGCTTAACTTGTTCACCTCTGCCTGAACATTTTACTCTGCTCAGTGCCCTTCTGAAAATTCAATTCCCACATGCCTGTGATATTTCTTTGGCCTTTACCACCTAAGACTTCTGTCTTCCCCAGAGTGAGAGTTCGGCTGGTGACACAGGGACCAGCCCATCCCTCCCCATCACAGCCAGCATCTGAACACTGGGATAGCCTGACCCTAGTCCAGCCTTTTCAAGACTCATAAGCACTGTACAGTTGACCATCTAATGTTCTGGAAAAGAAGGACATATCCATCCCATTTCAACTCTGCTGGCACCTAATCATGGCCTGAGGTCAGGCTAACCCCACCAGCTGAGTCTGCCACAATCAACACTCATTTACACTGGCACAAAGAGACCCCCTGTACAAGAAGCAATAAGACAGCCAAATGCCTAAGCAGATGAAAAGGGGTTCTTGGATAATCTCCGACCCACCCTGCAAGTGTTTACATCAAATGCTTTTGTGCAGATGAAAAAACCTGTCCAGACATGCATACTGGGGGAAATGGGTAGAGCCATGGGGAATTTGTGCCTTATGCAGGGGAGGAGGCTGATCTCTTCAGCTCCTGTGGAGATATGAGAATAAATTGGTGAGGTGGAGAACTTGTTAGCAGGACTCCATCTCACTTTGCTGACTTGTTTTTCCTTTTTCTTTTTTGCACACAAAAAATTCCACTTCTCACCCTTCTATGTGTCCATAAGCCTAATCCTTCCTGGTCACGTTATAAGAACCCAGTTGTAGCTGAACTAAGAAGAAAGTTCTGCAACATTTTTTGTTGTCTAGTCATAGGGCTTGAGGAACCGTGAGTAAGATGTGAATCAAAAAATATTTCTCTTTTCCTTTCTAAGCCTTTTTCTCCTCGGACTTCTTGTGAGGGTAGAGGAAACTACACACTACACCACCCCAATGGCTTCAGGTGTGCATGAGATGGACGGACAAATTGTGGCTCCCCTGCTTTCCTCCAGGCCAGAGCTGGGGCGCATGGCCCATGGCCCAGTGGACAGCAATTAGGTTTCTCTCTCTTTTGGAGGAAACAATTTGTATAAGAATAAGAGGTTCTTCTCCCAGGCATCTTTCTTGGTAGAAGAATCTTTCCAATCCTGCACTTTAAATTTCTCCTTTTCTCTACCCTGTCAGTAGTTAACTTTAAAGTGAGTTATTTTAATTTTTTTTCATTTTATAAGACATTTTAGTCAGCCAGGAATTATAAGGATCACTGTTTATAGTCTCCCTAAAGTTTTAATTATGAAAAGGGATTTGCGAGATTGGTCTTGAGCTGTAGTCAACCTGGTGTGCTTTGCATTATCTTCTGTATTGTCAGTAGCAAATTTTGTTGTAGGCCTCCATCTTGTTTTATCTCGTTGGGAGCATGACTTGTAACCAAGTGGCAATGTTTTGTCTTAGCCTCCATCATTTTACAATGACAGCTGGGTTTGTACCTGGCTTAGAGAATGAGTCCTTTATGGTTTGATATCTGCATGACCTTTTGCTGATTCTCCTCTCCTCCATGAACAACTTTCCGCCTTTTTCTTAAATGTTCCTTTCTCTGGGTTACTTTTAAAGGTCCTAAATTTTGTAAGAACTACTTACCCCCTTTGAAAATACCTCATACACTCACGGTTAAATTATAACCTTAATTGAGGCTTGTTGATTTCACCTGTGAGGATACTTTTAGTAAAGTTTGAAAGCCAGAAATATTGTCTGTTTGGCGTGGTTAAAGTTGAGTCATAAGGGAGTTAAAAGAATTTTCTTAGAGAGTGCTCAGCCTAATTAAAAGTGGATATTCAAGTTATAAGTATATTTTAAAGGTCTTTATGTTTTTTTTCTCTTCTGGGACCCTACTTTACTGGAAAAGGGTTTTTCTCAGTCGACTGAATTATTTTTCTCCATTTTGCCTTGCCACTCTTAATGCATGGATGAGAGGCCCTAAAATAACTGCTGGGGGCATGGGACTCCTTGACAAAAACAGACGAGGTGCCATTAACCCTGTTTTTGGAAGAAACCTGGTTTTCTCATGGAACTCCAGGAATTAAAGGCAGGTAGATTCTTCTCAAAATCTGTTTTTGCCTCTCAGTCATGCCTGTTTATTAGGCCTTAAAAGATGCTTGCTTTCCTAGCCCTGTTTCTTAAAGGGCTACACTCAGAAACTAATAATTCAATTAGGAGATTGGCAAACAAAAAATCTATGTATGCTGGGTTTTTTTTCTGCTTGTGTACTTATATATATGTTGTGTGTAAAATGTCTATTTAAAAAAGCTCAAATTTATTGGCCTAAAGGAAGATAACGGCTTGAATAAAATATTTTTAAAAGGGAAGATAAAAGCTGTGGTACCTCCCAGTTCAAGTGACTTTAACTTTGAGAAATAAAAACACCCTTAAAGACTGTTGGTAAAATGCAGACGTCCTCAAAATGTAAATAGGTGGACTAAATTATGCAGGTTAGATAATAAGTTGGCTAAATATTTACAGGTTATAAACTACTTTTTTGGGTTTTTGAGAACTGTTCAACGTGGCAAGACCTGGGGACATATGGAATTAACCACACCCTCAATTATGCTGGAAGAAGTCAAACCTTGGCTCCACCTAGCACATAATTAAAACAACTTACCAGGTTTTACATTAAAGTCAAAAATTGCCATTGAGACTATTGGACATAGATTTACATGTGAAGTATGTAAGAACAGTAAAATATCTTTTTAATAAAAGATTACAAAAAGGTATAGAAATGTAAATTCTTGCCTAGGGTTAAAGGATTGTTTTGAATGAAATAAAATAAATCTAAAAGTTCAAACATAAGATGGAAGGAGTGTAAAAATTAATCTTGCAAACATTCTATGTGTGAACATATTGACTAAATTCAAAAGGGTATTATACAGTTTTTCTGTAAATTGAGCATTGAAATGAAAGCACAACAATGCATTCTTAAGGCATTAATCTGCTCTTTGGCAAAACTTGTAAAGTATTATAAAAGGATTTTTTTTTTTTAATTTACGAGTCATTTTGGCAAAATAATTTATTTTAATCTGGAATTCTATTTCATAATATAATGCATTTTAAATCTCTAACATATTTAATAAGCTTTCCCAAATCAAACTTCAGTTTCAAAATTCCATTTCCTCACTGGGCACTGTGGCTCACACCTGAATTCCCAGCACTTTGGGAGGACGAGGCAGGTGGATCATCTGAGGTCAGGAGTTTGAGATCAGCCTGGCCAACATGGCGAAACCTCATCTCTATTAAAAACACAAAAATTAGCTAGGCATGGCGACAGGCACCTGTAATCCCAGCTACTTGGGAAGCTGAATTAGGGAATCATTTGAACCTGAGAGGTGGAGGTTGCAGTGAGTTTAGATTATAGCACTGCACTCCAGCCTGGGTAACAGAGCAAGACTCCATCTCAAAAAAATAAAAATAAAAATAAAAATAAATTCCTCTTCCTGACTGACACATGGCTTTTGGAAGCTACAGAGGGCCACTGGAGAGGTAAATGGGATTATTTTACATGTTTAGGTATATGGGATTGCCAAAATGATGTTTAATCTTCTTCAGGTTATTTGGTGAATAATACTAATATAAGTTCCAAAATTGTATGGGATGTCTACAATTACAATGTCTGAGTATATGTTATCAATCATAATTCAGGTTGTTATGTTAAGTTATTTTAAACCATGGAGATAACCAAACTTCTTTGTCAATTGTGTTTCTCACTGTAACTACCCTGGATATTTTGTTATTCACAGACAATTGTTGTCTTGTTTTGATCTTCTTCAAAAATGGTTTATAATTAGCTATAGAACTTTGACAGGTTCTCTCAAATGCAGGTTTCTGATAAATTTGGAGATTATGACATTGGAATGTAGGAAAAATATACAGGACTCATGAAGAGCTGAAATGTTCACAAATATCAAGCAAAACAAGAGTTAAGTAAATGGACTGAACTCATACACAACCGAAGCAATCTTTTTGACTTTTGCTTGGAATAATACTGATCTTTGTTTTGTTTTTCAGAGTCAAGGAAACTTATTTTGAACTATTTATGACCTTTAACAATTGAGTAATATATACTCCTCTGAACAAAATTTGGAGCATATTTGTCCCTCTCTCTGCCTGGCTTCTCCAGAATTTGGAAACTAGTTGTGAGTATTCTTAACTTATGGCAACATAGTTGTTTGCATCAGTGCAATAAAAATCAATTTTATTTTGCAACACGATGCAATTGGAGAAACTGATCATTTTACCAATGCTTTGACTGGAAGGGTATCCTTTCCTTTAAGGAGTGAAGCTTGACTTGCTGAGACAATAAAAGTCCCCTGGGTAAACTTGCCTCATACTCTTGCCTATGCAGTCCCTGTAAAGGGTTCCTGACCTGTGGTAAGTAAAGAATGTCACTTCTGACACGTCAAGGAGCTCCAAGTTTATCTTGGGACCATAAGAGAAGAGGATTACCCAACTAACAGGTATTTGGGGATACAAACCAATGGCTGGGTTCAGCTTTAAAAGGTCTTATCTGAGATTCTTCGTGGAACAGAGTTCCATCAAAGCAAATCTAAGGGCCTATGTAGAAATAATTATTCTTGCTGCAGTTTATGCAAATAATCAGGTCAAGTGTAAGACTAAAGTCTATTTTGCAAACAACTCAGCCCTATCATGATTTTTTTAAACATAAACAAGGACTGCAGAGAGATAAATTACGTTTCAAAAGTTATACATTTGCCATTAAATTTTAGACTCATTAGTTGTTTTCAAGATTTTGCCTGGATTTTAGACTAACCCTGCTTGTTCCTGTGAACCAACTAGCAATCTCTGGCTGCAGATCAGAAAGAACAAAAGGGATGGGTGATGTAAAAATCTGGATCAATATTCTGCTCCAACCATCATCCCTGCACTGCATTATGCTGCTGCTGCATGTGTGAACATGACTGAACCACCCCTGCAGGTGCGTGTGCAACATGCCATGTGGCTGCCGCCACTCTAATGTGGGGAAAAGTGTGAACCCCACTGCCGTCACCCAGGTGAAGCACTTAGGCTGACACCTCCCATTAGAGTGTTGTTTCCAGTAGACCTGAAATAGCATGGCCCCTCCAGCACATCAAGCACTTAATCTTGAAGGACCATAGAACAAAGCCTTGTGTCTGGTAGCACACCCCAGGGTTAAAACACACAGCCCAAAAGTGGTGGGTTGAACCTTGGCCTTTTGAAATCTTCTGGAAATGAAGCCAGTCGACTAAATCCAACATATGTCACAGTTAAACTCTCAAGGACATCAAATAATCTAAAAACAACAAACCCCATTCAAAGGACAGCAACTTGACAGATTAAAGAAACACTAATTGACAAAAATAAGAAAAAACAACCAGCACAAGAACTCTGGAAGCTTGAAAAGACAAAGTGTATTTTTATCTTCAAATGACTGAACTAGCTCCCCTGAAATGTTTCTTAAGCAGGCTGAAATGGCTGAAATGACAGACATAGAATTAAGAATCTTGATAAGAATAAAGATCATTGAGATTCTGAAGAAAGTTGAAACCCAGTCCAAAGATGCTAAGGAATTTTAAAAAGTGATGCAGAGTTTTAAAATAATATAGTAATTTTAGGAAAGAACCAAATTATTAACAACAGAAAATAGATCAAGCTGAGAAAAGAATCTCAGAGCTCAAAGACCATTTCTTTGTATCAACTCATCCAGGAAATAATAAAGATGAAGAATAAAAAGGAACGAACAAAACTGTCAAGAAAGATGGGATTATGTAAAAAGACTAAACCTATAACTCAATGGCTTTCCTTAAAGAGAAAGACCTATGAGGGGCCTTAAAGAGACCAAAGCTGTGATTCATTGGCATCCCTTACAAAGAGGAAGAAGGAGAAAGCAACTTGGAAAATATATTTGAGGACATAGCCCATGGAAATCTTCCCAACCTCACAAGAGATGTAGACATTCAAATTTTGGAAATACTGAGAACCCCTGAGAGATACTATACAAGACAACCATCCCTAAGACACATAGTCATCAGATTCTCTAAGGTTAACATGAAAGAAATAAAAATGATTAGTGTAGGTAAGAAGAGGGAAATCATCTTCAAATGGAACCCCATCCGGCTAACAATGGACTTTTCAGCAGAAACCCTACAAGTCAGAAAGGAATTGGGGCCTGTATTCAACATTATTAAGAAACTTAATTCTAACCAAGAATTTTATATCCAGCCAAACCAAGCTTCACAAGCAAAGGAGAAATAAGATCCTTTTCAGGCAAGCAAATGCCAAGGGAATTCATTACCACCAGAGCTAACTTATGAGAGGTCCTTAAGGGAGTGTTAACATGTAAACAAATGACCTTTGTTGACCACACAGAAAACACACATAATTAAATACATATGTTACTGAGACTGTAAAGCAACTATACAATCAAGTCTGAATAACAGCCAGCTAACAACACAATGACAGAATCAAATCTGTGAGTATCATCAACCTCGAATGTAAATTGACTAAATGTCCCACTTATAAGGCACAGAATAGCAAATTGGAAAAAGATGCTAGGCTCAACTGTTTGTTTTTATCAAGAGACCCATTTCACATGCAATGATATCCATAGGACCAAAGTAAAGAGATGAAGAAAAATCTAGCAGGCAAATGGAAAAGGAAAAAGAGCAGGGACTACTATCCTAATTTCAGACAAAATATACTATAAATCAAAAAATATTTATAGTATGTTTTGTAGGGCATTAAATAATGACAAAGGAGGGCATTACATAATGATGAAAGGTTCAAGTCAACAAGAAGACTTAACTATCCTAAATATATATCCACCCAACACTGATGCACCTGGGTTCATAAAACAAGTACTTAGAGACTTACAAGGAGGTTTAGATAACCACACAAAAACAAGGGCAGAATTCCATACCCCACTGAAAATATTAGACAGATCATTGAGGCATTAATCAAACCAAAATATTCAGAACCTGATGTTGATGCTTGACCAAAGGGACCTAACAAATATCTTCAGAACACTCCACCCAAAAACAATAGAAAATTTAATCTTCTCATCTGCACAGGTCACATAATCTAAAAATGATGACACAATAAGCTATAGAGCAATTCTGAACAAATTTTTAAAGAATAAAATTTAACCATCCACATTCTCATACCAATAAAAATAAAAATCTATATAAAGAACATATCTGAAAACCATACAATTATATGGAAATTAAGCAATCTTCTCCTGATTGACTTTTGAGTAAACAATGAAATTAAAGCAGAAATCAAGCAATTATATTAAAATAATGAAAACAAAGATACAATATACCAGAATATCTGGGAAACAGCGAAAGCAGTGTTAAGAGGAAAGTTTATAGCACTAAACACTCACATCAAAAGGTTAGAACAATCTCAGATTTACAACCGAACATCACAATAGATGTTAAGAACTAGAGAAACAAAAGGAAACCAAACCAAAAGCTAGCAGAAAATAAATAACCCAAATCAGAGCTGATCTGAATAAAATCGAGACACAAAAATGTAAAAAGTTCATTATTTAAAAGAATAAATAAGATTGATATGCAGCTAGATTGACTAACAGAGAAAAAAAGAGAGGAGAGCTAAATAAAAACAGGCAGAAATGAAAAAGAGGACATTACCAGTGACCTCACAAAAATGCAAAATCCCTCAGAGACTACTAAAAACACCTCTATGAACACAAATTAGAAAACCTAGAAGAAATGGATAAATTCCTGGAAACATACAATGTCCCAAGATTGAACCAGGAAGAATTTGAAACTATAAACAGAACAACAACGAGTTCTGAAATTGAATGAGTAACAAAAAATTTACAAAGTAGAAAGACTTCTGTACTGAAAAAATTCACAGATAAGGGACTGGGTGCGGTGGCTCACGTCTATAATCCTAGCACTTTGAGAGGCTGAGGTGGGAGGATCACGAGGTCAAGAGATCAAGACCATCCTAGCCAACATGGTGAAACACTGTATCTAGTAAAAATACAAAAATTAGCTGGGCATGGTGACATGCGCCTGTAGTCCCAGGTACTCAGGAGGCTGAGGCAGGCGAATCACTTGAACCCAGGAGGCGGAGGTTGCAGTGAACCAAGATTGTGTGACTGCACTCCAGCCTGGCAAAAAGTGAGACTCCATCTAAAAAATAAAAAGTAAACAAATAAATAAATAAATCACAACCAAATTCTACCAGATATACAAGGAAAAGCTGGGTCAATCATACTGAAACTGTTCCCAAAATCCAGAGGGGAGAGATTGCTTTCTACCTCAGTATATTAAGCCAGCAACATTCTGATACCAAAACCCAGCAGAGACAAAACAACAACAACATAAAGTTTCAGGCCAATATCTTTGATGAACATCAATGCAAAAATTCTCAACAAAGTACTGCCAAACCAAACCCAGCTGCACATCAAAAAGCTTATCCAACATAATCAAATAGGCTTATTCCTGGGATTCAAGGTTGGTTCACCATATTCAAATCGATAAATATGATTCATAACATAAACAAAACTAAAAACAATAGCCACACAATCATCTCAATAACTGTGGAAAAGGTTTTTGATAAAATTTAATATCCCTTTATGTTAAAAGCCTTCAACAAATTAGGTATTGAAGAAACATACCTCAAAATAATAAGAGCCATCTACGATAAACCCACAGACAACATTATACTGAATAGGCACAACCTGGAAGCATTTCATTTGAGAACCAAAATGAGACAAGGATCCCCAGTCTCACACTCCTATTTAATGTAATTTTGAAAGTCCTAGCCAGAGCAATCAAGGAAGAGAAAGAAACACAAGGCATAAAAAAAAAAAAACCTGATGTAAATGACGAGTTGATGGGTGCTGACGAGTTGATGGGTGCAGCACAGCAACATGGCACAAGTATACATATGTAACAAACCTGCACGTTATGCACATGTACCCTAGAACTTAAAGTATAATAATAAATTTTAAAAAAGGAAAAATAAATAAATAAATAAATAAAAAATTAGGGAACAGAAGCAATATATTGGTATGTGAATCCGATCTCAATAAAGCTGTTACTTAAAGAGGAAAAAAAAAAAGAAAAAGAGAGAAAGTCACAGTATCTCTCTTCACAGAGAGCATGATTATATACCCAGAAAGCCCCACGGACTCTGGACGAAAGCTCAAAGATCTGGAAAACAACATCAGCGATGTTTCAGGATATAAAATCAATGTACAAAAATAAATGGCATTTGTATGCACCAAGAACATCCAAGCTGAGAGCCAAATCAAGGATGCAGTTCCATTCAGAATAGCCACAAAAAGAATGAAATACCTAAGATTACAGCTAACCAGAGAGCTGAAAGATCTCTACAATAAAAAATATAAAACATTGCTGAAATAAATCAGAGATGACACAAAATATGAAAAAAAAAGTTTATGCACATGGATAGAATCAATATTGTTAAAATGGCCATACTGCCTGAAGCAATTATAGATTCGAAGTTATTTTTATCAAACTACCAATGATATTTTTACAGAATTTTAAAAATATATAAATTTCATATGGAGCCAAATAAAAGCCACAACAAAACTAAGCAAAAAACAAACAAACAAACAAACAAATACCAGGGGCATCACACTATGAAACTTCAAATTATGTTACAAGGTTACAGTAAGAAAAACAGCATGGTATTGGTAAAACAACAAATACATAGACCAATGGAACAGTATAAGAATCCAGAAATAAATTTGCACATCTACAGTTGTCTGATTTTGACAATGTCTACAAGACAAGCAATGGGGAAAGGACTTTCTATTCAATACCTGGTGCTGGGATAATTTGCTAGCCATATGCAGAAGACTGAAACTAGATCCCTTCATTTCAGCATGTGCAAAAATCAACTCAGGATTAAAGACTTAAAACCTAGCACTACAAAAATTCTAGAAGAAATCCTGGAAAATGCCATTGTGGTTATACACACTAGCAAAGATTTCATGAAGAAGTTGCCAAAAGCAATTGCAACAAAAACAAAAATGGACATATGGGACCTATTTAAATTTAAATTTAAAAAATTTAATTCAACAAGAAGACTTAACTGTCCTAAATATATATGTATCCAACACTGGAACACATGGATTCATAAAACAATTACTTACTTTGAGACCCACAAGGACACTTAGATAACTACACAACAATAGGGGAAGAATTCAATGCCCCATTGAAAATATTAGACAGATTATTGAGACACCAAGAAAAGCTTCCACACAGCAAAAATAACTATGAACAACATAAACAGGCAACCTAGAGAATGAGAGAGAATATTTGCAAGCTATGCATCTGACAAATGTCTAATATCCAGAATATATAAGGAACTTAAATTAACAACTAAAGCAAGAAAAAAAACTTCATTAAAAATGGGCAGAAGATATTAACAGTCACTTCTGAAAAGAGGATATACATGCATGTGAAAAAATGCTCAACATCACTAATCATTAGAGAAGTGCAAATAAAAACAACAATGAGATATTATCTCAAATAAATCAGAATGGCTGTTATTTAAATATCAAAAAATAACAGATACTTGTTAGGTTGTGGAGAAAAAGGAAGTTTGTACATTGCCAGTGGGAATATAAATTAGATCAGCTAATGTGGAAAGCAGTTTGGAGATTTCTCAAATAACTTAGAACTACCATTTGACCTAGCAATTCTATTACTGGGTATATGCCCAAGGTAATATAAGTCATTGTACCATAAAGGCACATGCACGTATATGTTCATCTTAGCACTATTCACAATAGCAAAGACATAGAGTCAACCTAAATGCCCATCAACAGTGGACCAAATAAAGAAAATATGGTACATATACACAATGGAATATTATGCAGCCATAAAAGAGAGGTAGATCATGTCCTTTGAAACAACATGGGTGGAGCTGGAGGCCATTATCCTAAGTAAATTAATGCAGGAACAGAAAACCAAATAGTGTATGTTCTCACTTATAACTGGGAACTAATCATTAAGTACACATGGACACAAAGAAAGGAACAGCACATACCAGGTCCTACTTGAGAGTGGAAGGCAGGAGAAGGGTGAGGGTTAACAAACTACCTTATTGGGTACTATGCTTATTACCTTGGTGCTAAAATAATCTGTACACCAAATTTTTGTGACACTCAATCTACCTATGTAACAAACTGACACATGGATTCCCTGAACCTAAGATAAAAGTAGAAAAGAAAAAAAAAACTAAATACAAAAACAACAATTAAAAATTCCTCTTAAAAAAAAACTAAAAGAAGTTTTAGAACTCTTATATATAACTCAAAAGCCAAAAGCTTTAGCCTTAAAAAAGATCATGACTATAAAAGATAAAGAAGCTAGAGTCAAATATTTTGCAGACCAGGTAGCTAAAGCAGCTGTCTTAACTAAAAAACTTAGTTCTCTAAACTCTTGTTTAATCCAAATTTTAAAATTAACTCCCTCAATACTGACAAAAGCTCAAGAGACTCCCTCAGATGCAAAAAAAAGAGAAGGTTTGCAAAACAAAAGGGGGAAACTATTCTTTTGAAAATAGTATATGGTATGTTCCAGATCTGGATAACAAACTCAGAATACCCACCAGATTACAATTTCCATTTTTAGAGTACATGCATAAATTGACCCAGTGAGATCCCAAAATTGATTAAATGGAAAAAGAATACTTTTATAAACCATCATTTACTATAACAGAAAAGTGGCATCTGGATATACCGTCTGTCCTAAATATAACAGAGGAAAATACTGTTATAGCACTCCTGAGCATTTTCCCTTATATCTTATATAATACACATTGAGGTCTCACAATTGGAGTTTAGCAGCTCCCTCCCCTGTGTGTGGACTTCAGGGCATTTAACCAGGATCTTCCCTTACCATTTCCATCACGGTTTGCTGTGCTCATCACAGAGGTATTCACGGGTGAGCTTGGGGGTCCAGTTACACCTAGAATTGTCTCCCTTTGGGCTGAATAAGAAACTCAGCGCATCAGACTCTCCACAGACCAGCAAATCACCTGAAACAGCAGAAAACACCTCCCAGTGGACAAAGATCAAGATCGAGTCATACCCATCTGTTTTTGCCAAAGCCAGTTATTACCTATAGGCACCATCTACTGGCCAAGACGCTAAACTGCACAACCCAATACAAAATCTTTTGGAAGAAGTGCACAATGCTGGGGAACCAGATAAGCTTTATGAGACCTCTGCAATCAGGGTCTTGCAAAAGGAAGTGAGCCTGCTCATATGCTCAGTACATCACTATTGCAACCAGCACTTGAGAAAGCAACCAAACAAAGGATATTTATAACCAAAAAATTCATAAAAATCCTGGTTCCTTGAGAGCACATAGAATCAAAGCCACACAATCATACACAGCAAACATTAAGTCACATCCTCAAGGGAAAAGATTAGTTTTACCTCAACAGAAGTCAATCCAAAAAAATAGTGACAACTTCTTCTGATCAGAAGGAATTAGCATGAAAACTCTGGCTGTATATAAAAGAGCATTAGGACACCTCCAAAGGATCACAACAACTCTCCAGTAATGAACCCTAATAAAAATAAGAATTCTGAAATGACAGATAACTCTAAATATGGATTGTAATGAAAGCCAATGAGAGCTAAAGGAAACTTGAAAAACAAAACAAATAAATCAGGAAAATAATTCAGGATAGGAAGGAAGATGTAGATATTTTAAAAACCTAGAACATCTGAAAATAAAAACTTCATTGAAAAAATTTCAAAGTACAGTTGAAAGCTTTAACAGTATGTTATACCAAGCAGAAGAAAATACTCAGAGATGTAAGATAGGTATTTTAAATTAACTCAGTTAGATAAAAATAATTAAAAACATCAACAAAGAGTTTGTGAAATGTGAGACTGTGTAAAGCTTCTAAGAAACTAAAAGTGGCAAGATAGAAGGGTCTAATCATCTGGAAGGAAATCCTAGCAGAGTAGCAGTAGATTTCTCAGGAAAAATCCTACAAGACAGAAGAGATTAAAGTCCTGTTTTTATTCTTCTTGAAACAAAAAAGTCAGTCAAAGTTTTGTATTCTGCTAAACTAGGCTTCAGAAAAAAAAAAAAAAAAAAAAAAAAAAAAAGCTATAAAGTCTTTCTTAGGTAAACACTAAGGAAACTCATCGCGACTAGACTGGACATATAAGAAATGCCCAAAGGAGTTCTAAACACAGAAATAAAGAGCAACACTAATCATCATGAAAAGATATAAAATTATGAAACTTGCAGGATTTTTAAGGCTATTATACAATTGCAATTCCAAAGGTGCTAGATAATAATTAACATTATGACAGGAACAAAGCCTCACTTATCAATAATAACCTTGAAGATAAATGAACTGAATACACCACTTAAAAAATATAGCCTGGTGGAATGGATTTTTTAAAAGATCCAATAATATGCTACTTTACAAGAAACCACCTAACTGGTAGAGACATTTACAACATAAAGAGGTGATATTTATTTTTACAAAAACAGAAGCCAAAAGCAAGCAGGAGTAGTTATGCTTATGTCAGATAAAACAGACTTTAAATCAATAGTAAAAAAAGACAAAGAAAGATCTTACATAATAAAAATGGATCAATGCAACAAGAACATATAAACAAACTTGAATACATATGCACCTAACACCAGAACATATGATAATCGTGGGTGATCTCAATCCCCCACTGACAGCTCTAGACAAATTATCAAAGCAAATAAATCAACAAACTCTGGATTTAAATTGAATCATAGACCAAATAAACCCAAAAGACATTTACATAAAATTCTACCCAACAATTATACAATATATATTCTTCTTCTCCACACATGGAACATTCTCAAAAATAGACCATATCTTAGGCCACAAGGCAAGTCTCAATAAATTTTAAAAAATCGAAATCATATCAAGTATCTTCTCAGACCACAGCAGACTAAAACTAGAAATTAATACCAAGAGAAACTCTCAAAACTATACAAATATATGGAAATGAAACAAGCTACTTCTGAATAATTGTTTGGTCAAAATATGAAAATAAGGCTGAAATTTAAAAAAATAAAAATACACACATAACATATCCAAACCCGTGGAATACAGTAAAATAAGTGCTAACAAGAAAGTGTATAGCATTCAATGACTACATAAAAATGGAGCTCAAAAATTAAAAACCTAATGTCAAAACTAAAGTAACCAGAGAAAAACAAGAGCAAAGTACACACAAAGCTACAAGATGAGAAATAATGAAGATCAAGGAAGAACAAAACAAAATTGAAACAACAACAACAAAAAATACAGTTAATGACAAGAAAAGTCAGTTCCTTTAAATAAGCACAATCAGAAATGTTAAATGTGACATAACTGATGTCACAGATTAAAAAAATTTAAGAGACTACCAAGAATGTCTCCACACACAAACTAGAAAACCTAAAGGAAAAGAATAAGTTCCTGGAGACATGTAACTTCTCAATATTGAACCAGGAAATAAATTGAAATTCTAAAAAGCCCAATAATGAATAGTGAGATTGAATCAAAATAAAATAGACAGATTCACAACTGAATTCTACCAAAATACAAGAAATAACTAATACTAATCCTACTGAAACTTATCCAAAAATGTTAAGAGGAAGAAATCCCTCCAACTCATTCAACAAAGCTAGCATCACCCTGATACCAAAGCCAGGCAAAGACACACACATAAAATAAGAAAACTACAGGCCATTATATCTGATAAACATAGATGCCAAAATCCTCAGCAAAATGCTATTAAACTGAATCTAACAACTCATCAAAAACACAATACACCACAATCAAATGGTTTTGTTTCAAGGATGCAAGGATAGTTCAATATGTTCAGTTTGATAAATGTGATTTAACGCATAAAAAGAATCGAAAACAAAAACCATATGATTATCCCAATCGATGCAGAAAAATCATTGCATAAAATCCAGCACCCATTCAAAATAAAATCTGTCAACAACCTAGGCATAGATAGAACATATCTCAAAATAATAAGGCCATCTATGACAAATCTACAGTCAATATAATATTAAACAGGGAAAAGTTGAAAGTATTTTCTATAAGAACTGGAACAACACAAGGATGCCTAGTTTCACCCCTCCTATTCAACATAGTGCTGGAAGTCCTAGCTAGAGTGATCAGGTAGGAGAAAGAAAGAAAAGGCATCTACATTGGAAAAGAGGAAGTCTCTGTTTACTGATGACATAATTGTATACCTGGAAAACCCTCAAAAAGACTCCTAGATTTTGTACATAAATTCAGAATAGTTTCAGATTACAATTCTTCTTTTTTGTGTTTTCCACTTGCTTTGTAAATTTTTCTCCATCCCTTTATTTTGAGCCTATGTGTTTCTTTGCACATGAGATGTGCCTCTGGAAGTCAGCATAACAATGGGTATTTACTCTTTATTCAACTTCCCATTCTGTTTGTTTTAATTGGGCAATTTAGCCTTTTTACATTTAAGATTAATATTGTTATCTCTGGATTTGATCCTGTCATCGTGATGCTAGCTGGTTATTTTGCAGACTTGTTTCTTGTGGTTGCTTCATAGTGTCACTGGTTTGTGCACTTCAGTGTGTTTTGTAGTGGCTGGCAGTAGATTTTTCTTCTCTTATTTAGTGCTTCTTTCAGGAGCTCTTGCATGGCAGGCCTGATGGTGGTAAATTCCCTCAGCATTTTTTGTTTGAAAAGTATCTTGTTTCTCCTTCACTTATGAAGTTTAGTTTGGCTGTATATGAAATTCTGGGATATAAATTCTTTTTTTTTTTTTTTAAAGTCGCATATTGGCCCCCAATCTCTTCCTGCAGTAGGGTTTCTGCTAAGAAGTCCCGCTAGTAGTCTGATGGATTTCCTTTTGTAAGTGACCTGATCTTTCTCTCTGCCTGCCCTTAATACTTTTTCTTTCATTTTTATTTTGAAGAATCTGATCATTATGTGTCTTAGGGTTGGTCTTCTTGTATAATATGTTGCTGTAGTTCTCTGAATTTCCAGAATTTGAATGTCGGCCTGCCTTGTTAGGTTGGGGAAGTTCTCTTGGATGACAGCATAAAGTATGTTTTCCAACTTGGTTTTATTCTTTCCATCTCTTTGAGGTACCTCAATTACTCATAGGTTTGGTCTCTTTACATAATTATACATTTTTTGAGGTTTTGTTCCTTCCTTTTTATTCTTTTTTAAAATATATTCTTGTCTATCTATCTTATTTCAGAAAAAAATAGTCTTCCGGCTCTAATATTCCTTCTTCTTGTTGGTCTATTCTGCTATTAATACTTGTGATTTCATCGTGAAACTCTCATGCATTTTTCAGCTCCATTAAGTCAGTTATGTTCATCTTTAAACTGGCTATTTTGGCTGTCAGCTCCTGTATTGTTTTATTATGATTCTTAGCTTCTTTTCATTGGGTTACAACATGTCCCTTTAGCTGAGCAAAGTTTGTTATTACCCACCTTCTGAAGCCTACTTCTGTCAATTCAGCCATCTCAGCCTCAGACCAATTATGTACCCTTGCTGGAGAGGTATTGCAGTCATTTGGAGAAAAGGAGACACTCTGGCTTTTGGAGTTGCAGCATTTTTATGTTTATTCTTTATCATCTTTGTGGGTTTATCTACCTTCAACCTTTGAGGTTGTTGATCTTTAACGGGTTTATGGGGGGTCTTTTATGTTGATGTTGTTCCTGTAAATTTTTGTTTGTTTGTTTGTTTTCTTTTAACAGTCAGTCCACTTTACTATAGGGCTTCTGCAGTTTGCTGGGGTTCTGCTTCAGACCCTAGTTGTCTTGGCCTCTCCTAAACCTGGAGGTATCACCAGTGAATGCTGCAAAATAGCAAAGATGGCAGCCAGTTTCCCTCTCTGGAAGCTGGATCCCAGGGGTCACTGACCTGCCACCAGTCATGCACCACTAGGAGGCAGATGGGTTCTCTGTTGGGAGATCTCACCTAGTTAAGAGGGATGGTATCAGGTACTGGCCCAATGAAAGAATCTTGCTGCTTCTTGGTAGAGCAGGTGTGTTTTACTGGGTTGAGGGGGAACCCTACTTCATCTGGACCACCTATATTCTTCACAGCTAGCAGTCTGGAATGGCTGAGTTTAGGAATTTGCAGATATGAAGGCCACCCCTCCCTCTGGGAGCTCCCTCCCACAGAAAGATCAGATTTCTGTCTACATAATAGAATACCTGCCCAAAGATGAGAGGTGGGTTTAGACCCTGGTTAAAGAAGCAGTCCGGCCATGATTTGACAAGGCAGCTGTGCTGCACCTTGGCAGGGGAACTCTCCTCACCTGGGCGTCTGTACTCTCCACAGCCAGTAGGCTGGGAAGGCTGAGTCCTCCCAATGGCAGAGATGGAGTTTCTCCTCCCTCTGGGAATGTGGTCCTGTCTCCAGAGGATTTCAGACCTCTGCCATTGTCTGACTAGGACTCCATTAGAGTGGGTCTTAACCTCTGAGGTGCTATGGATGTTGGGCCTACAGAGAAGGTGCTCCTTGGCTCCCTGTGTTCAGCTGCCTTTCTAGGAATACGTACAGACAAATTTTCCACCTTGGCAGCGATCCAGGGTCTGGAGTATGCAAATCTCCTGGGTCTCTAATTGGACCTGAGTGGCTGTTTTGCCGAGACTCCACACAGCTCTGTGTATCAGACCCAAGGCCCTGGTGATGTGGGCTCACAAGGGGATCTGATCCACAGATTGCAAAGATCTGTGGGAAAAGCATGGCTCTCCAGGTGGATTGCACAATCACTCACCACCTCCCCTTGCTGGAGGTGGGTATTCCTTTGGCTCCACTCTACACCCTGATGAGCCATTAAAACTCCCTGTTTCTCATTGCTCTCCCTCTCAATGGATCCACACTGCTTGTCTATTCAGTCCCAATGTAGGAACTTAGATATTTCATTTGAGGTTGCTGAATTTTCTTTCCCTTTTTCATTTCTTTTCATGAGCACCACAGACTGCAGCTGCTGCTAACTGGCCATCTTGCCCCTCCCTCTATTCACTTTTTTAAACAATTTATTTTTTAATTGGAAAATTAAAATATCATATATTTATTATGTGCAGTGTAGTTTTAAGGTATGAATATATTATGGTATGGCTAAATAAAGCAAATTAATATACACATTATTTAAAATACTTATTTTTGTGATGAGAACACTAATAATCTATTTTCTTTGCAGTTTTCAAGAATACAATAAGTTGTTATTAACTATAGTTACTATGTAGTACAATAGATCTCTTGAACTGATTTCTTCTATCTAACTAAAATTTTGTATCTTTTGAGAAAAATCTCCAATCTTCCCTCTTCCTACACTTCCTATGCTTAGCTCCTGGTAACCATCTCCACTTCTACTCTCCACTTCAATGAGTTCAACTTTTTAAGATTCAACATATAAGTGAAATCATACAATATTTGTCTCTCGATGCCTGGCTTACTTTACTTAACATATTGTATTTTTGTTTTGTCCATGATTTCACAAATAACAAGATTTTCTTTTATTTAAAGGTAGAATAGTATTTCATTGTGTATATATACCACATTTTTAATCCATTTATTTGTTGATGAACACTCAGATTGAGTCTATAACTTTGCTACTGTGAATAATACTTCAGTGAACACAGTAGCTCAGATATCTCTTCAACATACTAATTTTATTTCCTTGGATTTATACCCAATAATAGAATTAATGAACCATATGGTAGTTCTGTTTTTATATTTTTTAGGAAAATCCATGCTGTCCATACTAGTTTCCACAATGAGTGTGCTAATTTATTTTTTGAAAAACAGTGCGCAAGTGTTCACTTTTTTCCACAATGTAAGTAGCACATGTTATCTTTCACCTTTTGAATAATTGCAATCCTAATACATGTCAGATGGTATGTCATTGTCATTTTAATTTGCATTTCTTTAATAATTTGTGGTTTTGAACATTTTCTCATGTACATGTTATTTGTGTGTCTTCTTTTCAGAAATGTTTATTCAGATTCTTTGCCAATTATTAAATTTGTTTGTTTTAATTCTTGAGTTTCTTGAGTTTTTTAATACATTTGGACTATGAATGTTTTATTACATAAATGGTCTCCAAATACTTCCTCTTCTTCCATAAGTTTTCTCTTTGCTCTGTTGTTTGTTTTTGTGGCTGTGCAGAAGCCTTTTAGTTTGATGGACTTCCCATTTGTCTGTTTCCTTTTGTTGTCTGTGCTTTTGGGAATCATATTCCAAAAGTACAGTCAAAAAACAATTGCCCACACCAAAGTCATGAAGCTCTCCCCATATGTTTTTTATTAGTCCATTCTTGTATTTCTATTTTTTAAAAAACCTTAAAACTGGATAATTTAAAAAGAAAAGAGATTTGGTTGGCTCACAGTTCTGCAGCCTATACAGAAAGTATCATGCCAGTATCTGCTTCTGGAGAGGCCTCAGGAAGCTTAAAATTATGGCAAAAAGCAAAGGAAGAGCTAGCATGTTTCATGGTGAAAATAGAAGCAAGAGCAAGAGAGAAAGTGAGTAGGGAGGTGCCACACACTTTTAAATAACCAGATCTTGTGAGAACTCACTATTTTGAAGACAGCACCAAGCCATGAGGGACCTGTCCCCGTGATCCAAACACTTTCCACCAGGCCTGACCTTTAGCATTGGAGATTACAATTCAACATGAGATTTGGGTAGGGACAAATATCCAAACTATATCATTCTTTCCTCGCCCTTCCCAAATCTTATATCATTCTCACATTGAAAAATAGAATAATGATCTTCCAACACTAACCCCCAAATCTTAACTCATTCCAAAATTAATTCCAAAGTTTAAAGTTTCACCTTAGACAAGGTAAGTGCCTTCCAGCTGTAAGCCTGTAAAATAAAAAACAAGTAGTTACTTCCAAGATACGATGTGAATATGGGTATTGGGTAAACATGACTATTCCAAAAGGGTGCAATCTACTAAAAGAAAGGAGCTACATGCCCCAAGCAAGTCTAAATCCCAGCAGACATATAGGCATTAAATCTTAAAGCTCCAATATAGTCATGTTTGACTTTCTGTTCCACTTCCAGGGAAACCTGTTGTGAGAGTTGGGCTCCCAAGGTCTTTCACAACTTTGCCTCGGTGGCTTTGCACAGTTCAGCACTCATGGCTGCTCTAACAATGTGTTAAGTGCCTATACCTTCTTCAGGTGCAGAGTAAAAGTTGCCAGCAGATCTACCATTCTGGGGTCTGAAGGATGGTGGCCCTTTTCTCACAACTCCACTAGGCAGTGCCCCACAGGGGACTCTGTTTGGGGGTTCTAATGCCGCATTTACCCTTGGCACCACCGTGGTTGAGGTTCCCTTTGAGGGCTCTGCCCTCCAGCATGCTTCTGCCTGAGCACTGAGGCTTTTTCATACATCCTCTGCAATTTAAGTGGAGGTTGCCAAAGCTTTTTTACTCTTGCATTCTGTGTGCCCGCAGGCTTAACACCACATGGAAGCTACCAAGGCTTATAGCTTGCACCCTCTGGAACTGAGCCTGAACTGTACCTGTGCTCCTTTGAGTCACAGCTGGAGCTAGAGTGGCTGGGATGTGGGGAGCAGTGTCCTGAGGATGTACAGGACTACGGGGCCCTGGGTCTGGCCTACAAAATCATTCAATCCTCCAAGGCATCTGGTCCTGTTGTGGGAGAAGCTGCCACAAATTTTTCTGAATTGACTTCTGTGTCTTTTCCCCAATTGTCTTGGATATTTGCATTTGGATCCCTTTAAGTCATGTAAATATGTCTAGTAATTTGTTGCCCCACAGATTGCTTAAATTATTCCCCTTAAAAGAAGTTTTCTGTTCCACCACGTGGCCAGGATGAAAATTTTCCAAACACTTACATTCTGCTTCTATTTTAAATATAAGTTCCAGCTTTTATAAGTCATTTATTTGCTCCCACATCTTAGTGTAGGCTGATAGAGACAGCCAGGCCACATCTTGAACAATTTGCTGCTTAGATACTTCTTCTGTCAGATACCCAACATCATCGGTCTCAGGCTCAAACTTCTACAGAACCCTAAGGCATAAACACAATGCAGCCAAGTTTTTTTAAGGCATTACATGCATAATGTTTGCTCCAGTTTCCAACAGGTTTATCATTCCATTTGATACCTCATCAACCTGGACTTCACTGTCTCTATTACCATCAGAATTTCTGTCACAATTATTTTACCAGTCGGTAAAAAATTGCAAATTTCCCTCATGTTTCTGTATTCTTCTTAGCCCTCCAAACTCTTCCATCCTCTGCCCATTACCCAGTACTAAATACACTTCCATATAATCAGGTACCTTTATAGCAAAGCCCTACTTCTTGGTACAAATTTTCTGTATTAGTCTGTTTTGCATTGCTATGAAAAATACCTGAGGCTGATTTTTTTTTTTTTAAGCTTTAATTGGCTCACTGCTCTGCAGGCTGTATAGGAAGTATAGTATTGGTGTCTGCTTCTGGAGAGACCTCAGACAGTTTACAACCATGGCAGATGTTGAAGGAGGAGCAAGAGCATTACATGACAAAAGTAGGGGCAATAGCAAGAAGAGGGGAGGTGCCACATACTTTTAAATGACCAGATCTCACTAGAATTGTATTATAAAGACAACATCAAGCAATAAGGGATCCAATTTCATGACTCAACCACCTCCCAGAAGGCCTCACCTCCAGTATTGAGGATTACAATTCAACATGAGATTTGGCTAGGGACTGATATGGTTTGGCTGGATCCCCACTCAAATCTCATCTTGAATTGTAACTCTCATAATTTCCACATGTCATAGGAGGAACCTGGTGGGAGATAATTGAATCATGAAGGAGGGTCTTTCTCATGCTGTTCTTGTGATAGTAAATACGTCTCAAAAGATCTTTAAAAATCACAAGATTTTAAAATTTATAATGTAATTAAATTTAAATGAGATTAATATGATTTAAATTAATACATTTTAACTTAGTTTAAGTTAAAATTAAAATTTAAAAATCACAAGATTTTTAAAGGTGTTTTTAAAAATGAGAGTTTCTCTACACAATCTCTCTCTTTGCCTGCTGCCATTCACCTAAGATGTGACTTGCTCCTCCTTGCCTTCTGCAATAATCGTGAGGCCTCTCCAGCCATGTGAAACTGTAAAGAAATTTGGATAATTAACAAGGAGCCAAATGTTAATTGCCAAGACAATGGAGAAAATGTCTCCAGGGCATGTCAAGTCTTCTTATCAGCCCTTCCCATCACAGACCTGGAGCCTACGAGCAAATAACGTTTTTGTGGGCTGGGCTCAGAGCACCTCCTGCTCTGTGTATCCTGGAGACTTGGTGCCCTACGTCCTAGCCACTTCAGGCATGGCTGAAAGGGGCCAACAGATCTCAAGCCGTGGCTTCAGAGAGTTCAGGCCTCAAGCCTTGGCAGCTTCTATGTGGTGTTGAGTCTGTGAGTGCACAGAAGTCAAGAACTGGGGGCCAGCCACAGTGGCTCACACCTGTAATCCCAGCACTTTGGGAGGCAGAGGTGTGTGAATCATCTGAGTTCAAGAGTTTGAGACCAGCCTGGTCAACATGGTGAAAGCCTGTCTCTACCAAAAATATAAAAAATTAGCTGGGTGTGGTGGTGCACACCTGTAACCTCAGCTACTCAGGAGGCTGAGGCAGGAGAATTGCTTGAACCTGTGAAGTGGAGGTTGCAGTGAGCTGAGATTGTGCCACTGCACACCAGCTTGGGTGACAGAGCAAGACTCCATCTCAACAACAAAATAAATGAATAAATAAATAAATTTCAGAGGATGTATGGAAATGCCTGAATGTCCAGGAAGAAATTTGATGAAGAGATGGGGCCCTCATGGAGAACCTATGCTAGGACAGTGTGGAAGGGAAATGTGGCATTGGTGCCACACATAGAGTCCCTACTGGGGCACTGCCTAGTGTAGCTGTGAGAAGAGGGCCACCATGCTCCAGATCCCAGAATAGTAGATCCACTGACAGCTTGCACCATGCACCTGGAAAAGCTGCAGACACTCAAAGCCAGCCCATGAAAGCAGCAAGGAGGAAGGCTGTGCCCTGCAAAGCAACAGGGGCAGAGCTGCCCAAGACCATGGGAACCCATTTCTTGAAAGGATATCATTTTGGAGTTTTAACATTTGACTGACTCGCTGGATTTTGGACTTGTATGGGGCCAGTAGCCCTTTTGTTTTGGTCAATTTATTTCATTTAGAATGGCTGTATTTACCCAATGCCTATATGCTGCATTGTATCTAGGAAGTAACCTACTTGATTTTGATTTCCAAGGCTCACAGGCGGAAGGCACTTGCCTTGTCTCAGATAGAACTTTGGACTGTGGACTTTTGAGTTAATGCTGAAATGAGTTAAGACTTTGGGGAATTCTTGGGAAGGCATGTTCAGTTTTGAAATGTGAGGACATGAGATTTGGGAGGGTCCAGGGACAGAATAATATGGTTTGGCTGTGTCCCCACCCAAATCTCATCTTAAATTGTAACTCTCACAATTCCCACATGATATGGGAGAAACCCAGTGGGACGTAATTGAATCATGAAGGTGGGTCTTTCCTGTGCTGTTCTTGTGATAGTGAATAAGTCTCCCAAGATCTGATGGCTTTAAATACGGGAGTTTTCCTGCACAAACTTTCTCTTTGCCTGATGCCATCCATGTAGGACATGACTTGTTCCTCCTTGCCTTCTGCCATTATTGTGAGGCCTCCTCAACCACATGGAACTATAAGTCCATTAAACCTCTTTATTTTGTAAATTGCCCAGTCTCGGGTATGTCTTTATCAGCAGTGTGAAAACAGACTAATACAGGGTGGAGACAAATACACATATGATATCAGTTTTCATCCAGTAATTTTATAGTTTCAGATCTTCTTTAAGTCTTATATCCACTTTGATTTAATTTTTTGTATGATGTGAAATAAGACTGTAATTTCATTCTTCTGAAGTTGGATATCCAATTTTCTCAGCATTATTCATTAAAGAGACTGATTTCTCCTCATTGTGTGTCCTTGACAATCTTGTTGAAAATCAACTGACCTTAATTATGTGGATT
Source organism: Macaca mulatta (assembly GCF_049350105.2). Lineage (NCBI taxonomy): Eukaryota > Metazoa > Chordata > Mammalia > Primates > Cercopithecidae > Macaca > Macaca mulatta. The sequence goes on from NC_133426.1 coordinate 85,912,710, forward strand.
TCTGGGATCTCTATTATATTCCATTAAGCTATGTGCCTGATTTTATATGAGTATCATCCTTGTTTGATTCCTATGGCTTTATATTATTTTTTGAAGTGGTAATGTGATGCTTTGAGGTTTCTTCTTTTGGCTAAAAATTGCTTTGCATATTTGCTACCTATTGTGATTCCATATGAATTTTAAAATGATGTTTCCTAATTCCATGTAAAAAGACCACAGTGCAATCAAACTAGAACTCAGAAGTAAGAAATTCAATCAAAACCACTCAACTACATGGAAACTGAACAACCTGCTCCTGAATGACTACTGGGTACATAATGAAATGAAGGCAGAAATAAAGAGGTTCTTTGAAACCAATAAGAACAAAGGCACAACATACGAGACTCTCTGGGACACATTTAAAGCAGTGTGTAGAGGGAAATGTATAGCACTAAATGCCCACAAGAGAAAGCAGCAAAGATCTAAAATTGACACCATAACATCACGATTAAAAGAACTAGAGAAGCAAGGGCAAACACATTCAAAAGCTAGCAGAAGACAAGAAATAATTAAGATCAGAGTAGAACTGACGGAAATGGAGACACAAAAAACCCTTAAAAAAACCAATGAATCCAGGAGCTGATTTTTTGAAAAGATCAACAAAATTGATAGACTGCTAGCAAGTCTAATAAAGAAGAAAAGAGAGAAGAATCAAAAAAAATGCAGTAAAAAATGATAAAGGGGATATCACCACCGATCCCACAGACATACAAATTACCATCAGAGAATACTATACATACCTCTATGCGAATAAACTAGAAAATCTAGAAGAAATGGATAAATTCATGGACACATACACCCTCCCTAGACTAAACCAGGAAGAATTTGAATCCCTGAATAGACCAATAATAGGCTCTGAAATTGAGACAATAATTAATAGCCTACCAACCAAAAAAAAAAAAAAAAATTGAGGACCAGACAGATTCACAGCCAAATTCTACCAGAGGTACAAGGAGGAGCTGGTACCATTCCTTCTGAAACTATTCCAATCAATAGAAAAAGAGGGAATCCTCCCTAACTCATTTTAAGAGGCCAGCATCATCTTGATACCAAAGCCTGGCAGAGAGACAAAGAAAACAGAAAATTTTACACCAATATCCCTGATGAACATCGATGCAAAAATCCTCAATAAAATACTGGCAACAGAATCCAGCAGCACATCAAAAAGCTTATCCAGCATGATCAAGTAGGTTTCATCCCTGGGATGCAAGGCTGGTTCAACATATGCAAATCAATAAATGTAATCCATCACATAAACAGAACCAAAGACAAAAACCACATGATTATCTCAATAGATGCAGAAAAGGCCTTTGACAAAATTCAACACCCTTCATGTTAAAAACTGTCCTTGAAATTTTGATAGTGATTTCATTGAATCTGTATATCACATTGGATAGCATGAACATTTTAACAACATTAATTATCCCAATCCATGAACGTATGATATCTCTCCATTTATTTGTGTCTTCTTCAACTTCTTTTATCAAAGTTTGATTATATTCAATGTACAGATCTATCAACTCCATGGTTAAATGTATTCATAAGTATTTTACTGTTTGTAGCTACTTTAAATTGAATTTTTTCTTGATTTCTTTTTTAGATAGTTTGTTATTAGTTTATCAAAACACTGCTGAATTCTGTTTGCTGATTTTTACAGTCTAAATTTTACTGAATTTATTTATTAGTTCTCACAATTTTGGGTAGAATTTTTACAATGTTCTATGTATAAAATTATGTAAACAAGAACAATTTAACTTTTTTTTTTTTTTCTATTTGGAAGCCTTTGATATCTCCCTCTTGTCTATTTGCTCTGGCTAGTACTTCTAGTATCACATTGAACAGAAGTGGCAATAGCAATTATTCTTGTCTTGTCCCTGATCTTAGAGACAAACTCTTACACTTCTCACCATTGGTATGATAGATATAAAATTCTCATGTAAAGCCTTTATTGTTTTCAGGTTAATTAATTTTATGCCTTATATCTTGATAGTTTTTTTTCACAAATTGATGTTGAGTTTTGTCAAATGATTGTTGTGTATCTATTTACATGCTCATATGAATTTTGTCCATTTTGTTTAGCTGATGCTTTGAAATTATCAATTTGTGTGTGCTGAAACATTACTGCATTCCTGGGATAAATCCCATGTGAGATGGTGAAATATTATTTTAACTTGCTGTTAAATTTGGTTTGCTCATATTTTTACATCTCTGTTTATCAGGGATATTAGCCTAGAGTGTTACCTTTTTTTCCTTTTTTTTTTTTTCTAGTAGCATCTATGTCTGACTTTGTTATCTGGGTCACATTGGGCTTGGAAAATGAGTTCGAAAGTATTTTCTTTTTTTATTTTTTAGAACAGTTAGATAAGAATTGGTATTGGTTATTCAATGTTTGGTCAAAATTAACAGAGGAGTCAGCAGGTCTTAGGTTTTTCTTTCATGAGAAAAATATTATTAATGTTTCAATCCCTTTATGCATTATTGTTATTTTCACAATTTCTGTTTCTTTGTGATTCATTCTTCTTATCTGTGTCTAGGAAAGTATCTATTTCTTCTAGGTTACCTAGTTTGCTAGCATATGATTTTTAATACTTTTGTATTATTCATTGTATTTCTGTTATATCAATTGTAATGTATTTTCTTTCATTGCTGATTTTACTTGAGAATTTTCTATTGGTTTCTTAGTCTAGCTAAAGTCTTGTCAATTTGTTTAAATTTTCTAAAAGGAACAACTCAGTTTTGTTGATTTCTTTCTATTATTTCTCTAGTGTCTATTTCACTTATTTCTGTTCCAATTTTTATTAGTTATTTCTTTCTGATAACTTTGGCCTTACATTGTTCTTTGTTTTCTAGTTTACTGAGATATAACATTAGGTTGTTCATTTTATATCTTTTTGCTTTTTTGATATAGATGGTAATTGCTATAAACTTCCATCTTGGAATTGCATTTGTTGCATTCCACGTGTCTTGATATGTTGTCTTGTATTTTGTTTCCTCCAAATACTTTTACTTTTTCACATTTTATTTTACATTCAGAAGGTGCATGTGTATTCATTACTTGGGTATATCGTGTAATGGTGAGGTTTGGGATATAAATGATTTTGTTATTTAAATACTGAAAATGGTACCCAACAGTTTGTTTTTCAACCATTGAACCTCTCCCTTCCTTCCACCCTCCCTCCCTCCTCTAGCAGTCCTCTCTGTTTATTGTTGCCATCTGTATGTCCATGGGTTTTTGATGTTTAGATTCCGCTTATAAGTGAGATAATGTGGTATTTGGTTTTCTGTTCCTGCATTAATTCACTTAGAATAATGGCCTCCACCTCCATCCATGTTGCTGCAAACAACATAATTTTATTCTTTTTATCACTGGATAATATTCCAAGGTGTATATATACCATATTTTCTTATCCAATCCACCACTGATGGACACCTAATTTGAGTTCATTTCTTTGCTATTGTGAATAGTGTGGAGATGAACAAACAAGTGCATGTATCTCTTTGGTAGTATAATTTATTTTCTTTTGCATACATATCCAGTAATAGGATTGCTGAGTCAAACAATAATTCAGTTTTAAGTTCTTCGAGAAATCTCCAAACTGCTTTCCACAGTGGCTGAACTAATTTACATTCTCACCAACAGTGTATAAGCATCTCAGTTTCTCTGAAGCCTCACCAATATCTGTTGCTTTCTGAGTTTTTAATAACAGGCAATCTGGTTGGCATGATTGTATCTCCTTGTAGTTTTGACTTGCATTTATCTGATGATTAGTGATGATGAGCATTTTTTTTCATACTATTGTGGGCTACTTGTATGTCTTCTTTTGAGAAATATCTGTTTCTGTCCTTTGCCCACATTTTAACAAGGTTGTTTGCTTTTTCCTTGTTGATTTGTGTAAGTTTCTTATAGATGCTGATATTAGTTCTTTGTTGTATACATAGTTTGAAAATATTTTCTCTCATCCTGTAAGTTGTCTATTTACTCTGTTGAGCGTTTCTTTTGCTGTGCAGATGCTTTTTATTTTAATTAAGTCTCACTGGTTAATTTTTGTTTTTGTTGCAATTGCTTTTGAGGACTTAGTCATAAAATCTTTCTCAAGGCCCATGTCCGGAATGGTGTTTCTAAGGCTTTTCTCTAATATTCTTATACTTTGAGGTTTTAGATTTAATACTTTAATTCATCTTGAATTAACTTTTGCATATGGTGAAAGGTAGGTGTTCAGTTTCATTCTTCTGTATCTGGCTAGCCAGCTATCCCAGCACCATTTACTGAATGGAGAGTCTTTTTCTTGTTTCTTATTTTTTGACTTTGTTGAAGATTAAGTGGCTGTAGGTGTTTGGCTGTATTTTGAGGTTCTCTATTCTGTTCCATTGGTTTGTGTTCCATTGGTTTTTTACCAGAACTATGCTATTTTGGTTACTGTAGGCTTAAAGCATAGTTGGAGGTCAGGTAATGCGATGCCCTTGGCTTTGTTGTCTTGGCTTAGGACTGCTTTTCTCTACAGGTATGTTTAAATTTCCTTTTTAATTTCTTAATTGATTCATTGGTTGTTTAGAAGCATATCGTTCAATTTCCGTGAATTTGCAAATTTTCCAAATTTATAATTTTTCAAATTTATCATGTTATTGATATCTATTTTTATTTCATTGTTATCAGAAATGTTACTTGATACAGTTTCAATCATTTAAGATTTGCTGATTTTTTTCATGGACTAAAATTTGATCCAACATGGAGAATATTCCATGTGCACTTAGGAAGAACGTGTATTTTGATACCATTGAATGGAATGTTATGTATATGTCAGATTCATTTGATTTAAAGTACAGTTTAATTCCAATGTTTCCTTTTTGATTTTCTGTCTCTATGGCATATCCATTTTTTATAGTGGTGTACTAAATTTGTGATTTTGTTTTTTGTATTATTCAGCTTTAGATTTTATTTGACTTTTTAAAATAATTTTATTCCCTGTTACATTTCTGATTGTGTTCATTTATTATTCTCCTAACTTTATTAATTATTTCTCTGTATTTTCTTGAAGTTTTGAGATATTTCTGAACTATTCATAATTATTTTTCAGGCAGTTTGCATGACTCCATTTTGGGGCATCAGCTAAGGGAGATTACTTTGTCCTTTTGGTGATGTCCTAGTGTGTTTGTATTGCCCTTACAAAATACTTGATCTGCATAATTCATAAAGAATATATTTGTTACCATTCTGGGAGGTGGAAACAAAAAATTAGGGCACTGGTAGGTTTCACTGTCTGGTAAGAGCTGTTCTCTGCATACTCCAAAGGTATGATGTGTCCTCACATGGTGGAAGGCACAAGAGTAAGCTAGTCAAATACTAAGTGAATTCTCTTTTATAATATCCTTAATAAAATTTAAAAGGAGAGGAACCCTCCTGACCCTAATCACCTATGAAAAGCCCTATCTTTTAATATTATCACATTGGCTATAACTTTCAACACCTGAATTTTAAAGGGGACATACTCAAACTATAGCATTTGCCCCTGGTTACCCAAAATTCATGTTCTTCTCACATGGAAAATACATTTATTCCACTTTAGCGCCCCAAAAGTCTTGGTTTATTCCAGCATCAACTCAAAAGTGTGAAGTTCAGAGTCTCATTTAATCAAATTTGGGTGAGACTCAAGGCATGATTCACCATGAGAAAAATTCCCTCTATTGGTGAGCCTGTGAAATTAAAACAGTTATGTACTTGCCAAAGAAAATTCTAGGACAGTTTTAGAATACACATTTCAATTCCAAAGGTGAGAAATAGGTTTAAAAAAAAACATTGTAACAGGTCTCAAGTAATTCCTAACACACGGTAAATAACACAATATAGTGAAGCCTAAGAATAGACCTCCCTGACACCATGTCTTTTCTTTTGCACAAACTAAGATGGGAGTTGGGTACCCAGACTCTTGGTGACCACACCCTCACGGATATTCTAGGAACAGCCCATGCTGCAACTTTCATGAGTTGAAGCCTTAGCCTATGGCTCTCCAATGCTGATGCTGCATGTTGATCACTTTACAGATCTAGGGTCTTGGGAATGGTCCTGCCAGGACAGCTTCACTAACTATTGCCCTAGTGGGGAATCTCTGCAGTGCCCCAACCCCAGAGTTCCACTGGTCATTGCTCTGGTGAAGGCTCTCAGCACTGGCTCCAATCCCACAGCTCTACTGGACATTTTCTAAATGAGGACTGTCTCTTGCACTCCCACCCCTGCAATAGTAATCTGCCTGGGCGCCAAGGCTCTCTATGGCATCCTGTAAAATCTAGGTAGAGTTAGTCGTGCCTCTGCAGCTCATGCACTCTGTACACCTGCAGAATTAGGACCACATGAACACTGCCAAGGGCCCTAGATTGCACCCTAGGAAAGCAATGGCCTGAGGCTCACCTGTGCCTGCTTGAACTACAGCTGGGGCAGCTCAAGAACATTGTGCCAGAATGTGGGGAACAGAGATGAGACAGCCCTGGGCAGCAAGCCCTGATGTTTCATGAGCACCTCAATTTTGGAGGGAATGCATTCAAATCATTTTATTTTCTCCTGGACCCCCAAATTTGTGTCCTTCTCACATGCAAAATAAATTTGTTCCACCCCAATAGCCCCAGAAATATTAACTTTTTCAAACATCACCTTTAAAATCTATATCCAAAGTTTCATCTAAATATTGTCTGAATCAGATATGAGTGAGAATCAATGTATGATTCATTCTGAGACAAATTACCCTCCAACTGTCACCCTGTGATATCAAACAAGTTATGTGCTTCCAAAATCCAATGATGAGATACACATACAATAGATATTCTCATTTTCAAAGAGATAAATAGAAAAGAAGAATAGTCTAATAAGTTCCCCAAAAGCTCAAACTCTAGCAAAGCAAGCAATATTAAATCTTAAGGCTGGAGAAAAATATTTGTTTACCTCGTGTCACGCATTCCAGTTACAATGAAAACAAAATTGGACCCTTAAGGCTTCAGGTAACTCAGTCCCCATGGTTTAGCAAAGCTCATGCTGCGGCCCTCAGAGACTGGAGTCTCGTTCTTTGGGTTCTCCCAGGCCGTAGTTGCACACTGGTGGCTCTATTGTTTTGTGGTCTCAAGGGTGGCTTTATTTATTTCTTTTTGTTTTCTTTTCCTTTCTTTCTTTCTTTTTTTTTTTTTTTTTTATTTTTGGAGATGGAGTCTTTGTTGCCCAGGCTGGAGTGCAGTGGTGCGATCTCCGCTCACTGCAACCTCCACCCCCCAGGTTCAAGCAATTCTCCTGCCTCAGCCTACCGAGTAACTGGGACTACAGGCGCCCGCCACCACTCCCGGCTAATTTTTGTATTTTCAGTAGAGGGGTGTTTTGCCGTGTTAGCCAGGATGGTCTCGATCTCCTGACCTCGTGATCCATCCACCCCGGCCTTACAAAGTGCTGGGATTACAGGCATGAGCCACCGCTCCCCGCCGGGTGGCTTTATTTCTATGGCTCGCTGAACATTGCCTTAACGGGGACACGCTACCATTTCCTGGTTGCCATAGTTCCAATGGGTATTGCCATAGTGGGTTTCTCTGTGGCAACCCCACTCTCAAGGCAACCCTCTTTTGGGGTTGCACATTCTAAGCTTTAGGAAGCTCCATTCTTCCAAATCCAGGTTAAGGCTGCCATATTCCCATAGCTTGTGCACTCTGGTCCAGCAAAGATGGCACCATGTGGATGCCTCCAAGGTTTTGTTACCTGTGCACTCTGGAGGGGTGGTCACTGTGAATCACATTGCACCTAGGCCCACTGGAGTCACACCTAGGATATCTGAGGAGCAATGGCTCAGAATTCAGGAAGCAGAGACTTAAGGCAGTGCCAGGCAGCAAGTGCTGAAACCTCAAGGATGACCAAGGCCCTTGTTTTAAAATAGATTTTTTTCCCCAGGGCCTGGCACTTTTGTTTTTTTCTGGGAGTGAAGCTATGATGATATTGTAAATGCCTTCAGAGTCATTTTTCCATCCTCATGAAGAATAGCACAAGGCTTCCACTCATTTGTACTAATCCCTTTATCAAACGTTGTTTTGGCCACATCCTTTGTGGTCTTTCTTGTACGTACTTTTTCACTGGGTACAACATGGCCAGGCTGGGACTTTTCCAAATCTTGAAGTTCTGCTTCTCTTTATATTATAAATTCTGTCTTTAATTTGATTCTCTTTTTTTACTTTTTACTGTAGGCCATGACCCACACTCAACACTTTGCTTAGAATTTGTTTTTCTGCAAAAAAAATTCTAGTTGTTCTTAAATTTTTTTCACAAAGGACCAGGACACAAATAAAATTCAGCCACATTTATTGCCACTTTATAACAAGGATGGCCTTTCCTCCAGTTTTTAATACCTTGTTCTTAATTTCTATCTTATACCTCATCAGAATTGCCTCCAACCCCTACCTATTACCCTGCTCCAAAGCCACTATCATATTCTCAGTTATTTGTTATAACAATACTCCATTTTTTTCAGTACGAATCTCTGTCTTAGTATATTGATGTTTCCATAGCAGAGTACTGCAAATTGGGTAATTTATAAACAATATAAATTTATTTTTCACAGCTCTGGAGGCTGGACATTTCAAGTTCAATGTGCCAGCAGATTTTGTGTCTGGTGAAGGTTTGCCCTGTGCTTCCAATATGGTACCTTGTTGCTGAATCCTCATATGGCAGAAAGCAGAAGGGCAAAAAGGGACTAGAACATTCCTCTCAATCTCTTTTATGTGAGCTATAATCCCATTCATAAGGTTGGAGTACTTATGACTTAATTATTTTCCGAGACCCCACTTCTCAATATTATCACATAAAGTATAATGTTTTAACATGTTAATTTTGGAGGAACACATGCATTTAAACCATAGCATCCTGTTAATTTTCTGGTTAGTCCTCCTTTATTGGTATTACACTTAGCTGTTAGATTCCACCAGTTACTAGTTGATTGAAGTCTTGCTTTTGGCCTTTCAAATTTATGCTCTTTAGCATAAATTTCTCTGCATTCTGATCCAATTGATTTCAGGCCCTTTGTCAGGGCCATGGTATTGCCAGTCTTAGAAGCTTGTTTTGACCCACCAATAGGCAGAAAGAACTTGTGTGTTACAAAGCATAAACTGGCATGTGGGGGAAAATGAACTGCTCATTGTAGCTTTTCCAACCAGATCTGCCCTACAGGGCACGTGTTGTGTGTGTGTGTGTGTGTGTGTGTGTGTGTGTGTGTGTGTGTGCCCACTCCTGCACATGCATGCATCCATGTGTGGAGACAGAGAACAGGCACCAGTGTTACTGCCACCACCACTTAGTATAGGCCTTCTGAAGCATGGATTTGTGAAAAATATGATCTGTAGATGTTAACTTGTTGCCAATCCACCCAGAACAGGTTTTCTACCTTAATCAGCTATGAGAAAGAAGAATTACCACTTGGCTGTCAGGATAGCTAAAGTAGCTCCTCCACAAGGCAGAACTGTTGGGGACAGGTATAATCCCCAGCTTGAATACTACAGGATCTCATTTTTCTTACCAAGTTTCTATAGATATTTTTGAGTAGATGCTTCCCAATTTTTTTATAAGTACTTTGATCCCAAGCACTTTGAATGATTGTCTTTGCTACTTTTGACAAGCTTAAAACATGTCTTTGTGGGGCAGAGGTTTCCACGAGCTCCTCATGTTGCCATTCCATAACTTCTGCCTTCAAGTGTTTGTGGTTCCTTTAGTAGACATATTTTAGTTATTAACTGTAGTTATTACAAAATAATGGAAAATGACACTTGTGTGTTTATCACTGCATTATTCACAATAGCAAAGTCATGGAATCAACCTAAATGTCCACAAATAGATGACTGGATAAAGAAAATATGGCATGTATATATTTGCAACCATAAAAACAAATGAAACTATGTCCTTTGCTGCAGCATGGATGGAACATGAGGACATTGTCCTAGGTAAAATAACTCAGAAACAGAAAAACGAATACCACATGTTCTCACTTATAAGTATGAGCTGAACAATGGGTACACATGGACATAAAGATGACAATAATAGAAATGGGGGACTCCAAGATGGTGGAGGTTAGGAGAAGGCCAAGTGATGAAAATTGTCTGTTGGGTACAATGTTCACTATTTGGGTGATGGGTACATGAGAAACCCAAACTTCACCATTATGCAATGTATCCATGTAACAAACCTGTACATATACCCCCTGAATACATAATACAAAGGAAACTTCCACCATAGAAGGCAAAAAATAAAATGCTATATTATTTATAGTGATATTTAAATAAGCCTGAAACATACGTTATGCAACTTTGGAAGGGAACATATTATGAGTGAGCTTAGAAATACAGATGGAGGTTGATACTAGTGAGATATCCTAGGAACCTGCTAAAGTTGTAGACTTCCTGTAGCCTCATCTATAGAAGAGATTCCAGAATTCCTAGGAAATATGGATATAGGTTTGCAGATGGAGAGTGGATTGAAGGTAGATGAGGATTAGATAAATTTTTGATGACATTGTCTAATGCTGAGATATAAACTGGTGCTAATAATTAGATTTTAGTTGACCTGTCAGCTCTCAGGAATATGAATTATTTTTTAATACACAGGTAAAGAAAAGACTTGTATTAATGGAGAGCCCTGGAGCTAATACAAAATGTGTCGTTTTTTAGGGCATTTATAATGACAAAGATAGTGTCATGGCTATAGGAGATAGACAAATCAGATGTCAATCTAATATGACACACTTCTGTGGGAAAAGGAAAGAAGAACATGTCTTTGAATTGCTTGAGTCTTCCTTTGACCTGGCTAAAAATATTCCAAATGATGGTGTTTGTTACATTCGATGCAGTGTCTAGATGGGGTGATCTCTTGGAGATGTAGACATGAAGAGAAGTCGACATCTCTCTTGATCCTGAGTGACAGTTGATGTAATAAGAGATTATGAGAATTCCAATCAAGTATAAATAGCCTTGAATGGATCATAGTTGCCAGCTGAGGGATGAGGCTTATTAATACAGATGAAGTATTTGGGTGTGATCCTTCACTGGCAAGATGTTCAGTCAATTACCTTCACAGAGTGGGTTATCTAGGCATCCTTCTACTCCCGGTGTAGTCTCACAGAGCCTTTAAGTCTCTGGTACTTGTCTACATAGGCATTCACTATGCAGGATCATGTAGACATGAGTGAATTTCTCAGGTGTAAGAATTTCCCAATGGACAAGAATGGAGTAAATAATTTTATAGCACACTTAACCTGACTGTAAAGTATATGCGAGGCTATCTCCTACTTAGTATTAATTTGGTACTTGCTCTGAAGGTATAATTTTATAAAAATCTGTGATTATTAGAGCAAATAGAGAAAGTTGGAGAACCAATTAAAGGATGAACTTCTTGCATAATGGCTATATGGAGACTTGTGGTTATCTTGGTAGATTCTTTTTTTTTTTTTTTTTTTTTCCTCATAGCACCTTGACCTTCATGGAGAAGACATGTGGGCAAAGAATCTCTGTCTGTGAAGTAATTTGTGTTCTTGATTTTGAACTTTATGTTCTTGATTTTGAGAAGTGGCTTCATTTATCTGCTTCCCATGACTGCTGACATGAACATATTATTTGAATTTAAAGGGGTCATAATGAACTAGGAACTGAGATAGGACTTGAAATATGAATAATGCTTTATTAGTTGAGCAAGGGAACAATGGGGATTCCATCCAGGGGACTAATATTATACAAAGGCTTGAGATGACTGAACGTGTCTTTGGAACATCAAGGGCTGGGGTCAGGAACATGGGATAAGGCCAGGGAGGTAAACAGAAGATAAATCACAAACGCATTTTGAAATTTGTGTGAGAGATTTGGATGTCATTCTCTATATTAGTGGTTTCTGAACTATTCTGGAGAGTTTTGGGAGTTTCATGGATATCTCCAAGTGCTACCATGGGGATGCCAGGGAGGGGCAGACTTTAGACAAACCGTTTCTACTTTAATAGCAACAATAATTAAAACTTTTAAAATCATTTTTTTGTAGTGGGCTTCCAAATGAGAATTCATTTGTTAAGAGAGATCTATGGCAACAAAAACAAAAACATACCCTTTGCCCACTTTTTGATGGGGTTGTTTGTTTTTTTCTTGTAAACTTGTTTGAGTTCTTTGTAGGTTCTGGATATTAGCCCTTTGTCAGATGAGTAGATTGCAAAAATTTTCTCCCATTCTGTAGGTTGCCTGTTCACTCTGATGGTAGTTTCTTTTGCTGTGCAGAAGCTCTTTAGTTTAATGAGATCCCATTTGTCAATTTTGGCTTTGGCTGCCATTGCTTTTGGTGTTTTAGACATGAAGTCTTTGCCGATGCCTATGTCCTGAATGGTACTACCTAGGTTTTCCTCTAAGGTTTTTATGGTATTAGGTCTAACATTTAAGTCTCTAATCCATCTTGAATTAATTTTCGTATAAGGAGTAAGGAAAGGATCCAGTTTCAGCTTTCTACTTATGGCTAGCCAATTTTCCCAGCACCATTTATTAAATAGGGAATCCTTTCCTCATTTCTTGTTTCTTTCAGGTTTGTCAAAGATCAGATGGCTGTAGATGTGTGGTATTATTTCTGAGGACTCTGTTCTGTTCCATTGGTCTATATCTCTGTTTTGGTACCAGTACCATGCTGTTTTGGTTACTGGCGATTCCTCAAGGATCCAGAACTAGATGTACCATATGACCCAGCCATCCCATTACTGGGTATATACCCAAAGGATTATAAATCATGCTGTTATAAAGACACATGCACACGTATGTTTATTGCGGCACTATTCACAATAGCAAAGACTTGGAATCAACCCAAATGTCCATCAGTGACAGACTGGATTAAGAAAATGTGGCACATATACACCATGGAATACTATGCAGCCATCAAGAAGGATGAGTTTGTGTCCTTTGTAGGGACATGGATGCAGCTGGAAACCATCATTCTTAGCAAACTATCACAAGAACAGAAAACCAAACACCGCATGTTCTCACTCATATGTGGGAACTGAACAATGAGATCACTTGGACTCGGGAAGGGGAACATCACATACTAGGGCCTATCATGGGGAGGGGGGAGAGGGGAGGGATTGCATTGGGAGTTATAACTGATGTAAATGACGAGTTGATGGGTGCTGACGAGTTGATGGGTGCAGCACAGCAACATGGCACAAGTATACATATGTAACAAACCTGCACGTTATGCACATGTACCCTGGAACTTAAAGTATAATAATAATAAAAAATTTTTAAAAATTTAAAAAAAACAAGATTTAAAATTCTAAAAAAATAAAAAAATAAAAAAAACATAAACAAAAAACAAAAACAACAACGTGTGGAAGCTGCTGTCATGAGGAACCATGAGAAAGTTTTAAGCAAGGCAGTGTTTATTTCATTTCCATTTTATAAAAGTTATTCTGTCTGTTATGTAAATAATAGATTAGTGTAGGGCCATGAGCAAAGATAGGAAAGATGGTTAGGAGGCTGATAATCAAGTTAGGAAGAGGATAGAGCCAATTATGAGGTATAATTGATGCAAGTTGATAGCATATCTTCATTTATAATTTTGTTTTCTGGGGACAATATTGTCCTTTCTATTCACTACCTGCTTACAGTAAAAATACATAAAATGCAGAAAAATGAAAAAGAAGAAAGTAAAACATAATCACTCACAATCTTCTATTTTAGCCTCTTCCAGGCCCTTTTCTTTCTTCCCATTCCCATTCCCTTCCCTACACACACACACACACACACACACACACACACGCACATGTGCACAGTCAGTCCTGTATTTGGAATGTGCTTAGCTCCAGTATTTCCTTTGTGTAGAGTGGAGGATGCTTTTAACTAGTGTTTGATAGATATAACTATACACAGATAAATAAATGTAGTAAGTCTAATAGAAACATCACCTTGCTACAAACTGACTAAACATGAATGCTCATTTTTATTAACAATCGCTCTTGTGGTTTATTACCTCCAGAGAGTTGGCTGTAAAATTAATCTCTTGGTATCACTGAAATGCGACTAATAACTACAATAAGACTTCCTGAACACACATACATAAAAATTCATGCATCAAAAATTTAGGGTTTATGATAAGTTCTGAAATTTCAGAAGATGGTCTAAAATATGAAAATTTTATGACCACCTTTTAAATTCTGAGATTATATATGAAATATAATGTTTAATGTTACTAGGAGTAATATATAACTATGTTAATAAAAGGTCTAAATACATGATGAATGGGATAATATCAAAACAAGAAAATGAAAATATATCATATCCTTTTGTTCAGTGCTTCAATTTAACAGTATTCAAAAATCATCCCTAATAGAAAGTATTAGAAAATAATTGTCATATAAAATGAGGGCTATAAGGAACCTTATACATCATCTAATATAAATCTTCATTTATAGATAATAAAATTGGGATCCAGAGAAATAAAGTACTCAAAACTGCTATTAGCAGAGCTGGGACCAGAACTTAGTTCTATTATGTTACTGCTTTTTTACACTTCTACAAACACACATACCCACACATATGGCCCCCATAGACTTTTCCAATACAATTCTCTGTATTTATCTCAGTTTTGACAATTGCCCTCTCCTTATGCTTACCAATATAGGATTTTGTTTCCTGCTTTTTCCTGTTTGGGCCAATAGCTATGCCTACTCCATTGTACCATATACTTCATTCGTTCCAGGAAGTTGGAAGGAAAGTGATTTCATTCACTAGTTTCTTATAACTACTGTTCTTTAAAACATATAATATCTGATAACAAAGGGCAGAGCGCCTCTTTGAAATAGAACACAATTTCAACTAACATGAATGCTTGATGTAGGCATTTCTGTGTAACTAAATGATCTGGTTAGATGGAGCTTTACAATTAAAAAATGTTTTGAAGATTTTAACAAATTACTGGAGCCCCATTTCTGGATATCATGTAGTTTAATGATCATAATCATAACTGAATGTCTTTTTAAAACATTTTTTTGACTGAGGATACTGCAAGTCTTGAGTTTCAGCTGGCTGAAAAGTATTTGTCAAGGACTAGAGATATGAACAATGCACAAGAGGTTAAGTTTTATGTGTACCATACACCACAAAACGAATCTGGAAATTTTATTCAAAATGTGTCAATATCAATGTGTTTTTCTGTGACTTATTTGTTTTGTTTAAACACAAGAAAACAATAAAACAACAACAAAGTCTGTGCGTTAAAGCGGTGTTCTAACTTGTTGAGGGTTGATAGTACCCAAAATAGATTATACTAATCACCACTTTAGTGAATATAAGGTTTCAGGAAAGACCTTTTGGTGTATTATTTTGCCACAAATACTTCAATTTTTTTTTTGTTTCTTTCCAAATGTATTTCTTATGTCTAACTCTCTCCAAGTCAAATCTCTCCATCATTTTATTTCTGTCTCTATTATAACATAGGTCACATTAGCCCTCCTCTACATCTAATTATATGTGTGTGTCTGTTTCTCACTGGTTATTTGTTCCTAAGTATATTAGTTTAGCATATTAATTTTTACAAATTGTTTTACAAACATCATTATTATTATGATTTTTAAAATTTATTTATTATTATTATACTTTAAGTTGTAGGGTACATGTGCATAACGTGCAGGTTTGTTACATATGTATACTTGTGCCATGTTGGTGTGCTGCACCCATCAACTCGTCATTTACATCAGGTATAACTCCCAGTACAATCCCTCCCCCCTCCCCCCTCCCCATGATAGGCCCCAGTGTGTGATGTTCCCCTTCCTTTATTTTTAAATTCTGTGCTTTAGTAAGTAGCCCAAGTTGCTAGACAGTGGCATTAATGGACTTGAACCTAGGTTTTCTAATTTCCACTACATGACTCTTTTCCACTAACCACACTGCCTCTCATCATATTGTTAATGACAGATGCTGTATTTTAAAATTTATTTTATATATTTCTTACAGCTCAAATAGAAAACTTTGTAAAAAAAATAATTGCACAAATGAATGTTCATTAAGTTTTAATTTGAATGCTAGAACAATCATTCAAGAATAAAGGAGACTGATAATCAAGTGCTTAGAAGCAATTATGCACCCTAAGATGTTAACACCCTATCTGTGCCTCTTAACAGAAAATTTGCCATTTTTTTGGTGTCAAATATTGTTACTTCAAAGAAAAATTATTTGGCATTTGGGACAATTTCGCTGGAGCTATTTTGTCTATAGAAAATTAAGTGAGTTTTAAGCAGAGTGATAGTGCAAAAAAGAGAGCTTTTAGACAAATGGTTTCAAAACCTTTTAGACATCTCTCTTTTACATATAACTACTATAGTTGTAACGTAAGTCAAAGCCCAGCACTACTCACACAAATCCTTTAAGTATAGGAATTGTATCTTCTCCAGCACTAAACTGAACTGCCATTGTTAATCACACATATTTTTATTCATTCTAAAAGCCAGGAATTTTAGTGCAGAGATTCCCAAGTAGTATGCCAAAAATGGGTTACAAAAGTACTAAGCCACTGATCCCCTCAGCACTCAACGTGGTGCTGCAGAACCAGGGCAGCCTAGCACTATATTCTCTGACAATGAACAATGATACCGTTTGGCTGTGTCTTCACCAAAATTGCATCTTGAATTGTAGTTCCCATAATCCTCATGTGTCATGGGAGGGACCAAATGAGACATAATTGAATAATTGAATCATGGGGGTGGTTACCTCCATGCTATTCTCATGATAGTGAGTGAGTTAGTTCTCATGAGATCTGATGGTTTTATAAGGGGCTTTTCCCTTTTTTGCTCAGCACTTCTCCTTGCTGTTCACCATGTGAAGAAGGACGTGTTTGCTTCCACTTCTGCTATGATTGCAAGTTTTCTGAGGCCTCTTCAGCCATGCTGAACTACGAGTTAATTAAACCTCTTTCTTTTATAAATTACCTAGTCTTGGGTGTGTCTTTATAACAGTGTAAGAGTGGACTAATACAGTAAATTTGTACCGCAGAGAGTGGGGTGCTGCTATAAGGATACCTGAAAATGTGTAAACAACTTTGGAACTGGAAAACAGGCAAAGGATGGAAAGGTTTGGAGGGCTCAAAAGAAGACAAGAAAATGTGGGAAAGTTTGGAACTTCCTAGAGACTTGCTGAATGGTTTGGACCAAAATGCTGATAGTGATATGGGCAGTGAAGTCCAGGTTGTGTTGGTCTCAGATGGAGATGAGGAACTTGTTGAGAACTGGAATTCCAACTTAATAGTCTTCTGAAATATAAGGTATAAAGGTGACTCTTGCTATGCTTTAGCAAAGAGACTGGCATCATTTTGCCACTGCCCTAGGGATCCGTGGAACTTTAAACTTGAGAGGGATGATTTAGTCTATCTGGTGGAAGAAATTTCTAAGCAGCAAAGCATTCATGAGGAAGCAGTGCATAAAAATTTGGAAAATTTGCAACCTGACAATGCACTAAAAAAGAAAAACTCATTTTCTAAGGAGAAATTCAAGCCTGCTGCAGAAATTTGCATAAGTAACAAAGAACTGAATGTTAATCACCATGGCAATAGGGAAAATGTCTCCAGGGCATATTAGAGAACTTTGTGGCAGCACCTCTCATCACAGGCCCAGAGAGGCCTATGAGAAAAGAAATGATTTAGTGGGCCGGGCTCAAGTTCCCCCTGCTTTGTGCATCCTAGGGACTTTGTGCCCTGCATCCCAGCTGCTCCAGCTCTGGCTAAAAGGGGCCAAGGTACAGCTCAGGCTGTGGTTTCAGAGGGTACAAGTCTCAAGTCTTGGCAGCTTCCATGTGGTGTTAAGCCTGTGGGTGCACAGGAGTCAGCAAGTGAGGTTTCGGAACCTCTGCCTACATCTCAGAGGATGTATGGAAATGCCTAGATGTTCAGGCAGAAATTTGCTGCCAGAGAAGAGCCCTCATTGAGAACCTCTTCTAGGGCAATGTGAAAAGGAAATGTGGGGTTGGAGTCCCCACGCAGTGTCCGCACTGGGGGACTGCCTAGTGGAGCCGTGTGAAGAGAGTTACCATCCTCCAGACCCCAGAAGGGGAGATCCACTGACAGCTTGCTCCATGAGCCTGGAAAAGCTGCAGACACTCAACACTAGTTCATGAAAGCAGCAGGGAGGGGGGCTGTATCCTGCCAAGCCACAGGTGCAGAGCTGCTCAAGGTCATGGAAGCCCACCTCTTACATCATGTGACCTGGATGTGAGACAGAGAGTCAAAGAATATTATTTTTGAGCCTTAAGATTTAATTACTGCCCTGTTGGATTTTGGACTTGCATAGGGCCTGTAGCCCCTTCATTTGGGCTTATTTCTTCCATTTGGAATAGGTATATTAAACCTATGTCTGTACTCCCATTCTATCTAAGAGGTAACTAACTTGCTTTTGATTTTACAGGCTTATAGGCAGAAGGAACTTGCCTTATCTCAGATGAGACTTCAGACTTGGATTTTTTAGTTAATGCTGGAATGGGTTAAGACTTCGTTGGGAAAGCATGATTGTATTTTGAAATGTGAGGACAGAAGATTTGGGAGAAGCCAGGGGTGGAATGATATGATTTGACTCTGTCCCCACCCAAATCTCATTTGAATTGCAGTTCTGATGATTTTATAAGGGGGTTCTCCCTGTTTTGTTCAGCACCTCTCCTTGCTACCACCCTGTGAAAAAGGATGTGCTTGCTTCCCCTTCCGCCATGATTGCAAGTTTCCTGAGGCCTCCTCAGCCATGCTGAACTGTGAGTCAGTTAAACCTCTTTCCTTTATAAATTACCCAGTCTTGGGAATGTCTTTATTAGCAGTGTGAGAATGAACTAATACAAATAGCCTGATCTGTTTCCCCCAATGTGATGGTCAAATACTATTATTTTATATGTATCACATAGACATAAAAATTTGAGAATCAGTGCATTAGAAGGAAACACTTGGTTAATTCAGCTTTCTAAATATAATGCAAAATATTTGAAAATTCAGACTTATTAGTATTTTTTCTTCTGGTTTGAATTACTGAGGTTTGACAAACAAACATGAAAATGTGTAATGTAATAATTTTATCTATTTTAAAAGGTGCATTTAATCTATATAAAATGATTGTTAACTTATGGCAATATAGTTTTTATTACTTTTATATGTTTAGATAAATCTCATACCATCAAGATCTGACCAATATCACTATATGCTTGTTTTCTCTATTAATTTTTTAATTTTAAACAATTTTCTCTGTAATTTTTCACATCTCAGAATCACATTACTATTAATCACATTAATATTCATTTCTGCTGAAGTATGTTTATTCAGGGATATTATGCATGAATACCTCAGTAGAAATCAATTTTGTAGAGGCTGCAAATCAAGATATTTTATTCCATCAGGATTATGGCTCTTTGGAAACTACCAGGGGCACAGGGTCTTTAATCCATGCTCAAGAGAATCAGTCCAACATCCATCTGGATAATCCATTGAGTACGTTTGCCTCACAGTTACTTGATTTTCAACCACTGTTCACTTCAACCACCTACTTTCATGCACTCCCTATGAACTCCACAGTAATTTAGAACTGCTCCATCTCTGAAATAATAATTTTAAAAAACCTCTAGTATGTCTTTCTCTGAACCACAACTTCCTGTAGTTCCAGAACACTTTCATTTATTCAAAAATATTTATTGGGTACTTTCTAAGTAAAAGCTGTTTTTCTAGACCTTGGAGGCACAGTGAATAATAGTTACAACTTTCCTACATGCTATTTAAAAAGTACAGAACGTAATCAAATCAGGCTGGTTACAGAATATAACTGCATTCTGATGAGAACACATTCTGAACAACTGCCAAATCTATTCCTTCCTTTTTTGTCCAAAAGCCATTTCCTTAGATAAGTCTCTCGTTCATTCTTGCCTAGTTGCGGCTTTAATCCCCAACCTGGCTTCCTGCCCTGAGTTATCTCACTCCGTCTTCTTTCATGTTAATTCTAAATTGATCTATTTCAAACACAAATTTGATTCAGCCATGTTTTTGCTTAACATCCTTAAAATTACTGTTCATACTTTCCAGAATACAGTTCAACTTTCTTAATTTAGCATATAAAATGTTCCATATTTTGACTGATACCTATTTCTGTGCTCTCATCCCCTGACATACTCCACATACACCCTCTCTTAAATCAAACACATAGCTTCTAGACAGCATCTTGATTCCTGATGTCATTGTACTTTTATGTGTGACCTTTTTACTTCTCACAGTGCCTTTCATTCCTCATTTATATATCTTATGTCTGTTTTTAAAAATCTGTAATAAGTATCAACATTTCTGAAAAGTCGTCTTGATTGCTTCTTCCAATCTGATTTATATGCCCATTATCTGCATTCTTACAGCACTTAGAAAATATTTTTGTTATAGCACTTACTGTATAGGGTTTCTTTTTGTGTGTGTATTGTATAATTTTCTCTATATTATACTTTTTGATTTCATGTTCATTTCTCTCTCCAAGTTGTGACTTCCATGAAGGCTGGAAGTTTGTTTCACTTGACACTGTATTTTCAATACATGGTACAAAGTAGGTGCTTAAGAAATGTTCATGGGTATGTAGAGAGGAGGAGATGAAGAGAATAAATAAAGGGAGAGAGAGAGAAAGCAAGTAAGCTGAAGAGTAGAAAAATGTAGATGAATGTAGGGAGAAAAGAAGGCAGGAAGAGAAGCTGGCAAGAAGAAGGAAGGAGGAGAGGCAAAAAAGGAAGGAAGGAAGGAAGGAAGGGAAAGAGAAAGGAACAAATAAAGAAATTCCTGAGAAAGCATAGTTTCTGCTGGAATCTTCAAAAAATAAAGAGACAAAATAAAAATTTATTACATGATCATTTATCATCTAGTTACATAAAACTGTAAGAAACTCTTATAGTAAAATATGATTATTGCTTATATCTGTTTACTTGTTCCTTGTAGTGGCTTGTTTTATTTTATTTTTTTACATGTATGCTAAAGTTTCTCCAGTTAAGTCTTCATTTGCTTGTGAGTGAATGTGTAGAACATAATCACACTCTTCAATTAGAACAGACTTTATAAAAACAGTATTATTTTTTCCTTGCTGTGGGTAAATTGTAATTTAATGCAAAAGGCTCTGCTGTTTTACATTTTCCAGAGCTTTCATTCATTCTTGCTTAGTAATTACAAATGGCTTGTAAATAAACACTTGCAATGATTTTCAAAATGTTCTGTATTTACTTATGAGTCTAGTATTTCTATCACTGTATCACTTAAGAGGTTCTGATTCATTGTATATAGGTTCATTTTTCAATGTATTTGAAGTTTGTAATTCTACTTAAATATGAAAAGGTAGAAAGAATTAACAAACTGCTGCTTGCAGGCCAAGAGAAGACAGAGCTAAGGGAAATCAAGACAGAATGTATCAGAAACATGTAATCAATTGACAAAAGGTGGAAGACTGTCAACCAAAATAATATGTTATGGACCCTCAAGGCTTTCTGTTTATGCTAGAGGAAGTCTAAAATAATCTGTGGTTTTTGATGCTTGATTTAGTTTTCTACAAGCCTAATTAACAACAGATTAAGCTTGCTGCCACTATAGCTTATTACTGAGACTGACACATACTTGCTGTTTATTTTTCTCCAGTACAGAAAGACTGGTGGCAGTAATCTTAGGAAAGTCAATTTCTAATGAACAAAATATTTCTTGGAAACAACTGAGTTATATCATGTTCTATCGAGGTATAACTGTTTTGGTTGGTTATAAAATACAATTAAAAACATCCCCTGTTACAAGATGAAACTCCTTTGCCTTACTACAATTGAATGTGATGTAAACTTTTTTGAATTCATAGCCAAGGGTCAGTAATCTCTTCTTTATGGAGAATGCATGGGGAAGTTTAATTCAGGGATCTGTGTTCAGAACAATTCTACATGTGCATTGTGATACTCCCTCCTTATCAACTTCCACTTATTTTAAGTTTCACTTTTCCAAAACTACAAAGGTCTCTTTAATTCCATCCCCAAAGTTTTTGATATAGATTACAATTCAAGGTAAAGTTGGAATTGTAGTACTTTTTTGCTTTGCTTTGGATCTTTCTATTCTAAGCAAGATTTTACAGGGAAACAATAAAACAGAAGATATTTGTTTATACGTGCAAACAGACTGGCAGCCAGATTCTCATCTTATTTCCTGAATGCTCTCTCTTGACTTCAAAGAGAGCTTGATTTACATAAAATTATGCAGGAGGGTAAAGCTGGATAAGAAATCAGTATAAAAGAGCAGAATACGTTATTCATAGAATAAGGTATGACATATGCCAGGAGTCCACTCTCAGATACCAACCTTAATAAAGAGATAAAGCTTGAATAGTAAAAATTTAAAATGAATTATTTTATGCTTATGATTTGTAATTTATAAAAGAAGAATGGACAATTATATCTTTATTTCTGGTTATCTTGGCCCAGCATTTCCAGTGGCCATGGCTTAAGAACTCTTCAAATAATTACAGGAGAAGAGAGAGGGTAATTTTCTTTTCCTACCATATATTTGGATATTCAACTCTTTGCCTTTGATAATATGATACATTGAAAGAACAAATTTTTTCTATTCCTTCCCAAATGAGTTTTTAGAAATGTCAGAACATGCAGATTTCATTCCTTCAGACATCTATACTTCAAATACCTCAAGACACAGCATGGTCAATCAGGAAAATCATGACCAGAAGAGGTCTGCAAGGTTTTTTAACTCCTTCTCCTGTCTTTATGATATGCTGCCTAATGCATGTATAGCTATCTAATCAGTTCTTAAGCAATTTTTGTGTAGAAGGGAATAGGAGCCTCAGTGTCCTGCTCAGCATTGCAAAGTGTCTCTCTGTGCTCCAAAATTCCATTCAAGTTAAACTGCAGTCATCCACGGATGCTATTGTTTAGGTTTATTCTAAAAACATATGTTGGAGTAGCAATAAAGAAACATAAATGAGTAGTTATTTACGAGCTGTGGAGTTGACCCTAACTGAAATTATTGCAATATATTACTAAAATGACTCCAAAATAATAAGTACACTATATACTGTACAACACCACTCTTCGGCTTACATATCACTTCCTTTACTACTTTACTCCTAGATAATAGTTTCTTTAAAATTTTTTGAGATATAACATACAAAAGTAAATGTAGACAGATCTCAGATTTATAGCTCAATGAACATTTATATATGTAACCACCAAGATGAAGGCAGAAAGGATTTCAAGCTCCTCAAAGGCTCCCTTATGCCTTCTTCTAGTCAGTACTCACAGAAAAATTATTCTGACATCCATGGTCATAGATACATTATTTTTACAATGATTTTCATATGTATGGAATCATATGGTATATAGTCTTTTGTGTCTCACTTCTTTTACTTAACATGATGTTTATAAAATTTACCCATGTTGTTGTAGTTCATTCTTTTCTATGACTTTCTTGACAGTAGTCTAAATTTGTTGTTAAATAGTTCATAAATCACATAATTTCAATACATTATGCATCTAATTGAAAAATGAAAAATTTGACATCATAATTTTAATCATCCTTTGTAGGCCTGTTATATAAATACTGGTGTTATTACACAATTGACACAGTCTCAAAAGGGATGTCTATATTATGAGTATACTAGAATAATTAACTGTTTTCTAAGCAAAAAGAACATCCCATTTTTGAGGCTGCCTCAATTGTGTAATTACAGTATTATTGATATGGCAGGATAAACAAGGTGTTGCTGAAATTCTGATGTCATATTTTCCATTTTTCAATTAGATTTCTGATGTATTAAAATAACTTCATGATTTATGAACTCAACCTTGGCCTTTTCTGAAAATCCCATTATCAGTAAGTAAGAATATTATATCCTGTCTGCATTACAAGAAAGTATATCCTCACTGAAAAGTTCTGTGAGCTTCCAAAATCTGAGCAAAAAAATTAACTCACAATGCTAAATATTGAATGATATTTTCTGTGTCTCTGTATTAGAATCACCAACAGACAATGACTAGCATATTTGGGAAAAACAAAGAAAGCAATGTCCTCAAATAAAGAGTAGTTTTCCAGACTGGGGAGAAGAAGGAAGAGATTGCAGATTACTAAAGTTGTGCCTATTGCAAAAGATTGGGTTAGAGATAGAATTTGAGGTTTGTATTAGATACGTGCAAATAATTTGGTATCAGGTTTAGTTCACAATCAAGAAGGTCCTTATTAATTTGTAGAATATATGAACATCTTAAAGGCTGATACTATATTTCATTAATCTTCTATAAGTCTAGTAAGGTTTCTGGTACATAGACACAAAATAACCCTCAATAATTGCTGGTTCAATTGAATTACCTTTGAATCCTGCCTGCAATTCCTGTAAAAGGGCAAATGATATGTTTAATACTCTCTCAGGGGAAGACCTAAGGGCCACCATCTATGTAGACAGATCAACAAAAATAATCCAGAATTACACTGACATTATTGAATAAAATGTATCTATGTCACCTTGTTAGAGAATCAATGTTTAATATATGTGTGTCCCCTTATGTTCCCAACTCAGCTTCATTTCAGGAATTTTGATTTCTGATTTGCATGGATCTCAGTATAAATTCTTGTCATTAACCTTTTTTTTTTTTTTTTTTTTTACCAACTCCTGGTGTTAGTTCAGAAAACTGACTTCTCGATTGTGGTTAAAACTGAGACCAAAGACTTTCTAAGTTGCTACAACATTTCAATACACCAGAAATCTATGTAAAAAATGAGAAATATGACATCAAAATTCCAACTGCCCCTGCTTAGCCCATCGTATAAACACTAGGGTTATTGTACTAGTTGAGACAACCTCAAAATTGATGTTGCTTTTCTAGTTAGAAAGCTGCAATTGTGTATGACAGTTATAAAATACAGTAATAAATTATATGACATTATTCATGGAATAAGCAAAGTTCTGTGGGAACACAGAGAAGAGAGTCATTTTTCCAGCCCACTGGGTTGTGTTGTGGACAAAGATTGCTGTTTATTTTCTTTATTCACATTGTACTTGGAGACTCAACAGTTTCATATTTTTATGTTTCCTTTCAGCTTTTTATAAATTCTTTTGCAAGTACTATATTTTCCAGATATAGTTTGTCTTGTAATCTCTGAGTAAGCTACAGTAATACTGGTTTAACATCGTAGGGATAATAACATTACTTGATAGAAGATGTGAATTCCAACAATTCTTGGCCTATATTTGGATAAATTTTAAGGAACATGATCTCTGAAAGTGATACTTTCCCTTGAAGAATATAGCCCTCAAGCCATTGAAATAACTACTATACCTTTTTATAGTGTAGGTATGGCTAATGTGTCTAAAAATCTGTATATGCTTTGTCTTACCTTTCCCATGTTCTACTCTTCTCGTTAGCAAGAACCCTCTGCATGGTAAGAATGACATTTGCATATACAGCTCTCAAGAGGTGCTATGAAACAGTTTCTTGATGATATCTGAATATAAAGCAATTCTGTTACATATCATCTAATATTATCCTAATTCCAATATTATGACACTTGAGGTTCTCTAAAGTATCATCAGTAAAGCAGTCGTCTTCATTTTTAATTTTATTTTTCTGAGAAACTTGAATCTTAAAACTGTTACTCTATACTCTTAATAAATAATACATTTTTTCAAGTGTTCTAGTCTTAGAATATTTGTTCACATTCCCAGGAATGTTAGAGGCACACCTCATGTCAGTCAAGGATTTCCTATTTTCTTGACCCTAAGATAGAATGAAGCATCATCATCATATGAATCGTAAGAAGAAAGATGACTGACATGAAACTACATAAAATGCTCTGATTGACTTTTAAAACTGAATATGTAGCAGTTAGAAAGCTTCAGATTTCCAGTAAACCAATTCAAACTTGCTTAAAAATATAACAATTTATTGATTCACATATTTGAAAGGGAAGAATGATGGTAAGGCTCAGTGATATCTTTAAGTGATAATACCTAATCTCTGCTCTGTATTTCAAAGTATTGGACCAAGGCTCCATGCTTTCTCATTCACGTCTAGTAGGAGGGAGAAATCACCCCTTCCTTAAACTCATCAAGAGTCCTGAACTACATGATGATTGGATTCTTAGTGCTGAATCCCTTTTTTGAATAAGATAGGATTAATCTAATTGACCTAGACTCATCATGGTCTACCCTTGGAGCTGAGGATGGAACAATTGCATTCAAATCTCATGGCAGCTAACCCATGGGGGAAGAATAAGATGATATTAGAAAAATGATAAAATTCCCACTACAGAAAATATGTTTCAAATGCCTTTCATCCTACAGCTTCTTTTGGAAATGGTTTCCATTGTTGCTAGCAGAAGGTGTTTTTCTTTGATGGCGGTGAAGAGATAAAGGATAAGCAGGCTTTCAGGGAAAATCCTTTCCTGGGGCAAAAACTATTGGATGCACTCTACTTAAATTTTGTCACTGAAAAAGGGAAAAAGATGTTGATCATAAATTTAAAAAAAAAATAAAGCACACATAATAGAATGGTAGTCTGCTGACATAGCAGTAAAGTATGTTTAACTCTGTACCACATTTTCAGAATTCTTACAATGAAGTGGCAACAGCAAAACCACTCAGGAAGTGAAGATCATGTCACAGCAAAGAAAAATATAAGGATGGGATTGGGGAGAAGAATGAATGTAGAACTCTCAAAAATTTTTAAACTGATTAAGCCTAAAACCAGCCCTATTACTCAACTATTACTATTCCTCAATTAAAGCAAGTATCAGCAAACAAAATCTTCCAGTTCCTTTTAGCACAAGCAGAAAAATCCTAGCAGTAGAGGAATCAGGTGAGCTTAATCTACCAAATTATTACCTTCAAATCAAAGCAAGAAATAGGCTGAAAGAAAATCAGTAGGTAAAGCCTCCCTTGTTATATAAAAAAGACTATGACTGAATATAGTCAACCAAGAACCAATATATGATTAGATGTTTACTCATATGTCACAACAATGCACACTCAATTTGCTTGAACATTGATATTTATATATTGATGTGGACAGAAAAATGTGCCAAAATTTATAGTTAATAACCTACTTTCATGAAATATCCTCAATAGCAAAACCAACTTTGTTTGTTTTTTTTTACTTTTAAGTTCAGGGGTGCATTGCAGGACGTGCAGGTTTGTTACATAGGTAAACATGTGTCATGGGGATTAATTGGAGCCATTAATTATATTACTTGCTTCTCTCCCTCTTCCCACCCTCCAAGCCCCTGATAAGCTCCAGTGAATGTTGTTCCCTTCTGTGTGTCCATGTGTTCTCATCATTCAGTTCTCACTTATAAGTGAGAACTTGCTGTATTTGGTTTTCTGTTCCTGCATTAGTTTGCTAAGGATAATGCCAGCTCCATCCATGTTCCTACAAAGGGCATGATCATGTTCATTTTTTATGGCTGCATAGTATTCCATGGTGTATACATACCACATTTTCTTTATCCAGTATATCATTGATGGGAATTTGGGTTAATTCCATGTCTTTGCTATTGTGAATAGTGCTACAATGAAGGTAAGCATGCATGCATCTTTATGATAGAATGCTTTACATTCCACTGGGTATATACCCAGTAATAGGATTGCTGGGTCCTATGGTAGTTCTGCTTCCAGCTCTTTGAGGAATCACCATACTGTTTTCCACAAAGTTGGAACTAAGTTATGCTCTTACCAACAGTGTAAAATGGTTCCTTTTTCTCCACATCCTAACCAGCATCTGTTATTTTTTTACTTTTTAATAATTGCTATTCTGACTGGTGTGAGATGGTATCTCACTGTAGTTTTGATTTGCATTTCTCTAATGATCAGTGACTTTGAGAATTTTTTTATATGATTGTTGGCCACATGTATGTCTTCTTTTGAGGAGTGTCTGTTCATGTCCTTTGCCCACTTTTTAATTTTTTTCTTGTAAATTTGTTTCAGTTCCTTATATATGCTGGATAATAGACCTTTGACAGATGCATGACTTGCAAATTTTTTGCTCATTCTCTAGGTTGTCTGTTTATTCTGTTGATAGTTTCTGTTGCTATGCAGAAGGTTTTTAGTTTAATTAGATTCCATTTGTCAATTTTTGCTTTTGTTGCAATTTCTTTTAGCATCTGGGACATGAAATCTTTTCCTGGACCTATGTCCTGAATGGTATTGCCTAGGCTGTCTTCCAGGGTTTTTATAGTTTTCTGCATTACATTTAAGTCTTCAATCCATCTTGAGTTAATTTTTGTATATGGTGTAATGAATAAGTCTAGTTTCAATTTTCTGCAACTAGCTAGTCAGTTATCCCAGCACCATTTATTGACTAGGAGTGCTTTCATCATTGCCTGTTTTTTTCAGTTTGTCAAAGATCAAAAATTGGTAGGGGTGCAAACTCTTATTTCTGAGATTTCTATTCTGTTCCATTGGTCTATGTGTCTGTTCTTGTACTTGTACCATGCTGTTTTGTTTACTGTAGCCCTGTAGTATAATTTGATGTTGAGTAGCATGATGCACTCAGCTTTTTTCTTTTTGCTCAGGATTGTCTTGGCTATTTGGCCACTTTTTTGGGTTTCATATTAATTTCAAAATAAATTTTTTAGTTCTGCAAAGAATGTCAGTGGTAGTTTAGTGGGAAACCTTATTTGGGCAGTAAAGACATTTTAACAATTTTGAATATTTGTATCTATGAGCATGGAATGTTTCTCTATTTGTGTTATCTCTGATTTCTTTGAGTAGGGGTTTGTAGTTCTCCTTGTAAAGATCTTTTACTTTCCTTGTAATCTGTATTCTTATTTATTTTATTATTTTTTTGTGGCAATTGTGAATGGGAGTTCATTGGTGATATGGTTCTTATCTTGACTGTTGTTGATGTATAAAAAATGCTAGTAATTTTTTGACATTGATTTTGTATCCTGAGACTTGCTGAAGTTGCTTCTAAGCTTAAGAAGCTTTTGGGCTGAGACAATGGGGTTTTCTAGATATAGGATTATCTCCTCTTCAAACAGTGATAATTTGACTTCCTCTCTTCCTATTCGAATGCTCTTTATTTCTTTCTCTTCTCTGATTGCTCTGGCCAGAACTTTCAATATTGTGTTGAATAGAAATAGTGAGAGAGGGCATCCCTGTCTGTACCAGTTTTTAAGGGGAATGATTTCAGCTTTTGCCCATTCAGTATGATGTTAGCTGTGGGTTTGTCATACGTGGATATTATTATTTTGAAATATATTACTTTAATACATACTTTATTGAGAATTTTTAACATGAAGGAATGTTGAATTTTATCAAAATTTTTTTTCTGCATCTATTGAGATAATTGTGTGGTTTTCCCTTAACATATATTTATGTGGTTAACTGTATTTATTGATTTGCATATGTTGAACCAACCTTGCATATTGGAGATGATGCCAACTTGATCATGATGGGTAAGCTTTTTGATGTACTGCTGAAATTGTTTTGCTGGTATTTTGTTGATTTTTGCATCAATGTTCATCAAGGAAATTGGCTTGAAGTTTTATTTTTTTCTTGTGTCTCTGACAGGTTTTGGTATCAGGATAATGTTAGCCTCATAGAATGAATTCGAAAGAAGTCCCTCCTTTTCTATTTTAAAAAATAGTTTCAGTAGGAATGGTGCCAGTTCAGCTGTTAATATATCTGGTCCTGAGCTTTTCTTGGTTGGTAGGCTATTTATTACTGCCTCAATTTCCAAACTTGTTGGTTTGTTCAGGGATTCAATTTATTCTTGGTTCAGTCTTGGGGTTTGTATCTGTACAGGAATTTATCAATTTATTCTACATTTTCTAGCTGATGTGCATAGTGGTGTTTTATTTTAATATTCTCTGATGGTTGGTTGTATTTCTGTCAAGTCAGTGGTAATATTTCTCTTATTTTTTCCTGATTGTGTTTATTTGAATATTCTCCCTTTTCTTATTTATTAAAGTAGCTAGTGGTCTATTTTTTATTTGAAAAATCAGCTTCTAGTTATCTCAATCTTTCGAATGATTTTTCATGTCTCAATCTCCTTTAGTTCAGCTCTGACTTTGGTTATTTCTTGTCTACTGCTTGCTTTGAGATTTGTTTGCTCTTGGTTCTCTAGTTCTTTTAGTTGAGATCTCTGCTTGTAAACGTGAGATCTTTCTAGCTCTTTGATGTGGGCATTTAGTGCTATAAAATTCTAGGTCAACACTGTCTTAGGTGTGTCCCAGAGATTCCTGTATGTCATATCTTTCCTCTTATCAGATTCTAAGAACTTCTTGGCTTATGCCTTAAATTCATTATTTATCCAAAAGTCATTCTGGAGCAGGTTATTCAATTTCCATGTAATTGTATGGTTTGGAGTGAATTTCATAGTCTTGAGTTCTAATTTAACTGTGCTGTGGTCCAGGAGACTGCTTATTGTGATTTCAGTTCTTCTCTATTTGTTGAGGAGTGTTTTACATCTAATTATGTAATCTATTTTATAGTAAGCACTATATGGCAATGAGAATAATATATATTCTGTTGGTTTTTGGTGGAGAGTTCTGTGGATGTGTGTCAGGTCCATTTGATTCAGAGCTGAGTTCAGGTCCTGAATATCTTTGTTAATTTTCTGTCTTGATGATCTGTCTAATGTTGTCAGTGGGGTGTTAAAGTTTCCCACTATTATTATTATTATGTGTGAGTCTAACTCTCTTTGAAGGTCTCTAAAAGTTTGCTTTATGAATCTAGGTGCTCCTGTGTTGGGTGCAATGTATGTTTAGGATAGTTAGCTCTTCTTATTGAATTGAACCTTTTACCATTGTGTAATGCCCTTCTTTGTCTTTTTTTATCTTTGTTAGTTAAAAGTCAGTTTTATCAGAAAGCAGGATTGCAACCCCCGCTATTTTATGTTTTCCATTTGCTTGGTAAATTTTTCTCCATCCCTTTATTTCAAGCCTGTGCATGTCTTTGCACATTACTATATCTCTTGAAGTCAGCATAGCAATGGGTCTTGGCTCTTTATCCAGCTTACTACTACTCCGTGTCTTTTAATTGGGGCATTTAATCCATTTATATTTAAGATTAGTATTCTTATCTCTGGATTTGATCCTGTCATCATGATGCTAGTTGGTTACTTTGCAGACTTGTTTTTGTGGTTGCTTTACAGTGTCACTAGACTGTGTACTTCAGTGTGTGTTTGTAGTGGCTGGTACTGTGTTGTTGTTGTTTTTGTTGTTGTTGTTGTTGTTGTTGTTGTTTTTTCCATATTTAGTGCTTCCTTCATGATGTAAAAAAGATCTGGTGGTAATGAATTACCTCAGAATTTGCTTGTCTGGAAAGGCTCTTATTTCTCCTTCATTTATGAAGCTTAGTTTGGTTGGATATGATATTCTGGGTTAGAATTGCTTTTCTTTAAGAATGTTAAATTTTGGCCTCAATCTTTTCTGGCTTGTGGGGTTTCCACTGAAAAGTCCACTGTTGGTCTGATGGGCTTCCCTTTGTATGTGACCTAACCTTTCTCTCTGGATGCCCTTACCATTTTTTTCTTTCACTTCAACCTTAAAGAATGTGATGATTATGTTTCTTGGGGATGATCTTCTGGAGTGTTTTACTGGGGTTCACTGCATTTCCTTAATTTGAATGCTGGCCTGTCTAGCAAGGTTGAGGAAATTCTCAGGCATGATATCCTGACATATGCATTCTAAATCGGTTCAGTTTTCTCCAGATGTTACAGGTACACCAATCAGTCACTGATTTGGTCTCTTTACAAAATTCCATGTTTCTCAGAGGTTTTGTTCATTCCTATTCATTTTTAAAACTATTTTTGTCTGCCTGTCTTATTTCAGAAACACAGTCTTTCAGATCTGTTATTATTTCCTCTGCCTGGTCTATTCCATCGCTAATACTTGCAATTGCATTACGAAATTCTTTTATTGTGTTTTTCAGCTCTATCAGGTCAGTTTATGTTCTTCTCTATCCTGGCTATTTTGTCTGTCAGCTCCTGCAATGTTTTATTGTGATTTTTAGTTTCCTTTCGTTGA
Source organism: Macaca mulatta (assembly GCF_049350105.2). Lineage (NCBI taxonomy): Eukaryota > Metazoa > Chordata > Mammalia > Primates > Cercopithecidae > Macaca > Macaca mulatta. The sequence goes on from NC_133426.1 coordinate 85,944,751, forward strand.
ATAAGGATGTGATCCTTTAGCTCAGTGAAGTTCATTTTTATCCACATTCTGATTTCAGCCATCCCAGCCTCAGCCCCATTCTGAATGCTTGCTGGGAGAGGTGATGCTCTCATTTGAAGGAGAGAGGGCACTCTGACATTCTGAGTTTTCAGTGTTCCTGTGCTGATTTTCTCATCTTTGTGGGCTTATCTACCTTCAGTCTTTGACATTGCTGACCTCCCAATGAAGTTTTGAGGGTTTTTTGTGTGTTTATTTCTTTTAACAGTTTGGCCACTTTTCTGTAGAGCTGCTATGGTTTGCTGGGTGTCCACTCCAGTCATTAGTCACCTTGGATTTTCCAGTACCTGAAGGTATCACCAGTGAAGGCTGCAAAACAACAAAGGTGGCAGCCTGCCCCTTCCTCTGTGAGCTCCATTCCTGGGGGGTAAAAACCTGTTGCCACCCCAATTGCACCTGTAGGAGGAGGATTGAGACTTTGGTTGGGAGGTGTCACCCAGCCAGGAGGAATGGGATCAGGGACCCACTTAAAGAAGCAGTCTAGCCCCTCTTTCACAGAGCAGTGGTGCTGTGCTGGAGTATCATTTGCACCACTCATCAGGTTGGGCTCTCCAAAGCCTGGAGGCTGGAACATCTAAGTTGCTAAAATAACAAAGATGGCAGCCCATCCCTCTTTCTAGGAACTCAGTTCTAGGCAGTTTTCAAACCACTGTTGGCCAGAGAATATCAGTGGTAATGGCTGCAGGCCCTACTTGGGAAGTCTTGCCCAGTGAGGAGGAACAGATGAGGGATCCACTTAAGGAAGCAGTCTGGCCGTGCTTTTGAAGAACAGCTGTGCTGTGTCAGGGTACCACTTCTGCCCTAGTCAGCTTGGGCTCTCCAAAGCCCACAGGCTGAAATGGTTGAGTCACCCAAACAGCAAAGATGACAACTTGTCCCTCGTCTTGGGAACTAATTCCCAGGGAGAATTCAAATATTTGTAAGGCCCTGGTTGGGAAGTGCCCCTAGAGATGAGGAGTGGATCAAGGTCCTGCTTAAAGAAGCAGTTTGGCTGCATTCTGGTAGAGCAGCTGTGCTTTGCTGAGTAATCCTTTCCACTACGGCCAAGTCGTTGTCTTTGCTGTTTTGGCAATTTAACCTTTCCAGCCTCCTCGCTTTGGATTCGTGCCTTGGACTCCCCTAAGCCCTCAGGCTGAAAGGGCAGAGTTATTCAAACAGCAAAGATGGCAGCCCACTTCTATCCCCAGGCCCTTCATTCCAGAGAGAAATAAAAACTCTGCTGGAGAATATGGGTGGGGAGGGCCGGATCTCCCAGCTGGGAGGTCTCGCCCAGAGATAAACAGCACATCAGAGTCCAGCTTAAATAAGCAGTCTGGCCCTGTTTTGGTAGAACAGCTGTGCTCTGCTGGGGGATCCCTTCCACCTCTGAATATTTTGTTTTGGACTCTCCTAAACCCACAAGCTGCAACAGCTGACTTCCAAACCGCAAAGATGGCAGCCAGGCCCTCTCCCAGCGAACTCTGTTCCATCCCAGGTAGGTAGAACACTGTTGCGGGGAGCTGGCTGGAATTCCAAGCCTGTGGGTTTTATCCTGTAAGGTAATGGGGAAGTGGAACCCACAGGCTGATGCTGCTCGGCCCCTGGTTTCAGCTCCCTTCCTACGGGTATGTATGGAGGTCCAACCTCCTACCTTGCTTGAGTTGCAGTCACCTTTGCCGGGGATCCTGGAGGCAGAGTATGTAAAGCTCCTGGGACTCTGTGGGTGCCTGAACAGCTGCTCTGCTGAGACTTCACGCAGCTGTGTGTGTCAGACAGAAGGCCCTGGTGGAAGGTTTGCCAGGGTATCTCCTGACCCGAGGATTGCAAAGATCCGTGGGAGAAGTGTGGTTTCCCAGGGTTGCACATTCACTTACCACTTACCCGGTCAGGGGGAGGTTCCCTTGACTCCATGTTGCACTTGGGTGGGTGATCACCCTGATTTACCTTTCTCTGTTCTCCGTGGATTGAGCTGTTTCCCTGATGAATCCTAATGCGAATACCTGGATATTTCAGTTGAGGATGCTGCCTTTACTCATCCCTTTTGTCCTTTTCTGTGAGAGTCACACACTGTAGCTGCTTCTAGTTGGCCATCCTGCCCCCCTCCCCAACTTAATTTTCTGTATAGGCTCACTTTCATTTCATTGCAACATTGTATTTGCAATTTCTCACCCAGTATTTTGTATAGAACATTTTTTATATTTTATGACATGAAAAAATAGCAATATTGAATAGAGAATATGACTTGTTTCTTATAAAAAGGAGAAAGCCAATTTTTTTCAACCTGTTTTTTCCTTTAATAAGGCCTACCCTTCCCATTTCAAATTATTTTAATATTTATTCATATTTATTTTCTATCAATTTGAAGAAATGCTATCATTAGATTGTGAATTTATGAGAATAGAATCACAAAATATTAAGGCTAGAGGAAACCTGGAAATTATTTTATCCAATATGCTTACTTAACAATGAACAAAATGAGGAATGGGAAGGTAAAATGATGTACCCAAGGTCTACACAGATAATTGGTGATCACGGATAATCAGACTGCCAAAACCTTTGCAGCATTTCTGAAATCAAAAACTCTGCTTGTGAAGAAAAGATAAATCAAATTCAACTGGAACTATCACAAAATATCTTAGAAGGATATGGAAATATTTGCTAAAGAATACCAAATTATCCTGATATGATCACTATATATTATGTGCATATGTTCTTGGACACGGACACACACACTCACACAGTATACAAATTAGTAAAAGCACTACAACTAGAATTCAGGTCATCTTATTCCAGATGCAGAATTGTTTCTACTCCAGCACATTATCACACAGTTGATAACTATTTAGATGAATTTTACATCTAGAAAACAGGTAAAGGTTGTTCCTATATTTATGGAGATAAGAAAGACTTATAAAGTGACTAAAGGAATAAACAATACAACTTAAAATTGGAATTATAAATTTAAAATTTCTCAAAAGTAGTTTGGCTACTTCTCTTTTTGGCTACACTTTTAATACAAAATCTCACTTCATATTTAGTCTATTGCTCTAACTGCCACAACAGTCTCTCACTGAAATAGAAGTACCTTGTAAACAATATATAGTGTTTTCACATTCATTATCTCATTAAATTATTATACCAATCACAAGAATTACAGGAAATATTGTATTTCAAAGGTGGCAAACTAAGACCTATATAAAATCATTTATTCATTTGGAGACAAAGGCAAGACAGCAGTTTCCTGGCTCCTGAAACCAGTGCCATTATCTGTTGCATTTAAATCTAAAAATTGGGTGAGTGGGGCGGCCCATGTCTTTAATACCAGCCTTTTGTGAGGCCAAGGTGAGTGGATCACTTGAGACCAGCCTGGGTAACAAGGAGAAAGCTGGTTGCTACAGAAAACACAAAAATTAGCCAGGTGTGGTGGCACATACCTGTAGTTCCAGCTACTTGGGAAGTCGAGGATGCAGTCAGCTGTGATTGCACCACCGCACTTCAGCGTGGGTGGCAGAGCAAAAATCTAAAAACTTCATGAAATGCCTATTATGCATTTTCTACTATGCTACAAAATGATTAAAACAAACCCTATTTACGTAACAGGTTCTCTAGTTATACTTTATTATTTTATCAGAAAAGTTATACACCACAATAAAATTTATACATTCAGTGGTTCATTACAGTCTCATGACAATTGCAAATGTCAGGTGTTATTTATATTTGCTGTAACAAATACTTTAAAAATGTAGATCTGGCTTTGGAATTGGGTAATGAGTGGAGGCTCAGAAAAATTTTAGGAGTACATTAGCAAAAGCCTAATGTTTTTTAACGCAGTGTTAGTATACATATGAATGTTAAAGACTGCTGTCAAGGTTTCAGATGGAAAGGAAGAACATAGTAGAAAAGAAAAACCTAAGAGAATGCATATGTAGTCATAAATAGACTGTTGATAGTAGTACAGCTGCTAAAGATGCTGATGATGCGTGCTCAAAAGAAAGTGAGGAAGACAGTAAAAAGGTTGCTGTGCTGCTGGCGTTTGAAGATGAAGGGGCCACATGCCAAGTAAAGTAGGTGGCCTCTAGAAGCTGGAAAAAGGAAGAAAGATTCTAGACAAAAGCTTTCAAAAGTAATGCAGCGGTGGGGACACATTTTAGAAATATGGTCTCCAAAATTGTGATATAATAAATTTGTCCGTTTTCTTAAACTGTAAAAATGTGGGGCAATTTGTTACAGGAGCAGTGGGAAATGAATATGGATTTGAGGAATACCTTCTGTCTATTTAATCTGATTTTTCAAAAAGATGTAACCTTTCATTTGCGACCTGAATTGTATCTAGAGCAAATAAATCAGGTCACTTAAGCTCATCCCTCTTTTATTAAATACTTTTTATAACTACTCTGGAGGGAGGTCTTTTATAAAGATTCCGGAGGGAGTTTTTTTAAAAGATCAGATTCTGATTTAAAGGGGCTGGAGTTGCAATTGAAATTCTGCAATTCTAACAAATTCTTAGGTGATGTCAATACTGTTGCTCCTTATGTAACACTTTTGATTAGCAAAATGTTAGAATAAATCATTAATTACAGTTCATCTTAGTTAAACATTAATTACTTATTGCTGAATTAGTAATTTTAGTCATATTCTAACTTGGCCTTTATCCCTATAGCCACTGAAGAGAGTCACTTAAAGTGGCAGACATTAAATTAAACCACATTTTTTTTTCAGAAGGAATGAAACAGTTTTACATAAATCCTCTCATTGATTGTTACATAAATATGGAAGTGAAACATACTCATTCTTGTTGGCTATCTGGTAGAAAATGAGACCTTATGGTCATAGCCAGCCACAGCCAGTATCCTCAGCTATGGATACTAATGCAATGAAATATTTTCACGAATGATTATTCTGCTTAAAATAATAGGAGATATAGAAAGCTAGGTCTCAGTATGTGAACACATTCAGTGGAATTTCCACTCAGTTTAAAACGGGAGACATATATGTGTGGCATAGCTCTGCTACTTTGTATCTCTTAGGCAAGGCCCTTTTCTATGCTAAGCCTCAATTTCTCCATTTATAATATGAAAGAGCTGGACTTTTAAAGTTCTTTAATGAGCATTACTAGTCTAAGCAGTAATGATGGCAATATATCTGAGATGCAGTGACTGTCTACATTTTATAAAGTCTATATAAGAAGGTAACTTAAAAATTTACTCATGTGGTTAACTTGAAATGGAGGATAGCCCCACCAACACAGGCGGCGATCTTTTTTAACTTCTGAATAAAATGTTCATAGGGTCATCCATTTCTATTCAACAACACTTTACTTCCTGTAATCACAACCCCTCCAACACACACACATACACACACACACACACACACACACACACACACACACACACTTCAGCTTTTTAAAGTGTAAACAAAACTACTTAAAATCCTCCAAGTAAGATAAACTTGCCATATCCTTAAACCTGGAAACTTTCTTTCTACTCAAGTTTCTCAACATTTTATTGGCAAGGAATTATCTTCTCCAATTAAATATGAACTCAACTGCTTCTCCTAAAATTGTTCACTGTTCCCCAGAGAGTCATATTAGAGGCTTACTCTGGATTAAATTGTAACCAGTTTTCAATTTTGACAAATAATTTTTCAGAAGTATGAGTGTACCTTTCAGAGATATGCCACAGGCTTCCTTTTATGCAATGTTTACTATTTATTAAGCAGCCAGCATTCTACTTTTTGTTTGGCACTTTCCTAATACAGTTAAGATTAAATAAGCAAGTAAATTTTGTGTGTGAAACCTTTTGCTAATTTTTATGCAGAGAGATCAAGGAAAAGTGTTAAATTCTTAACTTTTAGTAGGTAAAAGTCACATAAAAATATGAAAGTGACTTAGAAACAGTTACCCAGTAGCATGGAAATACATACTAAAAAAAAAAAAAAAAAAAACGAAATTGGAATCCCTGTGTAGAATCGGGTCCCAGAATAATGGTATCATGAGACTATACTTGAATTAAGGAAAATTATTCCTCTCTTTTTACAGCTAAGGTTTATTGAATGCCTAGTATGTCCTAGGCACTATATAAATCACACACATGCGTTATTTTATTTTACTCTCAAAAAAACCTTACGAGGTCAGGACTATTATTAGTATCATTTTAAAGATGAGGTAATTGAAGCCTGGATAATAAACTAACTGAAAGTAACACAGGTAGAAAATGGCAGAACAAGCATTAGAACCCAAGTCACTCTGACTTCAAAATTTGTTATTTTAACCACAATTTTTTTTTTTTGAGATGGAGTGTCTCTCTGTGGCCCAGGCTGGAGTGCAGTGGGACAATCTCCGCTCACTGGAAACTCTGCCCCCTGGGGCCAAGCATTTTTCCTGCCTTAGCCTTCTGAGTAGCTGGGACTACAGTCGTGTGCCACCATGCCCGCTTAACATTTGTATTTTTAGTAGAAACAGGGTTTCACCATGTTGGCTATGCTAGTCTCAAACTCCTGACCTCAAGTGATCCACCTGCCTCGGCCTCCCAAAGTGTTGGGATAACAGGCATGAGCCACCGAGCCTGGCCTTTAACCACAATTTATTGGTACAGGGTGCACACTAATTCAAATCAAAGTAAGGAAAACCTGGTAAACACATTACATACTAAAAAATCAGGTTTACTAATATTACCTTAGATGAATAGGATCTGATAATTTTGATGTTAAAAGCAGTTTCTTATATTACTGATGAGAAAACTGATAATCAGAGAAGAGAATGACTTGCTCAAGCCACAATACTAGTGACTTGCAAAGTTGTGACTAGAAACCAGGTTTTTTGACTCCTCATAACTGTTTTCCCCTACTACACAAATAAAGCCTTGGTCTAATGTAATTTTTATATACACTGTTTTTTTGTCTGGTGGAGTCCCAGCTTAGTTATGTCAGTCACATATAAACAAATGTAAATGATTTGGCATATTACCTTCACAGCTCCGATTTATTCTTAAAATGATTGGTGGCTTTCTTATGGAGACTAAGGCATGAAATATAAAAGCATGTCATTTAAAGTTATGTCCAGAGGCAAGTAGAAGTCATCAAGCAAATAGCATATGTTCTGGTCCCCATGAATGCTAGCCTGATTTGCATTTGGTTCTCCCAAAAGTCTGAATTCCTGGTTCATCTTAAAAAAACTTTTTAGCACATAGTTATGGCAGTTTATCAATACTGTAAACAAATGTTCTGTCTCTTAACAAATTGTATTGAGATTGCCACTGAGCCTGACAAAGGCTGCTGAATAAAAAAGATAATTCAAATAAGAGTCTTGGTTCCTTTTAGCCAAACATCACACCAATAATTTACCCAGAGCTCTCAGTGACATCTACTCTTGCCCACTTTCTCACTTTTTGAGTATTCAAGGTATATCTGGGTATTAGTTGAAATGGTTGTAATTAGAAAGGCAGTTGTCTTGGTGTATGCTTTGGTTTGTTGAGTAAGGCTGTATCTGTATTAAAATATGACCTTAAAATATTTTCACAATTTTTCTAAGGATATTAACTAGTCTTATAAAATAAGCATTCAAAATATTTATTGAAAGTCTACTTATGAGGGAAATTGTTATAGTTAATGGCAATACAGACATGAACAAAACCAATAAAGCTTTTTCCATTATGAAGATTACAGTCTAGTTATGGGGTCAGGAGAAGGGCAATAGAAAGAGAATGGATGATGGCAGGTTGTTAGCAAAAACAAATAACAAACATGATCACTTCTCATAATTATGAATACAATGAAGATAAAAATACAGAGTGATGCAACAAAGTGATTTGTAGTTAGAAAAGACTGTTTTTGGTAATATAGTAAAAGACAGACTTTCTGATGTTAAAGCTCAGAACTAAACCCTAAGTTTTACAAAATTCTACTGAAAATCCAACACAAAGCCCTTAAGTTAGGATGAAGCTTATTGTTATAGAGGCCAACGTGACTGGAACAAAGTAAGCAAAATAAGCACAGGGAAATTTTCATAGACGAGGTATGTAGGAGACAGGTCACACAGGATTCTTTAGTTAAGGGCAAGTATATTTGATAATATTGATTACAGAGTCGCAATTATTTTTCTATATCCTGACTATCTCTTTTAAACAGCTCTATCAGGATTCTATTTCCAAACAGCACATTTCATATGATGAAAGTGTACAATATGATGGATTTTAGTATATTTACAGAGTTGTGGAATCAAAACCACTATATCAGAACATTTTAATTATTACAGAAAGAAATTCCATACTCATTAGTAGTTACTCCTCTTTCCATGTCAACATCCCAGCTTCACACTACCACTAATCTACTTTCCACTTCAACATAGTTGCCTGTTGTGGCCATCTCATATAAATGATATACATCATATGCAGTCCTTTGTAACTGTTTTATTTTACTTAGCATAATGGTTTCAAGCTTCATCCATATTGTAGCATGTGTAAACATGAATGCTATACTTTATTTACTTTTTATTGTTAAATAATATTCCATTTTTAGTATATGCCACATTTTATTTACCCATTCTTCAGTTGATTAAAAATTGTATTGTTTCCCTTTCTGCTATTATGAATCATGCTTCCAGGAACAATAATGTAATAATAATAATATGTTTTTAATTTTTTTTTTTTTTTTTTTTTTTGAGACAGAGTCTCTCTATGTCACCCAGGCTGGATCTCGGCTCACTGCAAGCCCCGCCTCCCAGGTTCACATCATTCTCCTGCCTCAGCCTCCTGAGTAACTGGGACTACAGGCGCCCGCCACCACGCTTGGCCTTTTTTTTTTTTTGTATTTTCAGTAGAGACGGGGTTTCACCGTGTTAGCCAGGATGGTCTTGATCTCTTGACCTCGTGATCCGCCCACCTCGGCCTCCCAAAGTGCTAGGATTACAGGCGTGAGCCACCACGCCTGGCCCCTTTTAATTCTTTTGGACATATTCTTAGGAGTGGAATTATTGGGTCATATAATAAATATATGGTTAACTTTCGAGGAGCTGTTTTCCAAAGTCACTATATAAAATTTTATTCAGCTGATAATTATAGTAATTATGTGTTTGATTGCAGTAATGTAATTACAGTGACATTAGTAATTCTTTACAGATATTTGGACATTTCAAAATTGCTTCTATAAATTTCTACTTTCATACTTTTACCCTGTAGCTATAAAATGGCAACATAGAGAACATATGGGATATTGTTAATAGTTTTTTTAGTGCTGTATATTAATTTTTTTTTAGACATGATTTGTATGGTCAAACTTTTCAGAGTTATTTCTGAGCTTTTAAGATGTTTTAATAAATTTTATAGGACTGTTTACTTCTCTGTTATGAGTGTTTTGACAGGAACCAGAAGAAAGGTAGTTACTGAGAATTTTCAATACAATTGTAATGTTGAAATGGTGAAAATCCCATTTCAAAGACAGTTTTCTTGAAGCTTCTTAAAGAAATTTTGGTCTCCAGAAGTGAGTCTCCTTCTGATTAGTTGAACGTAATCAAGTCATCTTAGAGATAGGGTTGCCAACATTTCTTCTTCCCAGCCACTTCCTAAGAACAGAAAAACTAACAAGCAAGAAACAACAAGGCCTTTATCAATCTTCTTGCACAGACAGTGCTCATTGCCTCACACCTGGTTTGGCTCTTGGTCTTCACCCTTTCTGAGTCCTTATTATTACATTCTTCCTTATGAAACCCAATTTAAATCATGCTTTCAAGTTCAACATAGTTCAAATTTTATGCATCATTTTCCTTTTGATGTTTCTATATCTGAAATCTTACAATGTGGATTTTGAACTACACAATCTTGCATTTGAATATATTCCTTATGTTGTGCTTTAATAAAATCATGAACCCTTTCAAAGCAAGAAACACCCATTCCTCCTTTTCTGTCTCTCAGAGTACCTTCATGTCAATTAGGAGGATCATAAATATACATTGATTGATTTATTTTTGTCAATTTAAAAATAGTTTCTCTAGCCAGAATAACTTATTTAAGACTTAATAAATGCCCTGCTGAGTTTCAGACTTGTGTGGGGACAGTAGCCTCTTTTTTGGCTTACTTCTCCCTTTTGAAATGAGAGTATATATTACTTAATGCCTCTATCCCTATTGTATATTGGAATTCACTAACCTGTTTGTTTTTTTTTTTTTTTTTTTTTTTTTATAGGCCTATAGGTGGAAGAGACTAGCCTTTTCTCAGATGCAACTTTGGACTGTGGACATTCGAGTTAATGTTAGAATGGGTTAGATTTTTCCATTACGTCTTATATCTGTTGTATAGGCATGATTGTATCTTGCCATGTTAGGAGGACATGAGATTTTAGAAAAGCCAGGGTCAGAAGGATATGTTCAATTCTGTGTCCCTACCCCAGTCTCGTGTTTAATTGAAATCCCCAATGTTAGAGGTGGGGACTGGTGGGAGGTCATTGGATCATGAGTGCAATTTCCCCCTTGGTACTGTTGTTATAATAGTGCGTGAGTTATCATGATATACGGTTGTTTAAAAGTGTTTAGCACCTCCTGCTTCTTTCTCTTTCTTCTATTCCAGCCATGTAAAGATGCCTGCTTACACTTTGCCTTCAGTCATAATTGTAAGTTTCCTGAGGCCTCCACAGAAGCTGCTATGATTTCTTCACAACCTGCAGAACCGTGAGCTAATTAAACCTGTTTTCTCATTAAATTACCCAGCCTCAGATATTTCTTTATTAGCAATTTGAGAACAGATTAATACAATGTGGGTAAATCCTTCATTAATGATTTAGCATCATCCATTTGGTGCTGTTTTTGTGTTAGAGTTCTCATGAGATATGGTTGTTTAAAAGTTTGTGGCTCCTTCCCCCTCTTTCTTGGTCCTGTTCCTGCCATGTAAGACAGTTGCTCCCACTTGTCCTTCTACCATGAGTAAAAGCTCCCTGAGGCCTCCTTAGCAGCAGACACTGCTATGCTTCCTGAGTGACCTGCAGAACTGTGTGACAAACTTTTTCAAAAAGAAATTACCTGATCTCAGGTATTTTTTATGGTAATGCAAGAACTGACTAATATACATATCTATAAAAAAGTAACATAACCATGACTGCCCACTGTGTCTCACAAATCATTATGGAAATTAAATAAGACCATGTATAATATTTATTGAAAATTATGCAGGGTAATGGAGATTTATTTAATTTAAACTAAATATCTCACTAAAAATACAAAAAAAGATAAATGAAATATAGGCAATCCTTGCTTTGAATGGTAATGTGAGACCATAAAAGTGACCATGCAAGCTGACATTATGCAAAAAAAATTATAATAATCAATGGGAAAAAATATAGTTGCTTTGTGATTGTAAAAATTTTTGGTTAAAACATTAAAAACATTTTTACTGCCAGTTACAAGTGAATAGAAAAATGGAAAAATTATAAAGCAACTATCTACTTAGTACACTGCATTTAAAATACTGAGAAATTAAAATATTTTATTTCTTTGTAAAGATGTATTAAGAGTGGTCTCAGCAGTGTCCTCCTTCTTCAAGTCATGGAACTTACAATTTGGACGACACATCTTTTCTACTTGTTGGTGAATTTCTATACTCAATTTTAAGTTTGTATCAGCTTTGAACATTTTATCCTTTTCAATTTCAATGCCATGAAAATCTCTAAGAGTTACTTTGATGTAAGATTGTTTGCCAGCATCACTTGCCCTGGAACATCTTCATCCTTTTATCACAACCACTTTTCTCATTTATGTCAATAAGTTTGCCTTCACTAAGTTCCTCTGGCTCTAGAGTCTAACAGTGGCAGTTTCAATCTTCGAACAGTTAGATATTTCTTCTACAACCTCAATACATTTGATTTGAATTTCACTGCCAGCATTAGCACTTTTATTTATTTGAGGTACTTTGATTTTTCTTGACCAATTCCTTATTTCAGTTACTTATTATTATAAAATAACACATGAGTCTGTCACTGAGGGATAAAACGGTAGTATAAATATGTGCCATTTTTGATGAACAAACTGAGTAATACATGCACAGTGACCAACTGCTGGTAGACTATGAAAGAAATGATATGATTGGTTATTGATCACAATGCAAATCTGTTTTATATATAGTAATTTGTGGACAAAAGTGCTGGCAGTGACATTTGCACTTTAAGAAATTACTAATAGTTAATATACTGTAGTAAATAAAATCTAAGTCGTTTTGTTGGGAGACTGGTGCCATCTAAGTGAACGCTGGTAATTTGGACCACACAATGAAATGAAAAGTATTCATTTAAAACATCTTATTCATAAATCAATTAAGACACAGATAGGAACTGCTGAGCCAAGACATGTAAGAAGACGAGAGTCCAGAGGGAAGAGCTTGCCTTTTAGTGGTTCTTATGTTGTTTCTAATAAGGTACTTGTAAGACTGAGTAGAAATTTTGACAAATGTACAGATCCAGGGGAACAACATGTGAAGCCTAGGTTTTGCTGTGAACCTTAGCATTTATGGTTGGAACCCTGAAGAGCTACACCAAAGTAGTAAGGACAAACCTAAAGCAATTCCGAAATCACTTAGACTGACACCCAACTTCAAATTATCTTGATGGACTAAAAAATTTCAAGTCCTCAAATCTGAATCTGGTACTATGTTGTTACTTGCTAAAAACTTGGCAGAAGCAATACACAAGTTCATTTTATGAAAAGAGATTATCCTAGGCATTAAATTATTTCCAGAAATACTTTTTCTTCAAATCCAATGTCCAACACACAAGCACAAAATAATAAGATACATGCAAACACAAAACAGCATGAACATGCATTATCACAAACACCAGACCACATGTTTGTACTGCATATAGTGGAATTACCAGACAGTTTCCATGTTCTTTGAAATGAAGTTCAAGTTTCAGAAAAAAAAAAAAAAAAGAATTAAAAGACATTGCAGATTTGGAAAAAGAAAACTCTGGAAATTCTAAAAATGAATATTGTAGTAACCAAATAAAAGCTCAATGAATACATTAAATAGTAGATGATGAATGAGTAATTTAAACAAAAATAAAATAAGATGCAAGAAAGAATAAAATTTTTGGTCATGTTCGCAAAAATGGTGAATTCACAGGTGTGGTGTCAGTGAATAAAAAATGATGAAGTAAGGACCTCCAAAACCTTGCCTCTCCAAAAGAGCAATTTAAAAAATTTAGAATCAACATTTTTAGAACTTTGGAAATTAACCAAAACTTGCAACAATCCAGCAAGAGTTTAGTAAATGAAAAAATATATCTGAATCTCAGTGAGAGCAGTAAGTTTTGTGGCATTTTAATTTATTCTAGTCCCATCTCTTATTACCAGTTCAGCAGTATCCTTGAAAATTAAAGGCCCACATTTTCAATATTGCAGGGAGCAAAAGAAAGCTGGAGCACTTTCGAAGCATAATCCCCAAAGAATATTAATTATTTGATTTGTCTGGTGGCTCTCTGGAAGACCTCACTCAAAACGTTTGCCTACATTTGATCTGATTCAAACTCACCCAGTTGACGTGGTGCAAGCCTTTTGTTAGGGGCATTTTTTGAACATAATAACATCCCAGCTGCCTGAGGTGATAGATAATGGGGAAAACAGTAGACAAATCAATAGGCTTAAATGGAAAACCTTAGGAGGACATGTCCATATGGGTATTGAAAGACTCTGTCATACTGTTGAAAATCTAGAAGTTCATATGCACGCATAAAACTGTGTGCATGCTAAGGAAAAACCTGAGAAAGCCCTACGCTCCTACTTCTGGCTGAACTTGAAGTTCTGTGCAAGGAGAAAATAAAGGCTAAGGCAAGAGTGTAAAAGCCTAACACAGTGTTCAATGCATGCCCCAACAAACACACATAGCCCATTAGCAAAGATTGAAGGATTTATAGGTTCCAGATATTTAAAGATATGTGTTTCTAATTATTAGTTGGCCCCTAATAAGGATCAGAAATTTCAGTTGCCATACATGATAAAGAACAGAAAAGTCACTAAAGAGAAAGAGAAAGTTAAATACTGCATGTTCCCACTTATAAGTGGGAGATAAATAATGAATACATGTGGAAATAGAGAGTGCATTCGTAGACATTGGTGACTTGAAAGGATGGGAAGTTGGAGGCGTGAGGTATGAGAAATTACTTAATAAGCACAATGTACACAATTTGGGTGATGGCTGCACTAAAAGCCCAGAATTTACCACTGTGCAATATATCCATGTAACAAAACTGAACTTGTATTTTCCAAGTCTGTAAAAATTAAAAAGTCGCTAAACAACAATTTTTCTAAAAAAGTAGCAACAAAAAACCCTAACAAGGGAAGAGAATCTAATTTCCAGAGTTACCACATTATATTAATTAAAATAACTAGGTTTCAAAAAGATAATGAAATGTTCAAATAAATAAGATAATATAACCCTTACACAGGAAATAAAACAATCAGTAAAACATACTGAGAAAGCCCACATGTTGGAGATACTAGAAAAATACCTTAAGGCCGGACACAGTGGCTCATGCCTGTAATCCCAGCACTTTGGGAGGCCAAAGTGGGTGGATCACAAGATCAGGAGGTCGAGACCAGCCTGGCCATAGTGAAACCCCGTCTGTACTAAAAATACAAAAAAATTAGCTGGACATGGTGGTGTGTGCCTGTAATCCCAGCTACTTGGGAGGCTGAGACAAGGAGAATTGCTTGAACCTGGAGGCGGAGGTTGCAGTGAGCCGAGATCACGCCACTGCACTCCAGCCAGCGCGACAGTGTGAGACTCCGTCTAAAAAAAAAATACTTTAAATAAGCTATTTTAAATATTTTATTTTTTAACTATTATTTTAGGTTCAGGGATACATGTACAAATTTGATACATAAATTATCTAGGGGTTTGGTGTACAGATTATTTCTCCAGCCGGGTAATAAGCGCAGTATCCAATAGATAGTTTTTTGATCCTCACTCTCCCTCCTTCTACCCTCAACTAGGGCCTTGTGTCTTTTGTGGCCTTCATTATGCTCATATGAACACAATATTTAGCTCTCATTTATAAGTTAAAACATGTGGTGTCTGGATTTGTGTTCCTGTGTTTTTTCACTTAGGATAATGACCTCCAGCTTTATCCATGTTTCTGCAAAGAACATGATCTCTTTATTTTTCCTGGCTGCATAGTATTTCATGGTGTATAAGTACCACATTTATTCTATCCAGTCTACTTTTGATGGATATTTAGGTTGATTCCCTGTCTTTGTAATTGTGAATAGCGCCACAATAAACATATGCCTGCATGTGTCTATATGGTAGTGTATGTGTCTATATGGGGAGCATACATTCAATCATGGAAATGCCGGGTTGAATGGTAATTAAGCTTTAGCTTTAAGTTATTTGAGAAATTGTCACAATGCATTCCATGTTGGCTGAACTAATTTGCATTCCCATCAGCAGTGTATAAGTGTTTCCTTTTTCTCCATAACTTCACCAGCATTTGTTATTTTTTGACGTAGTAATGCCATTCTAATTGGTGTAAGATTGTATTTCATTGTAGTTTTGATATGCATTTTTCCAGTGATTAGTGACATTAAGGGTTTTTTCATATGCTTGTTGCTCACATGTATGTCTTTTTTGAATAGTGTCTATTTATGTCCTTTGACCACTTTTTAATGAGTTTGGAGGTTTTTTTGCTTAAGAATTAGTTTAAGTTCCTTATAGATTCTGGATATTAGACCTTTGTCAGATGCATAGTTTAAAAATATTTTCTCCCATTCTGTAGACTGATTGTTTATTTTGTGGCTAGTTTATTTTGCTGTGCAGAAGCTTTTTAGTTTAGTTAGGTCCCATTTGTCAACTTTTGGTTTTGGTGCAATTACCTTTGGCATCTTTGTCATGAAATATTTGCCTGGTTTTGTTCAAAATGTAATTTCCTAGGTTATCTTCCAGGGTTGTTATAGTTTCAGGTTTCACGTTTAAGTCTTTAACCTATTGCGAGGTTTTGTTTTGTTTTGTTTTGTTTTTTTGTTTTTTTTGTGTGTGTGTATAGTGTAAGAAAGGAGTTCCGTTTCAATCTTCTGTGTATGGCTAACTGATTATTATAGCACCACTTATTGAATAGGGAGTCCTTTTCCCCTTGCTTGTTTTTGTTGACTTTGACAAAGATTAGAATGTCGTATGTGTGTGGCATTATTTCTGGGCTCTCTGTTCTGTTCCATTGGTCTATGTGTTGATTTTTGTACCAGTTCCATGCTGTTTCAGTTACTGTAGTCTTGTAGCACAGTTGGAAATCAGGTAATGTGATGCCTCCACCTTTGTCCTGTTTGCTTAGTACTGCCTTAACTATTCAAGCTCTTTTTTTGGATCCATAAAAAATTTACAATCATTTTTTCTAATTCTGTGAAGAATGTCGTTGTTAGTTTGATAGGAATGTCACTGAATCTGTAAATTGCTTTGGGCAGTACAGCCATTTTTACAATATTGATTCTTCCAATCCATGAGCATGGAATTGTTTTTTGCATTTATTTGTTTCTTTTCTGATTTGTTTCATCAGTGTTTAGAAATTCTCATTGTGGAGATCTTTCACCATCCTGGTTAGCTGTATTCCTAGGTATTTTATACTTTTTGTGGCTATTGTAAACAGGATTGCATCCTTGATTTGCCTCTCAGCTTGGATGTTGTTAGTGTACAGGAATGCTGCTAATTTTTGTACATTTATTTTATACCCTAAAACTTTGCTTGAAGTTGCTTAGAAGATCAACTTGTTTTGGAGCAGAGACTATGGGGTTTTCTAGGTATAGGATCATATTTTCTTCAAACAGTGATACTTTGATTTTCTCTCTTCCTATTTGCATGCATTTTATTCCTGCCTCTTGCCAGATTACTCTTGCCAGTACTTCCAATAAAATAGCTAAATAAGACTGATGAAAGAGGGCATTCTGCCTTGTTCCAATTTTCAAAGAGAAGGCTTCTATTTTTTGCCAATTCAGTATGATGCTAGCTGTGGGTTTGTAATAGAAGGCTCTAATTATTTTGTAGTATGTTTCTTCAATGCCTAGTTGCTTCAGAATTCATTAACATGAAGAAATGTTGAATTTTATATAAATTCTTTTTTTTTTGAGACAGAGTCACGGTCTGTTGCCCAGGTTGGAGTGCAGTGGTACAATCTTGCCTTATTGCAACCTCCGCCCCCCAGGTTCAAGTGATTCTCCTGCTTCAGCCTCCTGTGTAGTTGGGATTACAGGTGCCCACCACCACGCCCAGTTAATTTTTATATTTTTAGTAGAGACAGGGTTTTGCCATGTTGGCCATGCTGGTCTTGAACTCCTCACCTCAAGTGATCCACCTGCCTCAGTCTCCCAAAGTGTTGGGATTACAGATGTGAGCCTCCACTCCCTGCTCCTTTTTTTGCATCTATTGAGATACTCATGTGGTTTTTGGTTTTAGTTCTGCTTATATGATGAATAATGTCTTCATTTGCCTATGTTGACCCAACCTTCCATCCCAGGCAAGGATAAAGCCTACGTAATGGTGACGGATTAGATTTTTTATATGCTGCTAGATTTGGTTTGTTAGTATTTTGTTAAATATTTTGCATCTGTGTTCATCAAGGACGTTGGCCTAAGGTTTTCTGTTTTGTTGTCGTGTCTCTGCCAGTTTTTGTTATCAGGATGATGCTGGACTCACAGAATGAGTTAGAGAAGTTTCTTTTCTCCTCAATTTTTTGCAGTCATTTCAAAAGGAATAGTACCATATTATCTTTATACATCTGGTAAAATTTGGCTGTGAATCTGTCTGGTCCTGTGTTCTTTCTGGTTGGTAGGACTTTTAATACTGATTTAATTTCAATACTCATTATTAGTCTGTTCAGGTATTCAATTGCTTTTGGTTGAATCTTGGAAGGTTGTATGTTTCCAGGAATTTTTCCATCATTTCTAGGTTATCTAGTTTGTATGCATACAGGTGTTTATAGTAGTCATTGAGGGTTTTTTACATTTATGTGGAGTCCATGGTAACATCTCCTTTGTCATTTCTGATTGTGTTTATTTGAATCTTCTCCCTTTTTTTGTTTATAGTTCTATGCAGTAGCATATCTGTCATAATTCTTTCAAAGAACTCCTGAATTGATTGGTCCTTTTTATTGTTTCCATATCTCAATTTCCTTCAGGTCACCCATGATATAGTTATTTCTTGTCTTCCTATAGCTTTGTGGTTGATTTTCTCTTTTATTAGTATGTTGTATCTCTGTTGTCATAAGCTTCAAATAATTTATTGACATGTACCTTAATTTCATTAATTACCCAGAAGTGATTCAGGAGCAGGTTGTTTAATTTTTATATAATTGTTTGGTTTTGAGTGATTTTCTTAGTATCAATTTTTACTTTTATTTTGCTGTGGTCCAAAAATGTGGTTGGTAGGATTTGCGTTTTTTTTTTTTTTTTTTTTTTTTTTAATTTGTTGAGGACTTTTTTTATGTCTGATTATGTGGTTGATTTTAGACTACATGCCATGTGAAGATGAGAAGTTCTGTTGTTTTGAGTTTGAGAGCTCTGTAGATGTCTTTTAGGTATATTTGGTCAAGTATTGAGTTCAGGTCAGAAATAGTTTTCTGAGTTTTCTGCCTCAATGGAGAGTCTAATGCAATGGACAGTCAGTAGAGTGTTGATGTCTCCCACTATTATTGTGTGTTTTTCTAATCTCTTCATAAGTCTGTAAGGACTTGGTTTATAAATCTGGTTGTTCCTGCTTTGGGTGTGGATGTATTTAGGATAGTTAGGTGTTCTTGTTGAGTTGAACCCTTTACCATTATGTAATGTTCTTCTTTGTCTTTAAAAAAATATTTTTTCTGAGTTTGAAGTCGGTGGTGTCTGAAATTACAACAGAAACCTCTGTTTTTGTCTGGTTTCTATTTTCTTGGTAGGTTTTTCTCCATCTCTTTAATTTGAGCATATGGGTGCCATTGAATATGAAGTGAATCTCTGGAAAATAGCATAGCACTGGGTCTTGCTTCTTTATATAACTTGCCAGTCTGTGCCTTTTAATTGGGTCATTCAGCCCATGTGTAGTATTGATATCTGTGGATTTGATACTGTCATCATGTTAGCAGGTTGTTATGCAGAGTTTTTTCTGTGGTTGCTTTATGACATCAGTGGTCTATGTACTTGAGTTTGGTTGTGTTGTGGCTAGCAAAGGTCTTTTCTGCCCATATTTAGCACTCTTTTTATTACTTATTATAAGGCAAGTTTTGTTGATAATAAATTATCTTGGCATTTACTTGTCTAAAAAGTATCTTTTTTTTCCTCCTTTTCTTTAGAAACTTCTTTTGGCTAGATATAAAACTCTTGGTTGGAATTGCTTTTTTTAAAAATGCAGAATATAAGCCCTGATCTCTTCTGGCTTGTAGTGTTTCTACTAGCCTGATGGAGTTCTCTTTTTAGATGATCTTCACCTTCTTTCTACATGCCTTTAACATTTTTTCTTTCATTTTGCCCTTGGAGGATCTGGTGACTATGTGTCTTAGGGATGGTCTTCTTATGTAGTATTTCATAGGGGTTCTCTGCATTTCCTGAATTTGAAAATTGGCCTCTCTAGAGAGGTTGGGGAAATTTTCATGAACAATATCCTGAAATAAATATGTGTTCCAAGTTTCTTGCTTTCTCTTCCTCTCTTTTAGTGATGCCAATGAGTCACAGATATTGTCTCTTCTCATAATACCATATTTTTTGTTTTTGTTTATTCTTCTTGTTTTTCTTTATTTTTATCTGACTGTTATTTTGGAGAGCTGGTCTTTGAACACTCAAATTTTTTCTTCAACTTTAGTTGATTCTGGTATTAATACTTGCAATTGTAATCTGAAATTCTTAAAGTGGGTTTTTCAACTCTATCAGACCAGTTTGATTTTTTCTTAAAATGGTCATTTTGTTTTACATCTTCTCTATCATTTTATTGTATTCCTTTGAATCCTTAGATTGAGTTTTGACTGAATCTTGATGATTTCATTTTTATCCAAATTCTTAATTCATTTTCTGATATTCAGCTGTTTCAGTCTGGTTAATGACTACTGTTGTGGAAATAGTCTGGTCATTTGGAGGTAGAAAGACACTCTGGCTTTCTGAATTCCAGAGTTACTGCACTGGCTCTTTCTAGTCTTTGTCAGCTGATGAGCCTTCAATCTTTGAAGTTGCTATCTTTTGGATGGATAGATTCTTCTTTTATCTTCTTTGATATCCGGAGTTGTTTGGTTGTGGTATTAGGTAGGCTCAGTCAACTGACTTCCTTTCTGAAGGATTTTAGGGGGCCAAGTTTCAGCTCAGGACTCCTGAGTTGCACACTCTAACTCTGGGGGAGGGATTGGTATCCAGTCACTAGCTTTGTTTTCTGATCCCTCTAGGTTAGGAATGTGCTTTGCTTGGGGGGCCAAAGTGTTCACAGACTGCTAGTCACAACATTCCAATAGATGGTGAGAGCCCAAGCATTTCATGGGAAGGTGGCAGTGAGATCTGTGCTCATTTGTATGTAACAGCAGCAGTGGCAGTGAGGTGGGCTTCATGCTCATCAGTTCTGGTACATCATTGTCAGGCATGGTGGTGCCAGCCCCCATGTAGCCTTTTGCAGTTGCAACAGTGGCAGTGAGGCACATGGGGTGGGATGAGGCACATGGGGTGGGATGCATGGCTGCTGCCATTTTTGCACACGTTTATGTCAGAGCTGGTGTCAGCATGGATGTGTGGCACTGGAGGGCACTAGTCTGGCCCCTCTGTACATGCATTCACATTGGTGGCAGTGGTGGCACAGAGTGGGATGTGGGGTCACTGGTTTCTGTGCATGCATTTGCCTTGGCAAAGGTGGCACAGAAGGAAGTATAGGGTGCTTACATGCCAGCAGCAGTGGCACAGTGGGTTGCACACGCACACACACACGCACCAGCAGCGGGGAAGGGAATGTGAAGTTTGCCCATATGCATGCACTGGCAAAGCAATGTGTGGAGTGACCATGGATGAGTGTGTGCCAGCAAAGTGGCATGGGTGAGGCTCTCGTAGGGAGAGTCCATGGGAGGACTGCTGCACTTCAGTGGGGGCCACTCTGCTGGAGCTCTCTGGTGGTCAGATGTGGTCAGCCAGTGAAGAACCTATAATACTGGCCCCTAGGAGGCACCCTGGCTGGGCATCCTAGGCTGAACTGCAAACAGGCATGACCAAGCTCTAGCCCTGGGAAAAGCCAGCAGAAAGGGAAAAGCTCAGGTTGAACCAGCCCCATCTCGCGGGCACGATTACCCTGTTCTCTTTAGGTCTGACAGTTCTCCATAGGCTAAAGTTTCTTAGGGCAGCAAGGTGAAATGGCCATCCCTGGGTATGTTCCACTGTAGATGCTTTCACACCAAACCCTTTAGATTCCACATTGGCTAGAGTTCTTCCCCTATTATCTCTCTGAACAGCTCTCCCTGCCAGCTCATGTGACTGTGGGGGCCAAGGGTTCTCCTACTGTCAGAATTCCAAAGGGCTGTGGCAAGAGTGGGTTGGTCCTTGCCTGCTCAACTCACATTTTTCCCTGGAGTCACTGGGGGCAAGCATGAGTGCTGATGTGCCATAGCCTTATGCAGGCATCCCAGGTTCCTCCCCCTTCAGCTCAACATCTATCTCCTTCCTCTGTTCACTCTCAATGCCTTTCTTCTGAAGATCTTCTCAGAGTATGCAAGTCTTCCCAGTGTCCTGGTCCCTCAGTGGCAGATGTTTCTCTTGGCTGTGTCTAGACACCCATCTTGCCTAAATCCTTAAATAATTTAAAATAAGTATAGGAAAGCGTATCTGAAAAACTGCAGGAAAACATAAAAGCAATCTTCCGCCAAAGAGAGAACATCAATAAAGAAATAGCAGTCAATAAAATAATCAAATGAAATTCTAAAATTGTAAGTTAATATAATTAAAATGAAAAATTACAGAGAGGAATTTAACAGCATATTTGAGCGGGCAGAAGAAACAGTCATCAAACTTAACAACTGGCCAATTTAGATGATGTAATCCTAGAACAAAAAGAAGAGAAAATAAAGAAAAATGATAGAGCCTTGGAGACCATCATCAACTCAAGAAAACCATCATACACATAATAGAAGTTCCAGAAAAAGAGAATAGGAAATAGTAGAAGAAAATATTTGAAAAAATAATAACCAAAACTTGATGAAACATATTAATTCACACACTCAAGAAGTTTAATGTACTCTAAGTGGGATAAACTCAAATAATGTATTATAACATGTTTATCTAATTTAGTATTCTTAAACCTGTGGAACATGAAAGTCTGACATTATTACCCCATTATATAGAAAAAGTCGAGGCTCACATTATGGGTTATAATGTAGGTCAACCTAGTGAAAGAATTAACAGCACAACCTAAGCTTTCTAACTCCTAGTCCATTGTGCTTTCTAATAGACCACACAACCATATGTATTTGAGTAGCCTTGGGCCTCAAACCATGTTTCATGGTGATGTGATTTAGACTTATGATTTGTGAGGCTGTCCTCTGCACAAAATTTACAAGTTAAGGTTTGACAACTTACGTATTGTTTTCTTGTGCCTATGCTGACATCTTACCTAAATCTGCAATGTTTAGAAAAGAATTTCTGATGCTTTAAAATTCTCCTTGCTCTTTTCAATATTTTTTTCCAAATGCTATTAATAAATTAATATGGATTTATTGGTGATGTGTTCATAAAAATGACCAGACTCTGCCTGTAGAACAGCTGCATTGCAATGATAAAAATAAAAGCTTCCCCTGTGATGTTGAAGAAAATAATAGTATTGAAACTCTGTAACAATAAATTTTCTTTTCAAAACAGAACTTCAAATTCTCTTGAAACAAACAAATATTCTTGAAAATTGAAAATTTTGTTTGTATGTAGAAATATTATTTTTATATTTTACTCAGACTTAGTGTTGTTGTCAATTTTTGCAATGCAACAGTAGCATTACATGTAAAGACATTTGGCTTTAATATACTTATTTGCCTCTTATTAGCAGATATCCCTGCCAAATGTTTAAAGTTTAATCTTTTTCTATCTGTAACTGCATTAGAATAGGACAACTAAACCCCCAATGGAAAGAAACATTAAAAATAGGGTTCATATGACCATACAATTATCTTAAATTTGTTATGGTGATAGATTCAATCAATAAGGAAGAACATTCATTGCCCTCTAGTGGTTAGTCCCTTAGCCCCTATGTTGCTGGCCCCATCAACATAGAATTTCTACGTTTTTCACAAAGTAAAAATCCACATAGGCTGACTACAATCAAAATAGAGGAAATCAGTCTAAAGAAAAAAAAAAAAAAAAAAACCTAGAATCCAGCACCTAGCTCTGAATGCAAATAAAAGATGTTAAAGTGAAGAGTTAAAACTTCAAATATGAGATAAACAGATTTGGATTAAAATTTGTGGTTATGTGACTAGCTTCTTTATACCTGCTGAGATTTAAAAAAAAAAAAAAAAAAAAAAAAAAATGCCTCTTTCCAAATGCGGTCTATGTTACTCTAAACCTATGAAACCACTGCAGATTGAAAGAAACATAAGATGTCTATATGACAGAATGCTGGAGATTATTTTTACCTAACTTTCATATTTTACAAAAACAGACAGAAGCCAAGAGAGGGAAAGTGTCTTTCTTATGGTTAAATTAACAGTGGCAAAATTGAAAATGAAACTCAGTGACATTCTTCCATGTTAGTTTTCCAGATTTCACATTTGAAATTATAAAGAGAGGCAGAGATCTTTTATCAAAGAGATGTGAATTAGTATTTGACTCTTCACCAAACCCCTGTAATGGTTAATAATGAGTGTCAACTTGATTGTATTGAAGGATGCAAAGTGTTGTTCCTCAGTGTGTTTGTGAGGGTGTTGCCAAAGGAGATTAACATTTGAGTCAGTGGACTGGGAGAGGCAGACACACCCTCAATCTGGGTGGACACCATTTAATCAGCTGCCAGCATGGCTAGGATAAATGCAGGCAGAGGAACATGGAAGAACTAGGCTGGCTGTCTTCTGGCCTCCATCTTTCTTCTGTACTGGATTCTTCCTGCCCTCAAACATTGGACTCTAAGTTCTTCAGCTTGTGGACCCTTGGGCTTACACCAGTGGTTTGCCAGGGACGTTTGGGCCGTCAGCTACAAACTGAAGGCTCCATTGTTGACTTCTTTACTTTTGAGGTTTGGGGACTTGGACTGGCCTCCTTCTCAGCTTGCAGGCAGTCTACTGTGGGACTTCACCTTATGACTGTGGGAGTCAATACTCTTTAATTAACTCCCTTTCATATATACATCTATCCTATTAGTCCTGTCCCTCTAGAGAACCCTGGCTAATACAACTGCTCAGTCACTGTTTTTCATGAATATTGTAGGTTAATATTAGTTGGCTACAAAAGCCTTTGGGGCAAATACAAAAAGAATTTTGGACAACTATTCAATCTATAATTACCCCAAAAAGGGTTTTTTCATGAAAAAAAAAGTTTACAAAATTTTGGATTTTGACAAGGCCTTCAATAGAACTTGATTTAAAATACAAGTCGGTGCAACATTCTTGAAGGAAAAAAATGATTGTTGTTATAGCTTTCAATGACTCTTAAACATTTGTGGCCTTCCAGAGATCTTCATTAAATTTTGAGTATTCCTGAAAGAATTAACACCCACAGTCATTAACTATTAACATTTTAATTAAAATTATGTTGTCATATTATTTGACTAATACAATAACATTGCATTAAAATATCTCAATAACAGGAAATCAAAGTCCATAGTTACAGAAAGTAAGCACAATATCTAAAGGATTATGAAGACTATAAAAACAGAAGAACATAGAATGGTGCTTAATTTTTCCATTTTTCTTTTAGGCCCTTATGGAGGACACTTCTCTTTGATCCACTTTCTTCTAAATCAATAAAAGGTCAATAAGTAATTGACAAGCTTCAATTACTTACTGTAAGAGAAACTCATAGTCTAGTAATAAGACGTGAAGGCATTTGCCTCTATTCATTTCAAAATTAATTATTGAGTTTCTATTATGTCTTTAACAATAGTTTTGCTGCTGAGTATAAAGCAATTAGTATGTCAGACTGATAATGGGCCTTACATTGGAGTTGGGAATAGGTAGACGGTTAAATAGATAGTCCTATGCAAATAATTGAATTAGGTGATGTGAAAAAGAATAAAAATATGGTTATTTTAGATTTGGTGGTTAGAGAAAGTTTCTTTGAGAAAGTGGCATTTAAACTGAGAAAACAGTGACAAAAAGGGTCAACCAGATACTAATATTTTAGCTAGAAGAAATTCTTTTGAAAAGGCCCAAAGGTGGAACAAAATGTGGCATTTTAAAGGACAGATCAGTGTATTTTGAGATTAGTGACTGAATAACTACTACTTATAAGAGAGTAGCA
The DNA here is from genome assembly GCF_049350105.2 of Macaca mulatta. Classification (NCBI taxonomy): domain Eukaryota; kingdom Metazoa; phylum Chordata; class Mammalia; order Primates; family Cercopithecidae; genus Macaca; species Macaca mulatta. Next base: position 85,970,171 of record NC_133426.1, read on the forward strand.
GGGGCAAGGTGCTGATTGAGCCTGTGCATAATCTGCATCATTGCTATCATGACTATTTACTAAACAAGCACTGAGACAACTTGGGGAAAAATTGTCAGACATTCATAGACTGGGTCATACTCTCCAGCTATTACTGAGACACATGCAAAACAGGAGTCGGCAGAAAAATCTAGAAAACTTTAGGGCCTCAAACTTCAGTGAAGAATATTGGGGTCCGATGGTCTGAAACATGTAGAAATATCTCCACCAATTTGAAGAGAAATTGACTCATCTTGTACTACCTGCAACAAGAAAGAATGTGACATTATTTAAATTTCAGATGCAACATATAGGACTTTTAAAGTACAGTCATGCCACCTAACAATGTTTTAGTCAATGATGGACCACATATATAACAATGGTCTCATAAGATTATATTATTTTATTTTCACTTTACCTTTTAATGTTTATATATGTTTAGATTCACAACTACCTACCATTGTGTTACAATTGTCTATATTATCCAGTACCATAATATGTTATACAGGGTTGTATCCTACTAGTAGCAGGCTATATTATATAGGCTAGATGCATAAAGGCTGTATCACTTATGTTTGTGTAAGTATGCTCTATGATGTTCCCACAATGATGAAATTGCCTACTGATAAATTTCTTAGAATATATCCCTGCTGTTAAGTGATACATGACTGCAATCCTAATTGAAATACACATAGGATTTTTCACGTACTCTGAGCACTGATTCTATAACTTATATAAATGAATTATTATTCAAAAAATCTAGATAATTTTCATAAGCAGGAATCTGTTAAGAGGAAAGACTTTCCCAAGCAGGCATTATTACTCTATAAAGACATTGTAGACAAAGCATGGTACTAGATTATGCAACTTGTTGGAGAAACAAATAAGTACATCAGTTGAATAGAATAGACAATTCATAAATAGACCTATGTGTGTGAACATACGTATTTACTAAACATGACAATTCACATCATTGGGGAAAGAATGCCCCATTTAATTAATGGAGTTGGAATAATTGGCTGTTTGTTTCAGGAAAGGTAAAATATATTACCATCTCACACCAGGGCTGATATCTTGTTGACATGGGCCAGTTGTTAATAACTTATGTTCATTCTGATCAGTCAATACCCATACATTAATAGTTCAATACTGTTAACTTTCTAAGTTTTAGAAATAATCCCAAACCTACAGAAAATCTCAAGTACAGTATAAAGAACTTTTTTCACCAGAGCAATTTAAGAGTGTTGCCAATATGATGCTTCTTCACTCCCAAATATTTGTTTGTTTCTGACAAACAAGGACGTTCCCTAACATAACTACAGTAAAACCGCTACAATCAAGAAAATAACTTTCATACATCATTACCATTTTTTTTTAACTTGTATTTTAAGTTCTGGGGCACAAGTGCAGGTTTTTATTACATGGGTAAACTTGTGTCATGAGGAATTGGTGTACAGATTACTTCATCACAAGTATTAAGCCTAATACCCAGACTGGAGTGCAGTGGCACAATCTCAGCTCAATGCAACCTCCACCTCCTGGGTCCAAGTGATTCTCCTGCCTCAGCCTCCTGAGTAGCTGGGACTACAGGCGTGTGCCACCATGCCTGGCTAATTTTTTGTATTTTTAGTGGAGACAATGTTTCACCGTGTTAGCCAGGATGGTCTCGATCTCCTGACCTTGTGATCCACCTGCCTCGGCCTCCCAAAGTGCTGGGATTACAGGCATGAGCCACCGTGCCCAGTCCCCTATTGGGTATTTTTAAAAATCCTCTTCCTCCCCACAGCCTCCACCCTCCAAAAAGCCCCAGTGTATGTTATTTTCCTCTATGTGTCCGTGTGTTCTTGTCATTAAGCTCCCACTTACTAGTGGGAACATTCAGTATTTAGTTTTCTGGTCTTGTTCATTGCAGCACTATTCACAATAGTAAAGACATGGAATCAACCTAAATGCCTAACAATGATAGACTAGATAAAGAAAATGTGCTACATGTTCACCATGGAATACTATGCAGCCATAAAAAGAATGAGAGCATGTCCTTTGCAGGGACATGGATGGAACCAGAGGCCATAATCCTTGGTAAAATGTTACTTACCTCTAAAGTTGATCTCTTTCTTTCCCAACACATACAGGGTTTGTACTCTTTTCTAGATCTGACTATCTTCTATTCTTTTGCTTTATCTCTACTTTCTGGCCCAGTAATTAGTTTTTCTAACAGATTCCAAAATCATTAAGTCCTGAATCTTCCCCACATTTTTCTAAGGAGATTAGAAAAAAATCTCCTTCTTCGTTTTCCTGAATTGTGTAATCTCAGCCAGAAGATAAGCTTCTGTCAGACCGACATTTATCTGAGGAATAAATTTGATTTACTATTATTCTTCCTGCCTCTTCTTTAAAACAACTAATTTTGTGGTGCTTTCTCTTATAGTCTATATTTTTTTGGACAATCCGTTTCAGGTATTTTTTTTTAAATTCTGTATCCTCATTACACAACCATCTGCAATACCAAGCTAAATGAAATTTTTGTAGCTCAAAAGGAAAGATTAGCAGCCTGCACCTTATAATCACACACAATTTGTCTAAGACTGCCCCAGTAGTCATGCCTTTGCAGCAGCTAGTTTACAGGTCCAGGTGTTGCCTGCTAAACCCTGTACCTCCAGTGTGTGATTAAGTACCCCTCTAGGCACACTATGGTCTGTGCCCTTTTGAGGCAAGGTGTTTCCTTGAAACCGCCAAGACCCATACCTTTGCTGAAGCCTAAATGGTTATGCATTTATATAAAAACAGCTGTTTGCTTGCAGATGACAAGTAAACAGCTCAGGTCAAATTCTCATGGGTAACCCAGTTAGGGCCAAAAGCTGTCACACCCAAGGTTCTCCAATTAAGAAGACATTCAACAATTAAACTAAGCAGCTAAACTGCACAATATAAGCCATTGCAAGATATCAGCTGAACAATTGCCATTCGTATGAGCAGCGTAGAGGAATGACAGAAAATAAATGAATGAAGTGATAAGCCCTTAGGCTAAAGAAACTAGTGTAGTGATTTACTGGTTTTTATATCTGCCAACTAATAACAATTTTTTTTTTTTAAAAAAAGATACTCAAATGAAATTGCCAGTATCTTAATTTTTAAAACAAGAACTTAAAAACTCAAATCACCACCTAATTTCCCCCAACTCAGAAAGGTTATTTTAAAACTAAAAAAAAATTAAATTAAATTAAAACATGCATATTTCCAGAATAAAGAAGAGCCTCATTCAGTGAATACACTTGTAAATTTTGAAGCCAGTTGTCCTGGCTATATGAGAAGCCTCAATCTATGTATGCTTTTCTTTTCAAAACTCCACCAATAATTTCTGTCTCAAAGTTCCCAGTAGTCCAACACACTAGAATATGCATCTTCCCCAAATAAAACTTATCCTTAAAATCTGCAATGCCTTCTTACTTACAAAATACTGTAAAGCCCCTAATGCTGTGGTTCTTAATCATGACTGAAAATTAGAATCATCTCAAGACTATTTGAAAAATCCCAGTGCCCAGGCTCCATTTGTAGGTGAAGCTTAGATTTCAGTATTTTAAAAATATCCCCAGGGCATTTCATGTACTAGAAAGGTTAAGAACTAACAACTGCCTTGTTGCTAAGTTACCTCCATAGATGGCAAAGATCAACTGAGAAGTGTTGGGGTCCACGTGTTTCCTAAACAAAGGAATGAACACACAAGACAACACAAGACAAGACAAACATGGCGGCCACCTCGAATGGCGCACTCTGCTTTATTTTATACAGTCGTTTGTGGAATGTTGCCAAGTCACAAGACATATTGTTGTTTTTCTGACCTTTCCCTGACTTTCTGGATTTTCAAGATGTTTACACATAAACAAGCCCCCAATACCCAGCTTCGTTTGCAAGAGCAGGACTTATCAGGAACTCCCTGCTTCCTTTGCAAGAACAGGACTTATCGGGAACCCCCTGCGTCATTTGCAAGAGCAGGACTTATCAGGAACGTCTCGTTTGCGAGCACGTAGTCTTCTACATTTCCCCTTTCCTTATTTACAAGTATGAATTTCTTTTAAAACCATCATTACATGTTGGGCTCGCTGGGTTTTGGTGTTTGCCCTTTGGCACCATCTCCAGCAGACTGTGAAAATGACAAAGGCAAGAACAACAATCAATACATTACTAGAAACAGAGGTCAGCAAAGTTTTTACAGGGCTCATAGGGTTCAAAGACGTCAAACTTTGTGCAATACCAGTCATCAAATCTGCACCAGTCAGCAACGGTAACTGATTGTGAAATGTTTCAAAAATGTTCTGTGTTAATTCTTGTATTTCTAGGGAAAGATTATTATGACCAATTAAAAGTCTCTTTATCTCAGTCCAGTTATGCACAGTGCTGTTAAAAGGAACAGGAGTAATGCAAAATTGAGTAGTGTTCCAATCACATTTCAATAAAGCTCGGGTGTTCAACACTGTTAGCTGATCTCCCAACCAAAAACCACTTGCTCCAGATTATCCACTCATTCAGTCAACTGAGCATCTATATCTCGTTGCTGCTGCCACAACAAATGTGATTGTTTATGCCATTGTTGCACAAATTCTGCATTTTGTATACTCTTGTGTAGAGCTAATCTAGCAACAGCGGCAGTGGAAGCAATTGCTACAAGTCCTATCATCGCGGTCACGACGATTCCAACTATCCTCCGACTGCGGTGGACAAGATCTTGCATAACCTTGTAAATTTGAGTAACCCCAGCAGATTCACTCCAAGTACATGTTAAGTTTACAGGTAGCCAGGTTTCTTTTCTGGATCTTAGTATATATAAATCAGAATGAGACTCATTCCAATTATTATTCCACCAAGTAGTATTTATACAACTTAAGAATGTACAATTGTTTGTACAGTTAAGTTAACTACCCCTGTATTATTATCTCATTTAAACATTCCTGTCAACAACAAGTAAGGCTTTCTTACACATGCAATAACATATCTAGAACTATTTCAATGCAAAGATATATGGAAAGGGTTAGCAATATTAGTAAGATTTAAGGACATGTTTCCCGTGAAAGTGAACATTGGTTTACCAGCAGCTAGCAACTTCCAAATATGACCTTGTATTTGTGAGGTATTAGCCAAATGTGGCATAGGGGGTGATAGACCACCATCATGCCAAATAATAGTTCCATTGTCATCTGCAGAAATGCTGTGATTACCTTTATGCCAACGCAGGTTGACATAGCTGAATTTAGTCTGAAAATCTCCATGTACACTCCAATCTGTAACAAGGTATTTACGACTCTTCCCTTTTACTTCTAACAACAATCATGGCCCACTACTTCTACATCTAGTCCACTCTAGTTGGGAAACACCTCCGGACACATCAGGGATAGGGCATAAAGATAATGTACTTAGCAGAGTTTCATTAAGTACTGCAGTATGATTATACTTAAAACTTTGAGCCATAATAATCATAGTAAAGGCAGAGATATGACTATGGTTATAGCGAACAGCCCAAGCCTCATGATAAAGATGCAGACAATGTGGACTACCCCCAAGACATATAGGTAACCCTTCAACCCCAAATTGATATGAACTATTTACTGTGCCAGTGTTTAATTCAGGATCCTGGTTTAAAAAAGGCAATGGCATCCAAGCAGTATCATTAGTAAATACTGGGACTTCTCTGTCTCCCCAGGCCACACCTTGATATAAGGGTGGAAAAGGAATATAAGTCCAGTATGTAAATTCTCCAGTTGTTACCTGACAATTTACTATGGCCAGCATAGCCAGGAATAAAGTCAGTGGGGTTTTGGGCTGCCCAGCTTGTTGAACAACCCCTTCAGCTTCTTAACATTTTCAGTTGTCCCCATGTCAGGGGCTCCGCACGTCGAGTTCTGAAGGTGAATGTTCTCTGAGTGCTCAGATTTAGCTCCTGAAATTCCTTGAGGAACTCTTCGGATCGGCTCCTCTTCGCCATGGCACTGTTTCAACCATCGAGATGGAAACCACTCATCTCCGGCACCTGTCCGGACAAGAGCATAGCCTCGGCCCCATTGTAAAACGTTTCCTTTTAAATATTTCCCTTGTAATGAAGGATAATACACCCACAGATTACTGTTTTGCGGCTTTTCTAAAGGCTGTTGAAAATATTTCACCGCTGCAGACTGCTGTAATTGGCGCCAATGGTTGAGAAAATTTAAAGTAAAAAGGGCTTTCAGAATTTGATGTTTTGAGGAATCTCGCCCATCTCCCCCTTTTAGTTTTAAAAGTTGTAATTTTAAGGTAGCATTGGCTCTTTCAATAATTGCTTGACCTTGACTGTTAAATGGAATACCAATGGAATGATGAATATGGTATAAACAGAGGAAGGCAGCCAATTTGTGAGAGCAATAAGCAGGGGCATTATCAATTTTTAATTCAGCAGGGACTCCCATAACTGCAAAACAAGTAAGTAAATGAGTAATAACAGAGTCAACCTTTTCAGAGGGTAATGGCATAGCCCACTGGAAATGTGACCACGTATCAATAGTATGATGAACATATTTTAAATGACTAAAGGAAGGAACATAGTTATATCCATTTGCCAAATGTGATTTTGTTGAGTGTATCGAGGATTAATACCTGGACTTTAAAAAGGTGCAATAATAGGAGCACAAGATGGGCAGGCTCTGACAATAGCTCGGGCTTGATGGCGTGTTATAGAAAATCACCATTGTAATCCTAAACTATTAGTATGATGTAGTTGGTGCTCATCCTGAGCCCGTTGGACACTGCCAATAAGTAAAGAATCAATCTGACTATTGCCAAAAGATAAAGGTCCTGGCAAAGCTGAATGAGAACGAATATGAGTGATAAAGAGGGGGGCAGTGCAGGAAGTAAGAGTCACAAATAATAAAGAAAATAATTTTTGTAAAGGAGTTTGAGGAAATAATGGTAAAGAAATCTGAGAAATATATTTAATTACATATACAGCATATTGGGAATCACTAACTATATTACAAGTGGTTTGAGGCCAGTCTTGTAGAACCATAAGAATGGTAAAAAGTTCTCCTTGTTGTACTGATTCAAATGGATAGTGAGAAATTTTTGAATTGTCTGAAGTCCAGTATTCAGCCTTTCCATTGCTTGAAGCATCAGTAAAAAAGGTGGGACATTTAACTGGAGTGTAAGAGATAGGATTATATGGCAGTAAAGAATATTGTTGCAGAAAAGCAAATAATTTATTACTAGGATAATGCTGAGAAAAAGAACCAGTATACTCAGCGCAAGCCACTTGTCAACCCTTATGAATTTTCACAGAGATTCAATGTATTGATTAGATAATCGGATAATAATTTTTATAGGGTCAGCACCAAGCAACTGACGAGCTTGATGTTGTCCTTTAATAATTAATTCAGCCAATTTATCAATATATGGGTGAATTTTCTTAATGTCTTTATTAGCCAAAAACAGCCACTCCAGAATATTATTATCCTGGTGTAAAACGGCCATTGGTGAATGGGGAGTATGAAAAAGACACAACGAAAGTGGAATATTGGGTGCAATATAATCAAGGTAAGCTTCACTAATTATATTTTCTAAAAATGATAATTCTTCTTTTGCTACAGGGGATAAAGTCCCCATAGGTTGACTACAAGTATTTACAGCTCTAAGATCAGTTAATAAGTGCCATTTTCCTTTTTTTTTTTTTTTTTTTTTTTTGACAAGACAAACACAGGGGAATTCCATGCAGAAGTACTTGGTTGAATATGCCCCTCGGCCAATTGTTCCTTAACTAAATTCTTTAAAGCCTTACGTTTTTCTTTAGATAATGTCCACTGTTCCACACAAACAAGAGTTGTAGTTTTCCACCTCAATTGTAAAGTTTGAGGCTTGTGGACAGTGGCTCAGAGTTTACAGGACTGTAGCCCATTTTGAACATCATATTTTTGGCAGCTGAAGAAATATGAGGAATGCTTAAAAAAGCGCCAAATTGTTGTAAAAGATCACGGCCCCAAAGGTTAATATTAATGGGAACAATATAAAAGAACACTTTTCCTTGTTGTCTTTCAGGTCCTACACAGCTCAGGGGCTCGACACTTTGGTAGACTATAGAAGCAGTACCTAGGTCGGATAGAGTAACTGATACTTGTTTCTTTTTCCAATGATCAGGCCATTGAGCCAAACATTATTATATATATCCGCTCTTGTGTTGACTAATCCCTCAAAAAGTATCCCATTAGTTTGCAATGAACATAAAGGTTTTTGATCAGAAACTAAAGTTTCCTAGAAAACAGTTTTCCCAGTACTACTGAAACCTCCTAGACGAGACCTCCTAGACGAGACACATCTCTAGATAAGAAAGGAAAAAAAAGGCAATAAAAGCAATTGTGCAATACATCCCCCTGCCTCTAGGTGCATAAAGTGTGAGACTTGTACCATAATAAGGATTTCATCAGTAAAATCAGGATCAATAATTCCTGGGACCACCATTAACCCCCGCACAGCGCTGCTGCTTCGACCTAGTAAAAGTCCTACATGTCCCTTTGGCAAAGGACCACACACTCCGGTAGCCAACTTATATATTCCTCCATTAGGAGGTAAAGTATAAGATTGGACAATAGCTAGGTCAGCACTGGCACTCTGCTTAGTGGCAGCATAAAGCTGAGAAACTGGGGTAGGGTAAGATGTCTTTAAGGACTCGAGGTCATTCCTTGATGTAGTAAGCCACTGCTCACTGGGTATTGGAGTAGGCCTGCATTGTATTTGTTGGGGCCCCAAGCCTGCGGGCCCCGGCTCCCGTTTCCCGAGAGGGGTGACAATACATTCCCACTCTTATCAGTTTTTGAACGGCATTCATTGGTCCAAAGTCGACCCTTGCCACATCGTTTACACATATCAGATGGTAACCTTTTTTCTTTTAGAGCAGAAGAGCCTAATTTCTTTCCAGTATTCCTTTTTAAAATGACCAGGTTTCCCACATTGATAGCATATACCTTGTTTAGAATTGCCTCTTGAAGCCTTAGAAAGTGCCCTAGCAAACAATTGAGCATTGTAAATAGCTCCTCCAACATCTGCACAAGCCCGAATGTATTCAGCTAAATCAGCTCCACTAGTTTTTAGAGGACACAGCAATTTTTGGCACTCGGGATTAGCACTCTCAAAAGCCAGAGTATCCAAAAGAATTTTAGCAGCAGGACCTGAACCTACAGTCTTTAATACAGCATCTTGAAGACGGGCTACAAAATCTGGATACGGCTCAGTGGCTCCTTGTAGGATCTTTACAACAGATAAAGAAGTTTTACCCACTATTTCAACCTTAGTCCACGCTTTTATAAACAAGTCTTTAATCTGAGTGAGAGCAATATCATCTAGGCCTGCCTGAGCATTAAGAGTGGCGTATTGTCCTGAACCCATAAGCTGCATTTCAGTAGGTCCTGGGGGATTTTGGGTAGCATTTTTTCTAGCTTGTACTCTTGCTTCCTCCCACCACCAACTTTTTAATTGAAGCCATTGTGAACGATCAAGGACAGCCTGTCCCAACGTTTCCCAGTCAATAGGAATCATCATATGTTCTAAAGAGGAGGAATCGAGAAGGCCGATAACAAACGGTGACTGAGGTCCATAATTAGCATTTCTTTCAAAAATTTAAATTGTAGGGCTGTAAAAGTCACATTCTGGCCACCGTTTGGGAACTGAGCATTGGGGCCGAAAGCAGCCCATGTTATTGGGAATAAATCTAATTCCTCAAAATCATCCTTTTCCTTCGATTCCTTCTTTTCTCCTACAGGAGGAAGAGGCACAGAGAAAACCTGACCTGACATAGGCAAAGAAGTTGGAGGTGGAGGCAAAGGGAAATCCTTTTCCAAAGGAGCAGAAGGGAAGGTAACAGGGAAGGCTCATGGCAGAGAGATAGGAGAAACAGGAGCAGCGGTACCTTGCAATTTTAACAACTGTTGTAACATCTCTAAAATGCGCTGCAAATCAGAATTTCCTTCAGACAAAGGAGGCATTAGCTCTTTTTCCAATTCCTTGTCCTCAACAACCGGGGCATAAATATGTTCCTCTCTAGGATCATTCCTCTCTAAAGCTTCAGATGCCTCACCTCCTGTGGCAGTATCGCCATGCTCTGAGTCAGTTTCAAGTAACTCTAATGCCTGAGTAATGGAACTACACAAAGTCCACAAAGTCAGAGGCATCGTTTGCCCTCGCTGATGAGCTCGACGCAGGACTTTAACCACTTGTAACCATTCCTTTCGATTTAACTGCACTTTGGTTTGATATTGAAACTAATAACAATGTTGTTCAACGTGGGCAAAACAATCACTTCAAAGTCTTATGTTCCTTGACTAACTTCTGCTCCTATAGATATCAACAGTCCCTGGAGTAACCACAAATATTCAGAGGCCAGAGAGGTGGAATTCCCCATAATTTTCCCGTGGGTCCCCCTTTCTTTATTTACCTGCCCGGTGTGTTCCCCCTCCGGTTCCTTGCTCTCGTGGAGCCATGGACCCTGCTCGCTGTGCCAGATGTTGGGGTCCACGTGTTTCCTAAACAAAGGAATGAGCACACAAGACAACACAAGACAAGACAAACATGGCGGCTGCCTCCAATGGCGTGCTCTGCTTTATTTTATACAGTCGTTTGTGGAATGTTGCCAAGTCACAAGACACATTGTTGTTTCTCTGACCTTTCCCTGACTTTCTGGATTTTCAAGATGTTTACACATAAACAAACCCCCAATGCCCTGCTTTGTTTGCAAGATTAGGACTTATTGGGAACGCCCTGCTTTGTTTGCAAGAGCAGGACTTATCAGGAACGTCTCGTTTGCAAGCACGTAGTCCTCTACAGAGAAGACATGCCCTCTGAATAGACTTGCTCCCAAGAGAATGGACAGAGTCACATTTACCTAATTACCCTCTCTAAACTTTTCAGTTCGGTTATGTAAATCTGTCTCTCTCATTTACATACGCTGGATTAACAATATTTCTATCAAGACCTTCCACTGATAGGAGTTGCTCTCTATTCCTGCATGATGAGTTCTGCAAAAAGAGGCTAGCTCATTGCTACGCTTCTCTATTTCTTTGTCCAGGCACTTTAAACAGTTGTTCTCTAAACCACCTATACCCACAGATCTTTCTATTTCAGTGTCCCTTTATTATTAGGAGTCATCTAATTAGGTAGTAGAACTGTTTCAGTATAACCCAAGATACTGACAGTGAGGTTTTTTTTTTTTTTTTTTTTTTTTTTAGTTTAAAATATTTTATTGTATATCAACATGTTTTAAACATTGTACTATAATCATTACAGTATACCTTTAAATATTTCATTAAGAAAATTTCACTTTCCACAGTCATGTAGTGATGGGCTATATTTAATTTGTTTTATTTTTTTTTTAATTTATTTATTATTATTATACTTTAAGTTGTAGGGTACATGTGCATAACGTGCAGGTTGGTTACATATGTATACTTGTGCCATGTTGCTGTGCTGCACCCATCAACTCGTCATTTATATCAGGTATAACTCCCAATGAAATCCCTCCCCCCTCCCCCCTCCCCATGATAGGCCCCTGAGTGTGATGTTCCGCTTCCTGAGTCCAAGTGATCTCATTGTTCAGTTCCCACCTATGAGTGAGAACATGCGGTGTTTGGTTTTCTGTTCTTGTGATAGTTTGCTAAGAATGATGGTTTCCAGCTGCATCCATGTCCCTACAAAGGACACAAACTCATCCTTTTTGATGGCTGCATAGTATTCCATGGTGTATATGTGCCACATATTCTTAATCCAATCTGTCACTGATGGACATTTGGGTTGATTCCAAGTCTTTGCTATTGTGAATAGTGCCGCAATAAACATACGTGTGCATGTGTCTTTATAGCAGCATAATTTATAATCCTTTGGGTATATACCCAGTAATGGGATGGCTGGGTCATATGGTACATCTAGTTCTAGATCCTTGAGGAATCGCCATACTGTTTTCCATAATGGTTGAACTAGTTTACAATCCCACCAACAGTGTAAAAGTGTTCCTATTTCTCCACATCCTCTCCAGCACCTGTTGTTTCCTGACTTTTTAATGATCGCCATTCTAACTGGTGTGAGATGGTATCTCATTGTGGTTTTGATTTGCATTTCTCTGATGGCCAGTGATGATGAGCATTTTTTCATGTGTCTGTTGGCTGTATGAATGTCTTCTTTTGAGAAATGTCTGTTCATATCCTTTGCCCACTTTTTGATGGGGTTGTTTGTTTTTTTCTTGTAAATTTGTTTGAGTTCTTTGTAGGTTCTGGATATTAGCCCTTTGTCAGATGAGTAGATGGCAAAAATATTCTCCCATTCTGTAGGTTGCCTGTTCACTCTGATGGTAGTTTCTTTTGCTGTGCAGAAGCTCTTTAGTTTAATGAGATCCCATTTGTCAATTTTGGCTTTTGCTGCCGTTGCTTTTGGTGTTTTAGACATGAAGTCTTTGCCCATGCCTATGTCCTGAATGGTACTACCTAGGTTTTCCTCTAGGATTTTTATGGTATTAGGTCTAACATTTAAGTCTCTAATGCATCTTGAATTAATTTTTGTATAAGGAGTAAGGAAAGGATCCAGTTTCAACTTTCTACTTATGGCTAGCCAATTTTCCCAGCACCATTTATTAAATAGGGAATCCTTTCCCCATTTCTTGTTTCTCTCAGGTTTGTCAAAGATCAGATGGCTGTAGATGTGTGGTATTATTTCTGAGGACTCTGTTCCGTTCCATTGGTCTATCTCTCTGTTGTGGTACCAGTACCATGCTGTTTTGGTTACTGTAGCCTTGTAGTATAGTTTGAAGTCAGGTAGCGTGATGCCTCCAGCTTTGTTCTTTTGACTTAGGATTGTCTTGGAGATGCGGGCTCTTTTTTGGTTCCATATGAACTTTAAAGCAGTTTTTTCCAATTCTGTGAAGAAACTCATTGGTAGCTTGATGGGGATGGCATTGAATCTATAAATTACCTTGGGCAGTATGGCCATTTTCACGATATTGATTCTTCCTATCCATGAGCATGGTATGTTCTTCCATTTGTTTGTGTCCTCTTTTATTTCACTGAGCAGTGGTTTGTAGTTCTCCTTGAAGAGGTCCTTCACATCCCTTGTAAGTTGGATTCCTAGGTATTTTATTCTCTTTGAAGCAATTGTGAATGCAAGTTCATTCCTGATTTGGCTCTGTGTTTGTCTGTTACTGGTGTATAAGAATGCTTGTGATTTTTGCACATTAATTTTGTATCCTGAGACTTTGCTGAAGTTGCTTATCAGCTTAAGGAGATTTTGGGCTGAGACAATGGGGTTTTCTAAATATACAATCATGTCATCTGCAAACAGGGACAATTTGACTTCTTCTTTTCCTAACTGAATACCTTGATTTCTTTCTCTTGCCTGATTGCCCTAGCCAGAACTTCCAACACTATGTTGAATAGGAGTGGTGAGAGAGGGCATTCCTGTCTTGTGCCAGTTTTCAAAGGGAATGTTTCCAGTTTTTGCCCATTCAGTATGATATTGGCTGTGGGTTTGTCATAAATAGCTCTAATATTTTGAGGTACGTTCCATCAATACCGAATTTATTGAGCGTTTTTAGCATGAAGGGCTGTTGAATTTTGTCAAAAGCCTTTTCTGCATCTATTGAGATAATCATGTGGTTCTTGTCTTTGGTTCTGTTTATATGCTGGATTATGTTTATTGATTTGTGAATGTTGAACCAGCCTTGCATCCCAGGGATGAAGCCCACTTGATCATGGTGGATAAGCTTTTTGATGTGTTGCTGAATCCGGTTTGCCAGTATTTTATTGAGGATTTTTGCATCGATGTTCATCAGGGATATTGGTCTAAAATTCTCTTTTTTTGTTGTGTCTCTGCCAGGCTTTGGTATCAGGATGATGTTGGCCTCATAAAATGAGTTAGGGAGGATTCCCTCTTTTTCTATTGATTGGAATAGTTTCAGAAGGAATGGTACCAACTCCTCCTTGTACCTCTGGTAGAATTCAGCTGTGAATCCATCTGGTCCTGGACTTTTTTTGGTTGGTAGGCTATTAATTATTGCCTCAGTTTCAGAGCCTACTATTGGTCTATTCAGGGATTCAACTTCTTCCTGGTTTAGTCTTGGAAGAGTGTAAGTGTCCAGGAAATTATCCATTTCTTCTAGATTTTCCAGTTTATTTGCGTAGAGGTGTTTATAGTATTCTCTGATGGTAGTTTGTATTTCTGTGGGGTCGGTGGTGATATCCCCTTTATCATTTTTAATTCCATCGATTTGATTCTTCTCTCTTTTCTTCTTTATTAGTCTTGCTAGCGGTCTGTCAATTTTGTTGATCTTTTCAAAAAACCAACTCCTGGATTCATTGATTTTTTGGAGAATTTTTTGTGTCTCTATCTCCTTCAGTTCTGCTCTGATCTTAGTTATTTCTTGCCTTCTGCTAGCTTTCGAATGTGTTTGCTCTTGCTTCTCTAGTTCTTTTAATTGCGATGTTAGAGTGTCAATTTTAGATCTTTCCTGCTTTCTCTTGTGGGCATTTAGTGCTATAAATTTCCCTCTACACACTGCTTTAAATGTGTCCCAGAGATTCTGGTATGTTGTATCTTTGTTCTCATTGGTTTCAAAGAACATCTTTATTTCTGCCTTCATTTCGTTATGTACCCAGTAGTCATTCAGGAGCAGGTTGTTCAGTTTCCATGTAGTTGAGCGGTTTGGATTGAGTTTCTTAGTCCTGAGTTCTAGTTTGATTGCACTGTGGTCTGAGAGACAGTTTGTTATAATTTCTGTTCTTGTACATTTGCTGAGGAGTGCTTTACTTCCAATTACGTGGTCGATTTTGGAGTAAGTACGATGTGGTGCTGAGAAGAATGTATATTCTGTTGATTTGGGGTGGAGAGTTCTATAGATGTCTATTAGGTCTGCTTGCTGCAGAGATGAGTTCAATTCCTGGATATCCTTGTTAACTTTCTGTCTCGTTGATCTGTCTAATGTTGACAGTGGAGTGTTGAAGTCTCCCATTATTATTGTATGGGAGTCTAAGTCTCTTTGTAAGTCTCTAAGGACTTGCTTTATGAATCTGGGTGCTCCTGTATTGGGTGCATATATATTTAGGATAGTTAGCTCTTCCTGTTGAATTGATCCCTTTACCATTATGTAATGCCCTTCTTTGTCTCTTTTGATCTTTGATGGTTTAAAGTCTGTTTTATCAGAGACTAGTATTGCAACCCCCGCTTTTTTTTGTTCTCCATTTGCTTGGTAAATCTTCCTCCATCCCTTTATTTTGAGCCTATGTATGTCTCTGCATGTGAGATGGGTCTCCTGAATACAGCAGACTGATGGGTCTTGACTCTTTATCCAGTTTGCCAGTCTGTGTCTTTTAATTGGAGCATTTAGTCCATTTACATTTAAGGTTAAGATTGTTATGTGTGAACTTGATCCTGCCATTATGATATTAACTGGTTATTTTGCTCGTTAGTTGATGCAGTTTCTTCCTAGCCTCGATGGTCTTTACATTTTGGCATGTTTTTGCAATGGCTGGTACCGGTTCTTCCTTTCCATGTTTAGTGCTTCCTTCAGGGTCTCTTGTAAGGCAGGCCTAGTAGTGACAAAATCTCTAAGCATTTGCTTATCTGTAAAGGATTTTATTTCTCCTTCACTTATGAAACTTAGTTTGGCTGGATATGAAATTCTGGGTTTAAAATTCTTTTCTTTAAGAATGTTGAATATTGGCCCCCACTCTCTTCTGGCTTGGAGAGTTTCTGCCGAGAGATCTGCTGTTAGTCTGATGGGCTTCCCTTTGTGGGTAACCCGACCTTTCTCTCTGGCTGCCCTTAACATTTTTTCCTTCATTTCAACTTTGGTGAATCTGGCAATTATGTGTCTTGGAGTTGCTCTTCTCGAGGAGTATCTTTGTGGCGTTCTGTGTATTTCCTGGATTTGAATGTTGTCCTGTCCTACTAGGTTGGGGAAGTTCTCCTGGATGATATCCTGAAGAGTGTTTTCCAACTTGGTTCCATTTTCCCTCTCACTTTCAGGCACCCCAATCAGACGTAGATTTGGTCTTTTTACATAATCCCATACTTCTTGCAGGCTTTGTTCATTTCTTTTTCTTCTTTTTTCTTTTGGTTTCTCTTCTCGCTTCATTTCATTCATTTGATCCTCAATCGCTGATACTCTTTCTTCCAGTTGATTGAGTCGGTTACTGAAGCTTGTGCATTTGTCACGTATTTCTCGTGTCATGGTTTTCATCTCTTTCATTTCGTTTAGGACCTTCTCTGCATTAATTACTCTAGCCATCAATTCTTCCACTTTTTTTTTCAAGATTTTTAGTTTCTTTGCGCTGGGTACGTAATTCCTCCTTTAGCTCTGAGAAATTTGATGGACTGAAGCCTTCTTCTCTCATCTCGTCAAAGTCATTCTCTGTCCAGCTTTGATCTGTTGCTGGCGATGAGCTGCGCTCCTTTGCCGGGGGAGATGCGCTCTTATTTTTTGAATTTCCAGCTTTTCTGCCCTGCTTTTTCCCCATTTTTGTGGTTTTATCTGCCTCTGGTCTTTGATGATGGTGATGTACTGATGGGGTTTTGGTGTAGGTATCCTTCCTGTTTGATAGTTTTCCTTCTAACAGTCAGGACCCTCAGCTGTAGGTCGGTTGGAGATTGCTTGAGGTCCACTCCAGACCCTGTTTGCCTGGGTATCAGCAGCAGAGGCTGCAGAAGATAGAATATTTCTGAACAGCGAGTGTACCTGTCTGATTCTTGCTTTGGAAGCTTCCTCTCAGGGGTGTACTCCACCCTGTGAGGTGTGGGGTGTCAGACTGCCCCTAGTGGGGGATGTCTCCCAGTTAGGCTACTCAGGGGTCAGGGACCCACTTGAGCAGGGAGTCTGTCCCTTCTCAGATCTCAACCTCCGTGTTGGGAGATCCACTGCTCTCTTCAAAGCTGTCAGACAGAGTCGTTTGCATCTGCAGAGGTTTCGGCTGTGTTTGTTATTGCCCTGTCCCCAGAGGTGGAGTCTACAGAGACAGGCAGGTTTCCTTGAGCTGCTGTGAGCTCCACCCAGTTCGAGCTTCCCAGCAGCTTTGTTTACCTAGTTAAGCCTCAGCAATGGCAGGCGCCCCTCCGCCAGCCTCGCTGCTGCCTTGCCGGTAGATCACAGACTGCTGTGCTAGCAATGAGGGAGGCTCCGTGGGTGTGGGACCCTCCCAGCCAGGTGTGGGATATGATCTCCTGGTGTGCCTGTTTGCTTAAAGCGCAGTATTGGGGTGGGAGTTACCCGATTTTCCAGGTGTTGTGTGTCTCAGTTCCCCTGGCTAGGAAAAGGGATTCCCTTCCCCCTTGGGCTTCCCAGGTGAGGCAATTCCTCGCCCTGCTTCAGCTCTCGCTGGTCGGGCTGCAGCAGCTGACCAGCACCAATCGTCCGGCACTCCCCAGTGAGATGAACCCAGTACCTCAGTTGAAAATGCAGAAATCACCGGTCTTCTGTGTCGCTCGAGCTGGGAGTTGGAGACTGGAGCTGTTCCTATTCGGCCATCTTGCTCCGCCCCCCGAGGTGTTTAAATAAGTGATTATCATTTTTCTGAGACTGATTTACATTATTTAACTTCATCCACTTCGAATTCTGCTGCAGAAGAGGGACCACATTATTTCCTCATCAACACTTTTTTTCTAGGTTAAAACTCAGTTTTTTCTTTATATTTCTATAAACTTTAGAATCAGCTTCTTAATTCCATGGAATACCATGTTAAAAATTTTAATGGGGTTTTGTCAGGTTTTCGGACTATGGGTCTTTCCATCATCCATGATGAACATAGTATCTTTCTCCAACTAAACTCTTCTATTATGTCATATGAAATGTTTTTGTTGGTGGTGGTGGTGGCTTTTTGTTGTTGTTGCTGTTCCTCAGAAGTTCTTACTACTTTATTGTTATGTTAATTTTTATAAAGGTTGTAATTTTTGAGGCTAATGTGACTGAGTTGTCATTTCTATTTAACAATCAGATATTGCTGATAGTAATCAGTTGTCCTATTGATTTATTTGTGCTAATCTTGTATCATGCTACCAGTTAGAAATCTTATATTAATTCTAAATGCATTTTAGTTTACTATTTTTAAAAAACATAGAAAGTGATATTGTATCCAATAATGAATTTTTTTATAACTTTCTAAGAGTATATCATCATTTTCTTATCATGTTTGGCTTAGCTTTTTAGTCCAATATTGAATATTAGTGGATATGTTATTTTGTATCTGATTCTAATAGCAATACTGCAAATGTCTTACCATTAACTGTGACAGTTGTTTAACCATTACATATATACCATTTAAAAAGTTAAATATATGTAATTTTAGTCTTAATTTGTAAAGGGTTTTAATATGAAGGTGTGTTGAAATTTAGCAATTGCCTTTGCTATTGAGATGGTCATGTGAATATAGTGAGGCAATAAATTACACAAAGTAATTAAATGTTGATTCACCCATGCTTTCCTGGTAAAAACATTATTTGGTCATGAATTACTATTGTGTAGCATGCAGTTGAACTCTCTATACTACTAATTTTATTTGGAATGTCTGTATCTATGTTCATAATTGAGATGTATGATTTTCCTTTTTGATGTTGTCCTTATCTTGTTTGGTTGTCAAGGTTGTTCTAGCCTAATAAATATGTTTAGTGTCTTCACATATTTTCATATGTACAGAAATAGTTTACATGTGATGGGAATTGTCTCTTCTTTAAAGGTTTGGGGTTGGGCATGGTGGCTCATGCCTGTAATTCTAGCAATTTAGGAGGTCAAGGCAGGTGGATTGCTTGAGCCCAGGAATTTGAGACCAAAATGGACAACGTGGCAAAAACCCATCTCTACAACAAATACAAAAAACATAACTGGGCATGGTGGCATATGCCTGTAGTCCCAGCTACTTAGAAGACTGAGGTAGGAGGATCAACTGAGCCCAGGGAGGGTGAGGCTGCAGTGAGCTGTGATCGCACCACTGCACTACTACACTCCAGCCAGGATGATAGTGCAAGGTGTTATCTCAAAAAAAATTTTTTTTTAAATAACAAATAAAAATAAAGGTTTGGTAATACTTATTCTGTCTCTTTTATAAAAAAACTCTGGCAATTTTCTAAAAATTGTAAGAATATTAAGTGTTTACTAATTCAGCCAAATTTAGGAATTAATATTTTTTATAAAATTTATTTATTTATTTATTTATTTATTTATTTTTTGAGATGGAGTCTCGCTCTGTCGCCCAGGCTGGAGTGCAGTGGCCGGATCTTAGCTCACTGCAAGCTCCGCCTCCTGGGTTCACGCCATTCTCCTGCCTCAGCCTCCCGAGTAGCTGGGACTACAGGCGCCTGCCACCTCGCCCAGCTAGTTTTTTGTATTTTTTAGTAGAGACGGGGTTTCACCTGGTTAGCCAGGATGTTCTTGATCTCCTGACCTCGTGACCCACCCATCTCGGCCTCCCAAAGTGCTGGGATTACAGGCTTGAGCCACCATGCCCAGCTATAAAATTTATTTATTTTAGGTTTTAAAATAAATGTTTATGAAATTGTGTACATAATTATTTTTTGAAAAACATCTTTGAGTCTGTATCTTTAGGTTCTATTTTACTTTTTCATCATTGACATCTTTTTTACCTCCTTTCTTCTTATAATAATTTTATTAGAGAAACAGCTTAATATTTTATAATTCAGTCTTTAGGTTTTTGCTTATATTGTTAATTACTATTTATCCTTAGTAATTGTGTCATTTTATTTTTAGTTTATTTTGTTGCCCTTTTTCTAGATTCATGATTTAAAAGAGTAGTTTATTTTCAATTGAATGTATGTCTTCTTAATGAAGGCATTTTTAGCTGTTATTGTTCATGCTTACTTTTCTGTACTTTTCCTAAAGGATTTTTATAAATGCTTTTATTTTGGTGCATAATAATTTTTTGATGATGTCTATATTAACTTACAAATGGTTTACTAATATCAGTGTGTGTGTTTTTAATTTCTAGGTGAATTTATTTTAGGAAATTGCTTTATTTTGTTTACTATTATATTGTTTTGTGATTTGTGAATATGTTTTAGTTTTAGTTTTTTAGATTTTTCTATATTTACATTATGGCCTAGTATATAATTAAAATTTTTTACCACGTATTTTAAAGACAATATTAATTCTCCATTAGGTCCAAAGTCTTATGTGTTGGTGAAATTCAGCATACATACAATATTTTAAAATATACTTGATTTTGAAACTTTTTGAAAATGCATTGCATTTTTTTCAAGATGGCTGAATATCAATGTCAGATGCCAATTCTCCTCAGAGAGCATGTGAAAATTACAGATCAATGGTCATGAGGATAAGTTGAAATATCAGGGAAGAGTGACAAATCTGTTGGATAATTCAGAGAAAGCAACTGGGCACAGGAAAGGAAGGCAGCAAGAATCTGGCAGAGAATAACCCCTAAGGTACTTGGAGTTCCATGGAAAGGATAGATGGGGGTATTTCTTTGATCCCTTCACTCCTGTGAGAGACAGTTAACCTCTAAATTGTTTAAGAGCCCTGTGGGGGTCTGTGCTGCAGACCCCAGCTGCATGATGGATGAGACACATACTCAGACACTGATATTCAGTGAAAGAACAGGCCAGGCGGCTAAAGAACAGGCCAGGCGGCTGCCAACACTAGGGGCCGAAGAGAGTTTGTAGCCTCTCTAAGATGGCAATGCTCACATTTAGTTAGTACAGATTTAACTGACAAAAGCTTGAGTCAACACACCTATGGGTAATTAACTTGGTTACTGACCCCTCCAGTAGAGAGCAATTATGCACCTGCAGTTTATCAAAGGTTGGTCTTAGGAACACATGAGTAAACAAGCTATTTAGATAGACTCCTCTACATTCCTATGTTAATTACCCTTGCTATAGCTCAAGGATGATTAGGCTGCCTTCAGCCATAACTTTATCCTGAGGCTTTTGTGAAAAACCTGGCCTTCCAAGAAGGTTTGTGCTTATTTTACAATTTTTCCCACCATCCTGACTGAACCCCTACAAAGCTCCTCTGAGCTCATCCTCACAAACTCATGCAATGTTGTTAGTGTTAATTTGGAAGCTTCCTGGAAACAGAACATCAGGTGACTAGCTTGTGCGGGTGCACTTCCCTCAAACCTCAATTAAGGCAACAGGCACCATACTAGTTACGCACCCATTTTTGGCCACTACCCTGTCTAGGTAATCTCAGCTCTTGTGTCATTGTATTATCAGATTCCTCACAAACATACTTAAGAACCCATCCTAAATTTGGGAACAACAGGGGACCAGTGGGACACTAGGGAGCAGCAGGATTCCTGGAGATCCATCATGTGGTACAAGCTGCCTGTAGAAGAAAGGGGACCACAGTCTGCTAATGCACTCCCTGGGACACAGGAAGCATGGGTACAGTGTTGATCTCTGAACTAAGGAGCTTTATTCCACCCCAGTGGATAGGTAGCTCCAGTGGCTGGGAATAGACGTAGAGAGGGAGTCCTCTCCTGCTCCCTCTATTCACTGTTGCAGATATGGCAAAGGCTTTTCCCACTGGGGGTGCAGATACAGCTTCTCCAGTGCTATTCATGACAGCTTTACCTATGCTGAATGGGAGCCTGCTGCTTCCTGGGCTTACATGAAGAGTGGGACTTACCTCCCTTTCCCTCATAGAGTGGCTTCATCCCTGCAACATAGTTCAGACAAGCCACGGAGCTGTCTGCTTTCAACTACGGAAAGAGGTTCTGCCTCAAGGCCATTTTGCCGGTAGCTACCTGACAAGCCTTTTTTGTGGACCTCAATTCCTTTGTAGCCTGGAAGTAAAAAACAGTGTGTATTTAAATGGAAGGTTGAAACCGCCATGACAGAGGAATAATAAGAAAGTGGATCCTTTTTCTGCCTGCCCAGGAAAAGTAGCTGGTGCAATCCCCTCCCTGATTCTTTTTACATAGCATATTACATCACAGACTGCTTCCACCTTCCTGGTCAAGGCATGTACTTCCACTCATGATCAGGGTAACCAAGGGTTGGCTGGCTTTTTACTCTAAAGCTTCACCTACTTCACTGGAGACTGAACTGCACCATCAAATAAAAAAAATATGCTGACAAAAAGGCATACAGCAAAGGTATGATAAACTTTCAGAAACCTTCAAACACCCAGCACTGCAAAAGATACCGAGTTGTCTCATATGTTTATACATTAAACAGCAATTAAGAAAGGCACAAAAAAAAATCTATAACCAAGAAAACCATACACTGATGTGGTCCTCTGAAAGGACACAAAAATTAAGCCAAATAACTATACGCAATATACATTACAGTCAGACATTCAAGGGAGAAAATAATTAAAAATAAAAATTTCCCATCTAAATTATATAAAATTTAAAACTAATAACTGACAGCTTCTTCAGATAAGAAGAAATCAGTGCAAGAACTCCAGCAGCAGAAAATCACAGTGTTTTCACACGCCAAAGGATCACAATAGCTCTCTATGAATTATTCTTAACCAAAATGAAAATTCTTAAATTACAAACAGCAAATTTAAAACATAGATTGTAAGAAAGCTCAATAAGATCAAAAATAAAGTTGAAAGCCAACACAAATAAATCATACAAATAATTCAGGAAATAAAAATGAAATTAATGTATTAAAATTAAAAAACAAAGACTTCTAGAAATAAAGAAATTACTGAAATAATTTCAAAATACTCTTGAAAACTTTAGCAATAGAAGAGACCAAGAAGATGAAAGAATTTCAGTGTATGAAGACCAGTCTTTTAGACTGACAAGTCAGATAAAAATGTTTTAAAAATAAGGAAATGAATGAAGACTTTGAAAAATTTGAGATTATATAAAGCATCTAAATCTATCATTTATAGACATTACAGAGAGAGAAGAAAATGTAAAAAATTTACAAAACATATTTGATGAAATAATTCAGGAAAATTTTTCTGATTTTACTAGAGATGTGGATATCCAGATACGAGAAATTCAAAGACTATCTGGAAGGTACCATACAACAAGAATATCACCAAGGCATATAGTCGTGAGACTATCTGAAGTCAACATGAAAAAAAAAAAAAAGTAAAAGCAGCTAGAGAGATGCATTAAACCACCTATAAGGGAAATCTCATCAGACTAAAAGTAGACTTCTTAGCAGACACTCTACAAGACAGAAGGAATTGAGGTCCTATTTTTAGCCCTCTTAAAAAAAATCCAGTCAAATATTTTATATCCCACCAAACTAAGCTTCATAAATGAAGGAGAAATAAAGTCTTTCCCAGATGAACAAATGCTAAGGGAATTTGTTACCACTAGACAAGACCTACAATAAATGCTCAAAGGACTTCTACACATGGAAATAAAAGAACAATATTCATCATCATAAAAGCACACATAAATACAAAGGTACCAGGAAGCATCTGCACCACTGGGCAGGTGGACCCACCCACTCTTGCCAGTGGTAGCTGGGCAGGCAATTCTTTCTAGAGCTTCTGACCTAGTGGTTCCACTTCTGTCTGAACTCAGCCAAGAGAGCAACCTCCTATTTTCCTGGGAAGTACCTGGGAGGCAGGTGGGTGACCTGCCCACCTCTGCTGCTTGTAGCTAGGCAGGCAATGCCTGTTAGACTTCCACCCCAGGGATCCCTCTTCTTCCTGAACGCAGCTGGAGAGTATAGCCTCCTGTTGTCCCAGGAAGCACCCCAATGGCAGGGCCAGTGAATCCGTAAACCCTGACCACTGGTAGCCAGGTGGGCAATACTTGCTAGTGCTTCCAGCCCAATGGTCCTTCTTTTGTTTGAACTTAGCCAGAAGGCAAAGCCTTCTGTTTCCCTAAGAAATACTCAGACGTCATGGTGGGGGACTACCCACCTCTGTGTCTTGGAGACAAGCAAGCCACATCTTCTGGAGCTTCCAGCACGGTAGACATATATCTGTCTAAATTTGCTGAGAGGTGCAGCATGCGGTTTCCCCCGAAAGATCTTGATGGAAGATCAGGCAACTTCATCCACCTCTGCCTCTTATAGTCAAATGGGCCACATGCACTAAAAATTTCTGCACAGCATTCCTGCTTCTACCAGAACTCTGCAGGCAAATGCAAACTCATTTACTTCCAGAAAGCACTCAGACAGCAAATTTAGAAACAGCCCTTCATGCTAAAAACGCTCAGTAAATTTGGTATTCATGGAACGTACCTCAAAATAATAAGAGCTATTTATGACAAACCCACAGCCAATATCAAACTGAATGGGCAAAAACTGGAAAAATTACCTTTGAAAACTGGCACAAGACAGGGATGCCCTCTCTCACCACTCCTATTCAACATAGTGTTGGAAGTTCTGGCTAGGGCAATCAGGCAAGAGAAAGAAATCAAGGGTATTCAGTTAGGAAAAGAAGAAGTCAAATTGTCCCTGTTTGCAGATGACATGATTGTATATTTAGAAAACCCCATTGTCTCAGCTCAAAATCTCCTTAAGCTGATAAGCAACTTCAGCAAAGTCTCAGGATACAAAATTAATGTGCAAAAATCACAAGCATTCTTACACACCAGTAACAGACAAACAGAGAGCCAAATCATGAATGAACTTCCATTCACAATTGCTTCAAAGAGAATCAAATACCTAGGAATCCAACTTACAAGGGATGTGAAGGACCTCTTCAAGGAGAACTACAAACCACTGCTCAGTGAAATAAAAGAGGACACAAACAAATGGAAGAACATACCATGCTCGTGGATAGGAAGAATCAATATCGTGAAAATGGCCATACTGCCCAAGGTTATTTATAGATTCAATGCCATCCCCATTAAGCTACCAATGAGTTTCTTCACAGAATTGGAAAAAATTTCTTTAAAGTTCATATGGAACCAAAAAAGAGCCCACATTGCCAAGACAATCCTAAGTCAAAAGAACAAAGCTGGAGGCATCACGCTACCTGACTTCAAACTATACTACAAGGCTACAGTAACCAAAACAGCATGGTACTGGTACCAAAACAGAGAGATAGACCAATGGAACAGAACAGTCCTCAGAAATAATACCACACATCTACAGCCATCTGATCTTTGACAAACCTGAGAGAAACAAGAAATGGGGAAAGGATTCCCTATTTAATAAATGGTGCTGGGAAAATTGGCTAGCCATAAGTAGAAAGCTGAAACTGGATCCTTTCCTTACTCCTCATATGAAAATTAATTCAAGATGGATTAGAGACTTAAATGTTAGACCTAATACCATAAAAACCCTAGAGGAAAACCTAGGTAGTACCATTCAGGACATAGGCATGGGCAAAGACTTCATGTCTAAAACACCAAAAGCAACGGCAGCAAAAGCCAAAATTGACAAATGGGATCTCATTAAACTAAAGAGCTTCTGCACAGCAAAAGAAACTACCATCAGAGTGAACAGGCAACCTACAGAATGGGAGAAAATTTTTGCAATCTACTCATCTGACAAAGGGCTAATATCCAGAACCTACAAAGAACTCAAACAAATTTACAAGAAAAAAACAAACAACCCCATCAAAAAGTGGGCAAAGGATATGAACAGACATTTCTCAAAAGAAGACATTCATACAGCCAACAGACACATGAAAAAATGCTCATCATCACTGGCCATCAGAGAAATGCAAATCAAAACCACAATGAGATACCATCTCACACCAGTTAGAATGGCAATCATTAAAAAGTCAGGAAACAACAGGTGCTGGAGAGGATGTGGAGAAATAGGAACACTTTTACACTGTTGGTGGGATTGTAAACTAGTTCAACCATTATGGAAAACAGTATGGCAATTCCTCAAGGATCTAGAACTAGAAGTACCATATGACCCAGCCATCCCATTACTGGGTATATACCCAAAGAATTATAAATCATGCTGCTATAAAGACACATGCACACGTATGTTTATTGCGGCACTATTCACAATAGCAAAGACTTGGAATCAACCCAAATGTCCATCAGTGACAGGCTGGATTAAGACAATGTGGCATATGTACACCATGGAATACTATGCAGCCATCAAAAAGGATGAGTTTGTGTCCTTTGTAGGGACATGGATGCAGCTGGAAACCATCATTCTTAGCAAATTATCACAAGAACAGAAAACCAAACACCGCATGTTCTCACTCATAGGTGGGAACTGAACAATGAGATCACTTGGACTCGGGAAGGGGGACATCACACACCGGGGCCTATCATGGGGAGGGGGGAGTGGGGAGGGATTGCATTGGGAGTTATACCTGATGTAAATGACGAGTTGATGGGTGCTGATGAGTTGATGGGTGCAGCACACCAACATGGCACAAGTATACATATGTAACAAACCTGCACGTTATGCACATGTACCCTAGAACTTAAAGTGTAATAATAATAATAAATAAATAAATAAATAAATAAATAAATAAAATCCAGATAAGGATACAGCCTGTCTGCTAACTACAGCCCCTGGCCTGACGGAGCCCTAAGGACCGGAACAACCAACAACAACAACAAAAAAATGCAGCTATGGAGACAGTAATTTGAGGAGGCTCCTCTAAGACCTAGGAGTGGATTAGTATTTAAGCTATTCAACTGAACCCACCTTATACATGCAAAACCATAAGGGCAACAAATAAGATAAAAGCATTAAAATCCCATTTCAAAAACATCAATTTCAAAGACTGGAGAAACATCAGCCTACACAGAAGATGATAAATAACCAGCACAAGAACTCTGGCAACCCAAAAAGCCAGAGTGTCTTCTTACTTCTACACGACTGAATTAGTTTCCAAACAATGGCTTTTAAAAATGCTGAAATGTCTAAAATGTAAGAAATATAAATGAGAAAACGGATAAAAATAATGATCATCTACATTCAGGTGACAGATGAAACCCAATCCAAGGAATCTAAGAAATACAATAAAATGATGCAGAATATAAAAGATGAAATGATCACTTTAAGTAACAACCAGACTAAACTGATAGAGTTGAAACACTCACTGAAAAATTTTTAAGAATACAATACCAAATATTAGCATCAGAATTAACCAAGCTGATGAAAGAGTTTCAGAGCCTGAAGGACAGTTTTCCAAAATGTAAGTCAGACAAAAATAAAGAAAGAACAATAAAGAAGAGTGAATAAAACCTCAGAGAAATACAGGATTCTAGAGAGACCTAATCTATGACATGTTTGCATCCCCGAAAGAGAGGAAGAGAGAGCAAGTAACTCGGAAAACACATTTTCAGATATTGTCCAAGAAATTTTATCCAATCTTGCTAAGATGTCAATATTCAAATTCATGAAATACAGAGAACCCCTGTGAAGTATTATACAAGAAGACACAAAGTCATCAGATTCTCCAAAATCAAAATTCAAAAAATAGGAAAGAAAGCTACAGAGAAAATGGCAAAGGAAACCCCATCAGGCTAACAGTGGACCTTCCAGCAGAAACTCTACAAGCCTGAAGGGTTTGGGGACTGATATGGTTTGGCCATGTCCCTCATCCAAATCTCACCTTGAACTGTGATAATCCCCACGTGTCATGGGAGGGACCTGGTAGGAGGTAATTGAATCATGAGGGCAGGTATTTCCCATGCTGTTCCCGTGATAGTGAGTAAGTCTCACAACACCTGATGGTTTTATAAATGGGAGTTTTTTGCAAAAGTTCTCTTGCCTGCTGCCATGTAAGATGTGTCTTTGCTTCTTGTTTGCCTCCTGCCATGATTGTGAGGCCTGCCCAGCTGTGGGGACCTGTGAGTCCATTAACACTCTTTCGTTTATAAATCACGCAGTCTTGGGTAGGCCTTTATTAACAGCATGAGAACAGACTAATACAGAGGCCTATATTTAACATTTTTAAAGAAAAGAATTTCATAATCAGGTAAAGTAAACTTCATAAGCATAGGAGAAAAATGATTCTTTTCAGACAATAAATGTTAAGGGAATTTGTTTCCACCAAACCTGCCTTAAAAGAAGTCCTGAAAGAAGCGCTAAACACAGACAGTAAAGAACATTGCCAGCCACCACAAAATCATACATACATAAATTATTTACATGATAATACAAACACACAATCAAGTATGAACAATAACCAGCTAACAACACAATGACAGGCTCAAACCTGCACATATCAATAGTAACCTTGAATGTAGGCAGGCTGAATTTCCCAATTAAAAGGCACAGAGTGACAAGCTGGAAAAAGAAGTAAGATCCAACTGTATGACGTCAACAAAAGACTCATTTTACATGCAATGACACCAAAAGTAACGGCTCAAAAAAAAAAAAGGGGGGGGGGATGGAGAAAAAAATTACCAATCAAATGGAAAACAAAAGAAAGCAGGACTTGCTATTAATTTCTGGAGAAAAAAAATGATTTTAAATCAAGAATGATTAAAAAAGTAAAATGAGCCGGGCGCGGTGGCTCAAGCCTGTAATCCCAGCACTTTGGGAGGCCGAGATGGGCGGATCACAAGGTCAGGAGATCGAGACCATCCTGGCTAACATGGTGAAACCCCGTCTCTACTAAGAAATACAAAAAACTAGCCGGGCGAGGTGGCGGGCGCCTGTAGTCCCAGCTACTCGGGAGGCTGAGGCAGGAGAATGGCGTAAACCCGGGAAGCGAAGCTTGCAGTGAGCTGAGATCCAGCCACTGCACTCCAGCCTGGGCGACAGAGCGAGACTCCGTCTCAAAAAAAAAAAAAAAAAAAAAAAAAGTAAAATGAAAAACATGACATAGAGGTAAAAGGTTCAATTCAACAAGAAGTCCTAACAATCCTAAATATATATGCACCCATCACAGGAGCACCTAGATTCATAAAATAAGTTCTTAGAGAGTTACAAAGAGATTTGGATAACCACACAATAATAGTAGGTGTCACTAACGCTCCACTGATGATACCAGACAGATCATCGAGGAAGAAAACTAACAAAAATATTTGGATCCTGAACTAGACATTGGACCAAATGTGCCAAACAGACATCTTGAGAACTATCTACCATAAAAACAAACAAACAAAGAAAATAAAGTATATATTATTCTCATATGCACATGGCACATACTATAAAATCGACCACACAATCAGATATGAGAAAATCCTCAGCAAATTCAAAATACTAAAATTATGTTAAACACACTCTCAGACCATAGCACAATAAAAATATAAATCAATACTAAGAAAATTGCTCAAAACCAATTACATGGAAATTAAACAAATTGCTCCTGAATGACTTTTGAGTAAATAAAATTAAAGCAGAAATCAAGTAATTCCTTGAAACTAATGCTAATAAATATACAACATAGTAGAATCTCTAGGATGAAGCTAAGAAGAATTAAGAGGGAAGTTTATAGCACTAACCATCAAAATCAATAAGTTACCAAAATCTCAAATTAACAAATTAACATCACACCTACAAGAACTAAAGAAACAAGACTGAACTCACCTAAAGACTAGCCGAAGTCAAAAATAACCAAATCAGAGCTGAATTGAAGGAAACTGAGGTGTGAGCAACTATACAAAAGACCAAGGAATCCAGGAATTGTTTCTTTGAAGGAAAAAATAATAAGTTGCTGGGCAGAGTAATAAAGAATAACTAACAAAAAGATCCAAATAAAAACAATCAGGAAATGGCCAAGGGGACTTTACCAATGGCACACACCCAAAAATCAAAAACTCTAAGGGTGAAGGGAGGGGAAAAAAAAAAAAAAAAAAAAAAAAAAAAAAAAAAAAAACTCTAAGAAACTACTATGAACACTTCTATGCACACAAATTAGAAAATCTAGAGGAAATAGATAAATTCCTGGAAACTACAATCCTCCAAGATTGAAGCAAGAAGAAATTAAATCCCTGAACACATTTATCATGAGTACTGAAATTGAATCAGTAATAAAAAACCTACCAACCAGGAAAAGTCCAGGACCAGACAAATTCAAAGCCAAATTCTACCACATATATAAAGAAGAGTTGATACTATTCCTACTAAAATTACTGCAAAAAATTGAGGAAGAAGCAGTCATCTGTAACTCATTCTATGAAGCCATCATCATCCTGATACCAAAATGTGGCAGAGACACACATACACATACACAAACTTCAGGTCAATACCCTTGATGAACGTAGAAGCAAACATTCTCAGCAGAATACTAGCAAACCAAACCCAGCAGCATATCAAAATGCTAATTCAACACAATCAAGTAGGTTTTATCCCTGGGATGCAAGATTGCTTCAACGTACATATCAATAAATGTAATTCACCACATTGAGAAAACTAGAAACACAAATAACATGATTATATCAATAGATGCAGAAAAGGCTTTTAATAAAATTTAACATTACTTTATGTTAAAAGTCTTCAAAAAAAAGAGGTATTGGAGGAATCTATGTCAAAATAGTAAGAGCCATCTATGACAAACCCACAGTCAATATTATACTGAATGGAAAAATGCTGCAAGCACTGCCCTTGAGAACTGGAACAAGAAAAAAAATGACCATTCTTCACTACTCCTGTTTTTCTTAGAAATGGAATGTATAGCCAGAGAAATCAAATAAAAGAAAGAAATAAAATGTGTCTAACTAGGAAGAGAGGAAGTCAAACTATCTCTGTTTGAAGACAACATAATTCTATACTTAGAAAACGCGAGTGTCTGCCCAAAGATTCCTTCATCTGATAAGCAACTTTAAAACAATTTCAGGATATGAAATCAATGTACAGAAATGAGTGACCTTTCGGCCAGGTGCAGTGGCTCACGCCTGTAATCCCAGCACTTTGGGAGGCCGAGAGGGGCAGATCACGAGGTCAGGAGAGCGAGAGCATCCTGTCTAACGCAATGAAACTCTGTCTCTACTAAAAATATAAAAAAATTACCCGGGCGTGGTGGCGGGCGCCTGTAGTCCCAGCTACGCGGGAGGCTGAGGCAAGAGAATGGCGTGAACCCGGGAGGCGGAGCTTGGAGTGAGCCGAGATCGCGCCACTGCACTCCAGCCTGGGCGACAGAGCAAGACTCCGTCTAAAAAAAAAAAAAAAAAATCAGTAACCTTTCTATACATCAACAATGTCTAAGCTCAGAGGCAAATCAAGAACACAATACCATTCACAATAGCCACAAGAAGCATAGAATACCCAGTAATAAAGCTAACTAGGGAGGTGAAAAATCTCTATGATAAGAATTACAAAACACTGCTCGAAGAAATTTGAGTTGATAAAAACAAACGAAAATTTATTCCATTCTCGTTGATAGGAATAATCAATATTGTTAAAATGGCCATACTACCCAAAGCAATTTACAGATTCATTTATATGAAACTACAGATGATATTTTTCACAGAATTAGTTAAAAAATATAATAATACAGAAGCAAAAAGAGTTTAAATAGCCAAGGCAATTTTAAGCAAAATGAATGAAGCTGGAGGCATCATGTTACCCGACTTCAAACCATATTATAAGGCTACAGTAAAAAAAACCAGCATGTCAGTGGCACAAAAA
Source organism: Macaca mulatta (assembly GCF_049350105.2). Classification (NCBI taxonomy): domain Eukaryota; kingdom Metazoa; phylum Chordata; class Mammalia; order Primates; family Cercopithecidae; genus Macaca; species Macaca mulatta. The sequence continues at coordinate 86,001,626 of NC_133426.1, forward strand.
CAGACATGTCGACCAATGAAACAGAATAGAGAGCACATAAATAATGTTGTAAGCCTGCAACTACATGATCTTTGACAAAGTTGAGCAAAAAAGCAATGGGGAAGTGAATCCTTGTCCAATAAATGATGCTGGGATAATAGGCTAGTGATATGCAGGAGATTGAAACTGGACATCATATATAGGCTATAGTAACCAAAATAGAATAATACTGGTACAAAAGTAGACATCTAAATAAATGAAACAGAATAGAGAACCCAGAAATAAAAGTCAAATACCTATAACCAACTGATCTTTTAAAATTTTGACAAAAATAATGTGAAAAGGACATCCTATTTAATAAATGGTTCTGAATAAATTGGCTAGCCATATGCAGAAAAATGAAAGTGGACCCCAATCTTTCACCATATACAAAAATTAACTCAGTGTCAATTAAAAACTTAAATGTGAGACCACAGACTTACAAAAATTCCAGATGAAAATCTAGGAAAACTTTTCTGGGCATTGGCCTAGGTAAAGAAGTTATCATTAAGATCTCAAAAGCAAATGTAAGCAAAGTGAAAATAGACAAATGGGACTTAATTAAAGTAAACTGCTTCTGTACAGAAAGAAAATTTCAATATTATAAACTGACAACATACAGAATAGGAGAAAATATTTGCAAATTATGCCTTTGATAAATAACAAATATCCAGAATCTACACATAACTCAAACAATGTAATAAGGAAAAAAAAAACATTAAAAAGTGAGCAAAGGACAGGAACAGACACTTCCCAAAATAAGACATAAAAGTGGCCAATAAACATGAAAAAATGCTCCACATCACAAGCCACCAGATAAATGTAAATCAATACTACAACAAGATACCATCTTACACTGATCAGAATAGTTAGTATTAAAAAGCCAAAAAAAAAAAAACCCACAGATGTTAATGTGCATTCAGAGAAAAGAGAATGCCCATACACTCTTGATGAGAATGACAATGTAAATTAATAAAACCTGAATGGAAAACAATATGGAGATTTCTCAAAGAAGTAGAACTATCACTCAGTGCAATAATCAATCCCACTACTGAGCATCTACTCAAAGAAAAATAAATATTTATATAAAAAGAACAGTTGCACTTGCATTTTTATTGCAGCATCATTCACAATAGCAAAGTCATAGAATTAACCTCTAAGTGTCCATGAACAGATAATCAAATAAAGAAAAATGTGAATATATATACGTATACACGTACATACACTCATTATATATATATACACACACACAGGCACACACACATATACACATATACACCCTGTGGAATACATGTGTTTATATATATATACACGCACGTATGTACACATATATAATTTACACATATATAAAATATATTTATGAAAAGTTAAGAAACATTTATGTGTATAATACATATTACATATATGAAATATGTGCATATATGTGTATATTATAATTACATATAGGTATATATTATATATTTATACATATATGTGTTTATATACACCATGGAAATCTATGCAGTCATAAAAAAGAATAAAATTTTGTCTTTTGCAGTAAGATCAATGGAGTTGGAGAACATTATCCTTAGTGAAATAACCCAGAAACATAAAATCAAGTACTACATGTTCTCACTTATTAGTGGAAGTAAAACAATGGGTACACATGAACATTAAAATGAAAATAATAGACATTCGGATGACACAAGTAAGAATGGTGGAGGGGTGAGTATTTAAAAAGTACTTACTGGGTATTATATTAGCCCATTCTCACATTGCTTTAAAGAAATACTTGAGACTGGGTAATTTATTTTTAACAATGAGATTTGTCGGCTCAGTTTTACAGGCTGTACAGGAAGCATGGCAGCATCTGGTCTGCTTCTGGGGAGACCTCAGGAAACTTACTATCATGGCAGAAAGCGAAGCAAGACCAGCACCTCACATGAACAGAGCAGGAGGAAGAGAGAGAAGGGAGAAGACCCATGCCCTTTTAAACACCCAGATCTCATGAGAACGCTATCATAGGACAGCACCAAAGGAATGGTGCTAAACCATTTATGAAGGACCACCCCTATGATCCAATCACCTTCCACCAGGCCACATCTTCAACATTGTTATTGACAATTCAACATGAGATTTAGTGGGGACACAGAACCAAACCACATCAAGTACATTGCTCACTATTTGGGTGATGGGTACACTACAAGTCCAAGCCTCACCATTGCACAGTATTTTTTCCACGTAAAAAACAAACATGCACATTTACCTCCTGAATCTTAAATAATTTTTAAAAACCCATCGAGGTTGTGAATAAAAATTTTTAAAAAGAAATTTCATTAAAGTTCCCCATAATAATTGTGATTTTTCTATTTCTTCTTCATTATTCTAATGATAACAATTTCATGTGTAATAGTTATTGTATATATTTGTTCTATACATTTTTTAGATTTTAAGTTATATCGTTAGATACATGAGATGCATACATATTATGCATTTTCAGTGATAATTTTTACTAAAATAAAAGCTTTTTCATGTTAGAATTTTTCTTTCTAAATTCTACATTGTCATATATGATATGTTTTGGATCTGTGTCCCCACCAAATCTCATGTCGAATTGTAATCCCCAATGTTGGAGGTAGGTCCTGGTGGGAGGTGATTGGATTAAGGGAGGAGTTTCTCATGAATGGTTTAGCACTATTTCCCTTGGTCACAATAGTGAGTGAGTTCTTGTGAGATCTGGTCATTTAAAACTGTGTGACACCTCTCCTCTCTCTCTTTTCCTCCTTCTCTGTCTTTGTGAAGTGCCTTATTTTCCCTTCCATTTCCAAGATGATTGGAAGTTCCCTGAGGCCTCCTCAGAAGCTGATGCCACCATACTTCCTGTACAGCCTGCAGAACCATGAGTGCATTAAACCTCTTTCTTTATAAATTATCCAGTCTCTGGTACTTCTCTATAGCAATGTAAGAATGGACTAACACAGTACACTAATATACTATATTATCTATCTGTTTTAGACTTTTTAGGAATGACTTTCTGCCCCCTTTCATTTGCAAGTTTCCTGGACTTTTAAAATCTAAATGCATGTCTTATAAATATACATTAGGTTTCTTTTTCAACCAAATTCAGAATCTCTCTTAGTTAACAGATAAATTTAGTCAGTTCAACTTATAATTTGTGATACATTTGGATGTATTTAACTCTCTATATTTCTGGTTTTCTGTTTACCATGTTATGTCTATGTTTATTTCAAGCATTTCTTTAATGGAATGTTTTCTGACAATTCTCATTTTTTTGAAAGTGGTACATTCTTTTTCTTTCTTTCTTTCTTTTTTTCTTTTTTTTTTTTTTTTTTGATCATGCAGTGGCATGATCATGGCTCACTTCAACCACTTCAACCTCTGCCTCCTGGGTTCAAGCAATTCTTCTGCCTCTACCTTCCCAAGTAACTGGGATTACAGTTCCGTGCCACCAAGTCTGGCTAATTTTTTTGTATTTTTAGTAGAGATGGGGTCTCATCATTTTGGCAGGCTGGTCTCTAACTGCTAGCCTCAAGTGATCTACTCACCTCTCCTCTCAAAGATCTGAGATTACTGAAACTTGTACATTCTATTTCTAATCTTTCTCAGGTTACTTCTAAATTTTTAGCCTCAATTTGTAAGCTTTTTTTTGAAATGATGTAGAGTTTATCATTATCTACATACATATTCCCTAAAATAGAACAAAAACTTTAGAATGCTTTACATAGTAAAACTTCTGATATACCAGAGAATATCAGAAACTTGAGCAAACCAGCAAAAATTAAAGGAAGAGAATTTAAAAATTGTCCATAGTTAATATGAAATAATATGTAAGGGATAAAATAACATGTCATTTGTCAGATTAATGGTGAAATATACAATTTTATATCAAAATGTAAAATCTTTCATTTGTATTAAAAATATTTTTCTGTTTTTTCAGAACCTAACAGATTAAGGATCCAAGAAGTAAATAAGAAGTAAACATCTACAACCAATAAGGTCTATTTGAAATGCAGAAAACTTCATATTCCATAAACAAATATTTATAGTTTTTATGTCCTTACATAATTTACAGAAAGTATGTATATATTTAGCCACAAAGTACACCTGAAACAAAGCAAGACAGAGAGATGTAACATGTTCTGTTATCATGATCCAGTGTAATTTGAATTAAATAGCTTTTAGAAATTAACAAACACTCATAAAGTCTTCTGGATCAAAAAAGAAGCTGGTGGTATAGAAAAAAGAACATGGACTTCAATCCTTGTGGAAAACAACTATTACAAAGAAAATTTATAGCTTTGAATAGTTTTATTTTTTGAACCCCCAAAATTAATGGACTCAGTATCCACCTCTTTAGAAATTTGTAAAGCAAAAATAGAAAAAGTAGAAGGAAAGTAGAAACAGGGATTTAACCATGAAGTTAAATTTAATATCAGAAGAGAGAAGAGTGAAAAAATTATGTGAAACTAAAAAGTAATTATTTAAGATGAGTAATACAATAAGTAAATCTTAAAAGTTTGATTTTTAAAAATAAACTAAAAATATGATATTTGATATGGAAAGGAAATTAAAACCACAACAGTCTATTATGAATATCTCTATAGTAATTGATTTGAAATTTTAGAATAAATTGATGGCAACATAATAAGGCATAAATTATAAAAGCAGATTCGAGAAGAAATAGAAAACAAAGAGTACCTCATAATATATCCATCTAATATGTACCTATAAAGTCAAAAAAAAAGAAAACAAACAGATCAACACCCCCTAGAAAGGTGATTATAAATACATCATTTAGATTTCTGGTTAAATGTGGTAAACTATGCATACACATTTATTGTGATATATCATGACACTCCATTCACATGCTTATTAAGGCATTTTTAAGTCATATATCAAATAATATTGAGATAAGAAGACAGAAGATCAGAATTGTCAAATAATTTTAAGTTCGAAGTTGATAAATAAGTGATAACTTACTTGTCAGATACAAAAAAGCTGAAGACTAAATGTCCGTAATGATGGATGAGAGAAAAAAAAACTCAATCTGCATGGTGTAATTCCTGAAAGGTTAATTAAATAGAGGCAAACTGTATTTATACGAATATGAATGGGAATGGATCTGAAAACCAAAAAGATCGTCAAAGTCTATAAATGAGAGGGAAAAATTCAAAAAGACAGATTTAGTAAAAAATCTGCTGAAGAACAGAGAAAACTCAACTCAAAACCTCTTTCAATTCTGGGGTCCTGGATCAGTGACAACTCAGAATTTCTTTCTATTTTGGTTTCTTTGATCACTGGAATTTAGGTTTACATCTATAGGCGACATTGTACAGTTCTTCATGGTTTCCACCGACCAGCCTAAAATACATAAATACGATGATGATAGTTGCGTAACAAAATGACTGTTCTGCCTGAAGATTCTAGAATATTAGACTCAACCATCCCTCAGTGTTCACCTTTTAGTGACTGATATAGTTTGACTGTGTCTCCACCGAAATCTCATCTGGAATTATAGATTCCATAATTTCCAAGTGTTGTGGGCGGGACCTGGTGGGAGGTTATTTAATCTTTGGGGTAGTTGTCCTCATGCTGTTCTCATGTTAGTAAGTGAGATCTCACAAGATCTGATGGTTTTATAAGGAGGTTTTCCCCCTTTTTCTTGTCACTTCTCCGTCTTGCCACCCCGTGAAGGACGTGTTTTCTTCCCCATCTAACATGATTGTAAGTTTCCAGAGCTCCCCGCCAGACATGCTGAACGGTGAGTCAATTAAATCTCTCTCCTTTATAAATTACCCAATCTTAGGGATGTCTTTATTAGCAGCATAAGAACGGACTAACACAGTGGCTCTCTTAGTTTTGAATAAATAACCAAACGTTATTAGAATTTTGGAAATAACCTTTTATGTAAAAGTGAAAATGAAACAAAATAAAATCATCATAAATACTGAAGGTAAAGAATTCTAAAAGCTATGGGGAAGAGGTCATGGATAAGGTCATAAATAAGGAAACAATGAAATCAGACTTCTCAGTAGAAATCCTGATATTAGAAGGTAATGAAGTATTGCCTTAAAATTACTGAGGGAAAATTATCTTAATTCTATAATTTTATTTATTTACTTATTTAGTATGTCAAAAGCATTTAACAAATTTATTGTGGCAAAAACACTTAACATGAGATCTACCCTTGTAACAAACTTTTTAAGTTTTACAAATATTGTCTACTATAGGTACAATGTTATCCAGCAGATCTCTAAAATTTATTCATGTTTTATAATTTAAACTTTATACCCCTCGAAAAGCAAGTCCCTATTTCCCCTTTCACCAGCTCTTGGTACTACCATTCTATACTCTGTTTCTCTGAGTTTGACTGTTATAGGTACCTCATATAAGGGGAATTAGGCAGTATTTTTAATTATGTGACTGGATTGTTACACTTAGCATAACATCCTAAAGATTTGTGGCAGGAAAAGAAGCAAAGCTTCATTTGCATTTACAGCTACTCCCCATGACTGGACTTACTACTTGTGTTCTGCCTCCTGTCAGATCAGTGGCAGCATTATATTCTCATAGGAGCATGAACCCTATTGTGAACTGCACATGTGAGGAAGCTAGGTTGCACACTCCTTTGCCTGATGATTTGTCAGTGTCTCCCATCACCCCCAGGTGGGACCATATAGTTGCAAGAAAACAAACTCAGGGCTCCCACTTATTCTATGTTATGGTGAGTTGTATAATTATTTCATTATGTATTACAATGTAATAATAAAGAAATAAAGAGCACAATAAATGTAATTCACTTGAATCATACTGAATCTCTCCCCAACCCTCACCCCCATACTACCTGCCTGTGGAAAAATTGTCTTCCACAGAACCAGTCACTGGGGTCAAAATGGCTGGGGACAACTGTTCTAGGGGCTGAGAGATCCGTGTTGAATGAGTTATAAACTTCATTTAGATAACAGGTTTTGAGAAGATATCCAGGACCTTCTTTTCTGCTTTCTGAGTGTTAAGCTAGGCTTAGTCTTATGTGTCCTAGGGCAACTTATGTATCTCTGAATAAGGAACACTGCCTCCTTCTCTTACGGCATTGATATCTCTGGAGCTGGATGAGGGGAGATCCTAGAAAGAGAAAATTTGGGGCCATTTGGGCAAGCTATAAGACCTGAAGACACCTAAAGCCACAGTTCACAATGTTTATTTATTTATTTATTTATTTATTTATTTATTATTATTATTATACTTTAAGTTCTAGGGTACATGTGCATAACGTGCAGGTTTGTTACATATGTATACTTGTGCCATGTTGCTGTGCTGCACCCATCAACTCGTCAGCACCCATCAACTCGTCATTTACATCAGTTATAACTCCCAATGCAATCCCTCCCCCTTCCATCCTCCCCATGATAGGCCCCGGTGTGTGATGTTCCCCTTCCCGAGTCCAAGTGATCTCATTGTTCAGTTCCCACCTATGAGTGAGAACATGCGGTGTTTGGTTTTCTGTTCTTGTGATAGTTTGCTAAGAATGATGGTTTCCAGCTGCATCCATGTCCCTACAAAGGACACAAACTCATCCTTTTTGATGGCTGCATAGTATTCCATGGTGTATATGTGCCACATTGTCTTAATCCAGTCTGTCACTGATGGACATTTGGGTTGATTCCAAGTCTTTGCTATTGTGAATAGTGCCGCAATAAACATACGTGTGCATGTGTCTTTATAGCAGCATGATTTATAATCTTTTGGGTATATACCCAGTAATGGGATGGCTGGGTAGAATCAATATCGTGAAAATGGCCATACTGCCCAAGGTTATTTATAGATTCAATGCCATCCCCATCAAGCTACCAATGAGTTTCTTCACAGAATTGGAAAAAACTGCTTTAAAGTTCATATGGAACCAAAAAAGAGCCCGCATCTCCAAGACAATCCTAAGTCAAAAGAACAAAGCTGGAGGCATCACGCTACCTGACTTCAAGCTCTACTACAAGGCTACAGGAACCAAAACAGCATGGTACTGGTACCAAAACAGAGATATAGACCAATGGAACAAAACAGAGTCCTCAGAAATAATACCACACATCTACAGCCATCTGATCTTTGACAAACCTGAGAGAAACAAGAAATGGGGAAAGGATTCCCTATTTAATAAATGGTGCTGGGAAAATTGGCTAGCCATAAGTAGAAAGCTGAAACTGGATCCTTTCCTTACTCCTTATACGAAAATTAATTCAAGATGGATTAGAGACTTAAATGTTAGACCTAATGCCATAAAAACCCTAGAGGAAAACCTAGGTAGTACCATTCAGGACATAGGCATGGGCAAAGACTTCATGTCTAAAACACCAAAAGCAACGGCAGCAAAAGCCAAAATTGACAAATGGGATCTCATTAAACTAAAGAGCTTCTGCACAGCAAAAGAAACTACCATCAGAGTGAACAGGCAACCTACAGAATGGGAGAAAATTTTTGCAATCTACTCATCTGACAAAGGGCTAATATCCAGAACCTACAAAGAACTCAAACAAATTTACAAGAAAAAAACAACCCCATCAAAAAGTGGGCAAAGGATATGAACAGACATTTCTCAAAAGAAGACATTCATACAGCCAACAGACACATGAAAAAATGCTCATCATCACTGGCCATCAGAGAAATGCAAATCAAAACCACAATGAGATACCATCTCACACCAGTTAGAATGGCGATCATTAAAAAGTCAGGAAACAAAAGGTGCTGGAGAGGATGTGGAGAAATAGGAACACTTTTACACTGTTGATGGGATTGTAAACTAGTTCAACCATTATGGAAAACAGTATGGCGATTCCTCAAGGATCTAGAAGTAGATGTACCACTATGTTTTTCATTGTGGCTGAAGTTAAAGAACAGAAATGTTTTTGTCAACACCTACACCACCTAGTAAAAAGCCTCAAAAGTTATTGCAACATCAAGTACACTATTCCCTAAGCCAACTCTTCTCTGAGATTTTTTCATTATTTTTCTAGTTGAAACATTCCTTTGGTGCTTCTTACATCCATATGTGACAGATCCAATATTCATTGACTTTGTTTGCTCATTTTCTCAGTTTCTGCTTTAGTTTCTTGTTGTATGTATATAATATACATGTATGTATACATACTTTGGCTTACATAATTTCTAAAGTCATAATTTTTTTGGGTGGAGAAAAGGCTATATATTTATAAAGCATCTTCTTAATATATTAAAATTGTGATTATATCTTCTATACTACTGTGTATCTTATATTACCTTTCCCATCAGAAAAACCCTCACCCAGCTTCTTTCTTTCTCCCCATTTTAGATGAAACACTTATGTGTACTAGTTTTCACTTCATCTTGAAAACAACACTACCATCACTTTTATCACTTTTTTTCATTATTTCCTCAGACAAACTCCTTAAACCAAGAGTCTTATTTTCCCTACTTAAGTCAGATTTTAAAGATTTTAAAATACTCTGCAAAATTCTAAATTATGATGCAATTCAATTAGTGTGATGTTTTAGAATATAGAGCTATTGTATGTTTAAGTTCTTTGTCTGTTTTCCTTGGTTTTTGAGTTCCTTGTTTTGTATCACCTTACTTTAAAGATAGATTCCAATTTTCTAATACCCAGACTTTTTATGACATCTTACAAAACTTTACAATATTTCTTTTAAAATTCAAGATTTCATAAAAGGTTTAAGATAATTTCTCATAACATTTTTGAGCAGAATGTATTTTGAATATTCTAAATTTCTAGGATTTGGTTTATAGGTCCAACTTTAATGCTAATTTTTAAAATCAATAAATTGTAATGTCTTTAAAATCATACATAAGCAAATAAAATCAGATTGTCCTTAGAATTATATCTGTCTTTTTTTGTTCATAATTTTTATTTTTACACATTCAAAACTAAGACAACATGCTATTAATACCCCAGGATCTGGGAGAAATAAAAATATAGCCATTCAATTTTTGATCAGCTTGACTGCATTATCCCTAAGTTTATTTTTTGCTAACACCATATCCTCTAAATCTGGAAAGTTGTACAGATTCCCCAACTGGGCTGTTATTTACTGCCCCCTATTACCTCTAAACTATTATAATAGCCACAATAAAACAGGCTTTGCTAGAACTAACACATATGCCAAAAGTGTTTGGGCTCATGAAATTCACATATTGTTCTCCATTTGCTCAATACAGGACTTTCAAATTGGGAGAACGAACACTTTTAATAGTTTTTCTATTTCATATCACCACAGTATATAAGAGAAATATTGGATGAACAAAATGCAATTTTATCATTTGAGAATAAATTACACATTCAATAAATATGACCAGATAATTTTTGTGGTTTCAGGCAAAAAGTATGTACACAACGTGAATCAAACTCTGACGAAAACGGAAGCAGAATTTACCATTAAACATTATTTGGTGAAGCAATGAATAATCTACCTTTTAGTTGCATTTGGTGGTTCAGCTTGGGGGCCAGGAAAATACTTGTTTGTAGTCTCTAATAATTTTTAAATATTTTTTATGTAATATCTGATTTGAACAAAATGTATATACACTGTAAAGAATAATAATTATACAAGCACCTCCCAATCCACCAACGAATAAAAGAACTAAAACATTACCAATATTGTTGTATCTATCTGTATGCTCCATTCCTATTCCATTGTCTTGCATCTACCCTCCACATTCACTGCCAGGTCATAACCGCTGCCATCAATCTTGCATTTATTATCTCTACCCTTTTAATACACTTTATTGTACATGTATATGTCCCATTGTTGCTGGTGGGCCCCTTCAGGTTATTGACTTCACCACACACAAAAAAACTTGAGAGCAAGTCTGAAGTAAAAGCAAGCAAGATACTTTATTGCAAAGCAAAAGTACACTCTGACAGCTGATCAGAGTAGTCTGCTCACAGATGAAACAGCACCAACTGACACTGGAGAAACTCGCTTTATGGGAGTCTTACATAATTATTCATGAAGGGGTGGGAAGGGGTGTTGCTCTCACATATGTTATGCGTTGTTTTCTATAAGCACATGTGCGGAGATTTAAGATGCTAATGAAACATATAATACATACAATACAATACATTGTATGCCTCATTAGTATCTTAAATCTCCCCCCAGGGGTGTGTCTTTTGCTTTATAATGAGTGTAAGTCAACTCAAGGACACGAACAGTGGGTTTTTCACTTTTGCAAATTGGGGGATTTTCCCTTCTGCTCTTTTACTTTCTTGCTGCAGTATGTTCCAACCATGAGCTCAGGATGTGATCTGTGCACTGTTTGAATAGTTTGTTCTTTCCATTCATTTGACAAGTTCTTTTGTTTCCTGTCTAGGAAGGCTATGGCCACCCTATGTAATCTACTTTATTTTCTCTTTCAGAGTCTTTGGGTCCATATTCTTAAGGGTTGTTGAATGGCTAGGTCACTTCTAGAGCAGCTTCATGCTGAGAGACAACAGTGTCCCTGCTGAGCCAGGGTGTGAAAGTCTCTTTCTATCTGATTTAAACATTATTGGTCATATTCTCCAATAGAATAGACTGGAGTTCCTGCATAACCATCATTTTGATGTGGAACTGTTGCCTCCTAAAAGACACAAAGTTTACAAGGGGGTTAAACAAGTAAGTCCCAAAGATTAGTAGTAACAATATATTGAGGAAAGCGTTTCTTTCCTATCTGGGTTGGCCTATTCCACCCAGTTTTCTTGTGGGAAAAACTATGAGCAAAACAAAGTGTAACATAATTGTACCAAAATAAAAGATTCACAGATCAAGAACAAAGAAAGCTGTTTAACTCTGATGCTTTGGGTTCTGGTTGCCTGGTTGTTTCTTGAACAGAAGCTTTAAATCTTCCAGTGCTTCATATAAATAGCTTGGAGTCTGCATCAAGGGTTTCTGTGAAGACTCAAATGGAACAATTTCTTTGTTCTTGATAAGTGCACCCAAGGTCCCATACCTCTAAGTTTTACTGCAGGTGTTTTACTCAGGAGCACCTGATATGTACTACTTAATTTAGGTTGCAGTTGGACTTGAGGAGCTCTTCTTTTATGTCTTAAGACAGACCATGTTTTTGTTGTTGTTGTTTGTTTGTTTTTTTTTTTTTTGTTTTTTTTTTTGCTTTTACTTGATAGATGATGCTTTCTGCTTTTACTCTGAGGGAGTATATCCCCCTCAGAGTTTGATGCTGGGAGAACTTGATTCCCATGCCCTCGAAGTGCCTTTTGTACTAGCCCTAAATTTAAAACTTAGGGGTAGAGTGAAAAATCCTAGTCTGACGTTTGCCTTCAACACCAAGGATAATGCAGCATTTGGCAGATAGCGATCCAGGACAGAAAGTAAGAACTGGCAGTCCAGACCCTGTGTCCACAAGGAAATCAATATATTTACCTGACACATCTAGGTTTATCTAAGACTCTGTTGCTATGATTGGGACTGATTGCCTCATCAGAGCCATTGTAGGCCTTGGGCCCCTTCAGTCTTTCGCCAAGGGCAGCAAGGCATTAGGAGTCCCACCCTCCCCTCAGAGTTGGGGACAGACCTTGTATCCATTACCCTTTTTTTTGCCACATTGATGACAGGACCCAGAGGGATTGCGAGCCTGTAGGCCCTTGTTACTCACTTGGCATTCTAGACTCCACTGTCTTGACTTTCCACAGGTACGGCAAGGCTCTTGGGGTTTCTCCCAAGATGAGCTGGAGGTGGGAGTTTTTCTCCCATAGCAAGGGCCAACAATTGGCCCTCTCTTTAGTCTCTCTCTCTGCCTTTCTTTGGTTCCTATGTGCCTCTTTTGCCCTGTCTCAGTTATTGAAGAACACAAAAGCTACATTTAGCAGGTTATGTGTGGGGATATGGGTACCCATGGCCAGCTTTTGTAATTTTATAAGACCATGGCTATGTTTCCCCAGGTCATTTTAAGAGATAAGGACAAGGCCTGTAATTCCTCCCTATACCTTGGGGATCCTCAGAGAATCATCTTAGCCTTTGTTTGCATTGGGATAAATTTGAAATGTGAAAGGGACGTGGATTTGAATTATCTCGACTCTTCATTTGCTATTTCCCTGAGGAGAAGTATTGTCTGTTTTTCATTTCAGGTAGGTGATATGATGCTTCACTTCAAGTTGTCCCAATAAGATTGTGCTCCTCATGAAGTGGAAAACAGGTTGATATGAAGGGTGAATTAGTCTGGTTTCATGGTGCTCATAAAGACATACATGAGACTGGCAGGAAGAAGAGGTTTAATTGGACCTCGAGTTCCCATGGCTGGGAGGCCTCAGAATCATGGAGGGAGGCAAAAGGCACTTCTTGCATGGTGGTGACAAGGAAAATTAGGAAGAAGCAAAAGTGTAAACCCCTCATAAATTGATCAGATCTTGTGAGACTTATTCACTATCACAAGAATAACATGGGAAAAACGGGCCCCCATGATTCAATTACCTCCCCCTAGGCTCCTCCCACAACACAGGGAAATTCTGGGAAATACAATTCAAGTTGAGATTTGGTTGGCAACGCAGCCAAACCATATTATTCTTCCCTGGCCCCTCCAAGTCTCATGCTCCCACATTTCAAAACCAATCATGTCTTCCCAACAGTCCCCCAAAGTCTTATGTCAGCATTAACCCAAAAGTCCACAGTTCAAAGTCTCTCCTGAGACAGGGCAACTCCCTTCTTCCTATGAGCTTGTAAAATCAAAAGCAAGCTAGTTACTACCTAGATACAATGGAGGTACGGCTATTGGGCAAATACAGCCATTCCAAATGGGATTGGCCAAAATAAAGGGGTTACAGAGCCCATGTAGTCTGAAATACGGTAGGGCGGTACATTTTAAAGCTACAAAATGATCTCCTTTGGCTCCAAGTCTCACATCCAGGTTACGCTTATGCAAGAGGTAGGTTCCCATAGTCTTGGGCAGCTCCACCCCTGTGGCTTTTCAGGGTATAGCCTCCTTTCTGGCTGCTGTCACAGGCTGGCATTGAGTGTCTGTGGCTTTTCCAGGCACATGGTGCAAGCTGTAAGTTGATCTACTATTCTGGGGTCTGGAGGACGGTGGCCCTCTTCTCATAGATCCACTAGATGGTGCCCAAGTAGGGACTCTGTGTGGGGGCTCTGACCCTGCATTTCCCTTCCACACTGCTCTAGCAGAGGTTCTCCATGAGGGCCTGCCCCTACAGCAAACTTTTACCTGGGCATCCAGGCGTTTCTACACATCTTCTAAAATCTAACTGGATGTTTCCAAACCTGTGAGATACAATTCAAGTTGAGATTTGAGTGGGGAAACAACAAAACCATGTCAGAGGGAGAGTAGTAGAAGACTATAAGTCTGGTGGGGAAACATCACTAGGAAAAATATAAACATGAGACGTTTTAGAGATAATCCTTGAAATAGATTTTAAAAAAGGATAGCTGTTGGTGGGAGGCACATTTCCTAATACAGAGTCATTAATTACGTTAGGTTCCCCAAACAAAAAAAATCAGAGGCACTCTGTTTTTTTGAATTTTGAGCTTTTCTGCACTGCTCTTTCCCCATCTTTGTGGTGTTACCTACCTTTGGTCTTTGATGATGGCGATGTACAGATGGGGTTTTGGTGTGGATGTCCTTTCTGTTTGTTAGTTTTCCTTCTAACAGTCAGGACCCTCAGCTGCAGGTCTGTTGCAGTTTGCTTGAGGTCCACTCCAGTTAGGCTACTCCCAGTTAGGCTCTCCCAGTTAGGCTACTCTGGGGTCAGGGACTCACTTGAGCAGGCAGTCTGTCCGTTCTCAGATCTCAACCTCCGTGCTGGGAGAATCACTATGCTCTTCAAAGCTGTCAGACAGGGACATTTACATCTGCAGAGGTTTCTGCTGCTTTTTGTTTAGCTATGCCCTGTTCCCAGAGGTGGAGTCTACAGAGGCAGGCAGGCCTCCTTGAGGTGCAGTGGGCTCCACCCAGTTCGAGCTTCCAGACCACTTTGTTTACCTACTGAAGCCTCAGCAATGGCAGGCACCCCTCCCCCAGCCTTGCTGCTGCCTTACAGTTAGATTTTAGACTGCTGTGCTAGCAATTAGGGAGGCTCCCTGGGTGTGGGACCCTCCAAGCCAGGTGCGGGTATAATCTCCTGGTGCATCATTTGCTACAACCCTTGGTAAAGTGCCGTATTAGGGTAAGAGTGACCCAATTTTCCAGGTATTGTGTGTCACAGTTTCCCTTGGCTAGGAAAAGGAATTCCCTTCCCCCTTGTGATGGGTGAGGCAATGCCTCATCCTGCTTTGGCTCTCGCTGGTTGGGCTGCACCCACTGTCCTGCACAGATTGTCCAACACGCCCCCGTGAGATGAACCCAGTACCTCAGTTGCAAATGCAGAAATCAACCATCTTCTGTGTGGCTCATGCTGGGAGCTGGAGGCTGGAGCTGTTCCTATTCGGCCATCTTGGTGCCCCTTCCTCAGAATCACTGAGTTTTAATGTAAAATTCCAAAATCACTGAGGTATCCCTCTACTACTATCACAGGTTCTCTCACTGTGCCACGTGAATGTTGCTGAAGGTTTGGAAGGGGATGGCATCAGCAAATTGAGATCGTTTTTCCTACTCTCTTCAGTGCCTCATTTAGTTATATGAGTTTAAAACTAGGTAATGTGATCATTCATATGATTTTTGTTTTTTATGAATGTTTTGATGTGTATAGATAGTTGTCAAATTTAGTGTTCCTGTGAGAAGGCTGATCAGAGCAGGCTGCTCTTTGGCTATTTTGCTTTGCCTATGGAATCTGTGTTCTTCTCTTATTTTCTTTAGAGGAAAAATGAAATTATGATTTTAATATAAAACTTTTATGTAGATATAGTTCACACACCTTACAATTCACTCACTTAAAGTGAACAATTTAATGTTTTTAGTAGATTCACAGACCTGTGTAACTGTAACAAATTTTAGAACATTTCCCTCACTCCAAAAAGAAACCCCATATATCTTAACATTCATCTTCCATTTTATCCCAAAATTTCTTCATCCCCAGGCAGCCATCACTCTACTTTCTGTTTCCATTAATTTACCTATGATGGACATTTGATAGAAATGGGATCATATACTATGTAGTCCTTTGCAACTCACTTTTTAAAATAGTAAAATTGTTCCAAGGATTATCCTTGTTGTATCATGTACCAGTACTCTATTACATTTTATGACTGAGTAATATGTTATTTTATGGATGTACTACATTTTGTTTATCCATTTATTAATTCATGGGCATTTGGGTTCTTTTTGCTTTTTGGTCATTGTGAATAATGCTGCTATAAACATTTATGTGCATGTTTTTGTGAACATGTATTTCCTTTTGGGGGGCATATATGCAACAGTAAAATAGCTGCAGATTATTAATCCTAAAAGACCCAACTTCAGACACCATGATCCCAAATGTTGAAATCCCATAAGAACAAAATAAGTCAAAATCCTAAAAGTCTAAAATGCCTAACATCTAAAATTCCTAAAAAATCGCAATTCCAAAAGATTAAAATCCTGAATGTTACAATCCTGAAAGCAAATTCTGGGAAAGCGATTAGTGTGTTTTAAATTTCATACAGGAGTGTTCTATCATGTTAGTTTGGTGAAACTATTACCTGTTTATTGTCTTTTTAGAAATTATGTATGGTTTAAGGAGATGTGTATGGGTCCCAAGTTGACAAAGGCTGAACTTGTGGGTTATATTTTAGGTGTCGATTTAACTGGATTAAGAAATGCCTTGAAACCTGGTAAAACATTATTTTGAGCGTCGATGTGAGAGTGTTTCCAGAGATGAGTTCATGAGTCTGAGTGGACTAGGTAGGGAAAATCTGTCTCAATGTTGGTGACATGGTTGGGCTTTGTGTCCCCACCCAAATCTCATCTTGAATTGTAATCCCCAGGTGTTGAGGAAAGAATCTGGTGGGAGGTGATTGCATCATGGGGGCAGTTTCACCCACACTGTTCTCATGATAGTGAGTGAGTTTCATCATGAGATCTGATGGTTTCATAAGTGCTTGGCAATTTCCTCCTTTGCTCACACTCTCTTCTGCCACCTTGTGAAGAAGGTGCCTGCTTCCCCTTCCACTGTGATTGTAAGTTTCCTGAGGCCTCCCCAGCCATGCAGAACTGTGAGTCAATTAAACCCTGTTTGTTTACAAATTACCCAGTCTCGAGTAGTATCTTTATAGCAGTGTGAGAATGGACTAATACAATTGGCAAGCACTATCTAATCAGACAGAGACCCCGAGATATCAAATGCAGGAGTCTCTCTTTCATAGCTGTAAGAGCCATTTCCCCTGCTGCCTTAGACATCAGAAATTCAGCTTCATGAAAGTGCATTTTTATAATGTTGACTTTGTAGGTAAACATTGTGCATGTGCATAAAAACATTGAAACATTCTCAATAAATAAAGAGATACTCATTTTGTACACCTGCTTTTGTGATAGATAAAACATTAAGATATCTTTGAGCAACTGAATATGTGATAGTTAACAATCACAGTTTTTGATACATCTTGTCAAAAGGCAGGTTGTCTGTCACAGTGTTTCAGATAATTGTAGTTATAAAGCTGGGTGCACACAATTACTAACCATAGTGATAAGCATTTATACATTCTGTTTGTGACTTATTTCTTTGTGAATATGATTTATCTGCTCACAACTGTTATGCAGTTATCATTAGCATACCTAAGTGTTTATATTTGCAAAAATATGTATATTATTTTTGCCGACTTTACTTTATAAAGTGGCCTATGATGTGTTTGGTCATGTTTTTAATATGTTTCTTAAATTAATCTCATATTAAAAATGTGAATAAATGTCTTTTAAATAATTTTTTTCAAAATATATTTTCAGCATTTTGATCTTTTGGAATTGTAGTCTTTGTAATTATAGACTTTAAGGATTTCAATCTTTAGGAATGTTAACATTTGGGAGTATGATGTTCGAGATGGTGTCTTTTGGGATTATGACCCAAACTTGAGCAGAATTGCTAGGTTATACGGTAAACTTATATTTACTTTTTTGAGAAACTGAGAAAATATTTTGCTATGTGGATGCACCATTTTATACTCACAGTAGCCATTATAAAGGTTATAATTCTTCCACATCCTTGCCAACATTTGTTATTACCTGTCTTTCAGCCATGATAATAAGTGTAATATGGTATCTAAATGTGTTGAATAACATTCTCCTAATAGCTAATGATTTTGAAAATATTTTAATGTGCTTATTGCCCAACTATATGACTTCTTTGGAGAAACTTCTATTCCTATTATTTGCCTGTTTTTGGTGTGCTTTAATTTTAATTAAAAGTCTTTATATTTTAGAACACTTTTGGATATACAACACAATTGATGAATAGTACAAAAAATTCTCATATGTACCTCTTGCTGTACACAGTTTTTCCCATGTCAAAATCTTGCTTTAGTGATACATTAGTCATAATTAATTAACCAATAATGACACAATATTATTATTACTATTAATAATTTTAAATTATGCTTTCTATTTTAAATCTAGGAGGTATATACACAGATTAGTTACAAGAGTTTATTGTGTGATGCTGAGGTTTTGAGTATAACTCAACCCATCACCCAAGTAGTGGGCATATTAACCAATAAGTAGTTTTTCAACTCTTGCCCCCTGCCCCCGACACTCTCCATTCTCCAGTAGTCTCCAGTGTCTTTTGTTAGCATGTTTACATTCATGTGTACTCAATGCTTAGCTCCCACTTATATGTGAGAATATCTGTTTTTCTGTTTCTCTGTTAATTTTCTTAGGATAATAGCCTCCAGCTGCATCAGTGTTGCTGCAAAGAACATGATTCTGTTCTTTTATGGCTACATAGCATTTCACAGTGTATATGTACCACATTTTCTAAATCTAATCCACCACTTCTGGGAATCTTGGGTAATTCCATATCTTTACTATTATAAATAGTGCTGCAATAAACATGAGTGCATGTGTCTTTTTGGTAGAGTGATTTGTTTTCCTTTATGTATATACCTAATAATGGGGTTGCTTGGTCAAATTGTAGTTCTGTCTTAAGTTCTTTAAGACACTTCCAAACTGCTTTTCACAATGGCTTAACTAATTTATATTCCCAACATCAGTGTATAAGTGTTCCCCTTTCTCCACAGCCTCATAAACATCTGTTGTATTTTCACTTGTTAATAATAGCTATTCTGGCTGCTGTGAGGTTGTATCTTACTGTGGTTTGATTTACATTTCTCTGGTGATTAGTGATATTTACAATTATTTCACGCTTATTGGCCACTTGTATGTCTTCTTTTCAGAAGTGTCTGTTGATGTCTTTTACCCACTTTTTAATAGGATTGTTTTTTTGCTTGCTGATTTGTTTAAATTTCTTAGAGATTCTGAATATTAGAACTTTGTCAAGTGCACAGTTTGTGAATATTTTCTCCCATTCTGTAGGTAGTCTGTTTACTCTGTTTTTAGTCTCTTTGCTGTGCAGAAGCTTCTTAGTTTACTTAGGTTTCATTTGTCAAGTTTCGTTTTTGTTTCAATTGCTTTTGAGGACTTGGTCATAAATTATTCGCCATGATTGAGGTTCAGAAGGGTATTTCCTACGTTTTCTTCTAGAATTTTTATTGTTTTAGGTCTTAGATTTTCCTTTAATTCATCGTGAGTTAATTTTTTTATATGGTGACAGGTAAGGGTCCAGTTGCATCCTTCTGCATGTAGATAGCCAGTTATCCCAGTATCATTTATTTTATAGAAAGTCTTTTCCTCATTGCTTTTTTGTTGTTGTTGTTGAAGATCAGTTGGTTGTAGGTGTGTAGCTTTGTTTCTGTGTTCTCTATTCTGTTCCATTGGCCTTGGTGTCTGTTTTTATACAAGTACCAAGTTGTTTTTGTTATTGCAGCCTTGTAGTATAGTTTGCAGTTGGTGAATGTAATGCCTTCAGCCTTGTTCTTTTTGCTTAAAATTGCTTTAGCAATTTGGATTCTTTTTAGTTTCATATGAAGTTTAGAATAGTGTTTGTTTTTGTTTTTGTTTTTGTTTTCTAATTCTGTGGAAAATAATGTTGGTATTTTCGTGGGAATAGCATTGAATCTATGGATTCCTTTGGGGAGTATAGCCATTTTAACAATATTGATTCTTCAGTCAATGAGCATGGAAATTTTTTCTGTTTATTTCATCTACAATTTTTTTGGCACTGTTTTATGGTTCTCCTTGTTGAGAACTTTGAGCTCCTTTGTTAGATGTATTTCTAGGTATTTTTTTTTCTGTGTGTAACACAATATTATTAATTAAGTCCAGAATTTACACTGTTTCACTTTTATATGTCCCATGGATTTTGACCAATGTATAATGCCATCTATCCGCCACTATAGTTTCACACAAAATTATTCCACTGCATTAAAATTCCCCTGTGCTTCATTTATTGATATCTTATTCTGCTGTAAAACCCTTGACAACAACTGAGCTTTTTATTGTTTCTATAGTTTTGCCTTTTCTAGAATGTCCTATATTGGGACTTAAACAATATATAGTCTTTTCTGTGTAGCTCTTACCACTTTAAATATGTACATCTAAGATCCCTTCATGTCTTTTCATAGATTAATAACTTACTTTTTTCTCTTAATAATATTCTATTTTATAGATGTGTCTCAGTTTTTCTACTTGCCTATTGAAGGAAATTTTAGTTACTTCTGGAATTTTTTGGTGATTCTGAGTAAAGCTGCCATAAATTTTTGTGTGCAGTATTTTGTGAGGGCATAAGTTTAACTCAGTACATAAATACTTAAAGGCACAGTTGTTGAATTGTATGAAGAGGCTATGTTTATCGAGGTAAGAAACTGCCAAACTGTCTTCCAAAGTGGCTGTATCATTTCACATTATCCACAGTAATGTGAATATTGCTCCACATATGTGCAAGTATTTGATAAGTCAGTATTTTGGATTTTAGTAATTCCAATATGTATGTAGAGGTGTTGCACTGTTGTTTTAATTTACAATTCCTTAATTATATATGGTAGTAGTACCTTTACACATGCTTATTTGCATTTGTATATGTTCTTTGGTGAGGTAACTGTTTAAAATTTTTGCCAATCTTTTAAAAAAAGAGACATGGCTGTTTGTTATTGTTGTTTTAGCAGATTTTTGTATATTTCGTATGTAAGTCTTTCATTAGATATATGTTTGCTAATATTTTCTACAAGTCTCAGGCTTGCCTTTTCATTCTCTTAATAATTTATTTCACAGAGTATAAGTTTTTTTTTATTTTAATAACGTCAAATGTCACATTTTTCTTTCATGAATTATGCTTTAAATGTTGCTTCTAAAAAGTCATTGCCAAACCCAAGATCATTGAGATTTTCCCTAATATTATTTCTTAGAAGGTTTAGTATTCATTTTGCTTCCTGTTTGTCTGTGAACCATTTTTAGTTAATATTTGTTAAAGGTGTAACGTCATTGTCTAGATTAACTTTTTGCAAATTGACATTCAATTTTTAGCAGTATTTGTTGGAAAGAATAACATATTTTCTCCATTGAATTGCCTTTGTTCTTTTGTTAGAGATTGGTTGACTATTTTCATCTGTTTTCATATTATCGTCTATTTCTGGCCTCTCCATTCAGTTCCATTCATAAACATGTCTATTATTTTTAGCAGTACCATACTGTCTGGATCACTGTAGCTTTTTATGAAGTCTTACAGTTGGATAATGTCAGTGTTCCAGCTTTGCTATTTTTCAGTGTTTTGTTGATGATTATGGCTGCTTTGCCTTTCTATATAGATTTAAGAATAAATTTGTTGATATTCACAAAATAGCATGCTAAGGATTAGTGTGCTATTTTTAGAATTAGGATTGTCTTGGATATATAGATCAAATTGAAAAATATTGAACTTAATAATATTTAGTCTTATAATACATGGTACATCTATTTATTCATTTATTAATTCATGTTTTAAAAATTGTTTTAAGCCTTATTGATATTTAACTGACAAATAAAAATTGAATAAATATTTTATAAATATGTATTATATATAGTGTATATATACTGTATACAATGTATATACATACAGCGTATGCAATGTGTTCTATTGGTATATGTATGCATTGTGAAATACTTGCCACAAACCAACGGTTTAACATTGATCACCTCACATAGTTATCTTTTCTAAATAATGAGAACATCTAAAATCTACTATCTTAACAAGTTGCAAGTATACATTATAATATATTTAACTGTAGTCACCGTGTTCCACATTAGATAGCCAAAACTTACTGGTATCATAACTGAAAGTTTGTACCCTAAATGGGAAGATAATGGTCTTTATTTAATTAAATATACTGTTTATTTTATCAGTTTTCTGGTTTTCCAAAAGTGGATAATGGGCTTAATTTGTTAGTTTTTGTTTAAATATTTTATTTTTTGCTAATGTAAATGATTTTGTGGTTTTTTTTTTTTTTCCTTGAGGGTTAGGATTTTGTTTGTTTGTTTGTTTTGTTTTGTTTTTTTCTTTAAGTTCCAGAATACAAGTGCAGAACGTGCAGGTTTGTTACATAGGTATACATGTGGCATCGTGGTCTGCTGCACCTATCAACCCATCATCTAGGTTTTAAGCCCCATATGCATTAGGTATTTGTCCTAATGCTTTCTCTCCCTTTGCCCCCAACACCCTGACAGGCTCAAGTGTATGACATACCTTCCACTCCCTGTGTCCATGTGTTCTCATTGTTCATCTCCCACTTATGAGTGAGAACATGCGGTGTTTGGTTTTCTATTCCTGTGTTAGTTTGCTGAGAATGATGGTTTCCAGCTTTATCTGTGTACATAACTTCAACTTTTAATTGTTCATTGCTGGAGTAAAAAAAAAAAAAGTTGAATTTTATACATAAACTCTATGTGTAATAACCTTACTATGTATAATTGCTTATTACATCCTGGAATTTTTAGTTCCTTTCTTTGTTCGGATCTGCTTTTTTAAAATTTTCTGCATAAACAATCATGTCATCTAAAAACCAAGGAAACTTTATTTCTCTCTCTTAAATCTGTATATATACAGATTTATATATTTAAACATACATATATAGACTATATATATACATATATGCAGAGTGTGTATATATACAGACTATATATGTGTGTATATATATGTATATAGTCTGTATATACATATATTAGGAAAGAACAAAGATCTACAGTCAGTAACCTAAGTTTTCTTTTAATAAAAGTAGAGAAAAAAGGGTTATTTACACCTAAAGCAATTATCAAAAGTTTAAGAATTAGAACAGAAAGTAACAAAACTGAAAGCAGAAAATTCAGAAAAATCAACAAAATTAAAATCTGTTACTTTGAAAATATTAATAAAACTAATAAATGTCTATCCAAGATAATCATGATAAAAAAGGAGAAGGATTAATACCAGAAATGAGAGAGTTGTCATCACTACTGATTCCATGGACATTAAAATCATAATGAGTTAGTTAAAGAAGTGTATGCGAAAAAATTTGATAACTTTTTAAAAATACAAGGCACAAGTATACATATGTAACAAACCTGCACGTTATGCACATGTACCCTACAACTTAAAGTATAATAATAATAAATAAATTAAAATATATATATATATATATATATATATACTTTAAGTTCTAGGGTACATGTGCACAATGTGCAGGTTTGTTACATAGGTATACATATGCCATGTTGGTTTGCTCCACCCGTTAACTCATCATTTATATTAGATATTTCTCCTAATGGTATCCCTCCAACTGCCCCCCACCCTACGACAGGCCCCCATGTGTCCTTGTGTTCTCATTGTTCAATTCCCACCTATGAGTGAGAATATGCAGTGTTTGGTTTTCTGTCCTTGTGATAGTTTGCTCTGAATGATGGTTTCCATCTTCATCCATGTCCCTGCAAAGGACATGAACTCATCCTTTTTCATGGCTTCATTGAATTCCATGGTATATATGTGCCACATTTTCTTAATCCAGTCTATCATTGATGGACATTTGAGTTGGTTCCAAGATTTTGCTGTTGTGAATAATGCTGCAATAAACATATGTGTGACTGTGTCTTTACAGTAGCATGATTTATAATTCTTTGGGTATATACTCAGTAATGGGATTGCTGGGTCAAGTGGTATTTCTAGTTCTAGATCCTTGAGGAATCGCCAAACTGTCTTCCACAGCGGTTGCAGTAGTCTACACTCCCACCAACAGTGTAAAAGTATTCCTATTTCTCCACATCCTCTCCAGCATCTGTTGTTTCCTGACTTTTTAATGATCACCATTCTAAATGGCATGAGACGGTATCTCACTGTGGTTTTGATTTGCATTTCTCTGATGGCCTGTGATGATGAGCATTTTTTCATGCATCTGTTGGCTACATAAATGTCTTCTTTTGAGAAGTGTCTGTTTTGACCACTTTCTGATGGGTTGTTTTTTCTTCTAAATTTGTTTAAATTATTTGTAGATTCTGGATATTAACCCTTTGTCAGATGGGTAGATTGCAAAAATTTTCTCCCATTCTGTAGGTTGTCTGTTCACTCTGATGGTAGTTTCTTTTGCTGTGCAGAAGCTCTTTAGTTTAATCAGATCCCATTCGACTATTCTGGCTTTTGTTGCCATTGCTTTTGGTGTTTCAGTCATGAAGTCTTTGCCCATGCCTATGTCCTGAAAGGTATTGCCTAGGTTTTCTTCTATGGTTTTTACGGTTTTAGGTCTAACATTTAAGTCTGAAATCCATCTTGAATTAATTTTTGTACAAAGTGTAAGGAAGGGATCCAGTTTCAGCTTTCTATATATGACTAGCCAGTTTTCCCAGCACCAATTATTAAATAGAGAATCTTTTCCCCATTTCTTGCTTTTGTCAGGTTTGTCAAATATCAGATGGTGGTAGATGTATGGTGTTATTTCTGAGGGTTCTGTTCTGTTCCATTGGTCTATATGTCTGTTTTGGTGCCAGTACCATGCTGTTTGGTTACTGTAGCCTTGTAGTATAGTTTGAAGTCAGGTAGCATGATGCCTCCAGCTTTGTTCTTTTTGCTTAGGATTGTCTTAGCCATGTAGACTCTTTTTTGGTTCCATATGAACTTTTAAGTATTTTTTTCCAATTCTGTGAAGAAAGTCATTGGTAACTTGTTGGGGATGGCATTGAATCTATAAATAACCTTGGGCAGTATGGCCATTTTCATGATATTGATTCTCCCCATCCATGGGCATGGAATGTTCTTCCATTTGTTTGTGTCCTCTTTTATTTTGTTGAGAAGTGGTTTGTAATTCTCCTTGAAGAGATCCTTCACATCCTTTGTAAATTGGATTCCTAGGTACTTTGTTCTCTTTGAAGCAATTGTGAATGGGAGTTCAGTCGTGATTTGGCTCTCTGTTTTTCTGTTATTGGTGTATAAGAATGCTTGTGATTTTTGCACATTGATTTTATATCCTGAGACGTTGCTGAAGTTGTTTATCAGCTTAAGGAGATTTTGGGCTGAGACAATGGCGTTTTCTAAATATACAATCATGTCATCTGCAAACAGGGACAATTTGACTTCCTCTTTTCCTAATGGAATATCCTTTAGTTCTATCTCTTGCTGATTGCCCTGGCCAGAACATCCGACATTATGTTGCATAGGAGTGGTGAGAGAGGGCATCCCTGTCTTGTGCCTGTTTTCAAAGGGAACGCTTCCAGTTTTTGTCCATTCAGTATGGTATTGGCTGTGAGGTTGTCATAAATAGCTCTTATTATTTTGGGATATGTCCCATCAATACCTAAATTATTGAGAGTTTTTAGCATGAAGGACTGTTGAATTTTGTCAAAGGCCTTTTCTGCATCTTTTGAGATAATCATGTGGTTTTTGTCATTGGTTCTCTTTATATATTGGATTTCATTTATTGATTTGCCTATGTTGAACCAGCCTTGCATCCCAGGGATGAAGGCAACTTGATCGTGGTGGATAAACTTTTTGATGTGCTGCTAGATTCTGTTTGGCAGTATTTTATTGAGGATTTTTGTATCGATGTTTATCGGGGATGTTGGTCTAAAATTATCTTGTTTTTGTTGTTTCTCTGCCAGGTTTTGGTATCAGGATGATATTGGCCTCATAAAAGGATTTAGGGAGGATTCTCCTTTTTTTTTTCTGTTGATTGAAATAGTTTCAGAGGAAATGGTACCAGCTCCTCCTTGTACCTCTAGTAGAATTCAGCTGTGAATCCATCTGGTTCTGGACTTTTTTTGGTTGGTAGGCTATTAATTATTGCCTCAATTTCAGAGCCTGCTATTGGTCTATTCAGAGATTCAACTTCTTCCTGGTTTAGTCTTGGAAGGGTGTATGTGTCCAGGAACGTGTCCATTTCTTCTGAATTTTCTAGTTTATTTGCATAGAAGTGTTAATAGTATTCTCTGATGGTAGTTTGTATTCCTATGGGATCGGTGGAGATACCCCTTTATCATTTTTTATTGCACCTATTTGATTCTTCTCCTTTTCTTATTTATTAGTCTTGCTAGCGGTCTATCAATTTTGTTCATCTTTTCAAAAAGTCATCTCACTCCTGGATTCATTGACTTTTTGAAGGGATTTTGTGTCTGTATCTCCTTCAGTTCTGCTCTAATCTTAGTTATTTCTTCCTTTCTGCTAGCTTTTGAATGTGTTTGTTCTTACTTCTCAAGTTTTTTAACTGTATTGTTAGAGTGTTGATTTTAGATCTTTCCTGCTTTCTCTTGTGGGCATTTAGTGATATAAATTTCCCTGTACACACTGCTTTAAATGTGTCCCAGAGATTCTGGTACATTGTTCCTTTATTCTCATTGCTTTCAAAGAACATCTTTATTTCTGCCTTCATTTCCTTATTTACCCAGTAGTCATTCAGGAGCAGGTTGTTCAGTATCCATGTAGTTGTGCAGTTTTGAGTGAGTTTCTTAATCCTGGGTTCTAATTTGATTGCACTGTGGTCTGAGAGACAGTTTTTTTGTGATTTCTGTTCTTTTACGTTTGCTGAGGAGTGTTTTACTTCAAACTGTGTAGTCAATTTTGAAATAAGTGCAATGTGGTGCTGAGAAGAATGTATATTCTGTTGATTTGGGGTGGAGAGTTCTGTAGAATTCTATTAGGTCCGCTTGGTGCAGAGCTGAGTTCAAGTCCTGGATATCCTTGTTAACCTTCTGTCTCGTTGATCTGTCTAGTATTGACGGTGGGGTGTTAAAGTGTCCCATTATTATTGTGTGGGACTCTAAGTCTCCTTGTAGGTCTCTAAGGACTTGCTTGATGAATCTGGGTGCTCCTGTATTGGGTGTATATATATATATATATATATACACACATATATATATGTGTGTGTGTGTATATGTGTGTGTGTGTGTGTGTGTGTATATATATATATGATAGTTAATTCTTCTTGTTGAATTGATCCCTTTACCATTATGTAATGGCCTTCTTTATCTCTTTTGATCTTTGTTGGTTTAAAGTCTGTTTTTTCAGAGACTAGGATTGCAACTCTTGCTTCTTCTTCTTTTTTTTTTTTTTCTTTCCATTTGGTTGATAGATCTTCTTCCATCCCTTTATTTTGAGCCTATATGTGTATGCAAGGCTGCTTTGAAGGCCAAAACTTTTTTATCATATATCTTTTTAAAACCTCTCTGCAGTCTGGAAATTAAAAGGAGCTTCCTCAACATGATAAAGAAAATCTACAAAAACCTACATGTAATATCAAACGTAATTCTGAGAAACTAGAATCTGTCCCAATGTAGTCTCATTGGTATAGTGAGGACTTCCAGTACAATGTTTAAAATGAGTTCTGAAAGGGGACATTCTGTCCCTGTTCCTGATCTTATTGTAGATTTTACATAATATGTAATTCTTTTATGTAAGACATTGTAGAGATTTGGTGCCATTTTTTGATTTTCCTTTGTGTAGGCTTTTGGAAGTTTCTATCCGTTGACGTGATGGAACATTTCATAAAAGTTATCAAATTTTTGAGCATATAATTTTTTAACTTATTTGTTACTGTTTTCATGTCCATGAGATCGGTAGGGATGACAACTCTCTCATTTCTGGTATTAATCTTTCTCTCTTTTTATCAAGATTATCTTGGATAGATAGACATTTATCAGGTTTATTGATATTTTCAAAGTAACATATTTTAATTTTCTTGATTTTTCTTCATTTTCTGTTTTATTATTATTGTTATACTTTAAGTTCTAGGGTACATGTGCATAATGTGCAGGTTTGTTACATATGTATACTTGTGCCATGTTGCTGTGCTGCACCCATCAACTCGTCAGCACCCATCAACTCGTCATTTACATCAGGTATAACTCCCAATGCAATCCCTCACCCCTCCCCCCTCCCCATGATAGGCCCCTGTGTGTGATGTTCCCCTTCCCGAATCCAAGTGATCTCATTGCTCAGTTCCCCCCTATGAGTGAGAACATGTGGTGCTTGATTTTCTGTTCTTGTGATAGTTTGCTAAGAATGATGGTTTCCAACTGCATCCATGTCCCTACAAAGGACAGAAACTCATCCTTTTTTATGGCTGAATAGTATTCCATGGTGTATATGTGCCACATTTTCTTAATCCAGTCTGTCACTGATAGACATTTGGGTTGATTCCAAGTCTTTGCTATTGTGAATAGTGCCACAATAAACAAATGTGTGCATGTGTCTTTATAGCAGCATGATTTATAATCCTTTGGGTATATACCCAGTAATGGGATGGCTGGGTCATATGGTACTTCTAGTTCTAGATCCTTGAGGAATCGCCATACTGTTTTTCATAATGGTTGAGCTAGTTTACAATCCCACCAACAGTGTAAAAGTATTCCTATTTCTCCACATCCTCTCCAGCACCTGTTGTTTCCTGACTTTTTAATGATTGCCATTCTAACTGGTGTGACATGGTATCTCATTGTGGTTTTGATTTGCATTTCTCTGATGGCCAGTGATGATGAGCATTTTTTCATGTGTCTGTTGGCTGTATGAATGTCCTCTTTTGAGAAATGTCTATTCATATCCTTTGCCCACTTTTTGATGGGGTTGTTTGTTTTTTTCTTGTAAATTTGTTTGAGTTCTTTGTAGGTTCTGGATATTAGCCCTTTATCAGATGAGTACACTGCAAAAATTTTCTCCCATTCTGTATGTTTCCTATTCACTCTGATGGTAGTTTCCTTTGCTATGCAGAAGCTCTTTAGTTTAATTAGATCCCATTTGTCAATTTTGGCTTTTGTTGTCATTGCATTTGTTGTTTTAGACATGAATTCCTTGCCCATGCCTATGTCCTGAATGGTATTACCTAGGTTTTATTCTGGGGTTTTATGGTATTAGGTCTAACATTTAAGTCTCTAATAAATGTTGAATTAATTTTTGTATAAAAAGTAAGGAAAGGATCCAGTTTCAGCTTTCTACTTATGGCTAGCCAATTATCCCAGCACCATTTATTAAACAGGCAATCCTTTCCCCATTTCTTGTTTCTCTCAGGTTTGTCAAAGATCAGATGGCTGTAGATGTGTGGTATTATTTCTGAGCACTCTGTTCTGTTCCATTGGTCTATATCTCTGTTTTGGTACCAGTACCATGCTGTTTTGGTTACTGTAGCCTTGTAGTATAGTTTGAAGTCAGGTAGCCTGATGCCTCCAGCTTTGTTCTTTTGACTTAGGATTGTCTTGGCAATGCAGGCTCTTTTTTGGTTCCATATGAACTTTAAAGCAGTTTTTTCCAATTCTGTGAAGAAACTCATTGGTAGCTTGATGGGGATGGCATTGAATCTATAAATAACCTTGGGCAGTATGGCCATTTTCACGATATTGATTCTTCTTATCCATGAGCATGGTATGTTCTTCCATTTGTTTGTGTCCTCTTTTATTTCACGGAGCAGTGGTTTGTAGTTCTCCTTGAAGAGGTCCTTTACATCCCTTGTAAGTTGGATTCCTAGGTATTTTATTCTCTTTGAAGCAATTGTGAATGGAAGTTCATTCATGATTTGGCTCTCTGTTTGTCTGTTATTGGTGTATAAGAATGCTTGTGATTTTTGCACATTAATTTTGTATCCTGAGACTTTGCTGAAGTTGCTTATCAGCTTAAGGAGATTTTGAGCTGAGACAATGAGGTTTTCTAAATATACAATCATTTCATCTGCAAACAGGCATAATTTGACTTCTTCTTTTCCTATCTGAATACCCTTGATTTCTTTCTCTTGCCTGATTGCCCTAGCCAGAGCTTTCAACACTATGTTGAATAGGAGTGGAGAGAGAGGGCATCTGTGTCTTATGCCAGTTTTCAAAGGCAATGCTTCCAGATTTTGCCCATTCAGTATGATATTGGCTGTGGGTTTGTCATAAATAGCTCTTATTATTTTGAGATACATTCCATCAATACCGAATTTATTGAGCGTTTTTAGCATGAAGGGCTGTTGAATTTTGTCAAAGGCCTTTTCTGCATCTATTGAGATAATCATGTGGTTCTTGTCTTTGGTTCTGTTTATATGCTGGATTATGTTTATTGATTTGCATATGTTGAACCAGCCTTGCATCCCAGGGATGAAGCCCACTTGATCATGGTGGATAAGCCTTTTGATATGCTGCTGGATCCAGTTTGCCAGTATTTTATTGAGGATTTTTGCATCAATGTTCATCAGGTATATTGGTCTAAAATTCTTTTTTTTTTGTTGTGTCTCTGCCAGGCTTTGGTATCAGGATGATGTTGGCCTCATAAAATGAGTTAGGGAGGATTCCCTCTTTTTCTATTGATTGGAATAGTTTCAGAAGGAATGGTACCAGCTCCTCCTTGTACCTCTGGTAGAATTCAGCTGTGGATCCATCTGGTCCTGGACTTTTTTAAGTTGGTAGGCTATTAATTATTGCCTCAATTTCAGAGCCTGCTATTGGTCTATTCAGGGATTCAGCTTCTTCCTGGTTTAGTCTTGGGAAAGTGTAAGTGTCCAGGAAATTATCCATTTCTTCTAGATTTTCTAGTTTATTTGCATAGAGGTGTTCATAGTATTCTCTGATGGTAGTTTGTATTTCTGTGGGGTTGGTGGTGATATCCCCTTTATCATTTTTTATTGCGTCTATTTGATTCTTCTCTCTTTTCTTCTTTATTAGTCTTGCTAGCGGTCTGTCAATTTTGTTAATCTTTTTAAAAAACCTACTCTTGGATTCATTGATTTTTTGGAGGGTTTTTTGTGTCTCTATCTCCTTCAGTTCTGCTCTGATCTTAGTTATTTCTTGCCTTCTGCTAGCTTTCGAATGTGTTTGCTCTTGCTTCTCTAGTTCTTTTAATTGTGATGTTAGAGTGTCAATTTTAGATCTTTCCTGCTTTCTCTTGTGGGCATTTAGTGCTATAAATTTCCCTCTACATACTGCTTTAAATGTGTCCCAGAGATTCTGGTATGTTGTATCTTTGTTCTCATTGGTTTCAAAGAACATCTTTATTTCTGTCTTCATTTTGCTATGTACCTAGTAGTCATTCATGAGCAGGTTGTTCAGTTTCCATGTAGTTGTGCAGTTTTGAGTGAGTTTCTTAGTCCTGAGTTCTAGTTTGATTGCACTGTGGTCTGAGAGACAGTTTGTTATAATTTCTGTTCTTTTATATTTGCTAAGGAGTGCTTTACTTCCAATGACGTGATCAATTTTGGAATAAGTGTGATGTGGTGCTGAGAAAAATGTATATTCTGTCTATTTGGGGTGGAGAGTTCTGTCGATGTCTGTTAGATCCACCTGGTGCAGAGATGAGTTCAATTCCTGGATATCCTTGTTAACTTTCTGTCTCGTTGATCTGTCTAATGTTGACAGTGGAGTGTTGAAGTCTCCCATTATTATTGTATGGGAGTCTAAGTCTCTTTGTAAGTCTCTAAGGACTTGCTTTATGAATCTGGGTGCTCCTGTATTGGGTGCATATGTATTTAGGATAGTTAGCTGTTCCTGTTGAATTGATCCCTTTACCATTATGTAATGGCCTTCTTCATCTCTTTTGATCTTTGATGGTTTAAAGTCTATTTTATCAGAGACTAGTATCGCAACCCCTGCTTTTTTTTTTTTGTTCTCCATTTCCTTGGTAGATCTTCCTCCATCCCTTTATTTTGAGCCTATGTATGTCTCTGCATGTTAGATCGGTCTCCTGAATACAGCAAACTGATGGGTCTTGACTCTTTATCCAGTTTGCCAGTCTATGTCTTTTAATTGGAGCATTTGGTCCATTTACATTGAAGGTTAATATTGTTATGTGTGAACTTGATCCTGCCATTGTGA
This sequence comes from Macaca mulatta, assembly GCF_049350105.2. Taxonomy (NCBI): domain Eukaryota; kingdom Metazoa; phylum Chordata; class Mammalia; order Primates; family Cercopithecidae; genus Macaca; species Macaca mulatta. The sequence continues at coordinate 86,033,846 of NC_133426.1, forward strand.
TATTAACTGGTTATTTTGCTCATTAGTTGATGCAGTTTCTTCCTAGCCTCGATGGTCTTTACATTTTGACATATTTTTGCAATGGCTGGTGCCAGTTGTTCCTTTCCATGTTTAGTGCTTCCTTCAGGGTCTCTTGTAAGGCAGGCCTAGTGGTGACAAAATCTCTAAGCATTTGCTTGTCTGTAAAAGATTTTATTTCTCCCTCACTTATGAAACTTACTTTGGTTGGATATGAAATTCTGGGTTGAAAATTCGTTTCTTTAAGAATGTTGAATATTGGCCCCCACTCTCTTCTGGCTTGTAGAGTTTCTGCCAAGAGATCTGCTGTTAGTCTGATGGGCTTCCCTTTTTGGGTAACCCGACCTTTCTCTCTGGCTGCCCTTAACATTTTTTCCTTCATTTCTACTATGGTGAATCTGGCAATTATGTGTCTTGGAGTTGCTCTTCTCGAGGAGTATCTTTGTGGCGTTCTCTGTATTCCTGAATTTGAATGTTGTCCTGCCCTACTAGGTTGGGGAAGTTCTCCTGGATGATATCCTGAAGAGTGTTTTCCAACTTGGTTCCATTTCCCCCCTCACTTTCAGGCACCCCAATCAGACGTAGATTTGGTCTTTTTACATAATCCCATACTTCTTGCAGGCTTTGTTCATTTCTTTTTCTTCTTTTTTCTTTAGATTTCTCTTCTCGCTTCATTTCATTCATTTGATCCTCAATCTCTGATACTCTTTCTTCCAGTTGACCGAGTCGGTTACTGAAGCTTGTGCATTTGTCACGTATTTCTCTTGTCATGGTTTTCATCTCTGTCCGTTCATTTATGGCCTTCTCTGCATTAATTATTCTGGTTATCAATTCTTCCACTCTTCTTTCAAGATTTTTCATTTCTTTGCACTGGGTACGTAATTCCTCCTTTAGCTCTGAGTTTGATGGACTGCAGCTTTCTTCTCTCATCTCATCAAAGTCATTCTCCGTCCAGCTTTGATCCGTTGCTGGCAATGAGCTACGTTCCTTTGGAGGGGGAGACGCACTCTTATTTTTTGAATTTCCAGCTTTTCTGCCCTGCTTTTTCCCCCTCTTTGTGGTTTTATCTGCCTCTGGTCTTTGATGATGGTGACGTACTGATGGGGTTTTGGTGTGGGTGTCCTTCCTGTTTGTTAGTTTTCCTTCTAACAGTCAGGACCCTCAGCTGTAGGTCTGTTGGAGATTGCTTGTGGTCCACTCCAGACCCTGTTTGTCTGGGTATCAGCAGCAGATGCTACAGAAGGTAGAATACTGCTGAACAGCGAGTGTACCTGTCTGATTCTTGCTTTGGAAGCTTCCTCTCAGGGGTGTACTCCACCCTGTGAGGTGTGCGGTGTCAGTCTGCCCCTAGTGGAGGATGTCTCCCAGTTAGGCTACTCAGGGATCAGGGACCCACTTGAGCAGGGAGTCTGTCCCTTCTCAGATCTCAACCTCCGTGTTGGGAGATCCACCGCTCTCTTCAAAGCTGTCAGACAGAGTTGCTTGCATCTGCAGAGGTTTTAGCTGCTTTTTGTTGTTGTTGTTGTTGTTGTTTAGCTGTGCCGTGTCCCCAGAGGTGGAGTCTACAGAAACTGGCAGGCCTCCTTGAGCTGCTGTGAGCTCCTTCCAGTTCGATCTTCCTAGGGCTTTGTTTATCTACTTAAGCCTCAGCAATGGCAGGCACCCCTCCCCCAGCCTCGCTGCTGCCTTGTGGTTAGATCACAGACTGCTGTGCTAGCAATGAGGCAGGCTCTGTGGGCGTGGGACCCTCCCTGCCAGGTGTGGGATATTATCTCCTGGTGTGCCCATTTGCTTAAAGTGCAGTATTGGGATGGGAGTTACCCTATTTTCCAGATGTTGTGTGTCTCTGTTCCCCTGGCTAGGAAAAGGGATTCCCCAGTGAGGCGATCCCTCACCCTGCTTCAGCTCTCACTGGTCGGGCTGCAACAGCTGACCAGCAGCGATTGTCCGGCACTCCCCAGTGGGATGAACCCTGTACCTCAGTTGATAGTGCAGAAATCACCTGTCTTCTGTGTCGCTCGCGCTGGGAGCTGGAGACTGGAGCTGTTCCTATTCAGCCATCTTGTTCTGCCCAGGATCCATTTTCTGTTTTCAGTTTTATTATTTTCTCTTCCAATTCTTAAAATTTTGGTAATTGCTTAAGGTGTAAATGACCCTTTTTTCTCTGCCTTTATTAAAAGCAAACTTAGGTTACTGATTTTAGATCTTTGTTCTTTTCTAATATATCTATTCAGTGCTATAAGTGTCCTTCTAAGTACAGATTTTATTGCACCCTACCAATTTGATAAGTTGTATTTTCATTCTAACTTAGTTTGAAATAAATTTAAATTTTATTTATACTTCTTTTGTTTCATGTATTATTTGGATATGTGTACAGATCTCCACCTACTTGGAGAATTTTTAAACTATTTTTCTGCTATTGATTTATATGTTAATTCCATAGTGGTCTGAGAACATACCTTGTTTTATTTCTATTCTTTTAAAAATGTTAAAGTGTTTTATAGCACAGAATGTGGTTTATCTTAGTGAATGTTCCATGTGAACTTGAGAAAAATGTGTCATGTATCTTCTGCTTCTGTTGGAATATATATATGTGTATATATGTATATATATGTATGCGTGTATGTATATATATAAATACTTTAATTTCTGAAATACATGTGCAGAACATGCAGGTTTGTTACATAGGTATACACATGCTATGGTGGCTTGCTACACCTGTGAACCCGTCATCTACACTAGGTATTCTCCTGATGCTATCCCTCCACTAACCTCCCACCCCCTGAGAGACTGCAGTGTGTGATGTTCCCCTCCCTGTGTCCATGTGTTCTCATTGTTCAACTCCCACTTATGAGTGAGAACATGTGGGGTTTGGTTTTCTCTTACTGTGTTAGTTTGCTGAGAATGATGATTTCCACCTTCATCCATGTCCCTGCAAAGGACATGAACTCATCCTTTTTTACGGCTAATTAGTATTCCTTGGTGTATATGTGTCACATTTTCTTTATCCAGTCTATCATTGATGGACTTTTGGATTGGTTCCAGGTCTTTGCTATTGTGAACAGTGCTGGAGTAAACATACGTGTGCATGTATCTTTATAGTAGATAATAAATGCAACAGGCAGAAAATTAGTAATGACGTTTTTGACCTGATATATTATCCATCATTCTGTAACATATTTTTAAGTTTCATTTAGATCCAGGCAATAAATGGTTATAATCAGGTTGAAAATGTCATTACTAATTTTCTGCCTGCTGCATTTATTATCTACTGAAAGAAGGGTGTGTGTGTTGAAGTCTCCAACTCTAATCATGGATTCATCTACTTCTTGCCATTTTACTAGTTTTTTTAAACGTACATTTTAACTCTCTATTATTAAGTGCATACGTGTTAATGATTGCTATGTCTTGTTGAAAAACTCTTTTATAATCATGTATACCTGTTTTTATCCTTTATAATTTTCTTTTCTCTGGTTTGCTGTGAAATTAATATAGCTACCCTTTCTCTTTGTTATTGTCAGCATGACATGTCTTTCTTTATTTCTTTACTTTTTGATCTGCCAGTGCCATTATATTTAAAGTGAGTTTCTTGAAGACAACATCTTCTAAATGTTGGGTCCTTTTTTGCTTTTTGTTTTCATCTAGTTTGCCAGTCTCTGTCTTTGATTTAATCTACTTAGACCATTTCAATTTAAAGTGATTATTGATATAGTTCGATTAATATCTACTATGGCTTTTTAAGAAATTTGCATTATTATTATTATTATTATTATTATTATTATTTCTACAGATTTTTGGGGAACAGGTGGTGTTTGGTTACGTGGATAAGTTTACTAGTGGTGATTTCTGAGATTTTGGGGCACCCATCACCCAAGCAGTGTACACTGCATCAAATATGCAGTCTTTTCTCCCTCATCCCCCTCTCACCCTTTCCGTTGAGTCCCCAAAGTTCATTGTATCATTCTAATGCCTTTGCTTTCTCATAGTTTAGCTACCACATTTGAGTGAGTACATACAATGTTTGGTTTTCCATTCCTGAGTGACTTCACCTAGAATAATGGTCTCCAATTCCATCCAGGTTGCTGCAAATGCCATTATTTTGTTCCTTTTTATGGCTGAGTATGTATATATCTCATGTTTTCTTTATCCACTCATTGATTGATAGGCATCTGGATCTGGATGGTTCTGTATTTTTGTAATTGTGAATGGTGCTACTATAAACATGTGTGTGTGTAAGTATCTTTTTCATATAATAACTTATTTTCCTCTGGGTAGATACCCAGGAGTGGAATTGCTGGATCAAATGGTAGATCAAGTTTTGGTTATTTAAGGAATCTCCACACTGTTTTCCATAGTGGTTGTACTAGTTTACATTTCCACCAACAGTGTAAAAGTGTTCCCTTTTCACCACATCCATGCTAACATCTATTTTTTTTTAATTTTTTTGATTATGGCCATTATTGCAGAAGTAAGGTGGTATTGCATTGTAGCTTTAATTTTCAGTTCCCTGATCATTAGTGATGTTGAAAATTTTTTTTCATGTTTGTAGGCGATTTGTATATCTTCTTTTGAGACTTGTATATTCATGCCCTTAGCCCACTTTCTGATGGTTTTTTTTTTTTTTTTTTTTAATTGCTTATCTGTTTGAGTTCCTTGTAGATTCTGGATGTTAGTATTTTTTCAGATGTATAGATTGTGAAGATTATCTCCCACTCTGTGGGTTGTCTGATTACTTTGTTGACTTTTTTTTCTGTGCAGAAGCTTTCTAGTTTAATTAAGTCTTATCCCTTTATATTTGTTTTTCTTGTGTTTGCTTTTGGGTTCCTGGTCATGAATCCTGGGCCTAAGCCAATGTCTAGAATGGTTTTTCCAATGTTGTCTACTAAAATGTTTATGGTTTCAGGTCTTAGAGTTAACTCTTTGATCCATCTTGAGTAGATTTTTGCATATGGTGAGAGATGAGGATCCACATTCATTTGTCTACTTGTGGCTTCCCAATTATCACAGCACCAGTTGTTGAATAGGGTGTCCTTTTCCCACTTTATGTTTTTGTTTGCTTTGTCAAAGATCAGTTGACTGTAAGTATTTGGCTTTATTTCTGGGCTAGTAATTCTGGTCCATTAGTCTATACACCTGTTTTTATATCAGTAACATGCAGTTTCAGTGACCATGGTATTATAGTATAGTTTGAAGTCTGGCAACGTAATGCCTCCAGATTTTTTCTATTTGCTTAGTCTTGCTTTGGCTACGTGGGGCACTTTTTTGGTTCTATATGAATATTAGAATTTTTTTAGTTTTGTGAAGAATGATGGTGGTATTTTGATGGGAATTTCATTGAATTTGTAGATTGCTTTTGGCAGTATGGTCATTTTCACAATATTGATTCTACCCACCCATGTGCATGGGATGTGTTTCCATTTGTTTGTGTCATCTATGATTTCATTCAGTAGTGTTTTGTAGTTTTTCTTATAGAGGTCAAGTATATTCCTAAGTATTTTATTTTTTCACAACTATTGTAAAAGGGGTTTTGTTCTTGATTTGATTCTCGGCTTGGTTGCTGTTGGTGTATAGCAGGGCTACTGATTTATGTACATTAGGTTTGTATCCTGAAAGTTTGCTGAATTTATTTATTACTTCTAGGAGCTTTTAGGATAATCTTTAGGATTTTCTAGGTATATGATCATGTCATCAGCAAAGGGGAACAGTTTGACTTCCTCTTTACTGATTTGGATGCCCTTTATATCATTCTCTTGTCTGATTGCTGAGGCTAGGGCTTCCAGTACTATGTTGAAGAGAAATGGTGAAAATGTGCATCTTTGTCTTCCTCCAGTTCTCGGGGTAATGCTTTCAACATTTCCCAGTTCAGTGTAAGGATGTCTGTGTGTTTGTCATAGTTGACTTTTATTACCTTAAGGTATATCCCTTCTATGCCAATTTTGCTAAGGGTTTTAATCATAAAGGGATGCTGGATTTTGTCAAATGCTTTTTCTGAGTATATTGAGATGATTATGTGATTTTTGTTTTTACTTCTGTTTGTGAGGTGTATCACATTTATTGACTTGCATATGTTAAACCATTCCTGCATTCCTGGTGTCTAACACACTTGATCATGGAAGATTATCTTTTTGATATGCTATTGGATTCAGTCATCTAGTAATTTGTTGAAGATTTTTGCATATGTTCATCAGGAATATTGTTCTGTAATTTTATTTTCGGTTATGTCCTTTCTTGCTTTGGGTATTATGGTGATACTGGATTCATAGGATGACTTAGGAAGGATTCTCTCCCTCTCTATCTTGTGGAACAGTGTCCATAGTATTGGTACCAATTCTTTTTTGAATGCCTGATAAAATTCATCTGTGAATCCATCTGATTGTGAACTTTTTTTATTAGTAATATTTTCATTACCATTTTAATCTTGCTGCTTGGTTTTGGTGTGTTCAGAGTTTCTATTTCTTCCTGGTTTAATCTACGAATGTTGTATATTTCCAGAAATGTATCCACCTCCTCTAGGTTTTCTAGATTGTACAAATAAATGTGTTCATAGTAGCCTGGTATTTTTGTATTAATTGCACACATTCTTTTTTTTTAATCTTCTCCTTTTGTGCATTTTCTTATTTTAATCATACTTTTTAATTTTATTTCTCTCCTCTTTTTGCATATCAGTTTTACTTTACTTTAAATTATTTTGGAGATTGTCAAGAGCTCATAAAACACATTTCTCACTAAGCTATGTGTTTTTAACAATTACTATGCCACTTCACAAGCAGTACAACTAACCTTTAAGAGAATCTCCCTACATTATTTCTCATTTCCTTTATAAAATTACTGTCATTCATGTCACATATTCATATGTTAGAATAATTTAATACCTTGTTACTCTTATTACCTTGAACATATAGTTATCTGTAACATCAATTTAAAAAATGTTTTGTATTTCATTTAATTATTCATCAATTATATTCCTCATATTTATCTGGGTTTTGACCTGTGTTATTTTCCTGTTATTTGAGAGACTTCCTTTAACATTTCTTGCAGGGCATATTTACTGGTGATACATTACCTTGGTTTTTCTTTTTCTGAGAAAAGTACTTATCCTTCACGTTTGGAGGAAAATTTTACAGGATAGAGAATTTTATGTGTGTGTTTTATTCTTTCAATACTGTAAATATTTCACCATACTCTCTTCATATTTGGACAATTTCTGGTGAGAAATCTGATGTAATTCCTTTATTTGATCTAGAGGTCAACAGCTTTTATTTTTCCTTATTGTACTTTCCAAGATTTCCCCTGTCTTTAGTTTTTATCAATTTTATTATTATATGCTTAGGTACATACATTTAAGGTATTTATCCTGATTGGCATTTTATGACCTTTATGAATCTGTGGTTTATTATTTGCCTTTAATTTTGGAAAATTCTCAGCTTTATTACTTCATTTTTATTTTTCTGCTCCTTTATTTTTCTATTTTCTTCACTGGTATTCAATTATGTATATTTGACACCTTTTTAAATTTCTCTGGAGTTATTAGTTATTCTTTCTCACTTTAATTTTTTTCTTTGCAATTTAGTTTTTTTTAAAAAAAATTTCTATTGACATGCCTTTAAGCTCCAAGATCATTTTCTTGTTCAACTCCAGTATACTAATATACACACAAAAGACAATCTTCATTTCTGTTACAGTGTTTTTTATTTCTAGCATAATTTATTGAACCTTTCTTATAGTTTCTATATTTCTACTTACATGACTCATGTTTTCTGTGTATGTTTTCTACTTTTTTCATTAGGACTCTTACCAACGGCTTTTCTTTTCCACAAATTAGCAGAATTTGAAACCCTATTGGTGGTAATATAATTCACACTAACTAAAACTATAATTAAAAGTACCTCTGCTTCTGATATTAATGTAGACACCAAAGAGAACACAGGATCAAATGAAAAGGCAAACTTTCACTGCTAAAACAAAAATTCAATCACAGAGGCAAATCCTCTGGCACAACCATTTCAAAACTCAGTCTCTATTTCTCTTCCACATTTCTTTATCTTACGCCTCATTCCCAGCCCAGGTGGCAGAATCTCTGAAGATTATGACAATTTAAAGTTGCTATGTATTTTTTGTTTCTTCTCTCATCTGAAATGCTTGGGCAGAGCTTATATCTGTCTCTTATAGATCCCCTTACAAATATAACTTTACTTTCAGGTAATATTAAGAAAGCATGATATTCTTTTGCATAGATGATAGAAAAATACAAAATATATTATTAAAGTTCAGTTTAAATGAAAAAAATGAGGAATTATAATTAAAATTAAATGGTCTATTTATATAATAGATTTGATATAAGAACTAAAATTAAAATTTGACAAATTTTCTGAAATGAGCACTCAACAATATTAAAAGGCATATTGGATCTGTACAATCTAAGCAAATAACAAAGAGAGAATAATATAAGTTCAGAAAAGATTGAATGAAGTTTAAAGCATAACAATCAGAAGGAAATGTCAAGATGGTCAACTAGATGCAGCCAGGAAGCGCTGCTCCCGCAGAGAGAGACCACGTTTTGACTACAAAACCAGATATTTTCGACATATCTTTAGAGAGAAAATGCTGTATATGGATGGAAAATATATGCAGTCACTGGGGTTGAAGGGAGAGGAAGCTGGGAACCCCAAGTGGGGTCCCTGGATGCTATGGCTGGTTCTGGGCTCCTAATGGCACCTGGTAAAGTGAACACAGCTGCAAAGGTGAAGATACACAAAGGAATCTTGTGGTTGAGTAAAAATCTTTTTAGTACCTATTGCCCTCAAGTGTTATCTACTGAATCAGAGCCCAAACTGCAACACCAAAATCACCAGTAATAATCTCCCATGAAAAACTGAGAGCAAGAATTTAACAACAAAGACCCTACACATAGAAAATCTCCAGAAAGGACCTTTAGTCCTCCAAAATGAGAAAAAGTAAGCACAAGATCTCTGAAAATTCAAAAAGCCAGAGTATCCCCTTACTTCTAAATGAACTCACTAGCTCCCCAGCAATTGTTCTCAATCATTCTGCATTTTCTAAAATGATAGACATGGAATTCAGAATCTGGATGAAAGGAACTCATCAAGATTGAGGAGAAAGTTGAAACTCAATCCAAGGAACCCAGGCAATCCAGTAAAATGATTCAAGAACTGAAAGACAAAAGATCCAAACTAAATTTCTTGAGCTGAAAAAATGTATACAATTTTTTAAATACAATTGAGAATATTAACTGAAGAGGAGATGAAACTGAGGAGAAATAATCGGAGCTTCAAGAGTGTCTTTTTGAACCAAGCCAGACAGACAAAACTAAAGAAGAATTTTTTAAAATGAACAAAACCTCTTAGAAATATTCTTATAAAAGAGAACAAGTGTATGACTCATTGGCATTCCTGAGAGGTAAGGAGAGAAAATAAGCAACTTGGAAAATATGTTTGAAAATATAGTCCCCCAATTTTTTTTCCAAATCTCACTAGAGAAACTGACACGCAAATCTAAGAAATATGGAGAACCCCAGCCAGACACTATAGAAGATGGTCATCCCCAAGGCACATAATCCTTGGATTCACCTAGGTCAGTGCAAAACAAAAAATCTTAAAGGCAGCTATAGAGAAGAGGCAGACAGTTAACCAATAAAACAGACTTTATCCCAGTAAAAATTAAGAAGGGCAGTGATGGGCATTAGAAAATGATAAAGTGTGCAATCAAACAAGCAATCCTAACTATTCTAAATATATACACACCCAACATTCAGCGACCTAGATTCTTGAAATGACTTCTTCTTGGTCTCCAAAAAACACAATAGCAGTGGAAGACTTCGCCCCACTGACAACATTAGACAGATAATTGAGGCAAATAACTAATAAAGAAACTTTGCAATTAAACTTAACACTTGCCCAATTTTAACTAATAGGCATCTACAAAACACCACACCCAACAACCACAGAATATATATTCTTCTCATCTGCACATGGGACATATTCTAAGATCAACCACATGCTTGACCACAAAGCAAGGCTCAATAAATTCAAAAATATTGAAATTATACCAAGAAAATTCTCACAGTATAATAAATATAGAAATAAATACCAAGAAGATCTATCAAAAAGACAAAAATACATGGAAATTAAACAACTTATTTGTGAATAACTATTTTCTGAATATCAAAATTAGACAGATATTTAAAAATTTGAAATTAATAAACATAAACAGACAACTTACCAAAATGTCTGGGATGTAGCTAAAGCAGTGTTAAGAAGGATGTTTATAGCGCTAAATGTCTTAATGAGGAAGTTAGAAAGATCTCACATTAACAATTTAAATTTGTGCCTAAAGGAACTAGAAATAAAAGGGGGGGGGGGGAAACAGTGCCAGAGCTAGCAGAAGAAAAATTACTAAAATTAGAGAAAAATTAATGAAATTGTGATGCAATAATTTATACAAAAATCAATGAAATCAAGACTCTGTTCTTCACAAACATAAATAAAATTGGTAAACCACTAGCTAGGTTAACAAAGAAAAAAAAGATGATCCAAATAAGCAAAATCAGAAATAACAAAGATATTAAATTACAACTGATCCCACAGAAATACAAAAGATCCTCATAGAATACTATGAACAACTCTGTGCACACAAATTAGAAAATATAGAGGAAACAGAAAAATTTTTGGATATGTACCATCTCCCAAGATTGAAACAAGAAGAAATGGAAACTCTGCATAGACCAATATCAAGCTCCAAAATTGAGTAAGTAATAAAAATCCTATCACCCACAAAAAGCCCTGGGCTAAATGGATTTACAGCTGAATTCTACAAGATGTACAAAGAAGGAAACTACTGAAACTATTTTTAAACCATTATGGAAAACAGTATGGCGATTCCTCAAGGATCTAGAACTAGACGTACCATATGACCCAGCCATCCCATTACTGGGTATATACCCAAACGATTATAAATCATGCTGCTATAAAGACACATGCACACGTACGTTTATTGCGGCACTATTCACAATAGCAAAGACTTGGAATCAACCCAAATGTCCATCAGTGACAGACTGGATTAAGAAAATGTGGCACATATACACCATGGAATACTATGCAGCCATAAAAAAGGTTGAGTTTGTGTCCTTTGTAGGGACATGGATGGAGCTGGAAACCATCATTCTTAGCAAACTATCACAAGAACAGAAAACCAAACACCACATGTTCTCACTCATAGGTGGGAACTGAACAATGAGATCACTTGGACTCGGGAAGGGGAACATCACACACCGGGGCCTATCATGGGGAGGGGGGAGGGTGGAGGGATTGCATTGGGAGTTATACCTGACATAAATGACGAGTTGATGGGTGCTGATGAGTTGATGGGTGCAGCACAGCAACATGGCACAAGTATACATATGTAACAAACCTGCACGTTATGCACATGTACCGTAGAACTTAAAGTATAATAATAATAATAAATAAATAAATAAATAAATAAATAAAATCACGAAAATTAAACATTAAAAAAAATGGAGAAGTAGGAATTCCTCCGTACCTCATTCTATGAAGCCAGCATCAGTAAAATACCAAAATCTGGCAGAGACATAATAAAGAAAGAAAACTTCAAACCAATATCCCCAGTGAACATCGACCCAAAAATCATTAAGATAGCAAACCAATTTCAGCAGCAGAACAAAAAGATAATTTACTATAACAAAGTAAGTTTTATTTCTGGGATGCAAGACTGAATTGATACATATCAGCCAATAAATGTGATTCAGCACAGAAACAGAATTGAAAACAAAATTATATGATCATCTAAATAAATGCATAAAAAGCTTTTGATAAAATCTAACATCCAATCTTCTTAAAAACCCTTAGCAGACTAGGCATTGAAAAACTATACCTCAAAATAATAAGAGCCATCCATGCCATACCCACAGCCAACATCATACTAAATGGAAAAAGCTAGAAGCATTCTTGTTGAGCTCTGGAGGAATGAAAGGATGTCCACTCTTTCCACTCCTGTTTGCCACAGTGCTGAAAGTCCTATCCATAGCAATCTGTAAAGAGAAAAGAATAAAAGGCATCCTAATAGGAAGAGAAGAAGCCAAACTATCTCTCTTTGCTTACAGTGTGATTGTATTCATAGAAAATCCTAAAGACTCTGCCAAAAAGTTCCTAAAATTGATAAATGACTTTATTAAAGTTTCAGGAATAAAGTAAATGTACAAAAATCGTTAACATTTCTATGCATCAACAATATCCAGGCTGAGACTGAAATCAAGAACATAATCTCGCTTAAAATAGGCACAAAGAAAATGAAGTGCCAGAAATACAGCTAACCAAGGACATGAAAGATCTACAAAACCCTCCTGAAAAAAATCAGAGATGACACAAATGCATTGAAAAACATGTGATGCTTATGGATTTGAAGAATCAATATCAGAAAAATGGCCATACTGCCCAAAGCAACTTACAAATTCTGTGGCATTTCTATCAAACTACCAATGTCATTTTTACAGAAGTAGAAAAACTCTATTTTAAACTTTATATGTAATAAAAGAGAACCCAAATAGCCAAAGCAATCCTAAGCAAAAGGAACAAAGCTAAAGACATCACAACACCCTTCAAACTATACTATAAAGTCATAGTAACAAAAACACCTTATTATTGATACAAAACAGCCACATAGACCAATGAAACAGAATAGAAAACTCAGAAATAAAGCCACACTTCTACAACCATCTGGTCTTCTAGAAGGCTCACAAAACCAACAAATGGGGAAACAATTATATAATTAATAGATGGTGTTGGGATACCTGGCTAGCCACATGGAAAGTATTGAATCTGGAGTGTAACCTTCCATCATATGTAAAAATTTACTCATATGGAGCTTTTGCACAGTAAAATAAACTATCAATAGAGAAAACTGATAAAGTAAAGAATGGGATAAAATATTCACAAACTATGCATCTGACAAAGGCCTAATATCCAGAATCTATGGGAAACTAAAACAAATCATCAAGCAAAAAAACCAAATAACACCATTTTAAAAATGGGCAAAGAACATGAGCAGACACTTCTCAAAAGAAGACATACAAGTGATCAACAAACGTATAAAAAATTGCTCATCATGACTATTCACCACAGAAATGCAAATTAAAAGCACAATGACCAAATCATACCAATCAGAATAGCTATTGTTTTGTTTGGTTTGGTTTGGTTTTTGAGACCGGGTCTTGCTCTGTCACCCAGGCTGGAGTGCAGTGGTGCAATTGCAGCTATTCTTATGGTTATTCTTAAAATGTCAAAAAAAAAAAAAAGGGATGCTGGTGAGGTTGTGATGAAAAGGAAATATTTATGCACTATTGGTGGGAATGTAAAGTAGTCCAGACACTGTGGAAAGTAGCCTGGAAATTTCTCAAAGATACTCCAGCATCCCATTTTCAGGTTTATACCCACAAGAAAATAAATCATTCTACCCAAAAGACACATGCACTTATATGTTCTTTGCTGATCTCCCCAGAAGAGCAAAGACATGAAATAAACCCAGGTGCACATCAATGGTAGATTGGATAAAGAAAATATGGCACGTGTATATTGTATTTGGGCATTCTCGCACTGCTAGAAACACCTGAGATTTGGTAATTTATAAGAAAAGAGTTTTAATTGGCTCACAGTTATGCAAGCGGTACATATATGGTGAAAGCACCTGCTCAGCTTGTGGAGAGGCCTTAGGGAGCTTTTACTCATGGTGGAAGGAGAAGCTGGAGGAGGCACTTTACGTGGCAAAAGCAGGTACAAGACCAAGCATGGGAGTGGAATTGCCACACTTGACAACAACCACATCTTATGAGAACTCACTGTCAGAGTAAGAACAACACCAAGCCACAAGGGATTCAACCCCATAATCCTCCCATGAGGCCCCATCTCCAACATTGGGCATTACATTTCTACATGAGACTTGGGTGAAGAAAAATATCCAAGCTGTATCATACACCATGGAATACTATCCAGCCACTGCAAAGAATGAAATAATGTCTTTTGCAGCAATGGGATGAAGCTGGAGTCCATAATCCTAAGGAAATTAACACAGGAACAGACAGCCAAATACTGCATGTTCTCACTTATAAGTAGGCGCTAACACTGAACACACATGGACATAAATACATCAACAATAGATATTGTGGAGTACTAGAGGGTGGAGGAGGAGTGTGTTAAATACCTGTTGAATACTATGCTTACTCTCTTGATGAAGTCTGTACTCTAAACCTGTGCATAATGAAATATTCGCATATAACAAATCTTCATATATACCACATTTATCCTAAATAAAAGTTGAAGAAAAAAACAAAATAAAATACAACTATCAAATTTAAACTATGCTACACAAAGTAAAAAAACTTTGAATATTGAATAAAATCAATTTTTAAAGATGAATCAAAAATTATTTCAAAATGCAGAGTTAAAAAGGCACAAGAAAAGAGAAAAGGCTATGAAAGGATATAGAATATAGACCACCACTTAAGTTAGCATAAAGAATATTTAAAGTTACAGAGAAGTGAGAGATTAATTCAAACTTAGAACTCTAGAATTCGAAGTTATGACAAGAAAATAAATTTTTAAAATATTTCAGGTTTTATTACAGTAAGTTTATTCTTTTATTATTTTTTTAAAAATTGTAGGTACATGGTAGGTGCGTATATTTATGGGGTACATGAGGGGTATTGATACAGGCAGGCAATATGAAATAACTACATTTTGGAGAACCAGGTATTCATCCCCTCAAGGATTTATCTTTTGAGTTACAAACAACCCAATAATGCTCTTGAAGTGATTTAAAAATATACAATTAAGTTATTGTTGACTATATTCACCCTATTGTGCTATCATATAGTTGGTTTCATTCATTCTTTCTTCTTCTTTTTTTTTTTTTTTTTGTACACATTACCAATCCCTGCCTTCCACCCAACCCCTCATTACTCTTATCAACCTCTGGTATCCATCCTTCTGCTCTCTATTTCCATGAGTTTGTTTTGATTTTTAGATTCCACAAATGAAAGAGAACATATGAAGTTTGTCTTTCTGTGCCTAACATTTCACTTAATGACCTCCAGTTCCATTCATATTGCTGCAAATGACTGGATCTCATTCATTTTTATAGCTGGATAGTACTCCGTTGTGTATACATATCACATTTTCTTTATCCATTCATCTGTTGACAGACACTTAGGTTGCTTTCAAAGCTTGAATATTGTAAATAGTGCTGCAACAAACATAAAAGTGCAGCTATCTCTTTGATATACTAATACCCTTTTTGTTGGGTATATACCCAGCACTGAGGTTGGTGGGTCATGTGGTAGCTCAATTTTTAGTTTCTTGAGGAACCTCAAAATTGTTCTCCATAGTGGCTGTGCCAACTTACATTTCTCCCAACAGTGTACAAGTGTTCCCTTTTCTCCACATCCTCATCAGCATTTGTTATTGCCAATGTTTTGTACATAAGCTATTTTAACTGAGGTGAGATGATATCTCATTATAGTTTTGATTGTAGTTTTGATTTTCATTTATCTCATGACAATGATGTTAAACACCTTTTCATATGCCTTTTTTCCATTGGTATATCTCCTTTGAGAAATGCCTATTCAAATATTTTACCCATTTTATGATCAGATTATTAATTTTTATAAATATCTATAGGATTGTTTAACCTTCTTATATATTCTGGTGATGAATTCCTTGTCAGATTGGTAGGTTACAAATATTTTATCTTATTCTGTGGGTTGTCTCTGCCATTGTTTATTGTATCTTTTGCTGTGCAGAAGGTTTCTAACTTGATGTGATCCCATTTGTTCATGTTTGCATTGTTTGCCTGTGCATGTGCAATATTTTTCAAGGGATCTTTGCCCAGACCAATTTCCCGGGAATTTTCCCCAATGTTTTCTTGTTGTAGTTTTGTCACCAGAGGTTGCAGATTTAAGTCTTCAATTCATTTTGATTTAATTTTTGTATATGGTGAGAGATAGGGATCTAGTTTCATTCTTCTGCCTATGGATATCGAGTTTTCCTAGCACCATTTATGGACGCCTCTGTCCACTCCCCCTATGAATGCTTCTGGCAACTGTCAAAAATGAGTTCGCTGTGAGTACGTGGATTTGATTCTGGATTCTCTATTTTGCTCTTTTGGTCTGTGTGTTTATTTTTATGTCAGTACCATGCTGTTTTGGTTACTGTAGATATGTAGTGTAAGTTGAATTCAGGTAATGTGAGTCCTCCAGTTTAGTTCATATACATTTTAAGATTTTTTTTTCTACTGGTATTTTGATAGAGGTTTTATTGAATCTGTAGATTGCTTCGAGTAGTATGGTCATTTTAACAATATTGACTCTTCCAATCCATGAACATAGATTTCCTTTTATTTTCTGGAACCCTCCTCAATTTCTTTTACCAGCATTTTATATTATAGAGATCTCTCACTTCTTTGGTAAATTCCTAGGTATTCAATTTTAAGTATGCCTATTTTAAATGGGATTACTTTTATTATTTATTTTTCCTGCTATTTGCTGTTGGTATATGGAGATGCTACTGATTTTTGGATGTTGATTTTGCATACTGCAAATTTACTGAATTTGTCGATCAGTTCTAATAGTTTTCTTGTGAAGTCTTCAGGCTTTTCCAAACATAAAATTATATACTCTGCAAACAAGGATAATTTGACTTATTCTTTTCTAATTTTGATGTTCGTTATATCTTTCTATTGTCTGATTGCTCTAACTAGAACTTCCAAGACTATAAAAACCTAGGCAATACCATTCAGGACATAGGCATAGGCAAAGACTTTTTGTCCAAAACAGCAAAAGCAATGGCAACAAAAACTGAAACTGAAAAATGGGATCTAATTAAACTAAAGAACTTCTGCACAGCAAAAGAAACTCTCATCAGAGTGAAGAGGCAACCTACAGAATGGGAGAAAATTTTGGCAATCTATCCTTCTGACGAAGGGCTAATATCCAAAATCTATAAGGAACTAAAACAAATTTACAAGACAAAACAAACAACCCCATCAAAAAGTGGGCAAAGGATATGAACAGACACTTTTCAAAAGAAGACATTTATGTGGTCAACAAACATATGAAAAAAAGCTCATCATCACTGGTCATTAGGGAAATGCAAATTAAAACAACAATGAGATATTATCTCATACCAATTAGAATGGTGATCATTAAAAAGTGAGGAAACAACAGATACTGGAGAGGATGCGGAGAAACACGTATGCTCTAACACTGTTGGTGGGAGTGTAAATTAGTTCAACCACTGTGGAAGACAGTATGGCAATTCCTCAAGGATCTGGAACCAGAAATACCATTTGACCCAGCAATCACATTACTGGGTATGTGTCCAAAGGATTATAAATCATTCTACTTTAGAGACACATGCACATGTATGCTTATTGTGGCACTCTTCACAGCAGCAAAGACTTAGAACCAACCCAAATGTCCATCAATGACAGACTGAATAAAGAAAATGTGGCAAATATACACCATGGAATACTATGCAGTCATAAAAAAGGATGGTTCATGTCTTTTGCAGGGACATGGATTAAGCTGTGTTTTATCTTGCTCTCCTCATTTCCAAATTGTAAATATAAATAACCAATGTTTATATTCAATCAATTTTACCTTCACATTGAATAGAAACTACATATTCCATCAGTATAAATAAATAATGATTTCAAGTCATTTTAGGGCTTCTTTCATGACTTCTACTGTATCTTCTATTGGTGTTTTCATGATTGCTTCATTTTTGCCTAACTCCTCTGTAAACGTTCATTCATTGTAACCCTTTTTTTTAATTATACTTTTTGTAGTTGTTGTTAAAAATATATAGATGGAATTTTCCTGTTAAAACCAGTCTAATAATACAAGAAATTAATCCGTTTATGTTCAAAGCTATCACTGAGCTTTTATACCACTTTAAAAATCTTCTTTTATTATGATAATTATTTTATATGACATGAAGCATAAAAATTTGTTTCTTTATTCTAACAACATATTATGCATATATGTATTTGTGTGTATATATATATTTACACACATATATATTTATACACATATTTGTGTAAGTATGCATGTGTGTGTTATTCTCCCAATGGACAACCTAATATTTTAAAAATATGATGATATTTATTGTTTTATATTTCAAAGTAAAAAATGAGTCCTTATAATTTTTCAATTCATAGTTGTTCATTTCTATAATCTAGAATTCTAGACTCAAGTAATTTATTTTCATTCCACTACAATGCATTCATTTCGTGTTTTAGTTTTTGAAAAAAAAATAAAATACATGTTTATTTTACAAAAATATGTATATATGAAGTTTATTATAGGGCAGATGCAGAGAAAGATGGCAGAATTGAAAGCTCCATGAATTGCCTTCCCCCATAAGAACGCCAAGTTAAAAACTATCTGCACAGAAAAAATCAACTTCATGAAATCCAAAATCAGGTGAGCACTCACAGTACCTGGTTTTAGCTTCATATTACTGAAAAAGGCACTGAAGAGATAGAAGAAACAGTACTGAATCACCAACACCACCATCCAACAAACAATAATTTGAGTTTTTGAAAAGTTAAAGAAAACTGACAAATCTTTAGCCAGACTAAGAAAAAATAGACAACATCCAAATAATAAAACTGGAATTGAAAAAGGAAAAAACACAATTGATACTGCAGAAATTCAAATGATCATTCATGGGTATGAGGAACTATATGCCAATAAACTAAAAGATCTAGAAGAAATGGACAAATTCCTAGATACATAAAAACTACCAGATTGAACCAGGAAGAAATCCAAAACTTGAACAA
The DNA here is from genome assembly GCF_049350105.2 of Macaca mulatta. Classification (NCBI taxonomy): domain Eukaryota; kingdom Metazoa; phylum Chordata; class Mammalia; order Primates; family Cercopithecidae; genus Macaca; species Macaca mulatta. The sequence continues at coordinate 86,052,731 of NC_133426.1, forward strand.
ATCAATAAAATATAAGCCATAATAAAAAGCATCCTAGAAAAGCCTGGGCCCTGAAAACGTCATGGCTGAATGTTACCAAACTTTAAAAGAGGAACTAATAACAATTCTACAGAAAGTATTCCGAGAATAAAGCATGGGATATTTCCAAAGTAATTCTATGAGGACAGTATTGCCTTGATACCAAAACCAGACAAAGATACATCACAAATAGAAAACTACAAGTCAATACCTTTTATCGATATTGATGCAATTACCCTCAAAAAAAGACTAGAAAACCTAATTCAACAATACATTAGAAACATCATTTATCATGTGTTGGGGTCTGCTTGTTTCCTAAACAAAGGAATGAACACACAAGACAACACAAGACAAGACAAACATGGCGGCCGCCTCGAATGGCATGCTCTGCTTTATTTTATACAGTCGTTTGTGGAATGTTGCCAAGTCACAAGACACATTGTTGTTTTTCTGACCTTTCCCTGACTTTCTGGATTTTCAAGATGTTTACACATAAACAAGCCCCCAGGGTCTGCTGTTAGCAACTGGCTCCTTTGTCCTCCCTGTTTGCAGGGAAGGAATGCCCTGCTTCATTTGCAAGAGCAGGACTTATCAGGAACACTTCGTTTGCAAGCACGTAGTCATCTGCATTTCCCCTTTCCTTATTTACAAGTTTGAATTTCTTTTGAAACCATCATTACATGTTGGGCTCGCTGGGATTTGGTGTTTGCCCATTGGTACCGTCTCCAGCAGACTGTGAAAATGACAAGGCAAGAACAACAATCAATACATTACTAGAAACAGAGGTCAGCAAAGTTTTTACAGGGCTCATAGGGTTCAAAGATGTCAAACTTTGTGCAATACCAGTCATCAAATCTGCACCAGTCAGCAACGGTAACTGATTGTGAAATGTTTCAAAAATGTTCTGTGTTAATTCTTGTATTTCTAGGTAAAGATTATTATGACCAATTGAAACTCTCTTTATCTCAGTCCAATTATGTACAGTGCTGTTAAAAGGAACAGGAGTAATACAAAATTGAGTGGTGTTCCAATCACATTTCAACAAACCTCGGGTATTCAACACTGTTAGCTGATCTCCCAACCAAGAAACCACTTGCTCCAGATTATCCACTCGTTCAGTCAAATGAGCATCTATGTCTCGTTGCTGCTGCCACAACAAATGTGATTGTTCATGCCACTGATGCACAAATTCTGCATTTTGTATACTCTGGTGTAGAGCTAATACAGCAACAGCGGCGGTGGAAGCAATTGCTACAAGTCCTACCACCAGGGTCACGGTGATTCCAACCATCCTCCGACTGCGGTGGACAAGATCTTGCATAACCTTGTAAATTTGAGTAACCCCAGCAGATTCACTCCAAGTACATGTTAAGTTTACAGGTAGCCAGGTTTCTTTTCTGGTTCTTAGTATATATAAATCGGAATGAGACTCATTCCAATTATTATTCCACCAAGTAGTATTTATACAACTTAAGAATGTACAATTGTTTGTACAGTTAAGTTAACTACCCCTGTATTATTATCTCATTTAAACATTCCTGTTAACAACAAGTAAGGCTTTCTTACACATGCAATAACATATCTAGAACTATTTCAATGCAAAGATATATGGAAAGGGTTAGCAATATTAGTAAGATTTAAGGGCATGTTTCCCTTGAAAGTGAACATTGATTTACCAGCAGCTAGCAACTTCCAAATATGACCTTGTATTTGTGAGGTATTAGCCAAATGTGGCATACGGGGTGATAGACCCCCATCATGCCAAAATAATAGTTTCATTGCCATCTGCAGAAATGCTGTGATTACCTTTATGCCAACGCAGGTTGACATGGCTGAATTTAGTCTGAAAATCTCCATGTACACTCCAATCTGTAACAAGGTATTTACGACTCTTCCCTTTTACTTCTAACAACAATAGTGGCCCACTACCTCTACATCTAGTCCACTCTAGTTGGGAAACACCTCCGGACACATCAGAGATGGGGCATAAAGATAATGTACTTGGCAGAGTTTCATTAAGTACCGCAGTATGATTATACTTAAAACTTTGAGCCACAATAATCATAGTAAAGGCAGAGATATGACTATGGTTATAGCGAACAGCCCAAGCCTCATGATAAAGATGAAGACAATGTGGACTACCCCCAAGACATATAGGTAACCCTTCAACCCCAAATTGATATGAACTATTTACTGTGCCAGTGTCTAATTCAGGATCCTGGTTTTAAAAAGGCAATGACATCCAAGCAGTATCATTAGTAAGTACTGGGACTTTTCTGTCTCCCCAGGCCACACCTTGATATAAGGGTGGAAAAGGAATATAAGCCCAATATGTAAATTCTCCAGCCATTGCCTGACAATTTACTATGGCCAGCATAGCCAGGAATAAAGTCAGTGGGGTTTTGGGCTGCCCAGCTTGTTGAACAACCCCTTCAGCTTTCTGAGTAAGCTTTTTTAGTTGACCCCGTGTCGGGGGCTCCGCACGTCGAGTCCCGAAGGTGAGTGTTCTCTGAGCGCTCAGATTCAGCTCCTGAAATTCCTTGAGGAACTCTTCGGATCGGCTCCTCTTCACCATGGCACTGTTTCAACCATCGAGATGGAAACCACTCGTCTCCGGCAACTGTACGGACAAGAGCATAGCCTCGGCCCCATTGTAAAACTTTGTCTTTTAAATATTGCCCTTGTAATGAAGGATAATACACCCACAGATTACTGTTTTGCAGCTTTTCTAAAGGCTGTTGAAAATGTTTCACCACTGCAGACTGCTGTAATTGGCGCCAATGGTTGAGAAAATTTAAAGTAAAAAGGGCTTTCAGAATTTGATGTTTTGGGGAATCTCGCCCATCTCCCCCTTTTAGTTTTAAAAGTTGTAATTTTAAGGTAGCATTGGCTTTTTCAATAATTGTTTGGCTTTGACTGTTAAATGGAACGCCAGTGGAATGATGAATACGGTATAAAGAGAGGAAGGCAGCCAATTTGCGAGAGCAATAAACAGGGGCATTATCAGTTTTTAATTCAGCAGGGACTCCCATAACTGCAAAGCAAGTAAGTAAATGGGTAATAACAGAGTCAGCCTTTTCAGTGGGTAATGACATAGCCCACTGGAAATGTGACCATGTATCAATAGTATGATGAACATATTTTAAACGACCAAAGGAAGGAACATAAGTTACATCCATTTGCCAAATGTGATTTTGTTGAATGCCTCGAGGATTAATACCTGGACTTTAAAAAGGTGCAATAATAGGAGCACAAGATGGGCAGGCTCTGTCAATAGCTCGGGCTTGACGGTGTGTTATAGAAAATCGCCGTTGTAATCCTAAACTATTAGTATGATGTAGTTGGTGCTCATCCTGAGCCCATTGGACACTGCCAATAAGTAAAGAAGCAATCTGACTATTGCCAAAAGATAAAGGTCCTGGCAAAGCTGAATGAGAACGAATATGAGTGATAAAAAGAGGGGCAGTGCGGGAAGTAAGAGTTACAAATAATAAAGAAAATAATTTTTGTAAAGGAGTTTGAGGAAATAATGGTAAAGAAGTCTGAGAAATATATTTAGTTACATATACAGCATATTGGGAATCACTAACTATATTACAAGGGGTTTGAGGCCAGTCTTGTAGAACCATAAGAATGGCAAAAAGTTCTCCTTGTTGTACTGATTCAAATGGGTAGTGAGAAATTTTGAATTATCTGATGTCCAGTATCCAGCTTTTCCACTGCTGGAAGCATCAATAAAAAAGGTAGGACCTTTAACCGGAGTGTAAGAGATAGGATTATATAGCAATAAAGAATATTGTTGCAGAAAAACAAATAATTTATTACTAGGATAATGCTGAGAAAAAGAACCAGTATACTCAGCGCAAGCCACTTGCCAACCCTCGTGAATTTCCAACAGAGATTCAATGTATTGATTAGATAATCGGGTAATAATTTTTATAGGGTCAGCATCAAGCAACTGACGAGCTCGATTTCATCCTTTAATAATTAATTCAGCCAATTTATCAATATATAGGTGAATTTTCTTAATGGCTTTATTAGCCAAAAACAGCCACTCCAGAATATTATTATCTTGGTGTAAAATGGCTGTTGGCGAATGGGGACTATGAAAAAGACACAACAAAAGTGGAAGATTGGGTGCAATGTAATCAAGGTGAGCTGCACTAATTCTATTTTCTACAAATGACAATTCTTCTTCTGCTACAGGGGATAAAGTCCCCATAGGTTGAATACAAGTATTTACAGCTCTAAGATCAGTTAATAAGTGCCATTTTCCTTTTTTTTTTTTTTTTTTTTTTTTTTTTTTTGACGAGACAAACACAGGGGAATTCCATGCAGAAGTACTTGGTTCAATATGCCCCTTGGCCAATTGTTTCTTAACTAAATTATTTAAAGCCTTAAGTTTTTCTTTAGATAATGTCCACTGTTCCACCCAAACGGGAGTTGTAGTTTTCCACTTCAATTGTAAAGTTTGAGGCTTGTGAACAGTGGCTAAGAGTTTAAAGGATTGTAGCCCATTTTGAACATCATATTTTGGGCAGCTGAAGAAATATGAGGAATGCTTAAAAAGGCACCAAATTGTTGTAAAAGATCACGGCCCCAAAGGTTAATATTAATGGGAACAATATAAAAGAACACTTTTCCTTGTTGTCCTTCAGGTCCTACACAGCTCAGGAGCTCAACACTTTGGTAGACTATAGAAGCAGTACCTAGGCCGGATAGAGTAAACGATACTTGTTTCTTTTTCCAATGATCAGGCCATTGAGCCAAACATATAATAGATACATCCACTCCTTTGTCGACTAATCCCTCAAAAAGTATCCCATTAATTTGCAATGAACATAAACGTTTTTGATCAGAAACTAAAGTTTCCCAGAAAACAGTTTTCCCAGTACTATCGAAACCTCCTTTATGAGACACATCTCTAGATAAGAAAGGGAAAAAAGGCAATAAAAGCAATTGTGCAATACGTTCCCCTGCCTCTAGGTGCATAAATTGTGAGATTTGTACCATAATAAGGATTTCATCAGTAAAATCAGGATCAATAATTCCTGGGACCACCATTAACCCCTGCATAGCGCTGCTGCTTCGACCTAATAAAAGTCCTACATGTCCCTTTGGCAAAGGACCACACAGTCCGGTAGCCAACTTATATATTCCTCCATTAGCAGGTAAAGTATAAGGTTGGACAATAGCTAGGTCAGCAGTGGCACTCTACTTAGTGGCAGCATAAAGCTGAGAAACTGGGGTAGGGTAAGATGTCTTTAAGGAGGACTCGAGGTCATTCCTGGATGTTGTAAGCCACTGCTCACTGGGTACTGGGGTAGGCCTGCATTGTAGTTGTTGGGGCCCCAAGCCTACAGGCCCTGGTTCCCATTTCCCGGGAGGGGTGACAATAAATTTCCACTCATCACTTTTTGAACAGCATTCATTCTTCCAATGTCGACCCTTGCCACATCGTTCACACATATCAGATGGTAACCTTTTTTCTTTTAGAGCAGAAGAGCCTAATTTTTTCAGCATTCCTTTTTAAAATGACCAGGTTTCCCACATTGATAGCATATACCTTGTTTAGAATTGCCTTTTAAAACCTTAGAAAGTGCCCCAGCAAACAATTGAGCATTGTAAATAGCTCCTCCAACACTTGCACAAGCCTGAATGTATTCACCTAAATCAACTCCACTAGCTTTTAGAGGATGCAGCAATTTTTGGCACTCGGGATTAGCACTCTCCAAAGCCAGAGTATCCAAAAGAATTTCAGCAGCAGGACCTGAACCTACAGTCTTTAATACAGCATCTTGAAGATGGGCTACAAAATCTGGATACAGCTCAGTGGCTCCTGGTAGGATCTTTACAAAAGATAAAGAAGTTTTACCCGCTATTTCAACCTTAGTCCATACTTTTATAAACAAGGCTTTAATCTGAGTGAGAGCAATATCGTCTAGGCCTGCCTGAGCATTAAGAGTGGTGTATTGTCCTGAACCCATAAGCTGCTCTTCAGTAGGTCCTGGGGGATTTTGGGTAGCATTTTTTCTAGCTTGTACTCTTGCTTCCTCCCACCACCAACTTTTTAATTGAAGCCATTGCGAACGATCAAGGACAGCCTGTCCCAATGTTTCCCAGTCAATAGGAATCATCATATGTTCTGAAGAGAAGGAATCGAGAAGGCCAAGAACAAACGGTGACTGAGGTCCATAATTAGAAACTGCAGCTTTCATTTCTTTCAAAAATTTAAATTGTAGGGCTGTAAAAGTCACAATTCTGGCCACTGTTTGGGAACTGAGCATTGGGGCCAAAAGCAGCCTGTGTTATTGGGAATAAATCTAATTCCTCTATATCATCCTTTTCCTTCGATTCCTTCTTTTCTCCTACAGGAGGAAGAGGCACAGAGAAAACCTGACCTGACATAGGAGAAACAGGAGCAGCAGTACCTTGCAATTTTAACAACTGTTGTAACATCTCTAAAATATGCTGTAAATCAGAATTTCCTTCAGATGAAGGAGGCATTAGCTCCTTTTCCAATTCCTTGTCCTCAACAACTGGGGCGTAAATATGTTTCTCTCTAGGATCAGTCCTCTCTAAAGCTTCAGATGCCTCACCTCCTGTGGCAGTATCGCCACGCTCTGAGTCAGTTTCAAATAACTCTAATGCCTGAGTAATGGAACTACACAAAGTCCACAAAGTCAGAGGCATCGTTTGCCCTCACTGATGAGCTCGACGCAGGACTTTAACCATTGGTAACCATTCCTTTTGATTTAAATGCACTTTGGTTTGATACTGAAACCAATAACAATGTTGTTCAACATGGGCAGACAATCGCTTCAAAGTCTTATGTTCCTTGACTAACTTCTACTCCTATAGACATCAACAGTCCCTGGAGTAACCGCAAATATTCAGAGGCCAGAGAGGTGGAATTCCCCATAATTTTCCCATGGGTCCCCCTTTCTTTATTTACCTGCCCGGGGTGTTCCCCCTCCGGTTCCTTGCTCTTGTGGAGCCACGGACCTTGCTCGCTGTGCCAGATGTTGGGGTCCGCGTGTTTCCTAAACAGAGGAACGAACACACAAGATAACACAAGACAAGACAAACATGGCGGCCACCTCAAATGGCGCACTGTGCTTTATTTTATAAAGTCGTTTGTGGAATGTTGCCAAGTCACAAGACATATTGTTGTTTTTCTGACCTTTCCCTGACTTTCTGGATTTTCAAGATGTTTACACATAAACAAGCCCCCAGGGTCTGCTGTTAGCAGCTGGCTCCTTTGTCCTCCCTGTTTGCAGGGAAGGAATGCCCTGCTTCGTTTGCAAGAGCAGGACTTATCGGGAATGCCCTGCTTCGTTTGCAAGAGCAGGACTTATCGGGAACACCTTGTTTGCGAGCACATAGTCCTCTACAATCATGAGCAAGAGAGATTTATTCCTGAGATGCAAAGATAGTTGAACATATACAAATAAATTAACATGATACCCCATATCAAAAGAATTAAGGACAAAACCATATGATCATTTGAATTGATGCTGAGAAATTATTTGATAAAATTCAATACCCCTTCATTAAAAAAACCCTAAAAAAACTGGTGGTTATAGAAGAAACATACCTCAACATAATAAAAGCCATATATGTAGTTTCTATTCGATGTGAATGTAAAATTGATTGAATATAAGCATTGGTTATTTATATTTAAAATATTGGAAATGAGGAGAACAAGATAAAATACATTTTTAATGGAATACTTTCAGTCTTTTTATATTTAACAGATCCAGAAGACAATATATGAATAATATAATCAATACTGTAAACTTAAGTAATGTAGATAAGGTATATTGGTTAAAGTACATGTCATTATACTATACAAAACCCCAAAGAACAGTAGCTAAAATAATATATTTTTCATTCCATGTAGCAACATGAAGTTCATAAGCAGTGCAGAGCAGGAACAAGTTTGTTTTGTATAAATATCCAGGTATTTCTCTTCTAACTTGTTTCTCTGCTTGATTGAAGCTAGCTCATCATGACTACATTTGCACATTTTATTACAGAGGAGAGGACCAAGAGAAATTGTAGTAGAAGTAGTTTTCTGTGTAAAATATAAGATCAAGGATTTACACATATCACTTGTTCTAGCCTATTTGCCAGAACTAAGTCAGATGCCCACAACTGTAAGGAATGGTGGAAAAGTCGGAAGATGTGCAACCTAGCTAAACTAGGGTGGAGGTGGGAGTAGAGGTTGCCAGTAGGTTCAAAGGAAAATAATACTTCAAGAGAACTGGAAGTCTCTACCACTGAGTGCTTCTCATTTATGCAACCACTTTATGGCATCTGCATAGGAAATTTTGACAGTTTTTACCAAGTGCCACTAAGACACATACATATCATAAATATCCAGAAAACATTGAAAAATCATAAACACATACAATTAACAGTGACATACAATCTGGTGCCAAATTTTGAAGTGAAAGTCGTTGTTTCCCTAAGTGTACTATAAAACACTCTTCTAGGAGATATTAATATGAATTCTGAGAGAAAAATTGTTCTGTACTCAAAAGAGTTTGGATAATGTAAGTTTTAACCGATTTAAACAGGTTTATTTGCTTTAGAGCTCCTCACGGTCTTTGCTATACTTACATGTATTATGATTCTGCAAGTTGCAGGGAATATCATATACAGTAATTTTCAAACATATTTGACTATACAATTATTTCTATGTCACTGCTATCAACATTTTTCCAAAATAATGTCTCTTCCAAATTAAAAAAAAAAAGTGCTATAAAACAAATGGAACTAATTAAAAAAATATAGTCATCTGAGCTTTATGTGTTTTGGCTAAAAAATGTAGGAAGATGCTTTTTGAAAATTTTATTTTTTCTTACTCAAAGCAATGGGTCTGGACTTCCCCACCAAATAGACAGTTATTTCTGTGTTGCAGACATATAGTTTTATTTGTGGTGGCTAGAGTGCTATTTTACTCATTAAAATCTCATTCTTTGTACAAATCTTTCAGATATAATGACTTTAAAAAGCAGAGAAACAAGCACCAGTGAATTAAGTATACTAATAGATGGGGATTGAAGATAAAGAAGGAGCACAGTGATTGAATCCTGGAAAGTATATGTGTGTGTATATATATATACATATATAATGAATCAGAATGAATTATACTGTTTGTAGGAGTCACAGGAAGACAATAAAAGCAATGCGGAGTATACCACACTTACCTTGTCTTTTTACCACACTGGAACATGACCTATGAGATAAAGCAAAGACCTTTGTAGTGTACCCCTTGATCCTAAGATCCCTTTGCTTCCTAACTCTCTTCTTCCTGACTAATAGTGTAAACACATTTAGTTTCATGGGTAGAGAAATTTGACTCTTGTTAATAGCTTAGAGCGTAGAATTGATGTGTTTGGTGACTTTTTTCTGCATGTCATTTCTTTATTGATGCAATAGAGGCAGAATACCTAACTGTACCAAACTCTAAAAATGTTACAGACTTCAGATCTGAAAAAGAGAATCCTCCACCTCCAATACCTATGTGGGCCTCTTCTGTAAGTCTGTTTCTGTTTTGCTAGCATGTGTACCTGTAGGACTGAGGAGTGGCCAAGGAGAAGCATTAGTTGGGGTGACAAATGGAGCTAGGATATGAGTGTTTAGGTGGAGCTTCATGAAGCCTTTCACAATGTATAACAGAACTAGGGGTGGAAAAAGAAGGAAGACCTGCCAAATATGGAAAAACAGAGGACAGAAGCTAGCTCTCCCAGCAGTGGAACCCCAAGGCATGCTCTAAAGACAATTATAAACTCTAATCTGACTCTTCAATTCAACATAGAATTGTGTTCTTCCAGCTATGATAATATATCATAATTTAAAAGGTTTTAAGATTTATTTGTAAGTTTTAAATATTTATACATACAGATTATCAGCTTTCATTTGAACTCTTGCCAGAGACACTGCAAATGTTAAAGAAAGGTCTCAGGAGAATATTAGAAATCATATAAATTTCCTTTGAGCAAATGCATTTCTTAAAATATTAACATGTTATCTCAGTATAATTGCTATTAAAATAAACAAAATCTGGCATACAGAAATAACAGTGTGGGAGGAATTTACTTTGGATAGGTTGCACATACATTCTAAATAGATTACAAGATAGCTAAAACCTTAAGGATGGGAAGACACTCTTTATAGTTACAGAATGAAAAAAAAAACATTCTAGACAGAAGACATAAGTTTTACAAAAGTCTTCGGAAGACAGCATAGTCAAATTAAATCTCAAGATTAAAAAATTCACTCAAAACCACACAACTACATGGAAACTGACCAAGCTTCTCCTGAATGGCCTTTGGGTAAATAATGAAATTAAGGCAGAGAACAAGAAGTTATTTGAAACTAATGAGAATAAAGATACAACATAATATGATTTCTGGGACACAGCTAAAGCAGTGTTAAGAGGGATATTTATAGCACTAAATGCTCACATCAAAAAGCTAGAAAGATCTCAAGTTAACAAGCTAACATCACAACTAAAATAACAAGAAAATCAAAAGCAAGCAAACCCCAAACCTAGCATGAGACAAGAAATAATCAAGATCAGAGCTGACCTGATGGAGTCACAGACATAAACAAACAAACAAACAAACAAACAAAACCTTAAAAATCAATGAATCCGGGAGCTGTTTTCATTGAAAAAAACTAATAAAATAGATAGACTCCTAAATAGACTAATAAAGAAGTAAAAAGAGAAGATTCAAAAGAACACAATCAGAAATGATCAGAGAGATATCAATGCTGATGTCATAGAAATACATCAACTATCAGAGAATACTATAAACACCTCTATGCACATAAACTAGAAAATCTAGAAAAAAATGGATGAATTCCTGGACACATACACTCTCCCAAGATTGAAAGAGAAAGAAATGGAATCTCTGAATAGAACAGTAATGAGTTCTGAAATTGAGGCAGGAATAAGTAGCCTACCAACAAGTGTATTAAGATAAACAACTGAATTCTACCAGAGGCACAAAGATGGGCTGGTACCATTCCTACTCAAACTATTCCAATAAACTAAAAAAAGAGATAATCCTTTCTAACTCATTATATGAGGCCAGTATCATCCTGATACCAAAACCTAGCAGAGATATAACAAAAAGAAGAAAACTTCAGGCCAATATCCTTGATAAACATTGATACAAAAATCCTCAAGTAAATACTGGCAAAGTGAATTTAGCAGCACATTAAGAAGCATATCCACCAAAGTCAGTAAGTTTCATCCCTGGGGTGCAAGGTTGGTTCAACACATGCAAATCAATGAATGTGCTTTATTCATCATATTAACATAACTAGAGACCAAAACCACATAATTATCTCAATAGATGCAAAGAAAAAAACTTTTGATAAATTTCCACATCTCTTCATGTTAAAATCTCTCAGTAAACTAGGTATTGAAGAAACATACATACAAACAAAAGAGCCGTATATGACAAACCTGCAGCCAACATTATAGTGTACTGTCAAAAGCTGGAAGCATTCCCCTTGAAAACTGGCACAAGACAAGGATGCCCTCTGTTACCACTCCTATTCAACATAGTTTTGGAAGTTTTGGCCATGGCAATCAGGCAAGAGAAAGAAATAAATTGTATTCAAATAGGAAGAGAGAAAATCAAACTATCTTTGTTTGCAAATGACATGATCCTATATCTAGAAATCCCCATGGTCTCAGCTCCAAAGCTTCTTAAGCTGTTAAGTAACTTCAGAAAAGTCTCAAGATACAAAATCAATGCGAAAAAAAAAAAAAATGCTAGCATTTCTACACACCAACAACAGGCAAGCCAAGAGCCAAATCACTAATGAACTTCCAATCAAAAATGCCACAAAAGAATAAAATACCTAGGAATATAGCTAAAAAGGGAAGTGAAGGACCTCTTTAAGGAGAACTACAAACCACTGCTCAAAGAAATCAGAGAAGACACAAACAAATGGAAAAATATTCCATTTGTAATGTCAATATCAGAAAAATCAATATTGTTAAAAATCAACATTGCGAAAAATCAATATTGTTAAAATGGCCATGGCCGTACTGCCCAAAGCAATTTATACATTCAATGCTATTCTTATTAAACTACTATTGACATTCTTCACAGAATTAAAAAAAAAAAACTATTTAAAAATTCATGTAAAACCAAAAAAGTGCCCAAATAGCCAAGGAAATCCTAAGCAAAAAGAAGAAAGCTGGAGGGTTCATGCTACCCAACTTCAAATTATACTACAGGGCTACAGTAACCTAAACAGCCTGGCACTAGTACAAAAGCAGACACGTAGACCAGTGGAACAGAATAGAGAAAACAGAAACAAAACTGCACACCTACAACCATCTCATCATTGACAAACCTGACAAAAACAATCAATGACAACAAAATTCCCTATTTAATAAATGATGCTGGGAGAACAGGCTAGTCACATGCAGAACATAGAATCTGGACCCCTTCCTTAAACCATATACAAAAATCAACTCAAAATGGATTAAAGATTTAAATGTAAAATCTAAAACTATAAAAACTCTAGAAGAAAAGCTAGACAATAGCATTCAGGAGATAGGCATGGACAAATATTTCATGAGGAAGATGTCAAAAGCAATTGCATCAAAAGCAAAAATTGACAAATAGGATCTAATTAAACTAAAGAGGTTCTGCACAGCAAAAGAAAATATCAATAAAGTAAATGACCTATAGAATGAGAGAGAATTATTGCAGTCTATCTATCTGATGAAGTTCTAATATCCAGCATCTATAAGAAACTTAAACAAATTTACAAGAATAAAAAAAAAAACTTCATTAAAAGATGTGCAAAAAAATGAACAGACATTTCTTAAAAGAAGACATACATGCTACTGACAAACATATAGAAAAAAGCTGAATATCACTGATTATTATTAAAATGCCAATCAATACTACAATGAGATACCATCTCACACCTGTCAGAATGGCTATTTTTAAAAAGTCATAAAACTACAGATGTTGGCAAGGTTGTCGAAAAAAAGAAATGCTTCTACAATGTTGGTGGGATTGTAAATTAGTTCAACCATTGTGGAAGACAGTGTGGTGATTACTCAAAGACCTAGAGGCAGAAATACCATTTGACCCAGCAATCCCATTACTGATTATATACCCAAAGGAATAGAAATCATTATATTATAAAGACACATGCATGTGTATGTTCACTGCAACATTATTCACAATAGCAAAGTCATGGAATCTACCTAAATGCTCATCACTGAAAGACCAAATAAAGAAAATGGGGTATGTATACATCATGGCATACTTTGCAGCCATAAAGAAGAATGAAATCATGCCCCTTGCAGGCACATGGATGAATCTGTAGGCCATTATCCTTGGCAAACTAACACAGATACAGAAAACAAAACACCCTGTGTTCTCACTTATATGTGGAAGCTGAATGACGTGAACACATGGACACATGGTTGGGAGCAACACACACTGGGGCCTGTTGGAGGGTGGAGGATAGGAGAAGTGAGAACATGAGAAAGAATAGCTAATAAATGCTGGGCTTAATGCCTAGGGATGGAATGATCTTTGTAGCAAACCACTATGGTATACGTTTACCAATGTAACAAATCTACACATCTTGCACATGTACCCCTGACCTTAAAATTAAAGTTAGAAATAAAAAAAGAAATGATTTACACATTAAAATATACTATGCATTTTTAAATACCAGAAATTCAATACTTTTTTAAATTTGAGAATTGTTCAATATTTCTTTTATATATTAGGTTAATTTTCTAATCTAGACAATTGTTAGAATACTAAATATTTCCTTTATAATTTCTAATTTATTGCCATGGGTTTTCCATACTTTAATTTTGCAATTCTTCTTACTATTTTTAAAAAGTGGATACATAATATTTGTACATGTTTATGGAGTATATGTGATATTTGATACATACCTGCAATATATAATGATCAAATCAGTGTATACAGGATATTCATCACCTTGAAAATGCACCATTTATTTGTGTTGGAAATATTTCAAATACATTCTAGTTATTTGGAAAAATACAATATATTATTGTATATTAACTATAGTCATACCATTTATTATTAATTATTAACTATTAACCACAGTTAACTATTAACTATAGTCGCCCCACTGTGCTATCAAACACTAGAAATGCTTCCTTCTACCTAACTGTAAGTTTATCTCTCACTGCTGAGGTAATATTGCTTTTCTTATTACTAATTTTGTATAATTTTGTGTTCTCTCTCTTTTTAAAATTTATTTAGTGACTTATCTATTTTAATTATTTTAATAATAGTGATGGCTTTTTGTTTCAATCATTCTTCTGCTTTTGAAATCTCATTATTGCCTCATTCTCATGCTAAGAGAAAGGAGAGTGAATAAAAGCATTTGTATGTATATCTACAAATGATTACTATACAGAAATGAAAATTAATGAACTGTGTCCAGGGCCACTAAATGTAGCTCACAGCATTAATTTATCTTCAAAAAGATATATTAATTTATTAAATGTAACATTAAACTTAATTTTTTCATTTTTAATTTGTGTGGGAACATAGATGTATATATTTATCGGGTACATGAGATATTTTGATACAATCATGTAATGCACAAAAATCAGGTCAGGGAAAATGTAGTAACTATCACCTCAAGCATTTATCCTTTCTGTTACAAGCAATCCAAATACACTCTTAATTATTTTTAAATGTATAATTAAACTATCATTGACTACGGTCATACTGTTGTGCTATCAAATAATAGTTCTTATTTATTGCTTCTAACTACTTTTTGCAGCCATTAAGCATCCTTACTCCTTTTCCTCACTGCCTCTAGTAAAAATTATTCTACTTTCTGTCTAGATGAGTTCAATTATTTTAATTTTTACCTCCCACAAATAAGTGAGAACATGCAAAGTTTGTCTTCCTATGCCTGGCTTATTTTACTTAATGTAATGATCTCCAATTTAATCAATGTAGCTGCAAATTACTACATGACATTCTCTTTTATGGAAAAATAGTACTTCATTGTGTAGATGCACCACATTTTCTTTATACACTCATCTGTTGATGGACACTCAGGTTGCTATCAAATATTTGCTATTGTGAGTAGTGCTACAATAAACATGGCAGTGCAGATACCACTTCCATACACCAATTTAGTTTCTTTTGGATACATACCTAGCAGTGGTACTGCTGGATTATATGGTAACTAAATTTTTAGTATTTTGAGAAACTTCCTAAATGTTGTTCATAGTGGTTGTACCAATTTACAATCCCACTGATATGGTTTGGGCTATGTTCCCACCCAAATCCCATCTTGAAATGTAGCTCCCATAATCCCCGCAGGAGAATTATGTCATGGGAGCGAGCTGGTGGGAGGTAATTGAATCATGGGGGTGGGTTTTTCCTGTTCTATTCTTGTGATAGTAAATAAGTCCCACAAAGATTTGATGATTTTATAAAAGGCAGTTGCCCTGCATGTGCTCTCTTGCCTACCACCGTGTAAGATGTGCCTTTGCTCCTCCTTTGCCTTCTGCCATGATTGTGAGGCCTCTCCAGCCATGTGAAACCCGGGCTCCATAAAATCTATTTTTCTTTATAAATTACACAGTCTCGAGTATGTCTTTATTAGCAGTATGAGAACATACGAATACAGTAAATTGGTGCCAGCGGTACAGGAGATAAAAAGAAATTATTTAGACAGATAGTGAGGGCAAAAGAGTCCTCAGTAGAACTTCCCTTCTAACAAAAAACAGCTCAAGAAATCACTTCTTTTCTGACAAAGCACAGCCTGAAAAGATCAAGCAGCAAACATAGATAAGGAAGCTGGAAGTTTGCACAGGGGGATGCCAGCAGCAGCTAGAAAGAGCTACGTGGGGCCAGGCATGTCCATGATTGGGGTTCCACCTCCCATCTTTTTTAGCACATGCACAGTAAGAAATAAATAAGCGACATGGAGCTGCTACCCACCTGGATAATAAAAGATTGGGGTGGGGGCTGCCAGAGATTTATGCCCTATGCTGATGGCACACCTAGTCCTAACCAGTTTTTTTCACCCTATGTAGATCAGATACTGCCTTCCCACTATCTCCTCTATTTAAAAAAACCCTTGCATTTCACTGCGCATCAGTAACCAATTTTTCTGGGACCTCTCTCTGCAGCAGATAGCTATTATCTTTCTTTTGTCTATTACAATTCTGCTTTAAACCTCAACCTTTGTGTGTATTCATGTCCTTGATCTCCGTAGCCATGAGATCAAGAACCTCAGGTGTCACCCCAGAAAATCAGGCCACATTCCACATTACCAAGTAGTAGGATGCTGCTTTAAAGTTAACCCAAAAATGTGAAAGCTACTTTGGAACTAGGTAACAGGCAGAGGTTAGAACAGTTTGGGAGGATCAGAAACAGACAGGAAAATGTGGGAGAGTATGAAACTCCCTAGACTTGTTGAATGGCTTTGACCAAAATGCTGATAGCGATATAAACAATGAAATCCAGGCTGAGGTGAGTTCAGATGCAGATGAGGAACTTTCTGGGAACTGGAGCAAAGGTGACTCTTGTTATGCTTTAGCAAAGAGCCTGGTGGCATTTTGTCTCTGTCCTAGAGATCTGTGAAACTTTGAACTTGAGAGAGATGATTTAGGGTATCCAGAAAAAAAAATTCTAAATGGCAAAGAGTTCAAGAGGAAGCAGAGCATAAACGCAGGGAAAATTTGCAGCCTGACAATGCAATGGAAAAGAAAAACTCATCTTCTGGGGAGAAATTCAAGCTTACTGTAGAAATCTGCATAATTAACAAGGAGCCAAATGTTAATCACCAAGCCAACAAGGAAACTGTCTCCAGGAAATGTGG
Organism: Macaca mulatta; assembly: GCF_049350105.2. NCBI lineage: Eukaryota > Metazoa > Chordata > Mammalia > Primates > Cercopithecidae > Macaca > Macaca mulatta. The sequence continues at coordinate 86,069,636 of NC_133426.1, forward strand.
GAGACATTTGAGGCAGCCCCTCCCATCACAGGCCCTGAGGCCTAGGAGGAAAACTTGGTTTCATGGTCAGGCCCAGGGCCTCCCTGTTGTGTGTAGCATAGGGACTTGGCACCCTGCATCCCAGATGTTCCAGCTCTGGATAAAACGGACCAAGGTCTTGCTTGGACTATGGCTTCAGATGGTGCAAGTCCCAAGCCTCTCTGCCATTTAAAAGTCTTTTTTTTTTTAAAGAACTGTTTATTCAGATTTTTCGCTGAACATCAGATTATTAGAGTTTTTCTATGAAATTGTTTCTGCTCCTTATATACACTGGTTATTGATACCTTATTAAATCAATAGTTAGCAAATATTTTCTCCCATTCTCTGAGTTTTCTTTTCATTTTGTTTATTGTTTTCCTTGCTTTACATAAGCTTTTTAACTTCATGTGATCTCATTTATTCATTTTTGCTTCGGTTGCCTATGATTGTGGTGTATTCTTCAAGAAATATTTGCCCATTCCAACGTTTTGGAGAGTTTCACCAATGTTTTCTTTCAGAAATTGTATAGTCTGATATTCTAGATTTAAGTCCTTAATCATTTTTTTGTTTTCTCTGTGTATATTTATGTAGAGAGAGATCTAAATTTATTCTTCTGCATAGCTATAGATATAGATAGATAAATAGATCTCTTTTATATATACATATATATAAGATTTATCTATATAGATATAGATATATTTCCTCAATGCATGTTCTTGACATCTTAGTCGAAGATGAATACCCTGTAGGTGTGTGGATTACTTTCTGGGTTCTGTATTCTGTTTCATTGGACTATTTGTCTGTTTTTTATGCCAGTACCATGCCAATTTCATTACTATAATTCTGTAGTATAATTCAAAGTTATGTAGTATAATTTCACAAGTTTTGTAAATATTTCCCATGATAGCTTTGGCTATTCTAGGTCTTTTGTGGTTCCATATAATTTTTTGGATTTTTCTTTTTTTAGTTTCTGTGAAGAATGTCATTGGTATTTTGATAGGAACTTCATTGAATTTCTAGATTACTTTGTGCGGTATGGACATTTAACAATATTTATTCTTCCAATTTATAAATATGAAATACCTTTTCAAGTTTTGTGTCTTTTTCAATTATTTAATTAATGTATTATGGTTTGCATTCTAGAAATCTTTTACTTTTGTGATTAATTCCCATGTGTTTTATTTGTAGCTATTGTAAATGGGATTAATTTCTTTTTTTTTTTCAGATTGTTCACTGTTGGTGTATAAAAATTCTGCTAATATTTATGTTGATTTTGTATCTTTCACATTTTCTGAATTTGTTTATCCATTTGAATTGTTTTTTGATGGAGTCTTCAGACTTTTCCAAATATAAGGTTTTACCATCTGCTTTTCTTGGATATGATTCAGAAGAATTCTCTGGATTATCAGGCAAAAACTCTTGTTCTCTTCCCTTTCTTCCTTCGCTTTTTTCCAAACAAATGGAATCTCTCTCTCTCTCTCTCTCTCTCTCTCTCTGTGTGTGTGTGTGTGTGTGTGTGTGTGTGTGTGTATGTGTGTGTGTGCTGAGCCACCTGAAAGTGGGAGTGAGGTGATACAACAGCCCTGTGACCACCACTATTGAGATTGCCCTTATTCAGACCTGAAGGTAGCACATCACTGGGTCTTGCCCAAGGCTTACAGTAACCACTACCTGGCTATGGCCATGTTTACTCAAGGACCGATGACTCTATAGTCAGCAGGTGGCAAAGCCAGCCAGTCTTGTGTCCCTCTCTTCAGGGCAGCACATTCATCTAGGCTGCAGGCAGCTCCAAAGTTGCCATCCAGGATCCAGGAACAGAAGTCAAAAACCTTTGAAATCTACCCAGTGCCCTGTTTCTGCTGTGGCCAAGCTGGCACTCAAACTTCAAGACTAAGTCTTTCTCATTCATTTTTCCCTTTTTTACAGGCATAGAAGCCTCTTTCAATGGCTGCCACCACCAAAGACCCACGGTGAGTATTCCCTGGCTACTGCCAATATTCACTTAAGGCCCAAGGACTCGTTATTCAGCTTGTGGATAATGCTGCAGGCCTGGGATGCATTAGTCAGGGCGGTGCACACCCATCTGGAACAGGGCACATCCAGAAATGCCATCCAAGAGACAAGGCCTTGAATTGGGAACCCAAAGAGCCTGCTTAGTTCTCTACCACTGTGACAGAGCTGGTACCTGAAGTCAGCACCTTTGAGCATCTCACTCAAGGCCCACATAATTCTACTTGAGTATTCCTGCTGATACTTTAGAGCCCAAAGGCTCTTTATTCATGAAGTGATGAATCCTGCTAGGACTAGGTTCTTTCTCTCAAGGCAGCAGGTTTTCTTCTAGCCCAGGGTGTGTCTGGGTATATTGTTCAGGATGGATACCTGGAAAGTGGGCCTCACAGCTCTGCCTGGTGCCTTCTTCTTCTATGGCTGAGCTGGTATCCAAGATGCAGGACAAAATCCTCTTTACGTTTCTCTCTTCTTTCTTCAAGTTAAAGAAAAGTGTCACTTCTGTTGCTGCTAGCTGTTCTGCCTAGAGTCTGGGGAGGGTTGGCATAAACACTGCTTTAGCTTCCTTGGCTCTTGCCTTAATAAGTTATGTGTCCCCATCCCCACGTTGGCTGGCTCTGAGCCCAGCACACACTAAGACATGCCTAGGAATTGCAGTCCTTGTATCCTAGACTGCCTTTAAAGTTTACTCAGAGCCCCAGCGAGACTTAGCTCACAGTGGTGAGGTTTTCCAAAGCTCAATTTCTGACCACTGGGATGGACAATTTTCCTTCAGCTAGGGCTTGTCTTAGTGCTCCCTTTGTGTGTGCTTGTCAACTGAGTAATTATTTATATAATTATCTTGTGAGGTCAAGTTACTTTGTATTTTTAGACAACAGTTGAAAAACAACATATAGAAGATCTGATCTTTAAAAGTTCTTCTTCCAGCTTACATTTGTTTCAGCATGACCTTAATTTGTTTTCTGTATAATAAAAAATATTTTTGTGCTGTTACTTGTTTTCTTAATTATATAATATTGTATCAGAGTTATATTTGTCCTGTTGGAAATATATTAAAAACAGGTCTAGGGAAACGCAGCTGGTTAGAATGCAAAACCCTTTTACAACAGAGAAACGTTGCTATAGACCTGCATTTTGTGAGCCCATGGCCTTCACGCTAAATCCTGCACTTTTTTCTTAGTTAATCTCACTTGTACCTTGGCGACTATTATGCAGAATGATCCATACACTTAAAAATTTTCATTTAATTGCCATGGAAATTTGATAATTTTATCTTAAAAACGGGTTGAAGAAAACTCAGGAAGAACTCTGATTACTGACAACTGGAAAAAAAAATCTTGATTAAAGCACTTCCCCCATGAAAATAGGACCTCTTGAACTTTGGAAGAGCTGATTACTGAAGGCCATTCTTTGAGGAATGCATAACCGTACCTTAAATTTTTCAGAAATATTCAAGTGAAAAAGTGGAGACGTCAAAACAGACCTTTAACAGTGTAATTTAGTGAAACGTTGAAAACAGCTTATTTCAGTTCCTCTCTAAAATAAAGTGCCAAAATATGCAAACTACTTTTCAAAACTATGGTGGTTTGTAAGAAATGTCTGTTAGCTGTCATCACCAATAAAGCTTACCATGTGAAAAAAATTAACCTGGAGAATCACAGAAGATTCATTGTTCTCTTTTTAAGACGCATGGCATATATTAATCATTGGGAATCCAGTGGTTTTCTTTGCTCCACTTTTAATTATTAAAAACATATTAACTTTGAGAAATTTGCATGACTATTCATCATTACTACACATATCACTAAATTTAGCTTTAAAGGCCTTTCAACATTAACTTAGTATTATAAACTTGTTTTTCATATGACACAGAAAATATTTACCTATTGCAGTTTTTTGCTAAGGTCTTAGTTTTGAAATGACCAAATCAATTTTATTTTATTTTAAATGTCTTATCTTTGCTTTATAGGGCAATACAAATACAATAAATAAGCACCTGTAATGCCTGGCATCATTTTAGATGCTGGTGCCATGGGTTAAACCTGTGCTTGAAATATGTTTCTTAATTTCAGCATCTGACATGAGTGACAGGAAAATTTTCTGTCTCAATAACAACTATACAATTTTTCACCATTTTATTTCCAGAAAATTGGAAGCTCTACACTATTCTCATTAAAATTAATTAATAAATATATGTATTAACATTTTATACTATAAACATTTAGAGTGGACACTTTAATACTGTTTGAATATATTACAGTTGCTATTGACTCCAGATCCTCAATAAGTTGAAAGTATTGTTGTGTAAATCCAGTCTTGGTGGACAATTCAGGGATAGAAATGGCAGTAAAATCCATGGTTCGCTTTCACATTGCCAGTTGACATGAATTTCTAAAAGGTTTTGAAAATTATGTTGGAACATGCAACTAATAGTGTACACAATACCTCTAGAGCTAATTGAGCAATTATGTATTTGAACCAAGAATAATACCATTGGAGAAGCTAATTTAAGAAGACTCTAAGAGTATTTTTCTTTTACCCTGTGATATCAGAAACCATGTGCCTATCCAGGACAATAAAACAAAAGCTTAGATTCATAGAACCTTAAACTTGGAAGGGATCCTAGAAGTGGAACCCATCTTCCTGTTCTTTTCATGACATCTGTTAACAAAAAGAGTCCAACCCTGTAAAATATTTGAAGAGATTTATTCTGAGCCAAATATGAGTGACCAAAGCCTGTGACACAACCCTCAGGAGATTCTGAGAACAGGTGTCGCAGGTCATTGGGGAGCAGTCTGGTTTTACACAATTTAGGGAGACATGAGGGATCAATCAAATACATTTAAGATATACATTGGTTTGGTCCAGAAAGGCAGAAGAACTCAAAGCAGGGGGGTTTCCAGGTTATAGGCAGATTTAAATTTTTTCTCATTGGCAGTTGTTTGAAAGAGTTATCAATATAAAGGAATGTCTGAGCCTCCTGGTAGCAGGCTTCAGAGAGAATAGAATGTAAATGTTTCTTATAGGACTTAACATCTGTGTTGATGTTAAATGCTGGTTGGCTTTTTCTGAATTCCAAAAGGGGGGGGGGAACATAATGAGGCATACCCTACCCCCACTTCTAATCATGACCCAAACCAGTCTTCCAAGTTAAATTTTAGAGTGTCCTAGCAGAGGAGGGAGTCCATTCAGATGGTTGCAGGGGGATTTCAAATTTTATTTTTAGCTTACATATCTCTATCAGATGATTGTAGCTCTACTTGAATATTACCCAAGGAAATTTATGAAGATTTAGAATTTCCTCAAGAATGGAACCAAATCTGTTTTCTAGTAAGTTTTACCCAATTTATACTAGTGTTCAGATCCAGAATAAAAATAAATATTAACCTCTTCCACAAGATAGTTATTTAAATGTTTGGAGAAAGCTATTGTGTCCCTGAACCCATTCTTCTCCAGTCTATATATTCCAGGATCCTTCAAACTTTTCTCCTATGAACTTCTGTCCAATTTGTGATCCTGATCACTTCGTAAGATATACCCATTTGTCCGTACTACTTTTGAAACATGGTCTAAAAACTGAATGCTCCTCTTCAAACAAAGACACTGCATTGCAGATTTTTTATTCACTGGGTTTCAATGTCAAACTGTGCTGTCATACTATCATTGTATTCTAATTCCATACGACTAGCTTTTATGCAACACTGTTTCTGCCATTTTTATGATATTCAACAATGTTAACTTAGTAAGAAAACAAAAACAAAAACACACACAAAAATTAATTATTTTATCTTTACAGGAAAGAACTGCTGAAGTTCAAAGATGGTATTAGAAAAGCAGACACGCTCTTAGAAAACCGGATAACCTCTTATCCTAATCCCATGGCAGTGGGAGTAGATAAAGTAAAATTTAGAGAAAAAGGCCAACATCAGGTAAAGCTTCTGAGAACTACAGATCCATATTTCAGCTTATGTAGGAATAGAGACTGGATTCTTTAAATGATTTTTAGCCACTTGAAGTTAGGAATAAGTGATATTTGATTAGGAGGGTGTCCAAGGTAGTGAAAATAGCAAGATAAAAGATAATAAGTACATTACCATGTACATTGAAGACATAATTTGGTTGGAAAAAGAGTCTAAATGAAAAAGTCACAAGTAACATGACCAGAAAGAGTGTTTGAGAGCAGGTTGTAGACTCTATTGAAAGAAAACAATAAAAGAATATTTAAAGATTTTGGGCAACTACTTTTGCATCAAGAGGCCCACAGATATATTATTTTAGATCCAGCAATAAAAAAAAAATCTTGTTGCTGGGGGGGAATAATATTAACTCTATATTTTACCCATTACATTTTTTTTCCTTTTCTCTTCAGTCAAGTCTCTCACAGACCTGCCAAAAAAAGAGCCTTTCCTCTTCTTTTCTACACCTTTTGAACAGTAGTTACAACACACAGTTTTGCACTATGAGAAGAAAATATGAGTAAAGCAGGCAAAATTCAAATGACAACAGAAGGGGAGCAGAGCACATTTATCTACTAAGTTAAATATACATATTTTATAAAGGTCATTGACTTATTGAACAGAAAAGGAGCAAAGAGACAAAAAAGATAATAAAAGCAAAGCCAAGATATATCAAATCAGATAGTTGCTAAGTGGCTAAAAAGTGAAGATTTCTGGGGTCAGTACCCTTTGAATTACATGACTGACTCCTCTTGATGCAGACACACAGAAATGACAAAATAAGCTTAAAGATATATATATATATATAAAAATTGCAGCCGGGCACGGTGGCTCAAGCCTGTAATCCCAGCACTTTGGGAAGCCGAGATGGGTGAATCACGAGGTCAGGAGATCGAGGCCATCCTGGCTAACACAGTGAAACTTCGTCTCTACTAAAAAATACAAAAAACTAGCCAGGCGAGGTAGCGGGCACCTGTAGTCCAAGCTACTCGGGAGGCTGAAGAAGGAGAATGGCGTGAATCCGGGAGGCAGAGCGTGCAGTGAGCTGAGATCGGGCCACTGCACTCCAGCCTGGGCGACAGAGCGAGATTCCATCTCAAAAAATATATATATATATAAAAATTCTCACAAGACTTCAAACTTCACTGTTTCCTTGATCTTTCCTTATATGATATTCTTCTTTTTTATTACACTTTAATTTCTGGGATACATGTGCAAAATGTGCAGTTTTGTTACATAGTTATACACATGCCATCATGGTTTGCTGCACCCATCAAACCGTTATTTACATTAGGTATTTCTTCTAATGCTACCCCTTCGCAGCCCCCCACCCCACAACAGGCCCAGGTGTGTGATGGTCCCCTCCCTGTGTCCATGTGTTCTCATTGTTCAACTCCCACTTATGAGTGAGAACATACGGTGTGTGGTTTTCTCTTCCTGTGTTAGTTTGCTGAGAATGATGGTTTCCAGCTTCATCCATGTCCCTGCAAAGGACATAAATTCATCCTGTTTTATGGCTGCACAATATTCCATCGTGTATATTTGCTACATTTTCTTTTTCCAGTCTATCATTGATGGGCATTTGGGTTGATTCCAAGTCTTTCCTATTGTGAACAATGCTGCAATAAACACACGTGTGCATGTGTCTTTATAGCAGAATGATTTATAATCCTTTGGGTATATATTCAGTAATGGGATTGCTGGGTCAAATGGTACTTCTGGTTCTAGATTCTTGAGGAATCGCCACACTGTCTTCCACAATGGTTGAACTAATTTGCACTCCAACCAACAATGTAAAAGCGTTCATATTTCTCCACATCTTCTCCAGCATCTGTTGTTTCCTGACTTTTTAATGATTGTCAGTTTAACTGGCATGCGATGGTATCTCGTTGCGGTTTCGATTTGCATTTCTCTAATGACCAGTGATTATGAGCTTTTTTCATATGTTTGTTGGCTGCATAAATGTCTTCTTTTGAGAAGTGTCTGTTCATATCCTTCACCCACTTTTTTATGGGTTTTTTTTTTTCTTGTAAATTTGTTGAAGTTCTTTGTTGATTTTCGATGTTAGTCCTTCGTCAGATGGATAGATTGCAAAAATTTTCTCCCGTTCTGTAGGTTGCCTGTTCACTCTGATGATAGTTTCTTTGGCTGTGCAGAAGCTCTTTAGTTTAATTAGGTCTGATTTGTCAATTTTGGCTTTTGTTCCCATTGCTTTAGTTGTTTTAGTCATGAAGACTGTGCCCATGCCTATGTCCTGAATAGTATTGCCTAGGTTTTCTTCTAGGGTTTTTATGGTTTTATGTCTTATGTATAAGTCTTTAATCCACCTAGAGTTAATTTTTGTATAGGTGTAAGGAAGGGGTCCAGTTTCAGTTTTCTGCATATGGCTAGCCCAGTTTTCCCATCACCATTTATTAAATAGGGAATCCTTTCCCTATTGCTTGTTTTTGTCAGGTTTGTCAAAGATCAGATGGTTATAGATGTGTAGTGTTATTTCTGAAGCCTCTGTTCTGTTCCTTTGGTCTATATATCTGTTTTGGTACAAGTACCATGCTGTTTTGGTTATTGTAGCCTTGTAGTATAGTCTGAAGTCAGGTAGCATGATGCCTCCAGCTTTGTTCTTTTTGATTAGGATTTTCATGTCTATACGGGCTCTTTTTTGTTTCCATATGAAATTTAAAGTCATTTCTTTCTAATTCTGTGAAGAAAGCCCATGGTAGCTTGATGGGGATAGCATTGAATCTATAAATTACTTTGGGCATTATGGCCATTTTAACAATATTGATTCTTCCTATCCATGAGCATGGAATGTTTCTCCATTTGTTTGTGTCCTCTCTTATGTCCTTCAGCAGTGGTTTGTAATTCTCCTTGATGAAGTCCTTCACATCCTTTGTAAGTTGTATTCCTAGGCATTTTATTCTCTTTATAGTAATTGTGAATGGGAGTTCAATCATGATTTGGCTTTCTTTCTATTATTGGAGTATAGGGATGTTTGTGATTTCTGCACACTGATTTTGTATCCTGAGACTGCTGAATATGCTTATCAGCTTAAGGAGATTTGGGGCTGAGACAATTGGGATTTCTAAATATAAAATCATGTCATCTGCAAACAGAGATAATTTGACTTCCTCTCTTCCTATTTGAATATGCTTTATTTCTTTTTCTTGCCTGATTGCCCTGGCCAGAACTTCCAACACTATGTTGAACAGGAGTGGTGAGAAAGGGCATCCTTGTCTTGTGCCACTTTTCAAAGGGAATACTTTCAGCTTTTGCCCATTCAGTATGATATTGGCTATGTGTTTGTCATAAATAGCTCTTAATATTTTTAGATATTTTCCATCAATACCTAGTTTATTGAAAGTTTTTAGCATGAAGGGGTGTTGAATTTTATTAAAGGCCTTTGAATTTTATCAAAGGCCTATCTATTGAGATAATCATGTGGTTCATGTCACTGGTTCTGTTTACATAATGGATTATATTTATTGATTTGCATATGTTGAACCAGCCTTGCATCTCAGGGATGAAGCCAACTTGACTGTGGTAGATGAGCTTTTTGATGTGCTGCTGGATTTGGCTTGCCAGTATTTTATTGAGTATTTTTGCATCAATGTTAATCAAGGATATTGTCCTGAAATTTTCTTTTTTCGTTGTATCTCTGCCAGGTTTTGGTATCAGGATGATGCTGCCCTCAAATAATGAGTTAGGGACGAGTCTGTTTTTTTATATTGTTTGGAATAGTTTCAGAAGGAATGGTACCAGCTGCTCTTTCTACCTCTGGTAGAATTTGACTGTGAATCCGTCAGGTACTGGACTTTTTTTGATTTGTAGGCTATTAATTACTACCACAATTTCAGAACTTGTTATTGGTCTATTCAGAGATTCAACTTCTTCCTGGTTTAATCTTGGGAGGGTGTATGTGTCCAGGAATTTATCAATTTCTTCTATGTTTTCTAGTTTATTTGCATGTATGTGTTTATAGTATTCTGTGATATTAGTTTGTATTTTTGTGGGATCAGTGGTGATATCCCTTTTATCATTTCTTATTGTGTCTAATTGATTCTTCTCTCTTTTCTTCTTTATTAGTCTTGCTAGAGGTCTATTTTGTTGATATTTTCTAAAAAGCAGCTACTGGATTCATTGCTTCGTTTAAGGGTTTTTGTGTATGTGTCTCTATCTCCTTCAGTTCTGCTCTGATCTTCGTTATTTCTTGCCTTCTGTTAGCTTTTGGATTTCTTTGCTCTTTCTTCTCTAGCTCTTCAAATTGTGATGTTAGGGTTTCTATTTTCAATCTTTCCTGCTTTCTCCTGTGAGCGTTTAGTGCTATAAATTTCCCACTATACAGTGTGCTTTAAATGTGTCCTATAGATTCTGGTACATTGTGTCTTTGTTCTCACTGGTTTCAAAGAACTTATTTATTTTAGCCTTCATTTTGTTATTTACCCAGTAGTCATTCAGGAGCAGGTTGCTCAGTTTCCATGTAGTTGTGTAGTTTTGAGTGAGTTTCTTAATCCTGAATTCTAATTTGATTGCACTGTGGTCTCTAAGACCGTTTTTTACGATTTCTGTTATTTTGCATTTGCTGTGCAGTGTTTTACTTCCAATTATGTGGTTGATTTTAGAATAAGTGTGATGTGTTGCTGAGAAGAATGTATATTCTGTTGATGTGGGGTGGAGACTTCTGCAGATATTTATTAGGTCTGCCTGGTTCAGAGCTGAGTTCAAGTCCTGAACATCCTTATTAATTTTCTGTCTCATCCGTGAGAGACCGTGGGAAAAGTGTATTGTCTGGGCTGGAAGGCACTGTTCCTCATGGCACAATCCCTCATGGCTTCCCTTAGCTAGGGCAGGGTGTTCCTTGACCCCTGGTACTTCCCAGGTAAGGCAATTCTCCACCCTGCTTTGACTTGCCCTCAGAGGGCTTTAACCACCGTCTAACCAGTCCCAATGAGATGAGCCAGGTACCTCAGTTGGAAATGCAGAAATCACCCACCTTCTGCTTTGATCTCGCTGGAAGCTGCAGAATGGCGCTGTTCTATTCAGCCATCTTGCCGGCCACCCTCCCTTTATATGATATTCTAATCCAAAAGATACTATACTGTAAGAATAAAGACAATCATCAAATGTCAGACACTATATGAAGTCAAGTCTATAGAGATATAAAGGAATCAAACATTATGAAATACTGTCACTCTGAATCACTATGGAAAACTGAAACAGGACTTTAGAGCCTTTGTTTCTATGTGGATAAGGTAGTAAATAGAGTTAAGAACATAACTTTTCACAAATTGAAATAATTAATCATTAAATTGTGTTGAATTTTAATGTAGTCTCGGGTCTATTTTAAAAGGTGACTCTTAATGGCTTTTCTTTTAAAGTCCATGTCGATCACAGTTATTTCCCAAGGCAGAGACATCCCTGGGGTTGTTTCTGCCTATTTTTTCATGATTTAATTAATAAGCAATCTGGCATTAAAATAAGCTGATGAAAACCAAACATTTTAAAGAACAACAGTAATTATTTGGGAAAATGGTGATATTATGCTGTAAAATAAGTGTATTGTTCTTATTAATTTATTTCCATTTGTCTACTCCTTTAATTGGATATGCATTACCCATATAAAAGAAAATTGCCCCATTAGTTCATAAGAGATACATATTTGTAGCTTTCAATACATGATATCTGTTTAAACTCTCAATTAGACTCCACACTATGTATAATTTCTTAAAAAGTGGCTACTTCTTATAAAATATTTTGTTTATTTTGAGAGGATATTTTCTTATTTGATCAGCACGCTGCCAAATGTGTTACATGAACTTTCAAAAAAATAAAGACATGTATTTTAGTTAAGCTTGAGTTTATTCATTAATTAGAATAAGTTAATTAGTACTCATGAAGATAACTTGTCATTCAAGATCGTGCATTATCTGGTTTCTCTATTTATAAAAGCCTGATAATTTTATCAATAAATTAATTGCTATAGATATGGCTTATAAGTTGAAGCATCTTCAGGAAAGTAAATTGTAATAAAATACAATTGATAATATTAAAATACATAACAAAATTTTAAAAAGTGATAAAATTAAATTATAGTAGCATTGGGACAGAAACAGTATTATCTAGTAGCTATTCAAAAACTACCATTTGTCACTTGGCCAAAATTCAGTCATATATAACATTGAAGCTGTTGGAGTTAATTAATAATATCTAAAGTAATTATTAGTTGTAGTATTCTATAATATTAAGAAGGAGATAAATTATATTTCATGTCCTAATACCATGTAATATCAACTCTTCCTGTGATCCTTCCCTTATGGTTTAAACAATTCATTTGTATTATAAGAAAGTAAAAGAACAAACATGAACAGACACAGGAGAAGATCAAATTTAATATACATTTTTATGTAGAGCTACTCCCTTTTGGTTCCCTCTAAAGTTTTTCATAAACTTTTAATATCCTCAAGTCAAACAACAGTAACAATCCTTCATATTTCCACAATGTTTGACTTTCACGGGATATTTACCTATATTTTATCCTCACAAAAATATTGTGAGGAAGAAGTAATAATATTTTCTCCATTTGGATAAGCATATTAATTAAGGAAAAGAGCAGTTTAATGACTTGTCTCCTGTGACATGGTTAATAAGAAAAATAAATCTGGAATGCGCATATGTTCATGTTCCAACACTTGGTACTTTTCACTGTATCATTATCCAGACTTGGCTGTTGAAAATGTGATGATAATAACAATAACTAAATTAGTCCAGACAGAGTATACTACGCTGTCTAACAACAACCTCCAAATCTCAGTGATTTAAAAATACAAATTTATTTCTCACTCATCCTACATATTCAATATGGATTGTCTTTTTTTAATTAATTAATTAATTTTTAATTATACTTTAAGTTCTAGGGTACATGTGCACAACCTGCAGGTTTGTTACATATGTATACTTGTGCCATGTTGGTGTGCTGCACCCATCAACTCATCAGCACGCATCAACTCGTCATTTACATCAGGTATAACTCCCAATGCAATCCCTCCCCACCTCCCCCCACCCCACGATAGGCCCCGGTGTGTGATGTTCCCCTTCCCGAGTCCAAGTGATCTCATTGTTCAATTTCCACCTATGAGTGAGAACATTCAGTGTTTGGTTTTCTGTTCTTGTGATAGTTTGCTGAGAATGATGGTTTCCAGCTGCATCCATGTCCCTACAAAGGACACGAACTCATCCCTTTTTATGGCTGCATAGTATTCCATGGTGTATATGTGTCACATTTTCTTAATCCAGTCTGTCACTGATGGACATTTGGGTTGATTCCAAGTCTTTGCTATTGTGAATAGTGCCACAATAAACATACGTGGATTGTCAGGGGCCTCTGCTTTTTATTCAGTTATTTACTGACCAGATTGTCAGAGGTTCTACAACCTTATAATTGTACCGTCTGAAACACATGGACTGCTTGATCAACACGCAGAAGAGCAGAAGAACATGAAGAATTCATATGCACCATTACTAGATTTAGGTCAGAAGTAATACACATCACTTTCACTTACAGCTGATGGGCCAGAACTTATAGTACAACATACCCTTATCTAACTACAAAAAGGCTAGGAAATGTAGAGAAGCACATCAATTTTTTGGTAGACTGTAAAAATGTCTCTGCCATGATAGCTAACATGTATTGAGTTCTTAACATGTGCTAGGTGCTATGTTAAGCATGTTTTGTCATTGCCTTATTTAATCCTTACCCCTTACCATACTCCTGTACTATAAATATGACCATTGTACAGAGAACAGAGTTTGAGAGTGACAATATGTACAAGGTAACATGGAACATAAATGGCAGAGCCAGGATTCAAACTCACATTCTTACTCTTTGCTTGGCCTTTTATTCTAGAGCTAAAACCATGCTAATTTGTTTAAGTCCAAATCCATTTAATGGCTTCCCATCTTGTGATCTTTTTTTAATGTGAGCTATAGTTTTCACCTACTCTCCCCCCCACTTGACAGTCATTTTCACTTCTACTTTTATTCTGTGTATTTGGAATACATTGAGTGAAAGAAGGCAAATAAATGAATTACAAAGAAACCCCTTTTGTGTTATATTATTCCCTTCCTCCCAGTGGCACCCTGTCTTCTACAGTAGGCAATAGAAGCCAATCAACAAGGATATTTAATTACTTGGATATGCTTCCTGTTGCTCCAGTGCATAACAGTCATCCTTCTTATTGAGCCTACCTTAAATATAAAAAAGTCTATTATCTTCATTGCATCTTCTTTGTAAGAAGAATCCAATTATATTCTTAATTATAAGTCAGAATACACCTGTTGTATGATGTTTCCTTTTGGAACTGCTTACAACTAAGTTAACCTCTAAGCTATACTTGCAATTAAAGATAAGTAAACTCATATAAAATATATATATATATATTATATGTATATATATGAAGAGAGAGAGAATGATAATTTTCCACAAAGGAGCTAAAATGAACATTTTTGGATGTTCCTGTTATCACAACACTCAATTAACAGAAATTTACACATCATTTCTAAAAATTTCTGAGTGTTTTCATTAATTGAGATTTAAAACTTATGAAACTCTGTCTAATGTGGAAAATATTGGCTTTATAAGTACATTTTATTAAATAGTATAAATAATATTTTACTAATGTTATGGTTGGAATGTGTCCTCTCAAAAATTCAAGTGTTGAAACTTAATGGCAAATGTGATGGTATTAAGAGTTATGGCCTTTAAGAGGTTATTAGGTCATGAGGGATCCTCTTCTTGTCAGTGAGATTAAGGCCATCATGAACGAGTCTTCCTGCAGAATTCAGTTTTTTTCCTCTCTGCCTTACACCATGTAAAGTCATAGCATTCCTTCCTCTTGAGTGTAAGGACATAGCATTCCTTCCTCTTGAGGACGGAACAACAAAATGCTACTTTAGAAGTAGACAGCAGCCTTTGTCAGATAACTGAACCTTCTAGTGCCTTGATTTTACATCTCTCAGCCTCCAGAACTGAGAAAAATAAATTTATGTTCTTTATAAGTTACCCAGTCTCAAGCAATTTGTTGTAGCAGCACAAATGAACTAAGACAACTAGTGTCCCATAGGCTTATTTAATTTAGGTGTTAAAGTGAACTTCCTTATTGCACCAATGGGGAAATTGGAGACTATGAGAAGTTATTTATTTATAATCCAGTAAATAGCTAGAGGAATCACACGTAGGCCTCCTGATTCTCTGTCTAGGCTAATTTAAAATAATATCAAAATAAAGCTTCTGCACAGGAAAGCAAAGAATTAACAGAGTGAAAAGACAACCTGCAGAATGAGAAAAAATATGTGCAAACTATGTGTATTCAACAAGGACCCAATAGCCAGAATACACAAGGAACTTGAACAACCCAACAGAAAAAAAAAAAAAAAAAAAAGAGTCCCATTAAAAACTGGGCAAAGATCTCAGTAGACATTTTTAAAACGAAGACATACAAATAGTCGACAAGCACATGAACAAAAAACCTTAACATTACAAATCATCAACAAAATGCAAATCAAAACCACAATGAAATATTATCCCATCCTGGTTAGAATTGCTATTAATAAAAAGACAAAATATAACAGTTTCTGGCCAGGATGTGAGGAAAAGTAAACTCATGCATTTTTGGTGGGAATGTAAATTAGTACAGTCATTGTGGAAAACAGTATAAGGGTTTCTCAATAAATAAATAAACAGTGATACCATAGGATCCAATAATTTCACTACTACGTATTTATAAAAAAAACTGAAATCAGCATATCAAATATATATCTACACTCCCATGTTTACTGCAGCAGAATTCCAATAGCCAAGATATGGAATCAACTAAGTTCTCATCAACAGAATAATGGGTAAAGAAAATGTGGTACATATGTATACAATGGGATTCTATTTGGCAATAAAAACAAATGCGATCATGTCATTTTCAGCACCATAAATGAAACTAGAAGTCATTATGTTAAGTGAAATAAACCAGACATAGAAAGACAAATATCTCATATTGTCACTCATATGTGGGAGCTAAAAAAGTTGATAGCATAAAGAGTAGACTGATAGTTACCAGAGGCTGAGAAGCTGAATGAAGGTTAGAAGGGGGATGAAGAAGGATTGAGTAATGGGTAGAAATATACAGTTAGCTAGAAGAAATAACTTCTAGTGTTCAATAGCACAGTAGAGTGACTGTAGTGAACAATATATTGTATATTTTTAAATAGCTAGAAAAGAAGACCTGAAATGTTTCCATTGCAAAGAAATAATAAATGTTCTAGGTGATGAATATCCTGAATAGCCTGATTTGATCCTTACACATTATATGCATATATCAAAATATCACATGTGCCCCATAAATATGTACAATTATTATCAATAAAAAAATAGTAAAGTTTATAAAATTTTACTTCTAGAAAGTTAAAATCAAATTCTCTTAAAATGCTATTGCTTTTATTAGGTAAGCTAACACTTTTCCATTATGTATTTGTAACTCTTATCCTAGGATAATTACATTGGAATTTTGTCATTGAGTACCAGAAAATAGCTAAGGATATACTCAAAACAAGTATAGAAAGAAAGCAGATATAGAAATATGGTTAGACTCTCAGCATTAATTACTAACATGTTAACTGAGATGCTATAGCAATTTTTAGGTATCTTTGTGCCATTTGACTTATACAATGAGCATGGGATACTCTTTAAAAAAAAAAACAATTTTGTAATTTTTTTTCAATGCAATAGTAGCTTATATTTGTTTAAAATCTTTTAACACCTGATCTCAATGTATTTTTCTGATTTTAAAGGATAAAAAATGAGGAATTTCATGCAAAGCCAAAACAGAAGTTTTGTTGCATTAAAATAACAAGCAGGGCATTTAAGATGTGTCACTCTGTTATAACAGAGCAATCACTCTGTTATAACAGAGCACTAAATTCTTGTCTCAGTTGTGCGTATTTGGACAAACAGGAAGTGATTTCTCCAAGATTTATTTATTTATTGATATGTTAAATGGAGATAGAAATACCTGCCCTGTCAAACTCACAAGTTTGTTGTGTGAATAACATAACTAAATGTATAGGAAAGCTCCTGAGAAAATGAAAATTGCTCCACAAACTTAAGGTATGACTGTGTATGTTAACATACATAAACTAATATTCCCTGCATATGCATCATTATATGTATATCAACAAATGTCCTACTTGAGTAACTCATCGTTTTGTTCACTTCACAGAAGGCAGAAAAAGACCAAGAAGTTAAGTTACTTGTGTTAAATTCTATAGCAAACAAAGAACTAATTTGATGAGTTACTATTTTTCTAGGTACCTTCTATGTACCAGGCACTACACTAGTGAATTTACAGATACGTTACTTCTTTGTCGTTGGTCTAACCTTGAAAAGTACATGTTATTTCCTCCGTTATACAAGTTAAGAGAGTGAAGACAAGGGAAGTTAAGTAAATTGCTGAAAGTCACACAGCTGGTAAGCAAGTATCAGAGTCAGGATTCATGTCCAAGTTTGTCAGACTCCTAAACTCTTTTCTTTATTTTGTGGTGTCTTTTAGAGACTATATTCACCTGCCTGGGTAATGTTTAATTTCTTTTGGCATGGGTACATGTTTTCCAGACGTTGAAGTTGTGTAGAATAGCAAGGTTTTTTTTTTTCTTTCTTTCTTTTTGCTCACTTGATTTCTCTAAAAAAACAAATGGCTCTCTTCTGATGTCCGTTCTGTTGACCTTGTATCTCTGTGCTAAAAATCTTTTTTCTAACTTGCTCTTTCTGTAAGAATGAAATGTTTCTGATTGAATATATCATACTCCAGAAATTTGGGGCCTTTTTGAGTTTAAAGTGTTTACAAGAATAGCCTTTTCCCCTGGATTTGATTATATCATTGACAGCAGCCAATATCCTCATGCATAGAAATGTATTTACTTGTAGGCACATAAGTAATTCATTTATAAAATTGAATTATCTCACTAGGAAGATTGCTTGTTTTGATTGTGTAGCTGTCCTTACGAAACTGACTTACAATTGATAAAAGCCAGATGGAAAGGGAAAACAGTCCATTTCATTACTCTTTAAATGTTTAAGTTTATTAACCCTTGCACTTCACATTTTTTGAAGTTCAGTGGTAGTGGGGAAGCAATTTGTTGTTGAGTCTTAATATGCAAAATAGACAGTAAGTGCTTGTGACATTCTATTCCAGAGAAAAGAGTTTGGGCTTTAGAGGAGTTTCATGGAAAACATTTACAGCTCATTTTTAACTCTTGTGTATTGTTACTTTTTTTCTCATTCTTTTTTTTATTATTATTATACTTTAATCAAAATGGTTTTTAATGTGTATAGTGTATGTGCTAGTGTCTCTCATAAGAGCAAGTGCTAATTCTTAGTATCTCCAAAGTAACTTCCTATATTAACACATATTCTGTGTGTTATTGGTTTGGGTGCAACACACAAACATACTTCTTAATAAGACATTTGTCATGTTCTTAAATAATAATTTAAATGCCAGGTAATATGCTAAACACTTTTACTAATTATAAATTAATCTTCATGGCAACATTCTGAGTATGCACTGTTTATTTTCAATACTCTAACTCTTTAGATGAAGGAAGCTGAAGCCTAGGGAGTTTACACAACTTTTTCATGGTCACAAAACTGGGAAGCAGTGTAACCAGGATTTGAATCCAGAAAAATGTGGCTTCAGAGTCTATACTCTGAACCATTACCATATATTGGCTCTTTGTTTCTTAAGACACTAGTCAAGCATTATGTTATGGTAAGCACCATAGAAAAAGCAAGCAATTCCTTTATATTTTTAATAATGGTACCACAATTCCCCCACTATCCCTAGAACAAAGCAATAGAGTCACCTTATAAATCCTTTTCCCTAACTTCCTACGTAAAATCACTCATGAATATCCACAAATTCTACCTCTGCAAAGGCTAATTCCATGATTTCTGCTACCATACCGGTCCAACCCTAATGTCTTATCACCCCTAGACTATTACTGCTTCTCTCTTTCCAATTATCCTCTGGTCAAAACTATGCTACATATCACTACTTGAGATGTCTTAAGGTACACTTATAACTATTTCACTGCTCATAAACTTCCTGAAATCTTTAGTAATTAACTTCAAACTACTCAATGTGAAATTCAAGGTGCTCAATAATCTGGACACAGTGAGCCTTTCTATGCTTATTTCTTAGCTTTTATTCACATATTCTATGTTCCAACCTAAAATAACTATTCCAAATTCTCTAAGCATAGCTTTTAGTTTTATTTCTGTCTGTATTCCTTTATTCAATAGTGATTATTCTGCCTATAATACCTTCCCTGTCACTTCTGCCTGTTGATTTTTTACTCAGTCTTTAAAAGCATATTGCACGTTTTACTTCATCTGTGATTTGGTTTCTATTTCCTACATTCAAATTTTTTTTATTTTTTTTCTTCAGTTGAATACTCATCAGAACCTTCTTTTCACTTTCTTCATATTATGCCTACTGGTATAATTATTTGTGTTCTGCCTTTAACTTCCTTTCTAGAAGGTAGGCTTCTTAAGGTCAAAAGATAGACTTTTTTAATCTTTGTATTCTACAGAGAGTTAGACAAATTCCTTAGACTTTGTAAATACTTAATATTTATTAAAAATGGCCTTTAACATCTCCTAGGGGTTTAAAGTCTCTGCATCAATTGAATTATGATTTTATATTCTAAATCAGTGAAAAATAGAGTAATCTAAGATTGAAATATAAGTATTTCTTAGAACAAATCATTAAGGTTTAGAGGGGCAAATGATACCCCAGCAAAATGTAAATCAAATAAAAAATAATCTTTTTGTTATTACAGGACTTCTGGGAAATACTGCCTATCTGCCTGCCTGCCGAAATAGTGTGAGTTCAAGTTTAAATCCAAGAGTAATTATATTGCTCCACGAACAAAGAATTGACCCTTTCATCAGAAATGTAAAAGTATAGCTGAAGTATACTTGAGTTCATCAAAGCTTATGCCTGATGTGAGATAGGAAGGTTAATTTTCTCCACATCGAAGAAAGCATATACCCTCCAAGTCCAAAGGGCAATATAAACCGATACAAACTTGAATACTAGCTGAAGAGTTGAGGAAATTAGCTGGAAAGACAGTGATATTATAACCTATAGACCTATAACATAGACTTAGATTATTACCAACAAGTTGTTTGAGCCTGAGTCTCCTTTGTTTTCATAGGGTGACAGGGACTTGATTAAAAAGAGGTTGTTTTTTTTTTCTATATTATGAGTCAAATTGTATGTATTGTATACATGAGTCAAATTTCCATGTATTGATGCCCAGAAAAGAGGGGACACATAGATGCAAATTATTTCTGGGAGGGGGTTTCCAAAACATTTATAATAGAAGTAGCTAATGCTTATTATATGACAGGCATTTTTGTAACTGCTTTACATATCTCATTTAGTCATCACTAAAATCATATGAGGTCATTACCATTAAAATCATCCCCATTTACAGATGAGAAAAATAAAGTAGAGATGTATATAACTTGTCAAAGGCACAGTAAATACCAACATACCTCAGAGATATTGTGGGTTCCCCAGTTTCAGACTACCTAGCAATAAAGTGGATATTGCAATAAAGTGAGTCACATAATTTTTTTGATTTCCCAATGCATACAAAAGTTAAGCTTGCATGATACTGGCTGGGCGCGGTGGCTCACGCCTGTAATCCCAGCACTTTGGGGGACCCAGGATGGCGGATCACAAGGTCAGGAGTTTGAGACCAGCTTGGCCAACATAGTGAAACCCCATCCTTACTAAAAATACGAAATGATAGCTAGGTGTGATGGCGGGTGCCTGTAATCCCAGCTACTTGGGAGGCTGAGGCAGGAGAATCGCTTGAAGCTTGGAGGCGGAGGTTGCAGTGAGCCGAGATTGCGCCACTGCACTCCAGCCTGGGCGACAGTGCGAGGCTCTGCCTAAAATAAAAATAAAAATAAAAAAGTTAAGCTTACACGATACTACAGCCTATTGTGTGCAAGAACATTACATCTTAAAAAGTACATACTTTAATTTTAAAATACCTTATTTCCAAAAAAATGCCAACGATCATCAGATCCTTCAGCAAATCATAATCTATTTGCTGGTAGAAGTTTTTGCCTAAATGTTGATTGCTGCTGATCAGGGTGGTGTGCCTGTGGCAACTTTATAAAATAAGATAACAGTTGCCACAAAAAAGAATAAAATACCTAGGACTACAGCTGACTAGAGAGGTGAAAGGTCTCTACAAAGAGAACTACAAAACACTGCTCAAATAAATCAGAGATGAGACAGAAAATGGAAAAACACTCCATGCTCATAGATCAGAAAAAACAATATCGATAAAATGGCCATACTACCTAAAGCATGTATAGATTCAATGCTATTCTTATTAAGCAATCATTGAAATTCTTCACAAAACTAGAAGAAACAATGTTAAAATTCATATGGAACCAGGATTTGTTATTCCAATTATAGAGTACAGATAGAATACAGGCTCTAGGATTTTCAGAATGGTGAATGGGCATTGGCTTCTGTTTAAAGTCATCAGCTGCATTTATCTTTAACAATAGAGTCAACTTGTCCTTTGAAGCTTTGAAGTCACACCTTGATTTCCCCTCTTTAGCTATGAAAATATTACATGGCATCTTTCTCCAAAATAAGGCTATTTTATCTACATTGAAAATCTGTTGCTTAGTATAACAATTTTTGTCAATTATTTTAGCTAGAACTTAGGGATAACTTCCTGTAGCTTGTGTGTTAGTGCCTGTTGATTTACTTTGCACTTTTAGTTTATGGAGATGGTTTATTTCCTTAAACCTTACGAACCACCCTCTGCTAGCTTCAAACTTTTCTTTTGTAGCTTCCTCGCCTCTCTCAGCTTTCATAAAGGGGCAAAGATAAAGGCATAAAAGCAGAGCCTTGCTCTGAATTTGGCTTTGGCTTAAAGGAATGTTGTTTCTGGTTTGATCTTCTATGTAGACAACTAAAACTTCTTACATATCTATTATCTATCAATCTATAGATACAGATTAGAGAGAGATTATTTTTCAAAAATAGGATATAGTCATGCATCTTTTAATGGTGGGGATACCATCTGAGAAATGCATTGTTAGATGTTTTGTCTTGTGTGAACATCAGAGAGTGTACTTACACAAATCTAGACTGTATAGCCTACTACACACTTAGGCTATACGGTATAACCTATTGCTCCTAGACTACAAACTTGTACAGCATGCTACCGTATGAATACTGTATACAGTATGAATACTGTAGGCAATTGTAACGTGAACTAAACATTTGTGTATCTAAATACATGTGAATATGGAAAAGGTACAATGAAAATACAGTATTTTAATCTTACGGGAACACCATTGTATATGCGGTCCATTATTTTTATGTGATGCATTTATATACACGTACACGTGAATCTGGAAGGATATACATCAAAATTGAATAGTAATAATCTCCAGCTGATTGTAATAAAGAATGCTCTTTATTTTCAAAAAAAAAAAAAAAAAAAACTTCTTACATATCAAGAATAAGGCTGTTTCACTTTCCTATCATTGGTGTGCTCACTGGAGTAACACTTTTAATTTTCTTCAAGAACATTTTCTTTCCATTTATAACTTGGCTTTTTGGCGCAAGAGGCCTAGCTTCTAGCCTGTCTTGTCTTTTGACATACTCTGCTCATTTAGCTTAATTATTTCTAGCTTTTGATTTAAAGTGAGAGACATGCAAATCTTTCTTCACTTGAACACTTAAAGGCCACTGTGCAGATATTAAATGGCACAATTTTAATATTGCCATGTCTCAGGGAATACTGAGGTCTGAGGAGAGGGAGAGAACTAAAGAAACAGCTGGTTGGTGAAGCAGTTAAAAAATACATAACGTTAACTGATTAAGTTTGCCACCTTATATAGGTGTGTTTTATGGTGCCTCAAAACAATTACAATAGTAACCAGAGATCGCTGATCACAGATCACCACAACAGACATAATAATAATGAAAAATTTGAAATATTGTGAGAATTACCAAAATGTGACACAGATATAGGAAGTGAGCATATGCTCCTGGAAAACTGGCACTGATATGCTTGATCGAGACAGGGTCATCACACACCTTCAATTTGTTAAAAAAAAAAAAAAAAAGCAATATCTGTGAACTTCTGCAAAGCAAAGTGTGATAAAACAAGGTGTGCTTATATTAAGCTTGGTAAAACTAAAATTTAAACCCATGGAGTTTGACTCCTGTCTGTAATGTTAATAATCACCTTATATTGTTCCTCCTGCTGTGCTTCAACTTTTTATATACAGTCTACACACTCAGACTTTCTCAGTTGCTAAATAAAGTACCTTCTCAACTCAGGGACTTTAGACATGCTGCTTGCTCTTTCTGAAATGTTTTCTCCTGTCATTCTGACCATCTACTTACTAACTCTACTTACTATTCTTGCCTCAGCATAAATGTCACTTTTATGAAAAGGCTTTTTTTAACCTCTCAATCTTAATTATGTGTCCTTTATATTGTCAAAGAACCCTGTACTTGATTACTTACAAGTATTTCTCACAATTGTCATATAAAGTACTATATGATTTCTTGGAAGAAGTCAAATACAGGGTTCTTTGACTCTCTCTCTCTCCATGGAGATATATATTATATAGATAGATATATAGATTTTTTTTCCCTAGAATGCAAGCTCCTCAAGCCCAGATACTTTGACTTCTTCACAGCTGCATCCACAGTGCATAAAATGCTACCAGGCATATCACAGGTAGTAACAATATTTGTTGAATAAATTAATCAACCTGTAAACGCATGCTTGTAGACACTACATGTGTGTTGAGAGAAAATAATTGATACTTTTCTGTTGAGAAAAATATTCTTTGTGATAACAATTATTTGGCTGCACAGGCAGACCTGATATACGTAGAGATAAATAATGTAAAGGAGAATGGGGTTTGGCTAAACATTATTATTAAAATTATCTTTCATATATTCTGAAATGGGGCCTGGAATTCTTCCAGGGAAAATTTATTTCATTTTTGTCTTGAAGGCTTTACACCCTTCATAGACTCAGTGCCTACTATTGAAAACAAGAACTTTTGAGGAATAGGGTACAATATAGATGCATATCAGTAAAGAATAGGAGGCTAAGGCCGGGCATGGTGGCTCACGCCTGTAATCCCAGCACTTTGGGAGGCCGAGATGGGCGGATCACGAGGTCAGGAGATGGAGACCATTCTGGCTAACACGGTGAAACCCCGTCTCTACTAAAAATACAAAAAATTAGCTGGGTGCGGTGGTGGGCGCCTGT
Source organism: Macaca mulatta (assembly GCF_049350105.2). Taxonomy (NCBI): domain Eukaryota; kingdom Metazoa; phylum Chordata; class Mammalia; order Primates; family Cercopithecidae; genus Macaca; species Macaca mulatta. Next base: position 86,093,995 of record NC_133426.1, read on the forward strand.
AGTCCCAGCTACACGGGAGGCTGAGGCAGGAGAATGGCATGAACCCGGGAGGCGGAGCTTGCAGTGAGCCAAGATTGTGCCACTGCACTCTAGCCTGGGTGACAGAGCAAGACTCCATCTTAAAAAAGAAAAAAAAAAAAAAAAAAGAAAAGAATAGGAGGCTAAGGAAGGAGATTAGAAGAAACTAAATATAAAAATAGCCTCACTGAAGAAGTATTTATTAGTCAGTTATATGATTTGGCTTTGTGTCCCCACCAAAATCCCATCTCAAATTGTAAACCCTAGGTATTGAGAGAGGTAGCTGGTGGAAAGAAATTGGATCATGGGAGCAGTTTCCCCCATGCCGTTCTCATGACAGTGAGTGAGTTCTCAAGAAATCTAATAATTTTATAAAGGACTATTTTCCCTTCACTTTCTCTCCTGCCACCAAGAAAGATGTGATTGTAAGTTTCCTGATGCCTCCACAGTCATGCAGAACTGTGAGGCAATTAAACCTCCTCCCTTTATAAATTACTCAGTCTTAGGTATTTTTAAATAGCATGCAAAAATTGACAAATATAGTAAATTGGTATTAACCAACTTGTTTTTGATTTTACAGGCTCGAAGGCAAAAGGGACTTGCCTTGTCTAAGATGAGATTTTGGACTTGGACTTTTGAGTTAATGCTGAAATGAGTTAAGATTTTTGGGGACTGTTGGAAAGGCACAATTGGTTTTGAAATGTGAAAGGGACATGAGTTTTGAGAGGGGCCGGGACAGAATGACATGGTTAGGCTTTGTGTCCCAACCCAAATCTCATCTTGAATTTTAATCCCCAGGTCTTGAGGGAAGGACCTCATAGGAGGTGATTTTATCATGGGGAAGTTTCCCCAACCATGCAAAACTGTGAGTAAATAAAATCTCATTCCTATATAAATTACCCAATCTTGGGTGTTTCTTTTTTTTTTTTTTAACCAGAAGAATAAAACTGAGTTTATCTTTTATAATGTATAGCTACGGAACTAACAAAAAAATAAAGTCTAAGGGATCGAAATGAGATAAAGAGAGGTCATCATGTGCAGAAGTGAGCAGCTGCCCTGGGGACCCTGCTGGTCGTTGGTGGTCTAAGCTTTGCTTTTAATGAGTTTCCGGCAAGGTGGATGCATGGGAGGGGCTGCCAGAAAACAAAGCCTCAAGCTCCAGCAAAGTTGGAAGTCATAATTGGCATCCCCACATAAAGCCAAGAACACTGAAGTGTGACACAATCATAAAATGAGACTTCTGAGGAGACAAAACTTCAGAATGCTGAAAGGTGATTCAGATTGTTAATATGAGATAAGTAAAAATGTCCTGGTTTTGCTTTGTTTCTCTGTAGAGGAGAAAAACGAAAGATGGTTGCCTTAAGAATTTGTAACCACAAGTCATTTTCACACAGATTTGAGTGAGTATTCGCACAACCAGTATTGTCCTTGAAATCATTAAGCAATAATTCAGCTAAAAATGGTCCTTGGTCTGCAAGGGCCTGGGGAGCACCTGTCACAAGAATATGGAAACTCCAAAGGAATCAACTTAAACCAAGGCCCCAAAGACTTTTTTTCATAAACTTCTTACAAGCATAAGTATAATAACAAAGGAAAAATACCCAGAGAAATATACCACCAGAAGCAGGAGTCAGCAAACAGCAGAATCAGATCAGCAACAACTGTGGTTTTGATTTACATTTCTCTGATGGGCAGTGGTGATGAGCGTTTTTTCATGTGTCTGTTGGCTGCATGAATGTCTTCTTTTGAGAAGTGTCTGTCCATATCCTTTGCCCGCTTTTTGATGGGGTTGTTTTTTTCTTGTAAATTTGTTTGAGTTCTTTGTAGATTCTAGATATCAGCCCTTTGTCAGATGAGTAGATTGCAAAAATTTTCTCCCATTCTGTAGGTTGCCTGTTCACTCTGATGGTAGTTTCTTTTGCTGTGCAGAAGCTCGTTAGTTTTATTAGATTCCATTTGTCAATTTTGGCTTTTGTTGCCATTGCTTTTGATTGTTTTAGACATGAAGTCCTTGACCATGCCTATGTCCTGAATGGTATTGTCTGGGTTTTCATGGTTTTAAGTCTAACATTTAAGTCTTTGATCCATCATGAGTTAATTTTTGTATAAGGTGTAATGAAGGGATTCAGTTTCAGCTTTCTACTTATGGCTGACCAGTTTTCCCAGCACCAATTATTAAATAGGGAATCCTTTCTACATTTCTTGTTTTTGTCAGGTTTGTCAAAGACAAGATGGTTGTAGATGTGTGGTATTATTTCTGAGGGCTCTGTTCTGTTCCATTGGTCTATATCTCTGTTTTGGTACCAGTACCATTCTGTTTTGGTTACTGTACCCTTGTAGTATAGTTGGAAGTCAGGTAATGTGATGCCTCCAGCGTTGTTCGTTCGGCTTAGGATTGACTGTGCAATGCGGGCTCTTTTTTGGTTCCATACGAAATTTAAAGTACCTTTTTATCCAATTCTGTGAAGAAAGTCATTGGTAGCTTGATGAATATATAAATTACCTTGGGCAGTGTGGCCATTTTGACGATACTGATTCTTCCTATCCATGAGCAAGGAATGTTCTTGCATTTGTTTCTGTCCTTTCTTATTTCATCGAGCAGTGGTTCATAGTTCTCCTTGAAGAGGTCCTTCACATCCATTGTAAGTTGGATTCCTAGGTATTTTATTCCCTTTGAAGCGCTTGTGAATGGCAGTTCACTCATGATTTGTGTCTCTGTTGGTCTGTTATTGGTGTATAAGAATGCTTGTGAGTTTTGCATGTTGATTTTGTATCCTGAGACTTTGCTGAAGTTGCTTATCAGCTTGAGGAGATTTTGGGCTGAGACGCTGGGGTTTTCTAAATAAACAATAATATCATCTGCAAACAGGAACAATTTGACTTCCTGTTTTCCTAATTGAATATCCTTTATTTCTTTCTCCTGCCTAATTGCCCTGGCCAGAATTTCCAGCACTATGTTGAACAGGAGTGGTGAGAAAGGACATTCCTGTCTTGTGCCAGTTTTCAAAGGGAATGCTTCCAGTTTTTGCCCATTCTTTGATATTGGTTGTGGGTCTGTCATAAATAGCTCTTATTATTTTGAGATACGTCCCATCAATATCTAAATTATTGAGAGTTTTTAGCATGAAGGACTGTTGAATTTTGTCAAAGGCCTTTTCTGCGTCTGTTGAGATAATCATGTGGTTTTTGTCTTTGGTTCTGTTTATATGCTGGATTACATTTATTGATTTGCACATGTTGAACCAGCCTTGCACCCCAGGGATGAAGCCCATTTGATCATGATGGATAAGCTTTATGATGTGTTGCTGTATTTGGTTTGCCAGTATTTTATTGAGGATTTTTGCATCGATGTTCATCAGGGATATTGGTCTAAAATTCTCTTTTTTTGTTGTGTCTCTGTCAGGCTTTGGTATCAGGATGATGCTGGTCTCATTAAATGAGTTAGGGAGGATTCCCTCTTTTTCTATTGATTGGAATAGTTTCAGAAGGAATGGTAGCAGCTCCTCCTTGTACCTCTGGTAGAATTCAGCTGTGAATCTGTCTGGTCCTGGACATTTTTTGATTGGTAGGCTATTAATTATTGCCTCAATTTCAGAGCCTGTTATTGGTCTACTCAGGGATTCAACTTCTTCCTAGTTTAGTCTTGGGAGGGTGTATGTGTCCATGAATTTATCCATTTCTTTCTAGATTTTCTAGTTTATTTGCATAGAGGTATTTATAGTATTCTCTGATGTAGTTTGTATTTCTGTGGGATAAGTGGAGATATCCCCTCTATCATTTTTTATTGAGTCTATTTGATTCTTCTCTCTTTTCTTTTTTTTTTTTTTTTTTTTTTTTTTTTTTTTGAGACGGAGTCTCGTTCTGCCACCCGGGCTGGAGTGCAGTGGCCGAGATCCGGCTCACTGCAAGCTCCGCCTCCCGGGTTCACGCCATTCTCCTGCCTCAGCCTCCCGAGTAGCTAGGACTACAGGCGCCACCACCTCGCCCGGCTAGTTTTTTGTATTTTTTGGTAGAGACGGGGTTTCACCGTGTTAGCCAGGATGGTCTCGATCTCCTGACCTCGTGATCCGCCCGTCCTGGCCTCCCAAAGTGCTGGGATTACAGGCTTGAGCCACCGCGCCCGGCCTCTCTTTTCTTCTTTATTAGTCTTGCCAGCATTCTATCAAATTTTTTGATCTTTTCAAAAAACCAGCTCCTGGATTCATTGATTTATTTGAAGGGCTTTTTGTCTCTATCTCTTTCAGCTCTGCTCTGATCTTAGTTATTTCTTGCCTTCTGCTAGCTTTTGAATGCGTTCGCTCTTGCTTCTCCAGTTCTTTTAATTGTGATGTTAGAGTGTCAATTTTAGATCTTTCCTGCTTTCTCTTGTGGGCATTTAGTGCTATAAATTTCCCTCTACACACTGCTTTAAATGTGTCCCAGAGATGCTTGTATGTTGTGTCTTTGTTCTCATTGGTTTCAAATAACATCTTTATTTCTGCCTTCATTTCGTTATGTACCCAGTAGTCATTCAGGAGCAGGTTGTTCAGTTTCCATGTAGTGGAGTGGTTTTGATTGAGTTTCTTAGTCCTGAATACTAGTTTGATTGCACTGTGGTGTGAGAGACAGTTTGTTATAATTTCTGTTCTTTTACATTTGCTGAGGAGTGCTTTACTTCCAACTATGTGGTCAATTTTGAAATAAGTGTGATGTGGTGCTGAGAATGTATATTCTGTTGATTTGGGGTGGAGAGTTCTGTAGATGTCTATCAGGTTCGCTTGGTGCAGAGCTGAGTTCAATTCCTGGATATCCTTGTTAACTTTCTTTCTCATTGATCTGTCTAGTGTTGACAGTGGGGTGTTAAAATCTCCCATTATTATTGTATGGGAGTCTAAGTCTCTTTGTAAGTCTCTAAGGACTTGCTTTATGAATCTGGGTGCTCCTGTATTGGGTACACATATTTTTAGGATAGTTAGCTCTTCTTGTTGAATTCATCCTTTTACCATTATGTAATGTCCTTCTTTGTCTGCATTTTTTGTTTTCCATTTGCTTGGTAAATCTTCCTCCATCCCTTTATTTTGAGCGTATGTGTGTCTCTGCACATGAGATGGGTCTCCTGAATACAGCACACTGATAGATATTGACTCTTTATCCAACTTGCCAGTCTGTGTCTTTTAATTGGAGTATTTAGCCCTTTTACATTTAAGGTTAATATTGTTATGTGTGAATTTGATTATGTCATTATGATGTTAGCTGGTTATTTTGCTAGTTGGCTGATGTAGTTTCTTCCTAGTATTGATGGTCTTTACAAGTTGGGATGTTTTCGCAGTGGCTGTTACTGGTTATTCCTTTCCATGTTTAGCACTTCCTTCAGGAACTCTTGTAAGGCAGACCTGGTAGTGACAAAATCTTTCAGCATTTGCTTGTCTGTAAAGTATTTTATTTCTCCTTCATTAATGAAGCTTAGTTTGGCTGGATGTGAAATTCTGGGTTGAAAATTCTTTTCTTTGATAATGTTGAATATTGCCCCCCACTCTCTTTTGGCTTTTAGAGTTTCTGCAGAGAGATCCACTGTTAGTCTGATGGACTTCCCTTTGTGGGTAACCCGACCTTTCTATCTGGCTACCTTAACCTTTTTTCCTTCATTTCAACTTTGGTGAATCTGACAATTATGTGTCTTGGAGTTGTTCTTCTCAAGGATTATCTTTGTGGCATTCTCTGAATTTCCTGAATTTGAATGTTGACCTGCCTTACTCAGTTGGGGAAGTTATCCTGGATAATAGCTTGCAGAGTGTTTTCCAACTTGATTCCATTCTCCCCGTCACTTTCAGGTATGCCAATCAGACGTACATTTGGTCTTTTCACATAATCCCATATTTCTTGGAGGCTTTGTTCATTTCATTTTACTCTTTTTTCTCTAAACTTCTCTTCTCGGTTCATTTCATTCATTTAATCTTCGATCATTGTTACCCTTTCTTCCAGTTGATTGAATTGGCTACTGAAGCTTGTGCATTCGTCATGTAGTTCTCGCACCATGGTTTTCAGCTCCATCAGGTGATTTAAAGACTTCTCTACACTGTTTATTCTAATTAGTCACCCATCTAATTTTTTTTCAAGGTTTTTAGCTCCTTTGCAATGAGTCCATACTTCCTCTTTTAGCTCAGAGAAGTTTGATCATCTGAAGCCTTCTTCTTTTAACTCATCAAAGTCATTCTCCATCCAGCTTTGTTCTATTGCTGGTGAAGAGTTGTGTTCCTTTGGAGCGGGAGAGGAACTCTGATTTTTAGAATTTTCAGCTTTTCTGCTCTGTTTTTTGCCCATCTTTGTGATTTTATCTACCTTTGGTCTTTGATGATGTGACATACAGATGGGGTTTTGGTGTGGATGTCCTTTCTGTTCATTAGTTTTCCTTCTAACAGTTGGGACCCTCAGCTGCAGGTCTGTTGGAGTTTGCTGGAGGTCCACTCCAGACCTGTTTGCCTGGGTATCAGCAGCAGAGACTGGAGAACAGCGAATATTACTGAACAGCAAATGTTGCTGCCTGATCATTCCTCTGCAAGCTTTTTCTCAGAGGGTTACCCAAACATGTGGGGTGTCAGTGTGCCCCTACTGGTGGGTGCCTCCCAGTTAGGTTACTTGGGGGTCAGGGACCCACTTGCAGAGGCAGTCTGTCCATTCTCAGATCTCAAACTATGTGCTGGGAGAACCACTACTCTCTTCAAAACTGTCAGACAGGGACATTAAATCTGCAGAGGTTTCTGCTGCCTTTTGTTTGGTTATGCCCTGCCACCAGAGGTGGAGTCTACAGAGGCAGGCAGGCCCCCTTGAGCTGTGGTGTGCTCCACCCAGTTTGAGCTTCCCGGCTGCTTTGTTTACCTACTCAAGCCTCAGCAATGGCAGGCACCCCTCCCCCAGCCTTGCTGCCACCTTGCAGTTCAATCTCAGACTGCTATGCTAGCAATGAGTGAGGCTCCATGGGCATGGGACCCTCCAAGCCAGGCACGGGATATAATCTCCTGGTGTGTCATTTGCTAAGACCCTTGGTAAAGTGCAGTATTAGGGTGGGAGTGACCCGATTTTCCAGGTGCCATCTGTCACAGCTTCCCTTGGGTAGGAAAGGGAATTCCCTGACCCCTTGTGCTTCCTGCTTTAAGGGATGCCTTGCCCTGCTTCGGCTCATGCTCAGTGGGCTGCACCCACTGTCCTGCACCCACTGTCCAACAAGCCCCAGTGAGATGAACGTGGTACCTCAGTTGGAAATGCAGAAATCACCCATCTTCTGCATCGCTCACACTGGGAGCTGTAGACTGGAGCTCTTCCTATTCGGCTATCTTGGAACTGCCCGCCCTGGGTGTTTCTTTATAGCAGTGTAAAAATGGACTAATATAGTCAGCATGATTGTCTCCACAATGATTTTGTAACTGAAGAAGTAGTTTGAAATAGTACTGTTAACTTGAATTTCACTGTAGACTTGATCTAGAGTGAATTTTTATAACAATTTAGAATACATTTAAGGTATAATTGTTATTTATTTTCACATAAATAGCTATTTATAAATGTAATTAATTTTTTATATTTTCAGCAAGATTAAATTTTTAAATGCCAGAATATACTTACAGGTGGAATAGTACAAGAGTTATTGTCTAAATAAATTCTTAGAAGCATAAGTTACTAAAAACTATGACTAAAATACATAATTAAATTTCTGAAAGTAGTCAGATATTTAATAATATTTGAGACAACAGACATTGAATCCTGACACATTTTTACAAATGACCTAACACAGAGCTTCCTAAAATAATCTTTTGTTTCATTTCCACATGGAACCTGATACCAGATGTCAAAGAACTTAATTAAATAGCTAGATTATGTTTATAGACTGCTTTACATGTCACAAAGTGCTTTCATGTATATTGACTAATTTAATTTAAAATGCCATAAATTGCTGAAACAGCAAAATGCACAGTCTAAATTTTCACTCACTGATCTCCTTAATGTTCAAACTTTAAAGAATGGTTTCCAACTCCAATGATCTAAAAAAAGTTTAGATGTGATATTTTTGTAATTATACACATATTATATTAATATCACTAAAGAAATTTAGTAGTGTAATACAGATATACAGAGAATAAACTTTTTTAACTCTGATTGTTGAGGTAAGTCTAAATTCCAATAAAATGAGCCAAGTTAAAGAAGAAAATGAAACACAAATGAAATCATGTGGCCTTACTGAAGCTTGTAGGAAAACAAATCAGACTCTACAAGCAACAAAAATAGTCAGGAAATTAAAAATTATTTTGTATGCAGGATTCCAACAATTACTAGATATACACTACAATTTTTAGTTATATTTGTGAAATAGATCATGATTTTAAATTCAGGAATATAAATGTAATATAAAATATTTTAACATACATTTATGTATTCCACTTTCTTATCAGACTGCCTAAACTATCATAACATAGAGGCAAAACCTGAAAATATATTAAGATGATCTCTAAGAAGATAAATAAAGAATGGACACAATGATCTCTAAGAGTATGAAGAAAGAATGGACACAAAACTCTTGCATTTTATTTCACATACAAAACAAGTGTGAAATAGCACTCAAGTCAGAGGATTTGTGCTTAGATTTGTGCACAAAATAAAGTGATTTAGTAAGTTGATCTACCTTTCTGTAATAAAAATTTGTGCAAGTTTAATAATATTGAGTAGCAGTTTAGAGACAAAGAAGAGCTATCTGATGTGAGTATTGAGAAGTGACAGGAAAAACGAAATTAAATCAAGGAAGAAGTTAATTATATAGCATTCCAGAGATATTTAATGAAAATTTAAACTAGCTGTACACATTTGGCCTCTAAAGTTATATATATATATATGTGTGTGTGTGTGTGTGTGTGTGTGTGTGTGTGTGTGTATACATCAACGTGCCATTCTAGAAAGTGTATACTGCCAGAGATTATGTATTCATCAGTTCTTCTCTCTACCTTACTAAGATAAACTACCAGCTTATCAGGGTATAAGTAATGCAAGAAATATCTTTAACAGAATAAGTGCAGGAACAAGAGGCTAGTTAATCTAAGGAGAAGTGACCCCATGTAGAAGAGCCATGAATAGAAAGGGAGAAAGGAGGTCTAGGTCTGTATGGTGGTGGACATTGGAAGCAGTTTTTGTCTAGTGCTCTGTGTTCTGGTTTGAGTCTTGTGCTAGCATGTCATGTCATTCAGAGTAAGAAATAAAAATAAAATTCTAAGCTCCCAACTGACTGAATGGGTCCTCCTTGACCAAAAGAATGCCAGATAAACTTGGAAGCTTAGTATACAACCATAACAGGATGGGAGATCAGACATGCCTTGTTATACACTGCTCTTTTGCTACCACTCATTAGACTTTTTTCCTTTGGGGCTAAACAGAAACCAGCCATTTCAAATGACTATTAGTTTATCTTCCCAGATACAGAACAAAAATAAGATGAGATTAAATATTCCTTTACTTATCCCTAATACTTCAGTTTCCTCTATTCCCTTTTCCATCAATTTTTACCTTATCTTATATAAACTGTAAATTTACTGGGCATTAACTGAAGTTTCACAAGTATGTAATTATTTCTCTCGCTGTCACCCTGCCTTTTATTTAAAAATGTGTAAATACAAAAGTTCATGAGAACCTCTTTGGAAAATACAGCTATAGATGCTTCTGTGACTCACATTTTTCCAGGTGTGCCCTCAAGCTGTCTCAATAAGCCTCAATAATTTGAGATTTATGCCTTGATCACTTATTTTGGTTGTTATTTTGGTAACCACGAAGGGATCTCAGTGAAGATATTAGCCCCTGTGACCTGCAGTGATTCTCCTATTGGTGCCAGCAAGAGATTTTCTCTGAGAAACTGTGGAAATTTTTAAGGCTCAAAAGCTACTCTCTCCTGATGTTCTCTGGTCTCCCAAAATTTTTGATTTGAGATACAAGGTTTATTTTGCCAGGAAACTCCTCTAAAAAAGGAGTTTGCTCACTTTTTATGAATAAAGCGTGTTTTCTCTATATTCAATGATTGAGAGCAGTCTTCAGTTTGGGCCCCATCTCCAGGTAAAATGCTGGTTTAGGGTTTCATTTTGGGATTTGGCAGCTGAAGGTCTAAGTTTGTTTCCAGGTAGCTATGAACTCACCTTATGCTCCAAAATCTAAACAATATGTAAGTTGTGTAGTCACTTTTTCTGTTTTACATTTCAGTCTATCTTTTGTAAGATTTAACCAACTCTTGGCCCCCTCTAATGTCAACCTAAATTCCCACAGCTGAAGAAAGACAAGTTTCAGTTATAGAAACAATGGTTAGTTAACAGAAGTCAATGTTTACCCTCAAAATATATGTTTGACATATTTTAAAGTGGCCCTGCCATACCTTCCTTAGTCCAGATCTAGGAAGGGTTAGCTAAGGGTCTTCGTTCTGAAGACTCTCATGTATACACATTTAATATATTTAAATGTGTTTTATCCTATTAATCAATCTGCCTCATGTCAGTGATTATTCAGTGAATCTTTAGGGGGCCAATAGCCTATGGCCATCACGGTATCATGCAGCAAGCAAGGTAACACAAGCAAAGAGAATTCAGGAATCTGACAAACTTGCAAAAGAATAAGACCTTCTTACTGGTCAGGCTGCCAGCCTCTCTCTCTGTATACCCTAGTTGAACAGATGATAAAAATCGCTGTTTGTTTTCTCTATAATGATTAATGAGAAGAAAGGATTTATATGACTAATCCTGGGTTTTAGTGACTCTGGTGTATTTTTGGTACTTCGTGGTATAAATATTGATATCGTTTCACCCCTTTCCTCTCAGAAGGAGTTTTCTTTTGGGTTGTGATTTTCCTTTGTCTTTGTCTTTCTGTATCATTTTGTCATAAAAAGAGCTACCATAGGGTAGAAATTGGGCCTAGAACACTTTTAAGCCTGCTATTCAAAATGACCCTGAAGACATGTCAATTTTGTGGTTCTGATGAAACTGGTATCTGTTAAAACAATTTTGCTGTGGGTCTCTGAAATAAAAACCAGATGACATTTCCCCCTTATCTTGTTTTATGTCCTTGAGTGTTTGACTTGTGACTAAGTGGGGGTATTCTCTCAGTCTCCACCACTGGAGGATATGATTTTTGAGGTCACATTAGGTAGCCAGTCTGAAAATATTGGGAGTCTGAGACACATAGTATTTTAAGCTGCCCACTATTCATTCCAAAGGTGTTATTAAGCTCTTTAGGGAGATGTCTTAAAATGTCCCATCCCTATGGGGTTTTTTTCATCTTTTGCTATCTTAAGTATATTTCCGAGAGTAAACTTTGGAGAATCATGAGGATTGTCTCATTTAAATCCTCTCCACGACTATATGGTAGAAACCTGGAGTTTACATAAAGAGGTTTTTTGAATTGAATGGCTAATCTCTATAAAAATTTCTAGAGATTAAAAAAATAAAACAATTGATGAATATGTTGTATTTTTAAAAGGACACATAATAATGTTATGGCCAGCCTTCAAAATTTTCTTGACTAAATTAAAGTGGAAAACCTCACCTAAAACAAGGTAAAAACCCTTGTACACAAAAACTGCCCACCTTCAATTTCACGTGAAATTAACAATAGAGGAAATTTCAGTTTGTAGTCTTGTAGGTAAAATCTCTGATTAGGAAATTAGTCCTTTTGGTTTAATATCTATGTGACTTTTGCCATTTATTGATCATTTTGCCTTCTACGGACAAATTTTGAATTTTTCTTTTATCTCTAGGGGTATATGGACTTTTTAGTCTTTGCGTGTAGATGACTAGCTGAGAAGCTGAGATTCTAGGGAATGTGGCCAGACAGAAATGTGAGTTGTACCTTACTTTTAGCTACTTTTTAAAATTTTAGCTGTCTTTGTGGGTGATTCTGGATCTTGTGAGGACCGTTCTGCATCTCTTTGGAGATGCCTCATGCATCCTTGGTTAAGTCCTAATGTTAAAATAGGTAGTTAGGCAGACATGAGCCAGGTAGGAGAGGGCCCTCCCCCAGGAATGTCAGACAAACATCAGGAGATGGTCAGGCCGTTGTTAACCTTTTTTCTTAAAATAATAATTGGTTGCAATCAGCACCAGGGAAAGGCAGGCTCCCAATAGATAGAAAACACCTGACGCTTGTGATCAGCAGCTTACTGATAAGATATCAGGAGTAGGACAAATGGGCATAAACATGCACACAACGGGGCAAAAGGACAGAGTTTAACTGGTATATGACCTTCCCCTAGGACCACTCAACTGGTAAGAGAAAAAATACTTCAAATGAGCATGCACACAACTTCAGTAAACACACCGTGCATGCGGTTCCTCCCAAGTGCTGGCAGGCCAATATACATGGGGACAGCTTGTCCCAGGAATAAATCAAGGGATGGGCCATGCAAATCTCAAACCATGACAATGTATAAACCCCCAAGTAAAGTGCTAAACAGTGCACTTGGATCTCTCAAGTAACCCTTTTGGCCCTCTTCCAAGTGTACTTTACTTCCTATTATTCCTGCTCTAGTAGTTTTAATGAACTTTCACTCTAGGGCTAAAATTTGCCTCAGTCTCTCATTCTGCCTTATGTCTCTCATATGAATTCTTTTCTCTGAGGAGGCAAGAATCAAGGTGCTGCAGATCCCTGCAGATTCACCACTGCTAACAGAATTTTGTGCTGTGACTCAGGTAAGTTCCCTAGTGGTAAAACACCTCTATGCCTTGCCTTCTTGGCTGGAGTCATTCAATCCTGTGTGTGTTTTCCTTCTCTTCCACTTTCCTGCTTACTAATCAAACCTTAGAATGATTCCTCTTGACCACAGTGGCTCTCCATCCCTTGGCTGATCTCTCAGCTCACCCTAATGGGTGGCTCATGAGGGTGAGAAGGACCTTGGAATCCACATCAAGTATACCTGAAACACTGATAGCCTTCCTGGAGTCTCCCAAGAGAGGCTTGCTTTTTGCGGGGGTGGGGGGTTGGTTAGCACCCCTTTTGGAGCAGGAAAAATTGTTCCTTTGCTATTTGTAAGTCCAAGCCCAAGGTCCTCTGCAAGTTCCTCCTTCATGTTAAGAGAGCAAATAAACATTGCCCTCTTGAACTCAAGGGCTGCTGTTTTTGCAAGCATTTGAAGGCTTTCCATGAGTAACTCTCTTACTTCCTCACACGTCCTCCTGTAGTAAAGGAACTGTCTCATCTGATTAAGCATTTTTTCTGCATGTTATCCAGGGAGGATGAGAAACCCCAAATACAATTTTTTTTTCATGTCTCAAGTCACTTACACATCCTTCTCAATATGCATTAAGACATTCAAGGTCATATTCGAAGGGAGAAAAGTCCAGCACCTTGTGACAGGTAGCTGACAAACAGGCTTCTCATCTACTTAAAGAATATGGGAAATGGGATTATAAGAAAAGAGATAATAATTTTGTTGCTAGGATGCTCTGAGTGAGAGTTGCTAAAAGGTCATGGAAACAAAGATATAGGTGGGCCCAAGGCCTCAGGTGCAAGAGACAAAAGTATCAATAGGACACAGAATAAAGCTGGTCCCAGGCTACAGGCAGAGAACAGATTGCTGTTAGAAAAGAGATGAAAGCAAGGTTAGGGGTACCCAGTAAGGACAGTTTATTCTGGAACCCCAAGAAGAAGTAGGGGGTCCCTGCTTACTCCAGTATACCTTCTGTTCTCTAATGGGTAATTGTGATGAGGTTAAGGGTACCCAGTATGATCAATTCATTTAGGAACTCTAAGGACTAATAGTAGATGCCCTCTTCAGGAAATAATAATAGGGAAATGGGAGGGGATGTCTTCTTTTTTCTCCTTTTCCTTCTCTGTCTTCTCTTTGCAGATGGTTAATCATGTCTCCATATCATAAGACATGCCCCTTGGATACATCCTCAAAAACTGAGAAAAGTTTGACCCTCAAACCCTAAAAGAGAAAAGGCTAATATATTTCTGTAACACAGCTTGGGTTGAATCCAATATCTGGGACCAGAAATCTTGGCTGGAAAATGGAAACATAATTTTAATATGATCTATTAACTAGATTTATTTTGATGCCAGCAGGGAAAATGGCTGTAAGTACCCTATGCACAGGCCCTCATGGACCTAAGGAACAATCCTGACCTATGTCATGTTTGTAAAATGGATCCAGTGATGATAGCTGTAATAGGCAGCCCCCTGTATTTGGTTTGGAAGACCCATTATTGGGTTTACCCAGGGCTCAAGCCCTGAATGAACCAAGGGCGGAGCTTAGATTAAACTTCACTGCCCCTTCTACCCCATTATATCTAAGTCTGTCAGTCCTGGAGTGTTCCCCTCCCTACACAGGGCCATCCTCTGAACACCACGCCCTTAAGCTATGCTCCTTTTGAGAGGTTAGTGGCCTTAGTGGACCCACTACAGTCCATATTCCATTTACTATGCAAGACTTGAGCCAAATTAATATGAAACTAGGGAAGTTTATGGAGGACTCTGACAAATACATTGAAGAATTTTATAAACTGGGCCTAACATTTGAACTCACTTTGAGGGATCTCTCAGTAATACTAGGGAAAACCCTGTCTAAGGGAGAATGTGACTCTATTACAGAGGCAGTCCAATAATTTGAAAATGTAATGCATATGACTGATCCTGACTAATCCTGGTGGCTACCTATAGGAGCCACTGCAGTTCCCCAGGTTGACCCCAACTAGGATTACAATACCCAAGGGGGTATATGGGCAAGGAACCGCATGTTTCTCTCTATGGTAGAAGGAATGAAAGTTTAGCAGAACAAAGCCCTTGAACTATAATAAATTGGCCTTTATAGATCAAGGCCCTTGTAAAAAACCCCACCATTTTCCAAGAGAGGCTACAAGAGGCCCTAGTGAAACATAGCAACCCAGACTCAGAAACACCAGAAAGGTAATTGGTCCTAAAGAACCATTTCCTAACTCAGACAACTCCAGATAATTGGAGGAAACTCCAGATATTTGGAAGAAACTCCAAAAATGAGCACTGCCCCCCGACACCCTGACATCCTCAAAATAGGTTTCTCAGTCTTGTATAACTGGGACCAGGAAGAAGAGAAAGGGCTCAGTAAAATGAGAAGTAGAAGAAAAAGTTGCAGCTCCAACTATTAGCTGCTCTACAAGTTCACTAGCACCCTCTAGATTGCCCTCAGAATACCCTTTCAGGTAACAATTATCCACATGGGAAACCACATCACTGGAAGGCAAACTGCCCCAATGTGACAGCTAGGAAAACTGCCCCAATGGGACAGGAGTGACTTGCCCTCTCTGCCACAAGCCTGGCCAATGGAAACAGGACTTCCTTGAGGGCAGAAGGGCCCCTGGGGCAAAATCCCAATCCCTGATGGCCTTGAGCTGAAGGGGCCCTATGGTCTGGCTGGCTCCCAGATCAAGTCTCACTATTGAAGGGACGGAGTCAAGGGATGCTTTGGACGTGGCAGGCAGGACTACGAGTTTTCCTTTGAACATGAAAGTAGCCTGTTCAGTGCTTACTTTTTGCTGGGGCAATTACCCTCCAAATCCTGCCAAGTGATGGAAATAAATGGGGTGCTTATAACCCGAAGGTTTACTCCCCCTCTGTGCTGCCTACAAGGGGAAATTGTCTTTACTTAACTCATTTGTAGTGATGTTAGAATATCATATGCCCCTTTTTGGTGGAGGCATATTGTTTAAACTAGGGGTTCAGTTAACCTTTCTTCCAGGGCCAATACCTCCTTTTCCAAATATTATCATATGCCTCAAGGAAACTACACACCAGGATAAACTTCCCACATACCTTTTCATTAACCCAGAGATCTGGGCCTCAGGAATACCATGAAAAGTCATAATGGTAATGCCTATATTAATTGAGCTCAAGTATCCTTCTAGCTATCCTTGTAGAAGGAAGTTTCCTCTTTAGCCAGAGGTCAAAAAAGGACTTCAGCCCTTGATTCAAAAATTTCTAAAGCATGGGTTATTAATACCCTGTATCTCCCCCTAAAACACCTCCATTTTAGCTGTTAAAGAAAGCAATGGAAAATACAGGCTAGTCCAGGACCTGCAAATTATAAATGAGGCAGTAGTTCCAATACACCCAATGGTCTCAAACTCAAATGTAATTCTAGGGGAAGTATCTCTAGATGCTCAGTGGTTTTCAGTTTTAGACGTCAAAGATGCTTTCTTTTGTATCCCCCTAGACCCATCCTCCCAATTTCTATTTCCACTTGAGTGGGAGAATTAAAAAGGAAGGATTCAACAGCTCACCTGAACAGTGCTTCCATAGGATTTCAGTTATAGTCCCCATTTGTTTGGGCAAGGCTTGGCTAGAGATTCACCAACTCTTGAGAAGAGAGGGTGTCTCCTACAGTACACGGATGACCTGTTAATCTGCTCCCCAACAAGACAGCTGGAATTCAACATGTAGTCCAGACACTAAGTTTCCTCACAGACAGAGGGTACAAGTTATCCGAGGCCAAGGCACAACTACTAAGACAAGAGGTCCAATACCTGGAGATAATCTTGATCCCTGATAACATAAGCTCTCTCCAGAATGGATACAGACCACCCTTGGAATATCTGTCCCAACCACCCAAAAGCTACTTCAGGCTTTTCTGTGGATTGCAGGATATTGCAGACTTTGGATATGGGGATATGGTGGAATTGTTAAGTCTTTATATCAGGCTCTAAAAGAAGGGATAAATAGGGACCCACTTCTCTGGAAAAATGATCAGGAGCAAGTCTTTAGGCAGCAAAAGACTGCCCTCTCACAAGCCCCAGCCCTTGGGCTACTCATATTAGTGTAACCATTTTAGCTTCTCATCACTGAAAGGAAAGATGTAGCCCTAAAACTTCTATCTTACACCATGGGGCCAATTAAACATCCTGTAGGTTACTTTTCAAAGAACCTAGACACAGTAGCACAAGGGTGGCCACATTGCCTCAAGGTCATGACTGCAGCAACTTTCCTAGTCTAGGAGCCCTCAAAATCAGCATGAGGCAGTCAGTTTGACTCCTTACATCTCACCGAATAGACCCCTTAATGGACATAAAAGAACCACAATGTCCCATTGACAATAGACTGCTAAAGTGCCACGTCTTGTTGTTAGAAAATCCACATTTAACAGTGGAGTAGTGTTCCACTCTTAATTCAACCTCCTTACTGCCACTACCAGGAGTAGTTAACTGAACACATTCATGTTGTGAGATACTTAACCAAATTTATGCCAGTCATGAAGACTTTAAAAATCAGCCCCTAGATAACCTAAATAAAATATGGTTTTCCGATGGTAGTAGCTTCGTCAGGAATGGAACTATATATGCAGGAAATGTTATAGTGTCCCTTCACCAAGTTATAAAGGCTAAAGCCCTGTTTCCAGGGAACTCGGCACAACTAGCCTAACTTATTATGCTGACCAGAGCCAAACCCCATGCACCCAAGTCTTAGCAGGAATGACTATAGCCACCAGTTACCTGGGTATTTCAGCAACCTAAGGATTGTTTGGAGCTGTCCTCACCCCCTTATTTTATTTTGACATCTCTATTTGTCTTAAAACTCAAGAAGCCTTCTATATTTGTGGCCAATCAATTCATCAATGCCTCCCCACTAACTGGACTAAAAGTTGGCTATGTATTACTGGACATCTTTCTAGTCCCTGGCAATCTCTCTCTTTCAGTACCAATCTATGAATATTTCATCTTGCCCAAGGTGAAGACAGCTATCCAATTAATTTCCCTTCTCGTGAGACTCAGCATTATAGCCAGTATGGGAACCAGAATTGCCTAAAACATAAAAGCATCCTTGACCTGTAGCCAACTTTCAAAAAGAAATAGCCAACAACATTGATGTCAGGGCTAAAACCTTAACAAACATGCAAGAACACATTGACTCTTTAGAAGCTGTAGTCCTCAAAAATCATTGAAGGGTAGATATGTTAATTGAAGGACAGGAAGAAATTTGTTTAGTCTCAGATGGAAAATGTTGCTTTTGGGCAAATCAATTAGGAAAAGTACAAAACAACATCAGACAACTCCTGAATCGAGCCTCCAGTTTATAAAAACAAGCCTCTTAGGGTAGGTTAGATTGAAAAGAAATGTGGAAATGGTTCTCCTGAGTTCTTCTCTTTTTGGGCCCACTTGTTAGTCTTCTACTTTTGCTCCTTTTGGTCCATGTCTTCTAAATCTAATAACCTGATTTATCTCCTCTCACCTTCAGGCCATCAAGCTCTAGACAATCCTCAGTGAGGGATACCATCATCGTGATATTCAAAAGTCACCCTTCTACAGATGACTTCTAGACTGCCCATCAATGGGGCATTAGAGAGGCAAAATTCTGCCCTTGTCTTCCTTGGAATTGGCTGAATACCACTTTCACCAACCCATGGAGCTACCCTGCCCTGACAGCTAGCAAAAGGCCAAAACCCATGAAACAACCAACACCTCCCCTCTGTCAGCAGGCAGTAGTTACAGAAGGTTTACCTTTGTCTATTTTCCCAAAGAATTGGGTCTTGGACTCTTAAAGGGATAAAGGTTAGAGTAGATAATTAGGCAGACATGAGCAGGGCAGGAGAGGCCCTGACCCAAGGAATGTCAGGCAACCATCAGGTGATGGTCAGGGGGTTGTTAAACAGTCTTTCTAATATAATAATTGGTTGCAGCCAGTGCCAGGGAAAGGTGAGCTTCAAATAGATAGAAAACACCTGAACCTGGTGATTAGCCGCTTCCTGATAAGATCTCAAGATGTGGGCGAGTGGATTCAAGCATACACTCTAAGAGGCAAAATGGCAGAGTTTAATTGGTATATGAACTTCCCCTAGGACCACTTGACGGGTAAGGAAAACACACACACACACACACACGCACACACACCTCAAAAGAGCATGTGTACAATTTCAGTAAGCACATGGTGCCTGTGGCTGTTCCCACATGCTGGCAGGCCACAGTGCATGGGGACAGCCCACCTCAAGGAAAAATCAAGACAGAAGAGGTTCAAACCTCAGAACAATGCCAATGTATAAAAACACCAAGTCAAAGACTAAATGGCACACTCGGGTCTCTCAAGTCACCTGTTTGGACCTCTTCTATGTGTACTTGACTTCTTTTAGTTTCTGCTCTAATACTTTTTAATAAACTTTCACTTCTGCCCTAAAACTTTCCTTGGTTTCTGACTCTGCCTTATACCTCTTGGATTAATTCTTTCCTCTGAGGAGGCAAGAATTGAGTTGCTACAGACTTATATGGATTTGCCACTGCTAACGCTAACCTTGGTTAAGGTTTATTGGTTTCACTTGGCAGGTTACTTTTGGTGAGGAAGTTTAAAGGCCAGACATATCAGCTATTTGTCCCAGCTAAAATCTTGTAATAAGAAATTGGAAAGGATTTTTTCTTTCAAAAAAAACTCTATGGTTAGAAGTTAGCTTAACTAAAAACTGATATTCAAGCTATAACTTTATAGTTTTAAAGGCTTTGATGCTTTTTCTCTTTTTGAATCCTGTTCTGGGAATGTTTTCCTCAGTCAACTGAATCCTGTCTGTTTCTCCAATTGCTTTCTATCTGTCCCTGTTTCCTCTGAATACCAGAAAACAAACATAAAAAAGGAATTTTTGACAACCTGGAATCCCTTGGAGAAAACAGAAAGAGCACCACAGACTCCTTTTGAGAGGAACCTTGTTTTTTTCTAATGAAATTCCAAGAGTTGTAAACAGACAGATTCCACTTAGGTCTAGAGTTTTCTCTGCTCACTTTTGTATTGCATTACCTGATCTCTTTGGCTTTTGCGGGGTGCCAGATATTAGTTTGTACTGTAAGAGGACTTGACTTTGGTGTGTGTAATGGCCGATGAGTCAGCTGAGAGCAACAGGGTTGGGGTGGCTAAGGACAATTTACAGGAAATGGTTATTACTACAGAGGGTTGCTCATTTCTTTTCATATTTAGATTTAAAAGGTATGGTTTGAACTATAAAAACTGCATGCTTTATTGGCTTTGTTGCTTAAAGGGCTCTATCCTAAAGCCCATCATCTAATTAAGAAATAAACTAAGGTGAAAAGACAACCTATCAAACTAAAACAGTCTTTGAAACGTTTTTGAAAGAAATTTATATATTCAAAGGAAATCTCCATTTTTAAATGCATCACTATCTCTGCCCCTAAACCACTAGGAATATTAACCATAGGGAAGATAATGGCATAAAATTTACATAACAAACCTTGCCTTTGTATAGTTTTGAGTTCTGTCTCTTTGAGATGTACATTTTCTGCTTTATTTAAGAGTCATGTGTCTGGAGATGTAAATTTCGATTTGTCTAGCTAACAATTGTTTAGGGCGTGAAACGAGTAATCAAAAGATTTATAGCCTAAAGTGGAGAGAAACTTTCTGAAACCTGAAAAATAAAAAATCTTATAAATTCATAAAATCTGATTATGTGAGTCTATATGTCTATATGTTTATATGTGTCATGTTCAACTTATGTTTCACTAACAAATTATAGAAAATAGCTCTAATCAATTGGCTTAAAGAAAAGTAAGCATTTATTCCAATACTTTATTAGAAAAATAGATGCTAGCTCAAAAGCCTTTTAGTTTATGTGACTTTAGTAATCATTGGTAAAAAAAAAAAAAAAAAAAAAAAAAAAAAAAAAAACAAAAAACAGTTTCAAAATTCTCTTTGATAATTTAAAATCTTAGTCATATTGTCTTAAATTAAGTAATCCTAAGTTTTTCACTCACTGGGAACTGAGACTATTAACAGTTAGAAGAGTAGTTAATATATATAATTAAAACTACTATTTATAAGAGAAAAAATTTCTACATACAGAGTGTATAAAGAAAGATGCATTTCTAGTAAAGATTACAAAAAACAAGAGGTTGTGGTTTTTGCAAAAGGTAAAGTGATTTTGACAAGTTTAGAGACTATTTAAATTTGGCTTCAAAAGGAAAGAAATATGATATAGATAAAACTAAATGGGTACAAAGAGAAAGAATAAAATGGTAGGAAATGAGAAACTTTTTATTCCTGCGTAGGCATGTTTTCACCTATGGTATGGAACTGCAGCTGGGATCCATTCAGTTTACTGAAAGTAAAAGATACCAGTGGAATATATTTATTTTTTAGTAAGAAACAGTATTTTATTTAAAATGTTACTAGTAGATTTCTTAAAGATGTAAATAATTGAAGTAAATTCAGTTAATATTATTCGTATTAATTTACATTTTGTCCTCAATCATGAACACTATTTTAGGTGGGTATGCAATTCCCATTGGACAGGGGTTTTAACTCACTACTTTAAACATAATATCCTTTGGCTTATCAATTCTATGAAGATATCAATAAATGGGATGAAAATCTGTTATTGCTCTGTAGTTAATTTGCATTTTATGCTTTAATGATTTTAAATTATTTTCTTTATATTGGTGTTAAACTTTTTATTTATTATGATGCTTTCAGACATGTACATTTGTTGTGCTTTTGTTGGCTGATATTTGATGAGCATGTATTTTATTAGTTATTCAAAATGTTTAAACATGTCTTATATTCAACTATTTTGTCTCTCCCATTTATTTAAATTCTTTTATTAAGAATTCCATAAGACTTTTATTTTATTTTCCCCTTTATTTTTCATTTTAATTTGTCCTTCATTTTAATTTTCTGCTCATTTTTCTCCCTGTTGTGACATTTATGTATTTATTGTACCTCATTTTTTCACTCATATTTTAGTTCATATTTTTCCTTTGCTTATATTTCTCTAATTTTTAAAAACATTTTTATAACAAAAATCACAGAATACCAGTGGAATTCAGAGAGAAAAATCCAACTCCTGGGAAATTGGTCCATTAGATGCATAAAAGATGCAAATAAGGAAAAGCAAAATATTAAATTCCTTGGTTATTGTTATGTATAATAGCTAAAATTAAAAGAGTGCTGGGTTCGGCCTAAATTAACAAAGCTCAGAAGTTAGTCTGTCTGATTGCATAGTACTAGCCTCAAAGCTACCCACAAAGAGGAATATTATACCAGGGCAACAAAAATGTACCCCTGAGACCTGTGCTTACCAAGAAGGTAGTCAACATGAGGGAATAACAAGACCAAATAACTATTGAAACCAGAGGAAGGAATTTTTTTCCTTCGTAGATCAGTATCATCAGCTTCCTGAGGAACCTGTACTAAAATGGATTGTAGAAGTAAATTATTTGGAAATAGTGTGTTTGGTTTTAAATGGTGCAGAGTGGATAAAATAGGTTCAGTTTGATACAGGAAACACAGCTCACTATTAAACAAATCACATATGTAATCCAGACACAAGGATGAGCATTTCTAAGAAGACAGCCAGCCTAGTGAACTGGATAGAAGCCATTATAAGATCAATTTACCTTGCAAAAGAGGACTGTCCAACTCCACCTATAAATGCCAGGTGGAACACCCCGGATAAAACATCTAATATGCTTCATATGCAAGCCATGGGGAACTGAAATTATGATGACATACATATTCACCAACTGAATGTGATCATTACCTTGGTGATGAGAAATGCTTTAATTAAGAGGGCCCCTTCCACATGGGCACCCAATGTGATACTACTCCTATTTTTCTCAAATAACCATTAATATAAAGCCTTATCAAATTTGCTGTCACAGATTTTTCATATGGGTCTTGCAAATGCCAATAAAACATTTGATTATTTAACAAGAGCACGGAGAAAGGCAAAAGGGAGAGAAAAAGGACTCTCCTGAATGTGATGACAGAATAAAAGGCTCCACTGGCCATCCTCCCTATAATAGGATCAATTTAAAAAATTACCTGGACTTGGGAAGGGGAACATCACACCGGGGCCTATCATGGGGAGGGGGGAGGAGGGAGGGATTGCATTGGGAGTTATACCTGATGTAAATGACGAGTTGATGGGTGCTGACTAGTTGATGGGTGCAGCACGCCAACATGGCACAAGTATACATATGTAACAAACCTGCACATTATGCACATGCACCCTAGAACTTAAAGTATAATAATAATAAAAAAAAAATTTTAAAAATAAAAAAAAATTACGTAACAGAAAAAAAAAAAAAAAAACAAAAAACACCTTCATAACAACCGAAAATTAGGTGAGCTTTTTTAGTACCTGTCTTTAACTTAGTATCACAGAAAGAGGCACTGAAGAGAGTGAAAAGAAAAAAAAAATGTTGAATCATTAACAAATCCCCACTGATGCCCAGCAGTGAGCAGTGGTGGCATGGTGATGAGAGTGT
Organism: Macaca mulatta; assembly: GCF_049350105.2. Classification (NCBI taxonomy): domain Eukaryota; kingdom Metazoa; phylum Chordata; class Mammalia; order Primates; family Cercopithecidae; genus Macaca; species Macaca mulatta. Next base: position 86,117,229 of record NC_133426.1, read on the forward strand.
CTGTGTGTCCTAGGGAAGAAAGAGCACAGCAGTTTTAAGGCATTGAAATCAGCACTTTGCTGATAGAGCAGGAGGGAAAAGCTGAACGAACTCACCCAATGCCCTTGCATGAAGGAAGTACTTAAACCAACCCTCACCAGAGGGGAATCACCATTCTCAGTAGTCAGAACTTAAGTTTCTGCAAGCCTCACCACTGAGGGCTAAAGGGCTCTGAGTCTCTAAGTAAAATTTAAGGAAACAATAGGCCACTAGGACTGCAAATCTTAGGCAACTCCTGGTGCTGAAGTGAGACCTGTCACAGTGTACTGGGGGTCACGTGATGTACTGAGACTCCAGCTGGGTTGGCTAAGTGAATGCTGGCATCTCCCTCCCCCTAACCCCAGGATGCACAACTCAGAGCTCCAAAAGAGACCCCTTTCTTTCACTTGAGGAGAGGAGAGGAAAGGGAAAAGTAGTAAGAATTTTATCTCAAGTCTTGAATACCTGCTCAGCCACAGCAAAATAGGCCATTAGTTAGAGTCACGAGGCCTCTATTCAAGGCTCTAGCTCCTGGACAGCATGGCTAGACACACCCTACCCTGAAAGGGAACCCACTACCTTGAAGAAAGGGACCAAGATCTGAAAGTATTTATCATCCTCTAACTAAAGAGCTCTTGTGCCATGAATAACCAGCAGTAATACCCAGGTAATACACCAAAGACCTTGGGTGAGTTTCTGAGACTTGATGGATTCAGGTGAGACTAAGAATATTTCCAGCTGTGCTGACTGTGAGGTGAAACTCCATCTGCTGGGAAAAACTGAGGGAAAAGTAAAAGGGAGTTTGTCTTGTACTGTAGGTACAGGTGGAGCCACAGGAAGGTAGATCATCAAAAAGACTCTTAAGGTTCCTGATTCCAGGAGTTGATACTTGGATGGCATTTTTGGACCTGCCTTGGCCCAGAGGGAAGACACTGCTGTAAAGGGTGAGTCCCAGGCCAGGCAGCATTCACCGCAATCTGCCTTAAGAGCCCTAGGTGTTTAAGGAAACATTGGTGGTAGTCTGGGAGTACTCCTCATGGCCTGTGGTGGATATAAGGTGAAGCTCCTCTGCTTTTGGAAGGAAGAAAGAATAGTGAGAAGGACTGAATCCTGTAGTTTTAGTATAATATTTATATCTTTAGTAAGATATAAATAAAAACAAAACAAAAAAAGTTAAAAAAAGGGTGGATAAAGTTAATACATAGAGTTTTTATTAGTTTTCTGTTTGTTTATGCAAACAGTGTTAGTTCTTATAAGGTTAAAAAATGTGCTATAAGACAGTATTTGCAACCCTCACAGTAACCTCAAAGCAAAAATCGCATGATGGATACACACAAAAAATAGTATAAAAGTAAAATACATCACCAGAGAAAATTACCCACAATAAAAAGAAAACAGGAAGGAAATAAAGAAGAAAGAGACCACAAGATAACCAGAAAACAAGTACCAAAATGCTAGGCATAAGTTCATTACTTATCAAAAATAACATTGAATGTAAATGAACTGAACACCAATCAAAAGACATAGTAATAATATATATAGACTAAATATAAATCAATACAAAGAGATATTTCATCCTAAAGAAAAACAAAAAAGAGCAGAAGTAGCTATACTTCTATCGGACAAAACAGATTTCAAGATAAAAACTATCAGAAAAGAGAAAGAATGTCATTATATAATAATAAAGGGTCAATTCAGCAAAAGAATATAATAATTTTAAATAAGTATGCACTAACACTGGAGCACCTAGATATATAAAATAAATATTATTAGAACCAAGAGAAAGATAAGTAACAATAAAATAATAGCTGGAAACTTCAACACCCCATTTTTAGCATTGGATAGATCTCTCAGACAGAAAATCAACAAAGAAACATTGGACTTAAGCTGCACTGTAGAACAAGTGGAACCAATATATATTTACAGAAAATGTTATTCAACCGCTAAAGTATATACATTCTATCCCTTAGCACATGGATCATTCTAAAAATAGACCATATTTGCAGACAAAAAATGAGTCTTAAAACCCAAAAACATTGAAATAGTGTCAGATATCTTCTCTGACCACAATGTAATAAAACTAGAAATTGAAAGCAGAAGAAATTTTGGAATCTATACAAATACATGGAAATTAAACAATATGCTCCTAAATGAGTGGTGGGTAAATGAAGAAATTAAGAGGGAAATTGAAAAAATTCTTGAAACAAATTAAAGTACAACATACCAAAACCTATGGGATACAGCAAAAGCAGTACTGAGAGAAAATATTAAGGCTATAAGTGCCAACAACAAAAAAAATAAAAAGAAAAAAATTCAAATAAACATTCTGATGATGCATCTTAAAGAGTTAGAAAAGCAAAAGCAATCCAAACCAAAAATTGGTAGAAGAGAATAAATAAAACAACAGAAAAAAAAAGAAATAAATTGAAGAAAACAATATAAAAGATCCATGAAATAAGAAGTTGTTTTTTATTAAGTTATACAATATTGACAAACCTTTAGCCAGACCAACTAAGAAAAAAAAAGAAGATAAAAATGATTAAAATCAGAAAAAAAAAGGGACATTACAATTGATACTGCAGAAATTAAAAGGATTATTAGTGGCTACTATGAGTAAGTATATTCCAATAAATTGAAAAACCTAGAAGAAATGGACTAATTTCTAGACACATACAACTTACCAAAATTGAACTTGGAAGAAATTCAAAACATGAACAGACCAGTAACAAGTAATGAGATCAAAGCAATAATAAAATGTATCCAAGTAAAGAAAAGCCCAGGACCTGATTACTTCACTGCTGAATTCTACCAAATGTTTAAAGAACTAGTGCAAATTCCACTGAAACTAATCCAAAAAATAGAGGAGGAAATACATTCAAAACCATACTATGAATCCAATATTTCTCTCATACCAAAACCAGACAAAGATACATCAATAAAATAAAACTACAGACCAATATCTGCGATGAATATTGTTGCAAAAATTCTCAACAAAATAGTATCAAACAGAATTCAGTAATACCTTGGAACAATCATTAGTTGTGACCAAGTGGGATTTATCCCTGGGATGCAAGGATGATTCAATATATGCAAATTAATCAATGTGATACAATATATCAGTGGAATAAAGGATGAAAACCATACAATCATTTTAATCAATGCTGAGAAAGCATTTGGTAAAATTTAACATTCTATCATTTAAAAAAACCTTTGAAAACTGGGTATAGAAGTAACATATCTCGACATAATAAAAGCCATGTACAACAGAGCCACAGCCAATATCATACTCAATGGGGAAAACTGAAAGCCTTTCCTTTAAGATCTAAAACATGACAAGAAAGCCCACTTTCACTACTGTTACTCAACATAGTACTGGAAATTCTAGCTAGAGCAATCAGATAAGATGAAGAAATAAAGGCATCCAAACTGGAAATGAAATGAAAGAAGTAAAATCATTTTTCTTTCCAGATGATATAATCTTATATTTGAAAATAAAGACTCCACTCACACACACACAAAAATCATTATAACTGATGAACAAATTCTGCAAAGTTGCAGATAAACATCAACAAACAAAAATAAGTAGCATTTTTATATGCAAACAGTGAACAATCTGAAAATGAAATAAAAAATGAAATCCCATTTACAATAGCCAGACATAAAATAAAATACTGAGGAATTAACCAAAGAAGTGAAATATCCTTATAATAAAAACTATAAAACACTGATGAAAGTAATTGAAAAGGACACCAAAAATTGAAAAATATTCTATCTTCATGGATTAGAAGAATCAATATTATTAAAATGTCCATACTATCCAAAGCAATCTATAGATTCAATCCAATCCTGATTAAATAACAGGCACATTCTTCACAGAAATAGAAAAGAACATTTTTAAAATTTAATTTTAAATTTTAAAATTTAAATGGAATTACAAAAGACCCAGAATAGCCAAAGCTATCCTAAGGGGGAAAATAAAGCTGAAGGAATTGCATTACCTGACATCAAATTATTCTACTGAGCTATAGTAACTAAAAAGCATGGTACTGGCATAAAAAGAGACAAATAGACCAATGGAAAAGAATAGAGAACTCTGAAACAAATCCGCACGCCTACAATGAATTCATTTTTGAGAAAAGTGTAAAGAACATACACTAGGGAAAAGATAGTCTCTTCGATAAATGGTACCAGGGAAACTGAATATTTATATACAAAAGAATAAAGCTAGACGCTTGTCTCTCACCATATACAAAAATCAAATCAAAATGAATTAAAGACTTAAATGCAAGACAACAAACTATGAAACTACTACAATAAAACCTTGGAGAAACTCTTTCGGATGTTAGTTTGGGCAAAATATGTTTGAAAAATATCCCATGACCACAGGCTATCAAAGCAAAAATGAACAAATTTAATTACAAAAGTTAAAAAGCTTCTGCACAGCAACAGATACAATTTAAAAAGTGAAAAGGCAACCTAAATAATGGGAGAAAATATTTGCAAACTAGTCATCTCACAAGGGATTGATTAATAACCAGAATATATGAGGGGCTCAAACAACTCTAAAAAAAAATCTAATAGTTTGATTTTTTTTAGAAAATGGAGCAGAAGATTAAAATAGACATTTCTCAAAAGAAATAAAATGGCGCATAGGCATTTGAAAAGGTGCTCAGTATCACTGATGATCAGAGAAACGCAAATCAACACAAATCAAAACTACAATGAGATATTATCTCAGCCTAATTAAAATGGCTTATATCCAAAAGACAAGCAATAGCAAATTCTGTCAAGGATGTGGAGAAAAGGGATCTCTCAAACACTGTTGGTGGGAATGTAAATTGGTACAACTGCTATGGAGAATAGTTTTGAGTTTCCTCCAAAAAGTAAAAATAGAGCTTCCATATAATCCAGTAATTGCATTACTGGGTATATACCAAAACAAATGAAATTATTATATTGAAGAGATATTTACCCTCCCATGTTTGTTGTAGCACTGTTTATAATAGTTAAGATTTTGGTAAGTTACACGAGGAAGTGGCTCAAATGCCCATGTTCCCCATTCCTGCCAATCTGCCTTCTCTCCCTGAGCTTGCACCCATGGTCTCATGGGGAGTTCCCCATGATCAGTTGACAAAGAAAGGGAAGACAAGGGTTTGGTTTACAGATGGCTCTGCATGATATGCAGGCACCACCCAAAAGTGGACAGCTGCAGCACTACAGCACCTTTCTGTAACATCCCTGAAAAACAGTGGGGAAGGGAAATCTTTCTGGTGTGCAGAACACTGAGTAGTGCACCTGGTTACACAGTTTGGAAGGAGAATGAGAGAAGAATTCAGCCAATGGTCTGGCTGAATGATCAGGGACTTTGAAGAAGCATGATTGGAAAATTAGTGACAAATAAACTTGGGGAGGAGGTACCTGGATGGATGTCTCTGAGTGGTCAAAAACTGATAAGATATTTGTATTTCAGTGCTCACCAAAGGATGACATCAGCAGAGAAGTATTTTAATAATCAAGTGGATAGAAGGACTTGTTCTGTGGACACCACACAGCCTCTTTCCCCAACAACTCCTGTCATTGCCCAGTAGGCCCATGAACAAAATGGCCATGCTGGTAGTGATGGAAGTTATGCATGGGCTTAGCAACATGGACTTCCACTCACTAAGAGTGACCTGGCTATGGCCACTGCTGAGTGTCAGATTTCCCAGGAGCAGAGACCAACACTGAGCCCTCCATATGGCACAATTCCTCTGGGTGATCACAATTCCTCTGGCAAGCTACTTGGTGGCAGGATGATTATTTTGGACATCTTCCTTCAGGGAAGGAGCATCAACTTGTCCTCACCAGAATAGACACTAACTCTGGATATGGGTTTCCGTATTCTGCAGGCAATGCTTCTGACAAGAGTACCATCTGTGGACTCACGGAATGCCTTATCTACCATCATCATATTCCACGTAGCATTGCCTCTGACCAAGGCACTCACTTTATGGCTAAAGAATTGAATTGAAGCAGTGGGCTTGTGCTCATGGATTTCACTGGTTTTACCATGTTCCCCATCACCCTGAAGCAGCTGGTTTGATAGAACGGTGGAATTACCTTTTGAAGTCACAATTACAATGCCAACTAGGTGACAGTACTTTGTAGGGCTGGGGCAAAGTTCCCAAGAAGGCTGTGTATGCTCTGAATCAACATCCAATATATCACCATTTCTCCCATGTCCAGGATTCACTGGTCCGGGAATCAAGGAGTGGAAGTGGAAGAGTCACCACTCACCATAACCCCATTTTTGGTTCCTGTTCCCATGACATTAGGTTCTGCTGGTCTAGAGGTCGTAGTTCCAGAGGGAGGAATGTTACCACAGGAGACACAACAATATTTCTATTAAACTGGAAGTAAGATTGCCACCTGGACACTTTGGGCCCCTCCTACCTCCAAGTCAACAGGCTAAGAAGGGAGTTACAGTATTGACGGGAGTGATTTATTTATTTATTTATTTATTTATTTATTTATTTATTATTATTATTATAGTTTAAGTTCTAGGGTACATGTGCATAACAGGCAGATTTGTTACATATGTATACTTGTGCCATGTTGGTGTGCTGCACCCATCAACTGGTCAGCACCCATCAACTCGTCATTTACATCAGGTATAACTCCCAATGCAATCCCTCCCCACTACCCCCTCCCTATGATAGGCCCCGGTGTGTGATGTTCCCCTTCCCGAGTCCAAGTGATCTCATTGTTCAGTTCCCACCTATGAGTGAGAACATGCGATGTTTGGTTTTCTGTTCCTGTGATAGTTTGCTAAGAATGATGGTTTCCAGCTGCATCCATGTCCCTACAAAGGACACAAACTCATCCTTTTTTATGGCTGCATAGTATTCCATGGTGTATATGTGCCACATTTTCTTAATCCAGTCTGTCACTGATGGACATTTGGGTTGATTCCAAGTCTTTGCTATTGTGAATAGTGCTGCAATAAACATACATGTGCATGTGTCTTTATAGCAGCATGATTTATAATCCTTTGGGTATATACCCAGTAATGGGATGGCTGGGTCATATGGTACATCTAGTTCTAGATCCTTGAGGAATCAACATACTGTTTTCCATAATGGTTGAACTAGTTTACAATCCCACCAACAGTGTAAAAGTGTTCCTATTTCTCCACATCCTCTCCAGCACCTGTTGTTTTCCTGACTTTTTAATGATTGCCATTCTAACTGGTGTGAGATGGTATCTCATTGTGGTTTTGATTTGCATTTCTCTGATGGCCAGTGATGATGAGCATTTTTTCGTCATGATTGTATATTTAGAAAACCCCATTGTCTCAGCCCAAAATCTCCTTAAGCTGATAAGCAACTTCAGCAAAGTCTCAGGATACAAAATTAATGTGCAAAAATCACAAGCATTGTTATACACCAGTAACAGACAAACAGAGAGCCAAATCAGGAATGAACTTCCATTCACAATCGCTTCAAAGAGAATAAAATATCTAGGAATCCAACTTACAAGGGATGTAAAGGACCTCTTCAAGGAGAACTACAAACCACTGCTCAGTGAAATAAAAGAGGACACAAACAAATGGAAGAACATACCATGCTCATGGATAGGAAGAATCAATATAGTGAAAATGGCCATACTGCCCAAGGTTATTTATAGATTCAGCATCAGTTGAAACAATCACATAGCTTTTGTTCTTCATTCTGTTGATATGTTGTATTACGTTGATTGATTTGCATATATTGAACCTTCCTTGCATCCCTGGGATAAATATCACTTGGTCATTATGAATGATATTTTCTGTCTGTTATTGAGATGGTTTGTTATTGAATTTGGTTTGCTAGAATTTGTTGAGAATTTTTATATCAATATTCATTAGTTATATTAATCAATAGTTTTCTTTTTATGATCTGTCTCAGTCTGATTTTATCATTAGGGTAATATTGGCCTTTTATAATAAATTTAGAAGTATTCCCTACTCCTCTATTTCTGAGAATAGTTTGAGTGGAATTGGTATTATTTATTCATTACATGTTTGGTAGAATTCAGCAGGGAAGCCATTGAATCCCAGGTTTCCTTAACTTGGAGAATTTTTTTTAAAATTATTATTATTATTATTATTATGCTTTAAGTTTGGGATACACACGCAGAATGTGCAGGTCTGTTATATAGGTATACACATGCCATGGTAGTTTGCTGCACCCATCAACCCATCACCTACATTAGGTCTTTCTCCTAATGCTATCCCTCCCCTAGCCCCTCACCCCCTGACAAGCCCCAGTGTGTGATGTTCCCCTCCCTATATCCATGTGTTCTATTTGTTCAACTCCCACTTATGAGTGAGAATATGTGGTGTTTGGTTTTCTGTTCCTGTGTTAGTTTGCTGAGAATGATTGTTTCCAGCATCATCCATGTCCCTGCAAAGGACATGAACTCATCCTTTTTTTATGGCTGCATAGTATTCCATGGTGTATATGTGCCACATTTTCTTTTTTTTTTTTAAATTTATTTATTATTATTATACTTTAAGTTGGAATCAACCCAAATGTCCATCAGTGACAGATTGGATTAAGAAAATGTGGCACATATACACCATGGAATACTATGCAGCCATAAAAAAGGATGAGTTTGTGTCCTTTGTAGGGACATGGATGCAGCTGGAAACCATCATTCTTAGCAAACTATCACAAGAACAGAAAACCAAACATCGCATGTTCTCACTCATAGGTGGGAACTGAACAATGAGATCACTTGGACTCGGGAAGGGGAACATCACACACCGGGGCCTATCATGGGGAGGGGTGAGGGGGGAGGGATTGCACTGGGAGTTATACCTGATGTAAATGACGAGTTGATGGGAGAATTTTTATTATAGTTTTCATCCCATTACTTCGTATGTGTCTTTTCAGGATTTGGATTTCTTTATAATTTAATCTTGGTAGGTTGTATGTGTCTAGAAATTTATGCATTTTTTCTAGGATCTTCAATTTATTTGCATGTAGTTACTCATAGTAACCAATAATAATATTTTGAATTTCTACTGTATTGGTTGTAATATCTGTGTTTTCACCTCTTATTTTATTTATTTCAGCTTTCTTCTGTTTTCTTAGTCCAGCTAATAATGGTTTGTCAATTTTGTTTATCTTTCTGAAAAACAAACTTTTTGTTTCATTGGCCACTTTTATTGCTTTCTTCATTTTAATTTTATTTATATGTGCTATGATCTTTATTATTTAGTTTCTTCTACAAACTTTGGGTCTGGTTTGCTCCTACTTTTCTAGTTAATTTGAATTATTTCATTGTTTATTTGAAGTTTTTCTTCTCTCTTGATATAAACTTTTAGCTCTAAACTTCCCTCTTAATACTTTTTTATTGCCTTATCTCAGATGTTTTGTTATGTTGTCTTTCTGTTATCAGCTGTTTCAAGAATTTTTAAAATTTTCTTCTTAATTTCTTTATTGACCCACTGATCATTCAGGAGCATATTGTTTAATTTTGATGTGATTTTGTCATTTCCAAAATTCCTCTTATTATGGATTTGTTGTTTTATTCCATTGTAGTCAGAGAAGATGTTTGATATTATTTCAATTTTTGAATATTTTAAGACTCGTTTGGTGACATAATATATGGTCTATTTTTGAGAATGATCCATGTTCTCAGGAGAAAAATGTGCATTCTGTAGCAGTTGGCTAAAATGTTCTGTAAATATCTATTAGGTTTATTTGGTTTATCGAGCAGATTAAGTATGATGTTTGTTTGTTAAGTTCCTGTGTGGAAGGTCTCCCCAGTGCTGAAATTGGGTTGTTAAAATGTCCAACTATTATTGTATTATGGTCTATTTCTCTCTTTAGCTATAATATTTGCTTAATATGTGTAGGTTCTCCAGTGTGGGGTGCATATATATTTACAATTATTAAATGCTCTTGCCTAATGGGCCCTGCCAAGACCAGCTAGATCTTGGATACCCTAACCCAGTGATGCTAGAGGAATTAAAGACACACACAGAAATATAGAGTGTGGAGTGGGAAATCAGGGGACTCACAGCCTTCAGAGCTGACAGCCCCAAACAGAGATTTACCCACATATTTATTGACAGCAAGCCAGTGGTAAACATTGTTTCTGTAGATTATAGGTTAACTAAAAATATTCCTTATGGGAAACAAAGGGATGGGATCTGGCTAGTTATCTGCAGCAGGATCACATCCTTAAGGCACAGATCGTTAATGCCATTGTTTGTGGTTTAGGAACACCTTTAAGCGGTTTTCTGCACTGGGTGGGTCAGGTGTTCCTTGCCCTCATTCCAGTAAACCCACAACCTTCATCATGGGCATCATGGCCACCACGAACATGTCACAGTGCTGCAGAGATTTTGTTTATGGCCAGTTTTGGGGCCAGTTTATGGCCAGATTTGGGGGCCTATTCCCAACAGGCCCCTATATCACTGTATAGCAACCTTCTTTGTCACTTCTTACAGTTATTTTTTTCTTTGAATCTATTACGTTTTTTGTAAATATAACTACTACTGCTGCTCTTTTCAGTTTCCATTGACATGGAATATCTTTGTCCATCCCTTTATTTCCAGTCTATGTGTGACTTTGTATGTGATGTGCATTTCCTGTAGGCAACAGATCATTGGGTCTTTTTCTTTATCCATCTAATCACTCTATGTGTTTTGATTGGAGAGTTTAGCCCATTTACATTCAATATTGTTATTGATAAGTACAGACTTACATCCAACTTTTTATTATTTGTTTTCTGGTTGTTTCATGGTCTACTCTTCCTTCTTTCTTTCCTTATTTTTTTCTTTTAGTAAAGATTATTCTCTGTAGTGGTATATTTTAATTATTTTCCTTTTATTTTTTGTGTATTTTTTGGAATGTTTTTCGATTTGAAGTTGAAATGAGGCTTACAAATACTATTTAATAACCCATCATTTTAAATCGATTGCATAAAAAAATAAACAAAGAGAAATCTAATAAAATTTCTATATTTTAACTGCATTTCCCCAGGTTTTTATTTGTTGTTGTTTATTGTTGTTGTTGATATTTGTATCTTGTTGTAGAGTTTATGTCTTGAAAAGTTGTTGTAGTTATTTTTTTGATTCATTTATCTTTTAGTTTTTCTACTTAAGATGAGTAGTTTATACATCTCAAGCAGTGTCATGATAATCTGTGTTTTCCTCCGTACTTAATATTTTCAGTAAGTTTTGGAACTTCAGATGTTTTCTTGTTGTTCATTAACAATCTTTTCTTTTAGATTGAATATCTCCCATTAGAATTTCTTGTAAGGGGCTGGACACAGTGGCTCTCGCCTGTAATCCCAGCACTTTGGGAGGCTGAGGCGGGTGGATCATGAGGTCAGGAAGTCAAGACCAGCCTGGCCAACATAGTGAAACCCCGCCATTACTAAAAATACAAAAAATTAGCTGAGCGTGGTGGTGGGCACCTGTAATCCCAGCTACTCAAGAGTCTGAGGCAGGATAATTGCTTGAACACAGGAAGCAGAGGTTGCAGTGAGCTGAGATCACACCATTGCACTGCAGCCCAGGTGACAGTGTAAGATTCCATCTCAAAAAAAAAAAAAAAAAAAAAAAATTATTGTAGGGCAGGTCTGATGACATCCCTCAGCTTTTGTTGGTCTGGAAAAGTCTTTATTCCTCCTTCATATTCAAATAATATTTTCAACAGGTATAGTATTTTAAGATAAAAATTTCTTTTTCTTCAACACTTTAAATATGACATGCTACTGTCACCTGGCCTGTAAGGTTTCCATTGAGAAGTCTACCGTCAGAAGTATTGGCACTCCATTGTATATCATTTGTTTCTTTTCTCTTGCTTCTTGGGAGTTTGATTATTAAATGAATTAAGGTAGTCTACATTGGGTTAAATCTGCTGGTGTTCTATAAGCTTCTTGTACTTGAATATTAATATATTTCTCTAGGTTTGAGAAGTTTTCTTCTAAAATTCTTTTGAATAAATGTTCTACACCTATCTCTTCCTCTCCCTCTTGTTTAAGGCCAGTAACTCTGATATTTGCCCTTTTGAGGCCACTTTCTCCGTCTTATAGAAATGCTTAATTCTCTTTACCTTGTCTTTGTCTCCTCTTTGTATTTTCTAATAGTCTCTCTTCAAGCTCACTAATTCTTTCTTCTGCTTGATAAATTCTGCTACTGAGATACCCAGATGCATTTGTTAGTATGTCAATGGCATTTTTACTCCAGAATTTCTGTTTGATTTTTTAAAATTATTTTGATTTCTTTGTCAAATTTATCTGATAGAATATTGAATTCCTTCTCTGTGTAGTCTTGAATTTATTGTCATTTCCTCAAAAGAATTATTCTGAATTATTTGTCTACAAGGTCACATATATCTGTCTCTCCAGGATTTCTCCTTAGTGCCTTATTTAGTTTGTTTTTGATGCTGTGTTTTCCTGTGTGGTCATGATGTTTGTAGATGTTTGCTAGGATTTGAACATTCACTGAAAATTAGCTATTTATTGTAGTCTTTGCAGTTTGGGCTTGTTTGCACCTGTGCTCCTTGGAAGGGCTTTTCAGGTACTCAAAGGTACTTGCATGTTGTAATATTAGTGATATATATATATATATCATGGAGCAACTTAAGCTCAGTAATGCTGTGATTCTTGCAGACTCACAGGGGTGCCTCATTTGACATCTTTCTTGATATGTGGAAAAATTATCTGGATCACTATTTGAAAGCTCTTGCCTTTTCCATTACTTTTCCATTACTTCTTTCCAAACATACAGATTATCTTTGTGTTGAGTCACCTAGAGCTGGGGGAGGGGTGACACAAGCCCCCCTGTAGCCAGCAATACTGGTACCAAGGCCCGCTGTAACCACTTTGTGGCTACCACATATGTTTGCTCAAGGTCCTAGGGCTCTACTTTTAAGAAGTGCTGAAGCCAGTCAGTCTTAATGTTCTCTTCAGGGCTGTGAGTTCCTCCAGGCCTCACGCAGGTTCAGAGGTGCCATCCTGAAACCAGGGACTAGAACCAAAAACCTTAGAAATCTACCTGGTTCTCTCTTTAACTGCAGCTAAACTGGCACTCAAATTACAAGATAAAATATTTCCCATTCTTACTACTCCTTTCCATGGGCAGAGAATCCTCTCCCCATGGCCACCACCAGCACAGGCCCAAGAGAGTATTGCTAGACTGATGCTGATATTCACTTAAGGCCTAAGGGCTCTACAGTCAGCTTGTGTTTAATGTTGACAGGCCTGAGACTCACACTATAGGACAGTGGGTTGCCCTCTCATCCAATAAAGGTCTGTAAATACTCTCCCAGAGTCAAGGTCTGGAATCAATGTCCCCAAGAGCCTTCTTGGTGCACTACCCACTGTTGCAAAGTTGGTACTTGAGGTGCAATACTAAGCTCCCATTACTGTTCCTTCTGCTGTTCTAAAGCAGAAGGAGTGTCTCATCACAGCCATCTTACTGTGAATGTACTGCCTCTTACATGAAGCCAGCATGACTCAGAGTCTCACCCAAGACCCATGGTATGCTACCTGGGTATTTCTGCTGGATATTCAGGGCCCAAGGATCCTTTATTAAGCAGATGGTGAATTCTGTCAGGATTGGGCCCTTCCCTTCAAGACAGTACCTTCTCCTCTGGCTCAGGGTGCTTCTATTATAGACATGTCATATTGGAGCTGGTGCCTGGAAAACAGGCCTCACAAGGCTGTCTAGTGTCCTAACCTGCTGTAGCTGAGCTGGTATCTTACTTGGAAGAAAAAGACCATTTTATTTATTCCTCTCATAACCTCAAGTGGAAGAAATGAATCTTTTTTGGTGTGGTTTGTGCTGTACTGCCTGGAATTAAGAGAGAGGTGGTTCAAGCAATTCTTTGGCCTCCGTGTCTCACAAGGTGATGTGCTCCCTAAGTCCACTGGCTCTGAGCAGAGCTCAGCACAAAGGCATGCCTAGGATTTGTAGTCCTTGTGGCCCAGACTGCCTTTAAGGTTTATTTAGATCCCCAAAACATTTAGCCCATGGTGGTGAGGTTTGTTGAAACTGAATCCTGACTCATGGGATGGGCAATTCCCTCTTTGCAAGGGCTCATCTAAATGATGTCTGCATGAGTATCACCTTAGTCCAGTCCAGTTTTTCTTTCTGCCATGACAGGTATATTAGTCTGTTTTCATGACACTGATAAAGATATATCTGAGAGTGGGCAATTTACAAAAGAAAGAGGTTTAATGGACTCACAGTTTCACGTGGCTGGGGAGGCCTCACAATCATGGTGGAAGGTAAAAGGCACATCTCACATGGCAGCAGACAAGAGAAAAAGCTTGGGCAGGGAAACTCTTATTTATAAAACCATCAGATCTCGTGAGACTTATTCACTATCACAAGAACAGCATGGGAAAGAACCACATCCATTATTCAATTACCTCCCACCAGGTCCCTCATATGATACATGGGAATTTTGGCAACTACAATAAAAAATGAAATTTGGGTGGGGTCACAGCAAAACCATATCTGCAGAGCAGCTTTGAGTTTCAGATTTCATCTCCACTTCTCATGGCCACTGCCAGAACATGGGAAAGAGATGGTGTTGGCATTTCATGATGGCCTTTTTCTACCCTCTTCAGTGCCTATTTTAGGGATATGAAGTTAAAATCAGGTACTGTGATGGCTCACCTGATTTTTAATTCTTATGAAGGTGTTTTTGTGTAGATAGTTGTTTAATTTGGTGTTCCTGATAGGGGAATAATTGGTGGAATCTTCTATTTGGTCATCTTGTTTTGCCCCCTCTTTCCTTTTGTTCATTTTGGGTTAAATTTTGTATGTGCATAGGGTAAAAATTCAACTTTACATTTTTGCTTATGGATATTGAGTTTTCCCAGTTCAATTTCTTGGAAAGGGTGTTGCTTTTCTCATGTAATGGTCCTACTTAAAGTTTATTTTGCTTTTTTTAATTTGTATATTAGTTTATTTCATCACATTTGGAACATTTTCAACCATTATTTCTTCAAATAAACTCTCCGTATCTTTCTTTGTTCTTATTTTAGTATTCTCATAATGTATATACTGGTCCACTTGATGGGGTCCTGTAAGTCCCTTAGGCTATTTTCATTTTTTTAAAAATCATTTTGAAAATTATTCCTCGGCTGGGCATGGTGGCTCACACTTATAATCCCAGCACTTTGGGAGGCTGAGGTGGGCAGATCACGAGGTCAGGAGTTTGAGACCAGCCTGACCAACATGGGCAAACCCTGTCTCTACTAAAAATACAAAAATTAGCTGGGTGTGGTGGCGCACACTTATAATCCCAGCTACTCCGGAGGCTGAGGCAGGAGAATCACTTGAACCTGGGAAGCGGACATTGTAGTGAGCCAAGATCATGCCATTGCGCTCCGGTCTGAGCAACAGAGCAAGACTCCGTCTCAAAAAAAAAAAAAAAAAAAAATTATTCCTGGAGTACCTTGTCCTAAGTTAACCAATTTGTACCTTTGCAAATCTGCTCTTTATGCCCTCTAATTAGTTTTTTTCATATGGTTATTGTATTTTTCAACTCAATAATTTGTTTTATTCTTTTTAATAATTTTTCTTTGTGGGTATTATATTTTGTTCCCATTTTTTCTGGTTTTCTCTATTCCTTTGTTTATATTTTCCTTTTGCTTCAAATGTGTAGCCTATTCCAGACCATTGTTTTAGGGTCTTTTTATTGTACATACAATGTCTATGGGGTTCTTTTCTGTATCTTGTCCATGTTCATTTAAGGACAGTTTTGGAAATTTAATTTGTTCCTTGATGTGGGCCATGGGTTTTGTTGTTGTTGTTGTTGACTTTTTGCATACCTTGTGAATTCTGTTTAAAAGTACATATTCAAAAAAAACAGCTACCTTTTTTAGCCTTTCTATGCTTAGCAGGGAATGTTCTGAGTCTTGGAATTAGCCTAGGGATAAGGCTTGAGTTCTTCTCAGTTCCTTTTTTTTTTTTTTTTTTTTGGAAAATAAATGCTTTTTATTGGTAGTGAATGGCTATGTATGCACTCTATATAGTAATAAATAGGCCACAAACCATTAAAACATATTTAAATATCCCATCTCTTCTATAATTTAATATCTACCATTTTCTTTCTTTTTTTAAAAATTTATTTATTACTATTATACTTTAAGTTGTAGGGTACATGTGCATAACGTGCAGGTTTGTTACATATGTATACTTGTGCCATGTTGCTGTGCTGCACCCATCAACTCGTCATTTACATCAGGTATAACTCCCAATGCAATCTCTCCCCCCTACCCCCTCCCCATGATAGGCCCCGGTGTGTGATGTTCCCCTTCCTGAGTCCAAGTGATCTCATTGTTCAGTTCCCACCTATGAGTGAGAACATGCGGTGTTTGGTTTTCTGTTCTTGTGATAGTTTGCTAAGAATGATGGTTTCCAGCTGCATCCATGTTCCTACAAAGGGCACAAACTCATCCTTTTTTATGGCTGCATAGTATTCCATGGTGTATATGTGCCACATTTTCTTAATCCAATCTGTCACTGATGGACATTTGGGTTGATTCCAAGTCTTTGCTATTGTGAATAGTGCTGCAATAAACATACGTGTGCATGTGTCTTTGTAGCAGCATAATTTATAATCCTTTGGGTATATACCCAGTAATGGGATGGCTGGGTCATATGGTACATCTAGTTCTAGATCCTTGAGGAATCGCCATACTGTTTTCCATAATGGTTGAACTAGTTTACAATCCCACCAACAGTGTAAAAGTGTTCCTATTTCTCCACATCCTCTCCAGCACCTGTTGTTTCCTGACTTTTTAATGATTGCCATTCTAACTGGTGTGAGATGGTATCTCATGGTGGTTTTGATTTGCATTTCTCTGATGGCCAGTGATGATGAGCATTTTTTCGTCATGATTGTATATTTAGAAAACCCCATTGTCTCAGCCCAAAATCTCCTTAAGCTGATAAGCAACTTCAGCAAAGTCTCAGGATACAAAATTAATGTGCAAAAATCACAAGCATTGTTATACACCAGTAACAGACAAACAGAGAGCCAAATCAGGAATGAACTTCCATTCACAATCGCTTCAAAGAGAATAAAATATCTAGGAATCCAACTTACAAGGGATGTAAAGGACCTCTTCAAGGAGAACTACAAACCACTGCTCAGTGAAATAAAAGAGGACACAAACAAATGGAAGAACATACCATGCTCATGGATAGGAAGAATCAATATAGTGAAAATGGCCATACTGCCCAAGGTTATTTATAGATTCAGCATCAGTTGAAACAATCACATAGCTTTTGTTCTTCATTCTGTTGATATGTTGTATTACGTTGATTGATTTGCATATATTGAACCTTCCTTGCATCCCTGGGATAAATATCACTTGGTCATTATGAATGATATTTTCTGTCTGTTATTGAGATGGTTTGTTATTGAATTTGGTTTGCTAGAATTTGTTGAGAATTTTTATATCAATATTCATTAGTTATATTAATCAATAGTTTTCTTTTTATGATCTGTCTCAGTCTGATTTTATCATTAGGGTAATATTGGCCTTTTATAATAAATTTAGAAGTATTCCCTACTCCTCTATTTCTGAGAATAGTTTGAGTGGAATTGGTATTATTTATTCATTACATGTTTGGTAGAATTCAGCAGGGAAGCCATTGAATCCCAGGTTTCCTTAACTTGGAGAATTTTTTTTAAAATTATTATTATTATTATTATTATGCTTTAAGTTTGGGATACACACGCAGAATGTGCAGGTCTGTTATATAGGTATACACATGCCATGGTAGTTTGCTGCACCCATCAACCCATCACCTACATTAGGTCTTTCTCCTAATGCTATCCCTCCCCTAGCCCCTCACCCCCTGACAAGCCCCAGTGTGTGATGTTCCCCTCCCTATATCCATGTGTTCTATTTGTTCAACTCCCACTTATGAGTGAGAATATGTGGTGTTTGGTTTTCTGTTCCTGTGTTAGTTTGCTGAGAATGATTGTTTCCAGCATCATCCATGTCCCTGCAAAGGACATGAACTCATCCTTTTTTTATGGCTGCATAGTATTCCATGGTGTATATGTGCCACATTTTCTTTTTTTTTTTTAAATTTATTTATTATTATTATACTTTAAGTTGGAATCAACCCAAATGTCCATCAGTGACAGATTGGATTAAGAAAATGTGGCACATATACACCATGGAATACTATGCAGCCATAAAAAAGGATGAGTTTGTGTCCTTTGTAGGGACATGGATGCAGCTGGAAACCATCATTCTTAGCAAACTATCACAAGAACAGAAAACCAAACATCGCATGTTCTCACTCATAGGTGGGAACTGAACAATGAGATCACTTGGACTCGGGAAGGGGAACATCACACACCGGGGCCTATCATGGGGAGGGGTGAGGGGGGAGGGATTGCACTGGGAGTTATACCTGATGTAAATGACGAGTTGATGGGAGAATTTTTATTATAGTTTTCATCCCATTACTTCGTATGTGTCTTTTCAGGATTTGGATTTCTTTATAATTTAATCTTGGTAGGTTGTATGTGTCTAGAAATTTATGCATTTTTTCTAGGATCTTCAATTTATTTGCATGTAGTTACTCATAGTAACCAATAATAATATTTTGAATTTCTACTGTATTGGTTGTAATATCTGTGTTTTCACCTCTTATTTTATTTATTTCAGCTTTCTTCTGTTTTCTTAGTCCAGCTAATAATGGTTTGTCAATTTTGTTTATCTTTCTGAAAAACAAACTTTTTGTTTCATTGGCCACTTTTATTGCTTTCTTCATTTTAATTTTATTTATATGTGCTATGATCTTTATTATTTAGTTTCTTCTACAAACTTTGGGTCTGGTTTGCTCCTACTTTTCTAGTTAATTTGAATTATTTCATTGTTTATTTGAAGTTTTTCTTCTCTCTTGATATAAACTTTTAGCTCTAAACTTCCCTCTTAATACTTTTTTATTGCCTTATCTCAGATGTTTTGTTATGTTGTCTTTCTGTTATCAGCTGTTTCAAGAATTTTTAAAATTTTCTTCTTAATTTCTTTATTGACCCACTGATCATTCAGGAGCATATTGTTTAATTTTGATGTGATTTTGTCATTTCCAAAATTCCTCTTATTATGGATTTGTTGTTTTATTCCATTGTAGTCAGAGAAGATGTTTGATATTATTTCAATTTTTGAATATTTTAAGACTCGTTTGGTGACATAATATATGGTCTATTTTTGAGAATGATCCATGTTCTCAGGAGAAAAATGTGCATTCTGTAGCAGTTGGCTAAAATGTTCTGTAAATATCTATTAGGTTTATTTGGTTTATCGAGCAGATTAAGTATGATGTTTGTTTGTTAAGTTCCTGTGTGGAAGGTCTCCCCAGTGCTGAAATTGGGTTGTTAAAATGTCCAACTATTATTGTATTATGGTCTATTTCTCTCTTTAGCTATAATATTTGCTTAATATGTGTAGGTTCTCCAGTGTGGGGTGCATATATATTTACAATTATTAAATGCTCTTGCCTAATGGGCCCTGCCAAGACCAGCTAGATCTTGGATACCCTAACCCAGTGATGCTAGAGGAATTAAAGACACACACAGAAATATAGAGTGTGGAGTGGGAAATCAGGGGACTCACAGCCTTCAGAGCTGACAGCCCCAAACAGAGATTTACCCACATATTTATTGACAGCAAGCCAGTGGTAAACATTGTTTCTGTAGATTATAGGTTAACTAAAAATATTCCTTATGGGAAACAAAGGGATGGGATCTGGCTAGTTATCTGCAGCAGGATCACATCCTTAAGGCACAGATCGTTAATGCCATTGTTTGTGGTTTAGGAACACCTTTAAGCGGTTTTCTGCACTGGGTGGGTCAGGTGTTCCTTGCCCTCATTCCAGTAAACCCACAACCTTCATCATGGGCATCATGGCCACCACGAACATGTCACAGTGCTGCAGAGATTTTGTTTATGGCCAGTTTTGGGGCCAGTTTATGGCCAGATTTGGGGGCCTATTCCCAACAGGCCCCTATATCACTGTATAGCAACCTTCTTTGTCACTTCTTACAGTTATTTTTTTCTTTGAATCTATTACGTTTTTTGTAAATATAACTACTACTGCTGCTCTTTTCAGTTTCCATTGACATGGAATATCTTTGTCCATCCCTTTATTTCCAGTCTATGTGTGACTTTGTATGTGATGTGCATTTCCTGTAGGCAACAGATCATTGGGTCTTTTTCTTTATCCATCTAATCACTCTATGTGTTTTGATT
The DNA here is from genome assembly GCF_049350105.2 of Macaca mulatta. Classification (NCBI taxonomy): domain Eukaryota; kingdom Metazoa; phylum Chordata; class Mammalia; order Primates; family Cercopithecidae; genus Macaca; species Macaca mulatta. Next base: position 86,137,521 of record NC_133426.1, read on the forward strand.
GGAGAGTTTAGCCCATTTACATTCAATATTGTTATTGATAAGTACAGACTTACATCCAACTTTTTATTATTTGTTTTCTGGTTGTTTCATGGTCTACTCTTCCTTCTTTCTTTCCTTATTTTTTTCTTTTAGTAAAGATTATTCTCTGTAGTGGTATATTTTAATTATTTTCCTTTTATTTTTTGTGTATTTTTTGGAATGTTTTTCGATTTGAAGTTGAAATGAGGCTTACAAATACTATTTAATAACCCATCATTTTAAATCGATTGCATAAAAAAATAAACAAAGAGAAATCTAATAAAATTTCTATATTTTAACTGCATTTCCCCAGGTTTTTATTTGTTGTTGTTTATTGTTGTTGTTGATATTTGTATCTTGTTGTAGAGTTTATGTCTTGAAAAGTTGTTGTAGTTATTTTTTTGATTCATTTATCTTTTAGTTTTTCTACTTAAGATGAGTAGTTTATACATCTCAAGCAGTGTCATGATAATCTGTGTTTTCCTCCGTACTTAATATTTTCAGTAAGTTTTGGAACTTCAGATGTTTTCTTGTTGTTCATTAACAATCTTTTCTTTTAGATTGAATATCTCCCATTAGAATTTCTTGTAAGGGGCTGGACACAGTGGCTCTCGCCTGTAATCCCAGCACTTTGGGAGGCTGAGGCGGGTGGATCATGAGGTCAGGAAGTCAAGACCAGCCTGGCCAACATAGTGAAACCCCGCCATTACTAAAAATACAAAAAATTAGCTGAGCGTGGTGGTGGGCACCTGTAATCCCAGCTACTCAAGAGTCTGAGGCAGGATAATTGCTTGAACACAGGAAGCAGAGGTTGCAGTGAGCTGAGATCACACCATTGCACTGCAGCCCAGGTGACAGTGTAAGATTCCATCTCAAAAAAAAAAAAAAAAAAAAAAAAATTATTGTAGGGCAGGTCTGATGACATCCCTCAGCTTTTGTTGGTCTGGAAAAGTCTTTATTCCTCCTTCATATTCAAATAATATTTTCAACAGGTATAGTATTTTAAGATAAAAATTTCTTTTTCTTCAACACTTTAAATATGACATGCTACTGTCACCTGGCCTGTAAGGTTTCCATTGAGAAGTCTACCGTCAGAAGTATTGGCACTCCATTGTATATCATTTGTTTCTTTTCTCTTGCTTCTTGGGAGTTTGATTATTAAATGAATTAAGGTAGTCTACATTGGGTTAAATCTGCTGGTGTTCTATAAGCTTCTTGTACTTGAATATTAATATATTTCTCTAGGTTTGAGAAGTTTTCTTCTAAAATTCTTTTGAATAAATGTTCTACACCTATCTCTTCCTCTCCCTCTTGTTTAAGGCCAGTAACTCTGATATTTGCCCTTTTGAGGCCACTTTCTCCGTCTTATAGAAATGCTTAATTCTCTTTACCTTGTCTTTGTCTCCTCTTTGTATTTTCTAATAGTCTCTCTTCAAGCTCACTAATTCTTTCTTCTGCTTGATAAATTCTGCTACTGAGATACCCAGATGCATTTGTTAGTATGTCAATGGCATTTTTACTCCAGAATTTCTGTTTGATTTTTTAAAATTATTTTGATTTCTTTGTCAAATTTATCTGATAGAATATTGAATTCCTTCTCTGTGTAGTCTTGAATTTATTGTCATTTCCTCAAAAGAATTATTCTGAATTATTTGTCTACAAGGTCACATATATCTGTCTCTCCAGGATTTCTCCTTAGTGCCTTATTTAGTTTGTTTTTGATGCTGTGTTTTCCTGTGTGGTCATGATGTTTGTAGATGTTTGCTAGGATTTGAACATTCACTGAAAATTAGCTATTTATTGTAGTCTTTGCAGTTTGGGCTTGTTTGCACCTGTGCTCCTTGGAAGGGCTTTTCAGGTACTCAAAGGTACTTGCATGTTGTAATATTAGTGATATATATATATATATCATGGAGCAACTTAAGCTCAGTAATGCTGTGATTCTTGCAGACTCACAGGGGTGCCTCATTTGACATCTTTCTTGATATGTGGAAAAATTATCTGGATCACTATTTGAAAGCTCTTGCCTTTTCCATTACTTTTCCATTACTTCTTTCCAAACATACAGATTATCTTTGTGTTGAGTCACCTAGAGCTGGGGGAGGGGTGACACAAGCCCCCCTGTAGCCAGCAATACTGGTACCAAGGCCCGCTGTAACCACTTTGTGGCTACCACATATGTTTGCTCAAGGTCCTAGGGCTCTACTTTTAAGAAGTGCTGAAGCCAGTCAGTCTTAATGTTCTCTTCAGGGCTGTGAGTTCCTCCAGGCCTCACGCAGGTTCAGAGGTGCCATCCTGAAACCAGGGACTAGAACCAAAAACCTTAGAAATCTACCTGGTTCTCTCTTTAACTGCAGCTAAACTGGCACTCAAATTACAAGATAAAATATTTCCCATTCTTACTACTCCTTTCCATGGGCAGAGAATCCTCTCCCCATGGCCACCACCAGCACAGGCCCAAGAGAGTATTGCTAGACTGATGCTGATATTCACTTAAGGCCTAAGGGCTCTACAGTCAGCTTGTGTTTAATGTTGACAGGCCTGAGACTCACACTATAGGACAGTGGGTTGCCCTCTCATCCAATAAAGGTCTGTAAATACTCTCCCAGAGTCAAGGTCTGGAATCAATGTCCCCAAGAGCCTTCTTGGTGCACTACCCACTGTTGCAAAGTTGGTACTTGAGGTGCAATACTAAGCTCCCATTACTGTTCCTTCTGCTGTTCTAAAGCAGAAGGAGTGTCTCATCACAGCCATCTTACTGTGAATGTACTGCCTCTTACATGAAGCCAGCATGACTCAGAGTCTCACCCAAGACCCATGGTATGCTACCTGGGTATTTCTGCTGGATATTCAGGGCCCAAGGATCCTTTATTAAGCAGATGGTGAATTCTGTCAGGATTGGGCCCTTCCCTTCAAGACAGTACCTTCTCCTCTGGCTCAGGGTGCTTCTATTATAGACATGTCATATTGGAGCTGGTGCCTGGAAAACAGGCCTCACAAGGCTGTCTAGTGTCCTAACCTGCTGTAGCTGAGCTGGTATCTTACTTGGAAGAAAAAGACCATTTTATTTATTCCTCTCATAACCTCAAGTGGAAGAAATGAATCTTTTTTGGTGTGGTTTGTGCTGTACTGCCTGGAATTAAGAGAGAGGTGGTTCAAGCAATTCTTTGGCCTCCGTGTCTCACAAGGTGATGTGCTCCCTAAGTCCACTGGCTCTGAGCAGAGCTCAGCACAAAGGCATGCCTAGGATTTGTAGTCCTTGTGGCCCAGACTGCCTTTAAGGTTTATTTAGATCCCCAAAACATTTAGCCCATGGTGGTGAGGTTTGTTGAAACTGAATCCTGACTCATGGGATGGGCAATTCCCTCTTTGCAAGGGCTCATCTAAATGATGTCTGCATGAGTATCACCTTAGTCCAGTCCAGTTTTTCTTTCTGCCATGACAGGTATATTAGTCTGTTTTCATGACACTGATAAAGATATATCTGAGAGTGGGCAATTTACAAAAGAAAGAGGTTTAATGGACTCACAGTTTCACGTGGCTGGGGAGGCCTCACAATCATGGTGGAAGGTAAAAGGCACATCTCACATGGCAGCAGACAAGAGAAAAAGCTTGGGCAGGGAAACTCTTATTTATAAAACCATCAGATCTCGTGAGACTTATTCACTATCACAAGAACAGCATGGGAAAGAACCACATCCATTATTCAATTACCTCCCACCAGGTCCCTCATATGATACATGGGAATTTTGGCAACTACAATAAAAAATGAAATTTGGGTGGGGTCACAGCAAAACCATATCTGCAGAGCAGCTTTGAGTTTCAGATTTCATCTCCACTTCTCATGGCCACTGCCAGAACATGGGAAAGAGATGGTGTTGGCATTTCATGATGGCCTTTTTCTACCCTCTTCAGTGCCTATTTTAGGGATATGAAGTTAAAATCAGGTACTGTGATGGCTCACCTGATTTTTAATTCTTATGAAGGTGTTTTTGTGTAGATAGTTGTTTAATTTGGTGTTCCTGATAGGGGAATAATTGGTGGAATCTTCTATTTGGTCATCTTGTTTTGCCCCCTCTTTCCTTTTGTTCATTTTGGGTTAAATTTTGTATGTGCATAGGGTAAGAATTCAACTTTACATTTTTGCTTATGGATATTGAGTTTTCCCAGTTCAATTTCTTGGAAAGGGTGTTGCTTTTCTCATGTAATGGTCCTACTTAAAGTTTATTTTGCTTTTTTTAATTTGTATATTAGTTTATTTCATCACATTTGGAACATTTTCAACCATTATTTCTTCAAATAAACTCTCCGTATCTTTCTTTGTTCTTATTTTAGTATTCTCATAATGTATATACTGGTCCACTTGATGGGGTCCTGTAAGTCCCTTAGGCTATTTTCATTTTTTTAAAAATCATTTTGAAAATTATTCCTCGGCTGGGCATGGTGGCTCACACTTATAATCCCAGCACTTTGGGAGGCTGAGGTGGGCAGATCACGAGGTCAGGAGTTTGAGACCAGCCTGACCAACATGGGCAAACCCTGTCTCTACTAAAAATACAAAAATTAGCTGGGTGTGGTGGCGCACACTTATAATCCCAGCTACTCCGGAGGCTGAGGCAGGAGAATCACTTGAACCTGGGAAGCGGACATTGTAGTGAGCCAAGATCATGCCATTGCGCTCCGGTCTGAGCAACAGAGCAAGACTCCGTCTCAAAAAAAAAAAAAAAAAAAAATTATTCCTGGAGTACCTTGTCCTAAGTTAACCAATTTGTACCTTTGCAAATCTGCTCTTTATGCCCTCTAATTAGTTTTTTTCATATGGTTATTGTATTTTTCAACTCAATAATTTGTTTTATTCTTTTTAATAATTTTTCTTTGTGGGTATTATATTTTGTTCCCATTTTTTCTGGTTTTCTCTATTCCTTTGTTTATATTTTCCTTTTGCTTCAAATGTGTAGCCTATTCCAGACCATTGTTTTAGGGTCTTTTTATTGTACATACAATGTCTATGGGGTTCTTTTCTGTATCTTGTCCATGTTCATTTAAGGACAGTTTTGGAAATTTAATTTGTTCCTTGATGTGGGCCATGGGTTTTGTTGTTGTTGTTGTTGACTTTTTGCATACCTTGTGAATTCTGTTTAAAAGTACATATTCAAAAAAAACAGCTACCTTTTTTAGCCTTTCTATGCTTAGCAGGGAATGTTCTGAGTCTTGGAATTAGCCTAGGGATAAGGCTTGAGTTCTTCTCAGTTCCTTTTTTTTTTTTTTTTTTTTGGAAAATAAATGCTTTTTATTGGTAGTGAATGGCTATGTATGCACTCTATATAGTAATAAATAGGCCACAAACCATTAAAACATATTTAAATATCCCATCTCTTCTATAATTTAATATCTACCATTTTCTTTCTTTTTTTAAAAATTTATTTATTACTATTATACTTTAAGTTGTAGGGTACATGTGCATAACGTGCAGGTTTGTTACATATGTATACTTGTGCCATGTTGCTGTGCTGCACCCATCAACTCGTCATTTACATCAGGTATAACTCCCAATGCAATCTCTCCCCCCTACCCCCTCCCCATGATAGGCCCCGGTGTGTGATGTTCCCCTTCCTGAGTCCAAGTGATCTCATTGTTCAGTTCCCACCTATGAGTGAGAACATGCGGTGTTTGGTTTTCTGTTCTTGTGATAGTTTGCTAAGAATGATGGTTTCCAGCTGCATCCATGTTCCTACAAAGGGCACAAACTCATCCTTTTTTATGGCTGCATAGTATTCCATGGTGTATATGTGCCACATTTTCTTAATCCAATCTGTCACTGATGGACATTTGGGTTGATTCCAAGTCTTTGCTATTGTGAATAGTGCTGCAATAAACATACGTGTGCATGTGTCTTTGTAGCAGCATAATTTATAATCCTTTGGGTATATACCCAGTAATGGGATGGCTGGGTCATATGGTACATCTAGTTCTAGATCCTTGAGGAATCGCCATACTGTTTTCCATAATGGTTGAACTAGTTTACAATCCCACCAACAGTGTAAAAGTGTTCCTATTTCTCCACATCCTCTCCAGCACCTGTTGTTTCCTGACTTTTTAATGATTGCCATTCTAACTGGTGTGAGATGGTATCTCATGGTGGTTTTGATTTGCATTTCTCTGATGGCCAGTGATGATGAGCATTTTTTCGTCATGATTGTATATTTAGAAAACCCCATTGTCTCAGCCCAAAATCTCCTTAAGCTGATAAGCAACTTCAGCAAAGTCTCAGGATACAAAATTAATGTGCAAAAATCACAAGCATTGTTATACACCAGTAACAGACAAACAGAGAGCCAAATCAGGAATGAACTTCCATTCACAATCGCTTCAAAGAGAATAAAATATCTAGGAATCCAACTTACAAGGGATGTAAAGGACCTCTTCAAGGAGAACTACAAACCACTGCTCAGTGAAATAAAAGAGGACACAAACAAATGGAAGAACATACCATGCTCATGGATAGGAAGAATCAATATAGTGAAAATGGCCATACTGCCCAAGGTTATTTATAGATTCAGCATCAGTTGAAACAATCACATAGCTTTTGTTCTTCATTCTGTTGATATGTTGTATTACGTTGATTGATTTGCATATATTGAACCTTCCTTGCATCCCTGGGATAAATATCACTTGGTCATTATGAATGATATTTTCTGTCTGTTATTGAGATGGTTTGTTATTGAATTTGGTTTGCTAGAATTTGTTGAGAATTTTTATATCAATATTCATTAGTTATATTAATCAATAGTTTTCTTTTTATGATCTGTCTCAGTCTGATTTTATCATTAGGGTAATATTGGCCTTTTATAATAAATTTAGAAGTATTCCCTACTCCTCTATTTCTGAGAATAGTTTGAGTGGAATTGGTATTATTTATTCATTACATGTTTGGTAGAATTCAGCAGGGAAGCCATTGAATCCCAGGTTTCCTTAACTTGGAGAATTTTTTTTAAAATTATTATTATTATTATTATTATGCTTTAAGTTTGGGATACACACGCAGAATGTGCAGGTCTGTTATATAGGTATACACATGCCATGGTAGTTTGCTGCACCCATCAACCCATCACCTACATTAGGTCTTTCTCCTAATGCTATCCCTCCCCTAGCCCCTCACCCCCTGACAAGCCCCAGTGTGTGATGTTCCCCTCCCTATATCCATGTGTTCTATTTGTTCAACTCCCACTTATGAGTGAGAATATGTGGTGTTTGGTTTTCTGTTCCTGTGTTAGTTTGCTGAGAATGATTGTTTCCAGCATCATCCATGTCCCTGCAAAGGACATGAACTCATCCTTTTTTTATGGCTGCATAGTATTCCATGGTGTATATGTGCCACATTTTCTTTTTTTTTTTTAAATTTATTTATTATTATTATACTTTAAGTTGGAATCAACCCAAATGTCCATCAGTGACAGATTGGATTAAGAAAATGTGGCACATATACACCATGGAATACTATGCAGCCATAAAAAAGGATGAGTTTGTGTCCTTTGTAGGGACATGGATGCAGCTGGAAACCATCATTCTTAGCAAACTATCACAAGAACAGAAAACCAAACATCGCATGTTCTCACTCATAGGTGGGAACTGAACAATGAGATCACTTGGACTCGGGAAGGGGAACATCACACACCGGGGCCTATCATGGGGAGGGGTGAGGGGGGAGGGATTGCACTGGGAGTTATACCTGATGTAAATGACGAGTTGATGGGAGAATTTTTATTATAGTTTTCATCCCATTACTTCGTATGTGTCTTTTCAGGATTTGGATTTCTTTATAATTTAATCTTGGTAGGTTGTATGTGTCTAGAAATTTATGCATTTTTTCTAGGATCTTCAATTTATTTGCATGTAGTTACTCATAGTAACCAATAATAATATTTTGAATTTCTACTGTATTGGTTGTAATATCTGTGTTTTCACCTCTTATTTTATTTATTTCAGCTTTCTTCTGTTTTCTTAGTCCAGCTAATAATGGTTTGTCAATTTTGTTTATCTTTCTGAAAAACAAACTTTTTGTTTCATTGGCCACTTTTATTGCTTTCTTCATTTTAATTTTATTTATATGTGCTATGATCTTTATTATTTAGTTTCTTCTACAAACTTTGGGTCTGGTTTGCTCCTACTTTTCTAGTTAATTTGAATTATTTCATTGTTTATTTGAAGTTTTTCTTCTCTCTTGATATAAACTTTTAGCTCTAAACTTCCCTCTTAATACTTTTTTATTGCCTTATCTCAGATGTTTTGTTATGTTGTCTTTCTGTTATCAGCTGTTTCAAGAATTTTTAAAATTTTCTTCTTAATTTCTTTATTGACCCACTGATCATTCAGGAGCATATTGTTTAATTTTGATGTGATTTTGTCATTTCCAAAATTCCTCTTATTATGGATTTGTTGTTTTATTCCATTGTAGTCAGAGAAGATGTTTGATATTATTTCAATTTTTGAATATTTTAAGACTCGTTTGGTGACATAATATATGGTCTATTTTTGAGAATGATCCATGTTCTCAGGAGAAAAATGTGCATTCTGTAGCAGTTGGCTAAAATGTTCTGTAAATATCTATTAGGTTTATTTGGTTTATCGAGCAGATTAAGTATGATGTTTGTTTGTTAAGTTCCTGTGTGGAAGGTCTCCCCAGTGCTGAAATTGGGTTGTTAAAATGTCCAACTATTATTGTATTATGGTCTATTTCTCTCTTTAGCTATAATATTTGCTTAATATGTGTAGGTTCTCCAGTGTGGGGTGCATATATATTTACAATTATTAAATGCTCTTGCCTAATGGGCCCTGCCAAGACCAGCTAGATCTTGGATACCCTAACCCAGTGATGCTAGAGGAATTAAAGACACACACAGAAATATAGAGTGTGGAGTGGGAAATCAGGGGACTCACAGCCTTCAGAGCTGACAGCCCCAAACAGAGATTTACCCACATATTTATTGACAGCAAGCCAGTGGTAAACATTGTTTCTGTAGATTATAGGTTAACTAAAAATATTCCTTATGGGAAACAAAGGGATGGGATCTGGCTAGTTATCTGCAGCAGGATCACATCCTTAAGGCACAGATCGTTAATGCCATTGTTTGTGGTTTAGGAACACCTTTAAGCGGTTTTCTGCACTGGGTGGGTCAGGTGTTCCTTGCCCTCATTCCAGTAAACCCACAACCTTCATCATGGGCATCATGGCCACCACGAACATGTCACAGTGCTGCAGAGATTTTGTTTATGGCCAGTTTTGGGGCCAGTTTATGGCCAGATTTGGGGGCCTATTCCCAACAGGCCCCTATATCACTGTATAGCAACCTTCTTTGTCACTTCTTACAGTTATTTTTTTCTTTGAATCTATTACGTTTTTTGTAAATATAACTACTACTGCTGCTCTTTTCAGTTTCCATTGACATGGAATATCTTTGTCCATCCCTTTATTTCCAGTCTATGTGTGACTTTGTATGTGATGTGCATTTCCTGTAGGCAACAGATCATTGGGTCTTTTTCTTTATCCATCTAATCACTCTATGTGTTTTGATTGGAGAGTTTAGCCCATTTACATTCAATATTGTTATTGATAAGTACAGACTTACATCCAACTTTTTATTATTTGTTTTCTGGTTGTTTCATGGTCTACTCTTCCTTCTTTCTTTCCTTATTTTTTTCTTTTAGTAAAGATTATTCTCTGTAGTGGTATATTTTAATTATTTTCCTTTTATTTTTTGTGTATTTTTTGGAATGTTTTTCGATTTGAAGTTGAAATGAGGCTTACAAATACTATTTAATAACCCATCATTTTAAATCGATTGCATAAAAAAATAAACAAAGAGAAATCTAATAAAATTTCTATATTTTAACTGCATTTCCCCAGGTTTTTATTTGTTGTTGTTTATTGTTGTTGTTGATATTTGTATCTTGTTGTAGAGTTTATGTCTTGAAAAGTTGTTGTAGTTATTTTTTTGATTCATTTATCTTTTAGTTTTTCTACTTAAGATGAGTAGTTTATACATCTCAAGCAGTGTCATGATAATCTGTGTTTTCCTCCGTACTTAATATTTTCAGTAAGTTTTGGAACTTCAGATGTTTTCTTGTTGTTCATTAACAATCTTTTCTTTTAGATTGAATATCTCCCATTAGAATTTCTTGTAAGGGGCTGGACACAGTGGCTCTCGCCTGTAATCCCAGCACTTTGGGAGGCTGAGGCGGGTGGATCATGAGGTCAGGAAGTCAAGACCAGCCTGGCCAACATAGTGAAACCCCGCCATTACTAAAAATACAAAAAATTAGCTGAGCGTGGTGGTGGGCACCTGTAATCCCAGCTACTCAAGAGTCTGAGGCAGGATAATTGCTTGAACACAGGAAGCAGAGGTTGCAGTGAGCTGAGATCACACCATTGCACTGCAGCCCAGGTGACAGTGTAAGATTCCATCTCAAAAAAAAAAAAAAAAAAAAAAAAATTATTGTAGGGCAGGTCTGATGACATCCCTCAGCTTTTGTTGGTCTGGAAAAGTCTTTATTCCTCCTTCATATTCAAATAATATTTTCAACAGGTATAGTATTTTAAGATAAAAATTTCTTTTTCTTCAACACTTTAAATATGACATGCTACTGTCACCTGGCCTGTAAGGTTTCCATTGAGAAGTCTACCGTCAGAAGTATTGGCACTCCATTGTATATCATTTGTTTCTTTTCTCTTGCTTCTTGGGAGTTTGATTATTAAATGAATTAAGGTAGTCTACATTGGGTTAAATCTGCTGGTGTTCTATAAGCTTCTTGTACTTGAATATTAATATATTTCTCTAGGTTTGAGAAGTTTTCTTCTAAAATTCTTTTGAATAAATGTTCTACACCTATCTCTTCCTCTCCCTCTTGTTTAAGGCCAGTAACTCTGATATTTGCCCTTTTGAGGCCACTTTCTCCGTCTTATAGAAATGCTTAATTCTCTTTACCTTGTCTTTGTCTCCTCTTTGTATTTTCTAATAGTCTCTCTTCAAGCTCACTAATTCTTTCTTCTGCTTGATAAATTCTGCTACTGAGATACCCAGATGCATTTGTTAGTATGTCAATGGCATTTTTACTCCAGAATTTCTGTTTGATTTTTTAAAATTATTTTGATTTCTTTGTCAAATTTATCTGATAGAATATTGAATTCCTTCTCTGTGTAGTCTTGAATTTATTGTCATTTCCTCAAAAGAATTATTCTGAATTATTTGTCTACAAGGTCACATATATCTGTCTCTCCAGGATTTCTCCTTAGTGCCTTATTTAGTTTGTTTTTGATGCTGTGTTTTCCTGTGTGGTCATGATGTTTGTAGATGTTTGCTAGGATTTGAACATTCACTGAAAATTAGCTATTTATTGTAGTCTTTGCAGTTTGGGCTTGTTTGCACCTGTGCTCCTTGGAAGGGCTTTTCAGGTACTCAAAGGTACTTGCATGTTGTAATATTAGTGATATATATATATATATCATGGAGCAACTTAAGCTCAGTAATGCTGTGATTCTTGCAGACTCACAGGGGTGCCTCATTTGACATCTTTCTTGATATGTGGAAAAATTATCTGGATCACTATTTGAAAGCTCTTGCCTTTTCCATTACTTTTCCATTACTTCTTTCCAAACATACAGATTATCTTTGTGTTGAGTCACCTAGAGCTGGGGGAGGGGTGACACAAGCCCCCCTGTAGCCAGCAATACTGGTACCAAGGCCCGCTGTAACCACTTTGTGGCTACCACATATGTTTGCTCAAGGTCCTAGGGCTCTACTTTTAAGAAGTGCTGAAGCCAGTCAGTCTTAATGTTCTCTTCAGGGCTGTGAGTTCCTCCAGGCCTCACGCAGGTTCAGAGGTGCCATCCTGAAACCAGGGACTAGAACCAAAAACCTTAGAAATCTACCTGGTTCTCTCTTTAACTGCAGCTAAACTGGCACTCAAATTACAAGATAAAATATTTCCCATTCTTACTACTCCTTTCCATGGGCAGAGAATCCTCTCCCCATGGCCACCACCAGCACAGGCCCAAGAGAGTATTGCTAGACTGATGCTGATATTCACTTAAGGCCTAAGGGCTCTACAGTCAGCTTGTGTTTAATGTTGACAGGCCTGAGACTCACACTATAGGACAGTGGGTTGCCCTCTCATCCAATAAAGGTCTGTAAATACTCTCCCAGAGTCAAGGTCTGGAATCAATGTCCCCAAGAGCCTTCTTGGTGCACTACCCACTGTTGCAAAGTTGGTACTTGAGGTGCAATACTAAGCTCCCATTACTGTTCCTTCTGCTGTTCTAAAGCAGAAGGAGTGTCTCATCACAGCCATCTTACTGTGAATGTACTGCCTCTTACATGAAGCCAGCATGACTCAGAGTCTCACCCAAGACCCATGGTATGCTACCTGGGTATTTCTGCTGGATATTCAGGGCCCAAGGATCCTTTATTAAGCAGATGGTGAATTCTGTCAGGATTGGGCCCTTCCCTTCAAGACAGTACCTTCTCCTCTGGCTCAGGGTGCTTCTATTATAGACATGTCATATTGGAGCTGGTGCCTGGAAAACAGGCCTCACAAGGCTGTCTAGTGTCCTAACCTGCTGTAGCTGAGCTGGTATCTTACTTGGAAGAAAAAGACCATTTTATTTATTCCTCTCATAACCTCAAGTGGAAGAAATGAATCTTTTTTGGTGTGGTTTGTGCTGTACTGCCTGGAATTAAGAGAGAGGTGGTTCAAGCAATTCTTTGGCCTCCGTGTCTCACAAGGTGATGTGCTCCCTAAGTCCACTGGCTCTGAGCAGAGCTCAGCACAAAGGCATGCCTAGGATTTGTAGTCCTTGTGGCCCAGACTGCCTTTAAGGTTTATTTAGATCCCCAAAACATTTAGCCCATGGTGGTGAGGTTTGTTGAAACTGAATCCTGACTCATGGGATGGGCAATTCCCTCTTTGCAAGGGCTCATCTAAATGATGTCTGCATGAGTATCACCTTAGTCCAGTCCAGTTTTTCTTTCTGCCATGACAGGTATATTAGTCTGTTTTCATGACACTGATAAAGATATATCTGAGAGTGGGCAATTTACAAAAGAAAGAGGTTTAATGGACTCACAGTTTCACGTGGCTGGGGAGGCCTCACAATCATGGTGGAAGGTAAAAGGCACATCTCACATGGCAGCAGACAAGAGAAAAAGCTTGGGCAGGGAAACTCTTATTTATAAAACCATCAGATCTCGTGAGACTTATTCACTATCACAAGAACAGCATGGGAAAGAACCACATCCATTATTCAATTACCTCCCACCAGGTCCCTCATATGATACATGGGAATTTTGGCAACTACAATAAAAAATGAAATTTGGGTGGGGTCACAGCAAAACCATATCTGCAGAGCAGCTTTGAGTTTCAGATTTCATCTCCACTTCTCATGGCCACTGCCAGAACATGGGAAAGAGATGGTGTTGGCATTTCATGATGGCCTTTTTCTACCCTCTTCAGTGCCTATTTTAGGGATATGAAGTTAAAATCAGGTACTGTGATGGCTCACCTGATTTTTAATTCTTATGAAGGTGTTTTTGTGTAGATAGTTGTTTAATTTGGTGTTCCTGATAGGGGAATAATTGGTGGAATCTTCTATTTGGTCATCTTGTTTTGCCCCCTCTTTCCTTTTGTTCATTTTGGGTTAAATTTTGTATGTGCATAGGGTAAGAATTCAACTTTACATTTTTGCTTATGGATATTGAGTTTTCCCAGTTCAATTTCTTGGAAAGGGTGTTGCTTTTCTCATGTAATGGTCCTACTTAAAGTTTATTTTGCTTTTTTTAATTTGTATATTAGTTTATTTCATCACATTTGGAACATTTTCAACCATTATTTCTTCAAATAAACTCTCCGTATCTTTCTTTGTTCTTATTTTAGTATTCTCATAATGTATATACTGGTCCACTTGATGGGGTCCTGTAAGTCCCTTAGGCTATTTTCATTTTTTTAAAAATCATTTTGAAAATTATTCCTCGGCTGGGCATGGTGGCTCACACTTATAATCCCAGCACTTTGGGAGGCTGAGGTGGGCAGATCACGAGGTCAGGAGTTTGAGACCAGCCTGACCAACATGGGCAAACCCTGTCTCTACTAAAAATACAAAAATTAGCTGGGTGTGGTGGCGCACACTTATAATCCCAGCTACTCCGGAGGCTGAGGCAGGAGAATCACTTGAACCTGGGAAGCGGACATTGTAGTGAGCCAAGATCATGCCATTGCGCTCCGGTCTGAGCAACAGAGCAAGACTCCGTCTCAAAAAAAAAAAAAAAAAAAAATTATTCCTGGAGTACCTTGTCCTAAGTTAACCAATTTGTACCTTTGCAAATCTGCTCTTTATGCCCTCTAATTAGTTTTTTTCATATGGTTATTGTATTTTTCAACTCAATAATTTGTTTTATTCTTTTTAATAATTTTTCTTTGTGGGTATTATATTTTGTTCCCATTTTTTCTGGTTTTCTCTATTCCTTTGTTTATATTTTCCTTTTGCTTCAAATGTGTAGCCTATTCCAGACCATTGTTTTAGGGTCTTTTTATTGTACATACAATGTCTATGGGGTTCTTTTCTGTATCTTGTCCATGTTCATTTAAGGACAGTTTTGGAAATTTAATTTGTTCCTTGATGTGGGCCATGGGTTTTGTTGTTGTTGTTGTTGACTTTTTGCATACCTTGTGAATTCTGTTTAAAAGTACATATTCAAAAAAAACAGCTACCTTTTTTAGCCTTTCTATGCTTAGCAGGGAATGTTCTGAGTCTTGGAATTAGCCTAGGGATAAGGCTTGAGTTCTTCTCAGTTCCTTTTTTTTTTTTTTTTTTTTGGAAAATAAATGCTTTTTATTGGTAGTGAATGGCTATGTATGCACTCTATATAGTAATAAATAGGCCACAAACCATTAAAACATATTTAAATATCCCATCTCTTCTATAATTTAATATCTACCATTTTCTTTCTTTTTTTAAAAATTTATTTATTACTATTATACTTTAAGTTGTAGGGTACATGTGCATAACGTGCAGGTTTGTTACATATGTATACTTGTGCCATGTTGCTGTGCTGCACCCATCAACTCGTCATTTACATCAGGTATAACTCCCAATGCAATCTCTCCCCCCTACCCCCTCCCCATGATAGGCCCCGGTGTGTGATGTTCCCCTTCCTGAGTCCAAGTGATCTCATTGTTCAGTTCCCACCTATGAGTGAGAACATGCGGTGTTTGGTTTTCTGTTCTTGTGATAGTTTGCTAAGAATGATGGTTTCCAGCTGCATCCATGTTCCTACAAAGGGCACAAACTCATCCTTTTTTATGGCTGCATAGTATTCCATGGTGTATATGTGCCACATTTTCTTAATCCAATCTGTCACTGATGGACATTTGGGTTGATTCCAAGTCTTTGCTATTGTGAATAGTGCTGCAATAAACATACGTGTGCATGTGTCTTTGTAGCAGCATAATTTATAATCCTTTGGGTATATACCCAGTAATGGGATGGCTGGGTCATATGGTACATCTAGTTCTAGATCCTTGAGGAATCGCCATACTGTTTTCCATAATGGTTGAACTAGTTTACAATCCCACCAACAGTGTAAAAGTGTTCCTATTTCTCCACATCCTCTCCAGCACCTGTTGTTTCCTGACTTTTTAATGATTGCCATTCTAACTGGTGTGAGATGGTATCTCATGGTGGTTTTGATTTGCATTTCTCTGATGGCCAGTGATGATGAGCATTTTTTCGTCATGATTGTATATTTAGAAAACCCCATTGTCTCAGCCCAAAATCTCCTTAAGCTGATAAGCAACTTCAGCAAAGTCTCAGGATACAAAATTAATGTGCAAAAATCACAAGCATTGTTATACACCAGTAACAGACAAACAGAGAGCCAAATCAGGAATGAACTTCCATTCACAATCGCTTCAAAGAGAATAAAATATCTAGGAATCCAACTTACAAGGGATGTAAAGGACCTCTTCAAGGAGAACTACAAACCACTGCTCAGTGAAATAAAAGAGGACACAAACAAATGGAAGAACATACCATGCTCATGGATAGGAAGAATCAATATAGTGAAAATGGCCATACTGCCCAAGGTTATTTATAGATTCAGCATCAGTTGAAACAATCACATAGCTTTTGTTCTTCATTCTGTTGATATGTTGTATTACGTTGATTGATTTGCATATATTGAACCTTCCTTGCATCCCTGGGATAAATATCACTTGGTCATTATGAATGATATTTTCTGTCTGTTATTGAGATGGTTTGTTATTGAATTTGGTTTGCTAGAATTTGTTGAGAATTTTTATATCAATATTCATTAGTTATATTAATCAATAGTTTTCTTTTTATGATCTGTCTCAGTCTGATTTTATCATTAGGGTAATATTGGCCTTTTATAATAAATTTAGAAGTATTCCCTACTCCTCTATTTCTGAGAATAGTTTGAGTGGAATTGGTATTATTTATTCATTACATGTTTGGTAGAATTCAGCAGGGAAGCCATTGAATCCCAGGTTTCCTTAACTTGGAGAATTTTTTTTAAAATTATTATTATTATTATTATTATGCTTTAAGTTTGGGATACACACGCAGAATGTGCAGGTCTGTTATATAGGTATACACATGCCATGGTAGTTTGCTGCACCCATCAACCCATCACCTACATTAGGTCTTTCTCCTAATGCTATCCCTCCCCTAGCCCCTCACCCCCTGACAAGCCCCAGTGTGTGATGTTCCCCTCCCTATATCCATGTGTTCTATTTGTTCAACTCCCACTTATGAGTGAGAATATGTGGTGTTTGGTTTTCTGTTCCTGTGTTAGTTTGCTGAGAATGATTGTTTCCAGCATCATCCATGTCCCTGCAAAGGACATGAACTCATCCTTTTTTTATGGCTGCATAGTATTCCATGGTGTATATGTGCCACATTTTCTTTTTTTTTTTTAAATTTATTTATTATTATTATACTTTAAGTTGGAATCAACCCAAATGTCCATCAGTGACAGATTGGATTAAGAAAATGTGGCACATATACACCATGGAATACTATGCAGCCATAAAAAAGGATGAGTTTGTGTCCTTTGTAGGGACATGGATGCAGCTGGAAACCATCATTCTTAGCAAACTATCACAAGAACAGAAAACCAAACATCGCATGTTCTCACTCATAGGTGGGAACTGAACAATGAGATCACTTGGACTCGGGAAGGGGAACATCACACACCGGGGCCTATCATGGGGAGGGGTGAGGGGGGAGGGATTGCACTGGGAGTTATACCTGATGTAAATGACGAGTTGATGGGAGAATTTTTATTATAGTTTTCATCCCATTACTTCGTATGTGTCTTTTCAGGATTTGGATTTCTTTATAATTTAATCTTGGTAGGTTGTATGTGTCTAGAAATTTATGCATTTTTTCTAGGATCTTCAATTTATTTGCATGTAGTTACTCATAGTAACCAATAATAATATTTTGAATTTCTACTGTATTGGTTGTAATATCTGTGTTTTCACCTCTTATTTTATTTATTTCAGCTTTCTTCTGTTTTCTTAGTCCAGCTAATAATGGTTTGTCAATTTTGTTTATCTTTCTGAAAAACAAACTTTTTGTTTCATTGGCCACTTTTATTGCTTTCTTCATTTTAATTTTATTTATATGTGCTATGATCTTTATTATTTAGTTTCTTCTACAAACTTTGGGTCTGGTTTGCTCCTACTTTTCTAGTTAATTTGAATTATTTCATTGTTTATTTGAAGTTTTTCTTCTCTCTTGATATAAACTTTTAGCTCTAAACTTCCCTCTTAATACTTTTTTATTGCCTTATCTCAGATGTTTTGTTATGTTGTCTTTCTGTTATCAGCTGTTTCAAGAATTTTTAAAATTTTCTTCTTAATTTCTTTATTGACCCACTGATCATTCAGGAGCATATTGTTTAATTTTGATGTGATTTTGTCATTTCCAAAATTCCTCTTATTATGGATTTGTTGTTTTATTCCATTGTAGTCAGAGAAGATGTTTGATATTATTTCAATTTTTGAATATTTTAAGACTCGTTTGGTGACATAATATATGGTCTATTTTTGAGAATGATCCATGTTCTCAGGAGAAAAATGTGCATTCTGTAGCAGTTGGCTAAAATGTTCTGTAAATATCTATTAGGTTTATTTGGTTTATCGAGCAGATTAAGTATGATGTTTGTTTGTTAAGTTCCTGTGTGGAAGGTCTCCCCAGTGCTGAAATTGGGTTGTTAAAATGTCCAACTATTATTGTATTATGGTCTATTTCTCTCTTTAGCTATAATATTTGCTTAATATGTGTAGGTTCTCCAGTGTGGGGTGCATATATATTTACAATTATTAAATGCTCTTGCCTAATGGGCCCTGCCAAGACCAGCTAGATCTTGGATACCCTAACCCAGTGATGCTAGAGGAATTAAAGACACACACAGAAATATAGAGTGTGGAGTGGGAAATCAGGGGACTCACAGCCTTCAGAGCTGACAGCCCCAAACAGAGATTTACCCACATATTTATTGACAGCAAGCCAGTGGTAAACATTGTTTCTGTAGATTATAGGTTAACTAAAAATATTCCTTATGGGAAACAAAGGGATGGGATCTGGCTAGTTATCTGCAGCAGGATCACATCCTTAAGGCACAGATCGTTAATGCCATTGTTTGTGGTTTAGGAACACCTTTAAGCGGTTTTCTGCACTGGGTGGGTCAGGTGTTCCTTGCCCTCATTCCAGTAAACCCACAACCTTCATCATGGGCATCATGGCCACCACGAACATGTCACAGTGCTGCAGAGATTTTGTTTATGGCCAGTTTTGGGGCCAGTTTATGGCCAGATTTGGGGGCCTATTCCCAACAGGCCCCTATATCACTGTATAGCAACCTTCTTTGTCACTTCTTACAGTTATTTTTTTCTTTGAATCTATTACGTTTTTTGTAAATATAACTACTACTGCTGCTCTTTTCAGTTTCCATTGACATGGAATATCTTTGTCCATCCCTTTATTTCCAGTCTATGTGTGACTTTGTATGTGATGTGCATTTCCTGTAGGCAACAGATCATTGGGTCTTTTTCTTTATCCATCTAATCACTCTATGTGTTTTGATTGGAGAGTTTAGCCCATTTACATTCAATATTGTTATTGATAAGTACAGACTTACATCCAACTTTTTATTATTTGTTTTCTGGTTGTTTCATGGTCTACTCTTCCTTCTTTCTTTCCTTATTTTTTTCTTTTAGTAAAGATTATTCTCTGTAGTGGTATATTTTAATTATTTTCCTTTTATTTTTTGTGTATTTTTTGGAATGTTTTTCGATTTGAAGTTGAAATGAGGCTTACAAATACTATTTAATAACCCATCATTTTAAATCGATTGCATAAAAAAATAAACAAAGAGAAATCTAATAAAATTTCTATATTTTAACTGCATTTCCCCAGGTTTTTATTTGTTGTTGTTTATTGTTGTTGTTGATATTTGTATCTTGTTGTAGAGTTTATGTCTTGAAAAGTTGTTGTAGTTATTTTTTTGATTCATTTATCTTTTAGTTTTTCTACTTAAGATGAGTAGTTTATACATCTCAAGCAGTGTCATGATAATCTGTGTTTTCCTCCGTACTTAATATTTTCAGTAAGTTTTGGAACTTCAGATGTTTTCTTGTTGTTCATTAACAATCTTTTCTTTTAGATTGAATATCTCCCATTAGAATTTCTTGTAAGGGGCTGGACACAGTGGCTCTCGCCTGTAATCCCAGCACTTTGGGAGGCTGAGGCGGGTGGATCATGAGGTCAGGAAGTCAAGACCAGCCTGGCCAACATAGTGAAACCCCGCCATTACTAAAAATACAAAAAATTAGCTGAGCGTGGTGGTGGGCACCTGTAATCCCAGCTACTCAAGAGTCTGAGGCAGGATAATTGCTTGAACACAGGAAGCAGAGGTTGCAGTGAGCTGAGATCACACCATTGCACTGCAGCCCAGGTGACAGTGTAAGATTCCATCTCAAAAAAAAAAAAAAAAAAAAAAAAATTATTGTAGGGCAGGTCTGATGACATCCCTCAGCTTTTGTTGGTCTGGAAAAGTCTTTATTCCTCCTTCATATTCAAATAATATTTTCAACAGGTATAGTATTTTAAGATAAAAATTTCTTTTTCTTCAACACTTTAAATATGACATGCTACTGTCACCTGGCCTGTAAGGTTTCCATTGAGAAGTCTACCGTCAGAAGTATTGGCACTCCATTGTATATCATTTGTTTCTTTTCTCTTGCTTCTTGGGAGTTTGATTATTAAATGAATTAAGGTAGTCTACATTGGGTTAAATCTGCTGGTGTTCTATAAGCTTCTTGTACTTGAATATTAATATATTTCTCTAGGTTTGAGAAGTTTTCTTCTAAAATTCTTTTGAATAAATGTTCTACACCTATCTCTTCCTCTCCCTCTTGTTTAAGGCCAGTAACTCTGATATTTGCCCTTTTGAGGCCACTTTCTCCGTCTTATAGAAATGCTTAATTCTCTTTACCTTGTCTTTGTCTCCTCTTTGTATTTTCTAATAGTCTCTCTTCAAGCTCACTAATTCTTTCTTCTGCTTGATAAATTCTGCTACTGAGATACCCAGATGCATTTGTTAGTATGTCAATGGCATTTTTACTCCAGAATTTCTGTTTGATTTTTTAAAATTATTTTGATTTCTTTGTCAAATTTATCTGATAGAATATTGAATTCCTTCTCTGTGTAGTCTTGAATTTATTGTCATTTCCTCAAAAGAATTATTCTGAATTATTTGTCTACAAGGTCACATATATCTGTCTCTCCAGGATTTCTCCTTAGTGCCTTATTTAGTTTGTTTTTGATGCTGTGTTTTCCTGTGTGGTCATGATGTTTGTAGATGTTTGCTAGGATTTGAACATTCACTGAAAATTAGCTATTTATTGTAGTCTTTGCAGTTTGGGCTTGTTTGCACCTGTGCTCCTTGGAAGGGCTTTTCAGGTACTCAAAGGTACTTGCATGTTGTAATATTAGTGATATATATATATATATCATGGAGCAACTTAAGCTCAGTAATGCTGTGATTCTTGCAGACTCACAGGGGTGCCTCATTTGACATCTTTCTTGATATGTGGAAAAATTATCTGGATCACTATTTGAAAGCTCTTGCCTTTTCCATTACTTTTCCATTACTTCTTTCCAAACATACAGATTATCTTTGTGTTGAGTCACCTAGAGCTGGGGGAGGGGTGACACAAGCCCCCCTGTAGCCAGCAATACTGGTACCAAGGCCCGCTGTAACCACTTTGTGGCTACCACATATGTTTGCTCAAGGTCCTAGGGCTCTACTTTTAAGAAGTGCTGAAGCCAGTCAGTCTTAATGTTCTCTTCAGGGCTGTGAGTTCCTCCAGGCCTCACGCAGGTTCAGAGGTGCCATCCTGAAACCAGGGACTAGAACCAAAAACCTTAGAAATCTACCTGGTTCTCTCTTTAACTGCAGCTAAACTGGCACTCAAATTACAAGATAAAATATTTCCCATTCTTACTACTCCTTTCCATGGGCAGAGAATCCTCTCCCCATGGCCACCACCAGCACAGGCCCAAGAGAGTATTGCTAGACTGATGCTGATATTCACTTAAGGCCTAAGGGCTCTACAGTCAGCTTGTGTTTAATGTTGACAGGCCTGAGACTCACACTATAGGACAGTGGGTTGCCCTCTCATCCAATAAAGGTCTGTAAATACTCTCCCAGAGTCAAGGTCTGGAATCAATGTCCCCAAGAGCCTTCTTGGTGCACTACCCACTGTTGCAAAGTTGGTACTTGAGGTGCAATACTAAGCTCCCATTACTGTTCCTTCTGCTGTTCTAAAGCAGAAGGAGTGTCTCATCACAGCCATCTTACTGTGAATGTACTGCCTCTTACATGAAGCCAGCATGACTCAGAGTCTCACCCAAGACCCATGGTATGCTACCTGGGTATTTCTGCTGGATATTCAGGGCCCAAGGATCCTTTATTAAGCAGATGGTGAATTCTGTCAGGATTGGGCCCTTCCCTTCAAGACAGTACCTTCTCCTCTGGCTCAGGGTGCTTCTATTATAGACATGTCATATTGGAGCTGGTGCCTGGAAAACAGGCCTCACAAGGCTGTCTAGTGTCCTAACCTGCTGTAGCTGAGCTGGTATCTTACTTGGAAGAAAAAGACCATTTTATTTATTCCTCTCATAACCTCAAGTGGAAGAAATGAATCTTTTTTGGTGTGGTTTGTGCTGTACTGCCTGGAATTAAGAGAGAGGTGGTTCAAGCAATTCTTTGGCCTCCGTGTCTCACAAGGTGATGTGCTCCCTAAGTCCACTGGCTCTGAGCAGAGCTCAGCACAAAGGCATGCCTAGGATTTGTAGTCCTTGTGGCCCAGACTGCCTTTAAGGTTTATTTAGATCCCCAAAACATTTAGCCCATGGTGGTGAGGTTTGTTGAAACTGAATCCTGACTCATGGGATGGGCAATTCCCTCTTTGCAAGGGCTCATCTAAATGATGTCTGCATGAGTATCACCTTAGTCCAGTCCAGTTTTTCTTTCTGCCATGACAGGTATATTAGTCTGTTTTCATGACACTGATAAAGATATATCTGAGAGTGGGCAATTTACAAAAGAAAGAGGTTTAATGGACTCACAGTTTCACGTGGCTGGGGAGGCCTCACAATCATGGTGGAAGGTAAAAGGCACATCTCACATGGCAGCAGACAAGAGAAAAAGCTTGGGCAGGGAAACTCTTATTTATAAAACCATCAGATCTCGTGAGACTTATTCACTATCACAAGAACAGCATGGGAAAGAACCACATCCATTATTCAATTACCTCCCACCAGGTCCCTCATATGATACATGGGAATTTTGGCAACTACAATAAAAAATGAAATTTGGGTGGGGTCACAGCAAAACCATATCTGCAGAGCAGCTTTGAGTTTCAGATTTCATCTCCACTTCTCATGGCCACTGCCAGAACATGGGAAAGAGATGGTGTTGGCATTTCATGATGGCCTTTTTCTACCCTCTTCAGTGCCTATTTTAGGGATATGAAGTTAAAATCAGGTACTGTGATGGCTCACCTGATTTTTAATTCTTATGAAGGTGTTTTTGTGTAGATAGTTGTTTAATTTGGTGTTCCTGATAGGGGAATAATTGGTGGAATCTTCTATTTGGTCATCTTGTTTTGCCCCCTCTTTCCTTTTGTTCATTTTGGGTTAAATTTTGTATGTGCATAGGGTAAGAATTCAACTTTACATTTTTGCTTATGGATATTGAGTTTTCCCAGTTCAATTTCTTGGAAAGGGTGTTGCTTTTCTCATGTAATGGTCCTACTTAAAGTTTATTTTGCTTTTTTTAATTTGTATATTAGTTTATTTCATCACATTTGGAACATTTTCAACCATTATTTCTTCAAATAAACTCTCCGTATCTTTCTTTGTTCTTATTTTAGTATTCTCATAATGTATATACTGGTCCACTTGATGGGGTCCTGTAAGTCCCTTAGGCTATTTTCATTTTTTTAAAAATCATTTTGAAAATTATTCCTCGGCTGGGCATGGTGGCTCACACTTATAATCCCAGCACTTTGGGAGGCTGAGGTGGGCAGATCACGAGGTCAGGAGTTTGAGACCAGCCTGACCAACATGGGCAAACCCTGTCTCTACTAAAAATACAAAAATTAGCTGGGTGTGGTGGCGCACACTTATAATCCCAGCTACTCCGGAGGCTGAGGCAGGAGAATCACTTGAACCTGGGAAGCGGACATTGTAGTGAGCCAAGATCATGCCATTGCGCTCCGGTCTGAGCAACAGAGCAAGACTCCGTCTCAAAAAAAAAAAAAAAAAAAAATTATTCCTGGAGTACCTTGTCCTAAGTTAACCAATTTGTACCTTTGCAAATCTGCTCTTTATGCCCTCTAATTAGTTTTTTTCATATGGTTATTGTATTTTTCAACTCAATAATTTGTTTTATTCTTTTTAATAATTTTTCTTTGTGGGTATTATATTTTGTTCCCATTTTTTCTGGTTTTCTCTATTCCTTTGTTTATATTTTCCTTTTGCTTCAAATGTGTAGCCTATTCCAGACCATTGTTTTAGGGTCTTTTTATTGTACATACAATGTCTATGGGGTTCTTTTCTGTATCTTGTCCATGTTCATTTAAGGACAGTTTTGGAAATTTAATTTGTTCCTTGATGTGGGCCATGGGTTTTGTTGTTGTTGTTGTTGACTTTTTGCATACCTTGTGAATTCTGTTTAAAAGTACATATTCAAAAAAAACAGCTACCTTTTTTAGCCTTTCTATGCTTAGCAGGGAATGTTCTGAGTCTTGGAATTAGCCTAGGGATAAGGCTTGAGTTCTTCTCAGTTCCTTTTTTTTTTTTTTTTTTTTGGAAAATAAATGCTTTTTATTGGTAGTGAATGGCTATGTATGCACTCTATATAGTAATAAATAGGCCACAAACCATTAAAACATATTTAAATATCCCATCTCTTCTATAATTTAATATCTACCATTTTCTTTCTTTTTTTAAAAATTTATTTATTACTATTATACTTTAAGTTGTAGGGTACATGTGCATAACGTGCAGGTTTGTTACATATGTATACTTGTGCCATGTTGCTGTGCTGCACCCATCAACTCGTCATTTACATCAGGTATAACTCCCAATGCAATCTCTCCCCCCTACCCCCTCCCCATGATAGGCCCCGGTGTGTGATGTTCCCCTTCCTGAGTCCAAGTGATCTCATTGTTCAGTTCCCACCTATGAGTGAGAACATGCGGTGTTTGGTTTTCTGTTCTTGTGATAGTTTGCTAAGAATGATGGTTTCCAGCTGCATCCATGTTCCTACAAAGGGCACAAACTCATCCTTTTTTATGGCTGCATAGTATTCCATGGTGTATATGTGCCACATTTTCTTAATCCAATCTGTCACTGATGGACATTTGGGTTGATTCCAAGTCTTTGCTATTGTGAATAGTGCTGCAATAAACATACGTGTGCATGTGTCTTTGTAGCAGCATAATTTATAATCCTTTGGGTATATACCCAGTAATGGGATGGCTGGGTCATATGGTACATCTAGTTCTAGATCCTTGAGGAATCGCCATACTGTTTTCCATAATGGTTGAACTAGTTTACAATCCCACCAACAGTGTAAAAGTGTTCCTATTTCTCCACATCCTCTCCAGCACCTGTTGTTTCCTGACTTTTTAATGATTGCCATTCTAACTGGTGTGAGATGGTATCTCATGGTGGTTTTGATTTGCATTTCTCTGATGGCCAGTGATGATGAGCATTTTTTCGTCATGATTGTATATTTAGAAAACCCCATTGTCTCAGCCCAAAATCTCCTTAAGCTGATAAGCAACTTCAGCAAAGTCTCAGGATACAAAATTAATGTGCAAAAATCACAAGCATTGTTATACACCAGTAACAGACAAACAGAGAGCCAAATCAGGAATGAACTTCCATTCACAATCGCTTCAAAGAGAATAAAATATCTAGGAATCCAACTTACAAGGGATGTAAAGGACCTCTTCAAGGAGAACTACAAACCACTGCTCAGTGAAATAAAAGAGGACACAAACAAATGGAAGAACATACCATGCTCATGGATAGGAAGAATCAATATAGTGAAAATGGCCATACTGCCCAAGGTTATTTATAGATTCAGCATCAGTTGAAACAATCACATAGCTTTTGTTCTTCATTCTGTTGATATGTTGTATTACGTTGATTGATTTGCATATATTGAACCTTCCTTGCATCCCTGGGATAAATATCACTTGGTCATTATGAATGATATTTTCTGTCTGTTATTGAGATGGTTTGTTATTGAATTTGGTTTGCTAGAATTTGTTGAGAATTTTTATATCAATATTCATTAGTTATATTAATCAATAGTTTTCTTTTTATGATCTGTCTCAGTCTGATTTTATCATTAGGGTAATATTGGCCTTTTATAATAAATTTAGAAGTATTCCCTACTCCTCTATTTCTGAGAATAGTTTGAGTGGAATTGGTATTATTTATTCATTACATGTTTGGTAGAATTCAGCAGGGAAGCCATTGAATCCCAGGTTTCCTTAACTTGGAGAATTTTTTTTAAAATTATTATTATTATTATTATTATGCTTTAAGTTTGGGATACACACGCAGAATGTGCAGGTCTGTTATATAGGTATACACATGCCATGGTAGTTTGCTGCACCCATCAACCCATCACCTACATTAGGTCTTTCTCCTAATGCTATCCCTCCCCTAGCCCCTCACCCCCTGACAAGCCCCAGTGTGTGATGTTCCCCTCCCTATATCCATGTGTTCTATTTGTTCAACTCCCACTTATGAGTGAGAATATGTGGTGTTTGGTTTTCTGTTCCTGTGTTAGTTTGCTGAGAATGATTGTTTCCAGCATCATCCATGTCCCTGCAAAGGACATGAACTCATCCTTTTTTTATGGCTGCATAGTATTCCATGGTGTATATGTGCCACATTTTCTTTTTTTTTTTTAAATTTATTTATTATTATTATACTTTAAGTTGGAATCAACCCAAATGTCCATCAGTGACAGATTGGATTAAGAAAATGTGGCACATATACACCATGGAATACTATGCAGCCATAAAAAAGGATGAGTTTGTGTCCTTTGTAGGGACATGGATGCAGCTGGAAACCATCATTCTTAGCAAACTATCACAAGAACAGAAAACCAAACATCGCATGTTCTCACTCATAGGTGGGAACTGAACAATGAGATCACTTGGACTCGGGAAGGGGAACATCACACACCGGGGCCTATCATGGGGAGGGGTGAGGGGGGAGGGATTGCACTGGGAGTTATACCTGATGTAAATGACGAGTTGATGGGAGAATTTTTATTATAGTTTTCATCCCATTACTTCGTATGTGTCTTTTCAGGATTTGGATTTCTTTATAATTTAATCTTGGTAGGTTGTATGTGTCTAGAAATTTATGCATTTTTTCTAGGATCTTCAATTTATTTGCATGTAGTTACTCATAGTAACCAATAATAATATTTTGAATTTCTACTGTATTGGTTGTAATATCTGTGTTTTCACCTCTTATTTTATTTATTTCAGCTTTCTTCTGTTTTCTTAGTCCAGCTAATAATGGTTTGTCAATTTTGTTTATCTTTCTGAAAAACAAACTTTTTGTTTCATTGGCCACTTTTATTGCTTTCTTCATTTTAATTTTATTTATATGTGCTATGATCTTTATTATTTAGTTTCTTCTACAAACTTTGGGTCTGGTTTGCTCCTACTTTTCTAGTTAATTTGAATTATTTCATTGTTTATTTGAAGTTTTTCTTCTCTCTTGATATAAACTTTTAGCTCTAAACTTCCCTCTTAATACTTTTTTATTGCCTTATCTCAGATGTTTTGTTATGTTGTCTTTCTGTTATCAGCTGTTTCAAGAATTTTTAAAATTTTCTTCTTAATTTCTTTATTGACCCACTGATCATTCAGGAGCATATTGTTTAATTTTGATGTGATTTTGTCATTTCCAAAATTCCTCTTATTATGGATTTGTTGTTTTATTCCATTGTAGTCAGAGAAGATGTTTGATATTATTTCAATTTTTGAATATTTTAAGACTCGTTTGGTGACATAATATATGGTCTATTTTTGAGAATGATCCATGTTCTCAGGAGAAAAATGTGCATTCTGTAGCAGTTGGCTAAAATGTTCTGTAAATATCTATTAGGTTTATTTGGTTTATCGAGCAGATTAAGTATGATGTTTGTTTGTTAAGTTCCTGTGTGGAAGGTCTCCCCAGTGCTGAAATTGGGTTGTTAAAATGTCCAACTATTATTGTATTATGGTCTATTTCTCTCTTTAGCTATAATATTTGCTTAATATGTGTAGGTTCTCCAGTGTGGGGTGCATATATATTTACAATTATTAAATGCTCTTGCCTAATGGGCCCTGCCAAGACCAGCTAGATCTTGGATACCCTAACCCAGTGATGCTAGAGGAATTAAAGACACACACAGAAATATAGAGTGTGGAGTGGGAAATCAGGGGACTCACAGCCTTCAGAGCTGACAGCCCCAAACAGAGATTTACCCACATATTTATTGACAGCAAGCCAGTGGTAAACATTGTTTCTGTAGATTATAGGTTAACTAAAAATATTCCTTATGGGAAACAAAGGGATGGGATCTGGCTAGTTATCTGCAGCAGGATCACATCCTTAAGGCACAGATCGTTAATGCCATTGTTTGTGGTTTAGGAACACCTTTAAGCGGTTTTCTGCACTGGGTGGGTCAGGTGTTCCTTGCCCTCATTCCAGTAAACCCACAACCTTCATCATGGGCATCATGGCCACCACGAACATGTCACAGTGCTGCAGAGATTTTGTTTATGGCCAGTTTTGGGGCCAGTTTATGGCCAGATTTGGGGGCCTATTCCCAACAGGCCCCTATATCACTGTATAGCAACCTTCTTTGTCACTTCTTACAGTTATTTTTTTCTTTGAATCTATTACGTTTTTTGTAAATATAACTACTACTGCTGCTCTTTTCAGTTTCCATTGACATGGAATATCTTTGTCCATCCCTTTATTTCCAGTCTATGTGTGACTTTGTATGTGATGTGCATTTCCTGTAGGCAACAGATCATTGGGTCTTTTTCTTTATCCATCTAATCACTCTATGTGTTTTGATTGGAGAGTTTAGCCCATTTACATTCAATATTGTTATTGATAAGTACAGACTTACATCCAACTTTTTATTATTTGTTTTCTGGTTGTTTCATGGTCTACTCTTCCTTCTTTCTTTCCTTATTTTTTTCTTTTAGTAAAGATTATTCTCTGTAGTGGTATATTTTAATTATTTTCCTTTTATTTTTTGTGTATTTTTTGGAATGTTTTTCGATTTGAAGTTGAAATGAGGCTTACAAATACTATTTAATAACCCATCATTTTAAATCGATTGCATAAAAAAATAAACAAAGAGAAATCTAATAAAATTTCTATATTTTAACTGCATTTCCCCAGGTTTTTATTTGTTGTTGTTTATTGTTGTTGTTGATATTTGTATCTTGTTGTAGAGTTTATGTCTTGAAAAGTTGTTGTAGTTATTTTTTTGATTCATTTATCTTTTAGTTTTTCTACTTAAGATGAGTAGTTTATACATCTCAAGCAGTGTCATGATAATCTGTGTTTTCCTCCGTACTTAATATTTTCAGTAAGTTTTGGAACTTCAGATGTTTTCTTGTTGTTCATTAACAATCTTTTCTTTTAGATTGAATATCTCCCATTAGAATTTCTTGTAAGGGGCTGGACACAGTGGCTCTCGCCTGTAATCCCAGCACTTTGGGAGGCTGAGGCGGGTGGATCATGAGGTCAGGAAGTCAAGACCAGCCTGGCCAACATAGTGAAACCCCGCCATTACTAAAAATACAAAAAATTAGCTGAGCGTGGTGGTGGGCACCTGTAATCCCAGCTACTCAAGAGTCTGAGGCAGGATAATTGCTTGAACACAGGAAGCAGAGGTTGCAGTGAGCTGAGATCACACCATTGCACTGCAGCCCAGGTGACAGTGTAAGATTCCATCTCAAAAAAAAAAAAAAAAAAAAAAAAATTATTGTAGGGCAGGTCTGATGACATCCCTCAGCTTTTGTTGGTCTGGAAAAGTCTTTATTCCTCCTTCATATTCAAATAATATTTTCAACAGGTATAGTATTTTAAGATAAAAATTTCTTTTTCTTCAACACTTTAAATATGACATGCTACTGTCACCTGGCCTGTAAGGTTTCCATTGAGAAGTCTACCGTCAGAAGTATTGGCACTCCATTGTATATCATTTGTTTCTTTTCTCTTGCTTCTTGGGAGTTTGATTATTAAATGAATTAAGGTAGTCTACATTGGGTTAAATCTGCTGGTGTTCTATAAGCTTCTTGTACTTGAATATTAATATATTTCTCTAGGTTTGAGAAGTTTTCTTCTAAAATTCTTTTGAATAAATGTTCTACACCTATCTCTTCCTCTCCCTCTTGTTTAAGGCCAGTAACTCTGATATTTGCCCTTTTGAGGCCACTTTCTCCGTCTTATAGAAATGCTTAATTCTCTTTACCTTGTCTTTGTCTCCTCTTTGTATTTTCTAATAGTCTCTCTTCAAGCTCACTAATTCTTTCTTCTGCTTGATAAATTCTGCTACTGAGATACCCAGATGCATTTGTTAGTATGTCAATGGCATTTTTACTCCAGAATTTCTGTTTGATTTTTTAAAATTATTTTGATTTCTTTGTCAAATTTATCTGATAGAATATTGAATTCCTTCTCTGTGTAGTCTTGAATTTATTGTCATTTCCTCAAAAGAATTATTCTGAATTATTTGTCTACAAGGTCACATATATCTGTCTCTCCAGGATTTCTCCTTAGTGCCTTATTTAGTTTGTTTTTGATGCTGTGTTTTCCTGTGTGGTCATGATGTTTGTAGATGTTTGCTAGGATTTGAACATTCACTGAAAATTAGCTATTTATTGTAGTCTTTGCAGTTTGGGCTTGTTTGCACCTGTGCTCCTTGGAAGGGCTTTTCAGGTACTCAAAGGTACTTGCATGTTGTAATATTAGTGATATATATATATATATCATGGAGCAACTTAAGCTCAGTAATGCTGTGATTCTTGCAGACTCACAGGGGTGCCTCATTTGACATCTTTCTTGATATGTGGAAAAATTATCTGGATCACTATTTGAAAGCTCTTGCCTTTTCCATTACTTTTCCATTACTTCTTTCCAAACATACAGATTATCTTTGTGTTGAGTCACCTAGAGCTGGGGGAGGGGTGACACAAGCCCCCCTGTAGCCAGCAATACTGGTACCAAGGCCCGCTGTAACCACTTTGTGGCTACCACATATGTTTGCTCAAGGTCCTAGGGCTCTACTTTTAAGAAGTGCTGAAGCCAGTCAGTCTTAATGTTCTCTTCAGGGCTGTGAGTTCCTCCAGGCCTCACGCAGGTTCAGAGGTGCCATCCTGAAACCAGGGACTAGAACCAAAAACCTTAGAAATCTACCTGGTTCTCTCTTTAACTGCAGCTAAACTGGCACTCAAATTACAAGATAAAATATTTCCCATTCTTACTACTCCTTTCCATGGGCAGAGAATCCTCTCCCCATGGCCACCACCAGCACAGGCCCAAGAGAGTATTGCTAGACTGATGCTGATATTCACTTAAGGCCTAAGGGCTCTACAGTCAGCTTGTGTTTAATGTTGACAGGCCTGAGACTCACACTATAGGACAGTGGGTTGCCCTCTCATCCAATAAAGGTCTGTAAATACTCTCCCAGAGTCAAGGTCTGGAATCAATGTCCCCAAGAGCCTTCTTGGTGCACTACCCACTGTTGCAAAGTTGGTACTTGAGGTGCAATACTAAGCTCCCATTACTGTTCCTTCTGCTGTTCTAAAGCAGAAGGAGTGTCTCATCACAGCCATCTTACTGTGAATGTACTGCCTCTTACATGAAGCCAGCATGACTCAGAGTCTCACCCAAGACCCATGGTATGCTACCTGGGTATTTCTGCTGGATATTCAGGGCCCAAGGATCCTTTATTAAGCAGATGGTGAATTCTGTCAGGATTGGGCCCTTCCCTTCAAGACAGTACCTTCTCCTCTGGCTCAGGGTGCTTCTATTATAGACATGTCATATTGGAGCTGGTGCCTGGAAAACAGGCCTCACAAGGCTGTCTAGTGTCCTAACCTGCTGTAGCTGAGCTGGTATCTTACTTGGAAGAAAAAGACCATTTTATTTATTCCTCTCATAACCTCAAGTGGAAGAAATGAATCTTTTTTGGTGTGGTTTGTGCTGTACTGCCTGGAATTAAGAGAGAGGTGGTTCAAGCAATTCTTTGGCCTCCGTGTCTCACAAGGTGATGTGCTCCCTAAGTCCACTGGCTCTGAGCAGAGCTCAGCACAAAGGCATGCCTAGGATTTGTAGTCCTTGTGGCCCAGACTGCCTTTAAGGTTTATTTAGATCCCCAAAACATTTAGCCCATGGTGGTGAGGTTTGTTGAAACTGAATCCTGACTCATGGGATGGGCAATTCCCTCTTTGCAAGGGCTCATCTAAATGATGTCTGCATGAGTATCACCTTAGTCCAGTCCAGTTTTTCTTTCTGCCATGACAGGTATATTAGTCTGTTTTCATGACACTGATAAAGATATATCTGAGAGTGGGCAATTTACAAAAGAAAGAGGTTTAATGGACTCACAGTTTCACGTGGCTGGGGAGGCCTCACAATCATGGTGGAAGGTAAAAGGCACATCTCACATGGCAGCAGACAAGAGAAAAAGCTTGGGCAGGGAAACTCTTATTTATAAAACCATCAGATCTCGTGAGACTTATTCACTATCACAAGAACAGCATGGGAAAGAACCACATCCATTATTCAATTACCTCCCACCAGGTCCCTCATATGATACATGGGAATTTTGGCAACTACAATAAAAAATGAAATTTGGGTGGGGTCACAGCAAAACCATATCTGCAGAGCAGCTTTGAGTTTCAGATTTCATCTCCACTTCTCATGGCCACTGCCAGAACATGGGAAAGAGATGGTGTTGGCATTTCATGATGGCCTTTTTCTACCCTCTTCAGTGCCTATTTTAGGGATATGAAGTTAAAATCAGGTACTGTGATGGCTCACCTGATTTTTAATTCTTATGAAGGTGTTTTTGTGTAGATAGTTGTTTAATTTGGTGTTCCTGATAGGGGAATAATTGGTGGAATCTTCTATTTGGTCATCTTGTTTTGCCCCCTCTTTCCTTTTGTTCATTTTGGGTTAAATTTTGTATGTGCATAGGGTAAGAATTCAACTTTACATTTTTGCTTATGGATATTGAGTTTTCCCAGTTCAATTTCTTGGAAAGGGTGTTGCTTTTCTCATGTAATGGTCCTACTTAAAGTTTATTTTGCTTTTTTTAATTTGTATATTAGTTTATTTCATCACATTTGGAACATTTTCAACCATTATTTCTTCAAATAAACTCTCCGTATCTTTCTTTGTTCTTATTTTAGTATTCTCATAATGTATATACTGGTCCACTTGATGGGGTCCTGTAAGTCCCTTAGGCTATTTTCATTTTTTTAAAAATCATTTTGAAAATTATTCCTCGGCTGGGCATGGTGGCTCACACTTATAATCCCAGCACTTTGGGAGGCTGAGGTGGGCAGATCACGAGGTCAGGAGTTTGAGACCAGCCTGACCAACATGGGCAAACCCTGTCTCTACTAAAAATACAAAAATTAGCTGGGTGTGGTGGCGCACACTTATAATCCCAGCTACTCCGGAGGCTGAGGCAGGAGAATCACTTGAACCTGGGAAGCGGACATTGTAGTGAGCCAAGATCATGCCATTGCGCTCCGGTCTGAGCAACAGAGCAAGACTCCGTCTCAAAAAAAAAAAAAAAAAAAAAATTATTCCTGGAGTACCTTGTCCTAAGTTAACCAATTTGTACCTTTGCAAATCTGCTCTTTATGCCCTCTAATTAGTTTTTTTCATATGGTTATTGTATTTTTCAACTCAATAATTTGTTTTATTCTTTTTAATAATTTTTCTTTGTGGGTATTATATTTTGTTCCCATTTTTTCTGGTTTTCTCTATTCCTTTGTTTATATTTTCCTTTTGCTTCAAATGTGTAGCCTATTCCAGACCATTGTTTTAGGGTCTTTTTATTGTACATACAATGTCTATGGGGTTCTTTTCTGTATCTTGTCCATGTTCATTTAAGGACAGTTTTGGAAATTTAATTTGTTCCTTGATGTGGGCCATGGGTTTTGTTGTTGTTGTTGTTGACTTTTTGCATACCTTGTGAATTCTGTTTAAAAGTACATATTCAAAAAAAACAGCTACCTTTTTTAGCCTTTCTATGCTTAGCAGGGAATGTTCTGAGTCTTGGAATTAGCCTAGGGATAAGGCTTGAGTTCTTCTCAGTTCCTTTTTTTTTTTTTTTTTTTTGGAAAATAAATGCTTTTTATTGGTAGTGAATGGCTATGTATGCACTCTATATAGTAATAAATAGGCCACAAACCATTAAAACATATTTAAATATCCCATCTCTTCTATAATTTAATATCTACCATTTTCTTTCTTTTTTTAAAAATTTATTTATTACTATTATACTTTAAGTTGTAGGGTACATGTGCATAACGTGCAGGTTTGTTACATATGTATACTTGTGCCATGTTGCTGTGCTGCACCCATCAACTCGTCATTTACATCAGGTATAACTCCCAATGCAATCTCTCCCCCCTACCCCCTCCCCATGATAGGCCCCGGTGTGTGATGTTCCCCTTCCTGAGTCCAAGTGATCTCATTGTTCAGTTCCCACCTATGAGTGAGAACATGCGGTGTTTGGTTTTCTGTTCTTGTGATAGTTTGCTAAGAATGATGGTTTCCAGCTGCATCCATGTTCCTACAAAGGGCACAAACTCATCCTTTTTTATGGCTGCATAGTATTCCATGGTGTATATGTGCCACATTTTCTTAATCCAATCTGTCACTGATGGACATTTGGGTTGATTCCAAGTCTTTGCTATTGTGAATAGTGCTGCAATAAACATACGTGTGCATGTGTCTTTGTAGCAGCATAATTTATAATCCTTTGGGTATATACCCAGTAATGGGATGGCTGGGTCATATGGTACATCTAGTTCTAGATCCTTGAGGAATCGCCATACTGTTTTCCATAATGGTTGAACTAGTTTACAATCCCACCAACAGTGTAAAAGTGTTCCTATTTCTCCACATCCTCTCCAGCACCTGTTGTTTCCTGACTTTTTAATGATTGCCATTCTAACTGGTGTGAGATGGTATCTCATGGTGGTTTTGATTTGCATTTCTCTGATGGCCAGTGATGATGAGCATTTTTTCATGTGTCTGTTGGCTGTATGAATGTCTTCTTTTGAGAAATGTCTGTTCATATCCTTGGCCCACTTTTTGATGGGGTTGTTTGTTTTTTTCTTGTAAATTTGTTTGAGTTCTTTGTAGGTTCTGGATATTAGCCCTTTGTCAGATGAGTAGATTGCAAAAATTTTCTCCCATTCTGTAGGTTGCCTGTTCACTCTGATGGTAGTTTCTTTTGCTGTGCAGAAGCTCTTTAGTTTAATGAGATCCCATTTGTCAATTTTGGTTTTTGCTGCCGTTGCTTTTGGTGTTTTAGACATGTAGTCTTTGCCCATGCCTATGTCCTGAATGGTACTACCTAGGTTTTCCTCTAGGATTTTTATGGTATTAGGCCTAACATTTAAGTCTCTAATCCATCTTGAATTAATTTTCGTATAAGGAGTAAGGAAAGGATCCAGTTTCAGCTTTCTACTTATGGCTAGCCAATTTTCCCAGCACCATTTATTAAATAGGGAATCCTTTCCCCATTTATTGTTTCTCTCAGGTTTGTCAAAGATCAGATGGCTGTAGATGTGTGGTATTATTTCGGAGGACTCTGTTCTGTTCCATTGGTCTATATCTCTGTTTTGGTACCAGTACCATGCTGTTTTGGTTACTGTAGCCTTGTAGTATAGTTTGAAGTCAGGTAGCGTGATGCCTCCAGCTTTGTCCTTTTGACTTAGGATTGTCTTGGAGATGCGGGCTCTTTTTTGGTTCCATATGAACTTTAAAGCAGTTTTTTCCAATTCTGTGAAGAAACTCATTGGTAGCTTGATGGGGATGGCATTGAATCTATAAATTACCTTGGGCAGTATGGCCATTTTCACGATATTGATTCTTCCTATCCATGAGCATGGTATGTTCTTCCATTTCCTTTGTGTCCTCTTTTATTTCACTGAGCATTGGTTTGTAGTTCTCCTTGAAGAGGTCCTTTACATCCCTTGTAAGTTGGATTCCTAGGTATTTGATTCTCTTTGAAGCAATTGTGAATGGAAGTTCATTCCTGATTTGGCTCTCTGTTTGTCTGTTACTGGTGTATAAGAATGCTTGTGATTTTTGCACATTAATTTTGTATCCTGAGACTTTGCTGAAGTTGCTTATCAGCTTAAGGAGATTTTGGGCTGAGACAATGGGGTTTTCTAAATATACAATCATGTCATCTGCAAACAGGGACAATTTGACTTCTTCTTTTCCTAACCGAATACCCTTGATTTCTTTCTCTTGCCTAATTGCCCTAGCCAGAACTTCCAACACTATGTTGAATAGGAGTGGTGAGAGAGGGCATCCCTGTCTTGTGCCAGTTTTCAAAGGGAATTTTTCCAGTTTTTGCCCATTCAGTATGATATTGGCTGTGGGTTTGTCATAAATAGCTCTTTTTATTTTGAGGTACATTCCATCAATACCGAATTTATTGAGCGTTTTTAGCATGAAGGGCTGTTGAATTTTGTCAAAAGCCTTTTCTGCATCTATTGAGATAATCATGTGGTTCTTGTCTTTGGTTCTGTTTATATGCTGGATTATGTTTATTGATTTGCGAATGTTGAACCAGCATTGCATCCCAGGGATGAAGCCCACTTGATCATGGTGGATAAGCTTTTTGATGTGTTGCTGAATCCGGTTTGCCAGTATTTTATTGAGGATTTTTGCATCGATGTTCATCAGGGATATTGGTCTAAAATTCTCTTTTTTTGTTGTGTCTCTGCCAGGCTTTGGTATCAGGATGATGTTGGCCTCATCAAATGAGTTAGGGAGGATTCCCTCTTTTTCTATTGATTGGAATAGTTTCAGAAGGAATGGTACCAACTCCTCCTTATACTTCTGGTAGAATTCAGCTGTGAATCCAACTGGTCCTGGACTTTTTTTCGTTGGTAGGCTATTAATTATTGCCTCAATTTCAGAGCTTGCTATTGGTCTATTCAGGGATTCAACTTCTTCCTGGTTTAGTCTTGGAAGAGTGTAAGTGTCCAGGAAATTATCCATTTCTTCTAGATTTTCCAGTTTATTTGCATAGAGGTGTTTATAGTATTCTCTGATGGTAGTTTGTATTTCTGTGGGGTCGGTGGTGATATCCCCTTTATCATTTTTAATTGCGTCGATTTGATTCTTCTCTCTTTTCTTCTTTATTAGTCTTGCTAGTGGTCTGTCAATTTTGTTGATCTTTTCAAAAAACCAACTCCTGGATTCATTGATTTTTTGGAGAGTTTTTTGTGTCTCTATCTCCTTCAGTTCTGCTCTGATCTTAGTTATTTCTTGCCTTCTGCTAGCTTTCAAATGTGTTTGCTCTTGCTTCTCTAGTTCTTTTAATTGCGATGTTAGAGTGTCAATTTTAGATCTTTCCTGCTTTCTCTTGTGGGCATTTAGTGCTATAAATTTCCCTCTACACACTGCTTTAAATGTGTCCCAGAGATTCTGGTATGTTGTATCTTTGTTCTCATTGGTTTCAAAGAACATCTTTATTTCTGCCTTCATTTCGTTATGTACCCAGTAGTCATTCAGGAGCAGGTTGTTCAGTTTCCATGTAGTTGAGCGGTTTGGATTGAGTTTCTTAGTCCTGAGTTCTAGTTTGATTGCACTGTGGTCTGAGAGACAGTTTGTTATAATTTCTGTTCTTGTACATTTGCTGAGGAGTGCTTTACTTCCAATTACGTGGTCAATTTTGGAGTAAGTATGATGTGGTGCTGAGAAGAATGTATATTCTGTTGATTTGGGGTGGAGAGTTCTATAGATGTCTATTAGGTCTGCTTGCTGCAGAGATGAGTTCAATTCCTGGATATCCTTGTTAACTTTCTGTCTCGTTGATCTGTCTAATGTTGACAGTGGAGTGTTGAAGTCTCCCATTATTATTGTATGGGAGTCTAAGTCTCTTTGTAAGTCTCTAAGGACTTGCTTTATGAATCTGGGTGCTCCTGTATTGGGTGCATATATATTTAGGATAGTTAGCTCTTCCTGTTGAATTGATCCCTTTACCATTATGTAATGGCCTTCTTTGTCTCTTTTGATCTTTGATGGTTTAAAGTCTGTTTTATCAGAGACTAATATTGCAACCCCTGCTTTTTTTTGTTCTCTATTTGCTTGGTAAATCTTCCTCCATCCCTTTATTTTGAGCCTATGTATGTCTCTGCGTGTGAGATGGGTCTCCTGAATACAGCAGACTGATGGGTCTTGACTCTTTATCCAGTTTGCCAGTCTGTGTCTCTTAATTGGAGCATTTAGTCCATTTACATTTAAGGTTAAGATTGTTATGTGTGAACTTGAGCCTGCCATTATGATATTAACTGGTTATTTTGCTCGTTAGTTGATGCAGTTTCTTCCTAGCCTCGATGGTCTTTACATTTTGGCATGTTTTTGCAATGGCTGGTACTGGTTGTTCCTTTCCATGTTTAGTGCTTCCTTCAGGGTCTCTTGTAAGGCAGGCCTGGTGGTGACAAAATCTCTAAGCATTTGCTTATCTGTAAAGGATTTTATTTCTCCTTCACTTATGAAACTTAGTTTAGCTGGATATGAAATTCTGGGTTGAAAATTCTTTTCTTTAAGAATGTTGAATATTGGCCCCCACTCTCTTCTGGCTTGGAGAGTTTCTGCTGAGAGATCTGCTGTTAGTCTGATGGGCTTCCCTTTGTGGGTAACCCGACCTTTCTCTCTGGCTGCCCTTAAGATTTTTTCCTTCATTTCAACTTTGGTGAATCTGGCAATTATGTGTCTTGCAGTTGCTCTTCTCAAGGAGTATCTTTGTGGCATTCTCTGTATTTCCTGGATTTGAATGTTGGCCTGCCCTACTAGGTTGGGGAAATTCTCCTGGATGATATCCTGAAGAGTGTTTTCCAACTTGGTTCCATTTTCCCCCTCACTTTCAGGCACCCCAATCAGACGTAGATTTGGTCTTTTTACATAATCCCATACTTCTTGCAGACTTTGTTCATTCCTTTTTCTTCTTTTTTCTTTTGGTTTCTCTTCTCGCTTCATTTCATTCATTTGATCCTCAATCGCAGATACTCTTTCTTCCAGTTGATCGAGTCGGTTACTGAAGCTTGTGCATTTGTCATGTATTTCTCGTGTCATGGTTTTCATCTCTTTCATTTCGTTTATGACCTTCTCTGCATTAATTACTCTAGCCATCAATTCTTCCACTTTTTTTTCAAGATTTTTAGTTTCTTTGCGCTGGGTACGTAATTCCACCTTTAGCTCTGAGAAATTTGATGGACTGAAGCCTTCTTCTCTCATCTCGTCAAAGTCATTCTCCGTCCAGCTTTGTTCCGTTGCTGGCGATGAGCTGCGCTCCTTTGCCGGGGGAGATGCGCTCATATTTTTTGAATTTCCAGCTTTTCTGCCCTGCTTTTTCCCCATCTTTGTGGTTTTATCTGCCTCTGGTCTTTGATGATGGTGATGTACTGATGGGGTTTTGGTGTAGGTGTCCTTCCTGTTTGATAGTTTTCCTTCTAACAGTCAGGACCCTCAGCTGTAGGTCTGTTGGAGATTGCTTGAGGTCCACTCCAGACCCTGTTTGCCTGGGTATCAGCAGCAGAGGCTGCAGAAGATAGAATATTTCTGAACAGCGAGTGTACCTGTCTGATTCTTGCTTTGGAAGCTTCCTCTCAGGGGTGTACTCCACCCTGTGAGGTGTGGTTTGTCAGACTGCCCCTAGTGGGGGATGTCTCCCAGTTAGGCTACTCAGGCGTCAGGGACCCACTTGAGCAGGGAGTCTGTCCCTTCTCAGATCTCAACCTCCCTGTTGGGAGATCCACTGCTCTCTTCAAAGCTGTCAGACAGAGTCGTTTGCGTCTGCAGAGGTTTCGGCTGTGTTTGCTATTGCCCTGTCCCCAGAGGTGGAGTCTACAGAGACAGGCAGGTTTCCTTGAGCTGCTGTGAGCTCCACCCAGTTCGAGCTTCCCAGCAGCTTTGCTTACCTACTTAAGCCTCAGCAATGGCGGTCGCCCCTCCCCCAGCCTCGCTGCTGCCTTGCTGGTAGATCACAGAATGCTGTGCTAGCAATGAGGGAGGCTCCGTGGGCGTGGGACCCTCCCGGCCAGGTGTGGGATATGATCTCCTGGTGTGCCTGTTTGCTTAAAGCGCAGTATTGGGGTGGGAGTTACCCGATTTTCCAGGTGTTGTGTGTCTCAGTTCCCCTGGCTAGGAAAAGGGATTCCCTTCCCCCTTGTGCTTCCCAGGTGAGGCAATGCCTCGCCCTGCTTCAGCTCTGGCTGGTCGGGCTGCAGCAGCTGACCAGCACCGATCGTCCAGCACTCCCTAGTGAGATGAACCCAGTACCTCAGTTGAAAATGCAGAAATCGCTGGTCTTCTGTGTCGCTGGCGCTGGGAGTTGGAGACTGGAGCTGTTCCTATTCGGCCATCTTGCTGCGCCCCCCCTCAGTTCCTTTTTGTACACCCTTGATGTCAGGACTAGTGTGAGCTTTTTCATTAATTTTTCTCACATATATTGCTGCTTTTAAATATGCCAATTCATCAGTGTGTCTCCACCTATAGACTCATGGCCTTAGATATTATCTTTCATCCCTTTTTAATAATCTCTTTCCCTAGGCACCTGTAGGTCGGCAGTTTCTTTGCGGCTTTCATCTGCTGTGCCACATTCTAATGCCTTCTACAGTTCTTGCCAGCCTGAGATTCACAGTATGTTACATTTCTTTGTCTGAGTTACAAGTAAGGCAAAAGATAAAACTTGGGTAGTTCACATATAGGTTAGAACCATGTAAATAAGTTTTTGCTTTGTTTCTTTCTATCAAAGAATGGAAATAAAATTCGAGCAGTTTTTTTTTTCTCAAATATGGGTCTGTGGACATGGTAGAGAAGGAGTAAGTATAAATTCACCACATTGTTTAGTAGTTTGAATGTGGCTTTTTTGTGGGCCTTTGCTTGATTGCTCTAAATGTTTGTTTGGTTCCGGAACTAGAATAATGTTATTTTAGCCAATCTTTAGAAGATAATATTTCTCTATGAGAGCAAAGAATTGAAGATTACTAGTCCTCCATCATGTTAATAACATTCAGATATGTCAAACTTCTAAGAAACGCCTACCTTGTGTTCCACTGCAGTAGTACTATTTCTATTCTGACCAGAAATATACCAGGGCTTCAATTTCTGCACATCTCTGTACACTTTTTTAAAAATTTTAATTTAAAAAATAATTGTAAGTTGGGCATGATAGCTCACACCTGTAATCCCATAACTTTGTGAGGCTGAAGTAGGCAGTTAGCTTGAGCCCAGGAGTTTGAGACCAGCCTAGGCAACATGCAGAAACCCTGTCTCTACAAAAGTACACAAATTAGCCAGGCACGGTGGCATGTGACTATACTTCCAGCTACTTCAGAGGCTGAGGCAGGTTAATTTATTGCGTTTGGTAGGTTGACATTGCAGTGAGCTATAATTGCACCACTGCACGCTAGCCTGGGCAACAGAGCAAAACCCTGTGTCAATTAAAAATAATAATTAAAAAATGTAGTTGTCTTAAAATGTAAAAAATAACAACTAAATTTTATGTTTATTTTAATTAATCTGGTAATTAATAAAGTTTACCATCTTTTCAAATGCCATTACTCACTGTCTTTGGAAAAATATCTATTTAAGGTCTTTGACCATTAATTTTTATTTTTTCCCACCTTGTATTTTAGACTCAGGCGGCACATATGCAAGTTTTTTACAAGGGTCAACTGCATGTCGTGGGAGTTCCAGGTACAGATTAGTTTGACACCCAGGTAGTAAGCATGGTACCTGACAGAGTTTTTCGATCCTCACCCTCCTCCCACCCTCCATCCTCAAGTAGGTGCTGATGTCTATTGATTTCTCCTCTGTGTTCATGTATACTCAAATTTTACTTCCCATGTATACGTGAGAACATATGGTAATGTTTTTGTTGTTGTTGTTTCTGCACTAATTCACTTAGAATAATGGCCTTCAGTTCCATCCATGTCACTGCAAAGAACATGATCTTATTTTTATGGCTTCATAGTATTCCATAATGTACATGTACTGCATTTTTATGCAATCCACCATTGATGAGAAGCTATGTCGATTTCATGTCTCTGCTATTGTGAATAGTGCTGCCATGAATATAAGTGTAAATGGGCCTTTATGATAAAACTATTTATATTTCTTTGGATATATACCCAGTAATGAGATTGCTTGGTCAAATGGTAATTCTGTTTTAAGTTCTTGGAAAACTCTCCAAACTACTTTCCACAGTGGGTGAAGTAATTTACATTCCCACCAGCAATGGATAAGCATTTCTTTTGTTCTGCAACCTCACCAGCATTTGTTATCTTTTGACATTGAAATGATATGTCATTGTGATTTTGAGTTGTATTTTATTAATAATTAGTGATGCTGAGCATTTTTAAGATTTTTGTTGGCTGTACGTGTGCTTTTATTAGAGAAGTGTCTGTTCATGTACTTTGTCCATTTTTAATAAATTTTTTTATTGTAAATTTATTTAATTTCCTTATGATTTTGAACACTGGACCTTTGTCAGATTCATAGTTTGCAAATATTTTGTCACATTCTGTATGTTGTCTGTTCACTATGTTGGTAGTTTCTTTTGCTGTGCAAAATGTCTTCAGTTTAATTAGGTCCCACTTGTCAATGTATGCTTTTGTTGCAATTGCTTTTAGCATTTTCATCATGAAATCTTTGTCAGAGCCTATATTCGGAATGAAATTTTTATTAATAATTTTTTTCTAAGGTTTTTACAGATTTAGGTTTTATATTTAAGTTTTCAATCCATCTTGAGTTTATTTTTGTATATGGTAAAACAAAATGGTCCAGTTTTATTGTTCTGCATCTAGCTAGTCAGTTATCACAGCACCACGTACTGAATAGAGAAATTTTTCTATATTGAATATTTTTGTCAACGTTTTCATAGATCAGATGGTGGTAGTTGTGTGGCTTTATTTCTGAGTTCTCTTGCCTTTTCTATTGTTCTGTATGTTAGCTTTTGTATCAGTGTCATGCTGTTTGGTTACTACGGCCTCATAATATGATTTGAAGTTAGGTAGTGTGATGTATCCAGCTTTAGTCTTTTTATTTAAAATTGCCTAGCCTATCCAGGCTTCTTTTTGGTTCCATGTGAATTTTAGAATAGTATTTTTCTAATTATGCAAATAATGTAATTGATAATTTGATAGGAACAGCAATGAATCTGTGAATTGCACTGGACAGTATGACCATTTTAACAATATTGATTCTTTCTGTCCATGAGAATGGAATGTTCTTTTCATACTTTTGTGTCATCTCTCATTTGTTTCATCATTGTTTTGCAATTCTCATTGTAGAGACTTTTTACTTCCTTGCTTGACTGTATTCTGAGGTATTTTATTCTTTGCGGGGGTTATTGTGAATGGGATTGCATTCTTGATTTGGCTCTCAGCTTAAACGTTGTATATTTCTATACATCTACACCTACAATGTTGGTGTATAGAAATGCTGTTGATTTTCGTGCATTAATTATGTATCATAAAACTTTGCAGAAATATTTTACAAGATCTAGGAGATATTTAAAAAAAAAGAGTCTATGAGGTTTTCTGGGTATATAATTATACTGTCAGTGAAGAGAGATACTTTGAGTTCTTCTCTTTCTATTTGCATACCTTGTATTTACTTTTTTTGCCTAATTGGTCTGGCTAAGGCTTCCATTACTATGTTTAATAGTAGTGGTGGGAGAGAAATTTTTGCCTTCCTATAGTTCTCAAGGGAAATGCTTTCAGCTTTGTCCATTTAGTATGATGTTTGCTGAATGCATGTCATAGATGGCTCTATTATTTTGAGGTATGTTTTTTCAATGACTAGTTTTCTTATTGTTTCTAATGTAAAGAGATGTTGAATTTTATCAAAAGCTTTTTTGTGTTAATTGAGATTATCATGTGGTTTTTGTTTTTAGTTCTGTTTGTGTGATGAATCACATTTATTGATTTACATGTTTAACTCATCTTTTATATCAAGACTAAAGCCTTTTTGGTTGTGTTGGATTAGCTTTTTGATATTCTGCTGAATTCAGTTTGCTAGTATTTTGTGAGGATTTTTGCATTCAGGTTCCTCAGGAATATTAGTCCAAAATTTTCTTTTGTATTTGTTTCTCTGACAGATTTTGGTATGAGAATATTACTGGCCTCATAGAATAAGTTTGAGAGGATTTTCTTACCCCCAAAATTTCTAATAATTTTAGTAGTATTGATACCAGCTATGGATTATATGACTGGCAAATTTTGATTGTGAATATGTCTGGTCCAGGGCTCTTTCCTGTTTGTAGGCTTTTTCTTACTGATTCAACTTTGCAGCTCATTATTGTTCTGTTCAGGGTTTCAGTTTTTCCTGGTTCAATATAAGGAGATTGTATGTTTCCATAAATTTATCAGTTTCTTGTAGGTTTTCTAGTTTTTGTTATTTGTAAGAACCTTTGAGGGATTTTTGTGTTTCTATGGGGTCAGTGGTAATGTCTTTTTATTATCATTTCTGATCGTTTTTACTTGTATATTCTCTCATTATATTAGCCTAGGTAGCATTCAATCAATATTATTTATCATTTCAAAGAAACAACCTTCAGTTTTATTAATTTTTATATTGCTTTTTATGTCTCAATTTTATTCAGTCCAGTTCTGATTTTGGTTGTTTATTTCATTTTTATTTCTTTGACTCCTTAACCTTAAGTTAATGTGAGTCCTTATGTATGAAGTGAGTCTCTTAAATACAGATGTTTGGTTGGTGAATTTGTATTCATTTTGCCATTCTGTATGTTTTAAGTGGAGTATTTAGGCCATTTAGATTCAAAGTTAGTATTGACATATGAGGTACTATTCTATTCATTGTGCTAGCTATTGCGTGAATGTTTTTTTTTTTTTTTTTAATTGTGTTGTTGTTTTATAGTTCCTGAGATATTTATGCTTTAAGGAGGTTCTATTTTGGTGTATTTCAAGGATTTGTTTTAAAATGTAGAGC
The DNA here is from genome assembly GCF_049350105.2 of Macaca mulatta. Lineage (NCBI taxonomy): Eukaryota > Metazoa > Chordata > Mammalia > Primates > Cercopithecidae > Macaca > Macaca mulatta. Next base: position 86,182,453 of record NC_133426.1, read on the forward strand.
TCCTTTGAGCATTTCTTGTACTGCTAGCTTGATAGTGGTGAATTCTCTCACCATTTATTTTTGTAAAAAAGAATTTATCTTTCCTTCATTTATGAAGCTTAGTTTCTCTGAATACAAAATCCTTGGCTGATAACTGTTGTGTTTTAGGAGACTCAAAATAAAACCCCAATTTCTTCTAGGTTGTAGAGTGTCTGCTGAGAAATATGCTGTTAGTCTCACAGGTTTTCCTTTATATGTTACCTGTGGCTTTTGTCTCACGACTCTTAAGATTCTTTCCTTCATCCTGACTTTAGGTAACCTGATGACTATGTGCCTATGAAATAATTTTTTGTGATGAATTTCCTGGTTATTCTTTGAGCTTCTTGTATTTGGATGTCTAGATCTCTGGCAAGGCCAGGTAAGTTTTCCTTGATTATTCCCTGAAATGTGTTCTCCAGACTTTTAGAATTCTCTTCATTCTTGGGAGCACCAATTATTCTTAGACTTGGTTATTTAACACAATCTCAAAATTCTTGGTGGCTTTGTTCATTTATTTCACTTTTTTTTTTCTTTGTCTTTGCCACGTTGGGTTAATTTGAAAGGCTTGTCTTCAAGCTCTGAACTTCTTTCTTTTACTTGTTCGATTCTATTGCTGAGATATTCCAGTGTATTTTGCATTTCTCTCAGTGTGTCTTTCATTTTCAGAAGTTGTGATTGGTTTTTATTTATGCTATCTATTTGTCTGGAGATTTTTTTATTCCTATCCTGTATTTTTTAAATTTATTTATTTTATTTCATTTATTTTATTATTATTATTATTTTACATGGAGTCTCGCTCTGTCACCAGGATGGAGTGCAGTGGCGTGATCCCAGCTCACTGCAACCTCTGCTTCCTGGGTTCAAGCAATTCTCATGCCTCATCCTCCTGAGTAGCTGGGACAGCAGGCATGCACCACCACACCCAGCTAATTTTTGTATTTTTAGTAGAGACCGGATTTCACCATGTTGGCCAGGATAGTCTCAATCTCTTGACCTCATGGTCCGTCTGCCTCGGCCTCCCAAAGAGCTGGGATTACAGGCATGAGCTACCATGTCTGGCCTATTTTTTGTATTTCTTTAAGTTGGTATTCACCTTTCTCTGATGCCTTCTTGAGTAGCTTAGTAGTCAACTTTCTGAATTCTTTCTCTGTAAATTAAAAGATTTCTTCTTGGTTGGATCCATTACTGGTGAGCTAGTGTGATATTTTGGACATGTTAAAGAACACTGTTTTGTCATTTACCAGAATAGTTTTTTCTTGTTCCTCCTTATTTGAGTAGGCTTTCAGAGGGAAGATCTGGGGCTCAAGTGCTGTTTTTCAGATTCTTTCATCTTGTGGGGTGCTCCCTTGATGTGGTGCTCTCCCCCTTTCCCTAGGAATGGGACTTCCTGAGAGTCCAGTGATTGTTCTTTCTCTTCTGGGTCTAGCCACCCAGCAGTGCTACTGGGCTCTGGGCTGGCACTAGGGAGTATCTCCAAAGAGTCCTGTGATAGAATCCACCTTCATATCTCTCAGTCATGGGTACCAGTAACTGCTGTGGTGGAGGTAGCAAGAAAGAGAAGTGTACTCTGTGAAGGTCCTTGGTTTTAGTTTTGTTTAGTGTGCTGGTTTTATGATGGTTGGCCTGCAGCCAGCAATTGATGCTTTCAAAAGAGCATCAGTTGCAGTAGTATATGAAGAATACAATATCGACCTAGGGTCACCTGCATAAGTCTTTGAATTTCTCAGGCGTTGGGTGGGGCCATTGAACTACCATGAGATTAGCAGGCTTGGAGAATGGGTATCCCTGACCATATTACACTGCAGCTATTTCTGCTAAACTGTCTGTGCTTTACACAGGCTAAAGTTTTGTTCCTGCCAACTCTTCAAGCAGCTCCTCCATCTAGCTTAAATGTCTATGGGAATCTTATGATTCCCTGCAGTTAGAATTCTGGAAATCTGTGGAAAGAGTGGACCATTCCATGCCTATTTAACTCCATCCTTTTCCAGGAGCCTATCAGAGCCAAAGGTGAGTCCTGGTGCTTGCAACCCTGTGCAGGGTTCACAGCTTTCTACCCCTTTAGCCCAGTGTCTGCCTCCTCCCTCAGTCCATTCTTAATGACTTTCTTGCCAGGATCTCCTTGGAGTGCACTGGGCTTCTTGATGATCTGGTCTCTTGGTGAGAGAGGCTCTTCCTGTCTATGTCTAGTCATCCATCTTGGCTCTTAACTTCACAGTTTTAAAGTTTGTGTTATTAACTAGTGAGCTATAAAGCCAGTATATAAAGTTAGGTTCTATTACAAGTTATAATGAAGAGACAGCTACATAGTATTAAGAGTAATAAAATACCTCCTCTTTTCTACATCATAATTTTCATTTAAGCACTAAATTTTAAAAATAGATGTAAATATTTTCTGAATAAAAAATACAATAAAGTAGAGTAGGCATGGGCAATATCTAATAACACACCTTTTATGTCATTAACTCAATATCAACTCAATAGAGTTATGTGGAACAAGCTTCTTGTTCTGATGTTTGGTTTCTTCTACTGTTTTCTCTTATTTTGGATCTTTACATGTATTTTATAGAAACTGAAAAAACTACTAAAATAGCACAGAACTAAATGTACAATTCAAGTACATTCATATTTATAACTGAAAACCATTTATTATCTCATCTTGCTAAGGTTTGATGTTACAGCAATTCTTAAATGATATATAGTGACACTCAATGGTAATTAAATTAAGACATTATTTCTATTACATTACAGTAATCATGTAATAACATAACAGGCATTGAACAGAATGAAAATTGGAAAATAATCTCAGAATGACTTTGAAATAAAAGTTCAAAATTGGGGTAAATTCTACAATATTTATTAAAACATGTAAGCAATTGCTAAATGAAGAACTCTTGGATACCCAAATAGTTTTTTAAAGACTGTAATAAAAAAATCCTCACAGGCACAAATTTGGGTGTGTCATAAGGCATACCATCATAATATTTAGGAATTTGTATTGCAAGTATAATTTTCAGGCAAAGCAATTGCTGTGATTTTTCTGCATGATGGAGAGAGTTTCAGATGTATTAAAGCAGCAGTTTGGGAAACCAATCATACTAGTATGTAACGTTCATTGAGCCATCTATATGGAATCCCACTATGTTAATTTTTAAAATTTATTTCTTAAATTTATTTCCACAACAATCCTGGAAAGACAGGTATTATTAAAATGCCTTTTTATAGATGTGTAAACTGTTGCTTAGAGAAGTAATTTTGCTAGCAGAGCCACAGCTAAGATTTGATTCAAGCTGGTTTAACACCAGTGTCTTTGCAATTAAATAGCAGAACTACACAGTTGACCCTGGAACAAAATGGGTTTGAACTGAATGGTTCCATTTATAAGCAGATTTTTGTCAACAGAAGTTATTCTGACTGTGCCTGCCTTTTAAGCTTGCCCTTCCATCTTTTCCACTTCTTCAACCTCAAGACAGCAAGACCAATCCTTCCTTTTCCTCCTTTTCCTTGTACCCAAATCCGGGTTCAGCTGCTCACCACTGGAAAGTCAAACACAAAAGATGGAATTTGATGAGAAGAAAAGCAGTTGTATTTGGAAAACCAGCAAAACTGAGAAGATGGTGAAATAGCATTTACGAGTACCATCTTACATTTTTTAGACTGGCCAGAGGGTATTTAGGTGAGGGGGGAATAAAGGAAACTATGTTCTTGGGTAGAATCAAGGGGCTACTGAGTATTGCAGACGTCGGGGCACCAGTGAGCGTCTGAGAAGTTTGGGACTTCTTTGTTATTGATCAAGTCACAATATTTCTGTAAATCTTTAACAAATCATAGTTGTGTACATACTTTTTTAAAACCCAGGGATAGTTTTTAAAACTACATGATAATTGTTTTTGCATATTATGTTAGTACTCTAAAATTATCCTAGCCTATGTGCAAGAATGGGTAAAGGCCCTTTAAACAAAAATGAAGTGAGTTATGTTAGTTATTTTGCCTTCTCACTGTTACATCTTTAGTCTACCCAACGTGAGGACAACAAGAATGAAAACCTTTATGATGATCCAATTTTACTTAATACATAATAAAAATATTTTCTTTTCTTTACAATTTTCTTAATAGCATTTTATTTTTTCTAGGTTACTTTATTGTAAGAATACAGTATATGATACATATAACATAAACATGTGTTAATAAACTGCTTATGTTATCAGTAAGCCTTCTGGTCAATAGTGGGTTATTAATAGTTAAATTTTTGGGAAGTCAAAAGTTATCCATAAATTTTCAACTGCATGGATAGTTGGTGCCGATGCCTCATCCCCTATATTGCTCAAGGGTCAACTGTACTTTCTAAACTCATGATGGAAACTTTAGTACAGTTCTATTATATGTGAGATACAGACCAAGATACAGATCAAACTGGCTAAGGCCAGTTCAAATTGAAATTCAATTAGGATTAAGATGACCAGTAGAGACTTGAAAAGTAGTGGCTGAAGTAAGTTAGATGTTTATTTTTCTCTTCTGTGAAAGTGTGACTTTAGGTGGTACAAGACTGGTAGGCAGCTTTGACTCATGAAGTTTTCAAGGATTCAGGATCCTATTATACTAATGCCTCACTTTGTATTGCCTCCATCCTCAAGTCATTACATCTGTATTCTAGCCAGCAGGAAGGATAAGAGGGAAAAGAAGAAGAAAAGAATAAAGTGTGCATGCTAAGAAAGCTGCCACCCACTATTTCCATTTATAACCATTTTTTTGCCAGACCTTAATCACACAACCACATGTGTCTAAAAAGGAGACTGGGAAACAGTTTTTATTCTAAACAGCCACAATGGAGGTCTTATTATAATGGATGGAAATGCAAATATATAACTGGGGACAAATAATAGTCTCTGCCATAAATACATAGCTTGCAAATAGATAGCAGTGATTACAAATATGCATGTATTCTATATAACAACAATTACTTAACAAAAAAATAATAATAAATCCCATCTCCACTCTGAAATGCAACCCTAGTTTATTATAGAACATTTGAATTGACATAGAGGAAACCTTCTTGATTAGTATAGAACCATTTTAAACTGAGATCATGCTATTCTTCTATACTATACTATTTTCCTCTAATTTGGTATTGAAGTCTCCCTATCAAGGGTAGTGATAAACTCTAGCTGTGCCATGATGGGACTCCAGGGAAGGCGATTGTGAATGTTTACGATGTGCCTTTCACAGGATATTTCTTTATTCTGGTGCAGAGCCTAATGCCTAAATGTCCCACACATGACCAAGTGTCCCCCTCACAGAAAACTTATGTATACTGGCAGATAGCCTTGTGTCTTTTGTCTCATTAGTGTTCACTTTATTTCTTCCAGATTTGCTTCAGGTATTCTGTGATATGGCAGAATCAGAATCAGAGTATAACCCAAACAGGCAGTGGAAGAAAAAACAGGGCATCAGGGACTATATAGAGTCCAGTAGACATTGTTTTGACTGGACAACTGGATGAGTACTTTGCCCTTAAATGAGTAGGTAACAAATAAAAAGAGGGTCAGAAATTCTAAGCCCATGGATTAGGGAAGAGCTGGGAATTAGATATTGTTGTCATGTGTCAGCCGAAAGGGCAAAAGCCCAGGTCCTTGAAAATTTTGTTTAATGACTTACGTGATAACTTGACTGCTTTTTATTGATCCAGTTGCCTTCACCACTGGGTATAGACATCAGAGAACAGACATATACAGGATGATTTCAAGACATGACCATATTCACATAAGGCTAGGATGATGGTGTCTTATATAGAAATTGATGGTATACTATACTCCAAGCATTTTTACTTTGACATTGCAGTCACACTTTTCCATTGTATACTTGGTATCAGTCATGCCAATTAATTGCTGCAATTTCTATGCTTTGCAATAACTGAGCTATAGTAGAAAATAACCCATCCATGCTCAGCAATATGACTTTACTTATGACTGGAATTCTGGCTTCTGGTTTTAAAACAAATATTTATGAGAGTAAAAGCAATCAGTTCTTCTCAATTGAAGAAAAAAAAAATGAGTTGCTAAGGGCAGTTTGAATTGAAATAGCCTGAGGCTAATGGGTCCCTGGGAGAAAGAGAACCTGAAAGAGAAGGGGTGGAGGATATAGAAAAGAAGGAAGAGAAGTAAAGCTCAACTCCTTCACAATTTTGTTGACTGTTCCTGAGTGTCATTACACAGTCAAACCACCTTCTTTGAAACCACTGCCAGAGAGATATCAAAGATTGTTTTATTTTGAGCATGAGGACACAGTCCACTAAAAGAAAGAATGCCACATTTGTTCAATTTTTTTTACCAATTGTCACAATTTCTGCCAGTCTTCTTATTCAAAGATACATTTTTTTCTTCACTGCATGCATAACATGAAATGCAACTTGACTGTGTCCATAAAGTACCAAATGAGCTGAAAATTTAACAATTATACAGATGTTTTGATAAACTAAGACAGCTAATCTGGATAATTTGGATAAATCACATGAAAAGAATTATATAATCTGATAAAGATAACTGTAAAATTGCCCAATATCCATTCATTATGCAGCTAAATCCTCAAGTAACGCTCTGAAACGAACTATGGGAAGTACATACTAAAGATACTTCAATGAAATGTTTAAACATCTCAGTTATACTCTTTCAACTAATTTTTTAATGTTACATTAAACATTTTGTACTTGGTTTGTATTAAGGTTTTATGTACTTTAAATGTATTGGAGTTTGAATGGTTTTTTACTGGAAGAAGCAACATTTTTATGCAATAGAAAAAGCACTGGACTCAAAGAAAAGAGATCTGACTTTCATCCCAACATCAATAGTAATAAATCAAGTGACTTCTGACAAGTCTCTTAACCCTTTCAAGTCTCCATTTCTTTGATCATTGAACTAAAACTAATCATGCCTGCCTGTCTACCTTATAGGGTTGTTGTGGTTATGAAATGGTTATACATATCAATCCATTTAGAAAAGTTTAACATGGGGTTTAAATATAAAATATTCTCATATTTATGTTCAGAATCATAGCAATACATCCTATTAAGTGAGAAAAGTACACAGGTAAATACACTAAGTTGCAAGTTTTGCATGGGCAAACATTAGTAAAATACCGTAGAAGCAGATTTTGTAACTAAAGTAATTTTATCTAGGCTTCAAATTTTCTGTTTCAAATGCATGGGAAATTTCAAACTACCACTACCAATTTCACTGTCTCTGAGTGTTTCTGTTATTAAACTGTAGTTTAATAGTAAGCAATGGCTCAATTGCCTATTGGTTGATACAATTTATTCATATTAATGGCAAAAAAACCTACATGTGGTTCAGTTATTTCAGCCACTATGACAACCAAATTGGGGATAACTAATTTCTAAAGCACAGCTTTAATCAGTTTGTTTTCTGCTCAAAATAATTTGATAATAGTTTATCGATTAAAAATAAAGTCCAAGAACCATTGGGTGTCATTCACGGCCCAAAATGCTTTCCGAATTTAATTTCTCCATTGCTCCTCCTTGCATAGACTATGATCCAATTAGATTATATAACTTCAACTTCTACAGAGTTTGCATGTTTACTGTTTCTATTCATTTGCTCATGTTGCTCCCTCCAAAGGGAATACTCTTTAGGCCTAGCTCTGCCTCTTAATCTTATCAGTGCTTCCATTTTCTGCCCAAATACCATCCCTTCCATAGAATTTATTTTTTATTTACATATCTAAATCTAATCTTTCTTTTCAGAATTCACAGAAAACATGTTGTGCCTCTAGTTTAGTACATTTTGGAGTCCTCTTTATTTCACAAATATGTTTTTATATAAGTCAAATTCCTCTAGACATTCAGATCCTTCAAGAATGTACTTCCATCTCTTTTTTCATTGTATTATACACCATAACTGGCATAATGTATTGCATATAGTAAGTGCTTACTAAATATTTATAGTTTGCCCAAGTAAATTATAAGAAATCAACTAAAATATAAATCTATGAAATGGGTAGACTAGTCACAAAAACATTGAGTTCCATTTAGCAACATAAATGTGGAAAGAGTGTTAGTATTCTCATTAAAGAGACAAAAACTATAGAACATAGAAATTAGTTGACTACCAACATTCAGAAATTTGCAAACAATTTTAGCAGAATTAAAATATGATGCAAATTAAACATCATACTCATGGTCACCTACATATGCTGCTTTTGACTCTAAAATAAGTTAAAATTTAATTTTTTTGAAGACGAGGGAAACTATTTGCTAGGATCATAATTATATAAAGGATGTTGGCAAGGTACATAATACACAAATATATGAATGTTTTCTGTTATGCAGTGATTAAATAAAACAAACTGATGACAATCTGCCTTGTTTTGTGTTCTGGCTTTATGATTTACCAACTATTCACCTTGGGCAATTAAGTAATCTCTGAATTTGTTTTTTCATTGGAAAACTCAGGAGAATAGTAGTAAGTAACTCATGTTGTTGTAGGAACAAATGAAAAGTACTATGTTTTTTTTCCACTAGAAATATTTTTTTAATTCAGAATTCAGTAACTTAGATTATGTACAATTATGCTCAAACACATGCATTACAAAAACAGATATGTGAAATAGACTCCTGAGAAATGCCTGCATTCTCACAGCTAATGTTCAAAGTCAAGGTTTTAATATACAAGAACTAATAATGTTGTATCGTACTGTACAGTCTTTTTCTCTCATCTTTCTATGTTGGTGAATCATCTACATTGTGTTTTTTAAATGGTTAAGGTAATATGCATAGATGGTCAAACACTTAAAATGTGCTATTTATTTTGATTCAAAATAATTAAATTTTGTCTCAAATATCAAATAAATAGCATAGCAGTTACGTGGGAATGTTGCTGCTTGTGGCTATTACAGAAGAGATATACTTGAAAAATGAGTTTGTTCCACTGAAGTTTATATGCTTTCATTTAGGCTTGACATTGCAAAACTGCATCTCTTCTGAGAAACTAAAATATGTCACCTGTAATTCTAATTATGATATTCAGTATTAATGTTGACACTAAATTTTAATTGTATCATTTATTCCCTGAATTTAACTGGTCAGTAAGGAATTTTAAACATGTGTCCTATACTAACTTTTTTAGAGAATTTGGAATCTGAGTGGAAAGAATGAAGTGGTAAGGGTGTGACCCCACTGCAAAGGGGAAAGAAGCATTATTAAAATGACTGCTACGTGGTGCTTCTCTTTATTTGTAGGTTTTCACATTGAGTGCTATATTCTTTGTTATTAATTCCATCACCTGTACCAAAAAACTGAATCTCATTTCATGCATCCAAAAGTTTGAGCATAGAATGCCACAAACCATATGGATCTCATTTGAAATTCTTCCAAATTATACATATCCATGTGCAACTGATAAAAGCCAATTTATGTAGTAGTAGGCGAATGGAAGGCTGCTTTCAAATGAAGTCCAAGGAGATCACCCTATAGGTTTTCTAAGTACTAAACGTAAGAGAAATTACTTCATCACAAATTGATCCAGACTACAGTAATGTATACTGTGATGTAGCCAGTGTTCAACTATGTTGACTTTACAATACCAGAATGAATCCATCTGTATTGCTCAGTGAAGTCATTTCCATACTGTAGTGGTTTTGAGACTGACATCATCTTTGTAGGCCCAGATGCTGAACTACATAATCTTGAGAATTTATGATGTTGCTGAAATGTTATTAACCTTTTGATCATAATAGCAATCTTTCAGGGCATACACCTGTCAAATTTAGGTTGAGACTGCAGTCCTGTATCATAAAGGTATGTTTCAGTGGCAATTAGTAGAATTGTCTATCATTATGCATTCTCTTTGCAGAACAGTGCAATATGCCAGTGGTTTGGTGTTTCAGAATTAGGTTTATTTACGGTGTTATTTTAAGATTTTTTTATATAGCTGAAGACAGTAAGTATGTTATCTAACATACTTACTCCCAGCAATTTCTTACTTTGAATTTTACCTTCGTCAATGAATTTGAATTGCAACTACAAGATGGACTGGAATTCATGATATTAATACTAATGCCACCATAGCCTTCCAAAATCTGGAGGTTTTACCATGATGTAACTCATCTCCTTGCTTCTACCCATTCCCCTCCCACACATTTAATGTATTCTCAAAGCAGCAGTTAGAGGGACCTTGTTAAAGTATAGCAAATAATGTCAAATCACTTCCCTGCTCAAAACCTATTAATGATGTCACATCTGATTTCAAGTAAAAAACAGTGTTCTTGCAGGGACCTACAAGACCTTACAACACCTTCCAACTTTTTAAGCTCATAACCTGCTGACCTCATCTTAAATCATTTCCCCCTTGTTCATGCTATTTGTCTTTGTTCACTTGTTCACACAAGCAAGTTTGCTATTCCAAGGGTATGTCAAGAGATATCTTGACTCCTAGTTATTGTTCTTTTTATTCCTTCTGCCTGGAATACATTTCCACAGGATATCTACATAGCTCAATATATTTTCTCTTTCAAGTCTTTGCTTAAAATTCACCTCAACAAGACCTTCTTGAATGACTCTCATTACATTTTTAAATCTTCCTAAACATTTTTTATACTCAATCACTCTTTTATTTTATCATTTCATATCCTTTAATGTCTTATAACATATGATAAAATCTGTATATTTGTTATGTCTTTATTGCCCCACTAAAATGAAACCCTACATTGCTCTATTTCCAACCCTAGAAATTTGCCTGACACATGGTAGGCACTCAATAAATATTTTGAAATGAAATTATTGACTCAAATCAGAGTCCAGACACCCATGAAATGAATCAAATTTCTCCCACTGATACATAATGAAAGACAATATTACTTTGTATTAGCAGTCTGAGAAAATATTTTCAATTGTTTTGAAATCAGTGGTTCTCAAAATAGAATTGGAGAGACAGGTACTATGGTTTACACGTGCAATTCCAGAAAATTGGGAAAATGAGGTGGAAGGATTTCTTGAGGCCAGGAGTTCAAGACCAGCCTGGGCAGCATGGCAATTCCACATCTTTTAAAAAAATAATAGGGCTGGGTGACCATGCATATGTAAATTTCTAAGGTGCTTCACAAAAATTGCAAGTTTCTAGGACTCAAACTCTTTCATTAGAAACCTGCAATGAAAAACTTTAGAAAACTGTATTTTTAAGGAGCATGTCTTGTGATTCTTTTATGTAATAAAATTTGAGAACAACGTCTCTAAAGTAAAAGAAATGAGCTACCATTATATGCAGTCATCCCTATTTTCCTTAAATCACCATTTTTTAAAAAACAAAAAAACTACCATTTTCTTAGATAACCGTGACACTTAAAAAAGTGGAAATCCTAATTATCACATACATCTAGTTCTGAAGAATTCAAAGTAATACTCAGGATGAAAACCCAGCAGTGAAATATTTTACCTTCACGGAAGTTGAGTGTTTTTTTAAAAAAAAATGTTCCTAGAGATGTTTTTAACACATCTTAGATTTGAAAAAGGTCAAAGAAAAAAAATGGCTTTTATTTTAACTTTAAGAACCTTATTATTTTAACTTTAAGAACCTCCACCTTAATTACGCATTTAGGTTAGTCAAAGTTTAAATGTTCTGGATATTAGCCCTTTGTCAGATGAGTAGATTGCAAAAATTTTCTCCCATTCTGTAGGTTGCCTGTTCACTCTGATGGTAGCTTCTTTTGCTGTGCAGAAGCTCTTTAGTTTAATGAGATCCCATTTGTCAATTTTGGCTTTTGCTGCCGTTGCTTTTGGTGTTTTAGACATGAAGTCTTTGCCCATGCCTATGTCCTGAATGGTACTACCTAGGTTTTCCTCTAGGGTTTTTATGGTATTAGGTCTAACATTTAAGTCTCTAATCCATCTTGAATTAATTTTCGTATAAGGAGTAAGGAAAGGATCCAGTTTCAGCTTTCTACTTATGGCTAGCCAATTTTCACAGCACCATTTATTAAACGGAATCCTTTCCCCATTTCTTGTTTTTGTCAGGTTTGTCAAAGATCAGATGGCTGTAGATGTGTGGTATTATTTCTGAGGACTCTGTTCTGTTCCATTGGTCTATATCTCTGTTTTGGTCCCAGTACCATGCTGTTTTGGTTACTGTAGCCTTGTAGTATAGGTTGAAGTCAGGTAGCGTGATGCCTCCAGCTTTGTTCTTTTGACTTAGGATTGTCTTGGCAATGCGGGCTCTTTTTTGGTTCCATATGAACTGTAAAACAGTTTTTTTCTAATTCTGTGAAGAAAGTCATTGGTAGCTTGATGGGGATGGCATTGAACCTATAAATTACCTTGGGCAGTATGGCCATTTTCACGATATTGATTCTTCCTATCCAAGAGCATGGTATATTCTTCCATTTGTTTGTGTCCTCTTTTATTTCACTGAGCAGTGGTTTGTAGTTCTCCTTGAAGAGGTCCTTTACATCCCTTGTCAGTTGGATTCCTAGGTATTTTATTCTCTTTGAAGCAATTGTGAATGGAAGTTCATTCATGATTTGGCTCTGTGTTTGTCTGTTACTGGTGTATAAGAATGCTTGTGATTTTTGCACACTAATTTTGTATCCTGAGACTTTGCTGAAGTTGCTTATCAGCTTAAGGAGATTTTGGGCTGAGATGATGGGGATTTCTAAATATACAATCATGACATCTGCAAACAGGGACAATTTGACTTCTTCTTTTCCTATCTGAATACCCTTGATTTCTTTCTCTTGCCTAATTGCCCTAGCCAGAACTTCCAGCACTATGTTGAATAGGAGTGGTGAGAGAGGGCATCCCTGTCTTGTGCCAGTTTTCAAAGGGAATTTTTCCAGTTTTTGCCCATTCAGTATGATATTGGCTGTGGGTTTGTCAAAATAGCTCTTATTATTTTGAGATACGTCCCATCAATACCGAATTTATTGAGAGTTTTTAGCATGAAGGGCTGTTGAATTTTGTCAAAGGCATTTTCTGCATCTATTGAGATAATCATGTGTTTTTTGTCTTTGATCTGTTTATATGTTGGATTACGTTTATTGATTTACATATGTTGAACCAGCCTTGCATCCCAGGGATGAAGCCCACTTGATCAAGGTGGAGAAGCTTTTTGATGTGCTGCTGGATCCAGTTGGCCAGTATTTTGTTGAGGATTTTTGTATCGATGTTCATCAGGGATATTGGTCTAAAATTCTCTTTTTTTGTTTGTCTCTGTCAGGCTTTGATATCAGGATGATGTTGGCCTCATCAAATGAGTTAGGGAGGATTCCCTCTTTTTCTATTGATTGGAATAGTTTCAGAAGGAATGGTACCAGCTCCTCCTTGTACCTCTGGTAGAATTCAGCTGTGAATCCGTCTGGTCCTGGACTTTTTTTGGTTGGTAGGCTATTAATTATTGCCTCAATTTCAGAGCCTGCTATTGGTCTATTCAGGAATTCAGCTTCTTCCTGGTTTAGTCTTGGGAGAGTGTAAGTGTCCAGGAAATTATCCATTTCTTCTAAATTTTCCAGTTTATTTGCATAGAGGTGTTTATAGTATTCTCTGATGGTAGTTTGTATTTCTGTGGGGTCAGTGGTGATATCTCCTTTATCATTTTTAATTGCATCTATTTGATTCTTCTCTCTTTTATTCTTTATTAGTTTTGCTAGTGGTCTGTCAGTTTTGTTGATCTTTTCAAAAAACCAACTCCTGGATTCATTGACTTTTTGGAGGGTTTTTTGTGTCTCTATATCCTTCGGTTCTGCTCTGATCTTAGTTAATTCTTGCCTTCTGCTAGCTTTTGAATGTGTTTGCTCTTACTTCTCTACTTCTTTTAATTATGATGTTAGAGTGTCAATTTTAGATCTTTCCAGCTTTCTCTTGTGGGCATTTAGTGCTATAAATTTCCCTCTACACACTTCTTTAAATATGTCCCAGAGATTCTGGTATGCTGTATCTTTGTTCTCATTGGTTTCAAAGAACATCTTTATTTCTGCCTTCATTTCGTTATGTACCCAGTAGTCATTCAGGAGCAGTTTCCATGTATTTGAGCGGTTTTGATTGAGTTTCTTACTCCTGAGTTCTAGTTTCATTGCACTGTGGTCTGAGAAACAGTTTGTTATAATTTCTGTTCTTGTACATTTGCTGAGGAGTGCTTTACTTCCAATTACGTGGTCAGTTTTGGAATAAGTGCGATGTGGTGCTGCAAAGAATGTATATTCTGTTGATTTGGGGTGGAGAGTTCTGTATATGTCTATTAGGTCCGCTTGGTGCAGAGATGAATTCAATTCCCGGATATCCTTGTTAAATTTCTGTCTCGTTGATCTATCTATTGTTGACAGTGGGGTGTTGAAGTCTCCCATTATTATTGTATGGGAGTCTAAGTCTCTTTGTAAGTCTCTAAGGACTTGCTTTATGAATCTGGGTGCTCCTGTATTGGGTGCATATATATTTGGGATAGTTAGCTCTTCCTGTTGAATTGATCCCTTTGCCATTATGTAATGGCCTTCTTTGTCTCTTTTGATCTTTGATGGTTTAAAGTCTATTTTATCAGAGACTAGGATTGCAACCCCTGCTTTTTTTTGTTCTCCATTTGCTTGGTAGATCTTCCTCCATCCCTTTATTTTGAGCCTATATGCGTCTCTGCATGTGAGATGGGTCTCCTGAATACAGCAGAATGATGGGTCTTGACTCTTTATCCAGTTTGCCAGTCTGTGTCTTTTAATTCGACCATTTACATTTAAGGTTAATATTGTTATGTGTGAACTTGATCTTGTCATTATGATATTAATTGGTTATTTTGCTCATTAGTTGATGCAGTTTCTTCCTAGCCTCGATGGTCTTGACATTTTGGCGTGTTTTTGCAATGGCTGGTACTGATTGTTGCTTTCCATGTTTAGTGCTTCCTTCAGGGTCTCTTGTAAGGCAGGCCTGGTGGTGACAAAATCTCTAAGCATTTGCTTATCTGTAAAGGATTTTATTTCTCCTTCACTTATGAAACTTAGTTTGGCTGGATATGAAATTCTGGGTTGAAAATTCTTTTCTTTAAGAATGTTGAATATTGGCCCCCACTCTCTTCTGGCTTGTAGAGTTTCTGCTGAGAGATCTGCTGTTAGTCTGATGGGCTTCCCGTTGTGGGTAACCCGACCTTTCTCTCTGGCTGCCTTTAAGATTTTTTCCTTCATTTCAATTTTGGTGAATCTGGCAATGATGTGTCTTGGAGTTGCTCTTCTCGAGGAGTATCTTTGTGGCGTTCTCTGTATTTCCTGAATTTAAATGTTGGTCTGCCCTACTAGGTTGGGGAAGTTCTCCTGGATGATATCCTGAAGAGTGTTTTCCAACTTGGTTCCATTTTCCCCTTCATATTCAGGCACCCCAATCAGACGTAGATTTGGTCTTTTTACATAATCCCATACTTCTTGCAGGCTTTGTTCATTCCTTTTTCTTCTTTTTTCTTTAGGTTTCTCTTCTCGCTTCATTTCATTCATTTGATCCTCAATCGCTGATACTCTTTCTTCCAGTTGATTGAGTCGGTTACTGAAGCTTGTGCATTTGTCACGTATTTCTCGTGTCATGGTTTTCATCTCTGTCAGTTCGTTTATGGCCTTCTCTGCATTAATTATTCTAGTTATCAATTCTTCCACTCTTTTTTCAAATTTTATTTTCTTTGCGAGGGGTACGTAATTCCTCCTTTAGCTCTGAGAAGTTTGACGGACTGGAGACTTCTTCTCTCATTTCGCCAGTCATTCTTCGTCCAGCTTTGATCCATTGCTGGCGATGAGCTGCGTTCCTTTGCAGGGAGAGATGCGCTCTTATTTTTGAATTTCCAGCTTTTCTGCCCTGCTTTTTCCCCATCTTTGTGGTTTTATCTGCCTCTGGTCTTGATGATGGTGATGTACTGATGGGGTTTTGGTGTAGGTATCCTTCCTGTTTGATAGTTTTCCTTCTACCAGTCAGGACCCTCAGCTGCAGGTCTGTTGGAGATTGCTTGAGTTCCACTCCAGACCCTGTTTGCCTGAGTATCAGCAGCAGAGGCTGCAGAATATAGAATATTGCTGAACAGCAAGTGTACCTGTCTGATTCTTGCTTTGGAAGCTTCCTCTTAGGGGTGTACTCCACCGTGTGAGGTGTGGGGTGTTGGTCTGCCCCTAGTGGGGGATGTCTCCCAGTTAGGCTACTCAGGGGTCAGGGACCCACTTGAGCAGGCAGTCTGTCCGTTCTCAGATCTCAACCTCCCTGTTGGGAGATCCACTGCTCTCTTCAAAGCTGTCAGACAGAGTCGTTTGTGTCTGCAGAGGTTTCAGCTGCTTTTTGTTGTTGTTGTTGTTGTTTAGCTGTGCCCTGTCCCCAGAGGTGGTATCTACAGAGACAGGCAGGACTCCTTGAGCTGCTGTGAACTCCACCCAGTTTGAGCTTCCCAGAGGCTTTTTTTACCTAGTTAAGCCTCAGCAATGGCGGGCGCCCCTCCCCCAGCCTCGCTGCTGCCTTGCCGGTAGATCACAGACTGCTGTGCTTGCAATGAGGGAGGCTCCGTGGGAGTGGGACCCTCCTGGCTAGGAGTGGGATATAATCTCCTGGTGTGCCTTTTGCTAAGACCCTTGGTAAAGCGCACTATTGGGGTGGGAGTTACCCGATTTTCCAGGTGTTGTGTGTCTCAGTTCCCCTGGCTAGGAAAAGGGATTCCCTTCCCCCTCGTGCTTCCCAGGTGAGGGGATGCCTCGCCCTGCTTCAGCTCTCGCTGGTCGGGCTGCAGCAGCTGACCAGCACCGATTGTCTGGCACTCCCTAGTGAGATGAACCGGGTACCTCAGTTGAAAATGCAGAAATCACCCTTCTTCTGTGTCGCTTGCTCTGGGAGCTGGAGACTGGAGCTGTTCCTCTTTGGCCATCTTGCTCCACCCAGATTTCCTATTATTTACCTAATTGGCATTTTTCATATTCTCTCATCTTATTTAAACCATGTCATATAATTTAATCATGCATGTTTAATTCATTTTTATAAAAAAAAATGCATGACGGATTAGTGAACCAAATCAAGGCTGAAATACTATTGATTATTCTGACACAGGTAAAATTTGATTTTCAGTAATTTTCAAATCAATTTTCAAAAGGATAACCATATAAAACCTTGCATTTTTTTATTTCATTATTATTATTTTTCTTCAACTTTTATTTAAGTTCTAGGGTACATGTGCAGGATGTGTAGTTTTGTTACACAAATAAACGTGTGCCATGGTGGTTTGCATGATCTCAATCCTTTTTATCATTGCATAGTATTCCATGGTGCATATGTACTTCATTTTCTTTATCCAGTCTATCATTGATGGGCATTTGGGTTGATTCCATGTCTTTGCTATTGTGAATAGTGCTGCAGTGAATATATGCATTCGTGTGTCTTTATGATGGGATGATTTATATTCCTTTGGGTATATACCCAGTAATGAGATTGCTGCCTCAAATGGTATTTTTGCTTCTAGATGTTTGAGGAATTAGCACTCTGTCTTCCACAATGGTTGAACTAATTTACACTTTTACCAACAGCATAAAAGTGTTCCTTTTTCTCTGCAACCTCACCAGCATCTGTAGTTTCTTGATTTTTAATAGTCACCATTCTGACTGGCATGAGATGGTATCTTATTGTGGATTTGATTTGCATTTATCTAATGATCAGTGATGTTGATCTTTTTTTCATATGTTTCTTGGCCACATAAATGTCTTCTTTTGAGAATTGTCTGTTCATGTTCTTTGCCCACTTTTTAATGGGGTTGTTTATTTCCTGTAAATTTATTTAAGTTTCTTGTAGACTCTGGATATTAGACCTTTGTCAGACGGATAGATTGCAAAAATGTTCTCCCATTTTGTAGGTTGTCTGTTCACTCTAATCATAGTTTCTTTTGCTGTGCAGAAGCAAGTCTCACTGACAAGTCTCCATACTTTTTTCCATAGAGGTTGTACTAAATTACATTTCTACCAGCAGTGTATAAGCATTCCCTTTTCATCATATCCATACTAACATTGATTGTTTTTTGGTTTTTTAATAATGGGCTTTATGGCTGGGGTAAGTTGCTATCTCATTGTGGTTTTAATTTGCATTTTCCTGATTATTAGTGGTGTTTGGCTTTTTTTCTGTTTCTTGGCCATATGTATATCTTTTTTTGAGAAGTGTAATGAAGATCCGAAGGAGAACTTTTGCACTATTTCTGAAGGCTGCTATGCAGGCCATTTTTAGTGGCACTATTTTTTATTAACTCCAACTGCTTTGGAGTCTCTGGACCCCCAACAATGTTTCCTCAACTCATAAAGTTGTTAGGCTGTGTTTTACTTTCCCATTCCTGTGTTGTGCCCTGGACTTTTTTCCAGGCAGTAAATTGGAGCAATAATAGGATTCAACATACTATTTTTTTTTTTCTTTCTCAGAGATTACTACACACTGTTGCCTGAAATTCAGTGTCATGATGGTTTTTTTTTTTTTTTTTTAATATATTTCCTGCTGGGTTCTAGTTTCCAGGCAGGAGGGTAAATTCAGTTACTATTACTTCATCTTGATCAGAAGAGAAAGTTCTGTCTATAATATGATTGCTTTCTATTACATCAATGTTTGCCCTCTACTTTTTGCCTTCTTTTGTCTTTGGTTTACTCTGATGATCCTTCTTACATCTGTCGCTCATGGTGTTAGCTTCTCCTTTTGAGATTTCTCAGACCATGCCCAAAGAGAAATTTGAAAACACAAAACCTTATGAAAAAAACATGATCTGGTTTTAAGACCTTAAGTAATTTTCCCTCAGAGTCCAACTCACGATAGGTGTCTCCTTAGTTTATGTTTCCTGTTCCACCATTTCACAGAATATATGCCCTCTTTTACATAAATTTTATATAGGTGACTAAACTACAGCACCCTCAAATATGTGGTAAGAGGTCTATTTATATAATCTCTAATAAAGCATTAAAATACAAATCTGGATTACAGAGATTCACAATGCTATTAGAGTAGTGATATCTTCAATTTTACTTATGTCTCTTTTTTTTTTTTTTTTTTTTTTTTTTTTTTTTTGAGACGGAGTCTCGCTCTGTCGCCCAGGCTGGAGTGCAGTGGCGCAATCTCGGCTCACTGCAAGCTCCGCCTCCCAGGTTCACGCCATTCTCCTGCCTCAGCCGGTTGTGTTTCCTTTTTGCTCTCATGGAAGTCCCTTGTGTTTTAGTTCAATTATGCACTTGAAAGTATGTTTTCTATAGTTTATCATATTTCTAGTTTTCCTTTAATCAAAGCAGATTTTTAGAATATCTAAAATTCCATATTGCCAGTAAGAGAAGTTTACTTCCTTCTTAAAATAGTTTGTTTTCTTGTTTTTCTGGAAGATCATACATGATAATTTCAGAAATAGTGTGCCACCGAGTTGTTGTATCTTTACCTCTTAGCTTAACTGATTGTTAAACCCTTATCAAAGCTGCTCACATTCACTTATTAAGCAAGGATTATATATTTGAGCCACAATAATCAGTCATATATATATATATATATATGACTCCTAGTCCCTTATTTTTCCTTTCATAGGTGTCTATCCAAAATAAATCTCTTAAATCCAAAACAAAAAGGCAGTGTCTGCTTCCCAAAAAAACTTGCTTTAAAACACCGTATTTCCTACTTTTCTTCTTCCTCATTGGTAAACTTGTATGTCTCCTTTGCAGGAACCTCCTCTTCTTCATGAATTCCTCATCTTGTCTACTCCTTTTGCCTTTAGTTCTAAGGCCATATATCAATATTATTCAAATTAAATATCAATCACAATATGATGAACTTCAAATTTACAGCTCTAGTCCCAACCTCCTTCTTAGTTACAGAATCATACCTCCAAATGCCGACTCATTATTTCACTTGGAAGTAGCATAATTAAGTAAACTATTTTTGACCCCTGCCTTGCAAGAGTTCTCATTCTATTCTTTCCTATCTTCTTATGGGAAGCATATTTCACCTAGTTTCTGGAACCAAAAGTTGTCAATCATGATTTAATTCTATGTTATGTTCACATGTCTTATATTCTCGACTTGCATATCTTGTCAGATATAAATTTAAAATAGTGGCATCCCTTGTAAAGAAATGTAAAACATTTCTGATTGTATTCAATAATGAAAACCAGAAGAATATGATTAATTTAAAGTTAATAATTAACTCCAGACCATCATAAAATATCAACCATTTCTCCAAATAATATTACAAATTTCTCCGACTACAGTATAACCATACATGAATTATTTTTGCATAATACCAGGTATTTGAAATACCAATTACTTCAGTTTGAGCACTTGAAACAATAATTTTTAAGGGATATGTGTATGTGTAATATTTGATACTTCAAAGTATCATATAGGAATTGTGATTTATTATACTCTATAGTAAATATGTACTATACTGTAAATAAACAGCAAAATAATATATTAAAGATGCTGAAGAATACTTAAATTTTCCCAAGTTGATAGAAACTCTAGGAATCTGACAGAAGGAACATGGGATACATGAAGGGTTAAGACTCTTGGGGAAAATGTGGTGAAAATTGCAATAGGGCAAAATATATTTTTATTAGTCAAGATTGACTAGGCTATGATGCAGTGACAAGCAACCCCCAAATCTCAATAGATTACCACTATGATGATTCACTCCTTATGTAATGTATCCACTACCCATAGGCTAGGGCTATTCTTAAGGTTGCCTTCAATTTGTGATTCAGGTGAAAAACTATACATGTATCTATTACATTACTTGTCTTGTAGCAGAGCAAAGAGAGATATGGGAAAATATGCATTGGTTCTCACAATACTGGCTGACATGTTTTGGATTTGTGTCCCTGCCCAAATCTCATGTCAAATTGGAGAAGGGGCCTGGTGGAAGATGATTAGATCATTGGGACAGATTTTCCCCTTGATTGTTGTTCTCCTGACAGTGAGTGAGTTCTCATGAGATATGACAGTTTAACAAAGTGGCACTTTCCCCTTTGTGCTCTTTCTCTCACTCCTGCTGTCATTTGTAGAAGGTACTTACTTTCCCTTCTCTTTTCAAGATGATTTTAAGTTTTCTGAGGCCTCCAGTCATCCTTCCTGTTAAGCCTGCCAAACTGTAAGTCAATTAAACCTCTTTTCTTCATAAATTATCCAGTCTCAGGTAGTTCTTTATAACAGTGCGAGAACAAACTGATACATTGGCAATAAATAACACCGGTAAATTCCACTCATATTTTACTGGCTAAAGAAAGTTATAATCATGGGTGGTATGTATTTTTAGTTCAAAAAGTAAGAGATGTATAATTCTACTGCAAGAAGGGAAATGAAATAATCTATCATAATGTTTAAAAGAACATGCAAGAAATGTAATCCGTTTAAAGCAGCAGATATAGGACTGAAATCTACATTCTTCATCTTGTGCTAAAATTAAACTGAAGTTCCATTTAGACACACAAATGAGGATTTATTGGAGTTTGTTTTACATTTAGTCGATGAATTTGAGACAACATTTTTGCAAGTAGCAAAAGTGAATATTCAACTAATGAGATACTGGGATAGCTGTATAACCCAAAGCCAATCACAGCTCATCATTCCCACAAATATGTCACAAGTGTAAGACATCAATAACTTTCTACAAGAATGTTGAAGTTACAAAACTAGATCTAAAAGAGCTAGGGATTTCACCTCAAGCAAAGATTATGCAGTACTATACAGATGTTTAAAGGGTGGGTTAGATGAGCCACCATTTCACCATTGGTAGTCTAAAATGTCCTTAAAAACTATCAGCCAGCTGGGCGTGGTGGCTCACGCTTGTAATCCCAGCACTTTGGGAGGCCGAGGCGGGCGGATCACGAGATCAGGAGATTGAGACCATGGCTAACACAGTGAAATCCCGTCTCTACTAAAAGTACAAAAAATTAGCTGGGCGTGGTGGTTTGTGCCTGTAGTTCCAGCTACTCAGGAGGCTGAGGCAGGAGAATGGCATGAACCCAGGAAGCGGAGCTTGCAGTGAGCCGAGATCGCAACCACTACACTCAAGCCGGGGCAATGGTGCATGACTCCGTTTCCAAAAGAAAAAAAAAAGGCCAGGTGTGGTGGCTGACGCCTGTAATCCCAGTACTTTGGGAGGCCGAGGTGGGTGGATCACGAGGTCAGGAGATCGAGATCATGCTGGCTAACATGGTGAAACCCTGTCTGTACTAAAGATACAAAAAATTAGCCAGGTGTGATGGCGGGCACCTGTAGTCCCAGCTACTCAGGAGGCTGAGGCAGGAGAATGGCATGAACCTGGGAGGCGGAGCTTGCAGTGAGCCAAGATCATGCCACTGCACTCCAGCCTGGGAGACAGAGCTAGACTCCATCTCAAAAAAAAAAAAAAAAAAAAAAAAAAAAAAAAAAAAAAAAAAAAAAAAACCTATCAGTCTCTAAGATCAAATTTAATTAGCCATTTGCAACATAATCAGTTATTTTGATGCTAAGAAAAACACATAATAAATTTAGTTGACTATAAGAGACTGCATTTATCAATATGATACCATTCAAAGGTATTCAGGCAGGAAATTAAAGAAAAAATTATAAAGAAAGAGAAATAAGCTTTCCTATATTAGGTTGACTTGTCCCAGAGGCAGCAACAAGCACAGCCCAGACCCAGGAAAAGTCTTAATAATATTATCTAATGTGCTCTGGAGACTCCCAGCACTCCCTCAACATAGGGAGAAGAAAAACAAATTTTCCTTTGTTTTATCGTATGAGTTTAGAGATTCTTGTTCTCTGTAACTAGTAACTTCAAGTATTCTGTTTTATCTAAGAAGTACAATGAAGGTCATGAGAAGCCTGAGTAGGCCTGAACTACAGCTGTCTGGGCACCATAGTAAAGGTTATGAGATAAACCAGTGCAAAGCTCTTTAGAGCAAAGCCTAGATAATGGACATCTGTGTTGCTTGGCAAAGGTCGTGTGTAATCCTGAGTTATGAACCTGTCACAATTTAATTAATTGTTCTGCCTCTGTATCCTTGCTTTCACATCACTGTAACTGTAAGCCTGCTTCAAGCTAGCCCATCTCCTTTTGTGAAGTGTGTATAAAAGTTAAGCGCTGTTTTTGTTCTGCACCCAGTCTTTGGATGTTGAGTCTGCCGAGTCTGAGTGTACTCGATAATAAAGATATCCTCCTGTATACACCCCAAGGTCTCTCTCTGATCATCCTCATTCCGCAACAGTATGGTTGGAAGAAAGCCACCTTACTTCCTTACTAAAGTTGCCAATCGCTGATAACATCTACATTCTTGTGGTAAAACTTTCCCTAAAAGTGGCAAAGCAGTAATTTAATATGGAATAACTCTGATTAAATGAAACCACAACTGATTACTTATTAGCCAAAGAGGATGAGCACCAACCAAAGGAGTAGGCCTTAAATTCTCAGCACCTCAATCTTTAGGTCTACTATTATGTATTACATACAACTCTCTTAGAGAGTATCTTTAAAACAAAATATTTTAATATATGTTTCTGCTTTACAACTGAAGATAATTTAATAAAGTGTAAAGCAGTAAAGCAGACTTCACAGAAATTATGTGTATCTTATATTATTTTTCCATTATTCTTTTTTTAAAATTTATTTATTATTATTATACTTTAAGTTCTAGGGTACATGTGCATAACGTGCAGGTTTGTTACATACGTATACTTGTGCCATGTTGTTGTGCTGCACCCATCAACTCGTCAGCACCAATCAACTCGTCATTTACATCAGGTATAACTCCCAATGAAATCCCTCCCCCCTCCCCCCTCCCCATGATAGGCCCCGGTGTGTGATGTTCCCCTTCCTGAGTCCAAGTGATCTCATTGTTCAGTTCCCACCTATGAGTGAGAACATGTGGTGTTTGGTTTTCTGTTCTTGTGATAGTTTGCTAAGAATGATGGTTTCCAGCTGCATCCATGTCCCTACAAAGGACACAAACTCATCCTTTTTGATGGCTGCATAGTATTCCATGGTGTATATGTGCCACATTTTCTTAATCCAGTCTGTCACTGATGGACATTTGGGTTGATTCCAAGTCTTTGCTATTGTGAATAGTGCTGCAATAAACATACGTGTGCATGTGTCTTTATAGCAGCATAATTTATAATCCTTTGGGTATATACCCAGTAATGGGATGGCTGGGTCATATGGTACATCTAGTTCTAGATCCTTGAGGAATCGCCATACTGTTTTCCATAATGGTTGAACTAGTTTACAATCCCACCAACAGTGTAAAAGTGTTCCTATTTCTCCACAGCCTCTCCAGCACCTGTTGTTTCCTGACTTTTTAATGATTGCCATTCTAACTGGTGTGAGATGGTATCTCATTGTGGTTTTGATTTGCATTTCTCTGATGGCCAGTGATGATGAGCATTTTTTCATGTGTCTGTTGGCTGTATGAATGTCTTCTTTTGAGAAATGTCTGTTCATATCCTTTGCCCACTTTTGGATGGGGTTGTTTGTTTTTTTCTTGTAAATTTGTTTGAGTTCTTTGTAGGTTCTGGATATTAGCCCTTTGTCAGATGAGTAGATTGCAAAAATATTCTCCCATTCTGTAGGTTGCCTATTCACTCTGATGGTAGTTTCTTTTGCTGTGCAGAAGCTCTTTAGTTTAATGAGATCCCATTTGTCAATTTTGGCTTTTGCTGCCGTTGCTTTTGGTGTTTTAGACATGAAGTCTTTGCCCATGCCTATGTCCTGAATGGTACTACCTAGGTTTTCCTCTAGGATTTTTATGGTATTAGGTCTAACATTTAAGTCTCTAATCCATCTTGAATTAATTTTCATATAAGGAGTAAGGAAAGGATCCAGTTTCAGCTTTCTACTTATGGCTAGCCAATTTTCCCAGCACCATTTATTAAATAGGGAATCCTTTCCCCATTTCTTGTTTCTCTCAGGTTTGTCAAAGATCAGATGGCTGTAGATGTGTGGTATTATTTCTGAGGACTCTGTTTTGTTCCATTGGTCTATATCTCTGTTTTGGTACCAGTACCATGCTGTTTTGGTTACTGTAGCCTTGTAGTATAGTTTGAAGTCCGGTAGCGTTATGCCTCCAGCTTTGTTCTTTTGACTTAGGATTGTCTTGGAGATGCGGGCTCTTTTTTGGTTCATATGAACTTTAAAGCAGTTTTTTCCAATTCTGTGAAGAAACTCATTGGTAGCTTGATGGGGATGGCATTGAATCTATAAATTACCTTGGGCAGTATGGCCATTTTCACGATATTGATTCTTCCTATCCAAGAGCATGGTATGTTCTTCCATTTGTTTGTGTCCTCTTTTATTTCACTGAGCAGTGGTTTGTAGTTCTCCTTGAACAGGTCCTTTACATCCCTTGTCAGTCGGATTCCTAGGTATTTTATTCTCTTTGAAGCAATTGTGAATGGAAGTTCATTCATGATTTGGCTCTCTGTTTGTCTGTTACTGGTGTATAAGAATGCTTGTGATTTTTGCACATTAATTTTGTATCCTGAGACTTTGCTGAATTTGCTTGTCAGCTTAAGGAGATTTTGGGCTGAGACAATGGGGTTTTCTAAATATACCATCATGTCATCTGCAAAGAGGGACAATTTGACTTCTTCTTTTCCTAACTGAATACCCTTGATTTCTTTCTCTTGCCTAATTGCCCTTGCCAGAACTTCCAACACTATGTTGAATAGGAGTGGTGAGAGAGGGCATCCCTGTCTTGTGCCAGTTTTCAAAGGGAATTTTTCCAGTTTTTGCCCATTCAGTATGATATTGGCTGTGGGTTTGTCATAAATAGCTCTTATTATTTTGAGGTATGTTCCATGAATACCGAATTTATTGAACGTTTTTAGCATGAAGGGCTGTTGAATTTTGTCAAAAGCCTTTTCTGCATCTATTGAGATAATCATGTGGTTCTTGTCTTTGGTTCTGCTTATATGCTGGATTATGTATATTGATTTGCGAATGTTGAACCAGCCTTGCATCCCAGGGATGAAGCCCACTTGATCAAGGTGGATAAGCTTTTTGATGTTCTGCTGAATCCGGTTTGTCAGTATTTTATTGAGGATTTTTGCATCGATGTTCATCAGGGATATTGGTCTAAAATTCTCTTTTTTTGTTGTGTCTCTGCCAGGCTTTGGTATCAGGATGATATTGGCCTCATAAAATGAGTTAGGGAGGATTCCCTCTATTTCTATTGATTGAAATAGTTTCAGAAGGAATGGTACAAACTCTTCCTTGTACCTCTGGTAGAATTCAGCTGTGAATCCATCTGGTCCTTGACTTTGTTTGGTTGGTAGGCTATTAATTATTGCCTCAATTTCAGAGCCTGCTATTGGTCTATTCAGGGATTCAACTTCTTCCTGGTTTAGTCTTGGAAGAGTGTAAGTGTCCAGGAAATTATCCATTTCTTCTAGATTTTCCAGTTTATTTGCGTAGAGGTGTTTATAGTATTCTCTGATGGTAGTTTGTATTTCTGTGGGGTCGGTGGTGATATCCCCTTTATCATTTTTAATTGCATCGATTTGATTCTTCTCTCTTTTCTTCTTTATTAGTCTTGCTAGCAGTCTGTCAATTTTGTTGATCTTTTCAAAAAACCACCTCCTGGATTCATTGATTTTATGGAGGGTTTTTTGCGTCTCTATCTCCTTCAGTTCTGCTCTGATCTTAGTTAATTCTTGCCTTCTGCTAGCTTTCGAATGTGTTTGCTCTTGCTTCTCTAGTTCTTTTAATTGCGATGTTAGAGTGTCAATTTTAGATCTTTCCTGCTTTCTCTTTTGGGCATTTAGTGCTATAAATTTCCCTCTACACACGGCTTTAAATGTTTCCCAGAGATTCTGGTATGTTGTATCTTTGTTCTCATTGGTTTCAAAGAACATCTTTATTTCTGCCTTCATTTCGTTATGTACCCAGTAGTCATTCAGGAGCAGGTTGTTCAGTTTCCTTGTAGTTGAGCGGTTTTGATTGAGTTTTTTAGTCCTGAGTTCTAGTTTGATTGCACTGTGGTTTGAGAGACAGTTTGTCATAATTTCTGTTCTTGTACATTTGCTGAGGAGTGCTTTACTTCCAATTACGTGGTCAATTTTGGAGTAAGTACGATGTGGTGCTGAGAAGAATGTATATTCTGTTAATTTGGGTGGAGAGTTCTATAGATGTCTATTAGGTCTGCTTCCTGCAGAGATGAGTTCAATTCCTGGATATCCTTGTTAACTTTCTGTCTCGTTGATCTGTCTAATGTTGACAGTGGGGTGTTGAAGTCTCCCATTATTATTGTATGGGAATGTAAATCTCTTTGTAAGTCTCTAAGGACTTGCTTGATGAATCTGGGTGCTCCTGTATTGGGTGCATATATATTTGGGATAGTTAGCTCTTCCTGTTGAATTAATCCCTTTACCAGTATGTAACGGCCTTCTTTGTCTCTTTTGATCCTTGATGGTTTAATGTCTGTTTTATCAGAGACTAGGATTGCAACCCCTGCATTTTTTTTGTTCTCCATTTTCTTGATAAATCTTCCTCCATCCCTTTATTTTGAGCCTATGTATGTCTCTGCATGTGAGATAGGTCTCCTGAATACAGCAGACTGATGGGTCTTGACTCTTTATCCAGTTTGCCAGTCTGTGTCTTTTAATTGGAGCATTAAGTCCATTTACATTTAAGATTAATATTGTTATGTGTGAACTTGATCCTGCCATTATGATATTAACTGGTTATTTTGCTCGTTAGTTGATGCAGTTTCTTCCTAGCCTCGATGGTCTTTACATTTTCGCTTGTTTTTGCAATGGCTGGTACCGGTTGTTCCTTTCCATGTTTAGTGCTTCCTTCAGGGTCTCTTGTAAGGCAGGCCTAGTGGTGACAAAATCTCTAAGCATTTACTTATCTGTAAAGGATTTTATTTCTCCTTCACTTATGAAACTTAGTTCGGCTGGATATGAAATTCTAGGTTGAAAATTCTTTTCTTTAAGAATGTTGAATATTGGCCCCGACTCTCTTCTGGCTTGTAGAGTTTCTGCCGAGAGATCTGCTGTTAGTCTGATGGGCTTCCCGTTGTGGGTAACCCGACCTTTCTCTCTGGCTGCCCTTAAGATTTTTTCCTTCATTTCAACTTTGGTGAATCTGGCAATCATGTGTCTTGGAGTTGCTCTTCTTGAGGAGTATCTTTGTGGCGTTCTCTGTATTTCCTGCTTTTGAATGTTGGCCTGCCCTACTAGGTTGGGGAAATTCTCCTGGATGATATCCTGAAGAATGTTTTCCAACTTGGTTCCATTTTCCCCCTCACTTTCAGGCACCCCAATCAGACGTAGATTTGGTCTTTTTACATAATCCCATACTTCTTGCAGGCATTGTTCATTCCTTTTTCTTCTTTTTTCTTTTGGTTTCTCTTCGCACTTCATTTCATTCATTTGATCCTCAATCGCAGATACTCTTTCTTCCAGTTGATTGAGTTGGTTACTGAAGCTTGTGCATTTGTCGCGTATTTCTCGTGTCATGGTTTTCATCTCTTTCATTTCGTTTATGACCTTCTCTGCATTAATTACTCTAGCCATCAATTCTTCCACTTTTTTTTCAAGATTTTTAGTTTCTTTGCGCTGGGTACGTAATTCCTCCTTTAGCTCTGAGAAATTTGATGGACTGAAGCCTTCTTCTCTCATCTCATCAAAGTCATTCTCCGTCCAGCTTTGATCTGTTGCTGGCGATGAGCTGCCCTCCTTCACCGGGGGAGATGCGCTCTTATTTTTTGAATTTCCAGCTTTTCTGCCCTGCTTTTTCCCCATCTTTGTGGTTTTATCTGCCTCTGGTCTTTGATGATGGTGATGTACTGATGGGGTTTTGGTGTAGGTGTCCTTCCTGTTTGATAGTTTTCCTTCTACCAGTCAGGACCCTCAGCTGTAGGTCTGTTGGAGATTGCTTGAGGTCCACTCCAGACCCTGTTTGCCTGGGTATCAGCAGCAGAGGCTGCAGAAGATAGAATATTGCTGAACAGCGAGTGTACCTGTCTGATTCTTGCTTTGGAGGCTTCCTCTCAGGGGTGTACTCCACCCTGTGAGGTGTGGGGTGTCAGACTGCGTCTAGTGGGGGATGTCTCCCAGTTAGGCTACTCAGGGGTCAGGGACCCACTTGAGCAGGGAGTCTGTCCCTTCTCAGATCTCAACTTCCGTGTTGGGAGATCCACTGCAGTCTTCAAAGCTGTCAGACAGAGTCGTTTGCGTCTGCAGAGGTTTCTGCTGCTTTTGTTATTGTTTACTGTGCCCTGTCCCCAGAGGTGGAGTCTACAGAGACAGGCAGGTTTCCTTGAGCTGCTGTGAGCTCCACCCAGTTCGAGCTTCCCAGCAGCTTTGTTTACCTACTTAAGCCTCAGCAATGGCGGGCGCCCCCCCCCCGTCTCGCTGCTGCTTTGCCGGTAGATCACAGACTGCTGTGCTAGCAATGAGGGAGGCTCCGTGGGCGTGGGACCCTCCCGGCCAGGTGTGGGATATGATCTCCTTGTGTGCCTGTTTGCTTAAAGCGCGGTATTGGGGTGGGAGTTACCCGATTTTCCAGGTGTTGTGTGTCTCAGTTCCCCTGGCTAGCAAAAGGGATTCCCTTCCCCCTTGTGCTTCCCAGGTCAGGCGATGCCTCGCCCTGCTTCAGCTCTCGCTGGTCGGGCTGCAGCAGCTGACCAGCACCAATCGTCCGGCACTCCCCAGTGAGATGAACCCAGTACCTCAGTTGAAAATGCAGAAATCACCGGTCTTCTCTGTCGCTTGCGCTGGGAGTTGGAGACTGGAGCTGTTCCTATTCGGCCATCTTGCTCCGACCCCCCATTATTCTTATAAGTATGTAAAAAGGAGTATAAATAATGTGCACATGGGATATTCAGGTGGAATCTTATTATATTTCAAAACTGTTACTTTATATAGTTTTTTGGATCTCATAGAAATTATGCAGAGTGAAATATGCTTATCCCCCAAAATTTACATTCTGTATTATTCCACTTGTATAACATTTTTAAAATAACAAAACGATAGAGATGGTGAAGAGATTAATAATTTCTGAAATATAGGTATAGGAAGATGTTGAGAAAGGTGAGTGTAAAAGAATCAGCACAGAAATCCTTGTGCTGATGGAACTGTTCTGTACCTTAATCATAGTGGTGATTGCTCAAACGTATACATGTAAAAATGTTGCATATAACTAGTTTCTCTGACACACACACTCATAACTTAGTGCATGCAAAAACTGGTGAATCTGAATAAGATCATTGAATTGTATTAATGATAATTTTCTAGTTGTGATATTGTGCTATCACTAGGCAAGACATTATCACTGTGAGATATTGGATAATAGATACAGGGCATCTCAGTATTATTCTCATAGCTTCATAAAAATCTATAATTATCTCAAAAAGTTTAACTTAAAAATCACAAAATGCATAAAGAAATATGCTAGTATAATAAAGTTGACATTAAAAAATTAGAAATTCAATGATTTTAAATACCAGAATTATCATACTGAAAGTAAACAATAAAAAGAGTACTAGTGTATATACTATTATATATATATACACACACACACACACACACATTCTTATACACATAAATGCACAACATTAAGCAAGGAACATAAGAATATTACATATAAGCAGGAAGACTTAGAAAATGTACAAATAGAAATGTAATGTATAACTAAAGCTAAACTTAATGAGTTAAGTCCAACAATAGATTTGACACAGCAGAAGACATATTTATATAAAGACAGATATGAAGGAATCATGCAAAATTGTGCACATCCTTGAGTTGGGGACTAGATTCAACACAAATTATAATTGCAATATAGAATAACATACATTGAGATTGAGCAACAAGATCTCACATTTTTAAAATAGGAGTTATAGAAGGATAGTAGACAGAGAATGGAGCAGCAGGTGATAGAAACAGTAATACCTAAATAGTAACAAAGCCATCTACTTTTCTGATTAATATAAACTTTATGCTTCTGTGCTAATAATCAGATAAATAAAAAACAAATTTACTCTCAAGGATAAATAGCACAGATGATGTACATATTGTATTGTTCAATACAGATATATTTGCCTGAAATTAATGGGAAATATTTGATTTTCATTATCTGGCAATCAGTTTATCCTGGTGTGGAAATATTAAGAAATTATTTCTGACGTTTCTGTGTTAGTCCACTTTGTGTTGCTAGTAAAGTAATGCCTGAGGCTGTGTAATTTTGTCCCTATGTAATTTGAAGTCAGGTAATGTGATTTCTCTTATTCTGTTATTTTTACTTAGGATAGCTTTGGCTATTCTGGGTCTTTTGTGGTTCCATATAGATTTTAGGATTTTTTTTCTATTTCTGTGAAGAATATCATTGGTATTCTGATAGAGATAACATTGAATCTGTAGATTGCTTTGGGTATTACAGACATTTTAACAATATTGATTCTTCCAATCAATGAATATGGAAATTTTTTGGTGCTCTCTTCAAATTTTTATTAGTGTTTTTATTAGTGTTTTATTTTAGAGACCTTTCACTTCTTTGGTTAATTCCTAGATATTTAATTTTATGTGTGGGTATTGTAAATTGAATTACTTTTTTCTTTCTTTTCCACATTTTTCCCTGTTGGCATATGCAAATGCTACTGCTTTTTGTATAGAAATTTTCTATTTTGCAGCTTTACTGGATTTGTTGATCAGTTCTAATAGCTTTTCTGTGTGGTCTTTAGGTTTTCTCAAATATAAGATCATATCATCTGCAAACAAGGAAAATTTGAATTCTTTCTTTCCAATTCAGTGGCCTTTATTTCTTTGTCTTTTCTGATTGCTTTAGCTAAGAATTCCAGAAATGTGTTGAGTAACAATGGTGACAGTGGGCATCCTTGTTGTGTTCTCTATCTTAGCAGAAAGGCTTTCTGTTTTTCCCCATTGAGTATGATACTAACTGTGCGTCTGTCACTATATGGCTTTTATTATGTTGAAGTATGTTCATTCTATTCCAAGGTTTTGGGATTTTTATCATGAACAGATGCTGAAATTTATCAAATGCTTTTTTAACATCCATTGAAATGATTATATGAATTATATCCTTCATTCTCTTGATATGATGTATGGAATTGATAGATTTGCATGTATTGAACCATCCTTGCATCCCAGGGATAAATCTCGCTTGTTCATTCATGATGAGTGATCTTTCCAATGTATTGTTGAATTTGATTTGCGAGTGTTTTGTTCTGGATTTTTCTATCAATATTCTTCAGCAATGTTGGCCTGTAGTTTTTATTTTTTCGGGTGTCTTTGATTTTCATATCAGGGTAATATTGGCCTTGTAGGATGGGGTTGGAAGTATCCCCTTATCCTCTAATTTAAGAATACTTTGAATAGATTGGTATTAGTTCTTCTTTAAAAGATTGGTTGAATTCAACAGTGCAGTCTTCAGGTCCTTTTTTTTAAAACTGGAAAACTTTTTCTTTTTTAACTGAAAAACGTTTTACATAGCTTTGATTTTGTTGCTTTGTATTTGTTTGTTTAGGTTTTGGAGTTCTTATGGTTCAATTTTGGTAGGTTGTATGTATCTAGGAATTTGTTTATTTCTTCTAGGTTTTCTAGTTTATTGGTATATAGTTGCTCTCATAGTAGCCACTAATAATTGAATTTCTTCAGTATTAGTTGTAATGTCTCATTTTTTTATTTCTGATTTTATTTATTTGTTTTATCTCTCTTTTAATTTTGTTTTCCTAAAATTTGTCAATTTTGTGTAACTTTTCAGAGGACCAACTTTTATGTCATTGATATTTTGTATTGTTATTTATTTCAATTTCATTTATTTCTTCTTTAATATTTATTAATTTTTTCTTCTACTAATTTAAGGTTTGGTTTGTTGTTGCTTTTTAAGTTCTTTAAGATGCATCATCAAATTGTTCATTTGAAGTTTTCCCTATTTTTTAATGTAGGCACTTATAACTAGAAACTTTCCTCTGAGCACTGCTTTTGCTGTACCTCATAGATTTTAGTATACTGTATTCCCATTATCATTTGTATCAAAAAAATTCAATTTTCTTGGATTCTTCATTGACCCACTGCTTATTCAGTAGCATATTATTTAATTTCCATGTATTTGCATAGTTTGCAAAATTCCTCCTTTTTGATTTCTAGTTTTATTCCATTGTGGTCAGAGAAGATGCTTCACGTTGTTTAAATTTATTTCAATGTTTTAAGATTTGTTTTGTGATCTAACATATGGTCTATCCTTGAGAATGATCAATATGCTGAGGAAAATAATATGCCTTCTGTAGTCATTTGATGAGATATTCTATAAATATATATTGTGTCCATTTGGTCTATAGTGTATATTAATTCTGATATTTGTTGATTTTTTTGTTTGGAAGACCTGTCTAATGCTGAAAGTGTTCTGTTGAGGTCTCCAGCTATTATTGTATTGTAGCCTATTTCTCTTGTTTGCTCAAGCAATATCTACTTCATATATCTGGGTACTCTAGTATTGTTATCTAGTGTTTATTATTTTTAGTTATTTTTTTTTTTTTGAGGGAGAGTCTCACTCTGTCATCCAGGCTGTAGTGCAGTGGTGCAATCTTGGCTCACCACAATCTCTGCTTCCCAGGTTCAAGTGATTCTCATGCCTCAGCCTCCCGAGTAGCTGGGATTACAGGTGTGTGACACCACGCCCAGCTAATTTTGTATTTTTACTAGAGATGGGGTTTCATCATGTTGGTCTGGCTGGTTTTGAACTCCTGGACTCAAGGGGTGTGCCCGCATCAGCCTTCCCAAAGTGCTGAGATTATAAGTGTGAGTCAATACACCCAACTTGGGTGCATATTTAAAATTGTTATATCCTCTTGCTGAGTTGACCTCATTATTCTTATATAGTGACCTTTTTGTTGCTTATGATAGTTTTCATCTTGAATTTTATTTTGCCTGTTGTAAGTATAGCTACTCCTGCTCTTTTGTTGGTTACTATTAGCACGAAATATCTTTTACTATGTCTTTATTTTTAGTCTATGCATGTCTTTATAAGTGATGTGTGTTTCTTGTAAGCAACAGATCAAAGAATTGGGGTCATTTTTTTTCATCCATCAGCCAGTCTATGTCTTTTGATTGGAGTGTTTAGTCCACTTACATTCAATGCTATTATTTATAAGTAAGTACTTACTCCTGCCTTGTTGTTGTTTCTTTGTCTGGCTGTTCTGTGATCTTCTCTTCCTTCTTTTTTTAAACTTCCTGTCTACCTTTAGTGAAGGTGATTTTCTCTGGTGATATAGTTCCTTGCCATATGTTTCTGTGAATTCTTTGCATGTTTTATGGTTTGTGATTACCATGAGGCTTGCAAATACTCATAACTCATTATTTTAGCCTGATAACTACTTAACACTCTTTGCATAAGCAAACAAACAAGGACAAATAAAACTGATAAAAATCCTATGCCTTAACTCCATTCCCCTACTTGTTAACTTTTTTGTGTTAATTTATAAATTAATGTACTGTCCATGTCTTGAAAAGTTGGTGTTATTATTTTTGATTGGTTGATCTTTTAGTCCTTCTACTTAGTATAAGAGTTAGTTTACACACCACACTTTCAGGGTTATAATATTCTATGGATTTTTGTGTGTGAGTGAACA
Organism: Macaca mulatta; assembly: GCF_049350105.2. Taxonomy (NCBI): domain Eukaryota; kingdom Metazoa; phylum Chordata; class Mammalia; order Primates; family Cercopithecidae; genus Macaca; species Macaca mulatta. The sequence continues at coordinate 86,217,033 of NC_133426.1, forward strand.
TACTATTACCAGTGTGTTTTGAACCTTCAGGTGATTATTTATTGCTCATTAACATCTTTTTTTTTTTTTTCTGAATGAAATACTCTTTTAGTGTTTCTTGTAGAACAAGTTTGGTGTTGATGAAATCCCTTAGGTTTTGTTTGTCCAGGAAAGTCTTTATTTCTCTTTCATGTTTTAAGAATATTTTTACAGGATATACTATTCTGGGATTAAAAAAAAAATTTCTTCAGCATTTAAAATATATCATGCCACTCTCTCTGGGTCTGTAAAATTTCCACTGAAAAGTCTGCTGTCAGACATATTGGAGCTCCACTGTATGTTATTTGTTTATTTTCTCCTGCTGTTTTGAGAATCCTTTCTTTATTCATGATTTTTGAGGTAGTCTTCTTTGGATTCAGTCTGCTTGGTAGTCTATAACTATTTTGTACTCGGATATTGACACTTTTCTCTAGATTTGGGAAGTTCTCTGTTTTGATCCCTTTGAATTAACATTCTGTCCCTGTATCTTTCTCTACCTCCTCTTTAAGGTCAATAACTATTGAATTTGCCTTTTTGAGGCAGTTTTTCTAGTTCTTGAAGATGTGCTACATTGTATGCCTCCCCTGTGTATTTTCAAATAACCTGTCTTCAAGCTCACTAAGTCTTTCTTTTGCTTGATCAAATCTGTCATTAAATGACTCTGATGCACCCTTCAGCATGACATTGCATTTTTTAGCTCCAGAATTTTTGCTTGATTTCTTTTATTTCAATATTTTTGTTAAATTTTTCTGATTGAAATCTGAATTCCTTCTTTGTTTTATCTTTTTTATTTGTTCATTTGTTTGTTTTGTTTCCTCTATCTGAAAGCTGAAAGGTGACATGTCTCTTTTTCTCCAGAAATTATTCCTGGTGGCTTACTTATTTTATTATGTAAGGTCATGTTTTCCTAGATGGAATTGACCCTAGTAGATTATTTTTTAATGTTTTTGCATTGAAGAGTTAGATATTTATTATAGCCTTCACTGTCTGGGCTTGTTTTTGCCCATCCTTCTTGGGAATTATTTCCAGATATTTGAAATGACTTGGGTTTTGTAATAAGTGGTATCTGCTTTTATGGGCATTCCAAAGCCAGTAATGCTGTAGTTCTTTCTTACTGATAGAAGAATACTGCCAGACTACCGCCAATGTTCCCTCAAGGCCCAAGAGCTCTTTAGTCAGCTTGTGTTATATGCTGCCTGGACTAGGATTCAGTCTTCAGGGAAGTGGAATCCCTTGTGACCTAGGGAAGATCCGTAGATGTCATCCAAGAGTCAAGTCTTGGGATCTGAGACTCCAAAAGCCTGCTCAATGTTCTAACACACTGCTGGCCATGTGGGTACCTACGGTGCAAAGCAAAAGTCCCTTTACTTTTTCTGAAGCTGAAGGAGTTTTGTCCCACAGCCACCACAGCTGGTAATGTGCAGAGTCTCAACTGAGGCCAACAAGCTTTAGACGCTCACCTAAGACCCTCAACATAGTACCTGGGTATCACTGCTGGTTATTTAGGGCCCAAGGGCCCTTCAGTTAGCAGGTGATAAATGCTTCCTAGACTGGGTCCTTCCTTTTAAGGCAGTGGGTTTCTTTCTTATCAGGGTGTGTCTAGAAATGTCATCCAGGGGCCTGGAATGAATGCCTCATGAGTTCGTTTGGTGCCCTATCCTGGTTGGTTGAGCTTGTATCCAAGATGCCAAAGTCCTCCCACCTCTTTTCTCTCCTCTCCTCAAGCAAAAAGAAGGAGTTTATTTTGTATCCACAAGTTGTACAGCCTGTGGTTCTACTGTGTGACAGTCTATTGTCACTCACAATAGGTGAGTTCATCACCAGAACTCACCTATAACTTTCAGTTTCTATGGCCTAGACTACCCTTCAAGTTTATTTAGATCATAGAGCACGTTAGCAGTGTGATGGCGAGGTTTGTGGGAACTCAAGTTCAAACCCCTGGGATTAGTGATTCTCTTCTGTCTAGGGCTGCTTTAAATGCTTCCTCCCTGGGCGGGCATCAGCTGAGTTTGGTCTGTTTTTGTTTTCGTGGTTTTTTTCTTTGTTTTCTGCTCTAACAAGACAGCACTGAGTTCAATGTCTCACAATTTTTTTACTCTCCCTATCCGAGCACACAGAAATACCCTCCAACGCATATTGCCACTGCTGTGGAATGGAGGAAGAGTGATGTTGGTGTTTCAAGATTTTTTTTTTTTTTTTTAATCTCTCCATGCCTCTTTCAACAATACGAGGATAAAGCCAAGTATTATGAGGGCTCACCTGATTTTCTGGTTCTTATGAAGGTATTTTATCTGTGTAGATATTTGTTAAATTGGTGTCCTTGTGGGGGTGGGAGTTGGACAATCAGTGGAGTCTTTTATTGCACTATCTTGCTTTACCTCTTTCATTATTTTTTTTCTTCTACTAATATTGGATTTGCTTTGCTCTGGCTTTTCTATTTTTTAAGATTCATCCATAGTTATTTATTTTATCTGATATTATCATTTTTCAATGTAGGCACTTAACAGCTATAATTTTTCCTCTTAACACTACTTTTGTTGTATCCCAAAGATTTTGATCTGTTGTATTTCTATTATCATTTGTTTCAAGAAAATGTTCAGCTTTTTACTGTCTTCATTGACTCACTGGTATTCAGGAGCATGCTTTTTAATTTCCATGTGCTGGTAGGTTTCCTAAAATTCCTCTTGCTTATTATTTGTAGTTTTATTTCATTTTGGTCAAGAAGATACTTGAAATTGTGTCATTTTTTTCCAATATTGTAAGATTTGTTTTATGATGTGACAGGTAGTCTATCTTTGAGAATGATCCATGTACTGAGGTGAAGAATGTGTATTCTGCAGCTATTGAAGGTGATTTTCTCTGGTGGTATATTTATTTATTTTTTTTTAAATTTATTTATTATTATTATACTTTAAGTTGTAGGGTACATGTGCATAACGTGCAGGTTTGTTACATATGTATACTTGTGCCTTGTTGGTGTGCTGCACCCATCAACTCGTCATTTACATCAGGTATAACTCCCAATGCAATCCCTCCCCCCTCCCCCCTCCCCATGATAGGCCCCGCTGTGTGATGTTCCCCTTCCTGAGTCCAAGTGATCTCATTGTTCAGTTCCCACCTATGAGTGAGAACATGCGGTGTTTGGTTTTCTGTTCTTGTGATAGTTTGCTAAGAATGATGGTTTCCAGCTGCATCCATGTCCCTACAAAGGACACAAACTCATCCTTTTTGATGGCTGCATAGTATTCCATGGTGTATATGTGCCACATTTTCTTAATCCAATCTGTCACTGATGGACATTTGGGTTGATTCCAAGTCTTTGCTATTGTGAATAGTGCTGCAATAAACATCCGTGTGCATGTGTCTTTATAGCAGCATAATTTATAATCCTTTGGGTATATACCCAGTAATGGGATGGCTGGGTCATATGGTACATCTAGTTCTAGATCCTTGAGGAATCGCCATACTGTTTTCCATAATGGTTGAACTAGTTTACAATCCCACCAACAGTGTAAAAGTGGGCAAAGACTTCATGTCTAAAACACCAAAAGCAACGGCAGCAAAAGCCAAAATTGACAAATGGGATCTCATTAAACTAAAGAGCTTCTGCACAGCAAAAGAAACTACCATCAGAGTGAATAGGCAACCTACAGAATGGGAGAAAATTTTTGCAATCTACTCATCTGACAAAGGGCTAATATCTAGAACCTACAAAGAACTCAAACAAATTTACAAGAAAAAAACAAACAACCCCATCAAAAAGTGGGCAAAGGATATGAACAGACATTTCTCAAAAGAAGACATTCATACAGCCAACAGACACATGAAAAAATGCTCATCATCACTGGCCATCAGAGAAATGCAAATCAAAACCACAATGAGATACCATCTCACACCAGTTAGAATGGCGATCAATAAAAAGTCAGGAAACAACAGGTGCTGGAGAGGATGTGGAGAAATCTGGTGGTATATTTAATGTGTTGCTTTTTATATTTTGTGTATCCATTGTATGTTTTTATATTTTAGCTTACCATAAGGGCTACAGATAATACTTTATACCCCATTATTTTAAACTGATGACAACTTAACACTAATTGCATAAACTAACAGAAAAAAATACTAATACAACTCAATGTTTTACCTTTGTCATCCCAATTTTTGACTTTTTCTTGTTTCTGTTTATACATCTTATTGTACTATGTCTTGAAAAGCTGTTGTAGTTTTTTTTTTATTGTTTTATCTGTTCATGTTTCTACTTAAGATATAAGTATCTCTAGTGGATGCTACTATTATGATGTTGTAATACTGTGTGCTTTCTTGTGTACTTGGTATTATTACCTGTGAGTTTTGTGCCTTCATAGGATTTCTTATCGCTCATTAACCTCCTTTTCTTTCAGATTGAAAAACTTCTTTAGCATTTTCTGTAGGACAGGTGTGGTGTCAATGAAATCCATCAGCTTTCGTTTTCTTGGGGTAGTCTTTATTTGTCCTTCATGACTGAAGGATGTTTTCACTGGATATACCATTCTATGTAAAGGTTTTGTTTTTTGTTTTTTGTTTTTTTCTTTTTTTCCTTCAGCACTTTAAATATGTCATGCCTCTCTCTAGGACTGTACGGTTTCCACAGAGGAGTCTGCTGTAGATATGTTGGACCTCCCTTGTATGCTTTTTCTTTTCTGTTTCTGCTTTTCAGATTCTTTCTTTATCTTTGACCTTGGAGATTTTGATTAATAAATACATTGATTAAATCTTTGGATTAAATCTTCATGTTCTATAACTTTCTTTACTTGAGTGTTATCTTTCTACCTATTTGGAAAGTTCTCTAATATTATCACTTTAAATAAACTTTCCACTTGATCTCTCTCTCTACCTCCTGTTTAAGACCAATAACTCTTAGATTTTGTTTTTCAGGCTATTTTATAGATTATCTAGGCACGTTTTATTCTTCTTTACTTTTATTTTTTTGTTTTCACTGACTGTGTATTTTCTAATAGCCTGTCTTCAAGCTCTCCAGTTTCTTCTGCTGCTTAACTAATTTTGCTATTAAGAGACTGATGCATTCTTCGTTATACCAGTTGCATTATTTAACTCTAGAATTTGTGCTTAATTTATTAATTTATTTTAATCTCTGTGTTAAATTTGTCTCACAGCATTCTTAGTTTCTTCTCTTTGTTATCTTGAATTTCTTTGAGTTTTGTCAATATGGCTATTTTGAATTCTCTGTCTAAAATGTCACATATCTCTCTGTCTCTCCAACATTGGCCACTGGTGCCTTATTTAATTTGTTTTGTGAGGTAATGTTTTCCTGGATTGTCTTGATGTTTGTGGATGTTTTTCAGTGTCTCAGCATCTGATATTTGGATATTTATTGTAGTCTTCAAAGTGTTGGCTTTGTTCCTGTCCTTTTTGCAAAGGCTTTCCAGGTATTCAAAGGACTAGAGTGTGGTGTCCTAAGGATTTTGTCACTGCAGCTGTATTTATGTAAGTGGGAACTCCAAGCTTAGGAATGCTGTAGTCCTTACACACTTCTAGAGGTACTGCCTTTGTGGTCTTCGATAAGATATGGAAAAATTATCTGATTTACAGACTGAGACTCTTGTTCTTTTACTTTCTCCCAACCAAACAGTTTTTCTGTCTGTTCTTAACCATCTGGAAATGAGAGAGGTATGGCAGAAACACCCCTGTGGTCACCACCACTGGAACTGCTCTGGGTCAGGTCAGAAGCCAGCACAGAACTGGGTTTATTCCCAAGGCTGCTGTAACCACTACCTGGCTGCCACTCATGTTTATTTAAGGCCCCAGGGCTCCACAATTAGCAGGTAGTAGAGCAGGCTAGTCCTGTGTTTTTACTTTTAGGGCGATGTCTTCCACAAGGCCCTGGGTGGATCTAGAGATGCTGTCCAGGAGCCAGGACCTAGACTTGGAAACCTGAGAAATCTACCTGGTGCTCTACTCTACTGCAGCTAAGTTGGTGCCAAAACCACAAGACAGAGTACTTTCCACTCTTCCACTTTCCTCAGGCAGAGGCATCTATCTCCCTGTGTCCACAACCAGCAGAAGACACCATGAGGAGTACTGCCAGGGTACTGTCAGTGTTCACTTAAAGCCCAGTGGTTCTTAAGTTAGCTTGCAGTAAATTATGTCAGTCCCGGGACTCACACTTCAAGGCAGTAGGCTCGCCTCCAGCCCAGAGTTGGTCTATAAATTCAATCTCAAATTCAAGGTCTGGAATTGGGAACCTGAGATACCTACCTGGTTTTCTTCTGCACTATGCCAAACTGATATCTAACCTGCAAGACAAAGTGCCCTTTACTCTTTTATCTGCTTTTCTCAAGCATAAGGAGTCTTTCCTCATAGCCATCATGTCTATAGTGTGCTGGGTCCACCTGAAGCTGGCATCTCTCAAAGTCTCCCCAAGGTTGATGGCATGTACTACCTGGTTACTAGTGTTGATTATTCAAGATCCAAGTGCTCTTTAGTCAGCAGGTAATAAATCCTGCTAGGACTGGATGTTTTCCTTCAAGGCAGTGGGTTTTCTTCTGGCCCAGGGTTCATCTGGAAATGTCATCCAAGAGCCAGGGCCGGGATTGCTAGATTTATGACTCTGCCAGTGCTACATACTACTGTGGCTGAGCTGGTATCCAAATTGCAAGACACAGTAGTCCTCTTTACTCTTCTGTTTCTTCTCCTTACATGGAAGAAATGGATCTCTTCAGAGCTATGAGCTGTTCTGCCTGGGGTTGGATGGTAAGGGGTGATCCAAGCACTCCCTTAGCCTCCCTGGCTGATGTCCCACTAGGTTACATGCCCCTGAAGTCCACTGGCTCTGTACCCAGCTCAGCACTATAAATTGCCTAGTTGTTTCAATTATTGTGGCCTTGACAGACTTTCATGTTTATTTAAGACTCAAGACCACTTTAGTCAGTAGTGGCAAGGCTTGCTGAAACTCAAGTTCTGACTGCTGTGACAGGTGATTTTCCTCTGGCTAGAGTTGGTCTAAGTGGTCCCTCCATAGGCATCGGCTGAGTCCTACCTGGTGTTGGCAGCACTGAGTTTCAATACAAAGTCCCCCATCACTGCATTCTCTCTCTTACAAATGCACAGGTTCTCACTCTGCACCACAGGGGAGAAATGACATTGCCAGTCTAAGACTGTCCTTCTGACCCTTTTCAGTGCATCTTTTAGTAATATTAAGTTAAAAACCAGATACTGTGGTCACTCAGCTGACTTTTGGTTCTTGTGAACGTGCTTTTTGTGTAGATAGTGGACCAATTTGGTGTTTCTGTGCGAAGGATGATTGGTGGATGCTTCCATTCAGCCATTTTGCTCTGGCTCCCCTTCCCCATTATTAATTAGCTTAGTCATTGACTTATTGTTTAGTTTTAGGACTTGTGTATTTTGGATAAGAGCTCCGTATGAGAAATATTTTTACAAATATTTTATATCATACTGTGGCTTTTCTTCTTATTCTATTGACGTTAACTTTCAGAAAGCAAAAGTTTTTGATTAAAAAAATATGTCCAGTTTATCTTTTTTGTATCATGGGTCACACATTTGGAGTTGCAGCTAAAAACTTACCACTATACCCAAGGTCATCTAGATTTCCTCCTTTTATTTTTTAGGACTTTTATAGTTTTGCATTACACATTCAAGTCTGTTATCTATTTTTTGTTCATTTGTGTGAAGAATGTAAAATCTATGCCTGGATTAAATTTTTGCAGGTGAATTTCCAGTTTCTTCAGCACCGTTTGTCAAAAAGACGATTTTCCTCCATTGTATAACCTCAGCTCCTTTGGGCCTTTGTCTAGTTTCAATTGATGTTATTTATCTGGGTCTGTTTGTAGGCCCTTATTGTCTTCCACTGATCTATTTGTCTACTGTTTTGTCAATACCACACAGTCCTGATTACTGAGGTTTGTAATAAGTTTTCAAGTCAGATACTGTCAGTCCTGTGACTATTCTCCTTCAGTATTGTGTTGGATATTCTGGGTCTTTTGTTTCTCCTTATAAACCTTAAAATCAGATTGTTAAGATTCCCACAATAACTTGCTGTGATGCTGATATGAATTTCTTGAATCTATAGATCAAGTTGAGAAGAATTGGCAATGAAATGTATCCCAATTTATTTAGTTTATTTTTAATTTCTTTCATCAGAGTTTTGTTGTTTTCCTCATCTAGATATTGCACATATTTTGTTAGATTTATACATATCTCATTTTGGGGGCAGTAATGTAAATGGCATTGTGTTTTAAATTTCAAATTCTACTTGTTTATTGCTGGTATATAGAAAAGCAATTGATTTTTGTATATTAACCTGTATTCCATGACTTTACAATAATTACTTATTAGTTCCAGCTGTTTTCTGTCTATTCATCAAGATTTTCTACACATACAAGTATTCCATCTGCAAACAAAGACAGTTTGATTTATTACCAATTTTCATGCTTTTTATTTTATTTTTTGCCTTATTGCATTAACTAGGACTTCACGTATGATGTTGAAAAATAGCAGTAAGTGAGGACATGATCTTAGTAAGAAAGCTTTAAGTTTCTCACCATTATGTATAATGTTACACGTAGGTTTTTTTGGATATACTATTTATTGAGTTGAGTACATTTTCCTCCATTTTTACTTTTCTGAACCTTTTTATTATGAATAGTGTAGGATTTTTTTCAAGTGGTTTTTCTGCAAGTGTTGATTTAATCATGTAATTTTTCTACTTTAGCCTGGTGACAGGATAAATTACATTAATTGATCTTTAAATGTTGAGCCAGCCTTGCATGCCTGGGATAAATTCCTATTGGTTGTGGTGTATAATTGTTATTCTATATAGTTAAATTAAGTTTGCTAACATTTTGTTGAGAATATTTGCATTTATGTTTATTAGAAACATTATCCTGGAACTGTCTTTTCTTGTAATGGATTTGTCTGATTTTGGTGTTGGGGTAGTGCTGACCTCATGGAATAAAAATGCATTTCATTTGCTTCTGGACTGCCGCTTTCTGTTTTGAAAAAAATATCAATTATTGATTCAAATTTTTAATAGATATATGCCCATGCAGATTGTCTATTTCTTCTTCTGTGAGTTTTGTCAGACTGACTTTCAAGAAATCAGTCCGTTTCTTGTGTATTGTCAAATTTGTTAGCATAAAGTTGTACATAGTATTTATTTGTTATCTTTCCCTTGTCCATAAATTATGAAGTTCTGTTTCCTTTTGTATTTGACATATTGGTGCTTTATATTCTCTTTCTTTTTTTCTTAGCTTGTGAAGAAGCCCATTGATTTTATTAATCCTTAAAAAACACTGCTTTGAGCTTCATTGATTCTCTCTATTAGCTTCCTGTTTGGCTCTAATGTTTATTATTTCTACTGCTTATTTTCGATTTTATTTTCTATTTTTTCTAGTATCATGAGATGAAAGCTTTGATTATTTCTTTTATATATGTCTTCTTTTCTAATGTATGCATTTTTAATACATTGTTTTACCATTTGAATAAAATACAAAAAAAAAATGAAAGCAGCATTCTTTAGAGGAACTGTCACCACAATCTTTAATATACTATTATTTTCCTTTAAATTATGCTTTTAAAAATGTATATGTTTGTTTATTGTTTTCTTCTCCTGCAATACAAATTGGGCTGTTTTTTCCTCAATCTTTTAATGTTAGCTTTGGGAGCAAATGTGAAGATTCATTATACAGGTAAACACGTGTCATGGGGGTTTGTTGAACAGATTACTCCATCAACCAGATACTAAGCCCAGCACTCAAGAGTTATATTTTCTGCTCCTGTCCCTCCCCACAACATCCACCCTGAAGTAGACTCTAGGGTCTGTCACTTCTTTCTTTGTGTTGATAAATTCTCACCATTTAGCTCCCACTTATAAGTGAGAACATGAGGTATGTGGTTTTCTGTTTCTGCATTAGTTTAGTATGGATAATAACCTCCAGCTCCATCCATCTTCTTGAAAAAGACATGATCTCACATTTTTAATGGCTGCATAGTATTCCATGGTGTGTATGTACCACATTTTCTTTATCCATTCTGTCACTAATGGGCATTTAGGGTGATTCCATGTTTTGCTATTGTGAATAGTGCTGCAATGAACATTCACATGCATGTGTCTTTATGGTAAAATGATTTATACTCCTCTGAGTATATACTACCGTTTACCTCAGTAATGGGGTTGCTGAGGTAAATGATAGTTCTGCTTTTAGCTCTTTGAGAAGCCATCATACTGCTTTCCCCAATAATTGAACTAATTTATACTCCCACCAACAGTGCATAGGGGTTCCCTTTTTCTCCACAACCTTAATAGCATCTGTTGTTTTTTGACTTTTTAATAATAGCCATTCTTAATGGCATGAGATGGTATCCAATTGAAGTTTTGATTTGCATTTCTCTAATGATCAGTGATATTGAGATTTTATACATATGCTTGGTGGCTGCATGTATGCCTTTTTGTGGGAAGTATCTGTTATGTCCTGTGCCCACTTTTTAGTGAGGTTGTTTGTTTTTCTCTTGTAAATTTGTTTAAGTTCCTTATATATGCTGGATATGAGACCTTTGTCAAATGCACAGTTTGCAAATATTTTCTCCCAGTGTGTAGGCTGTCTTTTTATTCTGTTGATAGTTTCTTTTCCTGTGCAGAAGCTCTTTAGTTTAATTATATCTCATTTGTCAATTTTTGCTTTTGTTGTGATTGCTTTTGGTGTCTTTGTCATGAAATGTTTGATCATTTCTATGACCGAGATGGTATTGTCTAGGTTGTCTTCCAAGATTTTTATAGGTTTGAGTTTTACACTTAAGTCTTTAATCCTTCTTAAGTTGATTTTTTTGTATGGTGTAAGTAAGGAGTCCAGCTTTAATCTTCTGTGTATGGCTAGCCAGTTATCTCAGCACCATTTATTGAATAAGAAGTCTTTTCCTTATTGATTGTTTTGGTTAGCTTTGTCAAAAATCAGATGGCCATAGATGTGTGGGCTTATTTCTGGGTTCTCTATTATGTTGCATTGGTCTATATGCCCATTTTTCTACTAGCATCATGCTTTTCTGGTTACTGTAGCCCTGTAAAATAGTATGAAGTTTGGTAACGATGCCTCCAGCTTTGTTCTTTATGTATAGGATTGCTTTGGCTATTTGTTTAAAAAAAAAAAACTGATATAAATTTAAAAATAGTTTTCTTCAGTTCTGTGAAGAAAGCCATTGGTAGTTTGATAGAAATGCATTGAATCTTTAAATTTTTTAAGGGCAGTATGTCCATTTTAATGATTTTTTTTTCTATCCATGATCGTGAGATGATTTTCCATTCATTTCCATTATCTCTGATTTTCTTGGCAGTGCTTTATAATTCTCATTGTAGAGATCCTTTGCCTCCTGAGTTAGCCATATTTCTAGGTATTTTATTCTTTGGGGTGCAGTTATCAATGGGATTGCCTTCCTAATTTGTCTCTTGGCTTGCCTGTTTTTGGTTTATAGAAATGCTAGTAATATTTTTACTTTGATTTTGTATCTTGAAACTTTGCTGAAGTTGTTTGTCAGCTGAAGGAGCTTTTGGGCTGAGACTGGGGTTTTCTAAATATAGAATAATGTTCTCTGCAAGCAGAGATAGTTTGACTTCCTCTCTCCCTATTTGGATGTGCTTTATTTCTTTCTCTTGACTGATTGTGCTGGCCAGGACTTTTAATACTATGAGAAATAAAAGTGGTAAGAGAGGACATTCTTGTTTTGTGCCAGTTTTCAAGGAAAATGCTTCCAGCTATTACTCATTAAAAGTGGGTTAGCTGTGGATTTTCTATAGATGGCTTTTATTATTTTAAGGTATGTTTCCTTAATATCTATTTTTAGAGGTTTTTTTTAAACATAAAGGAATGTTGAATTTTATCAAAAGTCTTTTCCACGTCTACTGAGATAAGAATGTGGTTTTAGTTTTTATTTCTATCTATGCAATGAATCACATTTATTCATTTGCACATGTTGAACAAACCTTGCATCTTGAGGATGAAGACAGTTGATTGTGAGGAATTAGCTTTTTGATGTGCTGCTAGATTCAGTTTGCAGGGTTTTTTTTTTTGTTTGTTTGTTTGTTTGTTTGTTTTTTAGTATTTTTGCATTAATGTTTATCAAAAATATTGGCTTGAACTTTTCTTCTTTTGTTATGTCTTTGACAGATTTTTGTATCAAGATGATGCTGTCCTCTTAGAATAAATTTAAGAAGAGCTCCTCTCTTCAATTTCTTGGAATATTTTCTGTAAAATTTGATTGTGAACTCATCAGGTCCTGGGCTTTTTTTTTTTTTAATAGATAGGCTGCTTATTACTGATTCAAGTTTGGAGCTTATTATTGCTCTGTTCAAGGAATAAATTTCTTCCTGGCCCAATCTTGGAAGGGTGTGTTTCAGGAATTTATTCATTTCATCTAGGTTTTCCAGTTTGTGTGTATAGAGGTGTTTATAGTAGTTTATGATGGTTGTTTGTATTTCTGTGTAGTCAGTGGTAACATTCCCTTTGTCGTTTCTAATTGTGTTTATTTGTATCTACTCTCTTTTCTTATCTATTAGTCTAGCTAGTGGTCTCTTTTATTATTTTTTTTTCAATAACCAACTGCTGGACTTGTTTATCTTTTGAATGCTTTCTTGAGTCTTCATTTCCTTTAGATCAGCTCTAATTTTTGTTATTTTTTTATCTTCTGCTAGCTTTGGGGTTGATTTGCTCTTGCTTTTCTAATTCTATCAGTTTTAAAGTTAGTTTCTTAATTTAAGCTCATTCTTACTTTTGCTGGGAGTATTTAGTGATATGAATTTCCCTCTTAACACTGCCTTTGCTGTATCTCAGAGATTCTGGTATGTTGTATGTTTGTTCTCATTATTTTCAAACAACTTTTTAATTTCTGCCTTAGTTTTATTATTTACCCAAAAGTCATTCAGGAGCATGTTGTTTAATTTCCATATAATTTCATGGTTTTGAGCGATTTTCTTTGTTTTCACTTTTATTTTTGTTGTACTGTGGTCTGAGAGTGGGTTTGGCATAATTTGTGTTCTTTTAGATTATTTTATGTTCAATTATGTGGTCAATTTTTGAGTATGTGACATGGAGCGATGAGAAGACTATATATTCTGTTGCTCTTTGGGCAGAAAGTTCTGTAAAGATCTGTCAGATCCATTTGGTTCAATGTTGAGTTTAGGTTCTGAATATCTTTATTAATTTTCTCCCTTGATGATGTGTCTAATACTGTCAGTGGAGGGTTAAAGTCTCCCACTATTATTGTGTGGGAGTCTATGTCTCTTCGTAGAGATCTAAAAACTTTGTTTATAAATCTGGGTACTCTTGTGTTGGGTGCATACATATTTAGAATAGTTAAGTCTTCTTTTTGAGTGGAGACCTTTACCACTATGTAACACCATCCTTCTTTGTGTTTTTTTTTTTTTTTTTTGCTTGTGTTTTTTTTTTTTTTTTTTTTGTCTTTGTTGGTTTGAAGTCTGTTTTGTCTGAATTTGGGATTGCAACCCTGCTTTTTTTCTGTTTGCTATTTGCTTAGTAGATTTTCCTGCATCCCCTTATTTTGAGCCTGTGGATGTCATTATTTGTGAGATGGGTCTCTTGAAGACAGCATACCATTGAGTCTTACTTTTTAAATCCAGTTTGCCAATTTGTGTCTTTTAATTGGGGCATTTAGCCCATTTACATTCAATGTTAGTATTGATATGTGTGGATTTGATCTTTTCATTGTGCTTTTAGCAGGTTATTATGTTGGCTTGCTCCTGTGGTTGCTTTCTAGTAAAACTGATCTGTGGGTTGCAGTGTATTTTTGTATTACCTGATAGTGGTCCTTGCTTTCTATATTTAGTGCTCCTTTCAAGATCACTTGTAAGGCAGGCCTAGTGATAACAAATTCCCTCAACATTTGCTTATCTGAAAAGAATTTTATTTTTCCTTTACTCAGAAAGTTTAGTTTAGCTAAATATAAAATTCTTGATTTAAGATTTCTTTTTCTCTTTAAGAATGTTGAATATTGGCCTCCAATCTCTTCTGGTTTGTAAGATTTCAGCTGAGATGTCTGTTATTAGCCTGATGCAGTTCCTTTTGTAGGTGATCTGCATTTTTTCTCTAGATGGCTTTAACATTTTTTCTTTCATTTCAACCTTGAAAACTCTGAGTATGATGTGTCTTTGTGATGATCTCCTTGTGTAAAATCTTGCAGGAGTTCTATGCTTTTCGTGGATTTGACAGTTGACCTCTCCAGTAAGGTTGGAGAATTTTTATTGATGATATCCTAAAATATATTTTCTAAGTTGTTTGCTTTCTCTTCTCTTCCTCTCCTTCAGGGATGCCAATGATTTCTAGATTTGGCCTCTTTAATCTCATATTTCTCAGAGATTTTGTGTATTCCTTTTCTACTTTTTAAAAACTTTGTCTGACTTTCTTATTTCAGAGAAGCAGTCTTCAAATTCTAAGATTATTTGCTCACCTTGGTTTATTCTGCAGTTAATACTTGTGGTTAAATTGAGACATTATTGTATTATTCAACTCTGTCAGACCCATTAGTTTCTTTTTTGTGCTGGTTGTTTCATGCTGTATTGCTTTATTGTAATTCTTAGTTTCTTTAGATTGAGTTTTGCTATCTTTCTGACTCTCAGTAATCTTCATCCTATCCATATTCTATTATTTTTATTTTTTTGAAACAAAGTCTTGCTCTGTCACCCAGGCTGAAGTGCAGTAGCATGATCTTGGCTCACTGCAACCTCTGCCTTCTAGGCTTAAGCAGTTATCCAGCCTCAGCCTCCCAAGTAGCTGGGACTGCAGGCAGGAGCTGCCATCTTGTCAAATTTTTGTATAAACATAAATATATATATATATATATATATATATATATATATATATATATATATTTGTAAAGATAGGTTTTTGCCATGTTGTCCAGGCTGGTCTCAAACTGTTGAGCTCAAAGTAATTCGCCTGCCTCAGGCTCCCAAAGTGCTGGAATTACAGGTATGAGACATCACACCCAGCTCCCTATCCATATTCTGAAATATATTTCTGTCATTTTAGCCAGCTCAGCCTGGTGAAAATCTCTTATTGGAGAGCATTGCAGAACAGGTGTGGTTGTTTGGAGGTGTCTATCAAGAAAAGTAATGAAGCAAGTCTCAATCATTTTAGGAGGTTTATTTGCCAAAGTTAAGCATGTGCACCCAGGAGACAGGTCTATGCCTTTCTCCAAAGATGATTTTGAGGGCTCCAAATTTAAAGGAGAAAGGGTGGGATATTGAGAAGTACACAATTTTCATGTAAGAGAAAGGTAAAGAAAAACAGTCATTCATGCCTTTATCTTTCTCAGTGAATCTGTATTTTTTACATAAGGTGACAGACAAATAGGGTAGAGAAAAAAATGCAGGGAATCTGCATTTTACATAAGATAACATAGACAAAATGGGGCAGGGGAACAAACAGATATGCATTTGTGTCTGGTGGGTCAAAGGTGACTGCACCTGTAAAGATAAGCTATCGATTTATATTGCCATGGTGAAATTTTAACAGAAGCACCTGAAAAGATCTTGAAACTCACTAGGAATTTCACTGTGGGCAAAATATGAAGGAGGTAAGTAGCTTTTCATCTTGTAGCCATCTTACTTAGGAACCAAAAAGAGAAGTCAGGTTCATGTGAAGCAGTTTCCAGCTTGACTTTTTCCCTTGGCTAAATGAGTTTGCAGTCCCAGATTTCAATTTTTTTCACATTACCCTCTTTGAAAAAAAAGTTTTTGAGAAAGCATTTTAAAAGGAATGTGAGTTCCTGGTCTCACGTTGCTTTTTTCTCCTTATTTGGGCTGTTTCTCATTGCTAAGATAGTTAATTCCTAGAAGTTCAGTTCCCATGTTGCTAGGAAGACTTATTCCTAGGAGATCTTGTCCCACATTGCTAGGAAGGCTCATTCCTAGGAAGTCATGTTCCATGAAGATAAAAAATAGGAGGAGAAAGGAAGAAAAACTGAAAGAAAAAAAAGAAGAAAAATATGTATATAGGGATTTAGGCCAGCTTTATAGCAACAAAAGGAAAGCAAACATGGAAGCTGAATCACTTTGTATTACTGCCTCCTCAATAAGAGCAATTCTTTGGGCAATCATTACCCTAGACCTTTCCATTGTACTTTGACTTATTAGCAAGCACATACCATAACAACCTTGTAAGCAGAAACAGGAAAGAACACAAATTATTATTATTCCTATTATAACCAATACCTTCTGCCACCAAGCTCCCCAAGATTCAAACCAACCACTCAACCAATTGATAAGTGAGGGTTGGGGTCAGACATAAGATATAAGTTTTTATATCAGTCATAAGTCAGGTTATGTTCTTCAATTCATCTGGAATATACACACAACATTTTGTTTTTATGATGTTGCAGGTCCCCTCTTGTGCTACCATGAGTGTATTTAAAGCCATATAGTTTTGCAGCACAGCTTTTCTCATAACCATGACCTCATTGTTCAGCAGGAAGATACTCATATGGCTATTATTCATTCAGGGTCTTTTAGGTATAATTCATTAAGGCCTGTATATGCCATATAACATCTTCAATACCTATCCTTGGCACAAAGATTGGAGCTAAGTGAGTATACCATTGAAATACTGAATCTGTCCAATGAGATTGTAAATAGAAAAGGTTTGCTGGTTTTGACAGGGTCTGAATTACTCATCTTTGTACCCAGCATACCCTAGGGAACAACATCCTAACCACCACCCTGGAGGTAACCATGGCCATAAGTTGGTGCCACATAGCCAACATGTCCCCTTTGGAGCTAGCAGATAAATGCCTGGTCGTTGCACCCAATCGGTGGCATGCCAGTTGGTGTGTTGTAATATGACAATGTTGTCACAGCATTCTCCAGATAGCCACCCTGTATCTCTCATATCATCTTAGAAAAAGCCAAGATTTGGTAAATAATTTTTCTCAGTGTGCTCCCCGAAGATAAGGTGCCTAGTCATGATCTGCAACCTGGAGATTTTGTCTATTGGAAGAGACATCTATAAAGGATTCCCTTCAACACTGATAGAAGGGCCCATGCCAGCTACTAATGACTAATCATATTGCTACAAAATTAGAGGGTATAGACTCATGGATTCACATATCTCATCTTAAAATGGGACAGCCTCCTGAGTGGACTGTAAAGCCCACCAAAGACCCTCACCTCCAGTTCATTAAACATCAACCTTCAATCCAGGATTAGAAGCAGACAACAGCTGTTGTGGACAGCTTAAACCCAAGCCATAGGACCAGGCCTGTGTAAAAAGGAACACCTATGTTTACATATTGCAATATGTTTCCCTTGAGAGAATTTGCATTGCTAATTTTTGTTGTCATACGCATGGACTTTCTTGTTAAAATTTCACAACGGGACAGGTGATGTTTTACAAAAGGGTTGGATCAGAGTGTAAGCAGCACTAGGGCAAGTGCTGTAGGCCAGGGAAAGTGAAATACCTCTGTGAACTTAGTCAGTTGTATTTTAATTATTCCATTGGTCCTCTCAACCAAGCCTGAGGACTAGAGATTGTAGTCACAATGAAAATGTTTAAATATGAGCCAAATTTTACAAATATTTTGAATAAACTAACCAGTAATGTGAGTTCCCTGTCACTGTGAAGCTCACAGGGGACTCCCCACAATAGAATAATTGTTTCTAGTAGGATGTTTCCAACTGTCATGGCTGTTGCTTGCCTGCAGGGAAAAGCTTCAACCCAATGGGAAAACATGCAGACCTTTATTAAAACATATTGTAACATTGAGATTATAGCAGCTGGAAAAAATCAAGCTGCCATGTCTCAAAAGGTCCAGCGAGAAGGAGAAAATGACCCTGGACCCCATGGAAGGGCTTTCCTGGTTTATATTGGGGACAAATAACCATTGAATGTAAACTTTTGTGCCGCTGTGAAGGATGATTTCCAGTAATATTGTTTACACCAGGGTGTCATTCCATCTGGATTGCAATGGGTTAGATCATGAACATATTCCACAAGTGGCACCTAACATCCCACTGGACTAATGGGTTTATTATTCGGTCTACACCATATTTCAATTTTGGAGACAATTATCTCCCTGCCTATTTCCAAGTAGATTTCTTTTTTGTAGGAGCTATGCTCTGGGTTTCTTTCAACATGTTTTTAAGTGTTTCAGGTTTTATGGTCATTTCCCAGATTGAAGCTCATGACTCGAATGCTGCTCTTTTAGCTGTAGCATCAGCCAGTTTGTTATCCTGACTCATTTTGAGTGATTTGGGATTTCTATAATTGCCAAATGTTTTGGTTTTAGAAGAGCTTCTGAAAGCTCTGATGCTTGTCCATTTTTTATGGGCTGCCCTGAGGAAGTTAAATATCCTGTCTCCTTCCATAGCATCCCAAATTCATGAGCACCCCAAAAGCATGGCAGCTGTTAGTATATATATTTGCAACTTTGTCTTTTTTCAATTGACAAACTTGGGTCATGGCAATCAATTCAGCCACTTGAGCTGATCTGGCTTGGGGAAGAGAACTGGCTTCAATTACCTTTAGTAAAGACACCACAGCATAGCCTGCTCTAAAATTTCCATCTTCTCCTCTTAAATAAGACCAATCTGTCTTAATAAGACCAATCATCATTATCCAGTGGCATCTCTTGTAGGACTGTCCTGGGGGTGAGAAGTCAGTCAGTCATCAGGACACAGACATGAACGGATTTGTCGAAAGGGCCCAGCAAGAGAGTGGCTGGATTAAGATTATTACAGTAGGAAATAGTAATATTGGGAGATGATAAAAACAAAATTTTAAAAGAGGCCAGCCCGTTGACAGACAGATGTTGACTATGATGAGAGTTTAGAAGGGTCTCAAGAGTATGTGGCACAAAATGGTAAGGGGGAACCCATAATTATTTCAACAGACTTGTACTAAAGGGCTGTGGCTGCTATTTTTCTTACACAAGGAAGCAGTCCTTGAGCTTCAGCCCTGAAGTCCAGCTGTTGGCTATAATAGCCTATAGGTCTCTGATGATCACCATGTTTCTGGGTCAGTGCCTCTGATGCAGTATCTCCAATTTTGTGTACAAAAATGGAGAAAGGCAATTTGTAGTTTGTGTGACCTAAGGATGGGCCATTAGTTAGAATTTCCTTTATTTGTTGTACAGCTGATTGTCCTTCTGGAATCCACACGATGGGATCAGATTGCACATTTTTAAGGTATGCATACAGAGGTTGAACCATAAGGGAGAAATTTCATATCCAGTTTCTACAGTAGCCTGCCAGGCCCAAAAAATACTCTAACTTGTTTCTTAGTGACAATCATTGAAAAAGCTAAAATTTATCTCACTCTGTCAGGGTTAATACTCAGTCCCTTGACCAAGATAATATGCCCCAAATACTTAACTTGCAGTAACTATAGCTGAAGTTCGTCTTTAGACACTTTGTGGCCCTTGGTGGCCATTTGAGTGAATATAGATTATCTTCCTGAGAGTAAGAGAGTGTGTTTGAATAAAGGAGAAAATCATCTACATACTGGATGAGTATTGAGCTCTGGGGAAAATTTAAATCCTTTAAATTAGCTTTTAATACTTGGGAGAAGTAACTGGAACTTACTGTATACGTTTGGGGCATTATAGTCCACATATTTTACTATTCTTTCCAAGTAAATGGAAACAAATATTGGCTGTCTGGATCTACAGGAATACTAAAGGAGGCACTGCAGAGATCCACAACTGAGAAATACTGGCTGATAGTGAGTATAGCTGACAGAAGTGTATATGGTTTGTGGACTACTGGGTGTCTGGGTACTATGATATTGTTCTTTGCCCTCAAGTCCTGCATAAATATCCAACCTCTCCCACTTGGGAAGGGAATATAGAGCTGTTGCAGGTATGTGTGCAGAGAATAATGAGTCCCTTTTTCAGATAATCTTATATGATAGTAAGAGACAGGATTAGCTGGATTTCCTAGGCTGACTACAAATCCCTAAACCTAGCTGGGAAGGTTACTGCATCCACCTTTAAACACAGGGCTTGCAACTTAGCTCACACCCGACCAATCAGAGAGCTCACTAAAATGCTAATTAGGCAAAAACAGGAGGTAAAGAAATAGCCAATCATCTATTGCCTGAGAGCACAGCAGGAGGGACAAGGATCAGGGTATAAACCCAGGCATTCGAGCCGGCAATGGCAACCCCCTTTGGGTCCCCTCCCCTTATATGGGAGCTCTGTTTTCACTCTATTTCACTCTATTAAATCTTGCAACTACACTCTTCTGGTCCGTGTTTTGTTACCGCTGGAGCTGAGCTTTCCCTCACTGCCCACCACTGCTGTTTGCCATCATTGCAGGCCCGCCGCTGACTTCCATCCCTCCAGATCGGGCAGGGTGTCTGCTCCTGACTCAGAAAGGCACCCATTGTCACTCCCAATCAGGCTAAAGGCTTGCCATTGTTCCTGCACGGCTAAGTGCCTGGATTCATCCTAATCGAGCTGAACACTAGTCACTGGGTTCCATGGTTTTCTTCCGTGACCCACAGCTTCTAATAGGGCTATAACACTCACCGCATGGTCTAATATTCCATTCTTTGGAATCTGTGAGGCCAAGAACCCCAGGTCAGAGAACACGAGGCTTGCCACCATCTTGGAAGTGGCCCACTACCATTTTGGAAGCAGTCTGCCACCATCTTGGGAGCTCTGGGAGCAAGGACCCCTGGTAACAAGAGTGGCAATTCCATTTATGGCTGCCTGTTGTAGAGGATATTGTTTAAGGTTGGGTAGGGGTTTCCTTGGGTCTATCTCCATCTTAATTGGAGTAGCTGAGAATATTTTCCCTGTATCTGTATTGGCTGAGACCATAAGTGGGAGTGGACATCCTTGAGCAAGCACTCTGCCTCTGGGGTTTACAGGAAGATTGAGGAAGCTAAAAAGAGTTTTACTCTTTTCTGCTCTTTATTCCAATGTTCTCTCTTCTCCTCTAATATTTCCTTCTCTGTTTCCATTTCATTTTCCTTGTCAGAAGATGACATTTTAACATTACTAGTACTAAATCATGGTACATTGTCAGGATGTTTTCTTAATTTGGTATTTTTGGTCTTCTGGCTCTAATTCTAAAAAAGTGTTTACCTTTTGATGAAAAAAAGAGGTATGGGCATTATGGATGCTGAGGAGATCATGGCCCAAAAGACTGACGGGGCCCCAGAACATATTAGAAACATGCGTGACTGACTGAGCCTGTCATATTTAGAGCCTACAGTGGAGGAACTTAACCTGGCAAACAGTAAGGTACAGGTTTGGACTTAAAACATAAGATGGTTTTATTAGACACACCCACCATATTAATTCTTTCATTACATCAAGGATTGGGGTTTATAAATAAGCCAATATTTATCAGAGATATTGTTGCACCTGTGTCAATTAACGCAGTTTTAAGCTTACGAATTGTTATTATATTAATCTTTCCCAATTTGTTTGTCAGGATACAATATTTGGAGAGTTGAAACCCTGTACTTCCTCGAAGAATTCCTACTCTTCCTGAGTTGCATTCTCCTACCTTTTTTTGTTTGTTTGTTTCAGTCTAAGGCAGTTCCTCTTAAGGTGTCCCAGTCTTTTACAGTACTAACAGACTGGGAGGGAAGAGTCCTCAAACCCAGGGAGCTTAAAATCTTTCTGTGGCTGAGAGGTTTGAGAAGTTACTTACTTTAGCTGTAAATGTATAACTTGGGCAATCTTCTGTTTTTCCTTTTTAATCATAGTGCAGGATAATTGGTAAGCTATGTAAACTTGTTCATTAGTTCTGGCCATGGCCCAATTTGTCATGTGACATTATACAAGATAAGCTAAATCACCCTCTAGTCCATGTAAGAAATTTGCATTTAATTATGTATCATTTCTATTTTTTTTCAAAGCAATTCTCTGACATCCCACAATATTGTCTTAAAGTTTTATCAAAACATGTGAAGTAATCTAAAACTGATTCACTTTGGTTTTGGCGGCATCGTTGGACTTGATTCCACAACGATTTGAAACACTGAAGGAATGATATTTAACAGAGCAGTTGCTCATTTTCATGCCTCTTTGTGCTTATCTTGTGGATTTTGGAGGGTTGATTGTTGTGATTTTATTGGTTCTTCAGGGGTCAAATCCGCAATAGGGTCTGACCACTGTGCTTTCCCCAGCCATTCCGTGGCTTTTGCTTCTGAGACCAACATGTGGACTAGCTCATAAAGATCTAAATGACATTGGTCATAGGTTCTGATGATGAGCTCACTTTTTCAGGCAAACCCAATTGGATCTTTATGGGGATCAGGACTGTTTTTTTAACTATGCCTTGCAACTCAGCCTTTGACCAGGTTTGGTAGACAATCATTGGGGTTCCCCTACCTATTACTAGTTGTTCCTGAAATGGGGTGATCATGAGAGCTGTCCCTGCAGGGTCACCCTTTTCCACACCTTTCAGATAAGAGGCTGCCACTGAGGCTGTCAGAAAATCATCGGGGGTAGGTCTTTGAAGTAAGACTACCTATTGCCTTCTGTTGAGTAAGTGGTAGACATGCAGGAGAAGGAGGGGCAGATCTTGTCTGGGAAGTTCAGAGAGGTCAGGATAGAGTGGGGTTGTAGGTGGAGGTGGGGGAGGTGCAAAGGGGGAAGTAAGGAATTTCCAGGATTTAAGATAGATAAAAGAAAGTTCTTGATTAGCATTTCTGAGTTCTTTGTTGGCATCCTGTAGGGAGATGAGGCAGTCTTCCCTGCTTTTGCTACTCTCCAGATACCACTGAAAGTAGCACTCCCATTTTGGTTGTTTAGTTTTTGTGCCTGCATTTTCCACCCTCATTCACAAGTACACGAATTTGGGCAGCTCAAAAAATCCCCATTTAGGACATTATAACTTAGGATCTGCTTTAGTTACAGTGGTCCACCTGATAAAATATTTGCATGATGATTCACCATAAGTATTTTGCATATACCTGGACAGTTTCTAAAGGGGGAATTTTATGTTCCACAGCTGCTCGGGTTTTAGCTAACTTGCCTCATTTCCCATAATTTAGAGTTCCCTTTTGGATTTGACCAAATCAGGACGTGTGTCAGACCCAAAATGTGCTGCTTGCAGACCTAGTTTTTCATGGACATTACTCCCTGAACTGGTTCAGTCCACCCGTGTCATGGCTACCTGGCACTGTGCCAGGGGCTCAAGGTGTGGGAGGGATCAACTCCTTATATGCACCTGCTGGCTTAGATTAGAACCTAAGTATGTTCTTCTAAGGGGGAAAACCTATTTAGAGCTGCTTCACGTCTTAGGGAGAGTTCCTCCCTGACACCCTCATGTGATTCTCAGTTGCCTGAGAATGCCCTGAAAGGCTGAGGGGAGCAAGGTGCTCTTATTTCTCTTATTTCTTTGGAGTGAAAGATTCCACACTCATGAGCTAAAGGATTCAGATTTGGTCAAATCCAATAGGGGAAAGTACCAAAACACACACACACACACACACACACACACACACACACACACACACACCCAACAAGGCAGAAACAAACAGCAAAACCGTTAAGCAAAACTAACGATGATCACACAAATTATATGATTTCTGAGTGCTCTAAGTGTAAGCAGAAATTAACACCAGTTGGTTAATGCTAATTTTCGTCATTTAAAAGAACCTGCAAGACAGAATCCCAAACCAGTTTCTTACCTAGTAATGGTGGCTCAAGCTTAAGATGGTTCTTCCCCAACGCAGATGCAGATGGACTCACCTTTCTTGACGGAAGCAAGTGGAAACTACCTGTGTTACTGGGGGTCCTGGCTCCCAGAGCTCCCAAGATGGTGGTGGGCCACTTCCAAAATGGCAACAGGCCTCTTCCAAGATGGTAGCAAACCTCGTGTTCTCTGACCTGGAGTTCTTGACCTCAAGGATTCTAAGGAATGGAATCTTGGGCCGTGTGGTGAGTGTTATAGCTCTATTAGAAGAGGTGGGTCACGGAAGAGAACCATGGAACCCACTGACTAGTGTTCAGCTTGATTAGGACAACCCCAGGCACTTAGTCATGCAGGAACAATGGCAAGTCTTTAGCCCGATCAGGAGCGGCAATGGGCGCCTCCTTGGATCAGGAGCACAGCAGACATCCTGCTGGATCCAGAGGGATGGACGTCAGCAGCGGTCAGCCAGGGCGGCACACAGCAGTGGTGGATGGTAGGTGAAAGCTCAGCTTGAACCGAAACAAACACACACCAGAAGAGTGCAGTTGCAAGATTTAATAGAGAGAAAACAGAGCTCCCCTACAAAGGGAGGGGTCCTAAAGAGGGCAGCCATTGTCAGCTTGAATGCCTGGATTTGCATCCCAATTATTGTCCCTCCCTCTGTGCTCTCAGGCAATAGATGCTTGGCTATTTCTTTACCTCCTGTTTTTGCCTAATTAGCATTTTAATGAGCTCTCTTTCCTACCTGATTGGTCGGGTGTGAGCTAAGTTGCAAGCACCGTGTTTAAAGGTGGATGTGGTCACCTTCCTAGCCAGGCTTAGGGATTCTCAGACAGCCTAGGAAATCCAGCTAGTCCTGTCTTTCACCTCAAGACAGAGGCTTTTTAACAGGAAATAAACCTCAGACTCCCCAACTGAAAAAAATGTTGAGACATCAGAGATCCCTGGAGGAAAGAGGTGCCAGACTTCAGCAAATCATCCTATCAGTTTGGGCTATAAGGTGTCCAAGCCAGTACCAAGCACTGAGAGGAGAGCCGCTGCAGGCCGGGTCACCATCACTCAGGATCTCATCGTGGTTACCAGATATCAATCGTGAAAAATGGCAAGTCTCAAGCATTTTAGGATGCTTATTTGCCAAAGTTAAGGATCTGCACCCATGAGACTGGTCTATGTCTTTAAAGATGATTTTGAGGGTTCCAAATTTAAAGGAGAAAGGGCAGAATATTGAGAAGTACACAATTTTCATGTAAGAGAATGGTAGGGAAAAATAGTAATTCATGCCTTTGTCTGGTTCAGTGAATGTGCTTTTTTATTTTTTTACATAAAGTGATATAGACAAATGGGGCAAGGAAAAATGCAGGGAATCTGCATTTTACATAAGATAACATAGACAAAATGGAGCAGGGGAACAATCAGATATGCATTTGTGTCTGGTGGGCCAAAGGTGACTGCACCTGTAAAAGATAACCTATCAATTTACATTGCCATAGTGAAATTTTAACAGAAGCACCTTAAAAGATCTTGAAGCTCAGTAGGAATTTCATTGAGGGGCAAAATAGAGGGGAGACATGTAGCTTTTCATCTTGTGGCCATCATCTTGTTTAGGAACCAAAAAAGGAAAGGCAGGTTTGTGTGACCCAGTTCCCGGCTTTTCTTTTCCCTTTGGCTAAATGAGTTTGTGGTCCGAATATTTAATTTCCTTTCACAAAGGACATACAATACTCTGATCATTGGATTTACTTGAGTTTTTGACTTCGTTCTTTCTCATCTCTGTATGTTGGTGCTCCTTTAAGTGCAGTGCAGATTTAGTACAGTCAATCAACTTCTTTTTTAGATGTTTTCACAGGGCCAAGGCTTTGCCCAGTATCTTTATTTGAAGCTGACTTCTTGCCTCTAGTTTTAAAGGTGGGTATGTCAGTGAGCTATTTTTGGTGTTGAAGCTTTGAGATGTGATCCAGTAGGTGGCACTTAGGCTTATTGGTCAGTTGGTAGACTCTTGCTTAGTTGTGTGGCTCCCTTACGCTTCCTCACAGTTGTGGCCATGTTCCCTCTGAATGTTCTGAAACTGTGGGTTTCTCTCACCCTTGAATGCTGGCTCTAGATCATAGCTTCACATTCCTTAACTGCCCACTGCAATTCTGGGATGATGTCAGTGTTTATGTTC
Organism: Macaca mulatta; assembly: GCF_049350105.2. Lineage (NCBI taxonomy): Eukaryota > Metazoa > Chordata > Mammalia > Primates > Cercopithecidae > Macaca > Macaca mulatta. The sequence continues at coordinate 86,242,883 of NC_133426.1, forward strand.
CTTCCTCAACTTGGAGGCAGCAGGAGAAGGGACCTTAGTAGTGATTGTGGCCAAGGGTATTTTGCTTGTCTCCTAGGGGCTCCAACTCAAAAAGATGCAGGATAAAAATTGCTCAATGAAATAATCCCAAGATGGAGAGTCTGTGCTCTGTGGCCAAGTTAGGGATTCCCTGTCTGGTAACGAGCAGTGTGGGGTGCATGGAATTTGTGAGAGATGGCCTGGTCTCCTCTACACAGGTCAACTGAAGCTTGTTGGAGGTGTAGATATGGCACTTAGGGTCTTTGCTTTTTTGTTAATCCAAGCATAGCAAGGGCAGTTCCACTGAAGAGGCAGTTGCAGGGCGGCTTTCAGCTACCCTAAGAGACTCTGTCCAGGGAGTTGCCAAGCTGCTATTGGCCCAATAGCTCTGCCAGGGAGTGGCTAGAGGTCCGGGCCTGGAAGACCTGCCTGGTGAGGAGATACTGGAATGAGCACCCATGTAAGTCTATCCCCTCTTTTTTAGGTCTGCTGTGGTATACTGAAGGCTCACTCCAGACCCTAGTCATCTCAGATTTTCCAGTACCTGGAGGTATCACCAGTGAAGGCTATAAAACAGCAAAGATGACATCTTAACCTTCCCTCTGGAAGCTTCATTCCAGGAAGGTGTGCACCTGTTACTGGCCCAAATGCACAGTAGGAAGTGGCTAGAGACCCTGGTTGGGAGGTCCTGCCCAGTAAGGAGTAATGGAATTAGGGACCTGCTTTAAAAACAGTCTGGTCATGTTTTCTTAGAGCAGTTGTGCCATGCAGGGTATCGGCTTCAGGTCTCCATAACCTTAAACACTCCAAAGCCCCAAAACTGGAATGTCTAAGCCATCCAAACAGCAAAGAGAGTGGCCCCCTCCTCCCTCTGGGAGCTCCACCCAAGGGGGCTTTGAAACCTCTGTAAGCCAGAGAACACTGGCGGGAATAGCTGAAGACCCCAGTTGGGAGGCTCCACCCAGTGGTGAGAAATGGAATCAGGGAGGCACTTTAAAAAACAGCCCGGCCACATTTTTTTCAGGACAGCTGTGCTATGCTGGGGGATGGCCTCCATCCCTAGTCAGCTCAGACAGTCCATAGCTTAAAGGCTTAAATGGCTATGTTGCCAAAACAGCAATGATAGAAGCTCACTCCTCCCTATGGGAGCTGCGTTCCAGGGAGATTTCAAATCTCTCTTCACTGTAGAAAACCGATGGAGGTGGCCGGAGGCTTCTGTTGGGAGTCCCCACTCAATGAGGAGGAAAGATATTGAGAACCCAGTTTAAAAAGCAGTCTGGCCACATTTTTGTAGAGCAGCTGTGCTGTGGTGGGGGATCCCTTCTACCCCTTGTCATCTTGGAATCTTCAAAGCTCATACGCTGAAGTTGTTAAGTCACCTAAACAGCAAAAATGGTGACCAGCCACTCCCTCTGGGAACTCTTTCTCGGGGAGGTGCAATGTTGCTAATGGTGGCTGACTGGAATTCCAATCCAGTGTGTCTTATCCTGCAAGATACCATAGAAGTGTGGCCTGCAGACTATCTCTGGGAAGCCTTCTGGATTCAGAGTGTTTACCAGGGGTCTATATAAGGATATAACCTCTCACTTTGCCGGAGATGCATCTACTTTTGCCAGAAAGCCTAGAAAGCCCAAGTATCCAAGGTTCCTGGTCTCTGTGTGTGCCCAAATGGTTTCTGCGCTGAGACTCTATGTATTTCTGTTTGTCAGACTGAAGGCCCCAGTGGAGTGGGTTCATGAGGGGCTCTCTTGACCCAAGAGTTGCAAAGATTCATGGGAGAAGTGTAGGACCTCGGGGTCACACATTCATTCACCACTTTTCTGGGCAGGGGGTGATCCCCTGGCTCTCTGTTGCTCCCAGATGGGCCATGACCTTTCCTTGCTTTTCTTCATATTCTGTGGGTCAAGTTGGTTTTCTTGATTATGCCTAGTGTGAGTACCTGGATGATTCAGTCGAAGGTGCTGTATTTACTCACCCCTTCTCATTCCTTTACTGCACACGTGGTAACCATGTTGGTTATGCCTGGCCCTCAGGTAGCCCTTTTCTATTGGCACAGCTGCTGGCATTCCCCTGTGCAAGGTTCCAGCATGCTTCTCTATGTTTGCAGCTCGATTCTTTTAGGCTGTTCTTTGTTAGAAAAGAGTTATTTTGAGGGCAGCTTTTTGTTAGAAGGAAAGCCTTGCTAATGACTCTGTTGCTATCATTATATGCCGAAATAATTTATGTCTAGCTCCTGTATCACTATCACAAGAGCTGGAAGCCACCTGCATGTGCCACATGCAGGCTTGCTGACTAGCCTTCGAAAGCACTGCAGCTATTGCTAACACCCGTGCAAACTGAGTGGGAGCCTTAGGATTGTTTTGTCATTGCTACCGCCATCATCTATGCCATACCCACTGTGCAGAGGCCTCAGGAACCATCAACAAGCCTCACCTACCTCTGACACTACCAGAACCCAAGCAAGTTGACTGGAGGCTTCAGAATGGGCTGGCCCAGACCCACTGACACCAGTGCCAATATACACCTCTCTGGTGCCCAGGAACAGGCATGCCTGTCCTGCTGCCTATTGGAAACCTAGGATAAGCCCACATAATGTCCCTATCCCCAGCAAAACATTAACACAGCCTCTACTAACAACAAACCCTTAAGCAACTGAGGAAGTCAGACACAACTGATGCTATTTACAGCCTCCCAAAGTCATGTAAGGATTACACTACTGCATACACCCAGAATCAAAGCTAAAGTGACTTATCCAGCCGATATCATAGATACATCTTCAGGAAAAAGTAGTCCACCTCTACAAAATCCAATTAAAAAAAAATTGAAGAAATTACAGTTAAAACAGATATGCAGATATTAATATAAGAAAATAAGAAACATAAAAAGGAAATGTGATGCCTACAAAGAAACACAATAGTTGCTTAGCAACATATTTTAATTTAAAAAGATTTATGAAATCTCAAATAAATAATTCAAAATAATATTAAAAAGCTTAGCAAAATACAAAATAATTTTGAAAAATAATACAAAAAATCAGAAAAAAATAGAGGCTATGAATTTAAAATTTACCAGAGACAGTTGTAATTAAAAGAAAGAAAATTCTGGAACTTACAAATTTATTATTGAATAAATTATAAAATAAATTTTAGCATTTCAATAGTACACTAGATCAAGCAGAAAAGATAATTTCAAAAATACAGTCCATTTGAAATAACCCAATCAGATAAAAAATACAGAAAAGAAAAGAATGAATGAAGCCTTTGTTCTCACAATGGGACACAACAAAGAAATCAAATTTAAATAATTTTAGTGTCCCAGAAGACAAAAAGTAAATGAAAGATTTATAGAACCTATTTAATAAAATTATTGCTGAAAAGTTTCAATGTCTAGCAAGAGACTTATACATGAGTATATAGAAAGTTCAGAGATTCCCAAATAGAACGTATTTCAAAAGGTCTTCTCCATGGCACATTATAATCAAACTGTCAAAAGTCCAAGAAATATTGATAACTCTAAAAACATCAAGAGATAAATATCTAGTCACTATAAAAGAAACCCCCTTCAATATAACAACAGATTTGTTCAGCACAAACCTTACAGTCCAGGGGAGAAGGGGGTGATATATTTAAAGTGTTTTTTAAAAATACTGCCAGACAAGGATATTATACCCAGCAAAGTTATCCTTCATAAATGGAAGAGAAATGAAGGTTTTTCCAGAAAAGCAAAAGCTGAAAGAATTTATTACCATTAGGCCAGCCATACAAGAAATGCTTAAGAGGGCCCATGTGGAAGTAAAAGAATGATATGTTCAATTATGAAAATACACAAAAGTATAAAATCCACTGGTAGATTTAACACACAAGTGACGAAGAGAAAGAACTAAAATGTTATAATTAAAGAAAACCACCAAATGTCAATGATAAACAATAAAAGAGATGAAGAAGATAAAAGAATATACAAAAATATCAGAAATTAATATTATGACAGGAATATGTCCTCACATATAAATAATAATGTAAATATAAACAGATTAAACTCTCCATTAAAAAATATGGACTGACTAAATAAATTTTTTAAAGCATAACCCACTTACATGTTGTCTACAAGAAACTCATCTCATGGATAAAGATACATAGAGACTTAAAGTTAAAAAAATGGAAAAAGACAGTCCATGCAAACAGAAACCAAAGATGAGCAGGGGTAGCTCTACTTATATTGAATAAAATAGATCTTAAGTTAAAAACACTAGAAAAGAGACAAAGAAGGTCATTTTATAATAAATGGGTCTATTCAGTGGGAAGATAATAACGGTTCTAAACTTATACAAAAGCAACACTACAGCATTCAGTTATATAAAGCAAACATTATTAAATCAAAAAGGGGAAACAGACTCCAACACAATAATAGCTGGGGACTTCAATATGTCCCTCTCAGCACAAGCTCAATTATTTAGACAGAAAATTAACAAAGAAATTTGCATTTAAACTGCACTTTAGCCCAAAAGAACGTAACAGAAATTCATAGGACATTTTACCTAACAGCTACAGAATACACATTCTTATCAGCACATGTAGCATTCTGCATGATAAATCATTTTAGGACATAAACAATTTTTAAACTTTTTTAAAAGTCAAAATCGTGTCAAATTTTTTTTCAGAACACAATGGAATAAAACTAGAAATAAATAACCAGGAACTTTGGAAACTATATAAATACAGTTAGCATCTCATTTAATGAAAATTATATAACATGCTAATGAATGATTATGGGTCAAGAAAGAAATTAAAAAGAAAATTTTTAAAACTATTGACACAAAAGAAAATGTAAACATAACATCCCCTAACCTATGGGATACCACAGAAAAAATGCTAAAATGAAGTTCATATCAATAAAAGCCTACTTAGGAAAAGTAGAAACATTTTAAATAAGCAATGTAATTATGCAGCTAAAATAACTAAAAAAGCAAATTAAAAAATACTTACATAAAAAAATAATAAAGATCAGAGAAAAACTAAACAAAATATAAACTAAAGTATACAAACCATCAACAAAATGAAAAAAAAATTGAAAATTAATTAAAACCAAAAAAAAACACTACCTATACTAAGAAAATAAAAAAACTCAAATAAATAAAATCAGAAATAGAAAACAATAAATTAAATATAACATCACAGAAACATAAAAGATCTTCAGATAATGTTATGAACAAACATACACTGACAACCTAAAAGAATCTAGAAGAAACAGGTAAATTTCTGGACACATACAGCCTACAAAGATAGAATTAAAAATAAAATAGAAAATCTGAACAGACCAGTAACAAGTAATGAGTTTGAACAAGTACCAAAAAGGCTCCCAACAACAAAAAAAGGCCACAGCCAGATGATTTCACTGCTGAAGACTAGCAAATTTACAAAGAACTAACACCAGTTCTCTTTAAATGATTTCAAAACATTGAAAAGAGAATTCTTCCTAACCCATTCATAAAGACAGCATAACCCTGATACCAAAACCAGAAAAGAATGTAACAAGAACAACAATAAAATCTATAGAAAAATGCTTATGATAAACAAATATGCAACAATCTTTAACAAAATACTACTAATAGGAATCTCAAACTATATCAAAATCATAATACACAGCTGAAAATTACTGTAATGTAAGAATTATGAAAATTTACAAGTCTCCAAATGATACTTAAACTCTTAGGTATTCTGCTTTTTAGATAGTATGTTATCTGTTTGGAGATAATTTTTCATTATTCTTATGCATAATTTTGTGCTCACACTTGAAGTTATACTAAATTCTATTTTGTTAATACAGTAGTCACATTGTAGATGGGAGTTGCTTTTAACTTGAAATCTGGAACTGATACAGTCTCAATAATTTTCACAAATATTACCTACAAAATATTTGACTTATTTATTGAGAAATTTTATTTTAATCTGCCCACTTATTTACTCCCTCAACAGATTTAGGTTGTTGTTATCTATACTCTATGATTATATCAATTATAGAATGTGTCATAATTATTGCAATATTTTATTTACATTCTTGTTTCTTTGACTAGACTGAAAACCTTTTTACATACATAGTTTCTTTAAAATTTTAACTGTTAATTATATATCTGTGTGCTCCAGTGTTGGATATATATATATATAAATTATTATAATCACTGGCTAAATTGACTCTTTTATTATTATATGATAGCCTTCATTGTCTCTTCTGATAGGTTTTGTTCTAAAAACTAATTTATCTTATATAAGTATAGATACTGTTTTTCTTATTTCCATTTTCATGGAATATCTTTTTCCATTTCTTTATTTTAATTCTGCATGTGTCTTTATAGGTAATGTGTGTTTCTTATAGGCAACATATCACTGGTTCTTTTCTTTTTTTATTCATTCAGCCAGTCTATGTCTTTTAATTGATGAGTTTAGTACATTTATATTCAATGTTATAATTGATAAGTAATAATTCACTCTTGCCATTTTGTGTTTTTGTTTTGGGTTGTTTTGTGGTCTTCCTTTCCTCCTTTTATTCTTAACTATCTTCCTGTTAGTGAAGGCAATTTTCTCTGGTTATATAATCTAGTTTATTTCTTTTTATGTTTTGTGTATCTATTATATGTGTTTGCTTTGAAGTTACCATGAGACATGTAAATACAATCTTATGCCCCATTGTTTTAACCTGATAACAACTAACAGTTTGTACAAACAAACAAAAAAGCAAAACAATACCAATAAAGACTCTATGAGTTAACTTCATTCACTTACTTTTTAACTTTTTGTTATTTCTATATATATTGAATTATAATTTGATGTTTTGAAAAATTGTTATCATTTTTTATTAGTGTACAATTTGTTCTTTTTTACTTGACTAGCTTACACACCACAGTTACAGTGATATGTGTGTGTATATATATGTGTATATATATATATAATGTGTGTATATATATATATTTGTTTTCTTGTGTGTGTACTTACTATTGACAATGAGTTTTGTACCTTCGGATGTTTTCTTATTGCTCACTGTATTCTTTTTTTTCCAACTGAAGTACTTCCTTTTGCATTTCTTCTAGATCAGTTCTGGTGTTGATAAAGTCCTTTAGCTTGTACTTGTCTGTTGAAGTTTTTATTTTTCCTTAATGTTTAAAGGATATTATCAAAGAAATACTGTTGTAGGGTCATTGTTTTCATTTTTTTTTTTTTAGCATCTTAAATATATCATGCCACATTCTCCTCTATTTTAAAGTTTACATGGTAGAGTCTGCTGTCAGTCACATTAGAGCTCTATTTTATTTTACTTGTGTCTTTATTCTTGCTCCTTTTCAGAACCTTTCTCTTTTTTTGGCCTTTGGAAGTTTGATTTTTAAATTCTTTATGTTAGTCTTCTTTAGGTAAAATCTGCTTGGTGTTCTAAAACCTTCTCATGTGTGGATAATGATACCTTTCCCTATGTTTGGGAAGTTTTCTGTTGCTATTTTTTCTTTTTTGAATAAAGTTTCTACTCCTATCTCTTTCTCTACCTTTTTGTAAAGGTTAATAACTCTTAGATTTGCACTTCTAAGGCTGTTTTCTTCATCTTCTAGGCATGCTTTATTCTTTATTATTATACTTTATTTTTTTTCTTCTGTATTCTCAAACAGCCTCCCTTCAAGCACATTAATGCTTTCTTCTACAGCTCCGGTCTGTAGCTCCCAGCAAGACCAATGCAGAATGCAGGTTACTTCTGCATTTCCAACTGAGGCATCCAGTTCATCTCATTGGCACTGGTTAGACCTTGGGTGCAGCGCACAGTGGGCGAGCAAAAGCAGGGTGGTGCGTTGCCTCACCCAGAAAGCACAAGGGCTCAGGGAACTCCCTCCCCTAGCCAAGAAAAGCCATGAGGGACGGTGCTTTCTGGTCCAGATACTACATTTTTCCCAAGTTTTCACAACCCACAGACCAGGAGATTCCCTCTGGTACCTATGCCACCAGGGCCCTGGGTTTCAAGCACAAAACTGGGTGACCATTTGGGAAGACACCAAGCTAGTTGTGGTAGTATTTTCTTCATACCCCAGTGGTGTCTGGAATGCCAGCAAAACAGAATGGTTCACTCCCCTGGAAAAGGAGATGAAGCCAGGGAGCCAAGTGCTCATGCTCAGCAGATGTCACCCCCACAGAGTACAACAAACTAAGATCCACTGGCTTGAAATTCTCACTGCCAATGCAACAGTCTGAAGTTGACCTGGGATGAGTGAGCTTGATGGGGGAGGGGTGTCCACCATTACTGAGGCTTGAGTAGGTGGTTTTTACATTACAGTGTAAACAAAGCCATCAGGAAGTTTGGACTGGGCATAGCCCTCCGCAGCGCCTCAAAGCCGCTATAGTCAGGCTGCCTCTCTAGATTCCTCCTCTCTGAGCAGGGCATCTCTGAAAGAAAGGCAGAAGCCCCAGTCAGGGGCTTATAGATAAAACTCCCATCTCCCTGGGACAGAGCACCTGCAGGAATGGGAAGCTGTGGGCACAACTTCAGCAAACTTAAACGTTCCTGCCTACCAGCTCTGAAAAGAGCAGTGGATCTCCCAGCAGAGTGCTCCAGCTTTGCTAAGGAATGGACCGGCTCCTCAAGTGGTCCATGACCCTTGTGCCTCCTGACAGCGAAACAACTCCCAGCAGAGGTAAACAGGCACATCATACAGGAGAGTGCCGGCTGATATTTGGTGGTGCCCATCTGGGACAAAGTTTCCCTAGGAAGTAGCAGGCAGAAATCTTTGATGTTCTACAGCCTCTGCTGGTGATACCCAGGAAACAGGGTCTGGAGTGGACCTCCAGTAAACACCAGCAGACCTGCAGAAGAGGGGCCTGATTGATAAAAGGAAAACTAACAAACAGACAGCAATTACATCGACATCAACAAAAAGGAAGAGCACACAAAAACCCCATCTGAAAGTCACCAACAGCAAAGACCAAGGGTAGATAAACCCACAAAGATGAAGAAAAAACAGTGCAAAATGACTGAAAATTCAAAAACCAAAACGCCTGTTCTCCAAAGTTTCAGAAATCCTCACCAGCAAGGAAACAAAACTGGATGGAGAATGAGTTTGAAGAATTTACAGAAGTAGGCTTCAGAAGGTGGGTAATAACAAATTCCTCCAAGCTAAAGGAGCACGTTCTAACCCAATGCAAGGAAGCTAAGAATCTTGATAAAAGGTTACATGAATTGCTAACTAGAATAACCACTTTAGAGAAGAAAATAAATGACCCAATGAAGCTGAAAAACACAGCACAAGAACTTTGTGAAGCATACACAAGTATCAATAGCCAAATTGATGAAGTAGAAGAAAGGATATGAGAGATAGTAGATCATCTTAAGGAAATAAAGCAGGAAGACAAGATTAGAGAGAAAAGAGTGACAAGGAAAAAACAAAGCCTCCAAAAAATATGGCACTATGTGAAAAGACCAAATCTATGTTTGATTGGTGTACCAGAAAGTGATGGGGATAATGGAACCAAGTTGGTAAACACATGTCAGGATATTATCCAGAAGAACTTCTCAAACCTAGCAAGACAGGCCAACATTCAGGTTTAGGAAATACAGAGAAAATCACAAAGATACTCCTCCAGAAGAGCAACCCCAAGACACATAATCATCAGATTTACCAAGGTTTAAATGAAGGAAAGCATATTAAGGGCAACCAGAGAGAAAAGTTGGGTTACCCACAAAGGGAAGCCCATCAGACTGGCAGTATATCACTCTCCAGAAACCCTACAAGCCAGAAGAGAGTGGGGGCCAATATTTGACATTCCTAAAGAAAAGAATTGCCAACTCAGAATTTCATATCCAGCCAAACTAAGTATCATAAGTGAGGGAGAAAAAATGTCTTTACAGACAAGCAAATGCCGATGAATTTTGTCACCACTAGGCCTGCCTTACAAGATCTCCTAAAGGAAACATTAAATATAGAAAGGAAAAGCTGGCACCAGCCACTGCAAAACCATACCAAAATGAAAAATCCATTGACACTATGAAGAAACTGCATCAACTAATGGGCAAAATCACCAGCTAGCCTCTTAATGACAGGATCAAATTCACACATAACAACATTAATATTAAATATAAAGAAGCTAAATGCCCCAATTAAAAGACATAGACTGGTAAATTAGATAAAGAGTCACGACCCATTGGTGGGCTGTATTCAGGAGACCCATCTCATGAGCAAAGACACACATAGGCTCAAAATAAAGGGATGGAGGAAGATTTACCAAGAAAATGAAAGCAAAAAAAAAGCAGGGGTTGCAATCCTAGTCTCTGATAAAACAGACCTTAAACCGACAAAAATCAAAAAAGACAAATAAGGGCATTACATAATGGTAGAAGATCAATGCAACAAGAAGAGCTAACTGTAGAATTTAACACCCCACTGTCAATATTAGACAGATCAAAGAGACAGAAAATTAACAAGGATATTCAGGACTTGGACTCAGTTCTGAATGAAGTGAACCTAATAGACATCTACAGAACTCTCCACCTCAAATCAGCAGCATATACATTCCTCTTAGCACCACATAGCACTTATTCTAAAATTGACCACATAATTGGAATTAAAACACTCCTCAGCAAATGCAAAAGAAAGGAAATCATAACAGTCTCTAAGACCACAGTACAATCAAATTAGAACTCAGGATTAAGAAACTCACTCAAAACCACACAACTAAATAGAAACTGAACTAAATAGAAACTGAACAACCTGCTCTTGATTGACTACTAGGTAAATAACAAAATTAAGGAAGAAATAAATATGTTCTTTGGAACCAATGAAAACAAAGACATAACATAACAGAATCTCTGTCACACAGCTAAAGTGAATAACAGCCAAATTCTACCAGTGGTACAAAGAGGAGCTGGTATCCTTCATCTGAAACTATTCCAAACAACAGAAAAAGAGGGAATCCTCCCTAACTCATTTTATGAAGCCAGCATCATCCTGATACCAAAACCTGGTAGAAACACCACAAAAAAGAAATGTTCAGGCCAATATTCCTAATAAACATCGATGCAAAAATCCTCAATAAAATGCTGGCAAATCGAATCCAGCAGCACATTAAGAAGCTTATCCACCATGATCAAGTTGGTTTCATCCCTGGGGTGCAAGACTGGTTCAACATATGCAAATCAATAAATGTAATCCATCACATAAAGAGAACCAATGATAAACACCACATGATTATCTCAATAGATGCAGAAAAGTCCTTTGATAAAATTCAACATGCTTTCATGCTAAAAACACTCAGTAAACTATGTATTGATGGAACGTATTTCAAAATAATAAGAGCTATTTATGACAACCCCACTGCCAATATCATACTGAATGGGCAAAAGCTGGAAGCAGTCCCTTTGCAAACTGGCACAAGACAAAGATGGCCTCTCTCAATACTCTTAATCAACATAGTATTGGAAGTTCTGGTCAGGGCAATCAGGCAAGAGAAAGAAATAAAGAGTACTCAAATAAGATGAGAGGAAGTCAAATTATCTCTCTTTTCCGATGACCTGATTGTATATTTAGAAAACCTCATCGTCTCAGCCAAAAACTCCTTAAGCTGATAAACAACTTTAGCAAAGTCTCAGAATACAAAATCAATGTGTAAAAATCACAAGCATTCCTATACACCAATAATAGACAAACAGAGAGTCAAATCATGTGTAAACTCCCAAATCACAATTCTACAAAGAGAATAAAATACCTGGGAATACAGCTTACAAGGGATGTGAAGGACATCTTCAAGCATAACTACAAACCACTGCTCAAGGAAATAAGAGAAGACACAAACAAATGGAAAAACATGCCATGCTCATGGATAGGAAGAATCAATATCATGAAAATGGTCATACTGCCCAAAGTAATTTATAGATTTAATGCTATTCCCATCAAGCTACCATTGACTTTCTTCACAGAATTAGAAAAAAGCTACTATAAATTTCATATGGAACCCAGAAAGGAGCCTGTATAGCCAAGACAATCCTCAACAAAAAGAACAAAACTAAAGACATCGTGGTACCTGACTTCAAACTATACAAGACTATAGGAACCAAAACAGCATGGTAGTGGTACCAAAACAGATACATAGAACAATGGAACAGAACAGAGGCCTCAGAAATAGCACACATCTACATCCTTCTGATCTTCGACAAACCTGACAAAAACAAGCAATGAGGAAAGGATTCCCTATTTAATAAATGGTGCTGGGAAAACTGGCTAGTCATATGCAGACAACTGAAACTGAACCCCTTCCTTACACCTTATACAAAAATTAACTCAAGATATATGAAAGATCTAAATGTGAGACATAAAACCATAAAAATCCTAGAAGAAAACCTAGACAATACCATTCAGGACATAGGCATGGGCAAAGACTTCATGACTGAAACACCAAAAGTAATGGCAACAAAAGCCAAAATTGACAAATGAGATATAATTAAACTAAAGAGCTTCTGCACACCAAAAGAAAATTCCATCAGAGTGAACAGGCAACCCACAGAATGGGAGAAAATTTTTGCAATCTATCCGTCTGACAAAGGGCTAATATCCAGAATCTATGAGGAACTTAAACAAATTTACAAAAAACCCCAAACAATCCAATCAAAAATTAGACGAAGAATATGAACAGACACTTCTCAAAAGAAGGCATTCATATGAACATATGAAAAAAAACTCATCATCACTGGTCGTTAGAGAAATGCAAATCAAAACATAATGAGATACCATCTCATACCAGTTAAAATGGCAATCATTAAAAAGTCAGGAAACAACAGGTGCTGGAGAGGATGTGGAGAAATAGGAACACTTTTACACTGTTGGTCAGAGTGTAAATTAGTTCAACTATTGTTGAAGACAATGTGGCAATTCCTTAAGAATCTAGAACTAGCAATGCCATTTGACCCAGCAATCCGATTCTTGGTTACATAACCACAGGATTATAAATCATTCTGCTATAAAGACACATGCACACGTATGTTTATTGCAACACTATTCACAATAGCAAAGACTTGGAACCAACCCAAATGCCCATCAATGATAGACTGGATAAAGAAAACGTGGTACATGTATACCATGTAATACTATGCAGCCACAAGAAAGAATGAGTTCATGTCCTTTGTAGGGATGTGGATGAAGCAGGAAACCATCATTCTCAGCAAACTAACACAGGAACAGAAAACCAAACACTGCATGTTCTCACTCATAAGTGGGAGTTGAACAATGAGAATATATGGGCACAGGGAGGGGAACATCACACACCAGGGCCTGTCAGGGAGTAGGTGGAAAGGGGAGGGATAGCATTAGAAAATACCTGTTGTAGATGACGGGTTGATCGGTGCAGCAAACTACAATGACACATGTATACCAATGTAACAAACCTTCACGTTCTGCACCTGTATCCCAGAACCTAAAGCATAATAAAAAATAAAAGTAAAAAAAACAAATATTCTGATGTCCATTCCATTTTTAACTCCAGAATTTCTACTTGATCTTTTTTAATTGTTTCAATCTCTTTGTTAAATTTATCTGAAAAAAAATGTAAATTCATTTTCTGTGTTATTTTAACTTTTTTTAGTTTGCTCAGAACAACTATTTTGACTTCTGTGTCTGAGAGGCCACATAACTCTGTTTTTCCAGGATTTGTCCCTGGTATCTTAGTTTGTTTGGTGAGGTTATATTTTTTTGGATGATGTTGATATTTGTAGGTATTCATTAGTGTCTGGGAATGGAAGAGTTAGATGTTGATTGTAGCCTTCATGTCTGCGCTTATGTGTACCCGTACTTCTTGAGAAGGCTTTCCAGGTGTTTTAAAGGACTTGGATGTTGTAACCTAAGCCACATCTGTGCCTCAAGCTGATTAATGCTCTAGTTTTTGCAGACTCATATAGGTATCACCTTGATGGCATTGGACAAAATTCGGTAGAATTATCTGGATCACTGGGCAGAGACTCTTGTTCTCTTTCTTTACTTTCTCTTGGAAAAAACAGAGTCTCTCTCTCTCTCTCTATGCTGAGTCAACTGGAGCTGAGAGTGGGGTTACACAAGTGCCCTGGTGGCCAAGACTGAGACTGCACTGGATCGGACCTGAAGGCAACACAAGGTCTCATCCAAGGTTAGCTGTAACTACTACCTGGATACCACCTATGTTAACTCAAGGCCCTATGACTGTAAAATCAGCAGGTGGAAAATCCAGATAGGCTTGTGTTTCTTTCCTCAAGGTAGCAAGTTCCTCCCAGGCCCTGGGCGCATCCAGAGATGATATCTGGGGTCCTGAGACTGGAGTGAAAACCTTAGAAATCTATCTAATAACATTTAAGTCTCTAATCCATCTTGAATTAATTTTCGTATAAGGAGTAAGGAAAGGATCCAGTTTCAGCTTTCTACTTATGGCTAGCCAATTTTCCCAGCACCGTTTATTAAATAGGGAATCTATGAAAATTAATTCAAGATGGATTAGAGACTTAAATGTTAGACCTAATACCATAAAAATCCTAGAGGAAAACCTAGGTAGTACCATTCAGGACATAGGCATGGGCAAAGACTTCATGTCTAAAACACCAAAAGCAACGGCAGCAAAAGCCAAAATTGACAAATGGGATCTCATTAAACTAAAGAGCTTCTGCACAGCAAAAGAAACTACCATCAGAGTGAATAGGCAACCTACAGAATGGGAGAAAATTTTTGCAATCTACTCATCTGACAAAGGACTAATATCCAGAACCTACAAAGAACTCAAACAAATTTACAAGAAAAAAACAAACAACCCCATCAAAAAGTGGGCAAAGGATATGAACAGACATTTCTCAAAAGAAGACATTCATACAGCCAACAGACACATGAAAAAATGCCCATCATCACTGGCCATCAGAGAAATGCAAATCAAAACCACAATGAGATACCATCTCACACCAGTTAGAATGGCGATCATTAAAAAGTCAGGAAACAACAGGTACTGGAGAGGATGTGGAGAAATAGGAACACTTTTACACTGTTGGTGGGATTGTAAACTAGTACAATCATTATGGAAAACAGTATGGCGATTCCTCAAGGATCTAGAACTAGATGTACCATATGACCCAGCCATCCCATTACTGGGTATATACCCAAAGGATTATAAATTATGCTGCTATAAAGACACATGCACACGTATGTTTATTGCGGCACTATTCACAATAGCAAAGACTTGGAATCAACCCAAATGTCCATCAGTGACAGATTGGATTAAGAAAATGTGGCACATATACACCATGGAATACTATGCAGCCATCAAAAAGGATGAGTTTGTGTCCTTTGTAGGGACATGGATGCAGCTGGAAACCATCATTCTTAGCAAACTATCACAAGAACAGAAAACCAAACACTGCATGTTCTCACTCATAGGTGGGAACTGAACAATGAGATCACTTGGACTCAGGAAGGGGAACATCACACACCGGGGCCTATCATGGGGAGGGGGGAGGGGGGAGGGATTGCATTGGGAGTTATACCTGATGTAAATGACGAGTTGATGGGTGCTGACGAGTTGATGGGTGCAGCACACCAACATGGCACAAGTATACATATGTAACAAACCTGCACGTTATGCACATGTACCCTACAACTTAAAGTATAATAATAATAAATAAATTTTAAAAAAAAGAAATCTATCTAATATTCTGTTGTACTGTGACTCAGCTGACACTCAAACCATAGTATGCAGTCCTTCCTATTTTTTCCTCCTATTTTTACAGGCAGAGGAGCCTCGCCCCATGGCTGATGTCACCTATAGCCCATGGAGAGTACTGCTAAGCTATCACTGGCATTAATTTAATGTCCAAGTGTTCTTCAATCACCTTGTGGTGAATGTTGCCAGTCCTGGAACTCAACCTTCAGGATAGTGGACTCCCCTTTGTATCTGGGCTGGTCCAGAAATTCCATCCAAGGGCCAAATCTTAGAATCAGGACCCCCAAGGGCCTGCTTGGTGCTCTACCCCACTGTTGCTGAGCTTGTACTTAAAGTGCAAGACAACATCTGCTTTACATTTTTTTCTGCTTTACACAAGCTGATGGAGTCTTTCACTGTAGTCATCACAGCTAGGAATTTGGTGCATCTCACTTGAAGCTGGTCAATCTCTGAGTCTTACCCAAGTCCCATAGGGTGTACTACTGGGTATCTCTGCTGGTTATTCAAGACCTAATGTCTCTTTAGTCAGCAGGCGATGGGTCTTGCCATGACTGCATCCTTTCATTCTAGGCAGCAAATTTCCTTCTCGCCCAGGGAGTGTCTATAAATGTTGTCTGACAGGACCTGGAACAGGACCCACGACTCTACCCAGTATCTTATGCCATTGTGGCTGAGCTAATATCCAAGATGCAAGACTAAGTCTTCTTTGCTTTTTTTCTCTCCTCTCCTGAAGCAGAAGGAAGGTGTCTCTTTTGGATCTCTGAGCTGGTTAGCCTGGATTTAATAGAGGTCAAACAAGCACTCTCTTATCCACCCCAGCTGTTGTCTCAGTAGGTTACATGCTTTTTCCCCCAAACCCATTGGCTCTGAGACCAGCTCAACATTAGAACTCACCTAGGAGTTGCAGTGTTTGTGGCCTAGATTGTCCTTCAACTTTAAGACACCAAAGCACTTGAGCCTGTAGTGATGAGGCTTGCCAAAACTCATGTTCTGACTGCTGGAATAGGTAATTCCTCTCTGACTATTATCACTAATCATTAGAAAATTGCAATCAAAACTGCAATGAAATATTATCTTGCCTCAGGGCTGTTATTATTTAAAAAAGACAAAAATTGACAGATTCTAGCTAGAATGCAGAGAAAAAGGATCTCTTACAGACTGTTGCTGAGAATGTAAATTAGTACAGCCACTACAATAAATAGTATGAAGATTTTTCAAACAACTAGAAATGAAATGACCATACAATCCAGTAATCTCACTATTGGATATTTATACAAATAAAAAGTCAATTTATATAAAAGATACCCACAATATGTTTATTGCAGCAGTATTCCTAATAGTAAAGATACAGAATTAACCTAAGTTTTCACCAACAGATGAATAGATAAAGAGGATATGGTATATTTACTTGCTTACATAAAATTGAATCAGACAAAGGAATGAAATCATGTCATTTGCACCAACATGGATGAAACTGGAGGTCATTATGTTATGTGAAATGAACCAAGCACAGAAAGACGAACTTTACATGTTTTCACTCAGATACAGGAACTAAAAAAGTGCATCTCGTGAAAGTAGAGAGTAGAATGGTGGATACTTGAGACTGGGAAGTGTGGGGAGGAAATAAATAGAAGTTGGTTAAAGGGTACAGAAATACAGTTGGATAGAAGAAACGATTCAATGTTCAGTAGCAAAGTAGGCTGATTTTAGTTAACAACAATGTATTATATATTTCAAATATATAGCTAGAACAAAATAGCTAGAACACAGAACTCTAGACGTTCCCGACACATAGAGATAAATAAATACTCGAAGGGATGAATACCCTAAATGCCCCAGCTTGATTATTCACATTCTATACATTAAACAAAATATTTCATGTATTCCATAAATATGTACAAATATTATATATCATTGTTTTGTTTAATCTCTCTGGTATGGTCTGAAGTTTTGTGTCTCTCTGAAATTTATATGTTGAACCTCTAACCCCACAGGTGATGGTATTAGGAGATGGATCCTATGTGGAGGTGTTTGTGTTTTGACAACAGAGTCTTTATTAGTGGGATTAGGGTCATTATAAATGAAGCCCAAGGGAGCTAATTTCTGCCTTTTATCATGTGAGGGCACAGTGAAAACGTGATATGAAAAAGAAGGCTTTTACTAGTCACCAAGTCTGCCAGTGTCTTGGACTTCCCCACGTCCTAAACTGTGAGAAATATTCTTCTGTTTTATACAAGCTTGTCAATATATATTTTGTTATAGCAGCCTGAACAAACTAAGAAAATGTGATGGATAATACTGAGTGTCAACTTGATTGGATGGAAGCATACAAAGTATTGTTCCTAGGTGTGTCTGTGAGGGTGCTGCCAAAGGAGATTAAAAGTTAATTAAGTGAGCTGAGAAAGGTAGTCCCACCATTTATCTGGGTGGGTACTATCTAATCAGCTGCCAGTGAAGTTAGAATATAAAGCAGGCAGAAAAAGATGAAAAGGCTAGGCTGGCCTAGCCTTCCAGCCTACATCTTTCTCCCATGCTGGATGCTTCCTGCCCTCTAACATCGGACTCCAAGTTTTTCACTTTGGGGCTTGGACTGGCACTCCTTGCTCCTCAGCTTGCAGATGGTCTTTTTATAGGATGGCCTATTTTAGGACCTTGTGATTGTGTGAGTTAATACATTTCCCTTCTTATGTGTATGTCAATGAACTTCATATATATATAATAGTTGATAAACTCCCCTTCATATATTTTATATACAATAGTTGATAAACTCCCCTTCACATATTGTATATACAGAATATATTTATGTGTATATGTGTGTGTGTGTGTGTGTGTGTGTGTGTGTGTGTGTATTCTGCTAATTCTGTTTCTCTAGAGAACCTGGACTAATACAGATTTTGGCACCAGGAGTGGTTCTAGAGGAACAGAATATTAAATTTTTTTTTTCATTGGTTTTGAAGTTTCTGGAGTAGGCTGCTTAATATGATTAGACCCAAAAATGCTAAGGACTCCACTTCTAATAGTATCAAGAATACTGAGAGTCCTTGGCATGAATTGTTTAGAGACTTATGCAAAATAAATGCATTTGACACTCCTGATTCACTCCTTGGGAGAGGCAAATAGTTTAGTGACAATATGCATAATATCTTTGACCATATGTGGAGAACAAAGGAACAAAACGAAGCTGGTTGGTTGTTCCTGAGTTCAATGGACAAAGTGATGAAAGAAAATGATGAATGATGAACTCAGGGATTCTAACTCCCGGCTTCAGAAGGAGACATTGAACCTCAAATCTGCTAAGATTTCCCTGAGTGAGAGTCTTATCTCCTAAAGAGAAAAAGCTGAACTTGTGGAAAAACAGACACAAACTCTTTTCATGCAAGTGGCTGACATGCAATCAAAGGTGCATGCACAGCCTCGCCAGGGGTCTACTGTTAAAGTGAGGGCATTGATTGGAAAAGAATGGGACCCTGCACCTTAGAATGGGGATGTGTGGGAGGACTCTGATGAAGCTGGAGACACTAAGTTTGTAAACTCTGATTAACCTTTTTTTGCCAGAAGAAACAGGATCCCCATCCCCAGTCGTGGCAACATCCACTCCACAACCTATGCTACCATCAGCCTTTCCACCTTTGTTTGAGGAGATAAACCCTGTGCTGCCTGAGCAACAGTGATGACCTCCCCTGAGGCAGTTGCCAGGCAAGATTATGTTGATTCTTCTTAGGAGCCACCCCCTACACCCCTGTTTGCGTCTAGACTTATAACTATAGACTAAAGTCCCAGAGGGCCTCTAGAGGTGAGGTTGAGAGTGTGACCCATGAGGAGATGTGCTGTACTCAAAAAGAACTGCTTGAGTTTTCTAATTTATAAACAGAAACCTGGAGAACAGGCATGGGAATGGATATTAAGGGTGTGGGATAATGGTGGAAGGAACATAGAGTTGGATCACACTGAATTTGTTGATTTTGGCTCACTAAGTAGGGACTCTTTTTTAATGTTGCAACTCAGGGAGTTAAAAAACGGTTTTAATAGTTTATTTGCTTGGTTTGCTGAAATATGGATTAAAAGATGACCCACTGTGAGCTAGCTGAAAATGCCTGATCTCCCTTGGTTTAATGTAGAGGAAGGGATCCAAAGGCTTAAAAATATTGAGCGAATTAGTCACTGTAGACCTATTCCTTTCAGCTTGGAGGGTCTAGAACGTATGCTCTTGACCAGTGTCTTATTAAATAGATTTGTGAGGGCAGCACCTGTATCTTTGAAGAGCCCTTTAACTGCTCTTCTCTTTATGTCAGATCTAACTGTGGGAACCACATTCACTCAACTACAAAATTTAAATACAATGGGAATAATTGGATCCTCATGTGACAGGAGCCAAGTGGCAGCACTCAGCCATCAAAGGCAAGTGGGTATAGCTACTGTAATGGACAGCAGAAGCAAAGTGACAATCAGAATAGTCTGACTCATGTAGAGCTCTGGAATTGGCTAGTTAGTCATGGTTTTCCTAGAAGTGAAATTGATAGGAAGCCTACTGCATTTCTACTTAGTTTATATAAGCAAAAAAATTTAGGTAGAATGGACAGAATACTAATTTGAATTATTAAAAACAGAGACTCATGGTCCCTCAATCAATTTCCAGAACTGAGCCAGTTCACAGACACTGAATCCCTTGAATGAAGGGGAAGCTGTGTCCCCTTGAGGGAAGACCTCACTACACCACTGGCAATTTATGCTGTTAATCTTTCTCCCATCCTTCCACAAGAAGACTGCAGTCCTTTTATAAGGGTAGCTGTGCAATGGGGGGGAAATGATCAGACATTTTGGGGACTACAGTACCCTGGCTCTGAACTGCCATTGATTCCAGGGAACCCAAAACATCATGTGGTCCTCCAGTTAAAGTAGAAACTTATGGAGGTCAGGTAATTAATGAAATTTTAGCTTAGGTCCAACTTACATTGGGTTCAGTGTGTACTAGGACTCATCTTGTGAACATTTCCCCAGTGCCAGAATGCAAAATTGTCATAGACATACTTAGCAGCTGGTAGATTCCCCACATTGGCTCACTGACTGTTAGGCTGGGGGAAGTTATGGTGGGAAAGGCCAAATGGAAGCCATTAGAGCAGCTTCTACCTAGAAAATTAGTAATTCAAAATCAATATCACATCCCTGGAGCTATTACAGAAATTAGTGCCACCATCAAGGACTTGAAAGCAACAGGGGTGGTGATTCTCACCACATCCCCATTCAAATCTCCCATTTGGCCTTTGCAGAAGACAGATGGATCTTGGAGAATGACAGTGAATTATCAGAAGCTTAACCAAGTGGTGACTCCAATTGCAGCTGCTGTACCAGATGTGGTTTCATTGCTTGAGCAAAATTAACACATCTGGTATGTGGTACGCAGCCATTGCCCAGCAATATACCTTTACTGTCCTACCTCAGGGGCATATCAACTGTCTGGCTTTGTGTCATAATCTTATTCAGAGAGACCTTGATCACATTTTGCTTCCACAAGATATCACACTGGTTCATTACATTGATGACATTATGCTTATTGGATCCAGTGAGCAAGAAATAGCAAACACACTGGATTTCCTGGTGAGACATGTGTGCAAGAGGATGGCAAAAAGTAGGGACTTTTTACTTCAGTAAAATTTCTAAGGGCCCAGTGGTGTAAGGTGAAGGATAAGTTGGTTCATTTGGCCCCTTCTACAACCAAGAAAGAGGCACAATACCTAGTGGGTCTATTTGGATTTTGAAGACAACACATTCCTCATTTGGGTGTGTTATTCTGGCCCATTTATCCAGTGAACTGAAAGGTTGCTAGTTTTGAGTGGAGTCCAGAGAATCCACAGGAGAAGGCTCTGCAACAGGTTCAGGCTGCTGTGCAAGCTGCTCTGCCACTTGGGCCATATGACCCAGCAGATCCAATGGTGCTTGAGGTGTCAGTGGCAGATAGGGATGCTGTTTGGAGCCCTTGGCAGGCCCCCATAGGTGAATCACAGTGGAGGATTCTAGGATTTTGGAGAAAGGCCCTGCCATCATCTGCACCTAAATACTCTCCTTTTGAGAAACAGCTCTTGGCCTCTTACTGGGGTTTGGTGGAAACTGATCATTTTACTATGGGTCATCAAGCCACCATGCAACCTGAACTGCCTATAATGAACTGACTGCTTCCTGACCAACCTAGCCATCAAGTGGGTTGGGTGCAGCAGCATTCTATCATTAAATAAAAGTGGCACATATGTGACTGGGCTTGATCAGGTGCTGAAAGCACAAGTAACTTATGTGAGGTGACTCAAATTCTCATGCTCTCCACTCCTGCCATCCTCCCTTCTCCCCCCCAGCCTTCCAGAGTGGCCTCATGGGGAGTTCCCTATAATCAGTTGACAGAGGAAGAGTAGACTAGGGCCTGCTTCACAGATGGTTCTGCAGGATATGCAGGCACCACCCAAAAGTAGACAGTTGCAGTACTACAGCCACTTTCTAGGACATCCCTGAAGGAGAGTAGTAAAGGGAAATCTTCCCAGTAGGCAAAACTTTGAGCAGTGCACCTGGTAGAAGATATGGCCAGATGTACAATTATATACTGATTCATAGAATGTAGCCAACGGTTTGGCTGGATGATCAGGGACTTGGAAGAAGCATGATTGGAAAGTTGGTGACAAATAAATTTGGAGAAAAGATATGTGGATGGACCTCTGCGAGTGGTCAAAAACTGAAGATACTTGTACCCCATGTGAGTGCTCGCCAGTGGGTGACCTCAGTAGAGGAGGATTTTAATAATCAAGTGGATAGGATGACTCGTTCTGTGAACACAACTCAACCTCTTTCCCCAGCCCCTGATGTCATTGCCCAATGGGCCCATGAAAAAAGTGGCCATAGTGACAGGGATGGAGGTTATGCATGGGCTCAGCAAGATGGATTTCCATTCATTGGGGCTGACCTGGCTGCAGCTACTGCTCAGCGTCCAATTTGCCAGCAGCAGAGACCAACACTGAGCCCTCAATGTTGAACCATTCCTCGGGGTGATCAGCTAGCTACCTCGTGGCAGGTTGATTATATTGGACCTCTTTCATCATGAAAAGGGCAGAGGTTTGTCCTCACTGAAATAGACACTTACTCCAGATGTGAGTTTGCCTATCCTACATGCAATGCATCTTCCAAGATTACTATTCATGAACTCACAGGATCCCTTATCCACCATCATGGTATTCCACACAGCATTGCATCTGATTAAGGCACTCACTTTACAGCTAAAGAAGTGTGGCAGTGGACTCATCCTCATGTAATTCACTGGTTGCCATGTTCCCCATCATCCTGAAGCAGTTGGATTGATAAAACAGTGAAATGGCCTTTCGAAGTCACAATTGCAATGCCAACTAGGTGATAATACTTCGCATGACTGTTACAAAGTTCTCCAGAAGGCCATGTATGCTCTGAATCAGCATCCAGTGTATGGTACTGTTTCTCCCATAGCCAGGACTCATGGATTCAGGAATCATAGGGTGGAAGTGGAAGTGGTACCACTCACCATAACACCTACTGATCCACTAGCAAAATTCTTGCTTCCTGTTCCCATGATATTGCGTTCTGCTGGCCTAAAGGTCTTAGTTCCAGAGAAAAGAACGCTGACAACAGGAGACACAACAACAATTCCATTAAACAAGAAGTTAAGATTTCCACCATAACAGTTTGGGTTCCATTCACCTTTAAATCGACAGGCTAAGAAGGGAGTTACAGTATTGGTTGGGGTGACTCGGATTATCACGATGAAATCAGTCTGCTACTCCACAACAGATGTAAGGAAGAATATGCATGGAATACAGGAGATTCATTAGGGATCTCTTAGTATTACCATGTTCTGTGATTAAGATCAATGGGAAACTACAACAGCCCAATCCAGGCAGGACTACAAATGGCTCAGACCCTTCAGGAATGAAGGTTTGGGTCACTCCATCAATAAAAAAACCACAACCTGCTGAGGTGCTTGCTAAAGGCGAAGGGAGTACAGAATGGGTAGTAAAAGAAAGTAGTCACCAATACCAGCTATGATCATGTGACTAGTTGCAGAAATGAGGACTGTAATTTTCCTCCTTCTTTTGTTAAAAACATATTTGTGCATGTATACACTTGTATTAAGAATATATCTTCATTTTATGTCCTTTTTCTTTTATTATATTGCATAAGATTTATTGAATATTGTTAACTTTATGTAATAGCATTTGGGTTAGGGATTGGTGCATTTCCAGTTGTACGAAGCATAGTTGTATTGTGTTAGGCATCCTTTTGACATTATTATCTTTATTTGAAGATTATATATGATCTCAGGAGATGTGTATGGGTTCAAGTTGACAAGGGTTGGACTTGTGATGGTCAATATTGAGCGTCAACTTGATTGCATTGAAGGATGCAAAGTATTGATCCTGGCTGTGTCTGTGAGGATGTTGCCAAAGGAGATTAACATTTGTGCCAGTGGGCTGAGAAAGGCAAACCCACCCTTTATCTGGGTGGGCACCATCTAATCAGCTGCCAGCATGCCTAGAATATAAAGTAGGCAGAAAAAAAACGTGAAAAGGCTAGACTGGCCTAGCCTCCCAGCCTACATATTTCTCCCATGCTGGATGCTTCCTGCCCTTGAATATCAGACTCCATGTTCTTCACTTTTTGAACTCGAACTGGCTCTCCTTGCTCCTCAGCTTGCAGACAGCCTATTGTGGGACCTTGTGATCATGTGAGTTAATATTTAATAAACTTCTTTTCATATATATATTTCATATATATACTAGTCCTTTCATATATTTCATATATACGAAATATGTATATATATGTGTGTGTGTGTGTGTATGTGTGTGTGTGTGTGTATATATATGTATATATATTAGTCTGTCCCTCTAGAGAACCCTAATACAGACAATGTCCTAATATTTTGGAATTTTCCAGCTATCTTTCAGTTTTTGATTTCTACTTTACCTATATTTTGTCTGGAAGTAAGTATTGTATGACTTCTTTTATTTTAAATGTATTAAAGTGTATTTTATTCCCCAGAATGCAGTCTATCCTGGTAGATGTTCCACTAGAACTTTAAAAGACTGTGTGTTGTTGCTGTTGTTGTATGAACCAGTCTATAGATGTACATTATATCCTATTGGTTAATGTTGCTGTTGAGGTCAAATATATTCTTACTAATTTTCCGCCTGCTTTAGCTGTCCTTTACTGATAAAGATGTTTAAAAATCCCTACATATAATAGTGGATTCATCAATTTATCCGTACAAGTTCTATCAGTTTTTGCCTCACACATTATGATGTTCTGTTTTTAGGCACATTCACAATGAGAATTGTTATGTCTTTTTGGAGAAGTCACCTTTTATCCTGTATAATACCTCGCTTTATCACTGATAACATTCTTTTTTTTTTTTTTTTTTTTTTGGATGTTTGCCATTTATTTTTTTTTAATTTATTTATTATTATTATACTTCAAGTTGTAGGGTACATGTGCATAACGTGCAGGTTTGTTACATATGTATACTTGTGCCATGTTGCTGTGCTGCACCCATCAACTCGTCATTTACATCAGGTATAACTCCCAATGCAATCCCTCTCCCCTCCCCCCTCCCCATGATAGGCCCCGGTGTGTGATGTTCCCCTTCCTGAGTCCGAGTGATCTCATTGTTCAGTTCCCACCTATGAGTGAGAACATGCGGTGTTTGGTTTTCTGTTCCTGTGATAGTTTGCTAAGAATGATGGATTCCAGCTGCATCCAAGTCCCTACAAAGGACTCAAACTCATCCTTTTTTATGGCTGCATAGTATTCCATGGTGTATATGTGCCACATTTTCTTAATCCAATCTGTCACTGATGGACATTTGGGTTGATTCCAAGTCTTTGCTATTGTGAATAGTGCTGCAATAAACATACGGGTGCATGTGTCTTTATAGCAGCATAATTTATAATCCTTTGGGTATATACCCAGTAATGGGATGGCTGGGTCATATGGTACATCTAGTTCCAGATCCTTGAGGAATCGCCATACTGTTTTCCATAATGGTTGAACTAGTTTACAATCCCACCAACAGTGTAAAAGTGTTCCTATTTCTCCACATCCTCTCCAGCACCTGTTGGTTCCTGACTTTTTAATGATCGCCATTCTAACTGGTGTGAGATGGTATCTCATTGTGGTTTTGATTTGCATTTCTCTGATGGCCAGTGATGATGAGCATTTTTTCATGTGTCTGTTGGCTGTATGAATGTCTTCTTTTGAGAAATGTCTGTTCATATCCTTTGCCCACTTTTTGATGGGGTTGTTTGTTTTTTTCTTGTAAATTTGTTTGAGTTCTTTGTAGGTTCTGAATATTAGCCCTTTGTCAGATGAGTAGATTGCAAAAATGTTCTCCCATTCTGTAGGTTGCCTGTTCACTCTGATGGTAGTTTCTTTTGCTGTGCAGAAGCTCTTTAGTTTAATGAGATCCCATTTG
The DNA here is from genome assembly GCF_049350105.2 of Macaca mulatta. NCBI lineage: Eukaryota > Metazoa > Chordata > Mammalia > Primates > Cercopithecidae > Macaca > Macaca mulatta. Next base: position 86,269,058 of record NC_133426.1, read on the forward strand.
TCAATTTTGGCTTTTGCTGCCGTTGCTTTTGGTGTTTTAGACATGAAGTCTTTGCCCATGCCTATGTCCTGAATGGTACTACCTAGGTTTTCCTCTAGGATTTTTATGGTATTAGGTCTAAGATTTAAGTCTCTAATCCACCTTGAATTAATTTTCATATAAGGAGTAAGGAAAGGATCCAGTTTCAGCTTTCTACTTATGGCTAGCCAATTTTCCCAGCACCATTTATTAAATAGGGAATCCTTTCCCCATTTCTTGTTTCTCTCAGGTTTGTTAAAGATCAAATGGCTGTAGATGTGTGGTATTATTTCTGAGGACTCTGTTCTGTTCCATTGGTCTATATCTCTGTTTTGGTACCAGTACCATGCTGTTTTGGTTACTGTAGCCTTGTAGTATAGTTTGAAGTCAGGTAGCGTGATGCCTCCAGCTTTGTTCTTTTGACTTAGGATTGTCTTGGAGATGTGGGCTCTTTTTTGGTTCCATATGAACTTTAAAGCAGTTTTTTCCAATTCTGTGAAGAAACTCATTGGTAGCTTGATGGGGATGGCATTGAATCTATAAATTACCTTGGGCAGTATGGCCATTTTCACGATATTGATTCTTCCTATCCATGAGCATGGTATGTTCTTCCATTTCCTTTGTGTCCTCTTTTATTTCACTGAGCATTGGTTTGTAGTTCTCCTTGAAGAGGTCCTTTACATCCCTTGTAAGTTGGATTCCTAGGTATTTTATTCTCTTTGAAGCAATTGTGAATGGAAGTTCATTCCTGATTTGGCTCTCTGTTTGTCTGTTACTGGTGTATAAGAATGCTTGTGATTTTTGCACATTAATTTTGTTTCCTGAGACTTTGCTGAAGTTGCTTATCAGCTTAAGGAGATTTTGGGCTGAGACAATGGGATTTTCTAAATATACAATCATGTCATCTGCAAACAGGGACAATTTGACTTCTTCTTTTCCTAACCGAATACCCTTGATTTCTTTCTCTTGCCTGATTGCCCTAGCCAGAACTTCCAACACTATGTTGAATAGGAGTGGTGAGAGAGGGCATCCCTGTCTTGTGCCAGTTTTCAAAGGGAATGTTTCCAGTTTTTGCCCATTCAGTATGATATTGGCTGTGGGTTTGTCATAAATAGCTCTAATATTTTGAGGTACGTTCCATCAATACCGAATTTATTGAGCGTTTTTAGCATGAAGGGCTGTTGAATTTTGTCAAAAGCCTTTTCTGCATCAATTAAGATAATCATGTGGTTCTTGTCTTTGGTTCTGTTTATATGCTGGATTATGTTTATTGATTTGCGAATGTTGAACCAGCCTTGCATCCCAGGGATGAAGCCCACTTGATCATGGTGTATAAGCTTTTTGATGTGTTGCTGAATCCAGTTTGCCAGTATTTTATTGAGGATTTTTGCATCGATGTTCATCAGGGATATTGGTCTAAAATTCTCTTTTTTGTGTGTGTCTCTGCCAGGCTTTGGTATCAGGATGATGTTGGCCTCATCAAATGAGTTAGGGAGGATTCCCTCTTTTTCTATTGATTGAAATAGTTTCAGAAGGAATGGTACCAACTCCTCCTTGTGCCTCTGGTAGAGTTCAGCTGTGAATCCATCTGGTCCTGGACTTTTTTTGGTTGGTAGGCTATTAATTGTTGCCTCAATTTCAGAGCCTGCTATTGGTCTATTCAGGGATTCAACTTCTTCCTGGTTTAGTCTTGGAAGAGTGTAAGTGTCCAGGAAATTATCCATTTCTTCTAGATTTTCCAGTTTATTTGCGTAGAGGTGTTTATAGTATTCTCTGATGGTAGTTTGTATTTCTGTGGGGTCGGTGGTGATATCCCCTTTATCATTTTTAATTGCGTCGATTTGATTCTTCTCTCTTTTCTTCTTTATTAGTCTGGCTAGTGGTCTGTCAATTTTGTTGATCTTTTCAAAAAACCAATTCCTGGATTCATTGATTTTTTGGAGGGTTTTTTCTGTCTCTATCTCCTTCAGTTCTGCTCTGATCTTAGTTATTTCTTGCCTTCTGCTAGCTTTCGAATGTGTTTGCTCTTGCTTCTCTAGTTCTTTTAATTGCGATGTTAGAGTGTCAATTTTAGATCTTTCCTGCTTTCTCTTGTGGGCATTTAGTGCTATAAATTTCCCTCTACACACTGCTTTAAATGTGTCCCAGAGATTCTGGTATGTTGTATCTTTGTTCTCATTGGTTTCAAAGAACATCTTTATTTCTGCCTTCATTTCGTTATGTACCCAGTAGTCATTCAGGAGCAGGTTGTTCAGTTTCCATGTAGTTGAGCGGTTTTGATTGAGATTCTTAGTCCTGAGTTCTAGTTTGATTGCACTGTGGTCTGAGAGACAGTTTGTTATAATTTCTGTTCTTGTGCATTTGCTGAGGAGTGCTTTCCTTCCAATTACGTGGTCAATTTTGGAGTAAGTATGATGTGGTGCTGAGAAGAATGTATATTCTGTTGATTTGGGGTGGAGAGTTCTATAGATGTCTATTAGGTCTGCTTGCTGCAGAGATGAGTTCAATTCCTGGATATCCTTGTTAACTTTCTGTCTCGTTGATCTGTCTAATATTGACAGTGGAGTGTTGAAGTCTCCCATTATTATTGTATGGGAGTCTAAGTCTCTTTGTAAGTCTCTAAGGACTTGCTTTATGAATCTGGGTGCTCCTGTATTGGGTGCATATATATTTAGGATAGTTAGATCTTCCTGTTGAATTGATCCCTTTACCATTATGTAATGGCCTTCTTTGTCTCTTTTGATCTTTGATGGTTTAAAGTCTGTTTTATCAGAGACTAGGATTGCAACCCCTGCTTTTTTTTGTTCTCCATTTGCTTGGTAAATCTTCCTCCATCCCTTTATTTTGAGCCTATGTATGTCTCTGCCTGTGAGATGGGTCTCCTGAATACAGCAGACTGATGTGTCTTGACTCTTTATCCAGTTTGCCAGTCTGTGTCTTTTAATTGGAGCATTTAGTCCATTTACATTTAAGGTTAAGATTGTTATGTGTGAACTTGATCCTGCCATTATGATATTAACTGGTTATTTTGCTCGTTAGTTGATGCAGTTTCTTCCTAGCCTCAATGGTCTTTACATTTTGGCATGTTTTTGCAATGGCTGGTACCGGTTGTTCCTTTCCATGTTTAGTGCTTCCTTCAGGGTCTCTTGTAAGGCAGGCCTAGTGGTGACAAAATCTCTAAACATTTGCTTGTCTGTAAAGGATTTTATTTCTCCTTCACTTATGAAACTTAGTTTGGCTGGGTAGGAAATTCTGGGTTTAAAATTCTTTTCTTTAAGAACGTTGAATATTGGCCCCCACTCTCTTCTGGCTTGGAGAGTTTCTGCTGAGAGATCTGCTGTTAGTCTGATGGGCTTCCCTTTGTGGGTAACCTGACCTTTCTCTCTGGCTGCCCTTAAGATTTTTTCCTTCATTTCAACTTTGGTGAATCTGGCAATGATGTGTCTTGGAGTTGCTCTTCTCGAGGAGTATCTTTGTGGCGTTCTCTGTATTTCCTGGATTTGAATGTTAGTCTGCCCTACTAGGTTGGGGAAGTTCTCCTGGATGATATCCTGAAGAGTGTTTTCCAACTTGGTTTCATTTTCCCCCTCACTTTCCGGCACCCCAATCAGACGTAGATTTGGTCTTTTTACATAATCCCATACTTCTTGCAGGCTTTGTTCATTTCTTTTTCTTCTTTTTTCTTTTGGTTTCTCTTCTCGCTTCATTTCATTCATTTGATCCTCAGTCGCTGATACTCTTTCTTCCAGTTGATCGAGTCGGTTACTGAAGCTTGTGCATTTGTCACGTATTTCTCGTGTCATGGTTTTCATCTCTTTCATTTTGTTTAGGACCTTCTCTGCATTAATTACTCTAGCCATCAATTCTTCCACTTTTTTTTCAAGATTTTTAGTTTCTTTGCGCTGGGTACGTAATTCCTCCTTTAGCTCTGAGAAATTTGATGGACTGAAGCCTTCTTCTCTCATCTCGTCAAAGTCATTCTCTGTCCAGCTTTGATCCATTGCTGGCGATGAGCTGCGCTCCTTTGCTGGGGGAGATGCGCTCTTATTTTTTGAATTTCCAGCTTTTCTGCCCTGCTTTTTCCCCATCTTTGTGGTTTTATCTGCCTCTGGTCTTTGATGATGGTGATGTACTGATGGGGTTTTGGTGTAGGTGTCCTTCCTGTTTGATAGTTTTCCTTCTAACAGTCAGGACCCTCAGCTGTAGGTCTGTTGGAGATTGCTTGAGGTCCACTCCAGACCCTGTTTGCCTGGGTATCAGCAGCAGAGGCTGCAGAAGATAGAATATTGCTGAACAGCGAGTGTACCTGTCTGATTCTTGCTTTGGAAGCTTCCTCTCAGGGGTGTACTCCTCCCTGTGAGGTGTGGGGTGTCAGACTGCCCCTAGTGGGGGATGTCTCCCAGTTAGGCTACTCAGGGGTCAATGACTCACTTGAGCAGGGAGTCTGTCCCTTCTCACATCTCAACCTCCGTGTTGGGAGATCCACTGCTCTCTTCAAAGCTGTCAGACAGAGTCGTTTGCGTCTGCAGAGGTTTCGGCTGTTTTTGTTATTGCCCTGTCCCCAGAGGTGGAGTCTACAGAGACAGGCAGGTTTCCTTGAGCTGCTGTGAGCTCCACCCACTTCGAGCTTCCCAGCAGCTTTGTTTACCTACTTAAGCCTCAGCAATGGCGGGCGCCCCTCCCCCAGTCTCGCTGCTGCCTTGCCGGTAGATCACAGACTGCTGTGCTAGCAATGAGGGAGGCTCCGTGGGTGTGGGACCCTCCCGGCCAGGTGTGGGATATGATCTCCTGGTGTGCCTGTTTGCTTAAAGCGCAGTATTGGGGTGGGAGTTACCCGATTTTCCAGGTGTTGTGTGTCTCAGTTCCCCTGGCTAGGAAAAGGGATTCCCTTCCCCCTTGTGCTTCCCAGGTGAGGCAATGCCTCGCCCTGCTTCAGCTCTCGCTGGTCGGGCTGCAGCAGTTGACCAGCACCGATCGTCCGGCACTCCCCAGTGAGATGAACCCAGTACCTCAGTTGAAAATGCAGAAATCACCGGTCTTCTGTGTCGCTCGCGCTGGGAGTTGGAGACTGGAGCTGCTCCTATTCGGCCATCTTGCTCCGCCCCCCACTGATAACATTCTTTGCTCTGAAGCCTGTTCTCTCTGAAATTAATATAGCCATTTTCATTTTGTTTTAATAAGCATTAGAATGGTATGTATTTTTGCCATTTACTTTTAATCAATATGTGTATTTATATTTTAATTAGACTTTTTGTAGACAATATATAGTTGGGTCTTCTTGTTTTTTGAACCCCTCTGGTAATCTTTGTTTTTTAATTGATACATTTAGGCCACTGATATTCAAAATGATTATTGATATACTTGGATTAATGTCTAACATATCTACTATTATTTTCTATTTGTTATTCCTGCTTTTTGTTACTATTATTGTCTTTCCCTTTTTTTGTCTTTAGCGGTTTTAAATATTTTGTATACTTTCATTTTCTTTGTGTCTTTGCATGCCTGTTAAAATGATTTTGTTTAACTTTTTATATTGGTTCTTCTAGGGTTTGAAAGATAAACTTACCACTAATTTAAATTCACTTGTATTTTTATTTTGTGTTATTTGAGATGGAGTTTCTCTCTTGTCCTCCAGGCTGCAGTGCACTGGCGCAATCTCAGCTCACTGCAACCTCCACCTCCCGGGTTCAAAAGACTCTCCTTCTTCAGCCTCCTGAGTAGCTAGGATTTACAGGCTCCCGCCACCATGCCCAGCTAATTTTTGTACTTTTGGTAGAAACGAGGTTCCGCCATGTTGGCCAGGCTTGTCTTGAACTCCTGATCTTGTGATCTGCCCGCCTTGGCCTCCCAAAGGGCTGGGATTGCAGGCGTGAGCCACCGCGCCTTGCCTTAAGTTCACTTTTAAATAACACTATACTACTTCACAGGGGGTGCATGTACTTTATAATGACAAAATATTTATAATTCCTCTTTTCTATCTCTTATATCATCATTGTCATTTATTTCAAACTTAAGCTACAATCATCATATACACGGTTGTTATTATTTTGAACAAACTGCTATCTGTTAGATCAACTAAGCATGACAAAAAGAAAAGATTGTATTTTACCTTCTCTTATTCCTTCTCTAATATTCTCCTGTTCTTTATGTAGATCTGAGATTCTAACATATGTTATATTTTTTCTCTCTGAAAAACTTCTTTTTACATTTCTAGTTAGGCAAGATTACTGGCCACAAGTCTGCTCAACTTTTGTATGTCTAATAATGTCTTTAATTCTAATTCTGCTTCACTTTTGCTGCTCTGTAAGAAAGGTTTTTATTTTTTATTTTTATTTTTTGTTATTATTCTGGCTTCTTCCAATACTTTATCTTTGCTTTTCTGTAGTTTACTCACAATATGCTTACATTTGATAGTTTTTGTTGTGATTTATCCTGTTTGTTGTTTTCTGAACTCTCCAGATCTATGGTTTTGTGTCCAACATAAATTTTGGGGAAAAACATGATCATTATTGCCTTAAATGTTGCTTCAGTTCCTTTATCTGTTTCTTATCCTCATGGTATTTGTGTTATGCATATGTTACACCTTTTGTAGTTGCTCCACAGTTCTTGGATAGTGTATTCTGCTTTTTACACAAAGTTTTTTCCTTGATTTTTATTTTTTAAGATTTCTATTGAGGCCGTGCACAGTGGCTCACACCTGTAATCCCAGCACTTTGGGAGGCCAAGGCGGGTGGATCATGAGGTCATGAGTTTGAGACCAGACTGACTATCATGGTGAAACCCCACCAGCCTGGCCAGAATAGCAAAACCCCGTCTCTACTAAAAATAACAAAAAAAAAAAAAAAAAAAAAGAAAGAAAAAGAAAAATCAGCCAGGCATGGTAGTGCGCTTCTGTAATCCCACCTACTCAGGAGATTGAGGCAGGAGAATTGCTTGAACCCAGGAGGCAGAGTTTCCAGTGAGCCGAGATCACACTACTGCACTCCAGCCTGGGTGACAGACTGAGACTCTGTCTCAAAAAAAGAAAGAAAAGATTTCTATTGAGATATCCCCGAGCTCAGAGATGTTTCCCTCAGCTCTATCCAATCTAGTCTAAACCTATCAAAGGCATTTTTTATTTTTTACAGTGCTTTTACTCTCTAGAATTTGTTATACTCTCTTAAAATTTTCATCTCTCTGCCTACATTACCCTCTTTTTTTGCATGTTGTCTACTTTTTGCATTAGAACCATTAGCATGTTAATCATAGTTGTTTTTGATTCACAGTCTAATTATTTAAACATCACCATCAGATCTGAGTCTGATTCTGTTGATTGCTGTGTCTTTTCAAACTGGAGTATTTTTTTGGCTTTTGGTATGCTTCATAATTGTTTTTGAAAGCTAGACATAATGTACTGGTCAAAGAAACTCCAGTAAATAGACCTTTATTAATTTTGTGCTGAGGTCCACGTGGAGGGAAGCTTTTTGTGGTATCATGATTAAGTCTCGGGCTTTTAGTGAGCCTGTGCCCTTGGGCTGTGAACTTCACAAATGTTTCAAATTTTTATTCCTGCCTTAGGTGAAAGAGGATGACTGGAAGGTGCTGGACTTTGGTATTTCCCTTCCCCCCCGTGGAAAGACAGACTAGGCTGAAGTTCAATATTTTTATTCCTTTCGATTGACTGGGCTCTGATAAAACTCCAAGAGGTTAGATTCTGTTAAAATAGTTTCTCTTGAGGGAAGACCTTGCTTAAAATAAAAAGAATGCTGTAGGGAATTTCAAAATGGTTCCGTCTCTGCACCCTGTGCCAGGGTCTGGCGTGATTTTTCCGCAAGATTCATTGGAAAATCTAGATAGAGAAACAGGAGGTAAAACTCACAAAAGTACAGAGGCTCCCTGAAAGTTTTAACTCTCAAAGTTTTTCCTACTGAGCCTCCTGCAATTATTAAGTACAGTTAAGGTTTTACTCCCCCAGCACTGGCTTCCATAGAGGTTTCTGCTCTGGTACGTTATAATTTTTTGTAACCCACTGTCTGTCTTTCCAATTTGGGGTGCAACAGTTTTCTGTGTGATCTCACTTTTCTAATGGATCTATAGAAGAAATGCTGATTTTTCAGATCGTTTAACTTGTTAGGAAAGCGTGGCAATTTCCAAGCTCCTTACATATCACACAGGAAACCAGAAGTCTAGGTCATCAGAATTTTAAAAGGTCTCAAATAATATTAAGGAGCAGTCATTTTCGTAAACCACAACTGTAAAGGCTTAGCTTTTAAAATCTGCATTGTGCATGAATGTACTGCTAATAACTTGATCTTAACATATGTTTGTCCAATGTGTGTCAAAAAGTTCTTTGTAAACCTTCTAGAAAAAGAAATAAACAATGCGTAAATCTGCCCGGGCTGCCAAAACAAGATACCACAAACTGGGTGGCTTAAACAACAGAAAATTTGTTTATTTTTCACATTTCTGTAGCCTAGAAGTCCGAGGTCAAGGTGTCAGAAGACTTGGATTTTACTCAGGCCTCTCTTTTTCACTTATAAACAGACAACTTCACACTGTGTCCTTAGATGGCCTTTTTTCTGTGCTTGAACATTCTTGATATCTCTTGCTCTTTCTATAAGGACACCAGTCCTGTTGGATTAGGGCTGCATCCTTACGACCTTATTTAACATTAATTACCTCTTGAAAGGCCCTTTCTCTAATAGGTAGAGAAATATTGGGATTAGGTCTTCAATTATTAATTTTGGTGGTGGACACAATTCAGTCTATACACCAAATGCTAATTGTACATCTTTTTCTATTTGTTCAAATATTAAAGTTACAGTCTGAATATATTATGTTTCTTTCATCTTAAACAAGAATCTTATTATCCTCCTACAGTTGTGGAAAAAGATACATTAACTAGTCCATCTTACCAGCTTTCTCTGTACTGATATGAAGACGAAAAAAACATTGACAGAAATTCTCAATTTAAAATTCATGAATTTCCTCCTTTAAAAAAATCTTTCTGTTGAGCTAAGCAAACACTTCACACATGGAAAAATTTAAAAATCAACCAGTGTTTCTAAATGTACTCTATAGAGTTAAGCAGAATAAGTAGAACCCAGGTAACTAGGTGATTTACATTCAAAAATTTTTATTGAGAACATGCAGTTTAAGATCTTTGGCAAAATTATTCTACAACTTCAACTCTTTTTTATTGTAATTTGATTTGTGGCTTTATGAATAGATAGCAAAAGTCATGAATTAAATAAAGCATATGAAACAAATGCAGGCCATATGAATTACTCATAAGTACAAAACTTTATCATGATTTTTAGTGGAACTTAAGTAATTAGCTTGTGTGCAGAAGGCCACTCATGCAAAGTAAGAAAAATGCAACAACAGCAAGTTTAGACAATATCAGGAAATAAAATCAATCTTTATCTACATGATATTAGACAAAAGAAATTATTAGCAAATTTAAACCCATAGCTTTCAATTTTTGGAATGAATCGCAGTTCTGCCTTAAATTATTAAGTTAGTATGATAACGTATGTCTCAGTTATTAAGCTAATGTCTTCAACTCCAAACCCATTCGACTGTAATCATTTTGGTAATGCTGAACCCGGAATTCTTCAAATCACATTTCTGTTTTGCCAGCTGGTATTTGTTAATGCTTCACCTACAAGGGCACCTGAAATAAACTGCAAGGCTGGAGTACAAAAAAAAAAAAAAAAGAGAGAGAGTTTGTCTTCCTATTTTGTGTTCCTGTGAGCATCACCTTAGCATAGCTATTTCATTCCACAGCAACTGTTGAATCCTGTTGCAGATTCTTCAACACTTGCAGAATCAGGTTTCTCATTCCCCTCACATCCACTTCAGAGATAAAAGCCCAAGGTAGGCAACACTCTCTCATTAGAGGTCTGTTTCAGCTGCCTTGGGACCCTCCTCTAATTTTCTAAGTTATAATAATTCTACATCTTCTCTTTCCTCCACAATTTTAGAGTTGATATTTGCTTTCTGCATTTACTACCTCTGAGACACTTTAGAGTTTTTTTTTACATATTCAGTTATTTCATTAACAACTTTAAATGTTAATTCTTTATATAAAATTCTCTGTTCAATAACCAGTATCGTTTCTCTCTCTTTAATGGTCTTTGAATACTTTATCTTATTACCCACAAACTGAATTTTTATACATACTTGAGTTAGACTGTACAAATATATTTTACTTGGGATAAATTTTAACAGCTTTATTGAGATGTAATTTGTATACCATGAAATGTACTCTTTTAAAGTGCACACTTCACTGGTTTTGAGTCAGTTTCCAAATTGGTGTAACAACCACAAACTACTAGAACATGTTTATCTCAAAAATAAGGAATCACATTAACAGTCATTTTCTCTTGCTTTCCACCCCAGCCCTAGGCAACCACTTTGTGTCTCTATAAATTTGTTTATTCTGGCCAGTTCATATAAATGAAATCACAAATACATTATCTTGTAACTGATTTCTTTCACTTAGTATGGTGGTTTTAAGTTTCATTCATGATGTATCATGTATCAGTAATGTTTTCATTTTTATTGTCAATGATATTTCATCATATAAATACATCACATTTTGTTTATTCATTTATCAGATGATGGAAATTAGGGTTGTTTCTACTTTTTGGCTCTTATGAATAATGCTGCTGTGAACACTCATGGACAAGTTTTTGTATATGTGTACATTGTCATTTCTCTTATGAATAAATATAGTCGTGAAACTGCTGCATTATAAAGTAGCTCTATGTTTATCATGTGTCATCCAGTTCAGAGGAAACCACATATAAGCTTCCCAGAGTCCTCGTTCCATGGAGTCATACAGAAAAGACTAAATTCTTACAACATGTAATTGTGACAACACGATTACTGCCTATCAGGGAAATTTATCTAATACTAAGAATCTAAGATTTTTTACAATGAGTTAGCCACATAAGCAACATGCCCAAATTTCAGATTTACAGAAGTAAAGAAGTTGTTCAGCAAAAATCATACTGTATGCATAAAATACTGTATATACAAAATATTTAGGCACAGTGGGCAATTTTTATCACTTAGGGAATGGTGGGAACACTCTGAAATAGAAGTTTTCAGATGTCACTAGGGGCCAGTCTTGCAAGTAGACCTTTCTAATGTTAGCAGTCTCAGGCTTACCATGTTAACTCTTTTTTGCACAGTCCATCTCCTGGGCTCCTGTCCCTTCGACTTGGCCAAGGATGGCATCTTTACAACAAAATTATCAGAGTATCCCATGCAGCAGAGTGAAACCAATCTCAGTGTTGATTTCAATTACACCCTTTAGGGTCCTGGATTTTGCTAGCAAAAATGAGTATCATTAACCATAATGGTCTATCTTAGAAATCCAGTTGGCTTTCTACTTAAGTTTTTGCATTAGCTATTTTTTTCTTTTTTTTTATCCTAGCATGAAGAATCAAGTCAGGCACAGCACAAATCTAACCAGTAAGTTAAAGTTGACCCGAAAACTTTCCAGGTCTGATGCAGCATCATGATGGTAAGGGTATGCACAAGAAACTCAATCCCAGAGGTCACACATGGTATCCCTGAAATTAAAGACTTTACAATTGTTAAGGTAATCCAAACAAGATATATGTTAATCATGTAGAATAGGTTAATAGGGCCAATGCGACCTCCCACCATGGGGCTTCCTCCTCTAAGGTTCCCAGCCCAGTCCATTTGATTTAATTCTGTCCTTGGTTTCAGAGGGAATGCCTGAAAGCAGTCAGTTTTAAACAATTTTGCTTGTTCATAACATCAGTTTACCCATTGCAAGTGTGTAGACAACATCTGGAGGTGTTCTTCACAAAAATTACAGGAGCTAAGGCCACCTTCTTCTTTTTCATAGTCAGCAAGCTGTCAGTTGTAGACTCAGCTGTCAGTTTGAATTTGAAGCACTCTGAACATCTTGGAAAGGCAGCACAGATATCTTTCTTTAGGAGGAAGGGAAAGCTTTTAGGAGTACTTTTTTTATTATTATACTTTAAGTTCTAGGGTACATGTGCACAATGTGCATGTTTGTTAGATATGAATACATGTGCCATGTTGGTGTGCTGCACTCATTAACTCATCATTTACATTAGGTATATCTCCTAATGCTATACCTCCCTCCTTCCCCCACCCCACAACAGGCCCTAGTGTGTGATGTTCCCCTTCCTGTGTCCAAGTGTTCTCATTGTTCATTTCCCAACTACGAGGGAGAACATGCGGTGTTTGATTTTTTGTCCTTGCAATAGTTTGCTGAGAATGATGGTTTCCAGCTTCATCCATGTCCCTACAAAGGTCATGAAATCATCCTTTTTTATGGCTGCATAGTATTCCATGGTGTGTATGTGCCACATTTTCTTAACCCAGTCTATCATTGATGGACATTTAGGTTGGTTCCAAGTCTTTGCTACTGTGAATAGTGCTGCAATAAATATATGTGTGCATGTGTTTTTATAGTAGCATGATTTATAATCCTTTGGGTATATGCCCAGTAATGAGGTGGCTGGGTCAAATGATATTTCTAGTTCTAGATCCTTGAGGAATTGCCACATTGTCTTTCACAATGTTTGAACTAGTTTACAATCCCACCAACAGTGTAAAAGTGTTCCTATTTCTCCACATCCTCTCCAGCACCTGTTGTTTCCTGACTTTTTAATGATCGCCATTCTAACAGGTGTGAGATCGTACCTCATGGTGGTTTTGATTTCCATTTATCTGATGGCCAGTGATGATGCACGTTTTTTCATGTGTCTGTTGGCTGCATAAATGGCTTCTTTTGAGAAGTGTCTGTTCATATCTTTTGCCCACTTTTTGATGGTTTTTTTTTTTTTTCTTGTAAATTTGTTTGAGCTCTTTGTAGATTCTGGATATTAGCCCTTTGTCAGATGGGTAGATTGCAAAAATTTTCTCCCATTCTGTAGGTTGACTGTTCACTCTGATGGTAGTGTCTTTTGCTGTGCAGAAGCTCTTTAGTTTAATTAGATCCTGTTTGTCTATTTTAGCTTTTGTTGCCGTTGCTTTTGGTGTTTTAGATATGAAGTCCTTGCCCATGCCTATGTCCTGAATGGTATTGCCTAGGTTTTCTTCTAGGGTTTTTATGGTTTTAGGTCTAACATTTAAGTCTTTAATTCATCTTGATGGATCTTGACTCTTTATCCAGTTTTTCAGTCTGTGTCTTTTAATTTTAGCATTTAGCCCATTTACATTTAAGGATAATATTGTTATGTGTGAATCTGATCCTGACATTATGATGTTAGCTGGTTATTTTGCCTGTTAGTTGATGCAGTTTCTTTCTAGTATCGATGGTCTTTACAACTTGGCATGTTTTTGCAGTGACTGGTACCAGTTTTTCCTTTCCATGTTTAGTGCTTCCTTCAGGAGCTCTTGTAGGGCAGGCCTGGTGGTAACAAAATCTCTAAGCATTTGCTTGTCTGTAAAGGATTTTATTTCTCCTTCACTTATGAAACTTAGTTTGGCTGGATATGAAATTCTGGGTTTAAAATTCTTTTCTTTAAGAATGTTGAATACTGGCCCCCACTCTCTTCTGGCTTGTAGAGTTTCTGCTGAGATATCTGCTATTAGTCTGATAGGCTTCCCTTTGTGGGTAACCCAACCTTTTTCTCTGGCTGTCCATAACATTTTTTCCTTCATTTCAACTTTGATGAATCTGACAATGTTGTGTCTTGGAGTTGCTCTTCTCAAGGAGTATCTTTGTGGCATTCTCTGTATTTCCTGAATTTGAATGTTGGCCTGCCTTGCTAAGTTGGGAAAGTTCTCCTGGATAATATCTTGCAGAGTGTTCCAACTTGGTTCCATTCTCCCTGTCACTTTTAGGTACAACAATCAGATGTAGATTTGGTCTTTTCACATAGTCCCATGTTTCTTGGAGGCTTTGTTCATTTCTTTTTACTCTTTTTTCTCTAAACTTGTCTTCTCACTTCATTTCATTCATCTGATCTTCAGTCACTGATACTCTTTCTTCCAGTTGATCAAATCAGCTATTGAAGTTTGTGCATTCATCATGTAGTTTTCGTGCCATGGTTTTCAGCTCCATCAGGTCGTTTAAGGACTTCTCTACACTTTTTATTCTAGTTAGCCATTAGTCTAACCTTTTTAGTTTTTATAGAAAGATCATTAATGCTCCTTCCCTCTTCCATGCCTCGTTAGGTGCCAGAATTCTGTGCTGTCCTTGTTACAAAATCAATATTTCCCACTTGGCCATCATCACTTTTCATTTTTTTAAAATCATCCCAGGCTGTCCCTTAGACATTTATTCTGGAAGGATTATATGCATGAAGTACAAAATTATTTTGGTAGAAAAATATTTTAATACAACCAAACCAAAAAGACACACCATATTCGTTAATTGGCAAGGTGAAATCCTGAATATTCAAAACTTTTCACCTCTTGTCCTGTTCTTTTAATCTAGTGAACAGCCTATAAGAGGTCAATCTTTTTCTGGGGATGTCTGCATTTAACAATCAAATTGTATTTCTAAGATTTATGTACCCAGAGAGGTGAAAGTGGAGTCCACTGTTGCAACCTATAACTAATTCGGAAAGCTGAACACAACTGATCAACAGCATCTAGTCATTCCCAGGAGGTAGCTGAGATCCTAACCCATTAGGAGTGGGTAAAGGAGTCACATTCCCTGTGATGTTCCTTCCCTCTACTTGCAGCTTTCACAGTAATCATAAGCTAAGAATATATGGAGTCTTTGTGTCAGAAATAAAGATATAATCACCAAGAAGCTCAATTTCAAATAATTCTATCAAATAATAAGCCCTGTCTGTGGTTACCTGTAAGTGACCCAGATTATCCAGCTAACATCTCTGATGCTTTTATAGTTTGTGGCCAAAGAGAAATAAAGCATGCAGACATCAGTAAAGTTGTGGTGAAATGAAAGCAGCCATAAACGTAATGAACAGGACCTCAACTCTGGGACTGTTGAAGATATTGGCAAACGCTTCTCTTTGGCCAGAAGAAATGACTGCCAGGCCGTGAGTGGGGTATGGGGGGCTGCCCCGCAACAGCTGGTAGAGTGTTATTTCCCCTTCTCCCCTTCTTTGGTTTACAAAATTTTGTTCCAACTCTGGCAACTGATTTAACCTTTTTCTCTCCGACTTGGAAAAGAGAGTGACACACATTTTTAACATTTTTGGCCCAGCCAAAGTTCTCTTTGGAAATGCTTAGGCCTTTTTTCCTCTAACATGGGAGATAGAACAAAAGATATCGGGGGGAGGTGGGAGGGGGGAGGGCTGGCATTAGGAGTTATACCTGATGTAAATGACGAGTTGATGGGTGCTGACAAGTTGATGGGTGCAGCACACCAGCATGGTACATGTATACATATGTAACAAACCTACACGTTGTGCACATGTACCCTAGAACTTAAAGTATAATAATAATAATAATAAAAGAACAGAAGATATCACACAAACTGATCTCCCCTCTCACTCCATATAATCTAAAGCAGCCAGGGGATTCTAAGATCAAACACTTCTGGGGTTGAATCTAACATTTTAGGATGTCATGTCTAACTTTTATTTTTCATAATAAGCAGAAGCTCCTCTGTGTTTTGTACTAAATGTACCTCCATAGCCACCCAGGCAGGAAAGCTTCACCATCCCCTCTCAATTGCTTCTTTTTTCCCAAAGTTTTTGACATATTTCACAGAATCAGGGTCACTCTAACAAACCTTACACTGCCGCCCAGGTTCAGTGAATCACTAGAAGGACTCACAAGACTTAACCTACAGTCATACTGACAGATATGATTTATTGGTGAAGGGATGAAAGGCAAAATTACTGAATGATAAAGGCACAGGGGGTGAAGTCCATGGAAAATCAGGCAAAATCTTCTAAGAGACCTTCACCCCCACCCCCTGACACACCTCATGCAGTTACATGAGACAGGCTTTATTCCTTCAGCTTCTAATTGTGACAGCACATATAAAATGCTTTCTATGAGTCAAACTTGCCTTATTCTAGGACTCAAGGGCTTATATTGGGGGTCAGCAACATATGCACATTCTGCACAGAACAAACCACAATTGCACTTTCCAGGAGTACCATATGTTCATCACAAACCATAGTATTTGCAAAAACAGGTTAGCCACAGTGAGCCACTATTATCAGTTAGATAAAGGTGAGAAACCTCCCAAAATCTGAGTTCCAAGACACCAAGCATGAACCAGCTTTGCAAGTAGGCCTTCCTAAGAACAACAATTTTAGGTCTCCTATGTTAACTTTATGCACAGCTCAAATTTCTCTACACTCTGGATAACAATTGTTATTGTCTACCTTTTTGTTTATGGCCATCTTATTAGATGTGAAGTGTTATCTCTTTGTAGTTATAATTTGCATTTCTCTAATGACTGATCTTGAACATCTTTCATGTGCTTTTTAGTTGTTTGCATATCTTCTTTAAAGTAAATTGTGAGAAAAGAATCCTTTGCTCATTTTAGTACAATCATTTGTATTGTAACTGTTTAATTTTAAGAGTACTTTTAGGCCTGGTTCAGTGGCTCATGGCTGTAATCCCCGCAGTTTGGGAGGCTGAAGTGGGTGGATCACCTGAGGTCAGGAGTTCGAGAGCAGCCTGGCCAACGTAATGAAACCCCGTCTCTACTAAAGATACAAAAAATTATCTGGACATGGTGACAGGTGCCTGTAATCCCAGCTACTCGGGAGGCTGAGACAGGAGAATCCCTTGAACCCAGGAGGCAGAGGTTGCAGTGAGCCAAGATCACACCACTTCATTCCAGCCTGGGTGACATAGGCAAAACTCCATCTCAAAAAAAAAAAAGATACTTTCATATTTTGTATACAAGATTCTTTTTTTTTTTTAATTATACTTTAAGTTCTAGGGTACATGTGCACAATGTGCAGGTTTGTTACATATGTATACTTGTGCCATGTTTGTGTGCTGCACCCATTAACTCGTCAGCACCCATCAACTTGTCATTTACCTCAGGTACAACTCCCAATGCAATCCCTCCCCCCTTCCCCCTCCCCATGATAGGCCCCGGTGTGTGATGTTCCACTTCCTGAATCCAAGTGATCTCATTGTTCAATTCCCACCTATGAGTGAGAACATGCAGTGTTTGGTTTTCTGTTCTTACGATAGTTTGCTAAGAATGATGGTTTCCAGCTGCATCCATGTCCCTACAAAGGGCACAAACTCATCCTTTTTATGGCTGCATAGTATTCCATGGTGTATATGTGCCACATTTTCTTAATCCAGTCTGTCACTGATGGACAGTTGGGTTGATTCCAAGTCTTTGTTATTGTGAATAGTGCTGCAATAAACATATGTGTGCATATGTCTTTATAGCAGCATGATTTATAATCCTTTGGGTATATACCCAGTAATGGGATGGCTGGGTCAAATGGTGTTTCTAGTTCTAGATCCTTGAGGAATCGCCATACTGTTTTCCATAATGGTTGAACTAGTTTACAATCCCACCAACAGTGTAAAAGTGTTCCTATTTCTCCACATCCTCTCCAGCACTTGTTGTTTCCTGACTTTTTAATGATTGCCATTCTAACTGGTGTGAGATGGTATCTCATTGTGTTTTTGATTTGCATTGTTCTGATGGCCAGTGATGACAAGCATTTTTTCATGTGTCTGTTGGCTGTATGTATGTCTTCTTTTGAGAAATGTCTTATTAAATATATAAATTACAAACATTTTTCACATTTAGTGAATAGTCTTTTCATTTTCATTATAGTATCCTTTGATGAAGGAATGTTTTACATTTTTCTTAAAAATATTCTGTTTCTTCATTGTTGCTTTTGTTTTTGTTTCCATAGTAAAGAAACTGTTGCCTATTCCAAGGTGACATTTACTCTTATATTTCCTTCTACATATTTTATAGTTCTAGCTCTTACCGTTAGATACCTGACCCATTATGAGTATTTTGTGTATGGTGTGAAGTAGTAGTTAAACTTCTTCATTTTACATGTGGATATTCAGTTTCCCATGACTATTAGTTGAAAAGAGTGTTCTTTTCCCATTTAATTGTCTTAGAAGGCTTGTAAGAATCAGTTGTCCATTATTATTTCTTGACTGTCAACTTTAATTGGTCTATGTCTATCCAGATTCCAGTGTCATACTGTCTTACTTACTGTATATTATAATAAATTTTGAATTCAGAAGTCTGTCTCCTTAATTTCTCATTTGCAAATTTTTTTGACAATTCTGGGTCTCATGCATTTCCATGTGGTTTTTAGGAACAGACTGCCAATTTCTGTAAATGTGGCTGCTGGGACATTGATACGAATACTGTTGAATCTGCAGATCAGTTTGGGGAATATTGTCATTTTAGCACTATTAAATCTTCCACTCCTGGAACATGGCTGTATTCAAGTCAATTTTTTTGTTTTTTTGTTTTTTTTTTAAATGTATCCCTAAGACTGTCATTACTTTTTATATATTGCAAATGAAAACACTTTGTTAATTTCATTACCAAATTGTTCATTGTCAGTGTAAAAAAATATAATTTTATATAGTTGTCATATTATGCAAACTTGCTGATCTGGTTTACCAGCTCTAACATTTACTTGTTGGAATCAGAATTTCTATACGCACATGAAAGGTGTATTCTAGGCAATTTGTCCACCACCTCCAGCCATCGATCCCCAGGTCTATAAGTTCCTGATAGATGTCAAAACATCATAAGATACAGAAAATGAAAAAGGAAATTCAATTGGCCCTCTGATATTTTGACATTATGTTGAGAAACTCTGTTGTGATTATAGTGACAGTTCATAGAAAGCAGGACATCAGTTGCCCTAAACAGTATAGAATACCCTAGAGAGCAAAAAGAAGGAACAAAAATAGAATTTTAAGGGGTTCTTAAAGGCCAGTCAATTATTAACTTTTCTACTTATATGGGATAGGTCAAGAAAATAGATATTAAATTTTGAGATTTTCTAAAACTATCTTGGTGTAATTATAAAGTGTACTGAAAACATGCCCAGATCAACGTGGCAAATCAGGCTGCTATGTTGTTTGAGGATATAAAATGATTACTTAGCAAAGTATATGTAAGGATTATTATTATTTTTATAATTACTAAGAAAGAGTGGTTATCATGGTCATGTGTCAGATATGGAGAGTGAGAGACTGTGGAAGAAACCTGGAGGAGAAAATAGGAGGAGGAACGGAAGAGTGAGTGGTTCTTTCTCCAGAGGGTCCCAGGCTTAGCTGATATGAGGAAAAGGGCTCTTGTGGAGAACAAAAAACGCTATTAATTAATTTATTTCTTCATTTATTATAATTTTTGTGGGTACAGAGAAAGTGTATATATTTATGTGGTACTTGAAATATTTTGATATAGGCATAAAATTTATTAAAATCACATCAGAGTAAATGGCATATCCATCATCTAACACATTTATTGTTTTTTGTGTTATTAAACAATTAAATTATACTCATATAGTTATTTTAAAATATATAATAAACTAATGTGGATGGTAGCTATCCTGTTGTACTATCAAATACTAGATCTTGTTCATTCTATCTAACTATTTTGTACCTATTTTCTATCCCCAATCCCCACCCACTACGCTTCCCAGCTTTTGGTAATAAAAAAAGGATCAAACCACTAATTGCCTTATCCACACCTCCAATAAGCTGAAGTTGACCCAAGGAGAAGAGGCCAGTCTGTCTCTCACAGGCTCCACTGCTGCCACTCCCCCAACCCCCGTCAACTGCTCATCACTAGGCAGAGAACCCTTGGATTGGGCTGACAGCCTGGACGCTCCATCCTGGGCTGATTGCACTGAATGATTGCTGGCTTGCATCTCTCTGGAGTGGAGCTCCCAGGAAACAAGCAAACAACACTCAGCCACAACCACTACTAAGATCCCTTCCTCTGCTGCTTACAAGTTAGAGAAGGAACCAAAACACTATGATCGCCCCAGAGCTGCAGTGGGCAGCCCAGAAATGCCAAGTCATGATCTACAGCCAGCCATCAAGGCAGGGAGGAACCCACACTTTCAGAGAATTGAGAGGAAATGTGATTGCAACTGTGAGAAAACAGGGGAGGCCCACAATCATGCAAGAGTCTAGCAACTGACAAATGTATACCTAAGTGCCACCTTCTGGATCACATCCCAAAGTCTCAACACCAAAAGTACCTCACTAATAAGCTCCACTCTGAAACTAGAGACAAGAAGTCAGCTTCTGATAAAGACCCTTCACAAAGCCTCATCTCAGTGAAAACAATCAGAAAAGAAGCTGGTTGACTTCACTCAATCTACAGGACAGTTAAATAAATATCAACATGCAGAGATGAGAAACAATCAATGCAATGACTCCAGTTGCTCAAATGGACATAGTGTCATATGTCCTCCAAACAACCACACCAATTATCTATCAAGAGGTTTTAACTAAGCTCAACTTGTTTGAATGGCAAAAATAGAATTCAGAACGTTCTGAAGCAAAGATCATCGAGATTCAAGAGGACAGCAAAACACAATCCAAATAAAATAAGAATCACAATAAAACAATACAGAAGCTGAAGGATAAAATAGCTGGTATAAAAGTGAAACTAACACATCTGACACAGCTGAATAACACAATACAAGAATGTACCAATGCAATCACAAGTATTAACAGTAGAATAAACCAAGCTAAGGAAAGAAACTCAGAAATTGAAAACTGTTTCTCTGAAATTAAACACTCGGAAAAAATTTAAAAAGAATAAAAATGAATAAACAAAACCTTCAAGAAGCATAAGATTATGTAAAGAGGCCAAATCTTTGAATCTTTGGCATCCTTGAAAGGGAGAGGGTGAAAGCAAACAACTTGGAAAGCATACTTCAGGATATTGTCCATAAACATTTTCCCAACCTTGCTAGAGGGACCAATAGTCAAATTCAGGAAATTCAGAGAATTCCTTCAAGATTCTACAAAAGAATATCATTCTCAAGACACACAATAATCAGATATTCCAAGATCAAAATGAAAAAGGGAGAGAGAAAGGACAGGCAACCTACAAAGGGAACTTCATCAGGCTAACAGTGGACCTCTCAGCTGAAACCCTACAAGCCAGAAGAGAGTGGAGGCCTATATTCAACATTCTTAAAAAAAAAATCTTCAACCAAGAATTTCATATCCAGCCAAACTAAGCTTTTTAAGTGAAAGAAAATAAAGATTCTTTTCAGATAAGCAAATGTTGAGGGAATTCATGACCACCAAACCTGCCTCACAAAAGATCTTGAAAGGAGCAGTAAATGCAGAAAGAAAAAGCTGCTACCAACTAATATAAAAATACACAGACCAGTGTCACTATAAAGCAACCACACAAACAAGCCAACATAATAACCAGCTAACAGCACAATGGCAGGATCAAATCCACACATGTCAGTACTAGCATTGAATGTAAATGGGCTAAATGCCCCACTTAAAAGATGCAGAATGGATCCGGTTATGATGGCTCATGCCTGTAATCCCAGCACTTTGGGAGGCTGAGGTGGGTGGATCACCAGAGGTCAGGGGTTTGAGACCATCCTGACCAACATGGCGAAACCCTGTCTCTACTAAAAATACAAAAATTAGCAAGGTGTGGTGGTGGTCCCCTGTAATCCCAGCTACACAGGAGACTGAGGCAGGAGAATCAATCTCCTGAGGCAAGAGAACCCAGGAGGTGGAGGTTGCAGTGAGCTGAGAGCACACCATTGCACTTCAGCCTGGGCAACAAGAGCAAAACTCCATCTAAAAAAGAAAGAAAGAAAGAAATATAAATAGAAAGAGATACAGAGTGACAACTGGATAAAAGGCAATACCCAATGGTGTGCTGTGTTCAAGAGACCCATCTCATAAGTAATGACACCCATGGGCTCAAAATAAAGGCATGCAGGAAAATCTCCCAAGCACATGAAAAACAGAAAAAATGCAAGGATTGCAATTCTAATTTCCAAAAAAAAAAAAAAAACCAAAACAGATTTCAAACTATCAGAGATTACACCCAGACACAGACAAAAAGAAAAAAACAAAAGGGCGTTACATAGTGGTAAAAGATTCAATTCAACAAGAAGACCTAGCTATATTAAATATATATGCACCCAACACAGGAGCACCAAGATTCATAAAGCAAGTTTTTAGAGATCTACAAAGAAACATGAACTCGCACATAATAATGACAGGAGACTTCAACACTCCACTAACAGTATTACATAGATCAACAAGGCAGGAAACTAACAAAGATATTCAGGATCTAAATTCATCATTGGATCAACTGGATCTGATAGACCTTTACAGAACTCTCCACCCAAAAACAACAGAATATACATTCTTCTCATCACCCCATGGTAAATACACAAAAATTGACCACATAATTGGATATGAAACAATCTAAAACAATAGAAATCTTGCCAAACCCTCTTTCAGACCACAGAACAATAAAAATAAAAGTTAAAACAATGAAAATCACTCAACACCATGCAATTACATGGAAATTAAACAACATGCTCTTTAGTGACGTTGGGTAAATAATGAAATTAAGGCAGAAATTAAAAAGTTTTTTGAAAGTAATGAGAACAAACATACAACATACCAGAATCACTGGGACACAGCTAAGGCAGTCTTAAGAGGAAAATTCATAGAACTAAATGCACCCATCAAAAAGTTAGAATGATCTCAAATTAAGAACCTAACTTTACAACTAAATGAATTAGAAAAGTAAGAACAACTCAACCCCAAAGCTAGCAGAAGATAAAAAATAACCATAATCAGAGCTACACTAAAGTAAATCAAGACACAAAAAAGCATTCAATAGATCAACAAATCCAGCAGTTGGTTATTGAAAAAATTATTAAAATAGGCCACTAGCTAGATTAATAAATAAGAAAAAATACTAGATTCCAATAAACACAATTAGAAATGATTAAGGGAATGTTACTACTCACACAACAGGAATAAAAACAACCATCAGAAACTATGATGAACACCTCTATGCACAGAAACTAGAAAATCAAGAAAAGATAGATGACTTCCTAGACACATACATCCTCCCAAGACTGAGCAAGGAAGAAATTGATTTCCTGAACAGACCAACTATGAGTTCCAACATCAGTAATAAATAGCTTACTAACCAAAAAAAGCCTGGAACCTGGTGGTTCACAGCAGAATTCTACCAGACGTACAAAAAAGGGCTGGTACCATTCCTACAGAAACGATTCCAAAAAATTGAGAAGGAGTGTCATCTGTCCAACTTATTCTACAAGGCCAGCACATCTTGATACCAAAACATGGCAGACACACACACACACACACACACACACACACACACAAGGCCAATATCTTCAATGAATGTCAACACAAAAATCCTCAGCAAAATATTATCAAACAAAATCTAGCAACACATCAAAGATCTAATCCACTAGAACCAAGTAGGGATCATCCCCGACATGCAACATTGGTTCAACATATGCAAATCAATAAATGTGATTTATCACATAAACAGAACTAAATAAAAAACACATGATTATGTCAATAGACACAGAAGAGGATTTCAACAAAATTCAATATCACTTCATATAAAAACTCTCAACAAACTAGGTATTGAAGGAACATATGTCAAAGTAGCAAGAGTCGTCTATAACAAACCCACAGCCAGCATTATACTGAATGAACAAAAGCTGAAAGATTTCCCATTGATAACTGGCACATGACAAGAATGCCCTCGTTCACCACTCCTATTCAACATAATATTGGAAGTCCTGGCCAAAGCAATCAGGCAAGAGAAAGAAATAAAAGGCATCCAAATAGGAATAAAGGAAGTCAAACCATCTCTGTTTACAGACAGCATGATTCTATATCTAGAAAATTGTGTAGTCTTGGCCCAAAAGATCCTCCCACTGAAAGACAATTTCAGTGAAGTTTCAGGGTACATAATACATTTACAAGCATTACTATCATTCTTATATACCAACAACAGGCAAACTGAGAGCCAAATCAGAAAGGCAATTCCATTCACAACTGCCACAAAAAGAATAATATACCTAGAAATACAGCTAACCAGAGAGGTGAAACACCTCTACAATGAGAATTACAAAACACTGCTAAAAGTAATCAGATAACATGTAAACAGATTTTTTTAAATCCCACACTCATGTATAGGAAGAATCAATATCATTATAATAGCTCTACTTCCCAAAGCAATTTGCAGATTCAGTGCTATTCCTATCAAACCAGCAAGGCCATTCTTCACAGAGCCAAATAAAACTATTTTTAAAATTTATATAAAAACCAAAAAAGAGCCCAAGTACCCAAAGCATTCCTAAGCAAAAGGAACAAAGCTGGAGGCATCACACTACATGACTTCACACTACACTACAAGGCTACAGTAACCAAATCAGCATGGTACTGGAAAAAAGAAAGGTGGGGAGTGGGCACATAGATCAATGGAACAAAAGAGAAAGCCCAAAAATAAGGACGTACATCTATGACCATCTAATCTTTAAGAAAGCTGAGAAAAGCAAGTAATGGGGGAAAATCTCCATATTCAATAAATGGTGCTGGGACAACTGGCTAGCCATAAGCAAAAGATTGAAGCTAGACCCCTTCCTCACACCATACACAAAAATCAATTCAAGATGGATTAAAGACTTAAATGTAAAACCCAAAACCGTAAAACCCTGGAAGATTACCTAGATAATATGATCCTGAACACAGAAATCAGCAAATATTTCGTGACAAAGACACCAAAAGCAATCACAACCAAAGCAAATATGACAAAAGGGATCTAATTAAACTAAAGTGCTTCTGCACAGTAAAGAAGACTATCAACAGAGTAAACAGACAAACTACATGACAGAAAAAAATATTTACAAACTATGCATCTGACAAAGGTCTAATATCAGCATCTCTAGGGAACTTAAACAAATTTTCAAGAGAAAAACAACTCCATTAAAAAGTGGACAAATACATGAATAGACACTTTCAAAAGAAGACATCCATGCAGCCAACAAGTATATATATATACATTTTTATATATGTGTATATACACACACACATATATATACACACACACAAGTATATATATATATACACACACATATATATATCTCAATATGACTGATCATTAGAGAAATGCAAATCCAAACCACAATGAAATACCATCTTACAGCAGTCTTAATGACTATAAATAAATAGTCAAAGAATAACAGATGCTGGTGAGTTTGCAGTGAAAAGGGAACACTTATACACTGTTGGTAAGAATGTAAATTAATTCTTCCATTGTGGAAAGCAATATGACAATTCCTCAAAGAGCTAAAAGCAGAACTACCACTCAATCCAGCAATCCCGTTACTGGGTATATACCCGGAGGAATATAAATCACTCTATCATAAAGATACTTGCACGGAAATGTTTATTGCAGCACTATTCACAAGAGCAAAGACATGAAATCTACCTAAATGCCCATCATTGACAGATTGGATATAAAAATGTGGTACATATACACCATGGAATATTATGCAGCCATATAAAATAACAAGATTATGTTTTTTGCAGGAAAATGGATGGAGCTGGAGGCTATTATTCTTAGCAAACTAATGCAGGAACAGAAAACTAAATACTGTTTGCAGTCACTTATAAGTGGGAGCTGAATGATAAGAACTTATGAACACAAAGAATAAAACAACAGACACTGGGGCCTACTTGAGAGGAGAGGGTGGAAGAAAGGAGAAGATCAATAAAGATAATGATTAGGTACTGAGGTAAATAACTAGGTGAAGAAATAATATGTATAAAATATATCCATGACACGTGTTTACCTATGTAACGAACCTTCACATGTACCCCTAAACCTAAAATAAAAGTTAAAAAAATCTGGATTTTAATTGCTTTGGATATATACCCTAAAATGAAATTGTTGGATAATGTAGTAGTTCCATTTTTGAGAAACTTCAATACTGTTATCCATAATGACTACACCAATTTCCACTCCGAGCAACATTTTCTCAGGGTTGCCTTTGCTCCAAATTCTTGGCAACACTTTATAATATTTTTTATTACTAATAACCATCCTAAAAGATGTGAGGTGATATCTCATTTTGCATTTTGATTTGCATTTCCCTAATAATTAGTGATGTTGAGTACTCTTTCATATAACTGTTGGCCACGAATATGTCTTATGCAGAGGAATATCTGTTCTCCTCCATTGTTCATTTTTTACTTGAGTTATTTGATGTCCGTTTGGTTGGTTTTTGCCATTGAGTGGTATGTATCTTTATATACTTTGGATATTAACTCTTCATCTGATATATGGTTTGCTAATATTTTCTTCTATTCCACAGGCTGCCTTCTCATTGTGTTGTTTCCTTTGTAGTGCAAAATCTTTTTAGTCTTATACAATCCCACTTTTTATTATTTATTTTTTTGCCTGTGCATTTGGCATCCTATTCATAATATTATTGCTAAGACAAAGATCAATGAGCATTTTTCTATGTATTTTTAAGAGTTTTAACAATTTCTACCTTTAGGTTTAAGTCTTTAATATATTCTACTTAAATTTTGTGTATGGTATGTGATACATGTCTAATTTTATTCTTTTGTATATAGATATCCAGTTTTTCCAACACCATTTTTGGAGAGACTATTCTTTCCCCATTGTGTACTCTTGGTGTCTTTATTGCAGATTAATTGATAAAATGTGCATGGGTTTATTTCTGGGCTGTGTATTCTGCTCTATTTTTTTATGTTTCTGTTTTATGTCAGTACCATACTATTTGTATTACTATAGGATTGTAATATTATTTGAATGCAGGATGTTTGGTGTCTCCAACTTTATTATTTCTGGAGAGAATTACTATGACCAATTGAGATATTTTGTTGTTTCATATTAATTTTTGTATTTTTTTCCTGTTTCTGGATAAATTGCCATTGGGATGATGATAGGAACATCAATGAATATGTAACCCACTTTGGGTAGTACTATAATCTGAATTTTGATGTTTTCCCAGAATTTATACTTTGGAAAATAATACTCAATGTGATAGAATTAAGAGATGGGGCCTTTAGGAGGTGATTAGGTCATGAGGATGAAAGCCTCATTAATGTAGTCAGTGAAGTTATAGAAAAGCCTTAAAGAGCCCATCTTGCTCCTTCCCCTATGTGATGATATAAGAAGGCACTATCTTTTCAGTAGAGAGCAATATCTCACCAGACACCAAATCTGCTTGTGTCTTGATCTTGGCCTTTTCAGGCTCTATAATTGTCAGCAGTATATTTGTGTCATTCATAAATCAATCAGTCAAAGGTATTTTGTTGCACCTGGCAAGCTGACTAAAACAGAAGATGGTATTAAGAAGTAGGGTGCTGGGAGGCATGCCCAAAATGGCTGAATAGGAAGAGCTCCAGCCTCCAGCTCCCAGCGTGAGTGACACAGAAGATGGGTGATTTCTGCATTTTCAACTGAGGTACTGGGTTCATCTCACTGAGGTGTGTCGGACAGTTGGCACTGGTCCATGGGTGCAGATCGACCAGCGAGAGCTGAAGCAGGGCGAGGCATCGACAGACCTGGGAAGAGCAAGGGGGAAGGGAATTCCTTTTCCTAGCCAAAGGAAATTGAGACACACAACACCTGGAAAATCGGGTAACTCCCACCCTAACACGGCGCTTTACCAAGGGTCTTAGTAAATGGCACATCAGGAGATTATATCCCACACCTAGCCCAGAGAGTCTCATGCCCAGGGAGCCTCCCTCATTGCTAGCACAGCAGTCTGAGATGTAACTGCAAGGTGGGAGCGAGGCTTGGGCAAGGGCACCAGCCACTGCTGAGGCTTAAGTAGGTAAACAAAGCCACTGGGAAGCTCGAATTGGGTGGAGCCCACCACAGTTCAAGGAGGCCGGCCTGCCTCTATAGACTCCTCTTCTGGGGACAGGGCATAGCTAAACAAAAAGCAGCAGAAACCTCGGCAGAGGTAAATGCCCCTGTCTGACAACTTTGAAGAGAGCAGTGGATCTCCCAGCATGGAGGTTGACATCTGAGAATGGACAGACTGCCTGCTTAAGTGGGTCCAGACCCCTGAGTAGCCTAACTGGGAGACATCCCCCACTAGGTGCAGACCAACACCTCACACCTCACATGGCCGGGTACACCCCTGAGACGAAGTTTCCAGAGCAAGAATCAGACAGCAACACTCGCTGTTCAGCAATATTCTATCTTCTGCAGCCTCTGCTGCTGATACCCAGGCAAACAGGATCTAGAGTGGGCCTCAAGCAAACTCCAACAGACCTACAACTGAGGGTCCTGACTGTTAGAAGAAAAACTAAAAACAGAAAGGACACATACACCAAAACTCCGTCAGTACGTCACCATCATCAAAGACCAAAGGCAGATAAAAGCACAAAGATGGGGGGAAAAAAGTGCAGAAAAGCTGGAAATTCAAAAACTCAGAGCACATCTCCCCATCCAAAGGAACACAGCTCATTGCCAGCAAAGGAACAAAGCTGGAAGGAGAATGACTTTGACGAGTTGTGAGAAGAAGGCTTAAGTCAATCAAACTTCTCAGAGCTAAAGGAGGAACTATGTAACCAGAGCAAAGAAACTAAAAACCTTGAAAAAAGAACGGAAGAATGGAAAACTAGAATAATAAATGCAGACAAGACCTTAAAAGAACTGATAAAGATGAAAACCATAACATGAGAACTACATGACAAATGCACAAGCTTCAGTAACCGACTCGATCAACTGGAAGAAAGAGTATCTGCGATTGAGGATCAAATGAATGAAATGAAGCAAGAAGAGAAACCAAAAGAAAAAAGAAGAAAAAGAAATGAACAAAGCCTGCAAGAAGTATGGGATTATGTAAAAAGACCAAATCTACGTCTGATTGGGGTGCCTGAAAGTGAGGGGGAAAATGGAACCAAGTAGGAAAACACTCTTCAGGATATCATCCAGGAGAACTTCCCCAACCTAGTAGGGCAGGCCAACATTCAAATCCAGGAAATACAGAGAATGCCACAAAGATACTCCTCGAGAAGAGCAACTCCAAGACACATAATTGCCAGATTCACCAAAGTTGAAATGAAGGAAAAAATCTTAAGGGCAGCCAGAGAGAAAGGTCGGGTTACCCACAAAGGGAAGCCCATCAGACTAACAGCAGATCTCTCGGCAGAAACTCTCCAAGCCAGAAGAGAGTGGGGGCCAATATTCAACATTCTTAAAGAAAAGAATTTTCAACCCAGAATTTCATATCCAGCCAAACTAAGTTTCATAAGTGAAGGAGAAATAAAATCCTTTACAGATAAGCAAATGCTTAGAGATTTTGTCACTACCAGGCCCGCCTTAGAAGAGATCCTGAAGGAAGCATTAAACATGGAAAGGAACAACAGGTACCAGCCATTGCAAATACATGTCAAAATATAAAGTCCATCGATGCCAGGAAGAAACTGCATCAACTAAAGAGCAAAATAACCAGCTAATATCATAATGACAGGATCGATTTCACACATAACAATATTAACCTTAAATATAAATGGACTAAATGATCGAATTAAAAGACACAGACTGGCAAACTGGATAAAGAGTCAAGACCCATCAGTCTGCTGTATTCAGAAGACCCATCTCACATGCAGAGATGCACATAGGCTCAAAATAAAGGGATGGAGGAAGATCTCCCAAGCAAATGGAGAACAAAAAAAAGCAGGGGTTGCAATCCTAGTCTCTGATAAAACAGACTTTAAACCATCAAAGATCAAAAGAGACAAAGAAGGCTATTACCTAATGGTAAAGGGATCAATTCATCAGGAAGAGCTAACTATCCAAAATATATATGCACCCAATACAGGAGCACCCACATTCATAAAGCAAGTCGTTAGAAACTTACAAAGAGACTTAGACACCCATACAATAATAATGGGAGATTTTAACACCCCACTGTCAACATTAGACAGATCAATGAGACAGAAAGTCAACAAGGATATCCATGAATGGAACTCAACTCTGCACCAAGCAGACCTAATAGACATCTACAGAACTCTCCACCCCAAATCAACACAGTATACATTCTTCTCAGCACCATATCACACTTATTTCAAAATTGACCACATAGTTGGAAAAAAGCACTCCTCAGCAAATGTAAAAGAACAGAAATTATAACAAACTGTCTCTCAGACCTCACTGCAATCAATCTAGAACTCAGGAATAAGAAACTCAATCAAAACCGCTCAACTACGTGGAAACTGAACAACCTGATCCGGAATGACTACTGAGTACATAACGAAATGAAGGCAGAAATAAAGATATTCTTTGAAACCAATGAGAACAAAGATACAACATACCAGAATCTCTGGGACACATTTAAAGCAGTGTGTAGAGGGAAATTTACAGCACTAAATGCCCACAAGAGAAATCAGAAAAGATCTAAAATTGACACCCTAACATCACAATTAAAAGAACCAGAGAAGCAAGAGCAAACACATTCAAAAGCTAGCAGAAGGCAAGAAATAACTAAGATCAGAGCAGAACTGACGGAGATAGAAACACAAAAAAAACCCTCCAAAAAATCAATGAATCCAGAAGCTGTTTTTTTTTTTTTTTTTTTTTGAAAAGATCAACAAAATTGATAGACTGCTAGCAAGACTAATACAGAAGAAAAGAGAGAAGAATAAAATAGACACAATAAAAAATGATAAAGGGGATATCACCACTGACCCCACAGAAATACAAGCTACCATCAGTGAATACTATAAACACTTCTACACAAATAAACTAGAAAACCTAGACAAAATGGATAATTTCCTGGACACTTACATTCTCCCAAAACTAAACAAGGAAGAAGTTGAATCTCTGAATAGACAAATAGCAGGCTCTGAAATTGTGGCAATAATTAATAGCCTAACAACCAGAAAAAGTCAAGGACAAGATGGATTCACAGCCGAATTCTACCAGAGGTAAAAGGAGGAGATGGTACCATTCCTTCTGAAACTATTACAATCAATAGAAAAAGAGGGAATCCTGCCTAACTCATTTTATGAGGCCAACATCATCCGGATACCAAAGTCTGACAGAGATACAGCAAACAAAGAGAATTTTAGACCAATATCCCTGATGAACATCGATGCCAAAATCATCAACAAAATACTGGCAAACCGAATCCAGCAGCACATCAAAAAGCTTATCCACCATGATCAAGTGGGCTTCATCCCTGGGATGCAAGACTGGTTCTACATACACAAATCAAAAAACGTTATCCAGCATATAAACAGAACCAAAGACAAAAACCACATAATTATCTCAATAGATGCAGAAAAGGCCTTTGACAAAATTCAACAGCCCTTCATGCTAAAAACTCTCAATAAATTCAGTATTGATGGAACGTATCTCAAAATAATAAGAGCTATTTATGACAAACCCACAGCCAATATCATACTAAATGGGCAAAAACTGAAAGCATTCCCTTTAAAATCTGCCACAAGACATGGATGCCTTCTCTCATCACTCCTGTTCAACATATTGTTGGAAGTTCTGGCTAGGGCAATCAGGCAAGAGAAAGAAATAAAGGTATTCAATTAGGAAAAGAAGAAGTCAAGTTGTCCCTGTTTGCAGATGACGTGACTGTATATTTAGAAAACCCCATTGTCTCAGCCCAAAATCTCCTTAAGCTGATAAGCAACTTCAGCAGTCTCAGGTTACTAAATCAATGTGCAAATATCACAAGCATTCTTATACACCAGTAACAGACAAACAGAGAGCCAAATCATGAATGAACTCCCATTCACAATTGCTTCAAAGAGAATAAAATACCTAGGAATCCAACTTACAAGGGATGTAAAGGACCTCTTCAAGGAGAACTACAAACCATTGCTCAGTGAAATCAAAGAGGACACAAACAAATGGAAGAACATACCATGTTCATGGATGGGAAGAATCAATATTGTGAAAATGGCCATACTGCCCAAGGTAATTTATAGATTCAATGTCATCCACATCAAGTTAAAAATGACTTTCTTCACAGAATTGGAAAAAACTGCTTTAAAGTTCATATGGAACCAAAAAAGAGCCTGTATTGCCAAGACCATCCTAAGCCAAAAGAACAAACCTGGAGGCATCACACTACCTGATTTCAAACTACACTACAAGGCTATAGTAACTGAAACAGCATGGTACTGGTACCAAAACAGAAATATAGACCAATGGAACAGAACAGAGACCTCAGAAATAATACCACACATCTACAGCCATCTGATCTTTGAGAAACCTGAGAGAAACAAGAAATGGGGAAAGGATTCCCTATTTAATAAATGGTACTGGGAAAATTGGCTAGCCATAAGTAGAAAGCTGAAACTGGATCCTTTCCTTACTCCTTATATGAAAATTAATTCAAGATGGATTAGAGACTTAAATGTTAGACCTAATACCATAGAAACCCTAGAAGAAAACCTAGGTAATACCATTCAGGACATAGGCGTGGGCAAGGACTTTATGTCTAAAACACAAAAGCAATGGCAACAAAAGCCAAAATTGGTAAATGGGATCTAATTAAACTAAAGAGCTTCTGCACAGCAAAAGAAACTACCATCAGAGTGAACAGGCAACCTACAGAATGGGAGAAAATTTTTGCAATCTACTCATCTGACAAAGGGCTACTATCCAGAACCTATAAAGAACTCAATCAAATTTACAATAAAAAACAAACAGCCCCATCAAGAAGTGGGCAAAGGATATGAACAGACACTTCTCAAAAGAAGACATGCATACAGCCAACAGACACATGAAAAAATGCTCATCGTCACTCACCATCAGAGAAATGCAAATCAAAACCACAATGAGATATTATCTCACATGAGTTAGAATGACATTCATTAAAAAATCAGGAAACAACAGGTGCTGGAGGGGATGTGGAGAAATAGGAACACTTTTACACTGTTGGTCGGACTGTAAACTAGTTCAACCATTGTGGAAAAGAGTGTGGCAATTCCTCATGGATCTAGAACTAGAAATACCATTTGATCCAGCCATCTCATTGCTAGGGATATACCCAAAGGATTATAAGTCATGCTGCGATAAAGACACATGCACACGTATGTTTATTGCGGCACTATTTACAATAGCAGTGACTTGGAATCAACCCAAATGTCCATCAGTGACCGACTGAATTAAGAAAATGTGGCCCATATACACCATGGAACACGATGCAGCCATGAAAAAGGATGAATTTGTGTCCTTTGTAGGGACATGGATGCAGCTGGAAACCATCATTCTCAGCAAACTATTGCAAGAACAGAAAACCAAATACCGCATGTTCTCATTCATAGGTGGGAATTGAACAATGAGATCACTTGGACACAGGAAGGGGAACATCACACACTGGGTCCGATTGTGGGGAGGGGGTGAGCGATAGCATTAGGAGATATACGTAATGTAAATGACGAGTTAATGTGTGCAGCACACCAAAATGGCACATGTATGCATATGTAACAAACCTACACGTTGTGCACATGTACCTTAGAACTTAAAGTATAATAAAAAAAAGAAGAAGTAGGGTGCTAACTTAACAAATACCTAAAAATATAAAAGCAGAATTGAATCTGGATAATGGCAAAAATTTGGAAAAGTTTGGAAGTAATCATTAGAAAAATCTATAATAGAAGTATGTATGCTAAAGGCCATTCTAATAATAGCTCAGATTAAAATGAGAAATACTTTGTTGGGAATTGGAAGAAAGGTGATACTTGTTATAAAATGGCAAAAACTTGGCTAAATTGAGTTTTGTACTAATAATTTGTGGAATAAGAAATTCTCAAGTGATGAAACAGAATATCTGGCAAAATAAATATATAAGCAACGTGTTGAGAGCATGACATGGCGCTTCTTGACGGTTTATGGTAAAATGCAAAAAGATAGGTATGAACTATATAATATGAATGAAAGAATGTAAAATTCAAAGAGTGATAAAAGAGAAATTAATTAAAGATGAAATTTATAATTAAAAGGAAACAGAAATTAATGATTTTGAAAATTGTGATTCTATCCATGTAAAAAACAAAAAGAAAGTGTTTAGCAGAAAAAAAATGCCAAGGATGTGGCTAAGAAAACATTGATGAGGAGATTAGTGTCAATAGAAAGAAGCTAGCAGCTATTTATCAGGAAAATAAAGGAATGATCCAGAAGATATTTTGGAGTTCATCATGTTCTACCACTTCCATCACAGGACTAAAGTGCCAAGGCCTTGGGGACAGAACTATGTCAAAATAGATTCCTCAGATGCTCATGGGACCTTGACAGTTGGGGCCAAGAGCTGCTTCAATTTTCTACTCCCTACATTCTGGTACATCCCTCTTCAGACATCTCAGATGTGGCTCAAATTGTTACAGGTGCACTTTGGTCCATAGAAGCTACTAATCCAGAGAGAACACAGGTGGTAAAACTTGGCAGCATCTGAGTGGTGGCAACTCTGCAGTTACACACAGTACAACAGCTATGGGGGCATAGCTAACTATAAATAAATTTCAGATAATTTCCTGGAGATCCTAAGGTTCTAGGAAGAGAACAGTCACAATGGTGAAACCACCAAAGAGAGCCCAGACTAGGACAATGCCTAGTAAAGCCAAGGGACTTGGGTAGCCTGCAAGATCCCAGGACCATCCTTGTTACAAAGATTCAAAGAACACAACTGAATCATGTTTCTGCCCTAGTGTTTTGTGGAAGAAGGAAACTTCCAAGTTATGAAATTGGATATTTGGCAGAAGAATATCTAAGAAAGTGTTGAACATGCAGCCTGACATCTGTTGACTGCATATAGTAATATACAAGAAGACAGAAACAAATTAAAAACAGAATTTATAATGGAAAATATGTCAACACTTAAACATTTGGAAAATGTCTAGTCTGCCCAAGTTGTACAGAATAAAGAAAAAAGCATGTTCATTACAGAACATCAAAAGTTTGGCCAAGAGATTATTTTACAAAAAGATTAATATGGATGGATGGAAGACTAGTGTCATTCATTAAGGGAACAGAAAAATGAAACTGGTGGCATTTCCAAGATCATTGGAATTTCCACTTCCATCACAAGTAAATAGTAAAAAGAAATGAGGGACAGAACTATTACCAAAAGAGTAACCTTCAATGTTCTCAGAACCGGAGCACTCACTGCCTTGCACAGCCTCAAGATTTTGCTGCTCATATTCTGGAACATACCACCTCAGTAATTCAAGGTGTGGTTCCACTGTGTCTAGATACAATGTGGGCTACTTTGTCTGCTCTTCCACAGGGCACAGGTGACAAATCTTAAAGGCATTCACGAAGTGTCATCTCCACTATACTAAAGAGTACACAAGCTATGGGTGTATGGCTGCTTTCATCTAGAATTTGAAAGATAAAACAATCTGGAGCCTTGGTCATGCAACCTAGGAAGAGGGCCACCTTGAATGCAGGACAACCACAGAGAGCCCCACCAGGTCAATCCCCACTAAAGCCATGAGAATTGGTCCACAGCAAAAAGCAATATCTACTGAATCCATAGTGGTGGCCAACAGCCTTCCCAGTTTGTCTGGAATTTGGAATGTGTAGTAAAAGAGTTTTATCCAGCTGTAAAATTTAATGTTGTTTAGCTTATTGAGCTTTGAATTTACTTGAGACATTACTCCTTTCCGCTTCTCTATTTTTCCTTTTTGGAAAGAGAATATTTAACTTATGACTATCCAATTATTGTGTTTTGGAAGTACATAAATGTTTTATTTTACAGGCTCACAGCTGGAGAAAAATTTTTCTCAGAATAAATCATACTTTGAGTCTCACTTATATTTTATGTAGATGATATTCAGATGAGACTTCAAATTTAGATTTTAAAGTTGATGCTTGAACTAGTTTAAACGTCTGGGGTAATTGTGATAAAATTAGTGTATTTTGCATGTTAGAAAGAGATGATTTGTGAGGGACAAGCCTGCAGTGCTATGGTCTGAATATTGATGTTCTCCCTTGAAATTTTTATGTTGGAATCTAATATTCAAAAGGATAGTATTAAGACGTGTGACCTTTAGAAAGTGATTAGATCATGAGGGCAAAGCCCTCATGAATGGGCTTAGTAACCTTATAACAGAGGTTTATGGAATCCCCTGCTTGCCCTTTCTGTCATGTGAGGACACAAGAAAGCACCGTCTTTGAAGCAGAGAGCAGACTCTCACCAAACGATGATTCTGTTGCCATCATGATCTTGGACTTCCCATATTCCAGAATTGTAAGCAATAAATTTCTTTTTGGTTTTTGTAAATTAACCAGTCTAAGGTAGTTTGTTAAGCAGCAGGAATGGTCTAAAATGAGAGAGATGACGGGGAGGGCTTTGTCTTGCATCTTGGATACCCAATTCAGCCACAGCAAGAAATAACGTCAGTCAGAGTCATGAGGCCCTCTATCCAGGCCCTAGCTTCCAGACAACATTTCTAGACACACCCTGGGACAGAAGGGAACCCTCTGCCTTGAAGGGAAAAACCTAGTTTTGGCAGAATTTATCACTTGCTAATTGAAGACCCCTTGGGCCGTGAATAAACAGCAGTGATACCCAGGTAGTGTGGACTTGTGTGAGACTTGCGTGGGACTTGTGTGAGACTTGCTAGCTTAAGGTGTGACTTAACAAATTCCCAGCTGTAGTGGTTACAGGGAAAAACTCATTCTTGAGATAAGAGAGAAAAAAGTTAAAAAAGACTATGTTTTTCACCTTAGGTACCAGTACAACCACAGAAATGTAGAGTACCAACTGGGCGTTTAGGATCCCTGATTTCAGAAATTGGCTCTTGGATGGTCTTTCTTTACCTCCCCTGGGCCAGAAGGTAGCCCACTGCCATGAAGAGTGAGTTTCAGGCCAGGCAAGTTTCACCACAAGCTTATTAAAGAGGCCTTAGGACTTAAGGTGGCATTGGTGGTAGTCTGGCAGTACTCACAATGGGCGTGAGGGGATGGTAACCATCGAGTGAGGCTCCTCTATGCTTGGAAAGGGGATAAAAGAGTGGGAAAAACTGAGTTTAAGTGCCAGTGCAGCCTCAATACAATAGAACACCAGGTAGAGTTTTAAGGGTTTTTACTCTAGTTCTGGGCTGCCAAACAAAACCGCAGTACCTGCTTGGGTCCTGTGGAAAATTGCTGCCCTGAAAGAAGACAAACAAGCCTGGATGATTTTGCTACCTGCTAATTGTAACACCACACGGCTTTAAGCAAATACAACTGGTAGCCAGAGAGTGGTTACAGCAGGCCTTGGGAGAGACCCAGTACAGTGCTGTCTTCAGGTCTGAACAAGTGTAGTCCTAAGGATGGTGGACATGGTGGTGTTTGTGTCACTTTACCTGCAACTTTCAGTGGCTTGAAACAGAGAAGAAGACTCTTTTTGTTTGGGAGAAAGTAAGGGAAGAGTATAAGAGTTTCTGCCTGGTAATCCAGAAAATTCTTTAAAAACTTCTCCAAAACGACCAAGGTAGTACCTCTATGAATCTGCAAGAACCACAGCATTATGGGATTGTGGTCTCCCTTAAACCAGATACAGCTTAGATCACAACACCCAAGTATTTTCAAATATCTGGAATGCATTCCCAAGAAGAACTGGTACAAACAAGCCCAGATTATAAAGACTACAATGAATACCAAATTCTTCAGTGCCTGGACATAGATGAACATCTAAAAGTATCAAGATAATCTATAAAAACATGCCCTCACCACATAAAATAAATAAGACATGATGAACTAATTCTGGACAGAGAGAAATATGTGGCCTTTCAGACAGATAATTCAAAATAGCTGCTTTGGGGAAACTCAAAAAATCAAGATAACACACAAAAAATAGAATTCAGAATCCTATCAGATAAATTTAACAAAGAGATTGAAACAATTAAACAGAATCCAACAGAAATTCTAGGGGTTAAAATTGGAACTGACATTCTGAAGAATGAATCAGTCTTTTAATGGCAGAATTGATCAAGCAGAAGATAAAATAGTGAGCTTGAAGACAGTCTATTTGAAAAAAAAAAAAACAGAGGAGACAAAAGAAAAAAAGAGAATAAAAAATAAAGAAGTAGGTTGGGTGCGGTGGCTCATGCCTGTAATCCCAGCACTTTGGGAGGCTGTGGAGCATGGATCACCTGAGGTCAGGAGTTGGAGACCGGCCTGGTAAACATGATGGAACCCTGTCTCTACTAAAAATACAAAAATTAGCTGGGCATGGTGGCAGGTGTCTGTAATCCCAGCTACTTGGGAGGCTGAGGCATTAGAATCATTTGAACCTGGGAGTTGAAGGTTGCAGTGTGCCAAGATCACGTCATTGCACCCCAGCCTGGGCAACAAGAGCAAGACTCCATCTCATTAAAAAAAAAAAAAAAAAAAAAAAAAAAGCATTCCTACAGGATCTAGAAAATAGTCTCCAAAGGGCAAATCTAAGAATTATTGACCTTAAAGAGAAGATATAGTAACACAAACTGGTAGAACATTTATTCAAAGGGATAATAACAGAAAAATTCCCAAACCTAGAGAAAGATATCAATATCCAAGTAGAAGAAGGTGATACAGCTTCAAGCAGATTTAACCTGAAGGCGACTATCTTAAGACATTTAATAATCAAACTCCCAAAGGTCAAGGATAACGAAAGGATCCTAAAAGCAGCAAGGAAAAAAAAAATAAGTAACATACAATAAAGCTCCAACACATCTGGCAGCAGACTTTCCAGCAAAAACCTTGCAGGCCAGGAAAGTGAGGCATGATATATTTAAAGTGCTGAAAACAACTTCTACCCTAGAAGAGTCCAGCAAGAACATCCTTCAAACATGAAGGAGAAATAAAGCCTTTCCCAGAAAAACAGAAGCTGATAAATTTTATCAACATTACCTGTGTCCTAGGATAAATACTAAAGGGAGTACTTTTTTCAATCAGAAAGAAAAGGACATCAATGAGCAATAAAAAAAATCATCTGAGAATATCTACAGCTGGACTTGGGTAAGATGGCTGACTAGATGCTGCCAGGTGGAACAGCTGCCACCGAGGGACCAGGATGACTGGTTCACTCTTAACAGATCTTCAGAGTGAAGAAACTGAGAGTGGATGGAGGAAAGACACAGAAGCTGGGCTGAAGGGAGAGGAAGGTTGGAACAAGTACATTGAACAGCAAGGAGCAACCCACTCTCACCATGGGCCTCTGAAATTTCAGCAGGTGACCTTTTAACCACCACAAACACTTGAATTGGCAAGGGCAGCTGCTAAGAGAAGTGGTAGGAGCAGAAAACCAGCTGACAGGTTTGGTGAAGGAGTATCTGTAGTGGAGCAGAGCCAGGCATGCCCAAACCCCTAGGTTCCACTTAATCCCAGAGAAGACTTTAACCCTAGGGGAACTGAAAAACCTGAAGTCTGCAGAGTAGTCTTACCCATCAGATGGGGCTAGTCTGAACTGAGGATCCCTTAATCTTCTGGCTTGTCCTGGGACCCCATCCTGGCTGTTCCTGCTTACTGTGCAGTCTTGGTTGCCCTGGGGCCCACATCATAACTTCTGCATTGGTAGACTGTGTCTGACTTATGGAGAGCTCCAGCAGGGTAGCCCTATGGCCATGTGTCAGCTTACCCACTCCATTTACCCACTGCTGCTTCCCTGGGGCCCATTGCTTTGTGGGTATGCA
Source organism: Macaca mulatta (assembly GCF_049350105.2). NCBI lineage: Eukaryota > Metazoa > Chordata > Mammalia > Primates > Cercopithecidae > Macaca > Macaca mulatta. The sequence goes on from NC_133426.1 coordinate 86,308,688, forward strand.
TGTGCATGGGAAATTTACCTTCCCTGCCCCACCAGTGTACCTGTGTGCATGCACCCTGCCCACCACTGCTGCTGGCAGGAGAGCACTTTGCCTTTTTCCCCCACCATACTGCCATTGCAGTCAGAGTTTTGGTGGGAACAGAGCCCACCATCCTTGCCCTCACAAGTGTCCTGCCCTTGTGCCAACACTGCTGCTGGAGTGAAACTAGGCACATTGAAAAGTGAACCCTTCCCCACCCTAACCAGCTATCCCCACTTGTATGAACGTGCACAGACAGCAAACTCAGCCTTGTGATTGCCAGTGCCCCACCCCCATGCTAACACCACCACAAGCCTGACCACATGCAAAGTTGTCAACAGAGGTCCTCCAGCCCCTCGAACAGTTCTGCCTCTTTCACTGTTGTGAAAGTTTGCAGGGAGGCATGACCCTCATACCCATTAACACCCTGCCTCAGCTAACAAGTATCCAACCTGCTATGCTGCTGCTGCTGCCACTGCTGATGACATGTGTAAGTGGGGATAGATCCCACTGCCACTATATGAAATGGCTTAAGTGGTACCACCTACTGGAGTGAAAAGACAAACAGTCTGGGAGCACCTCAGCCTCCACCAACATAGTTGGTTTCTAACATCCAGGAGTCAGACGAAAAAGTTGGGGTCTGATAAGAACCTCTGAGAATTAGAGCACACAGTCCAGGAGTTGGAAGCTGAGCCTTGACACCCTAAAATTTTGCAGAATTAAAGCCAGTCAATTGAACCCACCTTATACTATAATTTAACACTCAGGGGCATCAAATAGGACAACAGAAAAAAAAAAATCTAAATGACAGCAACTTCAGAGACTGAAGGAACATCAGCACACAAAGATGAGAAAATAAACAGCTCAAGTACTCTGACACCACAAAAAGCTAGAGTGCCTTCATTTCTCCAAACAGCTGCACTAGCTCTCCAGCAAGAATTCTGAACTAGGCTCAGATGGTTGAAATGACAGAAATAAAATTCAGTATATGGATAAAAGTAAAGATTATTTAGATGTAAGAATACATTGAAAGCCAATCCAAGGAGGTTTAAGAAACATAAGAAAACAATAGAGGAGATGACAGACAAAATGGCCAGTATAGAAAAGAACATAACTGACATAATAGAGATGAAAAATACACTATAAGAATTTCACAAATCAATCACAAGTATTAACATAAGAATAATCCAAGTTGAGAAAAGAATTTCAAAGCTTGAAGATTGGCTTTCTGAAATAAGAAAATCAGACCATAACAGAGAAAAGAAGAATAAAAAGGAGTAAAAAGAAAACCTCCTCCTAGAAACATGGTATTATGTAAAGATACCAAATCTATGACTCGTTGGTGTTCCTAAAACAGGGAGAATGAAAGCAATTTTAAAACATATTTCAGGATATCATCCATGAGAAATTCCCCAGCCTAGATAGAGAGGCCAACATTTAATTCAGAAAATGCAGTGAGCCCCAGTAAGATACTTCACAAGAAGATTATCCTCAAGATAAATAATCAGATTCTTCAAGGTAAAATTCAAAGAAAAAAAAATGTTAAAGGCAACTGGAAAGAAAGAATAGGTAATCTATAAGGAGAAGCCCATCAGACCAACATAAGAACTTTCAGTGGAAACCCTACAAGCCAGAAGAGATTGAGGGCCAATATTCAACATTGTTAATGAAAAGAAATTGGTAAAACAAAGCCTCATAAACTAAGAAAAAAATAAGATCCTTTTCAGACAAGCAAATGCTGAGGGAAATTGTTACCACCAGGTCTGCCTTACAAGATCTTCTGAAGGAAGTACTAAATATGGGGGGGGAAAGGTCTGTTACCAGCCACTACAGAAACACACTTAAGTACAGAGACTAGTGTCACTGTAAAGCAACTACACAAACGAGCCTGCATAATAATCAGTTAAGATCACCATGACAAGATCAAATCTACACATTTCAGTATTAACCTTAATGTCAATGGACTAAATGCCTCATTTTAAAAGCACAGAGAGGCAAGCTGGATAAAAGACCAAGACTCATTGGTCTTCTGTCTTTAAGATACCAATCTCACATACAATGACACCCATAGGCTGAAAATAAAAATACAAAAAATGAGAAAAAATTAATGAGCAAATGGAAAACAGATTAAAAGCAGACTTTGCAATTCTAATTTCAAACAAAATAGACTTTAAGCCAACAAATATCATAGAAGACCAAGAATTTATTACATAATGTAAAAAGTTCAATTAAACAAAAAGACCTAACTATCCTAAATATATATGCACTTTACACAGGAACACCCAAATTTATAAAACAAGTTCTTAGAGATGTTCAAAGAGACTTACAGTTCTGCACAATAACAATGGGAGACTTCAACACCTGACAGTATTAGATGATTGTGGCAAAAAAAAAAAAAAAAGATTTTCAGAACCTAAATTCAGCATTCAGCACTGGATCAAATAGAACTGACAGACATCTACAGATTATATATTATAATATATATTATAGATTTTATATTATGTTTTATATTATATTAATATATATTTATATATATAATTATATATATGAGTGTGTATATATATGCATATATACTTTTTTCTCATTGTCACATAGCACATATTCTAAAATCAACACTTAATCAGACATAAAACACCTCTCAGAAAATGCAAAAGAACTGAAATCAAAGCAACCATTCTCTCGGACCACAGTGCAATAAAAATAGAATTCAAGAATAAAAAAATAGCTGAAAACCACACAATTACATGGAAATTGAATAATCTGATTCTCAATGACCTTTGGGTAAATAATAAAATTAAAGGAGAAATCAATAATTTAATTGAAACTAATGAGAACAAAGATACAACAAACCAGAAACTCTGAGACATAGCTAAGGCAGCATTATAAGATACATTTTAATTTTTTTCCAAGATGTCAAATTGCAGGCAATGTTAGTGTGCCCTTCCCATTTGGAAAGACAGAATAGTGTGCAGAGATTCACACTGTAAACATGTTTCCAAGAATCAACGCGGGAACTTAAGGAAATTTAAAATATCTACAGACTCTTTGAAAGAGGTGGCAGTCTGCAGCCTGCTTTGTGAGATAAGTAAAAAACAACAACAACAAATGGTGGTAAGTCCTCAGAGTGTGAGATGGGGAGATACTGCCTTCAGAATGCACATCCCCACCAGGGAATCTGAAAATCCAGACCAGAGGAGAAAGCCTTAAACCTTCCCAGAACTGGAACTGATATAGTGAGTGGCGAGAAATATAAAAGTAGAAGCAGAAGTGGGAAGTGCTTTACAGGTATTCCCAGTCTAAAACCGTTAGTAAATATACCTCACAGGGAATCTCAGGAAAGTCACCCAACTAGCTCAGGGAGGGGTCAGAGGGTTATCAGAGGAACTCACCCCCAATATTTCAATGTGGGTTCTTCCTATTTTCCATAAGTGTTGGCCGCCTGAGAAATAAAGAGAAAGAGTACAAAGAGAGGAATTTTACAGCTGGGCCACTGGGGGTGACATCACATATCGGGAGGACCATGATGCCCACCTGAGCCTCAAACCAGAAAGTTTGTTATTAAGAGTTTCAAAAGGGGAGGTGGTGTAAAAACAGGGAATAGATCACATGCTTCAAAGGGCAAAATGGAGGACTACTGATAAGGGTCCAACAAAGATCACAAGGCAAAGGGCAAAAGCAGAACTACTGATAAGGGTCTGTTCAGTGGTGCCTTTATTGTCTTGATAAACATCTTAACAGAAAACAGGGTTCGAGAGCAGAGAACTGGTCTGACCACAAATTTACCAGGGCAGAGTTTTTTCCCCACCCTAGTAAGCCTGAGGGTACTGCAGGAGACCAGGGCGTATCTCAGTTCTTATCTCAATCACATAAGACAGACACTCCCAGAGCAGCTGTTTATAGGCCTCCCCCCCAGGAATGCATTCCTTTTCCAGGGTATTAATATTAATATTCCTTGCTAGGAAAACAATTTAGCAATATCTTCCCTACTTGCATGTCCGTTTATAGGCTCTCTGCAAGAAGAAAAATAAGGCTCTTTTTGCCCGACCCCACAGGCAGTCAGACCTTATGGTTGTCTTCCCTTGTTCCCTAAAAATCACTGTTATTCTGTTCTTTTTCAAGGTGCACTGATTTCATATTATTCAAATACACATGTTTTACAATCAATTTGTACAATTAACACAATTATCTCAGTGGTCCTGAGGTGATGTACATCCTTAGCTTATGAAAATAGCAGGATTAAGAGATTAAAGTAAAGACAGGCATAAGAAATTATAAAAGTCTTATTTTGGAACTGATAAATGTCCATGAAATCTTCACAATTTATGTTCCTCTGCTGCGGCTCCAGCCAGTCCCTCCTTTTAGAGTCCCTGACTTCCTGCAACAGAGGGTGAAAAAAATATTCCAACTAAATTTTGTAATATAATCTCAAGGAAATGAACTCTCTTGTCCTGTATCCAAGGGGCAAGTGAGAAGAGTGCTGCAGGCATGAGTGCAAGAGCTCAGCACCTGGCCTGGTGGGAAGATAGAGAGAGGTGTGGGCTGAAAGGTGTGGTTTCTATCTCTGCAGGGAAAGCTTATGGCCTGGGGAAGGTTTGAGTTCTGTGTGCAGACAGCCTGGGTATAAATCTGCTGCTGGTAGCGGAACACTGCTAGAGCAAGATCAGCCTTTCCAGCTGCACGAGTGCTGAGTGAGGTTTACTGACACTTGCTACTCCCTACTCCTGTGAAAAACTCTTCTGTGAAGCAGAGGAAGTTATACTCCCTTCTGAACCATTACCTCAGTGTCCCCAAAACCACCCTCAACACTCACAGGGGTCATAACTTGCACTGCTCAAAGAAAGTAATAGTTCAGGCCTGTCTGATCCTGCCCTTCTGGGCTGAATTCCTCCACCCAACCTGATAGCTTAAGATGAAGGACATACATTTTGGGGAGCTTTATAGCCCAACTCACGACCTGAGAAAGCAGATTACTTTTCCTGGGCAACTTAAGGCAAGCTCAAATCATACATCTACTACCTCAGCTGATGCTCTCTTGCAAGCACCACCTCCTAGCTGGAGGCCAACAAACACAATCTACTATAGCATCTCCAGAATAACAGTGTCGTTAAGAAGGAGAAAATGGCTGTGTGAATTCAGCTATCACCACTTCCTACAACAACTTGGCTAACCAGAGGTACTAATTCTGTCCATGTGACAAGTTTACTACAATTATAACAAGCATTCAAGAAATCCAGTACACTAAGCCTATCTACAACCAAGGAATCACAGTCTACATCAATCCCCTGCCTCTGTCAGAGCTAGTGCTACTGCCCACTGTTGGGAGACTTGAAAACAGGTCACAGAACTGGATTGCTTACAGACATTCTCCATGTGGCAACACCACTAGGTGGCTAGAACCAGAAGAGCAATAGCAGTCACTGGGGTCTGGCTCTCAGGAACTCCTACTCTTAGGGAAAGGGGAAGAACGCCACATCAAGGAAAAATCCTGTGGTACAAAAGAATCTGGACAGCATGCCTCCGGTCCCAGATCTTTCTGCTGGTGGGAAGTTTCTTACAGCAGAGAAACAATTGCAGTGCTTGATGCAGCAAGGAAATCCTGCGACTCTACCAAAACAGTCAAGCAGCCTTCATGCTAGTGAAGAAACTTTGAGACGGGGTAATTGTTTCCCCCTTGTCCACCACTGCAGACACTGCTTTGGTTTATTCCATGGGAACTCAGCATAAATGCACCTATAGACAACCTTCCTGAAAGAAATCTGGGTGATTGTGTATCTGTTGGAGAAGCACTCTCTGGATTCAGGCTTGCATGAGAGGCAGAGTCAAAATTCCTCTCTACTCAGAACATCAACATTCCTACAGACATAAAAAGGTTCGTGACTGAAGTAAATAGCTGGAACACTGGACAGGAGTGAAGCTGGGAGGTGGATGGCTTTTCTGCTTGCCTGGCTGGGGAATTGCAGTTGTTCCCGCCTTTCACTATGAGAAAACTCAGTATGTCTTATTGAGAGAACCCTCAGCCATATTTATCAATAATGGGACTTTTGTTCACCATTGGGTATTGCACCTACACACATGCTTTAGATATGACTGATTTCTACTCACTAATACCACCCCTACTGGCCTGAAGCCTGAAACATCCACTCAGTAAATAAAATGCTAGGGAAATATTAAACAAAAATAAAGTTCATACAACAAGGGAATGAGATAAGCTTTAAGAGATCCTTGCCATTTGAACACCATAGGAGACAGTGAAATTGCCAATACACCAAGTAGATAACTACTACAACCAGCATCTGTGAAATTTCACACATAAACACTCGCTGTAACTAAGGAATTTTTCTTTACTTCTAAAAGCACCAAGAATCAAATTAGGCTATAATAAACTAAAAACATTAAAGTCACATCCTTAAGATGGGAATAATTTTTTTAAGTCAAATTAAAAATAAACTCAAGAAAAATTTGAAGAAATAGTATACCCAAATGAGAAGAAAATAATGTAATTCTGGTAATATGACAAAACAGTGTTCTTTAACACCTTCAAAAGATCACACTAGTTCCCCAGCATTGGATCCAAACCAAGATGAAATATTTGAAATACCAGATAAATAATTCAGAAGGCTGATTATTAAGCTACTCAAGGAGATACCAGAGAAAGGTAAAAATCCACATTTAAATAAATTGCTAAAAAATCAGAATATGGGTTGGTCGTGGTGGCTCATGGCTGTAATCCCAGCATTTTGGGAGGCTGAGGCAGGTGGATCACGAGGTCAGATCGAGAGCATCCTGGGTAACACGATGAAATCCCATCTCTACTAAAAAAAAAAATATAAAAATTAGCCGGGCATGGTGGTGGGGATCTGTAGTCACAGCTACTTGGGAGGCTGAGGCAGGAGAATGGCGTGAACCTGCGAGGCGGAGCTTGCAGTGAGCCAAGATCGCACCACTGCACTCCAGCCTGGGCAACACTGAGACCCCGCCTCAAAAAAAAAAAAAAAAAAAAAAAAAAAAAAAAAAAGTATAAAGTTTCAATAATATACTAGAAATCATAGAAGAATTTCAGAACTCAAAGACAAAGCTTTCAAATTCACCCAAAGATAGAGAAAAAGAATTTTAAAAATGAGCAAAGTCTCCAAGAAAAATGGAGAAAAATAATGTGAAATCATGATTATGTGAAACAACCAAACTCAAGTATAATCAGTGATCCTGAGAAACAAGAGGAGGCTAAAAGTTCAGAAAACTTGTTTGATGGAATAAATAAGGAAACTCTCTCTGGCCTCACTAGAGATTTAGGTATTCAATACAAGAAGCACAAAGAAATCCTAGAAAATGCATTGCAAAAAGATAATCACCAAGGCACATAGTCGTCAGGTTACCTAAAGTCAACTCAAAGAAAAGAATACTAAGCATGATGAGACAAAAGCATACGGGTAACATACAAAGGAAAACCTATCAGATGAACAACAGGCTTCTCAGCAGAAACCATACAAACTAGAAGGGATTAGGGACGTACCTTTAGTCACCTTAGAAAAAATAATTGTGAACCAAAAAGCTTGTATCCCACAAAACTAAGCTTCATAAATGAAGGAGACATAAAGTTCTTTTCAGACAAACAAATGCTGACAGAATTTGCCACTACCAAATTGGCACTACAAAAAAAAAAAAAAAAATGCTAAAAGGAGTTCTAAATCTCAAAATGAAAGCTTGATATGCACCAAAATAAAACCTTTTGGAAGCACAAAACTCACAGGGCCTATAAAACAATAATACAAACAAAAAAAAAGTAGATAACAAATGGTATAATGAATAGAACACTCTTGGGTTACATCTCAATATTAACATTAATATAAATGGCATAAATGCTTCACTTGAAAGACACAAAATGGCAGAATGAATAAAAGACCACCAACCAAATATCTTCTGTCTTCAGTAGACTCAACACAAAAAGATTTATATAAACTCAAGTTAAAGAAGTGTAAAAAGATATTCTACATAACTGGAAATCAGAAGTGAACAGGAGTAGCTATTCTTATATCAGACAAAACAGACTTCAAAGCAACAACAGTTAAAGAAAATAAAGGACATTAACATTGATAAAAAGAACTGTCCAACAAGAACATATTACAATCTCAAATTTATGTGCATCTAACACTGCCGAATCTAGATGTACAAAACAATTAGTGCTAGACCTAAGAGATGAGACAGGCAGTAACATAAAAATAGTGGGGGACTTTAACACTTCACTGACAGTACTAGACAGATAATTAAGACCAAAATGCAACAAAGAAATAATAAAATTAAATGATACACTAGGAAAAAAAGTAGACTTAAGAGATATTTATGGAACATTTTTCCCAACAATGGCAGAATATGCATTTTTCTCATCAGCACATTGAATACTTTCCAATATAGACAATATGTTAAAGTCTCAATTAATATAAGAAAATCAAAATTATATCAAGTATCTTCTCAGACCACAGTGGAATAAAACTGCAAATAAACTCCAAAAGGAATTCTCAAAATTATACGAATACACAGAAATTAAATAACCTGCTCTTAAATGATCTTTAGATTAACAATGAAATCAAGATGGAAGCTAAAGAATTTTTTGAAATTAATGATAGCAGAGACACAAGTTATCAAAACCTCTGGTTTACAGAAAGTAAGCGGTGTTAAAAGGAAAGTTTATAGCATTAAATACCTATATCTAAGAGTCTGAAAAAAGTGCAAATTGACAACCTAATGTCACACTTCAAGGACCTAGAGCAACAAGAACACACTAAACCCAAACACAACAGAAAAAAAATAACAAAGATCAGAGAAGAACTAAATAAATAAAATTGAGCCAAAAATTTGTACAAAAAATAAATGAAACAGAAAGCTAGTTATTTGAGAAGATAAACAAAGTTGAGAGACCAATAGTGAGATTAATCAAGAAGAGAAAAAATACAAAGGAGCTAAATTAGAAATGAAACTGGAGATACTACAACATATGCCAAAGAAATACAAAGGATCATTCCAAGCTACTGTGAACAGGGCCGGGTGTGGTGGTTCACACCTGTAATCCCAGCACTTTGGGAGGCCGAGGGTGACAGATCACAAGGTCAGGGGACAGAGACATTCCTGCCTAACACGGTGAAATCCTGTCTCTACTGAAAACACAAAAAATTAGCCGGCAGTGGTGGTGGGTGCCTGTAGTCTCAGTTACTTGGGAGGCTGAGGCAGGAGAATGGTGTGAACCCAGGAGGTGGAGCTTGCAGTGAGCCAAGATCACACCACTGTACTCCAGCCTGGGTGACAGCAGAGTGAGACTCCATCATCAAAAAAAAAAAAAAAAAAAAAAAAACAAAGCTACTGTGTGAACACCTTTATGTGTACAAACTAGAAAATCTAGAGAAAATGAATAAATTACTAAAAACATACAACCTTCCAGATTAAATCAGGAATAAATATATACCCTGAACAGACAAATAATGAGCAGTGAGACTGAATCAGCATTAAAAAAGTTGCTGGGATTGCATACCAGAAGCAGCTAAGGTGTGTGGTTTTCATGTAGAGGAACAAAAGGGGTGAGTAAATATAGCACTTTCAACTGAAATATCGAAACACTTGCATCAGGACTAATCAATGAAACAACTCAACCAACGGAGAATGTACAAAAGCAAGACAGTAAAGTGGCCCACCTGGGAGTGACATGGAGCCAGAGGAATCTCCCCCACCCAGGGAAGCAGTGACTGAATGTGCTACCCTGGGAAACCATGCCTCTCCCATGAATCTTTGCAACCCTTGAGTCAGATGATCCCCTTGTGAACTCACTTGACTAGGGCCTTCATTCTGACACACAGAGTTATGTGGAGTCTTGGCAGAGCAGCTGCACAGGCATGTGCCACAGAGGCCCAGGAGCTTTACACACTCTGGCTCTGGGCTTCCTGGGACAAGTGACTGCAACTCCAGCAAGGCAAGAGGTTGGACTTCCATATACAACCTTAGGAAAGAGGCTGAATCCCTGGGGCTGAGCAGCGACTGTCTGTGGGCTCCACTTTCATAGCACCTCAAAGGATAAGTTGCACTGGCTTGGAATTCCAGTCAACCACCACCAACAGAGTCACCCCTAACTGGGACAGAGTTCCTGTGGGGAAGGGGCAGGCCACCATCTTTGCTGCTTGGATGACTCAGCCATTCCAGTCTGTGGGCTTTGGAGAATCCAAACTGACCCAGGGAAGAAGGAATCCCCCAACCCAACACAGCTGCTCAACCAAAACATGGCCATGCAACTTCTTTAAGCAGATCTACAAACCCATTCCTCCTCACTGGGTGGAATCTCTCATCTGGGGCCTCCAGCCACCCCTGCTGGTATTCTTCAGCTGACAGAAATTTGAATTCTTTCTGAAACAGAGTTCCTGAGTGGAGGGTTGGGCCACCATCTTTGCTGTTTGGATGATTCAGCTGTTTTAGCCTGTAAGCTTTGGAGAGTCCAAACAGACAGGGTGTGGAAGGGACCCCCCAGCACACCACAGTTGCTCTACCAAAATGTGGCCAGACTGTTTCTTTAAGTGAGTCCCCAATCTGTTCCTCCTAACTGGAAGGGACCTCTCAACTGAGGCCTCAAACTACCACTGCCGGTGTTCTCTGACCAACAGTGATTTCAAAACTTTCTGGTAAAGAGCCCCCAGAACGAGGCATGCACCACCACCTTTGCTGTTTGAGCACCTTAGCTGTTGCAGCCTCCAGGCTTTAGAAAGCCCAAGCCAACCACGGGCGGAAGCAATATCCCAGCACAGAATAGCTGCTCTATAAAAATGTGGCCAGACTGCTTCTATAAGCAGGCCTCCAATCCTGTGATTCCTGACTGGGTGATACTTGCAAACTGAGGTCTCCAGTCAGCTCCTACAGGTGCGTTTGGACCAGCAAAGGTCTGTAACTCTCTGGGATAGAGGCCCCAGAGGAAGGAGTGGCTACCAGCTTTGCTGTTTTGCAGTCTTCACTGGTGATGCTTCCCAGTGGTACAGGAAAATCTAAGGTGACCGGGAATTGGAGTGGATCCCCAGCAAACCACAGCAGCCCTACAGAAAAGTCACCAGACTGTTAAAAAAAAATGCATTCACAGATCAGCAACCTAAAATATCTGAAGTCCACTAAATTGATAAATAATCAATCAGTGCAAGAACACTGAAGACTCAAAAAACCAGAGGGTCCTCTCTCCTCCAAATGGCTACATCACCTCTCCAGCAAGAGTTCAGAACTGGGCTGAGGCTGAGATGGCTGAAATGACAGAAGTAGAATTTAGAATATGAATTAAACACAGACTTTACTGAGCTAAAATAGCATGTTGTAACCAAATACAAGGAAGCTAAAAATCACGATAAAGCATCCAGGAGCTGACAGACAAAATAACCAGTATAGAGAAGAAGGTAACCTATCTGATAGAGCTAAAAAAGACACTACAGAAATTTCATAATGCAATCACAAGTATTAATAGCAGAATAGGCCAAGTAGAGGAAAAAAATCTCAGAGCTTGAAGACTGTCTTTCTGAAATAAGACAGGCAGACAAAAATAGAGAAAAAAGGATGAAATGAACAAACTTCCAAAAAATATGGGGTTATGTAAAGAGACCAAATCTATTACTGATTGGTGTACCTGAAGGAGATGGGGAGAAAAGGACCAATTTGGAAAACACGTTTCAAGATATCATCCATGAGAACTTCCCCCAACCTAGATAAACAGGCCAACATTCAAATTCAGAAAATGCAGAGAACCCTAGTAAGGTACTCCATGAGAAGATCATCAGCAAGCCACATAATCATCAGATTCTCCTAGGTTTAAACAAAATAAAAATGTTAAGGGCATCTATAGAAGAGGAAAAACCATCTCACGGACAGCAGTGCAATCAAACTAGAACTCGAGACTGTGAAATTTACTCAAAACCGTACAATTACATAGAAATTAAATAATCTGTTCTGGAATAATTTTTGAATAAACAATGAAATTAAGGTTGAAATCAATAAACTTTTTAAAAACAATAAGAAGAAAGATACAACATAGCAGAATCTCTGGGACACAGATAACTCAGTGTTAACAGTGAAAATTATACCACTAAATGCCTATATCAAAAAATTAGAAAGATCCCATATTGACAACTCAACATCATTATTTAAAGAACAGGAGAATCAAGAGCAAACTAATCCCAAAGCTAGCAAAAGAGAAGAAATACCCCAAATCAGAGCTGAACTGAAGGAGAGAGAGACATGAAAAACCATAAAAAAAAAAAACATGCAAAAGATTAACAAATCCTGGATCTGATGTTTGAAAAAAAATAATAAGATAGAACACTAGCTACACTAACAACGAATAAAAGAGAGAAGATCCAAATAAAAACAGTAAGAAATGATAAAAAGGAGATATTATCACTGACCCCACAGAAATACAAAGAACCATGAGAGAATATTCTGTACACCTCTCTGCATATAAACTAGAAAATACAGAAGAAATGGATGAATTCCTGGAAACATACATCTTTCCAAGACTGAACCAGAAAGAAATTGAATCCCTGAACACACTGATAATGAGTTCTAAAATCAAGGCAGTAATAAATAGACTACTAATCAAAAAAAAAAAAAAAATGACTAGGACCAGAATGATTCACAACTCAATTTTAGCAGATGTACAAAAAAGAGGTGGTACCATTCCTACTGAAACTATTCTAAAAAATGGAAAATTAGAAACTCCTCCCTAACTCACTCTATGAAGCCAGAGTCATTCTGATACCGAAACATTGCAGAGATACAAAACAAACAAACAAACAAAAAACTTTAAGGAACATTGTTGCAAAAATTTTCAGCAAAATACTGGCAAACTGATTGCAGCAGCCAATCAAATACCTTATCCACCAGCATCCAATAGGCTTCATCCTTGGGATGCAAGCTTGGTTCAATATATCCAAATCAATAAACGTGATTCATCACATAAACAAAACTAAAGACAAAAACTACACAATTATTTCAATAAATGCAGAACAGACTTTTGATAAAATTCAACATTGCTTCATGTTAAAAAACTCTCAATAAACTAGGTATTGAAGGAACACATCTCAAAATAATAAGAGCCATATATGACAAATCCACAGCCAACATCATATTGAATGGACAAGCTGGAAGCATTCTTTTTGAAAATCAGCAAAAGAGAAAGATGCCCTCTCTCACCACTTCTATTAAACATAGTATGGAATTTCTGCCCAGAGAAACAAGGTAAAAACAAGAAATAAATAGCATTCAAATAGAAAGATAAGTCAAACTATTCATATTTGCAGATAGCATGGTTCTATATCTAGAACACCTCATTGTCTCAGCCCAGAAGCTTCTTAAGCTGATAGGCAACTCCAACAAAGTTTCAGGATACAAAATCAAGTGTAAAAATCACTAGTATCCCTATACGCTGGGAATATTCAAGCCAAAAGACAAATCACAAATGAATTTCCATTTACAATTGCCATAAAACAAATAAAATACCTAGGAATACAACTCACCAAGGAGGTGAAATATCTCTACAATGAGAACTACAAACAATTGCTCAAAAAAAAATCATAGATAACATGAACAAATGGAAAAACATTCCATGCTCATGGATAGGAGGACTCAATATCTTGAAAATGGCCATACTGCCCAAAGCAATTTATAGATTCAATTCTATTACAATTAAATGACCATTAGCATTCTTCACAGAAGTAGAAAAAACTATTTTAAAATTTATATGGAACCAAAAACGAGCCTGGATAGCCAAGGCAATCCTAAGCAAATAGAACGAAGCTGGAGGCATCATGCTGCCCACATTCAAACTACACTACTGTGCTGCAGTAACCAAATTAGCATGGTACTGCTACAGGAAAAGACACATAGAACAATAGAACAAAATATAGAGCCCAGATATAAGACCACACACCTACAACTATCTGATCATCAACAAAGCAGAGAAAAGCCAGCAATGGGGAAAATATTTTCTTTTCAATAAATGGTGCAGGGAGAATGGGCTAGTCATATGCCGAAGATTAAAGCTGGATCCCTTACTTACATCATATACAAAAATTAACTCAAGAGGATGAAAGACTTAAATGTGCAGCCCGAAATTACAAGGACCCTAGAAGACAACCAAGGCAGTACCATTCAGGATATAGGCACAGGCAAATATTTCATGATGAAGACGCCAAAAGCAATTGCAACAAAAGCAAAAATTGAAAATCAACAAATGAAATCTAATTAAACTAAAGAGATTATGCATGACAAAAGAAACTATCAAGAGAGTAAATGAACATCCTACAGAATGGGATAAATATTTGCAAGATGTGCAACTGACAGAGGTCTAATATCTAGCATTTATACATAACTAAAACAAATTTAAAAGAAAAAAACAAGCAACCTCATTAAAAAGTGGGAAAAGAATGTTAACAGACATTTCTTTTTTAATAATAGCCATTCTGACTGGTGTGAGATGGTATCTCATTTTGGTTTTGATTTGAATTTCTCTGATGATCAGTGATGTTGAGCTTATTTCAGATGCAGGTGTTGGCATGTATGTTTATGTGATGAATCGCATTTATTGATTTGTGTATGTTGAACAAAACTTGCACCCTGATGATGAAGACGATTTGATCGTGGTGGATAAGCAATCCTAAGCATAAATAACAAATTGGAAAGCATCACATTACCTGACTTGAAATTATACTAAGCATCACACTACCTGATTTTGAAATATATTATAAGGTCATAGTAACCATAACTGCATGGTACTGGTATAAAAACAGGCATATAGATCAATGGATAAGAGTAGAAAACACAGAAATAAAGGCAAATACAGCAAACTGATCTTCACCAATGCAAACAAAATATAAAGTAGGAAAGGACACCCTATTCAACAAGTGATGATGGGATAATTGGGAGGCCACATGTAGAAGAATGAAACTGAATTCTCATATCTCACCTTATAAAAAAGAACTCAGGATGAATAAAATAGTTAAATCTAAGACATGAAATCATGACAATTCTAGAAAATAACACTGGAAAAAGTCTTCTGGACATTGGCTTAGGCAAAAAATTTTTGACTAAGACCCCAAAAGGAAACACAATGAAAACAACAATAAATAAGTGTAATATAATTAAACTAAAAACTCTGCACAGTAAAAGAAATAATCAGCGGAGTACAAAGACAACCCAAAGAGTGGGAGAAAACATTCACAATATAGGCATTCAACCAAGGACTAATATCCAGAATCTACAAGAAACTCGAACAAATCAGGAAGAAAAAATAAATAATCTTACTAAAAGTAGGCAAAGGACTTGAATAGACATTTCTCAAAAGAAGATATACAAACAGCCAATAAACATGAAAACATGCACAACATTACTAATCAGAAGGAAAGTGTAAATTAAAACCATAATGAAATACCACCTTACTACTGCAAAAAATGGCCATATTTAAAAAGTCAAAGGACAATTGAATTTGGCATAAGAGTAGTGCAAAGGGAACACTTTTATACTGTTGGTGGAAATGTGAATTAGTAAAACCACTATAAAAAACACTATGGAGATTCCTTAAAAAATAAAGGGAGATCTCCCATGTGATTCAGCAATTCCACTGCTATATATCTACCCAGAAAATAAGTCATTATATAAAAAATTCACATGAACACCTTTGTTTATACCAGTACAATTTGCAATTGCAAAGATATAGAGCCAACTTAAGTACACATTGACCAATGAGTGAATAAAGAAAATGGTATGTATATACCATGGAACAGTACTCAGTCACATGAGCTTAATTGTTTCTTTTTTAGCAACTTGGATGGAACTGGAGACCATCATCTTAAATGAAGTAACTCAGGAATGGAAAATCAAATACTGTATATTCTGACTTCTAAGTGAGAGCTAAGTTATGAGGATGCAAAAACATACTGAGTGATGTAATGAACATTTGGTACTTGGGAGAAAGATTACGAGAGAGGTGAGAAATGAAAGACTACATATCGGGTATGGAGTGCACTGCCCATGTAACAAATGCACTAAAATATCTGAATTTAACACTAAAGAACTCATTTATGAAACAGGAAAACACTTGTACCCCAAAACTATTGATATTAAAAAAGAGAAAATTTTATAGCTCTAAATTCCCACATCAAAAAGTTAGAACTATCTCAATTTCAAAAACCTAATATCACAATCCAAAGAACAAAAGAACTAAGAGAAACATGACCCCAAAGCTAGTTGAAGACAAGAAATAACCAAAATCAGAGGTAAAGTGATGGAAATTTAGACAGAAAAATACATTCAAAAGATCAATAAATCCAGAAGTTGGATTTTTGAAAAGATAAAATAAAACCAATGCACCACTAGCTAGACTAAAAGGAGACAAGATAGAAGATTCAAAGAAACACAATTAGAAATAACAAAGGGAATATAATCACTGACCCCACAGAAATACAAATAACTATCAGAGTATTATTGGCCCCTCTGTATTAGTCTGTTCTTGTACAGCTATCAAGAAATATGTGAGACTTGGTAATTTATAAAGAAAATAGGTTTAATTGGCTTATGGTTCCACAGGTTTTACAGGCAACATCATACTGGCATCTTGTCAGCTTCTGGGGAGGCCTAAGAAAACTTACAGTTATGGCAGAAGGCAAATGGAAAGCAGGCATCTTACATGGCACGAGCAGGAGAAAGAGAGAGAGAGAGAGAGAGAGAGAGACTGAGGCAGGAGGTTCTACAAATTTTAAACAACTATATATCTCAAGAATTGACCAACTCCTATAAAAACAGAAACAAGAGTGTGTTGCTAAACAATTCATTACACACCTGCCCCATTATTCTATCACTTCCCACCAGGGTCCACCTCCAACATTGGGGATTACAATTGAACATGAGATTTGAGTGGGGCCACTGAAACCCATACCAACCCTTATACATACAAACTATATCTGAACCATAGCAACCCTCATGTACACAAACTAGAAAATCTAGAAGAATTAGATAAATTCCTGAAAACATACACCCTTCTAAGACTGAACCAGAAAGAAATTGAATCTCTGAACAGCACAATAATGAACTCCAAAATGGATTCAGTAATAAATAGCTTACCAATCTAAAAAGGTCCAGAACAAGATGAATTCACAGCTGAATTCTACCAGATGAACAAAGGAGAGCTGGTACCATCCCTACTAAAATGCTGCTATAAAATTGAGAGGGAGGAGTTTCTCCCTAACTGAATCTATGAGGCCAACATCATTCAGAAACCAAAACCTTGCAGAGAAACAGCAATAATAACAGAAACTTTAGGCCAATATGCTTAATGAACATCTATGCAAAAATCTTCAAGAAAATTCTGGCTAACTGAATCCAGCAGCATATCAAAAAGCTGATTCACCACAAGCAAGTAGGCTTTATCCCTTGGATGCAAGTTTGGTTCAACATATGCAAAATAGTAAATGTGATTATTCACATAAACAGGACTAAACACAAAGCCATATGATTAGATAATAATCACAATAAACAAAGACAAGTCTTTTGATAAAATTCAACACCTCTTCTTCTTAAAAACTCTCAATAAACTAGATATTGAAGAAACACACCTCAAAATAATAACAGCCATCTATGACAAATCTACAGCCAACATCAAACTGAATGGGCAAAAGCCAGAAGCACTCCCATGGAAAAACTGCACAAGACAAGGATGCCCTCCCCCGCTACTCCTATTCAACATAGTACTGGAAGTTCTGGTCAGAGCAATCAGGCAGAAGAAATAAAGAGCATCCAAATAGGAAATTCGGAAAGGCAGACTATCTCTGTTTCCAGATGACAAGATTCTACATCTAAAAAAACCCATAGTCTCAGCCAAAAAGATCAATAATCTGATAAACCACTTCAGTTAAGTCCCAAGGCACAAAATCAATGTACAAAAATTACTAGCATTCTTATACACCAAAAACGGTGAAGCTGAGAGCCAAATCAGGAATGCAATTTATTCACAATTACCACAAAAAAAAAAAAAAAAAAAAAAAAAAAGCCTAGGAATACAGCTAAACAGGGAGCTAAGGATCTCTACAGTAAGAACTGCAAAGCACTTTTCAAAGAAATAAAAGATGACACAAACAAATGAAAAATTATTCCATGCTCATAGATATGTAGAATCAATATTATTAAAATGGCCCTACTGCCCAAAGCAATTTATAGATTTGATGCTTTTTTTTTTTTTTTTTTTTTTTTTGAGACGGAGTCTCGCTCTGTCGCCCAGGCTGGAGTGCAGTGGCCGGATCTCAGCTCACTGCAAGCTCCGCCTCCCGGGTTTACGCCATTCTCCTGCCTCAGCCTCCTGAGTAGCTGAGACTACAGGCAGATTTGATGCTTTTTTAATTAAATTATCAATGAAATTCTTCACAGAACTAAAAAAAATTAAATTAATGTGAAAACAAAAAGAGCCACAATAGCCAAGGCAATCATAATACAAAATAACTAGATTTGAAGCATCATGCTAGCTGACTTCAAACAATACTACAGGGCTACAGTAACAAAAACAGCATGGTACTGGCACAAAAACAGACACATAGAAAAATAGAACAGAATATAGAGTCCAGAAATAAGGCCACACACCTAGAATCATCTGCTTTTTGACAAAGCTGATGAAAACAAGCAGTGGGGAAGACTTTCTAGTCAATAAATGGTGTTTGAGTAACTGGCTAGCCATATTCAGAAGATTAAAACTGGACTCCTTCCTTACACCGTATACAAAAATTAACTCAAGATGGATTAAAGACTTATATGTACAACCAAGAACTATAAAAACCAGTTAAGACAACCTAGGCAATACAGTTGTGAATATAGAAATGGGCAAAAATTTCATGATGAAGACACCAAAAGTGATTGCAATAAAAGCAAAATTAAAACAGAGATTACACACACCACCACAAAGAAACTATCAATATACTAAACAGGTAACCTACAGAATGGGAGAAAATGTTTGCTAACTATGCATCTGAGAAAGTTCTAATATCCAGCATCTATAATAAAACTTAAACAAATTTCCAAGAAAAAAATTAAAAAGTGGGCTAAAGTCATAAACAAACACTTTTGAAAAGAAGACATACATACAGCCCAGAGGCATATGAAAAATAAGTTCAATGTCACTGATTAGTAGAGAAATGCAAATCAAAACCACAATGAGATACAATCTCACACTTGCCAGAATGGCCATTATTAAAAAGTAAAAAAATAACAAATGCTGGCAAGTTGTCAGAGACAAAGGAACTCTTATACTCGATTTGTGGGTGTGTAAATTAGTCCAGCCTTTGTAGACAGCAGTGTTGTAGTTCCTCAAAGAAAGAAAAACAGAACTACCATTCAACCAAAAAATTCTATTACTTAGTATATACTCAAAGGAATATAAGTAATTCTGTCACAAAAACAAATGCATGTGTGTGTTCATTGCAGCACTGTTCACTGTAGCAAAGAGATGGAATAAACCTAAATGCCCATCAATGGTAGACTAGGAAAATAAAATGTGATATACATAAATCATGAAATATTATGCAGTCATAAAAAAATGGGATAATATCTTTTGCAGGGACATGAATGGAGCTGGAGTCTATAATCCTTAGGAAACTAACGTAAGAACAGAAAACCAAATACCCTGTGTTCTCACAAGTGGGAGCTAAATGATGAGACTACATGGACACATAGAGGGAAATAAGAGACACTGGGGATAACCAGAGGGTAGAGGTGGGAACTGGGAGAGAATCAGGAAAAATAAGTAATGAGTACTAGGCTTAATATCTGTGCGATTTAAAAAAAAAAAAAACAGTACAACAAACCGTCATGACACAGGTTTACCTATTCCACAAACTTGTGCATGTATACTGGAACATAGGAAAAAAGTTTCAAAAAGAAAATCAACTGAATGAACAAAACTCACTGGCAATAGTAAGGACACAGAAAAACACAAAACACTGTAACACTGTAACTGTGGTGTGCAAACTAATCTTAAGTAGAAAAACTAAACAACTAACCCATGAAGAATAATGACTTACAACAACTTTTCAAGATATAAATGTTACAATAAGATATAAATAGTAAAACAAAAAATTAAAAAGTTGGGGGACAAAATTAAGACTTAGAGTCTTTATTAGTTTTCTTTTTACTAGCTTGCTTTTTGTGTGTGCAAACAGGGTTAAGGTGTTATCATCTTTAAATAATGGAGTATAATATTATATTTGGAAGCCTCATGGTAATCTAAAAAAAAAAGCATGTGATGAATAAAAAAAAAATAACAAGCAAGAAACTAAACCATACCACCAGAGAGAATCGCCTTCACTAAAAGGAAGACAGGAACAAAAGAAAGTAGAAAGAGAAGACCACAAAACAATCAGAAGTTTATCCTAACTTACCAATAATAAATGGACTAAATTGATAGAGTAGCATGGCTGAATGAATATATAAAAAAGACACAATGACCTTTTGCCTATAAGAAATATACTTCTCCAATAAAGACACATATAGGTGGAAAATAAAGGAATGAAGAAACATGTGCCATACCAATAGAAAACGAAAGACAGGCAGAGAATCTATACACATATAAGACAAAATAGATGTCAAGAAAACTCATTAAGAAGAGACAAAGAAGGTCACTATATAGTGATAAAAGAGTTCATTCACCAAAAGGATACAAAAATATTAAGTAAGTTTACACTCAGCATTGGAGCGTTCAGATACATAAAGCAAACATTATTAGAGTTAAGAGAGATAAGCATGAATACAGTAACAGCTGGGTAATTCAACACCCCACTTTCAGCATTGAACAGATCTTCCAGGCAGAAAATCAACAAGAAAACATCAGCCATTATCTGTACTATAGATCTAATGAATCTCATGAATATTTACAGAATATTTCATCCAATGGCTGCAGAATATACCTTCTTTTCTTTGGCACATGGATTATTCTCAAGGATAGGCCACATGTTAGGTCATAAAGCAAGTGTTACAACATTCAAAAAAATTGAAATAATATGAAGCATCTTCTCTGACCACAACAGAATAAAACTAGAAATCAAAAAGAAGATGAATTTTAGAAACTATACAAACACATGGAAATCAAACAATACACTCCTGAATGACCAGTGGTCTATGAAGAAATTAAAAATAAAATTAAAAATTGTCTTCAAATTAAATAGAGACATAACATACCAAAATTTATGGGATGTAGCAAAAGCAGTACAAAGTGAAAAGTTAATAACTCTAAGTACATACATCAAAAAAAGAGAAAAGCTTCAAATAAACAAGCCAACAATGTATCTAAAAGAACTAGAAACATAAGAGCAAACCAAACCAAAAATTAGTAGAAAAAAAGAAATATTAAAGACCACAGCATAAATAAATAAAACTGAAAAGAAGAAAACAATACAAAAACCAATGAAACAAAAAGTAGTTTTTTTGAAAAGTTAAACAAGATTGAAATACCTTTAGTAAGAATAACTAAAGAGAGAAGACCAAAATAAAATCAGAGCTTAAAAAGGAGACATTACTACTGATACTGCAGAAATCAAAAGGATCAATAGAGGCTACTATGAGCAACTATATGCCAATAAATGGAAAAATCTAGAAGAAAATAACAAATTCCTAGACACGTGCAACCTACCCAGATTGAACTAGAAATTTTGTATAAATTTTTGTATTATGTAAGGTATGGGTCCAACTTTATTATTTTGCATGTGGATATCCAGTTGTCTCAGCCCAATTTGTTGAAGAAACTATAATTTTTCATTGTATGGTCTTGACACTCCTGTTGAAAATCAATTCACCACAGTTGTATGGATTTCTTTCTGCATTCCTAATTCCATTCCATTGACCTGTATGTCTATGCTTATGTCACTATCATTTTTCTATTACTATAGCTTAATAGTAACTTTTGAAATTTGAATGTGTGTGTCCTCCAACATTGTTCTTTTTCATCATAGTTTTGAATATTTCAGGTCTTTTGTAAGTAAATATAAATTTTATGGTTTTTGTTTTGTTTTTCTACTTTTCATTTGTACAAACTCATGGGACACATGTGCAATTTTGCTACATGCATAAATTGCACAGTAGTCTAGTAAGGAATTCTAAGTTATCCATCACCCAAATAGTGTACATTGTAGCCATTAGCCAATTTCTCATTATTCTCTCCCTACCACCCTCTCACCCTTCTGAGTCTCCTTTATTTATTATTCTGCTCTCTATGTCCACATGAACACATTTTATTTTTCTATTTAAAAAAGAGGCTGCAAACTTTTTATAGGGATTGAATTAAATATGTAGGTTTCTTTGTAGAGTATTGCTATACACCAAATATAAAATTCTACTTCTCTTAAATGATTGATGTACCCCCAGTTCCTTGGCCAAGTCCATTCCAAAGTTAACCTGAAAATCTAGCTTAGACCCTCCTGAAAATCTAGTTCAGGGAGGGTCACACATACCTTATGCCCTCCTCTGGAATTCCAGCAAAGCTGACCAATTTTAACATTTAAACAGAGATTTTAAGACTGACAAAGCAGACACTTTTTAGCAATGAGACAACAAATTTCAACCTGGCTTTAATATAGTGTCTCATGAAAGATAGAAGGTTATGAAAGAAATTGAAATATTTTACCCCAAAATATATTTCTTTGATAGGTACTACAGTGGCCCTGTAAAGTTGTCTCTTTTTGGGAAAATCTACATTCTGTAGAGACTTCTCTTCCTTTTCCCTGATTCAGAAGAGGACTAACTAAAGGTCTGGCAACTTTGTAGATCTCATAAGAGTTCTGAAGCTTGGTTTCTGAAGTCTTCATCTGCATGATAAAACCTTGGTCTTCAAAACCTCTAATTTTTTTTTTTTTCAGATACAAGAATGTTCATCACTGCTTTATTTTTGTTATTCAAACATACAAGAAGAAAATAAATGAAACGTCACAAGCATGAAAATATCTAAGTAAACTATACAGAATCATTAAACATTGAACATGAAGACTAGAGACTTAGATGTTGGCTAAAATATTAGGTGTAAAAGGAAAATTAAAAGGGTTCTGTAATTATTAGAAATGTATAAATGCAATCAGTCTGGAAAAATATACATGAATGTTTTAAAGGGCTTCTTTGGAGTAAAGACTAAAACGCATTGCTTTATCAGTTTTACTTTTCTGAATCTTCAGTAATGACATATTACTTTTAAAATTATAAAAATTTTATCTCAGTGTTTGAAATAATTACTGGTAAATCATGTATGAAATATGGCATAAGAACATGACTATAAAGAGAAATAATGGTATTAATACTCATAATTGTATTATACTGGCATTGAAATAGAAAAGTCAGATACATTTAATATGTAGCGTTTCTGATTTTTTTTAAATTATACTTTAAGTTCTAGGGTACATGTGAACAATGTGCAGGTTTGTTACATATGTATACGTGAGCCATATTGGTGTGCTGCACCCATTAACTCGTCATTTACATTAGGTATATCTCCTAATGCTATCCCTCCCCCCTACCCCCTCCCCACAATAGGACCCGGTGTGTGATGTTCCCCTTCCTGTGTCCAAGTGATCTCATTTTTCAATTCCCACCTATGAGTGAGAACATGCAGTATTTGGTTTTCTGTTCTTGTGATAGTTTGCTGAGAATGATGGTTTCCAGCTGCATGCATGTCCCTACAAAGTACATGAACTCATCCTTTTTAATGGCTGCATAGTATTCCATGATGTATATGAAAAAATGCTCATCGTCACTTGCCATCAGAGAAATGCAAATCAAAACCGCAATGAGGTACCATCTCACACCACTTAGAATGACAATCATTAAAAAATCAGGAAACAACAGGTGCTGGAGAGGATGTGGAGAAATAGGAATACTTTTACACTGTTGGTGGGACTGTAAACTAGTTCAACTATTGTGGGAAACAGTGTGGCGATTCCTCAAGGATCTAGAACTAGAAATACCATTTGACCCAGCCATCCCATTACTGGGTATATACACAACCTCTAATCTTAATCCAGACATTTCTTTCAACTCTTTCATCCAGTTTCTAATCATAAAAAATTTAATCTACCTATGGCCTGGAAGGCTCCCTCTCACCCCTACTTCAAGTTGTCCCCCCTTTCTATACCAAACCAATGTACATCTTACATGTGTTGATTGATGTCTTATGTCTCCCTAAAATGTATAAACTCAAGCTGTAGCCCAATCACCATGGGGAAATATTCTCAGGACCTTCTGTGGCTGTGCCATGGGTCATAGCTTTATATTTGGCTCAAAATAAATCTCTTCAATTATTTCACAATGTTTGACCCCTTCCGTCGACATTGCCATTATAAAAGTATAGTCTTTTAGTACACAAACATAGGGTATCTGTTAATTAATTTAGGTCAAATATAATTTCTTCCACAAAGTTTTCCAACATTCTGTGCATAAGTCTAACAACTCTTTCAAGTACTTCTAAGCATTTTACTGTTTTGAACCTTATTGTAATAAAATTGTTTTCTTCACTTTTTCTTTTGAATGATCATTGTGACTAATAAGAAAACTAGTTTTTGCATGTTGATTTTGTACCTTAAAATTTTTCTGAATTCATTTATGTATTCTAATTTTTGCAAGTTGTTTGACACTTTTTAGATACAGAATCATGCTATCTGCAAATAGAGATTGTTTTACTTCTTTTTTTTTTTTTTTCTATTTGGATGCTTTTTGTCTCTTATTCTTGCCTAATGTTACTTCCAATATTATGTTAAATATATGGTGAAACATAGCATCCTTGTCTTCTTCCTGATCTTAAGGGGAAAGATTTCTGTTCTAATAATTAATGTAATAATTATTACATTAATAATTAATAATTATTGTAATAATTAATAAGTAATAATTAATGTAATGTCACTTTTTTTCTTTTATATATGCCCTTTTTCATATTGAGAAAGTGTCCTTCTGGTCCTAGTTTGTTGAGTTTTATTATGAAAAAAAGGTTTTATTTTGTCAAATGCTTTTTATTCTGCAATTGAGATGATTATGTGCTTTTTTTCCTTTACTCTATTAAGGTAGCATATTGCATTCATTGATTTTTATAAGCTGAACCACTCTTGCACTCATGGGATAAATCCCACTTGTTGATAGCATATAATCCTTCTAATATGCTGCCTCATTTAGTTTGCTCGTATTTGTTGAAAATGTTGCAACTGTACTAATAAGGGCTATTGCTCTGCAGTTTTCTTTTCTTGTAATGTTTTTCTGTCCCTTTGGCATCAGTATAATATTGGCCTAGTGGAATCAGATGGGATGTGTTGCCCTCTCTTTTATTCTTTTGGAAGAACTTTTAGTTACTATTTTTAATTGCCTTTTAAGTGAATCATACAATTTACTAGTGAAGCCATCTAGTTCTGATGTTTTTTAAAGGTTATTTTTATTTTAATTAAAAGGACCTGGATTGAAACTCTTCCCTTGTTACAAGACTTTTAGATTTTTTTTTAATAGTATTGGTAGTTTCTGTGTTTTCAATACTCTGTCAATTTCATGTAGGTTATATAAATGTTGGTGTAAAATTGTTTATAATATTCTAAGTATATTTATTTCTTTAAGGGAGATAGTACAATTTCTGCATTCATTTCTCATTTAAGGAGTTTGAGTCTTTTTTTCTAAGTAAGTCTTGCTAAATGTTTATTTTGATAATATTTTTTAAAGAACTAATATTAGATTACATTGATTTTGTTTAATGCTTTTTCTAGTTTCCAATAATTTTATCTTTAATCTTTATTATTTTTTTCCTTCTGCTAGCTTAAAATAATTAAAAACATATCTCAGAAAGGCATTTTTCTACCCATGTTTACTGCAGCATTATTCACATTAGCAAAGAGGTAGAAACAAACTGAATGTCCATCAATGGATAAATTAATAAAGAAACTGTATTAATATTATGTACACACAGTAAAACGTTATACAGGTTTAAAAAATAAGAAAATTCTGTCACATACAATTCTGCAACATGGATTTTGAGGACATTATGCTAACTGAAATAAGCCTGTCACAAAAAGACAAATGCCACATAGTTCCACTTATGTGAGGTATCTTAAGTAGACAAATTCATTGAAGCAGATGGTAGAATGGTGCTTGCCAGGGACTGGGAGAAGGGGGAATTAGTTGCAGTTTGATTGGTAGAAAATTTCAGTCATATGAGGTGAAAAAGTTCTAGCAATCTGCTGTACAACAGTGCACAGATAGTAACAATAATATACAATTAATATTTGTAAAGAAGGTATACACCACATCGTGTGTATTATCAGAATTTAAAAAATTAATGCTCAATACATAAATATATAAATAAATATTCAGTCATATTAGTATAGATTTTTCTCACCCATCCAAAATTTCAAATCAGCCAAGCAGAAAGCATCATGTTGGAAAAAGGAGTGATATAATATAAATGTCTCAAATTCATAATTATTTTGACTAAATTATTCAGTTAACCAAAAAATTCAGTCCAAAGAAAGGGCGTATATATTGATTCAGTCTTGACCTGTAGATAAATAATAAAACAGTAAAATAATAATAATAGTTAATATTTTCTGCAATTACTAAATATCAAGTAAAGTTATAGCATTAAATGTTCTACAGACATTTAGATTTAGTTTGATACTATTTTTTACTGCCTTAGTGTAAAATCAGAGTATTTGTTTGAGATCACTTTATGTGGTAAAAATTACATAGCATGCAGTGCACAATTTTGACTTTTGTATTTTTTTAAATTTTTTGACCCTTTTTAAGAAAGCTTATTAACATTTAGTGTATCACATTGTTGTGCAACAATTACCACCACCACCTACAAAATATTTTCATCTTCCCAAGCTGAAACTCCATATTCATAAAATATCTCCCCATTCTACACTTCCCTCAAGACCTAGATATCCCCAATGTATGAATTTGACTACATTACATACCTCTTCTATTTTGTAGTGTATGTCAGAATTTTGTTGCTTTTTAAGGCTGGATAATACTGCATCATGTGTATGTACCAAATTTAGTTTATCTGTTCATACTTGATGAATACTTGGGTTGCTTCCACATTTTGTCTATTGTAAGTAATGATGCTATGAATATATGTGAACTAATATCTGTTCAGGTAACTGCTTTCAATTATTTTTGGTATATAACTAGAAAAGGAATTGCTAGTAATTCTATGTAGGCTTTTTTTTTGGTTCCATATGAATTTTAAGATTGTTTTCTAGTACGGTGAATAATGATGATGGTATTTTGATGGGAATTACATTAAATTTATAGATTATTTTGGCAGTATCTTCATAGTTACAATATTATTGATCTTACCTATCCATAAGCGTGGGATGCTTTTTCACTTGTTTGTGTCATCTATGATTCTTTCAGCAGTGTTTTGTAGTTTTCCTTGTAGACGTCTTTCACTTCCTTGTTTAGATATATTCTTAAGTATTTTATTTTATTTTTTGCAGCTGTTGTAAAAGGAGTTGAGTGCTTGATTTGAGTCTCATATATAATTATATATTATGTGAGTCTCAGATATATTTATAATATATGTGAGATGGTTTGGCTGTCTCTCCACCCAAATCTCATCTTAAATTGTAACTCCCATAATTCTCATATGTTGTGGAGGGACTCAGTGGAAGATAAATGGATCATGTGGGTGATTCCACTCAAACGGTTCTCATGGCAGTGAATAAGTCTGAAGAGATCTGATGGTTTTATAAGGGGTTCTTCCTTTAACTGGGCTCTCATTGTCTCTTGTCTGTCCCCAGGTAAGACATGCCTTTTGCCTTCTGCCATGATTATAAGGCCTCCTTAGCCACGTGGAACTGTGAGTCCATTAAACCTCTTTCTCTTTTTTTTTTTCTTTCTTTTTTTTTATTATTATTATACTTTAAGTTCTAGGGTACATGTGCATAAGGTGCAGGTTTGTTACATATGTATGCCTGTGCCATGTTGCTGTGCTGCACCCATCAACTCTTCAGCACCCATCAACTCATCACTGACATCAGGTATAACTCCCAATGCAATCCCTCCCCCCTCCCCCCTCCCCCCTCCCCATGATAGGCCCCGGTGTGTTGTTCCCCTTTCTGAGTCCAAGTGATCTCATTGTTCAGTTCCCACCTATGAGTGAGAACATGCGGTGTTTGGTTTTCTGTTCTTGTGCTGGTTTGCTAAGAATGATGGTTTCCAGCTGCATCCATGTCCCTACAAAGGACACAAACTCATCCTTTTTTATGGCTGCATAGTGTTCCATGGTGTATATGTGCCACATTTTCTTAATCCAGTCTGTCACTGATGGACATTTGGGTTGATTCCAAGTCTTTGCTATTGTGAATAGTGCCGCAATAAACATACGTGTGTATGTGTCTTTATAGCAGCATGATTTCTAATCCTTTGGGTGTATAACCAGTAATGGGATGGCTGGGTCATATGGTACATCTAGTTCTAGATCTTTGAGGAATCGCCATACTGTTTTCCATAATGGTTGAACTAGTTTACAATCCCACCAACAGTGTAAAAGTGTTCCTATTTCTTCACAGCCTCTCCAGCACCTGTTGTTTCCTGACTTTTTAATGATTGCCATTCTAACTGGTGTGAGATGGTATCTCATTGTGGTTTTGATTTGCATTTCTCTGATGGCCAGTGATGATGAGCATTTTTTCATGTGTCTGTTGGCTGTATGAATGTCTTCTTTTGAGAAATGTCTGTTCATATCCTTTGCCCACTTTTTGATGGTGTTGTTTGTTTTTTTCTTGTAAATTTGTTTGAGTTCTTTGTAGGTTCTAGATATTAGCCGTTTGTCAGATGAGTAGATTGCAAAAATTTTCTCCCATTCTGTAGGTTGCCTGTTCACTCTGATGGTAGTTTCTTTTGCTGTGCAGAAGCTCTTTAGTTTAATGAGATCCCATTTGTCAATTTTGGCTTTTGCTGCTGTTCCTTTTGGTGTTTTAGACATGAAGTCTTTGCCCATGACTATGTCCTGAATGGTACTACCTAGGTTTTCCTCTAGGGTTTTTATGGTATTGGGTCTAACATTTAAGTCTCTAATCCATCTTGAATTAATTTTCATATAAGGAGTAAGGAAAGGATCCAGTTTCAGCTTTCTACTTATGGCTAGCCAATTTTCCCAGCACCATTTATTAAATAGGGAATCCTTTCCCCATTTCTTGTTTCTCTCAGGTTTGTCAAAGATCAGATGGCTGTAGATGTGTGGTATTATTTCTGAGGACTCTGTTCTGTTCCGTTGGTCTATATCTCTGTTTTGGTACCAGTACCATGCTGTTTTGGTTACTGTAGCCTTGTAGTATAGTTTGAAGTCCGGTAGCGTTATGCCTCCAGCTTTGTTCTTTTGACTTAGGATTGTCTTGGAGATGCGGGCTCTTTTTTGGTTCATATGAACTTTAAAGCAGTTTTTTCCAATTCTGTGAAGAAACTCATTGGTAGCTTGATGGGGATGGCATTGAATCTATAAATTACCTTGGGCAGTATGTTCATTTTCACGATATTGATTCTTCCTCTCCATGAGCATGGTATGTTCTTCCATTTGTTTGTGTCCTCTTTTATTTCACTGAGCAGTGGTTTGTAGTTCTCCTTGAAGAGGTCCTTTACATCCCTTGTAAGTTGGATTCCTAGGTATTTTATTCTCTTTGAAGCAATTGTGAATGGAAGTTCATTCCTGATTTGGCTCTCTGTTTGTCTGTTACTGGTGTATAAGAATGCTTGTGATTTTTGCACATTAATTTTGTATCCTGAGACTTTGCTGAAGTTGCTTATCAGCTTAAGGAGATTTTGGGCTGAGACAATGGGGTTTTCTAAATATACAATCATGTCATCTGCAAACAGGGACAATTTGACTTCTTCTTTTCCTAACTGAATACACTTGATTTCTTTCTCTTGCCTGATTACCCTAGCCAGAACTTCCAACACTATGTTGAATAGGAGTGGTGAGAGAGGGCATCCCTGTCTTGTGCCAGTTTTCAAAGGGAATTTTTTCAGTTTTTGCCCATTCAGTATGATATTGGCTGTGGGTTTGTCATAAATAGCTCTTATTATTTTGAGGTACGTTCCATCAATACCGAATTTATTGAGCGTTTTTAACATGAAGGGCTGTTGAATTTTGTCAAAAGCCTTTTCTGCATCTATTGAGATAATCATGTGGTTCTTGTCTTTGGTTCTGTTTATATGCTGGATTATGTTTATTGATTTGTGAATGTTGAACCAGCCTTGCATCCCAGGGATGAAGCCCACTTGATCATGGTGGATAAGCTTTTTGATGTGCTGCTGAATCCGGTTTGCCAGTATTTTATTGAGGATTTTTGCATCGATGTTCATCAGGGATATTGGTCTAAAATTCTCTTTTTTTGTTGTGTCTCTGCCAGGCTTTGGTATCAGGATGATGTTGGCCTCATAAAATGAGTTAGGGAGGGTTCCCTCTTTTTCTATTGATTGGGATAGTTTCAGAAGGAATGGTACCAGCTCCTCCTTGTACCTCTGGTAGAATTCAGCTGTGAATCCATCTGGTCCTGAACTTTTTTTGGTTGGTAGGCTATTAATTATTGCCTCAATTTCAGAGCCTGCTATTGGTCTATTCAGGGATTCAACTTCTTCCTGGTTTAGTCTTGGAAGAGTGTAAGTGTCCAGGAAATTATCCATTTCTTCTAGATTTTCTAGTTTATTTGCGTAGAGGTGTTTATAGTATTCTCTGATGGTAGTTTGTATTTCTGTGGGGTCAGTGGTGATATCCCCTTTATCATTTTTTATTGTGTCTATTTTATTCTTCTCTCTTTTCTTCTTTATTAGTCTTCCTAGCGGTCTGTCAATTTTGTTGATCTTTTCAAAAAACCAACTCCTGGATTCATTGATTTTTTGGAGGGTTTTTTGTGTCTCTATCTGCTTCATTTCTTCTCTGATCTTAATTATTTCTTGCCTTCTGCTAGCTTTTGAATGCGTTTGCTCTTGCTTCTCTAGTTCTTTTAATTGTGATGTTAGAGTGTAAATTTTAGATCTTTCCTGCTTTCTCTTGTGGGCATTTAGTGCTATAAATTTCCCTCTACACACTGCTTTAATGTGTCCCAGAGATTCTGCTATGTTGTATCTTTGTTCTCATTGGTTTCAAAAAACATGTTTATTTCTGCCTTCATTCCGTTATGTACCCAGTAGTCATTCAGGAGCAGGTTGTTCAGTTTCCATGTAGTTGAGCGGTTTTGATTGAGTTTCTTAGTCCTGAGTTCTAGTTTGATTGCACTGTGGTCTGAGAGACAGTTTGTTATAATTTCTGTTCTTGTACATTTGCTGAGGAGTGCTTTACTTCCAATTATGTGGTCAATTTTGAAATAAGTGTGATGTGGTGCTGAGAAGAATGTATGTTCTGTTGATTTGGGGTGGAGAGTTCTATAGATGTCTATTAGGTCTGCTTGCTGCAGAGATGAGTTCAATTCCTGGATATCCTTGTTAACTTTCTGTCTCGATCTGTCTAATGTTGACAGTGGAGTGTTGAAGTCTCCCATTATTATTGTATGGGAGTCTAAGTCTCTTTTTAAGTCACTAAGGACTTGCTTTATGAATCTGGGTGCTCCTGTATTGGGTGCATATGTATTTAGGATAGTTAGCTCTTCCTGTTGAATTGATCCCTTTACCATTAGGTAATGGCCTTCTTTGTCTCTTTTGATCTTTGATGGTTTAAAGTCTGTTTTATCAGAGACTAGTATTGCAACCCCTGCTTTTTTTTGTTCTCCATTTGCTTGGTAGATCTTCCTCCATCCCTTTATTTTGAGCCTATGTATGTCTCTGCATGTGAGATGGGTCTCCTGAATACAGCAGACTGATGGGTGTTGACTCTTTATCCAGTTTGCCAGTCTGTGTCCTTTAATTGGAGCATTTAGTCCATTTACATTTAAGGTTAAGATTGTTATGTGTGAACTTGATCCTGCCATTATGATATTAACTGGTTATTTTGCTCGTTAGTTGATGCAGTTTCTTCCTAGCCTCAATGGTCTTTACATTTTGGCATGTTTCTGCAATGGCTGGTACCAGTTGTTCCTTTCCATGTTTAGTGCTTCCTTCAGGGTCTCTTGTAAGGCAGGCCTAGTGGTGACAAAATCTCTAAGCATTTGCTTATCTGTAAAGGATTTTATTTCTCCTTCACTTAAGAAACTTAGTTTGGCTGGATATGAAATTCCGGGTTTAAAATTCTTTTCTTTAAGAATATTGAATATTGGCCCCCACTCTCTTCTGGCTTGTAGAGTTTCTGCTGAGAGATCTGCTGTTAGTCTGATGGGCTTCCCTTTGTGGGTAACCCGACCTTTCTCTCTGGCTGCCCTTAAGATTTTTTCCTTCATTTCAACTTTGGTGAATCTGGCAATTATGTGTCTTGCAGTTGCTCTTCTCGAGCAGTATCTTTGTGCTTTTCTCTGTATTTCCTGGATTTGAATATTGGTCTGCCCTACTAGGTTGGGGAAGTTCTCCTGGATGATATCCTGAAGAGTGTTTCCCAACTTAGTTCCATTTTCCCCCTCACTTTCAGGCATCCCAATCAGACGTAGATTTGGTCTTTTTACATAATCCCATACTTCTTGCAGGCTTTGTTCATTTCTTTTTCTTCTTTTTTCTTTAGATTTCTCTTCTCGCTTCATTTCATTCATTTGATCCTCAATCGCTGATACTCTTTCTTCCACTTGATCGAGTTGGTTACTGAAGCTTGTGCATTTGTCACGTATTTCTCGTGTCATGGTTTTCATCTCTTTCATTTCATTTATGACCTTCTCTGCATTAATTACTCTAGCTATCAATTCTTCCACTCTTTTTTCAAGATTTTTAGTCTTTGCGCTGGGTATGTAATTCCTCCTTTAGGTCTGAGAAGTTTGATGGACTGAAGCCTTCTTCTCTCATCTCGTCAAAGTCATTCTCCGTCCAGCTTTGATCCGTTGCTGGCGATGAGCTGCGCTCCTTTGCAGGGGGAGATGCGCTCTTATTTTTTGAATTTCCAGCTTTTCTGCCCTGCTTTTTCCCCATCTTTGTGTTTTTATCTGACTCTGGTCTTTGTTGATGGTGACGTACTGATGGGGTTTTGGTGTGGGTGTCCTTCCTGTTTGTTAGTTTTCCTTCTACCAGTCAGGACCCTCAGCTGTAGGTCTGTTGGAGATTGCTTGAGGTCCACTCCAGACCCTGTTTGCCTGGGTATCAGCAGCAGAGGCTGCAGGAGATAGAATATTGCTGAACAGCGAGTGTACCTTTCTGATTCTTACTTTGGAAGCTTCCTCTCAGGGGTGTACTCCACCCTGTGAGGTGTGGGGTGTCAGATTGCCCTTAGTGGAGGACGTCTCCCAGTTAGGCTACTCAGGCATCAGGGACCCACTTGAGCAGGCCCTCTGTCCCTTCTCAGATCTCAACCTCCGTGTTGGGAGATCCACTGCTCTCTTCAAAGCTGTCAGACAGAGTCGTTTGTGTCTGCAGAGGTTTCTGCTGCTTTTTTGTTGTTGTTTTTGTTGTTGCTGTTTAGCTATGCCCTGTCCCCAGAGGTGGAGTCTACTGAGACAGGCAGGTTTCCTTGAGCTGCTGTGAGCTCCACCCAGTTCGAGCTTCTCAGAGGCTTTGTTTACCTACTTAAGACTCAGCAATGGTGGGCGCCCCTCCCCAGCCTCAGTGCTGCCTTGTGGTTAGATCGCAGACTGCTGAGCTAGCAGTGAGGGAGGCTCCGTGGGCGTGGTACCCTCCTGGCCAGGTTTGGGATATAATCTCCTGGTGTGCCCTGCTTAAAACGCAGTATTGGGGTGGGAGTTACCCGATTTTCCTGTTGTTGTGTGTCTCAGTTCCCCTGGCTAGGGAAAGGGATTCCTTTCCCCCTTGCGCTTCCCAGGTGAGGCGATGCCTCGCCCTGCTTCAGCTCTCGCTGGTCGGGCTGCAGCAGTTGACCAGCACAGATTGTCTGGCACTCCCTAGTGAGATGAACCCAGTACCTCCGTTGAAAATGCAGAAATCACTGGTCTTCTGTTTCTTTCGCGCTGGGAGTTGGAGACTGGAGCTGTTCCTATTCGGCCATCTTGCTCCGCCCCCTATTTTAATGGTTTGATTTAATAACAGGCAATAATTGAATCTAAATAGTCAAAACTATCTTTGATGAAGCAACTTAAGCGTGTGACTATAAAGGACAGAATAATAAACCCTTTGTATTTTAGTGAATTATGATCAGATCCTTCAATATAGAAATCTTATTGCTATTATGTCACTTTGTCAATGCAAGTATAATATTGCTTCTAGATTATTTCTACTATGCCTAATATCATAAATTACACTAAATTTTTTCTCCTTAATTGATAATGATACATATTAAAATATGCTTCAAACTTCAATTTACAGAAGGATATTTGTAATGGATTTTGTCTCAAGTAATTAATGGACACAATATTAAAGTAAAATTGTATTTTTGTAAGTTAAACTTGCTTTTTAGTTCAAGATATATAAGATAATATCACAAAATATGAGACCTGGACTATTACTTCATACTTCTATGACTTTTCTATTTCAACTTTGCATTTTGTTCTATAAATTCTCAGCAATATGTATTTTCAAATATCCTCATAATCAGTTATTTCAGTACATTTACATGGCAACCTATTTACATGGAATATATTTATTGGCATTTGAATACTTTGTTGAAATCATAGTATTCTGAAACTTTAGCTTTACTGCTAACGTTGATTTTTGATGAATTTCAAAACTGTTGAGTTATCTAATGACAATAACTCTCTTATGAACAAGATCTTTATCCAGGGTGCACTATAGTGTACTTTGTATCCAAAACAAATGCATCCTTTACGAAGTGGAATTAACTATCCAGGTGGACAGTTGGACCACATCGGGGTACATTACTGTGGGAGGAAGGAGAATTTTGATCATTGAGACTGAACTAATTCCCCTATGTTTATATAATACTGGAAAAATGCAGGATCTCACTGTTTATTACGGTAAATGAAAAACACTCAAGCAGTCAAGCTTCAGGGAATTCAATTTATCTACACACTTCAAAGGCTAAATCAACTATGATGAGTTCTAAAACTACGGAGCAAAAAATGACAAAATATTGTTATAATAAATGCCTTTTATAATATATTTTAAAAGATCCACTGGTAGAAAAAAATATTCTAAGCTTCAAATGATGTTCCAGTAATTTATTGATCTGGTTATATAAAGATTTGCTTTGGAAATACTAAAGTGTGAAGTGAATATTGCCAATTCATATCTATATGACAGTTATTCACTAATATGAAAAACAAAACAAAACTATCCTATACCTAATTATGTGAAATGGAAAATGTGCAAAGAGAAACCAGAGGTTAAAGAACCCAGACTTCAGTCCAAATCCAAAGCACAGAAGAAAACAAATGTTTGTATGATTTTCTTTCAAAGAAAAGTGAAAAGCAGTGGAAGTAGCTGACTCTGATTAGAAGAAAAGCTATTTAGGCAAAAATGTGTCATCTTTCTATGTTACACAAATTATTAAAAATAACTGTATATCTGTGTCCTGTTGTAAAATTGATAAACCTTCAAAAATGCCCTCGTGTATTCTGAAATTCTTTACAGCACGCCAAATGAAAATAAAATTCCAGTATCTAGTGTCAAGTAATTAAGGTGTCTTCAGAGTCCAAAGTAATACAATTTAATCCTTTTTAACTTTTACTAGTGACATATGAATGCAATACACTTGTATAAAATACTCTTTTACCATATATCCACTTGAGATATGATCTTCCTAATTCTTAAATGTATGTTTTAGTTTTCTCCCTGTCAGCAATTTCAAAATAATGGCTGAGGGCTGAATATTACCTATCACAGAAATATAGCACTTTTTTATTCATTTGCAACTAGTAATAAGAGTAATCCCTAGTCACTACATTTATCAGATTAATCAGAACTTATCAAAATAATTTCATCATTCTGCTATGCCTCTTATTATCTTGAAAGTGAGAAATGACCAGTTGAGCAGTGAAAAAAACTGTAGTTGAATCATTGACAATCCAAGAGGATGGTCAAGGGGAGCAAATAAAATATGGCATGGTGATGGAGAGAAGGAGCAGTTTTTAAAAACGTGTACATGAATGCTCATAATAGTTATTTGTGATCGTCAGAACCTGAAAACAACCCAGTGTCCTTCAACAGGTAAGTGATTAAACAAAATGTGTACAAAAAGGAATAAACTGTTGATACACATCATAACTGGATAAATCTCCAGGGAAATATGCTGAATAAAAAATCCAATCCCAAAGATTATATTGTGTAAATTTCATTTATGGAGGTGGGATGGAGGGAAGTGAGTATAGTTATAAAAAGGAAGCATAAAGAATCTTTGTGGTGATTGAACTGTTCTGTATCTTGACTATGGTGGTGAACACAAAAATCTACATGTGTGATAAAATTGCATAGAACTAAATATATACATGGGCTTGCACATACAAATGGATATATGCAAAACTGGTGAAAGATGAACAAAATTTTTGGTTCATATTAACGTCAATATCTTGATTGTGCTATTGTACATGCTTTTGCAAGATATTACCATGGGAGAAACTGGATAAAGAGTACACAGGATCTTTTATTATTTCTTCCAACTGCTTGTAAATCTAAAATTATTCCAAAATAAGTTTTTTAAATGTATGGGAAAGGAAAGCAAAGTGCGTGATTCAGTGTTTTTTAATTATACTGTCTGATCTGTCTGATTTTACCTCTCATTTCTAATCAAAGTATAAAAGTATCAGAAATTAAAGTATTGCACTTTAGCTTTTAACCAAGGTGAGATTACACTATTAGATAACAGCTGTAAAAAAATCTAAACTTGAATTTGAAAAAGTTTTAATTATTTGAAGTGGTTTCACATCAGAAATTTTCTTGAAAATATTGGATGTAAGTCAATGAGCACTGTTGTTATTGTTAATAAATGTTCAATGGAAGTTAGCAAGATGCTGGCCATGAATTATAGCATTCTTAGAGAAAATCTGCGAGATAAGTGTTGCTCTTATCCACATTTTATAGATGAAAAAATTGAGGCTCTGAAAAGCTGAGTAATTCATTCAAAGTTATCAGGTAATAAGTGGCAGATTCAAAACTGTGACCTAGGTCTCTCTGACTCTGCATCTGGTTCTCTTAACTACTATACTTTAACGTCACTTCTATGCTTTACTCACTGGAAGACTTTCTAAGGAAAACCATTGTTCTTTTTTATAATTAAGTATGTAAAGTATAAAAATATAATGACACAGTAAGGGAAAAAGATAATTTTTTCAGATGTTCGCCAATTTTGTGTTCTATCTTATAAATATTCAAATATGGATTGGGTTAGTGACAATACATTTTATAATAGAAAATCTGTTAGCATCAAATTCATAACTATAACACTGAAGAAAGCCAAAAGCTTTTAAGATAATCAGATGAAAATATAAAAGATAATAATATCAGTTACCAAATTAAATACAGGTGATGTTTCAAAATGAACTATTACCTGAAAGCAAGACACCAGCTTTTTGTTATTGCAAGAATG
The DNA here is from genome assembly GCF_049350105.2 of Macaca mulatta. Taxonomy (NCBI): domain Eukaryota; kingdom Metazoa; phylum Chordata; class Mammalia; order Primates; family Cercopithecidae; genus Macaca; species Macaca mulatta. Next base: position 86,346,261 of record NC_133426.1, read on the forward strand.
AAACAGTTAGTAGAACCACAAAAAAATTCAATTGCCTCTCAGCTGAGTTTAGTTACGCTGTAGTCCCTAGTTTGGAATTAATCTTTGAGCTTTAGAAAAATTAATACATAATGAGAATATTGCTTACATTCACAAGTATAAAAATAAGATGCTTCCTTTAAAGGCATATAAATCAGTTTCTAATAAACTTATTTAATATTGGGCTTTATTTCTTTTGTTTACTGACCAGAGAGTACCACATAACTTAAAAGTAATTTATTGGAATTCAGTTAGATCACAAAATGTGATAATGATCTGAGCCAATCTATAACAAACATTCCCCCAATTCAACAGAAAATGTCATCCAACATACCATATAAAGCTACATCCACTTCAAAAATGTTTCTAATTATATTATTCCAATTGTCTTTTTCTGTTCATTTCATTTTTCATCACAGAAAATTTAAATGATTTGGTTTATCTTTTTCTGAGTTTTTGAAACATGTTGTAATAAAGAAATAAAACACTATTTGATATGCTTTAAAATAATATGTCATCTAATTAGAGATAAAGTTATCTCAGCTGGGTTCTATCAGTACCAATAAAAAGAGAAAAATCAATTTATAAATAAAATATAGAAAATTTCATAGATTTTCCTACTATTAAATTTCTAATTTAATGCCACTACTATAATGACAGCCACATTTACTACATGTGATTTAATTTTATCATTGGGGAGGGGGAATCTCATTAATTTAGAAACCATAAATAAAGATGGACATTGCAATTATATAATTAAAACCTTCCTCACTTGTTTTATTTTCACGCTGAACACAATTACAAAATTAAAGCCATGTAAATAATTACAGTGAAGCTACAGCAACTCACCAAACAATAGGAAACTAGGAATTAGAAGAAGATCAACTGGAGATTCATCTGGTTATAGTGTGTATCAATAGTTTATTCCTTTTTATTGTGGTACATATGTACCAAATTTGTTTAATCACTTACCTGTTGAAGGACAGCGGTTTGTTTTCTGTTTCTAGCAATTATAAATAACTATTATCAAATCAGGCACTAAAAAAGTGTACAGAAAGATTATTTAGTAATAGTATAATTAACATTATCATCAAATACCTCCTGTTATTTAAGAAAATCTTTATACTTCAATCAGAGATCACTACATGCACTTTAATAAGCCTTTTGAAGTATGACTTTTTAAATCTTTTCTTAGGTTCAGGGGTACATGTGCAGATTTGTTATATAAGTAAATTGCATGTCACAGGGGTTGGTGTATAGATTATTTCATCACGCAGGTAATAGTCAAAATATTCAATAGGTAGTTTTTTCAATAACCTCCTTCTGCTCATCCTCCATTCTCTGGTAGGCCCTGGTGTCTGTTATTCCCTTCTTTGTGTCCATGTGAACTCATTGTGTAGCTCCCACTTATAATTGGGAACATGCTGTGTTTGGTTTTTCTGTCCCTGAATTAGTTCACTTAGGATAATGACCTCCAGCTCCATTCATGTTACTGCAAAAGACGTGATCTCATTCCTTTTTATGGCTGCATAGTATTCTGTCATGTATATGTATCATATTTTCTTTATCTAGTCTACTGTTGGTGGGCATTTAGGTTCACTCCATGTCTTTGCTATTGTAAATAGTGCTGTGATGAACATATGAATGCATGTGCCTTTATAGTAGAACAATTTATATTCCTTTGGATATACACCCAATAATGAGATTGCTGGGTTGAATGGTAATTCTGTTTTGAGTTCTTTGAGAAATCGCCGCACTACTATCCACAGTGGCAGAACTAATTTACATTCCTATGAGTAGTGTATAAGCATTCCCTTCCTCCCACAACCTTGCCTTGCCAGCATCTGTTATTTTTTGACTTTTTAACAGTAAGCATTCCTACTGTTGTGAGATGGTATCTCATTGTGGTTTTGATTTGTATTCCTCTAATGATTAATGATGTTCAGCATTTTTTTTTATGTTTGTTAACTGCATTTATGTCTTCTTTTGAAAAGTGGTTGTTCATGTCCTTTGCCCACTTTTTAATGGTGTGGTTTGTCTTTTCTTTGTTGATTCATTTAAGTTCCGTATAGATTCTGGATATTAGACCTTTGTCAGATGCATAGTTTGTGAATATATTTTCCCGTTCTGTAGGTTATCTGTTTACTCTGTTGATATTTACTTTTGTTGTGCAGAAGCTCGTCAGTTTAATTAGGTCCCACTTGTCAAGTTTTGTTTTTGTTGCAATTGCTTTTGGCATCTTCATAATGAAATCTTTGCCAGGTCTTATATCCAGAATGATATTTCTTAGGTTATCTCCCCAGGTTTTTATAGTTTTAGTTTCTACATTTAAGTCTTTAATTCACCTTGAGTTGATTTTTGCATATGGTGTAAGGAAAGTGTCCAGTTTCAATCTTCTGCCTATGGCTAGCCATATGGTACCATTTATTAAATAAGGAGTTCTTTTCTTATTGCTTGTTTTTGTGGGCATTGTAAAAGATCAGATGGTTGTAAGTGTGTGGCATTATTTCTGGGCTCTCTATTCTGTTACATTGGTCTATGTATCTGTTTTTGTAGCAATACCATGCTATTTGGTTACTATAGCCTTGTATTATAGTTTGAATTTGGGTAACATGATGCCTTCAGCTTTGTTCTTTTGTTCTTTGTTCATGATCTTTGTTCAATTGCCTTGGCCATTCAAGCTCTATTTTGGTTGCATATGATTTTAAAATAGTTTTTTTTTTTCTAATTATGCGAAGAATGTCATTGGTAGTTTGACAGGAATAGGATTGAATCTGTAGATTGCTTGGGGAAGTATGGCCATTTTAACAATATTGATCCTTCCTATTTTGTGTCAACTCAGATTTCTTTGAAAAGTGTTTTGTAACTCTTGTTGTAAAGATATTTCACATCGCTGGTTAGCTGTATTCCTAGGTATTTTATTCTTTTTGTGGATACTGGAAATGTGATTGCATTCTTGATTCAGCTGTCAGCTTGGATGTTGTCAGTGTATAAAAGTGCTACTGATTTTTGTACATTTATTTTGTGTCCTGAAACTTTGCTGAATTCGTTCATCAGATAAGGGAGCTTTTGGGCCAAGCCCATGAGGTTTTCTAGGTAAAGAATCATATTGTCTGCATATAGTTTGACTTCCTCTCTCCCTATTAGGATGTCTTTTATTTCTTTCTCTTGTGAAGTATGGCTAATTTTCTTATACTTAAACCTATTCTCCATTTTAAAGTTTTCTGAATTTTCTATCCCCATGTCTCCCTGATTTGTCCCAATAAAGGTTCCTTCACTTGAGTAACAAGGTCTATTTGTTTTTCTTTTGATAAGTTCATTTTGTGGCAATAATCCTTGTGACCAAATTTTGCTCAGTCAATTAGATGTGCTGTTCAATCTACTTCAGTTGTTGGGATGACCCTAAGCAATAAATCAGTCATTTTTCAATGCATATTTTTCATTAAATAAACGTGGCTTTAAAATATTAAAAATAAGTTCACCAATGTGAAATATAGACTTGCATCATTGTGTTAAAAGTTTTAATTGAACATTTGAATACAGGGTTGTATTTAAGATTTTCTAGAGAATAAAGCCTAAATTTCATCAAAACATAATTATTGTAACTGGTTCAATAGATTATTCTTAGGCTAACATATATGTGTAAATTCATTAAAATAATAATTGTTTGCAAGTTAATATTCAAAGTTATCTCATTGGGCTCCCTAGGTGACGATGTGCTAATTGCTCCTGGAATTGGCCACTTGTGTTTTTTCAAATAGAGGTAAGTGGTAAATCTGGACACAGTTAAGCAATTATGCTAAGTAAGAGAGAGAATGCTGTCTGAAATTCTAGCCAATAATTATCCATTAATCATATCCAATATTATTTTTTCTATGAATGGTAAAAAATGAACCGCCTAAATTCTCCCAATTTAAAAATATCAGTGGCATTTTGTTTCATTCCGGCAAGGGGAATAACATCTGAAACTTCTTGGCTTCTCACAAAATAGTGTTTTTAATAAATCGATGGCGCCATGGATCATGGTCTTTCAAAGGTCATGCTGGTCCAGGAAGATAGTAGGAAGCTCAGTCACAGGTCGGATGATATAACTGGGTAACAGCGATTCAGAGGAGCACCAGAAAATGGCACTTGTGCTTTGACTTTCTGAAGTGTTTGTAAAACGGCCTGTTTGACCCAGACAGAGCTTTACTATCACAGGAAAGGGATTTTGGAGTCCCTGATGAGTGCAGCAACCTCACCCCAAACTTCTGAACACATCTTGGAGCCCAGAGCAGTCATTCGCGACCTAAATTACTAAGTCAAGATTCAAGCTCTACAGTAGCAAAGGTCCTGTGAGGTACGCTTGGCTGGAAGAAAGCTAGGTTACTGGCTGTGCGCAGAAGGCGCCGGCCCCGCGAACTGCTGGGAAGTTCAGGTTTCCTCCAGGAGCAGCACCAAGGAGACAAAGGATCATGCAAAATAGGATAGCTTATGCTGGCTCCAAGAAGCTGCAGCCGGGTTTTTGCCCCTGGGCCCTCTGATAATCACCGCGGGGACTTGGGGCAGGAGCAGGCTATTGGAATGATGGCAGACGGTTTAAAAATTCCTTACTTGGTGATCCCTGAGCAGTGGTCTTGTAGAGTCACCACAGAGCTGGAGATTGGCAGCTGGCTCCACCATTAATGTACTCTCTTAAATCTCGATTACTTGACGCGGATAATGGGAGAATGAAGTTACCTACCTCATTTGTTGTGGCTGCTGTGAGGTTTAAGAGTTAACATGTAGCAGCATGAGGATTAAGAGTTAACATGTAGCCAGGTAGCAAGCTTAAAAAAAAAAAAAAAGAAAGAAAAGAAAAGAAAAGGAAGGAAGGAAGGAAGAAAAGGTAGTGGTTATTGTTGGAGGCCCCGCACCTGTGAGTGGTGTCGCCCCAGAACTCTGTCAAAATCTCCTGAATCTTGAGAAGCCAAGCCTTTTTTCTCTTCTATTGGACTGCTTCCTCTGGTACGACTTTGTAGGGGCCGCCGGGAATTGAGTGCACCTGCTAAGGTCATGAGAAAAGATGAGCCTCTTTGGAATGACAAATTTGCCCCCAGAAGACCGCCACTGCTGCATCTACCCAGGCAGTATATATCTAGCACTTCACATGTAATCATGTTGAATTTAGTTTTTGGTAACACTTGTCCGTGGCTAACTACCTGGTTCTGCGGAGCGTTAGAGCCTGGTCTCTCAAAAGCCCTCACCCCGAAGGCCAGAAGTGAAGTATTTCCCGACTGCCACGGCCCTGAAACGGAGCACTACAGAGCTCACAGAGGAGAGTGGAGAACGGAAGAAAGACACTGTTTCCTGAGTTGCCTGGATAGGATTGTTTATGACGTAGCCACAAGCCTCTTCTGTTACAGCAGGCTGAGATCTTGCCACCTCAGGATTATGCTGGCACTTGCACTTAGCCTCCTTCCGGCATATACGCACAGAGCAACACAAAAAGGACACTCCCTCCCGTCCTGAGTTTGGAAATGATGTTTTGTGATGAGAGTCTAGTCCTGGTGGCTCACTCCCCGCTGCCTGTTGCTCACCAGCACGGAAAACTCTCTTTCATTCATAAATAATTGCCTTGCACATTACTGTAGAAGAAAAATAGTTAACAAATTCCTTTGTTTTGCTTGGGAAGTTACCAAATTTGGTTAGTAATTGCCTGCCTGATCAAAAGCCATTTCCTTCGTGGTTAACCAAACATCAACTTGACTCTGGCCCGTTTTAAATATCACCAAAAGTGAATAGCCCCAATTACGACAGGAAACACATTTCCCGACATTAAACGAGGAACAGAAACAGATTTGTCATGTTTCAAAATGCACGTAGTTCTATGGATGGGCTCACATGCTGTTCTTATTTGCAACCTTCTCTCCCTAAACACACACACAGGAGCGCGAAGACACAAACACATTCTTCTTTCAGGGGGTGTAGAAGGATTCTTGGAAAATCCTGTCTCTGAGTTATCTTCAAAAATGGCTGAAACTCATTACCGTGACATTTTTTAGCTTAAAAATCAAGATAAAGTAAAGGGGAAAGTAAAAAATAAAATAATAAAATAAAATAAAATAAAATGTAATCATTATTTTACTTTTCTTGAGAGAAGGGAAAATATTTGCCAGGAAAAATACTTTAGAGAGACTGTAGTCCTCTTCAGACATTTAAAACTTTCACATGAAATAGTAAAATAAAATAAAATAAAATAAAAAATAATCCCTTGGGTTTAGGTGTGGTTGACTGTGAGTTGGAAATCTCGGGAACACCGGAATGCATTTATAAACCCATCAGAAATATCACCCTCACTATTTGGCATTCAATGTTGATAAGAAATGTGTGGTTCTCCTTGACCTCTGGTTTTTCAGGCAGGGTTATAACAGGCATTATCTGCTTCAGGGGTTTTATTTGGGGAATTCCCTGGGTCCTTCCTAGTTATCCATGACACTGTGGTGTGGTAGCCCAATGAGGGGTTTAGCTGGGATTTCCTGCATTACTTGAAAGGTATGGTACCCTCTGCAATGGAGAAAATAAATTTAAAAGCTATAGAATTCATGCAGTTAAACCACACTAATCTGGAACCTGTCTTCTCTTCTCTGAGAGCCTCTTCACTAGAGGATAAAATAAGCATTGATTTTTCAAGGACCTATGGATCACTTATTGCTAGTAAAGTCTTCTGGCTTAGGGCCTTAAGCCCCTTTCGATTCTCTCTGAGTTACCCTGGAGAAATAAACCAAGTAAAAATCAAACATGTTCTATTTTGCAGCAGAAAAGTGTGTCAGCCAAGGCATTTCTGGAATTCGCTGTGCATTAAATTGTGTGTGTGTGTGTGTGTGTGTGTGTGTGTGTGTGTTGGATCTTTCCTTTCAGAGGCGTAAAGTTTTGTTTATGTGGCGCTTGTGGACTGAGAGAGGGATCCTGGCCACTGAGAGCCTCTACACTGCCTGGGAATCACTGCCTGAGGCTGAATGGGTCCCTTAGTGGATGACTCCAGAGCTGAGCCCCTTGGGTGGAGCTTCTGAGCTGCTGTTGTTGATTGAGGATTGAAAAGCGTTTTCCAACTGCAAGTGCTCCTGCTGGGCATGGAAATGAGCTGACTAGACTTGTAAAGTCAATCCACTTCTGGTTCAAAGGCATTTTTCTCCAAGTGCATTATCCTGTAGCTCAGAGCAGGATGCAACCAGGTATGGTTACAACAGGGAGGCTGAGGTAGGATGCGTGGTGCCTGCAGCCTTGAAGCTCTGAAAGCTGAAATCACAGACTGTCTTTGTGACTTCATGGCCAACCTTGAGTAAAAGCATGTCTTCTGTGGGAGAAGTTGCTGGAGTCCAACCCCGGAAGTAGCAAGTACCTCTCCCACAGCTGAGGGCCAGAACACCACGTTCTCTTGTGCTCTGGCTCTAGTCCACTCTTCTCTGGGCTCTTGAGAAGAGCGGCTGCAGGCATATGCAGAGTGAATGAGCTCTGACTGAGACTTGACTTCAGAATCACTGGGCTGGCCTGGCCTCTTGACACAGCAACACACTGCTTCTTGCCTTCCAGGTAAATACCTCTGCCTTACTGACCGTGTTATAGGTTTTAGGGGGACATTGGCACAGGGATTCTCCTCAGCCTCTGCCTCTCCTGTTAACTATCACTAACCAAGTCCCTAACATTAGGAAAGTCCAAGTGATAATTGTCAGTTTCATCTTTCATCAGCTGGGGTTTTGTGACAGAGATCTTGCCATCACTACCTCTAGGGGGACTGAAAGTAGAATGTTAGTGCTCCTTAAAATTCATGAAGGCTAGACTTGTCCAGTAGGTTGAGACTATGCTGTAATACCCAAAGAATCCAGCAATAGTCCCTCTCCTAGGTAGCAATGTTGCCAGAAGGCTCCCAGGCACAGGATACTATGCATTAGGGCTCACAGATCTTGTTTAGAGAGCTAGGGAGCAAGGTGGAGGGATGAGAGTGCCTCCTGGAAGGTGAGGACTGAAGCCAACATGGTAGCCACTGAGCTGAGTGGCAGGTGTCTAACACTGAAAAGTGGCCCTAGCCAAGGGCTCTAAGCAGTGGTACTTTCTACCGAGGCTCTTCCCCAAGGAGCTCTAGATCACAGAGGCAGAAGGATTATTGGATCCTCTTTGCACTCACTTGATTTCAGGAGGAGGTCTGAAGTCCCAAAGCATGGGCATTGGGGTGAGAGAGGGAACATCAAAGTGTGCCAAAAGAAATTGTTTTATTTTACTTATTCCTGATTTTCCTCACCAGAGCTTGAGTTCATATACTGCATTGTAACACAAACACACAAGCACGCATACCACACACACATGCCCCTTCAAACTAGAGAAGGCAGACTACAGAAAGCACCTGGCTATGAAAGGCATGTCAGGGAGTTTGCTGTAGGGTGGTATGGTTGCTTTGCTTCAGTTATCCCCATGGATACCTTATTGTCTTCTGTGATTTCTCTTTTGTATTTTTTTAAAATTTGTCTTTATTTCTTAATTATTAAAGCCTTCGCTTTTGCCCCTTGGAGCATAGATCAGGATTTACTAACTCTACAAACATTTATTTCATGAAGGAGCAGTTTTTTGTCTAGTAATGTTAATGTGGGGACCCTGGGAAGGGAGACAGTTTATGAAAGAAGGCATAGATTGGCTTCAAGCACAGGCAGTATAAGTGTTTGCCTATATTTGGTGTTTTGATAGACTTAGGGAAAATCCCTCAGCCTACTACCAAATACTTCTGACTGTCAGTACATCTGTGGTTGTTAGGCATTGAAAAGCCCTGATTAAATACAGATAATTATGAGAATATGGAAAGAAGCCTTTAGTACCTTATTCACATGCCCTAGGAATGATGGGGTAGGGTGCCAAGGTAAGAAGAGGAAAATACATTGTAAATAACCAGGAGTAATTAAATAGTGAAAAGATTAGCATGAGATTTGGTGGGCCCAATGGAGTTCAGGATGATTTATTTCTTAACAGAAGGATCTGCTTCTGTTGGGCTCATGGCTGCCCAAATTAGGCAGAGCCAGATAATGACTCACTGATCTGAGGACTGCATGGTGAGAAAGCGTGTGTAGGGGAAGAGGGTGTAAAGCAAGCATTTTTCTGGTTTTAGGAAGATAAAATCATTCTTCATAAACAGTATTTTTCTTTTCAAAACTTCATTGATGCAATAAACTTGGCATATCCTCGTTCAAGTGATCTGAGCCAGTGATATTTTGCTACATGTCTGAATTATCTATTTTAAAATATCACACTGGCACCTGCAGTCATTTTTCAAATCCTAGCCCACTTTCTTTGGGGCTGATGCACATAGCATATTTGGAGGTAACTCTGACTCTCATCCTCATTTTTAAAAAGGCAGCATGAGGCCAGCAGCAGTTCAAGTCTGTAATCCCAGCACTTTGGAAGGTCAAGGCAGGAGGATCACCCTAGGTCAGGAGTTCAAGACCAGCCTGGCCAACATGGTGAAACCCTGTCTTTACTAAAAATATGAAAATTAGTCGGGCGTGGTGACATGTGCCTGTAATCCCAGCTACTTAGGAGGCTGAGGCAGCAGAATCACCTGAACCCGGGAGGCAGAGGTTGCAGTGAGCCGAGATCATGCCATTGCACTCCAGCCTGGGCAACAGAGTGAGACTCTGTCTCTGTCTCAAAAAAAAAAAAAAAAGGCAGCATGAAAAAAAAAAAAAAGAGAGAGAAAAGGAAACAGGAAAGAGGAAACATGGGGGTGGAGTAAGTAAAAGAAATGTATAAGACATAATACCCAAGTATACCCAAGTTAAAATGACCTAACCTAAAATTCACATACCACAAACTCAACCCATGAAAAAATATGATGTCCAGCAATCCTGATTGAGCCTTCAGTTAATATATGACTATGCAAGTTCCAATGGAGCACCAGAGAGGAGAGGTAACATAGAAAAGGACTGGGTTTGACTCTAGTTTGGTGTTGTTGTTGTGTGTGTGTGTGTGTTTCTTTAATTTTGTTTGTTATGCTTTGTAGAGACAGGATCTTCTATGTTGCTCAGGATGGTCTCAAACTCCTGGACTCAAGCTATCCTTTTCCCTCAGCCTCCCAAAGCACTGGGATTACAAGTGTGAACCCATATACCTGGCCTTAAGTTCAATGTTTTAATGGAGAGTGTTTGAGGACTAAAAGAGAAAGGATGTATTTACAATTATTTATTATTTTCACTGCTTCAGGAAGTCAAAGGCAGCTGAAAGGTGACCATACAATGCCTCTTCTGGCAATTACTAGAATCACTATAGGGTAGTTAACATTTGGACTTTCAAAAAGGTTTTATCTTTTTCATTTATTCATTTATCCTGCTCAAAATTAGCCAACTACAAAACTGTCCCCATAATTCTGGTGACAAATTTCCTAGGAAATTTTTAAAAATTCTATCGACCTTAAGTTATTAATCCAGTGAAGAAATAAGAAAATGTAGTTGTATGCTTTCGATATACTTCTGTTAGAATGAGAAATACAATGAACTGAAGCCTAATGTTGTAATTATTATCATAGGAAGGCCTTCACCATTTGATAGCAATATGAACACACGATTAAATTCAACAGAATACATTTTCCGGTAGCTAAAGTTTTTGCAAGCATAAGCATTTCGCTTCCAGTCCTCCCCATGAGAAGAACACAGTGAACACAGATAAGAATTTGTATCTCTACTTTTTCTTCCCCTACTCTACCGAGGAGCAAGAGTAACAAAGTTTGACGCGCATGACTCAATGACTAGATGAATAAAAGCACAGTCTTCTTGAGAGATTATATTGAATTAAGCCAACCAGAAGTTGAGGGATTCAGTGTGAGAATTACTTCAATATTGAATAGGCTACGTCGCTCAATTTCCTGAAGTAAGAACACACCTATGAGTTAGGGTCTTGTCATTAACATATTTTATCTAATCATATAAGAAAATACACTTGCATTGCATTGACAAATACCAAAGATATATTTCCAAGGATAAAATTGATAAAAACAGGTCATGTATTCTAGAAGACATGTTTCCTATGGATTTTTGAAATTCAAATGCAATCTTCTGGTTTAATTGACTAATTTTATTTATTAAAATAGTATTTGAATTTCTTTAAGAATGTTGGCTTCCCTAAAGACTTTCAACCTTTTGAATCTGCTTTAGGATTTAACCAAAAGTTAGTGGTTCCAATGTTGATCCCAAAGTTTTCCTCTTCGAGTGTTTTGCCTCAAAGAATTCATAGCTGTATAGTTGATAGAAAGATTAGCACATTCTTGAAATTAACTCCCATCATCTCTTTAATTTTGAAAACATCTGTGAGTGCTTATTATGTTCCAGGCTTTGTCCTAAGCGGTTTGCATGTTTTTTTCTTTTTTTACTAAACCCTCAGATATATACACACACTTACAGAAACATACTGTATGATAAAAGTGTTAGAAATAATAGCTTTAAATGGTTAAAACAAAGAACTGAATGCAAAAAAAAAAAAAAAAAAAAAAAGACTTGTGTAAGGTCATTCAGATAGAAAGTAGAGTCAGAATTTGAATCAGGTCAGTCTGAATCCAAAGTCTGTCTTCTTATATGGTGTACTGCTTGAGCCTTATTCCTATTTATTATCATAGCCTGAGGAATTCATGTAGAAAGTAAAATTTAGTCAATAGCATATAATTTTCCTATTCTCATAACCAGTAGTATTGACAAAGGAGAAAGAAGAGGAAAGGAAGAAAGAAAACAAGAAAAAGAAGGTGATCTTCCAAATTTTTATCAAGATGAGTGTATTTGTCAAGATTCTTTTGTCTACAAGTAATGGAAACCCAGCTGAAGCTCACTTAAGCAAACAAAGATAATTTTTTTCTTCATGTAACTTAGTTAGCGCAGGCAAAGTTGAATTCAGGTACTCAAATGATGTTGCGGGGAAGCTGATTACATTTCCTGACTCTGCTTTCATTAGAGTGTTCATTAGAGTGTTCATTCAAAGGAGGTCTTTCCCAAATAATGGCAAAAAAAAAAAAAAAGGCCATGAGTAGCTTATTTCAGATTCATGTTCTACAAGCTTGGAACTATGCCAAAATATCTTAATCACGGGGAGTGGACAATTCAAAACCAACATTTTACTGTAAGGATTTTCCTATTATCAAACTTAAAAAACATATTCTGCTTTCTATTGTGGGCACCTGTGGGTCTCAGAAATCTCCACATGCTTTGCTGCCCCTCCATTGTTGAAGAGTCTCTTATAAAGGTTTATGGGTGTTCATGGATGAAATATAGAGTTGCCCCAAAGATACTTCCAGGTGTGGAGAATGAATTGCTGGCATTAGTATATGCGCCTCAGGCCCCCAATACCTGACAACCCAGTGCTTCAGCAGCTGACCAGATTGCAAAGTTAGTTATGAGATAATGCAATATTTTCCCCCTCAGATATGAGTTAACAGGAACTAACTATACTTTAGTCTAGTACATACAAGGGAGAGCTTAGCTACATATCTCCCAGTGATGTCAACAGATATATACAGAAATGGGAATGGAAAAAGTTCAGATTAAAAAATAAAAAATTCTGGATGACTAAATTACATGCATGTAATAAATATTAAGAAAGAAGTTTCTTCTGAGAAAGAAACTTACACCCAAGATATGCTATTTTCTCGATTTCAAAATATCACATCATATGTTAGGTAGTCTAAAATACTAGCACAGACATTGCAACAAACATCTTTTGCCTTATTTTTACAAAAATCTATTTAAAAAAAAGATACCAAGCAAAGTTGTCCCTTTCTATACAAGGTAATGTCCTGCCTTTTAACAATAAAGTGAGCTAACGTTAAAGGCAAGAAAATGCGTGTATTAGGAGATACTAACACAAATATTACATGGTAAATTGCACTCCAAAATTAACAAATAAACTCGACTTTTCTGTTTTTGAGTTGTGTATTTTAGCTAAGAGCATGCAATAAATAAAATATAGATAGATAGATAGATAGATAGATAGATAGATAGATAGATAGATAGACAGACAGATAGATTGATAGATAGATACATAGATAGATAATAGATAGATATATCTTCTGAGTAAGAGGAAATGAACACTCTCCCCCCACTTTAATGGGTGCAAAAAGAAACAAATGCTCTTAAGAGATGTGGCAAAGATCACATGCAGATGTGGCTGTTTTCCAGCCCAAGTTCCCTATAGGAAAGTGGCCTTGCCCTGTGAGGTTCACTTTGCCTGTCTAGGATAGGAACAGTGTCTTTCTCAGTTCTGCATGGTGAGCAGTGGATAACTAATGATTGAGCCAAACCCTTCAGCGGCATCCAAGCTGTAACTAACCCTTGGCCATACTGAGATTTTTGGAGTGTTTAAAGTCATACCCAGTTGCCTGAAGATCTCCTCCCTATGGCTGAATATCCCCCTGCCACCACCACTACCACTGCCATCACAGTGGCAGGGCACATTTGTACCTAAGTAGCTGAAATTAAAAGGACACACAGGTCTTTTACTCCCAGATTCCAGTATTGGCATATATTATAAGTTATTTCAAGTTGCATCTTATTTTAAATGAACTTGGATCGGCTTTACATGCCCTTTTTACCAATGTGTCAGAGGTGAATAATATAATTTTTCTGGAAAAATGCAAATGCCATTAGTTAAGATGCAACCTGCAAAAGAATCCAGGGGCACTTGATTTCTTATTTCTGATGAAAAGTATGTGACCAAGTCATCTGCACACAGGCAGATATCTCATATCTGCACACATAAACGTGTTCTTCGGACGTCATAGACAAGTCTCTTCCCCCCCCCCAAAAAAAAAAAAAGAAAAAAGAAAAAGAAACTTGTATATTCAGTTTAAGGAAAAGTAAAATCCAGCCCAAGAATATATTCCAGGAGACACTGGAATCAATCACTTAATCCAAACATTTTGAGTTATGCACATTCTTGGGAGCAAAGGCCCTTTTGTTGCCCTGCTGGTGGCCCTGGAGTTTTTAGACTATGTTTGCTGATTAAGTCCTGTGAGAAAAAAACAAAGGCTATGTATAGGAATATTGGGCTCTAGCAGAGGCAGGGCTTGAAGATCCAAGTTTTCGCTGATGCTTGACAGTGGCAACTGGAAGACTCCTGCCTATCCTCACTTCACTACCAGAAGAGAGAGGATAAACTGGCACAACTGCTGCTCACCTAGTTTGAGACTCCACCTGCACAGCCAACTGGCCCCAAAAGCTTGTGCTCCTTTCTGTTTCCCAGTGCCTTCACTGGAGAGCAAAAGACCCTGATACATCTCTCTGGATCTGCTTAAAGTGGCCCCTCGTGGGCAATTATTTCGCATGTCTTTGAGTTTTATGATTTAATATAAAATCGTAACCTGTGTCTCCCTTTTCTCCTCTCTACCTCCCTATCTATAGCTTTTTTTCCAACAAGCCCCTAAACCCCCCTCCCTGTTAGACTATGAAGTGTCACTCACTGTGTTTTTTATGCTTCCAATAGTTTCCAAAACAAACAGTGGAGGCAGTGACCGGCTGGGTATTCACTGGATGCAACAGTAACTCCCAATCCCAGCAACCTGAGCCGCCATTGGCGGCAGGTCTGCTCCCTAAAAGGCGGGCACTTGCCAATTTCTGTGCTCTGCCAGGTCCTGGAATCGGGGATTTGAGGACTAATGGTCTGCACATGTCCACTGGGAGGAAGGGAGACTAGACTTTGAAGGACATATATACTAGTTTGATCTTCCTCTCCTTTTCTTTCGTCTATTCAAACAAAAACTATATATGTATATATAAAAATTACACACACACACACACATACACATACACATACACATACACATACACACAAAATTGATTTATTTGAATACAGATCCAGAAATTGTTTTTCAGATTTGGGTTTTGGGTTTTGGGTTTGGTTTTTTGTTTTTCCTGCTTTCCCTCCTTCCTTTACCCTCTGTGCCCTCCGCCTGTGTCTCCCCCTCCCTCCCTAACCCAGTTCAGGTTGAAACTTTGCTGCAAAGAATCCCTTCACCCCCTCCAGGGATGGCTCTGAGCTCTCGGGCGCGTGCCTTCTCCGTGGAAGCCTTGGTGGGGAGACCCAGCAAAAGAAAATTCCAGGACCCAATACAGGAGGAGCAGCCTGAGCTGCAGGAGAAAAAGGGCGGAGAGGAAGAGGAGGAGAGAAGGAGCAGCGCTGCAGGGAAGAGCGAGCCGCTTGGTAAGTACTCCCATTGCCCTGAGCCGGTTGCCTGAGCTTACTGGTTCCGCATCTCTCCGCCTGGCTCGCGTCCCGACGCAGCCAGAGCCACATTAGGAGCCGCGGGACACCTCGACCACCTGGTGAAGGGGAAGTTTCAGCGCCTCCGAATCCTTCCCGGAATACAGCAGTTTCTTTGCGGTAAAGGGGAGGGTCCCTACATGATTGTGAAGTGAGTCTCTCCTACATCCTCCTCCTACCTTCGCGGGAAGCTCTCAGAGCCAGCGGGTGGCTGTTGTATCCCGGGATGGGAAGCAGGGCGAGTTCCCAAATCCCGAGGGCATCCAGTCTCGGTTACCAACGTCTCCAAGAGAGTGAGGATTGGCAAATCTGACGAAAAAAAAAAAAAAAAAAAAAAAAAGGCGGGCGGGTGGGGGGTGGTAGCGGGGCTGCACCTTTCACGGCCCCTCTTTCTCCATTAAGCGGACGCAGAGGGTGTTATGCGGAGCTAGGGGAATCTGTCGCCAAAGTTCCTAGGGAAGGTACAAGGCCTGTCTGCTCCAGCGAGAAGTGGGCATGTGAACTGTGACGCTGTCTTAAACCCTGAGCGCGTTTCTGTGTCCAGCAGAAAAACAACCTAAGACAGAGTCCTCAACAACTGCTTCCTCTGGCTGCGGCAGCGACAGCGGCGATGGCAACAGCTCTGAAAGTCTGGAAGAGAAAGATATTCAAATGGAGCTTCAAGGATCTGAACTGTGGAAGAGATTCCATGACATCGGGACTGAGATGATCATTACTAAAGCGGGCAGGTTCGGTTGTGCCCAAGCTGTTCACACGGGTCGCACACATTAGGCACTTAATTTACCGCTCTGGTAAGATGAGGAGTCTCCAGTTTCATGCTCTGGTACTCCTCTGTTCCTTTTCCCCAACTCCCTGACATACAGTAGAAAGCCATAGCCCCTCAATTGATAGGGCTCAGACTTACCTGGCCCCATGTAAGTGGCTCATTCTTCCTTTCCTGTACACTATGACTCCAATAACTCACTTCCCCGTCTCCTGCCTGTGTAGTATAAGACAAAAATCAGACTTTGGTCTTAGACTGTGGCCAGACCTCTCAGTTAAGGCCTCTAAGATAACCATGGACAATATTCCATGTCACAGTTCCTCGCGCCCGCCAGACCTGGCCCAGGTTATTTTGAGGTGAGCCATTCCCATAGCCACCTTTTGGCATGGGACAGCCACTTCACTGCAGCTGGTTATTTTGTGAGTCTTACAAATTTCAGCCTTCCACAAATCTGCTTCACAGGAAGTACCCTTGAAAAGGAGGTTGGGACACAGCTTTTTCTCTCATACTTTCTCTTCTATAGCTTTTTATTATGGTTGGGGAGGGACATGAACAAAGCCTTGTGATAATAATATTCTGCTCCACTTAGAAATTCCATACTTGTTCAGTCAAGTATACAACCAACCATCTTTTCTCATTTGCAAATGCTATTCCTTGCTATTTTGAAATGGGAAGGGTATTGTGAATCCCTTCACTTTTTACTGGAGTCAGCATTTGTCCAGAGCCACTCCCTCTTCCAAACATTTCTAAAAGCTCTTGGGTCAGTCCTTATTTTCTTTCTTACAGGCGGATGTTCCCCTCTGTTCGGGTCAAAGTGAAAGGGTTGGATCCAGGGAAGCAGTACTATGTGGCCATCGATGTGGTGCCAGTGGATTCCAAACGCTATAGGTAATGGGCCCCATAGGATGGTACTCCATGCCCAGGCTAGGGCCAGGGATTTGAACCTTCAGACCTGCAACCTAACAGCGCAACTTTGAAAACGCTAGCATGGGGAGTGGTGGTGAGCGATTGCTCTCCTGTGGGCTTTGGGAGTTGAATTTTCTTTTTCAAACTGGGTTTCCCAGTGAAAGACGAGAAAGCTTCTTCCTCTCTTCTGCCCCCATCCCCTCTTGGAATGCAGTGAATTTAGGGCACTAATCAGAGCTTCAAATGTACCCCAAGCTTCTCCCTACCCACTGCTCTGGCCTTGGTTGTGTAAACTGCAGAGGGTGTGGGCTCTGGTGGCCAGAAGGGAAGGGGATTGAAGGAATTGTGGGAGAAATCCCCAGGCTCCATGGGAGCCTGGGTTTCTGGGGACACACTGGGCTCTGAGCTGTGCTGCTTTGGCAGCAGGAGCCCAGAAGGATGATCAATTTGCCACTCAAGGTCAGTCAAGCAGTTCCTGTGTCTAGGCCTGTCTTTTGGTCCATCTTTAATCTTTCCCCTGAAGCAATGTCTGGGTCTTAGAGAGTACAAGTATCATTTTCCCTTTATTTAAGTCCTCAACCTACAGCAGGCTGAAAGTGGCCCAATTGTTCTAAAGCCAAAAAGCCCTTGTGGGATACATCCCAGACACACCAGCTTGCCAACACTTTGACTCGGGGGCTTGGGGTCTAGTTCACGGTTGGAGGGGTGGGGAGGTGACAGCTGTTTACACTAGGGCTGTGAGCATTTGACACAGAGGCGGGTCCCTGGTCCTCCAAGGAGACAGCCCACCTCAAAACCAGAGCTAGCTTTGAAAGCAAGGAGAAGGCTCAGCTCAGAGGACTGCTGGGGCTGCAGTATGAAAACAGCAGAAAAAGCTGTTTGCTTCTCAAGTTGCAGCTGGCATGGGAATAGGCGCAAAACTGGGAAGTTGAGATTGGAAATAGTGTGAAAATCGGCCAGAGGCTGTGCAGGACTGTGTTCCTAAGAGTTTTCTTGATGTGAAGCCTTATTGGCAAAAGGGCTTCCACGAGGACAGGTGACAGTAGGCTAGACAGAAATACTTGTCAGCCCTCCACTTCTTCCCAGACTCTTCACACCCAAAGCTAGTGGATTTTTCCGTTGTCTCTGTGAGATAAAATGGGTTAGATCAATTTCTGTGGCGTTTTCTGTGAGAAAATACAAACCAGACTTAGAAATCTCATGACATTTTACTTGCCCTGCACTTCATTGCATTTTGATGACATATGCTTATTTACAGTTTATTTTTTGCCCCTGAATGCTTGTTAGAAATTAAGTTGAATCTTCTGCTTACTTGCCCTTGAGATCACTGGGCTAATCTGGAGCAAAATCCTCAGGAACAGAACACAACAGCTCCCAGCT
Source organism: Macaca mulatta (assembly GCF_049350105.2). Classification (NCBI taxonomy): domain Eukaryota; kingdom Metazoa; phylum Chordata; class Mammalia; order Primates; family Cercopithecidae; genus Macaca; species Macaca mulatta. Next base: position 86,364,565 of record NC_133426.1, read on the forward strand.
TTGGCCTGCTGCACCTAGTGCCACAGCATGTGTTTTTTCAGGTATGTGTATCACAGCTCACAGTGGATGGTAGCCGGGAATACGGATCATCTGTGCATCATTCCTAGATTCTATGTTCACCCGGACTCACCCTGCTCAGGAGAGACCTGGATGCGGCAGATCATCAGCTTTGATCGCATGAAACTCACCAACAATGAGATGGATGACAAAGGCCATGTACGTGAGCAAAATCCTTTACCCTGAGTAGGGAGGTGCCAAGGCTCCTGCCCACTGGCCACCCTGGAGAGGCCAAGGAAGCTTTTTGCAGATGTACATGTTGTGTTTTTTAGGAACTGTCCAAGCCCTGCACCTGTAAGTAAAGTAGCCAACCTAGGGCTCCTGAAACGTTTGTTTGGCATCTGAGAGTGCTGGCAACTGGGGATGGCGAATATAGGGAGTTTGAGGACAGAAAGAGACCTGTTTAAGCCAGAATGCCTGGTCTGGGAGAGTAGGATGGAACCATTCAGGGAGTTCTCAGGCACCATAGCCTCCTGGGCAATCACTGTGATCTCTGATTGCCTTCCTATAGTCCACGCAGTTGGATGGGCACCCAGTGTATTGTATGGTGTGGTGGAAGGATACAAGTGGGGGAATGTCAGACTGCAGCCTGGAAACCTCCCCACCAACCAACCCTCATAGGTACTATTGATCTTGCACATTGTAACTAGGTGCATCCCTGCTTCTGCCCTCCCCAGTCTGGCACTGTGCCGGCTACAAAAGGAAAGACGGAAGCTCCCAAGATTAGGAGGTAGGGTATGCCAGAAGGTTACCCACCATGTCCAAGCCCATCAGTTACTGCCATGAGAACCTGTAGCAGGCTAGCAGATCGCAGTGCCACTTCCACACCAGATGGTCGCCAATGTTTGAAGCAGGAAAAGGCCTCAATCTGGAAATGGAATCACTGCTGACAGGTGCCGCTGAGGTGCCTTTCTCTGGAAATGTTTTTAGCTCGGAGCGCATCCCTCGGAGTGCCTCTGTTGGAGGCCAAATGGCATAACAAAATAGTTACCTAAGCCTCATCATTGCCTTTTAGTGTGCACGTGGTGGAGGTGGTCAGGAGAGAGAACTAGGGTTGGGGACTGGAAGCCAGTTTTTCTAACAGCATTGGTCATTTCTCCTCCAGATTATTCTGCAATCCATGCATAAGTACAAACCCCGAGTGCACGTGATAGAGCAAGACAGCAGTGTTGACTTGTCCCAGCTTCAGTCCTTGCCCACTGAAGGGGTTAAAACATTCTCCTTTAAAGAAACTGAGTTCACCACAGTAACGGCTTACCAAAACCAACAGGTAAAGCTGGTCATGTCTCAGGCAAATGGAAATGGCTCCAGAGGGACCTTGGGATAGAGGCTAACTGCAATCAGTTGCATTTTCCACAATTCTAAATAAAAATCATAGTTTTATTGAATTGTCATCCATGCAAGTTTGATAATGAATTGTGTAAATCTTATGTGAGAAGGCAACTCCAGAATGTAATTTATAAAAGTAATGATTTATAAATAGGAGCTAACCATTCTAAATATGACTTGCAATATGGTTACATTTATTTAAATTGTCATATTACATGTTGCAACATCTTTTCTGGTGGTTGTAACCACTATAAGCAACGGTGACAGTGTTCTCACTGAAAGCAATGATATTATCTTTCTCTCTCTATTGAATCCATAGATTACGAAACTAAAAATAGAAAGAAATCCTTTTGCTAAAGGATTTAGAGATACTGGAAGAAACAGGTAAGCAGCATAGCAATGACATCTAATATTGATGTAGCTAGCTATTTTCACAAGTTTTTATTTTTATTTTTATTTTTTTTTTCTGAGATGGAGTCTTACTCTGCTGTCCAGGCTGGAGTGCAATGGCGCGATCTTGGCTCACTGCAACCTCCGCCTCCAGGGTTCAAGTGATTCACTTGCCTCAGCCTCCCAAGTAGCTGGGATTACAGGCGTGAGCCACCACGCCCGGCTCCCCACAAGTTTTAAGGATAAGAAAACTGGCTCAGAGACTCAAACACTCTAAATTTTGTAATTAGTAGGTGGTAGAAAAGGAACCCAGATGTTTTGTGTCTAAAACATTACTTCCTCCCACTCCTTTGCTACTCAGTATTAAGATCTTGCTTATTTTAGAATTCTAGGTTTAACTGAATTTTATTCAGAAGTCTAGCTGTATAAAAGAGAAATATTTAAAATAGTTACATCTAAAAGACATAGCCAAATAACTCAAAATCATTATGTTCAGAAATTGCATTCTGGGGATGCTGAAAGTTGACTCTCTTTTTTAGGGGTGTATTGGATGGGCTTTTAGAGACCTACCCATGGAGGCCTTCTTTCACTCTCGATTTTAAAACGTTTGGCGCAGACACACAAAGTAAGAAAACTTGGAACATTTGTTTTATTTTTACATATTAATTAAATAACAACATCCAGAACACTTGTACCAAATACTATACAAAGGGATATGTACATGCAAGAAAATGTGTACTTACAGGTAAGTGGGTGTACCTCTGCCTGAATGATGAGGTAAGAGGCATAAAGGGAGAGAAGCTGGCATAAAGGAAGAGAATAGAAATGTGGTAATTGTGGACTTATTGAGATATGTTAGTAAGTTATCTTACACCCTGTGATTTTCAGATTTCATCTGGATTCTTCAGCCTCTCACTATCTCACGTTCTTTAGGATATGCCTGTGGTGCATTTGTAGCCTGATTTGCAGATATGTTACTATTGAAATGAATAGTTTATCTTTTATGAGGACCTTTCAGTACACGTTAAAATAACTTTCATTAAATTCATCACTTAGCTCTAATTTTCCTCTTTTTTGTCCATGGGGAAAGTAAATGTTAAAAATAATACTAAGTCTTCACAATTTAATTGCCACAAGCATTTAAAAATATTTGCAAGATATTTATTCTCAGATGGTACATTACATGACAAAGTAATAACAATTAAATAATGCAGACTTTCTGGTGGAAGAATACCTTAATTTGCTCTGATAGTTAATAATAAACAGAATAATTTTTACTTGAAAATGACATGGATTTTTTTTATCCCTTTATCTTTACTCCATCGGAGTTGCTTGACTTTGACCATTAATTCAAGGTTACAACTACCAAGCAAAATCAACATTATAGTTAGGTTGAGTTTTACATGATGCCATAACGACTAACTGAAAAGGGAAGAAGTGAAGTCTAATCATTTGGTGAAATATTTCACTGGATGATTGTCTCGATATGGTTTAGGGAATCGCATGAAAAATATATAAACACTTATTTTACAGTGTCGATTTAACCAGTAGCATCTAGGAAGCATACTTTTAAAATATCCAAGTCGAAACAAATGCGCATTAATAAAGAAAAAGTTAAAGATGATCATGAAATGTTAAAGTACACAGTTTTCTTAATTATTTAAGATATCCAAAATGCTCTCAAATTGCAAATGAGTTACTAGTTTCTTAAATAACTTTTAAATGCTTTATTATAAAATATATTTGCAATCTTGTTGATGAAGGTTTAGGATATGTCTACATACACAAAAATAGTTAAGAAAACAGCAACACTAAAAAAAGAAACAACTTGGTCAAATCCAGCCAATAACCAATTGTTTGAATTCAGACATTTACAAAAATAAGGTTTAGAGTTTCCTGGACCTTGTAATTATCCCTAGTTTTAGTAGAGCTAGGCAAACATAAAAGATCACCAAACATCATTGATATGAATACTTACATTCATCTTTATGTTTCTTAACTTGCAAAATTGTTTCCAACTCTTAAGATACAATGCAGTATGGAAATTGCCCCATTCATTGTTTTGTATTAGAAAAAAAGCTAAGGCTTTTAAATATATTGCTTTCATTTATACAAGACTATTTTCATGTACACTGATTTTTTAATCAGTGGTCAGAGGAATTTTTTAAATCATTATAACTTTGGTCAGAGGAATTTTTAAAATCAGTATACCTTTGGTCAGAAGAATTTAAAAAATCAGTGTACATGAAATCTATGCATTCTATCTATAAATTAAATCTACATAATCCAAAACAACCAATCAATTTGTTCATCTTAAGTACTTATTTTAGTAATTTTTTAAGATTACTAAAAATTATTTATTATGTAAATATTTTAATTTTTAAAATAATAAAACTAGTTTGTGTTGGTAAGATATAATTGACTCCGAGTCATAATTGGATTTCTTTGTAATTCTTTGGACAAATGTGATTCAAGTGCCTAGCACAATATTTGAGCAAATGAATGCTTAATACATGATACATAGTAGTAGTGCTAAAAGTAATAGTGGTAGTAGTATAGATCAGTGGTCCCCAATCTTTTTGGTACCAGGGGCCAAGACAATTTTTCCATGAACAGTGGGAGTTGGGAGGCGATGGTTTCAGAATGAAACTGTTCCACCTCAGATCATCAGGCATTACATTATCATTAAAGAGCACTCAACCTAGATCCCTCACATGCACAGTTCACAATAGAGTGTGCGCTCCTATGAGAATCTAATGCTGCCACTGATCTGACAGGAGGCAGAGCTCAGGCAGTAAGGTAATGCTCACTGGCCTGCTGATCATCTCCTGCTGTCCAGCCAGATTCATAACAGGCCACAGACCTGTTCCAGTGGGTAGCCCAGGCATTAGGGATACCTGGTATAGATACTACATTGAACTTTGGTCAGAGGAATGAGCAGGTCCTGTCTCAAAGAAGCTAAAAGAACTGTGAACTCACAAGGAAAGTTAATCTAAGGATGAAGCAGGGATAGTGATGGGTATGATTACTAATATAGCAGGAACATCAAATGTCAAATTCATTATTCATTGACTGAATTGTCATTCACAGGTGGAAGCAGTGGCTCATCTCCAGTGACCTCTAGTGGAGGGGCCCCCTCTCCTTTGAACTTACTTTCTCCACCTTGCTTTTCACCTATGTTTCATTTACCTACAAGTTCCCTTGGAATGCCCTGTCCAGAGGCATACCTGCACAATGTCAACCTGCCTCTTTGCTGCAAGATTTGTCCAACTAATTTTTGGCAACAGCAACCTCTTGTTTTACCGGCTCCTGAAAGACTAGCAAGCAGCAACAGTTCTCAGTCTTTAGCCCCACTCATGATGGAAGTGCCTATGTTATCTTCCCTGGGGTTCACCAATTCAAAAAGTGGTTCATCTGAAGACTCCGGTGATCAGTATCTACAAGCACCTGATTCTACCAGTCAAATGTTGTATGGATTACAGGCACCTGGAAATATTTTGCTGCCAAACTCCATCACCCAAGAAGCACTTAGTTGCTCCTTTCATCCTTCCTATGGCTTTTATAGATACAATTTCTCTATGCCGTCTAGACTGATAAATGGTTCCAACCATCTTAAAGTGAATGACGACAGTCAAGTTTCTTTTAGAGAAGGCAAATGTAATCATATTCATTGGTATCCAGCAATTAACCATTACCTTTAGTAAAACAATAGCATTTCTAGAACAATTACATGAAAACAAATATTTTCTTTATTTGTAGCCAAAGAAATTTCAACAGTTATTGGTCTTGAAAAGCATCATTACAATAAGTATTTCTTTGTTATGCATTTAAAGATTTAAAGTGCCTTATCAATATTCACGAAGAGCTGTTTATAATATCAAGTGCAACGTATAGGAATCTCTGATTACAGTGGCCTTGAGCTTCAAAATGAGCTATGCAATAAATATTATTTGATGATACTCCACCACTGAAAATTGATGCTAAGCGATGGGATTTTCAATTATAGTGAAGCTAGTTCACCATGATAACTGCATTTTACACATTGACAATGACAAAAAGAAGATGGATGTAACTCATGCAAGCAGTGAAGCAATTTCAGTTTTAACAATGAAGATTGGCTTTAGTGTCATTATCTAGTAGTTGTAGAAAAAAATTTAATTATTTGTTTGCCTTATGCCTTTATACTTTGCTGTTGAAGAAACTGCTAATCTCAATTTAAGATACAAATAAGGACACAAACTTTCAAGTATTATATTTTATTTATCTTTGTAGCCTAAAGACCATTTGATCTAGAAGGAACACAAAGATCAAATGAAAAGTAAAACACTCTAATAAATTTGCTTTTATTTTCTTTTATTTTTGGATAAATCCTAGATAAAACTTGTTCACATATTCCTTTAACACATCTGGTATTTTACACAATATTAGAAAAACATATTATTATAGTTCTCTAAGAAGATAAAGACATTATGATTATAAGAGGGAAAATATATTTGAATCCATAAATATGAAAATATCATTATTCTGGTATGATTTAACTCCACTCTTGTATGTCAATCATAGTGAATTAAGCTAAACAAAAGTGGAATAATATTTGAGTTTATGAAGTTGAAAAGATTCCTTTCACCAGGCCCTAAATTTCTGAAAATAATTATGAGGTATAACCTATACATAGCCAGCATATCTTTAAGATGAATCAGATACTGAGTTTATGCTAGTAACTCTAGACATTTTATTAAGCCAAGCCCTTTAATATCACAATGGAATTACTTGACTTTTGACAAACTAAGCAAACTGCTAACTGATTTTTCTGATTTTTCCAACACATATAAAGAAGAGCATATCAATTATTTTGCTTAAAATGATTATTTCATCCCAAATATGCCTTATAAATGTGCCTTCCTATATATGTATTAAAACTATGTGCCATTCACTCCTGGGAGTAGGGATAGGATGCCACATGATTGCATTCAAATTAAGTATTCTAGTCAAGATGAAGTATTATTTGCGATCTAATGTAATTAGATACTGTTGCAAAAGTCTTTAAGGAATAAAATGTATACCACCCAGGTTTATTAAACCAGAAATTAAAATAAGAAAAGACATTTTATTTTTGACTACTCCCAAACAGGAAAGCTAAAGGCTGACTTTAATTAGTAAAATGGATTGTTACTTTTTAAGCAGAAACCCTTATATCAGATTATAAATGAAACATTCGGAGGTCTACATGGCAGAACCTCAGTAATTGGCAAGAAAAAGTATTTAACTGAAAAATCAAAGAAATATCTGGGTTACTTTTTAGTGACTATTTAAAAGAAGGGATTAATTTTGGAGCTTCTCCAGAATACATATACCCAATGCTGTATGTGTCAGATAATATGACTATATGTTACTCATATAAACTAGTAATATGTGATTACATTGGTAATGGTGATTAACATAAAGGGGCAAACGTTTAAATACAAGAAGGAAACATTTATGTTGTTACATTAAATAATATTCATAAATTGTCATTTTGAACTTTTAATTGAAGAAGTAAACAAGGAAAAACCTTCACAGATAATTAGACTTGGAAGAAACCTGAAGAGATTCAGTAAGCAATCCCCTGCTTCTGAGCAAGTGACTCATTTGCAGAAATCTTCTAACAGCTCTAATGCATGCACAGTAAATATTTAGTGTCTTCAACTATTTTCTGTTTAATAAATTCTTACTCCTCAATGGATGGTGCAAAACTCGAGTAACTGGGTAAATTGATGCTATGGTTATGAAATGAAAAACAAAATGATATGTAATTCTATCATTTTCACCTGCATCAACTTAACGTTAGACTTGCTTTAGAAATCTACAAAAATCCAAAGCCACTTTTGTTGGACTAAGTGTGTAATAGCCTATAAAAGTGACCAAATGATACTTAATAGACCCCAATATCTAACAATTAAAACCTCTATTTCCATCTGATTTGACCATATATATATGGGAACCACTTCTTTTTATATTCCTCCTTAATTCAGCTCACTAAATTTGTAAAATCTGATTCTTAACCTGACCTGGTTATATGACTTACCACAAATAAATATAGGGAAAGAAAGCATTTCATTAACTATAAAATTTGTACGTTGAGTCAGAAAATAAATGAATGGTACTTTACCCTTTCACAGTCCCCAGTCAAGCTCAGACCTGTAGTCAGATTCTCTGGTCAGGAAGGTATTATTTTATGGAACAATCAGTCAGCTGAAATAAGGACTTAAAGTATGAGCCTGGTTACAAAACACATATCTAAGTAGATAAATTCTCTATTCATTGTACTTTAAAGACCAATATATAGCTTTAGGTAATGTAATTTAGACATCAAACTCTAATGCCATTATTTCTTTTCACCATACAGAGGGGTTAAGCCCTCTGGAAATTACATTTTGAAGTATCATATATAACTACATAATTTTAGAGCCTCCAAACTCACATAATGTCATTGCTCCTATTCATTGTGCTTGAAAATGAGGAGTTTTATTTTCCTCAATCTATGAAGATAGATATTCATGGTATTTCACTGCTATTAAACATAGATTCTACATATACTCTGGGAATGGACATGACTTCATTCTTTTGTGAGGTTGAAGCATGTCTGTAGGATGAAAAGAGATGAACAGTTAAATCATCAAGTGATAATTCAGTGAACCATTCCATTATGGAAGACTTCCCTTTTATTCTCCTAATCATTTTTTATTATGCACCCTGGGGGGAAGCCATGGCTCACTTAAACCAGGTAATATGTATATTTAAGTATTGCTGGTATAATGCTGAACAAGAACATGACTGAAACAGATGTTTTGTATAAGTATTTAAAATATATTTTACAAAAAATAAAGTAAAAAAATATATTTTACAAAGGTCTACAAACATGCTAATGATGAAATTTAGATGCTTTAAGATAATCAAATTATGTGTATACAGTAGGGTAGTATGTGGTCATTATCTCTTTACTAAATCTCAGTAACAAATCTTTTCCTTATCTGAATATGCAGTTTGATAAATTCCGTATGTCACACTGTAACATGCGTGTGTATACACACACACATACACACATAGAATCAGTGGTGTTTTACTTTTGTTTTATTATTAAATAATTTACAGTGTGCTGCTTTTTCTCCCTCCCCTCCCCAATAAGAGATGCTACAAAGAACACCTAGTCATTACATACTTATACTATTAGATACTTCTGGGGAAAGGCAGATTTAAGCACACTTAGAAATGTCCAACTGCATGTACTGTACTTTGTGAATTGAATTGACAGGGCGAAAGTATAATATTTTTACTCGGATTTAGAGATATGTTGCATTTGTGCTGAAAAATTTTTAATTAGCCAAAATAACCATAATATTGTGTTATAAAGCAACAGTTTACCAGTTGATTTCACTAGAATCTAACATGTTTATTGGAGCAGTTTAAAACAAACCAAATACATAGCTTAGGCAGTTGCTTTGATATAAATGCCTTGGTATACATTTAATCTTCTTAAGTTTGGCCTGCAATTAAATGATAATTTGTATTAAAACTGTGCAAATAAACATGGGTTGGTTGACAACATAAAACAGAACAAATAGATATACAGAACACTGGAAACATATTCAGTATTAAAACTATTTACATGTGTGGTGCTGGCCAAATTTTGACATGCTGTTTCAATAAAACACTGAGAGGAAAAAGACTAGTATAATTTCCTTTCAAAGTTTCAAATGTTCATGTTTACAAATTTGTACTGCACATTGATATGTATACATACATTATAGTCAGCAGATGTACAAAAATAGTTACAGGATCTTTCTACTTAGCTGAAGTGTATCTACATGTCTATTGGCTTTATCTTTTAAACTGCCTGAGAGTCACAAACTTTAAAGTTAAATAGAATAGAAAACCTTGAAACTGTAGTACTTTTTGATCAAGTTATTATATTTTAATTGTTGTTAAAGGTGGCAGAATTTTGATTTTGGATTGAACATCACATACTTATGCACATGATAAAGTATAATGTAATATCTTGGTTGTAGAGAATGGTATAAATAGTTCAAATTTTTCTAGAACTGAAAAGTAATAAAATGATGAGTATACAACGATTGAAAGTTAATGTATTTAAAGATTTTTTACTGAATACATAATTCAGTCTATCTTTCATTTTTATGGTCATTCTTTTAGAACATGTTGATGTTTTGGAACTGTAAAATTATTTCAATTTTGCCTGAAATCGCATTTTCACCATTTCCTTTGTGACATACAGATTTTGTGACCTTTCTACCAATTACACTGTGTAATCATACCGGTTTTCTTCTTTATTGATAATTGCAAATTATAGAAAAAATTACTTAATAAAAACACCAACAAATAAATTATTTTTTGGAAGAGTCACTGGTTTCTCAGTAAGACCCAAGTTGAAGTAGAAAAGTTACTCACTGCTGTACCTACGCTAACATTGTATTTGGTTTTCTTTAAAGGGAACCCATACACAAGCCAAACAGTGTTTGTTACATTAATAGCTATGTTTTGCAAAACTCAGATTGAATCCTCTTCAAATCATGAGAAAGAACTGTTTAGCAAAAGTATAATGAGTTTGCAACCTGTCACTATGATACTTTGCTATAATTGTACATTGGTGAGGCAATGGTGAGGATGGGACATCACATTTCAAAAGGCTCTGTAGGCTCTAGCACCACATATATATGGCATTAGGGTAAACTAATCCACTGTTTGCACTCAAATGTTGTAGCAAATTCAGCAGGTCTCTGGGTGTGATTAATCAAGGCTGTTGCCCCTAGCCCTTGGGTAGGCAGGATACAGTGTCTTCCAGTGGGTAGTTGGGGTTGAATATCCCAGCTGTTGCTAACAAAGCCCTGATGCTTCACACACACACATCTATTATGCTACCTTTTAGTTTAGTTATTCATATGCATGTCTCTTCTACTAGATTATGAGTGAAGGAGGAATGGTATTTTTTATTTTTACTTATTTTTTAAAAATAATTTTAACTTTTATTTTAGATTCAGTGGAGGAACAGGTGTAGGTTTGTTATCTGGATATATTGCATGATGCTGAGGTTTGGGATATGATTGAGCCCATCACCCACGTACTGAGCATGTTATCCAATAGCTAGTTTTTCAACTCTTGCCTCTCCCTCCTCTAGTAGTCCCCAGTGTCTATTGTTGCCATTTTTATGTCCAAAAGTACCTATTGTTTAGCCCCCACTTATAAGTGAGTAAATGTGGTATTGAGTGTTCCATTTCTGTGGTAATTTACTTAGGATGATTACCTCCAGCTGCATGCATGTTGCTGCAAAGGACATGATTTCATTCTTTTTATGACTGCATAGTATTTCATGGTGTATATGTACCACATTTTTTTTGTCCAATCCAGAGTTGATGGGCACCTAGGTTACTTCTACATCTTTGCTATTGTGAAAAGCACTGCAATGAATATATAAGTCCATGTGACTTTTTGGTAGAATGACTTGTTTTCTTTTGGATATATACCCAATAATGGTATTACTGGGTCAAATGGTAATTCTGTTTTAAGTTCTATGAAAAATTTCCAACCTGATTTCCACAGTGGCTAAACTATATATATAGTTATGTACATATACATATAGTTTGCACTTCCACCAGCAGTGTCAAAATGTTCCCTTTTACAACATCCACACCAACATCTATTTTTTTAAAATTGTGGCCATTCTTGCAGGAGTAAGCTGGTATTGCATTGTGGTTTTGATTTGCATTTCCCTGATAATTAATAATGTTCAGCATGCTTTCATATGCTTGTTGGCCATTTGTATATCATCTTTTGATAATTCTCTATTCATGTCCTTAGCCCACTTTTTGATGCTAATTTTTTTATTGCTGATTTCTTTGAGTTCCTTTTATATATTGGATATTAGTCCTTTGTTGGATGCATAGTTTAGAAAGATTTTCTTCCACTCTGTGGGTTGTCTACTCTGCTGACTATTTCTTTTGCTGTGCAGAAGCTTTTTAGTTTAGTTAAGTTCAATCTATTTATCTTTGTTTTTGTTGCATTTGCTTTTGAGTTTTGGGTCATGAAGTCTTTGCCTAAGCCAATGTCTAGAAGAGTTTTTCCAATGTTACCTTCTATAATTTTTATGGTTTAAGGTCTTAGATTTAAGTCTTTGACCAATCTTGAGTGATTTATGTATAAGGCGAGAGATGAGCATCCAGTTTCATTCTTCTACATGTGGCTTGCCAATTATCCCAGCACCATTTGCTGAATAGGGTGTCTTTTCCCTCTTTATGTTTTTGTTTGCTTTGTCAAAGATGAGTTGGTTGTAAGGATTTGACTTTAATTTTCTATTCTCTATTCTCTTCTATAGGTTTACATGCCCGTTTCTATTCCAGTATCATATCATGCTCTTTTGGTAAATATAGCCTTGTAGTGTAGTTTGATGTTGGGTAATGTGATGCCTCCAGATTTGTTCTTTTTGCTTAGTCTTGATTTGGCTATGCAGGCTCTTTTTGGGTTCCATATTGTTGGGAACAGGCCTGAAATCTGGCCATAAACTGGCCCTAAAACTGGTCACAAACAAAATCTCTGTAGCACTGTGACATGTTTGTGATGGCCATGATGCCTACAGTGAAGGCTGTGGTTTTTTCGGAATGAGGGCAAGGAACACCTGGCCCACCCAGGGTGGAAAACTTCTTAAAGGCATTCCTAAACCACAGACAATAGCATGAGCAATCTGTGCCTTAAGGACATGTTCCTGCTGCGGATAACTACCCAAAGTCCATCCCTCTGTTTCGGCCCATCCCTTTGTTTCCCATAAAGAATACTTTTAGTTAATCTATAATCTATAGAAATAATGCTTATCACGGGCTTGCTGTCAATAAATATGTGGGTCAAACTGTGTTCGGGGTTCTCAGCTCTGAAGGCTGTGAGTCACCTGATTTCTCACTCCACACTCTATATTTCTGTGTGTGTGTCTTTAATTCCTCTAGCACTACTAGATTAGGGTCTCCACGAACAAGCTGGTCTCAGCAAGTAGTGCCTATATGTGGGGCTCGAACCTGGGTCGAAGGGTCACCAGAGCAATGATTGGGGAATGTGAAACTAAGCCGGAGGACACCGGAGTATGCTTAAGCAATCCCCATGGTGAGCAAGAAGGGGAGCTCGGAAGCATCAGGGTAATAATGGGACAAGTGTGGACTCTGGTTTGTTCCACCTTGGAACCTTTTCACACTAAGGATGGGGAGGAAGGAAAGCATAATAAAGTAACAGAAGAAGTGACAGAGCAGGGTTTTTTGCCAGCTAAAACCAAAGCGGCAAAGGAGGAAGAGGTTCATCCCTATCCTTCTGCATCCCCTCATTATTTTGAAGAAAAGGAGTGGCCTGACCCTCTAGATCTTTATTTTCCAGAGGACATTGGGTGAAAAGTAGTGGCCCCAGTGACTGTTCGAGCAGTGCCTCGAGTGACCGCTCAGTTCTATTCAGGCAGGAATTCAGCAAGCTAGATGAGAGGGTGATATAGAGGCTTGGCAGTTACCTGTTGGAATACACCCCCCAGATCAACAGGGAAATACTATACCTGTATTTCAGCCTGTTCCTTTTAAATTACTCAAAAAATTTAAGCAAGCTATTTATCAATATGGACCAGGTTCTCCTTTTGTAATGGGACTGTTAAAGAATGTTGCTGTCTCCAGCCAGATGTTGCCAGCGGTGATGGTAGGATTACTTCTAGGTAGATCTAGTTTAAATTTAAAAGGAGTCCAAGTACCAACAGGAGTCATTGATACAGATTATAATGGGGAAATTCAAATTGTCATATCGACTTCTGTTTCCTGGAAAGCAGAGCCAGGAGAGTGTATAGCACAGCTCCTGATTGTGCCATATATGAAAATGGGGAAAAGTGAAATTAAATGAGCAGGAGGATTTGGAAGCACAAATAAACAAAGCAAAGCAGTTTATTGGGTGAATCAAATTACTGATCAATGTCCTACCTGTGAAATAACTATTCAGGGAAAGAAATATAAAGGTTTGGTAGAAACAGGGAATCAAATGGTTGATTGCTTAGTTGCTACTGCAATATCTAATGCTAGACACTTTCACAATTTAACCCATGTTAATGCTTCTGGTCTCAAATGCAGATACAGCATTACCTGGAAAGAAGCTAAAGCTATTATTCAGTGATGTCCAACTTGCCAAATGGTGCATTCTTCATCTTTTACAGGTGGAGTTAATCCTCGAGGATCAGAAACTAATTCTCTTTGGCAAATGGATGTCACACATGTTCCCTCGTTTGGGAGACTAGTTTAGGTACATGTATGTGTAGACACCTTTTCTCAGTTTGTCTGGGCTACATGCCAATCTGGAGAGTCTTCTGCCTGTGTTAAATGTCACCTTTTGCAGTGTTTTGTGGTGATGGGCATTCCAGCTTGCATTAAAACAGATAATGCCCCAGGCTCTAGCTACATTTTTCTCTATATGGAATATTAAACACAATACTGGTATCCCGTATAATTCTCAGGGACAAGTCATAAAGGAAAGAATGAATCTCTCCCATAGCATTATTGACTTTAAATTTTTTGAGCCTGCCTAAAGGCCAGATGCTATCAGCAACTGAACAGCATCTACAAAATCAAGCTACAAAGACAGAAACAGAACAGGTAGTTTGGTGGAGAGATGCAATAACAAAAAGTTGGAAAATAGGTAAAATAATATCTTGGAGTAGAGGTTATGCTTGTGTTTCTCCAGGACCGAATCAACAGCCAATTTGGGTGCCATCGAGACATTTAAAGCCTTATCATAAGCCAGATGCTGAAGAACAGATTCTGGGAGGAACCCGAGGACCCCCAGTTGCAGCCATGTCAAGACTGATGCTGAAGAGGACCCCAACTGTCACAAGCAACACCCATTGAACACAGCCACCTACCTGGGGACAGATCAAGAAGCTGTCACAGATGGTGGAAGAAAACCTGAGGAAAGTGGGACAACCAGTCACAATGAGTAATTTAATGATAGCTATAATAGCGATGATCACCATTGCCATGAGTATTCCCTCAACAAGGGCTGACACTGAGAACAATTGGACTTATTGGGCATATTTATCAATCTTGGCTGGCAATAATGCCTGGATGTAATCACTCTATGACACAGTTACACTTGCTTTCTGATTTCAGTATTTACCATAATAAATCTGCTCCTATAATTGAGGCATATCGCCCTCAAAAACCTACTTGTAAACAGAATTGGACCTGGTCAGAAATAATGAACGTACCTATTTGGGAAAATTGCATTACAGAACAGGCAGAGGTGCTGCACAATGATTCCTATGGAATCATTATTGATTTATCCCCTAAGGGGATGTTTAGCTTGAATTGCACCTCTCAGTCTGCATGCCATGGCCACACTATGTTCAGCTGGTCTGAACAGAACAGTCAGATGGTAGAAATGGCAAGAAATACAGCGAGAGTTCCTATGATCTGGAAACATGGCAGTATAGTGGCACCTCAACCTAAAATGATATGGCCCACTCTAGGGGCTAAACATAAGGGTTTGTAGTAACTATTAATAGCTCTTAAATAAGATCAAAATTTGGGAAAGAATAAAAAAGTTTCTAGAAGGACACTCCACAAACTTGTCTTTGGATATTGCAAAATTAAAATAACAAATATTTAATGCATCCCAGTCACACGTGACCTTAATGCCAGGAACTGGAGTGCTTGAAGGAGCTGCAGACAAAATAGCAGCTATCAACCCATTAAAATCGATAAAGACACTTGGAGGCTCTGTGATTTCAATGATGATTGTGCCTTTAATCTGTGTTGTTTGTCTTTGTATAGTCTGCGGATGCGGATCCCGACTCCTGCGAGATGTAGCTCACTGTGACAAAGCTGCCTTTGCTCTTATCACTTTGCACACCAACAAGGAGGACATGTTGGGAACTGGCCCCCAAATCTGGCCATAAAGTGGCCCCAAAACTGGCCATAAACAAAATCTCTGCAGCACTGTGATATGTTTGAGATGGCCATGACACCCATGCTGAAGGTTTTGGGTTTACCAGAATGAGAGCAAGGAACACCTGGCCCACCCAGGGTGGAAAACCGCTTAAAGGCATTCCTAAACCACAAACAATAGCATGAGCAATCTGGGCCTTAAGGACATCTTCCTGTTGCAGACAACTAGCCAGAGCCCATCCCTTTGTTTTGGCACATCCCTTTGTTTACCATAAGGAATGCTTTAGTTAATCTATAATCTATGGAAATAATGCTTTTCACTGGCTTGCTGTCAATAAATATGTGGATCAAACTCTGTTTGGGGCTCTCAGCTCTGGAAGGCTGTGAGTCGCCTGGTTTCCCACTCCACACTGTATATTTCTGTGTGTGTGTCTTTAATTCCTCTAGCACTGCTGGGTTAGGGTATCCACAAATGAGCTGGTCTTGGCACCATATGAATTTTAGGATTGTTTTTTCCAGTTTTGTGAAAAATGATTATGATATGTTGATGGGAATTGCACTGAATTGTAGATTGCTTTTGGAAGTATAGTCCTTTTCACAATATTGATTCTACCCATCCCTGAACATGAGATGTGTTTCCATTTGTTTGTGTCATCTATGATTTCCTTCAGCAGCATTTTCTAATTTTCCTTGTAGAGGTCTTTCACCTCCTTGTTTGGTATATTTCTAAGTATTTTATTTTTTTCACACCTATTGTAAAAGTAGTTGAGATCTTGATTTGATTCTCAGTTTGGTTGATAGCAGCTCTATTAAATTTGTGTACATTGATTTTGTATTCTGAAATTTTACTGAATTCATTTATCAGATTTAGGAGTTTTTGGATTAGTCTTCAGGTTTTTCTACATATATGATTATATCATTGGTGAAGAGCAATAGTTTGACTTTTTCTGTACCAATTTGGATGCCCATAATTTCTTTCACTTGTCTGATTGCTCTGGCTAGGACTTCAGGTACTATGTTGAAAAGAAGTGTTGAACGTGGGCATCCTTGTCTTGTTTCAGTTCTTAGGGGGGATGTTTTCAATTTTTTCCACATTCAGTATAATACTGGCTGTGGGCTTGTCACAGATGGCATTTATTACTTTAAGGTATGCCTCTATGCTGATTTTGGTGAGGGTTTTAATCATAAAGCAATGCTGGATGTTGTCAAATGCTTTTTCTGCATCTATTGAGATGATCATGGCACTTTTTGTTTTTAATTCTGTTTATGTGGTGTATCACATTTCTTGACTTGTGTATATTAAACCAACACTGCATCACTGCCATGAAAAGGCCTTGATCATGGTGGATTGTCTTTGTCATATGCTGTTAGATTTGGTAAGCTAGTATTTTATTGAGGATATTTACATCTATGTTCATCAGAGTTATTGGTCTGTAGTTTTATTTTTCGTTATGTACTTTCCTGGTTTTGGTATTAGGGTAATACTGGCTTCACAGAATGATTTAGGGAGGATTCTGTCTTTCTCTAACTTTTACAATAGTTTCAATAGAATTGATACCAATTCTTCTTTGAATGTCTGATCGAATTCAGCTGTTAATCTATCCATCCCTGGACCTTTGTTGGCAATTTTTAAATTACCATTTCAATCTTGCTGCTTGCTATTGGTCTGTCCAGAGTTTCTATATTTTTCTGGTTTAATCTAGGGGGGTTGTATATTTTCAGGAATTTATCCATCTACTTTAGGTTTTATTTTTTGTCCTTTAACTGTTATTTTAGGTTTAGGGGTATGAGTGCAGGATGTGCAGGTTTGTTGCATGGGTAAATGTGTGCCATGGTGGTTTGCTGTACAGATCATTTCATCACCGAGGTATTAAGCCCAACATCCATTAGCTATTTTTTCTGATACTCTCCCTCCCCAATCTCCTGCAACAGGCCCCAGTGTGTGTTGTTTCCCCCCATACGTCCATTTTTCTCATCATTCAGCTCCCACTTATAAGTGAGAACGTGTGGTGTTTAGTTTTCTGTTTCTGAGTTACTTTGCGGAGAAATAAGGCTTCCAACTCCATCCATGCCCCTGAAAAAGAAATGATCTTGTTCTTTTTTATGACTGCATACTATTCCAGAGAGAATCTGTACCACATTTTCTTTATCCAGTTTACCATTCATGGGCATTTAGATTGATTCCATGTCTTTGCTATTGTGAAAAGCACTGCAGTGAACATATGTGTTCATGTATCTTTATCATAGAATAATTTATATTAATTTGGTTATATAACCAGTAATAGGATTGCTGGGTCAAATGGTATTTCTGCCTCTACATCTTTGGAGAATCACCACACTGTCCTCCACAATTGTTGAACTAATTTACATTCTCACCAACAGTGTAAAAATGTTCCTTTTTCTCTGCAACCTCAACAGCATCTGTTGTTTTTTTTTATTTTTTAATAATCTCCATTCTCACTGGCTTGAAATGTATCTCATTGTGGTTTTGATATGCATTTATCTAATAATCCGTTTTGTTGAACTTTTTTTCATATGTTTTTGGACAAATGTATATCTTCTTTTGAAAAGTGTTTGTTCGTGTCATTTTCCCAAGTTTAATGGGATTGTTTACTTTTTTTCTTGCAAATTTGTTTAAATTTCTAGTATACTCTGTATATTAGAGCTTTATCAGATAGGTAAATTGCAAGCATTTTCTCTCATTCTGAAGTTGTCTGTTCACTGTGATGACAGTTTCTTTTGCAGTGCAGAAGCTCTGTAGTTTAGTTAAATCCTATTTGTCAATTTTTATTTTGTTGTGGTTGCTTTTGGCATTTTCATCATGAAACCTTTTCCAATACCTATGTCCTAAATTATGTTGCCTAGATTTTCTTCTAGTGTTTTAATGGTTTGGGGGTTTGCATTTAAGTCCAACTTGAGTTAATTTTTGTATGTGGTGTAATAAATGGATCCAGTTTTAATTTTCTGCAAATGGCCAGCCAGCACACACAGCAGCATTTATTATATGGGGAATCATTTCCTCATTGCTAATTTTTGTTAAGTATGCTGAAAATCAGATGGTTGTAGGTGTGTGGTCTTATTTTTGGGGTCTCTATTCTGTTCCATGAGTCTATGCATCTGTTTTTGTACCAGTACCTTGCTGTTTTGGTTACTGAAGCCTTGTAGTATAGTTTGAAGTCAGGGAGCATGATACCTCTAGCTTTGTTCTTTTTGCTTAGGAATGACTTGGCTATTCGGGCTCTTTTTTGCTTCCATATGAATGTTAAAATATATATATTTTTAATTCTGTGAAGAATGCCAATGGTAGTTTAATGGGAATTGCATTGAATAGCCAGAAACTTTTGGGCTGAGATGGTGAAATTTTCTAGATATAGAATCATGTCATCTACAAAAAAAAAGATAATTTGACTTCATCCCTTCCTATTTGAATACCTTTCTCACACCTGCCTGATTGCTATGGCCAGAATTTCCAATACTATGTTGAATAGGAGTGGTGAGGGAGGGCATCCTTGTCTTGTGCTGGTTTTCAAGGGGAATTCTTTCAGTTTTTTACCATTTAGTATGGCACTGGCTATGGGTTTGTCATATATGGCTTATTGTCTTGAGATATGTTCCTTTAATACCTAGTTTATTGAGAATTTTTAACATGAAGCAATGTTGAATTTTATCAAGGGCCTTTTCTGCATCTACTGAGATAATCATGTGGTTTTTGTATTTAGTTCTGTTTATGTGATGAATCACATTTATTGATTTGTGTATACTGAACTAACCTTGCATCCCAGGGATGAAGCAAACTTGATCATGGTGGACAAGCTTTGTGATGTGTTGCTGGATTTGGTTTACAAGTATTTTATTGAGAATTTTTGAATCAATGTTTATGAAGGATATTGACCTGAAGGATATTTTGTTTTTGTTTTTATCTCTGCCAGGTTTTGGTATCAGGATGATGCTGGCCTCATAGAATGAGTTAGGGAGGAGTCCCTCATTTTCAATTATTTTTGCAATAGTTTCCATAGACATGGTACCAGCTCTTTTTTGTACCTCTGGTAGAATTCAACTTTGCATCTGTCTGGTCCTGTTTTTGTTTTGTTTTGTTTTGGGTTTTTTTTTTTTTTTTTTTTTTGGCTATTTATTACTGCCTCAATTTCAGAACTTGTTATTGGTCTATTCAGAGATTCAATTTCTTCCTCATTAAGTCTTGGGAGGGTGTATGTGTCCTGGAAATTATCCATTTTTTAGTTTATGTGCATAGAGGTGTTTATAGCATGGTCTGATGGTTGCTTGTATCTCTGTGGGGTCAGTGGTGATGTCCCCTTTATCATTTCTGATTGTGTTTATTTTATTCTTTCCTCTTTTCTTCTTTATTAGTCTTGTTAGCAGTCTATCTATTTTATTATTGTTTTCAAAAAGCCAGCTCCTGGATTTGTTGACTTTTTGAAAGGTTTTTGTGTTTCTTTCTCTTTCACTGCAGCTCTGATATTGTTTACTTCCTGTCTTCTGATAGCTTTGGGGTTTGTTTTCTCTTGGTTCTTTAGTTCTTTTAGTTGAGATGTTAGGTTGTTAACTCGAGTTCTTTCTAGCTTTTCGATGTGAGGATTTAGTGATATAAATTTACTTCTTAACATTGCTTTAGGTGCATCCCAGAGATTCTAGTACATTGTCTTTTGGTTCTCATTAGTTTCAAAGAATGTCTTGATTTCTGCCTTAATTTCATTGCTTAATTAACAGTCATTGAGTAGCAGGTTCTTCAATTTTCATGTAGCTGTGTGTTTTTGAGTAACTGTCTTCATCTTGAGTTTTTATTTGATTGTACTGTGGTGAAAAACTATTCATTATGATTTCAGTTCTTTTGCATTTTCTGAGGAGTGTTTTACTTTCAATTATGTCAGGAATTTTAGAGTAAGTGCTATGTGGCAATGAGAAGAATGTATATTCTGTTGAATTTGGGTGGACAGTTCTTCAGATATCTGTAAAGTCCACTTGATCCAAAGCTGAGTTCAAGTTCTGAATATCTTTGTTAATTTTCTGTCATGATGATCTATCTAATATTGTCAGTGGGTTTTGAAAGTGTTCCATTATTATTGTGTGAATATCTAAGTCGTTTTGTAGGTCTCTAAGAAGTTGCTTTATACATCTGGATGCTCCTCTATTGGGTGCATATATATTTAGGATACTTAGCACTTCTTGTTGAATTAAACCCTTTACCATCATGTAATGCTTTTCTTTGTCTTTTTTTTTTTTTTTTTTTTTTTTTTTTTTTTTTTTAATCTTTGCTGGTTTAAAGTCTGTATTGTCAGAAACTAGTATTGTAGCATGCCCTTATTTCTGTTTTCCACTTGCTTGGTAAATTTTCTTTCAACCCTTTATTTTGAGCCTATCTTTGTCTTTGCATGTGAGATGGGTCTCCTGAGGACAGCATACCTATGGGTCGTTGCTCTTTATCCAACTTGCCATTCTGTGTCTTTTAATTGGGGCATTTAGTCCATTTACATTTAAGGATAGTATTGTTATGTGTGAATTTGATCCTGTAAACATGGTGCTAGCTGGTTATTTTGCATATTTGTTTATATGATTGCTTCATAGTGTCACTGTTTTGTGTACATCATTGTGTTTTTGTAGTGTCTGGTAATGGGTTTCCCTTTTTTATTTAGTGCTTCTTTCAGAAGCTCTTTCAATGCAGGTCTGCTGGTGATGAATTTCTTCAGCATTTGCTTGTCTGAAAAGGATCTTGTTTCTCCTTTGCTTATGAAGCTTAGTTTTTTTGGATATGAAATTGTAGTTTGGAAATTCATTTCTTTAAGAATGTTAAATATTAGGCCCCAATCTCAAAACTATAGAATGCTTCACAAATTTGTGTCTCACACAAGCACAGAGGCCATGCTAATCTTGTCTGTATCATTCCAATTTTAGTATATGTGCTTCTAAAGCAAGCACTAAGCACTCCTCCAGGTGTTCTAGCTTGTGTGTGAAATGGTGTTTATAGTAGCCTAGAATAACCTTTTGTATTTCTTTGGTATTGGTTGTGATATCTTCTGTTTTATTTCTGATTGAGTTTATTTGGATCTTCTCTCTTCTTTTCTGGGTTAATATTACTAATGGTTTATCAATTTTGTTTACCTTTTCAGAGAACCAGCTTTTTGCTTTATTTAGCTTTTGTACTGCTTTCTTTTGTTCCAATCTCATTTAGTTCTGCTCTGATCTTTGCTCTGTCTTTTCTTCTGCTGGGTTTGGGTTTGGTCAGTTCTTGTTCTTCTGATTCCTTGAGGTGTGAGCTTAGATAGTCTATTTTTGCTTCTTGTGACTTTTTGCTATTGGCATTTAATGCTATAAACTTTCCTTTTAGCACCAGATTTCCTGTATTCCATAGGTTTTCATAGGTTGTGTCACTACTATTGGTCAGTTCAAAAAATTTTGTTTCCACCTTGAGTTTTTTGTTGACCCAAAGATCACTCAGAAGCAGATTATTTCATTTCTATGTGTTTGCATGGTTTTGAGGGTTCATTTTGGAGTTGATTTTCAATTTTATTCTGCAGTGGTCTGAGAAGGTACTTGATACAATTTTGAGTTTCTTAAATTTATTGAGACTTGTTTTGTGGCCTATCATATGGTCTATCTTGGAGAATGCTCCATGTGCTGATGAATAGAATGTATATTCTGCAGTTGTTGGGTAGAATGTTGTGTAAATACGTGTTAAGTCCATTTGATCTAGTACATCACTTATGTCCACTGTTTCTTTGCTGACTGTCTTGATGATATGTCTAATGCTGTCAGTAGAGTACTGAAGTCCCCACTATTATTGCATTTCTGTCTATCTCACTTCTTAGGTCTAGTAGTAATTGTTTTATAACTTTGGGAGTTCCAGTGTTAGGTGCATATATATTTAGGATTATCATATATTCCTGTTGGACTAGTCTTTTCATCATTATATAATGTCACTCTTTGCCTTTTTTACTGTTTTTGTGTTAAAGTCTGTTTTGTCTGATATAAGAAGAGCAACTCCTGCTCACTTTTGATGTCCATTTGCATAGAATATCTTTTTCTACCCCTTTACCTTAAGTTATGTAAGTCCTTATGTGTTAGGTGAGTCTCTGGAAGACAGCAGATAGTTGGTTGGTTAATTCTCATCCATTCTGTCATTCTGTATCTTGTAAGTAGAGCATTTAGGCCATTTCATTTAACATTAGTATTCAGATGTGAGGTACTATTTTATTCACAATGCTAGCTGTTGCCTGAATACAATGCTTTTTTTTTCATTGTGTTCTTGTTTTATAGGTCTTGTGAGATTTATGCTTTAATGAGGTTCTATCTTGGTGTATTTTGAGCTTTAAAGATTTAGAACTTCTTTCAACAGTTATTGTAGTGATGGCTTGGTTATGGTGAATTTTCTTAGCATTTGTTTGTGACAAAATGACTCTTTTTTTTCACTTATGAAGCTGACTTTTGCTGGATGCAAAATTCTTGGCTGATAGCTGTTTTGTTTATGGAGGCTAAAATAGGACTCCAGTTTCTTCTAGCTTGAGGGGTTCCTGCTTAGATATATGCTGTTAATCTGATTAGTTTTCATTTATAGGTTACCTGATGCTCTTTCCTCACAGCTCTTAAGATTCTTTCCTTTGTCTTGCCTTTAGATAATCTGATGACTATCTGTCTAGGTGATGATCAATCTGTGATGAATTTCACCTATGTTCTTTGAACTTTTTGCATTTTGATATCTATATCTCTAGGAAGGCCAAATATGTTGTCTCAATTATCCCTTCAAGTATGTTTTCCAAAGGCTTAGATTTTTCTTCTTTTTCAGAATACCAATTATTCTTAGGTTTGGTAGTTTAACATAATCTTAAACTTCTTGGAGACTTTATTCTCATTCTTTTTTTTTTTCTGTGTCTTTGTAAGATTGGGTTAATTCAATAGCCTTGTATTTGAGTTCTGAAGTTCTATTTTCTGTTTTCTACTAGTTCAATTCTATTGTTGAAACTTTCCAGCATATTTTGCATTTATGCGAGTTTGTCTTTCATTTACAGAAGTTTTGTGATTATTTCTTATTATGCTGTCGATTTCTCTGGAGATATTTTCGTCCACATCTTGTATTATATTTTAAATTTATTTAAGTTGGTTTTCACCTTTTTCTTGTGCCTCCTTGAGCAGCTTAATAATTGGCCTTCTGAATTTTATTTTGGGGGGGCAATTCAGAGATTTCTTCTTCATTTGATTTTATTTCTGGTGAGCTAGTGTGATCTTATGGGGGTGTTAGAGAACATTGGTTTGTCATATTACCAGAATTGTTTGGTTTCTTCTTATTTGGGTAGACTATGTCAGAGAAAAGACCTAGGACTCAAGGGCTGTTGCTCAGATTATTTTGTTTCACAGGGCAATCCCTTGATTTGGTACTCTCCCTCTTCCCCTAGGGATGGGACTTTCAAGAGCTGGACTGCACATTTTGTTACTCCTCTTCTAGGTCTAGGCATGCAGTGGAGCTACTGGACTCCAGGCAGGTCCTGGGGAGTGTCCACAAAGAGTCCTGTGATGTGATTTGTCTTCAGGTCTGCCAGCCATAGATACCAACACCTGCTCCAATACAGGTAGCAGGTGAGTGATGTTGACTCTGTGAGGGTCCTTGGTTGTAGTTTTGTTTAGTGCACTGGTTTTCTCAAATGCAGTTAAGTTGTCACATGAAGAGACTCAGGACCTCTTGTTAGCCAGAATGTTACAGGAAATAAAGTTAGCTCTTGTTTTCTCATTTGTTGAAGTAGAGCTGTTCATTCCTGAGTTGCTGTAGTGGTCTTAGCTGTTTGGCCTCCAGCCAGGATGTGGCACTTTCAAGACAGCATCAGATATGGTAGTTTGGGGGGGATACAATCTTGCCCTAAAGTTGCCTGGGTAAGTGTTCAGGTTTCTCAGGTGCCATAGAGCTTCCAAGAGATAATGTCTTTTATCTTCAGCTACCAGGGTGAATAGAGAAAGACTGTCACATAGGAGGAAGGTTCTCTATGTCTGAGCTCAGACTCTTTTTGGTCAGGGCTTGCTGCAGCCACTGTAAGAATACAGGTTTGATTCTCAGGCTAATGGTGTTGTGTTCCCAAGGGGATTTTGTCTACCTCTGCTTTATCATACAGGTCACCAGGAAAGTGGTGAATGTTGGCAGTGACAGGCCTTACCCAGCTCCCATGCAGCCAGCAAAGCCAGTCTCACTCCAACTGTGTCCCACCAACAGCCCCGAGTTTATATGTATTCAGCCAGAGAGCAAGACTGAGACCTTACCCCAGGCTAGAAGACTGTTGCAGCTCCTGTGCTCATATCTGAACATCCCATTCACCTCCCCGCCTCCCACATTCTGCCCAGGAAAAATCACTCACAGTCAAAATTATTACAAAATTCAGCTGGAATTTTCCTTCTTCCTGTGGTCCTTCTCTAATTCCACTGGCAGCCCTTCCCAAAGACTTCTGTGAGATAAAGTAAAAAATGGCTTCCCTGGGGGCCAGGAGTGCCTACAGGGCTTCTTTTGCTGCTTCTTCTACTTTTATATTTCACTCAGCTCTCTAAATTTGTTTCAGCTCTAGGTAAGGTTAAATCCTTCTCTTCTGATTTGGACTTTTAGGTTCTCCACAGAGGATGTGTGTTCAGAAACAGACTTTTCCCCTATCACAATTTGGGCACTCACAGTTTTTTGGCTGTCTCACGGAGTTTGCAGCAGCAAACCACTTCTTTCAAAGAGTGTGTGAATTATTTAGGTTTTCCTGGTATGTCCCTGCAGTAGTTTTTGAAGCAAAAGTTGAACAATTTTTAAAAGTCAAAGAGGCAGTTTATTACCTTAAAGCATTTGACAAACCTAATATTTGACCTTCCTAATATAGACCAAATGTCTTTATTTTACCAATAATCTTAACAACTCTTCAATTTCCTGAAGCTTACTAAAGTTATGTTAAATAAAAGGCATTAGTTTTTATTTTCATAGCAAAATATGTGATTCCAGCACTTATTATTTTTAAGCCAATTAATCAGAGCTCGTTCATATATAAACATCACATACAGAACACATATAAATACACAGAAAGGCAGAAGAAGATCTAATAGTTGTATGATTTTTTCATTTGCCAATTTTTGCATTTCTTTTTAAAGCATGCAGTTTTTAAGGCCTAATATGCAGGTACAGCTGGAAAACAAAACAGATCCCTAAAAATTCAGGGTCCCATTTTTATGCTGGATCCTGCATCCCTAAAAGAGAAGTGTTATAGAACAAGACAGTGCACTGATTTTGTGCATTTCATGGTAAAAACATTGCTTTGCATTGCAAAGCATCCCAAAGTTGATTAGTTGATTCTGTGATTAGCCCATCCCCCAAGGGAGTCTAATCTCAATGAGAGGTGGGGACATTTCCATTCTTTTTAGGTGGCCAGGAGTATGCTTCTCTTATTTAAATGTGCAAAGAGTCAAGTATCCTCCACAACTGCCATTTGCCATCCCCAAAAGTATATTTAGCCTTAGATTTTAAGAGCGATCTATCTGTTTTCAGTTCCTGGAGTTTCATGACTAAAACAGAGGTTTTTCCCAAAACAAGGTCAGTGGCACCTCCTGTGTTTTCACCAAGGAGTCCCAAGCTGTTAGAGGTTACTTAAGGTTCTCTTATGTGTGCATCAAGAGCGACAAGAAGAAAAAATAAAATAAAGAAAAACAATTCAGTTGACTGAAAAGAAAAAAAAACTTATAAAATACAAGATTCAAGAAGATAAAAATCCATAAATACTTTTAAAATATACCTATAGCTTGAATATCTGCTTTTAATTAAGCTGACTTTTAACCAAATATTTATTGCCAAATGCTAACCTTAACAAACAGCAAATATGTCTGGCTTTTGAACTTCACTAAACGTATCCTCTCAGGTGCTCAGAGAAAGTAAAATTCAAGAAGTGAATTCAGAAGTTTTTCATGGAGGGGAAGAGAATCAATAAATAGCAAAAGTCACATGCATGTTATGCCATTAAAGGGCTCATTTCTTAAGCCTGGAACTGAACCTTGAACCCAGGCCACCATTGTGAAATGACAAAGCCTTAGCTACTAAGCTATTGCATTGGGCGGTTTCCAATGCTCTTAAAATAAGGAATCTAGAGCAGCCAATTTTGAGCTTGCAATAGTTTTTAATTGCTCAAAATAATTTTTTGAGCTAACTATGACATGAACTACCAAGTTTCTGTTCCCTGGATGGCAGAAACCAAGAAAAAGTACTGCTATGTGGTTACAAGATCAAGCTCCCAAGGACATAAAAAAAGATTAAGAAAAACATTCATCCAGATTTTTCATTTCAGGGACCTGCAGCAAAGTTTGTAGCTGACCAGTTTGTTGTGCTGGCTTTACAGCAAGCTTATGGAGCTCCTAGGCCCACATTCTATCCTAAGATACCCCTCTTTATGACAGAATGATACAATAAAAACAAATTTATAGCACAAAGTATGCCAGTTGTGCTATAGCTTAAGACTATCTTCACAAATTACTTTTCTCATTAAGTTAAACTTTGCAAGAGATAGTAATTTTTATCATTCCTACAACCAGTTTTCACAGAGAGAGAGAAAAGGGAAGGGAGAAAAGCATTGCTTGCAACAGGGTAGGAAAGGTGAGGAGCTCAGGGAGGCCAGAGAAAGACCCACCCATTGCAGCAACTCAAAATTAAAAGTTCAAATGGCTACCTGTCAGTCATTATAATTCCAGCAGTCTCATCAGCTCTCAAGTTTCTCCCCTTAGGGAAAAAGAAGCTCCCCATGTCCAGTTATACTGTACATGCCTAATTCTGTCACCCACAGCCACCCAAAGAATGAAAGCCAATTAATTTAAAGAGAATAGCGGTCAATATCTCATAGTGACAAATCCATTTTTTACTAAAAGGAACTTTACTGTGGAGATGGCCTCTAACCCAATCCCATCCTTTATCCAGTTAAAATGTACACCACTACATACTCAAAGTCGGCAGTTTATTTCTTTGGATCACAGTCATAACTAAGTCAAAAAGTTAGCAGATTTAATTTTTTAATCAATCACTTAAGCTTTTTATTTCCCTTTCATACAGCCTTTAAATAAAAATATTGAAAATTCCTTTTCTGCATATCAGTAGGCATCCTTAGATGAGACTAATTTGGGAGCTCTCATTTTCAAATACACTTTAGTGCAGTGTTGTTCATTTGGAACATTCCACTGTAAGTTATCTTTAGTAAGATTGACAAGATTTTATCATTTCTGTAAGATTACTGCTTCCATGGCCCAATACTTATGCATGTATGAGCCAGAAGGAACTCTGTTCTCCAAAAATTAAGGATTTCATTTTTACATCGAGTATTGGCTTTGCTCTCAGGTTCCCTTGATCAACTAACCCAATGACTTTTTTCCTACC
The DNA here is from genome assembly GCF_049350105.2 of Macaca mulatta. Lineage (NCBI taxonomy): Eukaryota > Metazoa > Chordata > Mammalia > Primates > Cercopithecidae > Macaca > Macaca mulatta. The sequence continues at coordinate 86,392,660 of NC_133426.1, forward strand.
TAAATGCACAAGAAAAATGAAACAAAAGGGTAGAACACAAAAATTCCTGCAAATGTCTAAAAGCCAAAATGCACACCCCCTGCAATATTTTCATGTACTACTAATTTCTTTCTGACCCAGTCAGATGTAAGAGGCTTCTAACTGGACCAAAGACAGTTAATTACCACATCCAGTCGAATCCTGGATGCAGTCCAGTTTCTGTCATGACTTCCAAACCCAGTTTGGATCAGAAATTTGTTCAAAGAAACTTGGAGAACTCAAAACACAAATCCATGTAACTTCAGAATCTGAGAATTTACCATGCTCCCCAGCTGCTCTAAGAGATCAAGAAACACAGTGGCTCTAATGGGTATCTCGCTTGGTCACTCAGTGCTCCTAGGGGTCTTTAGAAGTTCTACTTCAATCCCACTTCTGAGGCCATCTGATGAAAGAAAATTTCAAGGTGAATTTAGATTAATGGAGTTTAATTGAGCAATGAACAATCCGTGAATCAGGCAGCCTCCTGAGCCAGAATAGGCTCAGACACTCCAGCACAGCCACGTGGTGAAAGACTTATGAACGGAAAAAGAAAAGTGATGCACAGAAAATGAAAGTGAGGTAGAGAAATGTCTGGATTGTTTACAGCTTGGCATTTGCCTTATTTGAACATAGTTCAAATAGTTGGCTACATTTGATTGGTCAAATATTGGTAATTGGTACTAGTGTAGGCTATGGTCTGGGTTACACCTCCACTTGTTATAGTTCACAATGTACAAAAATCCTATAGGCCAAATTTAAAATATGTGAGGAGGCAGCTTTAGGCTAAACTTGATTCAACACCAGCACTGCATTTTGTTTATTTGTTTGTTTTGTTTTTGTTTACTTTTAATAATAGCCATTCTGACTGGTGTGATATGGCATCTCATTGTGGTTTTGATTTGCATTTCTCAAATGGTTAGTGAGATTGAGCATTTTTCATGTTTGTGAGACGTTTGCCTGTCTTCTTTTCAGAAGTGTCTGTTCATGTTCTTTCCCCACTTTTTAGTGGGTTTGTTTTTTGCTTGTACATTTTTAAAAAAACTTCTTATACACTCTGGATATTGGAAGTTTGTTAGATGTACCCTTGCAAATATTTTATTTCATTCTGTAGGCCATCTGTTTACTCTGCTGATAGTCATTTTTTGCTTTGAAGAAGCTCTTTTTTTAATAGGTCCTACTTGTCAAGTTTTGTTTTTGTCGCAATTCCTTTTGATGACTTTGTCATGAAATCTTTCTTAAGGCTGATGTCCAAAATAGTGTTGCCCTGGTTATCTTCTAGGAATCTTATAAGTCTAAAATTGAAATCTTTAATCTATCTTATTCTTTGTATATGGTGAAAGGTATGGGTCCACTTTCATTCTTTTGCATATGACTAGCCAGCTATCCCAGAACCATTTATTGAATAGAGAGTCCTTTCCTCATTGTTTGTTTGTGTTGACTTTGCCAAAGATCAGATGGCTGTAGGTGTGTGGCTTTATTTCTGCCTATTCTGTTCCATTGGTGTATGTGTCTGTTTTTGTACGAGTATCATGCTGTTTTGTTTAAAGTACTCACTTTTTTTTGGCTTTATTTTTTATTTTTATGCTTTAAGTTCTAGGGTACATGTGCACAATGTGCAGGTTTGTTACATATGTATAAATGTGCCATGTTGGTTTGCTGTACCCATTAACTCATCATTTACATTAGGTATTTCTCCTAATGCTATCCCTCCCCCATCCGCCCACCCCACAACAGGCCCCCGGTGTCTGATGCTCCCCGCCTGTATCCAAGTGTTCTCACTGTTCAAATCCCAACTATGAGTGAGAACATGCGGCATTTGGTATTCTCTCTTGGCGACAGTTTGCTCAGAATGATGGTTTCCAGCTTCATCCATTTCACTACAAAGGACATGAACTCATCATTTTTTATGGCTGCATAGTTTTCCATGGTGAATATGTGCCACATTTTCTTTCTTTTTTTTTTTAAATTTATTTATTATTATTATACTTTAAGTTGTAGGGTACATGTGCATAACGTGCAGGTTTGTTACATATGTATACTTGTGCCATGTTGCTGTGCTGCACCCATCAACTCGTCATTTACATCAGGTATAACTCCCAATGCAATCCCTCCCCCCTCCCCCCTCCCCATGATAGGCCCGGCTGTGTGATGTTCCCCTTCCCGAGTCCAAGTGATCTCATTGTTCAGTTCCCACCTATGAGTGAGAACATGCGGTGTTTGGTTTTCTGTTCTTGTGATAGTTTGCTAAGAATGATGGCTTCCAGCTGCATCCATGTCCCTACAAAGGACACAAACTCATCCTTTTTTATGGCTGCATAGTATTCCATGGTGTATATATGCCACATTTTCTTAATCCAGTCTGTCACTGATGGACATTTGGGTTGATTCCAAGTTTTTGCTATTGTGAATAGTGCCGCAATAAATATACGTGTGCATGTGTCTTTATAGCAGCATAATTTATAATCCTTTGGGTATATACCCAGTAATGGGATGGCTGGGTCATATGGTACATGTAGTTCTAGATACCTGAGGAATCGCCATACTGTTTTCCATAATGGTTGAACTAGTTTACAATCCCACCAACAGTGTAAAAGCGTTCCTATTTCTCCACAGCCTCTCCAGCAGCTGTTGTTTCCTGACTTTTTAATGATCGCCATTCTAACTGGTGTGAGATGGTATCTCACTGTGGTTTTAATTTGCATTTCTCTGATGGCCAGTGATGATGAGCATTTTTTCATGTGTCTGCTGGCTGTATGAATGTCTTCTTTTGAGAAATGTCTGTTCATATACTTTGCCCACTTTTTGATGGGGTTGTTTGTTTTTTTCTTGTAAATTTGTTTGAGTTCTTTGTAGGTTCTGGATATTAGCCCTTTGTCAGATGAGTATATTGCAAAAATTTTCTCCCATTCTGTAGGTTGCCTGTTCACTCTGATGGTAGTTTCTTTTGCTGTGCAGAAGCTCTTTAGTTTAATGAGATCCCATTTGTCAATTTTGGCTTTTGCTGCCGTTGCTTTTGGTGTTTTAGACATGAAGTCTTTGCCCATGCCTACGTCCTGAATGGTACTACCTAGGTTTTCCTCTAGGGTTTTTATGGTATTAGGTCTAACATTTAAGTCTCTAATCCATCTTGAATTAATTTTCGTATAAGGAGTAAGGAAAGGATCCAGTTTCAGCTTTCTACTTATGGCTAGCCAATTTTCCTACACCATTTATTAAATAGGGAATCCTTTCCCCATTTTTTGTTTCTCTCAGGTTTGTCAAAGATCAGATGGCTGTAGGTAGATGTGTGGTATTATTTCTGAGGACTCTGTTCTGTTCCATTGGTCTATATCTCTGTTTTGGTACCAGTACCATGCTGTTTTGGTTACTGTAGCCTTGTAGTATAGTTTGAAGTCAGGTAGCGTGATGCCTCCAGCTTTGTTCTTTTGACTTAGGATTGTCTTGGAGATGTGGGCTCTTTTTTGGTTCCATATGAACTTTAAAGCAGTTTTTTCCAATTCTGTGAAGAAAGTCATTGGTAGCTTGATGGGAATGGCATTGAATCTATAAATAACCTTGGGCAGTATGGCCATTTTCACGATATTGATTCTTCCTCTCCATGAGCATGGTATGTTCTTCCATTTGTTTGTGTCCTCTTTTATTTCACTGAGCAGTGGTTTGTAGTTCTCCTTGAAGAGGTCCTTTACATCCCTTGTAAGTTGGATTCCTAGGTATTTTATTCTCTTTGAAGCAATTGTGAATGGAAGTTCATTCCTGATTTGGCTCTCTGTTTGTCTGTTACTGGTGTATAAGAATGCTTGTGATTTTTGCACATTAATTTTGTATCCTGAGACTTTGCTGAAGTTGCTTATCAGCTTAAGGAGATTTTGGGCTGAGACAATGGAGTTTTCTAAATATACAATCATGTCATCTGCAAACAGGGACAATTTCACTTCTTCTTTTCCTAACTGAATACCCTTGATTTCTTTCTCTTGCCTGATTGCCGTAGCCAGAACTTCCAACACTATGTTGAATAGGAGTGGTGAGAGAGGGCATCCCTGTCTTGTGCCAGTTTTCAAAGGGAATTTTTCCAGTTTTTGCCCATTCAGTATGATATTGGCTGTGGGTTTGTCATAAATAGCTCTTATTATTTTGAGGTATGTTCCATCAATACCGAATTTATTGAGCGTTTTTAGCATGAAGGGCTGTTGAATTTTGTCAAAAGCCTTTTCTGCATCTATTGAGATAATCATGTGGTTCTTGTCTTTGCTTCTGTTTGTATGCTGGATTATGTTTATTGATTTGCGAATGTTGAACCAGCCTTGCATCCCAGGGATGAAGCCCACTTGATCATGGTGGATAAGCTTTTTGATGTGTTGATGAATCCGGTTTGCCAGTATTTTATTGAGGATTTTTGCATCGATGTTCATCAGGGATATTGGTCTAAAATTCTCTTTTTTTGTTGTGTCTCTGCCAGGATTTGGTATCAGGATGATGTTGGCCTCATCAAATGAGTTAGGGAGGATTCCCTCTTTTTCTATTGATTGGAATAGTTTCAGAAGGAATGGTACCAGCTCCTCCTTGTACCTCTGGTAGAATACAGCTGTGAATCCATCTGGTCCTGGACTGTTTTTGGTTGGTAGGCTATTAATTATTGCCTCAATTTCAGAGCCTGCTATTGGTCTATTCAGGGATTCAACTTCTTCCTGGTTTAGTCTTGGAAGAGTGTAAGTGTCCAGGAAATTATCCATTTCTTCTAGATTTTCCAGTTTATTTGCGTAGAGGTGTTTATAGTATTCTCTGATGGTAGTTTGTATTTCTGTGGGGTCGGTGGTGATATTCCCTTTATCATTTTTAATTGCGTCGATTTGATTCTTCTCTCTTTTCTTCTTTATTAGTCTTGCTAGTGGTCTGTCAATTTTGTTGATCTTTTCAAAAAACCAACTCCGGAATTCATGATTTTTTGGAGAGTTTTTTGTGTCTCTATCTCCTTCAGTTCTGCTCTGATCTTAGTTATTTCTTGCCTTCTGCTAGCTTTTGAATGCATTTGCTCTTGCTTCTCTACTTCTTTTAATTGTGATGTTAGAGTCTCAATTTTAGATCTTTCCAGCTTTCTCTTGTGGGCATTTAGTGCTATAAATTTCCCTCTACACACTGCTTTAAATGTGTCCCAGAGATTCTGGTATGTTGTATCCTTGTTCTCATTGGTTTCAAGGAACATCTTTATTTCTGCCTTCATTTCGTTATGTACCCAGTAGTCATTCAGGAGCAGGTTGTTCAGTTTCCATGTAGTTGAGCGGTTTGGATTGAGTTTCTTAGTCCTGAGTTCTAGTTTGATTGCACTGTGGTCTGAGAGACAGTTTGTTATAATTTCTGTTCTTGTACATTTGCTGAGGAGTGCTTTACTTCCAATTACGTGGTCGATTTTGGAGTAAGTACGATGTGGTGCTGAGAAGAATGTATATTCTGTTGATTTGGGGTGGAGAGTTCTATAGATGTCTATTAGGTCTGCTTGCTGCAGAGATGAGTTCAATTCCTGGATATCCTTGTTAACTTTCTGTCTCGTTGATCTGTCTAATGTTGACAGTGGAGTGTTGAAGTCTCCCATTATTATTGTATGGGAGTCTAAGTCTCTTTGTAAGTCTCTAAGGACTTGCTTTATGAATCTGGGTGCTCCTGTATTGGGTGCATATATATTTAGGATAGTTAGCTCTTCCTGTTGAATTGATCCCTTTACCATTATGTAATGGCCTTCTTTGTCTCTTTTGATCTTTGATGGTTTAAAGTCTGTTTTATCAGAGACTAGGATTGCAACCCCCGCTTTTTTTTGTTCTCCATTTGCTTGGTAAATCTTCCTCCATCCCTTTATTTTGAGCCTATGTATGTCTCTGCATGTGAGATGGGTCTGCTGAATACAGCAGACTGATGGGTCTTGACTCTTTATCCAGTTTGCCCGTCTGTGTCTTTTAATTGGAGCATTTAGTCCATTTACATTTAAGGTTAAGATTGTTATGTGTGAACTTGATCCTGCCATTATGATATTAACTGGTTATTTTGCTCGTTAGTTGATGCAGTTTCTTCCTAGCCTCGATGGTCTTTACATTTTGGCATGTTTTTGCAATGGCTGGTACTGGTTGTTCCTTTCCATGTTTAGTGCTTCCTTCAGGGTCTCTTGTAAGGCAGGCCTAGTGGTGACAAAATCTCTAAGCATTTGCTTATCTGTAAAGGATTTTATTTCTCCTTCACTTATGAAACTTAGTTTGGCTGGATATGAAATTCTGGGTTTAAAATTCTTTTCTTTAAGAATGTTGAATATTGGCCCCCACTCTCTTCTGGCTTGGAGAGTTTCTGCCAAGAGGTCTGCTGTTAGTCTGATGGGCTTCCCTTTGTGGGTAACCTGACCTTTCTCTCTGGCTGCCCTTAAGATTTTTTCCTTCATTTCAACTTTGGTGAATCTGGCAATTATGTGTCTTGCAGTTGCTCTTCTCGAGGAGTATCTTTGTGGCATTCTCTGTATTTCCTGGATTTGAATGTTGGCCTGCCCTACTAGGTTGGGGAAGTTCTCCTGGATGATATCCTGAAGAGTGTTTTCCAACTTGGTTCCATTTTCCCCCTCACTTTCAGGCACCCCAATCAGACGTAGATTTGGTCTTTTTACATAATCCCATACTTCTTGCAGGCTTTGTTCATTTCTTTTTCTTCTTTTTTCTTTTGGTTTCTCTTCTCGCTTCATTTCATTCATTTGATCCTCAATCGCTGATACTCTTTCTTCCAGTTGATCCAGTCGGTTACTGAAGCTTGTGCATTTGTCACGTATTTCTCGTGTCATGGTTTTCATCTCTTTCATTTCGTTTATGACCTTCTCTGCATTAATTACTCTAGCCATCAATTCTTCCACTTTTTTTTCAAGATTTTTAGTTTCTTTACGCTGGGTACGTAATTCCTCCTTTAGCTCTGAGAAATTTGATGGACTGAAGCTTTCTTCTCTCATCTCGTCAAAGCCATTCTCCGTCCAGCTTTGATCCGTTGCTAGCGATGAGCTGCGCTCCTTTGCCGGGGGAGATGCACTCTTATTTTTTGAATTTCCAGCTTTTCTGCCCTGCCTTTTCCCCATCTTTGTGGTTTTATCTGCCTCTGGTCTTTGATAATGGTGATGTACTGATGGGGTTTTGGTGTAGGTGTCCTTCCTGTTTGATAGTTTTCCTTCTAACAGTCAGGACCCTCAGCTGTAGGTCTGTTGGAGATTGCTTGAGGTCCACTACAGACCCTGTTTGCCTGGGTATCAGTAGCAGAGGCTGCAGAAGATAGAATATTTCTGAACAGCGAGTGTACCTGTCTGATTCTTGCTTTGGAAGCTTCCTCTCAGGGGTGTACTCCACCCTGTGAGGTGTGGGGTGTCAGACTGCCCCTAGTGGGGGATGTCTCCCAGTTAGGCTACTCAGGGGTCAGGGACCCACTTGAGCAGGGAGTCTGTCCCTTCTCAGATCTCAACCTCCGTGTTGGGAGATCCACTGCTCTCTTCAAAGCTGTCAGACAGAGTCGTTTGCGTCTGCAGAGGCTTCTGCTGTGTTTGTTATTGTTTACTGTGCCCTGTACCCAGAGGTGGAGTCTACAGAGACAGGCAGGTTTCCTTGAGCTGCTGTGAGCTCCACCCAGTTCGAGCTTCCCAGCATCTTTGTTTACCTACTTAAGCCTCAGCAATGGCAGGCGCCCCTCCCCCAGCCTCGCTGCTGCCTTGCCAGTAGATCACAGACTGCTGTGCTAGCAATGAGGGAGGCTCCGTGGGTGTGGGATCCTCCCGGCCATGTGTGGAATATGATCTCCTGGTGTGCCTGTTTGCTTAAAGCGCAGTATTGGGGTGGGAGTTACCCGATTTTCCAGGTGTTGTGTGTCTCAGTTCCCCTGGCTAGGAAAAGGGATTCCCTTCCCCCTTGCGCTTCCCAGGTGAGGCGATGCCTCGCCCTGCTTCAGCTCTCGCTGGTCGGGCTGCAGCAGCTGACCAGCACCGATCGTCCGGCACTCCCCAGTGAGATGAACCCAGTACCTCAGTTGAAAATGCAGAAATCACCGGTCTTCTGTGTCGCTCGCGCTGGCAGTTGGAGACTGGAGCTGTTCCTATTCCGCCATCTTGCTCCGCCCCCCCCACATTTTCTTAATCCAGTCCATCATTGATGGACATTTGAGTTCATTCCAAGTCTTTGCTGTTGTGAATAGTGATGCAATAAACATACTTGTGCATATGTCTTTATAGTAGCGTGATTTATGATCCTTTGGATATACACCCAGTAATGGGATCGCTGGGTCAAATGGTATTTCTAACTCTAGATCCTTGAGGAATTGCCACACTGTCTTCCACAATTGTTGAACTAGTTTACACTCCCAACAACAGTGTAAAAGCATTCCTATTTCTCCACATCCTCTCCAGCATCTGTTCTTTCCTCACTTTTTAATGATTGCCATTCTAACTGGCGTGAGATGGTATCTCACTGTGGTTTTGATTTGCATTTCTGTGATGACCAGTGATGATGACCATTTTTTCATGTGTCTGTTGGCTGCATAAATGTCTTCTTTTGAGAAGTCCCTGTTCATATCCTTTGTCCACTTTTTGATGGGGTTTTATTTTTTTCTTATAAATTTGTTTAAGTTCTTTGTAGATTCTGAATATTAGTCCTTTGTCAGATGGGTAGATTGCAAAATTTTCTCCCATTCTGTAGGCTGTCTGTTCACTCTGATGGTAGTTTCCTTTGCTGTGCAGAAGCTATTTTGTTTAATTAGCTCCCATTTGTCTATTTTGGCTTTTGTTGTCATTGCTTTTGGTGCTTTAGTAATGAAGTCTTTGCCCATGCCTATGCCTTGAATAGTACTGCCTTGGTTTTCTTTTAGGGTTTTAAAGGTTTTAGGTCTCACATTTAAGTCTTTAGTCAATCTTGAATTAATTTTTGTATAAGTTGTAAGGAAGAGATCCAGTTTCAGTTTGCTACATATGGCTAGCCAGTTTTCCCAGCACCATTTATTAAATAGGGAATCCTTTCCCCATTTCTTGTTTTTGTCAGGTTTGTCAAAGATCAGATGGTTGTAGATGTGTGGTGATATTTCTGAGGCCTCTGTTCTGTTCCATTGGTCTACATCTCTGTTTTGGTACCAGTACCATGCTGTTGGTTACTGTAGCCTTGTAGAATAGTTTGAAGTCAGGTAGCATGATGCCTCCACCTTTGTTCTTTTTACTTAGGATTGTCTTGGCAATGCAGGCTCCTTTTTGGTTCCATATGAACTTTAAAGTAGTTTTTTCCCAACTGCAAACAGAGACAATTTGACTTCCTCATTTCCTAATTGAATACCCTTTATTTCTTTCTCCTGCCTAATTTCCTGGCCAGAAATCAGTACAGTTTGAAGTCAGGTAGTGTGATGCCTCCAGCTTTGTTCTTTTGCTTAGGATTGTCTTGGCAATGCAGGCTCTTTTTGGTTCCATATGAACTTTAAAGTGTTTTTTCCAATTCTGTGAAGAAAGTCATTGGTAGCTTGATGGGAATGGCATTGAATCTATAAATTACCTTGGGCAGTATGGCCATTTTCATGATATTGATTCTTCCTATCTGTGAGCATGGAATGTTCTTCCATTTGTTTGTGTCTTCTTTTATTTCATTGAGCAGTGGTTTGTAGTTCTCCTTGAAGAGGTCCTTCACATCCTGTGTAAGTTAGATTCCTAGGTATTTTGTTCTCTTTGCAGCAATTAGAATGGGAGTTCACTCATGATTTGGCTCTCTGTTTGTCTGTTATTGGTGTATAAAAATGATTGTGATTTTTGCACATTGATTTTGTATCCTGACACTTTGCTGAAGTTGCTTATCAGCTTAAGGAGATTTTGGGCTGAGACAATGGGGTTTTCAAAATATACAGTCATGCCTTCTGCAAACAGGGACTATCTCACTTCCTCTTTTCCTAATTGAATACCCTTTATTTCTTTCTCTTGCCTGATAGCCCTGGTCATAACTTCCAACACTATGTTGAATAGGAGTGGTGAGAGAGGCATCCCTGTCTTGTGCTTGTTTTCAAAGGGAATGCTTCCAGTTTTTTCCCATTCAGTATGATATTGGCTGTGAGGTTGTCATAAATAGCTCTTATTATTTTGAGATACCTTCCATCGATACCTAGTTTATTGAGAGTTTTTAGCATGAAGGGCTGTTGAATTTTGTCAAAGTCCTTTTCTGCATCTATTGAGATAATCACGTGTTTTTTGTCTTTGGTTCTGTTTATGTGATGGATTATGTTTATTGATTTGCATATGTTGAACAAGCCTTGCATCTCAGTGATGAAGCCAACTTGATCTTGGTTGACAAGCTTTTTGATGTGCTGCTGGATTCGGTTTGCCAGTATTTTATTGAGGATTTTCACATTGATGTTCATCAGGGACCTTGGTCTGAAATTCTCTTTTTTTGTTGTGTCTCTGCCAGGCTTTGGTATCAGGATGATGCTGGCCTCATAAAATAAATTAGGAAGGATTCCCTCTGTTTCTATTGATTGGAATAGTTTCAGAAGGAATGGCACCAGCTCCTCTTTGTACCACTCATACAATTTGGCTGTCAATCGGTCTGGTCCTGTACACTTTTTGGTTGGTAGGCTCTTAATTATTGCCTCAATTTCGGAGCCTGTTATTGGTCTATTCAGGAATTCAGCTTCTTCCTCATTTAGTCTTGGGAGGGTGTATGTGTCCAAGAATTTCTCCATCTTCTAGATCTTCTAGTTTATTTGCATAGAGGTGTTTATAGCATTCTCTGATGGTAATTTGTATTTCTGTGAGGTCGGTGGTGATATCCCCTTTATCATTTTTATTGCATCTATTTGATTCTCCTCTCTTTTCTTCTTTGTTGGTCTTGCTAGTGGTCTATCAATTTTGTTGATCTTTTCAGAAAACCAGCTTCTGGATTCATTGACTTTTTGAAGGGATTTTGGGGCTCTATGTCCTTCCGTTCTGCTCTGATCTTAGTTATTTCTTGCCTTCTTCTAGCTCTTGAAATTGTTTGCTCCTGCTTCTCTAGTTCTTTTAATTGTGATGTTAGGGTGTTGATTTTGGATCTTTCCACTTTCTCTTGTGGGCATTTGGTGCTTTAAATTTCCCTCTACACACTGCTTAAAATGTGTCCCATTATCTTTGTTCTCACTGGTTTCAAAGAAAATCTTTGTTTCTGCCTTTATTTTGTTATTTACCCAGTAGTCATTCAGGAGCAGGTTGTTCAGTTTCCATATAGTCATGCGATTTTGAGTGAGTTTCTTAATCCTGCATTCTAATTTGATTGCACTGTGGTCTGAGAGACAGTTTGCTGTATTTCTGTTCTTTTACATTTGCTGAGGAGAGATTTACTTCCAACTATGTGGTTTGATTTGGAATAAGTGCAATGTGGTGCTGAGAAAAATGTATATTCTGTTGATTTTGGGTGGAGAGTTCTGCAGATGTCTATTAGGTCCGTTTGGTGCAGAGCTGAGTTCAAATCCTGGATATCCTTGTTAACTTTCTGTCTCATTGATCTGTCTAATATTGACAGTGGGGTGTTAAATTCTCCCACTATTTTTGTATGGGAGTCTGAGTCTCTTTATAGGTCTCTAAGGACTTGCTTCATGAATCTGGGTGCTCCTGTATTGGGTCCATATATATTTAGGATACTTAGCTCTTCTTGTCGCATTGATCCCTTTACCATTATGTAATGGCCTACTTTGTCTCTTTTGATCATTGTTGGCTTAAAGTCTGTGTTATCAACAACTAGGATTGCAACCTCTGCCTTTTGTTTTTTTTTTTTCTTTTTTTGTTCTCCATTTGCTTGGTAGATCTTTCTCCATCCCTTTATTTTGAGCCTATGTGTGTCCCTGCATGTGAGTTGGGTCTCCTGAATACAGAACACTGATGGGTCTTGACTCTTTATCCAATTTGCCAGTCTGTGTCTTTTAATTGGGGCATTTAGCCCATTTACATTTAAAGTTAATATTGTTATGTGTGAATTTGATCCTGTCATTATGATGTTAGCTGGTATTTTGCACGTTAGTTGATGCAGTTTCTTCCTAGCATCAATGGCCATTACAATTTGGCATGTTTTTGCAGTGGCTGTTACTGCTTGTTCCTTTCCATCTTTAGTGCTTCCTTCAGGAGCTCTTGTAAGGCAGGCCTGGTGATCACAAAATCTCTCAGCATTTGCTTGTCTGTAAAGGACTTTTTTTTCTCCTTCACTTGTGAAGCTTAATTTGGCTGGATATGAAATTCTGGTTTGAAAATTCTTTTCTTTAAGAATGTTGAATGTTGACCTCCAATCTCTTCTGGCTCTTATGGTTTCTGCCAAGATATTTGCTGTTTGCCTGATGGGCTTCCCTTTGTGGGTAACCCAATCTTTCTCTCTGGCTGCCCTTAACATTTTTTCCTTCATTTCAACCTTGGTGAATCTGACAATTATGTGTCTTTGGGTTGCTCTTCTCGAGGATTATCTTTGTGGTGTTCTCTGTATTTCCTGAATTTGAATGTTGACCTGCCTTGCTAGGTTGGGGAAGTTCTCCTGGACAATATCCTGAAGAGTGCTTTCCAGCTTGGTTCCATTCTCCCTGTCACTTTCAGGTACACCAATCAAATGTAGATTTGGTCTTTTCACATAGTCCTATATTTCCTGGAGGCTTTGTTCATTTCTTTTTACTCCTTTTTGTCTAAACTTCTCTTGTCACTTCATTTCATTAATTTGATCTTCAATCACTGATACCCTTGCTTCCACTTGATAGAATTGGCTATTGAAGCTTGTGCATGCATCACGTAGTTCTCGTGCCACGGTTTTCAGTTCCATCAGGTCATTTAAGGTCTTCTCTACACTGTTTATTCTAGTTAGCCATTCGTCTAATCTTTTTTCAAGGTTTTTAGCTTCCTTGCAATGAGTTTGAACATTCTTCTTTAGTTTGGAGATGTTTGTTATTACCGACTTTCTGAAGCCTACTTCTGTCAACTCATCAAAGTCATTTTCTGCCCTATTTTGTTCCATTGCTGGTGAGGAGTTGCGAACCGTTTGAGGAGAAGGGGTGCTCTGGTTTTTAGAATTTTCAGCTTTTCTGCTCTGGTTTCTCCCCATCTTTGTGGCTTTATCTACCTTTGGTCTTTGATAATGGTGACCTACAGATGGGGTTTTGGTGTGGATGTCCTTTTTATTGTTGCTATTCCTTTCTGTTTTTTTGTTTTCCTTCTAACAGTCAGGTCCCTCAGCTGCAGGTCTGTTGGAGTTTTCTGGAGGTCCTCTGCAGACCCTGTTTGCCTCGGTATCACCAGCAGAGGCTGCAAAACAGCAAATATTGCAGATCAGCAAATATTGTTGTCTGATCATTCCTCTGGAAACTTTGTCTCAGAGGGGCACCCAACTGCATGAGGTGTCAGTCGGCCCCTATGGGGAGGTGTCTCCAAGTTAGGCTACACGGGGATCAGCGACCCACTTGAGGAGGCAGTCTGTCTGTTCTCAGAGCTCAGACACCATGCTGAGGGAACCACTGCTCTCTTCAGAGCTGTCAGACAGGGACGTTTAAGTCTGCAGAAGTTTCTGCTGCCTTTTGTTCAGCTCTTCCTTGCCCTCAGAGGTGGAGTCTACAGAGGCAGCAGGCTCCTTGAGCTGTGGTGGGCTCCACACAGTTCAAGCTTTCTGGCTGCTTTGTTTAACTAATGAAGCCTCAGCAATGGTGGACGCCCCTCCCCAAGCCAGGCTTGCCACCTCGCAGTTCCATCTCAGACTAGCAGTGAGCAAGGCTCTGTGGGTGTGGGACCCGCTGAGCCAGGTGTGGGATGTAATCTCCTGGTGTGTGGTTTTCTAAGACCGTTGGAAAAGCACAGTGTTTAGGTGGTAGTGTCCTGATTTTCCTGGTACAGTGTGTCATGGCTTCTCTTGGCTAGGAAAGGGAAATCCTCTGACTCCTTGCACTTTCCAGGTGAGGCGATGCCCTGCCCTGCTTTGGCTCACCCTCAGTGGGCTGCACCCACTTTCTGACCAGTTCCAATGAGATGAACCAGGTACCTCAGTTGGAAATGCAGAAATCCCCATCTTCTCCATTGATCATGCTGGGAGCTGCAAACCAGAGCTGTTCCTATTCGGCTATCTTGGAATGAACCATTAAAGTAGTCTTATTGCATAGTTGGAAGTCAGGTAATGGGATGCCTCCAGCTTTATTCTTTCTGCTTAGGATCACTTTGGATATTTGTGCTACTTTCTCATTCCATATAAATTTTGGAAATTTTTTCTAGTTCTGTGAAACACGAGTTACAGCTTGATAGAAATAGCATTAAATCTGTAGATTTCTTTGGGTGGTATGGCCACTTTAACAATACTGATTCTTCTAATCCATGAGTATAAAATGGTTTATCATTTGTTTGTGTTTCCTATGATTTCTTTCAGTAGCATTTTGTAGTTCTTCTTGTAGAGATCTTTCACCTCCTTAGTTAGATAAAGTCTTAGGTATTTTATTTTATTTTATTTTATTGGTGGCTATTGTAAATGGGATTATTTTCTTGATTTCGCTCTCAGTTTGAATTTTATTGCTGTATATACACAGAACTGATGGTTATATACTGATTTTGTATTCTAAAACTTCACAGAAGTCGTTTATCAGTTCCACAGGGGCATTTGTAGTAGTCATTGTGGTTTTCTAGGTATAGAATCATAAGATCCACAAAGAGACATAGCTTGACTTCTTTTTCAATTTTGGTGTGTTTTCTTTCTTTCCCTTGCCTGATTGCTTTGGCTTGCATTTCTAGTATTATGTTTAATAGGAGTGGTGAGAGTGTGCATCTTCTTATTGTTCCAGTTTTCAAGGAGAATGCTTCCAGTTTTGGCCCATTCAGTATGAAGTTGGTTGTGGGTTTTTCATAGATGGCTCTTTTCCTGTTATAACTTTTATTTTAGGTTCAGGGGTACATGTGCAGGTTTGTTTTATAGGTAAACTTCATGTCTTAGGGGTTTAGTGTACAGTTTATTTCATCACAAAAGGAATAAGTGTAGTATCCAATAGGTAGTTTTTTTCCGATCCTCTCCCTTCTCCAACTCTCAGCCCTCAAACAGAACTTGGTGTCTGTTGTTCCCTTTATTGTGTTCATGTGTTCTAATTGTTTAGTTCCCATTTATAAGTAAGAACATGCAGTATTATTTTTCTTTTCCTGCATTAGTTTGCTTGGGGTAATGACTTTCAGCTCCACCCATGTTGCTGCAAAGGATATGATCTCTTTCCATGTAGTATTCCATGGTGTATAAGTACCAAATTTTCTTTATTCAGTCTGTCATTGATGGACATTTATGTTGATTCCATATCTTTGCTATGGTAAACAGTGCTGCAAAGAACATATGCCTGCAAGCATTTTTAGAGCAATTTATATTATTTTGGGGCATATATTGAATAATAATATTGCTGGGTCAAATCATAATTCTGTTTCAAGCTGTTTGAGAAACTGCCACACTGCTTTCCACAACACCTGGACTAGTTTACATTTCACACAGCAGTGTTTTTTTTGTTTTTTGTTTTTTTTTCCTCTGCAACCTCAATAGCTTCTGTTATCTTTTGACATTTTCACGATAGTCATTCTGATTGGTGTGAGATGATATCTGATGGTGGTTTTGATTTATATTTCTCTAATGATTAGTGATGTTGACCATTTTTAATATGCTTGTTGGCCATATTTTTGTCTTCTTTTGAATAGTGTCTGTTCATAGTCTTTGCCCACTTTTTAAATTTTTTTTTCTTTTCCTTGTTGATTTAAGTTTCTTATAGATTCTGGAAATGAGACCTTTGTCAGATTTATAGTTTGCAAATATTTTCTATCAATTTGTAGTTTTTCTGTTTACTCTGTTTATAGTTTCTTTTCTTATGCAGAAGAGCTTTAATTAGGTCTCACAAAAATTTTTGTTTTTATTGCAAATGCTTTTGGTGTATTCATAGTGAAATCTTTGCCAGGTCCTATTTCCAGAATATTTCCTAGGTTATCTTTCAGGGTATTATAGTTTTACGTTTTACATTTAAACCTTTAATCAATCTCGAGTTGATTTTTGCATATGGTGCAAGGAAGGGTTTCAGTTTTAGTCTTCTGCATATGGCCAGGTAGTTATACCAACACCTTTAGAAAGAGTCTTTTCTTCATTGCTTGTTTTTGTTAGATTTGTCAAAGATCAGATGGTCGTAGATGTGTGGTATTATTTCTGGGCTCTCTATTTTGTTCCATTGATATATGACTTTGTTTTTGTACCAGTACCATGCTGTTTTAGTTACTGTAGCCTTATAATATAGTTTGAAATTACATAACATGATGCCTTCAGCTTTGTTCTTATTTCTTGGGATTGTTTTGGTTATTCAAGCTCTCTTTTGCTTCCATATGAATTTTAATATAGTTTTTCTAATTCTGCAAATAATGTCATTGGTAGTTTGGTAGGAATGGCATTGAATCTGTAGATTGTTTTGGGCAATATTGCTATTTTAAAAATATTGATTATTTCTATCCATGTGCATGGAATTATTTTCTGTTTGTTTGGGTCACTGATTTCTTTGTGCAGTGTTTCATAATTCTCATTGTACAGATCTTTTGACTCTTTAGTTAGCTGTATTCCTAGGTATCATATTCCTTTTGAGGCTAATGTAAATGGGATTGCATTCCTGATTTGGCTTTCAGCTTGACTGTTGGTGTATGGGAATTCTACTGGTTTTTGTAAATTGAATTTTGTAGCCTGAAACCTTGCTAAAGTTATTTATCATATAAAGGAGCTTTTGGACCGAGACTATGAGACCTTATAGACATAGAGTCATGATGCGTACAAACATGGATATTTTGACTTCCACTTTTTCTCTTTGGGTGGCATTTATTCATTTCTATTGCCTGATTGCTCTTGGCAGGACTGCCAGTGTTATTTTGACTAGGAGTGATGTTAAAGGGCATCCCTGTCTTGTTCTGGTTTTCAAGGGAAATGCTTTCAGCTTTTGCCCATTCAGCATGATGTTGTCTCTGGGTTTGCCATAGAAGGCACTTATTACTTTGAAGTATGTTCTTTCTATGCCTAGTTTTTTGAGGGCTTTTGACATGAAGTGATGTTAAATTTTATTTAAAAGCTTTTCTGCCTCTATTGAGGTGGTTATGAGGGTTTTGTGTTTAGTTTGGTTTATGCGATAAATCGCATTTATTGATTTATGTATGTTGAACCAATCTTGTATCCCGGGGATGAAACCAACATGATTGTGATGGATAAGCTTTTTTATGTGCTGCTGGATTCAGTTTGCCAGTATTTAATTGTGAATTTTTACACTGAGGTTCATCCAAGATATTAGCCTTTAGTTTTCTTTCTTTGTTGTGTCTCTGACAAGTTTTGGTATCAGGATGATGTTGGTCTCATTAGAATGAGTTACAAAGGAGTCCTTTCTTCTCAAATTTTGAAATAGTTTCAGTAGAAATAGTACCATCTCTTCTTTATGCATATGGTATAATTTGGTTATGAATCTGACTGGTGTTGGGCTTTTTCTTATTGGTAGGCATTTTATTATTAATTCAAGCTTGGAACTCGTTATTAGTCCGTTCAGAGACTTAATTTCCTCTTGGGTCAGTCTTAGAAAGTGTTTGTTTCCAGGAATTTATCAATTTCTTCCAGATTTTCTAGTTTGTGTGCATAGATGTTTTCACAGGCATTCATGTCCATTGGTAACGTCCTCTTTGTCATTTTGAATTATCCTCATTTGGATCTTCTCTCTTTTTTATTAGTCTAGCTAGAGGTCTATCTTATTAATTTTATCAAAGTACCAGCTCTTGGATTTGTTGATATTTTGAGTAGATTTTCATGTCTCAATTTCTTTAAATTCAGCTCTGATTTTGATTTATCTCCTTTTAGCTTTGGAGTTGGTTTGTTCTTGTTTCTCTAGTTGTGATGTTAGCTTGTTTATTTGAAATCTGTCTAATTTTTGATTTGGATATTTAGTGCTATAAACTTCCCTCTTAACACTACTGTAGCTGTGTCCCAGAGAGTCTCATATTTTGTACATTTGTTGTCATTAGTTTCAAAGAACTTCTTGATTTTTTCCTTAATGTTATTATTTATCCCAAATTCTTTCAGGATAAGGTTGTTTAATTTCTGTGTTATTGTATGATTTTGAGCAATTTTATTAGCATTGATTTCTATTTTTATTGCACTGTGGTTTAAGAGTGTGGCTGGTATATTTTTTATTTTATTTTCTGAGTATTATTTTATGTCTGATTGTCTATTAGTCTGTTCTCACACGGCTATGAAGAAATATCTGAGACTGGGTAATTTATAAAGAAAAGAGGTTTAATTGACTCGCAGTTCCACATGGCTGGGCAGACCTCAGGAAACTTACAATCATGGCAGAAGGCACAACTTCACACAGGGCGGCAGGAGAGAGAATGAGCACCCAGTGAAGGGGGATGCCCCTTATAAAACTATCAGATCTTGTGAGAACTGACTTGCTATCAGGAGAATAGGATAGGGAAAACTGCCCCCGTGATTCATTTATCTCCATCTGGTCTCTCCTACGACACATGGGGATTATAGGAACTACCATTCAAGATGAAATTTGGGTAAGGACACACCCAAACCATATCATTCCACCCTTGACTCTTCTCAAATCTTATGGCCTCACAATTCAAAACACAATCATACCATTTGTATAGTCCCCTAAAGTCTTAATTCATTCCAGAATTAACTCAAAAGTCCAAATCCAAAGTTTCATCTGAGACAAGACAAATGTCTTCCACTTAGGAGCATGTAAAATCAAAAGCAACTTAGTTACTTCCTAGATACAATGGGGTACAGGCATTGGGTAAATACAACCATTCCAAGTGGGAGGAAGTGGCCAAAACAAAGGGTCTACAGGCCCCATGGAAGTCCAAAATCTCATAGGGTAGTCAATAAGCCTTAACATTCCAAAATGATCTCCTTTCACTCCATGTCTCACATCCAGGTCATGCAGATGCAAGAGGTGGGCTACCATGGCCTTGGGCAGCTCCACAACTGTGGGTTTTGCAGGATTCAGCCCTCCTCCTGGCTGTTTACATGGGCTGGCCTTGAGTATCTGTGGCTTTTCCAGGTGCATGGTGCAAGCTGCTGTGGATCTACCACTCTGGGGTCTGGAGGATGGTGGCTCTCTTCTCACAGCTCCACTAGGCAGTGGCCAAGTGGGGACTCTGTTGACAGGCTATGACACCACATATGTTTCCACACTGCCCTAGCAGACATTTTCCATGAGGGCTCTGTCCCTGCAGTGAACTTCTCCCTGGACATCCAGGCATTTCCATACATCCTCTGAAATCTAGGCAGAGGTACGCAAACCTCAGTTCTTGACTTCTGTGTACCCACAGGCCCAACCCCACATGGAAGCTGCTGAGGCTTGGGGCTTGCACCTTCTGAAGCAATGGTCTGGGCTGTATGTTGTCCCTCTTTAGTCACGGTTGGGACACAAGGTGCCAAGGCTAGAGACTGCACAAAGCAGCAGGGGGGCCCTGGACCTGGCCCATGAAATCACTTTTCCCACAAACCACTGCTCAGTGAAATAAAAGAGGACACAAACAAATGGAAGAACATACCATGCTCATGGAGAGGAAGAATCAATATCGTGAAAATGGCCATACTGCCCAAGGTTATTTATAGATTCAATGCCATCCCCATCAAGCTATCAATGAGTTTCTTCACAGAATTGGAAAAAACTGCTTTAAAGTTCATATGGAACCAAAAAAGAGCCCACATCTCCAAGACAATCCTAAGTCAAAAGAACAAAGCTGGAGGCATCACGCTACCTGACTTCAAACTATACTACAAGGCTACAGGAACCAAAACAGCATGGTACTGGTACCAAAACAGAGATATAGACCAATGGAACAGAACAGAGTCCTCAGAAATAATACCACACATCTACAGCCATCTGATTTTTGACAAACCTGAGAGAAACAAGAAATGGGGAAAGGATTCCCTATTTAATAAATGGTGCTGGGAAAATTGGCTAGCCATAAGTAGAAAGCTGAAACTGGATCCTTTCCTTACTCCTTATACGAAAATTAATTCAAGATGGATTAGAGACTTAAATGTTAGACCTAATACTATAAAAACCCTAGAGGAAAACCTAGGTAGTACCATTCAGGACATAGGCATGGGCAAAGACTTCATGTCTAAAACACCAAAAGCAACGGCAGCAAAAGCCAAAATTGACAAATGGGATCTCATTAAACTAAAGAGCTTCTGCACAGCAAAAGAAACTACCATAGGAGTGAACAGGCAACCTACAGAATGGGAGAACATTTTTGCAATCTACTCATCTGACAAAGGGCTAATATCCAGAACCTACAAAGAACTCAAACAAATTTACAAGAAAAAAACAAACAACCCCATCAAAAAGCGGGCAAAGGATATGAACAGACATTTCTCAAAAGAAGACATTCATACAGCCAACAGACACATGAAAAAATGCTCATCATCACTGGCCATCAGAGAAATGCAAATCAAAACCACAATGAGATACCATCTCACACCAGTTAGAATGACGATCATTAAAGTCAGGAAACAACAGGTGCTGGAGAGGATGTGGAGAAATAGGAACACTTTTACACTGTTGGTGGGATTGTAAACTAGTTCAACCATTATGGAAAATAGTATGGCGATTCCTCAAAGATCTAGAACTAGATGTACCATATGACCCAGCCATCCCATTACTGGGTATATACCCAAAGGATTAGAAATCATGCTGCTATAAAGACACATGCACACGTATGTTTATTGTGGCACTATTCACAATAGCAAAGACTTGGAATCAACCCAAATGTCCATCAGTGACAGATTGGATTAAGAAAATGTGGCATATATACACCATGGAATACTATGCAGCCATAAAAAAGGATGAGTTTGTGTCCTTTGTAGGGACATGGCTGCAGCTGGAAACCATCATTCTTAGCAAACTATCACAAGAACAGAAAACCAAACACCGCATGTTCTCACTCATAGGTGGGAACTGAACAATGAGATCACTTGGACTCGGGAAGGGGAACATCACACACCGGGGCCTATCATGGGGAGGGTGGAGGGGGGAGGGATTGCATTGGGAGTTATACCTGATGTAAATGACGAGTTGATGGGTGCTGACGCGTTGATGGGTGCAGCACAGCAACATGGCACAAGTATACATATGTAACAAACCTGCACGTTATGCACATGTACCCTAGAACTTAAAGTATAATAATAATAATAATAAAATCACTTTTTCCTCTTAGGCCTCTGGGCTTGTGATCAGAAGGGCTTCCCTGAAGATTCCTGACATGCCCTGAAGACATTTCCCCCATTGTCTTGGTGAATAACATTTGGCTCCTCATTACTTAGGCAAATTCCTGCAGCAGTCTTGATTTTCTCCCTAGAATTTTTTTTTTTTAGAAATATTTCCCTCCAGATACCCTAAATAATCTCTCAGGTTCAAAGCCCCACCTATCTTTGGGGCAGGGGCAAAATGCCACCAGTCCCTTTGCATAGCAAGAGGAACCTTTACTCCAGATTCCAACAAGTTCCCCATCTCCATCTGAGACCACCTCATCCTGGACTCCTTGGTACAGATCATTATCAGTATTTTGGCCAAAGCCACACAACAGGTCTCTAAGAAGTTCCAAACTTTCCCACTTCTTCCTATCTTCTTCTGTGCCCTCCAAAACATTCAAATCTCTGCCTGTTACCCAGTTCCAAAGTTGCTTTTACATTTTTGGGTATCTTTATAGCAGCACCTCATTCTCTGTGGTACCAATGTACTGTATTAGTTCATTCTAATGTTGCTATAAAGAAATACCCGAAACTGGATAATTTCCAAAGAAAGGAGGTTTAATTTAATCACAGTTCTGCACAGCTGGGGAGGCCTCAGGAAACTTACAATCATGGCAGAAGGCACTTCTTCACAGGGTAACAGGTGAGAGAATGAGTGCCCAGCAAAGGTGGAAACCCCTTATAAAACTATCAGATCTTGTGAAGATGAGTTTTGGGTGGGGACACAGCCAAACTATATCAGATTGTTTGCCCAATTTTAAAGTATGTCTCATGTGATGATGAGAAGAATGTATATTCTGTTGTTTTGGGGTGGAGAGTTCTGTAGATGTATATTAGATTCATTTTTTTAAATGTTGAGTTCAGGTTCTTAATTTCTTTTTATTTTCCTGCCTTAATCATTTGCCTAATAATGTCATTGGGGTGTTTAATTCTCCAAATATTATTGTGTTTGGAGTGAAGTCTCTCCAAAGATCTCTAAGGACTTGCCTTATGAATCTTGGTGCTCCTATGTTGGATATGTATATATTTAGGGCAGCTAAATATTTTTGTTGAATTGAACTCTTTACCATTATGTAATGTCCGTCCTTGTACTTTTTTTATCTTGTTGGTTTAAAGCCTGTTTTGTCTGAAATTAGGATGCCAACCCCTGCTTTTGTCTGTTTTCCATTTGCTTGGTAGGTTTTTCTCCAGGCCTTTATTTTGAGCCTATTGGTGTCATTGCATGTGAGATGGTTCTCTTGAAGACTGCATACCATTGGATCTCGCTCCTTTATCCAATTTGCCATTCTGTGCTTTTTTATTGGGTCATTTAACCCATTTACATTCAAAGTTTGTATTGATATGTGTAGGTTTGATTCTGTCACCATGCTGTTAGCTGGTTATTATGCAGACTTGTTTGTGTGGTGGCTTTATAGAGTCACTCTTCCATGTACTTAAATGTACTTTGTAGTGGCCAGTAACAGTATTTCTTTTCTATAGTTATCACTCCTTTTAGGACCTCTCCTAAGGCAGGTCTGGTGGTAACAAATTTCCTCCACATTTGCTTGTCTGAAAAGGGTCTTATTTCTCCCTTGCTTATGAAGCTTTGTTTGGCTGGATATAAAATTATTGGTTTAAATTTTTTTTTAAAGAATGTTGAATATAAGTCTCCAATTTCTTCTTGCTTGTAGTTTCTTATGAAAAGTCTGCTGTTAGCCTTTTGTAGGTGACCTGCCTCTTTTTTATAGCTGTCTTCAACATTTTTTCTTTAATAATGACATTGAAGGGTCTGATAACTATATTTCTTGGGGATGGTCTTCTTGTGTAATACCTCACAGGGATTTTCTGTATTTCCTAAATTTGAATGCTGGCCTCTCTACCCAGGTTGGGGAATTTTTAATGAATTACATCCTGAAATATGTTTTCCAAGTTGCTTCCTTTCCCCACATTTCTTTCAGGGAGACCAATTAGTTGTGGATTTGGCCCCTATACATAAGCCCATATTTCTCAGATGTTTTGTTCATATTTTTTCTTTGTTGAACTGACATGTTTTAGAGGACCAGTCTTAGGGCTCTAAGAGTCTTTTCTCAGTTTGGTATATTCTGATGTTAATAATTGTGATTACCTTATAAAATTACCTTAGTGTGTTTCTCAGCTCTATCAAATGTGATTCTTTTTAAAATGACTATCATTTAATCTATCCGCTCCTGTATGGTTTTATTGTAATCCTTAGATTCCTTGGACTTGGTGTTGACTTTTTGCTGAATCTTGATGATCTTCATTCCTATTCCTATTCTGAATTCTATTTCTGTCATTTCAGCCTGGTTAAGAATTCCTGCTGGGGATCTAGTGCAGTCATTTGGAGGAAAAAGGCTGCTCTGGCATTTTGAGTTGCCAGAGTTCCTGTGCTGGTTCTTTCTCATCTCTTTGGGCTAGTGTTCCATTGAGCATAGTCAGTAGACTTCTTTTCTCTGTTTTCAGAGGACTCAGGCTTTGTGCAGGGGCTTTATTTATAGCTGAATTCCTCTCTCTGGTTTTACAGCAGGGTATATTAGTGAAGTATTTCGGGTGTTGAAATTTTGTTCTGTAATCTAGTAGGTGGCACTTAAGCAAAATGACCATAAGGTAAGCTCTTGCTAAGTCATTTTACTCCTCTGTATTTCTTCACAGTTGCCCCTGTGCTCTGCCTCAGTGTTGGCTGCAGATCTTGGCTTGGCACTCTTGGGCTGCACATCAAATCTCTCAGGTGAGTGCTGGCTTTATGTTACCTCCCCAGCTTGGAGGCATTGAAGGAAGGGACCTCAGCTGTGGTTGGGGCAGAGGACCATTCACTGATTTACTGGGGCTCCACCCCAGAGAGATGTAAAGCCACTATCAATCAGTGACATAAGCCTGTGATGGGGCAGCTGTGCTATGGGCCCAAATAAGTGTGGGGCCTGCCTAATATTGAGCAGGGTTGTGGGTGAGTCACAGGGAAGACATACTGGCCTCTTATCCTTGGAAAAATGGCAGTTTGATGGAGGTGTAGTTAAAGAACTCAAGGTCTTTGTTCCTTCCCCTGTCCAAGGGCATAAGGGATGTACCCCTGCAGTGGCAGTGGGATAGAGGCTTTCAGTTGTCTCTGGGTACTCCACCTCAGAGAAATGTGAAGCCACTGCTACTGGCAATGCTCAGCCAGGAGTTAAGACAGCTGTACTGCTGGACTGAGCTAAGGGCTCCGCTTGTTGAATAGCAGACCATCATGGGCTCTCAGGGAGGAGAGACTGAGCTCCTCTCTGTATGGTGATAGTAATGTGCTGGGAGTATGGTTGAAGCCCTCAGGCACTTTGTTTCTTCCTGACAGAGGGCAGCTGGGGTAGAACCACTGCTGTAGCAGTGGCAGAGGGGTTGTCAGTTGCTTCTTGGAGCCTCTTCCTAGGAAAACTCAGAGCCACTACCAGTGAGTACGCTCAGCCATTGGTTGGGTTGCAAATCTGCCGTCCTGAGCCAGGGGCCCTCCCTGATGAAGAGTGGGGAGTGGGGAATCACAGGGAATGGGGCCAGGATTCTTCTCCATATGGCAGCTGTAGTGTGCTGGAGGTGCCAGTACAGCACTAAGTCCTAAGTTCCTTCCCCAGCACAAGGGTGGTTAGGGAAGTACCACTGCAGCTGCAATGGCAGGGAGGTGGGTTATCTCTGGAATTTTCTACTCACAGAACTTCAGATTCACCTCCGATTGAACTGTTCATGTGGGAGTAGGGTAGTTATGTTGGAGTCCCTGGTTGGAAGCGGGAGGGCCTGCCCAGTAAGGAAAAGTGGGATTGGGGTCCCATGTGGAAAAAGGCCTGGCTGCTTTTTCCATAGGGTGGCTGCATTGTGCTGGGGAATTGGTGACAGTTCCTAGTCACTGCACACCCTCCAGAGCCTGAGTGCAACAGCAGGGAGGGCTGTGAGACAGTCAAAATGGCAGCTTGCCTTTCCCTGTGAGAGATCCATCCCAGGGAATTTCAGAGCTGCCACCGACTTGAGAGCCCCAGCAGATGGTAGCTGAAGTTGGGAAGTCCTTCCCAGGGAGGAGAAGCCGGATGGGGGACCTGCATATAAATCGACTACTTTTCCATGGGGCAGCTGTATTGTGCTGGGGAACCACACCCATTCCTAGTCACTTTGCACCATCTGGAGCCTGAAGGGAACAGCGATGAGGGCTGTGAAATAGCCAAAAAAGGAAACTTGCTTCTCCCTGTGGGAGCTCTGTCCCAGGGAAGTAAGTGCAGAGCTGCTACCAGCCAGAGAGCCCCGGTGGCGGGTGGCTCAAGTCCTGGTTCAGGAAGTCCCACCTAGAGAGGAAAAGTGGGATCGGGGGCCCTGCTGCTCAGCCTCCTGGATTTGGTCCCTTTCCTGGGGGCATGTGAGGGAGCCTGACCTCCCCCATTGACAGAGCTGCAGCCAGTAGTGCTGGGATGCCCAAGGAGCCAAGGCTCCTGAGACCCCATGTGTTCCTGAGTGGTGACTCTGCCCAAAATCCACATAGCTCTGTGTGACAATGTGAAGGCCGAGGTTGGATGGCCTCATGAAGGGATCTCCTGAGCCCAGGGTTGAAAACTGCAGAAAAAGTATGGTTCCCCTGGGACTCTCACTCACTCACTCACCATTTCCCCACAATAGAAAAGCCTTGCCTGGCTCTGTGCTACTCCCTGGTGGATAGTCCTCCTGTCTCACTCCCCTCCATTCTCTGTGGCTCAAGCTGTTTCCATGATAAATCTCAATTTGTCCACTTGGATGTTTCTGTTGAAGTTCTGGTATTTACTCACTACTTTTTCTTCTATCCAGGGGAGTGGTGTGCACTAGTTGCTTCTAGTCCTAGATGGCTCTTATTATTTTGAGGTATGTTCCTTGATGCCTATTTTGTTGAGGGTTTTTGTCATAAAGGTTTTTATCATGTTGAATTTTATCAAAAGCTTTTTCACATCTATTGAAACGGTCATGTTGTTTTTGTTTTTTTTTCCTGTTTATGTGGTGAATCACTATTATTGATTTGCATATGTTGAACCTACATTTCATTCCAGGAATAAAGCTTACTTGATCTTGGTGAATTAACTTTTTGATATGCTGCTGGATTTGATTTGCTAGTATTTTGTTCAGAACTTTCGCATCCAAGTTCATCAGGGATACTGCTCTGATGTTTTCTTTTGACATTGTGTCTCTGTCAGATTTTGGCATCAGAATGATTCTGGCTTCATAGAATGGATTAGGGGTGAGTCCCTCCTCAATTTTTTGGAATAGCTTTAATACAATGGGTGCCAGCTCTTATCTGTATGTCTGGTATAATTTGGCTCTGAATCCATCTGGCCCAGAGCTTTTTTGATTGGCAGGTTTTTTATTACTGATTCAATTTCAGGCCTCTTTATCAGTCTCTTCCAAGTTTCAGTGTCTTCCTGGTTCAGTTTCAAAGATTGTGTATTTTCAGGAATTTATCCATTTCTTCTAGATTATCTAGTTTGTGTGCATAGAGGTGTTTCATAAT
The DNA here is from genome assembly GCF_049350105.2 of Macaca mulatta. NCBI lineage: Eukaryota > Metazoa > Chordata > Mammalia > Primates > Cercopithecidae > Macaca > Macaca mulatta. The sequence continues at coordinate 86,419,417 of NC_133426.1, forward strand.
AGTCTCTGAAGATTTTTGTTGTTTCTGTCAGTTGGCTGTTTGGCTATGACCTCAAAAGCAATTGCAACAAAAATAAAAATTGACAGGTTGGACCTAATTAAACTAAATAGTTTATGCACAGCAAGAGAAACTATCAAGGGAGTAAGCAGATACCTTATAGATAGGAGAAAATATTCACAAATGATGTATCTGACAAAAGCCTAATATCAAGAATCTATAAGGAACTTAAAGAAATCAACATACAGAAAACAACCCCATTAAAAAGCAGGTAAAGAACACGAACAGAAACTTCTCAAGAGAAGATATTCAAGTGTTCCACAAACAAGAACAAATGCTCATCATCACTAATCATCAGAGAAATGGAAATCAAAATACAATGGAATACTATCTCACACTAGTCAGAACAACTATGATCAAAAACCTTAACTACAACAGATGTTGGTGAGGCTGCTGAGAAAGCAGAACACTTATACATTGCTGGTGGGAATGTAAATTAGTTCAGCCATTGTGGAGAGCAGTTTGGAGATTTCTCAGGGAATTAAGAATTAAACTATCATTCAATCCAGCAATTCTATTACTGGGTGTATAATCAAAGGAAAATAAGTTAACCTACAAAAAAGACACATATACATGTATGTTTATCACAGCGCTATTCACAATAGCAAAGACATGAAATTAACCCAGATGCTCATCAAGTCTGGATTGGATAAAGAAAATGTAGTATATATACACTGTGGTATACTATGTAGCCATAAAAGAATGAAATTATGTCTTTTGCAGTAACATGGGTCCAGTTGTAGGCCATTAACCTAAGTGAACTAACACAGAAAAAGAAAACCAAATATTTAATATTCTCACTTATAAGTGGTAGTGAAACTTTAAGTCTGCATGGACATAAACATGAAAACAATAGACACTAGGGAATACAAGAAGGGAATGGGAGGGAGGGGCCAAAGGCTAAAAAATTACCCACTGGGTACTATACTCACTATCTGGGAAAAGGATTCATTTATACTGTAAACCTCAATATTACACAATATACCTTTGTAAGAAACCTGCATATGTAACCCCTGAACTTAGAATAAAATTTGGAAAAAAAGTCAAAACCAAAAATGCATTAATGTATTGTTTAATATTTAACATATGTAGTTACCTGTAGTCATGCTCATTACTTTTTTGTGTGTGCATTTGACTTATTGTCTAGTGTCCTTTTGTTTCCACCTGAAGGACTCCCTTTAGTATTTTTTATAAGACAGTTCTTATTTTTATTTATTTATTTACTTTTGTGATAGAGTCTTGCTCTGTCGCCCAGGCTGGAGTGTAGTGGTGCCATCTCAGCTCAAGCCTCAGCCTCTCAAATAGTGGGGATTACAGGCTTCTGCCACCATGCCCAACTGATTTTTGTATTTTTAATAGATACGGGGTTTTAACTTGTTGGCCAGGCTGGTTTCTAACTCCTGACCTCAAGTGGTCTGCTCACCTTGGCCTCCCAGATTGCTGAGATTACAGGCATGAGCCACCATGCCTGGCCAAGACAGTTCTATCAGTGACAATTTGTCTCAGTTTTTATCTGAGAATGTCTTTATTTTTCCTTCATTCTCTACTTTCTCCTTCATTTTTGAAGGACAATTTTGCTGGGTATAGAATCATTGATATTATTTTGCTTTCTGCCCTTTGAATATATGATTATATAGAGTTTTGGTTTCCATGGTTTCTGATGACAAGTCTTTAATTGTATTGAAGAGTCCTTCTATATGATGAGTTGCTTCTCTCTTTATGCTTTCAAAATTCACTATTTGTCTTTCAAAAAATTGACTATAATGTGTCCAGCTGTGGATCTTTTTGTGCTTATCCTATCTGGAGCTCATTGAGCATCTTGGATGTGTACACTGATATGTGTGTTTTTATTTCTTTTTTTAATTTGGAGAGTTTTGAACCATGACTTTTTTTTTTTTTTTTTTTTTTTGGAGACTGAGTCTTACTCTGTCACCAAGGGTGGAGGGCAGTGGCGCAATCTCAGCTCACTACAACCTCCATCTCCCAGGTCCAAGCAATTCTCCTCCTTCAGCCTCCTGGGTAGCTGGGACTACAGGCACATGGTGCCATGCCCAGCTATGTTTTTTTTCATATTTTTAGTAGAGTCAGGGTTTCACCATGTTGCCCAGGCTGGTCTCGAACTCCTCAGGCAATACACCAGCCTCAGCCTCCCAAAGTGCTAGGATTACAGGTGTGAGCCACCACGCCCAGCTGAGCCATTACTTTTTAAAATATTAGTTTGCTCCTACACTGTCTCCTCTCTTTTAGGAACATTCATCATGCATATGTTGATACAATTGATGGTATTTCACAGGTGTCTAAGGCTCTGTTCATTTCTCTTTCCTCTTTTTTCTTTATGTTTCTTAGACTGTATATTCTCAACTGTTTTGTCTTTGAGTTCTCCAATTCTTTCTTCTGCCAGTTAAATCTTCTGTTCAACCTTTAGTAATTTTTTCATTTCAGTTATTTTGCTTTTTAACTCCATAACTTATCTTTAGTTCTTTTTTATGATTACAGTAGCTGATTTAAAGTCTTTATCTAGTAAATTCCACATATGGACCACCTCAGAGGCAATTTCTTTTGATCTTTTTTTACTTGTGTATTGGCCATCATTTCCCATTTCTTCTAATTTGGCATAATTCTTTGTTAATTACTGAACATTTTAAATAACATAATGTGGCAACTCTGATGATCATATTCCCTCCCTCTCCCAGGGCTTGTTGTTTCTGTTAGTTGTTGCTGTTGTTTCTTCTGCTGCTTTCTGCACCTGTTTTAGTGATTTTTAGACTAATTTGTAAAGTCCATATTTTTTTGTTTGTACTGCCATTGAAGTCTCTGCTCAGTTAGGTTAGTGATCAGCTAATGACGGACAATTATTTCCTTAAATCCTTTGAACCATTAAGTCTCTCAGCCTTTGCAAGTGGCTGTGTGTGTGTGTCAGGGCATGCCTTCAATGTCCCGGCAGGCAGTTTACATCTCTGCCTTAAATTTCACTTTATCTTTCCATAGAGCCTCAAGGTTAGCCATAGGTAGGAGGTTAGGGCCTTCTCAGGTCTTTCCTGGACACAAACACAGAACTAGGCATATATGTGGTCTTCTAGATTCCCAGAAATATGTTGGAGCTTTTCAAAGCCTACTATGAATATTTAATTCTGCAGAATAAAAAAATTTTTTTTGGTTAGTGTCTTGTGAGGTCCAACTGGTATTGATATCTTAGCATATGTGGTGTGAAGAAATGGTCACTGATTATTTTTGGTAAATGCTCTCTAAAAAAGGGCTCTTCCCAAAGAGTCTGCTCTGAGTCAGTACAAATAAAGATAAGCCCTGAGAGTATAGCTTTGTAGGGAAGTGCCTTTTATATCAAAAAGTGATGATAATCTGGGGATTACACTTTTGAGGAGCTCCAAACCTGTTCTTTCTTCTTCAATGTGTGTTAGGCTGTGAATTTTCACAGATAAAATACTTGAGAGACTGTTATAAAGTTTACCCCTGAATTTGGGAGGAGGATGGGAATAAGGCCGGGTAAATAATCTCTCAAACCTTGCTGTTCGGACATATATTTTGCTATATTTTCACAATAATACCCCTTTGATTCTTGCAAGTGTTGGGTTATTTTCTAGCATTCTGAAAAAGTTGATTTTGACAAATTTTTACATGGTTACTTATTGCTTTATGAAGGAGTGGATTTTTGGAAGTCTTTATCATTATAAAATTGTTTCTTATTGTGATCTTTTAAACCAAAAAAACCCACAATTTCTATTATGGTTATATAATTTTCTCACTATCCATTTTACTTCAGTTCTGTTGCTTTCTATATTTTGTGGTTTAAAGATATTTGTTCATTTCTTTTAAACTGTTGAATTTATAAACATAATTTTTTTTTTTTTTTGAGATGGAGTTTCGCTCTGTCGCCCAGGCTGGAGTGCACTGTCATTATACCAGTTCACTGTAACATCTGCTTCTCATGTTCAAGCAATTCTCCTGTCTCAGTTTCCCGAGTAGCTGGGACTACAGGCACATTTCACCATGCCTGGCTGATTTTTGTATTTTTAGTAGAGATGGGTTTCACCATGTTGGCCAGGCTGGTCTTGAACTCCTGACCTTGTGGTCCGCCCACCTCATCCTCCCAAAGTGCTGACATTACAGGTGTGAGCCACCATACAAGGCCCATGAAATTGTTTTTAGTATCCCATCACCATATCTTTAATGACTGCAAGATCTGTAGTGCTATACTCCTTTTTATCCTAATATTGGTGATTTGTGTCATTTCTCTTTTCATCTTTATCAATCTTGCTAGAAGTTTCTGATTTTTTTTTTTTTGGTCTTTTAAACAAATCAACTTTTGGTTTTGTGGTTTTCCTCTACGTTTTAAAATTCTTGATTTCATTTATTTTCAGTCATCTTTATTATTTCCTTTATTGTGCATACTTTGAATTTATTTTGTTTTGTGTTTTCTAGTTTCTTAATGTTGGAGTTTACATTATTAATTTGCAAACTTTCTTCATCCCTAATGTAAGCATGTAGTGCTATAAATTTTCCTCTCAGTTCTGATTTACTGCATCCAATATATTTTGATATATTTTACTTTCATTTTCATTCAGTTCTACATATTTTTTCTTTGCTTTCAGATGTCCTCTTTGACTCATGGATTAAGCAGGTATGAACGTGTTTCACTTCTGTAGGTGGCCTAATAAATCGATTTTCAAATGTCATTTCTAGAAAAGATTTTGAAGATTTTTTACCAAAGTTATTTTACAAGACATGATTTCCTAACTCAACTTGATCATACCACCCCAAAAGTTTAAAGCAATTTTTTCATGTTACATATAAAAATCTTTTATAAACAATTAATAAATTTTCCTCCAAAGTTCTGTGCACTTCATGTTGCTCAAGTGTGGTATGTTATTCTATTATTTTTCTTTAGCAATATCAACGTCTGGTACAATGAAGACCAACTGTCAGATGGCTGATGGCAGCTAAATGCTCTATCTATGTTCTTCAGGGGCTTGACTCACCTTCCACCTGTTGAGGGCTTTGTCCATCGTGCACTTGGGATACAGTATTTGTCCCAGTTCACAGATCTGTGGAGCATGGTAGCCAGAGGCCATCGTTCTTTTTGCCTCATCCAACTTGCTGCTAAATTAGCCAGAATAGCATCAGATTCAGTGGGGGGAGAGGTGTCTTCTATTTATTCACAGTAAGGTAACACCTTTGGATAGGGTCCTGGGCCAAGTTGGTGAATGGCCAAGGAGAGGGATCAAAGTCTCAGTATGACAGGATTCCTTGCTTTTCCTGCTCCCCACCCCCAGATCACTGGTGGACTTGAGACCAGTATGGCTTCAGAGGTGTGAAGCAGAATCCACTTCTCACTGTGGTATCTACCGGAATTCAATGGTATCATTTTTATCTGTATCTATCACAGAATCTATCACACAGTTGGCACTCAATCAATGCTCATTGAGTATATTAATAAATAAATGAAAAAAAAATGAAGTGACACGTAGTATATGATTTGCACTGAAATCAGTCTCTGCTAGGAATGTTTCTTGATAGTAGTCTATACAACTGTTGAATTGAGCAAGACTCAAAGACTATTGCACACAGTAATGCAACAAAATGAATGCCATATCTGGGTTTACACGTTCTTGTCACATCTTCCTTGTTTTGCATTGAAAGTTACAGATTACAGTGCTTTATGTTGCAAAAGCAGCAGAATTCCTCAACTGATGGGTACGTTGTGAATGGGTTACAGGTATGCTGAGATTTGTGTTTTTGCAGTACTCAGAGGAGTAGGCCAGAACCTGAAGTGGCCAGAGTCCTTTGGGATAAAGTGACAAGAGTCCTAGAACAAATTACCCCTGACTTGAGAAATCCTTTTTGCTATGTCAGTGTGTTATATAAGCATTATAATCATTCTCTACATGTGTCATGATGTGAAGTGGTTTATAAATCATGGACCACTGTAATTTTGACTATGTTTGTGAACATTTTAATATGTAATGTTCAATCAAGTCCTGTTTTGTGGGTCCCTAACTGCATTAGATGTTTTATACTTACTTATGAAATACATTAGATAACTTTTCTGGAAATTTTATTTTGCTGGTTCATCTGTATTTTTCCTTCAGGAAAATATGTGAAACTGTTTACAATCTTAGTGCAGGTTTGAACACTGAAGTTACTCTCCCAGTAGGAAACATTTTGCCATGGCTGAAATGACTTTTCTTTAAAACAGGCTGGGAACCTGTAATTAGAATAGAAGGTTACTCTCTTTTTAGAGTAAAACCATAACCACTAGCATTTACTGCTGCTATAATTCAGAGAAGAAATACTCATTTCTTTCTTGTGGTTAAGATGTTTGAGTCTACAGTGAAATCTGTCACCTGTGATAACTAGTTAATCAATTTATTTATTTAAAAAATATTCCTTGAGTGTCTACTCTATGCAATGATATGTTTAGAGGGAGAATAAATGCATAAGGCATGGCTCCTGTTCTCAAGTTTATAGTCTATTTGAAGAAGCAAGACATGAACACATTTAAAAAGACAGTTTAAAATACAGTTATGTGCTGCATAATGACGTTTCGGTCAGTGACAGACTGAATATATGATGGTGGTCTCATAAGATTATAGTGGAGCTGAAAATTCCTATTGCCTATTGATGTCATTACCTTTTCTATGTTTAGATACGGTTATATATACATATACCATTGTATTACACAATTGTCTATGCCATTTAGTGCATTCACATGCTGTACAGTTTTATAGCCTAGGAGCAACAGCCTATACCATATAGCCTAGATGTGTAGGAGACTATACCATCCAGGTTTGTGTAAGTATATTCTATTATGGTCTCACAATGATGAAATAACCTAACAATTCATTTCTCAGGATGTATCCTCATTGTTAAATGACCCATGCCTGTAATGTTAAAACACTGTGAATTATTTTCTATGGTGACATAAATATAACACCAAAGGACTCTCACGGTGATTATAAGTGATAGGAGTTTAAAGGATCACCAGTATGTTATGTAACTTCCTGGAGTTGATGGGAGCTAAACTGGTTTTTGACAAAGGGGGGAAGAAAAATAGTAATATCAAAAACTTACTTAGCAGCTACTCTGTGCCAGGCACATTCTTCAGCATTTTATATATTAACTCATGTAATAATCTCAATTGCCCTATGAAACAGCACACTAACTAACTTGCTCAAGATAATACAAGAAGTAAGTGGCAGATTGAAGCATGGGCAGTATGTGTTTTAAACACCATACTATACTACCCCTTGGCAGATATTCTACAATTGGAGAAGCACATGAACGAAGACACAGTAGAATGTACTAAGAACAATGGATAGACTAAAGAGGGGCTGAGTTTGATCAGAAAGGTGATATGTTCCAGGTGACTCTGCTCCTGCTTCTGTTAAGGTAAAGATTCTCATCCTTTCCACCCACAATTAATTTCTATGCCCTGGGTTGCCAATGTTCAGCAAGTCCTGAGGACTAAAGCTTATCAACACAGTTTTTTTCAATTATTCATTGTCTCTAACTCTGTAATTTCTTAGGTTAAAATGCAGTCTATTTAGATGTGTAGTGTTTGCCTTTCTCTACTATGTGCGAGTAACACTGGCTTTTCAATTTAGATGCTTAAACTATGGCTGCTGACAAATCCCTTAGTTTGGACCATGGCTGTCAAAGTCCTAATATAGTGATAGGTGGGCTAAGATTGAATATTTGAGGGACTTGCCTACTGGAAAAAGCCTCGGAGGTTTAGTCTGACTCCCAATTGGGATCCACTAGAAGTGCCTGCATAAGAGAACACTGCAACAATAATGGTATTTTATGTGGCAATTGTGTGCAAGATGGATTAAATAATAGACATTCAATTTTCAGAAATGAGCAACTCTACTGATTTCACTTTGCCATGCTTGTTGCTGCTTTTAGGCAATAAAACTGTTCAGAAAAATTTCCAAGGTTGTCGGTTTTATTTTTTACTTTTAAACTTAGCTATCCACATGTTTTATGGTCCTAACATTAAATTGAGCACTTTTTTTTTTTTTTTTTTTTTTTTTTTTTTTTTAAAGAGAGTCTTGCTCTTTCACTCAGCCTGGAGTGCAGTGGTGTGATTTTGACTCGCTGCAACCGCTGCCTCCGAGGTTCAAGTGATTCTCCTGCCAAACTGATGACATTTTCTAGGCTATCTGCCACACAGATAATTCTGTCTGTCTTTGACATTTTTAGGAGGTCTCAATCCATCGTATAGAATACACAAGATTTCAACTTTCGATGAAATGTTTTAAATTTCAAGCTGTCACCAAAATTTGAGAGAGAAAAATGTTAGCAATTCTGCAGAGGAACGCTACATTTCATTAAGCTGACTTTAAGATGTTTGAATTAACTTCCCACTATAAACTTCCTTTCAAGACAAGATGCTGTTCAAACTCTCCTGCTATATTCGTTAATTGAAGAAGTCTTCGGCAGTTAGTGTTTTTGCTTTTCATTTTTTCTTTATTTTACTTTGCTAATCTAAGAAAACTAATTCTCATAACAATTATATTTTCCTTTAGGATGCTTGCTTCAAATCTTCTCCAGTTAAAGTTAAGTGGAGAAATGTGTCTGGTCTTCTATAATTTCCTCAAAGTCAAAACTAACAGCTGTAAGCACTTAACAACTAATCAGCTCAATTCAGCTCACCTGTGTGAGTGATCCTTAAACATTACATATGCTTTGAATCAACTTTTTTTTTCCTCTCTTTTTTTTTTTTGTAAAAGATTTAAAGTTAAAGGGAAAGGAACTAATGAACTTGCAAGATTACGTTCAGCTATTTTCAGTCTGATCCAAAGTACAAGATGTTTTAAAAGATACATTTACCTTTACAAATATTTGTAACACCAAATGGCCACCATATAATTGGCAAAGAAAGTCACAAACAACAAATACGTCATTGATGACCAGAACGTTAGATGTGGATCCCAAAAGATAAATTGATAAGACATTAGCTAACAGATATGAAAAGTCTGGGTCTAAGCCTTTTAAAAATTACAACACTTTATTAAAATTATTCAATATGGCAGCAATTATATAGCTAAATACAAAGTCTTTTAGAAGAAAGAGCAAGTCTTTAATATTCACAATGATGCTAATATTGTATAAGGCCTGGATATAAAAATTGAGGCGATTACAGAACAAAACTGTTTCTTTATCATTACTATTTTTAAAAGAAGCATGACTTTTCAAGGCATCAGGCAGTTAGGGAGGTGAGGTGGAAAAAGTACGATTTGCTTCTATTATTACTTGCATCCTTTGATATGAATCCACACCACTTCTGTGTATAAGCTGACATCTGATAAAAAATATTAAAAACCTCACTCAACCAATAAAAGTCTTATTTCCCAAGAACAATGAGGAACTATTAAATATGAAATACATATTACATATAGTCATCTAGCTGTAATAAGAATGTACTAACTTTTTAAAAAAAAACTTTTAAGTTCAGGGGGTACATTTGCAGGTTTGTTACATAGGTAAATGGTGTGTCATGGGGGTTTGTTGAACAGATTATTTTGTCACTCAGGTGGTAAAAGTACTAGTATCCATTAGTTATTTTTCCTGATCCTCTCTGTCCTCCCGCCCCCCATCCTTCAATAGGCTGCAGTGTGTGTTGTTCCCCTCTATGTGTCTGTGTGTTATTTTCAAAACACCTTTACAATAGAAGGGCTTTGGCCTTTCCCCATACATTCATTGATTCTCCTTTATAATAGCCATATTTAAGTAAGCCCAATTGTTTGCTCACTAACATCAAAGAAGAAAGCCTAGGGTGCTTTACCCAGAGTTAGTAAGAGTCAGGAGTAGACTGCCTGGCTTGATCTAAGGTTCAGGTGCTCCCAATTAAATTTAAGGACCAGAACTGATGCAAGGTTAATGACATCTCTGCCTAGGTCAAAAAGAGCTCTGTTCTTTCACCTCTTCTGAATTTTCAGATTGAATTTTGATAGGCATAAATGTTGGGTACTTTTTAGAACCAAAGAAAAAATATCTTTAGTAAGACAGTTGATTGAATTTCAAAGAACTATAGGATATCAGAGTTATAATGGTTCTTTATATGCTATTTAGCAAAGTCCATCTATCATTGTACAGATGGGAAACTGAGGTAAACCGTGGTGGACAGAATAACTGAAGGTTTCTTGGAATAGTTTTCTGCTGAATGCCACTGGCGATTTTCCAGTTATGCTATCTTCTTAGGTCTATAATAAAGTGCCTTTAGCGGTGAATTACCTACAAAATTATGACATTTCTCATACTACCCGGCTGCTGAATTAATTTGAGGATTCTGTAAAAGGTATTTTGTCTTTCAGAAAAAAAAGACTCCTCAAACAAATGCTATGTTCAGACACACTAGCCTTTGGCAACAATTCAGCACCTGTTTAACTGTGGTGTTCATTCAAAGCATTTGATTTTTGAAAACATAAAACGTGAAAGACTCCTATTGCCTTAGCAACCATATTAACCAAATGAACTGCTCACTGTCTCTTGACCTTGCTCTTCAAATCATTCCAATATAGGAAAATATGTAACTGCTTCATGATATTTTCCAGAAGGCAGTTTCTTAGATTTGCTATTTAAGAAAATGTTACACGGCATAATGTATTTATGGAATTTTACAGAAGTGTTTGAAATATCATTGTTACCAATGGACAAAAGTAAAGGTTTTCCAAAACAAGAATAAAGTGGCTAAAGCTTTTGTATTATAGCCAGAAGAACTGGGCTCAAGCACGGCCCTGCTTTAACAAACAATGAGCAAGTCACTTAACTATGATTTTCAGTTTCCTCAACTGTAAAATAGGAGAGTAACTATTTCAGAGGGAGTTCAGCAGGATTATATGAGATAATGTACATCAATGTGCTTACTAAAATATAAAATACTATAGAAATGTATTAATATTACACAATATCTTCTAAAAATGTTTTAATTTTAATTTTTGTGAGTAGTAATACATAGTAGGTGTATATACTTACGGGGCACCTGAGATGTTTTGATACAGGCATGTCATGAAAAATAATCACATCATGGAGAGTAGGGTATTCATCCTATCAAGCATTTATCCTTTATGTTACAAACAATCCAATTACACAATGGAGTACTATTCAGCCATAAAAAAATCCTGTCATTTGCAACAAAATGTATGGAACTGGAGATCATCATGTTAAGTGGAATAAACCAGGCACAGAAGACAAACACCACATGTTCTCAACTGTTTGTGAGATCTAAAAGTCAAAACACAAAACAATTGAACTTATGTACATAGAGTAGAAAGATGGTTATCAGGGGCTAAGAAGGGTAGTGGGGAGGCTGGCAAGGGAAGTAGGGATGGTTAGTGGGTTCAAAAAATAGCATCTTTATTCTTAAGGCAATGATTTTCAATAATTCAAAATGATAAGACAAATGCATATGATTAGATCAGTTGATTTAACTCTCTTTCAGCAGATAGATTGTGACCAAGTATATTGCTCAAAAAATGTCATGGGTCCACTGACTTATTAAGAATTTAGATGGGCTTATTAAGCAGAAGTTTAATTGCATATGACATAGTTACGTTTTTACAAATAAAACCATTTTCTTCATTTTGGGAAAGAAAGTATATGCTTTGTGACTCAGGTGGCAAAGTTGTATTTATATATTTCTTATGTTTCAATGATGCCTTCATACTCATCCTCATCTCTGCAAGAGAACACACACGCGCGCGCACACACACACACACACACAAACATGCATACATATATAGTCATGCACCAAATAACCAGGTTTTGAGCCACATGTATGACAGTGGTCCCACAGGATTATAATGGAGCTGAAAAATTCCTATTGCCTAATGACATCATAGTCGATGTAATGTCTCGGTGCTCAAACACACTGCCCATGAGTTTGCAATGATGCTAGTATAAACAAACCTACTGCACTAACAGTCATATAATAGTATAGCACATACAATTATGTATACCACATAGTACTCGATAATGATAAGAAATTACAAGATCGACTGGGTGCGGTGGCTCATGCCTGTAATCCCAGCACTTTGGGAGACTGAGACAGGTGGATCATGAGGTCAAGAGATCGAGACCATCCTGGCTAACATGGTGAAACCCCGTATCTACTAAAAATACAAAAATTAGCTGGGTGTGGTGGTGCCCTCCTGTATTCCCAGGTACTTGGGAGGCTGGGGCAGGAGAATCGCTTGAAACCGGGAAGCAGAGGTTGCAGTGAGTCGAGATCATGCCACTGCTTTCCAGCCTGGCAACAGAGCAAGACTCTGTCTCAAAAAAATAAAAAAATAAAAATAAATAAAAGATATTACAAGGTCATTGGTTTATGTGTTTTTTACATTTTTATCATTATTTTACAGTGTGCTCCTACTTATTAAAAAAAGTTAACTACAAAGCATCTTCAGCAGGTTCTTCAGGAGGTATTCCAGAAGAAGGCATTGTTACAGAAGACAACAGTTCTATGTGTGTTTTTGCCCCTGAGGACCCAGTGAGAGAAGATGTAGCGTTGGAAGACAGTAATATTGATGATCCTGACCCTGTGTAGGCTTAAGCTAATGTGTGTACTTGTGTCTTAGTTTTTAACAAAATAGTTTAAAAAGTAAAAAAATGAAATAAAAATAGAAAAAACCTTGCCAAATAAGAATATAAAGAAAATATATTGTACAGCAGTACGGTGTGTTTGTGTTTTAAGAAAAGTGTTATTACAAAAAGACCAAAAAGTTAAAGAAAAGCTTTATCAAGTAAAAAAGTTACAGTAAACTAGGTTTAATTTTTCATTGAAGAAAAACATGTTTTTAGTAAATTTCATATAGCCTAGGTATGTTTGTAAAGTCTACAGTAGTGTACAGTAAAGTCACTGGCCTTCACATTCACTCATCACTCATTCTGACTCATCCAGAGCAACTTTCCAGTCCTGCAAGTATCATTCATGGTAAGTGCTCTATACAGGTGTGTCATTATTTAAATCCTTTATACCGTATTTTTACTGTACTTTTTCTATGTTTAGATACATTTAGATGTAAAAACATTTACCATTGTGTTACAGTTGCCTACAGTATTAGGTACAGTCACAGGTGGTACAGGTTTGTAGCCTAAGAACCATAGGCTATACCATATAATCCAGGTGTATAGAAGGCTATACTTATACCATCTAGGTTTTTGTAAGTACACCATATGATGTTCTAAAAATGACAAAATTGTCTAACAACATGTTTCTTAGAATGTATTCCTGTGGTTAAGCAACACATGACTGTATATGTATATATATTCTTTCATAAATCACTTTGTCAGTAACCAACAAGTATCCTGATGTATGTGTGTATCACTCCACAGAGATAATGGCACTCCTAGACATCAGTGGCGGAATCCATCCTATCACTTAACACAATCCTGGTATACTTTCCTATGGTGGAAATTTTTTTCTATATAAACAGCTATTGGATATACCATCTTCACAAGCTTGTTGGGACTATCCAAGACATGTGAAAAGTGAGTTGTTTATATGCTCTAGGGCTTTGCATGTAGAAGGCGGAATTAAAATAAAAATGAAAAAACAGCCTGGGAGGGTTCTGAGCAGAATGTTTTTGAGAAATCAAAATGCATGAGATGTCTGAGGCTAGTTAGGTCAAGCTCTCACCCAGCTTACTGGGATGTCATATCTAACCTTGGTCTTAGTATATTCAGGTATATACAGGGCTAACTCTCTTCCTTACTCATTCAAAATGTGCTTGACTAATGCCTCATACTTCTAGGTAGTTTTTTATTTATAGCTCTTAAGATCTGGTTGACCATAGGGTTTGTTGTTATTGTTGATGTTGTTGTTGTTGTTGTTTTTAATTTTAACCACTGTACTAAAGCAAAGGAGTAGGAATTTCAAGCACTGTGGCAGGCCAGTCAGTTCTGGGGATTATATAAGGGGTAAGGTAGTGGTCATATCTTTCAGCAGACACAATTGCAGATTGGCATTCTTATAGTATCTCCTACTATGTTTTATGTGGTCAACCACTTTGCCTACCTAGGAAATTAAACAGGTACTTCACCACTGACCACACTGCTTAGCCAAGAGTGGTGAATTAAACTCCATGTGGGTCTCAGACATGTTTGACAGGCAGAATGTACTTCTTTCATTTCTTGTTTCATTTTCTGATTTGTCACTGTACAAGGTACAGGCTGCTCAAAGGGTGCTATTTGTTGTTTGTCTCAAGATTTGTGGGGGAAACTGCTTTCTTGGAACTTCTTCAAGGGCCTAAGCCCTTACAATCTTTCCCATGACATCTGTCATCAGGACTTCTTGTAGAACTAGAAAGATGATAAGCCTTGACTTCAATGCCCCATTTCATTTATCAATTTATTTACTTAGAGTACATACTCTGTGGCAAGCACTGATCTAGCGGTTGGGATACATAGATGAAAACACAGAAAATCTTTCTTGTCAATATATTCCTGTTTGCCTCCAACAAATCAAATTCATTATTTGACACAAGATGACTAAACTGTGAGCTCTTAGAAAGCTATATATGTATCTTATTTTTATTTTAATACCCTTAGTACCTACAAGGCCTGGTGCCACGTAGGTGCTCAGTAAATGTTTAGCAAATGAAGAAAGAAATTGAAAAAAGATTTGAAATTCACAAATGGAGATGGCAGTAACTGATAAGACTTATGTAATATACCTTTCAAAGATATTTGCAAATTTACGGATAGGGCACGAAGATTCACAAGTTTGGACAGGAATGTATTGGTGGCAGTAGAGAATAGTGCTTAAAAGTACAGACGTTAAGTCTGTCCTGGTTGCAGGACAGACCTGATTTCAAATTACCAGTTCCCTTCCATTACCTAACTGTGTGGCCCTGAGCAAGTTGCCTAAATTCCCTGTGTCTTACTTTTCTCATATGTAAAATGGGCCTAGTAAAACAAATCTCACTGAATTGTTGGGAGGATTATATGTGATGACATATGTAAAGAACTTAGAACAATGCCTGGCTCACATAAAACACTTAGTATTTGTTAACATTAAATATATATATATATATATATTTTATTATTATTATACTTTAAGTTCTAGGGTACATGTGCATAACGTGCATGTTTGTTACATATGTATACTTGTGCCATGCTGCTGTGCTGCACCCATCAACGTGTCAGCACCCATCAACTCGTCATTTACATCAGGTATAACTCCGAATGCAATCCTTCCCCCCTGCCCCCTCCCCATGATAGGCCCCGCTGTGTGATGTCCCCCTTCCCTAGTCCAAGTGATCTCATTGTTCAGTTCCCACCTATGAGTGAGAACATGCGGTGTTTGGTTTTCTGTTCTTGTGATAGTTTGCTAAGAATGATGGTTTCCAGCTGAATCCATGTCCCTACAAAGGACGCGAACTCATCCTTTTTGATGCCTGCATAGTATTCCATGGTGTATATGTGCCACATTTTTTTAATCCAGTCTGTCACTGATGGACATTTGGGTTGATTCCAAGTCTTTGCTATTGTGAATAGTGCTGCAATAAACATATGTGTGCATGTGTCTTTATAGCAGCATGATTTCTAATCCTTTGGGTATATACCCAGTAATGGGATGGCTGGGTCATAGGTACATCTAGTTCTAGATCCTTCAGGAATCGCCATACTGTTTTCCATAATGGTTGAACTAGTTTACAATCCCACCAACAGTGTAAAAGTGTTCCTATTTCTCCACATCCTCTCCAGCACCTGTTGTTTCCTGACTTTTTAATGATCGCCATTCTAACTGGTATGAGATGGTATCTCATTGTGGTTTTCATTTTCATTTCCCTGATGGTGAGTGATGATGAGCATTTTTTCATGTGTCTGTTGGCTGTATGAATGTCTTCTTTTGAGAAATGTCTGTTCATATCCTTTGCCCACTTTTTGATGGGGTTGTTTGTTTTTTTTCTTGTAAATTTGTTTGAGTTCTTTGTAGGTTCTGGATATTAGCCCTTTGTCAGATGAGTAGATTGCAAAAATTTTCTCCCATTCTGTAGGTTGCCTGTTCACTCTGATGGTACTTTCTTTTGCTGTGCAGAAGCTCTTTAGTTTAATGAGATCCCATTTGTCAATTTTGGCTTTTGCTGCCGTTGCTTTTGGTGTTTTAGACATGAAGTCTTTGCCCATGCCTATGTCCTGAATGGTACTACCTAGGTTTTGCTCTAGGGTTTTTATACTATTAGGTCTAACATTTAAGTCTCTAATCCATCTTGAATTAATTTTCATATAAGGAGTAAGGAAAGGATCCAGTTTCAGCTTTCTACTTATGGCTAGCCAATTTTCCCAGCACCATTTATTAAATAGGGAATCCTTTCCCCATTTCTTGTTTCTCTCAGGTTTGTCAAAGATCAGATGGCTGTAGATGTGTGGTATTATTTCGGAGGACTCTGTTCTGTTCCATTGGTCTATATCTCTGTTTTGGTACCAGTACCATGCTGTTTTGGTTACTGTAGCCTTGTAGTATAGTTTGAAGTCAGGTAGCGTGATGCCTCCAGCTTTGTTCTTTTGACTTAGGATTGTCTTGGAGATGTGGGCTCTTTTTTGGTTCCATATGAACTTTAAAGCAGTTTTTTCCAATTCTGTGAAGAAACTCGTTGGTAGCTTGATGGGGATGGCATTGAATCTATAAATTACCTTGGGCAATATGGCCATTTTCACGATATTGATTCTTCCTATCCATGAGCATGGTATGTTCTTCCACTTGTTTGTGTCCTCTTTTATTTCACTGAGCAGTGGATTGTAGTTCTCCTTGAAGAGGTCCTTTACATCCCTTGTCATTTGGATTCCTAGGTATTTTATTCTCTTTGAAGCAATTGCGAATGGAAGCTCATTCATGATTTGGCTCTCTGTTTGTCTGTTACTGATGTATACGAATGCTTGTTATTTTTGCCCATTAATTTTGTATCCTGAGACTTTGCTGAAGTTGCTTATCAGCTTAAGGAGATTTTGGGCTGAGACAATGGGGTTTTCTAAATATAAAATCATGTCATCTGCAAAGAGGGACAATTTGACTTCTTGTTTTCCTAACTGAATACACTTGATTTCTTTCTCTTGCCTGATTGCCCTAGCCAGAATTTCCAACACTATGTTGAATAGGAGTGGTGAGAGAGGGCATCCGTGTCTTGTGCCAGTTTTCAAAGGGAATTTTTCCAGTTTTTGCCCATTCAGTATGATATTGGCTGTGGGTTTGTCATAAATAGCTCTTATTATTTTGAGGTACGTTCCATCAATACCGAATTTATTGAGCGTTTTTAGCATGAAGGGCTGTTGAATTTTGTCAAAAGCCTTTTCTGCATCTATTGAGATAATCATGTGGTTCTTGTCTTTGGTTCTGTTTATATGCTGGATTATGTTTATTGATTTGCGAATGTTGAACCAGCCTTGCATCCCAGGGATGAAGCCCACTTGATCATGGTGGATAAGCTTTTTGATGTGCTGCTGAATCCGGTTTGCCAGTATTTTATTGAGGATTTTTGCATCGATGTTCATCAGGGATATTGGTCTAAAATTCTCTTTTTTTGTTGTGTCTCTGCCAGGCTTTGGTATCAGGATGATGTTGGCCTCATCAAATGAGTTAGGGAGGATTCCCTCTTTTTCTATTGATTGGAATAGTTTCAGAAGGAAAGGCACCAGCTCCTCCTTGTACCTCTGATAGAATTCAGCTGTGAATCCATCTGGTCCTGGACTTTTTTTGGTTGGTAGGCTATTAATTATTGCCTCAATTTCAGAGCCTGCTATTGGTCTATTCAGGGATTCAACTTCTTCCTGGTTTAGTCTTGGAAGAGTGTAAGTGTCCAGGAAATTATCCATTTCTTCTAGATTTTCTAGTTTATTTGCGTAGAGGTGTTTATAGTATTCTCTGATGGTAGTTTGTATTTCTGTGGGGTTGGTGGTGATATCCCCTTCATCATTTTTTATTGCATCTATTTGATTCTTCTCTCTTTTCTTCTTTATTAGTCTTGCTAGCAGTCTGTCAATTTTGTTGATCTTTTCAAAAAACCAACTCCTGGATTCATTGATTTTTTGGAGGGTTTTTTGTGTCTCTATCTCCTTCAGTTCTGCTCTGATCTTAGTTATTTCTTGCCTTCTGCTAGCTTTTGAATGCGTTTGCTCTTGCTTCTCTAGTTCTTTTAATTGTGATGTTAGAGTGTCAATTTTAGATCTTTCCTGCTTTCTCTTGTGGGCATTTAGTGCTATAAATTTCCCTCTAAACACTGCTTTAAATGTGTCCCAGAGATTCTGGTATGTTGTATCTTTGTTCTCATTGATTTCAAAGAACATCTTTATTTCTGCCTTCATTTCCTTATGTACCCAGTAGTCATTCAGGAGCAGGTTGTTCAGTTTCCATGTAGTTGAGCGGTTTGGATTGAGTTTCTTAGTCCTGAGTTCTAGTTTGATTGCACTGTGGTCTGAGAGACAGTTTGTTACAATTTCTGTTCTTGTACATTTGCTGAGGAGTGCTTTACTTCCAATTAAGTGGTCAATTTTGGAATAAGTGCGATGTGGTGCTGAGAAGAATGTATATTCTGTTGATTTGGGGTGGAGAGTTCTATAAATGTCTATTAGGTATGCTTGCTGCAGAGATGAGTTCAATTCCTGGATATCCTTGTTGACTTTCTGTCTTGTTGATCTGTCTAATGTTGACAGTGGAGTGTTGAAGTCTCCCATTATTATTGTATGGGAGTCTAAGTCCCTTTGTAAGTCTCTAAGGACTTGCTTTATGAATCTGGGTGCTCCTGTATTGGGTGCATATATATTTAGGATAGTTAGCTCTTCCTGTTGAATTGATCCTTTTACCATTATGTAATGGCCTTCTTTGTCTCTTTTGATCTTTGATGGTTTAAAGTCTGTTTTATCAGAGACTAGTATTGTAACCCCTGCTTTTTTTTGTTCTCCATTTGCTTGGTACATCTTCCTCCATCCCTTTATTTTGAGCCTATGTATGTCTCTGCGTGTGAGATGGGTCTCCTGAATACAGCAGACTGATGGGTGTTGACTCTTTATCCAGTTTGCCAGTCTGTGTCTTTTAATTGGAGCATTTAGTCCATTTACATTTAAGGTTAATATTGTTATGTGTGAACTTGATCCTGTCATTCTGATATTAACTGGTTATTTTGCTCGTTAGTTGATGCAGTTTCTTCCTAGCCTCGATGGTCTTTACATTTTGGCATGTTTTTGCAATGGCTGGTACCGGTTGTTCCTTTCCATGTTTAGTGCTTCCTTCAGGGTCTCTTGTAAGGCAGGCCTAGTGGTGACAAAATCTCTAAGCATTTGCTTATCTGTAAAGGATTTTATTTCTCCTTTACTTATGAAACTTAGTTTGGCTGGATATGAAATTCTGGGTTGAAAAATCTTTTTTTTTTTTTTTTTTTTTTTTTTAATTGAGACGGAGTCTCGCTTTGTCGCCCAGGCTGGAGTGCAGTGGCCGGATATCAGCTCACTGCAAGCTCCGCCTCCCGGGTTTACGCCATTCTCCTGCCTCAGCCTCCCGAGTAGCTGGGACTACAGGCGCCCACCACCTCGCCCGGCTAGTTTTTGTATTTTTAGTAGAGACAGGGTTTCACCATATTAGCCAGGATGGTCTCGATCTCCTGACCTCGTGATCCGCCCATCTCGGCCTCCCAAAATGCTGGGATTACAGGCTTGAGCCACCGCGCCCGGCCGAAAATTCTTTTCTTTAAGAATGTTGAATATTGGCCCCTACTCTCTTCTGGCTTGGAGAGTTTCTGCCGAGAGATCTGCTGTTAGTCTGATGGGCTTCCCTTTGTGGGTAACCCGACCTTTCTCTCTGGCTGCTCTTAAGATTTTTTCCTTCATTTCAACTTTGGTGAATCTGGCAATTATGTGTCTTGGAGTTGCTCTTCTTGACCAGTATCTTTGCGGCGTTCTCTGCATTTCCTGGATTTGAATGTTGGCCTGCCCTACTAGGTTGGGGAAGTTCTCCTGGATGATATCCTGAAGAGTGTTTTCCAACTTGGTTCCATTTTCCCCCTCACTTTCAGGCACACCAATCAGACGTAGATTTGGTCTTTTACATAATCCCATACTTCTTGCAGGCATTGTTCATTTCTTTTTCTTCTTTTTTCTTTTGGTTTCTCTTCTCGCTTCATTTCGTTCATTTGATCCTCAATCGCTGATACTCTTTCTTCAAGCTGATCGAGTTGCTTACTGAAGCTTGTGTATTTGTCACGTATTTCTCGTGTCATGGTTCTCATCTCTGTCAGTTCGTTTATGACCTTCTCTGCATTAATTACTCTAGCCATCAATTCTTCCACTTTTTTTTCAAGATTTTTAGTTTATTTGCACTGGGTATGTAATTCCTCCTTTAGCTCTGAGAAGTTTGATGGACTGAAGCCTTCTTCTCTCATCTCATCAAAGTTATTCTCCGTCCAGCTTTGATCCGTTGCTGGTGATGAGCTGCGCTCCTTTGCCAGGGGAGATGCGCTCTTATTTTTTGAATTTCCAGCTTTTCTGCCCTGCTTTTTCCCCATCTTTGTTGTTTTATCTGCCTCTGGTCTTTGATGATGATGGTGACATACTGATGGAGTTTTGGTGTAGGTGTCCTTCCTGTTTGATAGTTTTCCTTCTAACAGTCAGGACCCTCAGCTGTAGGTCTGTTGGAGATTGCTTGAGGTCCACTCCAGACCCTGTTTGCCTGGGTGTCAGCAGCATAGGCTGCAGAAGATAGAATATTGCTGAACAGCGAGTGTACCTGTCTGATTCTTGCTTTGGAGGCTCCCTCTCAGGGGTGTACTCCACCCTGTGAGGTGTGGGGTGTCAGACTGCCCCTAGTGGGGGATGTCTCCCAGTTAGGCTACTCAGGGGTCAGGGACCCACTTGAGCAGGCAGTCTGTCCGTTCTCAGATCTCAACCTCCATGTTGGGAGATCCACTGCTCTCTTCAAAGCTGTCAGACAGAGTTGTTTGCTTCTGCAGAGGTTTCTGCTGCTTTTGTGGTTGTTTACTGTGCCCTGTCCCCAGAGGTGGAGTCTACAGAGACAGGCAGGTTTCCTTGAGCTGCTGTGAGCTCCACCCTGTTCGAGCTTCTCAGTGGCTTTGTTTCCATACTTAAGCCTCAGCAATGGCAGGCGCCCCTCCCCCAGCCTCACTGCTGCCTTGCAGCAAGATCACAGACTGCTGTGCTAGCAATGAGGGAGGCTCCATGGGCGTGGGACCCTCCCAGCCAGGTGTAGGATATGATATCCTGGTGTGCCTGTTTGCTTAAAGTGCAGTATTGGGGTGGGAGTTACCCGATTTTCCAGGTGTTGTGTGTCTCAGTTCCCCTGGCTAGGAAAAGGGATTCCCTTCCCCCTTGCGCTTCCCAGGTGAGGCGATGCCTCGCCCTGCTTCAGCTCTGGCTGGTCGGGCTGCAGCAGCTGACCAGCACCGATTGTCCGGCACTCCCTAGTGAGATGAACCCAGTACCTCAGTTGAAAATGCAGAAATCACTGGTCTTCTGTGTCGCTCACGCTGGGAGTTGGAGACTGGAGCTGTTCCTATTTCTAAATATATTTTTTAAAGTGATACCTCAAGTAGCTGGTCTGTGTTCCTTTGGAGAAGGAACCTGCTGGACTCTCAGAATGGTCCTGGACTTCATCTGTCCAGAAGAAGCTTGCCCACTCTAGCCTGATAACTATTTCCTCTGAAAGGTTCTTTGAAGCCACCAGCTTTTTTTTCTGTTTCCTTCCTCCCCTCCCTTTATCGCTCCCTCCCTTCCTTCTTTCTTCCCTCCCTCCCTCCCTCCCTCCTTCCTTCCTTCCTCCTTCCCTCCCTCCCTCCGTCCCTTCCTCCTTTCCTTCCTTCCTTCCTTCCTTCCTTCCTTCCTTCCTTCCTTCCTTCCTTCCTTCCTTGTGTCTTTTCTTTTCTCTCTCACTCTCTCTGTCTCTCCCTCCCTCCCTCCCTCTCCCCTCTTTCCAGGGTAATGATTAGAGGGTTACAGACCTTCTAGAAATCTGATTCTCACAGCTATATAGAATAAATCATAGAACAATGCTGCTCCAATGTATGTTTTCTTACTGATTGGCTTCAACAGGTAGAAAAAAACACAATTCATTTCTAATCACAAGAAAAAGTTTAGATGCTCCACTTACAGGAATAAAACAAAAGTTTATCTCAACATACAAAAAGAGAACAAGTGACGATTTAGTAACAAAGTAAATTGCTGTCTACATAGAACACACTAAGTAGGCAAAATCCAGTTGTGCAGGGACATGAGAGTTGGAGAATAAAGGGATTAAAGTCCAGACTCTGGGTAGCCCCTTGGCAAAATTCTAAAAGATCCTCTGTGTTTTCAGGCTCACTGAGCTGGGACCTCTTTCTCATTTCTGAACTGATTTTTAGTCATGTATTTGCACTCATGGCTCAGAAATGGATTTAGCAGAAGAGAAGGAAGGCAGAGAAATGCCCCAACCTGAGCATCTGCTATATGACAGGTATTGTGCTTAGCTCTTCATATATATTAGATATACATTCCTCAGGCAACCCCAAACAGACTATAGTATTAGCATTCTGCTGATAAAGAAAAGTAATCTTAGAATGATTAAATGACTTGGCATCGTATCTTTTGTGTGGCTGAATGGGAAGTAGAACCTAGGTCTGTCCGTAGACAGAAGCTGAGTTCTGCATATAACACAATGCAATTTTTGAACTAAAAGGATGAAGTTATGTAAAGTGGGATGGGGATATGAATAAAGTTTTGAGCTGTGAAAGAAAAATAAATCTCGGGACCTCAAAATCACTAAGCCAAAGGGAAAAGTCAAACTGAGAACTGCGTTAGGCAACCTGCCTTCCATTCAATCCCTAAATAAGATAACTGCAAAAAACAAAAAAATGTTACACACCTTCCTCACAATTTGCCCACAAGGAAATTCCTTGTGCACAAAAGACACACAGAACTCAAAGTCATCCCTCTGCTCTTGTGAGACAAATGCATATGTGCTTGCTTCCTCTGTCCTATTGTTTCACTAAGCCAGACTAAGGCACAAATGACTATTCCTCTATACTCCTTGCATATGTAAAGTGTATATTCAGTGAAAAGCTAACCAGAGACCTAAAAGAATGCAACCGTTTGCCTCTTATATCTACCTATGGCCAGGAGGCCTCCTCCCCGGCCTCCAGTTGTCCTGCCTTTCTGGGTGGAACCAATGTACACCTTACACATATTGATTGATATCTCATGTCTCCCTAATTATGAGGCCAACATCATCCTGATGCCAAAGCCTGGCAGAGATACAACAAAAAAAAGAGAATTTTAGACCAACACGCCTGATGAACATCAATGCAAAAATCTTCAATAAAATACTGGCAAACCGAATCCAGCAGCATATCAAAAAGCTTATCCAGCATGATCAAGTGGGCTTCATCCCTGGGATGCAAGACTGGTTCAACATACACAAATCAATAAACGTAATTCAGCATATAAACAGAACCAAAGACAAAAACCACATGATTATCTCAATAGATGAAGAAAAGGCCTTTGAAAAAATTCAACAGCCCTTCATGCTAAAAACTCTCAATCATTTAGGTATTGATGGGACATATCTCAAAATAATAAGAGCCGTTTATCAAAATACCACAGCTAGTATCATACTGAATGGGCAAAAACTGGAAGCATTCCCTTCGAAAACTGGCACAAGACAGAGATGCCCTCTCTCACCACTCCTATTCAACATAGTGTTGGACGTTCTGGCCAGAGCAATCAGGCAAGAGAAAGAAATAAAGGGTATACAATTAGGAAAAGAAGAAGTCAAATGGTTTCTGTTTGCAGATGACATGATCGTATATTTAGAAAACCCCATTGTCTCAGCTCATAATCTCCTTAAGCTAATAAGCAACTTCAGCAAAGTCTCAGGATACAAAATCAGTGTGCAAAAATCACAAGCACTCTTATACAACAATAACAGACAAACAGAGAGCCAAATCATGAGTGAACTCTCATTCACAATTGCTTCAAAGAGAATAAAATACCTAGGAATCCAACTTACACAGGATGTGAAGGATCTCTTCAAGGAGAACTACAAACCACTGCTCAACGAAATAAAAGAGGACACAAACAAATGGAAGAACATTCCATGCTCATGGATAGGAAGAATCAATATCGTGAAAATGGCCATATTGCCCAAGGTCATTTATAGATTCAATGCCATCCCCATCAAGCTACCGAGTTTCTTCACAGAATTGGAAAAAACTGCTTTAAAGTTCATATGGAACCAAAAAAGAGCCCGCATCTCCAAGACAATCCTAAGTCAAAAGAACAAAGCTGGAGGCATCACGCTACCTGACTTCAAACTATACTACAAGGCTACAGTAACCAAAACAGCATGGTACTGGTACCAAAACAGAGATATAGACCAATGGAACAGAACAGAGTCCTCCGAAATAATACCACACATCTACAGCCATCTGATCTTTGACAAACCTGAGAGAAACAAGAAATGGGGAAAGGATTCCCTATTTAATAAATGGTGCTGGGAAAATTGGCTAGCCATAAGTAGAAAGCTGAAACTGGATCCCTTCCTTACACCTTATAGAAACTTTAATTCAAGACGGATTAAAGACTTAAATGTTAGACCCAAAACCATAAAAACCCTAGAAGAAAACCTAGGCAATGCCATTCAGGCCATAGGCATGGGCAAGGACTTCATGTCTAAAACACCAAAGCAATGGCAACAAAAGCCAAAATAGACAAATGGGAGCTAATTAAACTAAAGAGCTCCTGCGCAGCAAAAGAAACTACCATCAGAGTGAACAGGCAACCTACAGAAAAGGAGAAAATTTTTGCAATCTACCCATCTGACAAAGGGTTAATTCCAGAATCTACAAAGAACTCAAACAAATTTACAAGAAAAAAAAAAACAACCCCATCAAAAAGTGGGCAAAGGATATGAACAGACACTTCTCAAAAGAAGACATTTATATGCCAACAGACACATGAAAAAATGCTCCTTATCACTGGTCATCAGAGAAATGCAAATCAAAACCACAATGAGACACCACCTCACAGCAGTTAGAATGGCAATCATTAAAAAGTCAGGAAAGAACAGATGCTGGAGAGGATGTGGAGAAATAGGAACGCTTTTACACTGTTGTTGGGAGTGTAAACTAGTTCAAGCACTGTGGAAGACAGTGTGGCGATTCCTCAAGGATCTACAGTTAGAAATACCATTTGACCCAGCGATCCTATTAGTGGGTATATACCCAAAGGATTGTAAATCATGTTTTTATAAAGACACATTCACACGTATGTTTATAACAGCACTATTCACAATAGCAAAGACTTGGAACGAACCCAAATGTCTGTCAATGATAGACTGGATTAAGAAAATGTGGCAAATATACACCATGGAAAACCATGCAGCCATAAAAAATGATGAGTTAATGTCCTTTGTAGTGACATGGATGAAGCTGGAAATCATCATTCTGAGCAAACTATCGCAAGGAGAGAAAACCAAACACCACATATTCTCACTCATAGGTGGGAATTGAACAATGAGAACACTTGGACACAGGGCAGGGAACCTCACACACCAGGGCCTGTCATGGGGTGGCGGGGTAGGAGAGGGATAGCATTAGGAGAAATACCTAATGTAAATGACGAGTTAATGGGTGCAGCAAACCAACATGGAACATGTATACATATGTAACAAACTTGCACGTTGTGCACATGTACCCTAGAACTTAAAGCATAATAATAATAAAAAATGTATAAAACCAAGCTATGCCTGGACCACCTTGGGCACATGTCTTCAAGACCTCCTGAGGCTGTGACATGAGTGTGTCCTTAACTTTGGTAAAGTAAACTTTCTAAATTGACTGAGACATGTCTCAGATATTTTGGATATACAAACTGGTAGCCACAAAGATACTCTGAGTGGAGGGGCCCCTGATCTTCGATAAATCCTATAGGTGCTTGGTGCCAGCTTCAGTTACCATGATAGCTCAAACCAACAGACAATTTTCTAAGGCCTTGCAGCACCCGCTCCCACAAGAGAATCCCTGATCTACCAGAATTTGGTCAAGATCTAAAGTTTATTTTGCTGTACAACTGCTTTTTTGGAGTTTTATTTGCTTCCAACAAGGAAGGCAAGTTTTCCTTGTTCCATGATAAAAGACAAGTAATTGCTTTTTGGAGTTTCAGCTCCCTTCCAACAGGGAAGACAAGTTTGAGTTTTTTCCTGCTTCTAGGATGGTAGCAGCCTGAGACCCATTCCTAGGTAAGTATCTGAGTTGGGGTTTTCTCTTGGCTAAAGCAAAGATTAATAACCAGTTAGTCTTAATTTCTCCTTACCATGAAAGTGCTCAGAAATCCTATTGTTTAATTATCGTTTGTTGTATGTTTTTGTTTTTGTTCTGATCTTTTCCCCATTGGGTTTGACCAACTCTATCTGACTTGATTAAATTTGAAGGAAAGTTCCAAATTATGTGAAAGAAGGCCTCAAGGACTCTGAATTGGCTAAATTCCTGCAACTGAAAGAAAAAAAAGGAGGAAAAAGAAAAAATGGTCAGCAAAAGGGGAAAAAATGACTTATTTATTTGTTTATTTTTTTGAGCTGGAGTCTCGCTCTGTGCCCCAGGCTGGAGTGCAGTGGTGCAATCTCAGCTCACTGCAACCTCCACCTCCCAGGTTCCAGCAATTCTCCTGCCTCAGCCTCCTGGGTAGCTGGGATTACAGGCATGCACCACCATGCCTGGCTTATTTTGTATTAACCATGTTGGCCAGGCTGGTCTCGAACTCCTGACC
The DNA here is from genome assembly GCF_049350105.2 of Macaca mulatta. NCBI lineage: Eukaryota > Metazoa > Chordata > Mammalia > Primates > Cercopithecidae > Macaca > Macaca mulatta. The sequence continues at coordinate 86,446,231 of NC_133426.1, forward strand.
TCAGGCGATCCACCTGCCTCAGCCTCCCAAAGTGCTGGGATTACAGGCATGAGCCACTGCACCCACCAGGCCAAGGAAATATTTTTTATTTTGACTACCTAATGGGTTTGATTTACATAACAAGGCCACCTTTTGCAGTTATGCTAAACTGAAAGAGCAATGACTGCTGCCCCATAGCTAAGGTTCTGCCTCCCTCCCCATTTTTTCACCACCACAGCCTGGGTTTGGTTCCTAAATCAAGCCCTTTCTGATTTGGTATCTGTGTTCCTTTTGAAATATCAGCAATTTTTCCTAGTTAAAATATGGTAATGAGATTTAAAATAATTTTTTAAAGGAGCTCAATGGTTAAAAGTCAGCTTGATTGAAAGCTAACATCCAAGATATGTATGTGTGTGTGTGTGTGTGTGTGTGTGTGTGTGTGTGTGTGGTGTGTGGCCAGGCAAGGAGGTTCACGCCTGTAATCCCAGCACTTTGGGAGGCCAAGGTGAGTGGATCAGTTGAGTCAGGAGTCCGAGACCAGTCTGGCCAATATGGTAAAACCACATCTCCAAAAATGAGCCAGGTGTGGTGCCATGTGCCTGTAATCCCAGCTTCTTGGGAGGTTGAGGCAAGAAAATTGCTTGAACCCGGAAGGTGGAGGTTGCAGTGAACCAAGATTGCGCCACTGCACTCCAACCTGGATGACAGACTGAGACTCCATCTCAAAAAATAATAATAAAATAAAATAAAATAAACATAAATGCCTTTTATATATTATATTAATATATATTATATACTATAGAGTGATATTGTTATTATATGTTAATTACAATATAAATATAATATATTTGCATATAAAAGGTTTTATATATTTTATATATAAGATATATATAACATATAACAGTTATATATTATATATTTTATATATTTTATACATAGTACACAGAGTATATTATATTTATATTTAATATAATACATATGTAAAATAACACATTTTATAACATATAAAATATATATTATGTATTAATATAGCATGTATGTGTGTGTGTGTGTGTGTGTGTGTGTGTATATGGCCTTTTTTTTTTCCTCTCTCTCCTAGGACCTTAGCTTTTTTGACGAATTTTTTTTTTCTTGTCTCAGTTGATTGAGTTTTCTCCATTTACTTCTGCGGTCTCTCCTTTCTCTTACATTTACATGAGGGACCTAAAATAGTTTGCAACAGCCTGGTATTGCTTAAAGAAAATGGAGAAGGCACCAGGTTCCCTTTTCGGGAGAAACTTCTGTGTGTCTTTTTTTTTTTTTTTTTTTTTTTTTAATGGAAACTCAAGAGCATAAACAGACAGCTTCCTCTTAGATCTTAAGCTGTTTACTTTTGTATTATCTTATCTGATTTCTTTTTTCTTGTTTTCTTTTTTTGACTAAAATAGTTATTATAACAGGGTTACTCTTGGGTGTTTTAAGGTAAAGAAGAGTGTAATGTAGACACTTAGATAAATGTCTTTCTTAAAAAAAAAAAAAAAAAAAAAAAAAGTAGACCATAAAAGCATCATGTAGTCTAGCCCCATAATAGTTCTCTAGTTTTGGAGAACCAGGATTCAGTGTGGGCTCTGCCCTGAGCTCAGAGACCCAGTTAAAAGACAGAGACTAAATTTAGAACTACCTATCTAAATAAAATTCATCTCCCTATACAATCCTATGATAGAGTTCTATAATTTTATGTTTGACTTGGCATCCGATTTTTTATCTCCCTCTAGTAGCACCAAACTCTTTTTCTCTGTACCTTGAGTTGTAATTTTTACACATTTTTCCCCTAGGAGTTGTTCCTTTAATAAGCAAATTTGGGGCTATCTAGATGACAATTGCCTAGGGTAATGAAACAGTTTATCAAGAAATTGGAAGTCTTAAAAAGGAGAAAATAATAGATCTTATGAATCTATAAGATCTATTTTAACTGCCTGTTTAATACATCTATGTATTTATATGTTGTGTATATGATGTTTCACTACTAAAATATATAAAACAGTGCTAATTAATTGGCTTAAGGAAAAGCAATTTAATCAAATACTTTATCAGAAATAATAGAGACTTCATGCCAAATGCTTTTTCAAGTTCATGTGACTTAAGTAAATTTTTAATAAATAAGCTGGTTTTAAATGTATTCATGAAATAAAATTAGAAATGACTTCTGAATTGTCAACACACATTATTGTTTACATTTATTGGTAAAGTGGTTTTATATTTATCTCTACTAGATGTCAAGATTTGGCAAGAGAGTTCTAAAGGTATGAATGCAGCCCAAAGGAAAATTATGTGTGTTTGTTTAAATTTTATAAATAAGACAGTTAATATTGTATGGTTAATAAAAACAGTTAAATTCTGAATTATTGGCAAAAAGAAACCATTTATTTAACCTTAAGCTTCTCACTTGGGAAATCCTGAAACTCACAGTTTATAAAAATGCTAAACAGAGAAATAAGTTCAAATGATAACTGTCACAGTTTTCATAAGTAATCTGGGCAAACTATTTAAAAAATTAATTAATTAGGTATTAGGTTGGTGCAAAACTCATTGCAGTTTTTGCCATTGAAACTAATGGCAAAAACCACAATGACCTTAGCACGAACCTAATAAATATAACCAAATAAATACTTGCAAATAAACTTGCCATATAATTTAAAAGCTAAAATTACACTAAGTTAAATAATACATATTCATTAAGTATCTGGGTCATTTCTCATTATTAAAAATTATATTACAAGGAAACATTTTTATAAAAAAAGAAATGTGTTCTAATTTAAAGGAAAATAAATTTGTGTCTAATTCAATGGTTATTTAAAAGTTATTTATAAAACAAGGTAAAGGTAACCAGTAAATAAAATCAATATAAATAAATTTATAAAGAGGTATTTTTAGCAAAATAGATTAAGAAGAAAATAATTTTATATGAGAAAGAACCTTATATGGTAAATTTTTGTCTTATAATAAACTGGCTAGTTTATTGTTTAAGAAAGAGAAATGTTCAGGACAAGTCAAAAAGTCTAAGCAGGTCATGAATGACATGTTTAAGTTGTAATAAGTTTTGTAAAAAGAGGATTTTTATTGAAAACAACTTTATATGATCAAATTGTCAATAATTAAAGGAAAGTAACTTATATTGGTATTTTTAGAGATTGGGTTTTGATATTTAAAACAAAGATATTCATACACCAAAGAATTGGATAGAACAATAATTTTTTTAGATATTGATTTACTCACTAAAATTACAAGATTTTAATTTTTTTAACACAAAGTTCAACTTTTAATGAGTTTTACTGTTTTTAGATGTCTCTCCCCTTTTAGAAGGCCTCAAATAACTCTCTCCTTCAATGCATTTTCAGCTCCTGTAAGTTTTTTTTTTTTTTTTTTTCCTTAGGTTCTGTTCATTGTGGCCTAATGCTAAAAATGTTTTATCTTAAAAGTCTAAAGGAAATATTTTCTTCCAATATAATATTATGTACTCTTGGCTTTAAATTGTTCCATAAATCTGAAATTTTTCACTTATTATGGAGGAAACACTCTGGCTATGTCTAACAAATTCAAGTATCTTTTTCATTAGTTTTGACTTGGAGATTATCTAAATGGACTCCCGCTGGGAACACCAATCACACTGCAAAAGATCTTTTCTTTTTCCTTTTGGTAACTGGCTTAAAAAGTACACTTTACATTTTGTTGAAATAATTCCCGTGTCATTATTGTTAAGTTTTGGTTTGCTTAGAAAAAAACAGAGATTACAAAAATTTTAATTAAGGTTATTACATCCATGTAACTTTCTGTATTTTGCTTTTAAGTCATTGTGCCATTAAGTTACGGACTTTGACTCATGGGACTAAAAATGATACTAAGTCCTGTGAAATCTTAAACACTGACAGCACTTAAAGCCTCACCTGCAGACTTGGTAGAATATGCTAATCAAAATAAATTGCATTAGTAAGACACAAGGCCAGAAATTAAAACTACACAATCCTTCAAGGCCTGGGGACTACTGCAGAAGAGGTGGGCACATTAGATTGTAAGGGGAATTTTCAAAGATGAAATTAGTTCAGTTTCCTTAAAAATTAACCATTAATATTGAAGTCATACCGATACAAGACCAGCCAGCTAGGCGCCTGTGTCAGATTAATAAGGTTTTCTTGAAGCATTAACTCACTCCTTAATAAAAGGTTATAAAGGTTATAAAAATGGTTTATGGAAATTATATCTTATGGTATAGAAGATTAAAATTTAATCAATTTTTAAATAAAATCTTAAAAGACAGATTTAACTGGCCTCATACGTTCTTTATTGGGGCTTATGTTTTGGGAAATTAAGTCTCCTTTCTCAAAGAATAAATGTTTTTGCCTTTTTTTGAAATCTTTGTGTTATTACTTTGGTTAAATGAATGACTTCTTTTTATTTATTTATTTTTAATTATTATTATACTTTAAGTTCTAGGGTACATGTGCATAACATGCAGGTTTGTTACATATGTATACTTGTGCCATGACCTATGATCCTATTTTGTAATATCAAGTGTTTTAAACTTTTCATATTCGATAAAATTTCCAAAATCAAAGTCTATCTTTGGTCCTCATTAATGTTTTTGATATTGTGTCCTCTGAAATCCAAAAGACACATATTCAGTTTATTTGACATAATAAAATTATATAGAAAGTATTGTCAAATATGAAATTATGTTTAACCTTCTTTGGATTATATTTATATAAATGTGTTATTATTATGTGTTCCAGAATTGTATGAGATTCCTGTGATTTTAATGTGTCTTAGTAAATGTTATCTGTAGTAATTATGATTATAATGTAAAATTGTTGTATGCCTCAGGAGTAACCAAATTTCTTTGTAATTTGTGTCTTTAACCATCACTGTTCTAAGACTCTTGTCATCTACAGTTGTTTTACTTTTTCCTTTTCAAAAGGTGTTTTTATATTCAGCTATAAGACTCTGACAGGTGCTTTTAAATGTAGGTTTCTGATAACTTTGGAGATTGTGACACTAGTGTACAGAAAAAACTTCCAAGACTCCATAGAGAGCTAATGTATTCATAAACATTGAGCAGAACAGGAGTTAATTACATAGACTAAACTAATGGAAGACTGAAATAATCTGTTTCTGACTTTGTTTGAAACACTGCTAATTCTTTTGTTTCTGAATCCAGAAACCCTTTTTCTTTGAGCTTTTAACAGCTGGGTAAACTACACTCCTGTGAGCAAAATCTGAAGCATATTTCTTTATCTTATTTCTCCAGAATTTGAAAACTATTTGCAAGTATACTTAATTTATAGCAATATAGTTATTTACCTAAGTTCAACAAGAATCTGTTTTCTTTTGTAACAGGACACAATTGCAGACACTGGTTATTTTACCAAGGTTTTGGTTGGAATGGCATACTTTCAGGTTGCTTTAAGGCAAGCTTGTCCAATTCATGGCCTGTGAGTTGCACATGGCCAGAATGGCTTTGAATGTGGTCCAGCATGAATTCATAACCTTTCTTAAAACATTATGAGATATTTTTGTGATTTTTTTAGCTCATCAGCTACTTGTTAGTGTTAGTGTATTTTATGTGCACCCCAAGACAATTCTTCTAATGTGGCCCAGGGTAGCCAGTAGATTAGACAATCCTGCTTTAAGAAATCAAGATTGACTTAATAAAAAGCCAATAAAAGCTCTTGGAAAAGCTGGCCTCATATATTGTATATGCAGTCCCTGTATAGGATCCTGACCTATGGTAAGTAAAGAATGTCGTTTTCTGACAGGCCAAGGAGCCCCAAGTTTTCTTGGGGCCTTGGGGTGAGGGATATACCAATCACTACACATATTTGCAGGCAGAGGCTTGGCTGAAGGCTTTAAAGTCTAATCTGACATTCTTTATAGAATAAAGCTCCAGCAAAATCAGTTAAAAAAAAACCCTATATGGCAAATAATTACTCTTGCTGATTTTATGCAAATACTCAGGCCAACTATAATAAAACTAGCATTTATTTTACACATAATTTTGTTCTATGATTTGTTTTTAGTGAATATGGGGACTAGAGAGAGAAAAATTATGTTTCAAAATAATCTATAGTACATTTTTCAATTTTTATTATTTTCTACAGTTTGAACTGAATTCTAAAATTATTTCCTGGCTACAAGTCTTCAAAATAATGTTTTTGAATTTTTCAAAATAATGTTTTGAAAATTTTTTCCTTCTTTCTTTTTCTTTTTACCCCATTTTTCCTATTTTGAAATCACTGGAAATTAAACTCTTCTTTATTAAAGCCCTGCAAGCTGGAGCTAGACAACATAAACTTTAGAAAAAAATAGCAGTAATCTGTTTATATACATAAACCACTTTCAAACCTGCCTACTGATGTATGGACTTCAGAGTAATATGGCCTATATTTATTTTCCAGGATTGTTATTCATTTTATTTGCTTGTAGTTGTTCCCTTAGTCCCCCTATATTCTCTTCCTAGGATATGAGACTTCACAACATGCTAAAAACGGGTTTTCCTAATAGATGGGTAGATGGGACATACTCATCTGGGAATAAACCATCCTACCCACGAGATATTAGACAAAACCTGAGAACAGAGACACATTTTTTTCTAAAATGTTTTCTCCAAAAGATTTTAAAAGAAGGGAGAAATGTGAAAGGAAAATAAATCTTGAGACCACAAAATAACTAAGCCAAAGGGAAAAGTCAGACTAAGAACTGCATTAGGCAACCTGCCTTCCATTCAATCCCTAAACAAGATGACTACAAAAATAAAAAAGTTACATACCTTCCTCACAATTTGCTCACAAGGAAATTCCTTCGGGATTAAGAACTGACAGCGCTCAAAGTCATCCCTCGCTCATATGAGACAAATGCATATCTACTTGTTTCCTCTGCCCTATTGTTTCAAGAAGTCAGACTAAGTTATAAATGACTATTCCTCTACCCTCTTCTCACATGTAAAGTGTGCATTCAGTGAAAAGCTAATCAGAGATTCAAAAGAATGCAACTGTTTGCCTCTTATCTACCTATGACCTGGAAGCCTCCTCCCCAGCCTCAAGTTGTCCCACGTTCCCAGACAGAACCAATATCTTGCACATACTGATTGATGTCTCATGTCTCCCTAAAATGTATAAAACAAAGCTGTGCCCCCACCACCTTGGAAATATGTTGTCATGACCCCCTGAGGCTGTCATGGGCGAGTCCTTAGCCTTGGCAAAATAAATGTTCTAAATTGGTTGGGACCTGCCTCAGATATTTTGGGTTCACATAACAATAGGCCAATTCTTAAGTCCCAGAATTATCTTATTTAGGAAGATAAAAAGACTCTGAGGATTCTCATACATAAAATACAATCCCTCTTTTACCCTCAAGCTGCCTTTATTGTTTAGCATTTTTCATTTGTTTGTCTAAATTAGAGTTTACCCTATTAGAAGTCTTTCAGAAAATTTCTCCTCTGGCTCCTTATTGCTACTGTCAAAGCCCCAGAGCATCTATTATCATGCTAAGACCTGTTATAGAGATACCAGAGCACAGAAAAGAAAAGTGGGCCTCCATCTTTCCAAGTTTTAATTTGGAGAATACTTTAGGGTTTATTACTTAAACTGATGTTTTGTTGTTTCCTTTTCCAATGTATCCTTGTATCTTCTTCTCCTTTTCTGACTTTCAGAACTTATCCTTCAACAATTCTGGGGAAGAAATGGATGACCTGCCTTTCTATCCACCATTGATTGTTGTGACCCAATCACCGGCAGCCTAATAACAGAGTATGTGGCTGAACTAGCTCCTTCAGTTCCACTACCAACATATTTCTGAGGGTTATCTTAGAAAGGTTAAGATCAATCACAGGTATCTTTATTTTCCTTCTCTAGTTTCAGTCATTTACTTTGTCTGAGGTTCCGGCCAGGGAAAGCCAGAGGAAAGCTAGGAAGATAGGGAAGCCCTGGAACAACTTGGTGCTCTGGGAGGTCAGAGATTCATGGTTACTTCATATCTGGACTGTCGGCCACTCTGGGGTGTCTGACACACAAGGCGCACTCAGCAAATGGTGAATGAACAAATGGGTAGTACTAATGTCAGTTGTTGTGTTTCTCCTATGTAGGAAGATATGAAACTTTTGGTGGGTCTGTAAAAGGAAAATAAATGTAGGGACTCCCAAAATCACTAAACCAAGGAAAAAGTCAAGCTGGAAACTAGGTCAGGAAAACCTGCCTCCCATTTTATTCCTAAATAAGATAGCTACAAAAATAAGAAGCTAAATACCTCCTTCACAATTTGCCCAGAAGGAAATTCCTTGTGGACAAAGGACAGACAGAACTCAATGTCATCCCTCTGAGGTTCACCTTAGACAAATACATATCTGATTGCTTCCTCTGCCCTATTGTTTATGTAAAAATGCAGATTCACTAAGCCACACTAAATTGTGTATTCTGTGGAAGGCTGATCAAGGACTCAAAAGAATGTAACTTCTTGTCTCTTACGTACTTCTGAGCAGGAAGCTCCAACTTCAAGTTGTCTTGCCTTACCAGACTGAACCAATGTACATCTTACACATATTGATTGATGTCTCATGTCTCTCTGAAATGTATAAAACCAAAGGGTACCCCAACCACCTTGGGCACACATCCTCAGGAACACCTGAAGCTATGTCATGGGTGCATCCTTAACCTTGGCAAAATAAACTTTCTAAATTTGTTGAGACCTGTCTCAGATATTTTGGGCTCACAGGCCTTACAGGATTAAGGAAGAGGGAGATTAGAGAAAATAAAACTCAGGCAGTACAGAAACCTGAGCCTGTCTGGAGATGCATCTTGGACTCAGCAAGGTCCTGCTTCTCTCTCAATAATTTACACATTGTTTTTAGGTGCCTGCATCCAGTAAGCTGGCAGGCATGTAACTAAAATCCTGAGAACAATTGGAAAAGCCCCAAATGGTATAAAAACCTTGATTAGACAAGTCCCAAAGAAGCTAAAAGCAGCAGGACTGTCGCCATCTTTAGGTTCATGGAGATGTGGGAAGAAAGTTTTACCAGAATCTAGAAGGAGTCACAGGCCACTTTAACAGGAACAAGCACCTTTGAACAAGAAACCCAGCCAGTTTGCAGTGATGTTTCAGGAAGGAAGCTGGCATGTCGTAGGTGTTCAATATATGTTAGCTACCATTTGATCAACACAATGAATGCAATTATAAACTAAACTTCAACTGCTTTAAATTACAGTTTACCCTTAAAAAATGCAGGGGTTAGGGTATCGACCCCCTCTGCAGTTAAAAATCTGCATATAACTTTGACTCTCTCATAACTTAACTACTGAGTGGAAGTGGATCATCATAAAGGGCTTTCTTCCTATTCACAGGGAGTTGGCTGAGGAGAAAGAGGAAGAGGAAATGTTGGTATTGCTGTCTCAGGGGTGGCAGAATTGGAAGAAAATCTGTGTATAAATGGACCCACGCATTTCAAATCCATGTTGTTCAAGGGTCAACTGTACTACACGCCAGTCATGATTTCAAGTACTTAACATATATTGATTCACCTTGATCTTCACAATAATTCTAAGATATAGTTGCTAACATTTTAGCTCCATTTTTTTTTTTTTTTTTGAGACGGAGTCTCGCTCTGTCACCCGGGCTGGAGTGCAGTGGCCGGATATCAGCTCACTGCAAGCTCCGCCTCCCGGGTTTACGCCATTCTCCTGCCTCAGCCTCCCGAGTAGCTGGGACTACAGGCGCCCGCCACCTCACCCGGCTAGTTTTTTGTATATTTTAGTAGAGACGGGGTTTCACCGTGTTAGCCAGGATGGTCTCGATCTCCTGACCTCGTGATCCGCCCATCTCGGCCTCCCAAAGTGCTGGGATTACAGGCTTGAGCCACCGCACCCGGCCTTTAGCTCCATTTTTATAAGTGATGACACTGAGGCACAGATAATTAAATAATCAATCCAAGACTGTATGGCTAATAAGGCAGCAGATCCATAATTCGAATGTAGATATTTTTGACTCTAAGACTTAAATCCTTAACCATTATTCTATACTATTTGAGCCAGTTACTGTTTTTAGGTCCTGAGGGTGAGAGTGGGTGGGAGGTGGGGTATGTTCCAGCCTATTTTATTCCTTCCTTTTTTCACATTTTTTCATGTCAGTTGAATAGAGATCTGTTTGTTGTCTCCAGGGCACAATTTAAAAACCATCAAAACCTTAAAAAAAAATCCCTTTATAGAGTTGGAAGCCTCTGTCCAGTGTCTTTCAACACAATATGTAAGGAAATAGGGTATTGTCATTCAAAATAAAATATTAATAATAGGAAAGTGGTAGTAGCGGTGGGTGTTGGCCAGGCTCTAGCCTAACTATACAAATAAGAAGAGAAAGGCACATTCATTCCTGAAATTCAGCTAATTATAATAATGCCACCTAACCATCTAAGAATGGCTACAGATATTCTAAAAATAGTTACTAACCACCAATAATTATTATTTGGACACCTTTGATATAACAGAGGGTCTAAACCACAAGGCCCAGTCCAATTATTACTTTTATTTCCACCACTGTCCTTTCAAAATAAAATGCACCTGCATTGTAAGTTATAAAAGACAAAAGACATAAGACATAAAGAAGTTGGACTGTATTACAATAATATATTTGGCAATAGGTTTTTCTTTTTATATGATTTGCTCTAGAGATCACATAATGCTATGATTTGTTACCTGGGGTATATCAAAAGATATATATACACACACACACATATATACACACACACACATATATATGCATATATATACATATATACACACACACACACTATATATATATATATATATATATATATATATATATAATTTTTTTTTTTTTTTTTTTTTTTTTGAGACAGTATCTCACTATGTTGGACTGCAGTGGCTCATGCCAGCTCACTGCAGCCTGGACCTCCTGGGATCCTCCCACCTCTGTGCCTCCTGAGTAGCTAGGATCACAGGTGCGTGCCACCACTCTCAGATAATCTTTTTTGTAGTTTTCTGTAGAGATGGGGTTTCTCCACATTGCCAAGACTGGTCTCGAACTCCTGAGCTCAGGCAATCCGCCCACCTAGGCCTCCTAAAATGCTGGGGTTACAAGAGTGAGCCACCTCACCAGGCCCAAAAGATGTATTTTGATCAGTGTAACCAATTTATACAGCTGTTTATTGTTAGAAAAATAAATTCTTCAAGCACAAAGGATCAGTGCTGGGTGTTCTATATATATGGTATTTGCACACACATGAATGTGTATCTGTGTGTGTGTGTATATTGAATCAACCAGGCTCTGTGAAATTTGTGATTTCATGCTCGCCAGAAAGTGTGAAAACATTTAGAATGCAGTTGGTACAGAACATTAGCCACTTCTCAATCATAGTGGAAATAAGGCCTTGTGATGGTGTAATAATCTGAGAAACTCCATGCTGTGGCAGTCAGTGTCTCATATGGACCATTTCCATAAAAATGTTCTCACTTTTTCCAGGAAAAATCTAGCCACAGAAAACCCTCCACCCTTAACATTGAATAATTCTCTCTTTTTAAATATTCCCAAATGGTTCACTTGTCTCCTTGCAGCCAACCAAGGACTTGCAAATGTATCTGAAGACCAACTAGGAAGTTTATCTTAATTTTAAAATCCCATCTTAATAGAATGTTTGTCAACCAGACACTGTCTCAGTATTGCTTTTTAAACTGTATAAAACTGACTTCCTTTCTAACACTCTTAAACCCCTGCTGAAATGAAAGTGAAGGTGGATGGATTCTCTTGCCACAAGTTTATGAATAAATAGACTCTCTGATTTTTATATCAGATTTTGTTTTTTATACTGCTATTCAGTGTATTCCAAATGGATTCAGCAAGTCTTAATAAATTCTCATGAAAATTTCTTTAATTTCTTGTCAAAATCTAAGTTATCATTCTTCATTTCAAAATTGCCTTCTCAGTTCAAGACAGCCTGTCAGCTGGTAATGAGAAAACTAAACACATCCTAGAGGCAAGTGTATCTCTTACCTAGAGGTAAAGGTATCTCTTTGTTAATTGCTAAATTTGTCCAGATGGTGTGTTAGACAATACAGTGAAATAATGTGCTGTTGTCATACCTGGCAATACACATTTTGTGATTTCTGTTGTCAAATGTAGTGATTTTTTCTATAAAGGGCATAATCAGTGACCTATATATTAAAATGAGAAGTATGTATCTTTTAGCAAGTTTGCCAAAGAAAAGTATTACAGAAATCTTTTCTTTTTATGCATTTCCACCCCTCCTTAGATTCCAATTATAATTACTATTATTGAAAAAGGATATGCACAGTGATGCCTTTTATTTCAATATGTGATAAATGTTACAAAACTTATAATACTTTAAGGAGAAAAGAAACAATTTTCCACCTTATCCTAGAAAAATATTAACATTAAAATAATCACAGTCATGAACCTCTGTACTATGTTAAAATGTAAAAATGCAGAGTCAGAAAAAAGTCTTCTTTTGTTTTATAATTTAATGCCAAAATTATCTAATTAGACTTTGGCAATTCTCTAGCACAACTTTGTTATTTTTAGTTAGTCTTTATTACTTAAAAGGCCTGTTCTAAATATATTTTAAAATTTACATGAATATTTAAAACAAAATTCTTTTTTAATCTTGTGGCCACATTGTAAGGGAATAGGAGAAATCTTGGCTCTGTGGATTTGACAGCATAATTCTTAAGGTTACATGTAGCACATTGAAACAGCTGCGACCAATAACTGTACTGTCTTTATTCTTCTCCTACGATATGAAATTAAAATGAAGTGGAAATGTTTATTCCATAAATAGTAGGCAACCCTTTAAACAGATAATAAAATGTAAGGGTTTGCTTGAAAATAAAGAGAGGTCTCTCATTTAGCCAAACTGAATGGTAACCCAATGCCAAACTTGTCCAAAGAGACAGCTGACCATCTTGTTAAGAAACTCAAACACATAGCAAGCTCTTCATTAGGGGGAGTTATTTCCATCTCAGAATTCCCAGGTGTCATGAGAAATGAAGTTGTGTTTCACATAGTGAATTGGTGATGTTTATATAAAGATACATTTTCTTCGTGGGATATTTTTGATAAAGTTATTTTGAATTCTGTTTGACTCTCTTTTGAAATTCTCCAGGAGCCTGCTTAGAAACTGTATGTTAATTCCTTGGTCATGCTTACAGTATTTATTTCCTTACCTAAAAATTAGACCTGTCACATTTAATCATCTCAACTCAACATTTCTTTGTCTTATGTGTACCAATTGATAGGTTGAACCAAATCAAATTACTGAAGGTTGTTAATTTTGAAGCAGATAAATGCCTTGTTCCAACATGTGCACCTGAATTATATTTTGTTTGAAATAAGATACTTCTTTTTCAACAGACACATGCCAATCAATAGTGCTGCATGAGGAAATGCCATAACTGCATAAGGATGACTGCCCGACATGGGTCTGCAAATTGATCTTCAAGATGTTCAATGTTTTTGGTGGTGGGGGAAGGACCACTATATGGGGAATCAAGAACTGCAAGGGCTCAAACTGTTCTTAATTTGCTTTCCAATTTCATTCATATATCAAGATATTACTGTGCAAAGTACTGCTGGCTGAAAACAGCACAGAAACGTAGACATTCCAACCAGCTTGTTATAGTAATTTTGCTCTATTGGGTTACTGAAACTATAGGAACCACCCATAAAATATTTTGTACAGTATCTTTGATGTTCAGCAAAATTCAAGGTTGTTGGATATGAAAGACTGAAGAGATGCTGAAGTAAGATCATAGAGACTGAATAAATCTGAAAAAAAAAACCTTTGCAGCTTTTTTTTTTTTTTTTTTTCTCTTATGTACTCTGACACTTTCTATTAACTGTATCCTTTTCTATTGAAAACAAGATAGAGAATACAGGCAAAATGTTCTAGAGTGCCCTTGTGTACACTCTAAACATTACACTTTGGCAATTCTGGAGCACACTTTGTTATTTTGAGTTAATCTTTATTACTTAAATACCTGTTTTAAAATAGATTTTAAAATTTACATGACTATTTAAAATAAAATTATTTTTAAATATTGTGGCCAGATTGTAAGGAAATAGCAAAAAAACTTCATTTCTGAGAAAGAAAGGCTACAGAGTTCTCAGCCCTACTGAATCCTGATTTTCCCTGGAGCTAGTCCTAGAGATGCTACCGCATAGGGCTCTGCTGGCCCTATGAGGATGGCAGAAAGCAACTGAGGCAAACTAAGCAGGAGAAGGGGAGTTACTCCTAGCTTGTGCTCAGAAAAGTAACTAAGGTACATTTATACATTGCATTATCGCATAACATCCCTCCCCCTAAATTCAGGGCCAAAATGTGAGAGTGCTTCTTTGGCTGGGTCCCCCCAGCCTACTTCTTTGTGATTCTTTCTGCTTGCACTTAACTTTCATTTCAACCTAATTTCATGAGGATTTAGACATTGAGATTTAGAGAGGTGCAGAGAGAGATTTGTTCCCAGACATTTACCACACTCAGGGTAGAATCAGACCCTGTACTACACTAAAGGATCAGACCCTGTACTACAGTAGTAAAGGATGGCTCTGAATCAACCTGTCCTCTTCTACCAAACACTGCCTCACTTCAAGCCTATATCAGCAAAATGGTCTTCATGGTTGGCTACAGTTTATCACTTGGTGCATTTCTTACCACATGCTGATAGTCAGATGTCATTATCAATACTTCATGCCAAATTAAGACTTACTCTCTTCCATTTGGCAAACATTGATTCTTCCTTCTTTTCCCTCTTTGGACCCAAATGAAGTCTAAATATGCTTGAATTTTTCTTAATCATTTTTTTTTAGCTAGGCTTCAACTGAGGGATTTGTAATTGTTTTGTAAACGGTACTGCAGGATAACTCAAAGCAAGAAAAAGAATTGCTGATGGTTTGTGAATTCCCTTTCAGTAAATAGTAGTGTTTTAATGCTGAGATAAAGTGGTTTCCAAGAAGATTTAAGATCCAGAAGTTTGGTTCAGATAATTTTAGTCATGACATTTCTGGGATCGCTGGTCCGGAAAATATTTTAATATATTTGAGGTGTAGTAAGTACATCTACATTCACAGATAGTGTGTTTAGAGCATTATGCAACATGTATGACATATAAGACATGAACCCTGTTCTCACTTATTTACTATCTATGGAGAGAAAACTATAAAATGCTCTTAGAGAAAGCAGTAGTGCAAAGTGATTCATCTGAACTGTATTATTCAAAGTCTGTTTCCAAAAGAAGGTAGAATTTGAAGTGGCATTGAGGGTTGGATAATAATTGAATAGACCAAGGTAAGTTTAGCATATGGTTGAATAAGAACTGATATGGTTTGACTCTGTCCCCACCCAAATCTCATCTTGAATTGTAGCTCCCATAATTCCTACATATCATGGGATAAACCCAGAGGGAAATAATTGAATCATGGGGGGCAGTTTCCCCCACACTGTTCTTGTGGTAATGAATAAGTCTCACAAGATCTCACCGTTTTATAAGAGGTGTCCCCTTCCACTTTATTCTCATTCTTTCCCTTACCTGCTGCCACGTACGCAGGCCTTTCACCTTCCGCCATGATTGTGAGGTCTCTCCAGCCACGTGGAACTGTGAGTCCATTAAATTTCTTTTTCTTTATAAATTACCCAGTCTTGGGTATGTCTTTATCAGCAGCAAGAAAGTAGACTAATGCAGTAAATTGGTGCTGGTAGAGTGGAGCACTGCTATAAAGATACCCAAAAATGTGGAAGCAACTTTGGAACTGGCTAACAAGGAGAGGTTGGAACAGTTTGGAGGGCTCAGAAGAAGACAGAAAAATATGGGAAAGTTTGGAACTTCCTAGAGACTTGTTGAATGGCCTTGACCAAAATGCTGATAATGATATGGACAATAAGGTCCAGGCTGAGGTGGTCTCAGATAGAGATGAGGAGCTTGTTGGACACTGGAGTAAAGGTGACTCTTGCTTAATTTTAGCAAAGAGACTGGAGTCATTTTGCCCCTGCCCTAGAGATTTGTGGAACTTTGAACTTGAGGGAGATGATTTAAGGTATCTGGCAGAAGAAATTTCTAAGCTCATGAGAGGGACTTGGTGGGAGATAATTTTTAAGCAGGAAAGAAATTTCTAAGTGGCAAAGTATTCAAGATGTGACTTGGGTGCTGTTAAAAGCATTTAGTTTTAAAAGGCAAACAGAGCATAAAAGTTCACAACATTTGCCTTATGATGCAATAGAATAGAAAAACCTATTTTCTGAGGAGAAATTCAAGCCAGCCATAGAAATTTGTATCAGTAATGAGGACCCAAAAGTTGACCACTAAGATAATGGGGAAAATGTCTCCAGGGCATGTCAAATAACTTTATGGCAGCCCCTCCCATCACAGTCCCAGGGCCTAGGAGTAAAAAATGATTTTGTGGGCCAGGCCCAGAGCCCTCTGCTGTGTGCAGCCTAGGGACTTGGTGTCCTGCATCCCAGCCACTCTAGCAAGGTTAGAGTTGTATAAGGTACACTTGAGCTTGTCTTCAAGGTACAGCTAGGGCTGTGGCTTCAGAGTGTGCAAGTCCCAAGTCTTAGCAGCTTTCATGTGGTGCTGAGCCTGTGGGTGCACAGAAGTCAAAAACTGAGGTTTGGGAACCTCCCCCTAGATTTTAGAAGATTTATGGAAATGCCTGGATGTCTAAGCAGAAGTTTGCAGCAGGGGCAGGGCCCTCATGGAGAACCTCTGCAAGGGCAGTGCAGAAGGGAAATGTGGGTCAAAGCCCCCCCACAGAATCCCCAGTGGGGTACTGCCTAGTGGAGCTGTGAGAAGAGGACCACCATCCTCCAGACCCCAGAACGGTAGATCCACTGACAGCTTGCACCATTCATCTGGAAAAGCCGCAAACACTCAATGCCAGCCCATGAAAGCAGCTGGGAGGGAGACTGTACTCTGCAAAGCCACATGGGTGAAGTTGCCCAAGACCCTAGGAACCCACCTCTTACATCAGCGTGACCTGATGTGAAGCACGGAGTCAAAGTAGATCATTTTGGAGTCTTAAGACTGGACTGCCCCACTGGATTTTGGACATGTATGGGGCCTGTAGCCCCTTTGTTTTGGCAAATAGCTTTCATTTGGAAGAACTGTATTTACCCTATGCCTGTACCACCATTGTATCTAGGGAGTAATTAACTTGCTTTTGATTTTACAGACTTATAGGTGGAAGGGAATTGCCTTGTCTTAGATAAGACTTGGAATGTGGACTTTTGAGTTAATGCTGAAATGAGTTAAGACTTTGGGGGACTGTTGGGAAGGCGTGATTGGTTTTGAAATGTGTGGACATGTGATTTGGGAGGGACCAAGGGTGAAATGGTATAGTTTGGCTGTGTCCCCACCCAAATCTCATCTTGAATTGCAGCTCCCATGATTCTCACATGTCATGGGAGAGACCCAGTGGGAGATAATTGAATCGTGGGGGCAGTTTCTCCCATACTGTTCTCATGGTAGTGAGTCTTATGAGATCTGATCGTTTTATAAGAGGTTCCCCCTTCACTTGATTCTCTTTCTCTCTTTTGCCTGCCATGATGTAAGACATGGCTTTTACCTTCCACCATGATTGTGAGCGACCCCCCCTCCCCCAGCCACGTGCAACTGTGAGTACATTAAATCTTTTTTTCTTTATAAATTACCCAGTCTTCGGTATGTTTTTATCAGCAGCATGACAATGGACTAATACAAGAACATTCTGAGAAAAGACAGGGATGAGAAACACAAAGACCTCTTACTGAGGATGAGCAAAGTAGTAATAACTGAATAAAAATTGCAATAAATACAAGTCATGTAAAAAAGTACTGATTGGTCGGGCCGGGTGCGGTGGCTCAAGCCTGTAATCCCAGCACTTTGGGAGGCCGAGATGGGTGGATCACGAGGTCAGGAGATCGAGACCATCCTGGCTAACACGGTGAAACCCCGTCTCTACTAAAAAATACAAAAAAAAATTAGCCGGGCGAGGTGGCGGGCGCCTGTAGTCCCAGCTACTCGGGAGGCTGAGGCAGGAGAATGGCATAAACCCGGGAGGTGGAGCTTGCAGTGAGCTGAGATCCGGTCACTGCACTCCAGCCTGGGCGACAGAGCGAGACTCCGTCTCAAAAAAAAAAAAAAAAAAAAAAAAAAAAAGTACTGATTGATCTCACGTGCCCAAGTCCTTAAAAAATAAGCTATGACCTAAAACAAACTCTATCATGTTATTTTAATAGTGTTAGTGTAATAACACTAATTATAACAATGTTAGTGTTAGTGTAATAACACTAATTATAACAATGTTATTACACTAACAATAACAATGTTAGTGTTATTACACTAATAAATGGAGTAGTGAAGGCATAGATTCCATATACAGTTTAAGAATGTTAAAATTAATATTTTAATTTAAACGTTTAGTCTAAACCAGTGGGTGTCAAACTTTAGCATACATTATAATCACCTGGAGAGTGTGTTAAGACATGCATTTCTAGGTCTCACCTCCAGAGGTTTTGATTCAGTTGGTCTCTGATGGGACTAGAGAATTTGAATTTCTAACAATTTCCAAAGTAAAGCTGATGCTGCTGACTGGGAAATTACAGTATGAGAGTTTCAGTCAGAGGAAACACTATATACAATGACTCTGAGTCTTGAATTAGCTTGGTGTGTTCAAGAAACGATGAGGGACTTTGAGAGATGATGGATATGTCTATTACCTTGATTGTAGTGATGGTATCACAGGTGTTTGCATGTGTTCACACTCATCAAATTGTACACATTAAATATCTGCAGTTAATTATCTATCAATTATACTGCAATAAAGCTATTTTTTTAAAAAAAAAAAAAACAGAAACAAAGAGGAGGCTTTTTTGATTGGAACAGGTTGAAAAAGGGGGACAGAAGTACAAAATATGGTCAGAGAGATAACAGGGACACTCTGTCCCTTGGACAGAGAGCCTAGGAGGTCATTATCAGGATCTTGGCTTTTACTCTGAAATTGAAAGTCATCTTCATGTTATTTTTGTTTGTTTGTTTTTTAAGTATAAGGTAGTATATTTTGAAATCATCAACAAAAGAAGTTATTCTTATTAAATCTGATATAACATATTTAAAAAGCAACTGTGAACCATAAATAAAACAATAAAAAGTGTTTTGTGAGCCTATATGAAATACTTAGGTACACTGAAATAGAAAGATAATGGCTGATGGAAGGGCTGCAGCTGGTGTTTGGTGACTACTTTCTCCATCTAGTTGGTAAAATAATATTTCTGAATTCTTGCTTTCTGCTCATTTTCTCCATTATTTGCTTCTTAACAGTTATTCCTGGGGTGATCACAGTGACTCATGCCTGTAATCCCAGCACTTTAGGAGGCCGAGGTTAGCAGATCTCTTGAGCCCAGGAGTTCAAGACCAGCCTGGGCAACACAGTGAGACTCCATCTCTACAAAAAATATATATATAAAAATTAGCTGGGTGTGGTGGTTCACACCTGTGGTCTCAGCTACTTGGGAGGCTGAGGTGATAGGATTGCTTCAGCCCAGGAGGCAGAGGTTTCAGTGAGCTGGGATCACATCACTGTATTCCACCTTCAGTGGCAGAGCAAGACTCTGACTCAAAAACAAAACAAAAAAGTTATTCATATTGCATACCTACCCTTCCCATCTAATAAAGAAGCCAAATGTCTGCTCCTGTCCTCTATAGGCAGCAGACAAATACAAACAATGCTTTATGTTCTGACTTAAAATTATATATATTTTTTACATATATATATATATTTTACATGTTGGCTAATTGATAGAAATAAGTTATGTTCCTATGGCATATGTCAGGTCACAAAACATTACCAAACTTCTAAATTAAGACTCAAAGGCTTCTGATATTAAACATTGAAATAAATGTGAGCTATACATACATCCAGGAAAGATTAATAAAAACGAGGAAGAAAATTACCCAATTTCTGGTGCATGAGGAGAGTAAGAGGTCTAGAAGTAGTCGGTGAAATTAAGGAATAAATGTTTGCAGTGCAGAATTGTAAGGAGCAGCTCCTGCCACTGGGCATTTCAAAAACAAGCAGCCACAAATACAGAGGGCTCACTGTTGAGTGCTTTCCTACTGTATCCGTTATAGTTGTGCATCTCTATGATTATTGTTTATGAATTTTTGTTTGACAATAATTCATATTCATTCATCTTCCAGCCCACTTTTTCTGTGTCCCAGCCAGTATTGGTTCCCTCCTAGCATCCTCAGCTCCCAGGATAGGCTCTGGCCACTTGCAACCCTGAAATTAAATAATGTGGGGCCCATATGTTTTGTGAGGTACATTGAAATAGAAAGATAATGGCTGCTGGAAGGGCTGCATCTAGTGTTTGGTAACTCATTTCTCCAGTTAATTTGTAAAATAATATTTCTGAATTCTTTCTGCTCATTTTCTCCATTAGTCTCTTCTTAACAGTTATTCTTGGACTGGGGACAGTGGCTCATGCCTGTAATCCCAGCACTTAGTGGGAGACGGAGGCACAAGGATTGCCTGAGCTCAGGAGTTTGAGGCCAGCCTGGGC
Organism: Macaca mulatta; assembly: GCF_049350105.2. Classification (NCBI taxonomy): domain Eukaryota; kingdom Metazoa; phylum Chordata; class Mammalia; order Primates; family Cercopithecidae; genus Macaca; species Macaca mulatta. The sequence continues at coordinate 86,466,791 of NC_133426.1, forward strand.
AACATGGTGAAACCTTATATCTACCAAAAATACAAACAATTAGCCGGGCATGGTGGTGCGCACCTGTGGTCCCAGTGACGTGGGAAGCTGAGGCAGGAGGATTGCCTGAGTCCGGGGGGTCGAGGTTTCAGTGAGCCAAGATCCAGCCACTGTACGCCAGTCTGGGTGACAGAGGGAGAACTTGTCTCAAAATAATAGTAGTAGTAATAATAATAACAATAATAATAATAATAATGCAGTTTAGCTAAAGTTGATTTGTAATTAAAATAACTTTAAAAGCCAAATTCAAAACAATACATGTTTATTGCAGAAGTATTTGGACATAAAAACCTAAGCATAAAAGTGATCTAAATCTATACCTATCCATTATCCAGAAATGACACTGTTAACAATGTCACATAACTCCCATACACACACATATACACATGTAAATTATTAGACATGTGTATTTTGAACACACATACATACACACACACACAAATAAACCTATTTTTTGAAATTGGGTTACAACATACATGTTACTGTGAAATCTGCTTTTTTACTTAAAAATGAAATATGAAAATGTCTCACCACCAATAGTATTCTTGTTTACCAGTGGAATTTTTCTGCTTTTTTTTTTTTTGAGACAGAGTCTGGCTCTGTCGCCCAGGTTGGAGTGCAGTGGTGCAATCTCGGCTTACTGCAAGCTCTCTCCCAGGTTCACGCCATTCTCCTACCTCAGCCTCCCGAGTAGCTGGGACTACAGGTGCCTGCCACCACACCTGGTTAATTTTTTTGTATTTTTAGTAGAGACAGGTTTTCACCATGTTAGCCAGGATGGCCTCGATCTCCTGACCTAGAGATCTGCCCGCCTCAGCCTCCCAAAGTGCTGGGATTACAGGTGTGAGCCACCGCACCCGACCATTGTTTTTAATGATGGCTACCCAGAGTTAATGAGAGTATGGGTAATTTCAGGCTCTCATAGCTAAAACTGTAAATCGGTTCAATATTTCTGAAATAAATTTGGCCAGATACTTCAAGAGCTTCAAGTGCAATTTAAAGGTTATAATATTTGAATGCCTTTTCACTTCACATTGGGATTAGTGCAAATTTCCATCCCAAGGATATTTGTCACAGCCCACTTTATAATTTTTGATAGTAGCCAAATACCAAAACGTATAACAAGAAATACCACCCTCAATGTGCCTGATCTTGTCTGCTATTTATTTTAACAAGTTTCTCTTCATGCTGCATTAAGAATAGACTGGCCAGGCCTAGTGGCTCACATCTGTAATCCCAGCACTTTGGGAGGCTGAGGCGGGTGGATCACCTGAGGTCAGGAGTTTGAGACCAGCCTGACTAACATGATAAAATCTTGTCTCTAGTAAATACAAAAACGTTAGCTGGGCATGGTGGTGCATGCCTGTAATCCTAGCTACTTGGGAGACAGGAGAATTGCTTAAACCCGGGAGGCGGAGATTGCAGTGAGCCAAGATTGCACCAATGCGCTCCAGCCTGGGCAGCAAGAGTGAGACTCTGTCAAAAACAAAACAAAACAAAACAAAACAAAGCCTGAAGGAGATCAAGGTGGGAAGCAGGAAAAGAAGTTAGAAGAATATTGTAGTAATCCTGGCCTGAGAGAGTTTACTGCTGGACCAGGGTGGTAGTAATGGAAGTGGTAAGAAATATTAGAATTTAGACAGCATTTGAATGTAGAGCCAACGTAATTTGCTGACAGGGTGTGGGATCTGAGAATAAAAACAATCAAAGAGGACTCCAAAGTTTTTATTCTGGGCAACTGTAATGGAGGCACCATTAACTAAGATAGGGATGATTTTGAGTAGAGTAGATTTGGAGGAGGGGGAAGATTAAGAGTTCAGTTTGAGGTATGTACAGTTTGGGATTTATAGACATAAAATATTACAGCTGGACAGAGCTATACGGATTATCTCTTATTTCCCCTTAGTACATCTTTATGGAAAAATTAGCCCTAAAACAGGATAAGGACATAGCCAAAGTCTCATAACTAGACAGAAGCAGATCTAAGAGTAAGAATATTTTACATTTCTTTTATATATCCAGAGTGCTCAGCACTGTGCTGATCACACCATAAGCTCTTTACAAAGAGTGGTTAAAAGCTTTTATGAGAGCTACTTAGTTTAGCACTCTTAACCAATGTAGGTTTGTGGGGAAAATCAGGTTGAACTCTTTCAGCAGTAATTTGAGTGCGTGGTTCTAATGAGTTTTAGGTTCTAAATCTAAAAAAAATGCATTGGTGCTAAGAAAGCTGTTTCTGTCCTCAGCATCACACATCGAGCTAACTCATTTTCAGAGTTTCTTATCTTGAAACAGCATTTGTTGGCCACCAGTAGAAATAATGTCCCGGACATCCCTAAATGTTGAATCTGGGAGAGATAATTAGGTTCTTTTTTTTTTTTTTTTTTTTTTTTTGAAAGTTAAGTGAGTACTGTACGGGGACCCAGAAAACCTGAGTTCTGACCTTAATTTCTTATTATTACTGTCTCTTTATATACTGGGGCATGTCACTTCCTCTCTCTGGGATACAGTTTCCTTACTTGTAAAACTAAATTGTTGGCCTGCATCCCTCCATATCTACTTCCAGTTCTTGAAATTAGATTTCCTATTTCAATTTTTTAGGAAGAATTCATGACTGAGCTTTTTTGTTCCTCAGAGCTTTCATGTGTGTCTAGAAATGCACTTATCTAAACAACCAGACATGAAATGTGAGCTTAGTATCTTCCATTGGAAAAGGTGAGACTACAAAAGCACAGCAAGGTATTAAGTATGCAGAACTTTGAAAGCACAGTTCTAGATTCTTTCTCTGGTTCCACCATTAACTCACTGTATGACTTAACTTTGTCACTTAACCTCACACTTCAGTTTTCTTCTTGTTCAAAGAGGGCTGCAGATTGCCCTTCTGACATCATAGGGATATTGTAATAATTTCATGGAATAATTGATGTAAAAAAGCTTTGAAAAAGGTACATTGTTTAAAATGTAAATTGGTGTGGTATATAACAACAAAACAATAGTAATAGTTAACATTTATTATTCATAACATGTTCTCACCATGTCCTTCATTTTGCTAAACATCGCTTTGTCAGTGAGGTCTTTTCTGACGGCTCTTTATAATTACATACTTCCACTCACATTCCCATTCTCCTTACCATGCTTTATTTTGCATTGCACTTATCACCAGGTAACATTTAGTATAATTTAGTTTATTATATTATTGTCTGTCTCTGATCACTAGAAAATATAATCTATAAGTGAAGGGATTTTATCTGTTTTGTTCCCTCCTGTGTCCCTAACATCTAAGAAAGTAAATGATATATAATAGACACTTGGTAAATACTTGTTGAATAAGTGAATTCTGCCAGATAAACCTTCTCTTTTCCTGTCTAGGTACAGATGGTATTAGCCTGTTTAAAATCAACATTTTTACTATTGGTCCAGCAGAAGTCAGTCCTTGTGCTATGCAGGTAGCTAGTTGTCAATCCCGTTATCTTAGAAGGTCTTGAGTAAGTCATTTTCTTTAGATATAATCATCCTTTTGAGGCCACTCTCCTATAAGATTAACCCTATGATTAGGTGAGATATCTTCTGAGGAGGATTGTCTAATGTAATGTTTCACCATGATGTTCAATACTTTCTCTTTGATGCCTTAGCTATGTAACCTTGTTCATAGTACTTGAATATCTTCAGGCCTTTGTTCTCTCATCTACGAAATGGCAATCACAGTAGTGCCTTCCTCGTAACGATGTTAAACAATCAAATACACATTGTAAATAAAACACTTAAAATAGTGTCTGGCACATTTTAAGAGCCCAGAAAATATTAGTCCTACTTGTGATGTTGTTTGGGGGTGGGGGATGTTCTTGGAAGACTCCGAAGTCTCTTCCTATCAGAAGTATACCTGACTTTCTACATGCCCATCCTCACAAAATGCCCATATCTAAAGGGTACTTATTTCTAGAACATGAGGATATATGTATATCCCCATGCCTGAGTATTGAATAAGGAAAAAGCATGGAGAGGGAGAGATGTGAGGAATACAAAAGGAGGCTGAAAGTTCTGAAAGTTCACTGACTTCACAAGATTGTGCTAGGCTGGCCTTGGTGATTGAAGCTTGGAGTAATTCCCATAAAGGAATATCCTCAAAGCAAGTAGTTCTTAACAGAGAGTGCTGGGATAAAGGAATCTGTGCTGTGACTTGGAAGCTTCCCTTCTACCAACAAGATTTCATGGTTGCCAGAAAGGTAGGCAAAATGTTACTGTAGCAAACTTAATGAGTACATGCTGTGTGTACTTAGGCATAAACATCCAGTCCTCCCTTGGATGAAGCTGTAATTCATCACCATCACATCCCCCCTTTATAGATGAGAAAATTTTCTCTATCTTAGAATTTCCTCCTGAAGTCTTTCCTTTGTTAGATGACAAAAGGGACTGCTGTGGCTTAAGTACCACCTCTCCAGATTGTGCCTGACTAATCATGTACAAATGAAATCAAATAAACTCCACTGTTATATAAGGCATCAATAGGGGATCACTTTTTTAATTTTTAATTTTTGTGCATACATAGTAGCTGTATATATTTATGGGGTACATTAGATGTTTTGATACAGTCATGAAAGGTATAATAATCACATCTTGTAAAATTGGATATCCATCACCTCAAGCATTTATCCTTTGTGTTACAAACAATCCAATCATACTTTTTAGTTATTTTAGAATGTACAATTAAATTATTATTGACTGACATGGTTTGAGTCTGTGTCTGTGCCCAAATTTCATGTCAAATCATAATCCCCAGTGTTGGAGGTGGGGCCTGGTGGAAGGTGATTGAATCATAGGGGCGGATTTCCTCCTCCGTGCTGCACTTGTGATAGTGAGGGAGTGGTTGTGAGATTTCGTTGTTTAAAAGTGTGCTGCCGGGCGCGGTGGCTCACGCCTGTAATCCCAGCACTTTGGGAGGCCGTGGCGGGTGGATCACGAGGTCAGAAGATGGAGACCATCCTGGCTAACATGGTGAAACCCCGTCTCTACTAAAAAATAGAAAAAAATTAGCCGGGCGTGGTGGCGGGCGCCTGTAGTCCCAGCTACGGGAGACTGAGGCAGGAGAATGGCGTGAACCCTGGAGGCGAAGCTTGCAGTGAGCCGAGATCGCGCCACTGCACTCCAGTCTGGGCGACAGAGAGAGATTCCGTCTCAAAAATAAATAAATAAATAAATAAAAGAGAAAAAATAAAAAGTGTGTAACACCTTCGCCCTTCACCTCCTGCTGTTCTGACCATGTAAGACATGCCTTCTGCCATGATTGTAAGTTTCCTGAGGTCTTCACAGCCATGCTTCCTGTACAATCTGCAGAATCGTGAACCAATTAAAACTCTGTGCTTTATAAATTATCCAGTCTCAGGTATCTCTTAATAGTAAGGTGAGAACAGTTTAATACCTTGACTATAGTCACTCTGTTGTGCTATCAAATCATAGGTCTTATTCATTCTTATTTTTGTCTATACATTAACCATCCCTACCTCTATCCCCACTCCACTCCACTTCTCAGCCTCTGGTAACCTTCCTTCTACTATTCCATGCCCATTATTTCAATTGTTTTGATTTTTAGATCCCACAAATAAGTGAAAACGTGCAAAGTTTGTCTTTCTGTTCCTGGCTCATTTTACTTAATATAATGACCTCCAGTTACATCCATGTTGTTGCAAATTACAGGGTCTCATTCTTTTTTATGGCTAAATGGTAATCCATTATGTATACATACCACATTTTCTTTATCCATTTGTCTGTTGATGAATGCTTAAGCTGCTTCCATACTTTGGCCCTTGTAAACAGTCCTGCAACAAACACGGGAGTGCAGATATCTCTGTGATATACTGATTTCCTTTCTTATGGGCATATACCTAGCAGTGTGATTACTGAATCATATGGTAGCTCTATTTTTAGTGTTTTGAGGAACCTCCAAACTGTTCTCCATAGTGGTTTTACTAATGCACATTCCTACCAACAGTGTACAACGGTCCCCTTTTCTACACTTATTTTTCCATTTAAAAAAAATCTGATTACTCGATTTTTTTCCTATAGAGTTGTTTGGGCTACTTCTGTATTCTGGCTATTAATCTTTTGTCAGATGAGTAGTTTAAAAATACTTTCTCCCATTCTGTGGGTTGTCTCTTCACTTTGTTGATTGTTTTCTTTGCTGTGCAGAAGCTTTTTAACTTGATATTATCCAATTTGTCCATTTTTGCTTTGGTTGCCTGTGTTTGTGGGTTATTGCTCAAAAAAACTTTTCCCTAGACCAACGTTCTGGAGAGTTTCCCTGATGTTTTCTTGTAGTAGTTTCATAGTTGAGGTCTTAGACTGAAGTCTTCAATCCACTTTGATTTGATTTTTGTGTATGGCAAAAATCGGTATCTAGTTTCATTCTTCTAAATATGGAAATCCAGATTTCTCTGCACCATTTATTGAAGAGACTGTCTTTACCAGTTGTATGTTCTTGGCACCTTTGTCAAAAATGAATTCACTGTAGGTGTGTGGAATTGTTTCTGGGTTCTTTAGTCTGTTCTATGGATTCATTGGTCTGTTTTTATGCCAGTAACATGCTGTTTTTGTTACTATAGCTCTGTAGCATAATTTGAAGTCAGGTAATGTTATTCCTCCCGTTTTGTTCTTTTTGCTGAGGATACCTTTGGCTATTCTGGGTCTTTTGTGGTTCCATATAAATTTTAAGATTGTTTTTTCTATTTCTGTGAAGAATGTCATTGCTATTTTGATAGGTATTGCATTGAATCTGTAGATTGCTTTGGGTAGTATGGGAATTTTAACAACATTGATTCTTCTAATCCATCTACATGGAATATCTATCCATTTTTGGTGTCCTCATCAATTTTGTTTATGAGTGTTTTATACTTTTCATTATAGAGGTCTCTCACTTTTTTGGTTAATTCCCAGATATTTATTTTGTCACTACTGTAAATAGGATTACTTTTTACATTTCTTTTCCAGATTGTTCACTGTTACCATATAGAAATGCTACTGATTTCCATTAATAATTAATAATTACTTTAATAGTTTTTGAGGTACAGGTGGTTTCTGGTTACATGGAAAAATTCTTTGTGGTGATTTATGAGACTTTGGTTTACACACCACCCAAGCAGTGTACACTGTACCCAATTTGTCCTCTTTTATCTCTAAGCCCCATCCCAACCTTCTTTTGAGACCTCAAAGTCCATTATATCATTCTTATGCCTTTGCATCCTCATAACTTAGCTCTCACTTATAAATGAGAACATACAATATTTGCTTTTCAATTCCTCAGTTACATCACTTAGAATAATCACCTATAGCTCAATCCAAGTTGCTGAAAATGATATCACTTCATTTATTTTTATGGTTGAGTAGTATTCCATGGTATGTATGTATGTGTGTATGTGTGTGTATACACACACACACACACATATATATATATCACATTTTCTTTATCCACTTGTGGGTTGATGAGCACTTAAGTTGTTTCCATATTTTTGCAGTTGCAAATTGTTCTGCTTGAAACATGTGTGCATGTGTCTTTTTCATATAATGACTTCTTATCTTTTGTGTAGATACCCAGAAGTGGGAATACTGGATCAAATGGTAGTTCTACATTTAATTCTTTAAGGAATCTTCATACTGTTTTCCATAGTAGTAGTACCAGCAGTGTAAAAGTGCTTCCTTTTCAACTCATCCATGCCAACATCTATTGTTTTTTGACTTTTTAATTATGGCCATTTTTGCAGCAGTAATGTGGTATCTCATTGTGGTTTTATTTGCACTTCCTTAATGATTAATAATGTTTAGCATTTTTTCATATATTTGTTGGCTATTTTTATATCTTGTTTTGACAACTGTCTATTAATGTCCTTTGCCCATTTTGTGACGGGATTTTTTTTTTTCTTGCTGATTTGAGTTCCTTATAGATTCTGAATATTAGTGTTTTGTTGGATGCATAGTTTGTAAATATTTTCTCCCACTCTGTGGGTTGTCTGTTTCCTCTGCTGATTATTTCTTTTGCTGTGAAGAAGCCTTTTAGTTTAATTAGGTTCCATTTATTTATTTATGTTTTTATTGCATTTGCTTTTAGAGTCTTAGTCATGAATTATTTGCCTAAGCCAAAGTCTAGAAAAGTTTTTATGATGTTATTTTCTATAACGTTTATGGTTTCAGGGTCTTAGATTTAAGTCTTTGATCCATCTTGAATTGATTTTTGTATAAGGTGAGAGAGGAGGATACAGTTTTATTCTTCCACATGTGGCTTGCCAGTTATCCCCGAACCATTTGTAGAATAGGGTGTCCTTTCCCCACTTTATGTTTTTGTTTACTTTTTCAAAGATTAGTTGGCTGTAAGTATCTGGCTTTACTTCTGAGTTTTCTATTCTGTTCCATTGGCCTATGTGCCTATTTTTATACCAGTACCATGCTGTTTTGGTTAACTATAGCCTTGCAGTATAATTTGAAGTCACATAATTTGATGCTTCTAGATTTGTTCTTTTTGCTTAGTATTGCTTTGGATATGTGGGCTCTTTTTTTATTCTATATGAATTTTAGAATTGTTTTATCTAGGTATTTGAAGAATGATGATGGTATTTCAATGAGAATTGCATTGAATCTGTAGATTGCTCTGGGAAGTATGGTCACTTTCACAATATTGATTCTACCCATCCATGAGCATGGAAGGGGTTTTCATTTGTTTGTAATTTATTTCAACAGTGTTTTATAGTTTTCCTTGTAGAAATCTTTCACCTCCTTGGTTAGGTATATTCCCAAGGTTTGTTTGTTTGTTTGTTTTTTCATCTATTGTAAGAGGAATTGAGTTGTTGATTTGATTCTTAGCTTGGTCATTGTGTATAGCAATGCTACTGGTTGTGTACATTGATTTTGTGTTCTGAGACTTTTCTAAATTTGTTTATCAGATCTAAGATCTTTTCAGATGAGACTTTAGGGTTTTCTAGGTATACAATTATATCATCAGTGAACAGTGAGAGTTTGACTTTTATCTCTTTAGATTTGGATGTCCTTTATTTCTTTCGCCTGTCTGATTGTTCTGGCTAGGACTTCTATTACTATGTTGAATAGAAATGGTGAAAGTGAGCATCCTTGCACTGTTCCAGTTCTTAGGGGAAATGCACTCAACTTTTACCCATTCAGTATGACATTGTCTGTGGGTTTGTCATATACAGCTTTTATTACTTTGAGGTAAGTTACTACTATGCCTAGTTTGTTGAGGGTCTTTATTATAAAGGGATGCTGGATTTTACCAAATGCTTTTTCTGCATTCTGTTATGTGATGTATCACATTTGTTCACTTATATGTGGTAAAACAACCCTGCATTTCTGGTATGTAACACAGCTGATCATGGTGTATTATCATTTTGACATGCTTGTGGGTACAGTTAGCTAGAATATTGTTGAAGATTTTTGCATCTATGTCCATTAGGCATATTGGTCTGTACTTTTTTTTTGTTATGCCCTTTTCTGGCTTTAGTATTAGGGTGATACTAGCTTCATAAAATGATTTAAGGAGTTTCCCTTTTTCTCTACCTTCTGGAATTGTGGCAGTAGGATTGGTAACAATTCTTCTTTGAATGTCTGATAGAATTCAGGAATTTTTGTTGGCAATTTTCTATTATAGACTCAATCTGGCTTATTGCTATTGGTCTCTTTGGGGTTTCTATTTCTTTCTAATTTAATCTAGGAGTGTTATATTTTCCAAGAGTTTATCCGTCTCCTCTAGATTTTCTAGTTTGTGCATATAAAGGTGTTCATAGTAGCCTTGAATGATCTTTTGTATTTCTGTGTTATCAGTTGTAACATCTCCCATTTCATTTCTAATTGAGCTTATTTGGATCGTATCTCTTCTTTCCTTAGTTAATCTTACTAATTGTCTATCAATGTTGTTTATCTTTCAAAGGACCAGTTTTTTGTTTTATTTATCTATTGCATAATTTTTGTTTTAATTTTATTTAGTTATATTCTGATCTTTGTTAATTTCTTTTCTTCTGCTTGCTGTGGGTTTAGTTTGCTATTTTTTTCTCTAGTTCCTTGAGGTATTTAACGCTATGAACATTCTTCTTGGCAGTGCTTTTGCTGTATCCCAGAGGTTTTGATAAGTTTTTCACTATTATCCTTCATTTCAAATAAATTTTAAATTTCTATCTTGATTTCATTGTTAATCCAAACATCATTAAAGAGCAGATTACTTAATTTCCATGTATTTTTATGGTTTGGAAGATTCCTTTTGGAGTTGATTTCCAGTTTTATTCCACTCTGGTCTGAGAAGATACTTGATATGATTTTGATTTTATTAAATTTATTAACACTTGTTTTGGGGTGTATCATATGGTCTATTTTGAAGAATGTTCCATGTGCTGATGAGAAGAATGTATATTCTACACTTGTTGGGAATAATGTTCTATAAATATCTAAGTCTATTTTTTCTAGCGTATAGTTTAAGTCCATTGTTTCTTTGTTAACTTGCAGTGTTGATTATCTGTCTTGTGCTGTCAGTGGAGTATTGAAATTTCCCTCCCCTTCTGTTATAACATCTTGTTTCCTCATGCTGGCCCTTTCATACCAGACTTGCTCTTCCTGGCTGATACTTGATGCTTCCACCACCAGTACCTCACCTCCATTTAAGACACCAATTGCTTCTTCCTACTATGCTCTTTTAACTCACTAGGGGCTGGAATATCTTGTCTCTCATAACTATTGAGAAATTTTTTAAAACCTTGAGTTAAAATCTACTCTTTCACTATTGAAGTGGGACAACAGACACAGATAAATGTAGCAGTAAAGATAACAAAACAATATTTGTCCCTATAACATGCTACTGTTTAAAAATGACTTAACAATTCTTTGTTTGAGTGAATGCTACTTTCTTCCTCATTAAGGAACATTGTTCTCTAAAATCACGGACTATCAGAAGATTTGCTGTTTGAAATTGTATCAATACAAATGAGATATCCCACTCTTGCCTAGATAGGAGCTAAGTCACTTTGACCCAGAGAAGCAGTCTTGATTTACAAACCAAATACAGAACTTCACATAAGGAGTTTCCACATTTATTTTAATCTTTTTTTTCAAGGAAAGATGACCCTGGTTTCACTTTTGCAGTCTACAGCAGGTATTGACCCCTTTACACACAGATCTGCTTTGCTTTGATCCTAAAAAATCATGACTTATTGTCCTTTTTCTGCTCCACAGTGTTTAGGGACACAGGTGGGGAAATTTGAAAGTAGGGACAATTCAACAATTGGAAGTTGGAATTAACGTAGAGACCCTTCAATCACATATCTTGTGCCTGAGCTAAGATAAATTTTAATATTACAACTGCTTGTTGTAAGAAAGCTTACACAATCTCTTTACACCTGGCTTGGTTCTCCATAGTACGTCAGCCTCAAAGTAGTTGAATTTAGTTAATTTCTCATTGTTCCAACTAGTGTTTCATCGAGCAAAGTAGAAACTGATTGCCTTTTATGAAAGCCTCAAAAACCATGCAGCATCACTTTTCCCATATTGTATTGATAGACTGGTCACAAACCTGCCTAGGTTCAAGGGGGAAAAATATAGATCCATCTATCAATAAGAAGTATAGTATGTCACCACCAAGAAAACGTTATAAAAGACTTCATTTTGGGCATTCTCTTGTTTGCTTGCTTTCTCTCTCTTTCTTGTATCACTTAATTTGAAGATGAAACGTTTTAAGCAGCTCTATTGAAAAGTTAACATAAGGAAATTAGCCCTCCTAACACTAGTAACATCAGTGATCTTGCAATTTCATAAAAGAGCAGGAACCAGAATCAGCCAGTTAAGCTGCTCCTAGATTCCTGACTCACAGAAATTGGATGATAATAAATGCTTATTGTTTTCAGCTTCTAGGTTTGGGAGTAATTTGTTATGCAGCAATGGTGGACTAATATAATTACATAGAAGTACTTTATATAACTGTAAAAGAGAATTCTTTTTTTATTATTATACTTTAAGTTCTAGGGTACATGTGTACAATGTGCAGGCTTGTTGCAGAGGTATACATGTGCCATGTTGGTTTGCTGCACCCATCAACTTGTCATTTACATTAGGTATTTCGCCTAATGCTATCCCTCCCCCAGCCCCCCAACCCCCAATAGGCCCCAGTGTGTGATGTTCCCCACCCTGTGTCCATGTGTTCTCATTGTTCAACTCCCACTTATGAGTGAGAACAGGCGGTGTTTGGTTTTCTGTCCTTGTGATATTTTGCTGAGAATGATGGTTTCCAGCTTCATCCATGTCCCTGCAAAGAACATGAACTCATCCTTTTTCATGGTTGCATAGTATTCCATGGGGTATATGTGCCACATTTTCTTTATCCAGTCTATTATTGATGGACATTTGGGTTCATTCCAAGTCTTTGCTATTGTGAATAGTGCCGCAATAAACACACGTGTGCATGTGTCTTTATAGCAGCATGATTTATAATCCTTTGGGTATATACTCAGGAATGGGATTGCTGGGTCAAATGGTATTTCTAGTTCTAGATCATTGAGGAATCGCCACACTGTTTTCCACAATGGTTGAACTAATTTACAATCCCACCAACAGTGTGAAAGCGTTCCTATTTCTCCACATCCTCTCCAGCATCTGTTGTTTCCTGACTTTTTAATGATCGCCATTCTAACTGCTGTGAGGTGGTATCTCATTGTGGTTTTGATTTGCAATTCTCTGATGACCAGTGATGATGAGCATTTTTTCATGTGTCTGTTGGCTGCATACATGTCTTCTTTTGAGAAGTGTCTGTTCATATCCTTTGCCCACTTTTTGATGGGGTTGTTTTTTTTTTTCTTGTAAATTTGTTTAAGTTCTTTCTAGATTCGGAATAGTAGCCCTTTGTCATGTGGATAGATTGCAAAAATTTTCTCCCGTTCTGTAGGTTGTCTGTTCATTCTGATGATAGTTCCCTTTGCTGTGCAGAAGCTCTTTAGTTTAATTAGATCCCAATTGTCTATTTTGACTTTTGTTGCCATTGCTTTTGGTGTTTTAGTCATGAAGTCTTTGCCCATGCCTATGTCTTGAATGGCATTGCCTACATTTTCTTCTAGGGTTTTTATGGTTTTAGGTCTTACATTTAAGTCTTTAATCCACCTTGAGTTAATTCTTGTATAAGGTATAAGGAAGGGATCCAGTTTCATCTTTCTACATATGGCTAGCCAGTTTTCCCAGGAGCATTTATTAAATAGGGAATCCTTTCCCTATTTCTTGTTTTTGTCAGGTTTGTCAAAGATCAGATGGTTGTAGATGTGTGGTGTTATTTCTGAGGGCTCTGTTCTGTTCCATTGGTCTATATCTCTGTTTTGGTACCAGTACCATGCTGTTTTGGTTACTGTAGCCTTGTAGTATAGTTTCAAGTCAGGTAGCATGATGTTTCCAGCTTTGTTCTTTTTGCTTAGGATTGTCTTGGCAATATGGGCTCTTTTTTGGTTCCATATGAAATTTAAAGTCGTTTTTCCCAATTCTGTGAAGAAAGTCTGTGGTAGCTTGATCGGGATAACACTGAATCTATAAATTACCTTCGGCAGTATGGCCATTTTCACGATATTGATTCTTGCTATCCATGAGCATGGAATATTCTTCCATTCATTTGTATCTTATTTTGTTGAGTGGTGGTTTGTAGTTCTCCTTGAAGATGTCCTTCACGTGACATAGATGAACAAGGCTATTTTGATGTTCAGCCTGTTAATTACCAGTCCCTTTGTGCATATATATTATCAACTTTGGTTTGAAATGAATCAGAATGGTATGGGAGCTCACTCCAAATAAACATGAATCACATTAAAGAAGGTTCTTTTTGTGTGTTTTTCCCTAAAATGTGCTGTAAGCAGAGATCACATCACTAAGAAAATACAAAAGAAATTCTGACATGAGGGGTATTGCAGGGTGTTAAAAAAAAAATGCTCCAGAGCCAAGAAATCAGCAGATCTAAATCCTAATCTCAATTGCTACTAGTCAGTTGTGTGACTTTTGGCTAGAGACTACCTCTCACTGAAATTCAGCTTCTTTATTATTAGAAAAGAGGTCTTATCCATAAAATCTTTGCCCAGACCAATGCCCTGAAGTATTTCCTCTATGGTGTATTCTAATAGTTTAGTAGTGTTACATGTAGGCAGGCTGGGAAGGGTATGGGGAATGAGGGCTAGAGAGAGGTTGATTAATGGATGTAAAAGTAGAGCTAGAGAGGATAAGTAGGTTATAGTGTTATATAGTACTATAGTGTAGCTATAGTTAACAATTATTTATTCTATATTTTCAAATAGCTAGAAGAGAGGATTTTGAATGCTTCCAACAAAAAGAAATGATAAATGTTTGAGGTAATAAATATGCAAATTACCTGAGTTGATTATTGCATGTTGTATATAAGTATCAAACTATCACACTGTACTCCACAAATATGTACAATTATTATGTGTCAGTTAGCAGTTTTGAAAAGCAGAGATTCAGCTATGTTAGACACTTTACACATTTTTTGAGAAGTTCTCTCATCCCTGTTGCAGGGCATGCAACAGGGGTGTGGTTCGCTTTTTAGATGCACAGCTGCTCAAATCCCTATGGGGAGTATGCAGAGGGGCAGGTTGTGGGGAGCATTTTGGACTCTGATCCCAAAGCAGCACCTAGAGAGTTGAGTGTTTACAGCCCCTGAAGCCCCAGTGGGCATGTGTTACAGTATGCTCTTTTAGCTTTGCTGTCTGCAGGCAGCTTGTGTTAATCAGTTTAATTAGACCCTCTGCCTTATTGCAAGGACAGAGGGCTTTCTGTATCCCAGGTCCTTGCCCTAGTGAACTGGAAAAATTGAATCACACATGGGCTTGGAGGATGGGTGAAAGGTTTTATTGAGTGGTGGAGGTAGCTCTCAGTGAGGCAGATGGGGAGCTAAAAGGGGAATGGAGTGGGAGGGTGGTCTGCTCCTAGAGTAAGGCCGCCCAGCAGCCAGATTCTCTTCGGACTGCCCCTGACTGAATTGTGTCATCCCGCCTCAATGACCTGCCAGTGTCTGCTGGTGTCTGTTGCTGTGCTTTTCTGGTCCTATTGATGTCTAGCTGTTTGTGTCTACGCCCATTAGGGTCTCAGGTATTCATGGGCACAGGATGGGGGGTGTGGTGGTCCAGAGTCATCTTGGAAAATGCAACATTTGGGCATAAAAACAGGAGTGCCTGTTCTCACTTAGGTCTGTGAACACAGGCCCGAGGGTGGAGGCCTTACCAGGGACCCCATCCTTCTCTACCTAGCACTTCCCTGTCCCCTTCCATGTGAATGATGGAAAATATATTTTACAGTATAGTCGAATGCCTATATATGAATATATGCATCTAGATTTAAATGGAAGTTTTCTGATACAATACTTTACCCATTTTACATGAGAGGCACTTTAATATTATTTTGTTTTATTCTCTCCCATAAAAATTCCATTAATCATGATTATTAAGTTGAATTCATGAATTGTAGTTGAAAACACTGGACCTTAAAAGAACACTGTCTATAATTCCATGATTCTAAATAAAGAACATGATTCTAAGTAAAGAACAAATCTTATTAAGGGGATTAGATCTGGCTACACTAAAAATAGTCTATTAAGAAGTAGAGGTAAGAGTGAAAGTAAATTGCCATATCTGGGGCAAAATAATATAGTGATGACAGATGAAAGTCAAATAGACATTCAAACAGTCATTAGGCTGTTCATTAATATGTTTGATTCATTGTTTGTAAGGTAGACCAGAATAAAAAGTACTAAAAAATCCAATCAAATTCATAAGGTGTACTACCAAACTGGAACTTATTAATTTACAACTATATACAATAATATGTTCATGGTTCTGCCACTTATTAGCTGGCTGAACGTGGCCAAGTTATGTTTGTAATCTTTATTATTGCCATTATAAGGATATAATGATAGTCAAATGAAATAGTAGCTGTAGGAAAGCTTTGAAAACTATGAAATAATGACAGTGATCACATGTATATAGCATATACAACCATAATAATAGCTTCCATTTATTCAGGGATTACTTATTCCAGACACTGAGTAAAAACATTTAAGTGCATTTTCTCATCTAATACTCACAACAGCCTTTTAAGATGTGTACAATCATTATACATATTTTACAGATAAGAAAATAGAGAATAGAAATCACATAAGTTACCCACAAACCACTTAGGTAATATACACATTCTTTACTCTGTAGAAAGTTAAAGCAAAAATCCTTAATCCAATCTGTATGTGCACACATACACACACAAACCTACTCATCCACTAGTCTCCTTCTTTAGATTGAATGTAGTTCACTTAGTCACACTGGGCAAAAATCTGAGAGTCAATCTTGATTGCTCTTCTTGCCTTATATCTACATCCAATCCCATCACCAAATTCTGTTGCTGCTGTATATTCAAAATACAAGCAGACTGCAACCACTTCTTACTTCCACTGCTACCTCACTAGTCTAAGCCATCACCATCTCTTTCCTAGATTATTGCAAGCTTCCACTTTTGCTCTCAATTAACTGCAGTCTCTACACAGCAGTATAAATAATCAACCCCACTTAAAGCCTTCCAATGCCTTTCTATTGTAGGTAGAATAAAATCCAAACTGCATACCCACAAGGCTCAAGAAGATCTAGCTCTTGTTGACCTCTCATACCTCATATCATACAATGCCTACCATATGTTCAACACTCTTCAACCAGACTGACCTTCCTCTGTTCCTCTCATATATAAAGTTCTTTCCTACCTTAGGTTCTTTGCATCTGCTGTGCCCTATTCCTCAAATATTCTTTATTAATATCTTAACATGTCTTGCTTCTTCTTATCATTTGAACCTCAACCCAAATACTATATCCTCAGAGAGGTCCGTATTCATCTCCCTAATGATCTCCTCCCATCCCCTTACCCAGTTACTGTCTATTACATTACTTGGTTTTATTGTCATCATAGCAGTTATCATTATCTAATTTTTTCTTGTTTAATTTTTATATTTTGTATTCTTTTGCTGCAATGTATGCTCCACTAGGGCAGAGACGTTGATTGTCTTGTTGAATGTTGTATCCCTAGAACACCCAAAATCTTAGAATATGCCCAGCGTAGCGTGTATTTGTACAATATCAGTACATATTCATTGAATGAATGAAGGAATGAATGTATAAACCAAATTATAACCTGGAGAGTGACCATTAAGCCCAAAATCAAAGCAAGACTGGTGTGCTGGATGACATTATTTGACTCGTTGAATAATTCATATGCTCCATTAGAAAAACAACATATACCCCTTCCATCATGCAGATAAATCTGTGATGGGGAATTGAATACTTAGGTCAGCTGGTGAGGTCACTCTCCACTTTGGAAAGGTCTTGAGAGACATTGAAAAATTGTCCCTCTTTGGATGTAACCCTTCCTAAATTTCTTACAAACATAGATTTTTTCTGTTTATACATAATCTCTTTTCATGAAGCATAAAGCAATTGATTGGGGCACAGCTATTGATATACATATGTTTCTGACACTGTACTCTGGGCACTTTGATTTAAATTTAGATATAAATTATTTGGTCTTTCATTTATTAAGTGTTGCTTTGGGTATATTATTGTCAGTATTTTAAAAATGTTCACATTTAGAAACATTACCTTAAGTTTTGGAAGATTCATTTTTTTAGTCAATAGGTGTGTTTTTGTTTTCTTTTGTTTTGTTTTCGAGTGTCTGTCAAGGGCTAAACCCTCTTGTAGGTGCCAGTGATGCAGGAGTGACTAAGAGAGAACGTCTCATTTCATATGGTATTCTTGCTGCTGTTTATCCCATGAACTAATTACATTAATGTGTCCACAAACCAAATGCCCTGTACCGAGCTAAACTACTTTATAACATTATCAAAATAAGGTGCTTAGAGGCAAGGAAACTGGGCTTAATGGGACACATCTAGCCACCTTAAGGAAAAACAGACGAAGACAATGTCGATTCAATTAAAATAACTGGTGAATATGCCAACACCAAAGTCTACAAAGTTGTAATGGATTCTAGTTGTCTAATGCTCTGAAGATTACTGTTGAAACCATTTGCAGTACTGCAGCCACTAAAAGCCAAAAAAAAAAAAAAAAAAAAAAAAAATGGAGATACAGTACCTCAAATGATGGTCCTTTCACTTTAAGAAACTTCTTCGACCCAGTCAACAAGCAAGATCCAGTCCAGGCCTGGATGGATATTCATGATTTCAAATACACCATAGGAGATTTGGCTCTGAAATGTGACTGATTGTAACAATTTCCAACTAGGGAGTCTGAGGCTCTGAGGCACATGTGCATTAAAAAGGAAAAGGAAGAAGTAGAAGTGGAAAAGTAGAAGATACAAATCAAACTACACATTGCTTATTCTAACTGTTCTGGGTGTTGCTTTCTGAAAGTAAATAAATTCTGCAAAATTTACAGCTTAGCCTATGAGTACATTGACTAGACTTCTAACTTCCTTTGACCTCAGGTAGTACTTTTTAAAAAAAAAACTTAACCATATCCAGACTAAACAAAATGGGTGCCAGATCTCAAAGACAAGGCTCATAGCCAATAGTGAGGAATTCAGAATGCTTTTTTTCTGTTCTTCTATTTCTGAATTCATGCATTCTTCCAATATTTGTTGAAAACCTACTGTAAGCCAGGCAAAATGATAGGCATCTGGGATACATATGGTGCCTACCTTCGTGAAGTTTACAAACTAGTGAGAGGGACAGGTAATAAAGAAACCAATGACACAAAAAGAAAAAGAAAGGCAAGACCAAGAGGAAAAAAGAGTCTAAGAAGAAGTAGAACTTTAGCCTCTTATGCTCTTGTATAAACTCAGATGAACCATACATGTGTCTGCTGTGTCTGAGATACCACCATTAGAGATTCATTTGAGGGGTCTCAGAAAATCTGTCAGTGTTTCCAATTTCTTCATTAAAATAGAAATACCCCTGGGACCTGGGGATACTCAGGTTCTTCAAAGAACTCAGGTTCCTTGTTATTTTCTACTATTCCATCTGGGTAAGGCCAATCCTCCTGGCAAATAAATATCACAGAGAGAACCAGCTACACAAGTTTCTGTATTCTCAAAATAGCTTCTACGAATCAGCAAGACAATGAGCCTCTGGTACGTCCTAATTCAAGGTTCTTTCCAGGCAATAATATGTAAGCACATGATTTATAACGTACATTAAATTTGACCAAGGTCAGTGAGAGAAACAACTGGTAAGCACCATACCTTTAAGATCTCAATAGTGTGGGCTCAATTTGACTCATTCATATGTAACCAAACTGCATTTCCCTAATGACCTCATCTTTTGTCTATGACACATACTCCTCTCACACTTCTTACCACACCTTCCCCCAAGATGAAGTCAGCTCAGTCAAATTTGTCACCATGCCTAATTACTATTGACTTCAGGTGCATGTGCCTTTTAACTTTATGACCATAATCATAAGGGGAGTCTTATTATCAGAGCAGTCAGGAATGGTTCCAGATCCGTTCAGCCCTTACTGAAACTTTTACTCTGACCCAAATCCCACTGCATTATTGTCTTCTCTCATGATTTTGTTCAGAAGAATGGAAAATATCCCACAGATCTCCTGGATCCTTCTCAGTTTTATTTGTTTTTCCATAAGGTCTCATTAACTTGCATACTTTTTCTAAATTTACAAGCTAAATTCCTTTCATTTCCATAAACAAATGTAATACGTTTCCCTCCTTTAGCAAGATCGATTTCTCTTTTGATTCACATGACCCATTCAACAGTTTCTTCTTCCTACATTTATTTCTTCTTCAAAATCAGGCTTATTTTAGTTATCTTTATAGGCATCTCAGTATTATCTAACACTAAGGTGGTAAAAAGTAGGTACCAATTGAATATTATTGGCAAAATGTATCAACTGATACCTTATTATAGAGTAGTTGATAGATCTTTGGGAGTAAGACTTTCTAAGGAAAAGACATAGAGTGGGAAAATATATGGGGTAGGAGATGTAAAACTGGGAGATGGGGTTATAACAATGACTAACTGTTCATTTCCATGATTCTGCTTTGGGTAGGTCCTTTCTTCCAAGGGAACATTTGGTGCTGGTTTAAAAAAATCATTTTTGTCTCCACAGAGGAACATAAACTGTCTCCTTACCAGAAATTTAAAATGACTGAATCCAATATATTTATATATATATATATTTTTTACCTAGCTTTCTGGAATCATAACGCTAAATTAAAGTAAACAAAAAGATATGCATCAAGTATCTAACATAATGCTGGCCCAAAAGAGATGCTTGGTAAATATTAATTTCCTTCCAAATGGGGGTCAAGTTGTAGTAACTGACTAATCTCAAGGGCCTAGGCAACATCTCTTCTGTTTTCTTTAGAGCATTGCTTTTCAAGGTGTGGTGCTTGGACCAGTAGCATCAAAATCAACTGAGAGCTTCTAAGAAATCAGAATCCCATGCCCCGCCCCAAACATACTGAAATAGATACTCTGGGGGTGGGCATACAATTTGTGTTTTAACATGCTCTTTAGATTATTCAGGTTGGATGCTCACGTTTGAGAAGCATTACTATAGACAGTTCTGTTTTGTTTCTCCCTTAAATGTTTTACTTTGTTTTATGTTTTAACCTGTAAGCTACCTTAAATTGCTTGGCAAAATGCCAGGATATAAACCTACCTAAAATGTATAATAAATGAACTGAATAGCTTGCCAAAAGAAGATCTAAACTGGAATAGAACTCCTTCCTACAAATCTCTCCAGTACCCAAATTCCTATTCACTGTAAGTTTTACTTTAGAAAATTTAGGCCTTTTGTTTACCATTTCATATTGTCCTACTCTTCATGCTGTTAACTGAAAAAAGACTGCACTGAAACTCAAGTTATGAGTCAGGCATGAGTTTTAATTAAGCTGTGCTGCCTAATGCTGTTCATTCCATGAAATTCTACTTCCAAACATTATTCTCTTCCAATTTTCTAATTCTCCACATTAAAACCTTCCTTTGGGTCCACCAAATAATAAATAGCATGCCTAACTACTTGAGTTGTCTTGAATAAGTATCCGATTATAGCTGCTATCTACATACAAATGGCTCTTGGCTATTAGACTTTTGAGTGTTGCATAGAAGTCTGTTTTCTGCACACGCACATTCCAGCCACCTGAAATAAGAACCCAAATTTCTCAGGCACTGGTGGCTCCAGGTGGAATGGTCCTTAAATTGGTAATCTCTCTTGAAATGCTTTGGCTCATCAGGGATGTTATGCCCTTATAAGGCCTGTTGAAAATCTGCTAACAAATTAATGGTCTTAAAGGTTAAACGACAGTTTGACAAACATATGTTTAAAAGGGAAGGCACATGCCAGACCAGTGCCCTCCTGACACTCTGCCTGTTGGGGGGTAGTTAAAGCAGCATCGAATTGCAGGCTTTGGGGCCAGTTTAAGTAACAGAAAAGAAAACAGTGTAACATGTGGCAGACACAGGCCTGCAGAGAGGAAAACAGCTAATAAAATGGCTGTGTAAAGCAAGTAAAAATTTCTTCCCTACTCAGATCTCAATACTGTTACAATAGTAAACAATTATAACATCCCCTTTGCTTGCTGCACAACTAGGAATCAGCCAAACCAAATGGATGGGCTAGAGAAAACCATTGTAGGCAATGTAATTGCCAACATCTAGTTAAGTTCTGATATTTTCAAGCAGCAAGATAAGGCATGGTGAAAGAAGCATGAACTGGAAATCAGGACACTTGAGTTTTACTCCAGACTCTACCACATTTAGGCTATGTGACAGTGAGCTTCAGCTTTCTTTGAAATTTCCTCACAGAAATATATGTTACTATCATATCCTTGACTTTTACTGAGAATTGATATGACAAATGACCATATGAAAAAAATATTTGTGTGTTTAGTAAAGCCTCCATTTAAAAGGCACCCATACACATAAACTCCAACACTTACTGAATAATTAATATGGGGAAGACACTGTGGTAAGAGTTTACCTATATTATCTTACATCATGCTCAGAAAATATCCTATAAGAGAGATACTATTATCCTGATTATTACAAACAAGAAACTGAGGCTTAAAATGGCCCAAAGTATATGATATTGCTAGAATTTTAGCCTGGTTGTGCTAACACCAAATTCCATGTTTTATTCACTGTGTCTTGTGGGGTACAGATGTTCTGTTTATAAAAATTAACAAGATTTATTCATTTGAGTTTTACATTACAAAGAAGTCTGCTTTTTTGGATCAATTTATGTATTTTTACCAGATCATAAGAACTACATAACACAGTATATTTAACTTTTGCTTTGTCTCCTTAGGAATTGAAAGCTGCATTTGGGCTCAGTTTTGGCAACCACCTTTTTGGCCTGTTCCTGATTACCATATTTCCTCCTCTTCTCCACTTCATAGCTATTGGGCTTTTCTAATTGTCATATTTGTTTTTTCGTCTTTATTTTTTATTTATATACATTTGTGGAGTACAAGTGCAATTTTGTTACATGCATGGTGGTCAACTCAAAGTTTTTAAGGTATCCATCGCTCAAATGACCTACATTATATCCATTAAAAATTCCATCTTTACACTTAAAATTTTGTAAGTTCATCAAGGTATGTCTTTATATGGATTATGTTTTATTAGTTTTTCCCTAGATATGGTTTGTTCATTTAAACTATAGATTTCAAGTTCTGTTTAGGAACTTTTTTTCCTACTCAAGCTTTTAAATTTAATTTTTACTTTTATTAGAGTAATAGTTAACTATCAAACAAAATTATAAAAATTAGTACATTTCTTACAAAAAAATAGCCATCCCTTTCTTATCCCTCCCTAAGTCCTCAGAGATAATCTCCTTCAACAGTTGAAGGTATTTTTTCTGGCATGCAACCCCATATTTTTAAAAATGTGCTTATACTTAACAAATGTAGACCTTATTGATGATGTCTTATTAACTGACACGACCCTGCTATGAGTTCACCTTCCTCCATCTTCCAAATATAGTTATAACACAATTATTTATTGACTTAATAGTCATGTAAATGCTATTCACAGCTGAACTGAGGAGTGTACAATGATTATATTTCTTTGCATGCAACTTTTTTTTCTTGTTGTTTATATTTGGCTCATTATTTTCCTGGGATTGAAAGTGGCCTCCTTTTTCCACGTGCCTAGTTTCCCTTGCATCTATTGTTATTTTTCACTCATCTTCCAAGAGCATCCCAGTATAGTTTTTTTCAGAATCAACACTATCAGATTATGAATTTCTGCTTTTTAAAATGTGCTTTGGTATTTGTTTTCTGAGAGTACTTGCATCTAGATCCCTCCATTTTCCTAGTCCAATCTGGACTATTTGCTCTCTAGGCTTACTGAACAATTTTAATTATAGAGAATTCTTTATCTTTTTCCTTATACCCTCCATTTTACATTTTCTTTTGCCTTAGTTTATTTTGTCATTTTCCATGAGCACACCCTCCACAAGCTTTCTAAGAAATGGTGCATGGGAGGTAAATGTTGTTTCAATGCATAATTGAATACTCCTTTATTATACTTTTTGTCTTAGTTTGGCTGACTATAGATTTTTAGATTGAAAAATAATTTCCCTGAGAATTTTGAATGCCTTCCCTCTCTCCTTTCCTTCCTGGACTCAAATTACCTCATATGTTAGACATTTGATATTACCTAAAGTCCATGAGACTCTGTTTATTTTTTTCTCTCTAATTTTTCCTATGTATTTTTGTGATTGGGTAATTTCTATTGAATTATCTTCAATTTTACCAACTTTTTGCTTCGTGATCTCCATTCTGCTTCATTCTGCTTGACTTCTGCTTGATTGTATTTTCCCCCCAAAATG
Organism: Macaca mulatta; assembly: GCF_049350105.2. Taxonomy (NCBI): domain Eukaryota; kingdom Metazoa; phylum Chordata; class Mammalia; order Primates; family Cercopithecidae; genus Macaca; species Macaca mulatta. Next base: position 86,490,691 of record NC_133426.1, read on the forward strand.
GGTGAAATTTTCCTTACTCTTTATCAGGTTATCTTTCATTAAATTCAAATATTATACTTTTCAGTTATAAAATTTCTATAGTCAATTTTTATATTATTTATTTTTCTGCTGAGCTTTCTTGTTTTTTTATTCATTGTGAGCAAATTTCCATTTACCTCATTGAGCATTATAATAATAGAAACACTTCTTAAAAATTATTGAAAATTTTAGAAACACCTTTGTTTATATAAATTACACATATCAAAATTTATCATATTGCAAGTTAAAACTGATTTTTAAATGTAACAATATTTATGATGATATTAGAGCAATGGTGTCATTATACATTGTAGAACCTCTGGGAAATTTCAGTGTACTCTTGTGAGACAATATTTTTATGAAAAATATTTTGAATTTGTAGATTCACTAAAAGGATCCCAGTTTATACTTTGAAAACTACTGCTATAATGATTACTTACTTTGAAGTTTTTGACTGTTGATTCTAACATCTGGGTTGGCCTCTGTTTGATTGCATTTTCCCTTAGGAATGGGTGATGTTTTCCTGATCCCTCATATGTCAAGTAATTTTGGTTTGTATTTAAGACATGAACAATGTTATGTTGTGGAGACTTTGGATTCTGTCATATCCATATGAAGAGTGTTGATGATTTTGTTTTGGCAGGCAATTAACTTGATTACATTCCAACTGTAAACTTTGTTTTGCCTGCAGTAGACAACAGCTCCTTTCTCTGCTCACTTCTTTAATTCTTGGGTTGAAAGTTATTTAAAATCTGCCTGGTGTGTGTGTGTGTGTGTGTGTGTGTGTGTGTGTGTGTGTGTGTGTGTGTGTGTATTTCTCTGTGTTTTTTTCTTTCAGGTTTTCCCCTTAACTCCCTGATTGCCATGATTTCTTCAAGACTGATTCCCTGCTTAATTTGGCAGCAAAATTTTCAGGCTTTCTATCAGAGTTTCAGCTGTGCTGTGACTAAAACCAGCTTATGCAAAAACTACAAAAATAGGAGACTCACTGAAGTCTGTCACTTCATCCAAATTTTGACTCCTCTCTTCAAATTGCCTGCTTTTTATTCATTCTCCAGAGCTCTTAAATAGATATTTTGTATATATTTCCTAGAGTTTATATTTATATCTGCAGCAAAGTCAGTGTATTATTGACTTACACCTCCAAACTATAAGTGAAATTTGCATGTCCTTAAAGCCTTCCCAGAACGCTCTTTTCAGATGGAATTTATGATCCTTTCTCCCCTATGAGTTATATCTGTAGATGTTTTATGCTGTATATTTAATTTATCATATTAAATTTTAATTATTTTTGGACATTTCTATCTCCCCAACAATACTGGGACAAGGCCTTAACTTTTCTGTTTTCATAATCACAAGGAATGAACTGGACAAATTAAGTAAATGAGCATTTCAGACAAAAGCAATGAAATATGTATAGATCCTGTGGAGGATGGGAGCATCACAAATTAAAGGATCTGAAAGACACACCTTGTGGCTAAATCACAGAAAGTAAATGAGACTGTACTATGAGATGAGAACGAAAAGATAATATGACCAGACCTTGCAGGGATTTATAGGACACGTTAAGAATTTTGTTTTTGTCTAAAGAGCAGTCAGAAGTATTTTCAGCCAGGTAAAGGTGGGCAGTGGCAGATCAGACTTCTTTTTAAAATCAAATGTCTTCCAGCTTTATATGGCGATTGGAGATTGAATCGCTAGCAGACCAGAATGGATGGAGGTGTACCAGTCAGGAGGCTACTGTGGAAATCTAGGGAAGAGATGATACTTCAGAATGGGGCGGAGTTAGAATAAAGTGGATAATTTCAGGAGGCATTTAGTGTATACTAGCTCTAAAATCTAGAATGAATTACTAGTATCTGGAAAGAACTTGTATATAACTAAATATAAATTGAAGTAGATTGAAAAGCAAAATTGATAATGTACCAGTATTATACAGGGGAGCCTTTTCTAAATATGAGTAAGTAGAAAGATTCATTGTTTTTCCACATTATCTGATTCAGAAGTAGAAACTTGGTACCCACCAGAAAACCAGGAAACTGTCACTATATTGCATAAATGCCACATACTGAGGCAGCCAGAGGGCATTTTTTTCTATTCCTTGCATCCATATTGATACATCCCTGTATCAAGTCAAAAATTGTGTTTCTCAGAAAATAACAATATATTGCTCTGTGAACATGTAACAAAGTATGGTAGTGGGGCTGAAAAAGAAAAAAAGTTATGGTAGCAGTGCATACTGGGAACTGAAATATTTTACGTTCTCCCTCTGTTCTGAATGTCAGAAAATCAGGAATGTTGAGTAGGATATATCCTTTAAGTTTAGGAGAATTATAATAGATGAATTCCTGATATTAATCTTAGAACTATACCCAGATATATGCATTTCATTCTGTTGTTCAACTGTGCATCTTAGAAGGGGATTTAACCAACACCAAGTAGACAAATTTAAATAAGGTACATTCTAATCAGTCTTTCTGTTGATAAACACAGGGACAAGAAAAAACAAAACAAACAAATTTTAAAAACCCTCCAGGAGAAAGTTAAGGTAAGATGACCTTGAAGATTAAAAAGAAAAAAAGATATCAATGTATTTTTTTTCATATGAAGCAAGATCCAGAAGTTATACAGAATAAATGAACAGATAAAAACCACAATAATATTGAATAAAAGCAGAGATGAATGAACTAGATTCCAAGACAGAGAACTAGATTACAAAGCAGGAATTACAAGAAAACTAAAAATGCATTTGACAAAATTTTAAAAATCTAACCTAGAGTCAGTAAAAAGTACTGCAATAGAAGAATAGACAAAGTTGAGACATTCTCTCAATAAACATTAAGAAAATAAGGAGAATAAAGATATGAAACAAGATGACAGAGAACATTAGATATGAAAGACAATGAATTAAACTGCAATCTAATCACTATTTTAGAAAAATACTGAATAATTTGAGCAAAAACAATAATCAAATATATAATTGAGGGAACATTAGGTGAATTTAAAGCCTCAGTATTTAGATGAAAAAAAAAAACTTACCATGTTTCAAGATAAATCAGAAAAAAACCCACATGTAGAAAAATCTTGGCAAAAATTTTGAAATACCAGGATAAAGACACAACTATAGAAATAACCAGAGAGAAAATAGCTACCTAAAAAAAAATTGTCTGTTCTTAAAATTCTACTCTTTTACATCAAATATTAAAAGATAATGAAAGGATAATGAAGCAAAATATTCAGTTTTTAGGGAAAGAAATTGAAAACCAGTAATTTTATTCCCACATTACGTTGAATGTACATAGGTAATAGGAAATAGAAAGACTTTCTCTAATAGTCTGGAACTCAGAAAACAGATAATTTATTTGTTCTTACTTGAAAATTGCTTGCACATGTATTCCAAGCAAATTAATTGAAATTAAGAACACATAAATAGGGAAGTCACTTATAAAGATATTTGAGAATGATCGTTGAAACCATATAATCATTGATCTGTATTTTCAAAAATTCAAATTGAATTAAAAGACTGAATTTGAATATAAAGTGAATTATATTTAGAGAGGAAGACTCAGAAGGCACTATTTTTTTCTTGGCTTTCCTAAATAGAGAACATAACATAAAGAATCTTTTTGATAACTTTAATTGAAAATCTCTGGAAGATTTTTTCCTCATAAAAATGTACACTTTTCAAAATATGGGAGAGGAGACAAATAAACTTAGATAATATAGCAAGAAAAAAACAAGTAAAAAAGGAACTGCTAAACGAAAATAAATCTTGTGACCCCAAACTCATTGAGCCAACGGGAAAAGTCAAGCTGGGAACTGGGTCATGCAAACCTGCCTCCCATTTTGGTTCCTAAATAAGGTGGCTACAAAGATGAAAAGCTATGTACCTCCCTCACATTTTTCCCACAAGGAAATTTCTGGTGGGCTCCAAGATCTTTACCCCAAAACGATGCTGTTAACATTTACCATGGCAATGTAAACTTATAGCTTATCCTCACAGGTGTGGGGAAATAGGACAGAATTCAAAGTCATCCTCTATCCACTTGGGAAAAATGCATATCTGATTATTTCCTCTGCCCTATTGTCTACTTTATCTTATGTAAAAATGCAGATTTGCTGATCCAGACAAAGGCAAGAATATTTTCCCTTACCCTCTCTCACATGAAAATTGTGTATTTCTCAATATCTCACCCTTTCCTCTTTAAATATTGAAGCCATCAAAATCATCTTAGTAGAAAGGCATAGATTTGTCTTTCAGGAGTGCATCCTTAACTTTGGCAAATTAATCTCTTAAAACAATTGCTACTTGCCTCAGTCATTTTCCTTGATTGACAGAATATAAAGGGGAAGAGCATGCCACTAAAAAGAACTCACAATAAATGTACACTGAATTACTACATCTCATGCATGACAATAAATACAAAGAGTTTTAACCTAGCTATTGAAATAAAAAATACTTTTAGGTTAGGTTAAAAATCAGAATTCAACTCCAAAATGCTTATAAAATACACAATTAAAACAAATTATACAAGAAGATTAATCACTGAACAATGCAAGAATATTTAGTGGGCAACCCACACAAAAACAAAATTAGAATAGCAAAATTAACTTCAGACAAGTAGAATTCAAGTTAAAAGTATTATATTAAAAAGGCTTAGTTTGTTTTTATCCAAAGTGTAATCTAATATGAAGGTATAATGGTTATCATGCTTTCTTTTCAGAATAGCAAAGCAAAAAAATGTATATGGGAGAAAACTGTTAGAGAGGAAGGGAAATCTGAAAAGAGCATAATTGAGGTTATTCATCTACTCATTCTTAGAATGATCAAAATAGCCAAAAAAAAAAAAGACAGAAAAATTTTATTATATAGTTTGAAAGTTTGATTAATAGTTATATAAATTGGATTTTCTATTCTAGAAATAGAGAATATTGCTTTTTTCTAGTGTCCATTGAACATTTATGCAACTTATCATGGAGTTTTGCTCCTGTTGCCCAGGCTGGAATGCAATGATGTGATCTCGGCTCACTGCAACCTTCGCCCCCTAGGTTCAAGTGATACTCTTGCCTCAGCCTCCCAATTAGCTAGGATTACAGGCACCCACTACCATGCCTGGCTAATTTTTTGTACTTTTAGTAGAGATCAGTTTCACCATTTTGGCCAGGCTGGTCTCAAACTCCAGGCCTCAGGTGATCCACTCACATCCCAAAGTGCTGGGATTACAGGCATGAACCACTGTACACAGTCAGCAACTTATCATTTTTTTTTTCCTTTTTTTTTTTTCTTTTTATTTTTTGAGACAGAGTGTTGCTCTTGTTGCCCAGGCTGGAGTGCAATGGCGTGATCTTGGCTCACTGTAACTTCTGCCTCTGGGGTTCAAGCGATTCTCCTGCCTCAGCCTCCCAACTAGCTGGGATTACAGGCATGCACCACCATGCCCTAATTTTGCATTTTTAGTGGAGACAGAGTTTCTCCATGTTGGTCAGGCTGGTCTCGAACTCCTGACTTCAGGCGATCCACCTGCCTTGGTCTGCCAAAGTGCTGGGATTACAGGCATGAGACACCACACCCAGCTGCAACTCAATCATTTCTTAAGGACAAAGACAATTCAACATAGCACAAGAAAGTAGAAATTGTACAGGCTATACTCTTTGACAAAGATAAAAAATCAATAACATTTAAGTAGAAAAGGAAAGAAACATTTCACTGACATTAAAATGAAAGAAATAAAAACTCATAAACCATTCCTGGGGCTAGGAAATCTAAAGTAAACATAAAATGCAAATAAAATCAGGATGCAACATAGCTGACAGTATCTCTTCATCCTGGCTACACAAAATAATCTCAGGTGAAGTTTCTGCATGTTAGCTTATTGATTTTGCTTTCATTGCAAAAGATGCTGGAGCTTCCCTCACAAGAGGTTTTATTTAGTAGGTTTGAGGTTTTGCTTTCTAGTCCCTAATTTCTAAAAACAAATAAACAAAATATCTCATGAGTATTTCTGACATGAAGTTGGTAGTGTTACAGTCTCTCCAATGTGCCACAATGTAGCAGCCTCTGTTTGAGACAACCACCAGAGTTCTTTTGTCTCACAACCAAGAAAATTAAGGAGCATGGACACAAGGGTGAGGTTGGAGCAAAAGTTTAATAAGCAAAAGAAGAAAGCACTCTGTAGTGGAGAGGGGGCCCCAAAGAGGGTTGTCAATTATAACGCTGAGTCTGGGGTTTTTATGGACTGGGAAGGAGAGGAATGTGCTGACTGGTCTGCAGGCTCTTTTGAAGAAAGCACCACTTATAAAGAAGTATGATAATGTAAAGAATCAACTGGAGGCAGAGGTGAAGGCTTGGTTCAGGCCATTGGCCTGGGACCAATTAGGGGTTAAAGTGATGATTCACCCTATGTAAATGAAGAATTAGCCTGCAGTCAATTACAGAAAGGTAAGCATATGTAATAGAGGTGAAAAGCAAGACACAAATAGGTGAAAAGTAAGAGACTAAGGCATGCTGAGAGAGAAATGTGTCCTAAAAGTGAGTGGAATTTGTTTACCTCAGTTCACAGAGTAAGCATTTACATCCAAGACCATGTTCATTGTAGCACTATTCACAATAGCAAAGACATAGAATCAACCTAAATACTCATCAATGATAAAACAGATAAAGAAAACGTGGGCATTTGTGCACTGGTGGGCCTTCTGGTGCCCACTCAGCCTTCTGATTCCCATTTACACCATGGAATACTATGCAGCCACAAAAAGGACAAGATCACATCCTTTGCAGGAACATGAATGGAGCTACAGGCTATTATCCTTAGGAAAGTAACACAGAAACAGAAAACCAAATGCCACATGTTCTCACTTATAAGTAGGAGCTAAATGATGTGAACACACGAACACATAGAAAGAACAACACACACTGGGGCCTATAAGAGAATAGAAGGTGAAAGGATGAAGAGGATCAGAAAAAGTAACTAATGGGTACTAGGCATAATTCCTGGACAATGAAATAATCTGTATAAAAAAACCCATAACACAAGTTGACCTATGTAACAAATCTGCACATGCATCCCTGAACTTAAAATAAAAGTTAAATTTTAAAAATACAAAGGATAAAAAAATGAAAAGTTGGTTTTTGAAAATATAAACAAAATCGAAAAACCACTACCAAGACTAATAAAGAAAAATGAGAAATACCAAAATAAACAAAATCAGAAATAAAAGAGAGATATTAGAACTGAACACAGAAATGAAAAAGTTCATCAAAGACTATTATGAACAAGTATAAGCTAACAAATACAAAAATCCAGTAGAAATAGATGAATTCCTGAACATACACAAATTACAAAATCGAACCAGGAAGAAAGATAAAACCTGAACTGAACAGACCAATATGAAGTAATGAGATTGAATCAGTAATAAAAAGTCTCCCAATAAATAAAAACCAAGGACCAAATGGCTTTACTGCTGAATTCTACCAAATTTATAAACAACTAAGGCTAACTCTTCAAAACATTCAAAAGCAATGAAGAGAAGGGAATTATTGCTAATTCATTCTACAAGGCCAGCACTACCCTGACACGAAAACTATACAAGGACACAACAAAAAAGAAGACTACAGGGCAATATACCTGAGGAACCTAGACACAAAAAATCCCAAACAAAATACTAGCAAAATGAATCCAGCAACACATAAAAAAAAATAATAATAATAATACTTAGGCTGGGTGCAGTGGCTCACATCTGCAATCCCAGCATTTTGGGAGGCCAAGGCAGGTGAATCACTTGAGGCCAGGAGTTTGAGACCATCCTGGCCAACATGGTGAAACCCCGTCTTTACTAAAAAATACAAAAATTAGCTGGGCATGGTGGTGCATGCCTGTAGTCCCAGCTACTCGTGAGGCTGAGGCAGGAGAATCGCTTGAACCCTGCAGGTGGAGGTTGCAGTGGCCCAAGATTGTGTCACTGCACTCCAGCCTGCGTGACAGAGCAAGATTCTGTCTCAGGAAAAAGTAATAACAATGATAATACTATATCATGATCAAGTGGAATCTATCCACTTGATGCAAGGATGGTTAAATATATGCAAATCAATGAATGTGATATGTTACATCAACAAAATGAAGGATAAAAATATATGATTATATCAACGGATATAGAAAAAGCATTTGAAAAGAATATTATCTTTTCATATTAATAACTCTGAAATATTTAGGCATAGAAGAAACATACCTCAACAAATTAAAGACCATAGTGACAAACCCACAGCTAACATCATATTGGATGGGAAAAAGCTGAAAGTCTTTTCTTTAAAAACTAGAACCAGGCAAGGATGCCCAATTTCACCACTGTTATTCAACTTATTTAGAAGGTCATAATGACAGCAATAAGGCTATAGAAAGAAATAAAGGGCATCCAATTTGGAAAAAAGGAAGTCAAACTGCCCCTCTTTACAGATTACATGACCTTATACATAAAGAAAAACCTAAAGATTCCACAAAGAATCTATTTGTACTAAAAACAAGTTCAAAAAAGTCATAGAATACAAAACTCAACATATGAAAATCTGTAATGTTTCTATAAATTCCTAAAAAGAAATGATAAAGCAATCACATTTACAATGACTACAAAAAATAAGATACCTATGAATAAATTTAACCCAGGAAGTGAAAGGTCTCTACAAAAAAAAAAAAAAAAAAAACAGACACTGATGAAAGAAATTTGAATTGCACACAAAAAATAGAAAGACATCCAATGCTAATGGATCAGAAGAATTAATAGTTTTTTTCCTTTCTAATTATTTTATTTTAAGTTCTGGGGTACATGTACAGGATATGCAGGTTTATTACATAAGTAAATATTTGCCATGGTGGTTTACTGCACCAATCAATCCATCACCTAAGTATTAAGCCTGGCATGCGTTAGTCTTTTATCCTGATGCTCTTCCCCTGCACCCTCACCTGACAGGCCCCAGTGTGTGCTGTGCCCCTCCCTGTGACCATGTGTTCTCATCATTCAGCTCCCACTTATAAGTAAGAATATGCAGTGTTTGGTTTCCTCTTCCTTTGTTAGTTTGCTTAGGATAATAGCTTCCAGCTTCATTGATGTCACTGCAAGGAACATGATCTTGTTCCTTTTTATGGCTGCATAGTATTCCATAGTGTATATGTACTGCATTTTCTTTATTCAATCTGTCATTGATGGGCATTTAGGTTGATTTAATGTATTTGCTATTGTGAATAGTGGTGCAATGAACATATGTGTGCATGTATCTTTATAATAGAATAATTTATATTCCTTTGGGTATATACCCAGTAATGGGATTGCTGGGTCAAATGGTATTTCTAGTTCTAAATCCTTGAGGAATCTCCACACTGTCTTTCACAAGAGTTGAACTAATTTGCATTCCCACCAACAGTGTAAAATTGTCCCTTTTTCTCTGCAACCCCACCAGTATCTGTTTTTTTCTTGACTATTTAATAATTACCATTCTGACTGGTGTATGATGGTATCTCATGGAGGTTTTAATTGGCATTTCTCGAATGATATGTGATGTTGAGGTTTTTTTCACATGTCTGTTGGCAACATGTATGTCTTCTTTTAATAAGTGTCTGTTCATGTCATTTGTCCACTTTTTAATTGGGCTGTTTGTTAAAGTGATCATCTTACCCCCCAAAATTTACAAATTTATTACAATCCCTTTCAAAATAACAATGACATTCTAACAGAAGTAGGAAAAACCATCATAAAATTTTATGAAACCATAAAAGGCCTTAAATCAGGGGTTCCCAAACCCCAGGCCATACTGGTCCATGGCCTCTTAGGAACCAGGCCACACATCAGGAGGTAAGTGGCAAGTGAGCATTACTGCCTGAGTTCCACCTTCTGTCAGATCAGCTGCAGCATTAGATTTTCATAGAAGCATGAACCCTATGGTGAACTGTGCATCTGAGGGATCTAAGTTGTACGATCCTTATGAAAATCTAATGCCTGATTATCTGAGGTGGAACAGTTTCATCTCAAAACCTTCCCTCCCCACTCCATCTGTGGAAAAAATTATCTTCCATGAAACTGGTCACTGGTGCCAAAAAGGTTGGCAGCTGCTGCCCTAGAAAGCCAAAGAAATCCTGAGAAAAAGGAACAAAGTTACATGCTTCATAATACCTTACTTCAAAATATACTACAAAGCTATAATAACCAAAACAGAATGGTGTTGGTATGAAAATAGACACATCATTTCATGGAACAGAACAGAGGACCCAGAAAAAATTCATATATTTATAGTCAATTGATTTTTGACAAAGGTGCCAAGAACATATATTGAGGAAAAGGCATCTTGTTTAATAAATGGTGCTGAGCAAAGTTGATATTCATATGCAAAATAATGAACGAGACCCTGTCTCATATTACATTTAAAAATCAATTAAAAAACTGATTAAAGGCATAAATGAAAGACATGAAACTATAAAACTACTAGAAGAAAACACAGGGGAAATACCTTAGGCTACTTGTCTACGCAAACTTAAGACCTGAAAAGTACAAACTTAAGACCTTAATAAAAATAAAAATAGACAAGCAGGTACATATGAAACTAAAATCTTCTGCACAGAAAATGAAACAATCGACAGAATTAAGAGACTAACTGTAGAATGGGGGAAAGATATTTTCAAACTATTAATGTGACAAAGGACTATTATACAGAATATACAAGGAACTCAAACAACTCAATGGCAAAACAACCAAATAATACTATTAAAAGTGGGCAAAGGATCTGCAAAGACATCTCTCAAAAGAAGACATATGAATGGCCAACAGGTGCCTTAAAATAAGTTAAACATGACTAATCATCAAGGAAATGCAAATCCAACTAATAATGAGAGAGCACGCTACCCCAGTTAGAATGACTGTTATCAGAAAGACAAAACATGTAAAATTCTGAACAGGATGCACAGAAAAGGCAATACATACTGTTTTTAGGAATTCACATTAGTACAGTCATTATGAACCAGATTATGGAGGTTTCTTAAAAAACTGAAAATGGAACTACCATATAATCTGTCAATCTCAGTACTGGGTATTTATCCAAGGTAAAGAAAATTGGTATATTAAAGGGATTCCTGCACCCCCACATTTACTGTAGCACTATTCACAATAGTTAAAATATGGATTCAACCTCTATTTTCATCAACAGATGAATGGATACAGAAAATGTGGTAAATAATGCACAATATAATACTATTTAGCCATATAAAAGAACCAAATTCTGTCATTGGCAACAATATGAATGTAACTGGAGGTCATAATTTTAAGCGAAATAAGCCAGGCATAGAAAGACAAACATTGTGTGTTCTCACTCACATGTGGGAGATAAAACTCATCCCTCTAATGGAGGCAGAAGAGTAGAATGATAATTACCAAAGGGCGAGATGTTTGTAAGAGGTAGAATGAAGAGAGGTTAGGTAATGGGTACAAACATACATTTAAACACAAATAATACATTCTAGTGTTCTATAGTACAGTAAGGTGACTACAATTAACAATATTTTATATATTTCAAAATAGCTGAAGGAGAAAATTTGGAATTTTTCCAACACAAAGGAATGATAAATGTTTAATGTGATAGATATCCTAAATACCTTGATGTGATTATTACACATTGTATGAATGTAGCAAAATTCCACATGTATGCATGCCATAAACATGTAAAAACATTATGTATCAATAAAAAAAAAAGTCAACTAGGGGGTTGGGGAAATGACAGGATGAAGTGCAGATTGTGAGAAAATATTCTCACTGCATTACACATATATGGAGTAACCTCACTGAAGGGAGTTGAGGGAAAGGTGCTGACCAAAGTAACTTTAGAAATCACTAAAAACTTGTAAAGCAAGACCACATATTATGACAAAAGGAATAATCCATGTATCAGTCAGGGTTCTCTAAAGGGACAGAACTAATAGGATAGATGAATATATGAGGGTGGGTTTATTAGGAGTGTTGACACATGATCACAAGGTGAAATCCCACAATAGGCTGTCTGCAAGATGAGGAGCCAGGAAGCCAGTGGAAGTTCCAAAACTTCGAAAGTGGGGAAGCTGATAGTGCAGCCTCCAGTCTGTGGCCAAAGGCCTGAGAGCCCCTGACAAATCACTTGTGTAAGTCCAATAATCCAAAACCTGAAGAACTTGAAGTCTGATGTTTCAGAGCAGGAAGCATCCAGTATGGGAAAAAGATGGAGCCCAGAAGACTTAGCCAGTCTAGTCTTTCCATGTTCTGCCTGCTTTTATCCTACGCACACTGGCAGTTGATTACATAGTGCCTACCCAGGTTTAGGGTGGGTCTGTCTCTCTCAGTCCACTGACTCAAATGTTAATCTTCTTTGGCAACACGCTCACAGACACCCAGGAACAATACTTTGCATCCTTCAATCTAATCAAGTTGATACTCAATATTAACCATCGTAATCCATAAGCACTATGGTCTAATTAGTAAAGTTGTTTCTTATGGGGTTATAAGTTGACAATTCTGAAACTGCTGTACATGTATAAACAAAATAAATAAGTAAATGGATGGCAGATAGTAGGAGCCAGGCTTCCTACCTTTAGAAAAGGAGGTTACAGGTAAGTAAGAGGGAAAGACTAGAATAAACCACATGGCACTGGAATAGGGCAGAGACATCAGTATAAACTCATGTATAGTTTAATATAATACAGATGAGAGGACCTAGAAACAGTGGCTCTGCAGTAGCAATGAGTACATTCTGAATTAAGATCTCAGTTTCTAAATATTATTTTCCAATAAAAGAACCCAGGGCTCCTTGGAGACATAACTTATTTTAGGATGGAGACAGGGAATATACAAGATGACAATGCAGCATCTTGTAGTACTTGAAAGTTATGAAATTCTCAAGAACAACAAAAAGTGATAGAGGCATGCCAAAGGGATTGAGGCACCATGATGAAAATGCTCCCAATACAAAAGTTGGAAGCAAAATAATAATAATGTGTAATGCTATCGGATTATAACATAATATATGAAGTAATTTTCCATTATTTCATATTGATACAAATAAAATGATCAAAAAGTAAAAAAATGAGAGAGGAGGAAAATCTCCTGTACATAACAATTACAAATAATTTGTACACTGCTATTTCTCTTCAAGGTAGTAGACCTTAGCTACCATCTCGCACAACCACTCAAGTGGAAATTATACTTAGTGACTTGCTTACAAAAAGTAGAGTATAAATGGGGGGATAACAACAACTTTACATTAAACATGTGGTGACACTACATCAGTAAAACAATCAAAGTTAACATAATCAGTTGTAAGTCAGTAACCCTGATGTAATAAGAATGGACTTGTATTAGGATTCTCAAGATAAACAAAATCAATAGGCTGTGTGTGTGTTTGTGTGTGTGTGTGTGTGCGCGCATGCACGTGTGTAGATGTGCTTGTATGTGTAGTTTGTTATAAGGACCTGGTTCTCATGATTATGGAGACTGACAAGTCTGAATATGAAGTGTGGGCTGGGAGACTTGAGACCCAGGAAAGCCCATAGTGCAGTTACAGTACACAGGAGGGTAACTTGGAGACCTAGGAAAGACAATGATGCTCAAGAAATCTGAAGTCAGTCTGCTAGGAAATTTTATCTTGCTCAAGGAGGCTGGTCTTTTATTCTATTCAGGACTTTGACTGATAACTAGGTCATACTTCTAACTAATTATAATTCAACTATCCTAGATAAAACCAAATATACATTAACCATTCCCTTTCCCCAGAAAAGGATGAAAGTTTTTAAATGTTATGTATTTTTCTCCTTAATAGTCTGTAACTTTAACAGTATAAAGTTAACAATACTTAAATACTATATTAACTCAATTCATTTTACGTTATATGATCGAGGGCTAGGAGAAGAAAGAAAAAAATAGATGTTTGTAGGTGTATGTTCTTATTTCTGGGTTCTCTATTCTGTTCCATTGGTCTATGTGCCTGTTCTTGTATCAGTACCATGTTGTTTTGGTTGCTATAGCCCTCTAGCATAGTTTTCAGTCAGGTAATGTGATACCTTTAGGTTTGTTCTTTTTGCTTAGGATTGCCTTGGCTATTCAGGTTCATTTTTGTTTCATATGAATTTTAAAATAGCTTCTTCTTCCTCTAGTTCTGTAAAGAATGTCAATGGTAGTTTAATGGGAATAGCACTGAATGTATAAATTGCTTTGGGCAGTATGGTCATTTTCACAATATTGATTCTTCCTATCCGTGAGCATGGAAAGTTTTTCCATTTGCTTGTGTCCTCTCTTATTTCCTTGAGCAGTAATTTGTAGTTCTCCTTGTAGAGATCCGTCACTTCCCTTGTTACATGTATTCCTAGGATTTTATTCTTTTTGTGGCAATTGTAAATGGGGTTGCTTTTCTGATTTGGCTATCGGCTTGACTGTTGCTGGCTGATAGGAATGCTAGTGACTTTTGCACATTGACTTTTGTATCCTGAGCCTTTGCTGAAGTTACTTATCAGCTTAGGAAGCCTTTGGGCTGAGACGACGGAGTTTTCAAGATATAGGATCATGTCATCTACAAACAGGGATAGTTTGACTTCCTCTCTTTTTATTTGGATGCCCCTTATTTCTCTCTTTTGCCTGATTGCCCTGGCCAGAACTTCCCATACCATGTTGAATAGGAGAGGTGAAAGAGGCCATCCTTATTCTGTGCTGGTTTTCAAGGGGAATGCTTCAAGCCTTTGCCCATTCACTATGATAATGGCTGTGAGTTTGTCACAGATGGCTCTTAATATTTTGAGGTATGTTCTTTTAATATCGAATTTATTGAGAGTATTTAACATGAAGTAATGTTAAGTTTTATCAATAGTCTTTCCTGTATCTATTGAGATAATCATGTGGCTTTTGTCTTTAGTTCTGTTTATGTGACAAATCACATTTATTGATTTGCATATGTTGAACCAACCTTGCATCCAGGGGATGAAGCCTACTTGATAGTGGTGGATCAGCTTCTTGATATGCTGCTGGATTTGGTTTGCCAATATTTTATTGAGGACTTTTGCATTGATATCCATCAAGGATATTGGTCTGAAATATCAAGGATATTTCTTTTTTTGTTGTGTCTCTGCGAGGTTTTAGTATCAGGATGATGCTGGCTTCATAGAATGAACTAGCAAGGAGTCCATCCTTTCCCCCCACCTTTATTTTGGAATAGTTTCAGTAGGAATGGTACCAGCTCTTCTTTGTACAACTGGTAGAATTCAGCTCTGAATCCATCTGGCCTAAGCTATTTTGGTTTCGTGGGCTATTTATTACTGCCTCAATTTCAGAAATCATTATTGGTCTGTTCAGGGATTTAATTTCTTACTGGCTCAGTCTTGGGAGGATGTATGTGTCCAGGAATTTGTCCATTTCTTCTAGATTTTCTAGCTTGTGTGCATAGAGGTATTTATATTTGCTGATGGTTTTTTGTGTTTCTGTGGGTCAGTGGTGATAGCTCCCTTACAATTTCTGATTTTGTTTATTTGAATTGTTTCTCTTCTCTTCTTTATTAGTCTAGCTATTGGACTATTCTATTAATTTTTTCAAAAAACAGCTCCTGGACTCATTGATCTTTGGAATGGTTTTTCTCATCTTTCTCTCCTGCTCTGCTCTGATTTTGGTAATTTCTCCTCTTCTGCTAGGTTTGGGGATTGTTTGCTCTTGGTTCTCCACTTCTTTTAGTTGTGATGTTAGGTTGCCAACTTGAGATCTTTCAAGCTTTTTGATGTGGGCATTTAGTGCTATAAATTTTCCTCTTAACACTGCCTTAGCTATGTCCCAGGGATTCTGGTACACTGTATCATCTGATCTACAAACCTCACAAAAACAAGCAATGGGAAGAAGATTCCCTATTTAATAAATGGTCCTGGAATAACTGACTAGCCATATGCAGAAAAATCAAACTGGACTCCTTTCTTCTACCATATACAACAATCAAGTCAATATGGGTTAAAGACTTAACTGTAAAACCACAAACTGTTAAAACTCTAGAAGAAAACCTAGGCAATACCATTCAGGACATAGGCATGGGCAAAGATTTCATGACCAAGATGCCAAAAGCAATTGGAACAAAAGCAAAAATTGAGAAATGTAATCTAATTAAGCTCAAGAGCTTCTTCACATCAAAAAACAAAAAAACAAACAAACAAAACTATCAATCGAGTAAACAGACGATCTACAGAATTGGAGAAAAATTTTACAAACTATACATCTGACAAAATTCTAGTATCTAGCATCTATAAGGAACTCAAACACATTTACAAAGAAAAACAACCCCATTAAAAAGTAGGCAAAGGACAAGAACAGACACTTCTCAAAAGAAGACATATATGTGGCCAAAAAGCATATAAAAAAAAGTTCAACATCACTAATAATTAGAGAAAAGCAAATAAAAACCACAGTGAGATACCATCTCACGCCATTCAGAATGGCTATTACTAAAGTCAAAAAACAGGCTGGGTGCAGTGGCTCACGCCTGTAATCCCAGCACTTTGGGAGGCCAAGGTGGGCGGATCACAAGGTCAGGAGATCGAGACTCTTCCAGACAACATGGTGAAACCCCATCTCTACTAAAAATACAAAACTTAGCTGGGCTTGGTGGCATGTGCCTGTAATCTCAGCTACTTGGGAGGCTGAGGCAGGAGAATCACTTGAACCAGGGAGTCAGAAGTTGCAGTGAGCCAAGATCGTGCCACTGCACTCCAGCCTGGTGACAGAGGGAGACTCTGTCTTGGGAAAAAAAAAAAAAAAGTCAAAAAATAATAGGTGCTAGTGAGGTTGTAGAGAAAACAAAATGCTTTTAAAATTTGGTGGAAGTGTAAATTAGTTCAACCACTGTGGAAGACAGTGTGGCAAATCCTCAAAGACCTGAAGACAGAATACTATTCAATGCAGCAATCCCATTACTGGGTATATACCCAAAGGAATATAAATTGTTCTATCATATATACATGTGCATGTGTATGTTCCTTGCGGCACTGTTCACAGTAGCAAAGGCATGGAATCAACCTAAGTGCTCATCAGTAAAACATATAAAGAAAATGTGGTATGTTTACACCATGGAATACTATGCAGCCATAAAAAAGAACAAGATCATGTCCTATGCAGGAACATGAATGATGCTGGAGGCCATTATTCTTAGCAAACTATCGCAAGAACAGAAAACCAAAGACCACATGTTCTCACTTATAAGTGGGAGCTGAACAATGAGAACACATGGACACATAGAAGGGAGCAACACACATGGGGCCTTTTGGAGTGCAGAGGGTGGGAGGAGGGAAGGATCAGGAAAATTAACTAATGGATACTAGGCTTAATAACTGAGTGATAAAATAGTCTGTACAACAACCCCCCATGACACACATTTACCTATGTAACAAACCTACACACTCTGTACATGTACACTTGAACTTAAAATTTAAAAAAAAGAAAAAAAAATAGGTGTCTGATACACACACACATTCAACACACATTAAAAACATACAAAGAGCAAACACTCATAACAACTGCAGTCTTCATTTCTGTGACCGGTCATACGATCATAGCTGGTATTTACAAGTAAATTTTCCCACTCCTCATTCAGTATCCTTTTTGACTTCAGCAATAATCTCAGCTGGCTGTTTTTCTTCAAATCTTCATTTCTGAATGGTCTGGACCATATGCAGTTTACCTGAGTTGGATTACTGTAGTTTTTTTATTGACTTTTGGCACAAGGCATGGTAATACTAAGAGACACTGTAAGGGAACTCTTATATTCCCGACATACTCTTTCTTACCTCCATTGTGGAGTAGCAGTCCAATTTATCCTTGGTAGTCAGGATCAATAACCTCAGCCAGCATAGTAACTTTCTTCTTCTTTGCCTGTTCATTCAGAAGCATGTGGAGCCCAAAGTTACTGTTGCTCACTTAGCTTCCAGTTCAATATAAGTATTGTTGCTTTTCATAGTAGAAGCATTTCTCCCTTTTGAACTAAGATCTCTAGGCCAACACTGCATAGTGTGTTAATATGAATGAAAATTATGACACTGAGATATAAAATACAGTGCAACATGGGTGAGGGTTATGGGCATTTGGACCACTTATTCATGTAACTTATGTATTCGAGTTCTGCTTAGGCCTTATCAGCTATACACCACTTCTATTCGATGATAAAATATTCCTGGGCATGCTCAACTTTATGGATTGGTGGGTCAGATAACATCAAGCTCATGATACGTGGCTCAGGTCACATGGTAACTTGATAATCCATGATCAAGTGTGCAGGTTCTACTAAAGCCCAATAGCAGGCCAAGAGCTGTCTCCCAAAAGGAGAGTAGTTATCTTCAGAAGAGAGGAGGGCCTTGCTCCAAAATACTAAAAGCCTGCAGTACAATTTACCTATTGGGGGTTGGCAAAGGCTCCAAAGAGCAACTCCATATTCCACTGACACTTCATGCACTATTGGATCTGCTGGACCATGAAGTCCAAGAAGTGGAGCAGCTTGTACGGCAGCCTGGAATTGTTGCAAAGCCTTTTCTTTTTCTGATCCCCACACAAAACTGGCAGCTTCTGAAGTCACTATGTAAATCGGCTGGGGTAGCCTGCCCAAATGAAGAATATGTTGCTGCTAAAAGTCAAAAAAGACCACTAGGTATTGTGCCTCCTTTTTAGTTATAGGAGTGGCCAGATGCAACAATTTAGCCTTCATCTTAGAAGGACTATCTTAATATTTCCTACAACCCTGGACTCCTAGAAATTTCACTGTGGTAGAAGGTACCTCAATTTTTGTCAGATTTATTCCCACTCCCTGGCATGTAAATATCTTACTCATCAATTGAGAGTAGTTACTATTTCTTGCGTACTAGACCCAGCCAGTATAATGTTATCAATGTATTGGACCAGTGTAATAGCTAGTGGAAGTAAAAGGTGATCAAGATCCCTGTTAATTAAATTATCACGTGTGCCTAGAGAGTGGCTATGCCCCTAAGGTAAGACAGTGATGGTGTATTGTTGGTCTTTTCAGTTGAAAGCCAGCTGCTTCTAATGGTCTTTATTAACATGATAGAGAAAAATATATTTGCCATACAAATAGCTTCACACTAGGTAACAGAATATGTGTTGATTTTATCTAGCAATAAATTTCTTCTGGTAAAGTAGCTGTAATTGGAGTCACCATTTGATTAAATTTTCCACAAGCCGCTGTCATTCTCCAATACCAATCTGTCTTCAGCACAGGCCAATAACAAGTTGAATGGGAATGAGGAGGCAATAACCATCCCTGCAACTTTCAGGTTCTTATTCCAACTTTCAGGATCCCATTTCTTTCCAATCAGTGCTCTAACTTTAATAAAAGACACCTTGAGAGGCCGAAAATTCAGTTTGCGTTGTAATTTAACCACTTGTAGAATGAAATTTAGAATTTTGTTTTCAGCAATTTTAGCTCTGCAGCTACAGGAGATAAGTATCTTTTTCAGGAAAGAAATGTGAACTTTAAGGTGATTTATGCTGAGGTTGAGCTGGAAATTTGAATTATAGAGCTTTATCCCCCATGTGTCCATCGACATTAGAAGCAACAAGCCAATCTCATTGTGCTTGTTTGATAAAAATGTTTAAAATTATCATATACACAGCCACTCAGATCCCTGATTATTATGTTTCATTATGAGTATCTAATGGCAATATTTTGTTTATCTATATTGCCAGATGATGCCATACACTGTTGGTGTTTTATTACCGGCAATAGAGTTATTAGTATCTTTAAATCTATTAAGATTACAGAGCCAGTTTTGTGGATTTCTGAAATCCACAAAACCCAGATTTCAGAAAACTCATCCTTAATATTATGTTCCTTTAGAAATACTTCTGGTACAAAATTTTTATTACTTCTGGTTCTCCAGAGAAACAGAACCAATAGCATCAATAAGATAGATTATAATGAGTTGGCTCGCATAATTATGCAGACCCGCAAGTCTAAATCTGCAGTGTTTGTTGGCAGGCAGAGACCCTGGAGAGCAAATGGTGCAGATGAAGTCTGAAGGAAGTCTGCTGGAAAATTCTTTCCTGCTAAAGAAATCTAGTCTTTTTGTTCAATTCAGGCCTTTAACTGATTGGGTGAAGCCAATGCACATTACGGAGGGCAATCTGGTTACCCAAACTTCACTAATTTAAATGTTAATCTCATCCAAAAACACCCTTCAAGTTGACACATAAAATTAACTATCCACAAAGTCTTTTCCTCAATAGTTTTCAATCCCCAAACTCATAACCCCAGTCTAATTATGAGAAAAAGTCAGACAAATTCAAATAAAAGGACACTCTATAAAATTAGAGCAGTACTCCTCTAAATTGTCAAGGCCATCAAAAACAAGGAAAGTCTCGGAAACTGTCACAGCCATGAGGAGCCTAAGAAGTCATGACCACTCAATGTAATATGGTATCCTGCAATATAAGAATAGCCATTAGGTATAAACGTTTAAAAACCTGAAGAAACTATGGACATCAGTTAAAAATAATTTGTCATTATTAGTCTATCAGTTGTGGCAAATAAAACATACTAATATAAGCTGTCAATAATAGAGGAACTGAGTGTGAGGTTAAAAATTAAATTTGTAAATTTCTATAAACCTAAATCATTTAAACATGTTTAAAATTTTTACTGTACAAAGGGATTGTACTATAGTTCATAAATGTGTTTGTTACAGGGTATAGCTTAATAATTCTGAAACAATTTTGTTAGTATACTAAGGTTGAAAATTTAAATAATTTGTAGATAATAAGAATCAGGTTTCTCAGTGTTGGAGAAAAATGCAAATAAGAAAAGGTAGGAGGACTCTGAGTACACTGCCTACGGGGTAGCCCTGCTCTGCAGGAGCAGTCATGAAGCTGTAATATTGCCAGAGCTGTAATACTGCCACTTCAATAAGGCTGTTTTCTTCTACCCTACCAGTGGCTCACCCTTAAATTCTTTCCTGGGCAAAGCCAAGAAGTCTAATGGGTTAAGCCCCAATTTGGGGCTCATTTGCCCTGCATCAGCATGGTACCCAAAGTGGAATGAAGAGAGAAGATGGCAGCACGAGATATGGTTGAAGAAATGTCAGCTGACAGTTGGTGATCAACAGGGTGACAGTCAGTGAAATGGCATTTGGTGGGATGAAAAGTCAGTGGAATGGCAGCCAGCGAGGTGGCAGTTGGTGAGATGGTAAGAAATGAAAATTGGTAAGACAATGAGCACAGAGACAGTGAAAGGCAGCAAAACAGAGCTGTTAACACTTAAGAGTTACACCACCAGCCAAAGGCTATTTCCAGAGTCATCATTTTCCTTGGCAGGCAGAAGAACTGAACAGACAGGCAAGTGGCCTTAATACTGCTGCCTTGTGTGAGATCTGCTGCTCTACAAGATCAATTGGTTACTGATCCCCATGCTAGCCCTTTTCACTATGGAAGCTTAGCCAACCCAAGCTAAGAGATCCTGAAAAGATCTTCACCTGGGTCCCACGTGGAAGATTAGTCAGTGCTATTTTGCTTACAGTGGATGAGTGAGTGTCCCCTTTGTCCCCACCGCCATAGTATCAGGAGAGCTAGAGAATAAAATGAAAGCCTTTGGCTAGGTGATCGGTTAGAAGGTCCCCATCATTTGTGTGCGCCAAGACATGTTTTTGATATCCCTACCCCCAGTTCTTTCTCCTCTGATTCCATTTTATTATTCCAATAGTCACATTATTTTCAGTTCTAAAATGTATGTTTTATTTGTAGTCTTATGTTTGCTTTTAACTTTTTGTTAACTGTGAGCAATTGTTTAAGGCAGGACACTTGGTTGTGGGAGATTTCCCATTGTTTTGACTCTGGGATGCCAGAGTCACTTTGATGACCCAAACTTGATGTTGGGTTAACTACTGGCCACTCCTCCTGGTGTCCCAGGGGTCTCAGCATTTGGTGTGGGGACCCTCATTGGCTGTAACTCAGGCACCCCAGGTTTTCAGTAGTGGTTGCGGCCACCCCCCAGATGCCCTCGGGTATGTGGTATTGATATTCCCTTTAGGATTTGGGTTAGGGAACTTTGGTTTTGAGAGAGCAAAGTTAGGTAGTTAGGGTGGGTCCTTGGTAAAACTCCTTTTTTCTTTATTTTTCTTATTTTTTATTTCCGTACGTTTTTGGGAAACAAGTGGTATTTGGTTACATGAGTACATTTTTAGTGTTGATTTGTGAGATTTTGGTGCACCCATCACCTGAGCAGTGTACACTGAACCCAATTTGTAGACTTTTATCTCACCCTTTTCCCACCCTTTCCCCCCTGAGTCACCAAAATCCACTGTATCATTCTTATACTTTTGCATCCTCAGAGCTTACATCCCACTTACGTGCGAGAACATACAATGTTTGATTTTCCATTCCTGAGTTACTTCACTTAGAATAATAGCCTCCAATCCCACCCAGTTTGCTACAAATGCCATTAATTCATTCATTTGTTTATGGATTAGTATTCCAGCATATATATATATGTTGCAGGACAAAGACCGGAGAGACCGAAAAAGTTCAGGAGAGTCTATTAAGGTGATCACTGGCCCAGCCGAACATATGTCCGGAAAGTCTGAGCCCCAAACAAAGGGCTTTTCCTACTTTTAAACATCTTAAGGCAGAAACTACATGAAGCAGGAAGCGAGCTACAGAAGCAAGAAACAAAGGCGGAGTTGCAATATTTCTTACATTTTGAGAAAGACATGACTTGCAACTTAAACTTATCAGTCTTGTGACCCTCCAGTCATGCAGGAACTCACTGGGCCTGCACTAAACTTTGAGGAATGTGGAGTTGGGGAGTATAGATAAGGTCCACTGTCCACAGAGAGAAGACAGGCTGTTAATATTCTCTTTTAACTTCAGTGTAAGTGGGGGTCACACTTTACAGCAACTTTAAGAGGATTTTAAAATTTCTATTACTACTACTATTAGGTTATAGTTGATTTCATTAACTCCTTCATATATATATATATATATATATATATATATATATATATATATATCTCGGTTTATCTACTCGTTGATTGATAGGCATTTAGGCTGGGTCCATATTTTTGTAATTGTGAACTGTGCTGCTATAAATGTGTGTTCAAGTATCTTTTTAGTATAATGTCTTCTTTTCCTCCGGGAACATATTCAGTAGTGGGATTGCTGGATCAAATGGTAGTTCTACTTTTAGTTCTTTAAGTAATCTCCACACTGTTGTACTAGTTTACATTCCCAACAATAGTGAAGAATTTTCCCTTTTCACCACATCCACATCATCTATTATTTTTTGATTTTTTAATTATGGCCATTCTTGTGGGAGTATGGTGGTATTGCACTGTGGTTTTGACTTGCATTTCCCTGATCATTAGTGATGCTGAGCATTCTTTCATATGTTTGTTGGTTATTTGTATATCTTCTTATCAGAATTGTCTATTCATGTCCTTAGCCCACTTTTTGATGGGATTGTTTGGTTTTTTCGTTTTTTTTTTTTTTTCTTGCTAGTTTCTTTGAGTTCCTTGTAGATTCTAGATGTTAGTCCTTTGTCAGGTGTATATATTGTGAAGATTTTCTCCCATTCTTTGGGTTGTCTGTTTACTCTGCTGAGTATTCCTTTTGCCGTGAGAAAGCTCTTCAGTTTAATTAAGTCCCACCTATTTTTTTGTTTTTGTTTTTGCTGCATTTGCTTTTGGGTTCTTGGTCATAAAATCTTTGCCTAAGCCAATGTCTAAAAGGATTTTTCGGATGTTATCTTCGAAATGTTTATAGTTTCAGGACTTAGATTTAAGTACTTGATTCATCATGAGTTGATTTTTGTATAAGGTGAGTCATGAGGATTCAGCTGTATTCTCCTACATATGGCTTGCCAATTATCCCCACACCATCTGTTGAAAAGGGTGTCCTTTCCCCCACTTTATGTTTTTGTTTACTTTGTCAAAGATCAGTTGGCTGTAACTATTTGGGTTTATTTCTGGGTTCTCTATTCTTTTCCATTGGTCTATGTGCCTATTTTCATACGCCAGTACCATGCTGTCTTGGTGAGTATGGCCTTATAGTATAGTTTGAAATCAGATATTGTGATGCCTCCATATTTGTTCTTTTTGCTTCGTCGTGCTTTGGCTATGCAGGCTTTTTTTTTGGCTCCATATGAATTTTAGGATTTTTTTTGTAGTTCTGTTAAGAATGATGCTGGTATTTTGGAGGGAATTGTAGATGACACAAAGAAATGGCAACACATCCCATGCTTATGGATGGGTAAAACTCCTTTAAACAGAGAAACATCCTGAAAAATCAGGCTGCAGGCAAAGATAAGGAAATTGCAAAAACCTCCAGCCCACTCAGATAATGGAATAAGGCCCAACAGAAAACACCTTTGTTATTTGTGCCTAAAGACATTCCCACAGCCACACTGATAAGGGAACAAGACCCAACATAGAAATGCCTTTGTGTTTTGTATAACCAGTGGGTTTCCAGGAAATAATCTCTTCTTTTCTGGGCATGTACATGGTGGGCTCTGGTGAGTTCCAGTGGGCATTTTCATTTCTTTTCTGGACATGCTTTGGACTATGAGCTGAGCCACTATGAATAATCATTCTCTGGTCTCAGGCCAATATCCAGACCAAGCTTTCACTTCATCTCCTGATTGATCCCACGCCAAGGTCCTGGGCCAGGCTAAGTAACAGTTTCTCCAAGACCAGTCAGCACATTTCTTCCCTTCCCAGTCTGTAAAACCCCCAGACCCATCCTCATAGTGGGCAACCCACTCGGCCCTCCCTCTCCACTGCAGAGAGCTTTCTATTGCTTATTAAACTTTCACTTCTACCTCACTCTTTGTGGCTACACTTCTTAATTTTCTTGGCCATGAGACACAGAACTCTGGGTGATACCTAACAATGACAGACTGCTACACTGTGGTACATTCATGAGAGTGTAATAGTTTCACTTTATTTTTTGCCCTGAAGAAAGAAGTATTATTTTCCTAATAGCCAGTTTCTGACCCTCTCCTGTATACTAACTTTCTACTGCTTTGTTCTAGCCCCTCTTTTTTTTTTTTGAGACAGAGTCTCACTGTGTTGCCCAGGCTGGAGTGCATTAGCGCGATCTCGGCTCACTGCAAGCTCTGCCTCCTGGGTTCAGGCCATTCGCCTGTCTTAGCCTCCTGAGGAGCTGGGACTACAGGCATCTGCCACCATGTCCAGCTAATTTTTTGTATTTTTAGTAGAGATGGGGTTTCACTGTGTTAGCCAGGATGGTCTCAATCTCCTGTCCTCGTGATCTGCCCGCCTTGGCCTCCCAAAGTGCTGGGATTACATGCGTGAGCCACAGCGCCTGGCCCAAGCCCCTCTTAATGAAAAACAAACAAACAAACAAACAACAACAACAAAAAAAAACCCTGGGATTTTCCTGGCCCCTGGCCTGATGAACAGCCTACTAAAGCATACAAGTGGCCATCCAACATTTTCAGTGTTTCTGCTACTTTGTAGGTTATTAAGCAAGTCAAGGCCTCTGAGTCTTCCCCTTGGGAAGTGCTGTTGACTCTTTCTCTTCCTCCCTCCCACAGTAAACATTTGTTAAGCCCTCCTTTTCTTACCAACCCTTGCTATCTGTGGAATTTAGGCTCAGCAACAAACTGTTCATTTGTAGTTCATAATCTGCCTTTGTAACACATTGCTATCTATATTTTGTAGAAAATGGAAAATTTAAAGAGACAACTAAGAATTTGTTAAACTTAGGCTAATGGAAACCCCCTGTAGAGATCCTTACTGGACGTGGGGACAACAATAAGCATCCAAAAAGACTTGCCACTACTTGGGTGTCTTTTAGACAGTTGGACCACATTCAAATTAATAGGCAAATTGAAAAAGAAAACCTCATTTACTATTGCAATAATGTTTGGGTTCAATACAAATTGCCAAACCAACAGATTTGGCCTAGGCATGTTTCCTTACGTTATAATAATATTGTACAACTAGATTTGCTTTGTAAAAAGTAAGAAAAATGGGAGGACGTTCCTTATGTGCAGGCTTTTATGGCCCTCTACCAGGATTCTAAAGGCTAGCTGCAGAATGTGTCTGTCTTATGACACTCCCAGGCACCCAGAAGCTACACCAGATATCCTAGATTACTGCCTGCTAGCTGCTCCCCCTAGGATTCTCATGCCCCTACTTCAGAGCCTCCTCAGTCCCCTAGTTATGAGGGAGACCCTACCAGTTATCTAGTGCAGGATTATACCCCAAGGTCATCAGGTACCCGTTTTCCATATCCAATGAGCCCTGGCCCATATCCCCCAGTACTTGAGGAAGTAAGCCTAAGCAATACCACCAGGAGTGGGACCCCATATGAGCCCCCAAAATCAAACTTGTGTCCATCATGGAGGGTAGCTAATGGAGATGAAAAAAATTAGATTATATGTGCCTTTTTCCATGTCTGATTTGGCTTTAAGCAATGAAAAAGTTGGTTGATTTTGGGGAGATCCAGGGAGGTTTGTAGAAAAATTTGTTAAGTTGACCATGTATTTTGATTTCACTTGACATAACATGCAAATATTATTATCTGCTTTTTGTATTATAGAAGAAAAATAATTCTAGGTACTGCTCATGAATATGCAGATGGAGTGGCTGTGTGTAACCCAGGCCATGCTATTTATCATATGGGAGGAGATGCAGTTCCAGAGCTAGACAATCAATGGAATTACCAGAGAGGATCTCAAGATCTTGAATGCAGAAATCGTATGCTGAAAGTGTGGGTGGTTAAGCCAGTTAATTATGATAAGGTGAGAGAAGTAACTTGGGAGAAATTTAAAATTCTCACTCTGTTTTAGGGCTGTTTGGTTGAGGCACTCAGAAAATATACTAATATAGTCCCAGAATCCCCAGAAGGATGAGCTCTCCTGGGTGTGCACTGTATTACTTCATCTTCCCCTAACATTGGGAGGAAGCTATAATATAAAAAGTAGCAATGGAATCCCAAATCCCTATGAGTCAACTCTTAGACATTGCCTTTGGGGTGTGCAATAATTGAGACAGGGCAGAGAAAGAGGCAAAAATCAAAAGACTTAGCCAAAAAGCACAATTATTAGTGTTATTAGTGGCTGCTTTAGGCCCCTTGCTGCCTCAGGGTTACCTACCTTGAAAGAAAGTGGTAAGATTAGCATCTAGGATGCTCAGACAAGAGCTCTTCACTCACCAACTTCTTGGCCAAAAGTAAATGTGCCTTCTGTAAGCAAGAAGGCCATTGGAGGAAGGACTTCCCCAGGCTTAAGAGAGAGCATGAGACACCCAGACCCATAATGGCTAAGAAAGCAGAGGTCTAATGGGGTCTCGGGACCTCTACAGCTCTTGCTGGACACCTTACCATCTCCATGGTGTAGCCTCAGTTAACTCTTGATGTAACAGGTAGAAATATTAAGTTTGTATTGGAAATTAGAGCATCCTTCTCGGTTATAAACCTTTTTTTTTTTTTTTTCTGGGCCACTGTCTTTCCACTCTTGCACAGTAACAAGAATTTATGGCCAGCCAAAAATTAGGAGATTCACCCACCTCCTTCATTGCACCATGGTGGACCATACATTTTCCCACAGGTTATTACTTATGCCTGAGTGTTCTATCTCTCTACTGTGGAAAGACTTACTTTTTCCAATTACAGGCCACAGTTTAATTTGGGGTGCCTCATGAGAAGGCAGCAGGCCAGGAAGGAACATTTTTCCTAGCTCTAAGTGTTTGCCTTAACACAGAGAAGAAGACCCCCATTCCACTGCACATCACTTCTCAAGTAAGGGAACTACAATTAAAGGAACTACAGTTCACTGCAATCTCTCTTACAATATGTAAATGATCTATTAATTTCTAGCCCTACTAGGGAAGACTCTGACAGAAACACAATTCAGCTCCTTAATTTTCTGTGAAAATAAGGGTGTCAGATATTACCCAACAAGGCCCAGATCTCTGTGCAAAGGATTAAACATTTTGGGTATGTGCTCACTCTTGGGACAAGAACTTTGGCCCTGGAGTGAAAACAGACCATCCTGTCACTCCAGCCCCCTCAGACTAAGAGTCTTTTGGAAAATGGCTGGATTCTGCCAGATCTAGATTCCTAGGTTTGGGATTATACTAAAGGCATTCTATCAATGTTTAAAATGGAGGGACAATAAGCCTTTGAATTCATACAGAACCTTCCAACATTCATTCTCAACCCTAAAGAAAAACTGAGAATAGCTCCTGCTTTGGGACTCCTTAACGTAGAAAATCCTTTCACCTACTATGTGCTTCAAAAGCAAGGGATGAATTTGGGAATCCTAACTCAAAGGGTGGGAAATCGCCCTAGACAAGTGGCTTACTTTTATTGAAAGCTAGACCAGATGAGAGCTGTATGGCCAGGATGCTTGTGAGCTGTGGCTGCCACCACTCTATTGGTAGAAGCCAGTAAGTTTACCTTCAGACAACAATTAGATGTTGCAAATCTTCCACCATGTACAGGGTGTCCTAGAAGCAAAAGGATACCAATAACTAACAGGAAGTCAACTACTTAAATATCAAGCTCTTCTGCTTGACACCCCAGATTTACCTTAAAGTATGTCGAGTTTTAAACCCTGCTATCCTGTTGCCAGACTTCACATTCCACGAAACAAATCCCCAAACTCATTCAATCCTGTGTAGAAATCACAGGACAGACCAACTCTAGCAGGCCTAACCTCAAAAATGAATCTCTTTCTAATCCAATGTTGAGTGGCTTACAAATGGGAGTGGTGTTATACATGAGGGAGTAAGAAGGGTAGGTTTTATGGTAGTTAGCCAATAAGAGATCACTGAGGCAAAAGTCTGCCACCCCAGACTTCAGTGCAAAAGTGGAACTAATTGCTTTAATTAGGGTCCTCTTACTGGGAAAGGACTTAAAAGTCAATATATTTACTAATTACAAATATGGGTTTTTATGCTACATGCTCATGCTGCTATATGGAAAGAAAGGAAACTGCTAACAGCTAAGGAATCCCCCATACATCAATCTGAGATCTTCGAACTTTTAGATACTGTCCAGCTCCCAAAGGAGGTAGCAATTATTCATACCAAAAGGCAGACACATCTATTGTCAAAGGAAATGCTCTGGCAAACAGAGCAGCTAAGACCACAACTAAAGAAACACAGGTAGTACAGAACACTGTATTTATGCCAGGTACTCCACCCATGTCAGCAACACCACACTCTACCGCTGAGGAAATTAAATAGGCAGAACAGAAAAGTTCACAAAGAATCCCTCAGGATGTACTAGGAAGCAACAAACTCTTTCTTCCCAAGGCTGAGCAAATGAAAAATGTTTAAACATTTTCATAACTCCTCACATTTGGGATGGAACTCCCTATTCAAATTGGTTTCTCAAATCTTAGGAAAGAAACTATTCCAGACTGCCAAAAGGGTAACCAGGGCCTGTGAACTTTGTGCCCATAATAACCCAGAAAGCCACCACATACCCCCATTCCTACTCAGAGTTGTACAACATTGGGGAACATACCCTCGAGAAGACTGACCAATGGATTTAAATCAGATGCCATTATACAGGAGTTTAAAATATTTGTTAATATTTATAGACTCTCCCTGGGTGAATAGAGACTTTCCCACAAGGACAGAGAAGGCAATAGAAGTATTCAAATTTTTGTTTAGATCATCCAAAGGTTTGATTTACATAAAAGTCTGTGGGGTAAAAACTGACCCTCTTTCACAGCTAAAGGGAGCCAGCAGGCTTTCTCAGCCTTAAGCACTGTTTGATGAAGAGATACATAGAACACTCACCAATATTATCAACTTAGGCCAGGTTCAAAAGGCCCATCAAGCCTATGGAAACAAAATATTTTCCTATCCCACAAGGGAAAGAATTAACCCCCTCTATCCAACCCAGAGACTTAGTCTTGCTAAAAACTTAGAAAGAAGGATCCCCTGAGGATCATTTACAACCAAAATGGAAGGGATCCTATCAGATGTTGTTGAGTGCCCCCACTACTGTTAAACTTCAGGGAAAAACTAGTTGAGTACACCTATTTAAGATTAAACCTGTTTGTTATGAGTTGCAGGTACAAAAGAAGGACACCATAATCTACATTTATGAGGCCTCAAAGGACTTCTGCTACCTATTTAAAAGAATAAATACTCAGACAGGAGTGGTAATGTGATGATGTAGGAGGGAACAGGAGCTTTAATCTTTATCTTCTTCCTGATTGTAATACTTCTTTTCTGTCACTTTAGCCAGCCTCTTGGGAAAGACCTTTTTTGTCCTTCTTGGGTGTAGATGCCACTCTAAGGCTCAACCAGATGCCATGTTGTCATTGTTTGTCCTGTTTGCTCTTCTGATTACCTGATCAAGTGTGGGTAAGAACATAACTCTATGGTAAATATTTCAAAAATTATAGCATCATTTTGCTGGATTTGTAATCAACATTCTCAAGACAGAGGACTCTATCTTTGGGCTTACCTAGAAAATTGTATGACCATCCCCTGCCACCTTGTAACTCACCATAGAAATCCTGAAATACCCAAAACCCTAAATGTTAAGTGAAACTCTCTCCCACTTAATGGATTCTACCTGGACATCCACAATCACCATTACCTGGATCTGGGATGTTGAGTGTCTATATCTCTGTTGCACTAATGATTCTATATTTGCTCCCACTGTTGTGTTAATGATACAAAACTGGAAGCTTTCCTGTGATGCTCTGATATGACTTTAGCTGCCAACCTCCCAAAGCCACAATAAGGTAAATGGGATCCTACTTGTAAGCAAGGAGACCATATATTGGGGCCTTCTCCTGGATCAGAGCATACAAGGAAAAAACAGCTGCCTGGTATGGGAAGGTGGAAACACTGCCCCCTTCTGGAAAACAAAGATTGTTCAGCCTCTCCCATTGGAACAGGAGAAAAAATCTCTCTATAGACCTAACTTGGCAGCAAAGGATAAACATCACACACCGCAGGGCCTCTGTTTGTGTCCCAACTGGGCTTATTTTTGTTTGTGGCCATGAATGGGAAGAAGTCACATGCTGTAACTGTTGTCAACTCCACAGGCAGCCACCTGTTCTTCTGGGAGTAGCTTTCCCTTGTATGTTATAAACTTGGAACAGAGGTGAATGTTTGTTGGCCACACTTGCCCCTCCAGGAGTCACTTTATATAACCCCATAAGAACCAAGAAACAAGCAATAGGGTTAATTCTGGCAGGAATTGGGGCAATGATAGAACTAGCAGCACCCTTGGTAAACCCTAAAGAACTTGACTCAAACCCTAGAGTCCTTAGCCATCAGCACAGGTCAGGCACAAAAAGGAATTTAAGAATCTTTAGACTATTTGACAAATGTAGTTCCTGATAACAGACTAGCATTGGATTATTTACTAGCTGAACAAGGTGAAGTCTGTGTACATATATTAACCTGCCGTACATATATTAACAACTCTGGACAAGTTGAGATGAACATTCAAAGATCTATGAGTAAGCTACCTAGTTACACAGATATAACAAAGGCACTAATTCCAACTATTTCTGATTGACTATCCAAAGTGCCTTCCCAGGTCTCACCTGTTTTTTAACTTTTCTAGGACCTTTAATAGCTGTCTTGTTGTTACTAATTTTTGGCCCTTGCTTGTTTAATCTGTAAGTAAAGTTTGTGTCTTCTAGATTACAACAGTTTCAGGTAAAGATAATGCTGGCATAAGGCTTCCAACCCATCCTGCCTGCTCACCCAGAGAATGGAAGGATCCTGCCTCTGGGCCCCTTATATCAGGTATTCAGAGGTTTTTACTCCTGCAATGCTAGGCAGGTCCTACGCCCACAAACTCAGCAGGAAGCAGTTACAGAATACAGACTTGTGCCCTTCTTCAGTTCCCTTAAGATTAAGGAGGAGTATCTATTATCTGAGTAGGGAATGAGGTAGAAGGGAAGGCTTCGACTCTAGAGGTGGGTCTAAGTGGACCAAATGGAAGACTAGCTAAAACAGAAATGGTGCAGAAGAAGCTTTCTGTAATACACACTCACTAGTGTGCCATGTCAGTTTACCATTGCCATGGCAACACCTGGGAGTTACTGCCACTTTCAATGGCAATGACTTGATGACTCAAAAGTTATCATTTTCCTAGAAATTTCTGCATAAACTACCCCTTAATGTATATGTAATTAATAATAGGTATAAATATGACTGCAAAACTGCCCTGAGCGGCTATTCTCAGCACACTGCCTGTGGGATAGCCCTCCTCTGTAGGAGCAGTAGCAGAGCTGTAACATGGCTGGAACTGTGACACTACTGTTTCAAGAAAGATGTTCTTCTACCCTAACAACAGATCACCCCTGAATTATTTCCTGGACAAATCCAAGAATTGTCACAGGCAAAGCCCCAATTTGGAGCACACCTATTCTGCATCAAGAGGGGCTAGAAGTAGTGATAGCCTCAATAGCAAGCACATTTATGGCATAGATTATGGTTTTGAAATATCATTCTCCAATAAATGACTGACTGGTTGATTCTGGGGCTGGAGAAGGGAAAATAGAAATGGGCACCTGATGCATCTTGTGGTGATGAATGTAAAAAGAAATGCTCAACAACAAGAACAACAAAAGCATGGGTCAGGAATGTTGAAAGGTTACAAGGACCAATCTGAAAGAGATTCTAATGGCCAAAGTTGGAACAAGTTGAGTGACAAACAAAATAAAGGTAAAACATGACTAATACGCAAAGAATGTAATAAATATCTATTAGTCTATGCTTTTTAAACAGATAATAAAATAAATGGAGGTGTAAAAACAACTCTTTCTTATAAAAAATTCCAATTAATATAAGAAGGAATGAGGAATTAGAAAATCGCCATTAGAATATTACAGTAATAATTACTGTAGGCAAAATCAACTGATAAATGCTAATATTAGTGGGCAAATTTTAAGCAGAAATAGAATATTGCATACTTTCCTAAATATTTCCCCCAAATATTTAGTAATTACAAAGAGAAAAAATTACAGTGGGTAATAGTCATGGACACCACCTTATCCAAATGATAATCAACCATAATACATATCAAGATGACATACCCATTGATATAAACACAGAGAAGAGCAGATAAACACTGTGTAACCTTTCCTGTATAATGCACCTCAGTCTAATCATGAGAAAACATCCAAAGAGCCTCCATTGAAGGGTATTAACCAAAGTAACTAGCTAGTACTATTCAAAAACCTCAAGATCAAAAAAGACCAGGAAAGACTTAAGAACTGTCATCATTAAAGGAAACTAAGAAGACATGAGATACTATAACATGAGATAATGGATTAGATCTGGAACAGAAAAAAGGACAATAGTAACAAAACTAGTGAGATCTTAATAAATTCTTAAGTTAGTTTAGTCAATAGTATTATACCAAGGTTTATAACCAAAATGTAAAATGTAAAAATAAGGGAAAGCTCAGTGAAGAACAAAAATTCTCTATTATTTTAGCAATTATTTTGTAAGTCCAAAGTTATCTAAAAATAAGAAGTTTATGCTATGGTTTGGATATGATTTGTTTGGCCCTACCAAGTCTCATTTTCAAATGTAATCCCATTGTTGGATGTGGGGCCTGTTGGGAAGTGTTTGGGTCATGAGGGTAGATATCTTATGAATAACTTGGTGCCATTCTTGTGGGTGTGAGTAAGTGCTCACTCTTTGTCCCCATGAGTACTGGTTGTTGAAAAGAACCTGGCGCCTATTCTGTTTTCTCTCCTGGTTCCCCTCTCTCCATGTGATTTCTGTACGTGCAGCTTCCGTTTGCCTTCCATCATGAGTGGAAGCAGCCTGAAGCTCTCTACAGCAGTAGATACTGGTGCTATGCTTCTTGTATAGCCTGCAGAACTATTTGCCAAATAAAACCTTTTTTCATAAAATAGGCAGCATCAGATATTGTTTCACAACAGCACAGACCTAAAACAGTTTAAGACATGAAAAAAATCTTAAAAATGAGTGCCTAGGTAAGAAATGACAAGAATTTTGAATTTTTGCCATAATAATAATTTGTTGTAAACAGTTACTTGTTATAAATAATGTTAGCACAACCTTACGAAAAATCAAATATAAATTTGGCAATTTTGTGTTTCCATCCTTTTACTTTCAACCTAAACTGTATCTAAAGTGAGTTTATTTTACAGAGCTTGCAGTTGTATCATATTTTTTAATCCATTCTGCAAATCTCTGTTTTTTAATTGGTGTATTTAGGCTAATTACCTTTAAGATTATTTTTATGCTAGGGCAGAAACTGGTTATATATTTTTATTTTTTTGTTGTTTCTTTTATTTTCTTTCTTCTGTTTATTACATTCCTGTGAGTTACTTGGAACATTTTTAGAATCCTATCTTTTTTTTCTTTCTAACTTATAAGTTCAGGGGTACATGTGCAGGATGTTCAGGTTACACAGGTAAACGTGTACCACGGTGGTTTGCTACACAGATCATCCCATCACCCAGGTATTAAGCCAGGCATCTATTATCTATTCTTCCTAATGCTCTCCCTCTTCTTACCCTCCACCCTCTGACAGGTCCCAGTGTGTGTTGTTCCACCCTATGTGTCCACGTGTTCTTATCATAGGATCCCATCTTGACATGTATAGTGCTTTTGACTATATTGCCCTGTATTATATTCTTGGTGGTTGCTCTAGGTATTGCAACATGCATACCTAAGTTATCAGAGTCCACTGGCAGCAAATTTGAGTCTAGGGTAAAAACTTTCTAGCACTTAGATCCCATTTCCCTCCCCACTTTATAAATATATTTGTCTTATGTTTTTCCTCTATATATACTGAGCACCACATTCAGATAGTATTGTAATTTTTCATTTAATTATCAAGTGATCTAAGAAACTCATGACAATCAGTAAAGTTTATTGTATTTACCCTATTGGATTTTTTGCCCATTCTGATGCTTCTTGATTTCTGAACTTTTAAACCTTATTCTCTTGTCATTTCCATTTCTTAGCAATAATTTTAGCTATTTTAAATATTTCATATCTACAAAAAATTGCAAGAATCGAACCATGAGCAATCATACTGTTCTATGCTCACCAATTTTCAACATTCTGTTACATTTACAAATTCATTTTCTCTCTGTGTGCATACCCAGAGCAGTGCATGTGTACTTGTGTGTGTGTGTACTTTTAAATTATTATTATTTTTTACTTATTTATTTATTTTTTTTTTTTGAGACAAAGTCTCGCTCTGTCACCCAGGCTAGAGTTCAACCGTGTGATCTCGGCTCATGGCAACCTCCGCCTCCTGGGTTCAAGTGATTCTCCTGCCTCAGCCTCCCAAGTAGCTGGGATTACAAATATCTGACACCACGCCCTGCTAATTTTTGTATTTTCAGTAGAGATGGGGTTTCACCATGTTGGTCAGGCTGGTCTTGAACTCCTGACCTGAGGTGATCCACCTGCCTTGGCCTCCCAAAGTGCTGGGATTACAGGTGTGAGCCACTGAGCCTGACCTACTTCTTTATTTTTAATGGTGGAAAAATTACATGTAACATGAAACTTAACATTAATCACTTAACACGTACAATTTAGTAGTGCTAGGTATATTAATACTGTTGCAACCAATTATCAGATCTCTTTTTATCTTATGAAATGGTAACTTTATATTCATCAAGCCACTCCCTATCCCCACCTCCACCCTGTATTTATCTTTCTGTGACTGACTTGTTTAACTTAGCATGATGTCTTCAAGTCTCATCCATATTGAAGACAATAAGAAATCCTTTTTAAAGGTTAAATAATATTTCATTGCATATATATACCACAGTTTGTTTATCCATTCATTCATTAATACATGTGTGAGTTGATTCCATCTTTTAGCCATAGTGAATTATGCTGCTATGAACATAGTTGTAAATATATCTCTTCAGTACACGACTTTGAAATCTTTTCGTTTTATGCTCAAAAACAGAATTGCAGGATTATATGGTAATTATATTTTCAGAGATTTGTTTGAGAAACAACCATATTATTCTTCATAGCAACTGTACCATTTTACATTTTCACCAACAACGTACATCGATTCCAATTTTTCTACATTCTCAACAATTATTGTTTCCTGTTTTTTTTTAATTTTTAATTTCTGGGGTACATGTGCAGAACGTGCAGTTTTCTTACATAGGTATACACATGGCATGGTAGTTTGCTGCACCCATCAACCCATCATCTACATGAGGTATTTCTCCTAATGCTATCCCTCCCCTAGCTCCCCACTCTCTCACAGACCCCAGTGTGTGATGTTTCCCTCCCTGTGTCCATTTGTTGTCATTACTCAGCTCCCACTTATGAGTGAGAACATACGGTGTCTGGTTTTCTGTTCTTGTGTTGGTTTGCTGAGAATGATGGTTTCCGGCTTCATCCAAGTTCCTGAAAAGGACATGAACTCATCCTTTTTTATAGCTACACAGTATTCCATGGTGTATATGTGCCACATTTTCTTTATCCAGTCTATCATTGATGGGCATTTGGGTTGGTTCCAAGACTTTGCTGTTGTGAATAGTGCTGCAATAAATGTACGTGTGCATGTGTCTTTAGAGTAGAATGATTTATAATCTTTTGGGTAAATACCCAGTAATGGGAATGCTGGGTCAAATGGTATTTCTGATTCTAGATCCTTGAGAAATCGCCACGCTGTTTTCCACAATGGTTGAACTAACATACACTCCCACCAATAGTATAAAAGTGTTCCTATTTCTCCACATCCTCTTGAGACTCTCTTGTTTCCTGATTTTTTAATGATTACCTTTCTAATTGGCATGAGATGGTATTTCATTGTGGTTTTGATTTGCATTTCTCTAATGAGCAGTGATGATGAGTTTTTTTCATGTGCTTGTTGGCTGCATAAATGTCTTCTTTTGAGAAGTGTCTGTTCAAATCTTTTGCCCACTTTTTGTTGGGGTTATATTTTCTTGTAAATTTGTTTAAGTTCTTTGTAGATTCTGGATATTAGCCCATTGTCAGATGGATAGATTGCAAATTTTTCTCCCATTCTGTAGCTTGTCTGTTCACTCTGATGATAGTTTCTCTTGCTGTAAAAAAAACACTTCAGTTTAATTAGATTTCATTTGTCAGATTTGGATTTTGTTGCCATGGCTTTTGGTGTTTTAGTCATTAAGTCTTTGCCCATGCCTATATACTGAACGATACTGCCTAGATTTTCTGCTGGGAAATGGAAAGCAAAACAAACAACAAACAAACAAAACAAAACAAAACAAGCACGAGTTGCAATCCCAGTCTCTAAGAAAGACTTTAAACCCACAAAGGTCAAAAGAGACCAAGAAGGGGATTACATAAAGGTAAAGGGATCAACGCAACAAGAAGAGCTAACTATCCTGAATAAATATGCACCCAATACAGGAGCACCCAGATTCATAAAGCAAGTTCTTAGAGACTTAGAAAGACATTTAGACTTCCACACAAAAATAGTGGGAGACGTTAATACCCCACTATCAATATTAGATCAAAAGGACAGAAAATTAACAAGGATATTCAGGACTTGAACTCAGCTCTGGACCAAGCAGACCTAATAGACATCTACAGAACTTTCCACCCCAAAACAACAGAATATACATTCTTCTCAGCACCTCATCACACACATTCTAAAACTGACCACATAATTAGAAGTAAAGCATTCCTCAGCAAATGCAAAAGAACAGAAATCATAACAAATAGTCTCTTAGACCACAGTGCAATCACATTAGAGCTCAGGATTAAGTAACTCACTCAAAACTACACAACTACATGTAAACTGAACAACCTGTTCCTGAATGACTACTGGGTGAATAATGAAATTAAGGCAGAAATAAATAAGTTATTTGAAACCAATGAGAACAAAGACACAACGTACCAGAATCTCTGGGACACAGCTAAAGCAGTGTTTAGAGGGAAACTTATAGCACTAAATGCCCACAGGAGAAAGTAGGAAAGATCTAAAATTGACACCCTAACATCACAATTAAAAGAACTAGAGAAACAAGAACAAACACATTCAAAAGCTAGCAGAAGGCAAGAAATAACTAAGATTAGAGCAGATCTGAAGGAGATAGAGACTCAAAAAACCCTTCAAAAAAATCAATGAAGCCAGGAGCTGATTTTTTGAAAAGATCAACAAAATAGATAGACTGCTAGCCTGACTAATAAAGAACAAAAGAGAAAAGAATCAAATACACACAAAAAATGATACAGGGAATATCACCACTGTTCCCACATAAATAGAAACTGCCATCAGAGAATACTATAAACACCTCTATGCAAATAAACTAGAAAATTTAGAAGGAATGAATAAATTCCTGGACACATACACCCTCCCAAATCTAAACCAGGAAAAAGTCAAATCCCTGAATAGAACAATAACAAGTTCTGTAATTGAGGCAGTAGTTAATAGCCTACCTACCAAAAAAAGTCCAGAGCCAGACAGATTCACAGCCAAATTCTACCAGAGGTACAAAGAGGAGCTGGTACCATTCCTTCTGAAACTATTCGAAACAACAGAAAAAGAGGGAATCCTCCCCAACGTATTTTATGAGGCCAGCATTATCCTGAAACCAAAACCTGGCAGAGACACAACAAAAAAAGAAAATTTCAGGCCAATATCCTTGATGAACATCGGTACAAAAATCCTCAATAAAATACTGGCAAACCAAACCCAGTAGCACATCAAAAAGCTTATCCACCATGATCAAGTCGGCTTCATCCCTGGGATGCAAGGCTGGTTCAACATACACAAATCAGCAAATGTAATCCATCACATAAACAAAACCAATGGGAAAAAAAAAAAAAAAAAAACACGTGATTATCTCAATAGATGCAGAAAAGGCCTTCAACAAAATTCAACAGCCCTTCATGCTAAAAGCTCTGACTAAGCTAGGTATTAATGGAACGTATCTCAAAATAAAAAGAGCTATTTATGACAAATCCACAACCAATATCATACTGAATGGGCAAAAACTGGAAGCATTCTCTTTGGAAACTGACACAAGACAAGGATGCCCTCTCTCACCACTCTTATTCAAAACAGTATTGGAATTTCTGGCCAGGGCAATCAGGCAAGAGAAAGAAATAAAGGGTAATCAAATAGGAACAGAGGAAGTCAAATTGTCCCTGTTTGCAGATGGCATGATTGTATATTTAGAAAACCCCATTGTCTTAGCCCAAAATCTCCTTAAGCTGATAAGCAACCTCAGCAAAGTCTCAGGACACAAAATCAATGTGTAAACATCACAAGCATTCCTATGTACCAATAACAGACAAATAGAGAGCCAAATCATGAGGGAACTCCCATTCACAATTGCTACCAAGAGACTAAAATACCTAGGAATACAACTTACAAGGGAGGTGAGGGACCTCTTCATGGAGAACTATAAACCACTGCTCAAGGAAGTAAGAGAGGACACAAACAAATGGAAAAACATTCCATGCTCACGTATAGGAAGAATAAATATCATGAAAATGGTCATACTGCCCAAAGTATTTTATAGATTCAATGCTATCCCCATCAAACTTCCATTGACTTTCTTCACAGAATTGGAAAAAAACTACTTTAAATTTTATATGAAACCAAAAAAGAGCCTGCATAGCCAAGACAACCCTAAGCAAAAACAACAACAAAAATAAACAAACAACAACAAAAAAACAAAGCTGGAAGCATCATGCTAACTTACACAAATTATACTATAAGGCTACTATAACCAAAACAGCATGGCACTGTTACCAAAATAGATATATAGACCAATGGAACAGAACAGAGGCCTCAGAAATAACACCACACATTTACAACCATCTGATCTTTGACAAACCTGACAAAAACAAGCAATGGGGAAAGGGTTCCCTATTTAATAAATGGTGTTGGGAAAACTGGCTAACCCTATGCAAAAAACTGAAACTGGACCCCTTCCTTTCACCTTATACAAAAATTAACTCAAGATGGATTAAAGACTTAAACGTAATACCTAAAACCACAAAAACCCTAGAAGAAAACCTGTTTTCTGTTTTTTAATAGTACTTATCCCAATATGTATATGGTAGCATCTCATTGTGGTTTTGATTTGCATTTCCCTGATGATTAGTTATGTTGAGAATCTTTTCATGTACTTCTTGGCCATTTGTATGTCTTTTTTTAATTTTTTTAAATAGTTATTCATGTATTTTGACCATTTTTTAAATTTGGTTGTTTTATTTCTGTTATTGAGGTGCAGTAGTTCATTGTATATTCTTAACATTAATTTCTTATCAGATATTTAATTTGAAAATACTTCATTTAATTTCATAGGTTGCATTTTGAATCAGTTGACTATGGTTTTTGATGTACAAAAGTTTTCATTTTTTCTATAGTCTAATTTAATTTTATTGCCAGTACTTTTGTGTCATATTCAAGAATACATTGCCAAATCTAATATCATAAGCTTTTCCCCTGTC
The DNA here is from genome assembly GCF_049350105.2 of Macaca mulatta. Classification (NCBI taxonomy): domain Eukaryota; kingdom Metazoa; phylum Chordata; class Mammalia; order Primates; family Cercopithecidae; genus Macaca; species Macaca mulatta. The sequence goes on from NC_133426.1 coordinate 86,531,148, forward strand.
TGCTTCTACAATATTTATAATTTAGTCCTTATATTTAGGTCTCTGATTTATTTTGAGTTAGTTTTTGCATATCTTTACTTAACTTATCTTTAAGTGTTCAACATCATTTATTTGCATGTGAAGATTCAGCTGTCCCAAACCATTTGTTGAAAAGATTGTCCTTCTCTCATTTAATGGCATGGCACCCTTGTGAAAAAATATTTAACCAGATATACAAGGGTCTATTTCTGGGCTTTCAATTCTATCCCATTGGTCTTTATGTCTGTATTCATGCCACTATCAGTATTTTGATTACTATAGCTTTGTAATAAGTTTTGAAAGCAGGAATTATACCTTCAGCTATTCTTTTTTCATCATCATTTGGGCCACACAGGATCCCATGGGATTTCACATAAATTTTGGGATGGATTCTTTTATTTCTGGAAAAAATGGTACATTGAAGTCTCCTTCTATTATTGTAAATTTGTCTGTTTCTTACATTAGTTCTAAGCTTGCTCGCTGTATTTAGAAGCTCCAATGTTTGGTACATATATAATAATGATTGTTACATCTTACTGGTAAATTGGTTATTTTACCATTATGTAATATTTCTCATTGTCACTTACAACAGATTTACTTAAAATCTACTTTGCATTATATTTGCATGGCTACCTCTGCTTTCTTTCTGTTGTGATGTTCATGAGATATTATTTTCCATCCTTTCATTTTCCTTTCTTTCAGCTTTATTAAGGTATAATTGACAAAGTAAAAATTGTGTATATTTAAGGTGTACAATGCAGTGATTTGATATACATATACCTTGTGAAATAATTTAAAAATAATGTTAATTAACACATCTTTTGAGCTAGCATAGTCACTACTTTTCTGGGGTGAGAATGCTTAAAATATTTCTTCACAAATTTTAAGTATACAATAAAATATTTTTAACTATTTTTATCATGCTGTACATAAGACCATCAGAACTTATTCATCTGATGCTGAAAGTTTATTAACTTTGACCAACATGATTTCCTCTGCCCCACCTTTCAGCCACTGGCAACCATCATTCTACTTCTGAATCTATGAGTTCAAATTCCACATATAAGTGAGATCATACAATATATTTGTGTGTATGTCTGGCTTGATTCACGTGGTCCAATACTCTCCAGGTTTATCTATGTTGCTGCAAATGGTAGAATTTCCTTTCATTTGGCTGAATAATGTTCATATATATATACATAAATTTTCTTTATCCAGTCATTCATCAATGATCCCTACTTTGATTTTATATCTAGGCTATTGTGAATAATGTTGCAATAAACATGGAAGTGCAGACATCTCCTCTAGATCCAGATTTTATAAACACATAAATATACATATATTTATTTATATATTTATATTATATATGTATTAGATATAATATATACTGTATATTATAAATATATTATATATTTATTTATATTATACATATTTATTTATATTTATATATTTAAATATAGATAGACACACACACACACACAGAAGTGGAATTGCTAAATCACATGGTAGTTCTACCTATGTTATTATTTTGAGAAATCTCCACACTGTTTTACATAATAGCTAATATATATTCCCATAATAGCGAACTAGGGTTTCTCTTTTTCACACCTTTGCCAACTCTTGCTTTCCTTTGCCTTTTTGATAATTCCCATTTTAAGATGTGTGAAGTGTTATTTCACTATGGTTTTGATCAGAAATTTCCTTATCATTAGCGATGTTGAGTTTTGTTTTATATACCTGTTGTCCATTTGTATGTCTTTCATGGAAAAATGTCTATTTAGGTAATTTGCCCATTTAGTAATCAGGTTATTTGTTTTTATGTTATTGAGTTTTATGAGTTCCTTATATATTTTGGTTTGCAAATATTTTCTCCCATTCCATAGGTTCCCTTTTCATTTTGTAAATAGTTGTTTTATTATTTATTTATTTATTTACTTACTTACTTTTGCAGTGCAGAGACTTTTTTGATGTAGTGTCATTTGTTTAGTTTTGTGTTGCCTGTCCTTTTATATTATATCCAAAAAATCACTGTGAAGACTAATGTAAAAAAGTCTTATCTCAAAGTGTTTTTTAGAATTTTCATGGTTTCAAGTCTTATACTTAAGTCTTCAACTCATCTCTCACGTAAGATAAGGATTCAATTTAATTCTTTTCCATGTTGGTAACCAGTTTTCCCAACATCATTTATAAAAGAGGCTATCCAGATTTATAGATCAATGGAACAGAACAGAGGCCTCAGAAATAACTCCACACATCTACAACCATCTGACCTTTGACAAACCTGACAAAAACAAGCAATGGGGAAAGGATTCCCTATTTAATAAATGGTGTTGGGAAAACTCGCTAGCCTTATGCACAAAGTTGAAACTGGATCCCTTCCTACAAGTTATAAAAAATTAAGTCAAGATGGGTTAAAGACTTAAATGTAAGACCTAAAACCATAAAAAACCCTAGAAGAAAACATAGGCAATACCATTCAGGACATAGACATGGGCAAAAACTTCATGACTTAAACACCAAAAACAATTAGAACAAAAGCCAAAATTGACAATTGGGATCTGATCAAACTAATAAGCTTCTGCACAGGAAAACAAAAACAAAAACAAAAACAAACAAACAAAAAAAAACCAAACTATCATCAGAGTGAACATGCAACCTACAGAATGGGAAAAAAAAAATTGCAATCTATCCATATGACAAAGGACTAATATCCAGAATCTACAAAGAACTTAAACAAATTTACAAGAAAAAAAACAACCCCAGCCGGGCGCGGTGGCTCACGCCTGTAATCCCAGCACTTTGGGAGGCCGAGGCGGGCGGATCACAAGGTCAGGAGATCGAGACCACGGTGAAACCCCGTCTCTACTAAAAATACAAAAAAAAAAAATTAGCCGGGCGCGGTGGCGGGCGCCTGTAGTCCCAGCTACTCAGGAGGCTGAGGCAGGAGAATGGCGTGAACCCGGGAGGCGGAGCTTGCAGTGAGCCGAGATCGCGCCACTGCACTCCAGCCTGGGCGACAGAGCGAGACTCCGTCTCAAAAAAAAAAAAAAAGAAAAAAAAAAAAAAAAAAAAAAGAAAAGAAAAAAAACAACCCCATCAAAAAGTGGGTGAAGGATATGAACAGACACTTCTCAACAGAAGACATTTATGCAGCCAACAAGCATATGAAAAAGAAGCTCATCATCACTGGTCATTAGAGAAATGCAAATCAAAACCACAGTGAGATACCATCTCACACCAGTTAGAATGGCAATCATTAAAAAGTCAGGAAACAACAGATGCTGGGGAGCATGTGGGGAAATAGGAATGCTTTTACACTGTTGGTGGCAGTGTAAATTAGTTCAAGCATTGTGAAGACAGTGTGGCAATTCCTCAAGTATCTAGAACCAGAAATACCATTTGATCCAGCAATCCCATTACTGGGTACATATCCAAAGGATTATAAATCATTCTACTGTGAAGACACATGCACATGTATGTTTATTGCGGCCCTGTTCAAAATAGCAAAGACTTGGAACCAACCCAAATGCCTATCAATGATAGACTGGATAAAGAAAATGTGGCATATATATATCATGGAATGCTATGCAGACATAAAAACGAATGAGTTCATGTCCTTTGCAGGGACATGGATGAATCTGGAAACCATCATTCTCAGCAAATTAACACAAGAACAGAAAACCACAGCAAACTAACACAAGAACAGAAAACCAAACACTACATGTTCTCATTCATAAGTGGGAGTTGAATAATGACAACACATGGACACAGGGAGGGGACCATCACATACTGGAGCTTGTCAGGGAGTTGGGGGCTACAGGAGGGATAGCATTAGAAGAAATGCCTAATGTAGATGATGGGACGATGGGTGCAGCAAACCACCATGGCACGTGTATACCCATGTAACAAACCTGCACGTTCTGGACATGTACCCCAGAGCTTAAAGTATAATAAAAAAAAATTTTTAATAAAACTTACAACAAAAAAAGAGGCTATCCTTTTCCCATAGTGTATTCTGAATACCCTTGTCCAAGAAAATTTGACTGTATATGGGTGAGTATATTTCTGGGCTCTCTATTTTCTTCTGTCGGTCTGTGTGTCTGTTTGTATATTACCATCATATTTTGATTACTTTGGCTTTGTAATACAATTTCAAATCATGAAGTGTGGTGGCCCTAGCTTTGTTCTTATTCATGATTTCTTTGGCTATTCAAGTGTTTAGTATTTCCATACAAATTTTAGAATTGTTTGTTTCCATTTTTGTGAAAAAACTCATTGGAAGTTTGATAAAAGATTATATTGTTTCTGTAGATTGGTTTAAGTATTACAGACATTTGAGCAATATTAGATTTTCCAATTTATAAGCACAGGATAGTTTTCAATTTATTTGTGTCTTTCTCAGTTTCCTTAATCAATATCATAGAGTTTTCAGTGTACAGAATTTTTACCTCCATGTTTAAACTTATTCTGAATTATTTCATTCTTTTTGATACCATTGTAAATGTGACTTTTTAAAATGTCTTCTTTTAATAATCCACTGTTAGTGTATAGAAATGTAAAAGATTATTTTATTTATTTTGTATCCTGCAACTTTACTAATTTTTGTTCCAATGGTTTTTTGGTAAAGTTATCAGGGTTTTCTTTACATAAGATTATGTCATTTGCTAACAGAAATAATTTAATGTCTGTCTTTCTGGTTTGAATGGTTTTATATTTCATTCTTAAAATGCTGAAACAAAACTTGTTTCATTATGAAAGATAAATACAAAATCGAGAAACAAGCATATTTTCTAATGGAAATTTACTGTATGTTCTCAAATAAATGGAGTAATGATGGATTTTTTAAAAAACACATCTGAATACTGACGTATTCAGCCATATGAAAGAAAGAGAAAACTGGAGTTATCCTTTTTTACTATGCAACAAGATAGATTTAAAATAAACTTGATATTTAAAATAATAAAAAATTAAAACCTGTATTACAGAATAAAATCATGGGTGAATTCTTCCATCACCCCCAAATACAGAAAGTTTCTAGTTATTATTCAGATTAAAGAAATATGAAGAGCAAATATTAATATACTCATTAAATTACAATAAAAATAATTTTAAAACATTACAAATACTCTGAACAATGTGAAAAAAAAAACGACAGAATTTGGAAAGTATTTACAATTTATATCACCTTCAAAGAGTTAATACTTCTAAGTTGTAAAAGCTTGGTAAAATAGAGAAGAGACCAATAACCTTGCAGAAACGTAGTATAAAGCCACGAACAAACATATCACAGAAAAACAAATGCAAATGTCCTTTAAACATATGAAAACATGCTTAACCCTGTCTATAACAAGAGAACAGCACAACAAAACTGCATGATACTATTTTTCACCTATTAGACTGACAGATGTTTACTATTTGATACATATATGGCTGAGACTGTGGAGGCAAATGCATTCTCACAAACTGCTGTTGGAAACATAATATGTATATTTTCTGTAAATAAAAATACAGCATTATCTAGCAAAATTACGTATATATTGACCATTTTGTTTACATATTGCATGATTAGGACTGCAGAAAAAAATATAACGCAAAGATTGAAAAAGTGTAATAATACATACAATAGAGTACTGAATAGTGAAAAACATAATTGCAATGTGGAAAAAGCAAAGTGTAGAATATCATGTACAGTATTCTAGTATACATCAAAAATATATGTATAATTACTCCATTAAAATATGACTAAATATCTATATAAATTATGCATATGCTATTTTAAGTGGAAGAATAAGATGTTTCATTTTATATTTTCACCTCTGTTCATGTGTAATTGAAAAATAAAAATTGTATATATTTAAGGTGTAGATCGTTTTGAATTATATATTTATATTTAAATAATTACAAAAATCATACTAATTAATATGTACAACACTTCACATTGTTACCATATTTTTGTGCTGAGAACATATAAGATCTACTGTGTTAGTAAATTTCAAGTATATAATACAGTATTATCAACTATGCTCAGTATATTGTACATTAGATCTTCAGACCATAATCACCTTTCATATCTGAAACTTTGTACCCTTTGTCCAACAATACACAAATTTCACCATCCTACAGCCACTGGTAATCATTCTACTTACTGCTTCTATGAGTTCAACCTTTTTAGATTCCATGTATAGGTAAGATTATGCTGTATTTGTCTTTCTCTTCCTGGCTTATTTCACTTAGCATAACGTCCTCCAGGTTCATTCACATTGTCACAAATGGCAGGTTGTCCTTTCCAAAGGCTGAATTATATTTCATTTGTGTGTGTGTGTGTGTGTGTGTGTGTGTGTGTGTGTGTGTGTGTATTACATAGTCTTTATCCATTTCTCCATTTATGGACACAGGTTGTTTTCATATCTTGCCTGTCATGAATAATGCTGCAATAAATATGAGAATGAAGACATCTTTTTGAAATTAAAATTTTATTTCCTCTGGATATTTACAGAGAAATGGAACTTTGAATCATACAGTAGCTCTATTTTCACTTTTTTGAGAATCTCCATAATATTTTACATAGCAGCTTTACCAATTTACATTTCCATCAATAGTGTACTAGGGTCCTCTTTACACCACATACTCACCAATACTTATCCTGATTTTTAGATATAAAACCCATTCTAAAAGGTTGAAAGCGATATCTTGTTTTTTATTTGCATTTCCTTGATTATTAGTGATGTTAAGCACATTTCTATATATCTTTTGGCCATTTGTATGTCTCCTTCTAAGAAATGTAGATTAAGGTCTTTTGCCCATTCATTTATCGGATTATTTGTTTTCTCTTGCTATTGAGTTATGTTTCTTATATATTTTGGATATTAACCTTGTTTCACATATATGATTTGCAATTTTTCCCATTCCATAGGTTTACTCTTCACTTTGTTAATTTTTTCCTTTGTTGTGCAGACAGGGTATAGCTTGATCCCATTTTTGCTTTTGTTGCCTGTGTTTTTGGTGTCCTACTCAAAAACTTAGTGCCCATACACGTTATGGTGCTGATCTGCTGTATTTTCTTATAATGGTTTTACTTTCTCAGGTATTACATATAAGTCTTTAACCTATTGCGAATTTATTTCTACATATGGTGTAAGACAATGGTCTAGGTTTATTCTCCCAAATATTAATATTCAATTTTCCCACTACCATGTATTGAAGAGACTGCCCTTTTCCCCATTGTGTCTTCCTAATACATTGGTTGAAGATCAATTGAACACACATGAATGAATTTATTTCTGAACCATTTTTCCATTAGTCAACATGTATGTTTTTATAATCCATTATATTATTTTTGTTGCTATAGCTTTGTAGTATATTTTCATATCAGGTAGTGTCTTATCACAATATTTGTTCTTTCAGTATAAGCTTGCTTTAGTTATTTGGGGCCTTTTTTGGTTCCATATGAAATTGAGGATTGTTTATTCTATTTCTGTAAAAAAAAATTAGAATTTTAATAAAGATTGCATTTAATCTATAAAAATCTGTGGATAGTATGTATATTTTAGCAATATTTTTATTTTTAATACATAAACATAGAATATCTTTCCACTGATATGTGTCTTATTCATTTCCTTTTTTTTTTTTTTTTTTTTTTTTTTTTTTTTTTTGAGACGGAGTCTCGCTCTGTCGCCCAGGCTGGAGTGCAGTGGCCAGATCTCAGCTCACTGCAAGCTCCGCCTCCCGGGTTCAGGCCATTCTCCTGCCTCAGCCTCCCGAGTAGCTGGGACTACAGGCGCCCACCACCTCGCTCGGCTAGTTTTTTGTATTTTTTAGTAGAGACGGGGTTTCACCGTGTTAGCCAGGATGGTCTCGATCTCCTGACCTCGTGATCCGCCCGTCTCGGCCTCCCAAAGTGCTGGGATTACAGGCTTGAGCCACCGCGCCCGGCCATTATTCATTTCTTTTCATCAATGTTTTATAGTACTCAGTGTACAGATCTTTTATCTCTTTGGTTAATTGTTTTTTCTATTTTTGGAGACTGTTGTATTTGGAATTGTATTATTAATTTCTTTTTCAGATAGTTCATTGCTAATGAATAAATCACTACTTTTTTCATGTTTTTTTTTTATCCTACAACTTTAATGAATTTGCTATTTCTAACAGGTTTTGTGGAGTCTTTTATAGTTTTCTGTGTATAAGAACATGTAATCTGCAGAGATGATTTTATTTCTACTTTTCTATTTAGATGTCACTTATATTTTTTCTTGCTTAAATTATCTGGCTAAAACCTCCACTACTATATTTAATAGAAGTGACTAGAGTGAGCAACCTTGTCTTGTTACTGATCTTACAGAAAAACCTTTCAGCTATTCAGCATTGAGTATGATGTTAGCTGTGTAATTCTCATATACGGCTTTTATTATCTTGAGGCACATTCCTTCTGTACCTTTTTTGCTGTTGAGAGGTTTTATTGTAAAATAATGTTGAATTTTGCAGATTTTTTCTGTGTATACTAACATAATCATATGATATTTGCCTTTCATTGTTTTAAAGTGCTGAATCACATTTATTGATTTACACATGTTAAAATATCCTTGTATCCAAGGGATAAATCCTTATTGATCATGGTGTATGATCCTTTTAATGTGCTCTTAATTTGTTTTGCTATGCTTTTGTTAAGAAATTTTACATCGATTTTCATCGGGAATATTAACTTGTAGTTTTCTTTTCTTGCAGTATCCCTGTCCAGCTTTTGTATCAGGGTAATACAGGCCTCATAAAATGAGTTTGAAAGTGTTTAGTCCTCAGTTTTTTGGAAGAGTTTTAAAGGATTGGTATTAGCTATTTAAATATTTGGTAGAATTCAGCATTAAAGTTTTCATGTCTTGGGCTTTTCTCTGTTAGGAGGTTTTTGATTAGTAATTCAATCTCCTCACTCATTATTGGTAAGTTCAGATTTTCTGTTTCTTTATGTTTCAGCCTTAGTAGGTTGTATTTGTCTAGAAAGTTACCAATTTCTTCTACGTTATCCAATATGTTGGTATATAATTGTTTATAGTAATCTATTATGATACTTTGTATTTCTGTAGTATCAGTTGTAATGTGCCCTTTTTCATTTCTGATTTTATTAGTTTGAATCTTCTCTTTTTATATATTTTTATTTTAAATGTGTGGTACATATGCTTCTTACATGGTATTGCATGTATATTGGTGGGAGTTGGGCTTCTAATGTATCCATCACCCAAATATTGAACACTGTACCAAGTAGATGATTTTTAACTCTCCCTCAACCCTCTCTTCTTTGGAGGCCCCAAAGTTTGTTTTCTTATCTTTATGTTCATGTGTACCTTTTGTTTAGCTCACACTTATAAGTGAAAACATGCGGTATTTGACCTTCAGCTTCTCTGTGTGTTCATTTAGAGTAACAGCTTCCAACTCAATCCATATTGCTTCAAAGGACATGATTTTGTCCATTTTTGTGGTTGTATAGTATTCCATCACGTATATATTCCACATTTTCTTTATCCAATCAACTGCTGGTGGACACTTAGGTTGTTTCCATGACTTTGCCATTGTAAATAGTGCTGTGATAAACAGATCAGCGAACCTGTCTTTTTGATATAATGATTTTTCCCTTTGGGTAGATGGAATAGTAACTCTACCCAAAGGGAGTAATTCTATTTTTGGTTCTTTAAAAGATCTCCATTCTGTTTTCCATAGAGGTTAAACTAATTCACCTTCCTCCCAACAATGCATGAGCGTTCCTTTTCTCTGCATTGATGCCACCATCTGTAGTTTTTTTGACATTTTAATAAAAGTCATTCTGACTGATGTAAGATAGTATATTGGTGTGGTTTTATTTTGCATTTATCTGATTACTAGTGATGTTTAGCACTTTTTCATGTGTTTGCTGTCTGCTTCTGCTTCTTCTTTTGAAAAATATATGTTCATGTTCTTTGCCCAGTTTTTATGGGGTTGTTCATTTTTGTCTTGTTGAATCATTTTAGTTCTTTCCATATTTTAGGTATTAATCCTTTCTCAGATGCATAATTTGTAAATATTTTCTCCTATTCTGTAGATTGTCTGTTCATTTTGTTTGTTATTTCTTTTGCTGTGCCAAAGCTTTTTAATTTGATTAAGTATCATTTGTCTATTTTTGGTCTTGTTGCAGTTGCTTTTGGCATCTTGATCATGAGTTATTTGCCTAGGCTGATGTTCAGAAGAGTTTTTTCTAAGTGTTTTCTAAGATTTTTACAGCTTCACATTATATATTTAGCTCTTTAATTCATCTTGATTTAATTTTTGTATATGCTGAGAGATAGGGGTGCACTTTTATTCTGCATATGACGGGCCATTTTTCACAGGATAATTTATTTAATAAGGTGTCTTTTTCTCATTGCTTACTTTTGTCTACGTTATTGAAGACCAGTTTATTGTAGGCATGTGGTTTTATTTCTGGGTTCTCTATTCTGTTCCATTGATCTTTGTATCTATTTTTGTACCAGTACCCTACTTTTTTAGTTACTATAGCTTTGCAGTATAAATTGATGTCAGGCAATGTGAGGTCTCCATATTTATTATTTTTTCGGAGTGCTTTGGCTATTCAGGATTTTTTGTTTTATATGAATTCTATTTTTTCAAAATTCTGTGAAAAATGACATTGGCTATTTGATAGGAATTATATTGAATCTGTTGATTGCTTTGGGTAGTATGGTCATTTTAATAATATTGATTCTTATAATGCCTGAGCATGAGGTGAATTTCCATTTATTTGTGATATCTACAATTTCTTCCATCAGTGTTCTGTAATCCTCTTTGTACAGAATTTTCGTCTCCTTGGTTAAATTATTCCTAGGTATTTTTTTTTTCTGGCTATTGTAAATGGGATTTCATTCTTAGCTTGAATAATATTGGTGTACAGAAACTACTATTTTTTATACATTGATACTATATTCCAAGACTTTACTGAAGTTGCTAATCAGGTCTAGAGGTCTTCCAGAGGAGTCATTGCAGTTTTCTAGGTATCCAATTATGTCATTAATAGATGGAAATAACTTGACTTTCTCTTTTCTTATTTTAAAGCCTTTTTTTTTTTTTCCTCTTGCCTGATAGCAATGGCTAGTACTTTCAGTACTATGTTGAACAGGAGTGCTAACAGTAGGCATCATTATCTTGTTTTCAATTCTTAGGGAAAGTGCTTCCAATATCTCCCCATTCAGTACGATGTTGGCTGTGCATTTGTCATATATGGGTTGTCTTATTATTTTGTGGAATTTCCATTTATGCTTAGTTTGTTGAGGGTTTTTATCAGGAAGTGATGTTGGATTTCATCCAGTGCTTTTTTCTCTTAATTTATTGATGTGATTACATGATTTTTGTTCTTAGATCTGTTTATGTGGTGGGTCATGCTTATTGATTTGTGTATGTTGAAAACATCCTTGCATCCCTGGATTAAAGCGCACTTGATTGTGGTAAATTATATTTTTATGTGCTTTTGGATTTGGTTTGCTACTATTGAGGACTTTTCCATTTATGTTCATCAGAGATACTGGCCTGTAGTTTTCTTCTTTTCTTTTGTGCTGGCCAATTTTTATATCACGTTAATAATGTATTCATATAATGAGTTAGGAAGGAATTTAAACTCCTTGAGTTTACGGAATATTTTCATTCAGATTGGGACCAGCTATCATTTGTATGTTGGATAAAATTTGGCTGTGAATCCGACTGGTCCTGGACTTTTTTTGTTTGGAGATTATTTATTACTGATTTGATTTCATTGCTCATTATTGGTCTGTTCAGGTTTTATATTTTTTCCTGGTTCAATCTTGGAAGATTATATTTTCCCATGAACTTACTCAATTCATCTAGGTTTTCTAGTTTGTGTCCATAGAGGTATTTCTAGCAGTCTCTGATGGTCTTTTTTATTTCCTGGTGTCAGTTTTATTTATGTCATCTTTATTACTTCTGATTGTATATATTTGAAACTTTTGGTTTTCTCAGTCTAGCTATTAATTTATCAATTTTGTTTGTCCTTTCAAAAAAAAATTTCATTTTTTCCAATCCTCTGTATCTTTTTTTGGTCCCAGTCTCATTTAGTTTTGCTCTGATCTTTGATATTTCCTTTCTTCTGCTAACTTTGGGGTTAGTTTGTTCTTGGTTTTCTAGTTCCTTGAGTAACAACATTAGATTGTTAATTTGAGATCTTTTTATCTTTTGGATGTAGCTATAAACTTTCTGTTTTAGCACTGCTTTTGCTGTATTCTAGAGGTTTTACTATGTTATGTCTCTATTTTCATTCATTTAAAGGACTTTTTAAAAAAATTTTTGCCTTGATTTTGTTGTTTACCCAAAAGTCATTCAGGAGCAAGTTGTTTACTTTCCATGTACTTGTGTAGTTTTGAGAATTTCTCTGTTTTTATTTCTTATTTTGTTCTGCTGTCATCCAAGAAGATAACTGAGACAATTTCATTTTTTTATTCATTGAGACTTGCCTGATTGCTAGACATAAGGTCAATTTTAGAGAATGTTCCATGTACAGATGAGAAGATTGCATATTCAGCAGTTGTTGGATAAAATATTCTGTATATGTCTATGTAGGTCCATTCCCTCTACAGAACATTTTAAGTTCAAATTTTCTTTGCTGATTTTTTTGACTCAATCTTTCTAGTGCTGTCAGTGAGGTGTTGAAGTCCTCCACTATCCTCGTATTGCTGTTAATTTTTTTCTGAGGTCTGGTAGTATTTGTTTTATAAATAAGTATTCTCCAGTGTTGGTTGCATATACATTTAGTATAGATATTTTTGTTGTATTGAACACATTATCATCATGCAATGTCCTTCTTTGTATTTTTTTACTTTTGTTGATTTATGTTTTATCTGATACGAGAATAGCTACTTTGGCTCCCATTTATTTACCATTTGTGTGATATATCTTTTTTGACTATTTTACTTTGAGTCTGAATGTGTCTTTAGCCACTACATTGGTCTCTTGTAGACAGTCAATGGTTGTATCTTTTTGTTTTTAAGCCAATTTGCCACTCTACATCTTTAAGTGGGGAATCTAGGCCTTTTTACATTCAAGGCTAATTATAATATGTGAAGTTTTGTTCCTGACACAGAGTTATTTGCTTTTTGCTTTGAAATTTCAATTATGTATTTGCTTTAAAGAATCTGCAAGCTTTATATGTCCTTTCCTGATGATGACTATTGTCCTTTCAGTCCCATAGTTATAACTGGTTTGAGCATTTCTGGTAGGTATGGTCTAATCTTGACACATGCTCTTAGTGATTGCTAATCTAGGAAAGACTGTATTTCTCTTTCATTTATGAAGCTTAGTTTAGCAGGATACAACATTTTTCACTGTAATTTTTTCCCTTTAAGGAGCCTGAAAATAGGTTTTCTGTCTCTTCTGGCTTGTAGAGTTTCTGCTGTTCAATGTCAATCTGCTTGGTTTTTCTTTGTAGTTGATCTGGCCTTTTTTCTCTAGCTACCTCTAAGATTTTTTCTTTAGTATTGACATTTCATAGTCTGGTGATTATATGCCTTGGTGATGCTCATTTTGTATAGCATCTCGCAGGTGTTCTCCGAATTTCTTGTACCTGAATATCTAACTCTCTAGTGAGACTGAAAAAAAAATTTATTTGAGATATTCCATCAAACATATTTTCCAGGTTGTTTACTTTTTCTATTTTTCTCTCAGGAATGCCAATAATTCATAGGTTTGGTCACTCTACTTAATCTCATATTTCTTGAACCTTTTGTTTATTTTCTTAATTTTTTTTTCTCTATTTGGGTCTGAATTTGTTACTTCAAAAGACCAGTCTTCAACCTCTGAAATTCTTCTGCTTAGTGTAGTCTATTAAAGCTTTCCATTGTGTTTTGAAATTCCTTAAGTACTCTTTTCAATTCCAGAATTATGATTGATTTTTTAAAGATATTATAAAAAATTTAAAAAATAAAAATAAAAAATAAAAATAAAAATAAAAATAAAGATATTTATCGTATCCTTCATTTCCTGGATTGCTTCAGTAGTTTCTTTGTATTGATTTTCAATCTTATCTTTGGCCTCCTTGAGCTTCCTTGTAACCCATACCTTGAATTTTTTATCTGTCACTTCTGAGTTTCCATTTTGGTTAAGGCTTATTGCTGGAAAGCTAGTGTGATCCCTTGGTGGTCACAACATTCAGGTATTTCATGGTGCCAGAAATCTTATGCTGGTTTCTTCTCATCTAGAGTAGCTACCACTTCTAATTTTTAAATTATCTTCACGAAGAAAGGATTTTTTCCCTTTCCATATTTTTTTAATCCCCCCAACCCCACCCCTTCTTACAGGATATGACTGTAGAGTATGTTGGGTAGGGTCTTTTGGCTGCTTCTATGGTCCTATGCACTTTTGTTAGCAGGTTTTATCATGAGCTGTGCAGTTCAACATATAGGCCAGTAGATGGTGATTAGAGGTAAGAGCCAGCAGCAGCACAAACATATGGGTGTGAACTTGACCTTTCTTTAATGTGAGGTGATCTCTATTGTTTCAGGTGAGGGGATGGATAGTTGAGTTTGTGGTGCCTGGAACTTAGTGTTCTTCACAAGCAGGGGACACAGCTGGGCAGAGCTTGAACTCCTGGCTTGCCAATTGATACCCCAATGGCAAGCTCAGGCACCATCCCTGATGAGGGTGGCTGCAGAGAGCTCCTGGTGAAATATGCTGAGGTCTCTGTGTGGGGCGAGATGGTTGCACTGGCTCAACATATTAGATAGGCAGGAATGATATCTGTTTCCCTATCATGCCCCTGTCCTAGGGCTTGTGAGTCTCAGTTCAAATGCACACTGCCGTGTATACCCAGACCACAGTGTGATTGAGAACTGATACAGGAGCTAGAAGAAAAATTATTTAGGCACATAGTGAGGGTAAAAGAGTTTTTGGCAGGGCTTCCTTTCTAACAAAAAGAAGCCCAAGAAATTATTTTTATCCTAATAAAGAGCAGCCTAAAAAATCAAGCTATAAACATAGATATGCAAGCTGGAAGCTTGCATGGGGAAATGCCGGTGGCTGTGTCAATGGTAAAAGGCTACCTGGCGGCCCAGCATATCCAGCATGGAAGCTTCATCTTTCCTTTTGCTACCAAATGTACAGTAAAGAAACAGGCAACATGGTGCCAGTCAAGTAGAGAACTCATCTGCATAACAAAAGATGAGGGTGGGGGTAGCCAGCTATTTGCACCCTATGGAAATGGCATACTTAGCCCTAACCAGTTTTTCACACCTTATGCAATTGGCACACCTGGTCTGACCAATCTTTCATGCCCTATGTAAATCACACACTGCCTCCTCAGGCTTATCTATAAAACCTCTGCATTTCTCCTCAAAACAGAAACCCGTATGGGACCCCTCTTTCTTCAAGAGAGAGCTCTTCTCTTTCTTTTGTCTATTAAACTTCTGCTCCTAACCTCACTCTTCTGTGTCCAAGTCCTAGCTTTCCGTGGCCGTAAGACAATGCATCTTGGGTATTTACCTCAGAAAACAATGCTGCTTTAGAACCACAGGAAATGCTTGTCTTGCAACTCTCCATGGGAGTTGTTTTTGGGTGGAACCTCTTCACTCAGTCTGAAACATAACTTTATGGTGCTCTTGTTCTCTGATGTGGTGATGATGCTGCTTCATGTGGAGTAGGAGGCTCCACCTTTCAACCTATGTGGGTGGGTGTTGGTTGTGGTGACGGCTACTTGGCTCGGCTCTACTTTAGGCTATGGGGGAAGTGGCCACATACCAGCATATGTTAGAACAGCCCAAGTAGTTCTACAGTTCCGAGGCCCCTAGATGGCCACTGCACAATGTGTGTAAGTCCTGAAGGTGCTAGAGTAGGGTCAGGTTATCCCAGAGTTCAAGTGCTGGCTGTGATGAAAAGGAGTGGACTGGTCCCCAGACCACCAGCAGAAATCTCAGGATGGAATAGGCAGAACACTTAAGCAGAAGGAGTCTGTGGGAAGATCACAGATCTGTGGGAGTTGGGTTTTCAGGTCTTTGGGCTGCAGTTAAAATGTTCACATGAGGGCAGGGCAGCTATAGGCTATAGGCCTTTCACAGAGGAAGGCAAGTCCCCTAAGCTAGGGCAATAGAGACTGGTGGCTGTCAGGTACATGGCACATTTACACTTCCCTCCCACACAAATGACACTGGATTTCACTCTTGGGGGCATACAAAGGTGCCAAGCTTCCTCATACCTGTGCTGGTCTGTGTGTGTTAGGGGCAGAAGCAGTGGTAGTGACAACTGCCAAAAGCTTGTTGCTGCCCTTAGGGAACTGGTCTTTCAGAGGAACTGTTCTGTGGCCATTGTGTCCAAGTGGGAGTGGGGCAGCTGCACTGTGGGCCAGAAGGTGGCAAGTCCCCATTTGGCAGGGGGTAGCAGAGGTGGGGAGTTGTGGAGCATGGAGCCTGCCTGCTACTATTCGATATCTCACCTGTGGCATCTGTGCTGGAGGCATGTGAAAGTGCCCCCACCTCCTTGTTCTCTCCCTGGCCTGGCAATAGCACGGGATAGGACAGCGACAGTGGCAATTTTAAAGAACTTGCCAAATACCTCTTAGAATTATGCACTCAGAGGAACACAGCCATAACCACAGTGATCAGGCAGGGTTGGGACAACTGCACTGGGGGCCCAACTCAGCAAGCCCCACCTGGCAAGGGGCAGTGGAAGTAGGGGTCACACAGTATGCAGTCTGGCTGCTCCTCAGTACTACAGCTGTGACCCATGCTCAGCATTGCAAAGGTCTGTGATAGAATTGTGGAACCCCCAGGAGACTCTCACTCACTCACCCGTTTCCCATGTTGAGGAGCTTCCACCAGCTCCAAGCCAATCCCAGGTGGGCAGCAGCCTGACTTCATGGCTTCACTCCTTTTGGCTATCTGTTGATCTCATTGATTTCCTGGTGAATCCCAGCATAAGCTCTCTGATGCAATCCATCTAAAGACTTAGCATTTATTTATAACTTTGTTTCTTCTCTATGAGACAGGCAAATACTAGCTGCTTCTAGTCAGCTATCTTGAACTGGAAGCTCTTTTCTTTTTTGATCTAGTTAAAAGTTTGTCGGTTTACTTATCAGAAAATCAGCTCTCAAATTCCCTGATATTTTCTATTGTTTTGCAGCGTCTATTTTATTTCTTTCTGCTCAGTTCTTGTTATTTCTTTCATTCTGATGACTTTGAAAATAGTTTGTTTTTCTTTTTCTAGTTCCTTGAGGTATAAATTGAGGTTCAATATATATTTTTTATTTGTTTATTTCTATACATTTCCCCCTGGAACTGCTTTTGTTGCATATCCTATATTTTGGTATGTTGTCTGTCCATTTTCTCTTGTTTCAAGATTTTTAAACAAAATTTTTTATCCCTTAATATTACACATTTTGTTCAAAAGAGAAAACCAAAATTTTACTTTTGTATTGGGTATTAATAATGTTAAAGTTAATTTTAATAAAACCTTATGAACAAATCGAATTTTAATCAGTTTGACCATAAGGTAAGATTTCCATAAACTTTTATAACCTTTTATAATTTTCTTTTAAAGAGCAGAACAATGCTCCAATAAAACACTGTTATTGTAACACATGGGTACAGATACTGGTCTTGCATCAGTGTCCTTTTTTATATTAATGTTTAATTTATAGAGAATCTGTAAACTTATCCCTAAAAGATCAGCCCTTACAATCTCATGAGTTCACCTCTTCCACGGTAGTCCCTGGGCCTAGGGAACTGAATAGTTTAATTACGAGTCTTGTATCTCAAAGGAGCATTTTGAGTGTCACCTTCTCCCAAGTCTGAAGATGAGGCTTTGACTGATGTCAGTGATCAAAATTTAACAGTGGTTGGTGCAGAAGCATGAGTTAATAGGATATTTCTACTGTAGAAGGTCCTATCATTTTTCTCTAACATGTTGCAAATTAAAACACTGTGATTTGGTGTTTAGGAATTACTGCCTGTAGTACTTTAAACCAATGTATTAAAGTAGTTAGGTTACTCATTGCATATGTCTACTTGCTAGTATTCTAGTGACAGAACTGTGACCAAAAGCATAAAAAATGTGATAAGTCTCATGATAAACTTATCAAAGACAACTAATTTTTCCTTCAATCATAAAAAATGGCAATTTCAAATATCAGTTTTGAAAATTCAATATGAGAAATAATCTCCTTTCACTTAAATGCTATGCAACAAAACAAGGACAAAGTAAAAACAAGCAATCAATTTCTTTTCAGCTATTTTCAAAAGCATATCATCACACATTTCCAAGATTGGTTTCTAGATACAGTAATGACAAGTGATTAGGTAACTTTAACCACCAAAGTTTTCAAACCATTGCAACACTTGTACATATTTTATTTTCAAGTACACACATGAAGACCCATCAGTGATTGGCAGCTTGAGATAAAAAATCACTAGAAAGTGTCACCTTTTTCTGCTACTTAATCCAAATAAATGTCACATTAATTTAATAGTAGTAAACACAACTAAATTAGCTTCAGAGAAATCCTAATCAATATAATTTCCTGAAGAACAAAGCCAATATTTCCTTAACATTAAAATGTTTTACCCATATCACAGATTTTTTTTCATCAAAGGAAGAAATCCGATATCAACCGAAACTATTGAAAGAGGAAATCACCCCTAAATTTTTCTTACTCAGTCTACACTGGAGGCTATAGTGTTCCCCTGAATCTCCAAAACCCTAATAATGAATATTTTATTCTTGATACACAATTCAATATCCTTAGGTCCACCAATATCACCATAAATCCTGTGTAACCAAGAAATTCACTCTAAGCACATGACCAGTAAGCACTCCAGTGCCAGCACTATTCATGCAAAACAGTACACACAGTGTGAAGCAATGCAAACATAAATGTGAAATTTGACCACACTAAATCCAGCTTCATGCTTAAGTATATAAAAAAAGAATTGCCAAACTGCTGATGCATTTCTTTACAATATTTATTGTTTTCTTTAATCAAGACTAAGAGCTTTAGCTATGAAAATGTTAATTAGCTGAATTTCTCCAATTCTCTATCAGGTTTTAAAGAGTATTTTATTATCTAAATGTTTTTGACTTTCTATTTTCCCTATATGTGCATGAAGATAGACACACTGAGAAACAGGAAAGATTACATATGACTTACACAGACCATACACAACACTCCTGGGCTTTTCATTCAGTCCCAGATTTTCTTCTTCTCCTTATTCTTCTTTAGATAACCAGCCATTTTACTGTAGGCCCAAAAAAACTTACCATACATGATCCTTTCTCAGACAAAATTATTATCTTTTTTTAAAAACTTCTTTACCAAAAACACGTCTTCATATAAATAACTTTCTTAATATTTCTCTCCCTTACTTACTGGTTCCTTACTACCTGTTTCATGAATTAGCTTTTCAAATCTGTAATTTGAAGCAACTTTTAGATTTTTTATCCTTTTTTTTTCACTAATAACGTACGTTTTGGCACATTTTATTTACAGAATGATATATAAACTATAATTCTTATCCTTAGTTACCTTAAATTGTAATGAACCCCTAAAAAACAAAAAAATCCTGAACTATCAAATATGAGCTTTTTATAAATAAGAACAATTCCACAATTTTTAGAAACATATTTTCCCATATCACAACATTTCTTAATTGGAAATGACCAAGATATAATGCTCCATTTTGTCTAGAAAATTTCACATTGGTGAGAAAAAAACAAGTTTTCAATGGGATTTATTTTTCCAGGTTGAGCAAACTTAAGCATCCATCCTAAATTGCTGTTGGAGTGAGAAGAAAGTGAACTGTAGAGTGAGTTGTCAGCAACTCCCCAGGATCTGAAGGAATCCAACACATGCTCTCCACGTTCTGACCTGTGCTATCAATCATCATTTACCAATAGCCCATTCTTTGTATACAATTATCATCTGTTCCCCAGACATCAACATTTGGATATAATTTTTGTGGGCTGTAATTTATCATTATTTTGGAGATATAGAGTAAAGCATTTTCATAGTGGATATATTTCCTCTGTATTGCATATATTCTGGGCTTACAGAGACAAAAGTTTCTTTTTTTTATATACCTATGTAATCTACACTTTAGCAACAGAAATATTAAAGTCTTTTAGAAAGAAAACCATTACTTGAGAGACCTCGACTTCCATCCCCTGAAGTTTTATTACTTATAATGGTAAGCCACATAAAGCACATAAGTTAGTCTGTTAGCCCAAGCAAACACTAAACAAGAACAAGCAGAAACATAGCTGTCATTCAAGTAATTTGTTCAATTACACAATTATACACTATCAGTTTATTTCTGCAAGGGAAACATTCCCCTGAGGTACATTATAATTGTTGGCTTAATTCACATCAACTGAGCTGACAGGTCTATAAGGTGTTTTTTTCCCCATTTTGAACAAGTCTGCTTTCTGATTTCTAACTTCTTTGATCAAAGTGTCAGGCATGATCTCAGTTTAACTCTCCAGTCAAATTAGTTTTCTTGATGCCTTAAAGTGTGTTTTGCTTCAAATTTCCAAGGTGCCCACAGTTTCAGTTTTTTACTTGGAAGATAAAGACTCCTTATATTTATTTTACAAAAAAAAAATGAGGTAATAATCTACAGGATTATAAAATGAAAAAGAATTGTTCTAAATAATTCAATTGCTTCAATATGTACCTGTGCTTTCATAGTATTATATGCTTTCATATTACCACTGGTAGACTTGTCATTCTTTTTTGTTTGCCATTTATGGTATCAGGATGACATTTATTTATATAGCATTTCTTTCCTCAAAAACATCTAAACATTTTTCAGACATTAGCTTATACATAGAAACTAGAGACATGGAACAAGAAAAAGCATAATGAGATCTATTCGTATACCGAGGACTACTCAGAGCAGAAACTCAATATAGAGCTTCATGATATTAGAGAAAGAAGGGAACTTAGAAATTACTGTCACATTTATAGGTAAGAAACCTGAGGTTTAAAGAGAGTGAGTTGCTTAACCAAAAGCACACAGCAAGTTAGTGGCAATGCTGAGCCCAAAATTTATATCTTCCAATTCCCACCTTAGTTTATTTCCGCTAAATTATAATAAGCAAAGGTTTGTAGGATAAAATAAAGGGAAAAGAGAGGATAAAGATATTTATGTTATACCATTTTAGGACACAATCTCAACCAGAACATCAAAGATATTCAATCTTAGAAATGATTGAAGCTGATATGACCACTCACATCCTAACTTTTTAGGCTTGCACTGTAGGAGAGAAATAATG
The DNA here is from genome assembly GCF_049350105.2 of Macaca mulatta. Lineage (NCBI taxonomy): Eukaryota > Metazoa > Chordata > Mammalia > Primates > Cercopithecidae > Macaca > Macaca mulatta. The sequence continues at coordinate 86,552,439 of NC_133426.1, forward strand.
CTCTAAGAAGCTCTAGTCACTACAAAGCAATTAGAAGGCAGAAGTCATTTAGATAAAGTTGCCATAGTTGGGGGTCACATGTGGCACATTCATGTATAGCTAAAGTCATGAGTTTATATTAACTTTTAGAGAGGTGAAGTTACCTGTTTCTGCTGTTTGCAGGGAAACTACTGCATTGTTTGAAAGAACAACTAAAATGGAGATTATCTTACCCTCTGGCATGTTAGATAAGATGTGGAAAGAGCATAGTAATTAACCCCTGGGCTCATATGTCAGAAATTATTCTTCAAGATCAAGGCTTGAGTAGGAAGAGGGAGCTCCCTGAAAGAAATGTCTGGCAGATATAGGGCTTCCTACCTATTTTAGAAATCTCACAAGCTACTTACAGTTGCATTCCTCAAGCTGTGCAATGTGACACTCTGGAGCATCTTAACGAACTCATAGGTATTGCACAAGTTATTTAATAATTTTGAGAAAATGCAGCATTAGTCAACAGCTGTCACACACACATTGTATTACTAATTCTACTGGTCTGAAATAAGTACCGTTTAAACATTATATCATATTACATTTATTTTGACTTTGTCATTTTTTTGTGAAGCTAGGTTTACTGCAGTTGATGTGACAAAAAGCAAGTACTTATAGGGATGAGGAGATGGTGGGGAATAGTACAACACAGTTCCTTTGTGGTAATAAAACAGTTTTATATTTTGATTGTGGTTGTAGTTACACAAATATGTACATGTGATAATATTGCACAGAACTATAAATACATATACCAATAAATGCATATAAGAACTGATGAAATCTAATTTAAATCTACAGATTGTATCACTATTACTGGCTTTTGATACTGTACTATCGTTATATAAGATATTTTTTTTTGCCTTTTTTTAAATTTATTTATTATTATTATACTTTAAGTTGTAGGGTACATGTGCATAACGTGCAGGTTTGTTACATATGTATACTTGTGCCATGTTGCTGTGCTGCACCCATCAACTCGTCATTTACATCAGGTATAACTCCCAATGCAATCCCTCCCCCCGCCCCCCTCCCCATGATAGGCCCCGGTGTGTGATGTTCCCCTTTCTGAATCCAAGTGATCTCATTGTTCAGTTCCCACCTATGAGTGAGAACATGCGGTGTTTGGTTTTCTGTTCTTGTGATAGTTTGCTAAGAATGATGGTTTCCAGCTGCATCCATGTCCCTACAAAGGACACAAACTCATCCTTTTTGATGGCTGCATAGTATTCCATTGTGTATATGTGCCACATTTTCTTAATCCAATCTGTCACTGAGGGACATTTGGGTTGATTCCAAGTCTTTGCTATTGTGAATAGTGCTGCAATAAACATACGTGTGCATGTGTCTTTATAGCAGCATAATTTATAATCCTTTGGGTATATACCCAGTAATGGGATGGCTGGGTCATATGGTACATCTAGTTCTAGATCCTTGAGGAATCGCCATACTGTTTTCCATAATGGTTGAACTAGTTTACAATCCCACCAACAGTATAAAAGTGTTCCTATTTCTCCACATCCTCTCCAGCACCTGTTGTTTCCTGACTTTTTAATGATCGCCATTCTAACTGGTGTGAGATGGTATCTCATTGTGGTTTTGATTTGCATTTCTCTGATGGCCAGTGATGATGAGCATTTTTTCATCTGTCTGTTGGCTGTATGAATGTCTTCTTTTGAGAAATGTCTGTTCATATCCTTTGCCCACTTTTTGATGGGGTTGTTTGTTTTTTTCTTGTAAATTTGTTTGAGTTCTTTGTAGGTTCTGGATATTAGCCGTTTGTCAGATGAGTAGATTGCAAAAATTTTCTCCCATTCTGTAGGTTGCCTGTTCACTCTGATGGTAGTTACTTTTGCTGTGCAGAAGCTCTTTAGTTTAATGAGATCCCATTTGTCAATTTTGGCTTTTGCTGCCGTTGCTTTTGGTGTTTTAGACATGAAGTCTTTGCCCATGCCTATGTCCTGAATGGTACTACCTAGGTTTTCCTCTAGGATTTTTATGGTATTAGGTCTAACATTTAAGTCTCTAATCCATCTTGAATTAATTTTCGTATAAGGAGTAAGGAAAGGATCCAGTTTCAGCTTTCTACTTATGGCTAGCCAATTTTCCCAGCACCATTTATTAAATAGGGAATCCTTTCCCCATTTCTTTTTTCTCTCAGGTTTGTCAAAGATCAGATGGCTGTAGATGTGTGGTATTATTTCTGAGGACTCTGTTCTGTTCCATTGGTCTATATCTCTGTTTTGGTACCAGTACCATGCTGTTTTGGTTACTGTAACCTTGTAGTATAGTTTGAAGGCAGGTAGCGTGATGCCTCCAGCTTTGTTCTTTTGACTTAGGATTGTCTTGGAGATGCGGGCTCTTTTTTGGTTCCATATGAACTTTAAAGCAGTTTTTTCCAATTCTGTGAAGAAACTCATTGGTAGCTTGATGGGGATGGCATTGAATCTATAAATTACCTTGGGCAGTATGGCCATTTTCACTATATTGATTCTTCCTATCCATGAGCATGGTATGTTCTTCCATTTGTTTGTGTCCTCTTGTATTTCACTGAGCAGTGGTTTGTAGTTCTCCTTGAAGAGGTCCTTTACATCCCTTGAAAGTTGGATTCCTAGGTATTTTATTCTCTTTGAAGCAATTGTGAATGGAAGTTCATTCCTGATTTGGCTCTCTGTTTGTCTGTTACTGGTGTATAAGAATGCTTGTGATTTTTGCACATTAATTTTGTATCCTGAGACTTTGCTGAAGTTGCTTATCAGCTTAAGGAGATTTTGGGCTGAGACAATGGGGTTTTCTAAATATACAATCATGTCATCTGCAAACAGGGACAATTTGACTTCTTCTTTTCCTAACTGAATACCCTTGATTTCTTTCTCTTGCCTAATTGCCCTAGCCAGAACTTCCAACACTATGTTGAATAGCAGTGGTGAGAGAGGGCATCCCTGTCTTGTGCCAGTTTTCAAAGGGAATGTTTCCAGTTTTTGCCCATTCAGTATGATATTGGCTGTGGGTTTGTCATAAATAGCTCTTATTATTTTGAGGTACGTTCCATCAATACCGAATTTATTGAGCGTTTTTAGCATGAAGGGCTGTTGAATTTTGTCAAAAGCCTTTTCTGCTTCTATTGAGATAATCATGTGGTTCTTGTCTTTGGTTCTGTTTATATGCTGGATTATGTTTATTGATTTGCGAATGTTGAACCAGCCTTGCATCCCAGTGATGAAGCCCACTTGATCATGGTGGATAAGCTTTTTGATGTGTTGCGGAATCCGGTTTGCCAGTATTTTATTGAGGATTTTTGCATCGATGTTCATCAGGGATATTGGTCTAAAATTCTCTTTTTTTGTTGTGTCTCTGCCAGGCTTTGGTATCAGGATGATGTTGGCCTCATAAAATGAGTTAGGGAGGATTCCCTCTTTTTCTGTTGATTGGAATAGTTTCAGAAGGAATGGTACCAACTCCTCCTTGTACCTCTGGTAGAATTCAGCTGTGAATCCATCTGGTCCTGGACTTTTTTTGGTTGGTAGGCTATTAATTATTGCCTCAATTTCAGAGCCTGCTATTGGTCTCTTCAGGGATTCAACTTCTTCCTGATTTAGTCTTGGAAGAATGTAAGTGTCCAGGAAATTATCCTCTTCTAGATTTTCCAGTTTATTTGCATAGAGGTGTTTATAGTATTCTCTGATGGTAGTTTGTATTTCTGTGGGGTCGGTGGTGATATCCCCTTTATCATTTTTAATTGCATCGATTTGATTCTTCTCTCTTTTCTTCTTTATTAGTCTTGCTAGTGGTCTGTCAATTTTGTTGATCTTTTCAAAAAACCAACTCCTGAATTCATGATTTTTTGGAGAGTTTTTTGTGTCTCTATCTCCTTCAGTTCTGCTCTGATCTTAGTTATTTCTTGCCTTCTGCTAGCTTTCAAATGTGTTTGCTCTTGCTTCTCTAGTTCTTTTAATTGCGATGTTAGAGTATCAATTTTAGATCTTTCCTGCTTTCTCTCGTGGGCATTTAGTGCTATAAATTTCCCTCTACACACTGCTTTAAATGTGTCCCAGAGATTCTGGTATGTTGTATCTTTGTTCTCATTGGTTTCAAGAACATCTTTATTTCTGCCTTCATTTCGTTATGTACCCAGTAGTCATTCAGGAGCAGGTTGTTCAGTTTCCATGTAGTTGAGCGGTTTGGATTGAGTTTCTTAGTCCTGAGTTCTAGTTTGATTGCACTGTGGTCTGAGAGACAGTTTGTTATAATTTCTGTTCTTGTACATTTGCTGAGGAGTGCTTTACTTCCAATTACGTGGTCGATTTTGGAGTAAGTACGATGTGGTGCTGAGAAGAATGTATATTCTGTTGATTTGGGGTGGAGAGTTCTATAGATGTCTATTAGGTCTGCTTGCTGCAGAGATGAGTTCAATTCCTGGATATCCTTGTTAACTTTCTGTCTCGTTGATCTGTCTAATGTTGACAGTGGAGTGTGGAAGTCTCCCATTATTATTGTATGGGAGTCTAAGTCTCTTTGTAAGTCTCTAAGGACTTGCTTTATGAATCTGGGTGCTCCTGTATTGGGTGCATATATATTTAGGATAGTTAGCTCTTCCTGTTGAATTGATCCCTTTACCATTATGTAATGGCCTTCTTTGTCTCTTTTGATCTTTGATGGTTTAAAGTCTGTTTTATCAGAGACTAGTATTGCAACCCCCGCTTTTTTTTGTTCTCCATTTGCTTGGTAAATCTTCCTCCATCCCTTTATTTTGAGCCTATGTATGTCTCTGTGTGTGAGATGGGTCTCCTGAATACAGCAGACTGATGGTTCTTGACTCTTTATCCAGTTTGCCAGTCTGTGTCTTTTAATTGGAGCATTTAGTCCATTTACATTTAAGGTTAATATTGTTATGTGTGAACTTGATCCTGCCATTATGATATTAACTGGTTATTTTGCTCGTTAGTTGATGCAGTTTCTTCCTAGCCTCGATGGTCTTTACATTTTGGCATGTTTTTGCAATGGCTGGTACCGGTTGTTCCTTTCCATGTTTAGTGCTTCCTTCAGGGTCTCTTGTAAGGCAGGCCTAGTGGTGACAAAATCTCTAAGCATTTGCTTATCTGTAAAGGATTTTATTTCTCCTTCACTTATGAAACTTAGTTTGGCTGGATATGAAATTCTGGGTTGAAAATTCTTTTCTTGAAGAATGTTGAATATTGGCCCCCACTCTCTTCTGGCTTGGAGAGTTTCTGCCGAGAGGTCTGCTGTTAGTCTGATGGGCTTCCCTTTGTGGGTAACCCGACCTTTCTCTCTGGCTGCCCTTAAGAATTTTTCCTTCATTTCAACTTTGGTGAATCTGGCAATTATGTGTCTTGGAGTTGCTCTTCTCGAGGAGTATCTTTGTGGCGTTCTCTGTATTTCCTGGATTTGAATGTTGGCCTGCCCTACTAGGTTGGGGAAGTTCTCCTGGATGGTATCCTGAAGAGTGTTTTCCAACTTGGTTCCATTTTCCCCCTCACTTTCAGGCACGCCAATCAGACATAGATTTGGTCTTTTTACATAATCCCATACTTCTTGCAGGCTTTGTTCATTCCTTTTTCTTCTTTTTTCTTTTGGTTTCTCTTCCCGTTTCATTTCATTCATTTGATCCTCAATTGCAGATACTCTTTCTTCCAGTTGATCGAGTCGGTTACTGAAGCTTGTGCATTTGTCACGTATTTCTCGTGTCATGGTTTTCATCTCTTTCATTTCGTTTATGACCTTCTCTGCATTAATTACTCTAGCCATCAATTCTTCCACTTTTTTTCAAGATTTTTAGCTTCTTTGCGCTGGGTACGTAATTCCTCCTTTAGCTCTGAGAAATTTGATGGACTGAAGCCTTCTTCTCTCATCTCGTCAAAGTCATTCTCCGTCCAGCTTTGATCCATTGCTGGCGATGAGCTGCCCTCCTTTGCCGGGGGAGATGCGCTCTTATTTTTTGAATTTCCAGCTTTTCTGCCCTGCTTTTTCCCCATCTTTGTGGTTTTATCTGCCTCTGGTCTTTGATGATGGTGATGTACTGATGGGGTTTTGGTGTAGGTGTCCTTCCTGTTTGATAGTTTTCCTTCTAACAGTCAGGACCCTCAGCTGTAGGTCTATTGGAGATTGCTTGAGGTCCACTCCAGACCCTGTTTGCCTGGGTATCAACAGCAGAGGCTGCAGAAGATAGAATATTTCTGAACAGCGAGTGTACCTGTCTGATTCTTGCTTTGGAAGCTTCCTCTCAGGGGTGCACTCCACCCTGTGAGGTGTGGGGTGTTAGACTGCCCCTAGTGGGGGATGTCTCCCAGTTAGGCTACTCAGGGGTCAGGGACCCACTTGATCAGGGAGTCTGTCCCTTCTCAGATCTCAACCTCCGTTTGGGAGATCCACTGCTCTCTTCAAAGCTGTCAGACAGAGTCGTTTGCGTCTGCAGAGGTTTCGGCTGCATTTGTTATTGCCCTGTCCCCAGAGGTGGAGTCTACAGAGACAGGCAGGTTTCCTTGAGCTGCTGTGAGCTCCACCCAGTTCGAGCTTCCCAGCAGCTTTGTTTACCTACTTAAGCCTCAGCAATGGCGGGCGCCCCTCCCCCAGCCTCGCTGCTGCCTTGCCGCGAGATCGCAGACTGCTGTGCTAGCAATGAGGAAGGCTCCGTGGGTGTGGGATCCTCCCAGCCAGGTGTGGGATATGATCTCCTGGTGTGCCTGTTTGCTTAAAGCGCAGTATTGGGGTGGGAGTTACCCGATTTTCCAGGTGTTGTGTGTCTCAGTTCCCCTGGCTAGGAAAAGGGATTCCCTTCCCCCTTGCGCTTCCCAGGTGAGGCAATGCCTCGCCCTCCTTCAGCTCTCGCTGGTCAGGCTGCAGCAGCTGACCAGCACCGATCTTGCGGCACTCCCCAGTGAGATGAACCCAGTACCTCAGTTGAAAATGCAGAAATCACCGGTCTTCTGTGTCGCTCGCGCTGGGAGTTGGAGACTGGAGCTGTTCCTATTTGGCCATCTTGCTCCGCCCCCTATATAAGATATTACCATTGAGGGAAAACAAGATAATGCTGAGTCATTCATGATGGGTACACCACCATGATCCCCACACCTCCCAACCCACTCCACTTCCAAAACTGGGGATTCCATTTCAACATTAGAGTTTGCAGGGACACAATGAAACCATATCAGATGCCCAACAATATTAGTCATCATGGAATTACAAATCAAAACCACAATGACATAAAACTCTACAACAGGGTGAAGGGTAAACAAGACTTCTATGTACTATTTAAAAAATAAACTTATTGAGTTTACATAATATCATTCACATACTGTACATCATGCCTAATAAATGTACAAGTGAATGCTTTGTAGTGTATGTAGAGTGTTGTGTAACCATTAACACAATCAATGTTAGAACATTTTCAACATGCCAAATAGAAATTCCATACCTTCTAGCTGTTAATCATCAATCTTGTCATTCCTCCCTTTCTAACCAAGAATTATTCCAGTTTCTGCCTTTATATTTGTTTCTGTCCTGAAAATATTACATAAATTGAATCATACAACATGTGGGCTGTTGTAACTGACTTCTTTCACTTAGCATTGTTTTTGAGGCACATCTATGTTATAGCATGTGTAAGCACTTCATTCCTTTTTCTTCCCTAAAAATATTTATTCCATGGATGTACACTTTATTTACTCATTTATCAATTTATGGGCATTTGAATTTTCCTATTTTTGACTATGAAGAATAATGAGGCTTTAAACATTCACACACAAGTTTTGTGTTAGCATACGTTTTCTTTTTAAATTTCTGTTTTTCAATTCTCAGATATATACCTATGCTGGAATTATTGAGTCATATGGTAACTCTGTCGTTAATCTGCTGAGGAACTGCCAGGCCATTTTCCAAAGTGACTTTGCAATTTTATATTCTTACCAGCAGTGCATGAGGGATCCAATTTACTCACTTTTTGTCTGCTATTATTTATCTTTTAATTACATCTGTCCTAGTTGTAGAGTTTTATGTCATTGAGGTTTTGATTTGTAATTCCATGATGACTAATAGATGACTAATATTGTTGGGCAACTGATATGGTTTGAATCGTGTCCCTGCAAAATCTAATGTTGAAATGGAATCCCCAGTGTTGGAAGTGGAGCATGTTGGGAAGTGTGTGGATCATGGTGGTATATCCCTCATGAATGACTCAGCATGATCTCCTCACTAAGTAAGTTCACAGGCAATCTGGTTTCAACATGTGTCATTTCTCCCCACTCTTGCTCTTGCTTTTTCCATGTGATGTGACTGCTCCCATTTTGCCTTCTGCCATAAATAAAAGTTCCCTGAGGCCTACCCAGAAGCCAGCAGATATTGGTACCATGTTTACTGTACAGCCTGCAGAAACATAAGCCAATTAAACTTCTTTTTTTATAAATTACCCAGCCTTATATATTTCTTTATAACAATTCAAGAATGGCCTAGCACAGTAAATTGGTAGTGAGGAGGGGGGAATTACTATAAAGATAACTGAAAATGTGGACGCAACTTTGGAACTGTGTAATGGGCACAGGTTGAAAGACATTGGAGGGCACAAAAGAACACAGGTAGACAAGGGAAAATTTGGACATCCTTAGAGACTGGTTATATGCTTGTGACCAAAATACTAATAATAATATGGACAGTGAAGTCCAGGCTGATAAAGTCTCAGACAGAAATGACAAACTTATTAGAAGTTAGAGTGAAGGTAATTATTGATATGCCCTAGCAAATAACTTAGCTGTATTGTATTCATGTCCTAGGGATCTGTGGAAATTTGATCTTGAGAGTGAGCACTCAGCGTATTTGGTGGAAGAGATGTCAAAGCAGCAAAGCATTGAAGATGTGGCCTGGCTGCTTCTAACAACCTTCACTAAGATGTGGAAGCAAAGGAATGACTTAAAGTTGGAATTTATATTTAAACTGGAAGCAGAGCATAAAACTTTGAAAAATTTGCCACCTGGCCATGTGGTAGAAAAGAAAAGTCTATTTTCCGAGGAAAAATAAAAGCAGGTTGTGGAGAAACAATGTGCTCAAGAAATTTGCATAAATTAAAAGGAACCAAGTGCTAATAGTAAAGACAATGAGAAAAAAACCTTGAAGAATTTTCAGAACTTTGTGGTGGCTCCTCCCATCAAAGGCTCAGAAGCTTAGAAGGAGAATAGCTTTGTAGGCCAGGCCTAGGGCCTTGCTGCCCTGCAAAGCCTCAGGAAACTGCTCCCCACATCCTGGCCACTTCAGCTCCAGCCACATATCAAAGGGGCACAAATACCATTCAGACCACTGTTTCGGAGGGTGCAAGCCATAGTAAGCCTTGGCAGCATCCACATGGTGTTTAGTCTGTGGAGAACAGAATGCAAGAATGAAGGAAGCTTGGCAGCATTGGCTTGACTTCACAGGATGTATAAAAAAGCCTGAGTGCTCCCACATGCTACAGATGTGGAGCCCTCACAGAGAACTTCTACTAGGGTAGTACAGAAGAGAAATGTAGAATTGGAGGTCCCCACTGGGTCAGTGCCTAATGCAGCTGTGAGAAGGGTGTCAACATCCTCCAAACCCTAGAATGGCAGCTCCACCAGAAGCTTGCACCTCACATCTGGAAAAGCAGCAGACATTTAAGAAACTCTGAAAGCAGCCCCAGGGGCAGAGTTGCTGAAGGCCTTGGAAGCCCACGTTTTGCACCAGTGTACCCTTTGTGGTTTTGATTTGTAATGCAACATGTAGTCAAAAGAGATTATTTTGGAGTTTAAAGATTTAACTACTTTCCTGCTGAGTTCTGAACTTGTGTGAATCCTGTAGCCTCTTTCTCTTGGCTAATTTCTCCCTTTTTGATGGGGAAGGTTTAACAAATGCATATATCCCCATTGCATCTTGGAAATAAGTATCATATTTTCAATGTTACAGGCTCATAGGCAGAAAAAAAATGAGTCGTAGATAAGACTTAAAACTTTGGACTTGGTACTTGAATGAGTTGAGACTTTTAGGGGAGTGTTGGGAAGAGATCTCTGTATTTTGCAATGTGAGAAGAACATGAGATTTTGGTGGCCAAGGGTAGAATCATATGGTTTGGATTTGTGTGCCTGCCAAATCTCATATTAAAATGTAATCCTCAGTGTTGAAGGTGGGACCTGGTAGGAGGTGTTTGGATCATGGGGGCATATCCTGTATGAATGGCTCAGCATCATCCCCTGGGTTATAAGTGCGTTCACCCAAGATCTCGTTGTTTAAAGGTGCGGCAACTCCCTTGCACCCTTCTTCCTGTCTTCAACATGTGATGTGCCGGCTCCTGCTTCACCTTTTGCCATGAGTAAAAGCTCCCTGAGGTTTACCCAAAAACCAAGCAGATGTTGGTGTCGTGCTTCCTGTATAGCCTGTGAACTGTGAGCCAATTAAACAACGTTTTAAAATAAATAAATAAAATAAAATAAATCATGCACTCTTTGATATTTCTTTATAGCAATGCAAGAAGAGGTGAACATAGCATCCTTTTACATATTTATTGAACTTTTGAATATTTGAAATTATATGTATGTATATATATACATGTATGTATAAATGTTTAGAGTCTTTTGGAAAAAAATGTCTATTGATACTTGCCCATTTTTATTTTTATTCTTTAATACAATTTTAACTTTTATTTTAGACTCAAGGGGCACATATGGAGGTTTGTCACCTGCGTATATTGTGTAATGCAGAGGTTTGGGATACAATTGTTTCTGTTACCCAAGTCCTGCACATAGTACCCAGTAGTTAGTTTTTTTTTTTTTTAACATTCATCTGCCTCCATCTCTACCTCACAGTAGTCATCAGTGTCTATTGTTGCCATCTTTATTTCCCTGAGTTTCCATTGTTTAGCTCCCACTTATCACTGAGAACATGAAGTATTTGGCTTTCTGTTCCTGCAATAATTCACTTAGACTTATAATATTCAGCTGCATCTGTGTTGCTGCAAATGACATGATTTCATTCTTTTTTATGACTGTTTAGTATTCTTTCTTGGTATGCTTAATTTTTAAATTTTATTTTTCTATATCTATTGTAGGTTTCTGCTTTGTGGCCACCATGAGTTTTGCAAATAATCTCTTGTGGCCAATTATTTTGAACTGATAATCACAAAGAAAAAAACTGAGAAAATCTAAAACTTCCCACTTTGTCCTCCCCACTTTTTCACTTCTGTTGTTCCATTTATGACATTTTTATTGTCTATCTATTAACACATTGTTGTAGTTATTTCTCATAAGTTTATCTGTTAGTATTTCTACTAAAGATATGAGTGGTTTATACACAACAATTGCAGTCTTATTCTTGTCTGTGTGCTTACTTTTACTAACACGTTTTATAATTTTAAATTATTTCTAGTTGATCATTAGTATTATTTTCTTTCATAATAAATAACTCACTTAAGGATTTCTTGTAAGACAGGCCTGGTGTTCATGAGATCTCTCAGCTTTTGTTTGTCCAGGAAAGTCTTTATTTCTTCTTCATGTTTGAATAATTTTAGGTTGATTTTTTATCCTTCTGTATCTTGGAATGCCATCCCACTCCCTCTGGCCTGTAAGGTTTTCACTGAGAAGTCTCCTGAAAGACATGTCCGAGCTCTTTGTTATGTTTTCTTTTTCTTCTTCCCTCTTGTCACCTTTAGAATTTTTTTGTCCTTGACATTTGTGAATTTAATTAGTAAATGCATTGAGGTAGTCTTATTTGGGTTAAATCTGCTTATTGTTCTTTATCTTATTGTACCTGCAGATTCATACCTTTCCCTATAGGGGTTTGGAAAGTTTATTATTATTTATTTGAATAAACTTTCTAATCCTATATTTTCTCTACATCTTCTTTAAGGCCAATAACTTTTTGATTTGTCCTTTGAAGGCTAAAATCTAGATCGTATAAGTACATTTTTTTCGTTTTTATTATTTTCTCATTCTCTTTTGACTCTGTATTTAAATATAGCCCATCTTTGAGATCACTAAATCTTTCTGCTTGATCAATTTTGTTGAGACTGTCCATTTTTTAAAACTTTGTCAATTGAATTTTTCAGCTCCCAAATTTCTGCTTCTTAAAATCTGTTTATTAAATTTATCTAATAGAATTCTGAATTTATTCCCTTTGTTGTTTAGAATTTTGTTGAACTTCCCTAAACCAGCTATTTTGAATTCCCTCTGAGTGGTCACATATCTGTCACTGCAGGATTGGTCTCTGATGATTTATTGACTCCATATGGTGAGGTAATGTTTTCCTGCATGTTTTTGATGCTTGTGCATGTCAGTTGATGTCTGGGCTTTGAAGGGTTATTGATTTGGTTTGGCCCTGTGTCCCAATCCAAATCTCATGTCAAACTGTAATCCCTACGTGTCAGGGGAGGGACCTGGTGGGAGGTGATTGGATCATGGGGGCAGATTTCCACGATGCTGTTCTAATTATAGTGAGTTCTCAAGAGATCTGATGGGATGGCACTTCCCCCCCCCCCCACCTCTCTCTCTCTCTCTCTCTCTCTCTCTTTCTCTCGTGCCACCATGTAAGTTGTGACTTGCTTCCCTTTCACCTTCCACCATGAATGTAAATTTCCTGAGGCCTCTCCAGCCATGCAGAATTCTGAGTCAATTAAACCTCTTTTCTTTATAAATTAAACAGTCTCAGGTATTTCTTCATAGCAGTGTGAAAATGGACTAATACAAAAAAATGGTACCAGGAGTAGGGCACTGTTATAACAATAACAGAAAATGTGGAAGCAACATTGGAAGTGGGTAACAGGCAGAGGGTGAAACACTTTGGAAAGCTCGGAAAAAGACAAGAAGATGTGGGAAATGCTTTGCACCAAAATACTGGTTGTGATATGGACAATGAAATCCAGGCTGAGACAGTGTCTGATGGAGATGAGAAACTTAGTGGGAACTGGAGCAAAGGCCACTCTTATTATGCTTTAGCAAAGAGACTGGTGCTATTGTGTTCCTGCTCTAGGGATCTGTGGAACTTTGAACTTGAGAGAGATGATTCACGATATCTCATAGAAGAAACTTCTAGGCAGCAAAACATTAAAGAAGTCACCTGGTTGCTCCTAACAGCATACAGTCATATGGGTTCACAAAAGACATGGTCTGAAATTGGAACTTATGATTAAAAGAGAATCAGAGCATTTCTGTAGTGATCAGTGATGTTGAGTTTTTTTTACATATTTTTTGGCCACATAAATGTCTTCTTTTGAGAAACGTCTAGGGTTGTTTGTTTCTTGTAAATTTGTTTAAGTGCCCTGTAGATTCTAGATACTTGGCCTTTGTTAGATGGATAGATTGCAAAAATTTCCTCCCATTCTGTAGGTTGTCTGTTTGCTCTGGTGATAGTTTGTTTTGTTGTGCAGAAGCATTTTAGTTTAATTAGATACCATCTCACACCAGTCAGAATGGCAATTATTAAAAACTCAAAAAACAATGGATGCTGGAGAGGCTGTGGAGAAAAAGAAATGCTTTTACACTGTTGGTGGGAATGTAAATTAATTCAATCATTATGGAAGACAGTGTGGTGATTCCTCAAAGACCTAGGACCAGAAATATCATTTGATCCAGCAATCCCATTATTAGGTATATACACAAAGGAATATAAATCATTCTATTGTAAAGATACATGCACACATATGATCACTGTGGCACTATTCCAAATAGAAAATATATGGAATCAACCCAAATGCCCATCAATGATAGACTGGATAAAGAAAATATGGTACATATATACCATGAAATATTATGCGGTCATAAAAAGGAACAAGATCTTGTCCTTTGCAGGGACATGGATAGAGCTAGAAGCCATTATCCTCAGCAAACTAACATAGGAACAGAAAACGAAACACTGAATGTTCTCACTTATAAGTAGGAGCTGAACAATGAGAACACAAGGAAACAGGGAAGGGAAAAACACTCACTGGGGACTGTTTAGGAAGCAGGGGGAAGGACAGCATCAGGACAGATAATGCACGTGGGGCTTAATACCTAGGTGTTGGGTTGATACCTGCAGCAAATCACCAAGGCACACATTTACCTATGTAACAAACCTGCATGTCCTGCATGTGTGTTTCAGAACTTAAATTAAAAAATAAAAAATTTATTTTTTTTAATAATGAAAAAGTGAATCACAGCATAAAAGTTTGAAAATTTTGCACCTTGACTATGTGGTAGAAAAGAAAAAAAATACACATTTTCTGGGGGCCTTGCCTAGTAGAGCTGTGAGTAAAGGGCCACCATACACCAGAAGAAGTTAGATCCAATAACAGCTTGCACTGTGTGCTTGAAAAAGCCACAGGCACTCAACGCCGGTCCTTGAGAGAAGCCATGGGAGCTGAGCCCTTCACAGCCACAGAGGTGCAGCTGCCCAAGGCCTTGGAAACCCACCCCTTGCATCAGTATGCTTGGATGTGAGACATGGAGTAAAAGATTATTTTGGAACGTTAAGATTTAATGACTGCCCTGCTGGGTTTCATACTTCCGTGGGGCCTGTAACCCCTACGATCTGGCCAATTTTTTCCATTTAGAATGGGATTATTTACCCAATGCCCGTGCCTTCATCGTATCTTGGAAGTAACTAACTTGTTTTTTATTAATATTTTACAGGCTCATAGGCGGAAGGGACTTGCCTTGCCTCAGGTGAGACTTCGGACTTGGACTTTTGAGTTAATGGTGGAATGAATTAAGACTTTGGGGGACTGTTTATATGCTGGATTATGTTTATTGATTTGCGAATGTTGAACCAGCCTTGCATCCCAGGGATGAAGCCCACTTGATCATGGTGGATAAGCTTTTTGATGTGCTGCTGAATCCGGATTGCCAGTATTTTATTGAGGATTTTTGCATCGATGTTCATCAGGGATATTGGTCTAAAATTCTCTTTTGTTGTTGTGTCTCTGCCAGGCTTTGGTATCAGGATGATGTTGGCCTCATAAAATGAGTTAGGGAGGATTCCCTCTTTTTCTATTGATTGGAATAGTTTCAGAAGGAATGGTACCAACTCCTCCTTGTACCTCTGGTAGAATTCAGCTGTGAATCCATCTGGTCCTGGACTTTTTTTGGTTGGTAGGCTATTAATTGTTGCCTCAATTTCAGAGCCTGCTATTGGTCTATTCAGGGATTCAATTTCTTCCTGGTTTAGTCTTGGAAGAGTGTAAGTGTCCAGGAAATTATCCATTTCTTCTAGATTTTCTAGTTTATTTCCATAGAGGTGTTTATAGTATTCTCTGATGGTAGTTTGTATTTCTGTGGGGTCGGTGGTGATATCCCCTTTATCATTTTTTATTGCGTCTATTTTATTCTTCTCTCTTTTCTTCTTTATTAGTCTTGCTAGCGGTCTGTCAATTTTGTTGATCTTTTCAAAAAACCAACTCCTGTATTCATTGATTTTTTGGAGGGATTTTTGTGTCTCTATCTCCTTCAGTTCTGCTCTGATCTTAGTTATTTCTTGCCTTCTGCTAGCTTTTGAATGCGTTTGCTCTTGCTTCTCTAGTTCTTTGAATTGTGATATTAGAGTGTCAATTTTAGATCTTTCCTGCTTTCCCTGGGATGCAAGGCTGGTTCAACATTTGCAAATCAATAAACATAATCCAGCATATAAACAGAACCAAAGACAAGAACCACATGATTATCTCAATAGATGCAGAAAAGGCCTTTGACAAAATTCAACAGCCCTTCATGCTAAAAACGCTCAATAAATTTGGTTTTGATGGAATGTACCTCAAAATCATAAGAGCTATTTATGACAAACCCACAGCCAATATCATACTGAATGGGCAAAAACTGGAAAAATTCCCTTTGAAAACTGGTACAAGACAGGGATGCCCTCTCTCACCACTCCTATTCAACATAGTGTTGGAAGTTCTGGCTAGGGCAATCAGGCAAGAGAAAGAAATCAAGGGTATTCAGTTAGGAAAAGAAGAAGTCAAATTGTCCCTCTTTGCAGATGACATAATTGTATATTTAGAAAATCCCATTGTCTCAGCCCAAAATCTCCTTAAGCTGATAAGCAACTTCAGCAAAGTCTCAGGATACAAAATTAATGTGCAAAAATCACAAGCATTCTTATACACCAGTAACAGACAAACAGAGAGCCAAATCATGAATGAACTTCCATTCATAATAGCTTCAAAGAGAATCAAATACCTAGGAATCCAACTTACAAGGGATGTAAAGGACCTCTTCAAGGAGAACTACAAACCACTGCTCAGTGAAATACAAGAGGACACAAACAAATGGAAGAACATACCATGCTCATGGATAGGAAGAATCAATATCGTGAAAATGGCCATACTGCCCAAGATTATTTATAGATTCAATGCCATCCCCATCAAGCTACCAATGAGTTTCTTCACAGAATTGGAAAAAACTGCTTTAAAGTTCATATGGAACCAAAAAAGAGCCCACATCTCCAAGACAATCCTAAGTCAATAGAACAAAGCTGGAGGCATCATGCTACCTGACTTCAAACTATACTACAAGGCTACAGTAACCAAAACAGCATGGTACTGGTACCAAAACAGAGATATAGACCCATGGAACAGAACAGAGTCCTCAGAAATAATACCACACATCTACAGCCATCTGATCTTTGACAAACCTGAGAGAAACAAGAAATGGGGAAAGGATTTCCTAGTTAATAAATGGTGCTGGGAAAATTGGCTAGCCATAAGTAGAAAGCTGAAACTGGATCCTTTCCTTACTCCTTATACGAAAATTAATTCAAGATGGATTAGAGACTTAAATGTTAGACCTAATACCATAAAAATCCTAGAGGAAAACCTAGGTAGTACCATTCAGGACATAGGCATGGGCAAAGACTTCATGTCTAAAACACCAAAAGCAACGGCAGCAAAAGCCAAAATTGACAAATGGGATCTCATTAAACTAAAGAGCTTCTGCACAGCAAAAGTAACTACCATCAGAGTGAACAGGCAACCTACAGAATGGGAGAAAATTTTTGCAGTCTACTCATCTGACAAACGGCTAATATCCAGAACCTACAAAGAACTCAAACAAATTTACAAGAAAAAAACAAACAACCCCATCAAAAAGTGGGCAAAGGATATGAACAGACATTTCTCAAAAGAAGACATTCATACAGCCAACAGACACATGAAAAAATGCTCATCATCACTGGCCATCAGAGAAATGCAAATCAAAACCACAATGAGATACCATCTCACACCAGTTAGAATGGCGATCATTAAAAAGTCAGGAAACAACAGGTGCTGGAGAGGATGTGGAGAAATAGGAACGCTTTTACACTCTTGGTGGGATTGTAAACTAGTTCAACCATTATGGAAAACAGTATGGCGATTCCTCAAGGATCTAGAACTAGATGTACCATATGACCCAGCCATCCCATTACTGGGGATATACCCAAAGGATTATAAATCATGCTGCTATAAAGACACATGCACACGTATGTTTATTGCGGCACTATTCACAATAGCAAAGACTTGGAATCAACCCAAATGTCCATCAGTGACAGATTGGATTAAGTAAATGTGGCACATATACACCATGGAATACTATGCAGCCATCAAAAAGGATGAGTTTGTGTCCTTTGTAGGGACATGGATGCAGCTGGAAACCATCATTCTTAGCAAACTATCACAAGAACAGAAAACCAAACACCGCATGTTCTCACTCATAGGTGGGAACTGAACAATGAGATCACTTGGACTCAGGAAGCAGGACATCACACACCGGGGCCTATCATGGGGAGGGGGCAGGGGGGAGGGATTGCATTGGGAGTTATACCTGATGTAAATGATGAGTTGATGGGTGCTGACGAGTTGATGGGTGCAGCACAGCAACATGGCACAAGTATAAATATGTAACAAACCTGCATGTTATGCACATGTACCCTAGAACTTAAAGTATAATAATAATAAATAAATAAATAAATAAATGGTAGCATAAAATTAAAAAAAAAAAAAAAAAGAAACATGATTTTTCTCTTTCCAGTCCTCCTTTGTTTAAAAAATATCATGACAGGATGGATTAGTTTGCAGAATAAATTTTAGTCTTATTATACTTGATCTGTTTGCATAAAGAATAGCAAGAATAATTATTTGTCATATAGGCTCCCTTTTAAATTGTCTTTGATGGAACTTCATTTCATGAGAAATCAGATAAGACTTTTTTGAAGACTTAATCCCAGCCATGGGTTAGTGTCATCAATTACCTATATGAGTTAGGGAAATTCCTCTCCTCTTGAGGTCCCAAGATAACTTGGGGCTCCTTGGCCTACTGGAAAATAACATTCTTTACTTACCAGAGGTCAAGAGATGTGTACAGTGACTATTTAGACAAGGTATGAGGCCAGTTTTCCCCAAGGTGTTTATTGGTTCTATAAGTCAAAGTTGATTCCTTAAAGCCACCTGCAAGTATGCCATTCCAGTCAAAACCTTGGTAAAATAACCAGTTTCTCCAATTGTGTCCTGTGTAAAAGAAAGTAGATTCTTATTGCACTAAGGCAAGTAACAATATTGCCATAAGTCAAAAATACTTACAAGTAGTATCTAAATTCTGGAGAGATTAAGTAAGGAGAAAGTAATATGCTCTAAATTTTGTTTATAGGCACATGCTTTACTCAACTGTTAAAAGCTGTAAGGATTATTAACAGTCTTTTATTAGTTTAGTCCATGCAGTTAACTCCTGTTCTGCTTGATCTTCATGAACATTTCAGCTTTCCATGAGAGTTTTGAATGCTTTTCCTCTATTCTAACATCAAAATCCCTGAAGTTATCAGAAACCTGCATTTAAGATCACCTGTTAGAGTTTTATAGTTGATTAAATCAACACCTTTTAAATAGAATTAAAACAACAACAATTGTCTATGGATGACAAAAAGTCTTAGGGCACCCATAGTCAAAGATAAAATTGAGAAGGATATTTGTTACCTCTGTGGCACATAATAACAATATAATTATTACTGATAACTTATACTAAGTTGTATCAGAATTATAGTTTTGCATAATTTTGGAACATATACCAACTACATATTTATAAAAAGTAGATTAATGCTTTAATAAAACTCTGTTGTGCTTTTATTCCAATGTTTAATTTATGGAAAAACTGAATAGTACTCCTTTAGCCAGTAAGTTACATGCAGATTTTATTTTATAATATTAATCTTTCAAAAAACTTTCACAACTTGCTTAAATCTTCAACTTTATCCTATCTAACTTAAAATAATCCTTTAACCCTCTAAACCAGGCCAAAAAAAAAAAAAATCTGCATTCCCATGTCTTCTTGCAACCCTTTGCCAAAAGCACATTCTATTTTCCTTACACGTCTTGCATGTACAGCTGTTTTTCCAGCAGTCTCAAGTACATGTTACACTGTTAACTCTTAGCAGCTTTTACTTTTGGTGAAAAACCTGATAAATAAGTGATTCTAATTATGTAGTATGTTTGGAGCCTAGGACACCAGACAGAAGTGCAGATAAGGTTTGATTCCAGTATAGCTAGAGGCATGGCTAACCCCGTATGTCCCCCATTCCTTACCTAGGTTTAAAGCAGGCAAGTTGCATAGTTAAGTAATAGAAGCAGTTTATGGAGCATTTGGTAGACCTAATACCCCTTAAAATTGTAAATTTTCATAACTTCTGTTTCATGATTTTTTCATAACTTACACAGACCATCTATGACATGCTTTGACTTTCTGACTTGTCCTAAAATCCCTCTTTTTAAACAACCAGTTATTTTATTTTAGGACAATAACTTACCATACAAGATCCTTTTTTTATACAAAATCTTTTTCTTTAAAATTTTCCTTACGAGAAATACCTTTACCTTTATAACCTTTGGATTAGATAAAAATAATTTTACTTCTGTTAGGAAGTTATGGTTTGAACTACATGTTACTGTATGAGTCCTGTGAAGGGCAGAAGATAAGGAGTTTATCTGTGTACTGTAGAGTTTTTGCCCCAAAGAGGTGTGAATCTTCTCTTTTGGAGTGAGGTGAAGCTATATGACCCTGTTACCCAACAGGATTTGGAAGAGAGTTGCTTAGGAGAGAATTAGCACAGAGCAGTTAGCTCTTGAACCCAAAAGAGAAATTTATAACTTTACTTGCCACCTCCAGAGTTGCTCTTGGCTTTGTACCATTGACAACACTGATGTCTGATTTAGAAGCCAGACAGAGTAGAAAGCCCCTTCACTCAAGGCCATCAGGGGTTGGGATTCTTTTCCAGAGGCCATTTGGCCCTCTTGACAGTCCCATTTCCAGTAGCTGAGCTTGTGGTAGAGGGGGCAAGTCATGCACAGTTTTTTCCCATGTATTCCGACAGCTTGCCTTCCAGTGGCCTGGCTTCCTGCCCCAGTGGCAGTTCCCTAGAGGAGTGTCCTTAGGGCAATTGGAAGGGGGCTGGTGGGCTTGCAGAGCAGCCAACAGTTGAGCCTGCCTCCTTTCCCTGCATTTCTCCTTTTCCTTGGCCCTGTACTCCTTATTCTACTTTCAGTTATAAGAGACAGAGGAGGCTAATTTGAGGATTTCCTGCATAAGGGCACCAGGCTCTAAGACTGACTTTTGTTATTTCCTCCATTTATTTTATAGGCCAAATGGTATTATAAAGGAAAACTAGTATTTTTAAGGTTTGGAGAAATCACACTTCCCAGTTTTGGGGGATGCATCGAGGGGCATGGCTTGTGGTATGGAGACAAGATTACCCATCTGTGAAGAGAGAACTGAAAAGGAACAAAGGGAAAAAGGTATCCCCTCTTACTTTCCTCTGACCCTTAATAGGGCATTCCCCATTCTTCCTTAGGGTTCTCGAATGAATCAGTCTTATTGTGTACCCTTAACCTTGGTCTCAACTCATCACAATTACCTACTTGAGAACTTGATATACTAGAGTGAACAGTGGGCACACTATTCATCCTTGGGGTTCCATTATGAACTGGTCTTACTCTGTACCCTGATCTTGCTTTCATCTCTATTTTAATAGTAATTTGTCAGCCTGGGACCGACCTTTGTCTCTGTCCTATTGGTCTCTTGTGCTTGCGGCCTTGGGCTTGCCTATATCCTTGTCTTCATGAACTTATAGTGACTCTCATTCAGTGCATTCTAACAAAAAAATAATTATCATTTTTCTCAGATTCCCAATTCCCATGTTCTTTTAAGTAGAGGAGAAGCTTGTTTTTCAGTAAACTGCCACAAGGGGGCTGAAGTTCCCTCCCCACGCCCTTCACATATAACCTTGAAAGTCTTGATGCATGTTAAGAAGGATGTGGAAGTAGAGAAATGGAGGCTACAGGAAGGAGTGGGAGCAAGTCAGAATAATACTCATGGAAAGCCCTCATATGCTCACAAAAACAGCAGCACTTGGATTCGAGAGGACGTTTATTTGCCCTCTTCATACAAAATAGTAACCTTTGGAGTACTTGGGGTTTGAGGCAAGAACATACGAATTGCAAAGGGAGAATTTCCCCTCCTCCCAAAAAGATGCTAACTCAAAAAAAGCAAGTGGATGAGATCTTAAAGGGCCAGAGTGAGGCCATATGCTGGTGGATAAACCACTTCAAAAGCTACGAGAAAACTTGGCCCTTGGCATAACAGGAATGAAAAGCATATGGTAAGTCATAAGGAGCTGGCAGAGCCTGAGTTTCAATTAGTGTCTGTCTCAGCAATGTGCTAGCAGACAGGGGAAGGGCTGGAGGTCATCTCAACTGGTAGGGTAAAAACAAGTATAAATCTCAGGGGATATCTGGAAGGCAGTCTGTGTCTTTGATGCTGTGTGAATACAGCAAGAGTTGCAGGTACATGAATTACTGGCAGTATTTAAGAAGTCACATGGCATGGAAAGAGGCAGACTTGACCATGGGGTGGTTGGTCCAGAGAGTGTGCAAGGCCATTTCAGAACACACAGAGAGAAAACAGGGCAATAGGCATGTGGGCTTTCGAGAAAAAGACCATTTTAGTTGAAAAAGCAGAAGAAACCCCAGACATTGCACAGTTTTGAGTGCTAGCTCTACCACTCTTGTGAGCTTCCTGTCCAGGAGGGCCATTAGTGCCTCAGTTTTACTTGGTGCATACCCCAATGTCCTTCCCACTCCCACAGCCACTCCTCGGGGTGAGCTGAGAGAGAAACCAGGGTGAGGAGAGCCACTTTTGGTGGAGAGGAATCATTCTTGGGGTTTGTTAGTAAGCAGGAGAGAGAAAGGGAGAAGAAAAAAGGTGTACAGGGGTTGAATACCTCCAGCCAAAGAAGGGGAGGTGTAGAGGTCTCTTACCAATAGAGAACATATCCATATCCAAGTCACTCAGCACCAAAGTATGTCAGTGGTAAAAAGTACTCGAGTCTCATAGCACCAAAATATGTTAGTGGCAGTCTGTAAGGATGTGCAGCAACCTCAATCCTTGCCTCCATGGAAGAATTTAACCAAGGGTATAAGGCAGAGTGAGAAACCAAGGCAAATTTTACAGCAGAAATGAAAGTTTAATAAAAAGCTTTAGAGCAGGAATGAAAGGGAGTAAAATACACTTGGAGAGGGCTAAGCAGGTGACTTGAGAGATCGAGTGAATAATTTGGCCTTTTGACTTGAAGTTTTATATGTTGGCATGTTTCCAGATTCTTGTGTCTCTTCTCCCCTGATTCTTCCCTTGCAATGCACTGTCCACATGTGCAGTGGCCTGCTCGCACTTGGGAGGGGCCACATGCACAGTATGTTTACTAGAGTTGTACACATGTTCACTTTAGGCATGCTTCCTATATTAGTCCATTTTCATGTTGCTGATAAAGACATATCCAAGTCTGGGTAATTTATAAAGAAAAAGAGGTTTAACGGACTCACAGTTCCACGTGGCAGGGGAGGCCTCACAATCATGACGGAGGGTAAAAGGCATGCCTTACATGGTGGCAGGCAAGAGAGAATGGGAGCCAAGCAAAAGGGGAAACCCCTTATAAAACCATCACATCTCATGAGACTTATTCACTACCAGGAATAGAGTATGGTGGAAATGGACTCCATGAATAGATTATCTCCAACAGGGTACCTCCCAGAGCACATGGGAATTTTGGGAGCTACAATTCAAGATGAGATTTGTGTGGTGACACAGTCAAACCATATCAACTCCCCTTACCAGTATAGTATTCCTAGAGGGAGGTCACATACCAGTTAAATTGAACCATTTTGGCTCTTAGTGTACATGCCTGAGCCACTTGCCTGACTCCTGAGATCTTATTGGGATGCTGATCACCAGTTTCAGGTTTTTTTTCTGTTTATATGGAAAACTGCCTTTCCCTGGTTTCAGCTGTGACCAATTATTATTTTAGAGAGACAGTTACCAACCACCTGAGCACTGATGGTCGCCTGACATTCCTGGTGTGTGTGCGTGGTAGGGGAGGGGAGCATGGAGCTCTCTCCTGCTCTGCTCACGTCTGACTAAGCTATCTACTGTAACAGGGTGGGGTGGCTGTACTATGGGCCCAAGCTAGGGGCCCTGCCTGGTGAAGAGGGTGTCAGGGGCTCACAGGGGAGACAGACTGGTCTCTCTGTAGGGAAGCTGTGGTGTGCTGCGGGCATGAGCAGAGAAATCACATATTGCCTTCTAAAAATGACTAACCAATAGTTACTTGTAATAAACGGGATATAAATATTTAGTAATGTAAGTAATTTAAACAATATTTAATAAATAATTCTATCTTGATGGAAAAAATAATTGACTAGATGTATTTTCTGTATTATTTCTCCATTATCAATACCAGTGAGAACCCAGGGCTGGTTTAATAGGGCCTCATGCTATTCACCTTTTACTTTGAGAAAGGCAGGCCATGATATCCAGGAAAAGAAGAGTTATACTTAGAAAGTAGAAGCATACCTCATTCTATTGACTTCACTTTATTGTGCTATGCAAAGATCACATTTTTTAGATTGAAGCTTTGTGGCAACCCTGTATCAAACAAGTCTATTGGCACCATTTTTCAAACAGCATGTGTTCACTTTGTGTTACTGTGTCACATTTTTGTAATTCTCATAATATTTCTTTTTTTTTTTTTTTTTTGAGACGGAGTCTCACTCTGCTGCCCAGGCTGGAGTGCAATGGCCGGATCTCAGCTCACTGCAAGCTCCGCCTCCCGGGTTCACGCCATTCTCCTGCCTCAGCCTCCCGAGTAGTTGGGACTACAGGCGGCCGCCACCTCGCCCGGCTAGTTTTTGTATTTTTTAGTAGAGACGGGGTTTCACCGTGTTAGCCAGGATGGTCTCGATCTCCTGACCTCGTGATCCGCCCGTCTCGGCCTCCCAAAGTGCTGGGATTACAGGTTTGAGCCACCGCGCCCGGCCTCTCATAATATTTCAAATGTTTTCATTATTATTATATGTTATAATGATCTGTGATTGATGATACTTGATGTTACTATTATAATTGTTTTGGAGTACCATGAACCACACTCTCATAAGATGGCAGGTCAGGCACGGTGGTTCACGCCTGTAATCTTAGCATGTTGGGAAAGAT
Organism: Macaca mulatta; assembly: GCF_049350105.2. Lineage (NCBI taxonomy): Eukaryota > Metazoa > Chordata > Mammalia > Primates > Cercopithecidae > Macaca > Macaca mulatta. The sequence goes on from NC_133426.1 coordinate 86,576,942, forward strand.
GGGCAGATTGAGGTGGGCAGATTGCCTGAGCTCATGAGTTTGAGACCAGCCTGGGTAACATGGTGAAACCCCATCTCTACTAAAATACAAAAAAAATTAGCCAGGCATGGCAGCGTGTGTAGTCCCAGCTACTCTGGAGGCTGAGGAAGGAGAATTGCTTGAACCTGGGAAGTGGAGGTTGCAGTGAGCTGAGATTGCACCACTGCATTCCAGTCTGGGTGACATAGTGAGACTCCATCTCAAAATAATAATAATAATAATAAAATAATAATAATAATGCAAACTTAACCGATAAATGCTGTGTGTGCTCTGACTGCTGCACTGACAGGCTATTCCCTTATCTGTCTTCATCTCTTCAAGCCTCTCTATTCCTTGAGATGCAACAATATTGAAGTTAGGCCAATAAATAATCCTACAATGGACTATAAGTGTTCAAGTGAAAGGAAGAGTTGTACTTTTCTTACTTTAAATCAAAAGCTAGACATGACTAAGCTTAGTGAGGAAGACATGTTGAAAGCTAAGACAGATCAAAAGCTAGGCCTCTTGTGGCAAACAGCTAAGATGTGAATGAAAAGTAAAGTAACTGAAGTCCTACTTCAGTGAACATATGAATGATAAGAAAAATACAGCCTTGTTGCTGATATGGAGATGGTTTCAGTAGTCTGCATAGAAGATCAAACAATTCCCAACATAAGCCTACTTCAGAACAAGGCCCTGAATCTCTTCAATGATATGTAGGCTGTGTAAACTAAAAATAAAATTATAAGCCCCTCACTGACTGAATGGACTCCACTGTGGCCAAAGGACCCCGTAAAAAACTTAAAAATAAGTTCCCAGTTATGATGGGACAGGAGGTCAGACATGCTTCCTTATACTTCCTCCCTTTTGCAGATTAGACACAACTGACCAACATTTATGTTAAAATAGAGATCATAAGACTGACAGAACATACTCTTTTTGGCAATAGGATACAAATTATAAAGGACTTAAGCCCATGCCAGACAATGGTTAAGTCACATACCCTAAAAGTAAAGAATAAACTATGTTCTAACTACCACAAGGGTTTTCTTTTTCTCTAGCAACTAAACAAGCACTAGCCTCGAGATAGGCAATATTAAAACAATTACAACTCATCCAGTTCACAGATGCTAACCAAACCCTGTTCTACTAGCCGTAACTACAGATTTCACTGGAAAAGAGACTGCAATAACTTTATCTTGATAAGAAGACCACTGACAATGGACTGGCTCTAGCCAGTTTTCAGAGGTTGCACACTCATGTGCCTTCATGTCCTGAAAATACTTTTTGATGTATAGTACCTAAGTGTAATAAATTTAAATGTTTTCTCCATCCCAAAGTGAATATTACTTATATGTTACATGCATGTTTCTTCAATATGGAAATGTCAGGACCACCTTCATAAATATTCACAGCTCCTCCTGTCACCTGTCAAATATGTATGTTTAGCTTGCCTCTTTAGCATAAACTTCCTACTCCAACCCTTCCTTCTTTGAAGTGTTTGTTTCTGATCTTGGCCGCAGGCTGTGCTTCCCAGCCTGTGGGATGGTCACCTTTTAGGCTACATGCCTTACAAGAAATAAAGTCTCTTCCCCTTTTCTAATTCATACTTTTCCCAGTTAACAGCTGAGAGAGGCAAGGAAGCTGCAGATGAAAAGCATACAGGTGGCAGAGGTTGGCTCATAGGTTTAAGGGAAGACGTTGTTTCCATAACATAAAAATGCAAGGTGACGCAAGTACTGATGTAGAAACTACAACAAGTTATCCAGAAAGTCTAGCTAATATAATTGATGAAGGTGGCTAGAGTACACAACAGATACTCAACGTAGACAATACAGCTTTCTATTATAAGAAGATGACATCTAGGAATTTCATAACTAGAGAGGAGAAGTCAACACCTAGCTTCAAAATTTCCAAGAACATTGTGACTTTTATTAGGGATTAATGAAGCTTGTGATTTTAACTTAAAGTCAATGTTCATTTACCATTCAGAAAATCCCAGGTCCCTTAAGAATTATCTTCTCTGCCTCTGCACTCTAAATGGAACAACAAAGCCTGAATGATAGAACATCTGATTTCAGCACGGTTTAGTGAATATTTTAGGTCCACTGTTGAGACCTGCTGCTCAGAAAGTGGAAAAAAAAAAAAAAAAAAAGATTCAAGGTATTATTTCTCCCTGATAATGCATTTAGTCACCCAAGAGCACTGATAGAGATATACAAGAGAGATTGATGTTGATTTCATGCCCTAGAGTTAGAAGGAGAGCCTGAAGATGTGACTGAATTGCTACAATCTAATGATAAAACTTTAATAGATTAGGAGTTGCTTATTTATGGATGAGCAAAGAAAGTGGTTTCTTGAAATGGAATTTACTTCTGGGTAAGATTCTGCGAGCATTGCTGAAATGATAACAAATGAGTTAGAATATTACACGAAGTTCATTAATAAAACAGCAGGATTTGAGAGGATTGACTCCAATTTAGAAAGAAGTTTATTGTGGGTAAAATACTGTCAAACAGCATCCCATGCTACAGAGAAATGTTTCATAAAAGGAAGAGTCAATCAATGTGGCAAACTTCAACATTGTCCTATTTTAAGAAATTGTCACAGCCATCCCAACCATAGCAGCCACCACCCTGATCAGTTAGCAGCCATCAACAGAGGCAAGACCCTCCACCAGCAAAAAGATTATGACTTGTGGAAAGCTCAGAGGAGTGCTATAATTTTTTAGCAATAAAGTATTATAAATTAAGATATGTACATTTTTAGACATAATGCTATTGCACAGTTAATGAACTACAGTATAATGTAAACATAATTTATTTTATTTTATTTTTTTTGAGACAGAGTTTCACTCTTGTTGCCCAGGCTGGAGTGCAATGGCATAATCCCAGCTCACTGCAACCACTGGCTCTTGGGTTCAAGCGATTCTCCTGCCTCAGTCTCCCGAGTAGATGGGATTACAGGTAGGCGTCACCACGTCCAGGTAATTTTATATTTTTAGTAGAGATGGGGTTTCTCCATATTGGTCAGGCTGATCTTGAACTCCTGACCTCAGATGATCCACCTGCCTCAGCCTCCCAAAGTGCTGGGATTACAAGCGTGAGCTACCGCGCCTGGCCTCTAAACATAATTTTTTTTGGGGGGGGGTGGTGACAGAGTCTCGCTCTGTTGCCCAGGCTGGAGTGCAGTGGTGTGATCTTGGCTCACTGCAAGCTCCGCCTCCCAGGTTCACACCATTCTCCTGCCTCAGCTTCCCGAGTAGTTGGGACTACAGGCACCCGCCTCCATGCCTGGCTTTTTTTTTTTTTTTTCTATTTTTAGTGGAGATGGGGTTTCACCATGTTAGCCAGGATGGTCTCAATTTCCTGACCTCATGATCCGCCCACCTCGGCCTCCCAAAGTGCTGGGGAGCCACCACGCCCTGCCATAAACGTAATTTTTATATGCTCTGGGAAACCAAAAAATATTTTGTGACTCACTTTACTGTGATATTCACTTTATAGTAGTGGTCTGGAACCCAACATACTATGTCTCTGAGTTATGCCTATATCAGGCACTTTACACTCATCTTTGGCTTGCAAACATATCATTTGCCTTTAAGCTTTGTCCTAGAAGAGATGCAGAAAAACTCATTCAAATGAAATTGGCAGAAAACTATTGTACTGGAGAAAATTGTTTTTCTGCTACCTCTCATCATCCCTGGTAGGGCATGGCTGCTAACATAGCAATTAAGACAAATACCAGTGAATATAAAGGAATCTTTAAGGTTATTTCGAATTATCCAACTTTGAAAAGGAGTAAAAATGATATACTTTAAAATCATCTCTTTGTTCAAAGTCAACACAAGAAATACGGTCCCTTAACAATCAGGACACCATTATGGGCTACATATGTTTATTTGGTTTTTAGAAACAGTTGTATAATTTTCTTTAGTACTTTATTAAAGATCAAATATCTTAGAAGCAGTAGAATATAGTGGTTAAGAACTTGAGCTCCAGAGTCAGTCAGATGGGTTCTTGATTCTACCATTTATAAGTGTGTGGTCTTGGTCAAATAACTTCTATCTCATTTTCCTCATCTGTAAATGGGTTTAAGTTTGTTTGAAGGACTAAATGAGGTTTTCATGTAAAATGCTTAGAGTAATACCAGACAGTTAGCAACTGATGAATAAATATAATCATCCCATCTAGTGCAGTATTAGGCAGGACTACCGTACCTTTTTATTTTTTTAAAATTTACCCTTAACCTTCATCTATCACTGCCAAATTTACACCACCAAAAATAATGGCCTTCTAATTAGAGCCATTCAAAGTGCCTGTCTGATTGTCTGACTGACCTACTATACGTACTTCCAAGAAGTTCTGTTGAATAATAATATGAGACTATAAGATTTGGTCATCTATTATGTGAACTTGTTATTCATTCATTCTCTCTCTCTTTCTCTCACTCTCTCTCTCTCCTGCCTCCCTCCATTCTTCTCTCTCCCTCTGTCAATCCCTAGAACATGTGAATATGTTACTTTACATGGCAAAAGGGCTTTGTTACAGATATGATTAATGTTGCAAACCTTGAGATAAGTGTTATGGTTTTAATGTGTCCCCCAAAGTCCATGTGTTGGAAGCTTAATTCTCAGTGCAACAGTGTTTAAATATGGGATCTTTAAATGGTAATTAATCCATCCATGAGGATTAATGTCATTATCAGAGGTACTGGTTTGGTATGCAAATGAATTCAACCTGCCTTGTGTTAGCATTTTCTATCTCTACATATACCCCTCCCTCCCTCCATTAATCTCTTTCTCTTTTTCCTGCTCTCTTGTCCTCTGCCTTCCACCATGGGATAATGGAACAAGCAGGCCCTGACCAGATGAGGCCCCTCAACCTTGAAATTCCCAGCCCCCAGAATTGTAAGAAATAAATATATGCTTTTTTATAAATTACCCAGTTTCAGGTGTTCTGTTATAGTATCATAAGGTAGACTGAAACAATGAGATTGGCCTGGATTATCTGAGTGAGTCCAATAAAATAATGCATCCTTAAAAGTGGGAGAACTCTGTGGGCTGTGATTACACGCGACCAAAGAAGAATGGTCAGAGACGTGCAATATTGATGGCTCTGAATATGACAAAAGGGAGCCATGAGCCAAGAAGTACAGGTGTCTTCTGGAAGCTGGAGAAGGCAACAAAATAGAATTTCCCCTACAGTGTCCAGAAGGGGGCAAAGACCTTGATTTTAGCCTGGTGAAACCCATGTTGAACTTCTGACCTACAGAAATTTCCAGTTGAAAATACTTAGGATATCTTGACAAATTTCCCTAAACCTCTGAACCCCTTATCTTTCCATCTCTTCTCAGGAGTATGGATCCAATGGCAACTCAACTCAAGATATTCTGACTGTACTATAATGAAGTAGAATGAAATCACATTCCCTAAGAAAGAAGCAGGATGGTCTTCTATTTTCTTCTTCTTCCCCTATTCTCCCTTTGGAGATGGTCCCTACCTGGTTGTCAAAAGGTCAGCTTGACCAGAATTTCTTTCTTTCTTTCTTTTTTTTTTTTTTTTCCTGCCTTTAGTAAATGCCTGTAGTAATTTATTGGGAACTTTTCATTCCAACTTTGCTCTTCCTCTGGTAGGATTTTCAGGTGAACTAGAAAGAAAGAGACACTTGGGGAGCAAAATAATTAGGAGATATTTCAAGCCACACTTTTTGCTACAAAGGGTCAAAATGCCTGTACAGCATATTTAAAAAACAGCTATGCCTTCTCTTTATTAAACTCAGTTGGAGGGACTATGGAACAGGAATACTCTCTACACAGGTATCTGCCTGGAAGACAATACAAATTTCTTCCTCACAAGCAAGGCTAACTGCATATTTAACTGCAGAAAACACGGAGCTGAACTAAGCATGTAATAGGGAGACTTCTGAACAGCAAGCGTAGCTTCTATCACCCTGCCATCTCCCACTCCTTCTCCACAATCTTTCATTTCATACCTTTACTTATCCTCTCCCTCTCCCCTTATTTCCCATTCTCTGTCATTCCTCTTTCTCTTCCTTTCTCTATCCTAAGAGATGAAAGGTATTTGTTGCCTAAATGAAAGCTTATAATCGCCATCTACTGGATACAGGATTTAAGTACAGGTTGCAGCAGAGTATTTATGAGTATTTGCATGTTTGAATATTGTCTATCTCTATGAAGTAATTATTTATCTCTTTGACTGCACAGTTCAAATTGCTTCCTGAAAAAATGCAATCTTATGCTGTTTATTAAGGCTTCTTTTTCACAGAATGAGCTTCAGAGGAGTTTTAAAGTTACAATTCTAAATTATAATCTACTAAGCCCCTCCAGGAGAGGGATTCTGCTCAACTCAACAAGTGCTTGGCACACAGTAAGAATTAGTAAATGCATTTGAAGAAATATTTGAATCAATCCCTTGGCACAGAAACAAAGGCTCTCTTTTTCTGTATATCAGTGTCAACTGATCACAGCAATAACCACCTAACTAGATTCCCTGACTTTTTTTTTTTTTTTTTTTTTTTTGAGATAGAGTCTTGCTCTGTCGCCCAGGCTGAAGTGCAGTGGCACCATCTCGGCTCACTGCAACCTCCATCTCCCAGGTTCAAGCAATTTTCCTGCCTCTGCCTCCCAAGTAGCTGGGATTACAGGCACCTGCCACCATGCCCAGCTAATTTTTGTATTTTTAGTAGAGATGGGGTGTCACCATGTTGGCCAGGCTGGTCTCGAACTCCTGACCTAGTGACCTGCTCGTCTCGGCCTCCCAGAGTGCTGGGATTACAGGTGTGAGCCATCATGCCCAACCGATTCCCTACCTTTATTACCTTCTCCTCTAATCAAATCCATTCCACATTTGTTGCATTAATTTTACTGAAGTTGAACTCTTTCTTGACAAGAGCATTTTAAAAAGTATCCAATAACTCCCTGTTTTCCACATAATGAGGTTCAGAGTCATTAGCCTTACTTTCAAATCTCCCACCCTTCAAACCTCATCCTAATTTGCTGACTTTATCTCCTATAGCCCCCTTCACAAACAAAATGATTTATTCGTTCCCAAAACATTCTGTTCATTTCACTGACTCTGTGTCTTCTATTCAGAATTCAACTCCCCTTCCTGTTCTGCATCTTGCAAACCTTACCTTGTCTTCAAGTTCCTTCTTGTAAACTGCGTTCCCTTTTAAACCTTCTTTAGTTGTCTGCAGCATGTAAGTTCTCACCTTTAAAGTGACTCTCTTGCTTCTGAACTCCAATATCACTTTCTCTTAATGTTTCTTATCACTTTGCACTTTCTAGTTTGTATTCTAATTAATACATGTTATATTTATCCTACTAGATTGTGACCTTTATAATCATGATACCAAATATTAATACCTATTGAATTTTTATAGGTCAGGGTTACTGAGAGGTACTATAGGACCTAGTACGTACGAAAGGCTTTATAAATGTTAGCTATGTTAATGTTGCTGTTGTTCATTTTTTAAAAAAGATAATCCTGGGCTTACCCATTGTGCTTTCAAAAATCTTCAGCTTCAGAAGTAACACAGAATCCAACTGTGTTTTCATCACTCAAAACTTTCACTTCCTTTCTTTTATGGATTTGTTTTCTGAAAATTTGTAGAGGAAGGCAACAATCAGAGACCAAGCTACTTATTTGAAACCACAGCTGTGTGACCTCAGGCACGTCAATTCCTGTGTGCTTCAGTTTCCTCATCTATAATGTGGGAATAATAATAGTATCTACTTCACAGGGTCATTGTGATTACATAAGTTAATGGGAATTAAGTGCTTATAACAATGTTTGATACATAGTAAATACTGTAAAATTGTTAGCTATTCTTGTTATTGTTATGAAAGGAACAACAGCACGAAACAGGCACTTTGACATACACTGTGTCATCTAATCCTCAAAACAACTCCTTAAGGTAATAATTACTTTTTGTTTTGCAAACAGGCCAAAGCTCAGGAGAGTTTAACACTCCTCTGTCGGTACACAGTACAGTCAGAGCATAATTCTAATCCAGATGAATATGTTGTACCCTAGAAAACTAAGAAAATACTAATGTTAACGTACTGAAGAGCTAAGAACATGCATAAATGTAGACATAGGAGGCAACTGTCTATAAAGCGTGATTTGAAAAAGGCCCTGCCACAAAATCCTTCCAGTTCCTTCAGTTTCCTTCTCTTCCTTCCTTCTCTTTCCAAGGTCTTTAGTCCTACTGCTATTACTTCATTCTACAGGTTAAGCATTACTCTCTTTAGACTCTTGGAAAAAATAGCATCTCAGCATGAACGAGTTTATCACATTAATATTAACAGGCATTATTTGAAGAAAGGAATCTCCAAATGTGAACCATTTTCCTTAGGGCAGCTCTGATATAGTGCACTCCATTCAGGAAACCTGATCTAACCTGTATTCTCCATCTCAATTCGGAAGCAGCAAGTTTAGGGTAACTGACATAGGCCTAGATTCACATCACAGCGTTGCCACTTCCTAGCCACATGACTTTGGGCAAATCACTGATTCTGTTTCCCTATCTATAAAATGGGGCTAACAATATTTCTAGTTTAGAGAGCTGTAATGATTAAATGATTTGATGCACACAAAGGGTTTACTGCAGTTCTTGACACCTGACAAGTATTTAAGCAACACTAGCTGTTTTATTCTAGCTTCTGTTGGCTTCAGTGAAGGATAAGACCTAGCTTCTCACTCGCTCAATGGGAGCTTTATCAGTGTGGTAAAAAATAATCATAATCATAACCATACCATTAACATTTATACGGCTTTAACTTTTTAATAAGAACTTCATAAATATTTTTGGTACTCCATAATTGAGGTAAACAAATAGCTTATATTCTCTACTTCATGTATGATGAAACTGAGGCCCTTTGTCAAAGGTTTAATGACTTATCCAAGATCACATCTTCAGTGAGCAAAAGCACAGACTAGGTCTAGATATTCTGGCTCATGACTTTTCCATTCAACTAAATTAACTCTAAGGGACCTAGATCTGAACTCTCATAATTGTCTAGTTCTTTTGCTTGCAGCCTTTACCTCTTATGTACTTTTTCTTCCTCTGCTAATGGCCTTCCCTTTTCTTTCCTCAATACAATCATCTTGTCTTTTCTATTTTAAGAAAAACACATAAGTGACTTAGACTTGCCAGTAACTTTTTTATGTTCAGCATAATGTGCAATCACAAATATGATTTAATTCATTGTTATCCATTTCTTGATCAATTTCAAGTACTTGATACATAGCATGAACACTATGCATACAAAAGTATCTTTCACCAATGTGGAAATAGAAAGCCTGTCCAGGAAGGAAATGGCTCATAATTTTCAATTGATAAAACTGAGTAGCAGAAAATGACTAAAAAGTAAAGGTTTTCCATTGTCCGCTTTTTTTTTTCCTGTTTTTTTTATTCTCTTTCACCTTTTTTCATTTTCTTTCATTTGTTCTTTTTACTCTCAGAACACCAGATTAGGAAAGAAAGTCAGGGCTAGCCTTGGGTTTCAATTGTCCTGTTAATAGCATCTGGGCCTTGTTACATGGTTTTCCTTTATGGCACACAGAATCATATTGCAATGTAATAGGGGTCACAGTACTATTTTTTCCTTAATTTTTTATTTTCTTGAAGGTGAGGTCAAGGAGTGGTGATAAGTAATTCACATAGGAAAGAGCCAAAGACAGAAAAATTTCAGATCAGTTATCAAGGAGGGAAATAGAATATGATCATTTTCTTTCTCCCACTTTCCCCCACATCAGTGGAACTAAAGCAGGCAGATGTTGTCCTTCACGGGTCTCTGCTAGACAGATTTCATGACTGTACGACTTTGCTATGTCTCACTTTTAATCAACCAACCAACATTAATCAAACTTTTGGAAGCATCCTTATCAGTGCTGCATAATCCAGCTCTGTGATTTACTGATTCTTTCAGCTCCTGTTTGTCTCTTGTTTGGCTTTCATGTAGGGGAGCAGAGATCAGTGACTCTAGGAGATATGAGTTGTCCCTCCAGCTCCCATGTATTGCTGTCACTCCACCCTGCTGCCTGTCCCCACATACCTGCAAGATGTGTTTCTATTAACCAACACTGAGATAGTAATTGATTTGCAGGAACCCATTCTTCAGTTCCATTTAGGTCACCTAATCTGTTTGCTGTTCACTGTCCAAGGGAATTAATTTAACATACACAAGTGTGACAAACTCCCCAACATTCAATATAGTTACTAGCTGTCTTGAAGTTTCTGGGGCATTCAGTCATTGGCTACCCAAGGAGACCCAAGAACAATGAGAGAACTCTTCCAAGTTGTTTTGTTTTCTCCTTTCCCATCTCTCATATTTTTTAAATAACCTGATGGGAAAGTATTTAATTTGTGTGTCTGAGAACTATGCATTATTATGATCAAAGGGAGATAATATAGAGTTCCGATTTAAATCAAAAGCAAACCCTTAATGAATGCCACATTATTATGGAATTATGAACTAAACAGTGTGTGCCTTAACAGTGGCTGGCATATTTCATGCTTTGTGTTTGCTGCAAAAAACATTTTGTAAATTTGTAGCTTTTTCTGATTCCCAAGGTTCTCTACAAAGAATCACAGTGATATACATTTGTAATGTGTCCAATTAGGTTTTCCAATAATATTTTATTTGGAAGATATTCCCAAATTAAATATATACTCTGTCTATGTATGCCTGAGATTCTCAATGCTCCCTTACTGGACATTGTTCAAACAACAATCTGTTTATTTTACATGAGGGTGAATGCAATAATGTTTCTTAAGAGAAAAAAATAAAGACAAAACAAGTAAATTGTGATTCACTCAGTTCCCTAAAGCAGACACACCATGTTTTGACAGTCCCTGTCTGGCAACATCTGGCATCTCATGTATAGTAAAGAGTAGCAAGACGCACTGTGAATTAGCTTAAAGAGGAAATTATATTTGTTTCATTTGCTTGAGGCATTTAGCAAAGTCTTCATCTGCATTATTTTGTCAACAAAATTTGAGTTTAAAGAGAAATATACCAACAATATTTTCACCCCAATTTTAGGATTCATTTTCTATAGGTCACAAATGAAAAGAAATCTCTTAAACTTAGATGTCGTCACACCCACTTTTAAACAATAGAATAAGAGGCAGGAACCATAGGTTTCTGTTCCAGCTCTGTCAGTTTCCAGCTGTAAGGCCTGGGGCAAGAAAATGTGGCTTTTTTTTTGCTACAGCCAGTGGCTTGGAAAACTGATGCCTTTTTACTTTCAAATTATACAAAATCTTTCTCTTAAAAAATAATTATTGCTCTTTTGTTTTTCCTACTGAATCATTTAAGAGTAAATTGCAAAAATCATGACTCTTCACTTCTAAATATTTCAGTGTGTATTTCCAAACAACAAGCACAGATTTTTACATGATAATGGTACAATAATCAAATTCAGACATTTAACATTGTCCCTTTGTTCTTGCCCTTCTTGCTACCTGGAATACCCTTCCTTTCCTCCAACATTCATCTTCCAAGGTCCATTTTCTTCACAAAGCCCTCTCAGATTCCTCAATGCCACACCGAAGAATAATGAAGTTTTAAAACATTGAAGCAAGAAAGAGAGTTTACTCCTTTGCTTCTGTCATTTTCTAGCTGCATGATTTTAGGAAAATTATCTTATCTCTCCAAGGCTATGTTTCTTTATCAATTAAATAAAAATAAATATTTACTGACTTAGGCTTACCTGGGGATTAAATGAGATCATGTATATACAATACTTAGCATAGGTACACAAGAAATCGTACTTCTATATTTTTATTACAATTTCTCTTTTCCCTGAAATCATGTAGGAGTGAATACTTTCTACTTTGTATTTCAAGCATTGGTGAAATTATTTATCTCCTTACTTATCTCCCTTATCTCTGACAATAATCACTTATGTGTGAGTCAGAATTTTCCATGTGCAATTGGTAGAAACCTAACTCAAATTGGCTTTAGAAATAAAGGGAATTCATTCATAATTGAAAACTCTAGGAGAATCCAGGGTCTCAAAAATGTCAAAAGGAGTTGGTCTCTATTTTTCTTTCTGTGTATGTATGACTGGGCATGCGGGTTGCCTTCAGTAGCTCTATTCCTATATCTGACTAACTACAAATTCAGTGGAATGAAATGGATTCTTTCCGACAGATCTAGCAAAAATTATGGAGTTAATTCCTAGACCAATTTGCCCATTCCTAAACTAAATATCTATGATTTAGGTGGCAGGGATTCTGGTTGGTCAGATCTGGGTCACGTGACAACTCTGCTTGTTTCAGAGTGATGTCATCCCTGCCAGACCCACACAGACGGAGACTGAAAAGGGGATCTTTACCAGAAAAAATCAGTATGTGGTTACTATAAAAAGAAGGAATAGATGTTGGTAAAAAAAAATAATAATAATATTATGGCATTTTGTAAGCCATACTCTACCTTATAAATATAGAAGGTATCATAGCCAATATCCTTAGTCTCCTGCAATCAGTCTCATCCTAAGTGGCCTTCAAGACCACACACATGCTGAAGTCAAAATCCTGTATAACCATGGAGGGAAATACTGCAAAGCAGCTATCTTGAATATCAGATCACATTCAGTTTCCTCATCTTCCATATCTGGTCAAAATGGAGTAAGGGAAACCCGATTCACTCTCCTGCCTGAAACAACCAAGAAAGTCAAATAAAATATATGAAGTGCAAATTTTTAAGACACTGGATTTCAGGCAAAAAATGACAGCGATCCCTGAAAGATGGCAAAGAAATGAGATGAGCCCTATGATTGTCCAGGTTACTGTCATGAGACGGTTTCCAGGCCACAAAATAGGGAAACGAAACTCTGGTAGAACATAATCTCTGTGTTGAGGAAAGAAAGCTGAGTGTCCAAGGAGAACAAATTGGTGGAGTCTGCAAAACAAAATACCAGAGAGGAGAGAGCTGCAGAGAAAGAACTTTGGGGAACTGCAGAAGATACCCTCTGAATATTCAGTAGAGTACTCATCAGTGTATGCATATAAGGAAATTACTAGAGAAAAAAAGATTAAATAAAACAGTGTCCATAGATGGCTAGAATTAGTTCCTTTTACCACCAGATTGGAAAACTTCACAATTCACAGTCAATAAGGTACTTACTGATGACTGAGCTTGACTTATTGACTTATTGAGCTTGCCTCAGTTGTAGGGAATAATGAGACTTGAATCTAGACTACAAATTAAATGTCGCTCTGGTTCCCTAATAAATCTTACAACAAATACCTAGAATAATAAAAATCATTCCAAGTAATTTAATTATGGCCCAGAATAAAACTTAAGAATATCTATAGAAATTCAAAAATATACAGCATCCAAAAAGGTAAAATTCACATTTGACATCTAACCAAAAATTAGCAGTCATGAAAATAAGAAAATACATGCCCTAAGAAGAAATCAACCAATCAAAAGTAATACAAAATTGAAACAAGTGTTAGAATTAGCATACAGGGATGTTAAAACAGTTTCTATAACTGTATTACATATATTAAGTAAGCTAAGCAGAGACATGAAATATATAAAAAGGCCCAGGTCAAACTTCTGAAGATGAAATCTACAATGCTTCAGATTTAAAATTCACTGGCTGGGATTAGCAGCAAATTACAAAATTACAAATCTCATAACAAAAAGTTATTGAACTTGAAGACAGAGTAATACGAAAAATTCAAAATGAAACTCATACAGGAATAAATAATTTGAAAGAGTGAAAAGAAACATCAGCTACCTCTGGGACAACTTCAAAAGACCTAATATATGTGTAGTTACAGTATTCAAGAGAGGAGAGGCAGAACAATATTTGAAGACACAATGGCTAAAAATTTTCTATAGCTGATGAAAATTATAAATTCACAGATCCATGCAAGAAGTTCAATGACACCCAAATATAAGAAACATGAAGAAAACTAACTACATTGAAATATACCCTAATCTAATTGCTAAAACAAACAAACAAACAAACAAAACAAACAAAAAAAGTGATACAGAGAAAATCTCAAACTCGCCAAGAGAAAAAAAAAAACACACAATACATACAGAGGAACAAAGATGACAATGACAGCACTTTTCTTCTCAGGAATGATGAAAGCAGAAGACATTGGAGTAACATCTTTAAAGCACAGAAAGAAAAAAAAAAAAAAAAAAACCAGCAATCAAGCTTGTTTGGATGTGTATCCTCACCCAAGTCTCATGTTGAATTGTAATCCCCAATTTTTGTACAAGGGCCTGGTGGGAGGTGACTGAATCATTGGAGAAGACTTCCTCCTTGCTGTTCTTGTGATAGTGAGTTCTCATGAGATCTGGTTGTTTAAAAGTGTACAGCACCTGCCCCTTCTCTCTCTTCCTCCTGCTCTAGCCATGTAAGATGTGCTGCTTCCCCTTCACTTTTCACCATGATTACAAGTTTCTTCAGGCCTCCCCAGAATCAGAAGGCTGTACAGCTGGCAGAACCATCAGTCAACTAAACCTCTTTTTAAAATATAAATTACATAGTTTCAGGTATTTCTTTATAGCAGTATGAGAATAGATGAATACAGAAAATTGGTCCCTAGGAGTGGGACACTGCTATAAAGATACCTGAAAATGTGGAACTAAATTTGGAACTGGGTCATGGGAAGATGTTGGAACAGTTTGGAGGACTCAGAAAGACAGAAAGATGAGGCAACATTTTGAAATTCCTAGAGACTTATTGAATGGTTTTAACCAAAATGCTGATAGTGATATCGACAGAGATGGGCAGGCTGATGAGGTCTCAGATGAAGATGAGGCATTTATTGGGAACTGAAGGTCACTCTTGCTATGCTTTAGCAAATGGACTGCTATCTTTGTGCCCCTGCTCTAGGGATCTGTGGATTTTTAAACTTGAGAATGATGATTTAGGGTATCTGGCGGAAAACATTTCTAAACAGCGAAACATTCAAGATTTAACCTGGCTGCTTCTAACAGTGTACGCACATATGCATGAGCAAAAAGATGATCTGAAACTGGAACTTATGTTTAAAAGGAAAGCAGAGCATACAGTTTTGGAATATGTGCTGCCTGACCATATGGCAGAAAAGTAAAATTCATTTTCTTGGGAGGAATTCAAGAAAACTACAGAAATTTTCATAAGAGGAGCCAAATGTTAATAGCCAAGACAATGGGGGAAATGCCTCCAAGCCATTTCAGAGATCTTCGTGGCAGCCCCTCCCATCACATTCCCAGAGGCACAGGAGGGAAGAATGGTTTTATTGGCCATGCCCAGGGTGCTGCTGCCCTGTGCAACTTTGGGACATTGCTCCCTGTGTCCCAGACACTCCAGCTCTAGCCATGGCTAAAAGGGCCCCAGATATGTCTCAGGCTGCTGCTCCAGAGGGTACAAGCCATAAGCCTTGGCAGCTTCTATGTGGTGCTAAGCCTGCAGGTGTGCAGACAACAAGAGTTGAGTCTTGGAAGCCTCCAGCTGGATTCCAGAAGATGTATGGAAACATCTGGATGCCCAGGCAGAAGTCTGCTGTAGGGGCAGAGTCCTCAGGGATAACCTCTACTAGAATAGTAAGGAGGGAAAATGTGGAGTTGGAGCCTCCACACAGAGTCCCCACTGGGACACTTCCTAGTGGAGCTGTGAATAGTAGATCCTTGAATAGTAGATCCACCGATGGCTTGCACTGTGTACCTGGAAAAGCCACAGGCATTCAACACCAGCTGTTGAGTGCAGCCATAGGAGATAAGCCCTGCAGAGACATAGTTGCAGAGCTGCCCAAGGCCTTGGGAGCCCACCTCTTGTATCAGTGTGGCCTGGATATAAGACATGGAGTCAAAGATTATTTTGGAGCTTTAAGATTTAATGACTGTCCCAATGGGTTACGGACTTGCATGGAGCCTGCAGCCCCTTTGTTTTGGCCGATTTCTCCCTTTTAGATCAGCAGTATTTAGCCAATGCCTGCACCCCAATTGTGTTTTGGAGGTCACTAACTTGTTTTTTATTTTACAGGCTCACAGGTGGAAGGGACTTGCCTTGTCTCAGATGAGACTTTGGAGTGTGGCCTGTTGAGTTAATGTTGAAATAGATTAAGACTTTGGGGACTGTTGAGAAGTGATTATTATGTTTTACAGTGTGAGAAGGCCATGAGATTTGGGAGGGGCAAAAGGTAGAAAGATATGGTTTGGATTTGTGCCTCCCCACCCAAATCTCATGTGGAATTGTAATCCCCAGTGTTGGATGAGGGACCTGGTGGCAGGTGACTGGATCATGGGGGAGGACTTCCATGGTTTGGACTTGTATCCTCGCCCCAATCTCATGTTGAATTGTAATTCCCAATGTTGGATGAGGGGCCTGGTGGGAGGTGTGACTGGATCATGGGAGAGGACTTCCACCTTTCTGTTCTTGTGAGAGTGAGTTATCATGAGAGCTGGTTGTTTATACGCGTATGACACCTCCCCGCTTCTCTCTGTTCCTCCTACTCCAGCCACATAAGACCTGTGCCTGCTCCCCCTTTGCCTTCCACCATGATTGTAAGTTTCGGGAGGCATCCCCAGAAACAGAAGCCTGTACAGCCTGCAGAACCATGAGCCAATTAAAACTATTTTCTTTATAAATTACCCAATTTCAAGTATGTATTTGTAGTATGCAAGAATGCACAAATACAAAGCCATAATACTATACTAAATAAAATGTTTTTCAAAAATGAAATAAAGACTTCTTAACATATATAAAAGTTGAAAGAATTCATCACCATCAGACTTGAGCTATCAGCAACATCAAAGGAAATGATTTGGGCAGAAGGAAAACAATACCATATGGACATATGTACCTATATAATGGAATATAGAGCAGTGATAATGGTAACAACATGAAAATATCTATCTCTCTATATACATATATATATACACATATGTACATATATATGTATATATACACACATATATCTTATTTAAATGTCTTTAAAAGATAACTGTCTTTAGACAAAATAATTAAAATGTAATGTGTTATCGAAAACATATGTAGAAGTAAAATATATGACAATAGCAATAAGGCTGGGAGAGAGAAAAATGAAAGTAAACAAAGGCAAAGTTCCTATACTGTACATGAACTAATACATATTTTAAGGTAGACTGTGATAAATTATAGCTAATAAGGCAACAAAAGAGGGAAAATGCCATCACAAAAATGCTCAATCCAAATGAAGGCAGAAAAAAGTGAAAATGTACAATTAAGAGATGGGACAAATGAAATACAAACTAGAAGGTAGATTTAAGCCTAACTGTATCATTAGAAACATTAAATGAGAATAGTCTAGTCTTTTAATGCTCCAATTAGTCATAGTCTTTTAATACCCCAATTAAAAGGCAGAGGTTGTCATGCTGGATAAAGAAAAACAATACCCGAGGATATACTTACAAGAAGTTCACTGCAAATATAAAGCCATAAATAAGTTAAAATGTAAAAGGATGGAAATCGGTATACAATGCTATAATTAATCAAGTGAAAACTGGAGTGATTAATACCACACAATCGATGCTGGGAAAGGAAGTAAAAATGTTATTTTCACAATGTTTGCTTGTATATATCAGTAAACAAATGAACATTTTGAATCCATGCAGAAGCTAATAAAATTTTACAACTGAGTCTCTGAAAATAAATAAAATGAAAAAGTTGATGTGTTGTTGTGTGTGTGCTCCCACCATAGCCATTTTCAAGCTGCTTGATGTCAACCAGCTCACATTTTTTGAAAATTTAAACATAGACCATCATGAGCCAGTCCTATTTACCACTGATTCCAGGCTATCAAAATGTGAGCCTATAGTCATCATATCCTGCCAACTGGCTCTCCTTTGAAGCAACTATATTTAGAACTTAGAATACAGTTGCTTCAAAAATGAGTTGTTTAGAATTTAAACACTGAAACATTAAAAAGTACACAAATGATCCATGGGCTTTGAATGTATATGGCCTAAATAAAATAGGATTTCTAACAGCATTCTCCACCCTTCCTTATTAAATAATTCAGCCATTCTTTTGGCCTCAATAAATCTAGATACCTGCTGCACAAATCAATAGAAATCAGGACATTAACATTTCATCATGGAAACTATGTAGGCCTGCAGAAGATGAGAGGACAGGCCTTTGCGGATGTTCAAAGTGATTCTATTTGTTAACTTCTTAAGAAGAAGTTAGTGTGAACGTCATAAATTTTATTAATTTGCAGTTCATATCAATTCCTTTTAGTCTTTTATAACAGACTGAAACTAATTTGTAACACAGATGGAGGGCAATTTAAGGGTTCTCATGATTAATTGTAAAGGAAATCTTTACAGATGCTTTTAAGTCATGTATTTATTATTTTTAATTTTTTAGTGTATGGGACAGAGGGAGAAAGGAGATGCAAGTAGATTTAGTTTTTCCTCTTTAAAAATTATTGGAAGATACGTGCAGAGCACTTCCACACATGGAATCCCATGTACAAAATGGGGTAGTGACAATAAACAAATAGTTGTGGGATTTCAGGTACCATACCTTAAATATCAATGAGATAGTTTCTCGTAAGTGAAACATTTAAGCTACCACACATAACGTGGCATGGGAAGTCAATTCCTCTGCCCTATCTGGCATAAGTCTGGCCTTAACTTTAAGACTAAACACACCATCCTCCCCTCAGCCCACCTCTAACCATCAAATAACAATTTTTTTAGACTATCATCAAATCTGACCAGAAATAAAAACTATCATGTCTTATCTGGAAACTAGATAAGGAAGGGGAGATATATCCTGTTCAATATATGCAAGTTTCCTGTTTAGTGTGTTAGGGAGGCCAGAGCAGTGTGTACTAGTTGAGTGAAGTCCAAAAGTACAGACCATTAGAAATATGCCACCTTCACTTCTCAGTTCAGAAGGATCCCTAAGTTCCTGACTCACACAGTCTTTGCTTTACACAGCCTGTGAGGGGGCATCTTAATCACATTAATTCCATGGACTCTAAAAAGAAGCAGTCCTGGTGTTTAATGATGCACGGCAGGTCAGCCTGTGTTTATAGTTCAGGATATGAAGAGCAGGGCTTGGGAGCTGGGGTGGTGTGGGAGGAAGGCAGACAGGGACAAAATGAAGTAGAGAATGTGAAATAGTTGCAAAAGCTTAGGACCTAGCATCAGCAATACTGGAATCTCCCCTGAGCTGTGCCACTAATTTCTGGTGAGCTGGACAAGTCCCTCTTCCTCCCTGAATTCCATTTGTATCATCTGAACAATGAAGGTGTAGAACTAGTGATTTCTAAAGGCTTTTTTTTTTTTTTTTTTTTTTTTTGCCCCAAGAGTCAGTGACTTTAGGGACTCCTTTAACCTGTCTGGCAATGACTCTTTTTGTCTGCCTTAAGGGAAATGGTAAGAACTCATAACCTCTAATAGGTATAAGGCCTAGTTCAGTTTACAAAGTTCCCTTCACATACATATGTTCTTTGATCCATCCTAGCAATAGCCTTCTGAGATAGGCGGAGTGGGTGCGTTCATCCCCAGTTGATAGATAAAGAAACTGAGGCTCAGAGGCTAACACTTAGTGAACACTTACACTTTTATGTGTTAAGCATGTTACATCAATCATCTCCCTTAATCCATACAATGACCCTCTGAAGAGTTTTATGGTAGGTAATATATTATTTACATTTTACAGATGAAGACACTGAGGGACAAAGAGGATCCCTAATTTGCCCATGGTCACTCAGGTGGCAAATGCCTATGTTTCAGAGCCTTGCACTTAACATTTATACTATATACTGCTTATTTTGTAAGGACCAAATGGAGTCTTGCATTTAGGAATAGGGGGTAAGGATAGAAGAAACACCCATAATTACAGAAAGCATAAACTTGCTTTGGGCAGGCATGCCCTTGGCAACACTGTGAATACAGTTTGCCTTTGCTGCCTTTTGACATCTCTGTCCCCATCAGGCGTCCAGTACCAATCAAGATTTATTTCCATAGGCCATATTCTCTAAAGCCCATAGAGGTGGTAAAGCATTATCTAGAGCAAAGGTTCCCAATTCTCACTGGCCAGCTGGGAATCTTTAGCCTCATTTTAGAGAATTAGATTCAAATAGTTTAATTTAGCGTCAAGATTTAAGCTTTTCAGGTGGTTCTAATGTGCAGTCGGGGTACAGAACAAATGTTGTTCTCAGTCTTGGCTGCATATTAAAATCATCTGGAGAGATTTCAAAAGTTAACAAAGTGCACAACCACCAGAAATGCTGATGTAATTGTTTTGGGGTATAAACTTGATCTGGAGATTTTTATAAGCTCTCAAGTGATATTAATGTAGATACAAGGTTGAAAATCACTTATCTATCCAGAAGGCCTATGATCTACTATATAGGCTTCACCACTCACTAGCTAAATAAACTTGGGTAAGTAACTTAATCTCAGATATAGTTTTTTTCATCTTAAACATAAAGAAAATAATAATATTCACATTGTGAGGTTATTCTGAGAATTAAATAATGTTTGTAAAGGGCTAGTATCTGGCATGTAGTAAGTGCTAAAAAACTAGCTATAATGATAAATTACTATGCAGGATAAAAAGTATCTGATAAACAAAATCTTACTAAGGCAATGGTTCTCAAACTTTAGCATCCATCAGAATCACCTGAAGGCTTATTAAAGCACAGATTGCCTCTCTCTACCTATACTTTACGTCTGGGGTGAAACCAATAATATGCACTTGGTAACAAGTTCCCAGATGATACTGATGCAACTAGTTTGAACATTGTAGTTTGAGAAGCTCCATAACAAAATAGTAGCTTCAGTTTCAGATTCTCCTCCAAATGAGGTTTTTGTTTGTTTTTTTTTTTGTTTTTGTTTTTGTTTTTTGAAACAGAGTCTCACTCTGTTGTCCAGGCTGGCATGCACTGGCGATCTCAGCTCACTGCAACCTCTCCCTCTTGGGTTCAAGCGATTCTCCTGCCTCAGCCTCACAAGTAGCTGGGATTACAGGAATGTGCTACCACACCCAGCTAATTTTTGTATTTTCAGTAGAGACAGGGTTTCACCATGTTGGTCACACTGGTCTCGAACTCCTAATCTCAAATGACCTGCCCATCTCAGCCTCCCAAAGTGCTGGGATTACAGGTGTGATCCCTCAACTGAGTATTGATACACTCAAAAACCCCAAGGATGTTATTATGGTGGAACTTAAGATACTTCCGTTGACAAATAGTGGAGAAGTATTTGGGGACAAGCGATATCCTTGTAAAAAGTTGACTACACTTAATTTTAAAGTGAGTCCATGTCAGCTTCCCTGGGCTATTTTGCAAAGCAGGAGACAGCACAGAGGCTGCTCTAAATGAGATTTTGTAACAGAGTAGAGGAAGCTTCATATTTTTTGCTTTTTCTTTTCAGCACCATTTAATGAGAGCTGCCCTTTCCCCTCCTTCAGTCTCTCTTCTAATTTAAAAAAGATGCCACTAAAGTGGCACGTCTTCACAGAAGGGTTAAATTCCTGTTTAAATGTATTCCAAGGCTTATAAAACACATTAAGATTGACGGGAATGTGATTGTTTCCTACCAAAAAGTGTCACAGAAATAAGGATGTTTTCCGGTGTCTGGAGAGGTTCTGACAAATAGACTAAGGTTGACAAATTTCTCCCCCAACCCTGACAGCTACTGAAGTAATCAATTGTGGAAGGGATAAGGCTGGCTGCACGCCCAATGAGGAGGCTGGCAAACGTATTTGCAGCATACTTTCTACTTTTTTGTGTCCCTGTCAAGTACTCCCCTCCAGCACTGGATTTCCAACTCTTCAACCATCACTCTGTTTCTGGGCAGCAGATATTATCCTTGATAACCTCCACCCCAATCAAAGTCTATTTGGACTTTTTAATTCTCTATTATCTGACCAAGGCTAGGCAGTTGACTTGCTGAATTTAGATATATAAATACACACTGGCCGGGCGTGGTGGCTCACACCCGTAGTCCCAGCACTTTGGGAGGCTGAGGCGGGTGGATGACCTGAGGTCAGAAGTTTGAGACCAGCCTGACCAACATGGTGAAACCCTGTCTCTACTAAAAATACAAAATTAGCTGGGCATGGTGGTGCATGCCTGTTAATCCCAGCTACTCAGGAGGCTGAAGCAGGAGAATCGCTTCAGTGGAGGTTGCAGTGAGCCGAGATTGTGCCATTGTACTCCAGTCTGGGAAACAAGAGTGAAACTCTGTCTCAAAAAAAGAAAAAAAATCAGCCGAGGCGGGCGGATCACAAGGTCAGGAGATCGAGACCACAGTGAAACCCCGTCTCTACTAAAAATACAAAAAATTAGCCGGGCGCGGTGGCGGGCGCCTGTAGTCCCAGCTACTCAGGAGGCTGAGGCAGGAGAATGGCGGGAACCTGGGAGGCGGAGCTTGCAGTGAGCCGAGATCGCACCACTGCACTCCAGCCTGGGCAACAGCGTGAGACTCCGTCTCAAAAAAAAAAAAAAAAAAAAAAAAAAAAAAAAAAAAATCAGCCGGGTGCAGTGCCTCACCCATGTAATCCCAGCACTATGGGAGGCTGAGGCCGGCGGATCACCTGAGGTTGGGAGTTCCAGACTAGCCTGACCAACATGGAGAAACCCCATCTCTACTAAAAATACAAAATTAGCCAGTCATGGTGGCGGGCACCTGTAATCCCATCTACTCGGGAGGCTGAGGCAGGAGAATAGCTTGAACCCAGGAGGCAGAGGTTGCAGTGAGCCAAGGTTGCGACATTGCACTCCAGCCTGGGCAACAAGACCAAAATACCATCTCAAAAAAGTAAATAAATAAATAAAACTCACATTGAGGCTGAGCGTGGTGGCTCACGCCTGTAATCACAGCACTTTGGGAGGCCAAGGTGAGTGGATCACGAGGTCAGGAGTTCGAGACCAGCCTGGCCAACATGGTGAAACCCTGTTTCTACTAAAAATCCAAAAAAATTAGTTGGGCATGGTGGTGGCACCTGTAATCCCAGCTACTCGGGAGGCTGAGGCAGGAGAATTGCTTAAAACTGGAAGGCAGAGGTTGCAGTGAGCCGTGATCATGCCATGGCACTCCAGCCTGGGCAACAAGAGCAAAACTCTGTCCCAAGAAAAAAAAAAAAATCACATTGAATGTGTGAGTCGTAAGTACTGCTTAATGGGATATTTTTTTTCCAAGGAATTTGTAGCAAAAGCAGCAGCTCAAAAGAATGAGTCTCAAATAATGGAAAGCCAGGCAATGCGGCTGGTGGCATAGTTATTAAAATAATTTGGTTGCTAGGGTGGCATTTGGGCAAAGCATGCCAATATTCTCTGGAGCAGATAAAGTGGGGAGACTCCTAGAAACTTAGTTCCACAGGTGGATGGGTTTGACGTTGGAGCAATCGCTCAATATCTTTATCTCCTGACATTCATCTATAAAACGAGGTTAATAATATCCTGTCCGGCCTCCCTCTTTTGAGTTGTGAAACTGAATTTTCATGGCATATGTGAAGGCACGCTGTAAATTAGTAGGTGTTAGAGAAATTCAAGTTTTTGAATAATAGTAATGACAATGATGACGATGATGAAATAAATGATAAATCCTTAGTCACATGAGAAAAATAGGTTGAAGGTTAGTAAAGTTTCACACACCAGAAAAGATCTACTGAATAAAAAGCACTCTTTGCTAGGCGCAGTGGCTCACGCCTTTAATTCTAGCACTTTGAGAGGCAGAGATGGGAGGATTGCCTGAGGTCAGGAGTTTAAGACCAAGCTGGCCAACACGGCGAAACCCCGTCTCTACTAAAAATACAAAAATGACCCAGACATGGTGGCGCGTGCCTGTAACCCCAGCTACTCAGAGGCTGAGACAGGAGAATCGCTTGAACCCAAAGGCAGAGATTGAAGTCAGCTGGGATTGCACCACTGCACTCCAGCCTTGGCAACAGAGCGAGACTCTGTCTCCAAAAAAAAAAAAAGGTACTGTTGATGTTGTCAAATTAAATATTACCATACCTCATATCTTGGAGCCATGAAAATACATTGATTTGATGTGGATAGAGCATATTTATCAGGCATGTCCTTCTGTGGGTCTCAATGTCCCCATCAGTTCCATGAGGGAGTAGGAGGCCTGGATAGTCACAAATAACACCATTTTCTGGGTATTCATAGGGAGGAAAGAAGTCACCAAGGAAGCTGGCTGCCACTGCTTCCTCCTCTCCTGTTCAGAGGGGATAGCCCAAGAGCCAGAGAAGAAACAGTAACATTTTGTAGGGATGTATACATTGGAGGCTTCTTGGAGGACCCTGAGTGGCCCACTGCTGTTCCCTCCTAGTGAGCTGCTATCAGTGGAAGATTTACAAGTACTCGAGACCCTTCAGGACACTAAGACGCTGGTCTACACTAGCATAGCTCCACGTCATAAGCAGAAAATGATAGCTCAGTCAATAGCAAATACTCCAAGGACTTGAAATGATCTGAGGCCACTTCTCTTTGAATCATTCTACTGTAGAGAAGCAGTTAACTTACAGGCTCTTGATGTATTTGCCCTAGTAATGGCAACCCTCAGCCTCCACCTCTCAGTAGTAATTTACATGAGCAGAGCCCGCTCATGCAGAGAAGGCTTAAAACAATAAAACTGTGTGTTCGACCCCAAAGACCCTAACAGTCTGCCATCCTCAGAAGAGCAGTGACTCCTAACTGGTCAGACCCAGCACCCATGGTTATCCAGCACTATTTGCTCCAGGAGAAAAAGCAGAGGACTGTAATGAGGAGATTAACATCCCTGCATAAGGTGGGTATCAAGTCATTTCATAGTTGCACTGGGGCTTAAAGATTGGGGTTGCCGTGGTGGGTAACAGACAGCGTTTCTGATATGTTTATCTCCACAAAGAAGAGAACCTCAGACAAAGATCACCCTATAAATAGAAGCATTACAATCTCTCACTTAAAAAAAAAAAATCTTATAAACCTGGCCATTATGCCTCAAATTCTACTGGTAGTGAGTGTTTAAGTATTGCTGTTTTCTGAGGCCTTCAAATGGGAAACAGTACATCTAATGATTAAGAGCCAAGGCTCCAATAAGGGCTGGGCTATGTACTAAGTCTTCATCATAGTCAAGTTGCTTAATTTTTCTAAAGTTTAGTTTCCTCATGCGTAAAAAAGGGTAAGCAATAATACCTTCACCAGAATTGTGATTAGCAATAACATTTAGTAACTGCTTAACACAGTGTTCAGTACATAAGAAATGCTGGGGAAAAAAGGTAGCTGCTATTACTACTTAAAATCCAAACTGTCCTGCAGAATAAATCCCCATTAGTGAATTTGGCAGACGCCTCTCTTTCAGAGACAATTTGGCAGAGTGTAAACATTATGGGCTTTGGATCCAAACAGACTTGGTTTTAAATTCAGCCTTTTTCAATCTCTATGTCTGAGAACACTGTATTGTTATGAACCTCAGGTCCAGCCTATTATAAAGAGGGAATAATATCTTACCTTGTGGGATTGTTAGGAGAATTACGACACAAAAGTTTGTGACACATCTGTACACAGTAAGCACCCAACAAACATTCGTTTTTTTCTCAGGAAAGCATGTAGACTTATGTCCTGTGGCCCTGATCTACGAGGTGGAAAATTTACTGAGTTAATGGAAATGATGTAAGAATCCAGCGCCACAGATATGTTAGTACACCATAATAAAAATGGGCTCGGGGGATCAATGTTCAAGCCAGGACATTCAAGGTTTCTTCCATGCTCACTGTACCCTCCTGAGGAGTTCTTAGATGACCATCCCACATCTGCAGACACATAATGGGCTTTTTGACTGGCTTTGAGACAGTCTAGCATAAGAACTTTACCCAGTAGGTGGGCTGCGGGGGCACTGATGGAATAATCCCATTGGAACCTGTCTCATAGAGTTTAAAAGAAAGATTGGTTATGTCAATAATGGGTGCTGACTGGAGAAGAAACAGAGTAAGTTGATGGTGGTGATCATTACATCACCACAAAGCTGTAATTCTAGAGGCAGAAGCAACAGACATCAGCTTCTGAGGGGAACATTTATTAGAATTATTAATAATCCAGATCTTGTCAAACTGCTAGAGCAGTCTGTTTTTGCAGTTAGTAAAATGGTGTACCACCCTCTGTGACACCTGTTTGCGCAGTTAGCAAAATGGTGTACCACCCTCTGTGCTTCTCCATATATCTTTATAATAAATCATTTTTAGCAGAGGTGACCTGAGTATATCTAGGTTCCTAAGAACATAGAAATATTTGGGTGCAAATTTCAGCCCTGCCACTTACTAGTTTTCTCATATGTAAAATGGGAAGTGTAAGGATTGAGTTGGTACATGCAAAACATTTAGACTAGTGTTTGGCACATGGTAAGTGTTCAAAAATTGTTACCTACTCAAGTAACAGCTTCTGAGTCGGTTTTCTTATCTGTGAAATGGGATTATATTCACCTCCTGAAGTATTTGGGAGGATTAGATGAAGTAACACAGGTAAAATAGTGCATAGCTATATATCTGGTACTTCACATATGTTGACTATCATTTTCCTTCCCTTAAAAACAAAATCTTTAAATATTTTGAATTATGAAACACTCTTCTGGGCAGAATAGTAAAAATAACTTTGAGTTTTGTGCATTATAGGTGCTGAATACATAGATATTGTGAAAAGTTTCCACTTCAATGAGTGTTGCCACTGTGAACTTCTCTCTCACCCTCTATCCTTATATACCCAGGTTCAGAAGAATTGGGATGGCTCAGGTATGGTTTTATTTGGAGATTTATATCAAAAATCTTTATGTATGGCCAGGCCTTCCTGGTGAGTTAAAAGGAAGCAAGATAATGTCTAGTCTCTTACAGTGGGATGATGTCACTATCCTCACCCTAGCTAAGCAATGCTTATTCTCTATGAGGCTTACAATAAGTGTCACGCATAGAAACAAAAAAATTTAGCTTCAGATTCAAAATTATTTATTCTGTAAATGGGCATTTCCAACTGGAGGGTCTCAAAAAAGCATATTAAGCTAGCAAATCTCAACAGATTATAACAATTTGAAATTTTTCTTTTCCCCCCTTTACCTAGAAAAGCATCCTCCATCACTGCTTTCTCCTTTTCATTTAACCCCAGATTTGTTCTTAGACTTTACGTCTGATTGAATCTAAACAACATTCAAAATTCCACAGAGAAAACCCTTGTTGATTACTACTTCAACAGCCAAATCCCTTTAAGTGGCAAAATCACCATGCTATGTTTTTTTTAATGTTTTTATCTTTTCCTCACAATTATTTCATGTCATTTTGATAAATTTAAAGCTAAACATAGCAAGTTCCAGCACGATCAAGTTTGAGCAAGATTTCTAAGAAATATGTATACAGAGTTCATCTTATGAACCTTCATTTGGAATATGGGACCTAACTTTAATGACCAAGCAACATATTAAATGAAGAATTTTTTTCTTCCCTTACAAAATTTAAGAACCTTAATGACCAACCAACATATTAAACGAAGAATTTTTTTTCTTCCCTTACAAAATGTAAGAACATAAAACAGTCCAGGTAATACATTTTACACGAATAAATGTCCCTTTAACATTCAATTTGGACTTTTCTAACTGAAGTTGGAAGGCTTTCAGCTGTCTGGTAGACAAAATGGATTAGCAGTTAATGTCTAAACTACTTATTAAGTACCACGGGCACTTTAGTCATTTATTTGTAGCAAGGCACTTTCAACAACTTTGTACCTACTACAGTAAGGAAGCAGTATATTTACAAGAATATAGGCAATAACAATATATTTCATTTTGGAAATTTCAGTTGAATTATTTTACCAATAAATCTTCCTGCTTGAGAGCATTTTCCAGTGTGGAAAATGAAAAGCTTGAGTATGAATACAACTTAGTTAACTTTGTAACAAATTGATTCCATTTGTTAACTTGTGGAAAAACTGCTGTGATTTCCAAGGAAGGAAAGTCTTATTTTTCTGACAATTCACAAGGTGGAAAAAAGAAACAATCTTCACCTTGAAACATTCTGCTAAATACTTGCTTGTCTCTGGATGAACTACCTTCAATCAATCATTTTACTAGTAGTTTTCAGTGTCTGTCTCAGCAAAAAAATTAGCACATGATACACTTCGAATAGCATTATGGATGAGGATTAAGACAAGGTGTGATATAGATTTGAAATGAGACATAGCTGTGATCAAATCCCAGCTGTTTCTTAGCTGTATGAATCCATGCCATCTACTTAAATTGTCAGCCTATTTCCCGTTCTCTAAAAATCAAAATAACAATCACCTCACCTTGCACACAGGATTCTTTTGATGATTAAATAAACTATAATATATTAAAGTCCAGATCAGTTCCTAACATAAATAGGTGCTCAATTAATGTGGTGGATCCGAATCTCTCTGTTGTTCACTCTCCTCTTCTGTAAAATGGGAGGTGGGGTTAAACTAGATAGTTTCTATGTCTTTGGAGAAAGAAAAATGCAAAGGTCCATAACACCGTAATACCAAATTTAGAATTCTTTTGGTGGTAATGGTAGTGAGTTTTGGGGTAAGTGCAGTGTTTCACTAGTTCAGTGCATTCCCTTCATTCTTTTCTATTACCATTTGGGGTAATGCAACCAATGTACTCTGAAAAGATCTGCAGAAAGGGGATGTAAGGCCCAGAAATGGGTAAAGTATTATCCAAGTTAGAAGTTAGTATCAGAGCTAGGTCTACACTTTACATGAAATTATTGTAAGTCAGAACCAGGACTTTTTCCTCTACAGTCTACACAAGAGCCAATTTAGACTTTATTTTGAAACTGTTATCTACTAGCTTCATTTAATCTATAGGAAATTAAGCTCAGGTTTTTTTGTTGTTGTTATTTTCTTTGCATCCTAGCAATCTTAGGTTCTTACTTTATACATAGATAGCTAGTACCCTTAAATTTCTGTTCAGATAGTCCAGATGGTCCTTTCCTATAACTTTCTAAACTATAAAGCAAACTCATCTCTGATCATAATTACTTGTTCCATCTCCTACTCCTGTTTCCTCTCTGTAGGAACCATTGGTAATAAGTTAACCAGGCAAAATAATCCAGCCCAGAAAGTTTACCTAAAATGGTTCACTGGAAGGTGGAAGATTTCAGGTATATAAGCATATGAGTAGGGAAGTAATTTTTGTCAGCCACATTGTCTAAAGGATGAAGGTACAGCAACATTTTTCTGAGCATTTGACCTTATATATTGAAATAAATGACACAATCAAATACATAAGAAAAAAAATCAGGAGAAAATAAGATTGATGGGGAACTAAAACAAGGTAAATGAAAGGTGCTATGATGTCTGTTTTTCATGACAGTATAGTCTGACATGTACTACTTTTCAATTATTAAATCAATTATCAAATTAGAAATGTAATTATACTAAAAACATAAGAGGTCACAGGTTGTGGTGCTATTGGTTTAAGAACAAATTCTAAGAAAGGAATTTTTGTTACATTTGTAAGATAATAGGTGCATATAAAAGTAAAACTTGGTGTCTATCAATATTTTTTAAAAGACAAGTATGACAGGACTATAAACTAAAAGCATGAGCAGTTATCTTTAGATCAAAATCATGTACATTTAAGTAAGTGGTATTGACAATTTAACAATGTTTATTAAAGTCAAAAGAACAGAAACTAAACAATTTCTAACAATGGAAAGTAAGAAAACTCTATATTCCATAGAAATTTTAGCATGCCATAATCTCTTCTATGGCTAAAACAAAAAAAAACTTACCCTTTAAGTAGAAAGGACAAGGCATCAATTATAAACAAAATAGAGAGGGCGGAGCAAGATGGCCGAATAGGAACAGCTCCAGTCTCCAACTCCCAGCGCCAGCGACACAGAAGACCGGTGATTTCTGCATTTTCAACTGAGGTTCTGGGTTCATCTCACTGGGGAGTGCCGGACGATCGGTGCTGGTCAGCTGCTGCAGCCCGACCAGCCAGAGCTGAAGCAGGGCGAGGCATTGCCTCACCTGGGAAGCACAAGGGGGAAGGGAATCCCTTTTCCTAGCCAGGGGAACTGAGACACACAACACCTGGAAAATCGGGTAACTCCCACCCCAATACTGCGCTTTAAGCAAACAGGCACACCAGGAGATCATATCCCACACCTGGCCGGGAGGGTCCCACACCCACGGAGCCTCCCTCATTGCTAGCACAGCAGTCTGTGATCTACCGGCAAGGCAGCAGCGAGGCTGGGGGAGTGACGCCCGCCATTGCTGAGGCTTAAGTAGGTAAACAAAGCTGCTGGGAAGCTCGAACTGGGTGGAGCTCACAGCAGCTCAAGGAAACCTGCCTGTCTCTGTAGACTCCACCTCTGGGGACAGGGCAATAACAAACACAGCCGAAACCTCTGCAGACGCAAACGACTCTGTCTGACAGCTTTGAAGAGAGCAGTGGATCTCCCAACACGGAGGTTGAGATCTGAGAAGGGACAGACTCCCTGCTCAAGTAGGTCCCTGACCCCTGAGTAGCCTAACTGGGAGACATCCCCCACTAGGGGCAGTCTGACACCCCACACCTCACAGGGTGGAGTACACCCCTGAGAGGAAGCTTCCAAAGCAAGAATCAGACAGGGACACTCGCTGTTCAGCAATATTCTGTCTTCTGCTGCCTCTGCTGCTGATACCCAGGCAAACAGGGTCTGGAGTGGACCTCAAGCAATCTCCAACAGACCTACAGATGAGGGTCCTGACTGTTAGAAGGAAAACTATCAAACAGGAAGGACATCTACACCAAAACCCCATCAGTACATCACCATCATCAAAGACCAGAGGCAGATAAAACCACAAAGATGGGGAAAAAGCAGGGCAGGAAAGCTGGAAATTCAAAAAATAAGAGCGCATCTCCCCCGGCAAAGGAGCGCAGCTCATCGCCAGCAATGGATCAAAGCTGGACGGAGAATGACTTTGACGAGATGAGAGAAGAAGGCTTCAGTCCATCAAATTTCTCAGAGCTAAAGGAGGAATTACGTACCCAGCGCAAAGAAACTAAAAATCTTGAAAAAAAAGTGGAAGAATTGATGGCTAGAGTAATTAATGCAGAGAAGGTCATAAACGAAATGAAAGAGATGAAAACCATGACACGAGAAATACGTGACAAATGCACAAGCTTCAGTAACCGACTCGATCAACTGGAAGAAAGAGTATCAGCGATTGAGGATCAAATGAATGAAATGAAGCGAGAAGAGAAACCAAAAGAAAAAAGAAGAAAAAGAAATGAACAAAGCCTGCAAAAAGTATGGGATTATGTAAAAAGACCAAATCTACGTCTGATTGGGGTGCCTGAAAGTGAGGGGGAAAATGGAACCAAGTTGGAAAACACTCTTCAGGATATCATCCAGGAGAACTTCCCCAATCTAGTAGGGCAGGCCAACATTCAAATCCAGGAAATACAGAGAACGCCACAAAGATACTCCTCGAGAAGAGCAACTCCAAGACACATAATTGCCAGATTCACCAAAGTTGAAATGAAGGAAAAAATCTTAAGGGCAGCCAGAGAGAAAGGTCGGGTTACCCACAAAGGGAAGCCCATCAGACTAACAGCAGATCTCTCGGCAGAAACTCTCCAAGCCAGAAGAGAGTGGGGGCCAATATTCAACATTCTTAAAGAAAAGAATTTTAAACCCAGAATTTCATATCCAGCCAAACTAAGTTTCATAAGTGAAGGAGAAATAAAATCCTTTGCAGATAAGCAAATGCTTAGAGATTTTGTCACCACTAGGCCTGCCTTACAAGAGACCCTGAAGGAAGCACTAAACATGGAAAGGAACAACCGGTACCAGCCATTGCAAAAACATGCCAAAATGTAAAGACCATCGAAGCTAGGAAGAAACTGCATCAACTAACGAGCAAAATAACCAGTTAATATCATAATGGCAGGATCAAGTTCACACATAACAATCTTAATCTTAAATGTAAATGGACTAAATGCTCCAATTAAAAGACACAGACTGGCAAACTGGATAAAGAGTCAACACCCATCAGTCTGCTGTATTCAGGAGACCCATCTCACACGCAGAGACATACATAGGCTCAAAATAAAGGGATGGAGGAAGATTTACCAAGCAAATGGAGAACAAAAAAAAGCGGGGGTTGCAATACTAGTCTCTGATAAAACAGACTTTAAACCATCAAAGATCAAAAGAGACAAGGAAGGCCATTACATAATGGTAAAGGGATCAATTCAACAGGAAGAGCTAACTATCCTAAATATATATGCACCCAATACAGGAGCACCCAGATTCATAAAGCAAGTCCTTAGAGACTTACAAAGAGACTTAGACTCCCATACAATAATAATGGGAGACTTCAACACTCCACTGTCAACATTAGACAGATCAACGAGACAGAAAGTTAACAAGGATATCCAGGAATTGAACTCATCTCTGCAGCAAGCAGACCTAATAGACATCTATAGAACTCTCCACCCCAAATCAACAGAATATACATTCTTCTCAGCACCACATCGTACTTACTCCAAAATCGACCACGTAATTGGAAGTAAAGCACTCCTCAGCAAATGTACAAGAACAGAAATTATAACAAACTGTCTCTCAGACCACAGTGCAATCAAACTAGAACTCAGGACTAAGAAACTCAATCCAAACCGCTCAACTACATGGAATCTGAACAACCTGCTCCTGAATGACTACTGGGTACATAACGAAATGAAGGCAGAAATAAAGATGTTCTTTGAAACCAATGAGAACAAAGATACAACATACCAGAATCTCTGGGACACATTTAAAGCAGTGTGTAGAGGGAAATTTATAGCACTAAATGCCCACAAGAGAAAGCAGGAAAGATCTAAAATTGACACTCTAACATCACAATTAAAAGAACTGGAGAAGCAAGAGCAAACACATTCGAAAGCTAGCAGAAGGCTAGAAATAACTAAGATCAGAGCAGAACTGAAGGAGATAGAGACACAAAAAACTCTCCAAAAAATCAATGAATCCAGGAGTTGGTTTTTTGAAAAGATCAACAAAATTGACAGACCACTAGCAAGACTAATAAAGAAGAAAAGAGAGAAGAATCAAATCGACGCAATTAAAAATGATAAAGAGGATATCACCACCGACCCCACAGAAATACAAACTACCATCAGAGAATACTATAAACACCTCTACGCAAATAAACTGGAAAATCTAGAAGAAATGGATAATTTCCTGGACACTTACATCCTTCCAAGACTAAACCAGGAAGAAGTTGAATCCCTGAATAGACCAATAGCAGGCTCTGAAATTGAGGCAACAATTAATAGCCTACCAACCAAAAAAAGTCCAGGACCAGATGGATTCACAGCTGAATTCTACCAGAGGTACAAGGAGGAGCTGGTACCATTCCTTCTGAAACTATTCCAATCAATAGAAAAAGAGGGAATCCTCCCTAACTCATTTTATGAGGCCAACATCATCCTGATACCAAAGCCTGGCAGAGACACAACAAAAAAAGAGAATTTTGGACCAATATCCCTGATGAACATCGATGCAAAAATCCTCAATAAAATACTGGCAAACCAGATTCAGCAACACATCAAAAAGCTTATCCACCATGATCAAGTGGGCTTCATCCCTGGTATGCAAGGCTGGTTCAACATTCGCAAATCAATAAACATAATCCAGCATATAAACAGAACCAAAGACAAGAACCACATGATTATCTCAATAGATGCAGAAAAGGCTTTTGACAAAATTCAACAGCCCTTCATGCTAAAAACGCTCAATAAATTCGGTATTGATGGAACGTACCTCAAAATAATAAGAGCTATTTATGACAAACCCACAGCCAATATCATACTGAATGGGCAAAAACTGGAAAAATTCCCTTTGAAAACTGGCACAAGACAGGGATGCCCTCTCTCACCACTCCTATTCAACATAGTGTTGGAAGTTCTGGCTAGGGCAATTAGGCAAGAGAAAGAAATCAAGGGTATTCAGTTAGGAAAAGAAGAAGTCAAACTGTCCCTGTTTGCAGATGACATGATTGTATATTTAGAAAACCCCATTGTCTCAGCCCAAAATCTCCTTAAGCTGATAAGAAACTTCAGCAAAGTCTCAGGATACAAAATTAATGTGCAAAAATCACAAGCATTCTTATACACCAGTAACAGACAAACAGAGAGCCAAATCAGGAATGAACTTCCATTCACAATTGCTTCAAAGAGAATAAAATACCTAGGAATCCAACTTACAAGGGATGTAAAGGACCTCTTCAAGGAGAACTACAAACCACTGCTCAATGAAATAAAAGAGGACACAAACAAATGGAAGAACATACCATGCTCATGGATAGGAAGAATCAACATCGTGAAAATGGCCATACTGCCCAAGGTAATTTATAGATTCAATGCCATCCCCATCAAGCTACCAATGAGTTTCTTCACAGAATTGGAAAAAACTGCTTTAAAGTTCATATGGAACCAAAAAAGAGCCCGCATCTCCAAGACAATCCTAAGTCAAAAGAACAAAGCTGGAGGCATCACGCTACCTGACTTCAAACTATACTACAAGGCCACAGTAACCAAAACAGCATGGTACTGGTACCAAAACAGAGATATTGACCAATGGAACAGAACAGAGGCCTCAGAAATAATACCACACATCTACAGCCATCTGATCTTTGACAAACCTGACAAAAACAAGAAATGGGGAAAGGATTCCCTATTTAATAAATGGTGCTGGGAAAATTGGCTAGCCATAAGTAGAAAGCTGAAACTGGATCCTTTCCTTACTCCTTATACGAAAATTAATTCAAGATGGATTAGAGACTTAAATGTTAGACCTAATACCATAAAAATCCTAGAGGAAAACCTAGGTAGTACCATTCAGGACATAGGCATGGGCAAAGACTTCATGTCTAAAACACCAAAAGCAATGGCAGCAAAAGCCAAAATTGATAAATGGGATCTCATTAAATTAAAGAGCTTCTGCACAGAAAAAGAAACTACCATCAGAGTGAACAGGCAACCTACAGAATGGGAGAAAATTTTTGCAATCTACTCATCTGACAAAGGGCTAATATCCAGAACCTACAAAGAACTCAAACAAATTTACAAGAAAAAAACAAACAACCCCATCAAAAAGTGGGCAAAGGATATAAACAGACATTTCTCAAAAGAAGACATTCATACAGCCAACAGACACATAAAAAAAATGCTCATCATCACTGGCCATCAGAGAAATGCAAATCAAAACCACAATGAGATACCATCTCACACCAGTTAGAATGGCAATCATTAAAAAGTCAGGAAACAACAGGTGCTGGAGAGGATGTGGAGAAATAGGAACACTTTTACACTGTTGGTGGGATTGTAAACTAGTTCAACCATTATGGAAAACAGTATGGCGATTCCTCAAGGATCTAGAACTAGATGTACCATATGACCCAGCCATCCCATTACTGGGTATATACCCAAAGGATTATAAATTATGCTGCTATAAAGACACATGCACACGTATGTTTATTGCGGCACTATTCACAATAGCAAAGACTTGGAATCAACCCAAATGTCCATCAGTGACAGATTGGATTAAGAAAATGTGGCACATATACACCATGGAATACTATGCAGCCATCAAAAAGGATGAGTTTGCGTCCTTTGTAGGGACATGGATGCAGCTGGAAACCATCATTCTTAGCAAACTATCACAAGAACAGAAAACCAAACACCGCATGTTCTCACTCATAGGTGGGAACTGATCAATGAGATCACTTGGACTCAGGAAGGGGAACATCACACACAGGGGCCTATCATGGGGAGGGGGGAGGGGGGAGGGATTGCATTGGGAGTTATACCTGATGTAAATGATGAGTTGATGGGTGCAGCACACCAACATGGCACAAGTATACATATGTAACAAACCTGCACGTTATGCACATGTACCCTACAACTTAAAGTACAATAATAATAAATAAATTAAAAAAATAAAAAATAAAAAAAAAAACAAAATAGAAGATTCCAGCATGGAGGTCACAATCATTCAGTAATCATATTTAAATAGTAATCATATTTAAATCAAACATATTTAAATAGGTTTAACCCAAATTTCTAAAAGTATAATTTCTCATTTCATTAATCAGTGAATATAGTCTTCACTCATACATGTTCTCATACATGGTGGGAAACACCATATATGAATAGTGAACAATTAGCAAAGAACTCTCTCTGCAATTGCACTTTGAAGGCCTTCATGACTTACAATGAAAAGATTTTCTAAACAGATCTGCTCTTCAATAGAACTTCACAAACTATTGGAATTTGTTCATGGATCAATCTTGCAGTAAATAAGAAAAAACATCTAACTTACTTAACCTAGATTAGTAGCAGCATACTTGCTAAAATAAAACTTCATCACTTCTCCACATTTGAGAATGTTATATCAGAAAATTGCATACTCATGTGAATTTGTTAATTTTATCTGGGTAAAATATAGGTATTCCTGAGGAGATGACAAGTAATACAACTGGTCATTTTGTTTTTAAACTCAAGGATCCTGGCCTTCCAGAATTTGTTCTTCTTTACAGTCTTATAACTTTTGTGTCCCCACAATAACCCCATGTTATGCTCCCAACTTCCATTGAGCTGGATGTAATTCACATGTCTGAGCAAAACATTTAAGGTATTTATTGTCCACTTCATTTTTTCCAGTTATTAAAGAGTTGTTTTAAAAGAATGAACACATTTAACCAGGAATTCTAGTACATGTAACTTGAGTTGATTCAGTTTTGTTCTCATTGTTATTTTGTCAGTTGGTTTAAAAACACAGGTTAAGAGTCATGGAAATCAATCAATCTTATGAAAAAATGTGTATGATAAGTAAATTATATTAATACCATATGAATTAACCTCCTTTTAAAATACAGGTCGGGTGTGGTGGCTCACACTTGTAATCCCAGCAATTTGGGAGGCCGAGGCATAAGGATCGCTTGAGGTCAGTAGTGCGAGACCAGCCTGGCCAACATTGTGAGACCCCATCTCTACTAAAAATAAAATAAAATACAAATACAGCATGATAAGGGTTGAGTAGAAATAGGATAATCATTAAAATGTGTTTTACAATTTCATTCGAAGTATGAAAAGTTAAATTTTGGGGAGAGTCTTAACAATGATATTTAGCAAACAGAAAATTGTAAAACTGAACAAACCTTAATTTCTCTGGTTTAATGTTGTATATTTCTTTCTAGTTAAGTAGGAACATTATCAATGGAACTGTCTTTAACTTAAGGAATTTAAATAGTCATTACATTACTGGTTGAAAATTCTAAAACTAATTTAAATTTAAAAGCTGATAAATACAGATTAAAGTCAACTGCATTTCTGCTTGGATAACAGAAACAACACAAAACAAAAATACGTCATACCCATTGTATGACACTAAATGAGGTGATTTTGACTATGTAAACATTAAATAAACATGTTTCCATGCCTTTATTTTTATGTATCATGTCTCACTGCAGACAGATTTAAAACTACTTTGAATTTTTAAAATCCCAAAACTTTTATTCTGTACTCCATTCTGTATGAAGTACTTTGTAACACTCTGGTGCTGAATTTTTTATCTAACTTTTGAGGAAGCATGGTTAAGATACAAGAAGCTAATTCTAGCTCTGTCAAAAATACATCCCTCACACTTTTACATATAATATATAGAACTATATATAAAATCTGTCAAGATGGAAACTCCCTGGAATTTCTTAATGTATTGAAAAGTATAGCAAGGCAAAAGAAAGCATTATATATAAACAGTGTTTAGGCAAAAAAGCATTCTGACATATATAGTATTCTTAGTGTAAGTGGAGTATAACTTACCTATACAAACAAAGAATGTTTCAGAAGTAAGTGAAGCAAACAGAAGCAGTAGCTCTTTAAATTACATTCAATCATGGAAAAGAGCAAGTCTCTGTGATAGTTCATCCTAGAGAAAGCAAATTTTACAAGTCACCAAAGCAGTGAAAAATATGTAACACTGTTGAAGGCCGAAAGAATGAGGGTCGCGATCAACTCAGTACACCACTGGAGGCTATATGAATAAACAGCAAACTGTTTACTCATGAAAGCAGGATATTGGTAAATTGCCAAACTGCATCTGCCACCCAGAAGGAATGCTGAGGGCAGTCACCACTCAGGCACAAGTGTTTCTTGTGAATAGGCATATCTGAAGCCTGTTAGCAATAATGTGAACCTGTGATCAATCAAACAACTGATCAATTGTTACCTCCTCCTCCCTGTTCTTTCTACCCAATAAACACGAAGGGCGGCTGGCAAGGTGGCTCACACCTGTTGTCCCAGCACTTTGGGAGGCCAAGATGGGCAGATCACGAGGTCAGGAAATCGAGACCATTCTGGCTAACATGGTAAAACCCTGTCTCTACTAAAAATACAAAAAATTAGCCAGGCGTGGTGGTGGGCACCTGTAGTCCCAGCTACTCGGGAGGCTGAGGCAGGAGAATGGCGTGAACCCAGGAGGTGGAGTTTGCAATGAGCCGAGATCGTGCCACTGCACTCCAGCCTGGGCGACAGAGTGAGACTCCGTCTCAATAAATAAATAAATAAAGAAGAAGGACTGTAGAAGCTCAGGGCTGCCTTTGCTCACTAGAAGCAAGGAGCCCCCAACCCCTTCTTTAAAACAAATCCTTTCATCTTTGTTTTCATTTCTGCATTCGTCCCCCTTCGTTCAGTCCCATAGTAACCATCACGTAACACTAATATTTTAAATAGTTCACATTTTAAATATGATTTAAAATCCTGCCTCAAATATTCACACTAAAATCAACATTAGGAGTTTAATTTTTTAAACTTTTCAGAAAAAAATGAAGCTCTTAATAGAGCAGAAGCTATAAAGGGGAGCAAATTCTATATCCAAACAAAATGTGCATGCAAATAGAAAATTCCCATCATTACAGAGCTAAAGGCTGATCATATTTTTCTGATTTATGATATATTACAGTAGAAAAATACTCTTTATAAAAGGTGAATATATACTTATATTTAATTTATACAACATGTTTAAATTATATACGATGTATTTTATATATATATATGTATATATCCTAAATTACTTCAATACACATCAAACACACAACAGCAAAGATAAAATCCAACCTCTACTTGTTCCATGGAAGTAACATTTGTGCCAAGAGAATCTATGTGACCCTGTGGTAGTTCCATATTGAGATCAAGGCTACAACTTAAAAATAATTAGTGGTTGGTGGCTGGCAAGATGGCCAAATAGGAACAGCTCCAGTCTGCAGCTCCCAGCAAGATCAATGCAGAAGGTGGGTGATTTCTGCATTTCCAACTGAGGTAACCAGTTCATCTCAGTGGGACTGGTTACAGTGGGTGCAGCCCATGGAGAGTGAGCCAAAGCAGGGTGGGGTACCACCTCACCTGGGAAGTGCAAGGGGTCGGGGAACTCCCTACCCTAGCCAAAGGAAGTCTTGAGGGACTGTGCCGTGAGGGATGCTGCAATCCAGCCCCAGATACGACGCTTTTCCCACGGTTTTCGCAACCCGCAGACCTGGAGATTCCCTTGGGTGTCTATGCCAGCAGGGTCCTGGGATTCAAGCACAAACCTGGGTGGCCGTTTGGACAGACACCGAGCTAGCTGCAGGAGTTTTTTTTTTTCATACCTCAGTGGCGCCTGGAATGCCAGCAAGACAGAACCATTCACTGTGCTGGAAAGGGGGCTGAAGCCAGGGAGTCACGTGGTCTAGCTCAATGGGTCCCATCCCCATGGAGCCCAGCAAGCTAAGAACCACTAGCTTGAAATTCTAGCTGCCAGCACAGCAGTATGAAGTGGACCTGTGACAGTGAAGCTTGGTTGGGGGAGGGGTGTCCACCACTGCTGAGGCTTGAGTAGGCAGTTTTCCACTCACAGTGCAAATAAAGCTGCCTGGAAGTTCAAACTGGGTGGAGCCCACTGCAGCTCCGCAAAGCTGTTGTAGCCAGACTGCCTCTCTAGATACTTCCTCTCTGGGCAGGGCATTTCTGAAAGGCAGCAGCCCTAGTAAGGGGCTTATAGATAAAAATCCCATCTCCCTGGGGCAGAGCACCAGGGGGAAGGGGCTGTGGGCACAGCTGTAGCAGAGTTAAAAGTTCCTGCCTACTGGCTCTGAAGAGAGCAGCAGGTCTCCCAGAACAGTGGTCGAGCTCTGCTAAGGGAGAGACTGCCACCTCAAGTCGGTCCCTGACCCCCATGCCTCCAGATTGGGAGACACCTCCCAGCAGGGGTCTCATACAGGAGAGCTCCAGCTGACATCTGGTGGGTGCCCCTCTGGAATAAAGCTTCCAGAGGAAGAAACAGGCAGCAATATTTGCTGTTCTGCAGCCTCTACTCATGATAACCAGGCAATCAGGGTCTGGAGTGAACTTCCAGCAAACTCCAGCAGACCAGCAGGAGAAGAGCCTGACTGTTAGAAGGAAAACTAATGAACAGAAAGGAACAGCATCAACATCAACAAAAAGAATGTCCACACAGAAACACCATCTAAAAGTCACCAGCATCAAAGACCAAAGGTAGATAAATCCATGAAGAACAGGTAAAACCACTGCAAAAATGCTGAAAATTCCAAAAACCAGAATGCCTCTTCTCCTCCAAAGGATCACAACTCCTTGCCAGAAAGGGAGAAAAACAGGATGGAGAATGAGTTTGATGAATTGACAGAAGTAGGCTTCAGAATGTGGGTAATAACAAACTCCTCCGAGCTAAAGGAGCATGTTCTAACCCAATGCAAGGAAGCTAAGAACCTTGAAAAAAGGTTAGAGGAATTGCTAACTACAATACCCAGGTTAGAGAAAAACATAAATGTCATGATGGAGATGAAAAACAGAGCAGAAGAACTTTGTGAAGCACACACAAGTATCAATAGCCAAATCGGTCAAGCAGAAGAAAGGATATCAGAGATTGAAGATCGACTTAATGAAGTAAAGCATGAAGACAAGATTAGAGAAAAAAAGAATGAAATGGAATGAACAAAGCATCCAAGTAATATGGGACTACATGAAAATACCAAACCTACATTTTATTGGCATACCTAAAAGTGACGTGGAGAAAGTAACCAAGTTGGAAAACACTCTTCAGGATATTATCCAGGAGAACGTCCCCAACCTAGCAAGACAGGCCAACATTCAAATTCAGGAAATATAGAGAACACCATAAAGATACTCCTCGAGAAGAGAAACCCCAAGTCAGATTCACCGAGGTAGAAATGAAGGAAAAAATGTTAAGGGCAGCCAGAGAGAAAGGTCAGGTTACCCACAAAGGGAAGCCCATCAGACTAACAGCAGATCTTTCTGCAGAAACCCTAAAAGCCAGAAGAGAGTGGGGGCCAATATTCAACAATATTAGAGAAAAGAATTTTCAACCCAGAATTTCATATCCAGCAAAATTAAGCTTCATAAGCAAAGGAGAAATAAACTCCTTTACAGACAAGCAAATGCTGAGAAATTTTGTCACCACCAGGCCTGCCTTACTGGAGCCCCTGAAGGAAGCATTAAACATGAAAAAAACAAAAAACCAGTACTAGCCACCACAAAAATACACCAAATTGTAAAGACCATTGACACTATGAAGAAACAGCATCAACTAACAGGCAAAATAACCAGCAAGCATCATAATGACAGGATCAAATTCACAATTAACAATATTAACTTTAAATGCAAACAGCCTGAATGCCCCAATTAAAAGATACAGACTGGAAAATTGGATAAAAGTCAAGACCTACTGGTGTGCTGTATTCAGGAGACCATCTCACATACAAAGATATATATAGGCTCAAAATAAAGGGATGGAGGAATATGTACCAAGCAAACAGAAAGAAAAAAAAAAAGCAGGCATTGCAATCCTAGTCTCTGATAAAACAGACTTTAAACTAACAAAGATTAAAAAAAAAAAAA
This sequence comes from Macaca mulatta, assembly GCF_049350105.2. NCBI lineage: Eukaryota > Metazoa > Chordata > Mammalia > Primates > Cercopithecidae > Macaca > Macaca mulatta. The sequence continues at coordinate 86,618,888 of NC_133426.1, forward strand.
AAAAAAGATGGGCATTACATAATGGTAAAGGGATCAATGCAACAAGAAGAGCTAACTATCCTAAATATATCTGCACCCAATATAGGAGCACCCAGATTCATAAAGCAAGTTGAGACCTACAAAGAGACTTAGACTCCCATACAATAATAGTGGGAGACTTCAACACCCCACTGTCAATATTAGACAGATCAATGAGATGGAAAATTAAAAAAGATATTCAGGACTTGAACTCAGCTCTGGACCAAGCAGACCTAATAGACATCTACAGAACTCTCCACCACAAATCAATAGAATATACATTCTTCTCAGAACCACATCACACTTACTCTAAACTTGAGCACATAATATGAAGTAAAACACTCCTCAGCAAATGCAAAAGAACAGAAATCATAACAAACAGTTTCTCATACCAAAGTGCAATCAAATTAGAACTCAGGATTAAGAAACTCATTCAAAACCACACAACTACATGGAAGCTGAACAACCTGCTCCTGAATGACTACTGGGTGAATAATGAAATTAAATCAGAAATAAATAAGCTATTTGAAACCAATGAGAACAAAGACACAATGTACCAGAATATCAGGGACACAGCTAAAGCAGTGTTCAGAGGGAAACTTATAGCACTAAATGCCACGGGAGAAAGCAGGAATGATCTAAAATCAACACCCTAATATCACAATTAAAAGAACTAGAGAAGTAAGAGCAAACAAATGCAAAAGCTAGCAGAACACAAGAAATAACTAAGATCAGAGCAGAACTGAAGGAGATAGAGACATGAAAACCCTTCAAAAAATCAATGAATCCAGGAGCTGGTGTGCTGAAGAGATCAACAAAATAGATAGACTGCTAGCCAGAATAATAAAGAAGGAAAGAGAGAAGAAACAAATGACACAACAAAAAGTGATAAAGGGGATATCACCACTGATCCCACAGAAATACAAACCACCATCAGAGAATACAATAAACACCTCTACACAAATAAACTAGAAAATTTAGAAGAAATGGATAAATTCCTGGACACACACACCTTCTCAAGACTAAAGTAGGAAGAAGTTGAATCCCTGAATAGACCAATAACAAGTTCTGAAATTCAGGTAGTAATTAACAGCCTACCAACCAAAAAAAGCCCAGAACCAGACAGATTAACAGCCAAATTCTACCAGAGGTACAAAGAGAAGCTGATACCATTCCTTCTGAAATTATTCCAAACAACACAAAAAGAGGGACTCCTCCCTAACTCATTTTACAAGGCCAGCATCATCCTGATTCCAAAACCTGGCAAAGACACAACAAAAAAAAAGAAAATTTCAGGCCAATATCCCTGATGAATGTCGATTCAAAATTCCTCAATAAAGTATTGACAAGCCAAATCCAGCAGCACATCAAAAAGCTTATCCACCATGATCAAGTCGGCTTCATCCCTGGGATGCAAGGATGGTTCAACATATGCAACTCAATAAACGTCATCCATCACATAAACAGAACCAATGACAAAAATCACATGATTATCTCAATAGATGGAGAAAAGGCCTTTGATAAAATGCAACAAACCTTCATGCTAAAAAACTCTCAATAAACTAGGTATTGATGGAACATATCTCAAAATAATAAGAGCTATTTATGACAAACCCACAGTCAATGTCATACTGAATGGGCAAAAGCTGGAAGCATTCCCTTTGAAAATCAGCACAAGACAAGGATGCTTTCTTTTACCACAGTATTGGAAATTCTGGCCAGGGCAATCAGACAAGAGAAAGAAATAATGGGTATTCAAATAGAAAGAGAGGAAGTCAAATTGTCTCTGTTTGCAGATGACATGATTGTATATTTAGAAAACCCCATCGTCTTAGCCCCAAATCTCCTTAAGCTGATAAGCAACTTCAGCAAAGTCTCAGGATACAAAATCAATGTGCAAAAATCACAAGCATTCCTATACACCAATAATACACAAGCAGAGAGCCAAATTATGAGTGAACTCCCATTCACAATTGCTACCAAGAGAATAAAATACTTAGGAATCCAACTTACAAGAGATAAGAAGGACCTCTTCAAGGTGAACTACAAACCACTGCTCAAGGAAATACGACAGGAAACAAATGGAAAGACATTCCATGGTCATGGGTAGGAAGAATCAATATCATGAAAATGGCCATACTGCCCAAAGTAATTTATAGATTCAATGCTATCCTCATCAAGCTACCACTGACTTTCTTCACAGAATTGGAAAAAGCTACTTTAAATTTCATGTGGAACCAAAAAAGAGCCCGCATAGCCAAGACAATCCTAAGCAAAAAGAACAAAGCTTGAGGCATCATGCTACCTGACTTAAAACTATACTACAAGGCTACAGTAACCAACACAGCATGGTACTGGTACCAAAATAGATATATAGACCAATGGAACAGAACAGAGGCCTCAGAAATAACATCACAGGTCTACAACCATCTGATCTTTGACAAACATGACAAAAACAAGCAATGGGGAAAGTATTTCCTATTTAATAAATGGTGTTGGGAAAACTGGCTAGCCCTATGCAGAAAACTGAGACTGGACCCCTTCCTTACACTTTATACAAAAATTAACTCAAGATGGATTTAAGGCTTAAATGTTAGACCTAAAACCATAAAAAACCCTGGAAAGTTTTACCATTTACCTAGGCAATACCATTCAGAACATAGGCATGGGCAAAGACTTCATGACTAAAACACCAAAAGCAATGGCAACAAAAGCCAAAACAGACAAATGGGATCTAATTAAAGTAAACAGCTTCTGCTCAGCAAAAGAAACTATCATCAGAGTGAACAGGCAACCTACAGGATGGGAGAAAAGTTTTGCAATCTATCCATCACAACAAAGGGCTGATATCCAGAATCTACAAAAAACTTAAATTAAGGGGCGCGGTGGCTCAAGCCTGTAATCCCAGCACTTTGGGAGGCCGAGGCGGGCGGATCACAAGGTCAGGAGATCGAGACCACAGTGAAACCCCGTCTCTACTAAAAATACAAAAAATTAGCCGGGCGCGGTGGCGGGCGCCTGTAGTCCTAGCTACTCAGGAGGCTGAGGCAGGAGAATGGCGTGAACCCAGGAGGCGGAGCTTGCAGTGAGCCGAGATCGCGCCACTGCACTCCAGCCTGGGCAACAGCGTGAGACTCCGTCTCAAAAAAAAAAAAAAAAAAAAAAAAAAAAAAAAAAAAAAAAAAAAAACTTAAATTAAAACACAAACACACACACACACACAGACACACACACACACACAGGACATCAAAAAGTAGGTGAAGGAAATATCAAAAAGTAGGTGAAGGATATGAACAGACACTTCTCAAAAGAAGACATTTATGTGACCAACAAACATATGAAAAAAAGCTCATCATCACTGGTCATTAGAGAAATGCAAATCAAAACCACAATAAGATACCATCTCACATCAGTTAGAATGGCAATCATTAAAAAGTTAGGAAACAACAGATGCTGGAGAGGATGTGGTGAAATAGGGATGCTTTTACACTGTTGGTAGGAGTGTAAATTACTTCAACCATTGTGGAGGACAGTGTGACTATGCCTCAAGGATCTAGAACCAGAAATACCATTTGACCCTGCGATCCCATTACTGGGTATATACCCAAAGGTTTATAAATCATTCTACTATAAAGACACATGCACACATATGTTTACTGCAGTACTGTTCACAATAGCAAAGACTTGGAACCAACACAAATGTCCACCAGTGATATACTAGATAAAGAAAATGTGGCACATATATACCATGGAATACTATGCAGCCATAAAAAAAGGATGAGTTCATGTCATTTGGAGGGACATGGATGAAGCTGGAAACCTTCATTCTCAGTAAACTAACACAAAAACAGAAAACCAAACACCACGTTTTCACTCATAAGTGGGAGTTGAACAATGAGAACACATGGACACTGAGAGGTGAACATCACATACCAGGGCCTGTCAGGGGATGGGAGGCTAGGGGAGGGATAGCATTAGGAGAAATACCTAATGTAGATAATGGGTTGATGGGTGTAGCAAACCACCATGGCACGTATACCTATATAACAAACCTGCATATTCTACACATGTATCCTAGAACTTAAAGTATAATAAATAAACTTAAATAAATAATAATTAGCATATGAATGTAATATAGGCATTTTTCTTCTTTACTTAATATGTATTGTAAATCTGAATATTCCATCTTCCATTTTTACCTTCATTTACATAAAAATAAAACATGTTCAATTTTATAAATATTAACTGAGCTTAAATATCTTCTGAATATCCACCTTAAGATAATGAATTTACTAATTTTAAAGTACTTTTATGGAGTTCTAAAAGTGATCCACGTGGAAGGTACTTAAGATATAAAAGATAATAATACTGGGAAATGATCTGGTCTTCAGAACAAAAGGCTAAACTAATGGTTATCCAATATATTAGATGTACTGTAGATTACTCCGCTTCCTACTGTGAAGGAAAATTAATATGCTAAAAAAGATAAAACAGGCTAGATAACTCTAGCCTCAGGATCTATACCTAATATTTGAATTAACTTCAATTTCAGTTTTTAGTTCCTGGGCTACCCTTAGCAAGAATCATTATTTGCATCCAACCATACAACTGAGTTTCAGAAAAGTTAAGTATACTTGTCTGAGATCATTCTAGTGATAGACATAGGATTTTAATCTAGGTTTGACTGTCTCCAAAGCCTATGATTTTAATCTCCACTGCACCACTCCTCTAGTATATAAACTATACTTTCTGCTTGTCTCTAAATCATTGGAGTGTATGCCAACTTCAGTATGAAAATACTACAGAGAATATAATATCATGACATTAACAGTCATTATGAGTTTTTTTTTTTTGTTTGTTTGTTTTTTTTTTTTTTTTTTTTTTTTGGAGACAGAGTCTCATTCTGTCACCCAGGCTGGAGTGTAGTGGCATGCTTTCGGCTCACTGCAACCACTGCCTCCTGGGTGGGTTCAAGCAATTCTCCTGTCTCAGCCTCTAAAGTAGTTGGGATTATATCCGTGTACCAACACACCCGACTAATTTTTGTATTTTTAGTAGAGATGGGGTTTTGCCATGTTGGCCAGGCTGGTCTCGAACTCCTGACCTCAGGTGATCCACCCACCTCAGCCTCCCAAAGTGCTGGGATTATAGGTGTGAGCCACTGTGCCCAGCCCATTATGAGATTCTACAGACAGATTTCTATTGAAAAAGTAAAGACATGAAATTTAGTTGGGGAAATCACTAACTCAATCAGCTATTAGATAGTTAAACATCTTTAAAGATGGGCATTGGTATTTCTACATCAGTGGTTATACCTGTTTCTACTGCCAGTCATCACACATTGACATAATTAGTCTCTTGATTTTTCAGTCACTACCCCAAGGAACATCTGGAAATGTCTGGAGACACGCTTGGCTGTCACAACTGTAGGGATGGGTGCCATTGGTATCTAGTGGGTAGAGGCCAAAGATGCAGCTAAACATTCTGCAATGCACATGACAGCCCCCAGGATTATCCATCCCAAAATGTCAATAGTATCGAGGTTGTAAAATCCTGCTCTAAACCTTATCAAAAAGTTGCCTACTGATTTCATTTACCACTGAGGGTCAGTAAGGCCATAACGTGGCAGCATTCATTGTATAAGACTTCCCTTGTTGCATTTTCAAGCCAAATCGTCTAATTTAGTCTTTAGCAGAAACTAAACAAGTCCTTAGTCCCTCATAAAGACTATGTTTAGAAGACGGAGTCTTCTGACACACAATGCCTTTGTTATAATATTTAATGAAAACCACCTTTCTTGTTCCCCTCCATATATGGGCTACTTTAGGATACTAACAAAACAAAATAGCACACAACTTAACCCACAGCCCTGTTCTCGAACACTACTAACCTGATTTTTAATTTATTAATCTCGATTTTAATTCTTTAGTAATATATTAGTGATCGAAAGAGTTGATAAACTTAACTGTTTATTCTAATCAGGTATTAGCTTAGATAAGAGAGTAGTATTTATCTACTCTGTTTTCCAGATGTCTTCAAATCTTCTCTTCCCAGGAGAAAAGAACAAAATAAGACTAAGCCTTGTTTCAAACTAGTTCTCTACCTTTGAAAATAAATTATAAAACATTAGCATCAATTTTTATTTTTTACTACTACATTATCTTGAAGCAAACATTACACCAGAGAATAATGATACAACATGACCTCTATAGCAAAGATGTCATAGATAAGTCATTCTCCCATGACATGAAGGGCCTGAAATAAACAGCTTGTATTATACACCCTATTTCCAATAACAATATCACAAAAGGGTATGAACTATTTACTTAAAAGAAACAACCAAATCATTATGTGTAATACTGCTGTCTTTTGAGCCCCTTGCACATTTTGCACATATTGCTCAGTTTGCAGTACTCAAACTAGACTTATGACTCAATGGCCTAATCACAGCAGAATTATTTTGGAAGGTCCTTTTTTTAAAAAAAAACAAAAAACAAAACACACCATATATTTCATATATGCAGCGAACAGTAGGTATTAGGTAATTGTTTAAACATTCCTGCTTCCTTTGATCACCTTTGCCTATTTCTTTACACACACTAAATGAGTCTATTTCCAGAAATTTTTAAGAAAATACTAAGATGATTGAAACACAGTCAAATTTTTATGAGCATGGCAAGGAATTAGATGACTGTTTAAAGTCCCTTGAAACACTAAATTCTAGGGTCACAAACCTAACTCTGGCAATTCGTGGAAAAGAGAAATATTTTCATCTATATCACAGCATTTTAGAACCTCTAGATACTAAATCAAGATTTTCCACAATCACCTGGATAACTTCTTACCTAGCTTCATCTGGCATTTCCTGAAGCAGCATATCCATTTGGTTCTAGGATAAGAAAATGAGGATTGCTATTAAGCATTTGCTTTTTGCATGGTTTTTGGTTTTCTCTTAAAAGAGGGAAACTAGTCTCTAATTTTTTAAAAGAAAGCATTAAAAAAATATATTTTGTACCACCAGAGGGAGCTGCATAATTTCAAAATGTATTTTTTTTTTTTTTTTTTTTTTTTCTGAATAATACTAAATTCTAAAACTTAAAACTATGAGGTTATGGAAAAATATTAGCAGTGAGGTTCACATATAATTTAAATCTGAGTAATACAGATCTCTCCAAGTGAACCAATTTACAAAAGCTCCATTCTAACCCACTTCACTTTTACTGTGTGTCATAGATTTAAATTTTAGATTACAATAATCAGAACTGTTCTTTCAGCCAGTTGATGTACATCTGATACCAAGGATAACTTTTTCAAATGTCAGAGATGAATAAATTATAAGTATTGAGATATTTACTAAGGTACAGACATTCTCAGGCAATAGAGTCTGATTAATAATTTTTAAAACTCTTCTAGTTTTTAACTAAGTTATTGAAAATATTTTTAATATACAGTTGGGAATTCTAAAGATATGGTCCCAGCTCTACCATTAACAATGAGTATGATTTTAAGCAAATCGCTAACTTCGCTGTTGGGCCTTAGTTCTTATTCTCTTTCATTCACTTTAAAAATATTTCCTAAATACCAAAAAAGTTCATGAAATAGCAGATTCCTATGTGCATTAACATTTTGGTTTTAATTCATATCTAAAATAGCATTATTCGTGTTATGAGAATTTACTTAAATTGTATTATACAATGATTTTATTCCATAACTTCCTTTCCTCATTCAACCTGGTAAGATTATATTGAGATCCAGATCTAGTTCATTCACTTTAAACTACTGTATGATGTTGCAACACAGAAATAGACTAAATTTTATTTATCCATTGAATTTTTGGAATTTTGATTTTTCTTAATTTCTCCCTATTACAGAAAATGGTGCAATAAACATTTTTCGTGTGTGTGTGTGTGTGTGTGTGTGTGCAGAGAGAGCGAAAGAGACTGATCTATATATATATATATATTTGTCTACACATGTATGGGCTGCTTTGTGTAAAAATTTGGAAGTGAAAATACTAGGTTACATACACTTCATATACTGTGATTTATTCAACAATATTCAAAAATTTTGAACATCTACTTTATGCCAGATATTTTACATGCTAGGGAGGCATCAATGATGCCCTCCTTAAGCTTAAATTCTAGTGTGTACTAGAGAAGAGAGGGCAAACACATTTTTTAAGCAGTATATGGTATGTTAGAAAGCAATATATACCATAGAGAAAAATAAAGCAGGGAAGGCAGAGAATAGGAGGCATGGTAGGTACATTGTTGATGCAATTTTAAGTAGGATGGTCAGGAAAAACCTCAGCATAAAAATGACTTAAAGACCTAAAGGAGGTAAGATAGTAAGCAACGAGGATGTCCAGAGAAAGAACATTCAAGGGAGAAGAAACTACAAGTGGAATAGCTGTCAGGCAGAAATATACTTGGTGTGTTTGACAAATAACAACAAATCCAGGTGCCTGAGTAGACTGATGAGCAACAACATGTTAGGACAGATCAGGGTAAGGCAGGTCATGTAGAACTTTATGGACCTTTGGAAACAATCTGGCTTTTACTGAGGAAAACATTGAACCACTTGAAAGTTTTGAGAGGAATGACGTGATCTGACTTGTACTAACAGGATTGCTCTCGTTGCTATGTTGAGAACAGACTGTAGATATTATCAAATTGCTTTTCCAACGGGGATGTGCCAATTTGAATTCTAATTACTACTCATTAGCAGAGTGTGAGAATTTGGGCAACTAAGTGTGTTCAGCCAGATCTCTCTCAATTTCTGCTGTAAATTTTGGTTAAGTTTTTATGACTAATGTTTTTTATATATATATATATATATATATATGAATGTCTCCAGCACCTGGCACAATACCTGAAACAGGAGAAGGCGCTCAGTGAATGTCAGGTGAATGAGCTGAGAGGCACTTCAGATATCATTAAATCCAACTCCTACATTTTACAGTTATGAAAACTGAGGCCTGGGGTAGTCAGTATCTGAGTCAAGGTTCCAAAGTTAATTAGAAGCAGAGTGATGACTAGAAATCAAAGTAACCAAGATAGTGAAACAGAACCTTATAGCAATCACACCCCCTGCAGGAACATCAAATTGAACAACTATCCATGCCAAACAAAAACAACAAACAACAACAACAACAAAAACATCTTCACAAGAGCTAAAGAAACCAGGTGAATGGTCACAGTACCTGGTTTTAGAATAATCACAAGAAAAGATGCAATGAAGAGGGTGGACAGTCTCACATTGCCTACATTACCCTTCCCGCAACTGTAGGCAGCACAGCATGGAGACAGAATCTGTCTGCTTGTGGGAGGGAGAGGGAAGTGTGTATGGGACTTTGCCTTGGAATCAGTACCAGCCTGCCATAGTAAAACACAGCACCAAGCAGAACCCTAAGGCCCCTCATTCTAGGCTTGTGCCCAAGGATGGAGCTCCTACATCTGCCACAGGCCAGATGGGAATCTGTGGTCCCAACATGATGAACCCAAGTTACAGCCTGCTTCACCAACAGCTGACAAAAGTAGCCTTAGGCTCGGAATAAATTTCAGTGGCAGGAAGGCTATCACAACTGCAGTCCTTGACTGAGCCCTGGTGATGCACTGGTCTGGGGCTTTTGGTTTGACACACTGTTACATCAGCTGCAGAGGACACAGACTATCCACTTCACCCCTCCCCCAACCTCAGGCAGTATAGCATGGATAAAGACTCTTTCCACTTGGAGAGAAAAGAAGTGAGTGAGGGACTTTGCCCATGGAACTCTCCCTGAATTTTCCCAAGTCCATTAGGGCTGGAGGCCTCAAAGCCCTCAAGAGAGTGGCAGCAAACCTAAGCTTAGGGCACCCTCTAGTGCTGAAACTGCTGCAGTGCACACAAGCTTGGTGAATTCAAAAGTCAGCCACGTTTATTTGAACTTCTGGAAAGCCTTCTGAAGAAGGATGAGGACATACAAGGCCAGACTGCAAAGACTGGAATAAATACATAATTTTTCAGTGCCCAGACATCAATGCACATTCACAAGAATCAAGAACATTAAGGGCAATATGACCTCACCAAACAGACTAAAATAACAGTGAACAACTCTGGAGAGATGGAGATGTGTGCATTCTCAGACAGAAAACTCAAAACAGGTGTCTTCAGTAAGCTTGACAAACTTCACAAAAGCAAAGAGAAGCAAGTCAGAAATATATCAGAGAAATTTTACAAAGGGATTGAAAAAATCAAACAGTAATCCTGGAGCTGAAAAATACAGTGAATGAGATTTAATAAATGCATTTGTGTCTTATTAGGAGAATTAATCAAGCAAAACAAAGGACAAGTGAGCTTAACAACAGTCTGTTTGAAAATAAACAAAGGAAAAAAAGAAAAAGCAATGAAAATGTTCATGAAATCTATTGGATAGCATCAAAAGGGCAAATGTATGAGTCACTGGCCTTCAAGATGGGGTAAAGAAAGAGAAAGGGGTAGGAAGCTTATTCAAAGAAAAAATAACAGAAAACATTCTAAACCTAGAGAAATATATAAATATCCAAATACAGGTAAGTCAAAGATTACCAAGCAGATTTAATCCAAGTAAAGACAACATCAGACAAAAATAATCAAATTCTCAAAGGTCAAGGACAAAGAGAGGATCCTGTAAGCAGTGAAACAAAAGAATCAATATACAAAGGCACTGGAATAGGTTGGGTGGCAGACTTAGCAAAAACCTTATAGGCCATGAGAAAATGGGATGAAATACTTGAAGTACTGAAGAAAAAATGCCTGCCAATTGAGACTACTGTATCCAGCAAACTTATCCTTGAAACATCAAGGAGAGAGAGAGATTTTCCCAGAAGCAGAAAAAAAAAGACAATCTTCAAATTCATATGGAAATGCAAAAGACCCCGGATAGTTAAAGCAATCATGAGCAAAATGTACCAAGCTAAGGGAATTATACACTTAACTTTAAAATACACCACAAAGCTATAGTAACCCAAACAGCATGTTATTGGCCTAACAACAAACACACAGACAAATAGAACAGAATAGATAAACCAGAAATAAATCCACATGTTTACAGCCAATGTGTATTTGACAAAGGCACCAAGAACATACACTGGGGAAAGAACAGTTTCTTCAATAAATGGTGCTGGGAAAACTAGACAACCATATGTAGAAGAATAAAACAGACTCCTATCTCTTACCATATAGAAAAATCAACTCTAAATGGATTAAAGACCTAAATGTAAAACCTTAAATTATGAAAGTAATAAAACAGAACATAGGGAAAATGCTTCATAAAATTGGATCAGGCAAGGATTTTTTGAATAAGATATCAAAAGCACAGGTCTATTCGTGTGACGGTTGCACTGAAAGCTCAGACACTGCTGCTATGCTGCATATCCAGGTAACAAAACTGCATCTGTACCCCCAAATATCGTTTTTTAAAAAGTACCTTTGGGATGCTGAGGTGGGAGAATCACTTGAGGCCAGGAGTTCAAGACCAGACTGGGCAACATAGCGAGACCCCCATCTATACCAAAAAAAAAGAAACTGGCTGGGTGCAGGCGCATATTCATGTAGTCCGAGCTACTTGGGAGGCCAAAGCATGAGGACTGCTTGAGCCCAGGAGTTCGAAGTCACAGTGACCTATAATCATGCCATGCACTCCAGCCTGGGTGACCAAGCAAGACCCCGTCTCAAAAACAAACCAAAAAGCACAGGCAGCAAAAGTAAAAGTAGATAAATCATATCAAATTAAAAAGCTTCTGCACAGGAAAAAAACAAATACATACAGTGAAGAGAGTACCTACAGAAAGGGAGAAAGTAGTTGCAAAAGACCTGAATAGACATTTTTCAAAAGACATACAAACGGCCAACAGGTATGTGAAAATGCTCAACATCAGTAATCATCAGGGAAATGTAAGTCAAAACCACAGTGAAATATCACCTCACTCCAGTGAGAATGTCTCTTATCAAAAAGACAAAAAATAACAATTGCTTGTGAGGATATGGAGAAAGGAGAATTCTTATGCACTGTTCGTAAGGATGTTAATTTAGTACAGATATTATGGAAAGGAATATGTAGTTTCCTCAAAAATTTAAAAAATAGAACTTCCATATGATCCAGCAATCCCCTTCCTTGGTATATATTCAAATAAAATGAAATTAGTATGTCAAAGAGATACCTGCAATCCCATGTTTATTACAACACTATTCACAATAGTCAAAATATGGGATCAATTTGGTTCATCTAAAGATGAAGAAAATGTGGTATATCTACATAATACAACACACTACTCAGCCATAACACAAAATAAAATCCTGTCATTTGCTCAAAATGGATAAACTTGCAGGCTGTAAGGTTAAGTGAAAGAAACATGGCACAGAAAGAAAAATATTGCATGATCTTACGCATCTGTGGAATTCAAAAAAGTTGATTTCGTGGAAGTAGAGAGTAAAATAGTGGTTACCAGGGGCTGGGGATGGAAAAGAGTTGGTAAAAGGAGGGACAAGCAGAAATTTGTCAATGGGTACAGAGTTAGTTTGGCAGAAAGGATAAGTCCTGGTGTTACACAGTAGGGTGGCTATAACTGATAACACCGTAGTGTATATTTTAAGATAGTTAGACGAGAAGATTTTGAAGGTTACACCGCAAAGTGATAAACATGTAAAATTATGGATATGACAATGTTAACTTAATTACTATACAATGTATGCATGCACTGACACTGTACTCCATACTTATGTACAATTATCTGTCAATTACAGATTTTTTAAAAAATTAATAAATCCAAGTGTCCTGACTTCAAGTCACTTTTCAAATACAGTTGGGTTTTCTTAACTTGACTGATCATAAAATCACCTCAGGATTCCTAAGGTAACCGAATAAAAATCAGAAACTCTAGGACAGTGCTTCTCAAACTCTGTGCATACAAATCACGTCAGAATCTGGTTAAAATGAAGAATCTGATTCAATATATCTGGGGGTGGGGTTCTGAAATTTTATATTCCTAATGAGCTTCCAGGGTGTAAGAGTGTGCCTGAATCTTGTCCTACACACTTTAGGGAACAAAGCTCTAGGGGAGGGTATAAAAGAATGGTTAAATATATCCTCACTTTAAGATATACACATATATTCTTTCTTCTTAACTCTAAACCCTGAGTATAAGCCTGTTCTTTCATTGTTCACCTTTTTGTGAAAAGAGCTGTTTGTGGTAAAATGTTGATGGACAGTTGTCGATTTCTTCTTAATCGACTTTGTAAATCATGTTTTTTCCATATTAGCCTCCAAAATAGTAATAACAAGTTCTCTTTGCATTTGGCTAACTACATGATAGGTGCTGGGATCAAAGAGAAGAGTGATAATGAAATAAATTTTCTATCTGAATATTTAAATTTTACAAAACTTTGTTTCTGACATGTGTCGCACACAAACTAGTTTCAAATTTTAATTTTCTTCGTAGGAGGTCTCTGTCCAGGTTCCAGGTTTAGAAAATATCCCAGTTTTCTGAAAATTAATTTATCTTGTATTTTCTATTTGGTTCACCTCTGACTCATGCATACATAAAACACTTAAAGAGTAGGCAGGCAACTTAAGAAAATTTGCAATGAGATGAACTAGCTGAGGCATGGGATAATATCTAATACCAACGGGCCTCAGTGAGCCTCTAGTGCTATGGCCTTCATCAGTAAGTACCACTGGCAGTCAGATAGAACCAGGATCTAGACTCTAGACATGCAACTCAGTACAATTCCCAGAACTTCAAACCAAGCTAGGGAAAATACCTCCTCAGCAATCTAGGGGATGAGCAGTAACTTCCTACCATCATTGTAAAGATACACCATGTTTATTTAGCATTCTAGAGATCATTTAGACTCACAATACCATTATAATTTGAAGTGGGATAATTTTAAAAAGTTATTCTAAGTAGAGAAGCTATGCTTACTTGTGGTGTTGTTAGGGTTGTAGAGTTACTCATTTTATCTTCCATTTGTTGTGTTTGAATATCCAATATTTCAAACTGGTGTTCGAATTTGTTCATCAAGGCAGAAGTCTGTAAAAATAAATATAGTTATTAGAAAAATTTACACTGAAAAGATGCTATCTGAGCATAATTCTTTTTCTTTTTCTCTTTTTTTTTTTTTTTTTTTTTTTTTTTTTTACCTTTTCAAGGTTCTACTCCTCAATGAAGCACCCACAGACTTAACTATGCCTCATATGGACTTGTTACCTATTTGGAGGATACAAACAAACAGCATCCTATGATATACACAGTCTCAAAATTTTTGTAGTCTCCTAAATATATTACTTACAAATCAACTTATGAAACTTGTCTACTTTTTCTTTAACAGTAAATATACAATGTTATGCATTTATAGTCTAGGCATTGGCTATCTTATTTCTTTGACTTTCACTTCATTAAAAGACAACTAATTCAACCATTGTTGAAGACAGTGTGGTGATTCCTCAAAGACCTAGAGACAGAAATAGCACTCGACCCAGCAATCTCATTACTGGGTATATACCCAAAGTAATATATATCATTCTACTACAAAGACACATGCACACATATGTTTATTGCAGTACTATTCACAATAGTAAAGATATGGAATCAACCTAAATGCTCATCAATGACAGACTGGATAAAGAAAATGTGGTATATATACACCATAGAATACTATGTAGCCATTAAAAAGAATAAGACCATGTCCTTGACAGGGACATAGATGGAGCTGGAAGCCATTATACTTAGCAAACTAATGCAGAAACAGAAAACCAAACACCGCATGTTCTCATTTATAAGTGGGAGCAAAATGATGAGAACACAAGGACACATAGAGGGGAACAATGTGCACTGGGACCTACTGGAGGGTGAAGGGTGGGAGGAGGGAGAGGATCAGGAAAAATAACTAATGGATACTATGCTTAATACCTGGGTGATGAAATAATCTGTAAAACAAACCCCCATGGCACACATTTACCTATGTAACAAACCTATACATCCTGTACATGTATCCCTGAACTTAAAATAAAAGTTTTTTAAAAGACAATTAAATCTTAGTTCAAAATCCACTGCCAAAATCACTTTCCTCACCAAGTACTTTGAATATGTTGCACCTTTACCAGCACCCTGCAGCACCCTGCAACAAATTTAGAGTTCTGATAACTCAATACTCTTACTAAACTTAAATCAAGAGTTCTTATTATTTATAGATCTCAAGTCTTACCCTGCCCATTGTTACTGCATTTTGAACTCTGGCTGCCACAGCATCAACTCTAGCACTCACTCTTAAGAAATCAATTGCTTGCTTTTTCTGGTGGATTGTATTTTCAGCACGTATTCTTAGAGCTTGCTTATTGCCTTTCTGAATGGCCTGTTTTAAACAGAGCAAAAGTAAATAAAGGCAAAAACAAAGATCAAAAGTAAATATTGGCAAAGACAGAGAGCAAAAGTACACATATTTTAAAAAGAGGAAAATAATCCCAAATTAACCTATAATCTGTAAGAGCTTATAATTAGCTTTTCAGGAAATAATTATGCCCTTAATTATTAAGAGAATATATAGTCCTATAATTTTTAATCTTATGATTAGAGAATATATGTTCATTGATAGTTTAAGAAATTAGAACACAGGCCGGGCATGGTGGCTCACGCTTGTAATCCCAGCACTTTGGGAGGCCAAGGCAGGCGGATCATGAGGTCAGGAGTTCGAGACCAGCCTGACCAACATGGTGTAACCCCCGTCTCTACTAAAAATACAAAAATTATCCGGGTGTGGTGACACGTGTCTGTAATCCCAGCTACTCAGGAGGCTGAGATAAGAGAATCACTTGAACCCGGGAGGTGGAGGTTGCAGTGAACCAAGATCACGCCACTGCACTCCAGCCTGGGCAACACAGACTCTGTTGAAAAGAAGGGACGGGGAGGGGAGAGGAGGGGCGAACATAAAACTGTAAAAAATTGCCCATAATAACATCACTGAGCCATTACCACTGTTAATATTTTAGCATAGGGCATTTCAAGTACGTAAATATATTTATTATCATATAAATATATTACAAAAGTACATACATAGAGCATATTGTTTTAGAACTTGTTTTTTCATGTTTTATATATATATATATATATATATTTTAAATGTTTTAAAGTCAAAAATATATAACTACATCATTATTTCTAAAGGCTGAACTGTAAGCATGTACCATTAACCAGGGTTTTCATGTGCTGCAAACACTACTGATGGTACAGTAAATGATACTACATGTTATATAGATGTAAGTTTCTTTTCTATGCATTTATTTAAATGTGTATATGAAAATAATGTTAACTAACATAAATCCATGTTTTTTTTTCTGGCGTAAAAACTTAGGACAGGGCTAAAGTTAAGTCAATTTAAAAGAAAAGTAAATGAATAGCTCACACGGTCCTCCAATATGGCAAAACCAAGAAGGTAATTAGATTGTTTGCAACTCAAGGGATAAATGCTTGAGAGGATGGATACCCCATTCTCCTTGATGTGCTTATTTCATATTGCATGTCTGTATCAAAACATCTCATGTGCCTCATAAATACATACACCTACTATGTACCCACAAAAATAAAAAAAAATTTTAAAGTGACTGCAATTTGACAATGAAGATTGGATCCCTGATTATTATATATTTTTTTCAATTCTTCAATAATATAAACAGCAATGTGATAACCACACTAGTACATGCAACCCTACACCCTTTCCAAGAATCTTTATAAGTTCCCAGATTCAGAATTACTGGATGCAGAGGTATGCACAATTTTAATTGTCCCACACCGAACTCTGGTAGGGACTTACATCTCTTCCAGCAGTATAAGAGAGTTTCTGTTTCTCTTGCATAGTTATCAATATGCGATATTATGAGATATATCTGAGAGGTGAAAAGTGGTAGATATTTGTATTTCTTTGCTTAAAAGTGAGGTTAAACTTTTTATGCTTAACCATTTGTACTTCTTCTTTCTTGAGCCATTTGTGTCTTTGTCCACCTTTCCTGGGCTTTTTCTTATTGATTTGCAAGAACATTTCATACGAAAATTACTTCTTGTTAAATATGGCCTTTTCTAGGATTGTTGGATGAACTTCTATTTTGTGTACGTTGGATAGGATATAAAAATGTCTAATTCTTTTATGGTCAGATATTTCCTTTATGGTTGTTTACTATGTTCAGAACATCCGTCTGCATCTCAAGGTAATTTTGGCATTTTAATCTCTTATTTACTAAATTTAGCATTTATTTTGGTGAAAAGTATAATGTAGTGATCTATAGTTTTCTAATGCCATTTACTGAAGTATTCTCTCGTTTCCTCCTTAAATATATTTAAAATATTCTTGTCTGGTGCCTAATTTTATTTTAGCTAGTTTTAAAATTAACATTATAAAAGAAATGCACGCACATGGGTACAGTATTCAAGTAGAAAGGAGCACATAGTTAATAATCGGGTTTTCCTCCTACCCCAGTTGCCCTGTCTCATATCCTAGAGGTAACTGTCTTAATATACATACATACATTCATTTATTCAAATATTTATTGAGCATCTAGCAAATGCCAGACAGTATTCTAGGCACATTGAATTCAGTAGTGAACAAAAAAACACACACAAAAAAACCCTGTTGTTATGGAGCTTATATTTTGGTTAAAGAATCTGACAATAAACCAGATAATTAAAATATATAGTATGTTAAGTAGTGGCAGGTATCAGAAAGTAAAAATAGAGCAGGGAATGAAGATAGGAAGAGTTAGGATTGGGGTTGTTGAAATTTTACAGAAGACAGCCCAGAGAGGCTTACTGTGAAGGTGACATCTAAGTAAATATCTGAAAGAAAAATGGTTTTCTCTCTGCCGAAGGAAGATAAGAAGAGAGACATATGGATATTCAGTACAGCAGCATGAAAAAGAGCAAAAAAGGGGAACTTATGCAAGCATGTGTCACACAGTAGTACAATGTGTCTGAAGCAGAGTGAATGAAGGGGAGAAGAGGAGATATAGTTAGATAGGTAATGGTCAGATCATATATGGCTTTATAAGCCATTTTAAGACTCTGGCTTTACTTGGAGTAGGATGAGACCAATAAACAATTTTGAACAGACGAGTGACATGATCTGGCTTCTGTTTTTAAAATGCTGTCTCTGGCTGCTGTGTTAAGATAATACTTAGGGGACAAAAGTTAGGAACATGGAGACAAATTAGAAGTTCACTGTACTAACTGAGGAAAGATATAATGATTGCTTGGGTCAAGGTAGGTGCATTAGAGATTAGATAAGAAATGATTAGATTTTGAATATATTTTAAAGGTAGAAATGATAAGATTTGCTGATAGATCAGATGTAGAGTATGAAAAATCAGAGGGCTTAAACATGACTGTACTCTAATAATATTTGGTTCTGATTTTGTCTAACAGAATTACCTTTAACTGATTAAAAAAAAAAAAACATATTGGAAAGGACGCCACATAAGGGCTTCAGTTTTAAGTTTGGTTTGCTCCTTGGACATCCTGGAGTTCAAGGGAAAAGGCTAGGCTAGAGATGTACATTGGGAAGTCATATTGCGACAAAAGCTAGTGGTAGATCAACTGACCATTAAACCAAAGTAAAAGCTTCAATATTAGTGAATGGTGGTGGTATAACTCTAAATGGATTGAGTACAGCAGAGAATGAAAGGAGAGGAATTAGAAAGAATTAATAAATATAGACGACTCTTTCATACAGTTTTGTTAGAAATACAAAGAGAAGGAAGGATAGCAAGAGGTTAAAATGGAGTCAGGAGACAGTTTTTTTGTTTGTTCGTTTGTTTTTGTTTTTGTTTCAAGATGGAGTTTCGCTCTTGTTGCCCAGGCTGGAGTACAATGGTGCAATCTTGGCTCACTGCAACCTCTGCTTCCTGGGTTCAAGCGATTCTCCTGCCTCACCCTCCTGAGTAGCTGGGATTACAGGCATGTGCCACCACACCCAGTTAATTTTGTATTTTCAGTAGAGATGAGGTATCTCCATGTTGGTCAGGCTGGTGGCGAACTCCCAACCTCAGGTGACCTGCCCACCTCAGACTCCCAAAGTGCTGATATTACAGGCGTGAGCCACCACGCCCAGCTGTCAGGAGACAGCTTTTAAAGATTTAAGGATGTTTGTATGCTGATAGGATTGATTCAGGAGAAAAGTAACTGGTGACACAGGAGAGAGAACTTCTAGGGCAGTAACATCTGGTAGGAGAGAGGGACGGAACCGAGTACACAAAGGGAGAAGTTGGCCTTTGCTAGGAGTATGGACAGTTTATGTATCGTATGAAGGGAAGGGAAAGTTTCCGGGCAGAGATGCAGGTAGGTATAGTAGTCAGAGATTTCTCAATGAAATAGAAAGCATGGTCATTAGCTGAAAGTGAGAGTGGGAGAGGAGTTTTTTGAGGTTTAAAAAAGAGAAGAAAAAACATAAAATTGCCATTTTAGAGAGAGGAAGAATAAATGGATTATGGAAATATCACCAAGTCACATGGATTCTCTTCCCTTTTAAATTGAACAACTTCACAAGATGTAAATAACAATCAAAACATACTCTCTGACCCAGCAATTTTACTTCTAGGAACTCATACTAAGGACACAATCAAATTAACATAAAGATTTATAACTCCATCTCTAAAAAAAAAAAAAAAAAAAAAAAAAAAAAAAAAAAAAAAAACTTAGTTGGGCATGGTGATGTGTGCCTGTAGTCCTGGCTATGAGGGAGGCTGGGCTGGGAGGATCACCTGAGCCTGGGAAGTTGAGGATAGAGTGAGCTGTGATCACGCCACTGCACTACAGCCAGGGCTGGAGACCCTGTCTCAAAAAAACAAAACAAAACAAAAAAACAAACAACAAAAAGATGCTTATACTGAAAACTACAAAACACTAAGAAAAATTAAAGAATTCTCAATAAATGGAAGGACAGATCATGCTCGTAGATTGGAAAGCTTGACATTATAAAGATATCAATTCTCCCCAAATTTGTCTATAGGTTCCATGTAACCCCAAACAAAATCTTAACACTACATAGAAGGGAGATTGAAGAAATTGCAATTATGCTTAACAATATGAATGAATCTCACATATATGCTGAGCAAAAGGAAGCCAGACACAAAGGGTCCATGCCATGTAAATCCACTTATATAAAAGTTCAGAAAAAGACAAAAGTAATCCGTGGTGTTTGAAAGTCAGGAGGGAGTTTACTCTCAGTGGAGTAGTGCCTGTTAAGGGAGGATAAGGAGACTTATATTCTGGTAAGTTCTGTTTTCTCATCTAAATGCTTATATCATTTGTGAAAATTCATCAAGAAGCTGTACTTGTATGATTTCTGCATGTTACCTCAATTAAATTTCTACTTTTAAAAAATGCAAAAAAAAAAAGAATGTTCACTTATGGTGCTATTTAAAGTAACAAAAAATAGGTTAGCTATCACTTATATGTCCAATAATAAAAGGAAAATTAAGTAACTTACATTAATATGATAGAATACTGTTTTATTAATCTAAAAAGTCAAGTTTCAAACAATAGCTAATCACAATATAAATAATATGCAAAGGGGGTAGGCAGGTCCCTTCATCCATTTGTATATCTACTAACACTCATTGAAAGCCTATTATGTATCAGGCACTGGGGATACAAAACTGAGTAGGACAAGGTCTCTACTGGTAGAAAGACCCCCTCCCAAAAAAAAAAAAAAAAAAAGAAAAAAAAAAGGCAACTATATTAGTAGCAAGTCCTTTATTGAGAATAAAACAGGACAATACGGTAGGGTAACAGAGTAGATGGGCCACTTTAGGCTGGGTAGTTAGGAAAGGTAACTTGAGGGAAATAACATTAAGGTTGAAAACTGAATGGCCAGAAGGAAACAGCCCTGCAAAACTCTGAAGGGAAAAAAATCTGTTCAGGTAGAGGAAATGCCTAATGCAAAGTCAAGACAAGGTTAAGGGAGATGTGTTCCAGGAAAAATGTGAAGTCCACTGTGTGCTGGAGTAGTGTGACTGAAGGGGAGAGTAGTAAGGGATGAGGTTGGAGTTGCATGCAGGGCCAGATCATTTAGAGCTTTGATGGTAAAGATTTTGGATTTTGTTCTGGTGCATTGGGAAGACACTGAAGGGCTCTAAGCAGCACAATGACATGATCACGCTCTACTGTTAAATGACCACTCTGGCTATTGAGGAAATAATTGGCCATAGGGGGCAATGGTAGATGCAGAGAGACCAGCTGAGAGCTCAGGGCAGTAGGGCAGACAAAAAAATGATGTGATTTGGCTTAGGACATTAGCAATGGAGGTGGTGAGACCTAGTCAGCTTCAGGATACATTCTGAAGGTAGACTTGCTATGAACTGGATGTGGGATAAAAGAGTAAGTAATGATGACTCCCTGGCTTCTGGCTTAAACAAATGAGTGCAGAGTTGCCATTGACTAAATGGAAAATACTGCAGCAGAAGAGTAATGATTATGCTTTAGTGTAAACAGGGGTAGAAGTCAAGCATTCTAGTTTTTGAAAATACTAGGTTTGTGATACCTGTTAGATACCCAAGGAGAGATGGCAAAATGATTGCCAGATATGAGAGTCTATAGTACAAGGAAGAAATAAGGGCGATGAGGGTATCTATCTTCCCATTCTTACCTCTCATTCATACCTCAACTTGCTGTAACCTGGATTTTGCCTCCTTCACTCTACTGAAATTGCTCTTCCTAAGGTCTTCACTGTCATTCTACTGGCTGTATTTTAACCTTCTTACTTGCTAGATTTTGTCCTGCCAACCATTCATTCTCTCCTTGAATCTCCCTTCTCCCCAGGCTTCCAATATACCTCTTTTACTCCTGGTTCTCCTTCCTACTTCTCTGGTTGTTCCTTTTTGAACCTTTTTGGTTCTTCTTTTCCCACCTTCCATCCCCAATCCCATTTAATATTGATGTTTACCATATAGGCTTCTTCAACCTGATGTAGTCCTCACTCCTTACCCTCATCTCCCTGATCAATCCCATCCATGTGGATTTATTTCTGGGCTCTTTATTCTGTTCCATTGATCTATGTGTCTGCTTTTAAAGGGATCACTGTTTTCATGATCATAAAATTTATAACTCTCAAATTAGTTTAAAAAAATGAACAAAAAGCCGGGCGCGGTGGCTCACGCCTGTAATCCCAGCACTTTGGGAGGCCGAGGCGGGCGGATCACAAGGTCAGGAGATCGAGACCACGGTGAAACCCCGTCTCTACTAAAAATACAAAAAATTAGCCGGGCGCGGTTGTGGGCGCCTGTAGTCCCAGCTACTCGGGAGGCTGAGGCAGGAGAATGGCGTGAACCCGGGAGGCGGAGCTTGCAGTGAGCCGAGATCGCGCCACTGCACTCCAGCCTGGGCGACAGAGCCAGACTCCCTCTCAAAAAAAAAAAAAAGAAAAGACACAAAGGTTATGAACAAGTAGGTCACAAATAAAAATGCCCAGCCATGAAAAGATGCTCAAACTTATTCACAAGAAATACAAACTGAAACAATGAAATACCTTATTTTACCAATCATATTGGCATAAGACTAGTTTTTTAATATCTAACGCTGGCAAGAGAGTAGAGAAACTGGCATTGTTGAATAGATGGAGAACTGTTCACCTTGCTTTTCTCATTAGCAGTATTCTGTTTCAATATGCATGCTTATCTCAGTCTTTTCAATGTCTCTGTAGTACTCTATTATAAGACAGTTTCATAATATAATGAGCAAGAGGGTTGTATCTATTTTTATTTATTTTCTGTTTATGGCAAATGATGCTATACAGATGAAATCTGGCATGTCCACAAACATATGCAAATATGTCTTCAGGAAAAATTCCTAGAAATAGCATTACTATATCAAAAAGTACATGAATTTACATTTTGGAGATATATTGCCAAACTGCCTTCCAAAATTATAATAATTTTCATTCTCATCGAAGTATTATGTGCCTGTTTCCCCATGCCTTTGATAACAAAACATATTAGCAAACTTTCTGGTATTTCTAAGCCTGAAAAATACTATTTTAATTATATTTTACTTAATTTTTATAATTTTTATTTTTAGTGGGTACATGGTAGGTGTACATATTTATGGGGTACATGAGAGGCTTTGATACAGGCATGCAATATGAAATAAATACATCATGAAAAAAGGGTTATCCATCCCCTCAAACATTTATCCACTGAGTTGCAAATAATCCAATTACACTTTTTATTTTTAAACATATGGTTATTATTGACTATAGCCACTCTATTGTGGTATCAAGTAGTAGGTTGTGTTCATGATTTCCAACTATTTTTGTACCCATTAAGCATTCCCACATCTGTCCCAGCCCCACATTACCATTCCCAGCCTCTGGTAACCATCCTACTACACTGTATGTCCATGAATTCAATTGTTTTTATGTTTAGATCCCACAAATAAGTGAGAACATGTGATTTTTGTCTTTCTGTGCCTGACTTATTTCACTTAACGCAATGATCTCCAGTTCCATCCATGTTGTTGCAAATGACCAGATCTCATTCTTTTTATGGCTGAATGGTAGTTCTCCATTGTGTATATGTAAATTTTCTTTATCCATTCATCCGATGATGAATACTTAAGGTGCTACCAAATCTTAGCTGTTGTAAACAGTGCTGCAACAAACACAGGAGCGCACATCTCTCTTCGATATACTGGTTTGCTTTCTTTATGGTATATACTCAACAGTGGGACTGCTAGATCATATGGTAGTTCTATTTTTAGTTTTTTGAGGAACTTCCAAACTGTTCTTCATAGTGGATGTACTAACTTATATTCCCATCTAAAGTATACAAGAGTTCCCTTTTCTCCACATCCTCGCATTTGTTCTTGCCTGCCTTTTGGACACAAACCATTTTAACTGAACTGAGACGATTTCCCATTGTAGTTTTGACTTACATTTCTCTGATGATCAATGATGTTTATAGCACCTTTGTTTGCCATGTGTACGTCTTCTTTGGAGAAAGGTCTATTCAAATCTTTTGGCCATCTTGTGATCAGATTATTAGATTTTTTTTTCTATAGAGTTGTTTGAACTCCTTATATATTCTGGTTATTAATCCCTTGTCAGATGAGTAATTTGCAAATATTTTCTATCTTTCTGGAGGTTGTCTCTTTACTATGTGAATTGTTTCCTTTGCTGTGCAGAAGCTTTTTAACTTGATGTGATCCCATTTGTTCACTTTTGCTTCGGTTGCCTGGACTTGTACAGTATTGATCAAGGAGTTTTTTGCCCAGATATATGTCCAGATTTACCCAAATGTTTTATTGTAATAGTTACATAATTTGAGGTCTTAGATTTAAGTCCTTAATCTATTTTGATTTGATTTTTTTGTATATGGAAAAAGATAAAGGTCTAGTTTCATTCTTCTGGATATGAATATCCAGTTTTCCCAGCACCATTTAATGTAGAGACCGTCTTTTCTCCAGTGTACATTCTTGGCGCCATTGTGGAAAATAAGTTTGACAAAAATGTGTGGATTTGTTTCTGGGTTCTCTATTCTGATCCACTGGTCCATGTGTCTGTTTTTATACTGGTACCCTGCTGTTTTGGTTACTATACCTCTAGTATAATTTGAAGTCAGGTAATGTAATTCTTCCAGTATTGTTCTTTTTGTTTAACATAGCTTTGGCTATTCTTGATCTTCTGTGGTTCTCCATACATATTAAGATTGTTTTTTTCTATTTCTATAAAGAATGTCATTGGTATTTTGACAGGGATTACGCTGAATCTGTATACTGTTTTGGGTAGTATGGACATTTTAACAATATTTATTCTTCCAATCCATGAACATGGAATATTTTTCCTTTTTTTTTGTTGTTGTTGTTTTTTGTTTTTTGGTCCTCTTCATTTTTTTAAATCAAGGTTTTATAGTTTTCATTATAAAGATCTTTCACTTCTTTGGTTAATTCCTAGGTATTTAATTTTCTGTGTGGCTATTGTAAATGGGATTACCTTTTAAATTTCTTTTTCACATTGTTCACTGTTGGCACAGAGAAATGCTACTGATTTTTGTATGTTGATTTTGTATCCTGCAACTTTACTGAGTTTCCTGATCAGTTCTAACAGTTTCCTTGTGGAATCTTTTGGATTTTTCCAATATCACCTGCAAACAAGGATAATTTGAATTCTTCCTTTCCAACTTGGATGTCCTTTGTATCTTTCTACTGTCTGATTGCTCTAACTAGGACTTCCAGTACTATGTTGAATAACAATTGTAAAAATAGGAATCCTTGTCATGTTCCAGATCGAGGAAAGGCTTTCAGTTTTTTCCTCATTAAGTATACTAGCTGTGGGTCTGTCCTATATGGCATTTATGATGTTGAGGTATGTTCCTTCTATACCCAGTTTTTTGAGGGTTTTTTTTTTTATCATGAATGGATGTTGAATTTTATCAAGTTTTTTTCCACATCAATTTAAATCATCATATGATTTTTGTCCTACATTCTGTTGATATAATGTATCACATGGGTTGATTTGTGTTTGTTGAACCATCCTTGTATCCCAGGGATAAATCCCACTTAGTCATGATGCATGCCCTTTCTAATTTACTGTTGAATTTGGTTTGCTAGTATTTTGTTGAGGATTTTTGCATCAATATTCATGAGTGATGCCAGCCCGTAGTTTTTTTTTTTTTTTTTTTTGTGTGTGTGTGTGTGTGTGTTTGCTTGTTTTTTGTTTTGTTTTTTTTTGTTTTTGGATGTGTCTTTGTCTGGTTTTAGTAGCAGGGTAATACTGGCCACAAAGAATGAGTTTGAAAGTGTTCCCTCCACCTCCGTTTCCCCAAATAATTTGAGTAGGATTGGTATTATTAGTTCTTTAAATGTTCGGTATAATTCAGCAGTGAAGCCATCATGTCCCAGGATTTTCTTTTTTTTTTTTTTTTTTTTTTTTTGAGACGGAGTCTTGCTCTGTCGCCCAGGCTGGAGTGCAGTGGCGCAATCTCGGCTCACTGCAAGCTCCGCCTCCCGGGTTCACGCCATTCTCCTGCCTCAGCCTCCCGAGTAGCTGGGACTACAGGCGCCCGCCCCTGCGCCTGGCTAATTTTTTCTATTTTTAGTAGAGACGGGGTTTCACCATGGTCTCGATCTCCTGACCTTGTGATCCGCCCACCTGGGCCTCCCAAAGTGCTGGGATTACAGGCGTGAGCCACCACGCCCGGCCTATTTTCTTTACTGGGAGAATTTTTGTTACGATTTCTATCTTGTTACTTGTTATTGGTGTGTTCAGGTTTTGGATTTCTTCCTGGTTCAATCTTAGTAGGCTGTATACATCTAGGAATTTGTCCATTTCTTCTAGATTTTTCCCATTTATTGGCATATTGTTGCTCACAGTAGTAACTAATGATCGTTTGCATTTCTGCAGTATCAGTTGTAATATCTCCTTTTTCATTTCTTATTTTACTTAGATATTCTCTTTTTTTATTCTGGCTAAACGTTTGACAATTTTGTTTAACTTTTCATAAAACCAACTTTTCATTGATCTTTTGTCCTTTTTTTTATTTCAATTGCATTTCTTTCTGCTCTGACCTTTATTATTTCTTCTCTTCTACTGTTTTTGTTTGGTTTACTCTTGCTTTTCTGGTTCTTTAAGAGGCACCGTTAAATTGTTTATATAGTTTTCTCTGTTTTTTGTTGTAGGCACTTAGAGCTATACATTTCCCTCTTAGTATTGCTTTTGCTGTATCCCACCAGTTTTGGTATGTTTCCATTATCATTTATTTCAATAAATATTTCAATTTCCTTCTTAATCTCTTCGTTGACCTACTGATCATTTGGGAGCATTTCCATGTAGGTGTAGAACTTCCAAAACTCCTTGTTATTAATTTCTAGTTTTATTCCATTGTGGTCAAAGAGGATGCTTTATTACATTGTGGTCAGAGAAGATGCTTCATATTATTTCAGTGTTTGTTTTTTTTTTTTTTTTTTTTTTTAACGTTTTAAAATTTGTTTTGTGGCCTAACATACGGTCTGTCCTTAAGAATGATCATGTTCTGAGAAAGAGAATGTGTATTCTGCAGTTCTTGTACGAAATGTCCAGTAAATATCTATTAGAACCTTTTGGTCAATAGTGAATATTTAAGTATAATGTTTCTTTGCTGATTTTCCTCTGGGAAGATTGATCAAATTCTGAAAGTGGACTGTTAAAGTATCTAGCTTTTATTGTGTTGGGGCCCGTCTATCTCTTTAGCTCTAATAATATTTCCTTTATATATCTGGGTGCTCCAGTGTTGGGTGCATGTATGTTTTTTAAATTGTTATACCTTCTTGATGAATTGACCCCTTTTTACCATTATATAGTAACATTCTTTGTCTCTTCTTATAGTTTTTGTCTTGATATCTATTTTGTTTTATGTAACTATAGCTACTCCTGCTCTTTTCTGGTTTCCATTGGCATGGAATATCTTTTTCCATTCCCTTTTTTTTTTTTTTTTCAGTCTATGTGTGTCTTTATAGGTGAAGTGTGTTTTTTGTAGGCAACAGATGAATACATGGATCTTGTTTTCATCCATACAGCCAAACTGTCTTTTGATTGGAGGGTTTAGTCTATTTACATTCAATGTTATCATTGATAAGTAAAGACTTACTCTTGCAATTTTGTTATTTGTTTTTTGGTTCTTTTGTAATCTTCTCTTTCTTCTTTCATTCCTGTCATCCTCTAGTGAAGATGATTTTTCTCTGGTGACAATTTAGTTTTTTGCTTTTCATTTTTTGTGTATCCACTGTGTTTTTTGGTTTGAGGTTACCATGAGGCTTGCAAATACTGTCTTGTAACTCATTATGTTAACCTGATAACAACTTAACACTATTTGCATAAACAAACAAGTGAAAAGAAAACTAATAAAAACTTTACCTTAACTTCGTCCCTCACTTTTTAACTTTCTATTGTTTCTATGTATATCTTATTGTACTATGTCTTGAAAAGTTGTTGTAGTTATTATTTTCAATTGGCTAATCTTTAAGTCTTTCTACTTAGGATAAGAGTAATTTATACACCACAGTTACAGTGTTATATTATTTTGTGGTTTTCTGTGTACTTACTATTACCAGTTACTTTTGTGCCTTCAGATGATTATCTGTTGCTCATTAATATCCTTTACTTTCTGATTGAGGTACTCCCTTTAGCATTTCTTGAAGGACAGGTCTGGTAGAAGTTCCTCAGCTTTTGTTCGTCTGGGAAGGTCTTTATTTCTCCTTCATGTTTGAAGGATATTTTTGCCAAATACACTATTCTAGAATAAAAGGTTTTATCCTTCAGCACTTTAAA
The DNA here is from genome assembly GCF_049350105.2 of Macaca mulatta. Classification (NCBI taxonomy): domain Eukaryota; kingdom Metazoa; phylum Chordata; class Mammalia; order Primates; family Cercopithecidae; genus Macaca; species Macaca mulatta. The sequence goes on from NC_133426.1 coordinate 86,647,202, forward strand.
TATGTCGTTCTACTCTCTCTGGGTCTGTAAGGTTTCCACTGAAAGATTTGCTGGCAGATGTATTGGAGCTCCATTGTATGTTATTTATTTCTTTTCTCTTGATGCTTTTAGGATCCTTTCTTTATCCTTGACCTTTAGGAGTTTGATTATTAAATGCCTTGAGGTAGTCTGCTTTTGATGAAATTGGCTTGGTGTTCTATAACCTTCTTGTACTTAGATATTGATATTATTCTCTAGGTTTGTGAAGTTCTCTATTAGTATCCCTTTCAATGAACTTTCTACCCCTATCTCTTTCTTGACCTCCCCTTTAAGGCCAATACCTCTGATATTTGCCCTTTTGAGGGAATTTTTCTAGATCCTATAGTCATGCTTCATTTTTTCATTCTTTATTTTTCCTTTAGTCTCCTTTGACTGTGTATTTTCAAACAGATTGCCTTCAAGCTCACTGATTCTTTCTTCTACTAGATCCATTCTGCTATTAAAGAACTCTGATGCATTTTTCAGTATGTGAATTGTATTTTTAAGCTCTAGAATTTCTGCTTCTTTGTACTTATTTCAATCTCTCTTAAATTTATCTGATAGAATTCTAAATTTATTCCCTGTGTTATCCTGAATTTCTTTGAATTTCCTCAACACAGCTATTTTGAATTATCTGTCTGAAAAGTCACATATCTCTGTTTCTCCAGGATTGGTCCCTGGTATCTTATTCAGTTCATTTGTTGAGGTCATGTTTTGTTGGATGGTGTTAATGCCTGTAGATGTTCTTTGCTGTCCGGGCACTGAAGAATATGGTATTTATTGTAGTTTTCACTGTATGGCCTTATCTGTAGCCATCCTTCTTGATAATGCTTTCTAGATATTTGAAAAGACTTGAGTGTTGTGATCTAATCTGTTTCTGCTTTAAGAGGCACCCCAAGCTCCATAACCCTGTGGTGCTTGCAGACTCATAGAGGTACCATCTTGATGGCCTTAAACAAGATCCAGGAGAATTCTCTGAATTACCAGGCAGAGACTTTTGTTCTCTTCCCTTACATTCTTCCAGACATACAGAGTTTCTTTCTCTCTCTCTCTGTTCTGAGCCACCTACATCTGGGGTCAGAGTGACACAAGCAACACTGTGTCATACCACCAGTATGACTGCATGGGGCCAGAGCTGATGCCAGCACAGCCTTGGTTGTTACCCAAGTCCTGCTATAACCACTCCCTGACTACTGCTTATGTTTTCTCAAGGTCCTGGGGCTCTACGATCAGCTGTTGGAAAAGCCAGCCAGGCCTATATCCTTCCCTTCAGTGCGGCAAGGTCCTCCAGGACCCATGTGAGTTCAAAAGTGCTGTCCAGGAATCAGGAACTTCAGTCAAAAACCTTAGAAGTCTACCTGGTATTCTACTGTAATGTGGCTGAGCTGGCACTCAAACCACAAGACACAGTCCTTGTCAGTCTTCCTTCCCCTTCCCAAAGACAGAGGAGCCTCACCCCATAGCCAGAGCCACACCTGGCCAGGAGGAGTACTGTCAGGCTATCACTGATGTTTGCTTAAGGCTTAAGGTCTCCTAAGACAGGCTGTGATGAATACTGCCTGGCCAGGGACTCACCCTTCAGGGTAGTGACCTCCCCTATGGCCCAGGACAGGTTCAGAAATGCTGTCCAAGAGTCAAGTCCTGACATAGGGGACCCCAAGAGCCCACTTGGTGCTCTAACCCCCACGGCAGTGTTGGTACGTGAAGCCAGCAAGTCTCAGAGGCTCAACAAGCCCTGAATGTAGCACCTGAGTATCACTGCTGGTTATTCAAGGCTATTACTCAAGGCTATTATTCAGTTATTCAGTTGGCAGGTGATGAATGCTGGCAGGACTGGGTCCTTTCCTTCCCGACAGTGAGTTCCCTCCTGATCTAGAGTGTGTCTAGAAATGTGGCCTGAGAGGTAGGGCCTGGAACAGGGGTTTCACGACTCTGACCAGTGCCCTATCCTGTGGTGGCTTAGCTGGCATCCAAGATTTAAGACAAAGTCTGTCCCACTCTTCCACTTCCTCTCCTCCAGCAAAAGGTGTTTCTTTTGGAGCCACCAGCTGTGCAGCCTGCGATTAATGGAAGGGTGATGCCAACACTCCCTTGACTGCCCCAGGTGGTGTTTCAGTGTGTCATGTGCCCCCACAGTCTACTGTCTCTGGGCCTAGTTTCGCCATAGGACTCACCCAAGAGGTTGTTTTTGTTTTTGGTTTTGTTTTTTTGTTTTTTTGAGATGGAGTCTTACTCTATCATCTATCATCTAGGCTGGAGTGCAGTGGCATGATCTCGGCTCACTGCAACCTCTGCCCTCTGAGTTCAAGCAATTCTCCTGCCTCAGCCTCCCGAGTAGCTGGGATTACAGGTGCCAGCCACCGCATCCGACTACTTTTTTGTATTTTTAGTAGAGACAGGGTTTCACCTTTTTGGCCAGGCTGGTCTTGAACTCCTGACCTCGTGATCCACCATCCTTGGCCTCCCAAAGTGCTGGGATTACAGGCGTGAGCCACCGTGCCTGGCCGAGTTGCAATTCTTATGGCCGAGATTGCCTTTCAAGTTTACCTAGAAACCAAGAGCACTTTGGCCCTAAGTGGTGAGATTTGCAGGCACTCAAGTTCAGACCCCTAGGATTGGTAATTTCCCTCTGGCTAGGGATGGTTTAAATGCTCCCTGTGTGGGTGGGCATCAGCTGAGTTTGGTCTGAAATTCCTTTCTGCTTTAACAGAACAGCACTGAGTTCAATGCCTTATAACTGCTGTCCTCTCCCTCACCCAGTGCCCACAGATGCTCTCTGTACCAGGCTGCAGCCACCAGGGGTGGGAAAGGGGTAGTGTCGTAGATTCATAACTGCTTTTTCTATCTCTTCAGTGCCTCTTTCAGCAATATGAACTTAAAAACAGGTATTGTGAGTGTTCACCTGATTTTCGGTTCTATGAAGGTAATTTTTTCTGCGTAATGTTAGTTGTTAACTGGTGTCCTTGTGGGGGTGGGGGAGTAGGGACGATTGGTATGCTTTCTATTCCACTATCTTGCTTCTCCTCTGTATCTTAATTTATATTTTAAAAGTAATGTATTTAAAGACTGAGTAAGGGTAAGCTCTTTTGTGTTTAAAAGACATTTTATTTTATATGCTTTGCCTAATTTTTAATAAGTTGTTAGCCATTTTCTTATTAATTGGTTTAAGAGCTCTTTACATATTAAACAGATAAGCTTTAATATTTCTACAAATATTCATTCCCAGGTAGTTTTCTTTTAATTACATTTTTAGATATATAGAATTTTTTTCAACACAGTCAAATTTATCAGTCTTTCTTTTTTGGCTTCTGGGTTTTGTGTTTTGCAGCCCTTCCTCCAAGACTACAAAAAAACTCACCCCTCATTTTCTCTTCTAGTATGTATATGGTTTTATTTTTATGAATTTCTGTATTCGATCCACATAAAACATATGTTGTTACATGGATTTACACATTTTGAAGTCAAACCCTTTGTGAGTACATTTCAATGAAAAGTGACTTTAATATGTTTTAATAAAAAATGATTGTTGTAGGCCATGTGTTGGGAAGTTTGGAAAAATTAACAGTTAAAGGAGGATGAGGACTGAAAAACTAGAGGAAAAGGAAAAGTAAACTGCAAAGAAATGTTGCAAGAGTAGAACTGCAATGCACTAGACACATGCTAAGGAACCACTACTCCTTGTCAGTCAACTGCAAAATAGAAAAATAATTAGGATTGCATATGGTGGAGTAAACTGCATGTTTTAATACTGCTGTGCTTGTCTGAAATTTGATACATTCCTTAATAATTTCTAAACTCCTCAGTTTACAAAAATATTAGACCAGAAACCTTTTGGGGGTTTCTTTCTTTGCAATATTTGGCCCATGTTTTTAGAAAGGGATAATCCTAATACATCAACTTTAAGTTTACTTTTTCTGTAGACTTAGCCTAAAGACTTCCATATCCTTTTCTAGAAGTATTCCTCTCATAAAGTTTTCTCAACTGAGAGTATAGACAAAATAACCTAAGTGGCTCAATTGACTCATTTTAAGGATTAGACATACACTATTATATATCTGAATATCTAAGGTAATAAACTAAAATAGATCTATAAATACACACTTACAGAAAAGAATTAGCATAGCATACCTTATGCTACTATCCTTAGGTAGGCCTACTTGAAGTTTGACACTTGGCTGGCATCTAGGAACTTGGATTTATGGAAGATTCCCAGAATTGATGAGTGACTCACTGTACCTAAACTGTTTGTGCAAATAATGGTGATTTATGCCAAACACCTGATTTCCTTCTAGGGATCTGGAATTTTGGTATGTGATAGGCAGAATGTGCCCATGACTGACTACTGATAAAAAATGGGAACTCTTAAGCCCAGGGGGACTTCCCTGGTAGACATTTCACATGTATCATGATAAGTAGCTGGAGGAAATAAGCTTGTTCCATGTGACTCCATTGGGAGAGGAATCTTGCCAGCTTGGACATGGATCCTCCAGACTTCACCCTATACACATTTTCCATTTGTTGATCCTGCTTTATATCCGTTTACTCTAATAAATCATAGGCATAAGTACAACTATACACTGAGTTCTGTGAATCCTCCTAGCAAATACACAAATCACAGTAAACATTAATGCAATGTTTAGATATAAAACTTTAGAACCTGTAAAAAATCAAAAATTAGTAAAAAATGTTTAATACTCTTCTTAGATATAAGCTTTATACTTCAGAGTCAGTGGTTTTAGCTATAAATCAAAGGATAGTCTTTAGATGTACGTAACATAGCATAGTTGCAACTTAGCCTTGTGGGTCATAATTGTACATACAAATAGTGTGTGCAATTTAACACAGTAATAAAAAATCCTTTTTTTTTTTTTTTTGAGACGGAGTCTTGCTCTGTAGCCCGGGCTGGAGTACAGTGGCCGGATCTCAGCTCACTGCAAGCTCCGCCTCCCGGGTTTATGCCATTCTCCTGCCTCAGCCTCCGGAGTAGCTGGGACTACAGGCACCTGCCACCTCGCCCGGCTAGTTTTTTGTATTTTTAGTAGAGACGGGGTTTCACGGTGTTAGCCAGGATGGTCTCGATCTCCTGACCTCGTGATCCACCCGTCTCGGCCTCCCAAGGTGCTGGGATTACAGGCTTGAGCCACCGCGCCCGGCAAAAATCCATTATTAACTATGTAGGATAATAAGGAATTTATTTAAACGGATTCTTGGCTTAGAATGCTAAAGGTATTAATCTTTCTTCACATGAAATAAACTGTGTATAATTAATCATTGCTCCATGATTAATTGTGCTCATTTCATGAGTTAAAAAAGTAAATACATTAAAAGTGACTTACCTTTTAATCTTGGCCTTTTCAGCCTTTTCTTCTTCATCACATTTCTTGGCATTCCTATTAAGTTCTTTTGCAGCAAACTTCAAGTTAAATAACGGCTCTGAAAAGAGCCATTAAGGTTAAGGCTATTCAAAAAGTTATTTCCCCAACATAACTACCGGCAAACAAGATGTTAAAATTGTAAAACATATGAGATAAGATTAGTATTAACCAACTAGTCACAATGCTTTTGAGGAACTGGAACAATTTCTTTATTCTACGCTTGTTTTCTGTTTAAAAAAAAACCAAATTAATAAAAACCATTGATTATAAGGGGAGAAATTACTGTGGAGAAACCTGGCAGATACCACTTAACCAAGGTTAACATCACCAGTGATAAAATATTTCAGTATAATTTACATTCTGAAATGATAAACTGAGAGGGGAATAGCATCATTTCTATGGCGTGGTTGCCAAAAACATAACTTTAATATACTCAAGAGAAAACATGAGACAATCCTGAACTGAGAGACATTTGATATAACAGACTAGCATACTTTTCAAGTGCCAAATTCATGAAAAGCAAGGAAAGACTGAAGAAGCAGTCACAGACTGGAGGAGACTAAGGAGCTATGGCAACTAAATGCAATGTAGGATCCTGGAATAGAAAGAGGATGTTAATGGAAATACTGGTAAATCCAAATAAGATCTGTGGTTTAATTATTTATCTTGTAGAGATGTTGATTTCCTTATGTTGATAATTATACTATGGTTCTGTAAGACATTAACATTAGCAAAAGCTTGGTAGAAGGTATACAAGGACTTGCTGTACTACTTTTACAACTTTTCTTTAAATCTAAAATTATTTTAAAACTTTTTAATTAAAAAAGAAAAAATCATTTAAAAAACTACGAATAAAAGCACTCTCATAAATAAAACCAAAATGAATACCATAAATCTTTCATTTTCATGTCACAAACAAAAATAAATATGAAGTATATGCACATATATATGACAAAGTGCTGTGAATTATTTAAAAACCAACCAGATTATGTAATGACTAAATTACTAAGGTATTGGTTTAAAGGGCTGGCTTTTGAGTTGATTGTATCATTATTAGAAAACAAGAATGGCTTGCTTAATTTACCAAAGCTAAATAATAAATTAAGCTATCTTGTTCATCTCTCAGTTGCTTCATGGCTCTAATTCAATTCCTAAAGATTCTATGTATTTTATGACCTCTGAAAAAAGATAAATGACCTCTGAAAAAAGGTCAAATGTACTTTTTAAACCTTGTTTCTGTGTTTCTTTAGGACATTTACAAAAACGATGGAAGGTTCCTTTTTATTTATTTTTTTTTTAAAGTGTAAACACATGATACAATTTAAAGAGGTTAACTTTTGGATTGATAATATTGCTATTAGAAAACAAGAATGGGGCCGGGCGCGGTGGCTCAAGCCTGTAATCCCAGCACTTTGGGAGGCCGAGACGGGTGGATTACGAGGTCAGGAGATCGAGACCATCCTGGCTAACACGGTGAAACCCCGTCTCTACTAAAAAGACAAAAAAAAAAAAACTAGCCGAGCGAGGTGGTGGGCGCCTGTAGTCCCAGCTACTTGGGAGGCTGAGGCAGGAGAATGGCATAAACCCGGGAGGCGGAGCTTGCAGTGCGCTGAGATCCGGCCACTGCACTCCAGCCTGGGCGACAGAGCGAGACTCCATCTCAAAAAAAAAAAAAAAAAAAAAAAAAAAAAGAAAACAAGAATGGTTTCTTAATTTACCAAAACTAAAGTTATCTTGTTCATTTCTCACTGGCTTCATGGCTTTAATTCAATGCCTTATTTATGGATAATGACAGGAATAAATTTACTGCCCTGAGTAGTTTCCAGGCTATAAATTCTAGATATACCTAGAATTGTAAATAAAATAAGTGCATATGTATACATTTCTGGGTAATTTTAATATAAAATATAGCTTAAATTTGTAAGATTTAACAATTTCAGCTTGGTGACTAAGCTATATGTCCTTATATATAAACACACATATATGTATATGTACACACACACACACGGTTTGCAAAGGTTTCTCAATTTGGGGCCAGATAATTCTCTGTGGGACTGTCCTATAAATTCTAGGAAATTTAGCAGCATCCCTGGCCTTTATCCAGTAGATGTCAGAAGCACCTGCTCCTCTCAGTTGTAACAACCAATAACGTCTCCAAACATTGCCAAAAGTCACTTGGAGTGGGGGAGGGAAAATCCAACTCTGCTGAAAATCATCACTGATATAGATGAAATATCATTTTTCCTTTGTCTTCATTTTCTAAATTATCTCCCCAATATAATTGCTGTCTCTGTAGAAAAAGTCACTAAAGTTAAAAGCTGAATTATGATACTGACAGAGCAGGAGCACCAACATCTCAGACAAATACTGCCACTTTAAGTTCTAGCTCCCTTTCTAGCCTCATGCATTTCAAGGAAATCACTTCTAACTACAACCAGAAAGAGTAGACAGTAAAACACAGATAAGACAGCTTGGGCACAGAGGGAGGTCAGGGGAAAGTCTCTTCATAACTGCCAAACTTCACCCTCATACAATGGGCTCCAGTAAAACAGTGGCCCTTAATAAGCACATTTCTTTCCCTTCAGGTACACTAAGATAGGGAAGCTAAAAGCAGACTCAGTGGGGTATGCCTGCAGCTGAAAAAGGACATATAGGAACAGACACAAAATTCTCCCTCCCAGATAAACACAACAAAGAGACAAGAAGGAGTCCAAGCCTCTGACAAACTCTCCCACCCTAAATCCTTAAAAAAACTCTTTTAATGATCGCCATTCAAAGACTTGGAATCAATCCAAATGTCCATCAGTGACAGATTGGATTAAGAAAATGTGGCACATATACACCATGGAATACTATGCAGCCATCAAAAAGGATGAGTTTGTGTCCTTTGTAGGGACATGGATGCAGCTGGAAACCATCATTCTTAGCAAACTATCACAAGAACAGAAAACCAAACGCTGCATGTTCTCACTCATAGGTGGGAACTGAACAATGAGATCACTTGGACTCAGGAAGGGGAACATCACACACCGGGGCCTATCATGGGGAGGGGGGAGGGGGGAGGGATTGCATTGGGAGTTATACCTGATGTAAATGACAAGTTGATGGGTGCAGCACACCAACATGGCACAAGTATACATATGTAACAAACCTGCACGTTATGCACATGTACCCTACAACTTAAAGTATAATAATAATAAATAAATAAATAAATAAATAAATAAATAAAAACTCTTAATCTCTAAGAGTTTAAGTTTAACCTAACTCAGCCAGAAGCCCCTCTTATGTTTGTTTTCTCTAAAATAAACCTGTCCTTGACTGTCAAGCCACCTTTCATGTTTCTTTCCTCTTTCTTTAATTCTTACATTTGGTGCCAAAACCCAGGATGGGTGTTGGGGGCAGAGGCTCTCTTGCAACCCAGGAAGCAGTGGGTAATGGCAGCTCATCCTGAGTTAACTCCTGGATCCTGAGGGTCTCTGGTCGCCCACCCCACCTTTACTCTCACTTCACTTTTTGAGCGATTTGCATGAGGAGGACAACTGACCTGAAGGGAACTCTGAGGCTCGGGCCTGGGCTACTCCCCAGTGGGCTCTCAAAACCCTCAGGTCTCAGGAATCCACCTCTGACCACACACAATGGGTATTTCACTCCCTAACCCTTGCTCCCTCTTCCTCCCTCTTCTTTCTCTCTCTTCCTTGTGTGGCTCCAGTCTGGGAGGCCCTTTGCCAATTCCAACCAGAATATCCAACATCAGACACTAATTCAGCAGACTGATAAGATCTGCCTTCTCCTAACTCTTTCCCAGTACTGGAGAAAGTCTGGCCTGCCATCCAGGTCCTCGGAGGACTAATGGGACTAAGCTAGAGGAAATCTTGGGGATACCCACTTCCTTCTCAGCTTAACCATCCTCTTTCAGAAAGAGAATTCCGAGTCTCTGTCTTTTGTCTGGGGACATCTAGAACAAAACAGACACCCCGGCTTCCTCGTACCAGTCCACATGGGTGCCAAACAATCCGCATTCCTACATCCTCCCCATGGGGCTGTTGTCTTCGCAACCTCACCAAACTTGGCTTACAGGAGACCCTAAATCCAAAGCATTTAATTTTCTACTGCAACATGGCTTGGCCCCAATACAGACTAGATAATAACAGCTGATGGCCCAAAAACAGTAGCTTTAACTTTCAAATTCTCAGGCACCTTAACCACTTTATCATCAGAAACAGCAAATGACAAGAGGTTCCCCATATTCAGGCTTTCTTCTACCTTAAATCCTGCCTCTCCTCTTCTCCACCCCTTCAAAAACTATTCCAACCAGTCAAACCTCTTCTGCCATTCTCCCTCTATGGGAAGTGGCTATGGTAAAAGGTATTGCTTGGGTTCATGTCCCCTTCTCTATGTCTGATTTGTGGCAGATTGAACAGCTTCTGGGATCTTTCTATAAAAATCCCTCTCATTATTGTAGGGAATTCCTGCACATAACCCAATCCTTTAATTTAAGTTGGCATAACATTTTTGTAATTCCAACCTCTACTCTCACCCTTAATAAAAAAGAGTGCTGAGCTTAATTAAAATGCATATCCAAGCTATAAGTATATTTAAAAGGCCTTTATGTTTTTCTCTTCATAAATCTTGTTTTCCTGAAAAAGATTTTTTTTTTTTTTTCCCAGTTGAAATTACTTTTCTCCACTCTGTCTTGCCAGTCTTGGTGCATGCATAAAAGACCCTAGAATAACTTCTGGTGGCCTAGGACTCCTTGGGAAAACAGAAAAGGTACTACAAATCCCATTTTGGGAAAAATCTCTGTTTTCCTTATGGAACCCCTGGAATTAGAGGTGAATAAGTACCTCTCAAAATCTGCCTTTGTCTTCCAGCTATGCTTGTTTATTAGGCCCTGAAAATTGTTTTCCTAGCCCTGTTCTTAAAGGGCCTCACCCAGAGGCCAATAATCCAGTTAGGAAATTAGCAAATGTAAATCTCATAACTACTGGATCTTCTTCTGGTTGTCTGTGTGGCTATATACGTGTTATGTGTGCAATGTCTATTAAAAAGAGCTCTAATTAATTGATTGGGCTAAGAATAATAAGCAGCTAAATCAAATATTTTTAAGCAAAAAGTAAAAGCTGTGGTAACTTTCAGTTCATGTAACTTTAATATTTAAAAATAAAAACAGTCTTAGGAATTATTGGTAAAATACCAATGTCTTTAAGGTGTAAAAATGTGGTCTACATTATGCAAGTCAAATACTAGGTTTGCTAAATGTTTTAAGGTTGTAAATTGCTTCTTTAGTCTTTAAAAACTGTCAACTTCCCTGCTTCACAATTGGTAAGGCCAGAAACATATGGAAGATGGAAGTAACCATGCCCCTAACTATGCTGGAAGAAGTCAAACTTCATCTGCATTTAGCACATAATTAAAAAAAAAAAAAACAGGTTTTACATTAAAGTTGAAAATTGCTAAAAGTTACCATTATAAGATGTAATTAAAACTACTGAACATGGATTTGCATACAAGGTATATAAAAACAGTAAAAAGTGTTTTTAGTTAAAAATTATAAGAAGGCATAAAAATGTACATTTTGCTTAAGAATAAAAACTTGTCTTAAAATTAAATAAAATGGATGGTTTAAGCAGATTGTAAAAACATTGTTAAAAATTAATCCTGCAAAGAAAACTGTGTAAACATATTAACTAAATTCAAAGGGGTATTATATGTTTTTATTTCTGTAAATTAAACACTAAAAGCACCACAAGGTTTTCTTAAAATGCTAATATACTCTTTAGCAAAACTTGTCAAGGGTTATAATGGGTATGTAAAAATCTTACAAACTGATTAAAATTAAATAAAATTGTCTAGAAGTTTTCATTAAAATTAGGGTTAACATTAATAGCAAACTAATGTAAGGGTAAAATTTAACTTTCTCTCTTAAACAGAATTTTCATGTAATACAAAAGGTTAATAAATGACTTTTGCTTTTCCAAATTTTTAACTCATCATTTTGGCAAAACAAAACCAAACAAACAGAAAACTTATGGTAATCTAAAATTATATTTTAATATCAAGCATTTTAAATTTTAAACATATTTAACGGGCTTTTCAAAATCAAACTTTAGTCTCAAAATTGTCTTTCCTAACCCCTGCAGCATCTGGGAAAAAAGGTAAACAGGATTATTTAACATGTTTAGGTACATAAAATTGCCAAAATAATGTCTAATAGGTTATATTTTAGGGGATAGTATTAACATTTGTTCCGAAACTGTATGGAATGTCTAAGGTTCTAGTGTCTAAATATGTGCTATTAATCACAATTACGGTTGTTATGTTGAGTTATTGTAAATCACAAAAATGATCAAATTTCTTTGTCAGTTGTGTTTCTAACTGTATCCAACCTGGACGTTTTGTTATTTACAGACAACTGTTATTTTGTTTTAATTCTCTTCTAAAGATGTTTTTTAATGAAGCTGTGGAACAAGTGCTCTCAAATTTGGGCTTCTCATAACAAAAAATATACAGAACTCATGAAAAGCTAAAATGTTTATAAATCTCAAGCAAAACAAAAGTTAATAAAATGGACTAAACTAATAAAAAACAAAAACAAGTTTTACCTTTTGCTTGGAACACTGCTAATCTTTATTTTATTTTTCAGAGTCAAGAAAACTTATCTTAAGCTAGCTACAGCCTTTTACAACTAAGTATACTCCTGTAAACAGAATTTAAAGTGTGTTTCTCTCTGCTAGTTCCTCCAGAATTTGAAAACTAATTACAAGTATTCTTAAACAATATATTTGTTTGCATCAGTGCAATAAGAATCTATTTTCTTTTGTGGCTGGGCGCAATGGCTCACACCTGTAATTCCAGCACATTGGGAGGCTGAGGCCAGCGGATCACGAGGTCAGGAGATCAAGACCATCCTGGCCAACATGGTGAAGCCCTGTCTCTACTAAAATACAGAAAATTACCAGAGTGTAGTGGTGCATGCCTGTAGCCCCAGATGCTCGAGAGGCTGAGGCAGGGGAGTCGCTTGAGCTCATGAGGCCGAGGTTGCAGTGAGCCAAGATCTCACCACTGTACTCCAGCCTGGCAACAGAGCAAGACTCTGTCTAAAAAAATAGGTGAGGAGGGGGGCTGTGGGAATCTATTTTCTTTTGTAACAGAACAGAATTGGAAAAACTGGTTATTTTACCAAGGCTTTGACTAGAATGGTGTGCTCTCCTTTAAGGAATCAAACTTGACTTACGGAGCCAATAAAGCCCTTGGAAAACTGGCCTCATATTTTGTGTACACAGTCCCTGTACAAACTTTCTTATCTTTGGTAAGTAAAGAATATCAATTTCTGACAGGCCAGGAACCCCAAGTTATCTTAAAACCTCAAGAGGAGAGTAATTCACCCAACTCACAGGTATTTCATGGTAAAAATCCATCGCTAGGCTTGGCTTTTAAAAGTCTTACCTCAAATACTTCTATACAACAAAGTTCCATCAAAGACGATTTAAAAGGCCTATGTAGCAAGTAATTAATTATTCTTGCTGCACTGTATACAAACATTAAGCCAAGTATAATAAAGCAAACCAGCCTTACCACGATTTGTATTTTAATAAAAATGTGAAACTGAAGACAGAAAAGTATGTTTCAAAAACTAGCACACCTGTTGTTAAATTCTAGTCTTGCCTAATGTTTTTCAGTTTTTATTATTTTCTACAGTTTAAATTATATCCATTACAGAAATCAACTCCTGGATACATCACACTCAAGTAAAAGCCTAAAGAGCTAAGAAAGCAACCCCTAACAGCCCAGAAAAATGCCCTAAATATCAATGTAAAATCAATAAGAAATCTTATGCTGAAAATCATAAAAGATAAGTAACTAAGTTAAAATTACTCATCTTACTCAATCTCAACCCTGCCTGACCAAATACTTTCATCGTTTCTACCTCTCCATTTAATCCAAATATTAAAACCTTTTTAATGGAAATGTACTATGCCACCCTTGTGGGAACTGCTTTACTTACTCTACTATTTGCAGTAGAACTATATACTGTAGCACTATCAGAGTGGAATATCCGACAGATAATCTAAATTCCCATAGCATTTTGGTTAATTATTATCCTCATAGAAGGACTAACAGTTACTAACAAAAAATAACACATGGGTCTTTCCAAACATATGCCTCTGCCTCTCATTGGGAAAGAAATGCTGCTTCTAACTCAACCAATGGGGCCTAATAAGAAACACTGCTGAAAAGCCTAGGACTGATGTTTTAACCCTGCCTAATTAACCATTTTCAATTTTTTTTTAACTGACAGAATCATGGCCATTTTGCAGACAACTACCCCAAAACATCCACATATGGTATTGCTCCTGCAGTCAATCTGAGACCAAGAAACTCTCTGCACCCCCATCAGCAGGAAGTAACCCAAAAGAGCATGTTGCCCCTCATACTTTTATAACTATAGGGTCTGGATGGAGCAGGAGCACCATCATCTCAGACAAACACCGTCACTTTCAGTTCGAGCTCCCATTCTAGCCTCATGAATTTCAAGGAAATCACTTCTCTTCTAACTACAAGCAGCCAGAAAGGGCAGACAGTAAAACACAGATAAGACAGCTCAGGCACAGAGGGAGGTGGGTGGAAAGTCTCTTGGGTGACTGCCAATCTTCACCCTCTTTCGAAAGAAACTTTCATGTTTCCTCTTTTTTAATTCTTACAATACCAATTATTTTTGATGAGTTAATATAGTTAACATATTCTTTTATTTTTTTTAAAGAATTGTTTCAGCTGTGATTAAACCTGAAATTTACTGTAAACTTCAAATACTGAGGACTGAGTACTGAATACCTCTTATAACCCACTCTTATTTAATAATTAGGATTATGGTATAAAATACTGGTCAAAAAATAGATCTTTTACAACAGTGCATTCTGTTCCATAATGCTTTTTCCCCCCTTCATCCTTAAAAGACTTAGAGCTACTTCTAGAAATATAGAGGCCTAAAGATTTAGAAAAACACTTTGAAATACTGAATAAACTATAACAGAAGTCCAAAAGAAGGAAAATACGCTGGGACAGAACAAAACAGGAAGAAGGAACTATTAGTAAGCAAGCACTGAAGCTCCTGAAACTCCCACAGTGTTGGAACGGAGCTTTTTAAATAATGATCAAGAACCCTTGAAGGTTACAACATTAGCACAAGGGTAGGTAGAAAAATATCCTATCAGCCAGCAAGGGATTATAAGATAAGAAGATTAACTTTCTACGGGCCTTGGGTGGGAGCTGCAGGTGAAACAAAGGCTCCCCTACAAATTTATAGCCATAGCAATGTCTTCATGTGGAGTTGGGGTTCAAATGTGTACTCCTAGAAGGGTCTGGGAAACCCCATCCTGAAATATTAAAGTACTTCTAAGTTGGAGGAACATCCTCAACCCAGGAATTTTAGGATTCTCTTAGATTTCAATGAATAGACAGATAAAACCAAAAATTAAATAAAGTTGAGGAGAAAAATAGCAAACTGTAATACAGATTGCATACAGATTGTAATACAAACTGTAATACAAAATACGTAAAGGTTATATTCAAGGAGATGATGCATGAGACTCTTTGCATAACTGATGAAAGTAACCTTTAATATTTTAATTCAGGAAGCACAAAAAATGCCAAGCAGAATAAAAATAAATCCACATTAGATATATTACAGTAAGCCTCTGACTACCAAAAACTATAACAACTTTAAAAAGAGTCACAGCGAAAGTTCAGATAATTTACAAAAGATCTAAAATTAGACTCCATTTCCAAAGGAAGTACAATTGATTAATGTTGTCTAAGGTAGTCATGTTCTAATAAATTGCTGAGAATACCAAATTAGCAAATACTGAACCACTGCTTCTAGGGAAAATACAGGATTGGGGTCCTATGACCTAGGTGGTTACATTTTCATCAACTGATCAATATATAACCTTATCCTAAGATGGCTGAATAGTAACAGCTCCAGTCTGCAGCACCCAGAGTGAATGACGCAGAAGACAGGTAATTTCTGCATTTCCAACTGAGGTACCTGGTTCATCTCATTGGGACTGGTTGGACAGTGGGTGCAGCCCACTGACGGCGGGCCAAAGCAGGGCAGGGCATTGCCTCACCCGGGAAGTGCAAGGGGTCACGGGATTTCCCTTTCCTAGCCAAGGGAAGCCATGACAGACTGCACCGGGAAAATCGGGACACTCCCACCTTAATACTGTGCTTTTCCAATGGTCTTAGCAAATGGCACACCAGGAGATTATATCCCATGCCTAGCTCAGCAAGTCCCACGGTCACAGAGCCTGCTCAGTGCTAGTGCAGCACTCCGAGATTGAACTGCGAGGCAGCAGCCTGGCTGAGGGAGGGGCGTCCACCATTGCTGAGGCTTGAGTAGGTAAACAAACTGGTTGGGAAGCTCACACTGGGTGGAGCCCACCACAGCTCAACAAGGCTTGCCTGCCTCTGTAGAGTCCACCTCTGAGGGCAGGGCATAGCTGAACAAAAGGCAGCAGAAACTTCTGCAGACTTAAGCGTCCCTGTCTGACAGCTCTGAAGAGAGCAGTGGTTGTCCGAGCACAGTGTTTGAGCTCTGAGAATGGACAGACTGCCCCCTCAAGTGGGTTCCTGACTCCCTAACTGGGAGACACCTCCCAGACACACTCCAATAGGGGCTGACTGACACCTCATACAGCCGGGTGCCCCTCTGAGACAAAGCTTCCAGAGGAAGGATCAGGCAGTAATATTTGCTATTCTGCAACCTCCGCTGATGATACCAAGGCAAATAGGGTCTGGAGTGGACCTGCAGAAAACTCAAACAGACCTGCATCCAAGGGTCCTGACTGTTAGAAAGAAAACGAACAAACAGAAAGGAATAGCATCAACATCAACAAAAAAGACATCCACACCAAAACTCCATTTGTAGGTCACTATCATCAAAGACCAAAGGTAGATAAAATCACAAAGATGGGGAGAAACCAGAGCAGAAAAGCTGAAAATTCTAAATACCAGAGTGCTTCCTCCCATTGCAGCTCCTTGACAGCAACGGAACAAAGCTGGATAGAGAATGACTTTGACAAGTTGACAGAAGTAGGCTTCAGAAGGTCGGTAATAACAAACTCCTCCGAGCTAAAGGAGGATGTTCAAACCCATCGCAAGGAAGCTAAAAACCTTGAAAAAAGATTAGACGAATGGCTAACTAGAATAAACAGTGTAGAGAAGACCTTAAATGACCTGATGGAGCTGAAAACCATGGCACAAGAACTACGTGACACATGCATAAGCTTCAATAGCCAATTCGATCAAGTGGAAGAAAGGATATCAGTGATTGAAGATCAAGTTAATGAAATAAAGCAAGAAGACAAGGTGTTGGCAGAAGGCCCCCCAAAATCTGGCCATAAACTGGACCCAAAACTGGCCATAAACAAAATCTCTGCAGCACTGTAACACGTTCATAATGGCCCTAACACCCAAGCTAGAAGGTTGTAGGTTTATGGGAATGAGGGCAAGGAACACCTGGCCCGCCCAAGATGGAAAACCGCTTAAAGGCATTCTTAAGCCACAAACAATAGCATGAGTGATCTGTGCCTTAAGGACATGTTCCTGCTGCAGTTAACCAGCCCAACCTATTCCTTTAATTCGGCCCATCCCTTCATTTCCCGTAAGGGATAATTTTAGTTAATTTAATATCTGTAGAAACAATGCTAATGACTGGCTTGCTGTTAATAAATATGTGGGTAAATCTGAGTTTGGAGCCCTCAGCTCTGAAGGCTGTGAGACCCCTGATTCCCCACTTCACACCTATATATTCCTATGTGTGTGTCTTTAATTCCTCTAGCACCGCTGGGTTAGGGTCTCCCCAACCGAGCTGGTCTTGGCAAGTGGCGTCCATCATGGGGGCTCAAATCCAGGCTGAAGGGTCGCCAGAGTGACAGTTGGAATGGAAAACCGGCTGGAGGACACCCGAGTACTCTTAAAGCAATCCCCATGGTGAGTAAGAAGGGGAGCTCAGAAGCATCAGGGTAACAATGGGACAGGTGTGTGGTCTGGTTCGTTTCACCTTGGAACTTTTTCACACTGATGATGAGGAGGAACGAGAGTATAGCGAAGTAACAGAAGAAGTTACAGAGCATGTTTATTTGCCAGCTAAAGCTAAAGCAGCAAAGGAAGGAGAGGTTCATCCCTACCCTTCTGAGCCCCCTCATTATTATTCTGAAGAAAAACACCCTCCAGATCTTTCTTTTCCAGAGGACACTGGGCGAAAAGTAGTTGCCCCAGTGATTGTTCGAGCAGCACCTCGAGTGACCGCTCTTAGTTTTATTCAGGCAGGAATTCAGCTAGCTAGACGAGAGGGTGATTTAGAGGCTTGGTAATTCCCTGTTAGAATACACCCCCAAGATCAACAGGGAAATATCATAGCTACATTTGAGCCTTTTCCTTTTAAATTCTGGAAAGCACATTTAGTTGATTATATCAAGGCCTGTGATAGTATCGGAGGTAATCTGCATAAAGCTACTTTGTTGGCACAGGCAATGGCAGGACTGAGAGTGGATAAAGGAAATACTCCATTTTCTGGAGCTTGTTTTAACTGTGGGAAGCATGGTCATACTAAATAAGAATGTAGAAAAAATCAGCAAGTCAGGCAGCCAGATAAGGAAAAAAGGGAAACTGCTGAGCCTGAAATATGTCCAAAATGTAAAAAAGGAAAACACTGGGCTAATCAATGTCACTCTAAGTTTGATAAAGATGGGAACATGATTTTGGGAAATGCCATGAGGGGCCCGTCCCGGGCCCCATTCTAAGTCAGGGCATTTCCAGATCAGGCCATTCCCTCACCCCTATACAATGTCTGTCCCCTGCCACAGCCAGTAGTGCCGCAGTAGATTTATGCTGCATAAAAACTGTGAGCCTTCTGCCTGGGGAATCCCTGCAAAAGGTCCCAACAGGAGTCTGTGAACTCTTGCCAGCGGGTATGACAGGATTACTTTTAGGAAAGACTACTTTAAGTTTAAAAGGGGTACAAATACATATGGGAGTCACTGATTCAGATTACAATGGGGAAATTCAAATCATTATATCTACTTCTGTTCCCTGGAAAGCAGAGCCAGGGGAGCATATAGCACAGCTCCAGACAGTGTTGTATGTGGGAATGGAAAAAAGTGAAATTAAATGAACAGGAGGATTTGGAAGCACAAATAAACAAGGCAAAGCAGCTTATTGGGTACATCAAATTACTGATAAACATTCCACCTATGAAATAACTATTCAGGGAAAGAAATTTAAAGGTTTGGTAGATACAGGAGTGGACATTTCAATCATTTCTCTACAGCGCTGGCCATCCACGTGGCCAATTCAACCTGCTCAATTTAACATAGTTGGAGTTGGTAAAGCCCCTGAAGTATATCAAAGTAGTTATATTTTGCATTGTGAAGGGCCCAATGGACAACCTGGGACTATTCAACCAATTATAACTTCTGTATCTATAAATTTATGGGAGAGAGATTTATTCCAACAATGGGGAACACAAGTTCTAATTCCAGAACAATTATATAGCCCTCAAAGTCAACATATGATGCATTAAATGGGGTATGTCCCTGGTATGGGACTAGAAAACAATTTTTTGCAAGGTTTAAAAAGTTCCTGCCAAAGATTAGGATATCATTTTTGATGGCAGCCATTGTTAAGCCTCCAGAACCTATACCTTTAAAATGGTTAACAGATAAGCCAATTTGGATACAATGGCCGCTAAGCAAAGAGAAAGTGGAGGCTTTAGAGAAATTAAGTTACTGAACATTTAGAAAATGGGCACTTAGCTCCAACATTTTCCCCTTGGAATTCTCCAGTTTTCGTAATTAAGAAAAAATCAGGTAAATGGAGAATGTTAACTGACTTAAGAGTCATTAATTCAGTTATACAACCTATGGGAGCATTACAGCCAGGATTGCCTTCTCCTGACTAATAATTCCAAAAAAATTGGCCTTTAATAGTCATAGATTTAAAAGACTGTTTCTTTACTATCCCTTTAGCTGAGCAAGACTGTAAACGGTTTGCATTTATAATTCCTGCAGTAAACAACCTGCAGCCTGCTAAGCATTTTCATTGTTTCACAGATGGGTCTAGTAATGGTAAACCTTCTTATTCTGGATCAAAAGGTAAAGTTTTCCAGACGCCCTATACGTCAGCTCAAAAAGCAGAGCTTGTAGTGGTAATTAAGGTATTGACTGCTTTTGATATGCCGATTAATGTGATTTCTGATTCTTCATACATGGTTCATTCCACACAGTTAATTGAAAATGTTCAGTTACAATTTCATACAGATGAACAACTGATGACTTTATTTACCTAATTGCAAACAGCAGTCAGAAGTAGAAAGCACCCTTTTTTCATCACTCATATTAGGGTTCATACACATCTTCCAGGACCTTTGACTGAAGGGAATCAAATGGCTGATCGTCTGCTTGCTAATGCAATATCTAATGCTAGACACTTTCACAATTTAACCCATGTTAATGCCTCTGGTCTCAAACGCAGATACAGCATTACCTGGAAAGAAGCTAAAGCTATTATCCAGCAATGCCCAACTTACCAAATGGTACATTCCTCAACTTTTACAGGAGGAGTTAATCCTCGAGGATTGGAACCTAACTCTCTTTGGCAAATGTATGCCACACGTGTTCCCTCATTTGGGAGACTAGCTTATGTACACATATGTGTGGACACCTTTTCTCACTTTGTCTGGGCTACATGCCAAACAGGAGAGTCTTCTGCCTACATTAAACGTCATTTTTTGCAGTGTTTTGCAGTGATGGGCATTCCAGCTTCTATTACAACAGATAATGCCCCAGGCTATACTAGCCAAGCTCTAGCTACATTTTTCTCTATGTGGAATATTAAACACATTACTGGTATCCCATACAATTCTCAAGGACAAGCCATAGTGGAAAGAATGAATCTTTCGCTAAAACATCAATTGCAAAAGCAGAAAGGAAAAACTAGAGAATATGGAACACCGCAGATACAACTGAATCTAGCATTATTAACTTTAAATTTTTTGAGCCTTCCCAAAGGTCAGATGGTATCAGCAACTGAAGAGCATCTACAGAAACCAGCTGCAAAGACAGAAGCAGAACAACTGATTTGGTGGAGAACTCCAATAACAAAAAGTTGGGAAATAGGTAAAATAATAACTTGGGGTAGAGGTTATGCTTGTATTTATCCAGGCCAAAATCTACAGCCGATTTGGATACCATCAAGACACCTGAAACCTTATCATGAGCCAGATTCCGAGGAAGAGATCCAGGAGGATCCCAAGGACCCCCTGGTTGCATCCATGTCAAGACTGACACTGAGGAGGACCCCAACTGTCACAAGCAACATCCATCAAACACAGCCAACCACCTGGGGACAGATCAAGAAGCTGTCACAGATGGCGGGAGAAAACCTGAGGAAAGCGGGACAGCCAGTCACAATAAATAATTTAATGGTAGCTATGATAGCGGTTACCACCACTGCCATGAGTATTCCTTCAATAAGGGCTGACACAGAGAACAATTATACTTACTGGGTATATTTATCAATCTTGGCTGGCAATAACGCCTGGATGCAATCACTCTATGACACAGTTACACATGCTTTCTGATCTCAGTATTTAACATAATAAATCTGCTCCTATAATTGAGGGATACCACCCTCAAAAACCTTTTTGTAAACAGGATTGGACCCAGTTAGAAGAAATCATCATACTTGTTTCGGAAGATTACACTGCAGAACAGGCAGAGGTGCTGCACGATTCCTATGGAATCCTTATTGATTGATCCCCTAAGGAGATGTTTAGCTTGAATTGTACCTCTCAGTCTGCGTGCCACGGCCACACTACATTCAGCTGATCTGAACAAAATGGTCAGATGGTAGAAATGTTAAGAAGTACAACAAAATTTCCTATTATCTGGAACCATGGCAGTATAGTGGCACCTCAACCTCAAATGATATGGCCCGCTCTAGGAGCTTAACATAAGGATTTAAATTAAAAGAACACATGTACCCTAGAACTTAAAGTATAATAATAATAAATAAATTTTAAAAAATAAAAAAAAATTAAAAAAAATAAAATCATATAAATTAAAAAAAAAATTAAAAGAACAAATATTTAAAGCATCCCAGAGACACCTGACCTTAATACCAGGAACTGGAGTGCCTGAAGGATTTGCAGACAAATTAGCAGCTAGTAACCCATTAAAATGGATAAAAACACTTGGAAGCTCTATGATTTCATGATGATTGTGCTTTTAATCTGTGTTGTTTCTCTTTGTATAGTGTGCAGATGTGGATCCTGACTCCTGTGAGAAGTAGCTCACCATGACAAAGCAACCTTTGCATTTATCGATTTGCAAATAAAAGAAGGAGGACATGTTGGGAGCAGGCCCCCCAAAATCTGGCCATAAACTGGCCCCAAAACTGGCCATAAACAAAATCTCTGCAGCACTGTAACATGTTCATAATGGCCCTAACACACAAGCTGGAAGGTTGTGAATATGGGACTATGTGAAAAGACCAAATCTATGTCTGATTGGTGTACCTGAAAGTGACGGGGAAAATGGAAAAAAGCTGGAAAACACTCATCAGGATATTATCCCAGAGAACTTCCCCAACCTAGCAAGGAAGGCCAACATCAAATTCAGGAAATACAGGGACCACCACAAAGATACTCTGCAAGAAGAGTAACCTCAAGACACATAATTGTCAGAACCAGCAAGGCTGAAATGAAGGAAAAAATGTTAAGGGCAGCCAGAAAGGTCAGGTTACCCACAGAGGGAAGCCCACCAGACTAACAGCGGATCTCTCTGCAGAAACTCCACAAATCAGAAGAGAGTGGGGGCCAATATTCAACATTCTTAAAGAAAAAAAATTTCAACCCAGAATTTCATATCCTGCCAAACTAAGATTAATAAGTGAAGAAGAAATAAAATCCTTTACAGACAAGCAAATGCTGAGAGATTCTGCAACCACCAGGCCTGTCTTACAAGAGCTCCTGAAGGAAGCACTAAACATGAAAAAAAAAGAGTACCAGCCACTGCAAAAACATGCCAAACTGTAAAGACCGTCAATGCTAGGAAGAAACTGCATGAACTAACAGGCAAAATAACCAGCTAACATCATAATGATAGGATCAAATTCACACATAACAATATTAACCTTAAATGTAAATGGGCTAAAGGCCCCAATTTAAAGACACAGACTGACAAATTGGATACAGAGTAAAGATCCATCAGTGTGCTGTATTCAGGAGGCCCATCTCACATGCAGAGACACACATAGGCTCTAAATAAAGGGATGGAGGAATATCTACCAAGCAAATGGAAAGCAAAATTTAAAAAAAGCAGAGGTTGCAATCCTCGTCTCTGATAAAACAGACTTTAAACCAACAAAAATCAAAAGAAGCAAAGAACAACACTATATAACGGTAAAGGGGTCAATTCAACAAGAAGAGCTAACTATCCTAAATATATATGTACCCAATACAGGAGCACCCAGATTCATAAAGCAAGTCCTTAGAGACCTACAAAGAGACTTGGACTCCCACATAATAACAATGGGAGACTTCAATACACCACTGTAAATATTAGACAAATCAACGAGACAGAAGGTTAACAAGGATATCCAGGACTTGAACTCAGCTCTGGACCAAGTGGACCTAATAGACATCTACAGAACTCTCCACTCCAAATCAACAGAAAATACATTCTTCTCAGCACATCACATTTATTCCAAAATTGACCATATAGTTGGAAGTAAAGCACTCCTCAGCAAATGTAAAAGAGCAGAAATCACAACAAATTGTCTCTTACAGCATAGTGCAATCAAATTAGAACTCAAGATTAAGAAACTTACTCAAAACTGCACAAGTACATGGAAACTGAACAACCTGCTCCTGAATCACAACTGAGTAAATAATGAAATGAAGGCAGAAATAAAGATGTTCTTTGAAACCAATGAGAACAAAGGTACAACATACCCGAATCTCTGGGACACATTTAAAGCAGTGTGTAGAGGGAAATTTATAGCACTAAATGCTCACAAGAGAAAGAAGGAAAAATCTAAAATCGACACCCTAACATCACAATTAAGAGAACTAGAGAAGCAAGAGCAAACAAATTCAAAAGCTAGCAGAAGACAAGAAATAACTAAGATCAGAGCAGAACTGAAGGAGGTAGAGACACAAAAAGGCCTTCAAAAAATCAATGAAGCCAGGAGCTGGTGTGTTGGAAAGATCAAAAAAATTGATAGACTGCTAGCAAGACTAATAAAGAAGATAAGAGAGAAGAATCAAATAGACGCAATAAAAAAATGATAAAGGGGATCTCACCACCGAACCCAAAGAAATACAAACTACCATCACAGAATACTATAAACGCCTCTACAAATAAACTAGAAAATCTAGAATAAATTGATAAATTCCTGGACACATAAACCCTACCAAGACTAAATCAGGAAGACGCTGAATCCCTGAAAATATCAATAACAGGCTCCGAAATTGAGGCAATAATTAATAGCCTACCAATCAAAAAAAGTCCAGGACCAGACGGATTCACAGCCAAATTCTACCAGAGGTACAGAGAGGAGCTGGCACTATTCCTTCTGAAACCATTCCAGTCAACAGAAAAAGAGGGAATCCTCCGGAACTCATTTTTTGAGACCAGCATCATCCCAATACCAAAGCCTGGCAGAGACACACAAAAAAAGAGAATTTTAGACCAATATGCTTGATAAATATCAATGTGAAAATCCTCAATAAAATACTGGCAAACCAAATTCAGCAGCACATCAAAAAGCTTATCCACCAAGATCAAGCTGGCTTCATCCCCGGGATGCAATGCTGGATCAGCATATGCAAATCAATAAACGTAATCCATCACACAAACAGAACCAAAGACAAAAACCACATGATTATCTCAATAGATGCAAAAAAGGCCTTTGACAAAATTCAACAGCCCTTCATGCTAAAAACGCTCAATAAATTCGGTATTGATGGAATGTATCTCAAAATAATAAGAGCTATTTATGACAAACCCACAGCCAATATCATACTGAATGGGCAAAAACTGGAAGCATTCCTTTTGAAAACTGGCACAAGACAGGGATGCCCTCTCTCACCACTCCTATTCAACACAGTGTTGGAAGTTCTGGCCAGGTCAATCAGGCAGGCGAAATAAATAAAGGGTATTCAATTAGGAAAAGAGGAAGTCAAATTGTCCCTGTTTGCAGATGACATGATTGTATATTTAGAAAACCCCATCATCTCAGCCCAAAATCTCCTTAAGCTACTAAGCAACCTCGGCAAAGCCTCAGGATACAAAATCAATGTGCAAAAATCATAAGCATTCCTGTACACCAATAACAGACAAACAGAGAGCCAAATAATGAGTGAACTCCATTCGCAATCGCTACAAAGAGAATAAAATACCTAGGAATCCAACTTACAAGGGATGTGAAGGACCTCTTCAAGGAGAACTACAAACCACCGCTCAATGAAATAAAAGAGGACACAAACAAATGGAAGAACATTCCATGCTCATGGATAGGAACAACCAATATCGTGAAAATGGCCATACTGCCCAAGGTAATTTACAGATTCCAGGGTATCCCCATCAAGCTACCAATGACTTTCTTCACAGAATCGGAAAAAACTACTTTAAAGTACATATGGAACCAAAAAAGAGCCCGCATTGCCAAGACAATCCTAAGTGAAAAGAACAAAGCTGGAGGCATCACGCTACCTGACTTCAAACTATACTACAAGGCTACAGTAACCAAAACAGCATGGTACTGGTACCAAAACAGAGATATTGACCAATGGAATGGAACAGAGGCCTCAGAAATAACACCGCACATCTATACCTATCTGATCTTTGACAAACCTGACAAAAATAAGAAATGGGGAAAGGATTCCCTATTCAATAAGTGGTGCTGTGAAACTGGCTAGCTATATATAGAAAGCTGAAACTGGATCCCTTTCTTACACCTTATACAAAAATTAATTCAAGATGGATTAAAGACTTAAATGTTAGACCTAAAACCATAAAAAAAAAACCTAGGAGAAAACCTAGGCAATACCATTCAGAATATACACATAGGCAAGGACTTCATGATGAAAACACCAAAAGCAATGGCAACAAAAACTAAAAAGACAAATGGGATCTAATTAACTAAAGAGCTTCTGCACAGCAAAAGAAACTACCATCAGAGTGAACAGGCAACCTACAGAATGGGAGAATATTTTTGCAATCTACCCATCCGACAAAGGGCTAACATCCAGAATCTACAAAGAACTTAAACAAATTTACAAGAAAAAATCAAACAACCCCATCAAAAAGTGGGCAAAGGATATGAACAGACACTTCTCAAAACAAGACATTTATGCAGCCAACAGACACATGAAAAAATGCTCATTATCACTCGCCATCAGAGAAATGCAAATCAAAACCACAATGAGATACCATCTCATGCCCATTAGAACTGCGATCATTAAAAAGCAAGGAAACAACAGATGCTGGAGAGCATGTGGAGAAATAGGAACACTTTTACTCTGTTTTTGGAAGTGTAAACTAGTTCAACCACTGTGGAAGACAGTGTGGCGATTCCTCAAGGATCTAGAGCTAGAAATACCATTCGTCCCAGCAATCCCATTACTGGGTATATACCCAAAGGGTTATAAATTATGCTACTATAAAAATACATGCACACATATGTTTATTGTGGCACTATTCACAATAGCAAAGACTTGGAACCAACCCGAATGTCCATAAATGATAGACTGGATTAAGAAAATGTGGCACATATACACCATGGAATACTACACAACCATAAAAAAGGATGAGTTCATGTCCTTTGTAGGGACTTGGATGAAGCTGGAAACCATCATTCTGAGGAAACCATCGCAAGGACAGAAAACCAAACACCACATGTTCTCACTCATAGGTGGGAACTGAACAATGTGAACACTTGGACACAGGGCGGGGAACATCACACACTGGGGCCTGTTGTGGGGTGGGGGTATGGGGGAGGGATAATATTAGGAGAAATACCTAACGTACATGACAAATTAATGGGTGCAGCAAACCAACATGGCACATGTATACATATGTAACAAACCTGCAAGTTGTGCACATGTACCCTAGAACTTAAGAGTATAGTAAATTATATATATATAACCTTATCTTATATGGGTTTCTGTTATAACACACCTTATTTAGTATATATTGTTGATTCATTAGCATTGACTTCACAGGCAACAGCACTATGATTCATGCCTGAAAGAAGCTTCTCTAATGCATGGATTTTCTCCATAAGACATGTCACAACCTTACTGCCCTTAGGAACACTAGGAAGCACTTCAGCAGTATGTTTGAGGACCATTTTAAACAATAAAATTACCAACAAAAAGCACAAAAATACAAAAACATGTGGCACTAAGTAGTAAGCAAAAAAGACACTTGTTTATAGTATGCGGACTGAAGAAAGAAGAAAGACCATTAAATGGTTGTCCTACCTCAGCTGGGAACACGCACATTGGGCAAACTCAATTTTTACTGCTCTGTTTATGTCCTGGAATAACCATGAAATTGCCCCAACTATTGATTTTTCAGGTTACCAATTTTAGAAGGCAGGAAAATTTGCAAATAGAGTCTTAGGATAATGAATATCAACTATATTTCACAAGAAACAAAACTATGTTTGACGTAATGAAAAGTTTAGTGAGCATAGATATTAGTAACCACTTGGGTAAATCCAGAGAAATACTGATTATACAAGATAATCATAATGTTTAACTTTGGAAATAAGAAGACAGAACTAGTATACACAATGAAAATACAATACAGACAATGGAGTGACTGAAGTTCAATATTTTAAAATCTTTGTATTATTCAGAAAGAAAACATTTCTGATTAAACTGACATTAAATAAACTACCCATGTTGAAATGTCAAGGGTACTGCTGAAGAAGTAGTGTGTAATTTCCAAAACAATAAAGGAAAAAATGGGGTGAACCACTTAATAAATTCAAAAAGCAGCAAAAGAGAAGTGAATCACAAAGAAAATAGGCCACACAGAAATCGCACAATAAAAGGACAGAAATATCCCCAAGATGTCAGGATAAACTAAGAAAATATTAACACAAATTACAATGATGTGCTTTAAACAGGACTTTAAGACATGAAGGCATAGAAAGGTTAGAGGTAAAAAGACAGAAAAAGTTATGACAGACAAATACTGTCCTAAAATAAGCAGCTATATCTTTATTAGTATTAATCAAAACAGACTACGTAAAAGCAGTAGTATAATTTTAAAGAGGGGTCACTATAAAATGATAAAAAGTATATTCACAAATTGATGAAATAATTATAGATTTCCATGTACTTCTAGCATAGCTTCAAGGTGTCTTTGTGTATACATATTTTAAATTGACAGAAATTAACAAATCTTGGGAGATACTAATAAAATTCTTTAACAAAACTACATAAGGAGATAGAAGTATGAAAGATTCTATTAAGAAGCAGACTTTCATAATCATACAGAGAATCATAGCTAGTTCTGCCCCAATAATTTGAGAATACACATCTTCCTCAAGTATATGAAAACTCATCATGCATTGGGCCATAAAGCAATTCTGAAATAAGAGATACCAGACAAATCTACTATCTAACCATTGTTCAATAATTTACTAATTGACATGTGAATTCTCTTCATGTTACAAAAAGAATGGATAAATTTTAGTATACTTCTACAATGAAAAACTATATAGAAGCGAAAATGAATATCATGAATGAATCCCAAATGTCATTTTGATTAAAAAAGAAAATAGCAATATAATTCTACACATAAAATTTGTAAATATCTAATATATAGCTATATCTTAGGATCATGTGGTAAAACATAAAGAAACACATGGAAATCATAAACATCAATGTTTAGATAGTGGTAGCTTTGGTGGGAGAAGGAAGGTGAGTTGGTAATATTTTATTTCTTAAGCCTAGTGGTAGGTAACTGTTTGTTTTATTTCTTGTGGTTTTTAGGGAGATAAAGATTAAAATTACATAATTTTTAAAAATCATTAAAATAAAAGGTTAGATTAAGAGCTTGCGGTCCTTGTTCCATGAGACTGTATCTTTATTTTAAAAAGGAGGGTTGTTTGAAAATTAAAAGAAAAAAAAGCTCATATTAAATATAAACAGATGTTCCTCAACTTACAATGAGGTTATGTTTGGATAAACCCATTGTAAGTTAAAAATATCCTAAGTTGAAAATCCATTTATCACCTAACCCACTGAACATCGTAGCTTAGCCTAGCCTTCAAATGTGCTCAGAATACTTACATTAGCCTACAGTTGGGCAAAGATCATCTAACACAAAGCCAATTATATAAGAAAGCGCTGGATATCTCATGTAATTTCTTGAATACTGTAATTTAGAGAATACTTATTTAAATATACTGTACAATATTCAATAAATTACATAAGATATTCAACACTTATTATATAAAGAATGGTTGAAATAATGGTTGTATGGGTACTCAAAATATGGTGTCTACTAAATTGCATATCACTTTCACACTATGGTAAAGTCAAAAAATTCAAAGTAAATCGCTGCTAGAATATGGACAACACCATCAGGAATGTCTAACAATATTATTACTGAACATGTTTGTGCTTGACATGAATTTAATATAAACTAGCAGCTTTTCAGGAATCTGTTTTCACATCTTCTTTTCCTAAACTTTAAGTATACTCTGTTAGAAACACAAATTTGAAGTTTATACAATGTCAGTAGCTACTTACTCTGAAATTCCTTTTATTTCACATATAACATTATATACTTTTATGTACTTTACTATAACTCCGTTTACATACCTAATTCTTCAACTAGACTATTGGTATCCAGGGAATAAGCATGAGTCCTAACCATGATTATATCATTAGCCTAGTATAATGCTTAACAGAGGTGAAGTATTTGATATCTTTAAGTAAAGTAATAGTAGAAAAGTGTTTTTGCAGTGTTATATGAATTGTGAAGAAAAAAGCACAACTGATGTTGGGGAAGAGGACTCAGTTATACATTTAAATTTACGAACAAATTTATACCAAAAGAATGCTGTTTATTTGTGTTACATACTAGGATTCCACATACAATTTCATTCAGAATAAAAGGGCTCTGCTGCTGAAAGTTAGAAAACTAATGTCATAGATGTTCTGCAACATTTTTACTTCATGAACTGATATAATTAAAAGTACAAATATATCAGCACCAAAAATGTAGAAAGGAGTGTCTCAGAAGAAAGGGTAGCTCTTAAAACTGAGTACATTTAGCTTTGCAAAATAGATTACCCTTTTTAATTTTTCCCATTTTGACTTGATCATGAAACCTCATCACAGGCCAACATATTGCACAGTATTTCAAATTTGGTTCATAACTCAATTCAGTAGCTACACTGATGCTATTATTTTCCACATCAGCAATCTATTTTCTCCACTTCAATATAGAGAATACTCACTTACTGTAGTATACATAGAGGATAGTTATTTGAATAGCGGACACTTAAATTTAAGGGAATCTCATATCCTGGCTTTAGAAACTACCCCATAGTTAGAAGCAGCATTTAGACCTAGAGCTGTTTTCATTTCTAGCTTACCACAAAAGATTCATCATCAGAAAAATGCTGGTGTCATAAGCTAACTGGGCTACATATACACATATGAATGCATTTGGCAGTGGTGCTTCGGGCATCCTTTGTTGCAAAATGAATTCCTCTAACTCAAAAGTAATTTTCCCCATGACTCAATGGATTATTATTCCTATTGCTGCCACTGTTGCCAACATTAATGCTTTAATACCTTACTTAACCAATATTCTCAAGTACTATGGCATTTCACATAAAGACATTTTAAGCTGTGGTTCAGGTTCAATTTTAAATGCCTAAACTTCTTTTTTTAAAACCTTAAAATACCTTAAAAATGATTTATGCATCCTTTGAGTAATATACAACATGGTACACATTTTCCTAATCACTCAGAATCCATCTGATAATTGTTAATAACTGTTATTTTATGTAATTGATAGTTTTCTTTTTCCTTCTTTGATGTCAGGTTGTCAATTGTCACTTCTACTGTTTGTATACCTATGTCTTGTAGCCCTCTCTCTCTCTCTCTCTCTCTCTCTCTCTCTGTTGTTAATATGAAGGTCTAAGAAATAATTAAAGATGGTAGATTTTGGAAAAAAATAAGTCAGCAAGTTCTGATTTATAATGACAGGTGGGCCAGAGAGCTCACATAGCTAGAGACAGAACTAGGGCAGTAACTCAGTCCTCTCGTTCACAGTCACTATCTTTTCAATACCTGATCTAGGTAGTAGGATTCTTAACTGGAGGTATCTTACTTCCTTGGGTTAGATTTATCCAGCTCCTGTGAGGTTTAGCACATACCATTATGCTTGCATTTCAGTTAATATAAACAATAACCCTGACTCTGAGAAACTGATTTCAAAGGTCTCCACTAATGGCATCAGGTTTCTTTCCTTGTCCCAAAATCCATGCAAAAGCAAAAAACTACCTCACTTGGACTTTGAGATTGATAAATAAGGAAATCAATAAATAGCTGAACATTTAGATTTCAAATTTTCAAAAAGTATTAATTCCCTTCCTTCCAATTTTAGAAAATCAAAATTTTAAATATTACCTTTTAAATGGGAATATCTATGAAACAGACTTGTCTTCAAGAGAATCAAGGCTAGCCTTTCCCATAAAGTGATTGTGTAGATTCGTATCTTTTTCAAACTCCTTTTAAAGCAAAATCCCAAGTAGAATATCAATATATAGAAAAAGTAGCTCTGCATAACCCATAGGACTCCATCAAACATAACTTAATTGTGCTGTACGTTCTAGAGACACTGCAGAAAATGAAGAGACTTCAGAGCCCAGCCTAGGTCCTTTACTCTATGCTTACAAGCGCTGTGGCTTTCATAGCTTTAATTTCCTCTTCCATAAAATGGAGATAATATCATTTGTCTCCCAGCGCTGCTTTGAGGATCACAGATAATGTATACAAAATCCTCAACACAAAATTTGGCATATAGTAGTTGTTCAATAAATGAGAGTTATTGTAATTACCTCCTCGTGACTTTGCTAAGTCACCTACATTAATTGGGTAATAACAAAAAGTCTGAATGTTTCTTTAAAACATTAATATAATTTATTTTATTTGTAGTTACACTGTTGACAGAGAAAGTATGGAAATCAGCTATGTCTTAGATTATTGCTTTGAAATCTAAATAAGAATCATTAGGGTTCAACATATTTATTGTACATATAGAAGGAAGCCTTGCTTTTAGAATTGAATGCAATTAGTTTCCTGAATAAAAATTGTGATACTCAGTTTACCATAGAAATTCATAGTAGAAATATGGCCCCCTGCCTCTCTGAAATGGATGGAGAAACACCAAGTGAAAATAAGTTATCTAAACACAGCATGGCAGAAGCTATTTTATTCCAAGTGTCAAAAGCAGGATTATGCAATCTCCTGGGTATACAGAAGTTAGATAAAAATCAGGTAAGAGAAAGGAAATAAAAATGTTTCACTAGCAGCTGCCCTAAAATAAGGCAGCGGTACCAATAATATAGATTGTTTATTCATGTATTTGACAACAAGTGGCATTTTGCATCCAACTTTCCTCCTTTTCAGCTCACAGCATCTTAAGCATTCTTTGTATATTTAGGGGAAGTAGAGTTTGGAATCAGAGAATAACAGGAGGATTATCAGAATTGAAAGGAACTTTACAGATAATTTGTCAGCCCCCTCATTTTGCTGATGTGAAAACTGAAGTCCAGAGATGAATAACCGAGAAAAAAATTGCTGAATACCGGAACATCGAGGAATTCAAGTCCAGCTCAACTCTTATTTTCCTCTTTGCATTTTAACTTTCATAGGGAATTGCTCAGAATTGGCCCTCAAATGGAGTCAAATGATGAACCATAAACAATCGTTATATTTAATACTTATTATAAAACACATTAGGCCATAAATTATAGGGCTACTGTCAAGTATATTTTAAAAGCAAAATTGAAATATTAATATCTCAGTCAAAATACAATACATTTGTCAGCATTATCAAAGCCTGCTTTTTTTTATTAGTTCTGCTTTAGGATTTAGAGTGATTCAGAAGGTTCAAAATGGATAACATATCTTTAAGGTAGCTGGCAATCTGCCTGTAACACAGTCTCAGCTGTCTGGGTGACTACAGAAGGAGACAATACCAACCTAGAACATCCATCTCTCTACTTTCAGAATATCTACAGTACTTATTACCTACTTTGTTGGTTCTTAACTTTTCTCAGGTTAGAATCTCTCAGAGAAAGATGATAGCTGTAGACAGTCTTCTCAAGAAAATGCATATGCTACCATATAAACTTTTGCACACAATTTCAAAGAGTTTAGCAAGTCCACAATGGGATCAAGAACTGCTGTTCTACAATGAGAACATATACGCACAGGGAGGTGAACATCACACACCGGGGCCTGTCGGGGCGTGGGGGGCAAGAGAAGGGATAGCATTAGGAGAAATACCTAATGCAGATGACGGGTTGATGGGTGCAGCAAACCACCATAGCACATGTATACCCTATGTAACAAACCTGCACGTTCTGCACATGTTATCAGAATTTAAAGGATAATTTTTTTTTAATTGCTGTTCTAACATTCATCTCAGTTAATATGTGCTTCCTTGTATTGTTATTTATTCCCACCCATGTGTGTCCTGGCTTCACTAGATCAAAAGCTGCTCAAAGTTGAGGATGGATCTTATAACCCTCTATATATCCATAGCGTAGGGGCATTGTTTAGCCCATGGTAGAGATTCAAATATATGCTAATAACTAAATTTTAATAGAAGGTCACTTATTTTGTGTCCACTACGGGCCCAGCGCCATTCACGGAAATGAAGATACAAAGATTATAAATATAAAAGCCATCCTTCGAGAACTCACAGTCTAATGAAAGAGATAAATATATGATTATAATGGCAGGCTTAAGGAGGCTATGGATGGTAAAACATGGGGAAAAGAGGACAGGATAGAAACTGGTGGGCACTGAGACTCTCAAAGTCCTAGTTTTGGAGGGGATGGTAGGTTAGAAGATTAGGAAGATGGAAAACCTCCTGTAAATGAAGCACGCTTGAGCTAAGTACAAGAACAAAATGAGTTATGAGTTACCCAGAAGAGAGGTAAAACTGTAGAGAAGCAGAAAGAGAGAAAGCAAGCGAGACAGAGCGATCGCGTGTGTGTCAGAGAGACAGCGCTTGGACCAGAAAAGTATCCCTTATTTTTTTACTATTGTTTCATCCCTATAGTTAATCTAACCCTAGTCCCTAAATACCTTGTGTAAATATTGCTCCAAAGACAGAAGTCAAAATGATCATGCTAATCGAATTGTGTCAGCACAGTCTTCTTATACACTATAACAAAGGAATTTTTGCATTTATAAAGGTGACAAGTGTTACTCAAGATTCAGCTCGACTTATTTATGGAAGGCAGCTCTGAGTCCATATGTCATTCTCCTGTTCTATACTCCAAGAAAAAGGTCTGGACTGAACGTATTCCACATAAATGAACCAAGAGACTTAATCACAGCCAGATGGTATGAGTCAAGTTAAACCTCCTTCTTTTTTTTTATGGTAGACTGAAGGGAAGTTAATCGTTCACTTTTGTTGGGTATTAAATTATTGATAACAGTACCATTAACTTTGATTACAGTCAGGCATTCCTTTCAGTTAAAGGAAATTGGTCAGTATAATAGTTATCTTGTTATCAGAAATTATGTAAGATAGATTTAGACCAAAAATAACTTGATTGGAATAGGAAACAAAAACACGTTTAGAGCTATTACCTCAAATACTTCTAAAGGTTCTGGGAAAAGGGATAATGATTTGTAATTTATTTCCTCATACTTAAAAGCATGTTCAAAACTTTACAATGTAATAAGCACTTCCATTTCATCTTCACAACAGCTTTATAAGGTTGGCAGGTCAGTTATGCATTACAGATAGTAAGCTTTGCAGGAGAGGCTATATGACTTGTCTTAACTCACAGGCTTAAGAGAAACTGGGATTAGAAATTGATTTGACTCATATTCCAGTGCTCTTCCCTTTATTATGCTGATACAACTACACTTCCTTTATTATCCTTTAAACTATAGTGATAAGTAGGCCTTTTAGTCATCTACTATGTTGATGAAATGCCCTATCAGTGCCCCTCCTCAAGGGTTCATATTTTATTCTCGGCCAGTCCAGCATATGATATAATGTTAACAATATTCTCAGTATGGTTTACGTAATTCTTTCACCAAATGTCTTTCTATATTTTATGCTTACCAACGAATGAAGCCAAAAGAGCTTTAACATGAGCTATCAAACAACTACTATTACTCGCATTTTTTTTATTTTGCCAAGTTTCATTCATTGGCAGTATACCAAGCTATTCTATTTTCCACAATACCAACTCCTTGAAGAAGAGGAATTACAGCAACATTTCGATTGAGAAAAACAATTTCATCCTTCAATTCAGGGCTTTACACAGCTTGGTTCTAAACTCCAACCTCATTTCTTAAGTGGGAACACAGGTGCAACTGATGAATTTTATAGCTTTAGGGAACTATATGAGTTTCCTCATGTGTTAAATCTTATTATTAAGCAAGGAATCATCTTAGTTTGGAGGCTTGGTGTTAAGCACTTTACCTCCTTACTGGTCACCTCCATCCAGTAAAAGAAGTGAAGTTCAACAAAAGCTATCTGCCCTCGTACTGCAATCAAAACCCACACCTACACCCTAAACCTCTGGCAAACTGTCGCCTTGCCTCTGTTCTCGCACAGTTTCCCAACAATTTAAAAGAGGACGAATTCACTAAAGGACAGGTGACATAAGCTCTCAGAGTGGGAGGGCTCGCGCTCTAAATCTCAAACCAGTGCGGCGACTCCCCTGACCATTCCCTAAAGCAGTCTCATCTCCCCTGATTCTAGGATGGCAGCGAGTCCCAAGGAAAAAAAAAAAAGGAAAACTAAAACCAAGCTGCTGGAGCCCACCAATCGGTGTCAGCGTTCTCACCCCTCCCCAGCTAGACCAAAAAGGTCACTACCAGGCACTTCCCAGGGTCCCAACCTCTGCCCTCCTCTCCTTTCCCTATGCCCTAAGAGCAGCTTTACAAACAGGAAAGGATACTCCCCATATTCGACATGGTCCTACGACTTTTCTCGGGAAGCTAGTGCCCGGGCAGCGGCACGAGTAGGCTGGGAGGGCGCCCGGAGTCCTGCGCTAGTCCTGAACAGCCGGCACGCGCAGCTACTAGGTTTGCAATCCCATTTCCTGTTTCTGCTCCTGGCCCGAGGGGGCGGGGCCAGGTGCCTCCGAGGGGCGGGGCTGGTGCAACTCCAAAATGGCTGCCGCAGGGAGCGGCGGTTAGGACGGGTTCCAGTCGCTTGGGGGCGTTGGGGGGCTCGAGGGCAAGAGGTTACGCGCCCCAGCTCCGACCTTGGGTCCTTCGCCTGCACCCAGTCTAACCTGGCACCTAAAGGTTTCGTCACCCAACCAACCTTCTAGTTCTTTCTTTTATCCTACTCCAAAGTCTTCTTAACCTTCCGCCCCACCTCTTTCCTCAGATTTCACTCTATCCTTGGCCCCCCACCATTGTCTCAGAGTTTAAGCCTTAACGGATGAAGGAAAAAGGTATAGGGCTTTTAACGTATTTTTCAAAAAATTGTAATCGTATAAAATAAGGGCCTAAGGGATAGTGCGGCTGGTAAATTTGAGTTGTGAAGTTCACTTACGGCGTTAAAAGGGTTCATGATTCTTAAAGTTTTAGGCTAGACTTAACAGGTAAAGTTTATGTGAAATATATATTCGCACTTTTTTTTCCCAATAGATATGTAAGATACGAAAATTACTACAAAGTCTGTAATGTGCAAGGAGGTTAAGTGAAATACTAGATAGTAGTTGGCGTTTTATATGTGACATGAAAATGTTCCAAAGTTATTAGACACTGGATTTATGGAAAGGATGGGCATCCTGGGAATTGTCGATTCATTTCAATTCAAAACCCTTGGAAATTCCAAGGAAGAACTGAGATTTTGCTTTGGGGAAAAAAAATTATTATATTCTCTTACTAAGGAATTTAACAAATTGGACGAAATTTTTTCCCGTCTTTAGTATTTCAATATATAGAGGAAATAAGCATCTCATTGGATAAGCTTGTTTTTATCTTTGTTTCCTTTTGAAGCAAACATGGATCTAAAAACTACGTGTTTTACTCTGTAGTGTTAATGTAATTGGTGGTAGGCTTCAGGCTGTTACCCTAACTACAAACCTTCCATGCTGGAAAAACAAATCTTTTAAAATACAAGGTTTTAGGAAAGTACAACCTGGAAACCACTTCGGTAGGTGAAACTGTATAAAGATTGCTTTGTTTTTGATGTCCCTATATATTTGAGAATACTTACTTTACAGAAACAGATAAAACTTAGCAGATTTCATCAATTTAATCAGTTTCTATACTAGATAAACAATTGTATTTCACCATTGGAGAACTTATTTTGGTATAAAGATAAAAAACATTTAAAAAAAAGATTTTCCCTGGACACTTAGTGTTTTTTAACACAACTATTTTAAAAAAATCCATATATAGACCACAACAATCCACTAAAGCTAAAGCATTTTCAAGTTTCATATAGAGTTACTAGACTTATATGTAGGTAAGCTATAAGAATAAGCCTTTTTAAAGAAGTGTTTTGAAAATGTTTTATGGAATTTCTTAAGGAAAAGATCTTTAGGATAGGATCAGTTTTTTAGTAAAATTAAAATCTGAAGATATTTGTTGTTAGAGTATTTGTTGTTAATGTCCGCCTTAAGTAAAAAATGAATAGTAGCCTGTGCTAACCACTTAGAAAATTAAGAAGTGGTTTTTGTTTTTGTGAGTTCTGAACTAAATTTGACTCCAAAAATTTCCCTCTTGTTTTTTCTTAGATATCTGATTTCTTAAAACGAGGTTTATATTTTTCTTAAAACTTAGGCACAGGAATAGCATGATTTATTTAAAGTACATGTGTATTCAGTTGTAACTGCTGTTGTTAAAAGCAACAAACAAATCTGTTAAAATAAAACTTTTTATTATAGAGAAAATATTAAAAGGAAAGAATATATAAAATTTTAGTTGTATATTAAATATTGAATACCTATAAAATAGTTATAAAATGTGTGTACAAAATAAAAGCAATATAACAAATATAAACTTGTGAACTATCACCCAATTTAACCAAAAGGATATTATACCCTTTAAATTCCCTTGTGTACTCCTTTCTAATTGCATTTCTTTTCTTCATTTTTTTAGAGGCAGCTGCTGTCTTGAATTTATGTATAAATTTTCTGTTTTATGGTTTTACTATAGTATTTGCGTCTCTAACCCACATATCCTTTAGTGCTGCCTATTTTTGAACTTTGTATAAATGAAATGAGACTGCTTTTCTTCTGTGATTTTTGTAACTCATAATGTTCCTCAACCAGGTTATTGTACATAGGTATGGCTTGATTATTCATTTTCACCGTTCTAGAGTTTTCCACCATATGAATATATTGTAATTTATCTGTTCTGGTGATGGACATTTGGGTCATTTCCATTAAATATGTTAGGATGAAATCTGGATATGCTTATTTTATCATAGTAATGATTAAGGTTAACTTTTAAGAATCCAAATGTTATCTCTAAAAATATATAATTTTCCCTTTTTTTTTTTTTTTTTTTTTTTTGGAATTGGAGTCTCGCTCTGTCTCCCAGGCTGGAGTGCAGTGCGATCTCGGCTCACTGCAACTTCTGCTTCCTGGGTTCAAGCGATTCTCCTGCCTCAGCCTCCTGAGTAGCTGGGACTACAGGCACAGGCCGCCACATCCGGCTAATGTTTTGGTATTTTAGTAGAGACGGGGTTTCACCGTGTTTCCCAGGCTGGTCTCAAACTCCTGAGCTCAGGCAATCCACCCGCCTCAGCCTCCCAAAGTGCTAGGATTACAGGCGTGATAATTTACCTCTTTCACTGTTGAGAGAATTATTCATTCTTTATTATATTTATTCAGATTTTTTGTTTTGGATTATCTTATATCTTAGCTTTGTTTCTTCCTGTCTACCAGATTTAGCAATACCTTCTACACTGTTTCACCTAAATAGGCAGCTACCTTTTTCTCCTTTCACCCTTAGAACAGGGCTACAATAATGGAGACAATAGGTGTAGGATCTTCCAAATTGTTCTTTTGGGACCTAATTAACTGTACTTATGAAAGCTTAACTAAAGTAACATCAGTCACATATTGATAAATCAGATATGGTGGATAGTTAGAAGGTTGTGAATTTGACTGGGATAATTGAGATGTAAAGAACCAATACAGTATCTTAACTCAGCAGCTATTGAGCATGTTAATATTTGACATGAGCAAAACTAATGTGGAAAATTATAATTCCTCAGTAAATTGAGTAATTTTTTATGATTAATTATGCTTAATTCTCTAAATGTTTTGAACCCAGTGTGTTACAGAGAACAAATTTTAAGTTAAAAACATTTATGAAACAATTCCAGTTAAGATTCTAAGCCACTTAATTTTTAATATTATGATTGTTTTGAGTTAAACACATTTTTTGTCATCTTCTAACAAGTGATTTTAAGATGATCAGAAAATTAAATGGTACTTGACAAACTCCCATTGAAGTAAAAAGAGTTCACTAGAAATGAAGAGAGCGTAGTATCATATAATATTTCTCAAATTTTGATGTCCTTGTTAAAAATGCAGATGACTAGACCTCACTTCTGTAGATTCTGATGGAGTAAATTGGCAGTGAGATCCAGGAGTCTGTGTTTTGCCTCTGTTTGTGTAATGGAAATATAGAATTATACAAATCATTTCTTGCATAAAATAGCTTAACTGGGATAAAACTTAATAGTTTACAGAATGTCTCACATACATCATTTCATTTGATACCTAAAGTAATCTGAGGTAATCTGGCCAGGCATTATCCTTTGTTTTTAACCAATTAGAAAAACAACAAAAAATCCTAAAACAAACACAGCAACAACAACAAAAACAGAAGCTCATAGAGATTATTTGGTTTGCCTAGGTGTTCAACCTAGGTCTTCTTGATTCCCAATGCAGTACTTTTGAATGTGTGTAGCAGATAGGCAAAGCAGAATCTCAAATAAGACCACTTCTGTTGCTTGCTTTCTATAGCTCAGGTGCCCATTTAGTATAAGAGTAAAATGAGGAATTATTCTAACTGACTGGCAGTCTTTCTAGTTTGTATATGAAGAAATAGACTCAGTTTCCTAAAAATTTGAGAGAGGTTGAAACTGAGGGTGTTTCCTACTTATAAGAGAAAAACTGTTTTTTCCCCCTGGGCAGGCAGAGTACACTTTGCTGGTTTCATAGTTCTGGCGTTTTAGGTTTAATTTGAACATTAGCCTAGCCTAGAACTCTTCAAGTGACAGGTAAAAGAGAGTAGAGCTATAGAAGAGGTAAAGCACTATTAGCAGAGGCAAATAGATGATATCATAGGGAACAGAAGCTTAAAGACAAGAGAAGTGGGTTTGAGTGGTTGTCACAGGTGACCTGAAAAACTATCCAATTCATAATTTGGAAGTGACAGATAAACATAAGAAGACAAGATAAGATGCTGAATGTAGGATTTAAGTGAATAGAATAAAATGCAAAAAAAGTCTTGGAAAATTAGAAAAAATAAATCTGCATATTTACCATTTCTCAAAGTGCTAATATTTGATCTTTATTTGAATAATAAATGTCACATTTGGTGATTATAATATATAGTTATCAGAAATATATGTGTGTGTGTGTATATATATATAGAGAGAGAGAGAGAGAGTTATCAAAAAGATTGTTTCTCTAAAAATCTTTGATTTTAACAGATTAGCCAAGACTTACAATTTCTCTTTGACAGGAAACCTTTTCAAAACTTGAATAATAAAAACAAAGTTTTATTATTACTAGAGTTGATTGATTATTAATAGATGATATGGTAGGAAATAATAAAACATTTGCTATTGTTACAGATACTTTAGGGATAATTCCACATTAGGTTTGAGAATTGTAGGATTCGAAAATTCTTTAATGTAAGCATAGTGCTCAGAAAACTCATTTTTAATAAACATTTTCCTTATCTCTATGATTTTACTATCCAAGAGCTGTTTGAAAAAAAACTCTTAAGGGAAGAAAAAGCAAAAAGAAGAGACTTATCAGAAGGGCAGGTGAGGGCAAGGTTAAAAACAAAACAAAACAAAAAAAGCTCTCTTAAAGGACTATACTGCTCTGCACTCCCATATCCCATTTTACTTACCATAGAACCTACATATTTAATTCTAGATATGGCTTTTATTTACTGTTACTTTCTTACTACTCTTCATTCTAGATTGATTCTGGAGTCTCTAGTCCAAAATCTGTCAAAGTCATGGTTTTTATTACTTTACCTGGTAATTGGTTAGAGCAGAGTGTAGCATGCTTTGTAAATTTCTTAATTTCTCTCTGTTTTATTACCCACATTATATGATTTTTGAGTATTTTTTCTAAAATTTGCAATAGTATGTACCAAAATTCTCACCTCTAGATCATAGTTTCTCAAACAGAACTATAGACATGTTGGGCTGGACAATGTTTTAAGGAGACTGTCCTGTGCAGTGTAATACTTAGCAGCATCTCTGACCTCTACTCCCCAAATGCCAATAGCACCTTCTTTCCCAAGTTTTGACAGCCAAAAATGTCTCCAGACATTGCCAAATATCCTTTGAAGGACAGGATCACCCCCAGTTAACCATTTATCTAGCTATAGAATTCTCTAATGCTGCCTTTACATTAAACCAACAGATAAATGACGACAATAGCAACAGAAATATCTTTCAGCCCACTCTTTTTCAGGATTAGCCACAGCAAAAGCACAACAACAACATCATTCCTAGCTTTTGAACCAGTTTTCTAAAGTTAGTAAACTATGAATCCAAGACTTTGAAGTCGTTGTAAAAATTTTCACTTTGGAGGCAGTGGAAAGAACAGGGCATTTGGAATCATTCATTTGTGACTGTGCACATTTGCAAAAATTCTCTGAGGTATTTATCAGAAGTGGGATTACTGAGACACAGGGTAGAAATAGTTATTTTACT
Source organism: Macaca mulatta (assembly GCF_049350105.2). Classification (NCBI taxonomy): domain Eukaryota; kingdom Metazoa; phylum Chordata; class Mammalia; order Primates; family Cercopithecidae; genus Macaca; species Macaca mulatta. The sequence goes on from NC_133426.1 coordinate 86,688,828, forward strand.
GTAAATAAAAGAAATACTATTTTGTATGTTGAAAGATTTTATATATTGCAAATGGTGATTCAGAAAGGAGTTAAATTAGCATGCATCTTATGGAAGAGCTGGCTTTTATTTCGGATTTGTGCCTTAAAAGTCAGATGTGACTGTTTATTTCAAAAACAGTTCAATGAAATATTGATTGCCTACTGTGTGCGCAGCATTGCTCATCTGACATATCAGAAACAGAATACTGAGCTGGATAGACTATGGGTCTGATCCAAAATGGCTTTTATTATGTTCTTGTTCATTCAAAAGGAAATATTATTTACAGGACAAGATCAGTGTATAAGGCAAAAGTCCATAAAGCATAAGTATATCAGGTTAAATTCCTATCTGATTTTCATAGCTAGCTCTGATCTAGGTTGGTAATATGCTTTTATCCTCTCTGAACCTCAGAATTGTAAAAACCCATTGTTTGTCAGTTGTAGCTGAGGTATGCTGAAAATAATTCTTTTCTTAAAATGTGTATTGGGTAAGGCATGCGAAGATATATAGAGAAAAATACATATCATTTAACCTACCATGTAACTAGAATAAAAGAGACATTCAATTAAAAGATAAATTCCAAATAATAATTTATTTTAAAAAGGAACTATAAGAAGCCAATCTCATGGGTACCCTTGGCCTTAGATGACAGCAACTTACTCAAATGATACTTAACAGACTTTTCATAGAACTTTTCATTAAGATGTTCACTTTCACTACAACATGTCTCAAATTCCATATTTGGCCCAAAAACCATACAATTTTGTTTCATAAATGATTGTGTGTCTAAGCTGCCTGAAAACAAAACAGTGAGAGTCTATGGTAACTGAGTTCAACTGACCCATTTCTAAGTCAGGTCCTAGACTGAAGCTTAATCAGAATGAGGCAATGATCCAGACTATACAGAAATTAATAACTTTCTATTTCTTTTTTATTCAGATTAATTATTTGTGAAAAGAAATTATCCAATACTTCTCATCTATCTAACTGGAATTTCTCTAGCTGGAGGTAAGATAAAAAGGTTAGAGAGAAATAAATGTATAAATTGGAGGAATAATGAGGGATTATTTAACTTGTCAAAGACCAAACATCAGATTAGTGTGAATTAACCGTTTCATTTTTTATTTCAGCTTTTAGACAACCCATAATTCAAGATGTATTTATGAACAGGGTAGAAAAGAGTATCTCGAAAATTCTCTTTGACAATTAAATTAATAAATAATGTATGATTTCAATAAGCAGTTCAAATTTGAACAGAGAGAAAATATTATGTACATGTATTTGGCAAGCATATTCTCTATTACATTATTTCTGCTTTTGTCTTTCTTTTGTTTAAACCACTAGCATTTTTTCTGTTAGTTTCTCCTTATTAGTCTACTTTTAGTTATTATTATTATTATTATTATTATTATTATTTTTGCAAATTGCCATATTAATCCTCATTACAACTCTCTGGATACTTTTAAGTCAACTTTATAAAGGAAACTCTAGTTCAACCTATTTTCTATACTTTACACCCAGGATAGGATCTACAGGAATTCATAGAATGCAGTACAATTAAGATGAAGATTTAGTTAATAGTCATATTATACAAATGCAGCTCATACCAGGTGCAGGAGTGCATTAATGCTCAGATATCATGTTTCTTGATATTTGCTGGAAGCCTATTAACTTCTGACAAGGTGCCATCTAGAAATTTGGTACTGAACATTCAGAGTAGTGCAATCACTGTGGCATCCCCTAGTAAACAACTTTGATTAAAACATAAATTGTTATTATATTTTAATATGTGTGCCTTATTTCTTTAGTTTATAACTTTCCCAGTTAGTTTTATTTATTTATTTATTTATTTATTTAATTTTATATTTTATTTATTTATTTTTTTTGAGATGAAGTTTCACTCTTGTCACCCTGACTGGAGTGTAATGGCACGATCTTGGCTCACCGCAACCTCCACCTGCTGAGTTTAAGCCATTCTTCTGCCTCAGCCCCCCGAGTAGCTGGGATTACAGGCATGCGCCTCCACGCCCGATTGATTTTTTTGTATTTTTAGTAGAGACGGGTAGAGACCATGTTGGTCAGGCTGGTCTCAAACTCCCAACCTCAGGTGATCCACTTGCCTCAGCCTCCCAAAGTGCTGAGATTACAGGCATGAGCCACTGCACCCGGCCCATTTTATTTCTTATATGACTTTGGATACCTGGAACCAAAAGAACTCCTTGCAAATAGTTTAAACTTTGTATACTTTTAATGGTTTATTTTTTTAATTAGTCGCCTTTTATTTTAGGTTCAGGGGGTACATGTGCAGATTTGTTACATGGGTAACAGATTCGTTACATGCAAGTTGCTAGGGTTTGGTATACAAATTATTTTGTTACCTGGTAGAGTGAACAACATAGTACCCAATAGGCACTTTTCTGAATCTCACCCTCCTTCCATCCTCCACCCTCAAGTAGGCCCTGATGTCTGTTTTTCCCCTCTGAATCAATGGGTACTCAAGGTTTAGCTCCCACTTCTGAATGAGAACATGTGATATTTGGTTTTCTTTTCCTGAACTAATTCCCTTAGGATAATGGCCTCAAGATGCATCTATGTTGCTGCAAAGGACATGATTTTGTTCCTTCTTATGGCTGTGTAACATTCCATGGTGTGTATGTACCACATTTTCTTTATCTAGTCCACCATTGATGGGTACCTGAGTTGATTCCATCTCTTTGCTATTGTGAATAGTGTTGTAGTGAACATATGAGTGCATGTGTCATTTTGGTAGAACAACTTATATTTCTTTGGGTATATACCCAGTAATGAGATTCCTGGGTCAAATGGTAGTTCTGTTTTAAATTAAAGTTTTTTGAGAAATCTCTAAACTGCTTTCCACAGTGGCTGAACTAATTTGCATTCCCACCAGCAGTATATAAGCATTGCCTTTTCTCTGCAAACTCACCAACATCTGTTATGGTTTGTTTTTTTAATAATAGCCATACTGACTGATGTGCAATGGCATATCTTATGGTTTTGATTTGCATTTCTCTGATGATTAATGAAGATGAGCATTTTTTTTTTCATTTTTGGTTTTGTTGATTTTTCTTTTTTTTTCTTTTTTTATTTATTTTTTATTATTATTATACACTAAGTTCTAGGGTGCTGCCATAAAGACACATGCACACATATGTTTATTGAAGATGAGCATTTTTTATGTTTGTTGACCATGTATGTGTCTTCTTTTTTCCTGATAACACTTTAGTTGAATTGTCACAAGGTTATTGAACTTCAATAACTTTGATATTCATAGATCATAGCAGAACTGGTAGTGCTAGTAACATTCCATGTAGCACTCTTCTAGGTTAAGCACACATTTCACAAAGAAATTTCAATAAACAATTTCCTAAATAATATTAAGAATGGAAATGTTGTGTTCTCAATTAAATATTGTTACCTGTTTGCTTAAGAGACCCCTTCCCAAGCAAAAGATTAATTTATATACTTTGAAGCCTGTGAACTCTAATTTTAACCCAAGTTAGTTTCCAGTGCTTTCATTCATAGCACAAACTCACTCAATGTCAGTACCTCTTATATTTGCTCTTATACATAGAAGATCTAGGTCTTTACCTGTAAGGATAGAAAGATTAAAGAACACTCACATTTAAAAACAGAATTACTCTCAATAATGTGTATTTATAATGAGTGCTAGTACTCAAATAGTGACAGTTTAAGAAACTAGCTCCTTCTTCAAAGAATGGTCAGAAAAGTTGGAACATTTTTTATTGTCACTTCCCCTTACACCTAGTTCTTTGTCATATGTCTAGCTTTTCTTGCTTTGTGAACCCTATATCCCTATATCATCAGAGATTCTAGAGATTCCTTCCAGTTTCGCTTGAGAGTCCCTTTGTAAAATGCCAGACCATTTCCCCTTTGTCCTCACCTCTTCATCTTGACTTCCTTAGAACTTAATTCCTAAGGGGATCTTGAAAGATCTACCAAACATTGTAGTAGGTCTTCTAACTGGAACATTCCTTTTGGAGTGCAGACTATTTGACCTGAGACATATTTCTTCATCACCTGGGGTCACAATCCAGGTGTATATTGGAGGTGAGGAGTTACGACATAATGATGAGGAGTCTACCTAGCATATCATCACTGTGATAAAGTGGGAAAGGTGCTCCCAGGGATTACCCTATTAGCATCCCTGCCTTACTTGTCCCACTTTAATTTTCCAAACATATGAGTGATTGTTAATAGAAGGATTCCCTTTTTCCTGCATACTCTCTAGAGCAATAAAAACTAGGATATCCATTTATCATTTTGTCTTCAAGCCCTCTCTGTAGCAAATCTTGGCACTCTCTTTAGCCAACTTAGCTTCTCCTCTTTTCTTTCTATTGCCAGAGTTGCCTCGTCAGAGCATACAATGGTAATCTTCAGGGTTTCCATAAAGGTCCCTTTTGTCCTTGCTGTAATTCTCTTGTCACTCTGGCTTTTGCCATGACCAAACTCTGAAGAAAGACCATTTTGTCCTAATCTGGTGTCTTCCTTGCCTTTTTATGTCCTCTCTCCCTAATTATTGAGGAGTAACTCCTACATTTTTCATTCCTATTCTTGTCTATTTAATAACCCTGTGTATAGATCTGTTATAGTCATATTCTTCGTTGACTGACCCTGGCAATCACTGAACAGTTATAACCCTTCAAGAATTGTCATTTAAATGGAATCATACAGCGTGTAATGTTATGTGACTGGCTTCTTTAACTCAGCATAATGCCTTTGGGATTCATCTATAAGTTGTTCACTGTATAAAAAAATGTATTCCTTTTTATTGCTGAGTAGTATCCCATTATATGAATGTACCAAGTTTGTTTGTCCATACACCTGCAGAAAGATATTTCAGTTATTCCCAAATATCTTTGGGATATTTACAAATATAACTGCTGTGTACATTGGCATACCAACAGCCAGGTATGGGATTGCTGGGTCATGTGATAAGTATGCTTAACTTTATAAGAAACTTCAAAACTGTTTTCTGGAGTTGTAGTACCATCTTGCATTCTTACCAGTACTATACAAGAGTTCTAGTTGCCACATGCCTTCACCAGCACTGAGTATTGTCATTATCTTTTATTTTAGCTATTCTTATAGGTGTGTGCTTGTATCTCATCACATTTTTCATTTGCATTTATCTAAAGGCTCATGATAGTGCACAGCTTTAATGTGCTTACTTGTCATATTTATATCATCTTTAGTCAAGTGTCTGTTGATTATTTTGTTTACTTTTTTGTTTTTTACTTTAAGTTCTGGGATACATGTGCTGAATATACGGGTTTGTTACATAGGTATACATGTGCCATGGTGGTTTGCTGCACCTATCAACTCGTCATCTAGATTTTCAGCCCTGCATGCATTAGGTATTTGTCCTAATGCTCTCCCTCCCCTTTCCCCCCAGCCCTCGAGAGGCCCTAGTGTGTGATGTTCCCCTCCCTATGTCCATGTGTTCTCATTGTTCAGCTCCCTCTTATGAGTGAGAACATGCGGTGTTTGGTTTTCTGTTCCAGTGTTAGTTTGCGAGGATGATGGTTTCCAGCTTCATCCATGTCCCTGCAAAGGAAATAAACTCATTCTTTTTTATGGCTGCATAATATTCCATAGTGTATATGGACCACATTTTCTTTATCCAGTATATCATTGATGGGCATTTGCGTTAGTTGCAAGTCTTTTATATTGTAAATATTGCTGCAATAAAAATATGTGTGCATGTTTCTTTATAGTAGAATGATTTATAATCCTGTGGGTATATACCCAGTAATGGGATTGCTGGGTCAAATGGTATTCCTGGTTCTAGATCCTTGAGGAATTGCCACACTGTCTTCCACAGTGGTTAAACTAATTTACACTACCACCAACAGCGTAAAAGCATTCCTATTTCTCCGCATCCTCTCCAGCATCTGTTGTTTCCAGATTTTTTAATGATCGCCATTCTAAATGGTGTGAGATGCTATCTCGTTGTGGTTTTGATTTGCATTTCTCTAATGACCAGTGATGATTAGCTTTTTTTCATATGTTTGTTAGCCACATAAATGTCTTCTTTTGAGAAGTATCTGTTCATATCCTTTTCCTACTTTTTGATGGAGTTGTTTGGTTTTTTCTTGTAAATTTGTTTAAGTTCCTTGTAGATTCTAGATATTAAACCTTTGTCAGATGGATAGATTGCAAAACTTCTCTCCCATTCTGTAGGTTGCCTGTTCACTCTGATGATAGTTTCTTTTGCTGAGCAGAAGCTCTTTAGTTTAATTAGATCCCATTTGTCAATTTTGGCTTTTGTTGCAATTGCTTTAGGTGTTTTCGTCATGAAGTCTTTGCCCATGCCTATGTCCTGAATGGTATCTCCTCGGTTTTCTTCTATGGTTTTCATAGTTTCACATTTTACATTTAAGTCTTTAATACATCTTGAGTTAATATTTGTATAAGGTGTAAGGATGGGTTTCTGTTTCCTGCATGTGGCTAGCCAGTTTTCCCAGCACCATTTATTAAATAGGGAATCCTTTCCCCATTGCTTAGTTTTTCTCAGATTTGTTGAAGATAACATGGTTGTAGATGTGTGGTGTTTTTTCTGAGGCCTCTGTTCTATTCCATTGGTCTATATATCTGCTTTGGCACCAGTATCATCCTGTTTTGGTTACTGTAGCCTTGTATAGTTGGAAGTCAGGTAGCGTGATGCCTCTAGCTTTGCTCTTTTTGCTTAAGATGGTCTTGGCTCCTTTTTGGTTCCACATGAAATTTAAAGTATTTTTTTCTAATTGTTTGAAGAAAGTCAGTGGTAGCTTGATGGAGATACCCTTAAATCTATAAATTACTTTGGACAGTATGGTCATTTTCACGATATTGAGTCTTCCTATCCACGAGCATGGAATGTTTTTTAAATTTGTTTGTGTCCTCTCTTATTTCCTTGAGCAATGGTATGTAGCTCTCCTTGACGAGGCCCTTCACATCCCTTGCAAGTTGTATTTCTAGGTATTTTATTATCTTGGTAGCAATTGTGAATGGGAGTTCACTCATAATTTGGCTCTCTGCTTGTCTATTATTGGTGTATAGGAATGCTTGTGATTTTTGCACATTGATTTTATCCTGAGACTTTGCTGCAGTTGTTTATCAGCTTAAGGAGATTTTGGGCTGAGATGGTGGGGTTTCCTAAATATACAATCATGTCATCTGCAAACCGAGACAATTTGACTTCCCCTCTTCCTATTTGAATACCCTTTATTTCTTTCTCTTGCGTGATTGCTCTGGCCAGAACTTCCAACATTATGTTGAATAGGAGTGGTAAGAGAGGGCGTCCTTGTCTTGTGCCGTTTTTCAAAGGGAATGCTTCTAGCTTTTGCCCATTCAGTATGATATTGGCTATGGGTTCGTTATAAATAGCGCTTATTATTTTGAGATGTGTTCCATCAATACCAAGTTTACTGAGAGTCTTTAACATGAAGGGGTGTTGAATTTTATTGAAGTCCTTTTCTGCATCTTTTTTTTTTTTTTTTTTTTTGAGACAGAGTCTCGCTCTGTCGCCCAGGCTGGAGTGCAGTGGCGCGATCTCGGCTCACTGCAAGCTCCGCCTCCCAGGTTCCCGCCATTCTCCTGGCTCAGCCTCCCGAGTAGCTGGGACTACAGGCGCCCGCAACCGCGCCCGGCTAATTTTTTGTATTTTTAGTAGAGACGGGGTTTCACCGTGGTCTCCATCTCCTGACCTTGTGATCCGCCCGCCTTGGCCTTCCAAAGTGCTGGGATTACAGGCTTGAGCCACCGCGCCCGGCATCTTTTCTGCATCTACTGAGATAATCGTGTGGTTTTTGTCATTGGTTCTGTGTATGTGTTGGATTACACTTACTGATTTATGTATGTTGAATCAGCCTTGAATCCCAGGGATGAAGCCATCTTGATTGTGGTGGATAACCTTTTTGATGTGCTGCTGGATTTGGTTTGCCAATATTTTATTGAGGATTTTCACATCTATGTTCATCAACGATATTGTCCTGAATTTTTGTTGTTGTTTTTGTGTCTTTACCAGGTTTTGGAATCAGGATGATGCTGGCCTCATAAAATGAGTTAACGGGGAGTTCCTCTTTTTCTATTGTTTGGAATAGTTTTAGAAGGAATGTACCAGCTCCTCTTTGTACCTCTGGTAGAATTTGGCTGTTATTCTATCTGATCCTGGGCTGTTATGTTGTTGTTGTTGTTGTTGTTGTTGTTGTTGTTGTTGTTATTAAGCTATTAATTACTTCCTCAATTACAGAACTGGTTATTGGTCTATTCAGGGATTCTACTTCTTCCTGGTTTAGTCTTGGGATGGTGTATGTGTTCAAGAATTTATCCGTTGGTTCTAGATTTTCTAGTTTATTTGCATAGAGGTGTTTATAGTATTCTCTGATGATAGTTTGTATTTCTGTGGGATCAGTGGTATATCCCCTTTATAATTTGTGTGTGTGTGTGTTTGATTTGTCTGTCTTTTCTTCTTTATTAGTCTTGTTAGTGGTCTATTTTGTTAATCTTTTTTTAAAAAAGAAGCTCCTAGATTCATTGATTTTTTGAAGGGTTTTTCCTGTCTCTATCTCCTTCAGTTCTGCTCTGATCTTAGCTATTTCTTGTCTTCTGCTAGCTTTTAAATTTGTTTGCTCTTGCTTATCTAGTTCTTTTAATTGTGATGTTAGGGTATCGATTTTAGATCTTTCCTACTTTCTGATGTGGGCATTTAGTACTTTAAATTTCCCTCTAACCACTGCTTTACCTGTGTTCCAGAGATTCTGATACATTTTCTCTTTGTTCTCCTTGTTTTCAAAGAACTTCATTATTTTTGCCTTAATTTCATTATTTACCCTATAGTCATTCAGGAGCAGGTTGTTCAGTTTTCACGTAGTTGTGCAGTTTTGAGTGAGTTTCTTAATCCTGAGTTCTAATTTGATTGCACTGTGGTCTGAGAGGCTGTTTATTATGATTTCCATTATTTTGCATTTGCTGAGGAGTGTTTTACTTCCAATTATGTGGACGATTTTAGAATAAGTGCTATGTGGTTCTGAGAAGAATGTATATTCTGTTGATTTAGAGTGGAGAGTTCTGTTGATGTGTACTAGGTCTGCTTGGTCCAGAGGTGAGTTCAAGTCCTGAATATCCTTGTTAATTTTCTGTCTTGTTGATCTGTCTGATATTGACAGTGGGGTGTTAAAGTCTCCCACTATAATTGTGTGGGAGTCTAAGTCTCTTTGTAGTTCCCTAAGAACTTGTTTTATAAATCTGGTTGCTCATGTATTGGGTGCATATTTATTTAGGTTAGTTAGCTCTTCTTGTTACATTGATCCCTTTACCATTTCATAATGCCCTTCTTTGTCTTTTTTATCTTTGTTGGTTTGAAGTCTGTTTTATCACAAGCTAGTGTTGCCACCCCTGCTTTTTTTTTTTTTTTTTTTTTTTTTGCTTTCCATTTGCTTGATAAATATTCCCCTATCCCCTTATTTTGAGCCTATCTGTGTCTTTGCACATGAGATGGGTCTCCTGAATATAGCACATCGATGGGTCTTGTCTCTTTATCCGATTTGGCACTTTGTGTCTTTTAATTGGGGCATTTAGTCCATTTACATTTAAGGTTAATATTGTTATTTGTGAATTTGATCTTGTCATCATGATGCTAACTGATTATTTTGCACACTATTTGATGCAGTTTCTTCATAGTGTCATTGGTCTTTATATTTTAGCATGTTTTTGCAGTTGCTGATATCGGTTTTTCCTTTCCATATTTAGTGCTTCCTTCAGGAGCTCTTGTATGTCAAGCCTGGTGGTGACAAAATCCCTCAGCATTTGCTGTCTGTAAATGATTTTATTTCTCCTTCACTTATGAAACTTAGTGTGGCTGGATATGAAATTCTGGGTTGAAAATTCTTTAATAATGTTGAATATTGACCTCCATTCTCTTCTGGCTTGTAGGATTTCTTTTCAATGTTTTTTTCTCTAATCTTGTCTTCACTCCTCATTTCAGTAAGTTGATCTTCAGTCTCTGATATTCTTTCTTCTGCTTGATTGATTTGGCTGTTGATACTTGTGTATGCTTCACGAAGTTCTTGTGCTGTTTTTCAGCTCCATCGGGTCATTTATGTTCTTCTCTAAACTGGTTATTCTAGTTAGCAGTCCTGTCATCTTCGTCAAGGTTCTTAGCTTCCTTGCATTCAGTTAGAGCATGCTCCTTTAGCTCAAAGAGGTTTGTTATTACCCAACTTCTGAAGCCTACTTCTGTCAACTCATCAAACTCATTCTCTGTCCAGTTTTGTGCCCTTGCTGGAGAGGAGGTGCGATCATTTGGAGGAGAGGAGGCATTCTGGTTTTTGGAATTTTCAGTGTTTTTCGCTGGTTTTTTCGCATGTTCGTGGATTTATCTACCTTTGATCTTTGAGGTTGATGACCTTGGATGGGGTTTCTGTGTGGGGGTTCTTTTTGTTAATGTTGATGTTACTGCTTTCTGTTTGTTAGTTTTTCTTCTGATAGGCCTCTCTTCTGCAGCTCTGCTGCAGTTTGCTGGAGGTCCACTCTAGACCCTATTTGCTTGGGTATCACTAGTGGAGGCTGCAGAACAGCAAAGACTGTGGCCTGTTCCTTTCTCTGGAAGCTTCGTCCCAGAGGGGCGCCAGCCTGATACCAGCCAGAGCTCTCCTGTATGAGGTATCTATCAACCCTTGTTGGGAGGTATTCTCCCAGTCAGGAGGCACAGAGGTCAGGGACCCACTTGAGGAGGCAGTCCGCCCCTTAGCAGAGCTCGAGCACTGTGATGGTAGAATCCTCCTTCTCAGGATCTGCTGCTCTCTTCAGAGCTGGCAGGCAGGAATGTTTAAGTCCGCTGAAGTTACGCCCACAGCCCCCACTTCCTCCAAGTGCTCTGTCCCAGTGAGATGGGAGTTTTATCTATAAGCCACTGACAGGCTGCTGCCTTTCTTTCAGAGATGGCCTGCCCAGTGAAGAGGAATCTAGAGAGGCAGTCTGGCCACAGCCGCTTTGCGGCACTTTGTTGAGTTATCCCCAGTGCGAACTTCCAGGCCTTTTTAGCGCTGTCGGGGAAAACCACCTACTCAAGCCTCACTAATGGTGGATGCCCCTCCCCCCTGCAAGCTGCGTTGTTCCAGGTGGACTTCAGACTGCTGTGCTGGCAGCAAGAATTTCACGCCAGTGGTTCTTAGCTTGCTGGGCTCTTTGGGAGTGGGACCTGTTGAACGAGACCACTTGGCTCCCTGACTTGAGCCCCCTTTCCAGGGGAATGAATGGTTCTGTCTCTCTGGTGTTCCAGGTGCTGCTGCGGTGCGAAGAAACAACAAAACAAAACAAAACAAAAACTCCTGCAGCTAGCTTGGTGTCTGCCTGAACAGCTGCCCAGTTTTGTCCTTGAAACCCAGGGTTCTGATGGTAGAGGCACACAAAGGAATCTCCTGGTCTGTGGACTGGAAAAACCATGGGAAAAGCATAGTATCTGGGCCAGGTAGCACAGTCTCTCACAGATTTCCTTGGCTGGGGGAGGGAGGCCCCCAACACCTTGCACTTCCTGGGTAAGTCAACACCCCACCCTTCTTCTGCTGACCTTCCGTGGGCTGCACCCACTGCCTAACCAGTCCCAATGAGATGAACAGGCTACCTCAGTTGGAAATGCAGAAATCACCTGCCTTCTGCATTGGTCTCCCTGGAAGCTGCAGACTGGAGCTGTTCCTGTTTGGCCATCTTGCCAGCAGCCCTTGTTTGCTTTTTAATTGGTTTGTCTTATTCTTAAGTTTTGAGATTTCTTTGCATAATCTGGCTATAAGTTCTTTGTAGGGTATGTGACTTGCAAATATTATCTCCCAGTTTATGGCTTGTTCTTTCATTATCTTATTTTTTAACTTTTATTTTACTTTCAGGGATGCATATGCAGGTTTGTTCAATAGATAAATTGTGTTTCATGGGAGTTTGGTTTACATATTATTTTGTCACACAGGCAATAAGCATAGTACCCTATAGGTAATTTTGTTTTGTTTTGTTTTGTTTTGTTTTTAATTGTCGCCCTCCTCCTATCCTCCGCCTTCATCTAGGCTCTGGTGTCTATTGTGCCCTTCTTTGTGTCTATGTGTACTCAATGTTTAGCTCCCACTTATAAGCGAGAGCATGTGGTGTTTGCTTTTCTTTTTCTGTGTTACCTTACTTAGGATACTTACCTCCAGCTCCATCCATGTTGCTGCAAAGGAGATGATCTCATTCTTTTTATGGCTGCATAGTATTCCATGGTATGTGTGTACCCCAATTTTTAATCCAGACTACCATTAAAGGTCATTGAGTTTGATTCCATGTCTTTGCTATTGTGAATAGTGCTAAAATGAACATATGCATGCATGTATCTTTATGGTAGAGCAATGTATATTCCTTTGGGTATACACCCAACACTGGAATTGCTGGGTTGAATGGTAGATCTGTTTTAAATTCTTAGAGACATTGCCAGACTGCCTTTCACAGTGGCTGAACTAATTTACATTCCCACCTGGAGTGTACAAGCATTCCCTTGTTTCCACAGCTTTGGCAGAATGTGTTATTATTATTATTATTATTATTATTATTATCATTTTTACTTTTGAACAATTACCATTCTGTCTGATATGAAATGGTATCTCATTGTGGCTTTGATTTGCATTTTCCTTATGATTAGTGATGTTGAGCATTTTTTCATATGCTTGTTGGCCACATGTATGTCTTCTTTACAAAAATGTCTGTGACCTGTCAGTTTTTCCTACCTGCCTTCAAGAATTTTTCTTTTGTATTGACTTTGGAGAATCTAATGACTGTGTGTCTTGGGGACAGTTGTCTTGTATGGTATCTCACAGGGATTCTCTGAATTTGCATGTTGATCTTTCTAGCGAGGTTGAAGAAATTTTTGTGGACAATATCCTCAGATATGTTTTCCAAGTTGTTTGCTCTCTCTCCATGTCTTTCAGGACTGCCAGTGAATCATAGGTTTGGTTTCTTTACCCTATATTTCTTGGGGATTTTGTTCAATTTCCTACCTTTTAAAATTTTTGTCTACCTGTATTGATTCACAGGAGGGGTCTTCAAGCTGTGAAATTCTTTCCTCAGCTCAATCTATTCTGTTATTAATGGTTCCAATGCTTTCTGAAATTCCTGTAGTGATTTTTTTTTTTCTTTTCCAGAAGATCAGTTTGGTTCTTTCTTAAAATGGCAATGTTATATTTCAATTCTTGGACTGTTTTACTGTATTTTTTGGATTGGGTTTCAACCTTCTGTATGTCATTGAGCTTCCTTGTTATCCAGATTCTGAATTCTATGCCTGTCATTTCATCCATTTCAGTCTGGTTAAGAACCACTGCTGAGAAGCTACTGCATTCGTTTGGAGGAAGGAAAATACTCTGACTTTTAGAGTGGACAGAGTTATTGCGCTGTTTTTGTTTTTGTTTCTGTTTCTGTTTTTGTTTGTTGTTGTTTTTAATCATCCATGTGGGCTGATGTTCTTTTGATATTTGAAGTTGCTGTCTTTTCGATTGGGGCCTTTTACTTTTATTCCTTGATGCCCTTGAGGGTTTGATTGTGACATGAGTTGCATTTAGTCAATTAGCTTTGTTTCTGGATGCTTTCAGGGGACCAGTGCTCAGCTCAGCACACCTGGGCCATTTGTTCTAACCCCGAGGGCTTTGACCAGAACGACAGCTTTGTTCTCTGGCCCCTTGAAGCTAAGCACCTGCTACACTAGAGTAGCAGAGGTGTTTTTAGTCAGCCGGCAACAACACTCCAAAAGGGGCTGCTGGCGAATTCCACTGGCAGGGTAGTAGCTAGTCATGGGTGAGTGAGCTCTAGTGGGGTTCCGCCTGCAAAACCACTTCAGTGGGTAGTTGGGCTTTGCTGGCAAAAGAGCTGTAATGGTGACTGCTGGCAAGCACTTTGGGCAACTGAGGCTGTTTTGCAAGTGGGTGTGGCCAGGCAGAGGCTCTGGGAGAGACCAGTAGACCACAGGGGTGCTGAGATTAGACTGACCCTGTCCCACGGCCAAGACAGCCCTGCTCTGTCCAGGTCCAGCAGCTAACAAAAGATAAAGCCACCTAAAGAAATATGGCAAGCCTTGAGAGATGGGTGCCTATGGCCATGCTCCACTGCAGCTGTTCCTGGGGCAAACCTTCTGGGCTCTGCACAGGCTGGAATTATGTCTCTGCCAACTCTCCGGGCAGTTTTCTCTGCCAGCTCAAATGTCTATGGGGGTTGTTGGGTCTCCTACAGCTAGGGATCCTGGAGGTTTGTGACCAGAGTGAGCCATTCTATTCCCTTGTCATTCACCTCTTTTCTAGAGCTGCTGGGGGCCAGGAATGATTCCTGTTGCTCCACAACCTTGTGTAGGGTTCCCAGCTTCCTCCCTTTTCAACCTGGGGTCTGCAACCTCTTTCTGTCTACTTTCAGTGCATTCTTTCCAAAGATCTGTTAGGAGTGGGCCAGTCTACTTGATGCCATGGTCTCTCTCGGTAGGAGAAGCTCTTCCCAGCTGGACTAGTTGACCATCTTGGCTCTTGTTTATTTCCCAACTTCTAGGGTGTCCCGGTATCCTATCTGTGGAACTCCCAGTACCTGCAGTTCATGGGGCCACAGAGGCCGAGGCAGAGCCACCTGGTGAGTGCCAAAGCCAAGAGGATGCAGCCATGGAGATGATACCCTATCTAGGAAGGCAGTCTCACTTTAAATATTTTAAGGTTTTATTATTACTTTTTGTATTAGAGCTATTCCTTTTATTCAGAAATAGAGCTGTCTTCATATTCAGTTACATATCTGTAATTCGGAGAGATATGTAAATGTTTGAGGGGTAAGAAATTTGGAACAGATAAATGGCTTAGAAGAGAAACTCCTAGTTTATTTACAACAGACAAAAATGTCTGTTAAAATCATCTTTCTCCTTAAGTGAATATATCTAAAGTTGAGAATAGCCTATTCAATATAAATAACAGAGTCTTTTGGCTACTTTTGATATCAGTAACAGCATGAATCAACTTCAAACAAAATGACCAGTGTAAAATAGTCTCTTATGGGCTGTAGGTGTCTTTGGGCAAATAATGAGAAAAACTGATCAACTTTGGTGATAGTAAAATTGTTCCTGATTTTATGACTCTGATATCTTTATGAGTGGTATAATTACAAGTTAGTTGACTGATCTTACAATTTTACAGTTATTAAATATATATCAGTTAGAACACCCTTGTTGTTAGATTACTTTTTAAGAGAAATGTATTATCCTAAAACAAAAGATTCTTATTGTGAATATCTTGAAAAGAACTTACAATACCAATATAGTTAAGTATTAAAGGAAGCAAGTTCTGTTTTATTATTTTTTAATTGTATATTAAGTATTTTAGTATAGAAATATAGAAAGAAGTTTTAAAATACTCTCTCCAAAATGGAGTAAAAATGAACTATAGTGAAGCTTGTAATCACAGAAAAATTGTGATCAGACACTTCACAAAGAATACACATATCGTATTATAACCAATAGTTTACCTTTTGCATGAAGCTGTCTATGGTTTTATTCATTTTTTATTTTTTGGAAATATTCTTTGGAGAATAGTTTCTTATATAATATCTTTGTACAAATGCCATAATAGTCAGGCGATATCTTTGTTAAATCTAACCAGTCAATTAGTACACATTTTTGGATATCTTCTATTATTTCACAGCTCAATATAAGAAAGAAATGTAAGACGTGAATTCTGTCCTCAAGGAAATTACAATTCAGTTGTAGAAACCAAACTAGCGTATATTAAACACATAGAGAACATTGTGTTAACTTTGCAGCACTGGCTCTAAGTTTAAGAAAATAGTGTTGACTAGAAGGTTTAAGGTTTCATGAAAGAGATCAGACTTAGAAGATTTGGATAGGCCAAGGGATGAAGGAAAGTATTGCCAGATAGGTAGAACAACTAGATCAAATACACAGAAGTAAAGATTAATACCTGTTTCCAACACTTCTCAAAAGAAAACATTTATGCGGCCAGCAAACATATGAAAAAAAGCTCATCATCACTGGTCATTAGAGAAATGCAAATCAAAACCACAATGAGTTACCATCTCATGCCAGTTACAATGGCAATCATTAAAAAGTCAGGAAACAACAGATGCTGGAGAGGATGTGGAGAAATAGGAATGCTTTTACACTGTTGGTGGGAGTATAAATTACTTCAACCATTGTGGAAGACAGTGTGCTGATTCCTCAGGGATCTGGAACCAAAAATACAATTTGACCCAGCAATCCCATTACTAGGTATATACCCAAAGAATTGTAAATCATTCTACTATAAAGACACATGCACACATATGTTTATTGCAGCACTGTTTACAATAGCAAAGACTTGGAACCAACCCAAATGTCCATCAATGATAGACTGAATAAAGAAAATGTGGCTACACACCAACCCAAATGTCCATCAATGATAGAGTGGATAAAGAAAATGTGGCTGCACACGTATGTTTATTGCGGCACTATTCACAATAGCAAAGACTTGGAATCAACCCAAATGTCCATCAGTGACAGACTGGATTAAGAAAATGTGGCACATATACACCATGGAATACTATGCAGCCATAAAAAAGGATGAGTTCGTGTCCTTAGTAGGGACATGGATGCCTCTGAAAACCACCATTCCCAGCAAACTATCGCAAGAACGGAAAACCAAACACTGCATATTCTCACTCATAGGTGGGAATTGAACAATGAGATCACTTGGACACAGGAAGGGGAACATCACACACTGGGGCTTATTGTGGGGAGGGGAGAGGGATAGCATTAGGAGATATATCTAATGTAAATGACGAGTTAATGGGTGCAGCACACCAACATGGCACATGTATACATTTGTAACAAACCTGCACGTTGTGCACATGTACCCTAGAACTGAAAGTATAAAAAAAAAAAAAAGAAGAAAATGTGGCACATATACACCATGAAATACAATGCAACCATAAAAAAGGATGAATTCATCATGGATGAAGCTAGAAACCATAATTCTCAGCACACTAACACAACAACAGAAAACCAAACACCGCATGTTCTCACTCATAAGTGGGAGTTGTACAATGAGAACACATGGACACAGGGAGAGGAACATCACACACCAGGACCTGTCAGGGAGTAGGGGGCTAGGGGAGGGATAGCATTTGGAGAAATACCTAATGTAGATGGCAGGTTGATGGGTGAAGCAAACCACCATGGCACATGTATACCTATGTAACAAACCTGCACATTCTGCACATGTATTCCAGAACTTAAAGTATATTTTTAAAAATTAATACCTGTTTCCACTCTAGAGATATGGCTGGGTTGGTTGAGTCAGGAACTCTACGTTAAATCCTAACTGGGAAATTATAGAATTCTGGTTTTTATATAATTAAATGAGGTATTTTTTGTTTATTTTATAGCATATGTTCACTAGCAAAACCACTATAAATCAAATAAGCATATTAAAGATAATCTTAATCAACTTTCTCCTAAGTAGTAAATCCATATTAAAGATCGCAGTTGGTTCAGGGCTATGTGATATTAAGAGTTTTATACGTTTCTGAATCAGATGAGTGAGACTGAGAAATCAGTTTATAGCTTTTCCTATACTACCTAATTACAACATCATCTTTCCCCATTGCACTTAATATAATACAAAAGTAATGATGCCACAATAAGATCTCATTAGAACTAACTTAATGGCCAGAGAACTAGGCAATTTATAATTTGTGAATAAAATTTAGGTTGTTGATATTGAAAACCATGTTCTTTTTTCTCCTTTGAAGAAATTTTAAATAACTACCATTTTTTTTAATGAGATGTTTACAGTTTTAATAGAGGAATAACATAGAACCCAATTTAGGCATTTCAACCAAAATAAGTGACATTTTGGTTCAAGTATAAATTGGTTAATATTTTGATAGTTTGAGTCATTTATTTTAGAAATTGTTAGTGCTAGCCCTATTCAAATTGGCTAAATGTTATTTAAGTCAGAATTTTGGAATAAAATAATTTTGCATTTAGTCTAAACTAGAACTATGAAATAGTTTTCATTAAATTATGATAATTATTTTTCTTAAAGTTTTTGGTCTTAAGAAGTTACTAGGAGGGTTGCAGATTATTGTTGGCTACACGTGATATGAGAGAATGTGGTTTATGATAGTCTGTGTTCAGAGAGGTTACAGAAGAGTAGCTCAGATTCTCTGGATATTTGGGATAAAGGCACATATATTGGAAGAACCAAGGAAACTCTTTACTGATAACTGTACATATTGAAGTAAACTTGAAAAGTATTAAAAATATAGTTCCAAGTCAAGCAAATTAGTTTTATTCTCAGTATAGTTGGCCTTAAGGTTTTTTAGATGAGAATCTTAAAAAGCTGGATATGGTAACTCTTAAAGATCTAGTTTAGCACTTCCATTTTGCAGAGAAGCAAACTGAGGTTCATAGTGGTCAGGTGACTTGCCAAGTGCCATATACAATATTAGAGTCAATCTTAGCATCAAGATCTCCTTCCTTCCAATCTAGTCTTTGTTTTTACTGTATTTCCTATGTGATTTAAAGTTTGTTGTTTAAAAGGTACTAACCCAAATATACTTCATCACTGTCCTCTCATACACCTCAGTATTCATGATTCTTATGTTATCCTGTTTTGATATTCCCAAAGGAGATAACACAATATGGCCAGCAACATTTCAGCATGCATTAGTTTATCAGTAGTTTAAAATTTCAAAATCTAGAGAAGATGGGGCTCGGGTAAGTTTTGATACAGAAAGGGAAAAGGAAAGGTCTAGAAAATGTTATGACCAGAGGTTCAAGGAGACTTAACCCCATATTTCCCCTAGGAGCAATGATTCAGTATTTGCTAATTCAGTGTTTATGGTGACTTTATAAAACATAATTACTGCAAATAATGAGAATCAACTGTACATGTATTCTTACTGTGTTTTTAGTGCTTCCTAGTCTGATAGGAAATGTCTTTTTTTGGTATGTTTTTATCATTTCTTTCACTCCAATTAATGATGTATAGCTGCTCTCAAACTGAAGTACATATGTGGAATTATCTCTCTTCATTTTGTATTTTATTTATCATGTTGAAATTTTTTGATGATAACTTTAGTATATCTTTATTTTGGAATTAAATACAAATT
Organism: Macaca mulatta; assembly: GCF_049350105.2. NCBI lineage: Eukaryota > Metazoa > Chordata > Mammalia > Primates > Cercopithecidae > Macaca > Macaca mulatta. The sequence continues at coordinate 86,708,016 of NC_133426.1, forward strand.
ATCTCAAAAAACCTCAGTTTATAGTGTTGTAAGTAACCTGAGTTGCATCAGATGCTTTTAATATTGCAGTGCCACCTAATATAGATACAATCCTTGGACATGTGTCTACAGCATTGATAACATGTACTTAGCACTATTTTTTAAATGTCATTATTTATTCAGTTAAATTTCAACTTTTATTTTAGATTCAGGTGCTGCATGTGCAGGTTGGTTACATTGGCATGATGCTAAGGTTTGGGGTATGTGATGCTGAGGTTTGGGGTATGTGACGCTGAGGTAGTGAGCATAGGACCCAATAGGTAGTTTTTTATCCCTTTCTCCTCTTTCTCCATTCCCCCTTTTTTGGAGTCCTCAGTGTCTGTTGTTCCCATCTTTGTATCCATATGTACCAGGTGTTTAGCTCCCACTTAAATGTGAGAATATGTGCTATTCGGTTTTTGTTCCTGCATTAATTCACATAGGATAATGGCCTCCAGCTGCATCCATGTTGCTACAAAAAACATTATTTTATCTACGGAGTCTCGCTCTGTTGACTAGGCTGGATGGAAGTGGTACCATCTCAGCTCACTGGAAGCTCCACTTCCCGGGTTCACGCCATTCTCCTGCCTCAGCCTCACGAGTAGCTGGGACTACAGGTGCATGCCACCACACCCGGCTAATTTTTTATACCTTTAATGGAGACGGGGTTTTACCAGGATGGTCTCGATCTCCTGACCTCGTGATCCGCCCGCCTTGGCCTCGCAAAGTGCTGGGATTACAGGCATGAGCCACCACACCTGGCCAATTTTATCATTTTTTATGACTTTATAGTATTTCATCTCAGCCCAATTTTTAAGGTAAATACTTTAGTTCTCTTCTACTCCCTGTGTAGTAGCTGACTGCCAGCATCTTGGAGTTTTGCCCTTTTCCTTGCTATATCTCCTGTGTGTCCATTTTTTCCACCTAATTAGTTCCCTGTCAACTGATCCAATTTTTCCTAAAATCCTTACCCTAAAGACTTAGCATAATAATACAGCTCACTGTGGTCCAAGAGCCTCTTCCTTCTAATGGGACTCTATTCCATTTAATCCAGAAATTGCCATTGCTCTTGTTAAAGATTGTGAGATAAAACCAGAAATCAGCCAAATGCGTTAGACAATTCTTAGATATAATTAATCAGTGTCAATACCTTCACCTATTATTTTCATTGTCAGAAAAAAAAGTGTTTCTAGGTTAAGGTAAATATAAAAGCATAAACAAGACTGAATAAAAATCTCAAACCTGTTTAAGATAAATTAACGTGGAAAATTTGTATATTGCTCTACGAATAAATCTAGTCATACAGTAAAATTTTTGTTTTGTCTAAGCTGTTATTAGTTTAATAAAAGCCATGTAATTATAATGAAGAATTGGGGGGGTGTTAAAAGGTACTTAAAATGTCTTTAAGATTCTCATTCAATATTTATTTTAACCAGCTATTACACTGCTTTTCTGTGTCTTTGGCAAGCTTAGAATAGGGTCTTTGTTAACTGAATATTTTAAAATACCATGACATTTTGATATATAATTATTGAATTGATAATAAACCAATTACTGCATTTCCTAATGTATAGCATTAACTTAGAACACATTGAATATAAAAACCAAAGTTTCCTGTTAAATTAACTTTCTTAATGCAAGATGTGGCATAGAAGTCATTTTATGAGTATATCCAGGTTAGAGGATATTTTGACCAATGTTAAAATTTTACTGTTAGTCCTGTAAACTTTACAAAGTTAATGTTTTGTTCTAAACCCTACTACTAACAGTGACTTTAAAAAGTGCATACTTTTATGTTTTTTATACAAAACTATTTAATGGCTTTATTTAATATTTTATTCGATTATATAATCCAGTGTTCATTAATTGCAATGTGCCATAAAGTTAGAAACACTGTTCTTTGTAAAATCATTTCCTGTCTTAGTTTCCATAACATACTGTTCTTATTTTTCTCCTGACTCTGCCCATGTCTTCTCAGTCTCCTTTGTTGCCTTCTCCTGTATCTGTTCTCTAAAGTTGTAGTTCATAAAGCATTTGTCCTGCTTCCTCTTCTGTCTCTATGTTTTCTTCCTAGATTGGTTCTTCTATTTCCATAATATTTTTGACAAGTAAAAATTGTATTTATTTAAGATATACGGTGTGATGTTTTGATACATGTAGACATTGTGAAATGTTTAACCACAATCAAGCTAATTAACATATCCATTACCTGACATAATTACCTTTGTGCATGTGTGATGAGAACACTTGAGATCTACTGTCTTAGCAAATTTCAAGTAAACAATACAGTATTATTAACTGTAGTCACCATCCTGTACATTATTAGGTCTCTAGAACTTACTCATCTTATAGCTGAAAACTTGTGCCATTTGACTATTTTCATAACTTTTAGCAGCATCTGTATACAAATTACTCCCAAATTTAGATCTCCAAAACCCTGAACTCTAGCCTCAAAAAACCCACTGCCTATTTTACAAGCTGATGTCTCTCAGGCATCTCAAATTTAGCATGTCTATAAATGAACTAATGACTCCCCCTACTTCAGGACAGGTGCATACACACCCATACACACACACTTTTTGTTACTCTATTTACTCCACGTGCAGTAAATTACACCGGTATTTGCCCACTTTGTCAAACCAGAAGGTAGAGATTAATTCTTTACTCCTCTTTCTCACATTTCACATTTGATCCATCATTAGTTCATATGGACTCTACCTCAAAAAAATTTCTGGATCTGTTAATGTATCTCTATTTAAAATGAAATGGTACTGAAAACTACTCACTGGGTTTCTCAAAATTTATATATCTTATATATAGATATATAAACAAGAGTTTTAATACAGTTAGGATAGGGAAGGTAAGATTGCATAGGGTTAAAAGTGAGTGAAAGGACTCTTTTGAAGAGGAGGATGAAAGATCAGGGGTCACTTTTCTTTGTTTTTATTAATATTTTGTTTGAATATGTAACTTTGAAGTCTTGACTTAAAATATATGTCTATATATTACATATAGATATATAAAATATATTACTATATATTAGTGAGAAGTTTCCTCTTTATTTGTATTTCTCACTGGCTGATCTACCCTACCCACAATTAGGTAACTTTTTACTTTAAAAACATTATTCTAGAGTTTCTGTTTGCAAATATAAATATATAGTGATATTTTATCTCCAAGAGAGGTTTTTTCTTTTTTTTCATATGGGAAATCCTGCATTAAAAATCCATAGCAAGGTCCTCCCTCATTTGTTGATGCCACTTTTCTTTGTCAGGATGGAGAGCATAAAGTAAGTCCTTGGTACCTTCCTTCAGCCTAGCTTCACCTATGTAGAGCAGAAATATCTCAAAGTTTCTTTCTGGTATGGAAATACCACTCCAGAGTCTCTAGTAATGACAAGGGTTGTTTTTCTTCTTTACGTATTCCTTTGGCCATTTTCATGGGAAATTGGGAGTTATGGAACTTAGATGCTGGTATTCAAATTTTGGTGTTACCAAGACATTGTAGATTATACTTAAAATTTTGTGAGATCAGGAAAAAAATGGTCAGGAATTATATTTCCAAGTTTTCAAAGTACTTTTTAAAAAATTTTTAATGATATAGTTAGTAGTGTTCCAAATGTTAAGAAGCCTATTGTTTATGGAAAATTGCCTGATACAGAGTAAGTATTCTGCTTATTTTCTATGTAAGAAACATCAGAATCATCCACTGCATATGTTTTCATGGCTTGGTGTTTACTTTTTAAATGCGTGAAACATAAAATTTATGAAATTTTATATATTTAGAGCCGTCTAAAACTAAAGCTCTCAGAAATATAGGAGTCCATAAAGAGTAGTTTTAGGCCGAGCTCGGTGGCTTATGCCTGTAATCCCAGCACTTTGGGAGGCCAAGGCAGGTGGATCACTTGAGGTCAGGAGTTCGAGACCAGCCTGGCTGACGTGGAGAAACCCCATCTCTACTAAAAATACAAAAAATATACAGGCACAGTGGCAGACGCCTGCAATCCCAGCTACTCGGGAGACTGAGGCAGGAGAATCACTTGAACCCAAGAGACAGAGGTTACAGTGAGCCGAGATCATGCCACTGCACTCCAGCCTGGGGGATAGAGCAAGACTCTGCCTCAAATAAATAAATAAATAAATGACTTAAAAGAGATTAAATGAGACAATATACTTAAAGTATTTAGCAAACTACAAGGCAGACAATGTTCAGTGAAAGGTAGGAGTCATTATTTTATTAAAAGCAGCAGTAATAGAATAATTGTAATAGTAATAGTAGTTGTTCTTGTCACCATATTTTATTGTGTCATAGCAAATGTGGACTCTCTCCCAGGAGACTTTTAACTAACTGATTAATTCAAAGGTCTCACTTGTACTGTTCATTAGTATTTCATGGTATGTTAAGAAAAGTTGAAAGTATTGACAGTGTCATTTCTTATAATATTAAATAGATTGCTCTAGTGGTGAGCTTGAGAGAGAGAGAAAGAAAGAAGACAGGGATTGTGTGTGTGTGTGTGTGTGTGTGTGTGTGTGTGTGTGTGTGTGTCTTCCATACGGACTTATTCCACAAATGTATTATGAAGTCTTAATTATACAAGTTATTTAATGAAGTAAACATTCTTATTGAGAAAATAGTAAGATGTCTTATTTACCTAGTACTTTGGGTTTAATGTAGATCTTAATATCATTTACTCTATGAAGTACCTTTAGAATTTTACCTTTTTATTGCCATGCACTTAAAGTAGTAATACTTTCCCAAACAAGTAAAAACAAGTTTTTGCTTATTGCTTATCATTTTACTTGTTAAAGAAATTTTGCAGTTATCCCTTTCTCACAGAAAACACAAGTGCTAAATGTTTTTGAAGTAGCATAACAGATAAGCAGTTTTTAAAAGAAAAAGTCATGTATTGTATTCTGCTTGATTTTTAGAAAAGGGATAAGAGAATGAATGCTTTATTAAATACTCACTACACATTTTCTGACTTAATCATCAAATAGCCATATGAAGTATATTATTGTTTTCCACATTTAATTGATGAGAAAACTAAAGTAACAAAGATTAAGTAATTTATTCATAATAACATAGTTTATGAATTACAGATATTCAGATTAAAGGGCAGGTATGTTGGGACTCCAAGAATATCATATTTTCTACTATACAATTCTGCTTTAAATCTTTATTGAAGAATCTATAATGTTCAAGGTACCATGCTGGGTACACTTACATAATATCTTAATTTTCATAACAACCATGTGAGCATTTTTGGATGTGTCTGTTGGCCACATAAATGTCTTCTTTTGAGAAGTGTCTGTCCATATCCTTTGCCCACTTTTTGATGGGATTGTTTGCTTTTTTCTTGCAAATTTGTTTGAGTTCTTTGTAAATTCTGGATATTAGCCCTTTGTGAGATGAGTAGATTGCAAAAATTTTCTCCCATTCTGTAGGTTGCCTGTTCACTCTGATGGTAGTTTCTTTTCCTGTGCAGAAGCTCTTTAGTTTAATGAGATCCCATTTGTCAATTTTGGCTTTTGTTGCCATTGCTTTTGGTGTTTCAGACATGAAGTCCTTGCCCATACCTATGTCCTGAATGGTATTGCCTAGGTTTTCTTCTAGGATTTTTATGGTTTTAGGTCTAACATTTAAGTCTCTAATCCATCTTGAATTAATTTTTGTATAAGGAAGGGATCCAATTTCAGCTTTCTACATATGGCTAGCCAGTTTTCCCAGCGCCATTTATTAAGTAGGGAATCCTTTCCCCATTTCTTGTTTTTGTCAGGTTTGTCAAAAATCAGATGATTGTAGATTTGTGGTATTACTTCTGAGGGCTCTGTTCTGTTCCATTGGTCTATATCTCTGTTTTGGTACCAGTACCATGCTGTTTTGGTTACTGTAGCCTTGTAGTATAGTTTGAAGTCAGGTAGCGTGATACCTCCAGCTTTGCTCTTTTGGCTTAGGATTGTCTTGGCAATGTGGGGTCTTTTTTGGTTCCATATGAACTTTAAAGTAGTGTTTTCCAATTCTGTGAAGAAAGTTATTGGTAGATTAATGGGGATGGCATTGAATCTATAAATTACCTTGGGCAGTATGACCATTTTCACGATACTGATTCATGAGCATGGAATGTTCTTCCATTTGTTTGTGTCCTCTTTTATTTCGTTGAGCAGTGGTTTCTAGTTCTTGAAGAGGTCCTTCACATCCCTTGTAAGTTGGATTCCTAGGAATTTCATTCTCTTTGAAGCAATTGTGAATGGAAGTTCATTCATGATTTGGCTCTCTGTTTGTCTGTTATCGATGTATAGGAAAGCTTGTGATTTTTGCACATTGATTTTGTATCCTGAGACTTTGCTCAAGTTGCTTATCAGCTTAAGGAGATTTGGAGCTGAGACAATGGGGTTTTCTAAATATACAATCATGTCACCTGCGAAGAGGGACAATTTGACTTCCTCTTTTCCTAATTGAATACTCTTTATTTCTTTCTCTTGCCTGATTGCCCTGGCCAGCACCTCCAACACTATGTTGAATAGGAGTGGTGAGAGAGGGCATCCCTGTCTTGAGCCGGTTTTCAAAGGGGACGCTTCCAGTTTTTGCCCATTCAGTATGATATTGGCTGTGGGTTTGTCATAAATAGCTCTTATTATTTTGAGATACGTTACATCAATACCAAATTTATTGAAAGTTTTTAGCATGAAGGGCTGTTGAATTTTGTCAAAGGCCTTTTCTGCATCTATTGAGATAATCATGTGGTTTTTGTCTTTGGTTCTGTGTATACGCTGGATTACGTTTACTGATTTGCGTATGAACCAGCCTTGCGTCCCAGGGATGAAGCCCGCTTGATCATGCTGGATAAGCTTTTTGATGTGCTGTTGGATTTGGTTTGTCAGTATTTTATTGAGGATTTTTGCATCGATGTTCATCAGGGATATTAGTCTAAAATTATCTTTGTTTTGTGTCTCTGTCAGGCTTTGGTTTCTGGATGATGTTGGCCTCATAAAATGAGTTAGGGAGGATACCCTTTTTTTCTATTGATTGAAGTAGTTTCAGGAGGAATGGTACCAGCTCCTCGTACCTCTGGTAGAATTCGGCTGTCAATCTATCTGGTCCTGGACTTTTTTTGGTTGGTAGGCTATTAATTATTGCCTCAATTTCAGAGCCTGTTATTGGTCTATTCAGGGATTCAACTTCTTCCTGGTTTGGTCTTGGGAGAGTGTATGTGTCCAGGAATTTCTCCATTTCTTATAGGTTTTCTATTTTATTTGCGTAGAGGTGTTTATAGTATTCTCTGATGGTAGCTTGTATTTCTGTGGGGTTGGTGGTAATATCCCCTTTATCATTTTTTATTGCATCTGTTTGATTCTTCTCTCTCTTCTTCTTTACTAGTCTGGCTAGTGGTCTATCAATTTTGTTGATCTTTTCAAAAAAACATCTCCTGGATTCATTGATTTTTTGAAGGGTTTTTGTGTCTCTATCTCCTTCAGTTCTGCTCTGATCTTAGTTATGTCTTGCCTTCTGCTAGCTTTTGAATGTGTTTGCTCTTGCTTCTCTAGTTCTTTTAATTGAGATGTTAGAGTGTCAATTTTAGATCTTTCCAGCTTTCTCTTGTGGGCATTTAGTGCTATAAATTTCCCTCTACACACTGCTTTAAATGTGTCCCAGAGATTCGGGTATGTTGTACCTTTGTTCTCATTGGTTTCAAGGAACATCTTTATTTCTGCCTTCATTTCATTTTGTACCCAGTAGTCATTCAGGAGCAGCTTGTTCAGTTTCCATGTAGTTGAGTGGTTTTGAGTGAGTTTCTTAATCCTGAGTTCTAGTTTGATTGCACTCTGGTGTGAGAGACAGTTTGTTATAATTTCTGTTCTTGTACATTTGCTGAGGAGTTCTTTACTTCCCACTATGTGGTCAGTTTTGGAATAAGTGTGATGTGATGCTGAGATGAATGTATATTCTGTTGATTTGGGGTGGAGAGTTCTGTAGATGTCTGTTAGGTCTGCTTGGTGCAGAGCTGAGTTCAAGTCCTGGATATCTTTGTTAACCTTCTGTCTCATTGATCTGTCGAATATTGACAGTGGAGTGTTAAAGTCTCCCATTATTATTGTGTGGGAGTGTAAGTCTCTTTGTAGGTCTCTAAGAACTAGCTTTGTGAATCTGGGTGCTCCTGTATTGGGTGCATATATATTTATGATAGTTAGCTCTTCTTGTTGAATTGATCCCTCTACCATTATGTAATGGCCTTCTTTGTCTCTTTTGATCTTTGTTGGTTTAAAGTCTGTTTTATCAGAGATTAGGATTGCAACCCCTGCCTTTTTTTGTTTTCCATTTGCTTGGTAGATCTTCCTCCATCCCTTTATTTTGAGCCTATGTGTGTCCCTCACGTGAGATAGGTCTCCTGAATACAGCACACTGATGGGTCTTGACTCTTTATCCAGTTTGCCAGTCTGTGTCTTTTTTTGGGGGGCATTTAGCCCATTTACATTTAAGGTTAATATTGTTATGTATGCATCCGATCCTGTCATTATGATGTTAGCTGGTTATTTTGCTTGTTAGTTGATGCAGTTTCTTCCTAGCTTCCATGGTCTTTACATTTTGGCATGTTTTTGCAGTGGCTGGTACCGGTTGTTCCTTTCCATGTTTAGTGCTTCCTTCAGGGTCTCTTGTAAGGCAGGCCTGGTGGTGACAGAATCTCTAAGCATTTGCTTATCTGTAAAGGATTTTATTTCTCCTTCACTTATGAAACTTAGTTTGGCTGATATGAATTCTGTGTTGAAAATTCTTTTCTTTAAGAATGTTGAATATTGGCCCCCAGTCTCTTCTGGCTTGTCAAGTTTCTGCCGAGAGATCCGCTGTTAGTCTGATGGGCTTCTCTTTGTCAGTAACCTGACCTTTCTCTGTGGCTGCCCTTAACACATTTTCCTTCATTTCAACTTTGGTGAATCTGACAATTATGTGTCTTGGAGTTGCTCTTCTCGAGGAATATCTTTGTGGTGTTCTCTGCACTTCCTGAATTTGAATGTTGGCCTGCCTTGCTAGGTTGGGGAAGTTCTTTTGGGTAATATCCTGCAGAGTGTTTTCCAACTTGGTTCCATTCTCCCTGTCACTTTCAGGTACACCAGTCAGATGTAGATGTGGTCTTTGCACACAGCCTCATATTTCTTGGAGACTTTGTTTGTCTCTTTTTACTCTTTTATTCTCTAAATTTCTCTTCTCGCTTCATTTCATTCATTTGCTCTTCAATCACTGATACCCTTTCTTCCAGTTGATCAAATCGGTTATTGAAGCTTGTGCATTTGTCATGTAGTTCTTGTGCCATGGTTTTCAGCTTTATCAAGTAATTTAAGGACTTCTCTACATTGGTTATTCTAGTTAGGCATTTGTCTAATCTTTTTTCAAGGTTTTTAGGTTCTTTGCAATGGGCTCGAACTTCCTCCTTTAGCTCGGAGAAGTTTGATCGTCTGAAGCCTTCTTCTATCAACTTGTCAATGTCATTCTCTGTCCAGCTTTGTTCTGCTGCTGGTGAGGAGCTGTGTTCCTTGGGAGGGAGAGAGGTGCTCTGATTTTTAGAATTTTCAGCTTTTCTGCTCTGTTTTTTCCCCATCTTTGAGGTTTTGTCTACCTTTGGTCTTTGATGATGGTGACGTACAGATGGGGTTTTGCTGTGGATGTGATTTCTGTTTGTTAGTTTTCCTTCTAACAGTCAGGACCCTCAGCTGCAGGTCTGTTGAAGTTTGCTGGATGTCCTCTCCAGACCCTGTTTGCCTGGGCATCGGCACCAGAGGCTGCAGAAGAGTGAATATTGCTGAACAGCAAATATTGCTGCCTGATCATTCCTCTGGAAGCTTCGTCTCAGAGGCGTACCCGGCCATGTAAGGTATCAGTCTGCCCCTACTGGGGGATGCTTCCCAGTTAGGCTACTCGGGGGTCAGGGACGCACTTGAGCAGGCAGTCTGTCCATTCTCAGATCTCAAACTCCGTGCTGGGAGAATCTCTACTGTTTTCAAAGCTGTCAGACAGGGACATTTAAATCTGCAGAGGTTTCTGCTGCCTTTTGTTTGGCTATGCCCTGTCCCCAGAGGTAGAGTTTACAGAGGCAGGCAGGCAGGCCTCCTTGAGCTGTGGTGGGCTCCACTCAGTTCGAGCTTCCCTGCCCCTTTGTTCACCTACTCAAGCCTCAGCAGTGGGGGGCGCCCCTCCCCCAGCCTCGCTGCTGCCTTGCTGTTAGATCTCAGACTGCTGTGCTAGCAATGAGGGAGGCTCTGTGGGCGTGGGACCCTCTGAGCCAGGCATGGGACCCTCCGAGCCAGGTGTGAGATATAATCTCCTGGTGTGCCGTTTGCTAAGACCCTTGGAAAAGCGCAGTATTAGGGTGGGAGTGACCCGATTTTCCAGGTGCTGTGTGTCACGGTTTCCCTTGGCTAGGAAAGGATATTCCCTTACCCCTTGTGCTTCCCGGGAAAGGTGATGCTTCGTTCTGCTTTGGCTCTCGCTCAGTGGGCTGCACCCACTGTCCTGCACCCACTGTCTGACATGCCCCAGTGAGATGAACCCAGTACCTCAGTTGGAAATGCAGAAATCACCCGTCTTCTGTGTAGCTCACGCTGGGAGCTGTAGCCTGGAGCTGTTCCTGTTCAGCCATCTTCTCATGTGATTATTATGTGTTGCATTCCTGTACCAAAATATCTCATGTATTCTATAAATATATACATTTACTGTGTACCCATAAAATAAAAATAATTTTAAAATTACCCAGAAGAAACAATTCTGAAACTAGTTGAAGAAAAACTTATCCGCAGGATCCATTCTCTGTACATATTCCCTGGTTTGAGTTAGCAAACTCTGGAATTATATTTCCTAGAACAGTGAGGTCCTCCTTGACTTTCACTCAGCCTGGAGTTCCATCTTTTCTCAAACCCCAGTAATTCATGCATTTAAGACTTGGCTCAGGTGTCAATCATAGGAACCTTTTCTTGGCCATTCCCCACTGCCTTCTTGTATACTATTCTCTGCACTGACAGGTTACATTTCTACTTTTTGGGTTATTGTTTTCAACTCTATTGAACTTTTTGAAGGCAGAGACTCTATTCATCTTTTATCTTGTTGGTCTCTCATAGTGCCTGGCACCTAGTAGGTGTTTGAGAATTATTTATTGCAGTCAATTGATTTAAATTTTTTTTATATCTTTGCCAAAGCTGTACACATTTGAGCAGTGATTATCTTCCACCAACTGATCTGAGTCATTACAAGAGGTTGACATGTTTTTATTGGCAACAAGAATTGACCATAGCTTAAATAAAATGCCTTATACAAATGTATATATTTTTAAAACACAATTACTTAGAACTGTTACTGAATTAGTATTATTGTTATATAGTTGTTCAGTCAGTGACGCTGAAGATGACAACTGTCAGGTGGGGTTGTGTGAATCTTTTTGGTGTTTAAAATAGCTCCTCATACTCAGAAAGCTTGGGGACCTTGTAAATCAGGAACTTGCTGCTTATATCAACTTTTTTTTCTTTAAAACACCAGTTACTATCACTTGTGAATGGCAAAAGTTCAACATTATGTCTATGCTATTTCAATAAGTATTTCTTCAGGTCTTATTTTTTTGCCAGGTCTTTCCCTAGATACTGTCAAGAAAACCCAGAAATATAAAGTATCTCTGGACTTGCCCTTGTGTATACACATTGTGGTGATTTTTGCTGCAGTTATCCAATGATATCAGGTACAAGTGACTTGAGGGCTTGGATTATTCAATTAGTGTCTGTTTTCTTTGTATGGTATTTCACTTGTGTTAGACAAATTTTAATCAAGAAACTTGAAGTTTTTCATGGACATGAACATTATTAATTCTATATCATGACTTAAAGGAAAGAGATGTTTCATAGCACATGCAAATGTTCTCAAATAGGAATTCAAAATAAAAATCCAAACATAAGGAGAATCATATTTAGATTGTACTTAGATTTTCATCTTTGTCCTGAAGAAACATTCCATTCTGAATGCGTAAAATAAAGGAAATTTTGAAAAATACAACTATGAAAGATCAAGACAGAAAAAATGCCAGATCCCTAACATTTGAAATGAGTTAGCTAGCATTTAGAAGAAAACTTTATATGTCAATTGGTAAGTTCCAAAGAAAACAGGTCAAAATACTTTTTATCCCCAACAGCTTATATTATGGTTACCTAGAGTACAGTTGACCCTTTAACAACATGGTTTGAATTGCTCTTGTTCACTTCTATATTTTTAAAAAAACAAATGTAGTTAGATCCTCCATACTTACAGGTTCCCAATCTACAGCCACATACAGATGGAAAATACAGTATTAGTGAGATGTGAAACCGTAGATACGTAAGTCCCATTTGTCTTATATGCAGGTTTGGCAGGGCTGCCTGTAGGACATGAGTATTATGGATTTTGATATCTGTAGGTGTTGAGGGGGTGGTGTCCTTGAATCAATCCCCAACGGATACCAAGGGATGACTGTAGTTTCTTCATAAGCATTTATTTATTTTTTATTTTTATTTTTTAGAGAGAATCTCTTGCTGTCTCTCAGCCTGGAGTGAGTGACAAGATCAGACCATAGCTCACTATAGCCTCAAACTCCTGGGCTCAAGGGATCCTTCCACCTCATTCTCCTGAGTAGCTGGGGTGACAGGCACGTGCCACCATACCCAACTATGTTTTTTTTAATTTCTTAAAATTCGTTTTTGGTAGAGATAGAGTCTCACTGTGTAACCATGCTGGCCTCGAACTACTGGCCTCAAGTATTCTTCCTGTCTTGGCCTCCAAAGTGATGGGATTACTTGTATGAGCCACCATGCCTGGCCCATAAATCTTGCTAATTATAGGAGGCAAATAAAAAAACAGCCAAATTGTTTGCATTCAACTCTGATGTGATATGCTACAATTAAACCTTGAGTGGATGATGAAATTATATACTTTTTTGACTTAAAGTACTTTTCTGATTATAAAATACATGTTAATTGTTGAAAATACAGAAAAAGTCTTTAAAAATCACGACGAGATATACAATTTATATTTTTCCCAATAGTTTTCTACTCATGTGTATCTGTATAGCATATGTTTCACAATTTGGATCATATTATATGCAGTTTTGCATACAGTTTTAACATATTGAATGTTTTTCAATACTATTAAGTAATATTTTAAAATGACTTTAAATGGCTGCTTAATAGTCTCTTATCTAAAATGTGTCTGACTTTTCTTTTACTAGAGGCTTAAGTTTCAGTAAATATCTTTGTGCATAAATCTTTGTTTATATTTATTTTTTAATTCCTAGTTTAAGCAAATATGCTATCTCATTATATTTTTTTAGTATATTTACAGAATTAATAGACATTGGCAATAAAAGATAAATAAGATATGTTGTTACTTCTGGGACTTGAGGGTCTAATGAAGGAGACAGACTTGTAAACAAATGATATGGCAATACAATATGAAGTTTTAACAATACAATATGAAAAACTATGTATATGTCAATGTGCTAAGGAAATCAGAGGAGGAAACAACTATAACTCTGTATGAAACGATATAATTCTTTGATTTCACTTGCTCATGTAAAATTTCACAAAACTTAGTTATTCAGCAGTGATAAGGAGAATAATTTCTTGAGTATTTGGGAAATTATCATGAGAACCATTCCAAATGGAAGTGTATAATGATTCCATTTTATTGAGCTTCTTCTCATCTCCTAAGAGAGACTTTCTCAGAGTATGATCCCTAGACTGGCAGTGTCAGCATTACCTGGGAACTTGGAAGTACTATTTTGAGAGAAATCTTTTTTTTTTTTTTTTTCCTGAGCAGTAGGTCTTTACAGTGGGCTTAAAATATCCTCTAAACCATGCTGTAGAGATATAGGCTATCATCCAGGCTTTGTTTTTCTATTTATAGGGCATAGAAAGAGTACATTTATCATAACTAGTAAGAGTTCTAGGATTTTCAGGATGGTAAAAGAGCATTGGCTTCAACTCAAAGTCACCAGCTGCATTATCCCCTAACAATGGGGAGTCAGCCTGTCCTTTGAAGCTGTGAAGCTAGGCACTGACTTCTCTTCTACAGCTATACAACTCATAGATTGCATCTTCTTCCAATAGAAGGCTTTTTCATCTACACTGAAAATATTTTGTTTAATGTAGCCACCTTCATCATTTATCTTAGATCTTCCTGTAGCTTCTCCTTCAGCACTTGTTTCACTTTGCATGTTTATGTTTTGGAGATAGCTTCTTTCCTTAAACCTCATGAACCAACGCCTGCTAGCTTCAAACATTTCTTATGTAGCATTCTCGCTGCTCTCAGCCTTCATAGAATTGGAAAGAGTTGGGGCCTTGCTTTGGATTAGGCTTTCATTCAAGGGAATGTTGTGGCTCCTTTGAACTTCTATCCAGACCACTAAAACTTTCTCCATATCAACAATAAGGCTCTTACAATTTCTTATCACTGCATTCACATTTCTCATCAATGCTGTGTTCACTGGAGTATCACTTTTAATGTCCTTTAATAGCTTTTTATTTGCATTCACAAATTGGCTATTTGGGGCAAGAGGCTTAGTTTACAGGAGTTGGATCATCACAATTCCAAAAGACTCAATCCTGAATGCCATGATACCAAATGTTGATCAAAATCCTGAAAGAGCAAATTCCCTGAAGTTTAAATTACTAAAGTCTTCAATTTCTAACATCTAAAATTCCAAAAATCCCAATCTGAAGATAGTTGCATTATGTTAGGCAGAACTCTAACCTTTTAGTTGTCTTTATGTGTAAATTAAGTATGGTTTAAGGAGATGGTGTAAGGATGTCAAGTTGACAAGGGGTGGACTTGTAGATTTAATTTTAGCTGTCAACTTGACTGGATTCAGGAATACCTAGAAACCTGGTAAAGCGATTTGTTATACTATGTATTTCATCTTCACATTATTTTCAATACTATAGGTATAAATTGGGTAGAGACTTTAGAGAATTTTAATTCATTTTGTGCATTTATTTTTGCAAATTTAACTTTACAAAAGCACATTATCATGATATTGGCTGTGTGTAAGCGTTGTGTGTGCATGTAAAAACATTGAAACTTCTTCAGTAAATGAAGAGAAGTCTTTTTTGTATATCTGTATTTGTGAAAGATAAAATTTCTAGAGCTCTCGTCTTGTTGGATGATTGCATATGTAATGTTGAACCATCATGGATTTTGATTGATCTCATAAAAAGGATTAGGTTGGGCCAGGTGCAGTGGCTCACGCCTGTAATCCCAGCACTTTGGAAGGCTGAGGCGTGCAGATCACTTGAGGTCAGGAGTTCGAGAACAGCCTGACCAACATGGTGAAACTCCGTCGGTGCTAAAAATACAAAAACTAGCCAAGCGTGGTAGCATGCACCTGTAATCCCAGCTACTCAGGAGGCTGAGGCAAGAGAATCGCTTGAACCCGGGAGGTGGAGGTTGCAGTGAGCCGAGATCATGCCACTGCACTCCAGCCTGGGCAACAGAGTGAGACTCCATCTCAAAAAAAAAAAAAAGGATTAGGTTGCTTGTTACTATATTTCATATTACCAAAGTTCCAAAGCTAGGTGCACATAATTATCAACCATAGTGATATGTATTTATGCATTTCCCTTTTTGCCTATATCTTAATGAATACCATTTGTCTGCTCTTAACTGTTATACCTACACGACTGTCGCTAGTATTGCAAAAATATGTGTGTTACTATTACCTATTTCATTGTGTAAAATGGCCTCTGAAGTATCCTGTCATGTGTATATGTTTCTCAAATAAGTTCCCCCTTTAAAATGTAAATAGACATTTTTAAAAGTAATTTTTAAAATTATTTTTTTCAGAATTACGTTTCCAGGATTTTGATCATTCAGGATTGTGATGTTCTAGACTTTATAATTTAGGGATTTTGATTTCTCAGAATTTCAATATTTGGGATCTTGGCATTCAGGATCCTGTCTTTTTGGAATATGATCTGCTTCTAATTTTCAACCCGTTGTAGCTTTTGAAATGCCTTATTCACTAAGCTTAATTATTTTTAGCTTGTGATTTAAGGTGAGAGACATGTGACTCTTCCTTTTGCTTGACCATTTAGAGACCACTGTAGGGTTATTAATTAGCCTAATTTCCATTGTTCTTTTAGCCATGAGGCTGGACTTAGATTTGAATTTGGAATGAACTCTGGAGAAACTTCTTATAATAGATAAAGAAAATGAGGCACAGGAAGGTTAAATAATTTGACCAAAGCTATATATCTATTCCTCTTGGTTAATCCTTTTCTCCCATATATATTTAGTCACATTACCAAGTGCAATTGATTCTAAAGTTATAATGCTTGGCATCTCCCCATTTTTCTGTTTTCTCTGCTGTTATCATGCTCCTGGGCTTTTGTCTGTTACCCATCTAATATATTTTATGTACATTTTTTAGATTAATCTTCACAAAAGCATTTTTTAAACTTTTAAGTTCAGGGGTACATGTGCAGGTTTGTTATGTAGGTAAACTCATATGTCATTGGGTTTGTTTTACAGATTACTTTGTCACCCAGGTATTAAGCCTAGTACTGATTAGTTATTTTCCTGTTGCTCTCCCTCCTTCCACCCCCTACCCTCTGAAAGTCCTCATTGTGTGTTGTTTCCCCTATGTGTCCATGTGTTCTCATCATTTAGCTCCCACTTACAAGTGAGAACATGTAGTATTTGGTTTTCTGTTCCCGCATTAGTTTGCTAAGGTTAATGACCTCCAATTCCAACCATGTCCCTGCAGAGGACATGATCTCATGTGTTTTTTGGCTGTGTAGTATTCCATGGTGTGTATACACCACATTTTCTTTATCTAGTCTACCATTGATGGGCAGGCATTTAGGTTGATTCCATGTATTTTCTATTGTGAATAGTGCTGCAGTGAACACATGTGTGCATGATAGAAGATTTATATTCCTTTGGATATATACCCAGTAATGGGATTACTGTTGCTGGGTCAAGTGGTAGTTGTGTTCTTAAGTTTTTGAGGACTCACCACACTGTTTTCAACAATTGTTGAACTAATTTCCTCTCCCACCAGCAGTATACAAGTATTCCTTTTTCTCCATAACCTTGCCAACACCTGTTTGGTGATTTTTTTTTTTTGACTTTTTAATAATCGCCATTCTGACTGTTGTGAGATGGTATCTCATTGTGGTTTTGATTTACCTTTCTGTCATGATCAGTAATGTTGATAGTTTCTTTTGACATGCAAAAGTTTAATTAGATCTCATTTGTCAATTTTTGCTTTTGTTGCAGTTAAAAGCATCATTTTTAATAGTTCACTGTCATACTCAGAAATTTTCAGTCTCCCTGTGACCTACTAGATGAAACCTAGCATATAGATATAGAGGTTGAGTATCCCTTATCCAAAATACTTAGGACCAGATGGGTTTCGGATTTCAGATTGTTTTGGACTTTGGAATATTTGCATTTTACTGGTTAAGCATCCTAAATCTGAAAATAAGAAATGCTCTATTGAGCATTTTTGGGTGGTGTCATGTCAGCTTTCAGAAAGTTTTGGATTCTGGAGCATTTCAACTTTCAGATTTTTGGATTTTGGATGATCAACCTGTGTTTTCAACTTGGTCTCCTACAACTATTCTATTGTCTATATAAACCTGTCTGATTTTTTCATTGCCTCCCACATGCATGCTTTGTGTATTCCATTTCTGTTCTTTCATTGCTATTGTCTTGCATTCTGTTTCCACTTCTAGTTTAAATTTTTTTATTTTCTGGAATATTCACTTTATCCCTGTTATCCATTTATCAGAATTCTGCCTATCTTTCAAAATAAAACTTGTTTCATACTTAGAAACCTTTTCTGATCATACTCATTCTCTCTGTTCTCTTAGCTGTTATACTCATTTTCTGTGCAGTTAATTGTGTATTGTATGTACTGCTTGTGTATGCACTGCTTGTGTTGCTAGTTGACTTCTCAGGTGTATATATCTTATTTTCCTAGCTTGCTTGTAAATTCTTAGTAGGCAAGGACAGTGCCTAATTTTTTTGTGGTTCCTAAAGTGTCTTATTGCAGTAGGTGCTCAATAAGCATGTGGTTTGCAATATTGCAGGCATGATAACTTTATATGTTTTGCTGCACTGATAAAGTCCTCATTGTTTACAGGTTTCTAATTGTATTTTGTACAATTTGTCCATGTATATTTTCAGTCAGTTTAATTCAGGTGACCTTTCATCCATTTGCTTTTTTTATCTTTATTTTATACCTCCTTTATGTACTCATTTCTGGACAAGAAACTTCTCCACGGAAAGCACTGTTTCTATGATGTTAATGCAACTCATGTTAATTTTTAGTGAAACCTTACATGATAATTATTTCATAGTATCTCTTAACAAAAATCAGAAACCTTTAATGACAAATAATTTGAAAACTCAAATATCTAGCGTGCAGAGTTCTGATAAATTTTGTAGAGTGCTGTTGTTATTTTTATTCTCTTAAGATTTTAGCTTTGTATTTATTGATGTTCTGGCGAAATGGAATACCTGATTGTAATAAGTAAGGCCATAAGTACTATGTGCCATATGATGTTTTGTTTTTATTTGATTGAAATATATTTTTATGTGTCTAGATAGTAAATTGAATAACAAGTTTTCTGAAATGTTCACACTGTTGGACTACATAAGAAGTTTCAGAGTTTTGTTTATTTTTCTTTGAGGAGTATATGATAGATCTCTAAGACAGTTTGGTATATTTCACTACTTGTAGTAATTAACGTTTACGGCCCAATTGTTTTTACCATTTGATTTTAATTTTCCTCTGTTTAAAAAACAAGAAGTAAATACTGAATTTTAAATCTTATTTTTTTCTTTTTTGTTATTCTTCCTTTATAAAATCAATAAAGTACTGAAAAGTTTATGTACCTTTACAGTATTGCTGTTTTCTATCATAATTAGGTAACAGCATATATATCAAAAATGTATCTGTTAGATGGCTATAGTCAGATAATTATGTCTTTTATTTAAACACTGATGGCTAAAATTCACCTTTTCCTTTGGCATGTTACTTTCCTTTATGTATTGTAGTAAATTTTCACATCCTCTCCTAATTTCTCGTGTCTAGGCCATCTTTGCTCAAACATTCTTTTTGAATTTAACAGAATGTGCAATAAGCATATGTGTTTTAAAAAAACTATTTTAAAATTGGCTAAATATTATCATGTTATTGGGTCTCTATTGTTCATGTGCTGATTATTTTGTGCATAAAATCCTTGCTAGATTTTAGCTTTCCCCATGTAGGTTTTTCTTGCTGAGTAGCCAATGTATGTGTATTCAAGGAATTAAAATTTAATCTTATTATATTCTCTAATCAGAAATCCCATAGAAAAGTGAATTTTCTGTCACAGGTCTGTAATGTATTTTAAGGTCAAACATAGCGGTTTGGGGTATTATCCATTGTTTTGAATTATTTGTATCTTTTCACTTCCATTTTAGCACTCATAATAAATATTTAACACTTTACTTCCTAGATTATGATACATAGTTAATTACAATAGGAAATTCAAGACATGTTAAGAATATAGTGAGCACCTGAATCAGGGAGAGGACACTATCAGTAGGGATAATGACTATTATAGGGGGCTACTGGGGTCAGTCTGCTTATTTCCTCAATTTTTATTTTTTCATGTTTAGTCTTTATGGTCAACAGACACTCCAAGTGAAAGTGATCCTTACAGATAATAATCTTAAAGGGAAGGATTATTACAACTTCCTATCAAATAATTGGCGATGACTTTAATTCATATACTTACCCAAACTTAACTTTTATATTAATTGATTATAATGTTGCTAGATTAGTGATAATCATTAATCATTATGCAAATGGTTCTTTTTTTAAATTGTACTTTAAGTTCTAGGGAACAAGTGCACAACGTGCAGGTTTGTTACATATGTATACCTGTGCCATGGTGGTTTGCTGCACCCATTAACTCATCATTTACATTAGGTATTTCTCCTAATGCTATCCCTCCCCCAACCCCCCAACCCATGACAGGCCCCAGTGTGTGATGTTCCCCACCCTCTGTCCAAGTGTTCTCATTGTTCAGTTCCCACCTATGAGTGAGAACATGTGGTGTTTGGTTTTCTATCCTTGCAATAGTTTCCTCAGAATGATGGTTTCTAGCTTCATCTATGTCCCTACAAAGGACATGAACTCATCCTTTTTATGGCTGCATAGTATTCCATGGTGTATATGTGCCACGTTTCCTTTATCCAGTCTATCATTGATGGACATTTGGGTTGGTTCCAAGGCTTTGCTATTGAGAATAGTGCCGCAATAAACATACATGTGCATGTGTCTTTATAGTAGCATGATTTATAATCCTTTGGGTATATACCCAGTAATGGGATCATTGGGTCAAATGGTATTTCTAGTTTTAGATCCTTGAGGAATCACCACACTGTCTTCCACAATGGTTGAACTAGTTTACACTCCCACCAACAGTGTAAAAACATTCCTATTTCTCCACATCCTCTCCAGCACCTGTGGTTTCCTGACTTTTTTAATGATCGCCATTCTAACTGGTGTGAGATGGTATCTCATTGTAGTTTTGATTTACATTTCTCTGATGGCTAGTGATGATGAGCATTTTTTCATGTGACTGTTGACTGTATAAATGTCTTCTTTTGAAAAGTGTCTGTTCATATCCTTTGTCCACTTTTTGATGGGGTTGTTTGATTTTGTCTTGTAAATTTGTGTAAGTTCTTTGTAGATTATGGATGTTAGCCGTTTGTCAGATGGGTAGATTGCAAAAATGTTCTCCCATTCTGTAGGTTGCCTCTTTACTCTGATGGCAGTTTCTTTTGCTGTACAGAAGCTCTTTAGTTTCGTTAGATCCCATTTGTCAATTTTGGCTTTTGTTGACATTGCTTTTGGTATTTTAGACATGAAGTCCTTGTCCATGCCTATGTCCTGAATGGTATTGCCTAGGTTTTCTTCTAGGGTTTTTATGGGTTTAGGTCCAACATTTAAGTCTTTAATCCATCGTGAATTAACTTTTGAATTTCATTTCCTTAATGATTAGTGATGTTGAGCAGTTTTGGTTTTTTGGTTGTTTTTTTTTTTCATGTATTCATTGGCCATTTGTATGTTTTCTTTTGAGAAATGTCTATTCAGGTCCTTTGCTTTTTTCAAAAGCAAAATGAAGGTAGCATGATGCCTCCACCTTTGTTTTTTTGCTTAGAATTGTCTTGGCAATGCAGGTTCCTCAAAAAACTAAAGATAGGATTACCACATGATCCAGCAATCCCACTTCTAGGCATTTACATGAAATATTTCAGATCAATATGTTGTAGAAATGTCTGCATTGTAATGTTCATTGCAGCACTATTCACAATAACCAAGACGTGGAAATAACTTAAGTGTTCATTCCATCAATTGAGTGGGTAAAAATATGGTATATATAAATAATGGAATATTATTCAGCCTTGAAATGGAAGATATTCTGTCATTTGCAAAAACATGGATAGAATTGCAGAATATTATGCTAAGTTGTAATAAGCCAAACACACACACACACACACAAAAAAACAAATACTGCATGGTTTCACTTATACAGGGACTCTAGAATAATGGAGCTCATAAAAGCAGGGAGTAAAATGGTGGTTATCAGAGGCTGGGAGGTGATGGGAATAAGGAAATGATAGTCAAAGGTTACATTATATATTCTGGATATTAATCCCCTCAGATGAGTAGCTTGCAAATATTTTCTACTATTCTGTACATTGTCTTTCCACTCTGTTATATGGAACATATCCTTTGCTGTGCAGAAGTTTTTGGTTTGATATAATCCTGTTTGTCTGTATTTGCTTTTGTTACCTGCATCTTAGGGTCTTTATTTATACAATCTTTTCCCAGACCCATGTTTTGAAATATTTCACCTGTGTTTTCTTTCAGTCGTTTTATCATTTCAGGCCTTACATTTATGTTTTTGTTCTATTTCGAGTTGATTTTTATGTAGGGTAAGGAGTGGTAGCCTAGTTTCTTCCTCGTGTATGTGGATATCTAGTTTTCCCAGTACCATTTATTGAAGAGATTGTCCTTTCACCAATTAATTTTCTTGGTACCTTTGTCAAAGATCAATTGGCTGAAGACATGTGGATTAATTTCTGGATTTTCTATTCTGTTCCATAGATCTGTGTGTCTTTTTTTTTAATGCCAGTGCTTTGCTGTTTTGGTTACTACAGCTTTGTGGTACATTTTGGGGTCAGAAACAAAATACTAAAATTTCTATGGAACAACAAAAGACCCTGAATAGCCAAAGAAAACCTGACCAAAAATAACAAAGTTGCATGTATCGTACTACCAGACCTTACTCATTTTTAAATTAGATTGTTTTCATTCTGTAGTGTTAAGTGTTAAGTTCCTTATATATTTTGGACAATAATCCCTTCCCATATGTATGATTTGCAGATATTTTCTCCCAATCTCTAGGTTGTCTCTTCATTTTGTTAATGTGTCCTTTGTTGTGCAGAATCTTTTTATTTTGATGAAATCTCACTTGTCTATTTTTGCTTTTGTTACCTGAGTTTTGGGGATCAAATGTGAAAGATCATTACCCAGAACAGTGTCATGTAGTTTTCTCCCCTGTGTTTTTCTACTCATTGTCTTATAGTTTCAAGTCTCATATTTAAGTCTTTAATTCATTTTGAATTAATTTTTATATATTGTGTATAATGAGAGTCCAATTTAATTCTTTTGCATGTGGATACTGGTTTTCCCAACACTACTTATTGGAGAGGCTATCCTTTTTGCATTTTATAGTCTTGGCATCCTTTTAGAAAATAAATTGACTATAGATATGTGAATTTATTTCAAGGCTTTCTTTTCTTTCCCATTCATTGATGTGTCTATGTTTGTGCTAGTGCCATGCTATTTTAATTACTATCACTTTGTAGTGGGTTTTGGACATAATCCCAGCAGACACAATCTGAATGCCATAACCCTGAATGTTGAAAACCTGAAAAATCAAAATCCTAAAAATATAATTCAGTAAAAAAGAATGTTAAAACTATTCAAAAGACACGTATTAACATTTTTAAAGGGGAATTATTGGAGAAGCAAAAATACAACAGAACACTGCATAGGCCATTTTACACAATAAAATTGCAATTCAGTGATTCTCTGCTTTCACAGCACCAATAATGATTAGCTTTTAAACTTTTTTTTTTTCACCATTAAGTAGCCTTATACACTTATTACAGCCTTTTTGTGAGGAAACAATTTCACAGATCTCTTCCATTGTGTTGTAGGGAATACAGTAAGAAGAAATTATATTTGACTTCCCAAACACCAAATCTGTATTAGTCAGGGCTCTCCAGAGAGACAGAAGCAATAAGATATGCATATAGATATTTGGGAGGGAATATATTAGGGGAATTGGCTCAGATGATTAAGGTGGCCAAGGTATCCCATGACAGGCCTTCTGCAAGCTGGACATCCTGGGATGCAGGTAATATGACTCAGTCCAAGTCTGAAGGCTCCAGAACCAGGGAAGCTAGCTGCTGGTGTAACTCTCAGTCCAGAGCCAAAAACCTCAGGACCCAGAGGGATATTACTGTTAAGTCCTGTACTCCAAAGGCCAGTGAAGCTAGAGTTCTGATGTCCAAGGCAGCAGAAGAAAAGTCTCAGCTATCAAAGAGAGACCAATTTGCCTTCTGAATGTGTTCTTTATGGGTCTCTGGCCTATTGAATTGTGCCCACCAACACTGAGGACAGATCTTCACTAAGGACAGACTCACATCCTAATTTCCTATGGAAACACCCTCATGGGTACACCCAAAATAACGCTTTACTGGGTTTCCAGGGATTTCTTAATCCAGTCAAGTTTACACCTAAAATGAAGCCCACAAATTCATCTCTTGTCAACTTGGCATCCACACACATCTCCTTCAACAATACTTAATTTCCAAATAATGACAGTAACCGGGTTATAGTTCTGCCTAACACGATGCAGTGAATATGATGCGAATACCCTATAGGAGACTGAAAACGCACTAATCTGTTCTCCCGAATTTGACTTTCAGGATTTCAGCATTCAGAATTTTAATGTTTTGTGATTGTGATTTTCTGGATTTGATGTTAGAGATTTTTAGACTCTAGGGATTTAGACTTTAGGGATTATCATTTTTCATGGTTTCAGTTCAGGATTTCGACATTCGGGATTATGGCATTCGGAATTGTGTCTTTCAGAATTATGATAGGCACCTTGTAGTATAGTTTGAAATCAAGTAGTATGATGTCTCCATCTTTGTTCCTTTTGCTCACGATTGCCTTGGCTATTTGGGTTTTATGTTTTGGTGCTCCATATTAATTTTTGGATTATTTTTTCTATATGTTTGAAAAGTGACATTGGAATTTTTATAGTGATTGCATTGAATCTGTAGATCACTTTGAATAGTATGGACATTATAACAATATTATGTTTTTAAATCCACGAATGTAGGCTATCTTTCCATTTATTTGTGTCTTCTTCAGTCTCTTTTGATAACACTTTATAGTTTTCATTATAAAAGTCTTTCACATTTTTGGTTAAATTTATTTTTAACTATATATATTTTTGTAGCTATCATAAACAGGATTATTCTTGATATCTTTTTTGGAAAGTATGTTGTTAATGTAGAGAAATGCTACCAATTTTTGCATATTAACTTTGCATTCTGTAACTTTACTGAATTCATTTATCAGTTTTAACAGATTTCTGCTAAGGTGTTTAGGGTATTCTATATATAAGATCGTGTCATCAGCAAACAGCAAAAGTTTCACCTCTTTTCCTGTTTAGATGCCTTTTATTTCTTTCTTTTGCCTTGTTGTTCTGGCAAGGATGTGCACTACTATGTTGAATAGATGTGGTAAAGTAGGTATCCTTATCTTGTTCATGATCTTAAAGAAAAAGGTTCTACTTTTTTACCTTTAAGTATAATGTTAGTAGTGGGCCTATTATTTGTGACTTTTTTGTGTTGAAGTACATTCTTCCTATACCTACTTTTTTAGTGTGTTTACTATAAAAGGATGGTGAATTTTGTCATTTTTTTCTGCATTTAATGAGATGATCATATGGTTTATGTCTTTCATTCTGTTAATGTGATGTCTCACATTTATTAATGTGTGAATGTTGAACTATCTTTGCATCTAGGGATAAATCCACTTGATCATGGTGAATGATCCTTCTAATATGTTGTTGAATTTAGCTTGCTCGTATTTTGTTGAGGATTTTTAAACTATGTTAATCAAGAATACTGGCCTGTAGGTTTCTTTTCTTGTGACATTCTTGGTCTGGCTTTGGTATCAGGATAATTCTGGCCTCATATAACGAGTTTGGAAGTATTCTCTCTGAAATGTTTTGATAAAGTTTGTGGAGAATTGGTATTAGCTCTTCTTTAAATGTTTAGTAAAATTCAACAGTGAAACCATCAGCACTTGGGCTTTTCTTTGATGAGAGACTTTCTGTTACTGATTCAGTCTTCTCACTTGTTATTGATCTGTTAAGATTTTCTGTATTTTTCAGGATTCAATCTTGGTAGGGGTTGTATGTGTCTAGAAATTTATCTGTTTTTTTCCTAGGTTATCTAATTTTTGGCATATAATTGTTGATAGTAGTCTGCTAGGATCCATTGTATTTCTGTGGTGTCAGTTGTAATGTCTCTTATTTTATTTCTGATTTTATTTATTTGAGTTCCTTCTCTTTTGTTCTTGGTTAGACTAGTTAAGGGTTTGCCAATTTTGTTTGTCTTTTCAATAAACTAACTCAGTTTTGTAGATTTCTTGTACTGTTTTTCTAGTTGTGGTTCCATTTATTTCTTCTCTGATATTTATTATTTTTTCCTTCTGCTAACTTTGGTCTTAGTTTGTTATTTTTTCTATTTCATTAACAGCACATTAACTTGTTTATCTGCAGTCTTCTTTTTTGTTATAAGTATTTATTGCTAAAGACTTTCCTTTTAGAACTGCTTTTGCTGCAGCCCATAAATTTGATATATTGTATTTCTGTTTCCATTTGTCTCCAGAAATATTTAAGTCTCCCTTTTCTTAATTGGCCCATTGTTTTTTTCAGGAGTGTATTTACTATAAAAGGATGGTGAATTTTGTCATTTTTTTCTGCATTTAATGAGATGATCATATGATTTATGTCTTTCATTCTGTTAGACATGTTTAATTTTCATGTATTTGTGAATTTTATATAATTTCTCCTGTTACTCATTTTTGGTCTCATACTATTGTGGCTGGAAAAGTTACTTGATATAATATCAGTGTTCTTAAACTTTCTAAGACTTGTCTCATAGGCTAACATGATCCATTCTGTAGAATGTTGTGTGTGTACTTAAGAAAATGTGTATTCTGTTGCCATTAGATAGAATGTTCAGTATATGGCTGTTAGGTCCATTTGGCCTAAAGTATTTTTGCATCCATGTTTGCTTATTAATTTTATGTCTGGATGATCTTTCCATTATTGAAAGTGGGGTGCTGAAGCCCCCTACTATTATTGCATTGCAATCTATCTCTCCCTATGGTGTAAAATTATTTATTTTTAATGTCCATATGATGCATGCACAGTGAGAGCAAAGTGCTCCAGAGAGTGGTTCTTCAAATGTTGGTGCTGGTAGGATTAAAGGTAATTTGTTTTGCTCATATTTGTATTTTTTACTGTTGCTCAAATATTTTCAAGTGAACATGTATCAATGATATTAAAATACACTCTTATAAACAAATGCATTTCAAGTAAAAATTAAAAATAGTCTGATTTTTTCTTAAAGTTTAAAAAATTGAATCTTACACAAAAATTAGCCCAATGACAAGGTAAAATACCCTTAAGACATTGTTATTTACCTGATAACATGCTATTATTTTCTCTTCTTAAACCAGCATTTTCTCGCAGTTTTTACAAAATGATACCTGATGGTTTTAGAGACCTTGGCATCTTTTACTAGCAATACATCTCATCGAATCTGAGTATATATCAGTGTTTTCTAATAACACTGGGTTTCTCAACCTCAGCACTGTTGACATTTAGGCTAGATAATTCTTTCTTGTGGCAAGCTTCCCTGTGCTTTATAAGATGTTTAGAGTATCCCTAGCTTCTATCCACTAGATGGCCAGTAGCAGTCCTCTTGCCCCTAGTGGTGCCAACCACAAATGCCTCCAGACATTGCCAGATATCTGCTTGGGTGGAATTTGTAGATTACTTTGGGCGGTTTGACCCTTGTAACAATTGTGAGCCCCAAATATCTGAGACATGTCTCAGTCAATTTAGAAAGTTTATTTTGCCAAGGTTAAGAACACACCCCTGAGGAAGTCCTGAGACATGTACCCAAGGTGGTCAGGAGTACAGTTTGCTTTTATACATTTTAGCAAGACATGAGACATCAATCAATATATGTGTGATGTACATTGGTTTGGTCCGGTAAGGTGGGACAACTTGAAGTAGGGGCTTGCAGGTTAGAAATAGATAAGAGACAAAAAGACTGCATTCGTTTGAGTTCTTGACCAGCCTTCCACTGAATACACAATTTAGTCTGGTTCAGTTAATCTGCATTTAATAACATTAATAAAATAACATTTATAAAAAGTTTAAAACCATATCATCAGAATAGGATCACGGGTCATTGTAAAATAAGTCATTCATTTAGCCAAAGTGATAACTCAGAGATTTCAAAAAAAAGACACCTTTATTCTTTGAGAGAGGAGACTTAATTTCTGAAACAATATGACTTAATAAAGATAGCACAAGACCAGTTAAATCTGTCTCTCAAAATCTTGTAAACAATCTATAAAATTTTAAGAATCTTGACCATAAGATATAATTTCCATAAACTTGCTTGTAACCTTTATAATTTTGTATTAAGGAGTGTGTTAATGCTCCGAGAAAACCTTGTTTATCTGACACAGGGGCCCACATACTGGTTTTGTATCAGTGTGCCTTTGATATTAATGGTTAATTTCTATAGAAACTGAACTAATATTATCTCTTAAAATCAGCCCTTACAATCTCATGCACTCACCTCTTCCACAATACTTTCTGGGCCTTGAGGAGTAAATAAAACAATAAAAAACAGTAAAAAAAAAAAAAAAAAAAAAAAAAAAAAACAATAAAAACTATTGTTTTAATTTCTAGCCCTGTGTTTCACAAATGCAGTTTATTTTTACTGGCATCTTCTACCAGGCCTGAAGATGTGGCTTTAATTGCTGTCAGTGTTTAAAATTTAGCAGGACCTGGTGTCCTTTTTAGACACAGGAGTCAAAGCCCTGTAACTCAATGGCACAAGGACTTCTAAAGCACATAAGAAAGTTACATGGATGTAATAACCTTAATTTAAAGAATTTTTATAATCCCGAGTTTTTTTTCTAAGCAAACCAAAACTTAATAATACTGAAATAGGAATTATTTCAATAAAACATAAATCTGTTAGGCCAGGAAAAGGCAAAAGAAAAGACCTTCTGTGGTACACAGAATATTATGTTGGAAGGAAACACTTCCTTTAGACCTTTAAGAAAACATCTTTAGCATCAGGCCACAAGAAACAGAACCCGAGGGGGAAGAAAATTATATGAACTGAAAATGAGTTGCAGGAGAGCGTTATTATTTTGCACCCTTTAAAAGAGGAGAGAAAACTGAAAACAGTGAGACACAATAAAAGTTGAACTTCGAGTTTATAAAGAATTAAAATCTCTTATAATTTATTAAGAGTAAATCAATCCGTTAAGAAAATTTCAGTGTTCTAATCAAGACTTTAGTGTATAAGTGGTTTTCTTAACGTCAAAACCCAATCTCTAGAAAGACTATTGTAATTTCTCTTTAATTATAGACAAATTGATACAAATCATTTACTACATGCTTGAACTTCCTGTTTTATCCTAGACATTCCTCTTTCTTAACCAGTCATTTTATTCTGGGACAAAAATTTACTGTACAAGATTTTTTCTCATATAAAATTATTTTTCTTTTAACCTTTCTTGCCAAAAATTCCTCTTTATGTTTATAACTTTCTTTACATTGTTCTTGTTTACTGACGACATTTACATCATTTTTAAAATAACTTTTAAATAACTTTTGAATTAGATAAAAAGTGTTTTTTAATAAGAGCACGTTTATTTTTTTCAGAAAAAAATGTTTTCTTGTAATAAAAAAATTGGAAATGATCCAGACATTTAATAACTATCTATTATTTAGCTTAATATGACTTTAGATTTTAAATTATATGACAAGACTATCCACAAGCATTTATTTCATTACATTTAGCTAATTAATTATTAATTTACTTTGAGAGTCTATGGCTTTTCGAGGCACACAGTGCAAACTGCCAGGGGATCTACCATTCTGGGATCTGGAGGATGGTGGCCATCTTCTCACAGCTCCACTAGGCAGTGCCCTAGTAAGGACTCTGTGTGGGTGCTCCAACCCCACATTTCCCTTCCACACTGCCCTAACAGAGGGGCCCCAGCCCTGCAGCAAACTTTTGCCTGGGCATCCAGGCATTTCCGTACATATTCTAAAATCTAGGCAGAGGTTCCCAAACCTCAATTCTTGACTTCTGTGCACCTGCAGGCTCAATGCCACATGGAAGCTGCCAAGAATTGGGGCTTCCACCTTCTGGAGTCACAACTCGAGCTGTATGTTGGCCCCTTTCAGCCATAGTTGGAGTGGCTGGGACACAGGACACCAAGTCCCTAAGCTGCACACAGCAGGAGGACCCTGGACCTGGCCTACGAAACCACATTTTCCTCCTGGGCCCCAGGGCCTGTGACAGGAGAGGCTGCCATGAAGGTCTCTGACATGGCCTGGAGACATTTTCCCCATGGTCTTGGGGATTAACATTAGGCTCCTTGCTACTTATGCAAATTTCTGCAGCTGGCTTGAATTTCTCTTCAAAAAATTTGTTTTTCTTTTCCACTGCATTGTCAAGCTGCATGTTTTCTGAACTTTTTGCTCTGTTTTCCTTTTAAAATGGAATGCTTTTAACAGCACACAAGTCACCTTTTGAATGCTTTGCTGCTTAGCAATTTCTTCTGCCAGATACGCTAAATCATCTCTCTCAAGTTCAAAGTTCCACAAATCTCTGGGGCAGGGGCAAAATGCTGCCAGTCACTTTGCTAAAACATAATAAGAATCACCTTTGCTCTAGTTCCTAACAAGTTCCTCATCTCCGTCTGAGACCACCTCAGCCTAGACCTTATTGTTCATGTCACTATCAGCATTTTTGTCATAATTAATTATCATTTTTTAATAGTTTACCCAGATTACTTATGAAAACTATGATAGTTATTTAAAGTTTAAAGTTTTCTTGTTAAACATTTTTATAACCTATGGATTCCAGGTTTTCCTAAGTAAGAACATTATGATTAGATAAATGTGAGTTTTTTGTTTTGATGTTATTTGTTTTGTTTGTTTGTTTGCCAATAAGTCAAGATTTAGTTGTTTTCATTAACCAACCAATATTAAATGCCTTATTTATTACATTTTATGTAAACAAAGATAATTCTTTTGAGCCGCATTTACGGATTTGTAACCCTCATACCAAATTTTGACATCTAGCAGACATAAATAATGTATGTTGACAATTTTGAAGCCATTTCTAATTCTTTTTCACCAAATTTTAAAAACCAGATTATTTATTAAAGATTTAGTTAAGCCATGTGAACTTGAAAAAGCATTTGTCTTAAAGTCTGTATTTTTCTGGTTAAGTATTTGATTTAAGCACCTTTTTAAAAAGCCGATTAGAGTACTTTTATGCATTTTTAATAGTGAAACATCATATACTTGATGCATAAATACATAGACGTATTCGACATGTAGTTAGGAGCAGACCTTATAGATTCATAAGACATGGTTTTGAAATGTGAGGAGATGAGATTTGGAGAGGCCAGGGGCGAAATAATATGGTTTGGTTTTGTCCCCACCCAAATCTCAACTTGAATTGTGTCTCCCAGAATTCCTATATTTTGGGGCAGGGACCCAATGAGAGGTAATTGAATCATGGGGGCTGGTCTTTCCCATGCTATTCTTGTGATAGTGAATAAGTCTTCCAAGATCCGATGGGTTTATCAGGGTTTTCTGCTTGTGCTTCTTCCTCATTTTTCTCTTGCCTCCACCACATCAGAAGTGCTTTTCACCCCCATCATGATTCTGAGACCTCCTCAGCCATGTGAAACTGTAAGGCCAATTAAACCTCATTTTGTTCCCAGTTTCAGGTATGTCTTTATCAGCAGCATGAAAATGAAGTAATACACACATAATATGGAGCTTTCCTTTGGATTTGATCAAATCAGATAGAGTTGGTCAAACCCAATGGGAAAAAGACCAAAACAACAACAAAAACAGAAACAAGCAAACAACAAAAAAATAGTTAAGCAACGCAAACAATTGCACAATTTATGTGATTACTGAGCACTCCAGTGGTAAGGAGAAATGAAGACCAGCTGGTTCTTAATCTTAACTTTAGTGAAAACAAAATCCCAATTTAGGTATTTACCTAGGGATGGGTCTGAAGCTGTTCTCTGTCATCCTAGAAATAGGAAAAAGCTCAAACTCTCCTTCCCTTTTGGAAGCAGACTCAAACTCCAGGAAGGAGTTACCTGCCTTCCAT
Organism: Macaca mulatta; assembly: GCF_049350105.2. NCBI lineage: Eukaryota > Metazoa > Chordata > Mammalia > Primates > Cercopithecidae > Macaca > Macaca mulatta. The sequence goes on from NC_133426.1 coordinate 86,739,651, forward strand.
CATGAAAGCAGGAAGACTTGCCTTTGTTGTTGGAAGCAAGTAAAACATCAAAAACAAGGAGTTGTACAGTGAAATAAACTTTAGATCTTGACTAAAGCTTGGGAGGTCAGGGATTCTCTGGAGGGGGAGCTTCCAGGCCTCAGAAAATTGTCCTATTGGTTTGAACCATAAAGATAGCTCAAGCTGGTACCTATAAGAGATTTGTCAAAGATCAGGGGCACCTCCACTCAGAATCCCTTCATGGCCACCAGAATGTGAACCCCAAATACCTGCCACAGGTCTCAGTCAATTTAGGTTTATTTTGCCAAGGTTAAGGACCTGCCCACAACAGCCTCAGGAAGCCCTGAGACATCTGCCCAAGGTGGTCAGAGGTACAGTTTGTTTTTATGCACTTTATGGAGACATAAGACAGGTCTTACAGTCAGTATGTGTAAGACTTACATTGGTTCAGTCTTGTAAGGTGGGACAACTCAAAGTAGGTATTTCCAAATTAGAAGTAGGTAAGAGACAAAAGGTTGCATTACTGTGAGTCCTTGATCAGCCTTCTCCTGAATACATAATTTAATCTGACTCAGTGAATCTGCATTTTTACATAAGGAATAGGGGAGAGGAAGCAATGAGATATGGATTTGTCTCAAGTGAGCCTCAGAGGGATGACTTTGAATAGTATAGGAAGCAGGTTTGCCTTAAGCTGTTCCCAGCTTGACTTTTCCCTTTAACTTAGTGATTTGGGGGTCCCAAGATTTATTTTCCTTTCTCACAATATTGATTTTTCCTATATATAAGCATGAAATGCTTTTCCTTTTTTTGTATTATCTGTGATATTTTTATCAGTGTTTTGTAATTCTCATTGTAGCAATCTTTTACCTCCCTGCTTAGATGTATTCCCAGGTATTTTATCCCTTTTGTGGCTATTTTGAATGGTATTGCATTCTTCATTTGGCTCTCAGCTTAGATGTTGTTGGTGTAGAGAAATTCTACTGATTTTCATACATTAGTTTATCCTGATTTGACGAAGTTGTTTATCAGATAAAGGATCTTTTGGGCAGAGCCTATAGGGTTTTCTAGGTATAGAATATTATAATCTACAATCAGTGATAGTTTGACTTCCTGTCTTCCTATTTGGATACCCTGTATTTATTTTTTTGTTTGTTTGGTTGTTTTACCTGATTTTTCTAGCTAGGACTGCCAGTACTATGTTGAATAGGAGTCTTGAGAATGGGCATACCTGTCTTGTTATGGTTTTCAAGGGAAATGCTTCCAGCTTTTGCCCATTAAGTATGATGTTTCGCTTTGGGTTTGACATATATGGCTGTTACTATTTTGAGATATGTTCCTTCAATACCTAGTTTATTAAGATTTTTTAACATAAATGGATGTTAAATTTTATCAAAAGGCTTTTCTGCATCTATTGAGATGATCATGTTGTTGTTGTTTTTAGTTCTGTTTATGTGAACATTTAATGATTTGCATATGTTGAACCAACCTTACATCCCAAGGATAAAGCCTACTTGATCATGATGGATTCGCTTTGTAATGTGTTGCTTGATACGGTTTGCTGATGTTTTCATGAGGATTTTTGCATCCATGTTTATTAAGGATATTGGCCTGAAGTTTTCTTTTTTGTTTTGACTCTGCCATTTTGTGGTTATCAAGATGTTGCTGGCCTCATAGAATGAGTCAGGGAAGAGTACCTCCTTCTCAGTTTTTGGGACTGGTTTCAATAGGAATGGCACCAGCTCTTCCTTATACATTTGATAAAATTCAGTGTGAATCTGTCTGGTCTTGGTACTTTCTGATTTTTAGGCTTTTTATTACTGATTTGATTTTAGAACTCATTATTGGTTTGTTCAGGGATTGAGTTTATTCCTGATTCAATCTTGGTTGGTTGTATGTTTACAGGAATTTATCCACTTATTCTAGGTTTTCTAGTTTGTGTGCATAGAGGTACTCAGGTTTTGTTTTTTTACTTTTGGGTCAGTGGTAATGTCCCTGTAGTCATTTCTGATTTTGTTTATTTGGATATTCTCTCTTTTTTCTTTACTAATCTAGGTAGTTGTTTTTTTTATTATTATTATACTTTAAGTTCTAGGATACATGTGCACAACGTGCAGGTTTGTTACATATGTATACATGTGACATCTTGGTATGCTGCACCCATTAACTCGTCATTTACATTACGTATATCTCCTAATGCTATCCCTTCCCCCTCCCCCCTCCCTCCTCACCACAATAGGCCCCAGTGTGTGATGTTCCCCTTCATGTGTCCAAGTGATCTCATTGGTCAGTTCCCACCTATGAGTGAGAACATGCGGTGTTTGGTTTTCTGTTCTTGCGATAGTTTGCTGAGAATGATGGTTTCCAGCTGCATCCATGTCCCTACAAAGGACATGAACTCATCCTTTTTTATGGCTGCATAGTATTCCATTCTGTATATTTATTCTTTCAAAGAACCAACTCCTGCCTTCATTGATATTTTGAATGGTGTTTTTTGTTTTTGTTTTTTTTTCATCTGAATTTCCTTCAGTTCAGCTGTGATTATGGTATTATCTTCTGCTGATTTGGAGGCTTATTTGCTCTTATTTTTCCTCTATAATGTTAGTTTGTTAATTTGAGATCTTGCTAATGTTTTGATGTCATCATTTAGTGCTATAAACTTCCCTTTTAACACTGCTTTAGCTGTGTCCCAGGGATTCTGGTATGTTGTCCCTTTTTCTTATTAATTTCAAAGAATGTCTTGATTTCTGCCTTAATTTCCTTGTTGACCCCAAAGTCATCCAGGCACAGGTTGTTGAATTTCATGTAACTGTATGGTTTTGAGCAATTTTCTTAGCATTGATGTCTGTTTGGGGTGGGGAAGTGGGGCTGTGGTCTGAACATGTGGTTGGTATGATTTTTTTTCTTTCTTTCTTTCTGGAATTTGCTGAGGATTGTTTTTTGGCTGATTGTGTGGTCAGTTTTAAAGTATGTGCCATGTGCAGCTGTGAATTTATATCCTCTTGTTTTTCAGAGGAGAGTTCTGTAGATGTCTATTAGGTCAATTTGGTCAGGTGTTGAATTCAGCTCCTGAATACCTTTGTTAGTTTTCTGCCTCAGTGATTTTTCTTATACTGTGAGTGGGGGGTTAAAGTCTCCTGCTATTATTGTGTGGTCATCTAAGTATCTTTATAGGTTTTTAAGAACTTGTCTTATGAATCTGGGTGCTCCTGTGTTGGGTGCATATATATTTAGAATAGTTAGGTCTTCTTGTTGAATTGAACCCTTTACCACTGTATCATTTCCTGATTTCTCCTTTTTGACTTTTGTTGCTTTAAAATCTGTTCTGTCTGTAATTAGTATAGCAATCCCTGCTTTTTTTCTATTTTCCATTTGTATGAAAGATTTTTCTTCATCCCTTTTCTTTGAGTCTGAGTGTCATTATATGTGAAATTGGTCTCTTGAGGACAGCATACCATTGGATCTTGTTTCTTTATCCAACTTTCCAATTTGTACCTTGTAATTGAGGCATTTAAACCTTTATGTTCAAGGTGAGTATTGATATGTGCAGATTTCATTCTGTCATCATGTTATAAGCTACTCATTATGCAGATTTGTTTGTGTGGTTGCTTTATTGTATCAGTCATCTGTGTGCTTAAGTATGTATTTGTGGTGGCTGGTAATAGTTTGTTGTTGTTGTAGTTGTTGTTGTTGTTTTTCCACTTTTAGCCCTATCTTCAGGACCTCTTATAAGGCAGGTGTGGTGGTAATAAATTCCTTTAGCATTAGCTTTTCTGAAAAGAATCTTATTTTTCCTTTGCTTATGAAGCTTAGTTTGACTGGCTATGAAATTCTTACTTTGAATTTCTTTACTTTAAGTATGCTGAATACAAGCCCCTAATGTCTTTTGGCTTTTAGGGTTTCTGCGGAAAGGTCTATTATCAGCCTAATGGAATTCCCTTTGTAGGTGACCTGCTCCATTTTCTCTAGCTTCCTTTAACATTTTTTCTTTCATTTCAACCTTGGAAAATCTGATGACTTTGTGTCTTGGGTATGGTCATCATGTATATTATCTTGCACGGATTCTCTGCATTTCCTGAATTTAGATGTTAGTCTTCTTAGTGAGGTTGGGAAATGTTCACGAACAATATCCTGAAATAGGTTTTCCAAGTTGTTTGCTTTCAGCGGTGCCAATCAGATGTAGTCTTGGTCGCTTTATGTAATCCTATATTTCTTGGAGGTTTTATTCATTCTTCTTTAATCTTTTTTAAATTTTTTTTCTGACTGAGTTATTTCAGAGAACCAGTCTTTGAGCTCTGAGAGTATTTCTGCATTTTTGCCCTAAAATGCCACAATTCACTCAGTAACATAAAAATCATTCTTACTTGAAAAGGGATCTTTAATGATTTTTTTTTTTTTTTTTAGTCAGATTCACACTCTGTTGCCCAGGCTGGAGTGCAATGGGGCAGTCATGGCTCACTGCAGACTCAAACTCCTGAGCTCAAGCGATAATCCTACCTCAGCCTCCCAAATAGATAGGATTACTGGTGCATGCCACCATGCCCAACTAATATTTTTAATTTTTTTTTCAAAGACAGGGTCTCGCTATGTTGCCCACACTGGTCTCAGACTCCTGGCCTCAACAGATCCTCTTGCCTCAGCCTCCCAAAACTCTGGTTGATTTAAAAAGTATATATATCCAAAATGAGTCAAAAGAGAATGACACTATTGGTCAAATTGGGAATTATGGCCTTTGGAATGAATGGGGATGAAACCAGAATATTTGGATTGCTAAACAGCTATTTAGCAGTAGTTGTCTTTTGACTTCTGTTTCGTCTTCTTCTTCTCCCAAAACTCCTTCTTCCCATCTTCTTTCTCACTGATACTTATACTATCTTTGTTATTATATTGTTTTGACTTTTTATCTTGGTAAAAGACATATTTTTAAATCTTTATAAAAAGATAATTGAGAATTTGACCTATATCTGATATATGTATTTTATTTTAAACATGTAGTACTTTACAGAATTCATTATTGCTGATTAATGAAACTGCCTTATGACATTTTCAGATTTCTTTCCAATACCCCTTGGTTGTATATTAAATGGCACCCTACAAAATATCTGATTGCTTATTCTACTTAAAACCCCTCCTCCAACCCCTGCCTAGCTAGCTAGCTCTTTGTACATCATGTCCATTTTATCTGTTACTCTTTTCATTAATTTCTTTGCATAATTTATTTTTTTTCAACAGAATCATAGACCCTTCCACTATACTTTGCATTCTTTTGAATGAGAATTGAGTTAATTAAAGCACTTAATACCTGACACATTATAAGCATCATATAATTTTTAGTTATTGTTGCCATTTAATTATGTTTAAAAATTCTACACTCAAAAGTGTAAAATTAAAAATGTATATTCAGTATTATATATAATGTAATGTAATTTTCATGTTTTTAAGAAACTGTACACATATATTTTTCTTTAAAATTAAACTCCAATGTAACATTCTTTATATACAAGGATTATAGTTTTAAATGTTACTAAAATTATGTATTTATTTGTCATATATTATAATGCCAGGAAAACATTGAGCAGGTATCTTGTTTTACCTTTGGCCCCTCCAAAATGTATTTAGTCTTTTCTATGTTTTACTGGAAAATGCTATAAATTATCTATCATAAAAATATCACATGGATCACTGACTTAGCCAAATAATTTTTTCCTATATCTACCTACTTGCCTATCTTTGTAATTTTGATATTCTTATTAAAACAGTTATGTGTTAGTTTCTATAAATTGGACATACTCTAACAAAACATTATGTTGGGAAGAACTCTGTCTTTTAAGTGTTCTTTTTGGAAATTAGTTATTGGCACTCAAAACAATAATACTTATCAACCATAATACTTTTTTAACTGTTTCTTTTTGAGACAAAGCCTTGCTCTGTTTCTCAGGCTGGAGTGCAGTGGCGTGATCATGGCTTACTTCAGCCTTGACCTTCTGGGCTCAAACAATCTTCCTACCTCAGCCTCTTGAGTAGCTGGGACAACAGATATGCATCCCCACACCGAGCTAATTGCTTTTTAAATTTTTTATAGAGTCAGAGTCTCTCTATATTGCCCAGGCTGGTCTTGAACTCCTGGGCTCAAAGTAATCTTCCAGCCTCAGCCTTCCAAATTGCTTGGGATTACAGGCATGAGCCCCCATGACTAGCCTCTTTTTAATTGTTTAAGGATTTAAAAAAAAAAAAAGTACGTTCCCTTGGGGGTAAGAATTAAATAGAAAATATTTCCCCAAATTCTGTATTTCAGAAATTGCAACTTAATTTTGAAGTCACATGTAGGCAGTTACAATACTTACAAAACAAAAACGTTTGCCTATCTATGCGAATCTACATGGTTTAACTGGTTATTTTCACTATTTTTTTTCTCCTTCTTCCCTCTTCATTATTTTTAACTTAAGTTCAAGTATCTTGAGGAACTTGTTTTTAATCTTTAATATATCCAATATAACATTGTCCTTTTTGAGATTTGGGACTCAGAATTGCCCCATTTAAATTTTTTTTTGAAAATTCCCCCATCTATAAGAGCATTAATGATGCGATAATAATATTCCTTGTCTCTTGGCAACAGTAACCCTGGTATTGCAGCAAGTGAGGTATAGAGAATGTGGGGAGATCAGGTGATGCAGAACTCTGGAAAAGGACGTTAGTCTTCAAAGTAGGACTGTTTGTTAAATTCGGCAAAGTCTGCTATCAGAAGACACGGTGAGAAATCTTGTAGAAAGGGAGTTTTTCTTTTAGTTTTAACTCTGAGCACACATCAAAATTGATGTTCATATTTTGTCCAGAAACTTACTTGATTCAACTAAAATATCTTTGAAAATTATCTCTTTCATTAATAACTGTGCCTAAAATCATGGCTGTGGTAAAATTGAACTCAGTTAATATGTTTAAAAGGGCATCAATAATTGTTTTAATATTTTATTTTCTGAACTAGCTCAAGAGTAAGAGATAAAAGACATAATATAACTGATATATTGATATAGTATTAAGAATTACTATGTTTTTTTGGAACTCCAGAGTAAGAGAGTTACAAAACTCCCTACATCCTACATTGATTGACACATTGACATCTCAATAAATAGCCTGATGGTGGATTATTTTCAAAATTTAATTTGTTTCTGAAGTGAAGTATTTAAAGTAAAAGACTACACCTAATTCTTTTTTAGATATCAAATGTTTTTAATTACTACAGTAATTAGTTCCAGTTATTATCAGGTAACCAAGCATGTTTACATATCTGTGTATTTTTTTATATAGTCCTGAACTTCCTTTTCAGATTATTTTTTTTCCTTTAAAGCACTCATGACTTATCTCATTTGTATAGTTTTTGTTTGTTTGTTTGTTTGTTTGTTTAGATGGAGTCTTGCTCTGTCGCCAGGCTGGAGTGCAGTGGCATGATCTTGGCTCATTGCAATCTCTGCCTCCCAGGTTCAAGCGATTCTCCTGCCTCGGCCTCCCGAGTAACTGGGACTATAGGCATGCACCACCATGCCTGGCTAATATTTTTGTATTTTAGTAGAGACGGGGTTTCACCATGTTGGTCAGGATGGCCTTTATCTCCTGACCTCATTACAGGCATGAGCCACTGCACCTGACCTCACTTGTATAGCTTTTAAGCACTTTAAGAGTGAAGTTACCTTATTTTCCTCTAGTAGAACAATTTAATGCAAGTAAAGTTTAGAAAAATAATCAAATTAATCATAAACTTAGTGGATTTTATTAAGCCAATTGTATTGTAAAATATCAAAGACTGCATTTTGAAATTGTTTCTTTAAAGAATGTCATTATCATTCACGCTTTTTCTCCTATGAAAATTAACTGCAGATGCGAGAGGAAACATGAGGACTTAAATTTTATCTGTAGCCAAACCAAGAGCAGAAGGTGTTGAAATGAGGGAGGGGACTTCCCCATGATAAGGAGAATTAACAAAAAAACTGAGTAGAAAAAAATGCCACTTCTTTCAGCAAAACTGCCTTCTGAGCATGAACTTAAATTTGTATTTGTGTTGGAAATACTTGAAGAAATGTGAGGAGAAGGAGGAGTTATTTGTGTGTTGGGGAATGGGAGAAAAAGTGGAGGTTACAGAGTCGGAAGTTGGAAATTCATTATTTATAAGAAAAAAAGGGAAAGGCATTATTTATAAGAAAAAAATGGAAAATAGTTTTTGGTGTAGGAAAGGAGAAAGGTCGTATTATCCCACAGGAGAAAGTTCAGCAATGAAGGAGAATGGAAGGTAATAAGAGATCACCCCACCTGGGGTAGGTAGACTCCATATGATTTACTTCTTTCTTTATTTCTCTCCCTTTAAAAAATGCATTTCATGGCTGGACGCGGTGGCTCATGCCTGTAATCCCAGCACTTTGGGGGGCCAAGGTGGGTGGATCACGAGGTCAGGAGTTCAAGACCATCCTGGTCAACATGGTGAAACCCCGTCTCTACCAAGAATACAAAAATTAGCTAGGCATGGCAGTGCATGCCTGTAATCTCAGCTACTCAGGAGACTGAGGCAGGAGAATCGCTTGAACCTGGTAGGCAGACATTGCAGTGAGCTGAGATCGCGCCACTGCACTCCAGCCTGGTGACAGAGCTAGACTCCATCTCAAAAAAAAAAAAAAAATGCATTTCATTTTATCTTTCTTTAATGGCCCCTTCTTTTGCTTGCTTACTAGCAGGCTCCCTCCTGAGCCTCATGCTAGCACCACACCCCTGTAGTTTCTCCTTGATGGGATGGGTTTGAGGAGAGCAGCAGTTGGTGAGGTAAGTTTTAATGTCTGAGAGGGTGTGGTGAGTAGACAGAGAGCTGTGAACAGAATTTTTTTTTTTTAAAAAAAAGCTTTTTCTAGAAACATTGCAGTGAGTTGCTACTTTCCTCCTTCCTCAGACAGTGTTCAAGAGGGATGTGAAAGTTGTATATGGTGTTGGCTATAATTCTGGAGTCCCCTTCAGTGTTGACAGGGTTATCCACAGAGGGGTTAGTGATTTGGAATGATATGGAAAAAGCTTATGAGGTTACTGGGTTTACTGTGAGTGTCATGGTGAGTTGCACAGCATCCAGTGCAGAGAGAATGGCATTTTGGTCTCACTAGGTGGCTGTAGCTCCCAGCTTGCTTGAAAGCCCATTGTACTCTAGAGTATTATCAGCCAGTCCCTTCAAAAGGGGCTGGAGATTTCTCTGGCCAGCTTGCTTCTCTGAAATTGGTGGCAGTTTGGAGAGGCAGCAACTCTGCGTCATGTACATCAGAAGCAAGAGAAGCTCACTTGGTGGCTGTTGAATTCACATAGCTATAAATCTCTACCAGCTACAGCCACTGGAAGGGGTAGAGGAACAGTAGCAAGGGGAGGTAGTGCTACAGTTGTAGTTTTCCCAATGCAGCAAAATATGTAACAGTATTTTGTTGTTTGAGATAGTATCCAGAGTTTTTTTGTTTTATATTTAAGAGAATTAAGGAGCGTGGACACAAGGGTGAGTTTCAAGTGAAAGTTTAATAAAAAAGAGAAGAAAGCTTTCTGCAGCAGAGTGGGGCCCAAATGGGTTCCCCACTGTGAGGCTGGGGTTCGGGGTTTTTATGGACTGGTAAGGGAAGGAATGTGCATAGTTTGCAGGCTGTTTTGGAGAAAGTGTGATTTAGCTTGGTCTGGGACCAATCAGCAGCTGAAGTGATGATTTATAGGGGCTACCTAGCTTGGTCCAGGACCTAGTAGAAGCTGAAGTGAAAGCTTGGCCAAAGATCTTGGCCCTGGGATGAATTAGAAGCTGAAGCAATGATTTATAGAGGCCAAGATTATGGTTTAAAGCATGTTTAGAAAAGGGAAAAAAAAGTGCCCACCAGAACCTACTGGAACACCCCATGTATATGCCCACAAAAGGAGAAGAGATTATTTCCTGGAAGCCTGCTGCTGCTTATACAAAGGACAAAGACATTTCTATGCAGAGTCTTGTTCTCTTATTACAGTGGCTGCAGGCATGTCTTAGGCACAAAGAACAAAGGTGTTTCTATGTTGGATCTTGTTTCTTTATCTGAGTGGGCCAGAGGTTTGTACAAGTTTTCTTATCTGTGCCTGCAGCCTGATATTTCAGGCTGTTTCTCTGATTTCAGGAGTTTTACCAAGAACCCACCCTAACTGCCTACCGTTTCTCTCTTATTCTCCCCATCATGAGTGGAGACCCTAACTGCTGTTAGGGAGATTAGGCGCTGATTTTTTTAGCTACTTTTTGCTGGAGAGGGGTGTTGTGTGGGGAACAGCAACTAGAGTTTCTTTTGTGGCTGGCTTAAGGGTCCTTGGAAGAAAGGCATGTTTATGCATGGTTCCTTTTGCATTGCCATTTGTAGCTTGATAGCCTTTAGATGAGAAGAAACAATGTGGTTTATTAGAGTACATGTATTACAATGAAACAAGGGTGGAGGTAAAGACGGCTTAAAAATTCCAAGGCTAAGTGATGGCTAGTTATGACTGTTAAGATTTGGATTCAAGGGGCTGGGCTTCGGTTAGCTTTCTTGGTTTTACTTTTTAAACAAAGAAACTTGTGACTTATAGGCACTTTATTTACTTTTATTACCTGGCAGGACTTGTGGGATAATTCTCCAGAACTAGAATATTGTTTTTGATTTCTACATTACCCATTCCCTTTTGTTTCCTTTGAGCAGTAGCTGGAGATTGCTGGTCGATTTACAGGAATAGGGTTAGTTTAAAATGTAGGTAGGCAAAAACTTGAAAACAACTACTGAGACTAGAAATTAATGACAGCTGTATAAGTTTTGAAACAATTTTTTTCTCCAGTCCTCATTTTTGTTAAAAACAAATTATGATAAGACTGTGTTGTTTGTAAAATTGACTTCAGTCTCATACTTGGACTGATTATTTCATAAACTGCAGCAAGAATAATTACCTTTACATAGACCTTTTAGATGGGCTTTGATGGAACTTTGTTTTACAAGGAATCTTAGATAGGACTTTTTAAAGCTGAGCCCAGCCATGGGTTTGCACCCTTAAATGCCTATGAGTTGGGTAAACTCCTTTTTTCCTGAGATTTCAAGAGCATGGTGTTCTGGGCCTGTTAGAAAGTGACTTTTTTACTCACCACAGATTAGGAACCCTGTACAGGGACTGTGTAGACAAAATATGAGGCCAATTTTTCCAAGGGGCTTTTATTGGCTTTTCAAGTTAAGCTGGACTTCTTACAGGGAAACACATTCTTTTAGTTAAACCCTTGGCAAAACACCAGTTTTTAAATTGTTCTGTTGCAAAAGAAAATGCATTCTTATTGCACTGATGCAAACAATATATTGTTAGAAGTTAAGAATGCTTACAACTAGTGTCTGAATTTTAGAGGAACCAGGCAGAGAGAAACAAACATGTTTTACATTTTGTTTACAGAAGTATACCTTACTTAATTGTTAAAGGCTGTATCTAGTTTAAAATAAGTTTTATTGACTGAAAAACAAAACAAGGATTAGCAATATCTTGAGCAAAAGTTAAAAAGATTATTTTAGCTTTTTATTAGTTCAGTCCATTCAGTTAACTCTTGTTCTGCTTGATATTTATAAACATTTCAGCTTTTTATTAATCCTGTATGCTTTTCCATTATTAGAAACCTGCATTTCAGAGCACCTGTTAAAGTTTTACAGCTGAGTATAAACCTTTTATGAAGAGGATTAAAGCAGACAATTGTCTTAAATGACAAAATGATCAGGGTGTTTACAATTAGAAACACGATTGTCAAAGAAATTTGGTTATTTTTGTGGTTTACAACAGTTTAAGATAATTTCAATTATAATTGATAGCATATATTTAAACATTAGAACCTTAGACATCCCATATGGTTTTATAACATATGTTAATAATATTTACTGAAGGCTGGGTGTGGTGACTCATGCCTGTAATCCCAGTACTTTGGGAAGCTGAGGTGGGTAGATCTTGAGGTCAGGAGTCTGAGAACAGCCTGGCCAATATGATGAAACCCCATCTCTACTAAAAATACAAAAATTAGCTCGGTGTGGTGGCGGGCACCTGTAATTCCAGCTACTCAGGAGGCTGAGGCAGGAGAATTGCTTGAATCCGGGAGGTGGAGGTTGCAGTGAACCGAGATTGCGCCACTGCACTCCAGCCTTGGCAACAGAGTGAGACTATTTCTCAAAATAAATTAATTAATTAATAATAATAATATTTACTGAAATATGACCTGAAGAAGATTAAACATTACTTTGGCAATTCCATGTATTTAAACATGTTAAATAATTCTGTTTACCTGTTTTCTGGACATTCCAGAGACCCTCTGTAGCATCCGAAAGCTAGATGTCAGGAAAGACAATTGATTTTGGGAAGCCTGTTAAATATGTTATTGATCTAAAACACTTGATGTTATGAATGGAGTTTTAGATTACCATAAGTTATTTGTTTTTCTAAAATGATGACTTAAAAATTTGAAAACTCAAAAACCTTTTATTAGCCTTTAGTATTACATGAAAATCCTGTTCAAGAGAAAGAACCAAATTTTACCCTTGCATTAGTTAACTATTAATGTTAACCCCAATTTTAATGAAACCTTATGGACAATTATATTTAATTTTAACCAGTTTGATCATGATGTGAGACTTTTACAAACATTTTATAACCCTTTACACATTTTGCTGAAAAGAGTACCTTGTTGTGCTTTTATTTTAATGCTGAACTTAAAGAAAAATATATGTAATACTCTTTTGAATTTAGTTAATATGTGTGTACAGAGTTTTCATGGTAAGATTAATTCATACAGTTTTTTTCCATAGTTTGCTTAAATCTTCTGCTTTATTTGAGAAAATTCTTTATCCCTAGGCAAAATGTACATTTCCATGCCTTCTTACAATTTTTTTAGTAAAAACACATTTTACTTTTTTCACACACTTTGCATGTAAATCCATTTGCAGTAGTTGATATGGTTTGGCTTTGTCCCCACCCAAATTTCAACTTTAATTGTATCTCCAAGAATTCCCACATGTTGTGAGAGTGACCCAGGGAGAGAGAACTGAATCCTGGGGATTGGTCTTTCCTGTGCTATTCTCATGATAGTGAATGAGTCTCACGAGATCTGATGGGTTTATCAGGGCTTTCCACTTTTGCTTCTCCCTCATTTTCTCTTGCTGCCACCATATAAGAAGTGCCTTTCACCTTCCACCATGATCCTCAGGCCTCCCTAGCCAAGTGGAACTGTAAGTCCAATTAAACCTCTTTTTTTTTCTCAGTCTCAGGTATGCCTTTATCAGAAGCATGAAAATAGACTAATACAGTAGACTTAATTACATGTTATAATGGTAACTCTTAGCAATTTTTAACTTTAATGTAAAACTTGGTAAGTTGTTTTAATTATATAGTAGGTGCAGATAAAGTTTGACTTTTTTCAGCATTATTAGGGGCATGGTTACTTTCGTATGTCCCCAGACCTTACCCATTGTGAAACAGGCAAGTTGAACAGTTTTTAAACGCCAAAGAAGCAGTTTAAAACGTTAAAATATTTAGCAAAACTAGTATGTGACTTGCATAATTTAGACTACCTATTTATATTTTGAAGATATTTGCATTTTACCAGTAATCTTTAAGGCTGTTTTTAGTTTTTAAAGATTAAAGTCATATGAACTGAAAGGTACCAGAGCTTTTATTTTTCCCTTTAAAAAATATTTGATCCAAGTGCTTATCCTTTTTTTTTTTTTTTTTTTTTTATTATACTTTAAGTTCTAGGGTACATGTGCATAACGTGCAGGTTTGTTACATAGTATACTTGTGCCATGTTGGTGTGCTGCACCCATCAACTTGTCAGCACCCATCAACTCATCATTTACATCAGGTATAACTCCCAGTGCAATCCCTCCCCCCTCCCCCCTCCCCGTGATAGGCCCCGGTGTGTGATGTTCCTTTTTCAAGTTAATTAAATAGAGCTCTTTTTAAATAGACATTACACGCGCAACACATGTATAACTACACAGCCAGGCAGAAGAAAATCCAGCAGCTTAGGGTGGAACCATTTAAGAATAGGGCTCAGAAAGTATGTAGTTTCTGCGGCCTGATAAACAGGTATACCTGGAAGGTGAAAACAGATTTTGAGAGGTATTTATTTGCCTCTAATTTCAGGGGTTTAATGAGGAAAACAGATATTTTTCCCAAGATGGGATTTGTGGTGACTTTTCTGTTTTCTCAAGGAGTCCTGGGTTACCAGAAGTTATCCTAGGGCCTTTTATGCATGCACCAAGAGTGGCAATACAGAGTGGAGAAAAATAAATCAGTTGACTGAGAAAAAGCTTTTTCCAGAAAAACAACATTTATGAAGAGGAAAAAACATAAAGGCCTTTAAAAATATACCTATAACTTAGATATCCACTTTTAATTAAGCTGAGAACTTTTTAAGAAAATTATTTTTATTAAAACTACAGAGAATATAAACAGTGATTTTTATTATTTCTTTTATCGGTTTATACCACTATCTGTTCACAGTAATGTTTAGGTTTTCTAGTTTTCTCTGGAAGAAAGTGACTGCATTCAGACAAGGGGGGGGGGGGGTTAGGTTGACTGCAGATCACTCTAGCAGCAAAGCTTGATATTTGAGGAGGTAATTGTCTGTTAGCCAGAGACATTCCCTAGAGGACAGCAGTCCTGCTATATTGTGTGGGGTATAAACAGTTAAGTTATTCCCCATGGTTAACCTGTTGGCTTCTGGCACCTGCAAAACCACCACTGCAACTTCTTAGAGGCAGGCTGGCTATCCTTTAGCCATTAAGTTAAATTCCTTGCTTAGATAGCCCACTGATTGTTGAGCTGCATCTTGAGCCTTAGTTAAAATTTCCAGGGTTATCACCTTCCTTTCTGATACATAGAGATTAAATGCCTTCCCTATGGGAAGACTGAAGAAGGCTGCTGCTTTCAAGCAAGGCTTGCTTTAACTGGTTAAAAGCTTTTGAGTTTTATATTCTTAAGTTAAGGAGTGAGTTTTATCTGCTCGAGTTTCTTTCATGAGGTGGTATATGAGCTATTCCACTGTACCCAGGTACCCACAGTCTGCAAAATTCATTAATGCCTAAGAATCCTCTTTAACTGTTAAAGGAAATGGGCTTAATCCTTTTCTCACCTGGTGCTCTCATCCCTTTTGATAAGGCTGACCCACGTACTTTACTGAAGTCTGACAGAGCTGAGCTTTAGATTTTGAGGCCCTATATTCCCTTTTAGCTAAGAAATTATGAAGAGCTTTTAGTGCAAAGCCCTTCACGATTGTGCAATAGGAGGAAGGGAGGCCTGGATTAGGGAGGAGAACAGAAAGACCAGCTTCGGTGTTTAGAAGGAAGTTTACCTTCCTCCCTTTTACCTCCAGAATTACCCAGGGTCCCTGTGTCATAATGGCAGTCTGAGTTGATGGAGCCAGGGTGTTGAGCCTCAGGACCCATTAGTCCTACTGGATCATTTGTGAGACAGGCCCTGGACCTGGTGACTTGCACCTCTGGGGACAGTCTGCCTTCTAGTGGTCCCTACCACAAGCTGGACAGAGTTGAGGTAGCTTTTTTATTGCCTGGGCACTCCCTTTTGAAGTGTTCTGGTTTGCCATACTGATAGCAATTAGCAGGTGCACCAGGGGACTCTGGATTTTTTGTTGTTGTTGTTTGTTTTTTGAGACAGAATCTTGCTCTGTTGCCCAGGCTGAAATGCAGTGGCACACTGAAACCTCCACGTCCTGAGTTCAAGCAGTTCTCCTGTCTCAGCCTCCCAAGTAGCTGGGATTACAGGTCCCCACCACCACACCCAGCTAATTTTTGTATTTTTTTTTTTTTCACCATGTTGGTCAGACTGGTCTCGAACTCCTGACCTCAAGTGATCTTCCCGCCTCGGCCTCCCAAAATGCTGGGATTACAGGCATGAGCCACTGCACCTAGCCAGGACTCTGGATTTTATAGACCTGTGAAGTGGCCACTACTGCTTCTGTTCTTTTCTTGTGTTTCCCCTCTTTTTCCTGGGCCTCCTCCTGGTTTCTGTTGTAAAAGACCGAGGAGGCTGCCTTCAGGAGGTTTTTATAAGGTACTCTTTGGTCCCATAGCCTGCTTTTGTAGTTTCCTTTTGATATCAGGGGCTTCCTGGGTAATAAATTTGTCTTTTAAGATTATCTGTCCCTCAATTGAATTATGAGATAGGGAGGTGTGTTTCACTAAAGTTTCTCTCAGCCATCTGGTTTTTTATTTAACAAAGACAGTTTACAGTAATTAAGATGTTTGGTTCTGGTTCTCTGCATTCTATTGGGAATGAGGATCCTGCTTTTTTTTTTTTTTTTCCTTCTTCACCGTCTTTTCCCTTTTGACTGGATTTCTCTGTTGACTGGCTATAGGAGACATGGTGTTTGTCTCTGAATCTCTCTGCTGCCTGTAGGGCTGCCTGTTTTTTGGCAGCCATTAGGGTTTGGCTAGGAGTAACAAAACATTTCCCCATGCAAGATTAAACACTTGGGTTAGATTTTGGAAGGCCTTTATATACTTATTGGGGTCATTAGAAAACTTGCCTAGGACCCCCTTTGTTTGTTTAAGGTTCTGCAATGAGAAGGGAACTTGAACCCCAATAGTACCATGTCCATTGGTCATTTCCTGCAGAAACAGCAGCGAAATTGGGGGTTTCTTGGGTGTTACAGCCAGAGGAGCTGATGATATGACTGCTGGGGGCCCTGGATAAGGGGGAAAGGTAGGGCATTTAAAAGTTGCATTTGAGAGTTACCCAGGGGTTTGTTTTTCTGACTTTGGGGAGTTATTTTTTGTAGGCTTGGCTGATATGACTGCCAAGAGGGCAGGATTAATTTTACAGTGCTTACAAAGATCTGGGTTATCTTGCAAGGCAAAGAAAGCTTGTATGTAGGGAACCTCAGACCATTTGCCCTACGGTCTGCAGAAAAGATTTAGTCGTTGGATAGTGTTGAAATTAACACTTCCCTGAGGAGGCCAGGCCTTCTCTCCCTCCTGCAGTTGGTAAGACGGCCACGTGCTTGTACAATAGAATATATGCCGTTTTTGTTTCTTTAAAGTCCTAGGGTCAAAGGAGTTTCCTAGAGTCCTAGGGTCAAAGGAGTTTTAGAATGCACTCAAGAGGAGTACAGACTGCAGATGGTTTGTTACCCAACTAGAAAAGAGGAGGGGGGAAGGTGTCTCCTTTCTCTTTTCTGAGTGACCCAGAGTGACCCTAGCCCTCCATCTTGCTGGTTTCCTAGACCCACTTGGCCCATGAGGCTCCCAAGGTACCCTAGTGGCCTGAGAGAGATTATGTAGTAGTTGGATTTGGGCAAGACTCTTTAACGGAGGGATTGTTTTAATACTAGCTCTGGTTTCCCTTCCTATGGCCCCAGTGAAACATTAGAATTCCAGAGAATGGCACCAATTGACTTCCAAACATAAAATCCCATTTTTGTTTAAATGCCAGTGTAGTTATATGCACAGCATGTGCCTTAAAAGAACACAAAGACTGAATGGCTGTTTTGCCTTTGATGGGGGCAGCATCAAGGCTGGAATCTGTCTTACCAGGATGGCTTCCTCCTGGCTATTGAAAGTGGAGTTTTTCTGACTACAAATAGGGTACAGGGCCTGATGACTGATAGAGGGATGTAAGAGAGAGAAAAATTGGGGAACTAGAAATTTGGGGCAAAGAGCTGACAAGGCTCCCTAAGGAGAAAAATTCCATCCCACTAGATGGTGCTGTAAGGTCTGAATTGTTAGATAAAAACTTTGACAAAAGAGAGTTTTAGGGCTTGATAGGCTGTCTTAAAGTATGTCTCCCAGCAGAAGAAAATTAACTTGTGTATTAGTCCGTTTTCATGCTGCTGATAAAGACATACCTGAGACTGGACAGTTTACAAAAGAAAGAGATTTAATTGGACTTACAGTTCCACATGTCTGGGTATGCCTGACCATCATGTTGGAAGGCAAAGAGGAGCAAGTCACGTCTTACATGGATGGCAGCAGGCAAAGAGAGAGAACTTGTGCAGGGAAACACTCTTTTTAAAACCATCAGATCTCATGAGACTCACTATCATGAGGACAGCACAGGAAAGACTTCCCCCATGAATCAATTACCTCCCACCATGTCCCTCCCACAACCCATGGGAATTCAAGATGAAGTCTGAGTGGAGACATAGCCAAACCATATCAACTTGTTTCATAGAAAAGTATTTTAGTTCTGCTGGGCAGTGCTGGCTTCTCACATGGGAAAAGGAACAGCTTAAATGAAGTGGGGGGATAGTTGCTTGGGGAGAAATAGCTTCCTGTTTAACTCCATTGAGTGCTATTGTTGGGAGATAAATAGGTTTTCAGATTCAGGTCTCGGAATCCCCCATTTTAAGGAAACCACAGAGACAATAATTTGTTGAATTACATTCCTAAGGCTCCAGCTGACTTTGCCCAATAAGACTATATCCCCAGGTTGCAGAAACATCTACAACATTGCATACAAAGCAGGGATAGGAAACATGATAGTTGCAAAAAGAAAGAAGGAAAATGTGATAGAAAAAGCCTGGAAGTCCCTGTGCCAATTCCCTAATGGGCTGTTGGTGACAGGAGTTAGTCCAAGGGCTTCCAGGTAACACTGAAGTGTAGCCTCAGCCAGATGCCTTCAGTTGCCCCGAGGACCTCCTTCTGGCCTCACATGACATTAGGTCCTTTGTGAAAGGAAACTGGATTGGAACAGAGTCAACATTTTCAACATGTGAGGGCAAAGGGAGATTTAAAAATTTCTCTCCAGCAAGCCTTTCCCCTGAGTCTTAAGGCTGGCAGCCACACTATTCATTTTTAACTGGCTGAAAGGGACCCACTGTTTTTGTTTGCTCTTGAGAGAAAAAATACTTAGGATAAGAAGCCTTGGAAATGAAAGTAAAGAGTTAATGGTCTGCTCTTATCCTTTAGCTGAATCCCTTTCTTCCCAGCCAATGCAGTAAAATATGTTGTATTTTTGCCAGTGCACCAAAATACGTAGCAGTACTTCATTGTCTGAGATAGTACCTGGAGTTCTTTGTCTCATGTCCAAGAGAATTAAGGAGCGCAGAAACAAGGGTGAGATTGGAGCGAAAGTTTAATAAGTGAAAGAAGAAAGCTCTCTGCAGCAGAGAGTGGTGCCAGAATTGGTTGCCCACCATGAGGTTGGGGTCCAGGGTTTTTATGGACTGGGAAGGGAAGGAATATACTTAATCTGTAGGCTTGCTTAGAGAAAGTGTGATTTAGTTTGGCCTGGGACCAATCAGGAGCTGAAGTGATGATTCATAGGGGCTACTTAGCTTAGCCTGGACCTATCAGGAGCTGAAGTGAAAGCTTGGCCCTGGGACCAATCAGGAGCTGAAGTGATGATTCATAGAGACTGGGCTCACAGTCCAAAGCTTGTCCAGAAAAGGAAATGAAAGTGACCACCAGAACCCACCAGAACACACCATGTATATGCCCACAAAAGGAGAAGAGACTATTTCCTTGAAGCCTGCTGGTTATACAAAGGACAAAAGCTTTTCTATGCTGAGCCTTGTTCCCTTGTTAAAGTGGCTGTGGGCATATCTTAGGCACAAAGAATAAAGGCATTTCTATGTTGGGCCTTGTTCGTTTATCTGAGTGGGCCAGAGGTTTGTGCAAGTTTTCTTATCTGTGCCTGCAGCCTGATTTTTCAGGCTGTTTCTCTGCTTAAAGGAGTTTTACCAAGGACCCACCCTAACTGCCTAACTTTTCTCTCTTGCTGCCACACTACAAGGGAATGGTGCTAAACCTGAAAGAAACCAGGCAATCATTTACTTATAACAGTGTACACTTTTATCCTTAGAAGCAATAGATAACAGCCATAGCAATACAAACAAGTGAACACAGCAAGAATTGTATTTATCTGGGTTAGGGCAGAGTGAGAAGAATGTGGTAAGATTTCTCTGGGATTAGGGGCAGAAGTTTAGCCTGGGGAAAGCTTCTGCGCACCAAGCTCTTAAATTGAGAACTGTTCCTTTTTGGGACCTGTATGCTATTTTCTCTTCATGTTTATAGATGCCTAGCATGTTTATTTTAATTATTCCAATGAATCTTTCACCTAAGCCTCTTAAGTCAAGGATCTTGTAGTATGGTTCCACCTACATGTAAGAATTTCAAGAAGTTATTTCTCTATACATCAAATGACAGGAAACTTGGAATTTGTGTAAATCTCTGTCAGTAAGAACACTTTGACTCTTAAAATGGGAAATGGAGGCCAGGCATGGTGGCTCATGCCTCTAATCACAGCACTTTGGGAGGCTGAGGCAGATGGATCACTTGAGGTCAGGAGTTTGAGATCAGCCTGGCCAACATGGTGAAACCCCATCTCTACTAAAAATAAAAAAGCTAGCCAGGCATGATGGCAGGCACCTGTAATCCCAGCTACCCAGGAGGCTGAGGCAGGAGAATCTCTTGAACCTAGGAGGTGGAGGTTGCAGTGAGCCGATATCGCGCCACTGCACTCCAGCCTGGGCAATGGAGTAAGACTCTGTCTCAAAAAACAAAACAAACAAACAAACAAAAGAAGGGAAATGGAGCTAAGCATAGTATTTTAAAAGAGATGATCATAAAGTTAAAAAGAAATGACAGAGCAGGATATAAATAGCACTAACATGGAAAGTATATGCCTGCCTTCTCATAGGTCTGAATAGAAACTAAAATCTTTAACACTCCCATCATCTTTTGGTACAAGATAAATTGAAGCTCTCCTCCTCCTAGCATGGGTCAACCCTGAAAAACATTGCCTACATACATCTCCGAGCATTACCCCATATATAGTAGTTAAAAGTGTGTGAAATAACTTCATTTTAAATATAATTAAAGACATTTTTAATTAAGAATTAAAAATAAACATCTCTTTTTCAAGCTTCACAATTATCTGAGGTACGTTTGTGAGTGGCTATGAATTTTGGAAATGAACACATTCGTTAGTAGAGTCCTGGACAAGTGAATTTTTGCAAGTATTGTTTTGGTATATGAACCTTATTGCAACTAAAATAAGTTTGTGAATTGACCCAAATTGGAGTTGTTTTAGCATTATCTATAGTAATGTGAGTCATTTTTTGGAATGAAATTTGAAAATGACTAATACTATATAAGTGAACAGTTATTGGGAACTCCGTTCTGAAACTTTGAATGCTATAGACTCAGCACATCAACAGTGTTAACATCCACAATGTATTATAGCATAAATGATACAGTATTTTGTGATGTAAGTATTCTTGTGCAATTCAAGTATTGTGGTCAATCATATAAAAATTATAATTACACAATAATAAAAGTTTAATATATGCATGCAAATAGCTTAGTCTTACTATGACTTCCTCATACTTATTTAAATTTGTTGTGTTTGGCTATTACAATATCACACATCTAGATTACAATTCCAAATTCAACAATACAGAGATAAACTAAATATTATACTTTTTACCTAGATAAAAACATTGGAAACATGTAAAACAGTTTTTCATTTAAATTGTTATACTTTTTGATTTAAAACTTTCATCCTTTGCCAGATTTTAACCTGAAATATGTTTCAAGATTGCTTTATAATTATTTTTAATGTAATGCATTAATACAGAAGTCCTCAAAGAGGGACAGACTAACATATTATTAAAATCAATCAACAAATTTTACTCAAGATATATATTTTGAACAGATGATAAAGTAGCTGTCTATTTAGAACAACTGATGAACATATTCTGATTATGGTATTTATAAAAGGATCTTCATATATTGTCTACAGAGCTTAATGTTAATGCTATCTTTTATTGAGAACAAAGTTCCTTTAAATATTTTGAATCTACAATTGGACTCTAAACACAGATTTAGTTCTTTCTTTTGTAAGCAAAACTTATCCAGATGTTAGTGGAACAAAAAACTAATGAACCTAATTGAAAATAAAAACTGGCTCTTTTCAACTTCTTAATTTCCATTTTATTTTAAACACATTTTAAAGCCTTAGCTATTACAGGAATAAATTAGTGTTACAACCATAGATAAAGTATCTGCCTTAAGGTGTTGCAACTAGGAATCTTAATTTAAAGATGGGGTGGACAACATGGGGTCAACTTTAAGTATATGTACCTCTATTTTTTTACACCCTACTGCTAGTTTTCCATAGCCTATAATCTAAATTATTCTATGGAATAATATCTCCCTTTAAAGGGGCATATATTCTAATTTGGTGGCTATTCTAAGAATTACTTCAAAGTTATATGGGTATCTATTAAATAGAATATCTGAATGTCTACTAAATATAGTAGACATTCAGAAAAGAAAATATGTACAATTATTGTAGATTCAAGATATCTGGAAAAATTAGAGAAATCTTTGATGTATAGAGAAAACTGCAAAATATCAATGACTTTTTCAAGGCAAAGTATATTAAAAGTACATTTGTTTTCAATCTCATTCTTTTTTATTATTATTATAATTTAAGTTCTGGGATACATGTGCAGGACGTGCAGGTTTGTTACATAGGTATACACATGCCATGGTGGTTTGCTGCACCCATCAAACCGTAATCTACATTAGGTATTTCTCCTAATGCTATTCCTCCCCTAGCCCCCCACCCCCCAATAGGTCCCAGTGTATGATGTTCCCCTTCCTGTGTCCATGTGTTCTCATTGTTCAACTCCCACTTATGAGTGAGAACCTGCGTTGTTTGGTTTTCCTGTTCCTGTGTTAGTTTGCTGAGAATGATGGTCTCCAGCTTCATCCATGTCACTGCAAAGGACATGAACTCATCCTTTTTAATGGCTGCATCGTATTCCATGGTGTATATGTGCCACATTTTCTTTATCAGTCTCATTCTTATTGATACAATAAGGACTATTGGAAACACATTTCTGCTTTTAATTAGCTTTCTCTATAATTAGGCAATTAAAGCTCTAGAGCTCTCTGTTGGTACAGAGATCACTTTTGAACCATTTAAAACAACTCACTTGCTTTGCCTTTTACTATCTTTGGTATCCTTTTGCTTTGGATTAGCACAATAAACAAGCACAAAAGATATCTGCAGTGTTGATAGTTGAAAAGAAAATCAAATTTCACTGTTAAGATAATTTGGTTAAAAGGGTTTCTCTTATTGCTACATAGCTATTTTAATGCTTTATTCCTTTTACAGCTCCCTCTGTATTTCCCAACAATTATTAAAAGTATATGATTTGAGCATCCAACTAGTTAACTGATATCACAACTTTATTTTTGAAGAGCAAAATGACAAAACAGTAGACATCTTACATTTTTCATCATGGAGCCAGACACAAAGTTAATGACTGGGTGAGGGCTCTGTCTGACCTTACCTGGCTTATTGGTTCACAAGTATCAAAATCAGTATTTTATTTACTGTTGTTCCTTTCAGTATTGAATGAGTAAAATACCAATGGTAGTTTTCTTTTAGGTTAAAGTAATAATATAAGTTTTACTTTTGACAGAGTGAAAACAATGCAAGAGACTTCTGTGAGATGATTAACACTTTATTTTATAGTTTTTTTATTGCAGTATACTATTCAGGGTATTCTACAATCTTATTGAACACAGCATGGAAACATCAAATTGATATTATTTGATATGTATCATCTTTTCTTCTTGATATAAGAAAATACTATTTTTTCTGAAATAGGTATCTGTATTTTAAAGGGATAATGGTTGATTATGAGTAAATAATTGTTTAATTAAATACTGAACCATTATTTCTCACAGACATTAATATCTTCTCTTGGAAACAAAGGCAATATGTCAAATAAAATATCTAATACCTCTTTCCCATAGTCAAATCATGTTTAATACTTCTTTATACTGGTGAAATATAATACATTCTGACCAAAATCTTGTTGTTTGTCTATAGGTAGGTATATATGGATATATAACTTGAAAGTTTCTAAAGTACAAGAATTCATTTTTGTATACAATCATTTATTATAGGTAAGAGAACTAATTAGATTTAGGACCACAATACGTACAAGCTTTAGAAAGACTTTCTACTAGCCTTAATGTCCAGCTCACAAAACAATATTGCACTGTTAAAATGTTTTCAAAAGTTTATGGTTTAAAAGCGCATTCACTTTGATTAGAATTTTCTGTATTATTTAATGTAATGTTTTAAATTTAGTAGAAATAGCCAAAATATGAGGGACTAGGCACTGCTATTGAGACTACTTTTCCTTTACCATTTCTTCTCAGTTTTCTTTAGTGTAGCAGTTCTTAATGTGTCATTCCCTGACCAGTAGCATCAGCATCATCTTGGAAGTTATTAGAAATGCAGATATTCTGGCCCCACATCTGACCTGCTAAATTAGAAACTCTAGAGGTGGGACCCAGAAATCTGTGTATTTACACACAGATAAAATGATTGCTCTAAAATAGTGGTTGTCAAATTTTAACATGCATTAGGCATGTTAAAATTTGACAACCACTATTTTAGAGCAATCATTTTATCATTTCTTCTGTGTATATGTATGTGTGTGTGTATGCATGTATGTATGTATATATATAATTTGCAGGACTTGGCTGTGGGACATCATTATATTTTTTGTATATAATACCTATTAACTTTATTTTTGCTTGTATTATCTTGCAGTTTTTCTGATTGGTTTATGACTTTATTCAGTGATAATACGAAAATTCCTATCTTCACTGAAGGATCTGAATAATCATTTTAACTCAACTATATTGCATTCTTGAAAGTAATCCTTTCAATGTAAGTATGACATCTTTTCTCATTCTCTTTGAAAATATAGTTCTAAGATTAATATAGACAGGTAAAGAGTGGCTAACTTCCTATTTTTCCCATGGTCAGAGGGAACATAGGGTTGTAATAGGGAGAACAATTACATTTTATTTGTTATACAAATATCCATTCACAGTCTTTTGTGATATCTTGGCAAATTGCTTGCTTTGCTTTGCATTCCCAGATGAATTTAACCAGTTGAATAATGGAAACCACAATGTATTGATTTGGGCATTTACTATAGTCAGATACATTACAGGCATACTAATAGGTTAGGCTAGATGGGAAAAATGTTAGCTTAAAGGATAAGTAAATTGGGAGAAGACAGGGAGCCAAAAGAAGTTTTAAATATTCTGCAATGTGAACTGCTGATCTCCACATTTTGAAAACGATAATTAGAAATTTCATGTTTTGTGCTTCTGTTGAGGTTTATGTGGAAAGTTATTGAAGAGTTTCTACCTTGAATTTGGAATTTTAACTCATGAAAATGTAGCTTTATAATTCACTCAGTAAACACACTTTCAGTAACTAAGAGTTGGATTGTATTCAAGACAGTATTATAAGCAATGTGGGTGGCTTTGTTGCAGTTTTTCCACCTTTACCATGACATTCATCCAAAGTTTCTATTTAGCCATACTTTTGATTGAGAAAATTCAAATTAAGTTTCCCAACAAGTTTTCTAATGTGCTGTTTTTGATACATGGGTGATTGACTCTACTATATGTGATTAAATATGGAGCCATAATCTACACATTAAGATAAGTCCTATTACTTTAATGCCATATTTGAAATTTGTACTAATAACACATTGATATTGTACATTATGTGAAAATGAACAGTAGCTGTGCCAAACGGAGCATAACATTATTGTCAAATCTTGATTATTCATGTTAATAGAGGTCAGCCTTGTTGGAGGCATGTATAGATTCCAGATCAGTACAAATCACTTATATTTACTCCATTGTGACATGTATTTTATTATATTTTGTGCTTATATATGTCTATATGTATATGTATGTTTGAGTGTATATGTATCACAAATTTTTATCATAATTATACTTTTTTCTAGGGCTAATTTAAAAAATTTATAATTTTCATTTTCTTATATAACAGTAAAGGTAGTTAGTGATATGGTAACTCAGAATTTGTCAGTTAGTAATGATATGTCAATAAAATAGACTTGATTTTAAAAACAAGCTTTCATATTTATGGCTAGAGAAAAGTTAAAAAAAACTAACTGATTATTAAAGCCTTGATTTAGACAGTTGAAAAATGTGTTGCTCATGCAGGGACACCATTTCTCCACATCCTAGCAAGTTGTCTTCACTGTTTCTGTAATTATTAAGAAATGCTAGGCCTTAACTATTTTATATGTGTGCTTTTAAAGCTTGTAGATAATTGAAAAGACTAGAACGTTTGGAAATCACTAGCATAGATAACTAAGTGGCTATTGGAAAGTTGCACACTGATGGACAGTTTTTCTACACCACTTTCCTGGTGTAAAGTGAGGTTGAATTTTGGGCCACTTTCTTATCTTTGCAAGATCTTACTGTGATTCTGTTTGGGAAACAAAATCCTATCTTCTCCCTTCTCTGGTATCTAGGAACAGATCCAAGATGTTAAGTAGGGCTTCGTATTTCTTGGTTTGAAGGATATCTTTTGATCAAGGAATTCTGCATTTTGGCAATGATTTATTTTAGTTATGTCTCTGAATGGTTTTATTTGTATATAAAGGTCCTGTCAACTTTTGTTTGGGAAAGAATTTGGTAATTTCAGTAATGTCAATATAGCAACATAAGTGTTTTCCTTTATTTTCAGATCATAGATGATTTACATGAAGACTGTAGGCCTAGGATTAGAACATTGAATTTTTTTAAATTTTTACTGATATTGACAATGGAAATTTGCCATTAAGGAAAGGAAAATGTATATTTGCAAAACAAATTTGCACATGAAGAAGGAATTTTAGAACTTTTGCTGTATGATCAATTAAAATCTTATAGTTTATATGTGATATTTTAAAAATGTGTATTAGGTAAATTGTTTTTCTTCCTAAAACCTTTACATGAAGCCATCCAGTATTATGAACTATTTTTTTCTAGATTGAGAATTTGAGTATAACAAACTGTTAGCTTGTAATAATTCAGTGATAATTTCAGGAGAAGGAATTAGAAAATAAGATTACCAGTTCTCATTGCATGTTGTATCACTTCATGTAGCATCTTGCTCTTTCCAGTGTCCTAAAGATGCTATATAGATCATTTCATTGGATAGATAAGTTATCAAATTCTGAAAGCCTGATATGTAGTCAGTTTGATCCATCCGTCTTTAAGGATTGATTTGGATATTCACGTGGCTGATAAAACTGTATAGACAGTCATTAAAGTGGCTTAAAACAAGCATCCTATTTCATGGGTCATTTCATCATATAATAAAAATAAATATTCAGTCTGTAGTTCGTATTTCTAAGGATTTCATACAGAGAAACAGAATAGGTTTAATTTTTCCTTCTCACTAACACAGATATGCTGTTGCTTAATTGGCCTTTTGCAAAATGCATGTACTATCAAACTAGTCCATGTAGATGTCAAATAAGATGATTCCGTTTACTGTAGTTCTACTAGGGAAGTACATAATACTAAATTTCAAATATTTATATTCTGTTTTGATAGCTCCTTAGATAGGTGAAATATGAATACTTTCTACACAAATCTATCTTAAGCTTCCTATTGTTTTTTATTTCTGGAAGTCAGGAACAAATGCCTAACCCCAAAACTATATCCGTGCTGAATGTTACTTACTTTCCTAGATTTATTTGTTTAGACAGCTTATTAATGTACTTGAAGATCCATGTAATCACTGTGATTGTACATAATTACATGATTATATCTACTTGCATTTATAGTGTTACTATACATTATAAAATGTTAACTTCCTAAAATTCCCTAAACTATAAAATTATCTGAGCATATTATATTGCAAATCTACAGTGAACATTTTTTAAAGCTTAGGAATCTTATGGGTTTATATATTCTTATTCTCATTTCAGGTACAAATTTAGTAATCTCATCTGTTTTTCATTTTAAATTGACATTCCTTCAACTAACATTTTTTAAAGGGCTACTGGGCACATAGAAGAGGTGTTAAATTTGGTACTTTCCTTATTAAGGAATTAAAGGAGCTCATACTCTAACAGAAGACTTCAGTAATATTGTTTAAAGTAAGAGTAGTTATATGTATGAAACTGAAAAGTATATGAGAGAGTGATCTGATGCTTATGGGATTGAAGATTATGTATATTGTTTGTAAACACTATGCTATTGAGTCCATTGGTTCTAACACAGAGACATGTTACCTGATCTCACTTTAAAATCATGATAATTAATCTCAATGATACATCATGGTTATCCCATGAGCAAAATTTATATCTCCAAAGAAATACCATCATCATAGGATTTACATGAAGAAAGATTGAAAAAGGCCACCATTTTGTATCAACAGTCACTCCAGCAAATTCCTGAGAAATCTGTTTGCATTCATCAATGTATCTAACATCTTTGACATAATAATTGTGGCTTTTATTTCACTTTTATATTTAAATATGATTAAATATATTGGTAGTTTCCTTCCTAGTATTATCATGATTTATGTTGAGGGTAAGTCTATTTTTAACTTTTTTATATGCTTTAGCATTGATTTTAAGGTGCTAACATATTTCTTCCCAATATTTTGCTTGCTGTCTAGTGATCTACTGACTTCACAATGTCTGAAATCAGATTCACCAATCTCACTTGGGATCAAGTTATAACACTGGATCAAGTGTTAGATGAAGTAATTCCAATTCATGGAAAGGGGAATTTCCCCACAATGGAGGTAAAACCAAAAGACATCATTCATGTTGTGAAAGATCAACTCATAGGGCAAGGAATTATTGTTAAAGATGCCAGATTGAATGGTTCCATAGCAAGTTACATACTTGCAAGCCATAATGGAATCAGCTATAAGGATCTGGACATTATTTTTGGTGTTGAGCTTCCAAGTAACGAAGAATTTCAGGTTGTTAAGGATGCAGTTCTAGGTTGTCTACTTGACTTTTTACCAAAAGGGGTAAAGAAGGAAAAGATCTCCCCAGATATCATGAAAGAGGCTTACGTACAGAAATTCGTCAAGGTTTGCAATGGACATGATTGTTGGAGTCTTATCTCCCTTTCAAATAACACTGGAAAGAATTTAGAACTAAAATTTGTGAGTTCACTCAGACGGCAGTTTGAATTTAGTGTAGATTCCTTTCAAATTGTTTTGGATCCCATGTTAGACTTCTACAGTGACAAAAATGCCAAGCTAACCAAAGAGTCCTATCCTGTTGTGGTAGCTGAAAGCATGTATGGAGACTTCCAGGAAGCAATGACGCATTTGCAACACAAGCTCATATCTACCAGGAAACCTGAAGAGATTAGAGGTGGTGGCCTTCTGAAGTACTGCAACTTGCTGGTTCATGGCTTCAAACCAGCCTGTATGTCAGAAATCAAAAACCTAGAACGTTACATGTGCTCTAGATTCTTTATTGATTTTCCTCATATAGAAGAACAACAAAAGAAAATTGAATCATACCTCCACAACCATTTCATAGGTGAAGGAATGACCAAGTATGACTACCTTATGACCTTGCGTGGAGTTGTGAATGAAAGCACCGTTTGTCTCATGAGTCATGAAAGAAGACAGATTCTCCACCTGATCACCATGATGGCTTTGAAAGTACTTGGAGAACTGAATATTCTACCTAATACAGAAAAGGTAACTTGCTTTTATCAGCCTGCTCCGTACTTTGTGGCTGAGGCAGGGTACCCTACTTATGTAACATCTGAGCCACCCCCCATTATCTTCCAGCCATACTACCCACTGCACTTTCATGGGTCAAATGGTATGGGTTAAAAAATACACATGCAACAATAGAAACTTTGCTTTAATTAAACACCACTTAAAAGCAAGTTTCCAAATATAAAATTCAAGATCTATTCTTATTTTTGTAAAGTTACCAATTATTTTCAATTACAGTTGATGGAATAGCAGTTACCAATAATTTTTTATCAATTAAGCCATCATATTAAATACAATATCTATAAACCAACCACTTTAAATGTTTTTCAAATGTTGACTAGCTATAATAACTTTCAAATGTTGTATTCCTCTTGAAATGATTTTCAAATCTTTTGACTACTTGTGACTTTCAAATTTACTGTGACAAGCATATCAGAGATGCCTGCATCTTTGACTAAAATATAAAAGGACAGATTCGTGTTTTAAAATTACGATGTACAGTGACATACCAAATTTTTTATATTCAGTCAGTTCCTTTGTTACATTTAGTTATTTTTTCTATTGAATAATATCATCAATACATTTTCAGTACTTAACAGAAATGCCTAATTTCAAAAGCAACAGATTCAGAAGACATTAAAACCCTGGACTTTTCAAGCAATTTTTGACAATTAAATTGGGTCGGATACAAAAATCCTTCTATAGTTTAAAGGAATGCTGGAAAAAAATGGTTCTGGAAAGCCCTGGACATTAGTAATTTGTCATCTACATAATAAAACATTTAGTTAATTTGTGGATTTGAATAACAATACCATGCAGCTGTGCAACTACTACTGAGATCAGATACCGGGTTTTTTGCCCCTCAAAATAAGTTAAAACAAATGAAAATGACCAGCTCTGAATGTGAAAGCTTTCTATCATCATTTACTACTACAAAGAGACTGTAAATGGCAAACAGGAAAAAACAGGCAGAGGTTTATAGCCATAGCATTTACCATTTTGTGGCCTATTTGAAAAACATCTTTTATGTTGAGAAACATTCCATTTCAGTAAGTTAATATATTTTCATTGTAACTAAATGAAACAGGTTTTTCATTTTGCCTTTACCAAAGATCATTTTCTAACATGCCACTCAAGTGCCTCCTTGTGTGAATTTTTGCATAACACTATAATTTATTCAACAACTGTGTATATTTACAATATATCTAAATATATACTTACTACATCAAGTATGCTGCTAGAAAAATCTACCAGTGGGATTAAAAATGTATTTTCTTCCCATAATGAAAATAATCCATGACCAATATTATCTGAAGTGTCAGAAGGGGAGCTGTCTTGAATTAATATGGATCAGGCCATTGGAAAACTTCAATATTTCCACTTGGTTATGATTTTTTCTGAGTTTCCATTTCAGTTTTTATTGACCATCACATATTTTTTATCACAACGTGACCTGACAGTTGTATCCTGATAATTTGCCAGTTATAGACTGTGCTTAACCTGTCTTCACTGTACTACAATATTGGACAGAAGTACACCAAATATGGCATTTTCAAATAACCAATATTTTTGAGATGTGTTATACCACAGCACGAGTGGCCATCAGTATATTTTTAAAGAATTATATATCACAGAACCCTGAAGCTTTAAAACACTATGGACTTACCACTTTCTTGACAAATAAATAATTTATAAATACAATAAAATATTTAGAAATGAAAGGACTATTATTGTGATGTCATGGGTATGGGTTCAATATTTTCCAGAGTAGCATTTGATACTGAGTAGCAGAATTCTGAAGCTATTTGGAATATCTCATACCCCATGTGCTCCCATAACTTTCTTTGATCCCATTGAGAATTTAAACTCCTTCTTTCCTAAAAAGCGAAATATTTATGGTATTCTCCTGAAGCTTTAAGTCCTGATGGAAGAATGGCCTGAAAGCTAGATACATTCTCCTAACATTTTAAGCATGTATTTCCCTTGTGAAAGGAAAGCTCTCAGAACTGCTATCTATGACTTTCTCAAGAGAACGAATTTAAACTTCTTGAATGGGGATGGTATCACTGAAGAAAAAGCTGTAGCTTTATTTTTCATGGCTTTCTTTCTATAGATACCATTACCAAGCTAGTACTTTGCTCCCAACTAACCAGAAAAATACCAGTTTTCAATAGTGTATGAATATCTCTCCAGGATTAGGCTAGTTCCCTTGAGAAGGAGTATTATTTCATTCTCCTCATTAGGGTAGTAAATGGAAAAGTTTTTCTATAAATTAATGAATGCTAGCTGCTTTGCCAAAAGGAGTTAATAGAAGTTAGTTTTCAAAAACCCTACTCTAAAGCATGTGATATCCCATTACCAGAGAGAAACAGTATTATCTTTGCCTGTTTAATATGTAGTCATTTTATTTTGTACAAATGCAATACTGAGTCTTGGTTTAGGACGTTTTTCTTTTTCAGGAACCTAACTAAAACCAAAAAAGAAAGCAATTTTTAATATAATTCTAACATTCATATCTGTGAGACAAATTTTGTCAGCTGCAGGTACGTATTTTTTAAACCAGAATATTCTTGTATTTCAAAAATATCCACACATTATCAAAGCTCTATAAGTAGGGTATTTATAACTTTTAAAATTTTATATATTCTTCTAATAGTGACTCATGCCCAGTTTAGTTGAACAAAATTGAAAGAGAAGGATTAACTAGTTGATTTAATTTAGAGAAAACCCAGCTAAATTCAAGACAAAAATATCAGAGCTAGAACTGTCAACTTCCCCTCAAAACTGGGAAAGCCTTCTGTGCCCAAATTCCATCTTCTTACATCAGCAAAGATCTATTAAAACACATTCAAGTTAAAGAGTTTAAACTTTGTCTTTAAAGTCACAGGTTATGCATTGATAAAAAGATGAAAAATGCCTCAGATACAATTAAAAATCCTTTTTATTCAGTGCATCTATTACCTGGAAGTAGTCGTTCAACTTTAAAAATATGGGAAGTTAAAGTATATAATTGAGAACATTGTTGAAGTTTTAAAGTTTCCAATACTTTTCAAAATTCCATTGATTTAAGAGTGCATCTGTCTCACTCATTGAAGATTTTCAAAAATATAATTTACATTATAAATTAACATTAAAACAGGATTGAGAGATATGTAGAACTACCATTGAGTAAATATTTTCATGAAGGCCATTTTGATAAGGTATCAAGCCCAACATTTTAACCTAATCTGGGATTTATTTCCTTTGCCATTTGTAAAATAAAATGCATTTAATGTTTTGTTTTTAGTTGTGCTCTCCATTTGGTGGTTATATTCTGTAAGTTATAATGTTAAAATTTATGTAATAAGCATTTGGAAATTGTGTTGCTGAGCCACTGCTCCATTTAATGAATATTTCTTCAGCACATATAACTGAAAGTAGCAAACCTGTTGGGATTTCAGTGTTTTACTCTTAAGTGCTTCATTAAGGAAATAGTTTTTCTTGAATTTTACAAGTTTTAGCAAACAATGTAGTATTTAGAATATATGCTATTTGGAAGCCAATTTAGTATGTAACTCGTGATCTTTGAGCGTAACACATAATTTCTTTTGCTTTTTTATGGGGGATGTAAGGTGATTTTTTTCAAAATTTTCATGTTTAAGGCAGTACTACATGGATGTATTTGTTTGAAACAACAACAAAAGCACACTTTTTGTCTATATATAATTCTTGAAAGAGCAGAAGATAGACAATAGATGAGCAGCTGAATTTTATGTGCGTGTGTTTTTTATGACCCTTCAAATAAACCAAGCCTCCCTGTCCTAGAAAAATAGTATCATATAGGTATACATTTTAGTAGCTCAGAGCAAAATAGCCCCTGTAAATGCATAAAATGACCTTTCTAAGAAAGAAATGTCTTCAGAGGGCCCTCTTTTAAAATATTTTTCTTCTTAATTTCCAAATTAAAATTGATGAGTCAAATAACCCAACCCAAGTAATATCATGGTAATTTTTTTTGACAATTCACATGTTACATATTTTAGATGGTAGAATTTGAACCACTCTCTAAAATGCTAATAAGCAGTTCACCTTATGTTATGAATAGACATGGTTCAGTCATACATGGTCCTTTGGCTCAACTAAGAACCCAGAAACATGGGATTGAATTATTGTTTCAGTATTTGTATAACTCCAATATCAGTGGGGGAGGTTGGTCTTCATGAAAATGACAGTAGAAATAGTATGAGTGTTCACACTAATATTCTATTCAGTAATTCCACTTTTATTATAGGAGGACAACATAAATAAAACTTGTCTATATAACAGGTGACTTTAATCCCAAAAGGAAAAATAATGCAGGCATTGTCATATTTTTAACTTGTAAAATCAGAGTTAAAAAGGACATTCTTCTATTATGTGTAGTAGTAACTTCCAATATTTTTAAAATAAAAATTGATATTAGATAGCCATTACATTTATATTTGTTTTAAAAGTTATTACAAATGTTCACTTCTCAGTAAAATTAAAGATTCAACACAAACATATGTTTGCAGATATTTGAACAAACAGAATTGTAAATAATTTTCTCTAAGCTTTACATGTAACCTTTTTGAACACAAAATACTTCTACATAAATTATTTTCTTTATGGTTTTGAGAGTTTTATAAGGTAGTTTTGGACATTGGGAATTAAATGCCTTCAAAAACCAATGGTTATTAAGGCAGTGAACTTCAAATAATTATTGCCTTATCGCAAGATTTGCTATCAGGTAAAATGCATTTAATAATGTCAGCAAGTAAAAAGTGTAAATTTTAACAGTTTTAAGGTTAAAAATAGACTTCCTTTAAAAGCACCTAAATACATATTTCAAGTGAAAGGCATTGTATTCTTCTAGATAAATAATATATGTACCAAAACAGAAACCATGCCAGGAAAGTTATCCGATTTCGAAATGTAGAGGACTATATTCAATATGCTGTGAATAGATTTCTATGAAATTCAGCAACTATTTACTAAGTTAGGGAAAGTACCTCTATAGAAGAGATATATAAATTCTGGTAATCCTGACAGTTTCCAAAAAGGGAGCATGTATTCCATTTTCCTGAGGACCAAGTTTTTAATTCCTCCAGTTTTGCTTCCTCATTTTCTTCATTTAGTGAAATGATAAGAGTGCTCACAATGATAAGATGCAAAAAAATGACATCTGGGAGCAATTTGTTACTATTTATATTACTGAAAGACAAAATGATACTATGCCAAGTTTAATTACTAGTGAGGGAGAGTCTGGAAATGTCATGATTGTTAGTCAGGTAGAATTGTGTTTGTGGATGGTCCCATTCTAGAGGAGAAAGCTTCCATGTGTGCATTATAGAGAGTCCAATTTTAGGAGTTCTAATATTTCAAGATTTCCCTTAACTACATACACTAACAACACTTTAATTCAGAAGCCATGATTCTAGAGGTAAAAATTCACTTCTCAGTTCTTGCAGAACCCAGGAATTCTAGGCAGCTAAATGTGAAGAAATTACTTAATTGGCTTACTGTATCATTTAAAGCTCAGACTGGTATAAATTATAAAATACCTTTCTTTAGTAAGAAGTAGTTAAAATTATTTTAAGCATCATTACATGATACTGTGTAATTCCTGGGAATTTTTAAAAGATAAGTCGCATTTCAGTTTAGATTTGAATATATAAAAATTATAATTAAAAACATTTAAACTTTTAAGAAATGAAAACCACATGACAACTTAGATTTCATACATAAATTATGTCAAATCATACAAACTTACACATTTTAAATTCCTACAGATTTTAAATTCCTATAGACTAAATAGTGCATTACGATGTAAAACTTTTCCTAGATGATTCACTTTCATAAAGTATAATGCAATATCTATTTACTG
Organism: Macaca mulatta; assembly: GCF_049350105.2. Lineage (NCBI taxonomy): Eukaryota > Metazoa > Chordata > Mammalia > Primates > Cercopithecidae > Macaca > Macaca mulatta. The sequence continues at coordinate 86,775,109 of NC_133426.1, forward strand.
AATAAAGTTCAGTATATTCTATGTATTTTATTCAAAAAGCTTAAATATTTTTTAATAAAGATTGGAAATAACCCAATGGATTATCTGCATTTTCCAGATCTCAACTCATTGTAATTGGATGATACTGTTACATGAATATGTTTTCAATTTGCTTTTAAGTTCTTTGACACAGTTTAGTTGTTTGATTTATAGATGGCTGACACTAAACTATAAGTTGACATAGCAAACTCTGACTTGATCTTTAAATAAAAAGTTCCAGTATTTTTAAAACAAATCCCGTATATCTCTGGAAACCCCTTTCACTTTATATCCATACACTGCCACTAGACTAAATTGAAAAGTAACATTCTCTTTGGCAGCTCTTGGCTAATTGTTTAATCTCACGTAGTCTCTGTTTAGATTGAGTGAAATCAGTGTTAGTAACTTTTCCATCTAGTTTGAAAGTAATAAGCAACTACAACATTTTTTTAGGAAATTTTTATTGTGGATATGTTTAAACATGCACAAAATTACAGAATGAGCCGCCTTCTGTACCCATGCCTCAGCTCAGGTTGTTGATATTTGCCAGTTCTGTTTTACTTATCCCAGCTCTTACACACACGCTCATTTGCATGCTTTTTTCCCCTCTGAAGTATTTTAAAGTAAATTTCAGACATTATGTAATTCCACTGTAAATTTATCAGCCATGTATCTCCAACTGATAAAGTTTAAAAGAAAAATAAGCACTTTACCATTATCACATCAAAGAAAATTATGAATACCGTTATATCACCTTATACCTCAATCATTGTTCAGATTTCCCCAAAAGGTCTCAGGAATGTAATTTCACCATTGAGTTTGTACAAATCAAGATCCAGCAAGGGCCACACATTGCCTTCAGTTTATGTGTCTCTCAAGCTTCTTTCAATCTTGTCAGTAGTTTTGTTGCCCTGCTTCCGCTATTTCTGTTGTGCCATTTGTTTTGGGAGGAGACCGACCGTCTGCTCTGTAGAGCTCCCCCGTTCTGAATATTTTTGCATCCTCTTGGTGTGCCGTAATACAACATTTTTAAAAATTCTTCTGGGCATAGAGTTAATGTCTCAACCTACAAAACAGAAAATTAAAAAGAATTAAGACACTTATCCAGATAATTCACATCAGTGACATGTCACTGTGTAATAAACAATGAAACAAATACCTAAGTTATGTATGATCCAAATCATTGAATAACTGTGTTTTCCCATATGAAGCAGACCAAAAATAACTACTACATATGGCACAAGTCCTACAATACTATTTCACGATGTGTAAAACAATTCATCTGATAAAGAATAAAGTGAGAAGAAGGTCTGACTTCAAATCTAAACCCACAAATTGGGTCCATAGGTATATATCTTAAAGTTGTGTCTGAAGTTTCAGTTCATTCTAATTCAATTGTTTAGCATTAAAGAAAATGTTAGTGAAAGGAATTATAGTCACTGAGTGGGAAATGAAACAAACATCTAAATGTATTTACCCAGAACCTAGAGAAATTGCTGAGATGATTTCCTACACTATTAAGAAGAAGTACAGTTTAAGTAATTCAACTTTTTAGGAAAATTTTGAATATAAATATAGATTTATAAAAATTTTGGATACCTTTTTAGCCTTCTAGTTTATATCACCAGTTCTAGTTTTTTAGTGCAAAAATATGTAAGTGTCCTGAAAAACTTACTGTGTTTCTGTAAATGAAAATTTTGAGCAGTATTTCACTAGTGGGGCATCTAAGAGATGACTGAAATTTCCAATGGTGAGTTAAATGTCAATCTTTGCTTTCATGTTGACTGTATGTTTGCTAAATCAGAATGGTTTCTTACCATGTTGTTATTCATTACATAGTTCTGAGATGTGTAGCTACTATTTTGGAAAATGTATTTTACTGTTAACAAAATAAGTATTGTTATAAGAGCAGTATGAGGTCTTTTTGGTGAAAATTTTTTTAAATAGATTATAATAACTGTAATAAGTGTAACTGTACTCTTTATTATTTATCTAATAGTTTTTATACCTGTTTTGTCTTGTGCTTTTGTACACTATAAGAAAAAACACTGTAGAAACTCTGTTATTAGATAAAAATGATTTTTAAAATAAAATAACCGCGAAACATACAGCAATGCGCCACCTCCAAAATGGGTAAATGCCTATTATTTCAAACATCACCAAATTGCCCACAGTGTCTTCAGAATAGTACGTACAAAGAAAATTTACCCTGGAATTTTCACAGAATCCCCAGTGATTTCATTAGTAGTTGTAAACATGGAGCATGCGAAGAGACTGATCTTCAGTATATTATGGCTCTATATAATTTACTTTCACCATGTACCAAAAAATAACACCATCCACGTAGCTTAAGATAATTATCATATTCTTATAGATTTCTAATGCCCAGGTAAATTCTAAAAAAGACCCAAACTCCTTTAGTTCACCTCATGTGAACAACCCTTGCCTTTAAAAAAAAAAAAAAAACACACACACACACATTTTTTCAAAACTCAGTGACGATTATCTCTGAAGAAATGATCTTCTTCACCTATAGCTTCATCATACAAATGATTTGTATTCATTCATTTCCCAAACATCATTTGATTTTACCTTGGTAAAGTTTACTTAACTTATTCTCCCTCTCAAATAATTGTTACCTACAGTATGTTGGATAAAAACATAATTGGTGATGAAATAAATAACATCATTAAGGGAAATCTGTCAAAATGTTATTACTTAGCATCGACTCCACCACCTACACACATTAGTATCACACATTTAGCACAGCCAGATAGTGTATCCAGTCAGGTCTGTATGTGCTGAGCACATATCCAAGCAGTTATCGTAAGTGATCACTCTAGTGAAAACATAGATTTGAATAGAGGCTTTATTAGAAGAATAAAGTACTATGGAAAAAGAAATTGTGAAGATAGCACAACGCTCAATATAGCTTTCTTGAAATTTAAACAGCTTCAGCAATAGCCTAGCAACTCTACAGAAGATTATCATATGTGAAATATGGAGCAATGTGTCTTTTTTTTTTTTTTTTTTAAGTTCTGGGATACATGTGCAGAACGTGCAGGTTTGTTACATGGGTATACGTGTGCCATGGTGGTTTGCTGCACCTATCAACCTGTCATCTAGGTTTTAAGCCCTGCATGCATTAGGTATTTGTCCTAATGCTCTCCCTCAGCTTGCCCCCTTCCCCCTGCCAGGCTCCGGTCTTTAGTGTAAATACTCTTACACTGAAAATGGTGCATTTTCTCTACATAATGTAAATTACCAGATGACTGAGGCTTGAAGTGAAAGATATGATTATAATAGAAAGCCCAAATGATCCACCAACACTATCAAGATGGTTTATCCTTTAATAGGCAAGGATAAGTTGTGCCTTGTCTGGCACTTCAAACTTTACCAGAAAGTACAGATACTGTCCACATTTACATAAAAATAGCCAACTTTAAATTTAGTGATAGTGGAAAATAACAAATGCAAGCCAAAAATATTCCTGTGTTTGTCCAATGATGTTTTGTTTGTAACATGCCAATGAAATCATGGGTAATATTTTTTAACCACCGTTTACTTATGTAGTATATTTTATCAAGTACTGTAACATAATTTTGTTATTGAGCATTAGTAGATAAGAGATTTGTTTACTTTGAAAACTATGACAATGATCCCACTAAGTTACTTGTATATTACCTAATTTCTGATTGGACTAGGTGATTGCTGCACTTTTCCCTTCCTGCACATTATTTCCAATGTCAAAACAAAGTAGAGGCACATTATTCCTATAATTATATTCTTTTTTCTGCCCGAAGTGGATATGGTCTCCATTAGGATTATCTAAAATTATCTACTTGCACCATGTCTTCAAAGGCACACTTTTTTAAAAAATGTGAACAATCGGCCAGGCGCGTTGCCTCACACCTGTAATCCCAGCCCTTTGGGAGGCCGAGACGGGCGGATCACGAGGTCAGGAGATCGAGACCATACTGGCTAACACGGTGAAACCCCGTCTCTACTAAAAAAATTACAAAAATTAGCTGGATGTGGTGGCGGGCGCCTGTAGTCCCAACCACTCGGGAGGCTGAGGCAGAAGAATGGCGTGAACCCGGGAAGCGGAGCTTGCAGTGAGCCGATATCCCGCCACTGCACTCCAGCCTGGGGGACAGAGCGAGACTTTGTCTCAAAACAAAATAAATAATAAAAGTGAACAATCTTTACACATATTTAAAAATAAAATTTTGTTTAAAGACATAAAAGATGAAGAGAAGCATACTATTCTCCATCATTCCTCATATTAAGTTCTATTACATAAAATGTTGCCCCCCTCAGTTGCTGCTATATTCCTCTCTTTATCCTGTGTTATTACAGAATTTTAATTTCTAAACTCAACAGTTAGTTGCCATGCAAAGAATTACAACATTAAAATAACAAGATTAAAACAACATATTGAGTCATCTTTAGAGTATGCATATACATAGGAAATGAATCCCACAATTTCTCAACACTGTAGTAGAGAGAGACTCTTTTCCCCCACATCCACATGCAAGCATTCATGGGTGTGGCAAGTACTTAATATACATGCAATGAAGGAAAATAACATTCCCAGTTTCAAAGGGAAACTGAAAAAATTGATATTCAAGAAAATTGTCAGGTTATAGCTAAAATATTTAGTAAAACTGTTCAGTTTTCTAGGCACATAAGATGGTAATAAGACAAGGACTTGAATTTGAATTGAGAGGAATTTTCAACTAACATTATAGAAAAGTTTCAGAAAATGAGTCTTCTGAGAGTAGTGTCCTAGGAAGATAATTATCATATTCTTATAGGTTTCTAATGCCTAGGTAGATTCTAAAAAAGACTCAAACTCCTTTAGTTCACCTATGTGAACAATTTTTGCCTATGAAAAAAAAAATGCTTTTTTTCAAAACTCACTCAGTGACCACTACCTCTGAAGAAGTGATTTTCTTCACCCACTCCAATGCCTAAATGAAGTAACTTTGAACAGCCCCAGTAGGGAAACCCTTAGGGAAATTGCTAAGTGTGGCATTGTTTACACTTTTCCAAGGACTCAGGCTCCCTGTGCATTGACTGTGCATCCTAGCACCACTACCACTTCGACCCCATCATTTTATTCAGCTCATACATGTGTATATCCTAATGTGATTCTCTTCCAGGGGCTGTACTGAGTAAATCCCTCCATGAAAATATTAACAGTGAATTCTGCTAATGGCTTTCTTTTCTTAGATCATGTGAAATATCCAGAGTGAAGTCAGTAAAACTGGTAAAGACTTCCAAAAAAATTTTTTATGAAAAGAACAAATGGAAAAAATGTTAGAATTAATATTTTCAAAACCTTGAAAATTATCCAGCCTTGCAACAACACAGAGAGAATATGGCTGAATTTCAGTTAGAACAGCAAGCTTTGTGGCATTTTCAGAGCAGCTGTAGGTTCACAGCAAAATCGAGCACAAAGTACAGATATACATGTATGTTCTCACATGTCCCTTTTCCCTCACACATCCAGCCTCCCCTGCTATCAAAATACCACACCAGAGTGGTATATTTGTTAAAATCAATGAGCCTACACTGACACAGCATTGCCCCAAATCCAAAGATTATATTAGGGTTAACACTAGGTGTCGTACATTCTATGGGTTTTAACAAATGTATAATTACATGTATCCATCATTAAAATATTACGCAGCTTCAGTGCCCTGAACTAACCCGTGTGTTCTGCCTCTTCATCCCTACCTGTCCCCTAACCCCTGGCAACCACTGATCTTACTGTAACCATAGTTTTGCCTTCCAGAATTTCATATAGTTGAAATAATACAGAATGTAGTCTCTTCAGATTAGTTTATTTCACTAATAATCATGTATTTATGTTTTCTTCATGTCTTTTCATGATCATGTAGCTCCTTTTAAGTAAAGAATAATATGTCTAGATGTACCACAGTTTATTTATCCATTCACTTACTGAAGGGCCTATTGGTTGCTTCCAAGTTTGGGCAGCTATGAGTAAAGCTGCTATAAACATCTGTGTGCATGTTATGATGTAGCCATAAATTTTCACCTCATTTGAGTAAATACTAAGGAGAATGATTCCTGGGTCCTATTATAAGAATATTTTTAAATTTTTAAGAAACTGCCAAACTGTCTTCCAAAGTGGCTGTACCATTTTGCATTCCCATTAACAATAAATGAGAGTTCCTGTTACTACACATCCTCACCTGAAATTGGAGTATTTGGATTTTTGCCATCCTAATAAGTGTGTAGTGATATTTTGTTATTGTATTAATTTACAGCCCAGGGACAAAGGAAACACCCAGCAGAAAACATTTACTTATCTTTAAGCCTACCACTCACACTGCATGTATGGGTCACCCTCATCATTGCTTGTGTCAAGCAAGTGGAAGGCAATTCAGTTCCAGTTTGAAGCATTCATCTTCCTATGCAAAGCTGCCACATGGATAATTCAGACTTGGTATTTTTCCTGAAAGCCACCTGCCACATATTTTCATGAGGTGACAATGATCATACGCTTCCAGACCACTTCCTCACTATGCCCCATTCAGGATGGATACTCACAGTGCTCATTCCTCATGGGACTCAACGGTTTTCCTTGTTTGACTCCTGAGTCCCCTTGATCAGGCAAAAATAACTCAAGCATTTCCATTGCTGGATTTTTGTGGGAGCATGAGGGACTATGCAACAAGTAAGGCTTCTTCACTCTGAAAATCACTGAGCCCACTTCAGTGTGGTACTGGGACTAACCAGTCTAATTATTGTGCATTGATTTTTCCCTATTTCTTGGGTTTTTTAATTTTCTACACATTTTCTTAAATGGCAGGTATTTTACCCCACCCTCAAGAAAATAAAATTTTTTAAAAATACTATACATTGGGAAAGACAAATAGAGCAACACTTCTACAAGTAAAAATAGGCTTGAGGAGCATGACAGTGTAAATGCTTACACAACCAGTCGCACTGAGTATTCTCAAGAGCGAAATATTATCACCAATTTGTTTTGCCTTTTTTAATCCTTAGAAATTAAATGCAATTTTTAACATAGAACACTTGATCAGTAATGAGTGTAACCTTATGTGTCAATACTGTTGTACAAATTGGAGGTGATGGCTTAGTTTAGAGCTAACCACCCTGACATTGATCCATAGCACCAAAGAGTAAATAAACTGTTTTCATATATGTTGTTAAGATTCTCGGCAGCAGGAAATTGTGAAATGACCCCTCCTTTTTCATTTACATCGCCAAGGGAAATACAGCAGGCTGCAGGAACCTAGTACAGCTGTAAAGAGGGCTGTGGCCTGGCATCCTGATGCCACCCACATTTCCCTTGCACATCCCAGGTCGTCTTAAGCACCACAAGATGATGCCCAGCATCACTGTTGCCAATTCCTTCCCAGGAATTTGATGGAGATGCCAAGAATAGCACACATGTCCTTTCTTAGATTGTACTCCCACTACCCATCCCCCATTCCTGGCAGAAGAAAGCACAAAACATCTTTTGACTTGAATATTTGCCCATTTCAGAAGCCACACCATCACCATATAAACTTCAATAAATAAATTAAATCAAAACATTGTGTTCAATGGGTTGACACCCAATCCATTTCAAGTGTTCTCTAAGCGTGTTTTTTTAAAACCAATGTATCATCCTTAAGAGACTTTCTTCCAACTGACCACTCTTCATGTGAATTATTTTAGCAGTGCCTTTATGACAGTGTTTTCGAAGCATCTTACAAGTTCCTAATTTCTATGAACTTTGCCGCCAAACTAGTGAAGAATAGGAAATGGGAAGGACAACTTGCTGACAGCTATTTGGAAATCAGTAACAGTGGGAAAGAGAAATATGTCACATAAAACTTTGAAGGACCGTGAAACCCCGTCTCTACTAAAAATACAAAAAACTAGCCGGGCGCGGTGGCGGGCGCCTGTAGTCCCAGCTACTCAGGAGGCTGAGGCAGGAGAATGGCGGGAACCCGGGAGGCGGAGCTTGCAGTGAGCCGAGATCGCGCCACTGCACTCCAGCCTGGGCGACAGAGCCAGACTCAATCTCAAAAAAAAAAAAAAAAAAAAAAAAACTTTGAAGGACCTAGAATAAAATGAGCTATCTGGAAACTTACCCTGGAGGGGTGAAGATTCCTAGAATGTTAGGCAAGATAAAGATTCAGCTTTTGTAATTACACAGATTTGTTCTAAGGTCTTGTAAAGGACTGAAATATCAAGCCTTCCCATTTCTACTGGCAAACTAGAAAAATGAAACCCCCTGCATACAGGGCCCTCCGGATGCTTGCCTGAAAAGAAAACCAGCTAAGAAACCCGGGATTCTCTCCTATGATGTGTCCTCCTAAAGCCCAACTCAATTGCGTGTTTGCAAATCTACACTTTTGAGAACGTAGGTCCAGCTATAGGCACTGGTAACAGTAGAGGAGTGAGATAGCTGAGTGCTGCAGAAGACGTGTCTCTTTTCGCAACTGTATGCGGTGATTACATCATGTCCTCTCTTGGACATCTTCCTTCCATTCCTGAGCAGGCTACACCACAGAGCTCTGTTCAATGTTGTGAGACTCAATGCAAGAAGAGTGTCAGAAAATCCAACTGATAGTGGGATGAGGATTAAAACCGTAATGGCTTATTAAGTAATGAGGTCTGCAATGCCATCCAAAGGACGTCCCATCTTGATGTTGATCTCTTTCCAGGAGACATGAAGGATTCACGATGTCCACATCTAATCCTAATGTGGCATCCACTTTTGAAGCTTGTAGGTTGTAAGCAACTTTTGGTACACAATGAACTAGAAGTTTAAAAAAAGGAAATCAAAACAACCAAATTGGGCTTCAATGGATTGTATAATGGCCAACAATATTAACAAAAAAAAAAAAAAAAAAAAAAAAAAGGATCTTCTTGATTCAGTGTACTTATACATATACTAAGTTTTTTCTGAATAACTCTCACAGACACACCCAGAAATAATGTTTTACCAGCTATCTGGGTATCTTTTAGCTCAGTCAAATTGACATAAAATTAATCATTACATACACATCCATACACTGTCTTATATTGTTTGCCCCAACATTTGAAAGTATGTTGCAGACTTTATAACAATTTACATCTAAATAATTCAGCATAACTTTTTAAGAATAAATATATTCTCCTACATAACCACATTATCTCATAAAAAGAAATAAATAAATCTCTTATGTAATCTAATATCCAGTCCATATAGCAATTTTCCTAATTGTCCTACAAACATATTTTTTAATATTTATTTATTTTTTATTATTATTATACTTTAAGTTCTAGGGTACATGTGAATAACGTGCAGGTTTGTTACATATGTATACTTGTACCATGTGGCTGTGCTGCACCCATCAACTCGTCAGCACCCATCAACTCGTCATTTACATCACGTATAACTCCCAATGCAATCCCTCCCCCCTCCCCCCTCCCCATGATAGGCGCCGGTGTGTGATGTTCCCCTTCCCGAGTCCAGGTGATCTCATTGTTCAGTTCCCGCCTATGACTGAGAACATGCGGTGTTTGGTTTTCTGTTCTTGTGATAGTTTGCTAAGAATGATGGTTTCCAGCTGTATCCATGTCCCTACAAAGGACACAAACTCATCCTTTTTGATGGCTGCATAGTATTCCATGGTGTATATGTGCCACATTTTCTTAATCCAGTCTGTCACTGATGGACATTTGGGTTGATTCCAAGTCTTTGCTATTGTGAATACTGCTGCAATAAACATACATGTGCATGTGTCTTTATAGCAGCATGATTTATAATCCTTTGGGTATATACCCAGTAATGGGATGGCTGGGTCATATGGTACCTGTAATTCTAGATCCTTGAGGAATCGCTATACTGTTTTCCATAATGGTTGAACTAGTTTAAAATCCCACCAACAGTATAAAAGTGTTCCTATTTCTCCATATCCTCTCCAGCACCTGTTGTTTCCTGACTTTTTAATGATCGCCATTCTAACTGGTGTGAGATGGTATCTCATTGTGGTTTTGATTTGCATTTCTCTGATGGCCAGTGATGATGAGCATTTTTTCATGTGTCTGTTGGCTGTATGAATGTCTTCTTTTGAGAAACGTCTGTTCATATCCTTTGCCCACTTTTTGATGGGGTTGTTTGTTTTTTTTCTTGTAAATCTGTTTGAGTTCTTTGTAGGTTCTGGATATTAGCCCTTTGTCAGATGAGTAGATTGCAAAAATGTTCTCCCATTCTATAGGTTGCCTGTTCACTCTGATGGTAGTTTCTTTTGCTGTGCAGAAGCTCTTTAGTTTAATGAGATCCCATTTGTCAATTTTGGCTTTTGCTGCCGTTGCTTTTGGTGTTTTAGACATGAAGTCTTTGCCCATGCCTATGTCCTGAATGGTACTACCTAGGTTTTCTTCTAGGATTGTTATGGTATTAGGTCTAACATTTAAGTCTCTAATCCATCTTGAATTAATTTTCGTATAAGGAGTAAGGAAAGGATCCAGTTTCAGCTTTCTACTTATGGCTAGCCAATTTTCCCAGCATCATTTATTAAATAGGGAATCCTTTCCCCATTTCTTGTTTTTGTCAGGTTTGTCAAAGATCAGATGGCTGTAGATGTGTGGTATTATTTCTGAGGACTCTGTTCTGTTCCATTGGTCTATATCTCTGTTTTGGTACCAGTACCATGCTGTTTTGGTTACTGTAGCCTTGTAGTATAGTTTGAAGTCAGGTAGCGTGATGCCTCCGGCTTTGTTCTTTTAACTTAGGATTGTCTTGGAGATGCGGGCTCTTTTTTGGTTCCATATGACCTGAAAGCAGTTTTTTCCAATTCTGTGAAGAAACTCATTGGTAGCTTGATGGGGATGGCATTGAATCTATAAATAACCTTGGGCAGTATGGCCATTTTCATGATATTGATTCTTCCTATCCATGAGCATGGTATGTTCTTCCATTTGTTTGTGTCCTCTTGTATTTCACTGAGCAGTGGTTTGTAGTTCTCCTTGAAGAGGTCCTTTACATCGCTTGTAAGTTGGATTCCTAGGTATTTTATTCTCTTTGAAGCAATTGTGAATGGAAGTTCATTCATGATTTGACTCTCTGTTTGTCTGTTACTGGTGTATAAGAATGCTTGTGATTTTTGCACATTAATTTTGTATCCTGAGACTTTGCTGAAGTTTCTTATCAGCTTAAGGAGATTTTGGGCTGAGACAATGGGGTTTTCTAAATATACAATCATGTCATCTGCAAAGAGGGACAATTTGACTTCTTCTTTTCCTAACTGAATACCCTTGATTTCTTTCTCTTGCCTGATAGCCCTAGCCAGAACTTCCAAAACTATGTTGAATAGAAATGGTGAGAGAGGCATCCCTGTCTTGTGCCAGTTTTCAAAGGGAATTTTTCCAGTTTTTGCCCATTCAGTATGATATTGGCTGTGGGTTTGTCATAAATAGCTCTTATTATTTTGAGGTACGTTCCATCAATACCGAATTTATTGAGGGTTTTTAGCATGAAGGGCTGTTGAATTTTGTCAAAGGCCTTTTCTGCATCTATTGAGATAATCATGTGGTTCTGTCTTTGGTTGTGTTTATATGCTGGATTATGTTTATTGATTTGCGAATGTTGAATCAGCCTTGCATCCCAGGGATGAAGCCCACTTGATCATGGTGGATAAGCTTTTTCATGTGCTGCTGAATCTGGTTTGCCAGTATTTTATTGAGGATTTTTGCATCGATGTTCATCAGGGATATTGGTCTAAAATTCTCTTTTATTGTTGTGTCTCTGCCAGGCTTTGGTATCAGGATGATGTTGGCCTCATAAAATGAGTTAGGGAGGATTCCCTCTTTTTCTATTGATTGGAATAGTTTCAGAAGGAATGGTACCAGCTCCACCTTGTACCTCTGGTAGAATTCAGCTGTGAATCCATCTGGTCCTGGACTTTTTTTGGTTGGTAGGCTATTAATTATTGCCTCAATTTCAGAGCCTGCTATTGGTCTATTCAGGGATTCAACTTCTTCCTGGTTTAGTCTTGGAAGAGTGTAAGTGTCCAGGAAATTATCCATTTCTCCTAGATTTTCTATTTTATTTGCGTGGAGGTGTTTATAGTATTCTCTGATGGTAGTTTGTATATCTGTGGGATCGGTGGTGATATCCCCTTTATCATTTTTTATTGCGTCTATTTGATTCTTCTCTCTTTTCTTCTTTATTAGTCTTACTAGCAGTCTGTCAATTTTGTTGATCTTTTCAACAACCCAGCTCCTGTATTTATTGATTTTTTTGGAGGGTTTTTGGTGTCTCTATCTCCTTCAGTTCTGCTCTGATCTTGGTTATTTCTTGCCTTCTGCTAGCTTTTGAATGTGTTTGCTCTTGCTTCTCTAGTTCTTTTAATTGTGATGTTAGAGTGTCAATTTTAGATCTTTCCTGCTTTCTCTTGTGGGCATTTAGTGCTATAAATTTCCCTCTACACACTGCTTTAAATGTGTCCCAGAGATTCTGGTATGTTTTGTCTTTGTTCTCATTGGTTTCAAAGAACATCTTTATTTCTGCCTTCATTTCGTTATGTACCCAGTAGTCATTCAGGAGCAGGTTGTTCAGTTTCCATGTAGTTGAGCGGTTTGGATTGAGTTTCTTAGTCCTGAGTTCTAGTTTGATGGCACTGTGGTCTGAGAGACAGTTTGTTATAATTTCTGTTCTTGTACATTTGCTGAGGAGTGCTTTACTTCCAATTACGTGGTCAGTTTTGGAGTAAGTACGATGTGGTGCTGAGAAGAATGTATATTCTGTTGATTTGGGGTGTAGAGTTCTATAGATGTCTATTAGGTCTGCTTGCTGCAGAGATGAGTTCAATTCCTGGATATCCTTGTTAACTTTCTGTCTCGTTGATCTGTCTAATGTTGACAGTGGAGTGTTGAAGTCTCCCATTACTATTGTATGGGAGTCTAAGTCTCTTTGTAAGTCTCTAAGGACTTGCTTTATGAATCTGGGTGCTCCTGTATTGGGTGCATATATATTTAGGATAATTAGTTCTTCGTGTTGAATTGATCCCTTTACCATTATGTAATGGCCTCCTTTGTCTCTTTTGATCTTTGATGGTTTAAAGTCTGTTTTATCAGAGACTAGGATTGCAATCCCTACTTTTTTTTGTTCTCCATTTGCTTGGTAAATCTTCCTCCATCCCTTTATTTTGAGCCTATGTATGTCTCTGCATGTGAGATGGGTCTCCTGAATACAGCAGACTGATGGGTCTTGACTCTTTATCCAGTTTGCCAGTCTGTGTCTTTTAATTGGAGCATTTAGTCCATTTACATTTAAGTTTAATGTTGTTATGTGTGAACTTGATCCTGCCATTATGATATTAACTGGTTATTTTGCTCGTTAGTTGATGCAGTTTCTTCCTAGCCTAAATGGTCTTTGCATTTTGGCATTGTTTTGCAATGGCTGGTACTGGTTGTTCCTTTCCATGTTTCGTGCTTCCTTCAGGGTCTCTTGTAAGGCAGGCCTGGTGGTGACAAAATCTCTAAGCATTTGCTTATCTGTAAAGGATTTTATTTCTCCTTCACTTATGAAGCTTAGTTTGGCTGGATATGAAATTCTGGGTTGAAAATTCTTTTCTTTAAGAATGTTGAATATTGGCCCCCACTCTCTTCTGGCTTGGAGAGTTTCTGCCAAGAGATCTGCTGTTAGTCTGATGGGCTTCCCTTTGTGGGTAACCCGACCTTTCTATCTGGCTGCCCTTAAGATTTTTCCTTCATTTCAACTTTGGTGAATCTGGCAATTATGTGTCTTGGAGTTGCTCTTCTCGAGGAGTATCTTTGTGGCGTTCTCTGTATTTCCTGGATTTGAATGTTGGCCTGCCCTACTAGGTTGGGGAAGTTCTCCTGGATGATATCCTGAAGAGTGTTTTCCAACTTGGTTCCATTTTCCCTCTCACTTTCAGGCACCCCAGTCAGACGTAGATTTGGTCTTTTCACATAATCCCATACTTCTTGCAGGCTTTGTTCATTTCTTTTTCTTCTTTTTTCTTTTGGTTTCTCTTCTCGCTTCATTTCTTTCATTTGATCCTCAATCGTTGATACTCTTTCTTCCAGTTGATCGATTTGGTTACTGAAGCTTGTGCATTTGTCACGTATTTCTCGTGTCATGGTTTTCATCTCTTTCATTTCGTTTATGACCTTCTCTGCATTAATTATTCTAGCCATCAATTCTTCCACTTTTTTTTCAAGATTTTTAGCTTCTTTGCACTGGGTACGTAATTCCTCCTTTAGCTCTGAGAAGTTTGATGGACTGCAGCCTTCTTCCCCCATCTCGTCATAGTCATTCTCCATCAAGCTTTGATCCGTTACTGGCGATGAGCTGCGCTCCTTTGCCGGGGGAGATGTGCTCTTATTTTTTGAATTTCCAGCTTTTCTGCTCTGCTTTTTCCCCATCTTTGTGGTTTTATCTGCCTCTGGTCTTTGATGATGATGGTGACATACTGATGGGGTTTTGGTGTAGGTGTCCTTCCTGTTTGATAGTTTTCCTTCTAACTGTCAGGACGCTCAGCTCTAGGTCTGTTGGAGATTGCCTGAGGTCCACTCCAGACCCTGTTTGCCTGGGTGTCAGCAGCAGAGGCTGCAGAAGATAGAATATTGCTGAACAGCGAGTGTACCTGTCTGATTCTTGCTTTGGCGGCTTCCTCTCAGGGGTGTACTCCACCCTGTGAGGTGTGGGGTGTCAGACTGCCCCTAGTGGGGGATGTCTCCCAGTTAGGCTACTCAGGGGTCAGGGACCCACTTGAGCAGGCAGTCTGTCCCTTCTCAGATCTCAACCTCCCTGTTGTGATTTCCACTGCTCTCTTCAAAGCTGTCAGAAAGAGTCGTTTGCGCCTGCAGGTGTTTCTGCTGCTTTTGTGGTTGTTTACTGTGCCCTGTTCCCAGAGGTTGAGTCTACAGAGACAGGCAGGTTTCCTTGAGCTGCTGTGAGCTCCACCCAGTTCGAGCTTCCCAGCGGCTTTGTTTACCTACTTAAGCCTCGACAATGGAGGGCACCCCTCCCCCATCCTGGCTGCTGCCTTGTCGCGAGATCGCAGACTACTGTGCTAGCAATGAGGGAGGCTCCATGGGCGTGGGACTCTCCCAGCCAGGTGTGGGATATAATCACCTGGTGTGCCTGTTTGCTTAAAGCGCAGTATTGGGGTGGGAGTTACCCGATTTTCCAGGTGTTGTGTGTCTCAGTTCCCCTGGCTAGGAAAAGGGATTCCCTTTCCCCTTGCGCTTCCCACGTGAGGCGATGCCTCGCCCTGCTTCAGCTCTCGCTGGTCGGGCTGCAGCAGCTGACCAGCACCGATTGTCCGGCACTCCCTAGTGAGATGAACCCAGTACCTCAGTTGAAAATGCAGAAATCACCGGTCTTCTGTGTCGCTGGCGCTGGGAGTTGGAGACTGGAGCTGTTCCTATTCGGCCATCTTGCTCCACCAGAAGCCTACAAACATTTTTAGAGATTCTTTTCTATACCTGAGTTTAACCAAATTTCACATGTGCTACATTTGTTTTTATAAACAATTTAATTTTGACTACCAATTTTTTCTACCTAAGACACATATACATGAACACATACAATAGTAACAGATAATATTTATTCGTCTACTAATACGGATACTCTTCTGGGTATTCCACAGATACATTTAATTTTTGCAGCAATTCTGGAAATAGACACTGTTATTATTGCAATTTTATAGATGAAGAAATTAGGGCACAGAAAGGTAAGTAACCTGTCTAAATCCTCACAGCTAGTAAGGAAGAAGAGTCAAAATTTAAAGTGTAATCTCAGATATCTGTTTTAGTAGTCCTGTTTTTGACCACTATATTATCCCATGCCTTATATATCTATATACATGCTTACATGCAGCACAGGTACAAAAATGCACATACACAAAATATATGCAGTGGTCGCTGTGGCTTGGTTATTGCATCATTCTCTGGATGAATTTGTGTCATAATTTCCTCACTTATAAAATAGAAATGATTATAGCTTCTACAACATAGGGTTATTTTGAAAGTTACCTTTTTAAAGTGTACAGAATACAGTCTAGCAGAGTAAGTGCTCTAAAAATTTAGCTCTTATTATCATTATCCTCAGACAGAATATGAGTTCCATTAACAATACTATTATTTCTATTTTTGTTACATTTGTATATATTATGTCACTGGATAAATTTTACACTGAGCATTAAATTACAGCATTGCCCAAACAGCATGAAATATGGCACAATTGTGAATGGCATAAACACTTTTTAAAATAAAGTTTCCAATTATTTCAATTATATTTATTTTTATAGTTCAGTCTTAAAGAGGCCTTACTCAAATTCCTTGATGGATTTGTAAAAAACATAGAATTTTCGTTACAATCTTGGGTTAAAATCTCATATCCACCTTACTTAAACTCTGAAAACCTGTGTCTTTGGATACATTATTTAATCTCTCAAAATGTTTTCTTCTTTTTGGCATGGTGAGAAAACTAGAAAAAAAACCCAGAACATTTCTGAGAGAACTACTCACTTTTGTTTTTAAAAAAGTATTACAAAATTTAGAAAAACTACTAGACATTCTGCTTTGGATGCAGTGCTGACTAAAAGAATAATAAGTAAACAAAAAATAAATATGACTTCTGAGAGAAATTGATCATGTTAGAGCCAGTGACAATGACAGGTCAATTATGTGTTCATTGGATTGCATTCAAAACAAATTTGAAAGCAGAATTTTGACCATTTATGTAAGATAATCACTTAGTTAACTTCAAAAAAAGAACACGTTTTCATTTAACTTTTTGTTGATGTCAACTCCACTTCCAGCAGCATTGTCTATGAAGGTAGTAGTGTTGTAGCTTCTGTATGCAACCAAAAATCTTTATTGGGTAATCTAATTGTATTATTTAGGATTCTCAAGAAAAAAAAAAAAGAATGATCTCACAGACTCTCTCTCTCTCTCTCTCTCTCTCTCTGTCTCTCTCTTACTCTTTCTCTGCATAGATCTTCTCTTGCATTCTGACTTGAACTGGAACTTACACCATTGTCTCTCCTACTTTTCAGACTTTTATATTGCAAATGTTGAGACTTCTCAGCCTCAACAATCACAAGAACCAATCTTCTTACATATTTTTTATATTCTACTGGATTTCTTTCTCTGGAGAACCCTCACACCGATTTTGGTACCAAAAGTGGTTCTAGAGAAACAGAATTATAAAAATTAGGTTTTTCTTTTTTCCTAACTTTTATTTTAGGTTCAGTTGGGCACATATGCAGGTATATTACATAGGTAAATTATGTATCATGAGGTTTGGTGCACAAATTATATTGTCACTCAGGTAACAAGCAGAGCACCCAAATATGTACTTTTTTGATACTCTCCCTCCTCTCACTTTCCACCATCAAGTAGGCCCTAGTGTCTCTTGTTTCCTTCTTTATGTCCATGTGTACTCAATGTTCAGCTCCCACTTATAAGTGAGAACATGCAGTATTTGGTTTTCTGTTCCTATGTTAATTATCTTAAGATAATAGCCTCATCGCAGCTGGCAAGATGGCAAAATAGGAAGAGTTCTGGTCTGCAGCTCCCAGCGAAATCAATGCAGAAGGTGGGTGATTTCTGCATTTCCAACTGAGATACCTGGCTCATCTCACTGGGACTGGTTAGACAGTAGGTGCAGCCCCTGGAGGGTGAGCACAAGCAGGGTGGAGAGTCACCTCCCTAGGAAGTGCAAGGGGTCAGGGAACTCCCTCCACTGACAAAGGGAAGCTGTGAGGGACTGTCTTGTGAGGAATGGTGCATTCTGGCCCAGATAATGTGCTTTTCCCGTGGTCTTTGCAACCTGCAGATCAGGAGATTCCCTCCTGTGCCTATGCCACCAGGGCCCTGGGTTTCAAGCACAAAACTGCGCGACCATTTGAGCAGACACCGAGCTAGCTTCAGGAGTTTCATTTCATACCCCAGTGGTGCCTGGAATGCCAGTGAGACAGAACCATTCACTCCCCTGGAAAGGGGGCTGTAGCTAGGGAGTCAAGTGATCTAGCACAGTAGATCCCACCCACACAGAGCCCAGCAAGCTAAGATCCACTAGCTTGAAATTCTTGCTGCCAGCGCAGCATTCTGAAGTCAACCTGGGATGCTCCAGCTTGGTGTGGGGAGGGTCATCTGCCATTACTGAGTCATGAGTAGGCAGTTTCCCCTCACAGCATAAACAAAGCTGCCTGGAAGTTCTAACTGATCAGAACCTACCACAGTTTGACAAAGCCACTGTAGCCAGACTGCCTCTCTAGATTCCTCCTCTCTGGGCAGGGCATCTCTGAAAGAAAGGCAGCAGCCCCAGTCAGGGGATTATACATAAAACTCCCATCTCCCTGGGAGAGAGCACCTGGGGGAAGGGATGGCTGTGGACACAGATTCAGCGGACTTAAATATTCCTGCCTGCCAGCTCTGAAGAGAGCAGCAGATCTCCCAGCACAGTGCTCAAGCACTGCTAAGGTACAGACTGCCTGCTCAAGTGGGTCCCTGACTTCCATGTCTCCTGACTGGGAGACACCTCCCAGCAGCAATTGACAGACACCTCATACAGGAGAGTTCTGGCTGGCATCTGGTGGGTGCCCCTCTGAGATGAAGCTTTGAGAGGAAGGAACAGGCAGTAATCTTTGCTATTCTACAGCCTCCACTGGTGATACCCAGGCAAACAGGGTCTGGAGTGGACCTCCAGGAAACTTCAGCAGACCAACAGCAGACAGGCCTGACTGTTAATAGGAAAGTAACAAACAGAAATGAATAGTATCAACATCAGCCAAAAGAATGTCCACACCAGTGGCACCAAGATGGCCAAATAGGAACAGGTCCAGTCTGCAGCTCCCAGCATGAATGATGCAGAAGACGAGTGATTTCTGCATTTCGAACTGAGGTACCGGGTTCATCTCACTGGGGCTTGCCAGACAAATGGGTGCAGCCCATGGAGCAGGGCAGGGCATCGCCTCACCTGGGAAGCACAAGGGGTCAGGGAATTCCCTTTCCTAGCAAAGGGAAGCCATGACAGAGTGCACCTGCAAAATCAGGACACTCCCACCCTAATACTGCACTTTTCCAAAGGCCTTAGCACATGGCACACCAGGAGATTATATCCTTCCCCTGGCTTGGAGGGACCCAGGCCCACGGAGCCCCCTTCACTGCTGGCACAGCAGTCTGAGATTCAACTGCAAGGCGGCAGCGAGGCTGGAGGAGGGACGTCCGCCATTGCTGAAGCTTGAGTAGGTAAACAAAGTGGCCAGGAAGCTCGAACTGGGTGGAGCCCATGGCAACTCAAGGAGGTCAGCCTGCCTCTGTAGACTCCATCTCTAGGAGAAGGGCATAGCTGAACAAAAGACAGCAGAAACTTCTGCAGACTTAAAACTCCCTGTCTGACAGCTTCTTCCAGTTTGAGATCTGAGAAGGGACAGACTGCCTCGTCAAGTGGGTCCCTGATCCCCGAGTAACCTAACTGGGAGGCACCTCCCAGTGGGTGGGGGGGGACTCACACCTCATAAGGCCGGGTGCCCCTCTGAGACGAAGCTTCCAGAAGAAGGATTAGGCAACAACATTTGCTGTTCTGAAGCGCTGCTGGTGATGCCCAGGAAAACTGTCTGGAGTGGACCTCCAGCAAACTGCAACAGACCTGCAGCTGAGGATCCTGACTGTTAGAAGGAAAACTAACAAAGAAAAAGGAATAGCATCAACACCAACAAAAAAGACATCCACACCAAAACCCCATCTGTCCATCACCATCACCAAAGATCAAACGTAGATAAAAACACAAAGATGGGGAGAAACCAGAGCAGAAAAGCTGAAAATTCTAAAAATCAGAGCGCCTCTTCTCCAAAGGAACGCAGCTCCTCACCAGCAACAGAACAAAGCTGAACGGAGAATGACTTTGACTAGTCCAGAAAAGATGGCTTCAGACAATCGGGAATAACAAACTTCTCCAAGCTAAAAGAGGATGTTCGAACCCATTGCAAAGAAGCTAAAAACCTTGAAAGAAGAGTAGACGAATGGCCAACTAGAATAAACAGTGTAGAGAAGTCCTTAAATGACCTGATGGAGCTGAAAACCATGGCATGAGAACTATGGGATGCATGCACAAGCTGCAGTAGCAGATTCGATCAAATGGAAGAAAGGGTATCAGTGATTGAAGAGCAAATTAATGAAATGAAGTGACAAGAGAAGTTTAGAGAAAAACGAGTAAAAAGAAACAAAGAAAGGCTCCAAGAAATATGGGACTATGTGAAAAGACTAAATCGCCGTCTGATTGGTGTACCTGAAAGTGACGGGGAGAATGGAACCAAGTTGGACAACACTCTTCAGTATTTCATCCAGGAGAACTTCCCCAACCTAGAGAGACAGGCCAACATTCAAATTCAGGAAATACAGAGAACTCCACAAAGATACTCCTTGAGAAGAGCAACTCCAAGACACATAATTGTCAGATTCACCAAAGTTGAAATGAAAGAAAAAATGTTAAGGGCAGCCAGAGAGAAAAGTGGGGTTACCCACAAAGGGAAGCCCATCAGACTAACAGCGGACCACTCTTCAGAAACTCTACGAGACAGAAGAGAGGGGGGGCCAATATTCAACATTCTTAAAGAAAAGAATTTTCAACCCAGAATTTCATATCCAACGAAACTAAGCTTCATAAGTGATGGAGAAACAAAATCCTTTACAGACAAGCAAATGCTGAGAGATTTTGTCACCACCAGGCCTGCCTTACAAGAGCTCCTGAAGGAAGCACTAAACATGGAAAGAAACAACCAGTACCAGCTACTGCAAAAACATGCCAAATTGTAAAGACCATCGATACTAGGAAGAAACTGCATCAACTAAAGAGCAAAATAACCAGCTAACATCATAATGACAGAATCAAATTCACACATAACAATATTAACCTTAAATGTAAATGGGCTAAATGCTACAATTAAAAGACACAGACTGGCAAATTGGATAAAGAGTCAAGACTCATCTCATGTGCAGAGACACATATAGGCTCAAAATAAAGGGATGGAGGAAGATCTACCTAACAAATGGAAAATAAAAATATCAGGGGTTGTAATCCTAGACTCTGAAAAAACAGACTTTCAACCAACAAAGATCAAAAGAGACAAAGAAGGCCATTACATAATGGTAAAGGGATCAATTCAACAAGAAGAGCTAACTATCCTAAATATATATGCAGCAATACAGGAGCACCCTGATTCATGAAGCAAGTCGTGAGAGACCTAAAAAGAGACTTACACTCCCACATAAAAATAATAGAAGACTAAAACCCCACTGTCAACATTAGACAGATCAACGAGACAGAAAGTTAACAAGGATATCCAGGAATTGACCTCAGTTCTGCACCAAGCGGACCTAATAGACAGCTGCAGAACTCTCAACCCCAAAACAATGGAATATACATTCTTTTCAGCACCACATCACACTTATTCCAAAATTGACCACATAGTTGGAAGTAAAACACTCGTCAGCAAATGTAAAAGAACAGAAATTATAACAAACTGTCTCTCAGATCATAGTGCAATCAAACTAGAACTCAGGATTAAGAAGCACACTCAAAACCACCCAACTACATGGAAACTGAACAACCTGCTCCTGAATCCACAGCCAATATCATAATGAATAGGCAAAAACTGAAAGCATTCTCTTTGAAAACTGGCACAAGACAGGGATGCCCTCTCTCACCACTCCTATTCAACGTAGTGTTGGAAGTTCTGGCCAGGGCAATCAGGAAAGATAAAGAAATAAAGGGTATTCAAGTAGGAAAAGAAGAAGTCAAATTGTCCCTCTTTGCAGATGACATGATTGTATATTTAGAAAATCCCATTGTCTCAGCCCAAAATCTCCTTAAGCTGATAAGAAACTTCAGCAAAGTCTCAGGATACAAAATTAATGTGCAAAAATCACAAGCATTCTTATACACCAGTAACAGACAAACAGAGAGCCAAATCATGAATGAACTTCCATTTACAATTGCTTCAAAGAGAATAAAATACCTAGGAATTCAACTGACAAGGGATGTAAAGGACCTCTTCAAGGAGAACTACAAACCACTGCTCAGTGAAATACAAGAGGACACAAACAAATGGAAGAACATACCATGCTCATGGATAGGAAGAATCAATATCGTGAAAAAGGCCATACTGCCCAAGTTATTTATAGATTCAATGCCATCCCCATCAAGCTACCAATGAGTTTCTTCACAGAATTGGAAAAAACTGCCTTAAAGTTCATATGGAAACAAAAAAGAGCCCGCATTGCCAAGACAATCCTAAGTCAAAAGAACAAAGCTGGAGGCATCACACTACCTGACTTCAAACTATACTACAAGGCTACAGTAACCAAAACAGCATGGTACTGGTACCAAAACAGAGATATTGACCAATGGAACAGAACAGAGGCCTCAGTAATAATACCACACATCTACAGCCATCTGATCTTTGACAAACCTGAGAGAAACAAGAAATGGGGAAAGGATTCCCTATTTAATAAATGGTGCTGGGAAAATTGGCTAGCCATAAGTAGAAAGCTGAAACTGGATCCTTTCCTTACTCCTTATACGAAAATTAATTCAAGATGGATTAGAGATTTAAATGTTAGACCTAATACCATAAAAACCCTAGAGGAAAACCTAGGTAGTACCATTCAGGACATAGGCATGGGCAAAGACTTCATGTCTAAAACACCAAAAGCAACAGCAGCAAAAGCCAAAATTGACAAATGGGATCTAATTAAACTAAAGAGCTTCTGCACAGCAAAAGAAACTACCATCAGAGTGAACAGGCAACCCACAGAATGAGAGAAAATTTTTGCAATCTACTCATCTGACAAAGGGCTAATATCCAGAACCTACAAAGAACTCAAACAAATTTACAAGAAAAAAAAAACAACCCCATCAAAAAGTGGGCAAAGTATATGAACAGACGTTTCTCAAAAGAAGACATTCATACAGCCAACAGACACATGAAAAAATGCTCATCATCACTGGCCATCAGAGAAATGCAAATCAAAACCACAATGAGATACCATCTCACACCAATTAGAATGGCGATCATTAAAAAGTCAGGAAACAACAGGTGCTGGAGAGGATGTGGAGAAATAGAAACACTTTTACACTGTTGGTGGGATTGTAAACTAGTTCAACCATTATGGGAAACAGTATGGCGATTCCTCAAGGATCTAGAACTAGAAGTACCATATGACCCAGCCATCCCATTACTGGGTATATACCCAAAGGATTATAAATCATGCTGCTATAAAGACACATGCACACGTATGTTTATTGCAGCACTATTCACAATAGCAAAGACTTGGAATCAACCCAAATGTCCATCAGTGACAGATTGGATTAAGAAAATGTGGCACATATATACCATGGAATACTATGCAGCCATCAAAAAGGATGAGTTTGTGTCCTTTGTAGGGACATGGCTGCAGCTGGAAACCATCATTCTTAGCAAACTTTCACAAACTATCATTTCAAACTTGGTGAATCTGATGATTATGTGTCTTCAGATTACTCTTCTCGAGGAATATTTTTGTGGTGTTCTTGTATTTCCTGAATTTGCATGTTGGCTTGTCTTGCTAGGTTGGGGAAGTTCTCCTGGATAATATCCTGAAGTGAGTTTTCCAACTTGGTTCCATTCTCCCCATCACTTTCAGGTACACCAATCAAACGTAGGTTTGGTCTTTTCACATTGTATCATAGTTCTTTGAGGCTTTGTTCGTCCCTTTTTATTCCTTTTTCTCTAATCTTGTCTTCACACTTTATTTCATTAAGTTGATATTCAATCTCTAATATCCTTTCTTCCACTTGACAGATTCAGCTACTGATACTTGTATATGCTTCACAAAGTTCTTGTTCCGCATTTTTCAGCTCCATCAGGTCATTTATGTTCTTCTCTAAACTGGTTATTCCAGTTACCAATTCCTCTAACATTTTTTCAAGGTTCTTAGCTTTTTTGCATTGGGTTAGAACATGCTCCTTAGCTCAAAGGAGTTTATTACTACCCACATTCTGAAGCCTATCTCTGTCAATTCATTAAAATCATTCTCCATCCAATTATGTTCCTTTGCTGGTGAGGAATTGTCATCCTTTGGAGGAGAAGAGGCATTCTGGTTTTTGGAATTTTCAGCATTTTTTGTGCTGATTTTTTTTTTTTCATCTTCGTGAATTCATCTACCTTTGGTTTTTGATGTTGGTGACCGTCAGATGGGGTTATTTCGTGGATGTCCTTTTGATGTTGATGCTATTCTTTTCTGTTTATTAGTTTTCTTTCTAACAATCAGGTCCCTCTGCTGCAGGTTTGCTGGAGTTTGCTGGAGGTCCACTCCAGACCCTGTTTATCTGGATTTATCACCAGCAGAGACTGCAGAACAGCAAAGGTTGCTGCCTGTTACTTCCTCTGGCAGCTTTGTCCCTGAAAGCCACCCGCCAGATGTCAGCTGGAGCTCTGCTGTATGAGGTGCCTGTCAACCATTGTTTGGAGGTGTCTCCCAGTCAGGAGGCATGGGGGTCAGTATCCCACTTGAGGAGGCATTCTGTCCGTTAGCAGAGCCCAAGCACTGTGCTGGGAGTTCTGCTCCTCTTTTCAGAGCTGGCAGGCAGGAATGTTTAAGTCTGCTGAAGCTGCGCCCATAGCCATCCCTTCCCCCAGGTGCTCTGTCCCAGGGAGATGGGAGTTTTATCTATAAGCCCCTGAATGGGGCACTTGCCTTTCTTTCAGAGATGCCCTGCCCAGAGAGGAGAATTCTAGATAGGCAGTCTGGCTATAGCGGCTTTGCAGAGCTGTGGTGGGCTCCACCTGTTTCAAACTTCCTGGCAGCTTTGTTTACACCATGAGGGGAAAACTGCGTACTCAAGCCTCAGTAATGGTGGACACCCCTTTCCCCACTAAGCTTTAGTGTCCCAGGTTGTATCAGACTGACTGCCGTGCTGGCAGTGAGAGTTTCAAGCCTTTGGATCTTAGCTTGCTGGGCTTCATGGGGGTGAGATTTGCTGAGCTAGACCACTTGGCTCCCTGGCTTTAGCCCTCTTTCCAGGGGAGTGAATGGTTCTGTCTTGCTGGTGTTCCAGACGCCACTGAGGTATGAAGAAAACTCCTGCAGCTAGCTCAGTGCCTGCCCAAATGACCTCCCAGTATTTGCTTGAAACCCAGGGCCCTGGTGGTGTAGGCATCTGAAGGAATCTCCTGGTCTGTGAGTTGTGAAGACTATGGGAAAAACATAGTATCTGGGCTGGAATGGACCATTCCTCACGACACAGTCCCTCATGGCTTCCTTCAGCTAGGGGAGGGAGTTCTCTGACCCCTTGTACTTCGCAGGTGAGGTGACACTGCACTCTCCTTCTGCTTGCCCTCTGTGGTCTGCATCCACTGTCTAACCAGTCCCAGTGAGATGACGCGGGTACCACAGTTGGAAATGCAGAAATCACCCATCTTCTGCATTGATCTCACTGGGAGCTGCAGACTGAAGCTGTTCCTATTTGGCCATCTTGCCCAAGTTCCCTATGTTTTTAAAATATCAACTCTTACTTTGTTTTGATCTTTTCTTTTTTTTTTTTTTTTTTTTTTTTTAGTTTTTAGTTTTTAGTTTAATTTATTTCTGCAATGATCTTCTTTGTTTTCTTTCTTCTATTAACTGGACTTAGTTTTGTTGTTGTTGTTGTTACTTGAGGTGTAATTTTAGATGATTTATTTGGGATCTTTCTTCTGTAGTATAGGTATTTATTTTTTGAACCTCCTTCTTAGAACTGATTTATCACATCCCATATATATACATATATATATATATACTATTGTCTCCAGATATTTTTAAATTTCCCATTTTATTTCTTTTTTGATTATTTATTGTTCTGGAGCATGTTGTTCCATGTCCATAGTTTGTAAATTTCCCAGAATCTTTTCTGCTGTTGATTTCTGCTTTTATAACATTGTGGTCACAAATACTACTTGTATTATAAATCTTAAATTTGATAAGACTTGTTTTTTGGCCTAACATATGGGCTGTCCTAGAGAATGTTTCATGTGTGCTAGAGAACATTGTGTATTCTGTTGTTTTTTGATGGAGAGTTTTTTACAAGTCTGTCTATTAGTCATGGTTTTCCAGAGTAATAGAACTGATAGGATAACTGTGTCTATATATTTGCCTATATAGGCAAGTATATAGATCTAGATACATTTAGATATAGATAGATATAGAGATAGATGTATGAGAGCAAATTTATTAGGGGAGTTGGTTCACATGATCATGGAGGCTGAGAAGCTCCACCATATGCTGTGTGCAAGTTGAAAAAACAGAAAAGCATGGTTCATTTCAAGTCTGAAGGCTTGAGAGCCAGTGGGGCTGATGGTGTAACTTTCAGTCTGAAGTTGAAGACCTCAGAGCTTGGATGACTACTGGCCCAAGTCACTAAGTCCAAAGGTTAGATAACTTGGAGTTTTGGTGTCCAAAGGCATGAGAAGACAGGTGCCCCAACTTCAGAAAAAAAAAAAAAAAAAGAATGAGTAAGTTTGTCTTTCTTTGGACCTTTCTTCTATTTGGGCCTTCAGCAGATTGAATGGTACCAACCACTTTGGGTAAAGACAAAGTCTCCATGCAACGCTGTTGATTGAAGTTGACATTGGCAAAAAACTGCAGAGAACCTCAGTTGCCACAGCTGTCTGTATCTGCAGTAGTGGTGAGGGTTGTTATTGTGTTCGACAGTGCTGAAAATTGCTGGGTTTTTTTTTTTTTTAATCTCTTTTTCTCCCACCTGGATGTTTTGGCTGAGGTGTTCTTTCTTGGTGCCAGCTTCTTCTTGCTGGTGTATTTATGGTGGTGATGGTACTGGTGTCTGATGTATAGTGTTCATGGCGCAGATGTATGAAGTATGGACATGTAGAAAAACCACAGCTCTGTAGGCCAATGTTCTGGTGCCACTAGTGCCAGGAGTGCTGGCACCACCACTGCTATGTCAGTAATAATGTGCAGGATGAAGGAACATACAGAGAACCTGAAGATCTGGACTCTGTAGCACAGGTTTATGAATAACTACTGCTGTTCCAGGGACCAGAGTGTGGACATGCCTGGTGTGGAAGTGACTTCACAGCAGTGGAGTTTCTCCAGTGTCTGATGTGCCCGTATTTATGGAGCAGCTGCTGACTTCAAGTCTAGAACTTAGACATTATTAGAGCAATAGTTGCTCTTGAGCCATGGGTGTGATCTAGCTAACTGTGATGGTGACTCCAATGTTGGAGACACGGCCGCTCACAAAGTAGTGGAAGACCCATGTTCTAGAGTGCAGTGCATGCACAGGGACTGTGGCTCTGGGGCCTAGGGTGGAGTTAGCCCAGGGGAAATTGTCATTGCTCCAGTTTCTGATGTGTTGGTGGATGTGGTTCACCTGTGGATCTATTGTCTGAAGCACAGGCTCATGAGGAGTGATAGTGTCTCTAGGGTTTGGGGCATATGTTGCCTCACTGTGGCGGTGGCTTAGAGAATCCCACCGCCTTTATGGAAAGGATGAGAGAGGCACTAATAAAACACACCTCTTTATCCCCTGGTTCAGTGGAGGGACAGCTCATTCAGAAGGACAAGTTTATTACACAGATTGCTCCCAATATTAGAAGAAAATTACAGAAGCAAGTTGTAGGACCAGATAGCAACCCAGAGAACCTCCTGAGAATAGCCACTTCAGTATTTTACAATAGGGATCAGGAGGAAGACCAAGAAAAGGAGAGTAAATACATGAACAGAGGCTCTAGTAGCAGCATTGCAAGCTTGCAAAGTTCGGGATCCCTGAGGTACATCCACTAGCTGTTATTGATGTGACAAGTCATGGCATTTTAACAAGGAAGGCCCAGGCAGCAAGACAAAGCCACCTCGACCCTGTCCAGCCTGTGGCAGAGACCACTGGAGAAGGGTCTGCCCCCAGAGATAGAGGTCACTGGCTTCAGAACCAGTCTCACAGATGGTTCAGCAGGACTGATGAGTCCTGGGGCTCAAACCACTGGCTCCAGCAACTCAGACTGTTACTACAGCATAGGAGCCCCAGGTGATTCTGGAAATTGAAGGAAAGAAGGTAGCTCACCTTCTGGATACTGGAGCCAGTCTCTCTTCTCCTCTCTAATTTAGGTCTCCCCTCTTACCACAGCATGACCATAAGGGACATCTCAGGAAAAACTCTAACCTGATATTTTTCTCAACCTCTTAGCTGCAGGTGGGGGGACCTACTATTTCCCACTCCTTTATTAGGTAGAGATATTCTAGCTCGCTTGGGGGTCAGCATCCATATAACCCTAGAGCAAACTCTTTGTCTCCCCCTGATGGAAGCTAACATTAATCCAGAAGTTTGGGCAACTCAAGGAAGAATAGTTTGAGCTATAACCGCTAAGGCAGTCCAGATTTACCTGAAGGATCCAACTTCTTTTCCTAACCAGAGACAGTATCTCCTAAGGCCAGAGGCTAGGAAAGCGCTAGAAGCCATTACAAATAACCTAAAGATGCAAGGCCTCCTCAAACCCTGTAATAGCCCCTGCAACACCCCAATATTAGGAGTGCAGAAACCCAATGGGGAATGGAGACTAGTTCAGGACCTTTGCCTCATTAATGAAGCTGTAGTTCTAATTCATTCAGTGGTACCTAATCCCTATACCGTGTTAACTCTATTTGAGTTAATGGTTTACAGTTCTAGATTTAAACGATGCCCTTTTCTGTATACCATTACATCCAGACTCTCAACGCCTGTTTGCTTTCAAAGATCCCTCCAGCCAGACCACCCATTTAACATAGACAGTGTTGCCTCAGGGATGTTGAGATAGTTCTCATCTGTTTGGACAGGTACTTTCAAAAGACCTCTCTGAGCTCTCTCATCCTCAAGTTAGGGTCTTGCAGTACGTTGATGATATCTGCTCTGTGTTCCAACAGAGGAAGCTTCTCAGAAAGGAACTTAAGCTCTTCTCAACTTCTTAGCTAACAGAAGATACAAGGTTTCAAAACCCAAGGCCCAGCTCCGCAAAACCTCATTGAACTATCTAGACTTAGTGCTGTCTGAGGGGACCAGAGCATTAGGGGAAGAGAGGATTCAGCCTATTTCCTCCTTCCCCCTCTCCAAAACCCTCAAGCAACTAAGAGGATTTGGGGGCATTACAGGATTTTGTAGACTATGGATACCTGGGTATCGTGAAATAGCTTGTCCATTATATAACCTCATAAAAGATACTCAGGGAGCTAAAGGTCATCTTCTAACTAAGAACCTGAAACTCAAAGGGACTTCAATCAGTTAAAACAAGCCTTGATTAAGGCACCAGCTCTCAGACTTTCTGTAGGGAAGGCCTTCACTCTGTATGTATCAGAAAGTAAGGGAATGGTCTTGGGAGTTTTAACACAGGCCCGAGGACTAGCTCAACAGCCAGTGAGTTACCTAAGTTAGAAACTTGATTTGGTGGTTAAAGGATGGCCAGCCTGCCTCCGAGCCATTGCCTCAGTGGCTCTGCTGGTCCCAGATGCCTCCAAATTAACCCTGGGAATTGATTTAACTGTTTACACCTCACGTAACATGGCAGGACTACTGCACTCTATGGGGAGACTTTGGCTAACAGATACCGACTCTTTAAATATCAAGCTCTCTGTTAGAGGGCTCCAACATCTAATTGAAGACTTGTTCTGTCCTAAATCCAGCCACATTCTTCCCTGAGGAAACTGGGGAACATGAGCATAATTGTGAACATGTCAGAGTACAGGCCTATGCAGCCTGGGAAGTTCTCAGGGAACCTACACCTATAGAACCCAGATTGGATCCTCTTCACAGATGGGAGTTCTTTTGTAGAACAAGGCATCCATAAGGCAGGATACACAGTAGTCTCTCTATATGATGTTAATGAAAGTGTCTCTTCTCCCTCCAGGCACAAGCACTCAATTAGCTGAGCTGATAGCTCTTACAAGAACAATTGAATTAAGGAAAGGAAAGGCAGCTAACATTTATGTTGGCTCCAAGTATGCTTTCTTGGTTCTCCATGTTCATGCTGCCGTTTGGAAGGAAAGGCATTCTCTTATCGCCAATGAATGGACCACCTATAAAATATCACCAAAAAATTAACAGGTTATTATCCTCGGTTTTCCTTCCATGAAAAAATAGTAGTGATGCATTTCTGTAGGGAACATCAAAAGAGAACAGACGAGGTAGCCAAAAGAAATAGATTAGCCGATCAGGCGACCAAGTCAGCGGCAAGGAAGCTTCCAGACATCAACACACTTCAAACTCCTCTAATCTGGAAAGGCTCCATAATAGAAATTAAACCTCAGTACTCCCCTACAGAAATAGGGTGAGCCACTTCTCACAGGTATACATTTCAGCCCTCAGGACGGCTACAGTCCGAAGCTGGCAAATGAAGTTTGCCAGCCTCCAGCTAATGGAAATTCTTTAAAGTCCTTCACCAAGATTTTCACTTGGGAAAGGATAAAACTTATTAATGTGCTGAGAGATTGTTCTCAGGAAAGAATTTACTAAAAACAGTCAAGCAAGTCGTTAATGCTTTTGAAGTCTGTCTTAAAAACAATCCCCTGAACAGGTGACTCCTTCCTTCTCAAACTCAAAGAATAGAAAGTTATCCAGGGGAGGACTGGCAAATAGATTTCATCCACATGCCAAAGACAAAAGGCATTCAATACCTGCTGGTATGGGTAGATACCTTCACTAACTGGGTAGAAGCATTTACCTGCCATACAGGAAAAGTCTCTGAGGTAGTAAAAGTATTAGTTAATGAAATAACTCCCTGCTTTGGTCTACATAAGTATCTTCAAAGTGACAATGGGCCTCAAAGACACAATGGATCTCAAAAGCACTAGGCATATAATACCATCTCCATTGTGCTTGGAGACCCCAATCCTCAGGAAAGGTAGACAAAACTAATGGTATTATCAAGAGACACTTCAGAAAATTATCCCAAGAAACTCACCTGCCTTGGGTCACTCTTCTTCCCATGGCCTTACTACAAATAAGAAATACTCCTTCAAAATTAAGTCTTAGCCCTTTTGAGATGCTGTATGGATGGACCTTTCCTTACCAATGATTTTCTATTAGATCAGGAAACCTCTGAGCTAGTTAAGCATGTAACCTCTCTGGCTCACTTTCATCAGGAATTAGCACAATTTGTGAAAGCCAAACCCCAGGAAATTGGACCCCCTCTATTTAACCCAGTAGATTTGGTACTGGTAAAACTCTTTCTTCTCTCTCTCCCTCCCTAAGCCCAAGCTGGGAAGGGCCTTACATTGTTCTTCTTTCAACCTCCTCAGCAATAAAAGTTAGGGGAATTGACTCCTGGATACATCACACTTCAGTCAAAGCCTGGAATGCTGAGGGAGCAACCCCCGACAGCCCAGAGGAATGTCCTGAATATCAACATGAAAAATAGGAGATCTTAAGCTGGAAATCACAAAAAAAATAAGTAACTGAGTAAGAACTACTCATTACTCATCTCGCACTTACCTCACTAAATACTTTTGTGTCATTTTTACCTCTCCTTTGAGATTTATCGCCAAATATTACAACTTCTTTTTGGTGGAAATTATTTACTATGCCACCCTTGCACGAATTGCTAATACTCACTCTACTATTTGCAGTAGGGCTATATACTGTAGCACCCACAGGGTGGAATATTGGACAGAGAATCTCAATTAATGTAGCATTTTGCTTAATTATCATCCCCATAGCATGAATAACAGTTACAAACAGGAAGTAATTGTGAGCGTTTTACTGTCACTAAATCTGTTAGGACTTTTTATCGCACTTAATAACATGTCACATCCTTTGGCTCCTACAATATCCGCCTTGGCCCATTTGTACAAGACTAATTGTTGGGTCTGTCCTAAGCAGTTCGCTCAATTCAATGGCACTAAGGAAACTTACAGTGACGCGGAATTCACTGTCTTAGGATTCCTTTTGTTGACTTTACCTTTAACCCTTAAAGACTTATCAGGCATAAATGGGACATGGTATGGGAGAACTTTCTTTTTTATTTTATTTTATTTATTTATTTATTTATTTATTTATTTATTATACTTTAAGCTCCAGGGTACATGTGCATAATGTGCAGGTTTGTTACATATGTATACTTGTGTCATGTTGGTGTGCTGCACCCATCTGGGTAACTTACTCCTCTCAGGAGAACACTCTGCCCCCCGTGCCAAAGAACACTCTCCCCAAAGATAAGCTTCACACCCTCAGACTAGGAAAAGTTGATCGAGTGAAAGCAAATGCCTCCCTCTGCTTCAAAAGCAGCGGGGAAGGACCACACTTGGGAGATCTCAGATATTTTAACATCACATTTGTAATTGCTGAAAGTTCAAAGATTGGGGGAGGAGACCGCAAAAAGCGTGATCTAAAAGGATCAGAAGACCTAGTGGGGGCTTTCAGAATCTAGCCTCTCCTGGTTGGAAGGGCTCATATGGGAGTGGCATGTTCTATGTTACCAGCTTAATTATAATCTAAAGAATAACACATGGGCCTTTCCAAGCATGTGACCACATGGAATTCCAGACCCTTGTATGATGTTTGCTAATAGTAGCAGCTTACAGATATGTGGGCCACCTGGAGACATCTGGACTGCCAGCCCTTGTCATAAGGATCATCTAAGATATTGGCCAGGGCATATAATATCTCTAATGTTTTGAAACTCCATTTGTCAGGTGGATGCTTCTTACTTGGTATGTCAAATTCCAAATGACAAGCCACAACGTAGAACCATCTCTTCAAGGAATGGGGCTATATTTTCTCTGTGGCTCCTGGATACACTTAATCCTCCTAAGGCATTGGAAGGGAACTTGTACTTTAGTATCAGTAGTTCCCAACTTGTTATTTTTAAATTCTGCTCAGCATCATCTGCGGACATCCCTAACTTAGGCTCTTTTCTAGAAAACTGCACTATCTCGAATATGACAGACAAAGAGATCTATCATTTCTGTGCTATCACATGGAGATTTAACTGAAAGGGCAGACTGGGGAGGGCATGCACATGACAATCCCATTTTAGAAAAAACATGGATGGGAAATTCTATAGCCAGAGGTCTATTCTCATTTATGGGTATCCCTCTCCTTGAAAGATCAGTACTTTATATCTCTATTAGTATGCGCTGAAGATGTAAGGCAACTCTAGATGCCATAGAGGCACAACAGCAATCTATAGACTCTTTAGTCTCAGTAGTAGCATAAAATAGGCCTTAGATGTCCTTAAAATTGAAGTAAGAGGTACCTATGCACTTTTAAATGCAACATGCTGCTTCTAGATTTACCTCTAGTAAAGTAGAGGAATCTACTTTACTAGAGATTTTACTAGAGATTTACCTCTAGTAAAGTAGATTTACCTCTAGTAAAGTAGAGGAAAATCCACAGGTACTCAAAGATCAAATCAAAATTATCGACAGGCTAAGAGAAACTAAAGGCTTCAGCCCCAGGTGGTTACAATCCCTCTTTAAGGAATTCCAGTATTCCTTATGGAATTGGTTAGCTCCTTTATTAAGCCCCCTTTTGCTTATGTGTCTTTTATTAATATTTGGACCTTGTAACTCAATACTAACTTGAATTTTTCTTCTCATCCATCTGGAGGCAATCAAACTCCAAACGGTGCAGCAAAGTGAACCATGCATGGATAAGCCATTCTTCCAAGGACCCTTAGATCAACCCCAGGAGGAGCCCTAGCTGCTGTTCCTCACTCGATGCCCCTTTTCAGCAGGAAGTAGCCAGAAAGAGTTGTTGCCCAAAACCCCCTAACAGCAGTTAGGGTGACATCTCCTCATGCGGAATTGTTATAGAGTTATTAAGAAAATATTTTAGGCAGGTAGAGAGGATAAGGGGTCCTTGGTAAGGTTTGTTTATTTTGAAGTGTGATAACCTACCTTGTTTTAACCTGAGTGACTCTCTCCTAGCAGAGAGAGCCGCACAGACTCCATTTTAGTTTCTTCACTTGCAGCCCCCTTTATCCCCCTTAAGGGAATAACTAGTGCAAGCTGACTCCAAACACATCCAGGAATGCACCTGCTGATAAGATATTGAGGAAGGCTGTACCAGCAGCTCCTGGGAATGTGCTCCGTGGAAGGCACCTAAAAGCCCCTGCATTTATCTCTTAGTGATAGTTTAAGCCCCTGCACCTGGAACTGTTTAATTTTTTTGTAACTGCTTCTATAACCAATTAATTTTTTTAACTTTTGCCTGTTCTGCTTCTGTAAAACTGCTTCAGTTAAACTCCCCCTCCCCTATTTAGACCATAGTATAAAAGAGAATCTAGCCCTTTCTTCAGGGCCGAGAGAATTTTGAGCGCTAGCTGTCTCTCAGTGGCTGGCTAATAAAGGGCTCCTTAATTTGTCTCAAAGTGTGGCGTTTCTCTATAACTCGCTTGGTTACAACATTTGGAGGCCCCAGCGAGATTTCGCTATGGGGTGAGAGCCAAACTCATTCCAGGCTCTCCCGGACAGAGGACTTATAGGGGAGGCGCCACCTGAAGACGTTCCAGGGCCCCATAAGATCCCGTCTTCCAGAGAGGAACGGATTGACTACCCTTGTGTGCCCACAAAAAATTCAACTCCTGAGTCCTCAGTTTCTGGTCCCAGGAAGGTAAGTCAGATCTGACTCCGTTTCTCTGGGAGGGAACTGGCTCTGACAAAGACCCTCCCTTTTTGACTCTGCCCACATTCCAGGACGCTGGAGGACAGAGTCCTGGTTTTCCTGTTAGGCGACTGTTTCTCTCTGTGATGGAAGCGGCCCTGACGAAGGCCCTCCCTTGACTCTGTCCATATTCCAGAACACTGGAGGACTGAGTCCTGGTTTTTGGCAGGCCGGTCTGGTCTCTCCGTTTAGTATTTCTCTCTCTCTCTCTCTCTCTCTCTCTCTCTCTCTCTCTCTCTCTCTCTCTCTCTCTCTCCCCCCCCCCTCCCTCTTTCTCTCTCTCTCTTCCTTCTCTCATTCAAATCTCCTAGAGACCTCTGTTTTGGAACAAGAATAAGAAAACCGTTATAAACTCTGCGTGAATGAGTGCGTGAATGGGGAGTTCAAGGGCTTATGCTTGAATTTCCAATTTGTAGCTCCACCGCGAAAGTTACGGAGTTCGAGTGGGCCCTCACCTGAGGTTCCGTGGCGACCTCATAAGGCTTAAGGCAGCACTGGACATAGCTCGATCTCAGCCGGGGGTTTATACTGGCCTGCCAATGCTAAGAGGAGCCTACGTCCCCTCAGGGGGAGCAGCCAGGCGGGCATCTGACTGATTCCATCATGGGATCCCTCACCCCTTGTTTGACTATAAAAAGAAAAAAAAAAAGTTAAACTTGTTTATATGCCCTAGTGTCTATTTTCTTGTTTAGTG
Organism: Macaca mulatta; assembly: GCF_049350105.2. NCBI lineage: Eukaryota > Metazoa > Chordata > Mammalia > Primates > Cercopithecidae > Macaca > Macaca mulatta. The sequence continues at coordinate 86,810,490 of NC_133426.1, forward strand.
TCTAAGTTTCATATGTCAGGTCGCCGATACTGCCCAAGGCAACTGGGAAAGGACGTCTTCAAGGTCCTCAGTACTGATTTTCTACCACAGGAGGTCAAATTCCTCACCAGTTATTTGGGCTGGTCGTCCCAGTTCTGCCTTTTCTGTCAGAAACAAATCAGGTGTTGTTACAGGAAAGAGTGTGAGAAACACTCACCCATTTGGAATTTCTGACACCATAAAGGCTACTGGCATTTAGATTGCCACATCCCATGCCCAAGTGACTGGATTGCCTCCACATTAGATCAGTGGTGGATTCAAAATAGCCACCCTGCAGACCTGCTTGCCCACCTTTTCTGTCATCCTGTAACTTTTCCCGTGCCCTTGGATAGAAGACTGTGCAGAGAAACCTACTCTCGTACTGCTTTACTCCATCTGGACTCTTATTCTGTCCCCCTGTGGCTGCTCTCCTACCTTAGGAAAGATCCAAGTGGCCCCTTTCCTCCTCATCCTTATTCCTTACCCTGCACATCTCGTTTTCCTGTGTCACAGCAAGTCCGACTCCTCCAGGATTTGGCTGTGCTCTCCCTCCTAAAACCCTTGAAAGAAAGGGCCAAGTTTGAACTCTTTGCCTTTGAGTCATGGAGACACCAAAAATATTTAGTCTATAGGTCAAGGGAAAGAGAGAGGCCATCTAGGTCCATCTGGCCAAGGAACCCTCAAGTCAGCCTCCAGTCCTCCTCCCTAAATCTCAAAGCTTAAGAAAACAAACCTCATGTGGCAGGAAGTGTTGGCTATAGTTGTTTTCCTGCTCCTTCTGCTGATGTTATTTCTGTTCTTCCAATACGCCAGCCCCCCAGGTCGTGAATTTCTCTGTCCTTGCTAGGTTTAATATCTCTGCTCAAACCTTGTTAAACTGCCTCCAAAATGGGAAACTCCTCTTCCTGGTCCTGTAAAGATTGGAACCCTCTCCAATGTATGTTGCAGAACTTCTCTCTGGGCTTCTAAGAGGATTACGGAGTCTGCCTTAAGAAAGGCAAATTCCAGACACTCTGTGAAGTAGAATGGCCACAGTTTGGAACCGGGTGGCCCCCCAGAAAGGTCATTTAACCCCACAGCTGTTCAAGCTGTGTGGTGGGTCCTTACTGGAATTCCTGGTCACCCCGATCAGTTTCCCTACATTTATCAATGGTTGGATTTGGTCTGGAGCCCTCCTCCCTGGCTCCGCTCATGCGCCATTCATGATCCCACTTCCAAGGTCCTTTCTGCATTTTTGCCCTGCCCCTCAGCCCCTCGGCTCCTCCTGTACTGCCTCCTTCTAAAGAACAGGAAAGTTTTCCTCACCCAGTTCCGCCACCCTATAACCCTCCTGCTCCCTCCATTTCTTCCCTTGTCTCCTTGACTACATTTCTTGTAGGCTCTCCACTATAGTCTCCCAATTGCCACTGAGGCAGGAGGAGGTAGCCCCCATCCTCCCGCTGAGAAAGGTGCAAATCCCTCCGGGTGATGAGCACCCTTCTTAGTTAATGTCCCTTTCTCTACCTCTGACCTGTACAACTGGAAGGCTCATAATCACCCCTTTTCTGAAAAGCCCCAGGTTTTGACCTCACTAATGGAGTCCGTGCTCTGGACTCACTGACCCACCTGGGATGACTGTCAGTAACTCCTTTTAACCCTTTTCACCTCTGAAGAGAGGGAATGTATCCGAAAGGAGGCCAGAAAGTATTACCTTACATCAGCTGGTGGGCCAGAAGAGGAAGCCCAAGACAAAATTGAGGAGGTTTTTCCCTCTACCTGGCCTAATTAGGACCCAAACTCCTCTGGTAGGAAGAGAGTTTTAGACGATTTCACCAGTATCTCCTTGCGGGTATCAAGGGAGCTGCTCGAAAACCCATAAATTTGTCAAAGACAATTGAAGTTGTCCAGAGGCCTGATGAGTCACTAGGAGCATTTTTGGAACCCCTCCAGGAGGCCTATTGGACTTACACCCCTTTTGACCTGGCGGCTCTTGAAAATAGCCATGCTCTTAATTTGGCATTTGTGGCTCAGGCAGTCCCTGACATTAAAAGAAAATTACAAAAGCTAGAAGAACTTGCTGGAATGAACATCAGTCAACTTTTAGAGATCGCCCAAAAGGTTTTTGACAACCGAGAGTTTGAAAAGCAGAAACAGGCAGCTCAGGCAGCTGAAAAAAGCCACTGACAAAGCATCAAAAAGACAGGTAAAAATCATAGTGGCTGCCATTCAGGAAGTCAAAAAGGAAAGGCCCCCATCACAGAAGAATGGTCAGGGAAACCTGGGTCCCCCGCAAAGGGGCCAGAAAGGGGGGCGGGCTCACCTGGAGAAAAACCAATGCACTTTTTGCAAGCAGATAAGACACTGGAAAAAGGAATGCCCATTAAGACCAGAGGAAAAACCAGAAGAGAAAAAAGTTCTCACCCTCCCCACTGCGGAAGAATCTGATGATTGACGAGCCCAGGGCTCCTTTACACTTGGTCCCCAGGAGCTCATGATGACCGCCACAGTGGGGGGCCAGCCTGTACACTCCCTAATTGACACTGGGGCAGAACACCCGGTACTGCAGACGCCCCTAGGCAGTGTCTCTAATAGGAAAGTGGCTGTACAGGGGGCTACTGGAGTTATTCAGAAATATCCTATCACCCACTCACGAGAGGTGAGTTTGGGACAGAAAAGAGTAACCCACTCATTCCTTGTGGTCCCAGAGTGTCCTTTTCCCCTCCCAGGGTGAGACCTGCTCCACAAGCTGCAGGCATCTGTTTCTTCTCGGCCGAACAAGCTCACCTCATGTTAGGGGACACAATGTCCCCTACTGCTCAGCTCCTGCTAACCAACCCTCTGTCAGAAGAATATCTCTTAGTTTGACCTTCACAACCGCTGGAAAATAAGACGAATCCTCCCCTACTGGACTTACAGACTCTCTTTCCTCGAGTCTGGACTGAGTCAACTCCCCCGGAACTGGCTACGCACCATCCGCCAGTGGTAGTAGAACTCCTGGTCACTGACTTGCCAGTCCAGGTGAAGCAATATCCTGTAAGTCAGTGGGCTAGGGAGGGAATCAACCCCCATATTCAGTGACTGTTACAAGCTGGCATACTCACACCAAGTCAGTCCCCCACCTGGAATACTCCATTTTTGCTGCTCCAAAAACCTGGAACAAATGATTACTGACCTGTACAGGACTTAAAAGAAGTTAATAGATGGACAGTCGCTGTCCACCCAACTGTCTCTAACCCTTATACTTTACTCAGTCTGCTCCTGCCAGAATGCACAGTGTACACTGTCCTTGACTTAAAAGATGCTTTCTTTGCTATTCCTCTAGCCCCCAAAAGCCAACCTATCTTTGCTTTTGAATGGACAGATCCTAGCTCAGGAGACATCACCCAATTGACCTGGATTCGATTACCTCAAGGTTTTAAAAATTCCCCCACCCTTTTTAAGGAAGCCCTCCAACAGGATCTTATACCATTCTGAGCCAGACACCCTAATTGTACTCTTCTTCAGTACGTAGAAGACCTTTTATTAGCTACTGAAACTACTGACAGTTGCCTGCAACATACTAAGGACCTACTTTACTTCCTTCAGGAACTCAGGTATCAAGTCTCGGCCAAAAAGACCCAGCTTTGTCTTCCCAGAGTCTCCTACCTAAGGTATGAGATAAACAGAGGGAAAAGGGCACTCACCAGTGCTCGTAAGGAGGCCATCCTGCGAATTCCCACTCCCACCACTAAGAGACAGGTCCGTGAATTCCTGGAGGTGGTAGGATACTGTCCCCTGTGGATATTAGGGTTTGCAGAGATTGTCAAGCCCCTGTACACCGCTACTGGAGGGAATGGCCCACTAGTTTAGACTGACACCGAAGAACAGGCTTTCAAAAACCTGAAAAAGGCATTAACTGAGGTACCCGCTCTAGCTCTCCCAAATATCTTAAACCCATTTCACCTTTTCATTCATGAAAGCCAGGGAGTTGCTAAGGGTGTGCTCACTCAGACTTTAGGACCCTGTAGATGCCCAGTAGCCTATTTGCCTGAGAGACTGAACCCTGTGACGTCTGGATGGCCAAGTTGTCTGCGAGCCATAGCAGCACCAGCAAGCCTAGTCCAGGAGACTGACAAATTGACTCTAGGCCAAAATTTAACCCTTACGGCTCCTCATGCCATACAGACTTTGCTACAAAGTGCTTCTGGCAAATGGAGGTCAAATGCTCGCATCCTGCAGTATCAGAGTTTACTGTTAGATAAGCCTCGTTTGACTTTCTGTCCCACAAAGTGTTTAAACCCAGCTACTTTACTACCTGATCCAGACTTCACTACACCTGTCCATGACTGCCAGGAACTGTTAGAAACTACGGAAACTGGCCGACCTGGTCTCCAAGATGTGCCCCTAAAGAAGGCGGATGCCACCGTGTTTACAGATGGTGGCATCTTCCTCAAACAAGGAGTACGAAAGGTTGGTGCAGCCGTTACTACAGAGACAGATGTGCTGTGAGCCAATGCGTTGCCAGCAGGTACCTTGGCACAGAAGTCTGAATTAATCGCCCTCACTCAGGCTCTCCGATAGGGTAAAAATAAACGTATTAACATTTACACTAACAGCAGGTATGCTTTTGCTACTGCACATGTACACGGAGCCATCTATCAAGAGAGAGGGCTACTCACCTCAGCAGGAAAAACTATTAAAAACAAAGACAAAATTTTAGCCCTGCTTGAAGCTGTTTGGCTTCCTCAGCAAGTGGCTGTAATTCACTGCAAAGGACATCAAAGAAAGAGCATGGCTGTTGCCCGTGGTAACCAAAGAGCAGACTCTGCAGCTCCGGAGGCAGCTTGGCTTCCAGTCGTGCCTCTGACCCTGCTACCTGCAGTGTCCTTTCCACAACCTGACTTGCCAGACAACCCAAAATATTCCCCAGAAGAAAAACAAGCTTCAGATCTTCAGGCCAGTAAAAACTGGGAAGGTTGGTGGATTCTTCCTGATTCCAGAATCCTCATGCCCTGAGCCCTCGGGGAAACTTTAATCAGCCATCTACATTCTACCACCCATTTACGAGGAGTAAAACTGGCCCAGCCTCTAAGGAGCCGTTTCAAGATCCCCCACCTTCAGGACTTAGCTGATGAAGCAGCTCTTCACTGTAAGACTCGTGCTCAAGTAAATGCCAAACAAGGTTCCAAACCCAGCCCAGGCCACTGTCTGCAGAGACTCACCAGGAGAAAAGTAGGAAATTGACTTTACAGAGATAAAACTGCACCGGGCAAGGTATAAATACCTCCTGGTACTAGTAGACACCTTTTCCAGGTGGACTCAGGCATTTGCCACCAGAAGCAAAACTGTCACCACAGTCGTTAAGTTTTTACTAAATGAAATCATCCCAAGACACGGGCTGCCTGTTGCCATAGGGTCTGATAATGGACCAGCCTTCACCTCGTCCATAGCTCAGTCGGTCAGCAAGGCATTAAACATCAAATGGAAACTCCATTGTGCCTATCTACCCCAGAGCTCTGGACAGGTAGAACGCATGAACTGCACCCTAAAAATACTCTTACAAAATTAATTCTAGAGACCGGTGAAGATTGAGTGAGGCTCCTCCCTTTAGCCTTTCTTAGAGTAAGATGCACCCCTTACCGAGCTGGGTTTTCACCTTTTGAAATTATGTATGGAAAGGCTCTGCCTATCTTACCTAGGTTGAGAGACACCCATTTAGCAGAAATCTCTCAAGGTAATTTGTTACAGTACCTGCAGTCTCTCCAGCAGGTACAAGACATCATCCAGACGCTTGTCCGGGGAGCACACCCCAATCCAGTTCCTGACCAGATGGGACCCTGCCACTCTTTCCAGCCAGGTGACCTGGTGTATGTTAAAAAGTTCCAGAAAGAAGGACTCATTCCTGCCTGGAAAGGACCTCATACCTTCATCGGCACCAGGCCGACGGCTCGAAAGGATGTGTATTTGCAAACACTACTTGGAAGGCAAGAACCTCTAAAGAAGTCTCTTTTGCAGTCGATTTATGTGCTTTATTCCCAGAGCCAACCCATACCCATGAAGAGCGACGCAATCTGCCAGTCATAGGAGCAGGAAACGTTGACCTGGCTGCAGGATTCAGACACACAGGAAACCGGACTGGATGTGGGAGCTCCAAAGGTGCAGAAAAAGGACTCCAGAGTGTTGATTTTTACCTCTGTCCTGGAAATCACCCTGACTCTTGTTGTTGAGATTCCTATCAGTTTTTCTGCCCTCACTGGTCATGTGTAACCCTGGCCACTTATTCTGGAGGATCAACCCAGTCCTCAACCCTCTCCATAACTCACACTTCCTGTCCTAGACAGTGTACTATAAGAAATTGCAACCCTCTTACTATAACTATCCATAATTCTAATTCAGCTCAATGATATTATGGCATGTCATGGGGATTAAGGCTTTATATCTCAGATTTTATGCTGGAACAATGTTCACCATTCAGTAAAATGTCCTGGTCCCATGGAGCCCTCCTAAGCCCATCAGACTTGTAACTGATTTAAGCGACCCTATGTTCCAAAAACACCAAGATAGGGTCGATTTAACTTTCCGGCCACTCCTGGTTCCTAAATCTCAACTACAACGACAACATCTCCAACCCAGCCTGATGTCCATTCTGGACAGGGTATGTCACCTCCTTAATCTCACCCAGCCTAAACTAGCCTGAGATTGTTGGTTGTGCCTAAAAGCCAAACCCCCATATTATGTTAGATTAGGAATAGAGACCATGTTCAAGGTTAACTCTCTTCCTTGTCATACACAATCCCATGCCCTTACACTAGGAGACGTGACAGGGAATGCCTCCTGTCTAATTAGCCATGGGTATAACTTATCTGCTTCTCCCTTTCAGGCCACTTGTAATCAACCTCTACTTACTTCCTTAAATGCCTCAGTTTCCTACCAGGCACCTAACAATACCTGGTTGGCTTGTACTTCAGGCCTCACTCACTGCATCAATGGGCTGAACCCGGACCTTTCCTGTGTGTGTTGGTTCATGTACTCCCCCAAGTCTATGTGTACAGTGGGCCAGAAAAGCAACTTCATATTGCTCCCCCCTGAATTGCATTCCAAGTTACGCCGAGCTGCCCCACTCCTAGTACCCCTCCTAGCCTGCCTTAGCATAGCTAGGTCAGCAGCCATTAGCACGACTGCCCTGGTTCAGGGAGAAACTGGACTAATGTCCGTGTCTCAGCAAGTAGATGCTGATTTAAGCGATCTCCAGTCAGCCATAAATATGCTACATACCCACGTAGAGTCTCTAGCTGAAGTAGTTCTTCAAAACCGCTGAGGATTAGATCTAACATTTCTCTCCCAAGGAGGGTTATGTGCCACCCTAGGAGAGAGTTGCTGTTTCTATGCCAATCAGTCTGCAGTCATAAAAGATACTCTCCAAAGAGTGTGAGAAAATCTAGATAGATGCCAGCAAGAATGAGAAAGTAACACCCCCGGTATCAAAGCATGTTCAACTGAAATCCAAGGCTAACTACTCTAATTACTAGATTGGCAGGACCCCTTCTCCTTCTCTTCTTAAGTTTAATCTTTGGGCCTTGTATATTAAATTGACTCCTTAGCTTCGTAAAGCAGCACATAGCTTCTGTCAAACTTATGTGTCTCAGAACCCAGTATAACCCCTTTGCTATGACTGAATAATCAACTATTTGATTCCTCAAAACATGAGTGGGGAATGTGATACCCTATCTTGTTTTAATCTGAGTGACCCTCTCCTAGCAGAAAGAGCCGCACAGACTCCATTTTAGTTTCTTCACTTGCAGCCCCCTTTATCCCCCTTAAGGAAATAACTAGTGCAAGCTGACTCCAAGCACATCCAGGAATGTACCTGCTGATAAGATATTGAGGCAGGCTGTACCAGCAGCTCCTGGGAATGTGCTCCATGCAAGGTACCTAAAAGCCCCTGCATTTATCTCTTAGTGATAGTTTAAGCCCCTGCACCTGGAACTGTTTATTTTTTTGTAACTGCTTCTATAACCAATTAATTGTTTTAACTTTTTACCTGTTCTGCTTCTGTAAAACTGCTTCAGTTAAACTCCCCCTCCCCTATTTAGACCATAGTATAAAAGAGAATCTAGCCCCTTCTTCAGGGCCGAGAGAATTTTAAAGGACTCCTTAATTTGTCTCAAAGTGTGGCGTTTCTCTATAACTCATTTGGTTACACCAAATGAAGCTCCAGAAATGTTTCTACTCTAGCAGAAAATCAGCTTGAAGGGCAAGGCCACTGGGAAGCTTTGATATACAAATGCCAGTCATTAGAAACTGAGTCCATCCAATATGGCAATTCCCACCCTCTTCTCCTTGTCACACTGTGTGCCAAGCATCATGGCTGCCTCCAGATAACCCAACGTATGCAGGACATTATGGCGCCCTATATTTGCATATTAAAAGGCTAGGAGGGCCAGTTTTTTCATGGGCTATGTGAATTGCATACCTGATCAAACCAGTCCCCTGGGCCCTATGCAAATCATACACCACTTCCTCCAGCCTCCTAGTATAGCCGACTGTTTTCCACTACACTCGGGGTTTCCTCACTTGGCTTGGAGCCCCCCTCCCTCTGTCTCTGTGCGGGGGAGTTTCTACCTTCTTTCTTGCCTATTAAACACTCCACTCCTTAAAACTACTCCACATGTGTCCATGTAATTTTATCTAATCGGCATGAGGCAAAGGACCCTGGTTTTCCTCCATTCATTGGAGCTGTATCACAAAGTATGAGTACTGATGGAGTGGTGGCAAAGCTGGTGTCCAGAGTGCAAGTATGCACAGAGTGACCACAGTTCTAAGGACCAGGGCAGTTCTATCTTACAGTGGCTCTTGCTGTAGTCTCAGAAATGCAGTGGTATGTGTGCTATGGCTGTGAACATGGGTTCTGCAGTGTGGACATGGAGTGGCCATGGCTCCAGGTCCAGGGTGGCCATGGGGTTGGAGAGGTAGTAGCCCTTGTCCTAGACCAGCACAATAAAACCTCCTTTTTAAAGGAGTGAATTCAGAAGTGTTTCCTTCTTCAGGAGTTTTGCCTCACCAATGGTTGAATACCTCAGTGACAAAAACTGCCGGTGCCCTCTACACAGCAGGCAATTGGAGACCATGGTGGCACCCACTGCATTAATGATACTGATGGGTTCCACCCTTATTCTTTGTTACTAGCTTTCTCCAGACATCTCAAGTATGCCAACCTACCCAACAATACATTCTGTGCAGTTATTCTCCATTTTTTTGTTGCAGGATCTTAATTGGAATCTTGAGCTCTTTCAATGCTATTTTCATTCAAAGATAGCTGTCTAATTGTTAGTTTTTGTGGTAGGATGAAGAATAATTTCCCACTCTGCCATTTTTCTGGCATCAATCCTGCATCAGATATTTTGGGACTCTGATGTTTGATGTTTACTATTGTTATATATTTTTAGTGAATTGATGCTTTCCTTAGTATATAATTTCCTCTTTTGTCTCTTGCAACAGTATTTTACTTACAGTTAAATACTGTTGGCTGATGTTTGTATAGCCAACCCAACTATATTTTGGTTACTGTTTTCATGTAATGTCTTTTACCATTCTTTACTTTTGTAATAAATCTTGTCATCTTTTTGTTAAAACTTGAGCATTTGTAAAACAGCTACCTACTTTCTCATTCTTTTCAAGCTGGTTTGGTATCAAGGCAGTTCTGTACTTTGCTGCTGGGTATTATTTGGACTTTAACTCAAAATGAAATATTAAGGCCTCTGATCTTTTCTGAGCATGCAACATACACATATCTGGGCTGGTTTGTGGCTTTTTCAATTTTCTTATATACGTAGCTGCTTTTTAGTGTCTTAATTTCCCAAAGAATCTCACCCCAGAATCGCCTCAGAGCCTTAGGTGGTCTGTTATGTCTCTTCACCCATAATGATTTTCCCCAGGCATCTGTAGATTTTAGCCTCCCTGCAGCTTTCTCAGCAGCACTCATTTCTTCTCCCTGTCTGAGATCTGAGTTGCATCACTGTTCTGTGCCTGAGATCCAAGTTAGGCAAAACAGAGACCAGTCATTCAGGCAGTCCCCAGACAGGTTAGAATATTACAGTTAAGATCTGCTGTGCTCCCTTCAGTTTCAATAGAGGGAATTGAAAGGTAAGCTACCACTTTCTTCGGACCAAGACTGCTCCATGCCAGGGAAGGAGTAGGGCAAGAGTGAGTAAAAATGTCATACAATTGCCTACTGTTTTGAATGTCATTTAAAAAAATGGTCATTCAGTTGACGGTTATAGACCCTTGACACTTTTCTGGATCTTTTATACAATAATGTTAACCAGTTTGTTTTGTGTTTTTGTTTGGTTGTTCTGCTTTTTTTTTTCCCCATGAGGACTTGGAGCTTCTTAATGCACCAATTTACTCATGTCACTTATCTAATCTATATCTTTAAATTGAACTACTAATATTTACACTTAAGGTAATTATTGATATGTTAGTATTTAAATCTTTTATTTAATTACTTGTTTTCTGTGTTTCTTATTCTTTTCTTCCTTTCTGCTTTCCTGTTAATTATTTAAACATTCTTGGAATCGACCCTGATTCTTTTTTATTGTATAATTTTTTATATTTTCTTTGTGGTTGCTCTGTGTACTATAATATATGTAAATTTGAGGCTGCATGCTTCAGGTAGTCTAGCCTGCCTAGTTTCTAATGGATGGAGGAAATGAACATGGAAGCACACCAGGGATTTCCCATTTATGCTACTGGGCAGAGCAACAATTGCTTGTGAGCACAAGATGCTCATGGCTAGCTGACACTGTGGCTGGGACTCCAGGGACATCCCAGAAGCTGCCAAGAACACTTTGTCTCAGGGATTCTACCTTCTTTTCCCTTATGGCAACAGCTGCCAGTAACATTTCACTAATGCAAGCAAACATGCTGTTTGGGGTAGTTAATGGGCTTCAAGACTGAGTAGGTCACTCTGGTGTTTACAACTTGGAATACCCTTCCCATTCATTTGGACTTTTCCTTGGAATAAGCCACTTTATGGTTGTATTCAGTTTGGGTACCTGGTAGAAAAGGGAATAGTGGTCAGAATTTTACCCAATTTGAGAATTAGCTCATTTATATTTGTCTGTTTTTGTGGATCCCAGTCTTACATATTTCAAAACACGGAAAAGTTCAAACACATGGCAGATTTTCTGGGACTCCAGCTGATTATACAATATAGCCCATTTTTGTTCACATTTTAAACTGATGGGAAAATTACAACAATAAAAATTCAGAACTCACATAGTTAACTTGCAACTGTAAAGTTAAATAGAGTCTTCTAAAGCTCTCTGTTTATCTTTTCTTTTCTGAATCTGCTGTTATTAAGATGCTGGTGTTGAGATAAAACTATAATTCAAAGTTACTTGAAGCTTTTGTTTTGCTTATATAGTTCAGCCAGTTCTAACTAAAATACAGACATTAATAGTTCATTTGGATCTGATGAAAAGGATAAAAGAAGTTTTTCAAAAATTAAACTACCATGGAAACTGTTACTCAGGATTTTGGTCAACAGCCTTCATTGGGTTAGCTATCGGGGCAAACAAAATTTAGCCATGTAAATAGGTTCCAATTTCATCTGATAAATAATTTGAATTCAAGTATCTTTTATAGGACAGTGAGTTTGTGATGCTGTCTCATAGCTAGAATTCCAAAGTGACTGGATCTTTGTGTTTGTATATATATGTTTACATGTATTTATATATATGTGCATGTATTATATCATGTGTTGTGTTTAACATGCAACAAAATTAATTTACAAGTAAGTGAATATTCATAAATTAAATTCAAAATGCCTATCAAGTTCACATGAATTGAATCATCTTTGGAAAATAAAAAGGATTTTAAAATTATCAGTAAAATAAAAATAGAAATGTTTTAAGAATTCCTAACATATATTTTTGTCTATGTTTACTGATTAGGTAAGTTTTATATTTGTCTCTGTTAGAAATGTTAAGACATCAGAGTGTGGCACAAAATATATACTACTATAAACAGAGGCAAAAACAGAATACTCTTTCTGTGATTTTTGATAAGTAAGACCAATTTAATATTGTTGGTTTAATAAAAAAGAGTTGAATAGGGGGGAGCAAGATGGCCGAATAGGAACAGCTACAGTCTCCAACTCCCAGCGCGAGCAACACAGAAGACCGGTGATTTCTGCATTTTCAACTGAGGTACTGGTTTCATCTCCATAGGGAGTGCCGGACAATCAGTGCTGGTCAGCTGCTGCAGCCTGACCAGCAAAAGCTGAAGCAGGGCGAGGCAGCCCCTCACCTGGGAAGCGCAAGGGGAAAGGGAATCCCTTTTCCTAGCCAGGGGAACTGAGACACACAACACCTGGAAAATCGGGTAACTCCCACCCCAATACTGCGCTTTAAGCAAACAGGCACACCAGGAGATTATATCCCACACCTGGCGAGGAGGGTCCCACGCCCACGGAGCCTCCCTCATTGCTAGCACAGCAGTCTGCGATCTAACCACAAGGCAGCAGGGAGGCTGGGGGAGGGGCGCCTGCAATTGCTGAGGCTTAAGTAGGTAAACAGAGCCGCTGGGAAGCTCGAACTGGAAACCTGCCTGTCTCTGTAGACTCCACCTCTGGGGACAGAGCACAAACAACAACAACAACAACAACAACAACAACAACAGCAGCAGAAATCTCTGCAGACGCAAACGACTCTGTCTGACAGCTTTGAGGGACAGACTGCCTGCTTAAGTGGGTCCCTGACCCCTGAGTAGCCTAACTGGGAGACATCCCCCACTAGGGGCAGTCTAACACCACACACCTCACAGGGTGGAGTACACCCCTGAGAGGAAGCTTCCAAAGCAAGAATCAGACAGCTACACTCGCTGTTCAGCAGTATTCTATCTTCTGCAGCCTCTGCTGCTGACACCCAGGCAAACAGGGTCTGGAGTGGACCTCAAGCAATCTCCAACATACCTACAGCTGAGGGTCCAGACTGGTAGAAGGAAAACTATCAAATAGGAAGGACACCTACACCAAAACTCCATCAGTACGTCACCATCATCAAACACCAGAGGCAGATATAACCACAAAGATGGGGAAAAAGCAGGGCAGAAAAGCTGGAAATTCAAAAAATAAGAGCGCATATCCCCCGGCAAAGGAGCGCAGCTCATCACCAGCAACGGATCAAAGCTGGACGGAGAATGACTTTGACGAGATGAGAGAAGAAGGATTCAGTCCATCAAACTTCTCAGAGCTAAAGGAGGAATTACATACCCAGCACAAAGAAACTAAAAATCTAGAAATAAGAGTGGAAGAATTGATAGCTAGAGTAATTAATGCAGAGAAGGTCATAAACGAAATGACAGAGATGAAAACCATACACGAGAAATACGTGACAACTGCACAAGCTTCAGTAACTGACTCGATCAACTGGAAGAAAGAGTATCAGCGATTGAGGATCAAATGAATGAAATGAAGCGAGAAGAGAAACCAAAAGAAAAAAGAAGAAAAAGAAATGAACAAAGCCTGCAAGAAGTATGGGATTATGTAAAAAGACCAAATCTACATCTGATTGGGGTGCCTGAAAGTGAGGGAGAAAATGGAACCAAGTTGGAAAACACTCTTCAGGATATCATCCAGGAGAACTTCCCCAACCTCGTAGGGCAGGCCAACATTCAAATCCAGGAAATACAGAGAACAGCACAAAGATATTCCTCGACAAGAGCAACTCCAAGACACATAATTGCCAGATTCACCAAAGTTGAAATGAAGGAAAAAATCTTAGGGCAGCCAGAGAGAAAGGTCGGGTTACCCACAAAGGGAAGCCCAACAGACTAACAGCAGATCTCTCGGCAGAAACTCTCCAAGCCAGAAGAGAGTGGGGGCCAATATTCAACATTCTTAAAGAAAAGAATTTTAAACCTAGAATTTCATATCGAGCCAAACTAAGTTTCATCAGTGAAGGAGAAATAAAATCCTTTACAGATAAGCAAATGCTTAGAGATTTTGTCACCACCAGGCCTGCCTTACAAGAGACCCTGAAGGAAGCACTCAACATGGAAAGCAACAACCAGTACCAGCCATTGCAAAAACATGCCAAAATGTAAAGGCCATCGAGGCTAGGAAGAAACTGCATCAACTAACGAGCAAAATAACCAGTTAATATCATAATGGCAGGATCAAGTTCACACATAACAATATTAACCTTAAATGTAAATGGACTAAATGCTCCAATTAAAAGACACAGACTGGCAAACTGGATAAAGAGTCAACACCCATCAGTCTGCTGTATTCAGGAGACCCATCTCACATGCAGAGACATACATAGGCTCAAAGTAAAGGGATGGAGGAAGATCTACCAAGCAAATGGAGAACAAAAAAAAGCAGGGGTTGCAATCCTAGTCTCTGATAAAACAGACTTTAAACCATCAAAGATCAAAAGAGACAAAGAAGGCCAGTACATAATGGTAAAGGGATCAATTCAACAGGAAGAGCTAACTATCCTAAATATATATGCACCCAATACAGGAGCACCCAGATTCATAAAGCAAGTCCTTAGAGACTTACAAAGAGACTTAGACTCCCATACAATAATAATGGGAGACTTCAACACTCCACTGTCAACATTAGACAGATCAACGAGACAGAAAGTTAACAAGGATATCCAGGAATTGAACTCATCTCTGCAGCAAGCAGACCTAATAGACATCTATAGAACTCTCCACCCCAAATCAACAGAATATACATTCTTCTCAGCACCACATCACACTTATTCCAAAATTGACAACATAATTGGAAGTAAAGCACTCCTCAGCAAATGTACAAGAACAGAATTTATAACAAACTGTCTCTCAGACCACAGTGCAATCAAACTAGAACTCAGGACTAAGAAACTCAATCCAAACCGCTCAACTACATGGAAACTGAACAACCTGCTCCTGAATGACTACTGGGTACATAACGAAATGAAGGCAGAAATAAAGATGTTCTTTGAAACCAATGAGAACAAAGATACAACATACCAGAATCTCTGGGACACATTTAAAGCAGTGTGTAGAGGGAAATTTATAGCACTAAATGCCCACAAGAGAAAGCAGGAAAGATCTAAAATTGACACTCTAACATCACAATTAAAAGAACTAGAGAAGCAAGAGTAAACGCATTCAAAAGCTAGCAGAAGGCAAGAAATAACTAAGATCAGAGCAGAACTGAAGGAGATAGAGACACAAAAAACCCTCCAAAAAATCAATGAATCCAGGAGTTGGTTTTTTGAAAAGATCAACAAAATTGACAGACCGCTAGTAATACTAATAAAGAAGAAAAGAGAGAAGAATCAAATCGATGCAATAAAAAATGATAAAGGAGATATCACCACCGACCCCACAGAAATACAAACTACCATCAGAGAATACTATAAACACCTCTATGCAAATAAACTAGATAATCTAGAAGAAATGGATAATTTCCTGGACACTTACACTCTTCCAAGACTAAACCAGGAAGAAGTTGAATCCCTGAAGAGACCAATAGCAGGCTCTGAAATTGAGGCAATAATTAATAGCCTACCAACCAAAAAAAGTCCAGGACCACATGGATTCACAGCTGAATTCTACCAGAGGTACAAGGAGGAGCTGGTACCATTCCTTCTGAAACTATTCCAATCAATAGAAAAAGAGGGAATCCTCCCTAACTCATTTTATGAGGCCAACATCATCCTGATACCAAAGCCTGGCAGAGACACAACAAAAAAAGAGAATTTTAGACCAATATCCCTGATGAACATCAATGCAAAAATCCTCAATAAAATACTGGCAAATCGGATTCAGCAGCACATCAAAAAGTTTATCTGCCATGATCAAGTGGGCTTCATCCCTGGGATGCAAATCTGGTTCAACATTCGCAAATCAATAAACGTAATCCAGCATATAAACAGAACCAAAGACAAAAACCACATGATCATCTCAATAGATGCAGAAAAGGCTTTTGACAAAATTCAACAGCCCTTCATGCTAAAAACGCTCAATAAATTTGGTATTGATGGAACGTACCTCAAAATCATAAGAACTATTTATGACAAACCCACAGCCAATATCATACTGAGTGGGCAAAAACTGGAAAAATTCCCTTTGAAAACTGGCACAAGACAGAGATGCCCTCTCTCACCACTCCTATTCAACATAGTGTTGGAATTTCTGGCTAGGGCAATCAGACTAGAGAAAGAAATCAAGGGTATTCAGTTAGGAAAAGAGGAAGTCAAATTGTCCCTCTTTGCAGATGACATTATTGTATATTTAGAAAACCCCATTGTCTCAGCCCAAAATCTCCTTAAGCTGATAAGCAACTTCAGAAAAGTCTCAGGATACAAAAGTAATGTGCAAAAATCACAAGCATTCTTATACACCAGTAACAGACAAACAGAGAGCCAAATCAGGAATGAACTTCCATTCACAATTGCTTCAAAGAGAATAAAATACCTAGGAATCCAACTTACAAGGGATGTAAAGGACCTCTTCAAGGAGAACTACAAACCACTGCTCAGTGAAATAAAAGAGGACACAAACAAATGGAAGAACATACCATGCTCATGGAGAGGAAGAATCAATATCGTGAAAATGGCCATACTGCCCAAGGTAATTTATAGATTCAATGCCATCCCCATCAAGCTACCAATGAGTTTCTTCACAGAATTGGATAAAACTGCTTTAAAGTTCATATGGAACCAAAAAAGAGCCCGCATTGCCAAGACAATCCTAAGTCAAAAGAATAAAGCTGGAGGCATCACGCTACCTGACTTCAAACTATACTACAAGGCTACAGTAACCAAAACAGCATGGTACTGGTACCAAAACAGAGATATAGACCAATGGAACAGAACAGAGTCCTCAGAAATAATACCACACATATACAGCCATCTGATCTTTGAGAAATCTGAGAGAAACAAGAAATGGGGAAAGGATCCCCTATTTAATAAATGGTGCTGGGAAAATTGGCTAGCCATAAGTAGAAAGCAGAAACTGGATCTTTTCCTTACTCCTTATACAAAAATTAATTCAAGATGGATTAGAGACTTAAATGTTAGACCTAATACCATAAAAACCCTAGAAGAAAACCTAGGTAGTACCATTCAGGACATAGGCATGGGCAAGCACTTCATGTCTAAAACACCAAAAGCAACAGCAGCAAAAGCCAAAATGGACAAATGGGATCTCATTAAACTAAAGAGCTTCTGCACAGCAAAAGAAACTACCATCTTTAAAAAAAATTAAATAAAATAAAATAAAAAAGAAACTACCATCAGAGTGAACAGGCAACCTACAGAATGGGAGAAAAGTTTTGCAATCTACTCATCTGACAAAGGGCTAATATCCAGAACCTACAAAGAACTCAAACAAATTTACAAGAAAAAAAACAAACAACCCCATCAAAAAGTGGGCAAAGGATATGAACAGACATTTCTCAAAAGAAGACATTCATATAGCCAACAGACACATGAAAAAATGCTCATCATCACTGGCCATCAGAGAAATGCAAATCAAAACCACAATGAGACACCATCTCACACCAGTTAGAATGGCAATCATTAAAAAGTCAGGAAACAACAGGTGCTGGAGAGGATGTGGAGAAATACGAACACTTTTACACTGTTGGTGGGATTGTAAACTAGTTCATCCATTATGGAAAACAGTATGACGATTCCTCAAGGATCTAGAACTAGATGTACCATATGACCCAACCATCCCATTACTGGGTATATACCCAAAGGATTATAAATTATGCTGCTATAAAGACACATGCACACGTATGTTTATCGTGGCACTATTCACAATAGCAAAGACTTGGAATCAACCCAAATGTCCATCAGTGACAGACTGGATTAAGAAAATGTGGCACATATATACCATGGAATACTATGCAGCCATAAAAAAGGATGAGTTTGTGTCCTTTGTAGGGACATGGATGCAGCTGGAAACCATCATTCTTAGCAAACTATCACAAGAACAGAAAACCAAACACCGCTGTTCTCACTTACAGGTGGGAACTGAACAATGAGATCACTTGGACTCGGGAAGGGGAACATCACACATCGGGACCTATCATGGGGAGGGGGGAGGGGGGAGGGATTGCATTGGGAGTTATACGTGATGTAAATGACGAGTTGATGGGTGCTGACAAGTTGATGGGTGCAGCACACCAACATGGCACAAGTATACATATGTAACAAACTTGCACATTATGCACATGTACCCTAGAACTTAAAGTATAATAATAATAATAATTAATAAATAAATAACAGTTGAATCTTCAGAGTTATTGGCACAAGGACCATGTATTTAAATTTAAGATTATAGCTTTTGTAAACACCTGATGTTCACGGGCTTTAAAAATGGTTAATAGGAAAAAAATGCTAGTTGTCATACAATTTCATAAGTTGTGTTCTTATTGAGAAAAAAGTAATTTTATGTTATTTGGAGGTTATTTAAATGTTAGAAATGAACTGGTAAGTAGAATAGAAAAGTATGAAAAAAGTTATGAATATAAATATGTATTTTGGTAAAAAAGGTTATTTTAAAAAAAGAAAGTGATTTTGTATGAGAAAATACCTTATACATTGAATTTTTTTGTGAAATAAAATGACTGGTTATTTAAGAAAGAGGTAGTACAGGACAAGTCAGAAATTCAAAGCATATCGTAGATGGTCTGTGTAAATCATGATAGGACTTGCCAGGCAAGGGTTAATTCACAAACTCCTATAATTTAAAAGTAAACTGTATTCTAAGTGCCACAAGGTTTTGTTTTAGTGTTTGTTTTTTTCTCTATCAGCCAAACCAGCACTGGCCTTGAGATCAGCTGACTGACTTCCAACTCCTGTTCCACCAGTAATAACTACAGCTTTAATTAGAGAAGAGATTAATTTTAATAACTTTCTCCCAATAAAAGACCACTGACCCTGGACTAGTTCTGGCCAATTTACAGAAATTGCACATGAGAGTGCCTTTGTGTCCTGAAAAGACTGTTTGACACATACAGCCTTTTTAAATGTTAAGTTTCCACCCAAAAATGAACATGAGTCATATATTACATGCATATTTGTTTCATACACATTTGTTGGGACCACTTTCATGACTATTCATAACTCCCCCACCACCTATTAAATATGTATATTTAGCTAACCTGTCATCAATCCGCACAGGAGCTCGAAGTACAATTGAGAGTGACACACATGTGCTATAATTAAGACTAAATGCTATGTGTACATCCAAGATAACTCCAGAAACATACCCTCAGCCCTATATGACATGCACAAGAAAATTGAACTATGTCTTATCCACAATGCCCTTAAATCAATGACTCTTTTTATGATTTGGATCAGGCCCCACCTGGTGGAAAAAAAAAAGTTGCTCATAATTTGAGTCAGGATTATAGGGATCAGTGTATTCTACTGCTGTAGACTGTATTGCTGTTATACACTCAACATGATGCTCTAGCAGATATCTTTTGTAAGTCCAGGGAATTGCAAATACTTTCAACTCCATGTGGATAGGTTCCATTCCACCATCCCCTAACCATGCTCCTTTTCAGCAGGAAGTAGCCAAAATGAACACATTACCCATTTTCCATAGAAATGGAATGAAACTTGACAGTGGGGTTGGGGGTTGTAATCAGGGACCTCAATTTTAAAAATCACCCACTTTCTTTTTCTTCTTTCCCTTCCCTCTCACCTCTTCATTCCTTCCCCCTCTAGACACTCTCTTCTGGCAGTGCATGCTTGTTTAAAAAATTCCATAGGTTAATCTCGAAACAAACTACACAAAGGGCCCCTGTGAAATCCTCTTGCCTAGGGGGAGTTGGAAACAAAGCCAACCACCATGGGCTGAAGTTAACACAAGCCAGACCTCTGGATAAGTGATTACCCAAGAGAGCCATCTGAACAAGATACACAGTGGCTGCAACCTGGACCACTCCCACATGTCTCTCATACCAAGTTTCCCTTTAAAAGCCCTATAGTAAACTTTAAATTTTGAGATGGTACTTTGGAACTCTAATTCACCAACTTCTTGTTTTATTGGTTCTCTCATTAAATCTGCTTTTCCTCCCACCAACCCTCACCTGTTGTTTTCTGGTTTTGGAGTTGCAAGCATTCAAACCTAAGTCCAGTTGCATTATCA
This sequence comes from Macaca mulatta, assembly GCF_049350105.2. Classification (NCBI taxonomy): domain Eukaryota; kingdom Metazoa; phylum Chordata; class Mammalia; order Primates; family Cercopithecidae; genus Macaca; species Macaca mulatta. The sequence goes on from NC_133426.1 coordinate 86,830,632, forward strand.
CAGCCCATTGATATGAAGGTTTTATGATGGTGTCAAATATGGAAAACTATATCCATTTAGATCCCTTTACTATCTACTTTTTTTTTTCCAAATTGTACTTTAAGTTCTGGGGTACATGTGTGGAATGTGCAGGTTTTTTACATAGGCATACATGTGCCATGGTGGTTTGCTGCACCCATCAACCCATCATCTACATTAGGTATTTCTCCTAATGCTATCCCTCCCCTAGCCCCACATCCCCTGACAGGCTCCAGTGTGTGATGTTCCCCTCCCTGTGTCCATGTGTTCTCATTGTTCAACTCCCACTTATGAGTGAGAACATGTCGTATTTGGTTCTCTGTTCTTCCATTAGTTTGCTGAGAATGATGGTTTCCAGCTTCATCCATGTCCCTGCAAAGGACATGAACTCAACCTTTTTTATGGCTGCATAGTATTCCATGGTGTATATGTGCCACCTTTTCTTTATCCAGTCTATCATTGATGGGCATTTGGGTTGGTTCCAAGTTTTTGCTATTGTAAACAGTGCCACAATAAACATACATGTGCATGTATCCTTGTAGTAGAATGATTTATAATCCTTTGGGTATATATCCAGTAATGGGATTGCTGGGTCAAATGGTATTTCTAGTTCTAGATCCTTGAGAAATCGCCACACTGTCTTCCGCAATGGTTGAACTAATTTACACTCCCACCAACAGTGTAAAAGCATTCCTATTTCTCCACATCCTCTCTAGCATCTGTTGTTTCCTGACTTTTTAATGATTGCCATTCTAGCTGGAATGAGAAGTTATCTCATTGTGGTTTTTATTTTCATTTCTCTAATGACCAGTGATGATGAGCATTTTTTCGTACATTTGTTGGCTGCATAAATGTCTTCTTTTGAGAAGTGTCTGTTCATATCCTTCGTCCTCTTTTCGATGGGGTTGTTTTTTTCTTGTAAATTTGTTTAAGTTCTTTGTAGATTCTGGATATGGGTACTTTGTCAGATGGATAGATTGCAAAAAGTTTCTCCCATTCTGTAGGTTGTCTGTTCACTTTGATGATAGTTTCTTTTGCCGTGCAGAAGCTCTTTAGTTTAACTAGATCCCATTTGTCAATTTTGGCTTTTGTTGCAATTGCTTTTGTTGTTTTATTCATGAAGTCTTTGCCCCTGCCTATATCCTGAATGGTATTGCCTAGGTTTTCTTCTAGGGTTTTTATGGTTTTAGGTCTTATATTTAAGTCTTTAATCCATCTTGAGTTAATTTTTGTATAAGGTGTAAGGAAGGGATCCAGTTTCAGCTTTCTGCATATGGCTAGCCAGTTTTCCCAACAACATTCATTAAATAGGGGATCCTTTCCCCATTGCTTGTTTTTGTCAGGTTTGTCAAAGATTGGATGGTTGTACATGTGTGGTGTTATTTCTAAGGCCTCTGTTCTCTTCCATTGTTCTATATATCTGTTTTGGCACCAGTACCATGCTGTTTTTGTTTGTTTGTTTGTTTTTGTTTTTTGAGATGGAGTCTCGCTCTGTCACCCAGGTTGGAGTGCAGTGGTGCGATCTCGGCTCACTGTAAGCTCCACCTCTAGGGTTCATGCCATTCTCCTGTCTCAGCCTCCTGAGTGGTTGGGACTACAGGTGCCCGCCACCACACCCAGCTAATTTTTTGTAATTTTTTAGTAGAGATGGGGTTTCACTGTGTTAGCCAGGATGGTCTCGATCTCCTGACCTCGTGGTCTGCCCACCTCGGCTTCCCAAAGTGCTGGGATTACAGGCATGAGCCACCGTGCCTTGCCCCCATGCTGTTTTAATTACTGTAGTCTTGTAGTATAGTTTGAAGTCAGGTAGCGTGATGCTTCCAGCTTTGTTCTTTTTGCTTAGGATTTTCTTGGCTATGTGGGCTCTATTTTGGTTCCATATGAAATTTAAAGTAGTTTTTCCAATTCTGTGAAGAAAGTCAATGGTGGGTGCTGGGGATACCCTTGAATCTGTAAATTACTTTGGGCAGTATGGCCATTTTCATGATATTGATTCTTCCTATCCATGAACATGGAATGTTTTTCCATTTGTTTGTGTCCTCTCTTATTTACTTGAGCAGTGGTTTGTAGTTCTCCTTGGAAAGGTCCTTCACATCCCTTATAAGTTGTATTCCTAGGTATTTTATTCTCTTTGTAGCAGTTGTGAATGGGAGTTCACTCATGATTTGGCTCTCTGTCTGTTCTTGGTGTATAGGAATGCTTGTGACTTTTGCACACTGATTTTGTATCCTGAGACTTTGCTGAAGTTACTTATCAGTTTAAGGAGATTTGGGGCTGAGACATATGATGGATTTTCCATTTATTCAATGGTAGCTCTAATAGCAACAAATTATTTTAATTTTCCCTCATCTGAAAATAGCTCTCTTTCTCCTTTATTCCTTGAGGATAGTTTGCTGGAAAAAAAAATCTCAAGTTCTTTTCACTTAAAGCATGAAAAATGTGTGAGTTTTATTTGGCCTACGTTGTTTAAGCTCATTGTATTGCTTGAATTGGTGTTTGCTTACAGGTATGTTGTTTCGCTCTGGCTGCTTTCAAGATTATTTGTATGTGTTTAGTTTCTAGCTTAATAAAGTATTTTATATCTTAATATAAGCTTCAATGGAGTTATGGGAGATTAACTTAGCTTCTTGAATCTGTTAATCTCTATATTTTACCAAATAGGGGGGTGTTTCAGCCATTACTATTCCTGCTAATTTTAATGTTTTGTCATTTTCCCCACACTTCTCTCAGTCTCTGTTCATATTTTAAAATCTATTTTCTGTATATATCTTATATTTTGTAAATTTTATAAATTCTACTGATTTTTCTTCAAGTTTACTAATTCCATCTTCTATGACACTCTATTTTTAGCCCCTCCAGAAAGCATTCATATTCTTGCTAATGTATATTTCAGTTATTATAATTTCTATTTAATTTTCATTTTATAACTTGTATTTATTTGCTTAAATTCTTATTTTGCCTCAAAAATTCATGTTTTTGAGGCATTTATGACATCTGTTTTAAAATTCTTGTTAAAATTTCAACATTTGATTTGTCTCAGAGTTAGCATCAGTTGACTAGTGTTTCTTATTCACGTTGTGGTTTTCTTTGTACCTGGTATGATGGTTGGTTTTCAGTTGTATTCTAGACATTTTGTCTATTTTGTTAGGAGACTGTATTCTATTTAAATCTTTAACTCTAGCAAAGAGTCACTATGTTTAGGTGTGGCACTCAAGTGTTGGCCTATTTTTGTTAGCTGTGGTTCTGAGGACAGATTAATTTCCAAAGTCTTTGTGGCGCTATTATGGTTTGCTTTGTTTATCTTATACATCTGGGGTTCCCAATGTTCCTGCTTGTTCTGCCTGAGGGTATGAAGAGTCTCCCAAATGACACATCCTTATTTCTCTACTTGGTGTAAGAGATTCTCCATGCAAGCCCTCTGGAACTGAGTGCTTTAATTTGGACAGTTTGTTGTGGGAACCCTCTTTACAGAAGAAACAGAAAACTTCTAGACCAGACATTGTTATGGCAGAATGCACTTTTTGGAGCCAACTTGCTGTCTGGTGTCTCAGTGGTAAAAAAAAAAAAAAAAAAAAAAAAAGAATATCAGGAGCAATAGGAGTGGAGAGAGCTTTCCTGTCCCAGGTTGCTGTTTTGGTCAAATTATCCTTGCTGATAATCCTAGCTTGATAGAGTTGGCCACACCAAAAGACTGCTGAGGTGAGAATTTTCCTTAAAAAAAGTTTCATGAATAAATTATATTAAATTATAACAAAGTATTTAGAACAATTAACCATTTTTAAGAGTCTGCAATTACAAATAAATCACTGTAAAGAGAGGCCAATTATTGAAAACACTAAATATTCCAGGTTAAAGATGCTCTGAGTGACTGAAGCCATGAAGCATTGTTTCTTCATGGGAAAAGAACTAGGATTCAGTCATAACGCTATGTAAAACAGCTCTTAAGCTTGTACTCAAGTTTAGAGGTAAGAGAAGTTTTATGTTATGGCCAAGATGCCTTCAGCAGATCCTCCATTCACTGAACTTCTTTAAAGACCAGGGGCAAAGAAATCATACCTCCTTCATGTTTTTCTTTTTTAGATGGATAGTAACAATACAAAAGAATTGAAAGGTTGGTATGATAAAAAGCACACATTTATCAGATAAAATTTTTGATATAGTTTTGAACTGGGAGACTAAAAAATTAATGAATAAATATTTAGTTGAAACAGTAGTAACTTTGCATTTAGATTATAAAGTAGAATAGTTCATTTCATCATTTCCAGAAAGCGAATAAGCTAGATGATAGGGCAGACAGACTGCTCAAGTGTTAAGGACAAGTGTTTATAGGAGTAAAGTGTAAGGTTAGTATTTTAATGGAAAAGTAATATAATTTGTATTTACAGAGTATTTTACTGTTTATGGTATGTTTTATGTCTATAATCAATTTGGTATAAATTACCATATCATGTAAATGTCATGATTATTCACAGGATTGCTGGTTTCAAAGCAACTGAAATTAAAATTTAGTATATCTGTGTACTAAAATGTAAGGAATTTCACTTGTTTATAAGTCCTTTATGTTGTTACTCAGAAAATGTTTACCCCTACTTATTCACTATTCTAAGTAACATGGTGATCTTATTTACAACTGTACAGTTTATTATAAGTAACTAATTTAATAATAAAGAATGAGAAGAGAAAAAGAGAGGGGTCCTAATGGCAGGAAGATTAAACTCTTCACTATAAGACAGAATACAGAGTTGAACAAGGCCTAGGAGCAAGGAACCCCCTTTCCTAGAGGAAATAAGGATACCTAGCATTAATATATTGGGGTTTAAATATAATTGCTACAATAAAAGGAAGTAACATTCCATGAATATGTGGCTGAAAACACAGCAGGAGTAAAGAAAGAAGATAGGCCTAGAACACTGTCTTGTTAAAAAAAAAAAGGCATTTCTAAATAATAATAATAATAATAATAAAGTGATGTGAAAGAGACAGCGGGAACCAGCTGGAAGGTGCTCTCATGGACAAAATATGGAAAAAAAATATTAGCATTAAAAAATTACTGATAGTAAAGGAATGAGGGAATGGATAACATAAACCTGAGTCTATAAATAAATAAATAAATAAATAGTTCTTCCTTAGAGTTGAACATTAACTAAAAAATCTACAATTGATGGAGTTAGAAAATGATCATTTGGCAGCCATTATAGTGACCATTGATTTATGCAAAAATCATCAATGTAAGCCATAAGTAGTGAGTGAAAGTTTGACATAAGGCAATATCACAAAATTTCCAAGAATTTTTCCAAAAAGTATTAATTACAAAGGGAAATTGGTAACTTCGTGGCCTAGAAACATGTGGATACACACACACACACACACACACACACACACACACACACACACACACACACAAATGCAGATGGGACAACATATATCAATTTAGAAATCTGGTACTTCCCCCCCGCCCAGACATAGTCTCTCTCCATCGCCCACGCTGGAGTGCAGTGGTGCAATCTCGGCTCAGTGAAACCTCCACCTCCCCAGTTCAAGCGATTCTCCTGCCTCAGCCTCCCGACTAGCTGAGATTACAGGCCTGTGCAACCATGCCTGGTTGATTTTTGTTATTTTAGTAGAGATGGGGGTTTTTCCATGTTGGCCAAGGTGGTTGAACTCCTGACCTCAGGTAATCTGCCCTACTCGGCCTGCCAAAGTGCTAGGATTACAAGCCTGAGCCTCCACACTTGGCTGGTACTAACTACTTTTCTGAACTTGTCTATAAGTTTTACACTATATCAGAATGAAAAGTTACAACAAAAAGCAAGAGGGTACAGAAAAACTAAAAAGTAGTTATAGGTATACAAAGAATGCAGAAGTCTGTATTATTTACTCAGTGTAAAACAGGCTTGAAGATGTCAATAACCCTTCAGGCATTTCCTGCAAGCTGTACACTAAAAGCCCAGACTTCATCAATATGCAATATATCCACATAACAGAACTGCCCTTGTACTCTCTAAATCTATAAAAATAAAAACTAAAAATTGGAATTTGGCACCACACTGCCTGGGTTCAATTCTTGGAGCCATTATTTACTAGCTAATAACCTTTGGAAAATTTAGTAACCCCTTTGTGCACTGTTATCATTTGTAAAATTGTAATGATAATTATATATTTTTATAAGGCTGTGGTGACAATTAAATGAGTTGGCTATGTAAATTGCTTAGAATGAAAGAATATTTGGCACATAATAAAATTCCAGTAAACATTGTTATTATTATATTAACGTGAAGCATTATTACTGAAGCTAATAATTATGATCCTTCAAGGAAGTTTGGAACATATTGAAATAACTTTATTTAAGAGTAGAAAAATCTATATAAAATATATATGAATTTTCCTCCTCAAAATGTATCATGTAAAAATTTGAAATTGTTTAAAACCAATGATAAAGATAAAAATTTTTCAATAGAAGAAAATACATATGTGTACAAAGAATCAAAGATAAGGATTTTTTTTAAAGTTTCACAATAATGCAACCAAGAAAATAGCGAAGCAATATGTTTAACATACTGAAAAGAAAAATATCCGACCAGGCGTGGTGACTCACACCTGTAATCCCAGTACTTTGGGAGGCTGAGGCGGGTGGTTCACTTGACGTCAGGAGTTCAAGACCAGCCTGGCTAACATGGTGAAACCCCATCTGTATGAAAAATAAAAAAAGTAGTCAGGCATGGTGGCCGGCACCTGTTATTCCAGCTACTCAGAAGGCTGAGGCAGGAGAATTGCTTGAACCTGGGAGGCAGAGGTTGCAGTGAGCCAAGATCATTCCACTGCACTCCAGCCGGGGCGACAGAGTGAGGCAAAAGAAAAGAAAAAGAAAAATATTCAAAAACTAAAATGTTATATACAGTAACTAAGTAGATAACTATAAGGAATTCTTAAAGTCATTACTCAAATCTTTGTAATGATAATCACTTTTTAAAAGTAAACAGTAATAGCCTGCTACTGTGTGGTTAATATCCATAGAAATAAAGTATATGACAATCATAGTACAAAAGACACAAGAGCATAAATGGAATTATAGCATTATGAGGTTATTATACTGTATGCCCATTGGTAAAATGTAACTTTCAGGTAGGTGATAAAAGTGAAAATGAATGCTATACATAAATACTAAAACAATAATTAAAATAAGACAAGGAGGAGTTACAGTGAATTAAATAGCAAAAAGAGATTAAATGGGATCATAAAAAACCTTCAAACATACATACTATCACTTTAAATGTAAATGATCTGATCACCTTGATTAAAAAGCAGAAATCATCAAATTTAATAAAAGATCAAAATCCAAGTCTATGTGGCTGACAAGAAGTGCACTTCTTATATTTATAGCACAAAACACCTGTATTAGAAAAGTAAAACCAATCTAAAATCTATTTTCTTTCTTTCTTTTTATTTGCTTCTGTTGTTTTTAAGTTTTTTAGCTTTCATTTTATGTTCAGAAGTACATGTGCAGGATGTGCAGGGTTACTACGTAGATAACATGTGTCATGAGGGTTTGTTGTACAGATTATTTCATCACCTATTTATTAAGCCTGATATCCATTAGTTATTTTTTTCTGATCTTCTCCCTCCTCCCACCCTCCAACCTCTGATGGACCCGTGTGTGTTGTTTGCGTCTATGTGTCCATGTGTTCTCACTCCCACATAGAAGTGAGAGGATGCTGTGTTTGGACTTCTGCTCCTGCATTAGTTTGTTAATGATGATGGCCTCCAACTCCATCCATGTCCCTGTAAAGGACATAATCTCTTTCCTTTTTATGGCTCCATAGTATTGCTTTGTGGATACGTACCAAAGTTTGTGGTGTATATATACCATATTTTCTTTATCCAGTCTGTCATTGATGGGCATTTAAGTTGATTCCATGTCTTTTCTATTGTGAAGCATGCTGCAATGAACATACACAAACATGTGTCTTTATGATAGAACAATTTATATTCCTTTGAGTATATACCCAGTAATGGGATTGCTGGGTCTGATGGTATTTCTGTCCTTAGGTATCTGAGGAATCACCACACTGTCTTCCACAATGGTTGAACTAATTTACCAACAGTGTATAAGCATTTCTTTTTATCTACAACCTCATCAGCATCTTTTATTTTTTAAAATTTTTAATAACAGCCATTGTGACTGGTGTTAGATGGCATTTCTTTGCAGGTTTGATTTGCATTTCTCTAATGATCAGTGATGCTGAACTTTTTTTCAAATGATTGCTGGCCACATGTATGTCTTCTTTTGATAAGTGTCTTTTCACATCCTTTGCCTACTTATCAATGGGGTTGGCTTTTTCTTGTAAACTTAAGCTCCTTATAGTGATGGATATTAGATCTTTGTTAGATGCATAGTTTGCAAGAATTTTAACCCATTCTATAGGTTGTCTGTTTACTCTTTTGATGTTTCTTTTGCTGTGTGGTAATAAATAATAAAAATATAATAGATAATAAAATATCTTTTATTATTAAAATATATTTTTATTTTAAATTTTATTATTAAATTTCTTTTATTTAATAATAAAAGATTATTAAAATAATCTTTTATTTAAAATAATTAATTTAAATTAATTTAATTAAATTTAAATAATTAAATTAATTATTAATAATTGAGCTAATTAGAACTTTAATTAATTTGGAATTAATTCTAAATTAATTCTAAATTAATTAAAATTCTAATTAGTTTAATTAGAGCCCATTTGTCAATTATTGTTTTTGTTGCAATTGCTTTTAGCATCTTTGTCATGAAATCTTTGCCCATGCCTATGTCCTGAATGGTATTGCCTAGATTTTCTTTTACGGTTTTTATAGTTTTGTGTTTTATATTTAAGTCTTTAATCCATCTTAATTTTTGTACATGCTTTAAAGAAGAGGTCTAGTTTCAATTTTCTGCATATGGCTAGCCAGTTTTCTCAACCTCATTTATTAAATAGGGAATCATTTTCCCAATTCTTGCTTTTCTCAAGTTTGTCAAAGATCAGATAGTTGTAGATGTGCAGTCTTATTTTTGTGTTCTCTATTCTGTTCCATTGCTCTATATGTCTGTTCTTGTAACAGTACAATTCTGGCCCCCAGCTTTGTTCTTTTTGTTTACAATTGCCTTGGCTATTCGGGCTCTTTTTTAGTTCTACATAAATGCTAAAATATATTCTCTAGTTCTTTGAAGAATGTTAGAGGTAGTTTAATGGGAACAGCATTGAATCTATAAATTCCTTTGGGCAGTATGGCAATTTTAACAATATTAATTCTTCCCATTCATGAGCATGGAATGTTTTTCCATTTGTTTATGGCAACTCTGATTTCTTTGAGCAGTGGTTTATAGCTCTCTTGTAAAGGTCCTTCACTTCCCTTGTTAGCTGTATGCCTAGGTTTTTTACTCTTTTTGTGGCAATTATTAATGGGAATTTGTTCGTGATTTGGCCTTTGGATTAAAGGTTATTAGAGTATATGAACACAAGCCATTTTTGCACATAGATTTTGTATCCTGAGACTTTGCTGAAGTTGCTTATCAGCTTCACTATGATTTTGGCCATGGGCTTGTCACATATGGCTCTAATTATTTTGAGGTATGGTCCTTCAATACCTAGTTTATTAAGAGTTTTTAACATGAACAGATGTTGAATTTTATCAAAAGCCTTTTCTACATTTATTGAGATAATCATGTGGTTTTTTACTTTAGTTCTGTTTATGTGAGGAATAACATTAATTTGTATATGCTGAACCAACTTTTCATCCTGGAAATAGAGCCTACTTGATCTTGCTGGATATGCTTTTTGATATACTGTTGGATTCAGTTTGCTAGTATTCTGTTGAGAATTTTTGCATCAATATTCATCAGGGATATTGTACTGAATTATTTTTTGTCACATATCTGCCAAGTCTTGATATCAAGAGATCGCTGGTCTCATAGAATTAGTTAAAGAGGAGTCCCTTCTTTTTGATTTTTTGGAAAACTTTCAGTAGGAATGGTACCAGCACTTCTTTGTACATTCAGCTGTGCATCTGTCTGGTCCTGGAATTTCTTTTTATTTATTTATTTATTTATTTATTTATTTATTATTATACTTTAAGTTCTAGGGTACATGTGCATAACGTGCAGGTTTGTTACATATGTATACTTGTGCCATGTTGCTGTGCTGCACCCATCAACTCGTCAGCACCCATCAACTCGTCATTTACATCAGGTATAAATCCCAATGCAATCCCTCCCCTCTACCCCCTCCCCATGATAGGCCCCGGTGTGTGATGTTCCCCTTTCCGAGTCCAAGTGATCTCATTGTTCAGTTCCCACCTATGAGTGAGAACATGCGGTGTTTGGTTTTTTGTTCTTGTGATAGTTTGCTAAGAATGATGGTTTCCAGCTGCATCCATGTCCCTACAAAGGACACAAACTCATCCTTTTTGATGGCTGCATAGTATTCCATGGTGTATATGTGCCACATTTTCTTAATCCAGTCTGTCACTGATGGACATTTGGGTTGATTCCAAGTCTTTGCTATTGTGAATAGTGCCGCAATAAACATATGTGTGCATGTGTCTTTAGAGCAGCATGATTTATAATCCTTTGGGTAAATACCCAGTAATGGGATGGTTGGGTCATATGGTACATCTAGTTCTAGATCCTTGAGGAATCGCCATACTGTTTTCCATAATAGGAATCGCCATACTGTTTTCCATAATGGTTGAACTAGTTTAAAATCCCACCAACAGTGTAAAAGTGTTCCTATTTCTCCACATCCTCTCCAGCACCTGTAGTTTCCTGACTTTTTAATGATTGCCATTCTAAGTGGTGTGAGATGGTGTCTCATTGTGGTTTTGATTTGCATTTCTCTGATGGCCAGTGATGATGAGCATTTTTTCATGTGTCTGTTGGCTGTATGAATGTCTTCTTTTGAGAAATGTCTGTTCATATCCTTTGCCCACTATACACCCTCCCAAGACTGAACCAGGAAGAAATTGAATTCCTGAACAGACAAATAATAAGTTCTGAAATTGAGGCAGTAATAAATTGTCTACCAACCAAAAAAAGAAATTCCAGGACCTCTAGCTAAAACGACTAGCTAAGCTGGTCAGCAAAATAAGACAGAAGACACAAATTACCAATATAAGATATAAGACAGATGACATTCCTATGACTTCTACATTAGCTGATTTCAAATTATACTACAAAGCTATAGTTGTCAAAACATCATGGTACCAATATAAAAATATGTACACAAATCAATGGAACATTATAGAGAACCCAGAAATAAACCCAAATACTTAAAGCCAACTGATCTTCAACAAAGCATACAAAAACATACATTGGGGAAAGGACACCCTACTCAATAAATGTTGCTGGGGAAACAGGAAAGCCACATATAGAAAAGTGAAACTGGATCCTCATCTCTCAGTTTATACATAAATCAACTTAAGATGGATCAGACACTTAAATCTAAGACCTGAAACCATGAAAATTCTGGAAGATAACATCAAAAAACCCTTCTAGACATTGGGTTAGGCAAATAATTCATGACTAACATTCCAAAAGCAAATGCAGTGAAACAAAAATAAATAAATGAGTCTTAATAAAACTAAAAAGCTTCCTCACAGCAAAAGAAATTATCAGCTGAATAAACAGACAACCCACAGAGTGGGAAAAGATATTCACAAACTACGCCTCCAACAAAGGACTAATATCCAAAATCTACAAAAAACTCAAACAAATCATCAAGGAAAAAGCAAATAATCTCATTAAAAATTGTGCAAGGGACATGAGTAGAAAATTTTCAAAAGAAGATATACGAACAGCCAACAAACATGAAAAAACCCAACATCAATAATTATCAGGGAAATACAAATTAAAACCACAATGAGACACCACCTTACTCCTACAAGAATGGCAAAAGTTATGAAGTCAAAAAATAAAAGATGTTGGCATGGATTTGGTAAAAAAGAAACACCTTTACACTGCCAGTGGGAATGTAAATTAGTACAACTATGGAAAACTATGGAAAAGGACAATGGTCATTTTATAAATATAAAACTATCAGTCCAACAAAAAGATATTACAATCTTAAGTATGTGTGCACCTAACTATGGAGCTCCCAGATTTATAAACCAATTACTACTAGACATAAGAAAATAAATACACGGTGGTGCGGAGCAAGATGGCCGAATAGGAGCAGCTCCAGTCTCCAACTCCCAGCACGAGCGACACAGAAGACCGGTGATTTCTGCATTTTCAACTGAGGTACTGGGTTCATCTCACTGGGGAGGGCCAGACGATCAGAGCTGGTCAGCTGCTGCAGCCCGACCAGCGAGAGCTGAAGCAAGGCGAGGCATTGCCTCACCTGGGAAGCGCAAGGGGGAAGGGAGTCCCTTTTCCTAGCCAGGGGAACTGAGACACACAACACCTGGAAAATCGGGTAACTCCCACCCCAATACTGTGCTTTAGGAAACAGGCACACCAGGAGATCATATCCCACACCTGGCCGGGAGGGTCCCACACCCACGGAGCCTCCCTGGTTGCTAGCGCAGCAGTCTGTGATCTACCGGCAAGGCAGCAGCGAGGCTGGGGGAGGGGCGCCCGCCATTGCTGAGGCTTAAGTAGGTAAACAAAGCTGCTGGGAAGCTCGAACTGGGTGGAGCTCACAGCAGCTCAAGGAAACCTGCCTGTCTCTGTAGACTCCACCTCTGGGGACAGGGCACAGTAAACTAAGACACACAGACACCTCTGCACAGACGCAAACGACTCTGTCTGACAGCTTTGAAGAGAGCAGTGGATCTCCCAACACGGAGGTTGAGATCTGAGAAGGGACAGACTCCCTGCTCAAGCGGGTCCCTGACCCCTGAGTAGCCTAACTGGGAGACATCCCCCACTAGGGGCAGTCTGACACCCCACACCTCACAGGGAGGAGTACACCCCTGAGAGGAAGCTTCCAAAGCAAGAATCAGACAGGTACACTCGCTGTTCAGAAATATTCTATCTTCTGCAGCCTCTGCTGCTGATACCCAGGCAAACAGGGTCTGGAGTGGACTTCAAGCAATCTCCAACAGACCTACAGCTGAGGGTCCTGACTGTTAGAAGGAAAACTATCAAACAGGAAGGACACCTACACCAAAACCCCATCAGTACATCACCATCATCAAAGACCAGAGGCAGATAAAACCACAAAGATGGGGAAAAAGCAGGGCAGAAAAGCTGGAAATTCCAAAAATAAGAGCGCATCTCCCCCGGCAAAGGAGCGCAGCTCATCGCCAGCAACGGATCAAAGCTGGACGGAGAATGACTTTGACGAGATGAGAGAAGGCTTCAGTCCATCAAATTTCTCAGAGCTAAAGGAGGAATTACGTACCCAGCGCAAAGAAACTAAAAATCTTGAAAAAAAAGTGGAAGAATTGATGGCTAGAGTAATTAATGCAGAGAAGGTCCTAAACGAAATGAAAGAGATGAAAACCATGACACGAGAAATACGTGACAAATGCACAAGCTTCAGTAACCGACTCGATCAACTGGAAGAAAGAGTATCAGCGATTGAGGATCAAATGAATGAAATGAAGCGAGAAGAGAAACCAAAAGAAAAAAGAAGAAAAAGAAACGAACAAAGCCTGCAAGAAGTATGGGATTATGTAAAAAGACCAAATCTACGTCTGATTGGGGTGCCTGAAAGTGAGGGGGAAAATGGAACCAAGTTGGAAAACACTCTTCAGGATATCATCCAGGAGAACTTCCCCAACCTAGTAGGGCAGGCCAACATTCAAATCCAGGAAATACAGAGAACGCCACAAAGATACTCCTCGAGAAGAGCAACTCCAAGACACATAATTGCCAGATTCACCAAAGTTGAAATGAAGGAAAAAATCTTAAGGGCAGCCAGAGAGAAAGGTCGGGTTACCCACAAAGGGAAGCCCATCAGACTAACAGCAGATCTCTCAGCAGAAACTCTACAAGCCAGAAGAGAGTGGGGGCCAATATTCACCATTCTTAAAGAAAAGAATTTTAAACCCAGAATTTCATATCCAGCCAAACTAAGTTTCATAAGTGAAGGAGAAATAAAATCCTTTACAGATAAGCAAATGCTTAGAGATTTTGTCACCACTAGGCCTGCCTTACAAGAGACCCTGAAGGAAGCACTAAACATGGAAAGGAACAACCGGTACCAGCCATTGCAAAAACATGCCAAAATGTAAAGACCATTGAGGCTAGGAAGAAGCTGCATCAACTAATGAGCAAAATAACCAGTTAATATCATAATGGCAGGATCAAGTTCACACATAACAATATTAACCTTAAATGTAAATGGACTAAATGCTCCAATTAAAAGACACAGACTGGCAAACTGGATAAAGAGTCAAGACCCATCAGTCTGCTGTATTCAGGAGACCCATCTCACACGCAGAGACATACATAGGCTCAAAATAAAGGGATGGAGGAAGATTTACCAAGCAAATGGAGAACAAAAAAAAGCAGGGGTTGCAATACTAGTCTCTGATAAAACAGACTTTAAACCATCAAAGATCAAAAGAGACAAAGAAGGCCATTACATAATGGTAAAGGGATCAATTCAACAGGAAGAGCTAACTATCCTAAATATATATGCACCCAATACAGGAGCACCCAGATTCATAAAGCAAGTCCTTAGAGACTTACAAAGAGACTTAGACTCCCATACAATAATAATGGGAGACTTCAACACTCCACTGTCAACATTAGACAGATCAACGAGACAGAAAGTTAACAAGGATATCCAGGAATTGAACTCATCTCTGCAGCAAGCAGACCTAATAGACATCTATAGAACTCTCCACCCCAAATCAACAGAATATACATTCTTCTCAGCACCACATCATACTTACTCCAAAATTGACCACGTAATTGGAAGTAAAGCACTCCTCAGCAAATGTACAAGAACAGAAATTATAACAAACTGTCTCTCAGACCACAGTGCAATCAAACTAGAACTCAGGACTAAGAAACTCACTCAAAACCGCTCAACTACATGGAAACTGAACAACCTGCTCCTGAATGACTACTGGGTACATAACGAAATGAAGGCAGAAATAAAGATGTTCTTTGAAACCAATGAGAAAAAAGATACAACATACCAGAATCTCTGGGACACATTTAAAGCAGTGTGTAGAGGGAAATTTATAGCACTAAATGCCCACAAGAGAAAGCAGGAAAGATGTAAAATTGACACTCTAACATCGCAATTAAAAGAACTAGAGAAGCAAGAGCAAACACATTCGAAAGCTAGCAGAAGGCAAGAAATAACTAAGATCAGAGCAGAACTGAAGGAGATAGAGACACAAAAAACCCTCCAAAAAATCAATGAATCCAGGAGTTGGTTTTTTGAAAAGATCAACAAAATTGACAGACCACTAGCCAGACTAATAAAGAAGAAAAGAGAGAAGAATCAAATTGACGCAATTAAAAATGATCAAGGGGATATCACCACCGACCCCACAGAAATACAAACTACCATCAGAGAATACTATAAACACCTCTACGCAAATAAACTGGAAAATCTAGAAGAAATGGATAATTTCCTGGACACTTACACTCTTCCAAGACTAAACCAGGAAGAAGTTGAATCCCTGAATAGACCAATAGCAGGCTCTGAAATTGAGGCAACAATTAATAGCCTACCAACCAAAAAAAGTCCAGGACCAGATGGATTCACAGCTGAATTCTACCAGAGGTACAAGGAGGAGTTGGTACCATTCCTTCTGAAACTATTCCAATCAATAGAAAAAGAGGGAATCCTCCCTAACTCATTTTATGAGGCCAACATCATCCTGATACCAAAGCCTGGCAGAGACACAACAAAAAAAGAGAATTTTAGACCAATATCCCTGATGAACATCGATGCAAAAATCCTCAATAAAATACTGGCAAACCGGATTCAGCAACACATCAAAAAGCTTATCCACCATGATCAAGTGGGCTTCATCCCTGGGATGCAAGGCTGGTTCAACATTCGCAAATCAATAAACATAATCCAGCATATAAACAGAACCAAAGACAAGAACCACGTGATTATCTCAATAGATGCAGAAAAGGCTTTTGACAAAATTCAACAGCCCTTCATGCTAAAAACGCTCAATAAATTCGGTATTGATGGAACGTACCTCAAAATAATAAGAGCTATTTATGACAAACCCACAGCCAATATCATACTGAATGGGCAAAAACTGGAAAAATTCCCTTTGAAAACTGGCACAAGACAGGGATGCCCTCTCTCACCACTCCTATTCAACATAGTGTTGGAAGTTCTGGCTAGGGCAATCAGGCAAGAGAAAGAAATCAAGGGTATTCAGTTAGGAAAAGAAGAAGTCAAATTGTCCCTGTTTGCAGATGACATGATTGTATATTTAGAAAACCCCATTGTCTCAGCCCAAAATCTCCTTAAGCTGATAAGCAACTTCAGCAAAGTCTCAGGATACAAAATTAATGTGCAAAAATCACAAGCATTCTTATACACCAGTAACAGACAAACAGAGAGCCAAATCAGGAATGAACTTCTATTCACAATTGCTTCAAAGAGAATAAAATACCTAGGAATCCAACTTACGAGGGATGTAAAGGACCTCTTCAAGGAGAACTACAAACCACTGCTCAGTGAAATAAAAGAGGACACAAACAAATGGAAGAACATACCATGCTCATGGATAGGAAGAATCAATATCGTGAAAATGGCCATACTGCCCAAGGTTATTTATAGATTCAATGCCATCCCCATCAAGCTACCAATGAGTTTCTTCACAGAATTGGAAAAAACTGCTTTAAAGTTCATATGGAACCAAAAAAGAGCCCGCATCTCCAAGACAATCCTAAGCCAAAAGAACAAAGCTGGAGGCATCACGCTACCTGACTTCAAACTATACTACAAGGCTACAGTAACCAAAACAGCATGGTACTGGTACCAAAACAGAGATATAGACCAATGGAACAGAACAGAGTCCTCAGAAATAATACCACACATCTACAGCCATTTGATCTTTGACAAACCTGAGAGAAACAAGACATGGGGAAAGGATTCCCTATTTAATAAATGGTGCTGGGAAAATTGGCTAGCCATAAGTAGAAAGCTGAAACTGGATCCTTTCCTTACTCCTTATACGAAAATTAATTCAAGATGGATTAGAGACTTAAATGTTAGACCTAATACCATAAAAATCCTAGAGGAAAACCTAGGTAGTACCATTCAGGACATAGGCATGGGCAAAGATTTCATGTCTAAAACACCAAAAGCAACGGCAGCAAAAGCCAAAATTGACAAATGGGATCTCATTAAACTAAAGAGCTTCTGCACAGCAAAAGACACTACCATCAGAGTGAACAGGCAACCTACAGAATGGGAAAAAATTTTTGCAATCTACTCATCTGACAAAGGGCTAATATCCAGAACCTACAAAGAACTCAAACAAATTTACAAGAAAAAAACAAACAACCCCATCAAAAAGTGGGCAAAGGACATGAACAGACATTTCTCAAAAGAAGACATTCATACAGCCAACAGACACATGAAAAAATGCTCATCATCACTGGCCATCAGAGAAATGCAAATCAAAACCACAATGAGATACCATCTCACACCAGTTAGAATGGCAATCATTAAAAAGTCAGGAAACAACAGGTGCTGGAGAGGATGTGGAGAAATAGGAACACTTTTACACTGTTGGTGGGATTGTAAACTAGTTCAACCATTATGGAAAACAGTATGGCGATTCCTCAAGGATCTAGAACTAGATGTACCATATGACCCAGCCATCCCATTACTGGGTATATACCCAAAGGATTATAAATCATGCTGCTATAAAGACACATACACACGTATGTTCATTGCGGCACTATTCACATTAGCAAAGACTTGGAATCAACCCAAATGTCCATCAGTGACAGATTGGATTAAGAAAATGTGGCACATATACACCATGGAATACTATGCAGCCATAAAAAAGGATGAGTTTGAGTCCTTTGTAGGGACTTGGATGCAGCTGGAATCCATCATTCTTAGCAAACTATCACAAGAACAGAAAACCAAACACCGCATGTTCTCACTCATAGGTGGGAACTGAACAATGAGATCACTCGGACTCAGGAAGGGGAACATCACACACCGGGGCCTATCATGGGGAGGGGGGAGGGGGGAGGGATTGCATTGGGAGTTATACCTGATGTAAATGACGAGTTGATGGGTGCAGCACACCAACATGGCACAAGTATACATATGTAACAAACCTGCACGTTATGCACATGTACCCTACAACTTAAAGTATAATAATAATAAATAAATTAAAAAAAAAAAAAAAGAAAAAAAAAAGAAAAAAAGAAAATAAATACACAGCAACACAGTAATAGTGGGGGACTTCAATGCTCCACTTACGGAATTAGGCAGATTATCGAGGAAGTCAACAAAAAAAACGCTGGATTTAAAATGCTCTCTAGAACAAATGGATCTAACATATATTTATAGAACTTTCTTCTCCAAAACTGAAGTATGAAAATTCCTTAGGAGCTAAAAGTACAACTACCATTTGATTAATCAATTCCACTACTGGGTATCTACCCAAATGAAAAGGAGTCATTAATGAAAAAAACACATGTACACACATGTTCATAGCGGCACAGTTCACAATTGTAAAACTATGGAACCAACGTAAATGCCCGTCAACCAATGAATGGATAAAGAAAATGTGGTGTATATATACACCATGGAATATCACTCAGACATAAAATGTAACAAAATAATTGTCTTTGAGGCAATTTGAATGGAGGTGGAGGCCATTATTCTAAGTGAAGTAACTCAGGAATGGAAAACCAAATATTGTATATTCTATCATATAATTGGGAGTTAAGCTATAAGGATGCAAAGGCATAAGTATGATATAATGAACTTTGGGGATTCAGGCGAAAGGTTGAGAGGGGAAGAGGGATAGAAGACTATATACTGGATGCAGTGTACACTGCTCAGTTGATGAGCACACCAAAATCTCAGAAATCATCACTGAAAAACCTATTTATGTAAACGAAAACAACCTGTGCACAAAAAGCTATTGAAATAAAACTTTACAAAAATTAAAATAAAACACAGATTGGCAGACGGGATTTAAAAAATCACAAACTAAATATCTTCTATTTTCAAAAAACTCAACTAACAGGTAAACATTCTTATAGACTCGAGGTAAAGGGGTGGAAAAAGGTATTTCATGCAAATGGAATAAAAAACTGGCAGAGTAGCCATTCTTGTAGCTGGTAAAACAGACTTTGAGGCAACAACAGTAAAAAAAAAAAAAAAAAAAAAGGACAATGGTCATTTTATAAATATAAAACTATCAGTCCAACAAAAAGATATTACAATCTTAAGTATGTGTGCACCTAACTATGGAGCTCCCAGATTTATAAACCAATTACTACTAGACATAAGAAAATAAATACACAGCAACACAGTAATAGTGGGGGACTTCAATGCTCCACTTATGGAATTAGGCAGATTATCGAGGAAGTCAACAAAAAAACGCTGGATTTAAAATGCTCTCTAGAACAAATGGATCTAACATATATTTATAGAACATTCTTCTCCAAAACTGAAGAAGATACATTCTTATGATCAGCACATGGCAGATTCTCCAAAATAGACCATATGATAGGCCACAAAACAAGTCTCAATCAAAATTTTTTAAATTGAAATTATCTCAAATATCTTCTCAGACCACTGTGGAATAAAACTAGAAATTTACTCTAAAAGGAATCCTTAAAATGATACAAATACATGGAAATCAAACAATCTATTCTTGAATAATTTTTGGTTTAACAATAAAACCAAGATGGTAAGTAAAAAAAAGTTCTTCAAAATGAGAAATAATTGTGACACAAGCTATCAAAAAATCTGGGATATGGCCAGGCGCAGTGGCTCAAGCCTGTAATCCCAGCACTTTGGGAGGCCAAGACGGGCAGATCACGAGGTTAGGAGATCGAGACCATCCTGGCTAACACGGTGAAACCCCGTCTCTACTAAAAAAATACAAAAAACTAGCCAGGGGAGGTGGCGGACGCCTGTAGTCCCAGCTACTCGGGAGGCTGAGGCAGGAGAATGGCGTAAACCCGGGAGGCGGAGCTTGCAGTGAGCTGAGATCCCACCACTGCACTCCAGCCTGGGCGACAGAGCGAGACTCCGTCTCAAAAAAAAAAAAAAAAATCTGGGATACAGCAAAAACAGTGCTAACAGGAAAGTTTATAGTGCTAAATGCCTACACCAAAAATTCTGAAAGATCACAGGTTGACAACCTAATGTCATACCTCAAGGAACTAGAGAAACAAGAACAAGCCAAACACAAAGCTAGCAGAATAAAAAAATGACAAGGTTTAGAGCAGAACTAAATAAAATTGAAATAAAGGAAATACAAGAATCAATAAAACAAAAATTTGATTCTTTGACAGATAAAGAAAATCCTTGTACCATTAGGTGGATTAACCAAGAGAAGATTTACAGAAGCTCAATTAGAAATGAAATGGAAACAATAAAACAACACCACAGAAATACAAAAGATCATTTAACACTACTATGAACAACTCTGTGCACAAAATTAGAACATATAGATAAAACGGATGAGTTCCAGGAAATGTACAATCCTCCTAGCTTGAATCCAGAAGAAACATAAATTCTGAAGAAGCCAATAATAACCAATAAGATTTACTCTGTAATGAAAAAAATTACCAACAAAGAAAATGAGCCCGGGAGTATATGGATTCACAGACAGATTCCAAAAGACCTACCAAGAAAGATTAATGCAAATTCTACTGAAACTGTTCTAAAAAATTGGAAAAGAGAACCCCTTCCATAACTCAGTCTGTGAAGCCAGTATCACTCTGATACCAAAGCAAGGAAATGACATTAAAAAAAGAAAACTACAGACTAACATTCCTAATGAACATAAATGCAAAAATCTAACATTACATCAAAAATGTTATTTATTATGCTCAAATAAGTTTCATCCCAGAAATGAAGAAATGGTTCAACACACACAAGTCAATAAGTGTGATTCACCAAATAAACAGAGTTGAAAATAAAAACCATATGATCATCTCAATACACACAGAAGAATCAGTTGATAAAATCCAACATTCTTCATGATAAAATCCCTCAACAAATGAGGCATAGAGGAAGCATACCTCAATATAATAAAAGCCATATATGACAAACCTACATCCAGCATCATAATGAATGGGAAAAAGTTGAAATTATTCCTCCTGAGATCTGCAACAAGACAAGGATGTTCACTTTCACCACTTCTATTCAACATAATACTGGAAATCCTAGTGGTAGCAATCAGGCAAAATAAGAAATAAAGGAATCCAAATTAGAAAAGAGGAAATTAAACTATTTTTTTGCCAATGATATAATTATATACCTAGAAAACCATACAGACTCTTTTAAAACACTACTAGATTTTATAAATCAATTCAGTAAAGTCCTACGTTACAAAATCAATGCACACAAATAAGTGTCACTGTTATACACCAACAATGACCAAGCTGAGAATCAAATAAAGAACTAAATTCATTTTACAATAGTTGCAAAAAATAAATAAAATACCTAGAAATATATGTAATGAAGGGGGTGAAAGATCTCTACAATGAGAACTACAAAACACTGCTTAAATAAATCGTAGATGAAACAAACAATTGGAAACAAATTCCATGCTAATGGATTGGAAGAATCAGTATCATAAAAATAACACGGTGCCCAAATCAACCTGCAGATTTAATGCAATTCCTATTAAAACAGTAACATCATTTCTCACAGAATTAGAAAAAAAAAACAATTTAAAAATCTATATGGAATCGAAAATAGCCTAAATAGTCTAAGCAATACTAAGCAAAAAGGACAAATGTGAAAGCATCGTATTACCCATCTTCAAGTCATACTACAAGGCTATAGTAGCCGAAACAGCATAATAATGGTATAAAAGTAGATGCATAGGTAAATGAGGCAAAATAGAGAACTTAGAAATAAAGCCAAAATCAGCTATTTTTTTTTACAAAGTATGCAAAAACATAAATTGGGGAAAGGGCACCCTATTCAATAAATAGTGCTGGAAACATTGGATAGTCATATGTAGAATAAAATTGTATCTCTATCACCATATACAAAAATTAACTCAAGATGGATGAAAGACTTAAATGTATGACCAGAAACTATAAAAATTCTGGAATAAAACCCAGGAGAAACTCTTATGGACATTGGCCTGGACAAAAAAAAATTATGACTGAGACCCCAAAAGCAGCAATAAGAATAAAAATAAATAAATAGGACTTAATTAAAACAAAAGGCTTGTGCACAACAACAAAATCATCAAAATAAACAGATAGTCCACAGAATAGAAGAAATATTTGCAAACTATGCATCTGACAAAGTAGTAGTATCCAGACCCTATAAGAAACACAAACAAATTAGCAAGAAAAAAAGCAAATATTCCCATGAAAAAGTGGGCAAATGACATGAATAGACACTTCTCAAAACAAGATATGCAAATGGCCAATGAATATATTTTTAAATATTCAACATTACTAATGATCAGGAAATGCAAACTAAAACTAAAATGAGATACCACCTTACCCTAACCAGAATGCCCATTACTAAAAGTGAAAAAACAATACATGTTTACCTGGATCTTGTTAAAAGGGAAAAATTATACATTGCTGGTGGGAATGTAAATTAGTACAATCTCTATGTAAAACAGTACAGATATTTCTCAAGGAACTAAAAATAGATCTATCATACAGTCCAGCAATTCCACTACTGGGTATCTACCTAGCAAAAAAAAAAAAAAAAAAAATGTCATTATATCAAAAGACACCTGCATGTACATGTTCATCACAGCAACATTCACAATTGCAAAGATATGCAACCAACCTAAGGGCCCATCAAGAGACGAGTGGAAAAAGAAAATGTAGTATATATCCATACCATGGAATACTATTCAGACACAAAGAAGAATAAAATAATGTCTTTTGCAGCAACTCAGATGGAGCCAAAGGCCATTATTTTAAGTGAAGTAACTGAGGAATGGAAAACCAATTACCATATGTTCTCACTTATAAGTGGGAGCTAGGCTATGTTTATGAAAAGGCATATATAGTGGTATAATGGACATTGGAGACTAAGAAGCGGGGAGGGTTTTAGGGGGATGAGGGATAAAAAAGTACATATTGGGTACAATGTATACTACTCGGGTGACAGGGGCCCTAAAAACTCAGACTAAACTACTGTACAATTCCTTCATGTAATTCATCCACGTAACCAGAAAACCACTTGTATCCCAAATGCTATAGAAATTATATATATGTAATTGAACCGGTCATGATTAAATAATGATAAAGAAGCATATTATGTAATGCTGATGTTTCAATTCAACAAGAAGATTTAACTATTCTAAAAATAAATGCACCTAACTGCAGAATATCCAGATTTATAAAACAAATACTACTAGACTTAAGAAAAAAAAAGAATATAAAAGAATTTAAAAGAAACAAAAGAATAGAACATATTGAACTAAAGCAATTAGGCAAAATGAAAAAGAAGAGCCATCCAAATTGGAAAAGGGAAGTCAAATTATCTCTGTTCTCTGATAACATGATCTTATACATAGAGGAATGTAAAATTCTTTCAAAAGATTCCTAGTTCTGATAAATGACTTTATTAAAGGTTTATGATACAAAATTAATGTGCAAAAGTCAGTTTCATTTCTATACACTAATAACTCTCAAGCTGAGAACTAAATTAAGAATTCATTTTCATTTATAATAGCCACAGAATAATAACTAGAAATACATTTAATAGAAAAGCTGAAAGCCTTCTGCAAGGAGAACTACAAACAACTGATGAAATAAATTGTAGATGACCCTAACAAATGTTAAAACACTCCATGGTATGGGTAGGAAGAATCAATACTGTTAAAATAACTATATTTCCTAAAGTAATGTATAGATTCAAGCAACTCCTGTCTAATTACCAAGGCAATTATTTTCAAAATTAGAAAAAAAACTTTGTAAAATATAAAAATACATACAGAACTTATTAAAAGCCCAAATGGTTAAAGCAATCCTAAGCAAATAAACCAGGAGGTGTCACATTATTTTATTTCAAACTATACTACAAGGCTATAGTAACCCAAACAGCATGGTACTGGTGCACAAATAGACACATAGATCAATGGAACAAAATAGACAAACTCGGAAATAGAGCCACATAGTTTCAGCCAACTGATATTTGACAAAGTTGACAAAAATAAACAATGGAGAAAGAACATCTCATTCAACAAAAGGTGCTGGAAAACCTGGCTAGTCATATGCAGAAGGATGAAACTGGAACCCTATTTTTCAACATATAAAAAATTATCTCAAGATAAATTAAAGACTTAAATGTAACACCTGAAAATATAAAAATTCTAAAAGAAAAACTAGAAAAAATCTCTTGTGAACATTGGCCTAGGCAAACAGTTTATGACCGAGACCTCAAAAGTAAATGCAATGAAAATAAAAATCGACAAACGGAATTTAATTAAAGAGATTCTTCCCAGAAAAAGAAACAATCAATAGAGTAAACAGACAGCCTGCAGAATGGTGGAAAATATTTGCAAACTATTCATCTGACAAAGGACTAATATCCAGAATCTATAAGGAAGATAATCTAATCAAATGAGAAGAAAACATCAAATAACACATTAAAAAGTCAGAAAGAACATGAACAGACATTTCTCAAAAGAAGCCATACAATAAACCAAAAAACATAGGAAAAAGTGCTCAACATCGCTAATCATCAGTGTATTAGGGTTCTCTAGAGGGACAGGACTAATAGAATAGATGTATATATGAAAGGGAGTTTATTAAGGAGTATTGAGTCACACGATCACAAGGTGAATTCTCACAATAGGCCATCTGCAAGCTGAGGAGCAAGGAAGCCAGTCCGGGTCCCAAAACCTCAAAAGTAGGGAAACTGACAGTGAAACCTTCAGTCTGTGGCTGAAGGCCCGAGATTCCCTGGCGAACCCCTGGTAAACCCCTGGTGTAGGTCCAAGAGTCCAAAAGCTAAAGAATGTGGAGTCCAACGTTCAGAGGCAGGAAGCATCCAGCATGAGAAAAAGATGGAGGCCAGAAGACGTAGCTAGTCTAGTCTTTCCACGTTTCTCTGCCTACTTTTTTCCTAGGCAACTGATTAGATGGGCCCACTCAGATTGAGGGTGGGTCTGCCTCTCCTAGTCTACCGTCTCAAATGTTAATCTCCTTTGGCAACACCCTCACAGACACACCCAGGACCAATACTTTGCATCCTTCAATCCAATCAAATTGACACCTAATATTAACTGTCAAAATCAGATACATGCAACTTAAATTTACAATGAGATAAAATAAAATAAAGTTGATGTTAATAGTAAAAAAAAAATCTGGTATATGCATACACTGGAATATTATTCGGCTATAAAAAATAAGAAAATTGTGTCTTTTGCAGCAACATAGGTGGAACTGGAGGCCATTATCTTAGGAGAAACAAGTTAGTCACAGAAATAAATATTACATGTTTTCCTTCAAAAGTGGGAGCTTAATAATGTATGAACATCAACCTAGAGAGTGGAATAACAGACAATGGAAGCTCAGAAGGGTGACAGAGTAAGAGAGGGTGGATGATAATAAATTATATATGGGAACAGTGCACATTATTCAAATGATGGATACTTTAAAGCCCTGATTGACCACTACACAAAATATGCATGTAACAAAATTGCTTCCTTACTCCTTATACGAAAATTAATTCAAGATGGATTAGAGACTTAAATGTTAGACCTAATACCATAACAATCCTAGAAGAAAACCTAGGTAGTACCATTCAGGACATAGGCATGGGCAAAGACTTCATGTCTAAAACACCAAAAGCAACGGCAGCAAAAGCCAAAATTGACAAATGGGATCTCATTAAACTAAAGAGCTCTGCACAGCAAAAGAAACTACCATCAGAGTGAACAGGCAACCTACAGAATGGGAGAAAATTTTCACAATCTACTCATCTGACAAAGGGCTAATATCCAGAACCTACAAAGAACTCAAACAAATTTACAAGAAAAAAACAAAAAACCCCATCAAAAAGTGGGCAAAGGATATGAACAGACATTTCTCAAAAGAAGACATTCATACAGGCAACAGACACATGAAAAAATGCTCATCATCACTGGCCATCAGAGAAAGGCAAATCAAAACCACAATGAGATACCATCTCACACCAGTTAGAATGGCGATCATTAAAAAGTCAGGAAACAACAGGTGCTGGAGAGGATGTGGAGAAATAGGAACACTTTTACACTGTTGGTGGGATTGTAAACTAGTTCAACCATTATGGGAAACAGTATGGCGATTCCTCAAGGATCTAGAACTAGATGTACCATATGACCCAGCCATCCCATTACTGGGTATATACCCAAAGGATTATAAATTATGCTGCTCTAAAGACACATGCACACGTATGTTTATCGTGGCACTATTCACAATAGCAAAGACTTGGAACCAACCCAAATGTCCATCAGTGACAGATTGGATTAAGAAAATGTGGCACATATACACCATGGAATACTATGCAGCCAAAAAAAAGGATGAGTTTGTGTCCTTTGAGGGACATGGATGCAGCTGGAAACCATCATTCTTAGCAAACTATCACAAGAACAGAAAACCAAACACCACATGTTCTCACTCATAGGTGGGATCTGAACAATGAGATCACTTGGACTCAGGAAGGGGAACATCACACACCGGGGCCTATCATGGGGAGGGGGGAGGGGGGAGGGATTGCATTGGGAGTTATACCTGATGTAAATGACGAGTTGATGGGTGCTGACGAGTTGATGGGTGCAGCACAGCAACATGGCACAAGTATACATATGTAACAAACCTGCACGTTATGCACATGTACCCTAGAACTTAAAGTATAATAATAATAAAAAAAAAAAAAGAAAATGTGGCACATATACACCATGGAATACTATGCAGCCATAAAAAGGATGAGTTCATGTCCTTTGCAGGGACATGGATGAAGCTGGAAACCATCATTCTCAGCAAAGTATCACAAGGGCAGAAAATCAAACACTGCACATTCTCATAGGTGGTAACTGAACAGTGAGATCACTTGGACACAGAGCAGGGAACATCACACACTTCTGGGCCTGTTGGGAGGTGGGGGGCTGGGTGAGGGATAGCATTAGGAGAAATATCTAATGCAAATGATGAGTTAATGGGTGCAGCAAACCAACAAGGCACATGAATACCTATGTATCAAAACTGTACATTACACACATGTACCCTAGAACTTAAAGTATAATTTAAAAAGAAAAAAAAAATTGCATGTGTACACCATACATTTATAAAAATGCAAAAGGAAAAAAATGCACAAATTACCAAAATCATAATTGAAGGATATTACTGTATGTGCTTTTAATGGGATTAATACAGAACTAATATACAATTTTATGCCTATGAATTTGACAACTGAGAAGAAATAGACTAATTCTTATATACAACAAATTGTCAAAACTCTGTAGATGAAAGATACAATTTTAAATAGTCCTCTATAAAATAAAGAATAATTGAATTTAAAGTTAATGTCTTTCTGTAAAAGATAACTAAAAGAACAGATTATATCTCAAGTGAATTCTAAAAATTTAAAAATGAAACACTGCCAATTGTATGCAATCTCTCTTCAAGATAATAGAATAAGTGAGAACACTCTAAACTCATTATTTGAGGCCTGCATTACTCTGTTATAAAAATAATACTAAAAGATTAAAATTAAACTCACCAATATTTGTATCAATATAAACACAAAAATCCTCAACATATTAGCAAATTGAATTCAGCAATACATAAATATACACACATAATACACTATGCCAAAATGGGGTTTATCCCAGAAATAAAAGTTTAGTGTTATATTAAGACATAAATTAATGTAATCCACCATTTTTGCAATATGACAAATTAAAAAAATTGCATGGTCACATGGAATGACGCAAAAAATAGCATTTGAGAAAACTGAACACCTATTTGAAATTTAAAAGAAAAAAAAACACAGTAAACCTGGAATAGAACAGAAGTCCTCCACCTAATAAGAGCATCTCCAAAATATTACAGAAAATTTTATACTTAACGGTGAAAGACTAAACCTTTTTCCCTGAGCTAGTGAACAAGACACAGTTGCCCATCTTCCAACTTCGATAATGCATAGATTTAGAATTTCTAGCCTTTGTAATAATGTAAGGAAAAAACATTGGAGTGAAGAAACACATATCTGTCTCTACCTGCAGGTAACATGATTGTTCATGTATAAATTCAAAGTGATTTTTAGTACCGATAAATAAGTTTATTAAGGCTGCATAATACAAGGCTAACATTCAAAAATCAATCATATTTCTATCTACTGTCAATGAAGATTTTGAAACCAAAATTAAAAACATAGTACCATTTATAATCACACCAAAGGAAATTAAATACTTATATACTTTTAAAAAACAGGCATAAGACTTGTATGCTAAAAACTACAAAATTCTGATTTAAAAAATCCAAGACTTAAATAAATAGAAAGTCATATCATGTTCATGGATTAGAAATCTGAACATAGGCCTGGCACGGTGGCTCACCCCTGTAATCCCAGCACTTTGGGAGGATGAGACGTGTGGATCACTTGAGGTTAGGAGTCTGAGTTCGAGACCAGCCTGGTCAACACGTTGAAACCCTATTTCTACTAAAAATACAAAAATTTGCTGGGCTTAGTGGCTCACACCTGTAGTCCCAACTATTTGGGAGGCTGAAGCAGGAGAATTGCTTGAACATGGGAGGTGGAGGTTGCAGTGAGCCAAGATTGTGCTGCTGCGCTCCAGCCTGGGCAACAGAGCATGACTCTGTCTAAAACAAAAAAGTCTGAACATGGTAAATATCTTAATTATCGTCAAATGTACCTATGACTTTAACACCATTCCCATAAAAGCCTTAGCAAAATATTTCATAAATGTAAACAAGCTGATTATCCAATTTAGCTGGAAAGGCAAAGGCCACAAAATAGCTAAAAAATAATCTTGCAAAAAAAGAGTAAAGTGTAAAAATCACTCTGTAAGATTTTAAGACTTGTTATTTAGTGACAGAAAACAAGACAGCCTGCCCATGGATAAGGGATAGACACACAGACCAATGGAACAAAAGAGGGAGCTCAGAAATACACCTTCACAGGTATGAATAGACAATTTCTGACAAAAGTGCAAAAACAAATCAGTGGAAATACAGTCTTTTCAACAAATTGTATGAAAGAAACGAACCTCAACCTAAACCTCACACTTTTAAAAATTAACCTAAAATGGATCATGGAATTCAAAGTAAAATGTATATACCCAAATATTTCAGAAGGAAACATGAGAAAAAATTTAAGTAACGACTTCTAAGACATTAAGCCAAACTCATGATCTATAATCAATACATTGAAATTAATAGAAGTTATGATTTTTTTCTGCAAAACACTTCTTTGAAAGAATAAAAAAACTTGAAGAAAATACATTGAAATCACATGTCTGACAACAGACTTTTATCAAGAATACAAAGTGAACTCTCTAAATATTATGAAAACAGACACTATTTAGCATTTTCAAAGTGACAGAATTATAGCGATAAAAAATAAGTCGATGGTTGTCAGCATTTAGTGTTGGGTAGAAACTGTAACTGTTAATGTTAACAAAAAAAGACTTATTCATAATGAAAGACTTTTATATTCTTATTGTAAGGCAAAAAAAAAAAAAGAAATAAGACTCATTCAGAGTTGAAAGAGAAAAGTAACTATTGGTTCACTGATTACATGGTGGAGTACATACAAATTCATTGGAGTTAACAAAAAAGCCAATGGAGGTAATAAGTGAGTTCAGCATGGTTAAATAATACAACCTCAATATACAAAAGAATCATAATTCTCTTAGTATGTACTAGCAATGAACAGTGGTAAATTATTTTGTATTTTTTAAAAATACAATTCCCAATAGTATTATAACATATGAGACACCTAGGGATAAATCAGACAAAAGATGTGCAGAACCTGTCTACTGAAAACTAAAAAATCTTTCTGAGAGAGATTTTAAAACACCTAAATAAATGCAGAGATATTTCATAATCATGGATTAGATTGTTAAGATGTTGATTTCCCCTCATTGATTTATATATGCAATGCAATCCCAAAAATTCCAGCAGATTTTTCCAGAATAAATTGATGTTAATTATAACATTCATATGAAAATGCAGTCAACCTAGAATAGCCAAAATGACTTTGAAAATAATAAATTTAAAGGACTTATACCATCTGTCAAGTTATTATAAAGTTATAACAATGAAGACCACATGGTATTGATAACAAGAAAGACAAGTAGAGAAATGCAGTATAGGGGCAGAGGAAGATGGCCGAATAGGAACAGCTCCAGTCTCCAACTCCTAGCGCGAGCGACACAGAAGACCAGTGATTTCTGCATTTTCAACTGAGGTACTGGGTTCATCTCACTGGGGAGTGCAGGACAATCGGTGCTGGTCAGCTGCTGCAGCCCGACCAGCAAGAGCTGAAGCAGGGAGAGGCATCACCTCACCTGGGAAGCGCAAGGGGGAAGGGAATCCCTTTTCCTAGCCAGGGGAACTGAGACACACAACACCCGGAAAATCGGGTAACTCCCACCCCAATACTGCGCTTTAAGCAAACAGGCACACCTGGAGATAATATCCCACACACCGCCGAGAGGGTCCCACACCCACGGAGGCTCCCTCATTGCTAGCACAGCAGTCTGTGATCTACCTGCAAGGCAGCAGCGAGGCTGGGGGAGGGGCGCCCGCCATTGCTGAGGCTTAAGTAGGTAAACAAAGCTGCTGTGATGCTCGAACTGGGTGGAGCTCACAGCAGCTCAAGGAAACCTGCCTGTCTCTGTAGACTCCACCTCTGGGGACAGGGCACAGTAAACAATAACGGAGCCGAAACCTCTGCAGATGCAAACGACTCTGTCTGACAGCTTTGAAGAGAGCAGTGGATCTCCCAACACGGAGGTTGAGATCTGAGAAGGGACAGACTGCCTGCTCAAGTGGGTCCCTGACCCCTGAGTAGCCTAACTGGGAGACATCCCCCAGTAGGGGCAGTCTGACATGCCACACCTCACAGGGTGGAGTACACCCCTGAGAGGAAGCTTCCAA
Source organism: Macaca mulatta (assembly GCF_049350105.2). Classification (NCBI taxonomy): domain Eukaryota; kingdom Metazoa; phylum Chordata; class Mammalia; order Primates; family Cercopithecidae; genus Macaca; species Macaca mulatta. Next base: position 86,861,920 of record NC_133426.1, read on the forward strand.
AGCAAGAATCAGACAGGTACACTCGCTGTTCAGAAATATTCTATCTTCTGCAGCCTCTGCTGCTGATACCCAGGCAAACAGGGTCTGGAGTGGACCTCAAGCAATCTCCAACAGACCTACAGCTGAGGGTCCAGACTGTTAGAAGGAAAACTATCAAACAGGAAAGACACCTACACCAAAACCGCATCAGTACATCACCATCATCAAAGACCAGAGGCAGATAAAACCACAAAGATGGGGAAAAAGCAGGGCAGAAAAGCTGGAAATTCAAAAAATAAGAGCACATCTCCCCCGGCAAAGGAGCGCAGCTCATCGCCAGCAACGGATAGAAGCTGGACGGAGAATGACTTTGACGAGATGAGAGAAGAAGGCTTCAGTCCATCAAACTTCTCAGAGCTAAAGGAGGAATTACATACCCAGCGCAAAGAAACTAAAAATCTTGAAAAAAAAGTGGAAGAATTGATGGCTAGAGTAATTAATGCAGAGAAGGTCATAAACGAAATGAAAGAGATGAAAACCATGACACGAGAAATATGTGACAAATGCACAAGCTTCAGTAACTGACTCGATCAACTGGAAGAAAGTGTATCAGTGATTGAGGATCAAATGAATGAAATGAAGCGAGAAGAGAAACCAAAAGAAAAAAGAAGAAAAAGAAATGAACAAAGCCTGCAAGAAGTATGGGATTATGTAAAAAGACCAAATCTACATCTGATTGGGGTGCCTGAAAGTGAGGGAGAAAATGGAACCAAGTTGGAAAACACTCTTCAGGATATCATCCAGGAGAACTTCCCCAACCTAGTAGGGCAGGCCAACATTCAAATCCAGGAAATACAGAGAACGCCACATGATACTCCTCGAGAAGAGCAACTCCAAGACACATAATTGCCAGATTCACCAAAGTTGAAATGAAGGAAAAAATCTTAAGGGCAGCCAGAGAGAAAGGTCGGGTTACCCACAAAGGGAAGCCCATCAGACTAACAGCAGATCTCTCGGCAGAAACTCTCCAAGCCAGAAGAGAGTGGGGGCCAATATTCAACATTCTTAAAGAAAAGAATTTTAAACCCAGAATTTCATATCCAGCCAAACTAAGTTTCATAAGTGAAGGAGAAATAAAATCCTTTACAGATAAGCAAATGCTTAGAGATTTTGTCACTACTAGGCCTCCCTTACAAGAGACCCTGAAGGAAGCACTAAACATGGAAAGGAACAACCGGTACCAGCCATTGCAAAAACATGCCAAAATGTAAAGACCATCAAGGTTAGGAAGAAACTGCATCAACTAACGAGCAAAATAACCAGTTAATATCATAATGGCAGGATCAAGTTCACACATAACAATCTTAACCTTAAATGTAAATGGACTAAATGCTCCAATTAAAAGACACACACTGGCAAACTGGATAAAGAGTCAACACCCATCAGTCTGCTGTATTCAGGAGACCCATCTCACACGCAGAGACATACATAGGCTCAAAATAAAGGGATGGAGGAAGATTTACCAAGCAAATGGAGAACAAAAAAAAGCAGGTGTTGCAATACTAGTCTCTGATAAAACAGACTTTAAACCATCAAAGATCAAAAGAGACAAAGAAGGCCATTACATAATGGTAAAGGGATCAATTCAACAGGAAGAGCTAACTATCCTAAATATATATGCACCCAATACAGGAGTACCCAGGTTCATAAAGCAAGTCCTTAGAGACTTACAAAGAGACTTAGACTCCCATACAATAATAATGGGAGACTTCAACACTCCACTGTCAACATTAGACAGATCAACGAGACAGAAAGTTAACAAGGATATCCAGGAATTGAACTCATCTCTGCAGCAAGCAGACCTAATAGACATTTATAGAACTCTCCACCCCAAATCAACAGAATATACATTCTTCTCAGCACCACATCGTACTTACTCCAAAATCGACCACGTAATTGGAAGTAAAGCACTCCTCAGCAAATGTACAAGAACAGAAATTATAACAAACTGTCTCTCAGACCACAGTGCAATCAAACTAGAACTCAGGACTAAGAAACTCAATCCAAACCGCTCAACTACATGGAAACTGAACAACCTGCTCCTGAATGACTACTGGGTACATAACGAAATGAAGGCAGAAATAAAGATGTTCTTTGAAACCAATGAGAACAAAGATACAACATACCAGAATCTCTGGGACACATTTAAAGCAGTGTGTAGAGGGAAATTTATAGCACTAAATGCCCACAAGAGAAAGCAGGAAAGATCTAAAATTGACACTCTAACATCACAATTAAAAGAACTAGAGAAGCAAGAGCAATCACATTCGAAAGCTAGCAGAAGGCTAGAAATAACTAAGATCAGAGCAGAACTGAAGGAGATAGAGACACAAAAAACCCTCCAAAACATCAATGAATCCAGGAGTTGGTTTTTTGAAAAGATCAACAAAATAGACAGACCACTAGCAAGACTAATAAAGAAGAAAAGAGAGAAGAATCAAATCGATGCAATTAAAAATGATAAAGGGGATATCACCACCGACCCCACAGAAATACAAACTACCATCAGAGAATACTATAAACACCTCTACACAAATAAACTGGAAAATCTAGAAGAAATGGATAATTTCCTGGAACTTACACTCTTCCAAGACTAAACCAGGAAGAAGTTGAATCCCTGAAGAGACCAATAGCAGGCTCTGAAATTGAGGCAATAATTAATAGCCTACCAACCAAAAAAAGTCCAGGACCACATGGATTCACAGCTGAATTCTACCAGAGGTACAAGGAGGAGCTGGTACCATTCCTTCTGAAACTATTCCAATCAATAGAAAAAGAGGGAATCCTCCCTAACTCATTTTATGAGGCCAACATCATCCTGATACCAAAGCCTGGCAGAGACACAACAAAAGAAGAGAATTTTAGACCAATATCCCTGATGAACATCAATGAAAAATCCTCAATAAAATACTGGCAAACCGGATTCAGCAGCACATCAAAAAGTTTATCCACCATGATCAAGTGGGCTTCATCCCTGGGATGCAAGGCTGGTTCAACATTCGCAAATCAATAAACATAATCCAGCATATAAACAGAACCAAAGACAAGAACCACATGATTATCTCAATACATGCAGAAAAGGCTTTTGACAAAATTCAACAGCCCTTCATGCTAAAAACGCTCAATAAATTCGGTATTGATGGAACGTACCTCAAAATAATAAGAACTATTTATGACAAACCCACAGCCAATATCATACTGAATGGGCAAAAACTGGAAAATTTCCCTTTGAAAACTGGCACAAGACAGGGATGCCCTCTCTCACCACTCCTATTCAACATAGTGTTGCAAGTTCTGACTAGGGCAATTAGGCAAGAGAAAGAAATCAAGGGTATTCAGTTAGGAAAAGAAGAAGTCAAACTGTCCCTGTTTGCAGATGACATGATTGTATATTTAGAAAACCCCATTGTCTCAGCCCAAAATCTCCTTAAGCTGATAAGCAACTTCAGCAAAGTCTCAGGATACAAAATTAATGTGCAAAAATCACAAGCATTCTTATACACCAGTAACAGACAAACAGAGAGCCAAATCAGGAATGAACTTCCATTCACAATTGCTTCAAAGAGAATAAAATACCTAGGAATCCAACTTACAAGGGATGTAAAGGACCTCTTCAAGGAGAACTACAAACCACTGCTCAGTGAAATAAAAGAGGACACAAAGAAATGGAAGAACATACCATGCTCATGGATAGGAAGAATCAACATTGTGAAAATGGCCATACTGCCCAAGGTAATTTATAGATTCAATGCCATCCCCATCAAGCTACCAATGAGTTTCTTCACAGAATTGGAAAAAACTGCTTTAAAGTTCATATGGAACCAAAAAAGAACCCGCATCGCCAAGACAATCCTAGCCAAAAGAACAAAGCTGGAGGCATCACGCTACCTGACTTCAAACTATACTACAAGGCTACAGTAACCAAAACAGCATGGTACTGGTACCAAAACAGAGATATAGACCAATGAAACAGAACAGAGTCCTCAGAAATAATACCACACATCTACAGCCATCTGATCTTTGACAAACCTGAGAGAAACAAGAAATGGGGAAAGGATTCCCTATTTAATAAATGGTGCTGGGAAAATTGGCTAGCCATAAGTAGAAAGCTGAAACTGGATCCTTTCCTTACTCCTTATACGAAAATTAATTCAAGATGGATTAGAGACTTAAATGTTAGACCTAATACCATAAAAATCCTAGAGGAAAACGTAGGTAGTACCATTCAGGACATAGGCATGGGCAAAGACTTCATGTCTAAAACACCAAAAGCAACGGCAGCAAAAGCCAAAATTGACAAATGGGATCTCATTAAACTAAAGAGCTTCTGCACAGCAAAAGAAACTACCATCAGAGTGAACAGGCAACCTACAGAATGGGAGAAAATTTTTGCAATCTACTCATCTGACAAAGGGCTAATATCCAGAACCTACAAAGAACTCAAACAAATTTACAAGAAAAAAACAAACAACCCCATCAAAAAGTGGGCAAAGGATATGAACAGACATTTCTCAAAAGAAGACATTCATACAGCCAACAGATACATGAAAAAATGCTCATCATCCCTGGCCATCAGAGAAATGCAAATCAAAACCACAATGAGATACCATCTCACACCAGTTAGAATGGCGATCATTAAAAAGTCAGGAAACAACAGGTGCTGGAGAGGATGTGGAGAAATAGGAACACTTTTACACTGTTGGTGGGATTGTAAACTAGTTCAACCATTATGGAAAACAGTATGGCAATTCCTCAAGGATCTAGAACTAGATGTACCATATGACCCAACCATCCCATTACTGGGTATATACCCAAAGGATTATAAATTATGCTGCTATAAAGACACATGCACACGTATGTTTATTGCAGCACTATTCACAATACCAAAGACTTGGAATCAACCCAAATGTCCATCAGTGACAGATTGGATTAAGAAAATGTGGCACATATACACCATGGAATAGTATGCAGCCATAAAAAAGGGTGAGTTTGTGTCCTTTGTAGGGACATGGATGCAGCTGGAAACCATCATTCTTAGCAAACTATCACAAGAACAGAAAACCAAACACCGCATGTTCTCACTCATAGGTGGGAACTGAACAATGAGATCACTTGGACTCAGGAAGGGGAACATCACACACCGGGGCCTATCATGGGGAGGGGGGTGGGGGGAGGGATTGCATTGGGAGTTATACCTGATGTAAATGACGAGTTGATGGGTGCAGCACAGCAACATGGCACAAGTATACATATGTAACAAACCTGCACGTTATGCACATGTACCGTACAACTTAAATTATAATAATAATAAATTAATTAAAAAAAATAGAATTAAAAAAAAAAAGAGAAATGCAGTATACACACACCACACACGCATACACACAAACACACACATGCACATACACATATATGAGTAGCTGCATTTGTACACATATATGTGAAGCAGTCTTGTTGTCTGGGGTAAATACTAAGGTTCTTGGTCTCACAGTCAAGGAGATCGAGGTCGCAGACACACACACACACACACAGACACACACACACACACACACACACAGTGAGTTTTGAGCAGGAGTTGAATAGATAAAAGGAAAGAACAGTTCTCTGTCACAGACAGGGGTCCAGAGCGAGGTTATAGGGGGTAGTAAATATGTAAGGGGTTTTATAAATGGGCTAGTGAGGAGGGACGTCATGAGGAAGGGATGTCTTATCTTTCTAGGGCCCAACAGTTTAGTTGGAACCAGGTGTGCCATCTGTACAGAGCAGAGTTTTTGTTGTTGTTGTTGTTGTTTTTTAATCAGTTCTAATTCCATTTGCTGACCACATAGGCAGAATCTTAGTCTGTGCTGCTTTGTCTTGCTTATCTGTGAGGGAGGGTTTCTGTGTCTGTTCCCAGACATCTTATTGCAGCTGCAGGCATCCCCCACCACGTCCACTTTTAGCTTTCCTATCTTACTGCACCTAAACGGAAAGGAATGTGCATACTAAGGCCCACTGTTTTTACTGGGCCCCATTGTATGAGTGTGAAGTTTGGTGATTACCCAAGAAACTTCCCCCTCTCCTTCTGTACCCAAGCTGTCTTATCTCTGTTTTACAGTCTGCTCTTTCAGGCTGCTTGTTGTTAGAGAAGTGATTTCTTTGAACTGCATGAGGTTAGAAAGGGAGCTACTTTTGAGTTGCTTTTTGTTAAAAGTAAAGTTTTTTTTTGTTTGTTTGTTTTTTTGCCAGGGACTTGCTTTAACCTGTCTACCTAAATAATTTCTGTTTGCCTCTTGTATTGCCCCACTCTGGAATGGAGTCCCTAACGGCTGTTAGGGGGAATTGGGTGATGACTTACTCTGGCTGCATTCTGTTGGAGAGGGGTGTTGTGTGGGGAATAGCAGCTAGGGCTCCTCCTCAGGTTAATTTAAAGGTCCCTGGTAAAAGGGCGGTTTCATTTTTGGCTCCATTTAGAGCACCATCTGAAGCTTGATGGTTTCTAGGTGAGAAGAGATAAACTTTACAAGGAGATTTAGAATATAGGGTCCAAATATGAGTAATAAGACTACTATTAATGGGGTGGCCACTATAGGCCATAACCATGACAACAGATCGGTAGATGCCCGTGAGACATTTAGATGGGTTGTTCTGTTGTAAGTAGGTGTATGGGACTTACCTTTGTTTAACTTTCTTGGTTTTACTTTCCAAAAAAAAAAAAAAAAGGAAACCTTGAGATTATAGGTTACCTGGCAGGATCTTTAGGGTAATTGCCCAGAACTAGAACATTGTTTCAGACTTTTACATTACCCTTCTTTTTTTGTTTTCTCTGAGCTGCAGCCAGAGATTGGTTGACAGGAATAAGCAGGGTTAGTTTAAAATGTAGGCAAGAACTTAAAAACAATGAATGAGACTAGAAGTCAATAACAGGTGTATAAGTTCTAAAACATAATTTCTCTCTCTCTCGAGTCCTCATTTTTGTTAAACTTATGATATGACTGAGCTGTTTGCAAAATAAACTTTAGTCTTATACTTGGCCTAATTATTTGCATAAACTGCAGCAACAATAGCTATTTTTACACAGGCCTTTTAGATTGGCTTATGATGGAACTTTGTTCCACGAGGAATCTCGGATAGGATCTTTTAAATCCCAGCCCAGCCATGGGTTTTTGCCTTTAAATGTCTGTGAGTTGGGTAAACTTCTTTCTTTTTGAGGTTCCAGGAGCACGGGGTTTCTAGGCCTGTTAGAAAGTGACACTCTTTACTCACCACAGGTCAGGAACCTCCCATGGAGACTGTGCAGAGAAGTTATGAGGCCGGTATCCCAGGGGCTTTTATTGGCTTTGCAAATCAAGCTTGATTCTTTAAAGGGGAACATATCCTTCCAGCTACAGCCTTGGTAAAACAACCAGGTTTTCCTATTTTTTCTTGTTGCAAAAGAAAACAGATTTTTGTTGCACTGATGCAGACAACTATATTGTAATTTAAGAATACTTTTGACTAGTTTCCAAATTCTAGAAGAACTAGGCAGAGAGAAACAAACATGCTTCAAATCTCATTTACAGGAGTATACTTTACTTAGTTGTTAAAGGCTGAAGCTAGCTTAAGACAAGTTTTCTTGACTCTGAAAAATAAAACAAAGATTAGCAGTGTTCCAAGCAAAAAGTTAAAAACTTTTTGTTTTCTATTAGATTAGTCCGTTCTAGTGTTTAATTTACAGAAAAAAATATATTATATTATTTTGAATTTAGTTAATATGTTTACACACAGTTTCCTTTGCAAGATTAATGTTCACAATCTTTTTACAATTTGCTTAAAATTTTTACTTTATTTTATTTAATTTTAAGACAATTCTTTATTCCTAAGTAAAATGTACCTTTCCATGCCTTCTTATAATTTTTGCCAATTGTGAAGCAGGCAAGTAGACAGCTTTTAACGGCTAAAGAAGCAGTTTACAACCTTAAAACATATAGCAAACCTAGTATCTGACCTGCATAATTTAGACCACATCTTTAAACCTTGAAGACATTTTTACCTTACCAATTGTTCCTAACACTCTTTTTATTTTAAAGATTAAAATCTCATGAGCTGAAAGGTACCATAGCTTTTACTTTTCCCTTAAAAATATTTTATTTAAGTGCGTATTATTTTAGGCCAATTAACTAGAACACTTGTTAAATAAACATTACACACATATGTAACCACACAGACAAACAGAAAAAAATACAGTAGTTATGAGATTTATACTTGCTAATTTCCCAATTGGATTATTGACCTCTGGGTGATGCCCTTTAAGAACAGGGTTAGGAATACAATTTCCAGGGCCTAATAAACAAGCATAGCCAGAAGAGAAAGACAGATTTTGAGAGGTACTTACTTACCATTAATTTCAGGGGCTCCATAAGGAAAACAGATATTTTTTCCCAAAATGGAATTTGTGGCAACTTTTCTGTTTTCCTAAGGAGTCCCAGGCCACCAGAAATCATTCTATGGTCTTTTATGCATGCACCAAGAGTAGCAAGATAGAGTGAAAAGAAAAAAGTAATTTAGTTGACTGAGAAAAAAAAAAAAAAAAAAAAAAAAAAACTCTTCCAGAAAACAACATTTATAAAGAGAAAAACAAGAAGGCCTTTTAAATGTACCCATAGCTTGGATTTCCACTTTCAATTAATCTGAACGTTCTTTTATTTATTTATTTATTTATTTTCTTTTGAGATGGAGTCTTGCTCTGTTGCTCAGGCTGGAGTGCAGTGGTGTGATCTCAGCTCACTGCAACCTCCACCTCCTGGGTTCAAGTGATTCTCCTGCCTCAGCCTCCAGAGTAGCTGGGACTACAGGCACACGTCATCACGTCCGGCTAATTTTTGTATCTTTTGTTTTTTTTTTTTGAGGTGGAGTCTCGCTCTGTGGCCCAGCCTGGAGTGCAGTGGCACAATCTCGGCTCACTACAAACTCCGGCTCCTGGGTTCACGCCATTCTCCTGCCTCAGCCTCCAGAGTAGCTGGGACTACAGGAGCCCGCCACTACGCCGGGCTAATTTATTGTATTTTTAGTAGAGACGGGGTTTCACCGCGTTAGCCAGGATGGTCTCGATCTCCTGACCTCGTGATCCGCCCACTTCAGCCTCCCAAAGTGCTGGGATTACAGGCCTGAGCCACCGCGCCCTGCCAATTTTTGTATCTTTAGTAGAGACGGGGTTTCACCATGTTGGCCAGGATGGTGAACACCCTTTAAGAAAATTCCGAGCACTCTTAAAGAAAATTCTTTTTCATCTAAGAAATTTATTTTACAGTTTGCTCTTTCAGGCTGCTTGTTGTTAGAAGAGAAGTGGTTTCTTTGAACTGCATGAGGTTAGAGTTATTTTTGAGCTGCTTTTGTTAAAAGGAATTTTTTTTTTTTTTTTTTTTTTTTTTTTTTTTTGCCAGGGACTTGCTTTACCCTATCTACCTAATTTCTTTCTGCCTCCTATAACATATGTGTATGTATATAAGTGTGTATGTGCATTTGTATAGATTTAGAAGGTACAAGTGCAGTTTTGTTACATGAATATATCGAATAGTGGTGAGGTCTGTTTTTTTAATGTAGTTATCACTCATATAGTATACATTGTACCCATTAGGTAATTTCTCATTTCTTACCTCCTTCCCACCCTCCCACCATTCTATGTCTAATGTATATTGCTCCACACTCTATTTCCATGTGTACACATTATTTATCTCCCATTTATAAGTAAAAACATGTCATATTTGAATTTTATAGATAACCTAGAAATAAAGCCACATAACTACAACCAACTGATCTTTTCTTTTTTAAGGGACAAGGTCTTATTGTCTCATCCAAGCTGGAGTGCAGTGGAATGATCATGGCTCACTGCAGCCTTGAATTTCTGGACTTAAGTGATCCTCTTAACTCAGTCTCCAAATAGATAGGACTACTGGCACATGCCATTGTGCCTAGCTAATTTTTTGTTGTATTTTGTTTGTTTGTTTGTTTATTTATTTATTGTAGACATAAGGTCTTGCTATGTTGCCCAGGTTGGTTTTGAACACCTGGGCTTATGCAATCATCCCACCTTGGCCTCCCAAAGTGCTATAATTACATATATGAGCCACCATGACTTGCTACCAACTAATCTTGGACAAAGTTAACAAAAACAACTACTCATATGTTAGCAATTAGTTTTCTCAAAAGTTCAAGAACAAATAAGTAGAAAAACATCTTTTTAACTAATGGTGCTGAAATACTTGGATATTCATATGCAAAAAAAAAATGAACTTCGATTTTTGTCCCTCATCATATACAAAAATGAATTCAATGTAAGTAACAAAACTAAATGCAAAATGTAAAACTACCAGGTGAAAGATGAAAGAATCCAGGAGTTGTATCTATGCAAGAATAAGTAAGACTGATAGACTGCTAGTTAGACAAATTTGAAAAAAAAGATGAACCACATAAACACAATCAGAAATTACAAAGGAGACATTGTCAATGACCCCAAAGAAATTAAAAAAAAAAAAATGTCAGGACTATTATGAACACTTCTATGCACAAAATCTAGAAAACCTAGAATAAATGAATAAATTTCAGGAGACACGCAAGCTCTCAAAATTGAACCAGGAAGAAATTGAATCCCTGAAAATATCAATAACGAGTTCTAAAACTGAATCAATAATAAACAGCTTACCAACCAGGAAAAGCCCACGACCAGATGGATTAGCAAATTGTACCACATATATGAAGAAGAGCTGGTACCAATTCTACTTCAACTATTCCATAAAATTGAGGAAGAGAGACTCCTCCTTAACTTAATCTATGAGGCCAACATTATCTTGATACCAAAACCTGGCAGAGAAGCAACAACAAAAAGAAAATTTCAGGACAATATACTTGTACACAGATGCAAAATTCTAAACAAAATACTATCAAACAAAATCCAACAGCACATGAAAACAGTAATCATCCATGATCAAGTAGGATTTATCCTTGGGATGTAAGGTTGGTTCAACAACTGCAAATCAATAAATGTGATTCATCATTAACAGAGCTAAAAACAAAAAACACACGATCATCTCAATAAATGCAGAAAAGGATTTTGATAAAATTCAACATTCCTTTATCTTAAAATGCCCTCAATAAACTAGACATTGAAGGAACATGCCGAAAATAATAAGCACCACCTATGAGAAACCCACGATCAACATCATACTGAATGGGCCAAAGCTGGATGTATTCCCCTTGAAAACTGGGACAAAGATGTCCACTCTCATGGGTTCTATTCAACATAGTACTTGGTGAGCAATCAAGCATGAGAAAGAAAAAAAGGCAACCAGATAGGAAAAGAAAAGTTAGATCTGTGTGCAGATGATATGATTCAATACCTGGGAAAACCCCATAGTCTCTGCCCAAAACTCCCAGATCTGATGAACAACTTCAGTAAAACTTCAGGATAAAAAATAAATGTAAAAAATCAGTCATATATCTTTACAACAACAACATTCAAGCTGAAAGCCCAATCACGAACAAGATCCCATTCACAATAGCCTCAAAAAGAATAAAATACCCCAAAATACAGCTAACCAAGATGGTGAAAGATGACCACAATGATAATTACAAAACAGTGCTGAAAGAAATCAGAGGACACAAACAAACTAGAAAACCATAAATGTTTCTGGCAACTTATTTTCATTTCACTTTGGGATACCACCATTCTTTCACTCTTAGTCCTTGAAGTTTAAATAGGGCTGACCAAGACAAAAAAAAAAAAAAAAAAAAAAAAGAAAGGCAGCATTGACGTAATTTAAGGGTGGAGTTTTTGTCCCTCTGACATAAGGGACATTTGATGATGAACATAGATTTGAAGATTTGCAAAGAAGTGTTTATAGTATTCTCTGAGGGTAGTTCGTATTTCTTTGGGATCAGTGATGATATCCCCTTTATCATTTTTTATTGCATCTATTTGATTCTCCTCTCTTTTCTTCTTTATTAGTCTGGCTAGTTAGTGGTCTATATATTTTGTTGATCTTTTCAAAAAACCAGCTCCTGGATTCATTGATTCTTTAAAGGGTTTTTTGTGTCTCTGTCTCCTTCGGTTCTGCTCTGATCTTAGTTATTTCTTGTCTTCTAGCTTTTGAGTTTGTTTGCTATTGCTTCTCTAGTTCTTTTAATTTTGATGTTAGGGTGTCAATTTTAGATCTTTCCTTCTTTTGCTTATGGGCATTTAGTGCTATAAATTTCCCTCTAAACACTGCCTTAAATGTGTCCCAGAGATTCTGGTACGTTGTGTCTTTGTTCTTATTGGTTCAAAGCACATCTTTATTTCTGCCTTATTTACCCAGCAGTCATTCAGAAGCAGGTTGTTCAGTTTCCATGTAGTTGTGTGGTTTTGAGTGAGTTTCTTAATCCTGAGTTCTAATTTGATTGCACTGTGATTTGAGAGACTGTTTGTTACTATTTCCATTCTTTTGCATTTACTGAGGAGTGTCTTACTTTCAATTATGTGGTCAATTTTAGAATAAGTGCATTGAGGTGCTGAGAAGAATATATATTTTGTTGACTTGGGGTGGAGAGTTCTGTAGATGTCTACTAGGTCTGCTTGGTCCAGAGCTGAGCTCAAGTCCTGAATGTCCTTGTTAGTTTTCTGTCTCGTTGATCTGTCTAATCAGTGACAGTGGGGTGTTAAAGTCTCCCACTATTATTGTGTGGGAGTCTAAATCTCTTTGTAGGTCTCTAAGAATTTGCTTTATGAATCTATGTGCTCCTGTATTGGGTGCATATATATTTAGGATAGTTAACTCTTCTTGTTGCATTGATCCCTTTACCATTATGTAATTCCCTTCTTCGTCTCTTTTGATTTCTGTTGCTTTAAAGTCTGTTCTTTCAGAGACTAGGATTGTAACCCCTGCTTTTTTTTTTATCTGCTTGGTAAATATTTATCCATCCCTTCGTTTTGAGCTTATGTGTGTCTTTGCACGTGAGATGGGTCTTCTAAATACAGCACACCAATGGGTGTTGACTCTTTATCCAGTTTGCCAGTCTGTGTCTTTTACTTGGGGGCATTTAGCCCATTAACATTTAAGGTTAATATTGTTATGCGTGGATTTGATTCTGTTATCATGATGCTAGCTGGTTATTTTGCCCATTAGTTGATGCAGTTTCTTCATGGTGTCGATGGTCCTTACAATATAGTATTTTTTTGCAGTGGCTGGTATTGTTTGTTCTTTTCCATGTTTAGTGCTTCCTTTAGGAGCTCCTGTAAGGCAGGCCTAGTGATGACAAAATTTCTCAGCATTTGCTTGTCTGTAAAGGATTTTGTTTCTCCTTCACTTATAAAACTTAGTTTGACTGGACATGAAATTCTGGGTTGAAAGTTCTTTTCTTTAAGAATGTTGAATATTGGCCCCCACTTTTCTGACTTGTAGAGTTTTTGCCAAGAGATCCTATGTTAGTCTGAGGGGTTTTCCTTTTTGGGTAACCCTACCTTGTTCTCTGGCTGCCCTTAACATTTTTTCCTTCATTTCAACCTTGGTGAATCTGACAATTATGTGTCTTGGGGTGGCTCTTCTCAAGGATAATCTTTGTTGTGTTCTCTGTATTTCCTGAATTTGAATGTTGGCTTGTCTTGCTAAGTTGAGGAAGTTCTCCTGGATAATATCCTGAAGAGTGTTTTCCAACTCGATTCCATTCTCCCTGTCACTTTCAGGTACACCAATCAAACGTAGGTTTGGTTTTCTCACATAGTACCAGATTTCTTTGAAACTTTGTTCATTGCTTTTCATTCTTTTTTCTCTAATCTTGTCTTCTCGCTTTATTTCATTAAGTTGATCTTCAGTCCCTGATATCCTTTTTTCTGCTTGATCGATTCGGCTATTGATACTTGTGTATGCTTCAAAAAGTTCTCGTGCTGCTTTTCAGCTCCATCAGGTCATTTATGTTCTTCTTTAAACTGGTTTTTCTAGGTAGCCATTCTTCTAAACCTTTTTTCAAGGTTCTTAACTTCCTTGCATTGGGTTAGAGCATGCTCCTTTAGCTCAGAGGAGTTTGTTATTACCCACCTTCTGAAGCCTACTTCTGTCAATTCATCAAACTCATTCTCCATCCAGTTTTGTTCCCTTGCTGGCGAGGAGTTGTCAACCTTTGGAGGAGACAAGGTGCTATGGTTTTTGGAATTTTCAGCCCTTTTGCACTGGTTTTTCCCCATCATCCTGGATTTATCTACCTTTGGTATTTGATGTTGGTGACCTTCAGCTGTGGTCTTTGGACGTCATTTTTATTGATGTTGATGCTATCCCTTTCTGTTTGTTAGTTTTCCTTCTAAGAGTCAGGCCCCTGTGCTGCAGGTCTGCTGGAGTTTGCTGGAGGTCCACTCCAGACCCTGTTTGCCTGGGTATCACCAGCAGAGGCTGCAGAACAGCAAAGATTGCTGCTTTTTCCTGAAGTTTCATCCCAGAGGGGCAGCGGCCAGATGCCAGCTGGAGCTCTCCTGTATGAGGTGTCTGTCAGCCCCTACTGGGAGGTGTTTCCCAGTCAGGATACAGGGGCATCAGGGCCCCACTTGAGGGGGCAGTCTGACCCTTAGCAGAGCTCGAACGCTGTGCTGAGAGATCCACTGCTCTCTTCAGAGCCATCAGTCAGGGACGTTTAAGTCGGATGAAGCTGAGTCCACAGCTGCCCCTTCCGCCAGGTGCTCTGTCCCAGGGAGATGGTGGTTTTATATATAATCCCCTGACTGGGGCTGCTGCCTTTTTTTTTTTCAGAGATGCCCTTAGCAGAGAGGAGGAATCTAGAGAGGCAGTCTGGCCACAGCGGCCTTGCTGAGCTGTGGTTGGCTCCACTCAGTTCAAAATTCCCAGCAGCTTTGTTTACATTGTGAGGGTAAAACGGCCTACTCAAGCCTCAGTAATGGTGGAGACCCCACCTCCCACCAAGCTCGAGTGTCCCAGGTCAACCTCAGACTGCTGTGCTAGCAGCAAGTGTTTCAAGGCAGTGGATCTTAGCTTGCTGGGCTCTGTGGGCATGGGATCTGCCAAGCCAGACCACCTGGCTCCCTGGCTTCAGTCCCCTTTCCAGGGCAGTGCCACTGGGGTATGAAAAAAAAAAAAACAAAAGAAAACTCCTGCAGCTAGCTTGATGTCTGCCCAAATAGCTGCCCAGTTTTGTGCTTGAAACCCAGGGCACTGGTGGTATAGGCACCGGAGGGAATCTCCTGGTCTGCAGACTGCAAAGACCATGGGAAAAGTGCAGTATTTGGGCCAGAGTGCATTGTTTTTCATGGCAAGGTCCCTCATGGCTTCCCTTGGTTAGGGTAGAGAGTTCCCCAACTCCTTGCACTTCCTGGATGACGCGACTCCCACCCTGCTTCAGCTCACCCTCCGTGGGTTGCACCCACTGTCCCAAATGAGATGAACTGGACACCTCAGTTGAAAGTGCAGAAATCACCTGCCTTCTGCGTTGATCTTGCGGAAAGCTTCAGACTGGAGCTGTTCCTATTCAGTCATTTTGCCACCAATTCCCCAAAAAATCAGTATGATAGAATTTCAAATAAGGAAGCTCTCTATCTTGTTACTTATTACTGTTCTTTTATAAAATCCTTTGTATAAATTTTATGTTTTTTCAACTTTTATTTTATATACTGGGGGACATGTGCAAATTTTTTACATGGAAATACTGTGATGCTAAGATTAGGAGTATGGATCCCATCACCAAAGTAGTGAGCATAGTACCCAATAGGTAGTTTTTTAACCCACCACTCCCCCCTCCATCATCTAGTAGTCCACATTGTCCATTGTTAGCACGTTTATGCCCATGTATGCTCAATGTTTAACTCCCATTTATAAGTGAGAATATGCGGTATTTGACTTTCTGTTCCTGCATTAATTTGTTTAGGAGTATTGCCTCCATCTCCATCCATGTTGCTATAAAGGACATGATTTAAATTATTTTTACTTTAAAAAAAGGAGGTCTGCAGCTCTGACTGAGAGGAGTGACTTAATAGGAAAAAAAGGGATAAATAACTTTATATCTAAAGGTATTGTTGAAACAACTGAAAGCTTGGTAGAGAACAATTAAGAGAAAGCCGAAACTTCAGTATACAAGTGCAACATCAGAGCTGAGGTGTAATAGGTCCAGGAAAAGAAACAGCCAAGAAGCACCCTTCTGGCCAATCTTGGAGGATGGTAAGACTGCCCAGGTGCTAGACTGCACTCACTCAGGAAGAATCATAGCAGAATGTGGGGAAAGCTTGAAAACTTTTCTCAAGCCACACAGAGAATTACAAACAGAATTTAATTTCATGGATACAAAAGAATTAAACACACCTCTAACAAAAGCACTAATTTTGACAATAAGCTACTGTGACCCAGGGGCCAGAGTACAAGAAAGTCAGCCTAAAAATAAAATTGCATTCATTTCTGACAGTCTGGAAGGCCAAATCCCCTTAGCAGCAATTAGACAGAAAACCTTCAAGTTGTCCCTGATTGAATGTAGAACAAAAAATATGAACCCCCTGAATTCTGATAGCTTCCAAGCCACACAAACAACCAATGATAAAGTCTAAATGAACAGGTAAGTTGCAGTGGCTCACAACAGTAATCTCAGCACTTTTGGGAGGTGGAGGCAGGTGGATTGCTTGAGTCGAGAGGTTTGAGACCAGCCTATTTGGATTTTGGAGGCAACACATTCCTCATCTGGGTGTGATACTCTGGTCCATTTATCAAGTGACCCAAAAAGCTGCCAGTTTTGAATGGGGTACAGAACAGGAGAACGCTCTGAAACAGGTCCAGGCTGCTGTGCAAGCTGCTCTGCCACATGGGCCATATGACCCAGCAGATCCAATGGTGCTTGAGGTGTCAATGGCAGATAAATATGCTGTTTGGAGCCATTGGCAGGCCCCCACAGGTGAAACACAGTAGAGTCCTCTAGGATTTTGGAGCAAGGCCCTACCATCTTCTGCAAATAACTACACTCCTTTTGAGACAGCTCTTGGCCTGTTACTGGGCTTCGGTGGAAACTGAACTTTTGACTATAGGCCATCAAGTAACCATGTGACCTGAACTACCTATCATGAACCAGGTGCTTTCTGACCCATCTAGCCATAAAGTGAGTCATGCACAGCAGCATTCCATCATCAAATTGAAGTGGTATATACGTGATCAGGCTCAAGCAGGTCCTGAAGGCACAAGTAAGTTACATGTGGAAGTAGCTCAAATGCCCATGGTCTCCACTCCTGCCACCCTGTCTTCTCTTCCCCAGCCTGCACTGATGACCTCATGAAGAGTTCCCTATGATCAGCTGACAGAAGAAGAGAAGACTAAGGCCTGGTTCACAGATGGTTCTGCACAATATGCAGGCACCACCCTGAAGTGGACAGCTGCAGCACTACAGCTCCTTTTTAGGACATCCCTGGAAGACAGTGTTGAAGGGAAATCTTCCCAGTGGGCAGAGTTTTGAGCAATACACCTGGTTATGCACTTTGCATGGAAGGGGAAATGACCAAATGTGTGATTATATACTGAATTATGGGCTGTATCCAATGAATTGGCTGGATGGTTAAGGAGCTGGAAGAAGCATGATTTGAAAATTGGTGACAAAGAAATTTGGAGAAGAGGTATGTGGATAGACCCCTCTCAGTGGCCAAAAACTGAAGATATTTGATTCCCATGTGAGTGCTCACCAATGAGTGACCTCAGCAGAGAATAATTCTAATAATCATGTGGATAGGATGACCCATAATGTGGACACCACTCAGCCTCTTTCCCCAGTCACCCCTGTCATCACCCAATGTGCCCATGAACAAAGTGGCCATGTTAGCATGGATGGAGGTTGCACATGGGCCTGAGATACGTTGCTAACAACATGGACTTCCACTCACCAAGGTAGACCTTGCTACTGCCACTGCTGAGTGGACAATTTGCCAGCAGCAGAGATCAACATTTGGCCCTTGATATGCCACAATTTCTTGGGGTGATCAGCCAACTACCTGGTGGCAGGCTGATTGTATTGGACCTTTTCCATCATGGAAAGGGCAGCAGTTTGTCCTCACTGAAATAGACACTTACTCTGGACATGGATTTACCTATCCTGCATGCAATGCTTCTGCCAAGACTACCATCTATGAACTCATGAAATGCCTTTTCCACTGTCGTGATATTCCACCCAGCATTGCTTCTGACCAAGGCACTCACATTACAGCTAAAGAAGTGTCGGAGTGGGCTCGTGCTCATGGAATTCACTGGTCTTACCATGTTCCAAATCATCCTGAAGCAGCTGGATTGAGAGAACGGTGGAATGGCCTTTTGAAATCACAAATACAATACCAACTAGATAACAATACTTTGCAGAGCTGGGGAAAAGTTCTCCAGAAGGCTGTGTATGTTCTGAATTACCATCCAATATATGTCACTGTTTCTCCCATAATCAGGATTCACAGGTCCAGGAATCAAGGGGTGGAAGTGGAAGTGGCACCACTCAGCATCACCCCTAGTGATCCATTAGCAATATTTTTGCTTCCTGTTTCCGCAACACTACGTTCTACTGGCTTAGTTCCGAGGAAGGAACGCTGCCACAAAGAGACACAACAACAATTCCATTAAACTGGAAGGTAAGATTGACACCTGGACAATTTGGGCTCCTCCTACCTCTAAGTCAACAAACTAAGAAGGAAGTTACAGTGTTGGCTGTGGATGAAATCAGTCTACTATATCACGATGGAGGTAGGGATATTCCTCCTACCTCTATTGAATAAGAATGGTGAGAGAGAACATCTTTGTCATGTACCTGTTTTCAAAGGGAATGCTTCCAGCTTTTTCCCATTCAATATGATATTGAATGGGCAGAGTACATGGAATACAGAAGATCCCTTAGTATTATCTTAATATTAGATCTCTTAGTATTATCATGCCCTGTGATTAAGGTTAATGGAAAACCACAACAGCCCAATCCAGGCAGGACTACAAATGGCCCAGACTCTTCAAAAATAAAGGTTTGGGTCACTCCACCAGGAAAACAACCATGACCTGTTGAGGTGCTTGCTGAAAGCAAAGGGAATACAGTATGGGTAGTAGAAGAAGGTAGTTATCAATAACAGCTATGACCACATGATCAGTTGCAGAAATGAGGACTGTAATTGTCATGAGTATTTCCTCTTTATTTTTTTAATTGAAATAGTATGTTATTTATGTTATTGCAGTCTCTCTCTTTTTTCTTTTGTTTGTTATTTTTCTTTTTTTTTTCTTTATTTCCTATAAAAAAATATAGGATACATGTGCAGAATGTGCAGGTTTGTTAGATAGGTATATATGTGCTGTGGTGATTTGCTGTACCTATTGACTCATCCTCTAATTTCCCTCCCCTCACCCCTCAAACCCCTCAACAGACCCTGGGGTTTGTTGTTTCCCTTTCTGTGTCCATGTGTTCTCAATGTTCAACTCCCACTTATGAATGAGAACATGCGGTGTTTGGTTTTCTGTTCCTCTGTTAGTTTGCTGAAGATATGGCTTCCAGCTTCATTCATGTCCCTGCAAAGGACATAATCTCATTCATTTTTATGGTTGCATAGTATTCCATGGTGTATATGTACCACATTTTCTTTATCCAGCCTATCACTGATGGGTTTTTGGATTGGTTCCATGTCTTTGCTATTGTAAATAGTGCTACAATAAACATATGGGTGCATGTGTCTTTACAGTAGAATGATTTCTATTCCTTTGGGTATATATTCAGAAATGGGAAAGCTGGGTCAAAAGGTATTTCTGGTTCTAAATCCTTGAGGAATTGCCATACTGTCATCCACAATGGTTGAACTAATTTACGTTCCCACCAACAGGGTAAAAGTGTTCCTATTTCTACACAGTCTCACCAGCATCTATTGTTTCCTGACCTTTTAGTAATTGCCATTCCGACTGGAATGGGATGGTATCTCATTGAGCTTTTGATTTGCATTTCTCTGATTATCAGTGATTTTGAGTTTTTTTTCATGTATTTGTTGGCAGCATAAAAGTCTTCTTTTGAAAAGTGTCTGTTCATATCCTTTGCCCACTTTTTGATGGGGTTTTGTGTGTGCGTGTGTGTGTGTGTGTGTGGGTGTGTGTGTGTATTTTGTAAATATGTTTAAGCTACTTGTAAATTCTGGATATTAGACATTGTCAGGTGAGTAGATTGCAAAATTTTTCTCCCATTCTGTAGGTTGCCTATTCACTCTGATGGTAGTTTATTTTGCTGTTCAGAAGTGCTTTAGTTTAATTAGATACCATTTGTCAATTTTGGCTTGTGTTGCAATGGCTTTTGGCATTTTTGTCAAGAAGTCTTTGCCCATGCCTATGTCCTGAATGGTATTGCCTAGGTTGACGAAACATATCTCAAAATAATAAGAGCTATTTATGAGAAACCCATAGCCAATATCATATTGAATGGGGAAAAGTTGGAAGCATTCCCTTTGAAAACAGGTACCTGACAAAGATGTCCTCTCTCACTACTCTTATTCAACAGGGTATTGGAAGTTCTGGCCAGGGCAATCGGGCAATAGAAAGAAATAAAGCATATTCAGCTAAGAAGAGAGGAAGTCAAGTTATCTCTCTTTGCTGACGACATGATTTTATATTTAGAAAAACCCATCATCTTTGCCCAAAAATTTCTTGAACTTATAAGCAATTTCAACAAAGTCTCAGGATGCAAAATCAATGTGCAAAAATCACAAGCATTCCTTTACACCAACAAGAGGCAAGCAGACAGCCAAATCACGAATGAACTCCCACTCATAATTGCTACAAAGAGAATAAAATACGTAGGAACACAGCTAACAAGGGATGTGAAGGACGTCTTCCAGGAGAACTACAAACCACTGCTCAAGGAAATCAGAGAGAACACAAACAAATGGAAAAACATTCCATGCTTATAGATAGGAAGAATCAATATCATGAAAATGGCCATACTGACCAAAGTAATTTATAGATTCAGTGCTATTCCCATTAAACTACCATTGACATTCTTCACCAAATTAGAACTATTTTAAATTTCATGTGGAATCAGAGAATACCTTTTATAGCCAAGACAATCCTAAGCAAAAAGAGCAAAGCTGGAGGCATCAGGCTACCTGACTTCAAACTATATTACAAGGCTACAGTAACCAAAACAGCATGGTACTGGTATCAGTCCAGACATATAGACTATTGGAGCATAGCAGAGACCTCAGGAATAACACCACACATCTACAACCATCTGATCTTTGACAAACCTGATACAAACAAGCAATGGGGAAAGATCTCCTATTCAGTAAATGGTGCTAAGAAAACTGGCTAGTAATATACAGAAAACAGAAGCTGGACCCCTTCCTTAGACCTTATACAAAAATTAACTCAAGATGGACTAAAGACTTAAATGTAAAACCCAAAACCATAAAAACCATAGAAGAAATGTCTTATTTATTTTATTAGAAACATGTTTGTGCATGTATACAGTTATACTAAGAATATATCTTCATTTCACTTTCTTTTTTCTTTATCATGTGACAAAAGATTTATTCATTTCATACCAGCAATTAAATGTTATTAACTTTATGTAATAGCATTTGGGTTGGAGATTGGTGCGTTTCCAGTTTTATGAAGGATGGTTGTATTATGTTAGGTGTAATTATGACCTTATTATTGTCTTCATTTGAAAATTATGTGTGTTCTTAGGAGATATGTATGGGTTCAAGTTGTTAAGGGATGGACTTATGATGGTTAATATTGAGTGTCAACTTGATTAGATTGAAGAATGCAAAGTATTGTTCCTGGGTGTGTCTGTAAGGGTGTTGCCAAAGGAGATTAACATTTGAGTCAGTGGTGTGGGAAAGGAAGACCCACACTCAATCTGGGTGGGCACAACCTAATCAGCTGTTAGCACAGCCAGAATAAAAGCAGGCAGAAGAACGTGAAAAGTCTAGACTGGCTTAGTCTCCCAGCCTACATCTTTCTCCCATGCTGAATCCTTCCCATCCTCAAACATTGGAATCCAACTTTTTCAGCCTTGGGTCTCAAATTAGCTTCCTTGGTTCTCAACTTGTAGATGGCCTCCTGTGGGACCTCACTGTATGGTCGTGTGAGTCCATACTCCTTAATAAACTCTCCCTTATATAAACATCTATCCTATTAGTTCTGCCCTTCTAGAGAACCATGACTTATAAAAGGAACACAAAGAGGATCAATGAGTTTGAGAATAGTAAGCAAAAGGTAGAAAAGTGTAATATCAGACTAGAGAGTTGGGCCCAAAGCAACCCAATCTACAATCACACTGATATGATCTTCCTCAAAAGTAACTAGCATTATGACTTATTTCACTATAAATTAGGTTCATCTGTTTCTGAACTTCATAATATTAGAATTATATAGTTTTAGCACTTTTGTATCCGGATATTTTTTCTGATATTTTTCACCTACAGCACTAATTTATTTGCTTTACATGAAGACTCTATAATATATTTATCAATTCTACTGTTTTGGCCATTTGAATTGATTTTAGTCTTTGGCTATTAAAAATAGTGCTCCTATGAATATTCATGCACATACCTTTTGGTGCACATATGCGTACATTTTTGTTGGTATATGGCTAGGACTGGAATTGCTAGAAAAGAGAGTTTGATTATGTCCAGTTTTAGTATTTACATTGGAATATTTTTAAAAAATCATTTTACCCATTCAGTATGATACTGAATGGGCAAAAACTGGAAAAATTCCCTTTGAAAACTGGCACAAGACAGGGATGCCCTCTCTCACCACTCCTATTCAACATAGTGTTGGAAGTTCTGGCTAGGGCAATCAGGCAAGAGAAAGAAATAAAGAGTATTCAGTTAGGAAAAGAAGTCAAATTGTCCCTGTTTGCAGATGACATGATTGTATATTTAGAAAACCCCATTGTTTCAGCCCCAAATCTTCTTAAACTGATAAGAAACTTCAGCAAAGTCTCAGGATACAAAATTAATGTGCAAAAATCACAAGCATTCTTATACACCAGTAACAGACAAACAGAGAGCCAAATCATGAATAAACTTCCATTCACAATTGCTTCAAAGAGAATAAAATACCTAGGAATCCAACTTACAAGGGATGTAAAGGACCTCTTCAAGGAGAACTACAAACCACTGCTCAGTGAAATAAAAGAGGACATAAACAAATGGAAGAACATACCATGCTCATGGATAGGAAGAATCAATATTGTGAAAATGGCCATACTGCCCAAGGAAATTTATAGATTCAATGTCATCCCCATCAAGCTACCAATGAGTTTCTTCACAGAATTGGAAAAAACTGCCTTAAAGTTCATATGGAACCAAAAAAGAGCCCGCATATCCAAGACAATCCTAAGTCAAAAGAACAAAGCCA
This sequence comes from Macaca mulatta, assembly GCF_049350105.2. Lineage (NCBI taxonomy): Eukaryota > Metazoa > Chordata > Mammalia > Primates > Cercopithecidae > Macaca > Macaca mulatta. Next base: position 86,885,283 of record NC_133426.1, read on the forward strand.
GAGGCATCATGCTACCTGACTTCAAACTATACTGCAAGGCTACAGTAACCAAAACAGCATGGTACTGGTGCCAAAACAGAGATATAGACCAATGGAACAGAACAGAGTCCTCAGAAATAATACCACACATCTACAGCCATCTGATATTTGATAAACCTGAGAAAAACAAGAAATGGGGAAAGGATTCCCTATTTAATAAATGGTGCTGGGAAAATTGGCTAGCCATAAGTAGAAAGCTGAAACTGGATCCTTTCCTTACTCCTTATACGAAAATTAATTCAAGATGGATTAGAGACTTAAATGTTAGAGCTAATATCATAAAATCTCTAGGAGAAAACCTAGGTAGTACCATTCAGGACATAGGCATGGGCAAGGACTTCATGTCTAAAACACCAAAACCAACGGCAACAAAAGCCAAAATGGACAAATGGGATCTCATTAAACTAAAGAGCTTCTGCACAGCAAAAGAAACTACCATCAGAGTAAACAGGCACCCTACAGAATGGGAGAAAAGTTTTGCAATCTACTCATCTGACAAAGGGCTAATATCCAGAACCTACAAAGAACTCAAACAAATTTACAAGAAAAAAAGAAACAACCCCATCAAAAAGTGGGCAAAAGATATGAATAGACATTTCTCAAAAGAGGACATGCATACAGCCAACAGACACATGAAAAAATGCTCATCATCACTGGCCATCAGAGAAATGCAAATCAAAACCACAATGAGATACCATCTCACACCAGTTAGAATGGCAATCATTAAAAAGTCAGGAAACAACAGGTGCTGGAGAGGATGTGGAGAAATAGGAACACTTTTACACTGTTGGTGGGATTGTAAACTAGTTCATCCATTATGGAAAACAGTATGACGATTCCTCAAGGATCTAGAACTAGAAGTACCATATGACCCAGCCATCCCATTACTGGGTATATACCCAAAGGATTATAAATCATGCTGCTCTAAAGACACATGCACACGTATGTCTATTGCGGCACTATTCACAATAGCAAAGACTTAGAATCAACCCAAATGTCCATCAGTGACAGACTGGATTAAGAAAATGTGGCACATATACACCATGGAATACTATGCAGCCATCAAAAAGGATGAGTTTGTGTCCTTTGTAGGGACATGGATGCGGCTAGAAACCATCATTCTCAGCAAACTATTGCAAGAACAGACACTGCATGTTCTCACTCACAGGTGGGAACTGAACAATATCACTTGGACTCGGGAAGGGGAACATCACACACTGGGGCCTATCATGGAGAGGGGGGAGGGGGGAGGGATTGCATTGGGAGTTATACCTGATGTACATGACGAGTTGATGGGTGCTGACGAGTTGATGGGTGCAGCACAGCAACATGGCACAAGTATACATATGTAACAAACCTGCACGTTATGCACATGTACCCTAGAACTTAAAGTATAAAAAAAAAAAAAAAAGTCATTTTACCAATTGTATTTCCAGAAAGAGTGTTTGAAATTCCAGGAATTCCACATCCTTTCCAACATTTAGCGTCATTTGTCTTTTTTATGTTTTTATTTTAGCCATTCTAGTGGATATGCGGTTTCATTGTTTTAATTTACATTTCCCTAACAAGTAATTAAATGGAGCACTCCATCACATTTGGATACCCTCTTTTGCGCAAAGTCCTTTTTCATGGAAATCTTTTCCCTTTTTTTTTTTAACAGTGATTGGGACCATATGATAGAGCAACAGGAGACAGAAAGGTTTATTATAGAGTTGGATGTGAAAGTATGTATAACAGAATGTGATGAGGACGTAATGGAAATGATGCTGTTTATGAAGGTTTTCATAACTATGGTGGCTATAGTAATTATGACTATGGAAATAATGGCTTCGATGACAGAATGATAGATAGAAGAGGTATGGGAAGACATGACTATGGCAGAGCTAGTGCTGCAAGTTCAGGTTTTCATGGTGGTCATTTCTTTTATATATTAGAGGGTTGCCTTTTCATGCAACTGAAGATAACATTGCTAATTTCTTCTCACCACTAAATCCAATACGAATTCATATTGATATTGAAGCTAAAGGCAGGGCAACAGAAGTATATATAAAGTTTGTGACACACAAAGATACAGTAGTTGCCGTGTCTAAACATGAAAAAAAAAATGCAACGTTGATAAATTAAACTATTCTTGAATTCTGCTCTGGAATGAGAGGTTCTGGAATGGGAGGCCACAGCAGAGATGGAATGAATAATCAAAGAGGTTATGGATCTGTTGTAAAAATGAAAATGGGGAACAATTACATGGAAAATATGGTGCTTCTGATGGCTTGGGAATTTATGGCCGTGGTGGTGAAGGCAGTGGAGGTTACTATAGGCAAGGTGGCATGAGTGGAGGTAAATAGTGTGGAATGTACTGAAAGCATAACAACCAACATACAAGCCTTGACAACAGCATCTAGTCTACTAGACTTTCTTACAGATTTAATTTCTTTTGTATTTTAAGAACTTTATAACAAGCTTGGCATAGTGGCTCACGCCTGTAATCCTAGCTCTTTGGGAGGCTGAGGTGGGTAGATCATTTGAGTTCAGGAATCTAAAACCAGCCTGGGCAACATGGTAAAACCCTGTCTCTACCAAAAGTAGGAAAATTAGCCCAGTGTGGTGGCACATGCCTGGAGTTCCAGCTACTTGGGGGGCTGAAGCAGAAGGATAGCTTGAACCCATGAGGCCAAGGTGGCAGTGAGTCAAAGTGGCGCCACTGCATTCCAACTTGGGTGACAAAGTGATACTCTGTCTCAGAAACAAAGGACTTTATAATGGCTTAATGACTAAAGGAATGTGTTTTCAGAATATTATTTGGTAAAGCAATGGATTGTGATGGGAAAAATCTGGTTTCTGTAGGTTTCATTTGTTGCATACTTTGAATTAAAAATAATTTTTATATTTAAACCACTGATATTAAAATTTTTATATACTAGTTACTCCTAAAAACGTGTTGCTTTCATAAGATCTGGATTGATGTATTTTACTATTAGTTCTACAAGAAGTAATGTGGTGTAATTTTAGAGGATAATGGTTTGCCTCTGCATAAACTGCAAGTCTTAAGCAGACATCTGGAACTGAGCTTGACAAATAATTAGTGTAACCTTTTTCTTTAATTTCTCCTGGAAAACACAGTAAGTATAAAGACTAAAGATGAAGAGGCTTCAGGAGTATAAATTCAGCTGATTATTTCTATATTAGTTATTCTTGTTCAACTGTCATTTATCAAACATAGGTCTGAAATGTTGATAATCTAAGAGGTACTTTAGATACTGAATATTCATAATTGTGTTTACTGGGGATGGGAGTGCTGGAAGTTTGAATTCTAGCCTTATATTTTGGAGTAAAATCCCTTCAGCTCTTGGCCAAAATATGAAAAAATATTTCCAAAAAGTTATAGTTGTGAGTTATTTCAAGATGTCTTAGAATAGGGTTAAGGTTCTTAGTGACACAAGAATTCAGTATAAGTACATAGGTATTTACTATGGAGTATAATTCTCACAAATGTATTTGCAGTTTTCTGCTCAAAAGAACATATGGTTATTAAATAATTATATAAATAATGACTTTTTAAAAATGTAAACAACAGATAGTGGGTGGCAGTTCCAAGATGGCCAAATAGGAACAGCTCCAGACTATAGCTCCCAGCATGAGTGACTCAGAAGACAGGTGATTTCTGCATTTCCAACTGAGGTACTGGGTTCATCTCACTGGGGCGTGTTGGACAGTGGGTACAGGACAGTGGGTACAGTCCACTGAATGAGAGCCAAAGCAGGGCAAGGTATCACCTCACCCAGAAAGTGCAAAGGGTAAGGGAATTCCCTTTCCTAGCCAAGGGAAACCGTGACACATAGCACCTGGAAAATCAGGTCACTCCCATCCTAATACTGCACTTTTCCATTGATCTTAGAAAACGGCACACCAGGAGATTATATCCCGTGCCTGGGTTGGAGGGTCCCACACCCATGGGGCCTCCCTCATTGCTGGCACAGCAGTCTGAGATCTAACTGCAATGCGGCAACAAGGCTCAGAGATGGGCACCCACCATTGCTGAGGCTTGAGTAAGTAAACAAAGTGGCTGGGAAGCTCGAACTGAGTGGAACGCACCACAGTTCAAGGAGGCCTGCCTGCCTCTGTAGACTCCACCTCTGGGGACAGTTCATAGCCAAACAAAAGGCAGCAGAAACCTCTGCAGATTTAAATGTCCCTGTCTGACAGCTTTGAAGAGAGTAGTGCTTCTCCCAGCATGGAGTTTGAGATCTGAGAACGAACAGACTGCCTCCTCAAGTGGGTCCCTGAACCCTGAGTAGCCTAACCAGGAGGCACCCCCCAGTAGGGGCAGACTGACACCTCACATGGCTGGGTACCCCTCTGAGACGAAGCTTCCAGAGGGACGATCAGGAAGCAACATTTGCTGCTCAGCAATATTCACTCTTCTGCAGCCTCTGGTGTTGATACCCAGGCAAACAAGGTCTGGAGTGGACCTCCAGCAAACTCCAACAGACCTGCAGCTGAGGGCCCTGACTGTTAGAAGGAAAACTAACAAAAAGAAAGCACATCCACACAAAACCCCACCTGTACGTCACCATCATCAAAGACCAAAGGTAGATAAAAGCACAAAGATGGGGAAAAAACAGAGCAGAAAAGCTGAAAATTCTAAAAATCAGAGTGCCTCTCCCCCTCCAAAGGAGTGCAGCTCATCACCAGCAACGGAACAAAGTTGGATGGAGAATGACCTTGACGAGTTGAGAAAAGAAGGCTTCAGATGACCAAATTTCTCTGAGCTAAAGGAGGAAGTTCAAACCCATTGCAAAGGAGCTAAAAACTTTGAAAAAAGATTAGATGAAAGATTAACTAGAATAACCAATGTAGAGAAGTCCTTAAATGACCTGATAGAGCTGAAAACCATGGCATGAGAACTACATGACAAATGCACAAGCTTCAGTAACCAATTCAATCAACTGGAAGAAATGGTATCAGTGACTGAAGATCAAATGAATGAAATGAAGTGAGAAGAGAAGCTTAGAGAAAAAAGAGTAAAAAGAAACAAAGAAAACCTCCAATAAATACGGGACTATGTGAAAAGACCAAATCTCCATCTTATTGGTGTACCTGAAAGTGACCGGGAGAATGGAGCCAAGTTGGAAAACACTCTTCAGGATACCATCCAGGAGAACTTCCTCAACCTAGTAAGGCAGGCCAACATTCAAATTCAGGAAATACAGAGAACATCACAAAGATACTTCTCGAGAAGAGCTACTCCAAGACACATAATTGTCAGATTCACCAAAGTTGAAATGAAGGAAAAAATGTTAAGGGCAGCCAAAGAAAAAGGGCGGTTTACCCACAAAGGGAAGCCCATCAGACTAACAGCAGATCTCTCGGCAGAAACTCTCCAAGTCAGAAGAGAGTGGGGGCCAATATTCAACATTCTTAAAGAAAAGAAATTTCAACCCAGAATGTCATATCCAGCCAAACTAAGTTTTACAAGTGAAGGAGAATTAAAACCCTTTACAGACAAGCAAATGCTTAGAGATTTTGTCACCACCAGGCCTGCCCTACAAGAACTCCTGAAGGAAGCATTAACCATGGAAAGGAACAACCGGTACCAATCACTGCAAAAAAAAATGCCACTTTCAACCAACAAAGATCAAAAGAGACAAAGAAGGCCATTACATAATGGTAAAGGGATCAATTCAACAAGAAGAGCTAACTATCCTAAATATATATGCACCCAATACAAGAGCACTCAGATTCATAAAGCAAGTCCTTAGAGACTTAGAAAGAGACTTAGACTCCCACACAATAATAATAATAATGGGAGATTTTAGCACCCCACTGTCAACATTAGACAGAACAACAAGACAGAAAGTTAACAAGGATATGCAGGAATTGAACTCATCTCTGCACAAAGCAGACCTACTAGACAGCTACAGAATTCTCAACCCCGAAACAACAGAATATACATCCTCTGAGCACCACATCACACTTATTCCAAAATTGACCACAAAGTTGGAAGTGAAACACTCCTCAGCAAATGTAAAATAACGTAAATTATAACAAACTGTCTCTCAGATCATAGTGCAATCAAACTAGAACTCAGGATTAAGAAACTCACTCAAAACCACTCAACTACATGGAAACTGAACAACCTGCTCCTGAATGACTACTGGGTACATAACGAAATGAAGGCAGAAATAAAGATGTTCTTTGAAACCAATGAGAACAAAGATAAAACATACCAGAATCTCTGGGACACATTTAAAGCAGTGTGTAGAGGGAAATTTATAGCACTAAATGCTCACAAGAGAAAGTAGGAGACATCTAAAGTTGACACCCTAACATCACGATTAAAAGAATAAGAGAAGCAAGAGCAAACACATTCAAAAGCTAGCAGAAGGCAAGAAATAACTAAGACCAGAGCAGAATTGAAGGAGATAGGGACACAAAAAACCCTTCAAAAGATCAATGAATCCAGGAGCTGGTTTTTTGAAAAGATCAACAAAATTGATAGACTGCTTGCAAGACTAACAAAGAAGAAAGGAGAGAAGAATCAAATAGACTTAATAAAAAATGGTAAAGGGGATATCACCACCAATCCCACAGAAATACAAACTACCATCAGAGAATACGATAAACACCTCTATGCAAATAAACTAGAAAACTTAGTCTTTGCTATTGTGAATAGTGCCGCAGTGAACATACATGTGCATGTGTCTTTATAGCAGCATGATTTATAATCCTTTGGGAATATACCCAGTAATGGTATGGCTGGGTCATATGGTACTTCTGGTTCTAGATCATTGAGGAATCGTCATACTGTTTTCCATAATGGTTGAACTAGTTTACAATCCCACCAACAGTGTAAAAGTGTTCCTATTTCTCCACATCCTCTCCAGCACCTGTTGTTTCCTGACTTTTTAATGATTGCCATTCTAACTGGTGTGAGATGGTATCTCATTGTGGTTTTGATTTGCATTTCTCTGATGGCCAGTGATGATGAGCATTTTTTCATGTGTCTGTTGGCTGTATGCATGTCTTCTTTTGAGAAATGTCTGTTCATATCCCTTGCCCACTTTTTGATGGGGTTGTTTGTTTTTTCTTGTAAATTTCTTTGAGTTCTTTGTAGGTTCTGGATATTAGCCCTTTGTCAGATGATTAGATTGCAAAAACTTTCTCCCATTCTGTAGGTTCACTCTGATGGTAGTTTCTTTTGCTGTGCAGAAGCTCTTTAGTTTAATGAGATCCCATTTGTCAATTTTGGCTTTTGTTGCCGTTGCTTTTGGTGTTTTAGACATGAAGTCCTTGCCCATGCCTATGTCCTGAATGGTATTACCAAGGTTTTCTTCTAGGGATTTTATGGTATTAGGTCTAACATTTAAGTCTCTAATCCATCTTGAATTAATTTTTGTATAAGGAGTAAGGAAAGGATCCAGTTTCAGCTTTCTACTTACGGCTAGCCAATTTTCCCAGCACCATTTATTAAATAGGGAATCCTTTCCCCATTTCTTGTTTCTCTCAGGTTTGTCAAAGATCAGAAGGCTGTAGATGTGTGGTATTATTTCTGAGGACTCTGTTCTGTTCCAGTGGTCTATATCTCTGTTTTGGCACCAGTACCATGCTGTTTTGGTTACTGTAGCCTTGTAGTATAGTTTGCAGTCAGGTAACATGATGCTTCCAGCTTTGTTCTTTTGACTTAGGATTGCCTTGGCAATGTGGGCTCCTTTTTGGTTCCATATGACCTGAAAGCAGTTTTTTCCAATTCTGTGAAGAAACTCATTGGTACCTTGAAGGGGATGGCATTGAATCTATAAATTACCTTGGGCAGTATGGCCATTTTCATGATATTGATTCTTCCTATCCATGAGCATGGTATGTTCTTCCATTTGTTTGTGTCCTCTTTTATTTCACTGAGCAGTGGTTTGTAGTTCTGCTTGAAGAGATCCTTTACATCCGTTGTAAGTTGGATTCCTAGGTATTTTATTCTATTTGAAGCAATGGTGAATGGAAGTTCATTCATGATTTGGCTCTCTGCTTGTCTGTTACTAGTGTATAAGAATGCTTGTGATTTTTCAACATTAATTTTGTATCCTGAGACTTTGCTGAAGTTGCTTATCAGCTAAAGGAGATTTTGGGCTGAGACGATACGGTTTTCTAAATACACGATCATGTCATCTGCAAGCAGGAACAATTTGACTTCTTCTTTTCCTAACTGAATACCCTTGATTTCTTTCTCTTGCCTGATTGCCCTAGCCAGAATTTCCAGCACTATGTTGAATAGGAGTGGTGAGAGAGGGCATCCCTGTCTTGTGCCAGTTTTCAAAGGGAATGCTTCCAGTTTTTGCCCATTCAGTATGGTATTGGCTGTGGGTTTGTCATAAATAGCTCTTATTATTTTGAGATACGTTCCATCAATACCGAATTTATTGAGAGTTTTTAGCATGAAGTGCTGTTGAATTTTGTCAAAGGCCTTTTCTGCATCTATTGAGACAATCATGTGGTTTTTGTCTTTGATTCTGTTTATATGCTGGATTACATTTATTGATTTGTGTATGTTGAACCAGCCTTGCATTCCAGGGATGAAGCCCACTTGATCATGGTGGATAAGCTTTTTGATGTGCTGCTGGATTCAGTTTGCCAGGATTTTATTGAGGATATTTTCATCAATGTTCATCAGGGATATTGGTCTAAAATCCTCTTTGTTTGTTGTGTCTCTGCCAGGCTTTGGTATCAGGATGATATTGGCCTCATAAAATGAGTTAATGAGGATTTCCTCTTTTTCTATTGATTGGAATAGTTTCAGAAGTAATGGTACCAGCTCTTCCTTCTACCTCTGGTAGAATTCGTCTGTGAATCTATCTGGTCCTAGACTTTTTTTGGTTCGTAAGCTATTAATTATTACCTCAATTTCAGAGCCTGCTATTGGTCTCTTCAGGGATTCAACTTCTTCCTGGTTTAGTCTTGGGAGAGTGTAAGTGTCCAGGAAATTATCCATTTCTTCTAGATATTCTAGTATATTTGCATAGAGGTGTTTATGGTATTCTCTGATGGTAGTTTGTATTTCTGTGGGGTCGGTGGTGATATCCCCTTTATCATTTTTTTATTAAGTCTATTTGATTCTTCTCTCTTTTCTTCTTTATTAGTCTTACTAGCAGTCTATCAATTTTGTTGATCTTTTCCAAAAACCAACTCCTGGATTCACTGATTTTTTGGAGGGTTTTTTGTGTCTCTATCTCCTTCAGTTTTGCTCTGATCTTAATTATTTCTTGACTTCTGCTAGCTTTTGAATGTGTTTGCTCTTGCTTCTCTAGTTCTTTTAATTTTAATATTAGAGTGTCAATTTTAGATCTTTCCTGCTTTCTCTTGTGGGCATTTAGTGCTATAAAATTCCCTCTACACACTGCTTTAAATGTGTCCCAGAGATTCTGGTATGTTGTATCTTTGTTCTCATTGGTTTCAAAGAACATCTTTATTTCTGCCTTCATTTCGTTATGTACCCAGTAGTCATTCAGGAGCAGATTGTTCAGTTTCCATGTAGTTGAGCGGTTTTCATTGAGTTTCTTAGTCCTGAGTTCTAGTTTGATTGCACTGTGGTTTGAGAGACAGTTTGTTATAATTTCTGTTCTTGTACATTTGCTGAGGAGTGTTTTACTTCCAGTTATGTGGTCAATTTTGGAATAAGTGCGATGTGGTACTGAGAAGAATGTATATTCTGTTGATTTGCGGTGGAGAGTTCTGTAAATGTCTATTAGATCCACTTGGTGCAGAGATGAGTTCAATTCCTGGATATCCTTGTTAACTTTCTGTCTCATTGATCTGTCTAATGTTGACAGTGGGGTGTTGAAGTTGAATCTTGGTGCTCCTGTATTGGGTGCATATATATTTAGGATAGTTAGCTCTTCCTGTTGAATTGATCCCTTTACCATTATGTACTGGCCTTCTTTGTCTCTTTTGATCTTTGATGGTTTAAAGTCTGTTTTATCAGAGACTAGGGTTGCAATCCCTGCTTTTTGTTGTTGTTGTTCTCCATTTGCTTCGTAGATCTTCCTCCATTCCTTTATTTTGCGCCTATGTGTGTCTCTGCATGTGAGATGGGTCTCCTGAATACAGCAAACTGATGGGTCTCACCTCTTTATCCACTTTGCCCGTCTGTGTCTTTTAATTGAACTATTTAGTCCATTTACATTTAAGGTTAATATTGTTATGTGTGAACTTGATCCTGTCATTATATTAACTGGTTATTTTGCTCGTTAGTTGATACCGTTTCTTCCTAGCGTCGTTGGTCTTTACTTTTTGGCATGTTTTTGCAATAGCTGGTACCAGTTTTTCCTTTCCATGTTTAGTGCTTCCTTCAGGGTCTCTTGTAAGGCAGGCCTGGTGGTGACAAAATCTCTAAGCATTTGCTTATCTGTAAAGGATTTTATTTCTCCGTCACTTATGAAACTTAGTATGGTTGGATGTGAAATTCTGGGTTGAAAATTCTTTTCTTTAGTTTAATGAGATCCCATTTGTCAATTTTGGCTTTTGCTGCCATTGCTTTTGGTGTTTTAGACATGAAGTCTTTGCCCATGCCTATGTCCTGAATGGTACTACCTAGGTTTTCCTCTAGGGTTTTTATGGTATTAGGTCTAACATTTAAGTCTCTAATCCATCTTGAATTAATTTTCGTATAAGGAGTCAGGAAAGGATCCAGTTTCAGCTTTCTACTTATGGCTAGCCAATTTTCCCAGCACCATTTATGAAATAGGGAATCCTTTCCCCATTTCTTGCTTCTCTCAGGTTTGTCAAAGATCAGATGGCTATAGATGTGTGGTATTATTTCTGAGGACTCTGTTCTGTTCCATTGGTCTATATCTCTGTTTTGGTACCAGTACCATGCTGTTTTGGTTACTGTAGCCTTGTAGTATAGTTTGAAGTCAGGTAGTGTGATGCCTCCAGCTTTGTTCTTTTGACTTAGGATTGTCTTGGAGATGCGGGCCCTTTTTTGGTTCCATTGAACTTTAAAGCAGTTTTTACCAATTCTGTGAAGACAGTCATTGGCAGCTTGATGGGGATGGCATTGAATCTATAAATAACCTTGGGCAGTATGGCCATTTTCACAATATTGATTCTTCCCATCCATGAGCATGGCATGTTCTTCCATTTTTTTGTGTCCTCTTTTATTTCACTGAGCAGTGGTTTGTAGTTCTCCTTGAAGAGGTCCTTTACATCCCTTGTCAGTTGGATTCCTAGGTATTTTATTCTCTTTGAAGCAATTGTGAATGGAAGTTCATTCATGATTTGGCTCTCTGTTTGTCTGTTACTGGTGTATAAGAATGCTTGTGATTCTTGCACATTAATTTTGTATCCTGAGACTTTGCTGAAGTTGCTTATCAGCTTAAGGAGATTTTGGGCTGAGACAATGGGGTTTTCTAAATATACAATCATGTCATCTGCAAACAGGGACAGTTTGACTTCTTCTTTTCCTAACTGAATACCCTTGATTTCTTTCTCTTGCCTAATTGCCCTAGCCAGAACTTCCAACACTATGTTGAATAGGAGTGGTGAGAGAGGACATCCCTGTCTTGTGCCAGTTTTCAAAGGGAATTTTTCCAGTTTTTGCCCATTCAGTATGATATTGGCTGTGGGTTTGTCATAAATAGCTCTTATTATTTTGAGATACGTTCCATCAATACCGAATTTATTGAGCGTTTTTAGCATGAAGGGCTGTTGAATTTTGTCAAAAGCCTTTTCTGCATCTATTGAGATAATCATGTGGTTCTTGTCTTTGGTTCTGTTTATATGCTGGATTATGTTTATTGATTTGTGAATGTTGAACCAGCCTTGCATCCCAGGGATGAAGCCCACTTGATCATGGTGGATAAGCTTTTTGATGTGCTGCTGAATCCGGTTTGCCAGTATTTTATTGAGGATTTTTGCATCGATGTTCATCAGGGATATTGGTCTAAAATTCTCTTTTGTTGTTGTGTCTCTGCCAGGCTTTGGTATCAGGATGATGTTGGCCTCATAAAATGAGTTAGGGAGGATTCCCTCTTTTTCTATTGATTGGAATAGTTTCAGAAGGAATGGTACCAGCTCCTCCTTGTACCTCTGGTAGAATTCAGCTGTGAATCCATCTGGTCCTGGCCTTTTTTTGGTTGGTAGGCTATTAATTATTGCCTCAATTTCAGAGCCTGCTATTGGTCTCTTCAGGGATTCAACTTCTTCCTGGTTTAGTCTTGGAAGAGTGTAAGTGTCCAGGAAATTATCCATTTCTTCTAGATTTTCTAGTTTATTTGCGTAGAGGTGTTTATAGTATTCTCTGATGGTAGTTTGTATTTCTGTGGGGTCAGTGGTGAAATCCCCTTTATCATTTTTTATTGCATCTATTTGATTCTTCTCTCTTTTCTTCTTTATTAGTCTTGCTAGCGGTCTGTCAATTTTGTTGATCTTTTCAAAAAACCAACTCCTGGATTCATTGATTTTTTGGAGGGTTTTTTGTGTCTCTATCTCCTTCAGTTCTGCTCTGATCTTAGTTATTTCTTGCCTTCTGCTAGCTTTGGAATGTGTTTGCTCTTGCTTCTCTAGTTCTTTTAATTGTGATGTTAGAGTGTCAATTTTAGATCTTTCCTGCTTTCTCTTGTGGGCATTTAGTGCTATAAATTTCCCTCTACACACTGCTTTAAATGTGTCCCAGAGATTCTGGTATGTTGCATCTTTGTTCTCATTGGTTTCAAAGAACATCATTATTTCTGCCTTCATTTCGTTATGTACCCAGTTGTCATTCAGGAGCAGGTTGTTCAGTTTCCATGTAGTTGAGCGGTTTTGATTGAGTTTCTTAGTCCTGAGTTCTAGTTTGATTGCACTGTGGTCTGAGAGACAGTTAGTTATAATTTCTATTCTTGTACATTTGCTGAGGAGTGCTTTACTTCCAATTATGTGGTCAATTTTGGAATAAGTGCGATGTGGTGCTGAGAAGAATGTATATTCTGTTGATTTGAGGTGGAGAGTTCTATAGATGTCTATTAGGTCTGCTTGCTGCAGAGATGAGTTCAATTCCTGGATATCCTTGTTAACTTTCTGTCTCGTTGATCTGTCTAATGTTGACAGTGGAGTGTTGAAGTCTCCCATTATTATTGTATGGGAGTCTATGTCTCTTTGTAAGTCTCTAAGGACTTGCTTTATGAATCTGGGTGCTCCTGTATTGGGTGCATATATATTTAGGATAGTTAGTTCTTCCTGTTGAATTGATCCCTTTACCATTATGTAATGCCTTCTTTGTCTCTTTTGATCTTTGATGGTTTAAAGTCTATTTTATCAGAGACTAGTATTGCAAACCCTGCTTTCTTTTGTTCTCCATTTGCTTGGTAAATCTTCCTCCATCCCTTTATTTTGAGCCTATGTATGTCTCTGCGTGTGAGATGGGTCTCCTGAATACAGCAGACTGATGGGTCTTGACTCTTTATCCAATTTGCCAGTCTGTGTCTCTTAATTGGAGCATTTAGTCCATTTACATTTAAGGTTAAGATTGTTATGTGTGAACTTGATCCTGCCATTATGATATTAACTGGTTATTTTGCTCGTTAGTTGATGCAGTTTCTTCCTAGCCTCGATGGTCTTTACATTTTGGCATGTTTTTGCAATGGCTGGTACCGGTTGTTCCTTTCCATGTTGATTGCTTCCTTCAGGGTCTCTTGTAAGGCAGGCCTAGTGGTGACAAAATCTCTAAGCATTTGCTTATCTGTAAAGGGTTTTATTTCTCCTTCATTTATGAAACTTAGTTTGGCTGGATATGAAATTCTGGGTTGAAAATTCTTTTCTTTAAGAATGTTGAATATTGGCCCCCACTCTCTTCTGGCTTGGAGAGTTTCTGCCGAGAGATCTGCTGTTAGTCTGATGGGCTTCCCTTTGTGGGTAACCCGACCTTTCTCTCTGGCTGCCCTTAACATTTTTTCCTTCATTTCAACTTTGGTGAATCTGGCAATTATGTGTCTTGGAATTTCTGTTCTCGAAGAGTATCTTTGTGGCGTTCTCTGTATTTCCTGGATTTGAATGTTGGCCTGCCCTACTAGGTTGGGGAAGTTCTCCTGGATGATATCCTGAAGAGTGTTTTCCAACTTGGTTCCATTTTCCCCCTCACTTTCAGGCACCCCAATCAGACGTAGATTTGGTCTTTTTACATAATCCCATACTTCTTTCAGGCTTTGTTCATTTCTTTTTCTTCTTTTTTCTTTTGGTTTCTCTCCTCGCTTCATTTCATTCATTTGATCTTCAGTCACTCATACACTTTCTTCCAGTTGATCGAGTCAGTTACTGAAGCTTGTGCATTTGTCACGTATTTCTCGTGTCATGGTTTTCATCTCTTTCATTTCGTTTATGACCTTCTCTGCATTAATTACTCTAGCCATCAATTCTTCCACTTTTTTTTCAAGATTTTTAGTTTCTTTGCGCTGGGTATGTAATTCCTCCTTTAGCTCTGAGAAGTTTGATGGACTGAAGCCTTCTTCTCTCATCTCGTCAAAATCATTCTCCGTCAAGCTTTGAACTGTTGCTGGCGATGAGCTGCGCTCCTTTGCCAGGGGAGATGTGCTCTTATTTTTTAATTTCCAGCTTTTCTGCCCTGCTTTTTCCCCATCTTTGTGGTTTTATCTGCCTCTGGTCTTTGATGATGGTGACGTAGTGATGGGGTTTTGGTGTAGGTGTCCTTCCTGTTTGATAGTTTTCCTTCTAACAGTCAGGACCCTCAGCTGTAGGTATGTTGGAGATTGCTTGAGGTCCACTCCAGACCCTGTTTGCCTGGGTATCAGCAGCAGAGGCAGCAGAAGATAGAATATTGCTGAACAGCGAGTGTACCTGTCTGATTCTTGCTTTGGAGGCTTCCTTTCAGGGGTGTACTCCACCCTGTGAGGTGTGGGGTGTCAGACTGCCCCTAGTGGGGGATGTCTCCCAGTTAGGCTACTCAGGGGTCAGGGACCCACTTGAGCAGGCTGTCTGTCCCTTCTCAGATCTCAACCTCTGTGTTGGGAGATCCACTGCTCTCTTCAAAGCTGTCAGACAGAGTCGTTTGCGTCTGCAGAGGTTTCTGCTGCTTTTGTTGTTATCTGTGCCCTGTTCCCAGAGGTAGAGTCTACAGAGACAGGCAGGTTTCCTTGAGCTGCTGTGAGCTCCACCCAGTTCGAGCTTCTCAACCACTTTGTTTACCTACTTAATCCTCAGCAATGGCGGGCGCCCCTCCCCCAGCCTCGCTGCTGCCTTGCCGGGAGATCGCAGACTGCTGTGCTAGCAATGAGGGAGGCTCCGTGGGCGTGGGACCCTCCCAGCCAGGTGTGGGATATTATCTCCAGGTGTGCCTGTTTGCTTAAAGCGCAGTATTGGGGTGGGTGTTACCCGATTTTCCAGGTGTTGTGTGTCTCAGTTCCCCTGGCTAGGAAAAGAGATTCCCTTTCCCCTTGTGCTTCCCACGTGAGGCGATGCCTCGCCCTGCTTCAGCTCTCGCTGGTCGGGATGCAGCAGCTGACCAGCACTGATTGTCTGGCACTCCCTAGTGAGATGAACCCAGTACCTCAGTTGAAAATGCAGAAATGACCGGTCTTCTGTGTCGCTCACGCTGGGAGTTGGAGACTGGAGCTCTTCCTATTCAGCCATCTTGCTCCGCCCCCCCGTTTTTTTTTTTTTTTAATGTGTGGTAGGTGGTAATAATGTCCCCTTTGTCATTTCTAATTGTGTTTATTTGGATTTTCTCTCTTTTGTTTTCTTTATTAGTCTAACTAGTGATCTATGTATCATATTAATTTTTTAAAATACCATCTCCTGGATTTGTTGATTTTATGTATGACTTTTCATGTCTCAATTTCCTTCAGCTCTAGTCTGATTTTGGTTATTTCTTTGTTTCTGCTTGCTTTGAAGTTGGTTTGCTCTTGCTTTTCTAGTTCCTGTAGTAGTGACGCTATGTTGATAATTTGAAATGTTTCTAACTTTCTGGTGTGGGAATTTGGTGCTATGAACTTCCCTCTTTATGTGGCCTTTGCTATGTCCCAGAAATTCTGATATGTTGTATATTTGATCTCACTAGTTTCAAAGAACGTCTCAATTTCTGCCTTAATTTCATTATTTACCCCAATGTCCTTCAGGAGCAGGTTGTTTAATTTCCATGTAAATAGATGGTTTTCAGCAATTTTCTTACTGTTGATTTCTATTTTTATTGCACTATGGTCTGAGAGTGTGGTTATTATGATTTAAGCTTTTTTTCTTAATTTTCTGAGTGTTGTGTGGGGTCAGATTGAGTGGTTGATTTTAGAGTATGTACCATGTGGTGATGACAAAAAAATGTATTTTCTGTTGTTTGGGGGTGGAGTGTTCTGTAAATGTCTATTAATTTCATTTGGTCAAGTGTTGAGTACGGGCCCTGAATATATTTGATTATTTTTTCCTCCATGAGGTTTCTCACTATTATTGTGTGGGAATCTAAGTCTCTTTACAGGTCTCCAAGAACTTGCCTTATGAAACTCGTTGCTCCTGTGTTGGGTGCTTACATATTTAGAACAGGTAGGTCTTCTTGGTGAACTGAAGCCTTTACCATTATGTAATGCTCCTCTTTGTCTTGTTTGGTCTTTGTGAGTTTAAAGTCTGTTTTGTCTGAAATTAGGAAAGCAATGTATGCTTCTTTCTGTTTTCCATTTGCATGGTAGATTATTCTCCATTTTTTAATTTGAGTCTATGTGTGTCATTGCGTGTGAGTTGGTTCTCTTTAACACAGAATGCGTTTGGGTCTAATTTCTTTAGCTTGGCATTATGTGCCTTTTAATTGGGGCACTTAAAATCTGTTTACATTCAAGGTTAGTATTGACATGTGTGGATTTTATCATGATATCATGTTTTTAGCTGGTTATTATGCAAACTTGTTTGTGTGGTTGCTTTATACTGTCACCGGCCTGTATACTTGTGTGTTTTTGTGGTCCTGATCTAACAGTCTTTTCTTTCCATATTTAGCACTCCTTTCAGGACCTCTTGTAAGGCAGGTCTGGTGTTAACTTATTACCTCAGCACTTGTTTATCTGAAAATGATCTTATTTGTTCTTTGCATATGAAGGTTAGTTTGGCTGGATATGAAATTCTTGATTGGAAATTCTTTTCTTTAATAATGCTGATTATTAGCCCCCAATTTCTTCTGGCTTATAGAGTTTCTGCTGAAAGTTCTGCTGTTAGCCTGATGGGGTTCCCTTTGTAGGTGACCTGCCTCTTTTCTCTACCTGCCTTTAACATTTTTTTCTTTCATTTTGACTTTGGAGAATCTAATAATTTTGTGTCTTTGAGATGGTCTTCTTATGTAGTATCTTACAAGGTTTTCTGCCTTTCCGTTATTTGAATGTTGGCCCTTTAGTGAGGTTGGAAAAGTTTTCGTGGACAATATTCTGAGATATGTTTTCCAAGATGCTTACTTTCTCCTCATCTCTTCCAGGGACACAAGTGGGTTATAGATATGATTTTTTTATATAATCTAATATTTCTCAGAGGTTTTATTTCATCTTTTTTATTCTTTTTTTTTTTTTTTTTTTTTAGTCTCACTGAATTATTTTAGATAGCTAGTCTTTGAGCACTGATATTCTTTCTTCAGCTTGGTTTATCCTACTGCAAATACTTGTGATTACATTATGAAATTCTTGTAGTTTGTTTTTCAATTCCATCAGATTTATTTGGTTCTTTTTTATAATGGCCTCTTTGTCTATCAGCTAATTTTTTATTTTATATTATTACAATTCTTAGATTCCTTGAATTGGGTGTTCACTCCTGAATTTTTATTATCTTCATTTACTATCTATATTCATTACTATCTATATTCTGAATTCTAGTTCTGTCATTTTAGCCATTTCAGCCAGGTAAGAAGTCTTTCTTGGGAAATGGTGCAGTCATTTGGAGGAAAGAAGTCACTCTGGCTTTTTTAATTGTCAGGGTTATTGTGCTGGTTCTTTCTCATCTGTGTGGGCTACTGTCCTTTTAACTGTGGTGTAATTTGAGTACAGGCAGTAGATTTCTTTTTAGGATGTATTCAGAGAGCTGAAGCATTGTGCAGGGTCTTTATTTGTAGGTGAATTCTTGTCCTTGGTTTCATAGAGTATATTAGCAAAGTATTTTGGTGTAGAAGTTTTGGTCTTCAATCTAGTAGACTGCGCTTAAGCAAAATGGCCAGTATGTAGCCTCTTGCTCAATCACATGGCTTATCTGTGTTTTTTTCACAATTGCAACCATGGTCCTTCTTAGTGCTCTGAAAGTTTGTACTCCTTTCCTACTTGAGTACTGGCTGCAGATCTTGGCTTGACACTCCCAGGCTGCACACTGCAGCTCTGGGGTGAGCTCAGGCTTTATGTTCCCTCCCCACCTTGGAGGCAGCAAGGGAAGGGACCATAGCAGTGGGTGTTATAGAGGGCCTTTCACTTGTCCAATGGAGCTCTACCTCACAGAGATGCAGAGCCTTTATCAATTAGTGTGATTGGAGTGGCTATACTGTGGGCTCAAACTAGGGGGCGGGGGTGCTGCTTGGTAACACCTAGGGGTGAGTGGATCACAAGGGAAGCAGATTGGCCTCTTCTCCCTCTGCAGCTTTCTGGAGGTGTGGTTAAAGCACTCAGAGTATTTTCTCCTTTCCCAATCCAAGGGGAGCAAGGGCAGTATCATTGCAATGGCAGTGGGAGAGGAGTTTTCAGATGGCTCTGGGAACTTCACCTAAGAGAAACGTGGAGATGCTGTTACTGGGTATGTTCACTCAGGGGGCAGGGTGACTACACTGCTGTCCTGAGCTTGGAGCTCTGCTTTTTGAGGAGCAGAGGTCAATAACTCACAGGCAGAAGAGACTGAGCTCCTCTCTCTATGTTGTTGTGGCATGCTGGGAGCATGTGTGAAGTCCTTAGGCTCTTTGTTTCTTTCCTTACACTGAGGACAGCAGGGACAGAACCACTGCTGTGACAGTGGCAGAAGGGTTGTTGGTTGCCTCTAGAAGACCTTCCCCAGGGAAACTCAGTGCCACTACCTGTGGGTGTGATCAGCTGTGGCTGAGGCAGCTAATCTTGGGTCCTTAGCTAGGGCCCTGCCTGGTGAAAAGTGAAGTTGGGGGCTCACAAGGAAAAGGAACTGGGTACCTCTCCATATCATGACTTCAGTGTGCTGGACATTCAAACATAGTGACTAGACCCTTTGTTCCTTTCCCTGCCTGAGGGCAGTTAGGGCAGTATCACTGCAGCTGCAATGGCAGATGGGTTGCGAGTTGTCTCGTAGATTTCCTCCTCAGAGAAATGTAGAGCTGCCTCCAACTGCAGTGTTCGTGTGCTGCGTAGTTGTGCTGAAGTCTCAGGCCAGGAAACCATGCCCAGTACAAAGAAGTGAAATCAGGGACCGTGGAAAACAGCCTGGTCACCTTTTCCATGAGACAGCTGTGTTGTACTATGGATCCACATCAGTTCCTAGTCAACATCATTAGTCATTAGGTAAATACAAATTATAACCACAATAAAATGGCACTTTACACCCACTAAGATATTTATAATCCAAAAGAAAGAAGATGAAATGGGTTGATAAAAATGTGGAAAAAAATAGAACCTTCATATTTTGCTGTTGAGAATGTAAAATGATGCATCCACATTGGAATACAGTTTGGCAGTTCTTCAAAAGGTTAAACTTAGAGCTACCATATGTCCAGGGTATTCCACTTCTAGAAGGAATGAAGACGTATGTCCGCATAAACCATTGTACACAAATGTTTATAACAGGGTCATTCTTAATAGCCAAAAAATAGAAATAACCCAAATGCCCATCAACTGATAAATGGATAAACAAATGAACTGCAGACATATAAGGCAGTATTATCCAGTAATGCAAAGGAGTAAAGTATTACTGCGTGCTACAACACATATGAACCTTAAAAACATACTAAATGAAAGAAATAAATTACAAAACACTACATATTGCATAATTTCACTTACGTGAAATTTCAAAGAGATATATCTAGATGTAGAAAGTAGACCAGCCATTGCCTAGGGGTAGACAGTTTGAGGGGAAATAGAGACTAAAGTCTAATGGGTACAAAGTTTCTTTTAGGTGATAAAGTAGCTATACAATTAAATTGTGGTAATGGTTACACAACTCTGTGGATGTGTTCTTTTTTGTTTCTTGCTTGCTTGTTTTTTTTTTGTTTTTTTGTTTTTGTTTTTGTTTTTGTTTTTTTTTGAGACAGTCTTGCTCTGTCACCCAGGCTAGAGTGCAGTGGCACGATCTTGGCTCACTGCAAACTCCGCCTCCCAGGTTCAAGAGATTCTTCTGCCTCACCCTCCCGAGTAGCTGGGATTACAGGCGCCCGCCACCGCGCCTGGCTAATTTTTGTATTTTTTAGTAGAGACCGGGTTACACCATCTTGGCCAGGCTGGTCTCGAACTCCTGACGTCATGATCCACCCGCCTTGGCCTCCCAAAGTGCTGGGATTACAGGCATGAGCCACCACGCCCAGCTCTCTGTGGATGTATTCTAAAACACTTTAAACAGGTGAATTTTATTCTATGTAAATTATGTCTCAATAATCCTGATTTTAGACATCTTGCTTGCTCAGCATTCTATCCACATGCTCCCCAAATCCTATAACCACAAGCATTCCAATTTAGTGATCTTTTAATTTTGCAGTAAAATGTGTCTACCCTCAGAAATGAATTCCAAGTTATCTGGCTTAAGCAAGGGGCAGGGGAGGAGAGTCAGTATTCGTCTGCCTATTATACCTCTAGTAAAGAAATCAGAGTCCTATTCACAAAACTCATGTTAGAGAATTAATCATATGTAGGAGGGCCAAGTTTAATGTAACAATGAAGGAAAAAATCTTCCCCTTCTGTCTCTGCAACTAGAGAAACTACTGACAAATGACTGACATGATGATGTAAACTTTAATGTTTTCCTTCACATCACAAAGTTTCTGACTTCCTAAATTTTTGTGACGTAGTGTTCTCGGGACATCATATGTCCTGATAGGAAACAGAGAATTCATGAAGACAGTACTGGAGCAATCAACCTGCCTGGTTCCTGTACTGACACCTTGTGGTAAAAATCATAACAACAGTCAAAACAAACGAAAACAGGCTTTCTAATTTTCTCTTTATGAGGCTTTAATAATCAAGACTAACCCTTTAGCTTTTACTAATTAAGCCTTTCTGGTGATCTCATTGCTGTCATAGAACGGAATAAAATATTTTTCTCTAGTCATGATGAGGGCTCAGGGTATTTTATTATTTCAAATATTAAAGGAATATTACCTCCTTTTGTAGCCCTAGCCGATGAAACAATATGTGAGAAATACATACGCTTTTTAAAATAGCCTGTAAAGCTTGTCAACATGGATCTCTGTTGGCAAAGAAACAAGGTATCAATTTTCATCATATGGCAAAAAAATTTATGCCAGATTTCTCTCTTCTCTTTTTCAATTATGGTATTTATATGAGCAACTACATATAGTATGATTAAGGAAAGATGTTGTGTGACAGGATGAGGAATAATGCTGAATATCAGAGACTTGGCTTTGAGTAACTGCCCTGAGTTGAACATTATGTGCATGCATATAACAGAAAATATCTGGCTCTAGAAACATAAAAATGATTCCCTTTGTATTAAATCATTGCTATCATTAAATAAAGCACAATTTCTTTATTTTTGATTTTTTAATTTTTATGGGAACATATTAGGTACACACATATATACTTATGAAGTATATAGGATATTTTGATATAGACACACAATGTGTAACAATTACATTAGGGTAAATGAGGTATCCATCACCTCAAGCATTTATTCTTTGTGTCACAAATAATCCAATTATACTCTTTTAGTTATTTTTAAATGCACAATTAAATGGTTATTGGCTATAGTAACTCTGTTGTGCTATAAAATACTCGATCTTTTAAACTATAACTATGTACCCATTAACCATGCCCACTTCCCCTCCTGCCCAAGACTACCCCTCCCAGCCTCTGGTAACCATCATTCTACTTTCTATCTCCATGAGTTAAGTTGTTTTAATTTGTAGCTCCCCAAAATTAGCGAGAACATGTAAAGTGTGTCTTTCTCTCCCTGGCTTATTTTACTTAACATAATGATGTCCAGTTCCACCCATGTTGTGGTAAATGATAAGATCTAATTCTTTCTCATTGCTGTTCATCAGAGATATTGGCCTGGTTTTGGTATCAGGGTAATGCTGTCCTAGTAGAAGGAGTTTGGAAGTATGCCCTTCACCTCTGTTTTTCAGAATGTTTTGAGTAGCCTTGGTATTTGTTCTTTAAACTTTTCGCAAAATTCAGCAGTGAAGCTATCAAGTCCTGGTATTACCTTTGCTGGGAGATCTTTTATTATGGCTTCAATCTCAATGCTCGTTATTGATCTGTTCAGGTTTTCAGTTTCTTCATGGTTGGATTTTGGTAGGTTTTAAGTGTCTAGGAACTTATCCATTTCTTCTTGGTTTTCCAAATTAATGGCATATAGTTGCTCATAGTAGTCTCGAATGAGTTTATTAATTTCTGTGGTATTGGTTGAAATGTGTCCTTTTTCTTCTCTGACATTATTTATCTGAATGTTCTCTCTTTTTTTTTATTTAGCCTTACTAAAGGATTGTCGGTTTTATGTTTTCTAAAAACTTTTTGTTTCATTGATTTTTGTATTGTTTTCTCTGTTTCAATTGTATTTATTTCTGCTCTTTATTATTGTTTTTTTTTTCTTCTACTAACTTTGAGTTTGGTTTGCTCCTGCTTTTCTAGTTCTTTAAGATGCATCCTTAGTTTCTTTATTTGAAGTTTTTATTCTTTTTTAATGTAGGCACTTATAGCTATAAAATTCCTTCTAAGTACTGCTTTTGCTATATCCCATAGGTTCTGGTACGCTGTGTTCCATTATCATTTGTTTCAAGAAATTTTTCAATTTCCTTCTCAATCTCTTCATTGAACCACTGGTCATTCAGGACCATATTGTTTAATTTTCATATGGTCATATAGATTTCAAAATTTATATTGTTATTGATTTCTAGTTTAATCCTATTTTGGTCAGAGAAGATATTGATATTGTTTCAATTTTTTGAATGTTTTTATAAATGTTTTGTGGCCTAATGTATAGTCTACCCTTGAGAAAGATCCATGTGCTAGGGAGAAGAATGTGTATTCTCCTGCCATTACATGAAGTGTTCTGTAAACATCTATTAGGCCCAGTTGGTGTGTGGTGCGGATTAGCTCCAATATTTCTTTATTGATTTTCTTCCTGGATAATCTGTCCAGTGCTTAATGTCAGTGTTGATGTCTCCAGTTATTATTGTATTTCAGTCTATCCCTTTCTTTAGCTCCAATAACACTTGCTTTATATGTCTGGATGTTCCAGTGTTGGGTGCATATGTATTTACAATTGTTATATCCTCTTGATGAATTCACCCATTTATCACTACAAAATGACTTTCTTTGTCTCGTTTTATAGATTTAGTCTTGAAGTCTATTTTGTCTGATATAAGCATAGCTATACCTGCTGTTTTTTTATTTCCATTTGCATGGCATACACTTTTCCATCTCTTGTTTTCAGCATACGTGTGTCTTTGTAGGTAAGGTGTGTTTCTTGTAGAAAACAGACAATTGAGACTTGCTTTTTATCCATCCATCCATGCTAAGTCTTATGATTGGAAACTGTTGTCTATTTACATTTAAGGTTACTATTAAGTAATGACTTATTCCCATCATTTTGTTATTTGTTTTCTAGTTGTTTTTTGGTTTTTTGTTTTTCTTCCTTCCTGTCTCCCTTTCAGTGTAGGTGATTTTCTCTGGTGGTATGAAAAAAAAAAAAATATATATATATATATATATATATAGAGAGAGAGAGAGAGAGAGATAGATAGATATAGATATATACATAAATATATATATATATACATAAATATATATATATATATATATATATATATATAAAACTTTCTTTTGAAACAACTGGAAAGAAATACAGAAATAATTGTGACGATATTGAGTGTTAGAATTTCAGGGGATTGTTTTTGTTTATGTGCATTTTTAAATGTTTCATAAATTTAATGAAAACAATAAGAACACATTTATAAAAAGACACCCTAGAGAAATAGTTGATCCCTAAGAGCTGTTCCTGTTGACATGGAAACTCTCATAATATTAATGCTACCAAGGAAAGAAAAAAAATAAGAATACCTTTTTTAAAAATTTTTTATTTTACTTTAAGTTCTGGGATACATGTGCTGCACATGTATATTTGCTACATAGGGTATACATGTGCCATGGTGCTTTGCTGCACCTATTAACCCATCATCTAGGTTTCAAGCCCCACATGAATTAGGTGTTTGTCCTAATGTTCTCCCTCCCCTTTCCCCCCACACCCTGACAGGCCCCAGTGTCTGATGTTTCCCTCCCTGTGTCCATGTGTTGTCATTCAACTCCTGCTTATGAGTGAGAACATGCGATGTTTGGTTTTCTGTTCCTGTGTTAGTTTGCTGAGGATGATGGCTTCCAGGTTCACACATGTTCCTGCAAAGGACATGAAATTCTTTTTTATGGCTTCATAGTATTACATGCTGTATGTAAGCCACATTTTCTTCATCCAGTCTATCATTGATGGGCATTTGGGTTGGTTCTAAGTCTTTGCTGTTGTAAATATCACTGCAATAAACATATATGTACATGTGTCTTTATAGTAGGGAATATGATTGTGTCCCCTACTATATAATACTTTGAATATATGCCCAGTAATGGAATTGCTGGGTCAAATGATATTTTTGGTTCTAGATCCTTGAGGAATCACCACACTGTCTTCCACAATGCTTGAACTAATTTACACTCTCACCAACAGTGAAAAACATTCCTATTTCTCCATATCCTCTTCAGTATCTGTTGTTTCCTGACTTTTTAATGATTGCCACTCTAACTGGCATAAGATGGCATCTCATTATGGTTTTGACTTGCATTTGTCTAGTGACCAGTGATGATGAGCTTTTTTTTTATATGTTTGCTGGCTGCATATATGTGTTCTTTTGAGAAATGTCTGTTCATATCCTTCGTCCACTTTTTGATGGGTTTGTTTGTTTTTTCTTGTACGTTTGTTAAAGTTCCTTGTAGATTCTAGATGTTAGAACTTTGTCAGATGGATAGATTGCAAAAATTTTCTCCCATTCTGTAGGTTGCCTATTCACTGTGATGATCATTTCTTTTGCTGAGTAGAAGCTCTTTTATTAGATCCCATTTGTCAATTTAGGCCTTTGTAGTGATTGCTTTTGGTGTCTTAGTCATGAAGTTTCTGCCTATGCCTATGACCTGAATGGTATTGCCTAGGTTTTCTTCTAGGGTTTTTGTGGTTTTAGGTTTTACATTTATGCCTTTAATCCATCTTGAGTTAATTTTTGTATAAGGTGTAAGGAAGGGGTCCAGTTTCTGTTTTCTGCATATGGCTAGCCAGTTTTTCCAGCACCATTTATTAAATAGGGAATCCACTTCTCATTGCTTGTTTTTGTAATGTTTGCAAAAGATCAGATCATTGTAGATGTGAGGTGTTATTTCTGAGGCCTCTGTTCTGTTCCACTGTTCTATATACCCGTTTTGGTACCAGTACCATGTTGTTTTGGTTACTGTAGGCGTGTAGTATCGTTTGAAGTTGGGTAGCGTGATGCCTCCAGCTTTTTCCTTTTTGCTTAGAATTGTCTTGGCTATTCGGGCTGTTTTTTGGTTCCATATGAAATTTAAAGTAGTGTTTTCTAATTTTGTGGAGAAAGTCAATGGTAGTTTTATGGGAACAACATTGAATCTATAAATTATTTTCATCAGTATGGCCATTTTCATAATATTGATTCTTCCTATTCATGAGCATGGAATGTTTTTCTATTTGTTTGTGTTCTCTCTGATTTCCTTGAGCAGTGGTTCGTAGTTCTCCTTGGAGAGGTCCTTCAAGTCCCTTGTAAGTTGTATTCTTAGGTATTTTATTTTCTTTGTAGCAATTGTGAATGAGAGTTCACTCATGATTTGGCCCTCTGTTTGTCTATTTTTGGTGTATGGGAATGCTTGTGATTTTTCCACATTGATTTTGTATCCTGAGATGTAGCTGAAGTTGCTTATCAGCTTAAGGAGTTTTGGGGCTGACATAATGAGGTTTTCTAAATATACAATCATGTCATCTGAAAACAGACACAATTTGACTTTCTCTCTTCCATTGTGAATATGCTTTATTTCTTGCTCTTGCTTGATTGCTCTAGGCAGAACTTCCAATGCTATGTCGAATTGGAGAGGTGAGAGAGGGCATCCTTGTCTTGTGCCAGTTTTCAAAGGGAATGCTTCCAGCTTTTGCCCATTCAGTATGATTTTGGCTACAGGTTTGTCATAAATAACTCTTACTATTTTGAGATATGTTCCATCAATACCTAGTTTATTGAGAGTTTTTATCATGAAGGGAGTTGAATTTTATTGAAGGCCTTTTCGGCATCTACTGAGATAATCGTATTTTTTTTGTCATTGGTTCTGTTCATGTGATGGATTATATTTATTGATTTGTGTATGTTGAACCAGCCTTGCATCCAAGGAACGAAGCCAACTTGATTGTGGTGGATGAGCTTTTTATGTGCTGCTGGATTCAGTTTGCCAATATTTTATGGGGGATTTTTGAATTGATGTTCATCAGGGATATTGGCTTGACATTTTCTTTTTTTGTTCTGTCTCTGCCAGGTTTTGGTATCTGGATGGTGCTGGCCTCATAAAATGAGTTGGGGAGGAGTCCCTCTTTTTCAATTGTTTGGAATAGTTTCAGAAGGAATGGTACCAGCTTCTCTTTGTACCTCTGTTGGAATTTGGCTGTGAATTCTTCTGGTCCCGGGCTTTGTTTTTATTTGTTTGTTTGTTTGTTTTGTTTTTGGTTGGTAGGCTATTAATTACTGCCTCAATTACAGAACTTGTTATTCGTCTATTCAGGGCTTTGACTTCCTCCTGGTTTAGTCTTGGGAGGGTGTGTGTGTCCAGGAGTTTATCCATTTCTTTTTGATTTTCTAGTTTATTGGTGTAGAGGTGTTACTAGTTCTCTCTGATAGTAGTTTTTATTTCTGTGTGATCAGTGGTGATATCCCCTTTATCATTTTTTATTGTGTCTATTTGTTTCTTCTCTCTTTTCTTCGTTATTAGTTTGGCTAGCAGTCTATCTACTTTGTTAATATTTTTTTAAAAGCAGCCCCTGGATTCATTGATTTTTGATGGGTTTTTTGGGTCTATCTCCATCAGTTCTGCTCTGATTTTAGTTATTTCTTCTTTTCTGCTAGCCTTTGAATTTGTTTGCTCTTGCTTCTCTAGTTGTTTTAATTGTGATGTTAGAGTGCTGATTTTAGATCTTTCTCACTTTCTGATGTGGGCATTTAGTGCTATAAATTTCCCTCTAAACACTGCTTTAGCTGTGTCCCAGAGATTCTGGTACGTTGCCTCTTTGTTCTCATTGGTTTCAAAGAACTTATTTATTTCTGTCTTTATTTGGTTATTCACCCAGTAGTCATTCAGGAGAAGGTTGTTCAGTTTCTATGTAGTTTTATGATTTTAAGTGAGTTTGTTAATCCTGAGTTTGAATTTGATTGCACTGCAGTCTGAGAGATTGTTTGTTATGATTTCCATTTTTTGCATTTGCTGAGGAGTGTTTCACTTCTAACTATGTGGTCTATTTTAGAGTAAGTGATATGTGGTGCTGAGAAGAATGTATATTCTGTTGATTTGGGGTGGAGAGTTCTGTAGATGTTCAATAGGTCCTCTTGGTCCAGAGCTGAGTTCAAGTCCTAAATATCCTGGTTAATTTTCTGTCTTGTTGATCTATCTAATATTGACAGTAGGATGTTAAAGTCACCCACTATTATTGTGTAGGAGTTTAAATCTCTTTGTAGGCCTCTATAAACTTGTTTTATGAATCTGGGTGCTCCTCTATTGGGTGCATATATATTTAGGATAGTTAGCTCTTCTAGTTGCATTGATTCCTTTACCATTATGTAATGTTCTTGTCTTTTTTGATCTTTGCTGGCTTAAAGTGTGTGTTATCAGAGACTAGGATTGGAACCCCTGCTTGGTTTTGCTTTCCATTTGCTTGGTAAATATTCCTCCATCCTTTTAATTTGAGCCTATGTGTGTCTTTCCACATGAGATGGATCTCCTGAATACAGCACACCAATTGGTCTTGACACTTTATTCAGTTTTCTAGTCTGTGTCTTTTAATTGGGGCATTTAGCCCATTTACATTTAAGGTTAATATTGTTATATGTGAATTTGATCCTGTCTTCACGATGCTAGCTAGTTATTTTGCACATTAGTTGATGCGGTTTCTTCATAGTGGTGTTGGTCTTTATATTTTGCTGTGTTTTTCCAGTGGCTGGTACCGGTTTTTCCTTTTCATATTTCGTGCTTTCTGCAGGAACTCTTGTAATGCAGGCCTGGTGGTAACACAATCTCTCAGCATTTGCTTGTTTGGAAAAGATTTTATTTCTCCTTCACTTACGAAGCTTAGTTTAGCTGGATATGGAATTCTGGGTTAAAAATTCTTTATGAATGTTGAATATTGGCCCCTACTCTCTTCTGGCTTGTAGGGTTTCTGCAGAGAGGTCTGCTGTTAGTCTGATGGGCTTCCCTTTGTAGGTAACCTGACTTTTACCTCTGGCTGCCCTTAACATTTTCTTCTTAATTTCAACCTTAGAGAATCTGGCAACTATGTGTCTGCATTGCTCTTCTCGATGAGTATCTTAGTGGTGTTCTCTGTGTTTCCTGAATTTGAACGTTGGCCATATTGTTAGATTGGGGAAGTTCTCCTGGATAATATCCTGAAGTGTGTTTTCCAGTTTGGTTCCATTCTCCTCACCACTTTCAGGTACACCAATGAAACGTAGGTTTGGTCTTTTCACATAGTCCCATATTTCCTGGAGGCTTTGTTTGTTCCTTTTCATTCTTTTTCTCTAATATTCTCTTCAAATTTTTTTTTCATTAAGTTGATTTTCAATTTCTAATATCCCTTCTTCTGCTTGATTGATTCGGCTATTGATACTTGAGTATGCTTCAAAGTTCTCATGTGATGTGTTTTTCAGCTCAATCAGTTCATTTATGTCCTTATCTAAACTGGTTATTGTAGTTAGCAGTTCCTGTAACCTTTTATCAAGGTTCTTAGCTTCCTTGAATTGGGTTAGAACATGCTCCTTTAGCTGAGAGGAGTTTGTTATTACCCACTTTCTGAAGCTTACTTCTGTCAATGCATCAGACTCATTCTCCATTCAGTCTTGTGCCCTTGCTGGAGAGGAGATGTGGTCATTTGGAGGAGAAGAGGCATTCTGGTTTTTGGAATTTTCAGCCATTTTGTGCTGGTTTTTCCTCATCTTCATGGATTTATCTACCTTTGATCTTTGATGCTGATTACTTTTGGATGCGTTTTTTGTGTGGGCATCCTTTTTGTTGATGTTAATGTTATTGCTTTCTGTTTGTTGGTTTTCCTTCTAACAGTCAGGCTCTCTTCTGCAAGTCTGCTGGAGTTTGCTGGAGGTCCACTCCAGGCCATGTTTGCCTGGGTATCACCAGTGGAGGCTGCAGAACAGCAAAGATTGCTGCCTGCTTCTTCCTCTGGAAGCTTTATCCCAGAGGGGCACCTGAATGATGCCAGCCAGAGTTCTCCTGTGTGAGGTGTCTGTTGACCTTTGCTGGAACATGTTTCCCAGTCAGAAGGCATGGGGGTCAGGGACCCACTTGAGGAGGAAATCTATCCCTTAGCAGAGCTTGAGTGCTGTACTGGGAGATCCGCTGCCCTCTTCAGAACTGGCAGGCAGGAATGTTTAAGTGTACTGAAGCTGCATCCACAGCTGCCCCTTCCCCCAGGTGCTCTGTCCCAGGGAGATGGGAGTTTTATATATAAACCCCTGACTGGGGCTGCTGCCTTTCTTTCAGAGATGCCCTGACCAGTGAGGAGGGATCTAGAGAGGCAGTCTGGCCACAGCCATTTGGCTGTGCTGCAGTGAATTCCACACAGTGCAAACTTTCTTGTGTCTCCCTTAACACTGTGACAGGAAAACCACCTTCTCAAGCCTAAATAATGCTAAACGCCCCTCACCAAACTTGATTGTCGTAAGTCGACTTCAGACTGCTGTGCTGGCAGCAATAATTTCAAGCCAGTGGTTCTTAGCTTGCTGGGCTCCATGGGAGTGGGACCCGCTGAATGAGACCGTTTAGCTCCCTGACTTCAGCCCCCTTTCCAGGGGAGTGAATGGTTCTATCTTGCTGGGTTTCCAGGCCCAACTGAGGTGTGGGGGAAAAAAAAAAAAAAAAAAAAAACTTCTGCAGCTAGCTCAGTGTCTCTCCAAACAACCACCCAGTTTTGTGCTTGAAACCCAGCGCCCTGGTGGTCTAGACGCACGAGGGAATCTCCTGGTCTGCGGGTTGCAAAAACCATAGGAAAAGCATACTATCTGGGTCAGATAGCACTGTCCCTCACAGCACCATCTCTCACTACTTCCCTTGGTTAAGGGAGGGAGTTCTCCAGCCCCTTGCACTTCTTGGATGAGGCAACACCCCACCCTGCTTCTGCTTGCCCTCCATGGGCTGCACCCACGGTCTAACCATTCCCAGTGAGATGAACCATGTACCTCAATTTGAAATGCAGAAATCACTCATCTTCTGTGTTGGTCTCACTGGGAGCTGCAGACTAGAGCTTTTCCTACTTGGCCATCTTGCCCAAGAATCCATCAAAGCCAATTTAAAAGCCTATGTAAAAAATATTCTTGGTGTACTGTATAAAAATATTTAAGCCAAGTATAATAAGCAAACCAGTCCTACCATGATTTGTCTTTAGTAAAATGAGAAACTGGAGATAATAAATTATGTTTAAAAACAATTGTACACCTGTTGTTAGATTCTAGTCTTGCCTAATAGGGTTTCTTTTTTTTTTTTTTTTTCATTTTTTATTATTTTCTAGAGTTTGGACCAAATTCTGATTTTTCTTGGCTACAAGTCTTCAAAATAATGTTTCCAATTTTTTCTTATCTTTTTCATTTTTCCTAATTTGGGGTCACTGAAAACTAAGCTATGGTTTTTTTTAAAACCCTGTGAAGTGAAGCCGGGCAACTTAAACTTCAGAAGAAAATAACAATAATCTATTTACATACATAAGCCACTTTTATACCTGCCTACTATTGTATGGTTTTCAGAGTAATGTGGCCTATATTGATTTGTCCAAAACTGTTCTTTTGTTGTTTTATATCCTTTTCTTCCTCCTATTTTCTCTTCATAAGACATGAGACTTCACCACCTGCTAAAAATGAGCTTTCTGGACCTATTCACCTAAAAATAAACGATCTTATGCATGACAGATCAGATGAAACGTGAGACAGAGACTCATTTTCTTATGAAATGCTTTCTCCAAAAGATTGTTAAGAAGAAAAAGGGGGAATTGTGAAAGAAAAATATCTTGGGCCCCTTCAAGCTGGGAACCACTCAGGTCAAGTCTGACTCCTATTCAAGCTATCCCTTTGCTCACAGACATAGATGCAGATTCTGACTGCCTCCTTTGGAAAGACTTATCATAAACTAAAAGAATACAACCATCTGTCTTTCACCTACATATGACCAGAAAGTACCCAATTGGTATGAGGCTTGTTTCTAGACGAAACTAATGTGTTTCTTACATATTGATGGATGTCTCACGTCTCCCTAAAATGTATAAAACCAACCTATGCCCTGACCACCTTGGGCACATGTCATCAGGACTTCGTGAGGCTGTGTTATGGGCACATTCTTAACCTTTGCAAAACAAACTTTTAAAATTATTTGACACCTGTCTCAAAGTTTGAGGGTTTACAAGTTCAACAAAGCAAACAAAAACAAAAAGTGGGGAAAGGATATCCTCTTAAACAAATGCTGCTTAGATAATTGGCAAGCCACATGTAAAAAAATAAAACTGAATCCTCATCCTTCATCTTGTATAAAAATCAACTCAAGAACCAAAGACTTACATCTAAGACCTGAAACTATAAAACTTTTAGAAGATAGCATTGGAAAAACTTTTCTAGACATTGACTTCAGCCAAGAGTTTATGACCAGGAACCCAAGAGCAAATGCAATAGGAGCAAACATAAATAGATGGAACCTAATTAAAAAAGAAATAATCAGCAGAGTAAACAGACAAATCATAAAATGGGAGAAAATATTTACAAACTATACATTTTACAAAAGACTAATAGCCAGAATCTACAAGGAATGCAAACAAACCAGCAAGAAAAAAAAAATTAATTCTATCATAAAGTGGGCAAAGGACATGAATAGACAATTCTCGAAAAATATATACAAATGATTAACATCACTAATTATCAGGTAAATGCAAATTAAGACCACAGTGAAATATCATCTTACTTCTCTAAGAATGGCCATAAATAAAAAATCAAAACATAATACATGGTGTGAATGTGGTGAAAAGGGAACACTTGTACGCTGCTGGTGGGAATGTAAACTAGTACAATCACTATGAAAAAGAATATGAAAATTTCTAAAATACTAAAAGTAGAACTACCATTTGATCTAGCAATCCCACTTCTGGGTATCTAGCCAGAGGAAAAGAAGTCATTATATGAAAAATGCACTTGCACACGTTTATAGCAGCACAATTTGCAAGTGCAAAAAATATAGAACCATCCTAAATGTCAATCAATCAATGAACGGATACAGAAAATCTGGTATATATACACCATGGGATACTATTTAGCCATAAAAGGAAACAAAATAGTGGCATTTATAGCAACTTGGATAAAGTTGGAGACCATTATTCTAAGTGAAGTAACTCAGGAATGAAAAACCAAATATTGCATGTCCTCACAAATAAGTGGCAGCTAAGCTATGAAGATGTAAAAGTATAAGAATGATATAATGGACTTTCAGTACTTGGGGAAAAAAGTGAAAAGGAGGTAAGGATAAAAGATTATACATTGGGTACAGGGTACACTGCTTGGGTGATGGGTGCACCAAAATCTCAGAAATTACCACTAAAGAACGTATCCATGTAACCAAAAATGACCTGTTCCCCAAAAATAGTTGAAAATAAAATAAAATAAAATAAAATAAAATAAATGATGCCCACTTTAAAAAATTAAGAAAAGTTCTCAAATCTGTACAATTGTATGGAAATTAAACAACATACTCCTGAATGATCTTTGGGTAAATAATGAAATTAAAGCAGAAATTAAGACATTCTTTGAAACTAATAAGAACAAAGATAACATCTCAGAATCTTTAGGACACAGTTAAGGGAGTGTTAAAAGAAAACTTCATAGCACTAAATGCCCACATAAAAAAGTTAGAAAGATCTCAAATTAACTACCTAATGTCACAACTGAAGAAATTTGAGAAGCAAGAAGAAATCAACCCCAAAGATAGCAGAGGACAAGAGATAACCTAATTCAGTGCTGAACTAAAGAAAATCAAGACATGAAAAAACCATTCAAATATTGCACAAATTCAGGAGTTTTTGGTTTTTTTTAAAAAAAAAGGCAAATAGCCCACTAGCTAGGCTAATAAAGAATAAAAGAGAGAAGATCCAAATAAACACAATTAGAAATGACAAAAGGAGTGTTGCCACTGACACCACAGAAACAAAAATAACCATCAGAAACTACTATGAAACCTCTATGCACAAAAACTGGAAACCCTAGAAGAGAAGGATAAATTCCTGAAAGCATACACTTTGTCAAGACTGAACCAGGAATAAATTAATTCCATGAACAGACCAATAACAAACTCCAAAATTGAATCAGTAATAAATAACCTGCCAGAAAAAAAAAAAAAAAAAAAAGCCCAGGAACCAATAGATTCAGGATGAATTCTACCAGATGTACAAAGAGGTAATACCACTCTTACTGAAACTATTCCAAAAGAACTGAAGAGGTGGGACTCCTCTCCAACTCATTTTGTGAGGCCAGTATCATCCTGATACCAAAACCTAGAAGAGACATGAGAAAATGAAACTTCAGGCCAATATCCTTGATTAACACAGATGCAAAAATCTTCAACAAAATACTTGCAAATCGAATACAGCAACACATCAAAATGCTAATCCATCACCACAAGTAGGCTTCATCTCTGGGATGCAATGTTGGTTCAACAGACACAAATCAGTAAATGTGATTCATGACATAAACACAACTAAATAAAAAAAACCACATGATTGTCTCAACAGAGACAGAATAGGCTTTCAATAAAATTCAACACCTCTTCATGTTAAAAACTCTCAATAAACTAAGTATTGAAGAAACATACTTCAATATAATGAACCGTGGCAAACCCACAGTCAGTTATTTCAAATCCACAGTAAACATAATACTGAATGGCCAAAAGCTGAAAGCATTCCCCTTGAAATCCAGCACAAGACA
This sequence comes from Macaca mulatta, assembly GCF_049350105.2. NCBI lineage: Eukaryota > Metazoa > Chordata > Mammalia > Primates > Cercopithecidae > Macaca > Macaca mulatta. Next base: position 86,919,694 of record NC_133426.1, read on the forward strand.
ATGATGCTTTCTCTAACCTCTCCTATTTAACATAATAGTGGAAGTCCTAGCCAGAGCAATCAGGCAAGAGAAAGAAATAAATGTTATCCAAATAGAAAGAGGCATAGTCAAACTATTCCAATTTGTATATGATATGATTCTATATCTTAAAAAAAAATTGACCCAGAAGGTTCTTCAGCTCATAAACAACTTCAGCAAAGCTTCAGGATACAAAATCAATGTATGAAAATCACTAGCAATTTTGTACATCAACAACAACCAAAATGAGAACCAAGTCAGAGAGGTAATTCTAGGAACACCTAGGAATAAAATACCCAGGAATACAGCTAACCAGGGTGATAAAAGATGTCTACAATGAGAATTACAAAACGCTGCTCAAAGAAATCAGAAAAGACAAAAACAGAGGGAAAAACATCCCATGAACACATAAAGGAAGAGTCAATATTATTAAAATGGCTATATTGCCCAAGGCAATTTACAGATTTAATGCTATTCCTATCAAACTGCCAATGAAATTCTTCACAGAACTAGGGAAAAAAAACTATTTTAAAATTCAAATGGAACCAAAAAAGAGCTCAATTAACCAAGGCAATCTTAAGCAAAAAGAACAAAGCTGGAGGAATCACATTACCTGACTTCAAAGTATACTACAGGGCTACAGTAACCAAAAAAGCATGGTACCGGCACAAGAAAGAGGCCCATAGACCAATTAAACAAAATAGAGAGTCCAGAAATAAGGCCACGGACCTACAACCATTTAATCTTTCACAAAGCTGACAAAAATAAGCTATGGGAAAAAGACTTCCGGTTCAATGAATGGTGCTGAGAAGACTGGCTAGCCACATGCAGAAGATTGAAGCTGGACCCATTTCTTTTCTTTTTCTTTTTTTCTTTTTTTTTTCTTTGAGATGAAGTTTTGCTCCAGTTGCCCAGGCTGGAGTGTTATATCGCAGTCTCCACTCACTGCAACCTCCGCCTCCCAGGTACAAGTGATTCTCCTGCCTCAGCCTCCTGAGTAGCTGGGATTACAGGCGCCTGCCACCATGCCTAGCTAATTTTTTTTTTTTTTTTTTTTTTTAGTAGAAACAGGGTTTCACCATGTTGGCCAGGCTGGTCTCGAACTCCTGATCTCAGATGATCCGCCTGCCTTGGCCTCCCAAAGTGCTGGGATTACAGGCGTGAGCCACCCCGCCTAGCCCCGTTTCTTAAACCATATACAAAAATCAATTCAAGATGATTTTTAAATTAAAAATTTTAAATGTAAAACCAAAACTATAAAAATCCTGGAAGACAACCTAAGCAATACCATCCTGGACATAGGAATGGGCAAAGACAAAGACACCAAAAAAATTATCAAAAAAAGAAATTTGGCCGGGCGCGGTGGCTCAAGCCTGTAATCCCAGCACTTTGGGAGGCCGAGACGGGCGGATCACGAGGTCAGGAGATCAGGACCATCCTGGCTAACACGGTGAAACCCCGTCTCTACTAAAAAAAAAATACAAAAAACTAGCCGGGCGACGTGGCGGGCGCCTGTAGTCCCAGCTACTCGGGAGGCTGAGGCAGGAGAGTGGCATAAACCCAGGAGGCAGAGCTTGCAGTGAGCTGAGATCCGGCCACTGCACTCCAGCCTGGGTGGCAGAGGGAGACTCCGTCTCAAAAAAAAAAAAAAAAAAAAGAAAAGAAAAGAAAAGAAATTGACAAATGGGATTTAATTAGACTTAAGAGCTTTTACGGTCAGGCGTGATGGTTCATTCCTGTAATTCCAGCAGTTTGGGAAGCTGAGGTGCGTGGATCACTTGAGGACAGGAGTTTGAGACCAGCTTGGCCAACATGCTAAAACCACATTTCTACTGAAAATACAAAAGTTAGCCAGGTTTGGTGGTGGGTGTCTGTAATCCCAGCTACTCAGGAGACTGAGGCAGGAGAATTGCTTGAACCCAGATGGTGGGGGTTGGAGTGAGCCCACTTCACTCCAGCCTGGGGAAAGAGGGAGATCCCAGTTCAAAAAATAAAAAATAAAAAAGAGCTTCCGCACAGCAAAAGAAACTATCAACAGAGTAAACCAACAACCTACAAAATGGGAGAAAATTTTTGCAGATTATGCATCTGACAAAGGTCTAACATCTAGGATGTATAAAGAGCTTAAATTTACAAGAGTAAAACAAACAACTTTATTAAAAAGTGGGCAAATTACATGAGCAGACACTTTTCAAAAGAAGACATATATGTGGCAAAATGCACATGGAAAAAACAGCTCAACGTCGTGGATCGTTAGAGAAATGCAAATCAAAACAACGAGATAACATCTCACACAAGTCAGAATGGCTATTAGAAAAAAAAAAAAAAAAGTTTTGACCCAGAAGCTATTACAAAAAGTCAAAAAATAACAGATATTGATGAGGTTGTGGGGAAAAAAATGAATGCTTATATACTGTTGATGGGAGTGCAAATTAGTTCAATCATTGTGGAAAGCAGTGTGGTGATTCCTCAAAGAGCTGAAAGCAGAACTACCATTCAACCCAGCAATCTCATTACTGGGTATGTACCCAAAGGAATGCAATTTTTTTATTTTTTTATTTTCATAAGTTTTTGGAAAACAGGTGGTATTTTGTTACATGAGTAAGTTCTTTAGCTGTGATTTGTGAGATTTGGTGCACCCATCACCTGAGCAGTATACACTGAACCCAATTTGTATTTTTTTAATCCCTCGCCCACTTCCCACCCTTTCCCCCTGATTCCCCAAAGTCCATTGTGTCATTCTTATGCCTTTGAATCCTCATAGCTTAGCTCCCACTTATGAGTGAGAACATAAAATGTTTGGTTTTTCATTCCTGAGTTACTTCACTTAGGATAATAGCCTACAATCCCATCCAGGTTGCTGTGAATGCCATTATTTCATACTTTTTTATGGCTGAGTAGTATTCCATCATATATATATATATATATATCACAATTTCTTTATCCACTCACTGATTGATGGGCATTTGGATTGGTTCCACATTTTTGCAACTGTGAATTTTACTGTTACAAACATGTGTGTATGAGTATCTTTTTCATATAGTGACTTCTTTTCCTCTGGGTAGATACCCAGTGGTGGGATTGCTGGATCAAATGATAATACTACTTTTATTTATTTAAGGAATCTCTACACGGTTTTCCATAGTGGTTGTACTAGTTTACACTCCCATCAGCAGTGTAAAAGTGTTCACTTCTCACCCCATCCATGCCAACATTTACTATTTTTTGATTTCTTGATTATGGCCATTATTGCAGAAGTAAGGTGGTATCTCATTGTGCTTTTGTTTTTTGTTTTTTGTTTTTTGTTTTTTTGAGACGGAGTCTCACGCTGTTGCCCAGGCTGGAGTGCAGTGGCGCGATCTCGGCTCACTGCAAGCTCCGCCTCCCGGGTTCCCGCCATTCTCCTGCCTCAGCCTCCTGAGTAGCTGGGACTACAGGCGCCCGCCACCGCGCCCAGCTAATTTTTTGTATTTTTAGTAGAGACGGGGTTTCACTGTGGTCTCGATCTCCTGACCTTGTGATCCGCCCGCCTCGGCCTCCCAAAGTGCTGGGATTACAGGCTTGAGCCACTGCGCCCGGCCCTCATTGTGCTTTTGATTTGCACTTCCCTGATCATTAATGATGTTGAGCAGTTCTTCATATGTTTGTTGGCCATGTGTTTATCTTCTTTTGAGAATTTTCTATTCATGTCCTTAGCCCACTTTTTGATGGAATTTTTTTTTTCTTGCTAATTTGAGTTCATCGTAGATTCTGGATATTAGTCATTTGTCAGATTTGTAGATTGTGAACATTTTCTCCCACTCTATGGGTTGTGTGTTTACTCTGCTGACTGTTCTTTTTGCCATACAAAAGCTCTTTAGTTTAATTAAATCCCACCTATTTATCTTTCTTTGTATTGCATTTGCTTTTACGTTCTCAGTCATAAAATCCTTGCCTAAACCAATGTCTAGAAGGGTTTTTGTTAATGTTATCTTCTAGAATTTGTATAGCTTCAGGTCTTAGATGTGAGTCCTTAATCAATCTTAAGTTGATTTTTGTATATGTTGAGAGACAATGATCCAGTTTCATTCTCCTACATGTGGCTGGCCAGTTATCTCAAGTCCATTTGTTAAATAGAGTGTCCTTTTCCCACTTAATGTGTTTGTTTGCTTTGCCAAAGATCAGTTGGCTGTACGTATTTGGGTTTATTTATGGGTTCTCTGTTCTATTCCATTGGTCTATGTCTCTATTTTTATAACAGTACTATACTGTTTTGGTGACTATAGCCTTGTAGTATACTTTGAAATTGGGTAATGTGCTGTCTCCAGATTTGTTATATTTACTTAGTCTTGCTTTGGCTATGCACACTTTTTTGTTGTTGTTGTTCCACATGAATGTTAGGATTTTTTTTTCTAGTCCTGTGAAGAATGATGGTGGTATTTTGAAGGGAATTGAATTAATTTTGTAGATTACTTTTGGCAGTATGGTCATTTTTACAATATTGATTCTACCCATCCATAAGCATTATATGTGTTTCCATTTCTTTGTGTCATCCATGATTCCTTTCACCAGTGTTTTGTACTTTTCCTTGTGGAGGTGTTACATCACCTTGGTTAGGTATATTCCTATGTATTTTACTTTTTTGCAGCTACTCTAAAAGGGGTTGAGTTCTTGATTTGATTCTCAGTTCAGTTGCTGTTGGTTTATAGCAGAGCTACTAATTTGTATACATTAATTTTTTATCCTGAAACTTTGGTGAATTTATTTATCAGTTCTAGGAGCTTTTTGAATGAGTCTTTAGGGTTTTCTAGGTATACAATCTTAACATCAGAAAACAGCAACAGTTTGACTTCCTCTTTACTGATTTGGATGCCCTTTATTTCTTTCTCTCGTATGATTGCTTTGGCTAGGATTTCCAGCACTATGTTGAATAGAAGTGGTGAGAGTGGGTATCCTTGTCTTGTTCCAGTTATCAGAGGAAATGCTTTCAACATTTCCCCATTCAGTGTTATGCTGGCTATGGTTTTGTCATAGATGGCTTCTGTTACCTTGAGGTATGTCCCTTGTGTGCCGATTTTGCTGAGGGTTTTGATCATAAGGGGATGCTGGATTTTGTCAAGTGCTTCTTCTGTGTCTATTGAGATCACGTGATTTTTGTTTTTAATTCTGTTTATGTGGTGTATCACATTTATTGACTTGCATGTATTAAACCATCCGTGTATCTTTGGTATAAAACCCACTTGATCATGGTGGATTATCTTTTTGATATGTTGATGGATTTGGTTAGCTAGTATTTTGTTAAGAATTTTTGCATCTATGCTTATCAAGGATGTTGGTCTGTAGTATTCTTTTTTGTTATGTCCTTTCCTGGTTTTGGTATTAGGGTGATACTGGCTTCATAGAATGATATAGGGAGAATTCCCTCTTTCTCTATCTTGTGGAATAGTGTCAATAGGATTGGTACAAATTCATTTTTGAATGTCTGGTAGAATTCAACTGTCAATCTGTCTGATCCTGACTTTTTTTTGTTGGTAATTTTTTATTGCCATTTCAATCTCACGGTTGTTATTGGTCTATTCATGGTATCTAATTCTTTCTGATTTAAGCTAGGAGGGTTGCATCTTTCTAGGAATCTACCCATCTCTTCTAGGTTTTCTAGATTATGAATGTAAAGATGTTAGTAGTATCCTTGAATGATCTTTGTATTTCTGTGGTGTCAATTGTCGTATTTCCTGTTTCATTTCTATTTGAGCTTATTTGTATTTTCTCTCTTTTATTCTTGGTTAATCTTGCTAATGGTCTATCAATTTTATTTTTATTTTCAAATAACCAGCTTTTACTTTCAATTATCATTTGTATTTTTTTTGTTTGTTTCAATTTCATTTAGTTCTGCTCTGCTCTTGGCTAATTCCCTTCTTCTGCTGAGTTTGGTTAGTTCTTGTTTCTCCAGTTTTTTGAGGTGTGACCTTAAATTGTGTATTTGTGCTCTTTTAGACTTTTTGGTGTAGGTATTTAAGGCTATGAACTTTCCTCTTGGTGTCACCTTTGCTTTATCTCAGAGGTTTTGATAGGCTGTGTCACTATTATTGTTCAGTTTAAATAATATTTTAATTTCCATCTTGATTTCATTGTTGACCCAATGATTATTCAGTAGCAGGTTATTTAATTTCTGTGTATTTGCTTGGTTTTGAAGGTTCCTTTTAGAGTTGATTTTTAATTTTATTCCACTGTGGTCTGAGAGAGTACTTGATATAATTTTAATTCTTTCAAATAGATTGAAACTTGTTTTGCGGCCTGTCATATGGTGTGTTTTGGAGAAAGTTCCATGTGCTGATGAATAGAATGTATTTTGAGCAGTTGTAGGGTAGAATGTTATGTAAGTATCTGTTAAGTCCATTTGTCCCAGGGTATAGTTTAAATCCGTTGTTTCTTTGATGACTTTCTGTCTTGACAACCTGTCTAGTCCTGTTAGTGGAATATTGAAGTCCTTCACGATTATTGTGTTGCTGTCTATCTCATTTTTTAGGTCTAGTAGTAATTTTTTTATAAATTTGGGAGCTCCAGTGTTAGGTGCATATATATTTATCATTGTGATATTTTCCTGTTGGACTAGTCCCGTTATAATTATATAATGTTCCTCTCTGTCTTTTTTAACTGCTGTTGCTTTAAAGTGTGTTTTGTCTGACATAAGAATAGCTACTTCTGCTTGTTTTTGGTGTCCATTTGCATGGAATGTCTTTTTCCACCCCTTTGCCATAAGTTTCTGTGAGTCCTTATGTGTTAGGTTAGTCTGTTAAAGGCAGCAGATAGTTGGTTGGTGATTTCTTATCCATTCTGCAATTCTGTATTTTTCAAGTAGAGCATTTAGGCCATTTTTGCTTAATGCTAGTATTGAGATGTGAGGTAGTATTTCATTCATCATGCTGTTTTTTGCCTGTATACCTTGTTTATTTTCTTAATTGTACTTTATTTTATAGGTCCTGTGAGATTTATGCTTTAAAGACATTCTGTTTTGATGTGCTTCTAGGATTTGTTTCAAGATTTAGAGCTCCTTTTAATAGTTCTTGTAGGGCTGGCTTAGTAGTTGTGAGTTCTCCCTGCAGTTGTTTGTCGGAAAAATACTGTATCTTTCCTTCATTTATGAACCTTAGTTTCGCTGAACACAAAATACTTGGCTGATAATTGTTTTGTTTAAGGAGGCTGAAGAAAGGGTTCCTATTCCCTCTAGCTTGTGGGGTTTCTGCTGAGAAATCTGCTGTTAATTTCATAAGATTTCCTTTATAGGTTACCTGGTGCTTTTGCCTCACAGCTCTTAAGATTCCTTTCTTCATCTTGACTTTAGATAACCTGATGATAATGGGCCTAGGTAATAATCTTTTTGGGGATGAATTTCCCAGGTGTTCTTTGAGCTTCTTGTATTTGAATGTCTAGGTCTCCAGCAAGGCTGGAAAAGTTTTTCTCAATTATTTCCCCAAATATATTTTCCAGACTTTTAGATTTTTCTTCTTTCTCAGAAATGCCAGTTATTCTTAGGTTTCATCATTTAAAAGGGTTTGAAACTTATTGGAGGCTTTATTCATTTTTCTTCTTTTTTTTCTTTGTCTTTGTTGAATTGGTTTAATTCAATAACCCTGTTTTTGAGTTTTGAAGGTTTTTTTCTGCTTGTTTGATTCTATTGCTGAGAATCCCAGAACATTTCCCATTTCTCTAAGTTTGTTCTTTACTTCCTGAAGTTGTGACTGTTTTATTATTTATGCTATCTATTTCACTGAAGATTTCTCCCCTCATTTCTTGTACGATTTATTTGATTTCTTTAAATTGAACTTCACCTTTCTCTGTTGCCTCTGTGATTAGTTTAATAACTGACCTTCTGAATTCTCCTTCAGGTAAATCAGGGATTTCTTCTTGGTTTTGATCTATTGCTGGTGAGCTAGTGTGATTTTCTGGGGGGTGTTATAGAACTTTCTTTGGTCATATTTCCAGAATTGCTTTTCTGGTTCCTTCTCATTTGGGTAGCCTATGTCAGAGGGAAGAACTAGGGCTCATGGCTGCTTTTTATATTATTTTGTACCACGGTGTGCTCCCTTGATTTAGTTCTCTCCCCCTTTTCCTAGGGATATGGCTTCCTGAGAGTCAAGCTGTAGTAACTGTTATCTCTCTTCTGGATCCAGCCACGCAGCAGATCTACCAGCCTCCAGACTGGTATTGGGGGTTGTCTGCACAGAGTCTTGTGATGTGAATTTTCTGCAGATCTGTCAGCCATGAATACCAGGACCATATCTGGGCTGTCTCCCAGGTCCTGCGAGAGCAATGTGCTTCCTTCAGAGAGTCTGTGTGGGTTCTCTTGGCTTTCCTGATCTATTCCTGTAGTAGTTCTGAAGCAAAAGTTCACAATGCAAGTCTCCACACACTGCTCTGTCTGTCTGAGTGGGAGCTGCAATCTATTCCTGCCTACTGTTTGCCATTTTTTTCAAGTCCTATCTAAAAGGAATATAAATTATTCTATCATAAAGACACATGCACATGTATATACATTGCAGCACTATTCACAATTGCAAAGACATGGAATCAACCTAAATACCCATCAGTGGTAGACTGGATAAATTAAATATGGTGTATATACACCATGGAATATTACATAGCCATAAAAAAGAATGATACCATGTACTTTGCAGGAACATGGATGAAGCTGGAGGCCATTATTCTTAGCAAACTTATACAGAAAGAGTGAAACAAATACAGCATTTTCTCACTTATAAGTGAGAGTGGAATCTAAATGAGAACACATGGATACATAGAGAGGAACAACATACACTGGGTCCTATCAGAGGGAGGAGTGTGGGAAGAGGGAGAGGATCAGGAAAAATAACTAATGGGTGCTAGGATTAATACATGGGCAATGTAATAATCTGTACAATGAACTCCCATAGCGAGAGTTTACCTATATAACCAACCTGTATATGTACACCTGAAATTAAAATATAAGTTTTAAAAGTTTTATAACACGGCTATATTTTAACTTATTGCATATCAATACCTATTATAAATAACAGATCTTCAAGCATATAAATATATTAAATTAGCCTAAAGTTATGTGGGGAAAATAGAACAAACATACAATTCAAAGAGAAAAATAAACAATAAAAGCTTTCTGACTGTTAAGGAAAAGCTCATTTATTTATTTTCTAAGTTGATGATGGTGTGTATCAAATTACTATGGTAGTTAGATGTCACTTGTTGCATTTATGATGTAAAACTTTTATTAAAAATCTCAATATTTGCAAAACACTAAAAATTGCATCCCCTACAACTATTTAAACTTATAACAAATGTTCGATATCAAACTAAAAATATGTAATGGAGAGAAAAGTTTATCAAAATTATTTTATAAGATTCTCAGAAAACCAAAAACTGCATGTTCTCACTCATAAGTGGGAGTTGAACAATGAGAACACATGGACACAGGGTGGGGAACATCACACACTAGGACGTGTCAGGGGGTGTGAGGCAAGGGGAGGGAGAGCATTAGGACAAATACCTAATGCATGCAGGGCTTAAAACCTAGATGACTGGTTGATAGGTACAGCAAACCACCATGGCACACATATACCTACGTAACAAACCTGCACATTCTCCACATGTATCCCAGAACTTAAAGTAAAATAAAATAAAATAAAAAGAGTCTCATGCAAAACTTAAAAACCACTGTCCTAAGGCTTTAAACAATTTTACTGTTTTATTATGGAGAGCACCTAATGAAGATACATGTCCTGGGACTGCAGAGGCACTTGTCCTGGAGTCACCCTGATGAATAGGAATCATACATTTCCACTCAAACTCCCTTTCTTTCTCTAGCCATTATTTCTACATATAGACATATTTTCAAGGATAAGTGGAATAAAAAACCTCCTCTGTGGAGGAATTTGAGGCTTTAAGGAACAGAATACCCAGCTCCCAAACCTCTCTCTTCACCATTACTACCACCGGAGTCCTTCTATTTCATTCTTTGGTTCTCAGATTTATCTTTTGCCAAATCTATCAAAATGAAAGTGTGACTCAGAGCAGAAGAAATTCCTTGTCATTCTATTTGTAGCAAGAATTACCAAAAATTGAAGTTAAAAAGTGGATGCTTAAGGATTAGAAAAAAGAAGAGTAAATTTAGGAGAGGAAGAAAAATTCATACATTCATCAGTACATATACTAGTACATTTCAGTAAGCATTATTGAGTCCACTTTAATTGAGCTCTGAAAGGGAAGGTGTGAGACCCAAAAACAAACTTCACAACCTGCACATTTTCCCAGGGGTTATTCTTATTCTCTTGTATAAAAGTCAAAAATGCAGCAGACAGTTGAAGGAGGTTATTTTATTCAGGCTATTGCCATACATACAAAGTTTATCAACAAAGAATCAACTTATTAATTAAGAAAAAGAAAGGGGCCTGAAGTTTTATAAAGATGGTTAGAGAGAGGAGTCTTGAGGAAGACTTATCTTGAGAAAGATAAGTCTTATTTAAAGGGTGGAGGTGGTTGTTACTGGATGCCACCGTGCAGTTCTAGGCTCTTGGTGTCCCAAACAAAGAATGGAGTGAGACACACACAGATAGCAAAGCAAGCAGCAAAAGTTTATTAAGCACAGTATTACACTCTCAGAGAAAGAGAACGAACTGACCTCTGCAAGATGTGATCAGCATTACTTTGGTGTACTTTGTATCTTTTATGTGTTTTTTTCCTTCTCTTCCCAAGGCTGCTTAATCTCTAGCCAGTGTCTGCCTTTTTGACTGATAGGTGTGTTGCTTAGTTACTTTGACCAATGTGCACTTTCACAGGCCTCTATCCCATAATTTTAACTACATGAAAGATATACCGTCCATGTGCATGAGCTTTAATGAGCTGATTATCGTACAGATTCATTTTAAGGATATTTCATCTCTTTAATGCGCATGCCTATTCCTGAAGAGTTGCCCCTTAGTAGTTTGGTCCAGATCCTGCCGGCTTTGGGGTCCTTGCTGGCTTCTTCATCTTATTTTTTGTTTTGGCCACTTAATTTCTACCTCCTGTCTTGCTTCTTGATTACCCGCCCCTTCACCTGGCTTCTGCTCAATGCTTTTATTCATTCCACCCTTTATCCAACTTTTAATTCCATTGCTATTCTCCTGCCTCATTCTCCACATTCTTCTGCCTCAGTCAGTTCTCAAAACATACAAGCAAAGGAAAAAAAGAAAAAAAAGCTTGAGAAAAGTTTTGAGTTGATTTCCCAGAGCACAGGGCTCAGATAAAGTTTAACATTGTCAATTCCCCCTTTGTTGGAGACAAATTAAGTTTGTCACTGAAAAACTCAGAAGTAATGTAAAGCCTGCCCTACCAGTGTTCATGAAATAGTCTCTCAATGACTTTTGTTGGCAATCTTCCTGGAAAACTGGTTGAATCATCTATTGAAAGGATGTGGCAAAGGTCAGTTGTTTTAGGGTCCTAAAGCCTAGGCATCTTTAAAAAAGGGATACCTAAAATCTAGTCCAATTTACTGTTAGGTACCAAAACTATATTTGGGCGAGGGGTGGCTAAAATGGAGATTTTAAGCAATTCAATTATATCTTTACCAGGTAAGTCAGAGTTTGCATACCCATTAGTAACCCTGAATTATAAAAATGTGCAAATAACTCAAAGATAAAATAACAACGGTAGAATCGATAACTCCAAATGTTGTGCTATAGATTATGCTTAGTTTTCTATTGAAACACAAAATTTATCTCTGTAGTTGCCCCATTTTTGATCAATGTGACTCTCAAAGAAACATTATTTTTGACCATGAAATAAGGCTGGTATCATGAAATTTGACTATTTAGATAGATGCAAAAAGAACGGTAATTTACCATATAGGCCTTTTAAAAGTTTGCTTTGCTGGAAATATTTATAAATAATCTCATATTAAACTTTTAATTTTTTTATTGTGGTAAAATATACATAACATGAAATCTACCATTTTAATAATATTAAGCCTACAATTAAATGACATTCACCACATTGTGCAACCATTACCACTATCCATTTTCATCATCCCAAATAGAATCTCTGTACCTATTAAACAAGAACTCCCCATTCTATTCCCTTCAGCCCCTGGTAACCTCTATTCTTCTTTTTCATCTCTAAGAATTAGCTTATCCTAGGTACGTTATACAAGTAGAATTATATAATATTCATCCTTTTGTATAAGACTTTGTTATGCCCAGACCGTTTATTCCCCGAAGAAGACCACCAGAGTCCAGAGTCAAAGCTAAGCAGCAAGGATCTTTATTACAGGTTCGAACCTGGAACTCTCCCTCGCTCGTGAAACGAGACGGGCAGGAGAGCTCCCCCACTCCGCTCCGAACAATGTTATATAGTCTAAGAAAAGTGGGCATAGAGTTATTATACAAATCAGATATATGATTGGCTAGTGTTTGAACAAGGCGATTTGGCTAACTATGATTGGTTCCCACCATTTCTGATATTTTGGTTCAAACTTTGAGGCGGGAGAGCAGGTTTATGGCAGCAAGAGTTTATCTTACTTAAACACGTCTTGTGACCTTGCCTCAGAACTTACAAAATCTCTGGTATGTGCAAAACAAAATCTCTGGTACGTGCAGAAAACCAGGTACTCACAGAACTTACGAAATCTCTGGTATGTGCAAAGATTAGAGAGCAGAACAAGGGTGTAGCGGGTGGGGGGCGGGTACACATCTATCTTTGTGTCCTTTCAACTTCACTCAGCATAATGTTTTCAAGGCTTATCCCTGTTGTAGCATATATCAGAATTTCATTCCTTCTTAATTCTGAATAATAGTCCATTGCATATATACCACATTTTGTTTATCCATTTATCTGCCATGAGAAAAGGTGCACAGTGAGTCTTATCTGAAGGACAGAGGCAGTTAATTCTCAGCATACACCATGGCAAAGTGATCCTTTGTGGTTAGCTGCTCAGAACACAAAAGGGTATTTGTTTGTGAGGGATTCTCGACTGTCCCTGCTTTCCAGGAGCACAAGGCTCAAATAAAATTCTAAATTGTCACATGACACACCATCTTTCTTCTTTTCAGGTTGGTGGGGGTGGGGGGAAGGAAAGCTCAATCTAACGGTGCATTAAAAAAAGAGATGCAAAGACAAATCCGTTAGACACCCAGCAGTGTCAGAGAAAGAAATAGAGCTAGCCCAATTGTTCAAATGTGTTATTAATATTTCTTTGTCCACAAACTTCCAGAATTACCTAATAACTTGAAGTAGATGTAAACAAAATCAAAAATGAAACTTGACAGTTACTTACTCACTAGTGCTTCCTCATTTTCTAGGGAATCTACTAGTAATTCTGTGTCCTCCAAGCAAGCACATGAAATCTATCATATTTCTCTTAATTAAAACTATTAAACTATATTCTGTGAAATAGCCAATACCTCATAACTGTCAGGCCTCTGAGCCCAAGCTATGCCATCATAGTCCCTGTGACCTGCATGTATACATCCAGATGGCCTGAAGCAACTGAAGATCACAAAAGAAGTGAAAATAGCCTTAACTGATGACATTCCACCACTGTGATTTGTTCCTGCCCCACCCTAACTGATACAATATATTCTCCCCTGCCCTTAAGAAGGTACTTTGTAATATTTTCCCCCATCCTTAAAATATACTTTGTATGCCTATCCCAAACCTATAAGAACTAATGATAATCCCACCACCCTTTGCTGACTCCTTTTTCGGACTCAGCCCGCCTGCACCCAGGTTAAGTAGCCTTGTTACTCACACAAAGCCTGTTTGGTGGATTCTCTTCACATGGACGCGCATGACAAAAATGTGATTCACCCCCAAGAAAAGTGAAGATATTTTCACTTGGTAAATTGTCAGTCATACCTCCAGGCTCTGTGCACATTTTCATAAGTAAAAGAACGCTCATAAATTAGGTAAATAAGTTTAGGCAATTTTCAACTTCACGTGACTTAAGTATAACTTTACTAAACAAGTTGGCTTTAAAATTATTGGTAAAATAAAAATAGAAATGCCTTCAGAATTGTCAGCATATATTTGTCTGGATTTTATGTTTGTCTTTGCTAGATACTTTGTGATGTCAGTGTTTGACATAGAAATGATGAACCCAGACAAAACAAAATAATCTTGGTTTGTCTGCCTTTTCTCTTGACAAATGAGAATAATTTAATGTTAGCTTAATTTTCTGAGTTATTGGCAAAAATACCTACGTATTTAAATTTGAGGCTCGCTCTTAGGTTGAGTTGAACACCTGATGTTCAGTGGCTATTAAAAACATGGTTAGCAAGGAAATAACTAACTTTAAATGATAGCGTCTAATATCTGTTTACAGAAGTAGTCTAAGTAAACTCTTAAAAGCGAAAGAATTGGTCTATCATGGTGACTCACGCCTGTAATCCCAGCACTATGGGAGGCTGAGGTGGGAAGATTACTTGAGGTCAGGAGTTGTTGACCAGCCTGGCCAACATGGTAAATCCTCATTTCTACTAAATAGACAAAAATTAGCCAAGCGTGGTAGTGTGTGCCTGTAATCCCAGCTACTCAGGAGGCTGAGGAAAGAGAATTGCTCAAACCCAGGAGGTGGAGACTGCAGTGAGCCGAGATCACACCGCTGCACCTCAGCTTGAGTGACAAAGTGAGACTTCGTCTCAAAAAAACAAACAAACAAAAAAAAAAGTGAAAGAATTGAGTCCAGTGAATGGGATAAATGTTTTAAGTAAACTTTTTGTGTAAATTAAAATATTAAAATTATTTTTGATGCTCATTGAATATCTGGGTCATTTCCAATTTTAAAAGTTTGTGATATGGGGAAATGTGTTTCTAAAAATTGTAGAAAAATACTTATCTATAAATGCCCATATCTGATGGTTCAGGATTTCTTGCTTTTTAGGATTTTGCTAAAGTTTTAGGTTACTAAGGATAAGAGTTCTAGTTAACACATAAACATAATTCTGTATACAAAATGTGCCAGAAAGGGTTGTGTTATTTGCGAGAAAAACAATAATCTCATCTAATTTTGAAGTTACCTAAAAGTTAGTTCAAATTACAGATTTGAAAAGGTTATTTATGAAACAATGTAGTAAGGATCAGTAAGTAGGGGAGAAAGAAGTTAAAAAGGTTTCCATAATAAAATACTCTTTATAACCTGATAGAGATTGGAGACATTTGGCTATTCAACATTTTCATAGTTAAAGCTCTTCGTCTTGATTAAAGTTGAATGAAAAATATTGTAAAGAAATGCATCGGCAGTTAGGCAATTATTATTTTTTAATATAGTTAGGCATGAAACCAGATTTAGCGTGGAGCTAAATTTCACATACATACTTACATTGCTTGACACTATGTTTACTGTTTTGCATGGGTAGTGCTGGCCCTAGAGTACTTATTGGTCATGTGCCTAGAGTGAATTTCTTGATCGCATAAAATGCATAGTGATATTGGTGGACCTAAGGATATTTAAGTGTGTATTAGGAATAAATTATTGATTATGTGGGTTTTGGGAGGCTCTGAGTAACACTGTAGCCTCCAGGGTAGATTGAATAGGAAAATTTAGGGTTGGTTTTCTGTTTGTTTGTTTTCGCTTCTAATTTTTATTCATTTGCTGTGTATCTTCCTCTAGGCCTTGTTTGTGTATGCATATAAATAAAGCGGTGGGAATTTTTTTTTAGATTTTAGGGGAAGGCTTTTATTTGGTTATGTGAATAGTTAGTTTGTTTCCTATGCATTTTTAGCAAGTAATTGTTCCATTAATCAGGAATTCCTAGGCTACCTTTGTCAGACCTGCAGGAATTAATGGAGCACAGCAGCTTTTTAAACTTTAACTTTCTGCATTTTAGGTTTCCTGATACTTTAAGTGTGTTGAGTATAATTTCATAAACAGAATTTGAGTCATATTTCTCTCTCTGCCTAAGGTTTCAAAAAATTGTGAACTATTTGTAAATATCGTAAATTCATGGGAATGTATTTGCATACAGTTGAACAGGATTGCTAGGGTCACTCAGGGAAATACAAACAAGAAACCTGGAATACCAGGAAAAGGGTAACAATTTCTTACCAGTCAGACTTTGACCTCTCTTTCTCTCTGCAAACTGGTTAAATGAGTGGTAAAAGTCGCCGGGCGCGGTGGCTCAAGCCTGTAATCCCAGCACTTTGGGAGGCCGAGGCGGGCGGATCACAAGGTCAGGAGATCGAGACCACAGTGAAACCCCGTCTCTACTAAAAATACAAAAAATTAGCCGGGCGCGGTGGCGGGCACCTGTAGTCCTAGCTACTCAGGAGGCTGAGGCAGGAGAATGGCATGAACCCAGGAGGCGGAGCTTGCAGTGAGCCGAGATCGCGCCACTGCACTCCAGCCTGGGCAACAGCGTGAGACTCCGTCTCAAAAAAAAAAAAAAAAAAAAATGAGTGGTAAAAGTCACTGTTTATCTCTTCTGTAAAGTTTTGATTAATACAAAAAAAGAATTCTGAGGCTGGTCTTACGCTGTAGTGAATCTAGTATGCTTTGTGTGTCTATCTGTATTGTTTGGTCATAAAGAGGGGTACATTAGGATAAAATGCATGCCTAGGACCCGCATATGTTCTCTATTTAAGATGGCCCAGCAAACTGGTCAGTCATATCCTTGAGAGCTTGACTTTGTAACCATGTGCCTGTGCTTTCTCTTTTCACAATGGCAGCCCAGGTTTAGGGTTCAATTCCTGGCTTGAGGAATGAATCCTTTATCTTCTGTCTGTGTATTTATATGTATTGTATGTGTAACATTTTTAAAAGCTTACTTAATTGGTTTAATAATAAGAGCTTATTTTAATAATAATAACAGCTTATTAAATATTTTGTCAGAAAAGTAAAAAGTATAATGTCTTTTATTTAGTTCATGTGACTTAAAATAAAAATATCTTCAAAATGTAAACATTTGGTATAAATTATGCAAGTCAGATATTAGGTCTGCTAAATGCTTTAGGTCATAAACTGCTTCTTTGGCTTCTAAAAATTGTTCAATTTATTTTGGAGCATTAGATTCTAAATAAGGCCTGGGGACCTGCGAAATTAGCCGTGTCCTCTAGCTATGCAAAGAAGGTTATAAAGAAGAGATATTTTATGTAAGAAAGGATCTTGTATGGTACATTTTTGTCCTACAGTAAAACAACTGTTTGTTTAAAAGAGGGATGTTTTGGAAAAGTCAGAATATCCAAATATGTCATGTATGGTCTGTGTAAGTCATGAAATGATTTGTGAAAGAGAATATATGCAAGAAATGTACAATTTAAAGATAATTAGGACTCCTAAATGCTTCATAAAATGCCACTATAACTCTTAACTGTACAGCTTGCCTGCTTTGCATGTAGGTAAAGCCTGGGCCACATGGAGTTAGATGCTGGAGAGAGTCAAACCATATCTACACTTTTGTCTGGGTCCTAGGCTCCACACCTAGTACATAATTAAAATTCTGAACTTACCAAGGTTTTCACCAAAATTAAAAGTTGCTAAGAATTAACATTGTAACATGTAATTGAGACTGCTAAAGAAAGACTTTTACGTGCAATATATGTTAAAAAAAATGAAAAGTTTTTTGTGAAAGATCATTAGAAGGCATGGGAATGTGAATTTTTTTTTCCTAAAGGGTTAAATGATTGTTTTAAGTTAGGATGAAACTAAAGGTTCGAGTAAGTTGTAGAAAGTTTATAAAATATTAATCTTTTTTTTTTTTTTTTTTTTTTGAGTTGGAGTTTCACTCTTGTTGCCCAGGCTGGAGTGCAATGGTTAATCTTCACTCACTGCAACCTTCACCTCCTGGGTTCAAGTGATTCTCCTGCTTCAGCCTCCCAAGTAGCTGAGATTACAGGTGCCCACCACCACATCAAGCTAATTTTTTTTATTTTTAGTAGAGACGGGGTTTCACCAGGTTGACCAGGCTGACCTTGAACTCCTGACCTCAGATAATCCACCAGCCTTGGCCTGCCAAAATGCTGGGATAACAGGCATGAGCCACTGCACCCAGCCAAAAATTAATCTTGTAATAAATTCTGTGTTTGAAATATTAATATATGTTCAAAATTGTATGGGATTTCTAAAATCCTAACATGTCTGAATACATGCTATCAATCATAATTATGGTTACTATGTTAAGTTATTGTAAATCAAATAAATAACCAAATATCCTTGTATAAAGGAATCCAAGTAGAACAAAAAATTAACTGAATACCAAGGCAATACTTTGTCAAATTTTCATGTTAAACAAGCTGATACTGAAATTATTTAGATGTACATTTGAATGAACTCCATGGTGTAAGTCAAATTACTTAGGATAACTCATCAGTTATCAGTGCTATGCCTCTAGTTTGGAGAAACAACTGGGTGTTCAAGAGGATATAAATCTAATGTTAATTAAGTATGAACTCATGGAGAACCAGGATGTTCACCTTGTCTTTCCTGAGTTTTCTTAAAGTTTTCATTGTTAAAACTCCTGCATTCCATGTCTCATCATGGAAAAGATAAAATGATCCAAATTTAATATATTGGTGTGGTGACCTACAAACTGCAAAAACAGTTTATAACCAATGTTTGGTCCCATATTTCTTGGGAAACAATCAAAACTTCAGCTATATCTGTCACTCGATGGGCCATTT
Organism: Macaca mulatta; assembly: GCF_049350105.2. Taxonomy (NCBI): domain Eukaryota; kingdom Metazoa; phylum Chordata; class Mammalia; order Primates; family Cercopithecidae; genus Macaca; species Macaca mulatta. The sequence continues at coordinate 86,938,330 of NC_133426.1, forward strand.
AAACATTTTATGAAGGGATTTCATCAAATTGTTATTTTCAATGCATGTTTTCTGGTTGTATAAAAGCTTTTCCATGCAAGAGGACTGATGTTATAACAGTAGATTATTATGGTAAGGTGTATTTTCACAGGGTAAAAAAACTTTTTATGGTTTCGATCTTCTGAGAACATCAGAGAAAAACTGTCCTTGCCCTCCACACTGCAGCAAAACTTCAGGACCTTGAACTTTGGGTTCATAATCTCTCAACTGAGAAGGGCCCCTCCATGCTCTTGGAACTGTTCACCTATTAGAACCCTTAAAGTAAAGCTAACCAGGGAAATTCCTTCCCAGAAGAAGATGACATCCTTGATGTGAATAGCTTTTCCCAAGATCACAGAAAAAGACTTCTACTATCATGAGACTCCTATCTTTGAATATTTTTTATTGGTTAGCCCTCTATGAATAATAGAAGTGAAAAAGGGGTCTGTTATGTGCACTTATGGGGTATAATTTTATTTGCAAAGGAGTTTGCAGCCAGTCTTAAACATGGATAATCTTATACTTTGTTAGAGAAAAGATTAAGGTGCAATGTAGGTGAAAAACTCTAGTGATACATATGTTACCCCATTATCAGTCAGAGACAGAACATTGGTTCACTTCTCTTAAACCACATCATGGGTTAAAGGGAACATTGCCAGGAGGCTTTTACTTTTCTAGAAGGGCATCATTTGTTAGGTCCTTGTTCCATGGTTCGGAGTAAAAGAAGCAATGATTAGAAATGTATCTCTCCTGATAGGTTCTATAGCAAATTCTACTGTAAAGGCTACAGTTACACAACAGACTTTAACTTCTCTTGTGAAGGTCATAATAGAATTGACTGAACAGCCCAGGTGTGGTGGCTCATGCCTGCAATCCCAGCACTTTGGGAGGCCGAGGCAGGTGGATCACTTGAGGTCACGAGTTTGAGACCAGCCTGGTCAACATAGTGAAATTCTGTTTCTACTGAAAATATAAAATTAGCCGGGCATAGTGGCACTTGCCTGTAATTCTAGTTACTCGGGAGGCTGAGGGAGGAGAACTGCTTGAACCCAGGAGGTGGAGATTGCAGTGAGCCTAGATCATGCTACTGCACTCCCACCTGGGTGACAGAGCAAGACTGTCAGAAAAAAAAAAAAAAAAAGTATTGGCTGAACAGAGAAGTATCTGTGCAGCTGATGGCACTCGTGGCCTGTGGAAAAAACAGCAAGTATTATATTCATTCATGGTGGATTAACAAAGAGACTGCTTAGTTAAATTAGTAGACTCTTTAGCTCATTATTTGATTTTAGAAAGTTTAGTTTATGAGGATCCTGGGTAAAGAACATACTCCAAACTGTTGGTATTATCCTCCTGACAGTCATAATAATAGTCTTCTTGGTGCACTGTATTGTCTCGAAGGTTTTAAATGTTTGCATGCAGCCATCTGTAGAATGACAAATGGTCTCTCTTCAACTGGAATGACAAGAGTTGAAAGAAATGTGCAACCATGAGGGCATTGTAACCTATGAATGATGTGCTGAGACGAGAAACCCATAGTGATGGTAACTGAGAGTGGCACTAAGGCCCTAAATTTTGGTAAACTCTCACCTAAGTGAGAACCTGACCAAAAATGGGGAATGTTTTTAAACAAATTATGGGAGGCCATTGTTTTGGACTGAACTCATGTGCTAGGCCCCAACAGACCAAATCAAAGCAAAATGGAGTCACTCATGCTAAGAAGAAACACATAGGTCCTAGAACACATTAAAGAAACACATAGGTCCTAGAACAGACCACAAACCAGGTTTTGTTTTTCTCCTAAAAATCCCATAAGAAACATCCCTGACAGCATAGGTATCCATTCACCCCATAAAGTTCCCATTAAATATTTTAACCAAATTTATTTCCTCTCGCCTAGAGACCATCAAGCTTCAGATGATTATGCAATGAAGATTGCAGCAATTTACAGGTAAAGACACCACCCCCGGCTATCAAGGAGCTACTCTGCCTCCACTAGACAGAGCAGGGTGAGAGTTCTGTGTTCCCCAATAGGTAGGAACTATGCCCCAAGCCAGTGTGAAGTAGTTACAGAAGACAGACCATCACTCCCTCCACCTCCCATAAAGATTTATGGGGATTACATCTCTCAGGGGGGAAATGAGGCAGAAGAATAAGATCTGGAGGCAGGGAACCTAAGAACTTCCTAGAACTAAACTAAATGGAGACACTTTAGCTATGACAGAAAATATCCTACTTGAAACTAAACTTTTTGGAAAGTACAATGGGTTTATAAATTCAATATTGCAGTATTCTAAAATTTAAAATCAAGCACACAGAAAATTAAACTATTTTAGTCACATTTGCAGTTCTGAAATTATTCATCATTTTCTCTCAATCTGTTTTTCTCAATCAGAGGCATGCCCTCAGGACAAGATATAAGAGAAATGGGCAGTGACAGGTAGGTAAAAAAAAGTTATCCAGGTGATTCTGATGCACAAGTACTCTCCTAATTACTGTTGTAAATATTTGTCTTCTGCTATAAATTTGCACAGCCTCTCAGAGTGTACACAGCCATGGCCCCCAAAAGCAGTTTCCGAGTGAATAACCTTATCTATTGCAAACCTCAGGGCAGATAGGTAAGTACAACCTCTCCTTTCCACTTACTTACCAAGGCTATTACTAGTTACTACTTGGGGCCCCACTTAACTCATAAACAAGTCTGACTCACTATTGCTATTCCTCAGCATATTGATCTCCTCTTAAAAGTCATGCATGTATATATTTGTTTGATGACCCTAAACTCTAGATACCAATCCAGACAAAATTACAAGAGGTTATTATTCTGGGTAGAGGGTAAAGGGATCGAGACTACAGTAAAAATTGGAAAATTCAGTTGACTAAAAGAACCTTAGAAAATCAAGCACTCTTTGAACATTAAGTACCCAACTTGTGGAATGAAGCTGTCCAAATGGTTTTGAGAGAGTAAAAATTAGTTTGGACTATAAAAGCCTTCAGTTGCTATTCACCTAACTAAAGACAAAGATAATGCCATTTAATGTTAACAGGAAACAATGTATTTCCCAAAGACACACTGCAGCTGTAAAATGTCATAACAATCCCTTTTTTTGTTGTTGTTGTTTTTATTATTGTTTTTTTTATTATACTTTAAGTTCTAGGGTACACGTGCACAACATGCAGGTTTGTTACATATGTATACGTATGGCATCTTGGTGTGCTGCACCCATTAACTCGTCATTTACATTAGGTGTATCTCCTAATGCTATCCCTCCCCCCTACCTCCTCTCCACAATAGGACCCACTGTGTGATGTTCCCCTTCCTGTGTCCAAGTGATCTCATTGTTCAATTCCCACCTATGAGTGAGAACACGCAGTATTTGGTTTTCTGTTCTTGCGATAGTTTGCTGAGAATGATGGTTTCCAGCTGCAGTCATGTCCCTAAAAAGGACACAAACTCATCCTTTTTTATGGCTGCATAGCATTCCATGGTATATATGTGGCACATTTTCTTAATCCAGTCTGTCACTGATGGACATTTGGGTTGATTCCAAGTCTTTGCTATTGTGAATAGTGCTGCAATAAACATACGTGTGCATGTGTCTTTATAGCAGCATGATTTATAAGCCTTTGGGTATATACCCAGTAATGCGATGGCTGGGTCAAATGGTATTTCTAGTTCTAGATACTTGAGGAATCGCCACACTGTCTTCCACAATGGTTGAACTAGTTTACAGTCCCATCAACAGTGTAAGTGTTCCTATTTCTCCACATCCTCTCCAGCTGTTATTTCCTGACTTTTTAATGATTGCCATTCTAACTGGTGTGAGATGGTATCTCATTGTGCTTTTGATTTACATTTCTCTGATGGTGAGTGATGATGAGCATTTTTTCATGTGTCTGTTGGCTGTATAAATGTCTTCTTTTAAGAAGTGTGTGTTCATATCCTTTGCCCACTCTTTGATGGGGTTGTTTGTTTTTTTCTTGTAAATTTGATTGAGTTCTTTATACGTTCTGGATATTAGCCCTTTGTCAGATGAGTAGATTGCAAAATTTTCTCCCATTCTGTAGGTTACCTGTTCACTCTGATGGTAGTTTCTTTTGCTGTGCAGAAGCTCTTTAGTTTAATTAGATCCCATTTGTCAATTTTGGCTTTTGTTGCCATTGCTTTTGGTGTTTTAGATATGAAGTCCTTGCCCATGCCTATGTCCTGAATGGTATTACCTAGCTTTTCTTCTAGGGTTTTTATGGTTTTAGGTCTAACATTTAAGTCTCTAATCCATCTTGAATTAATTTTCATACAAGGTGTAAGGAAAAGATCCAGTTTCAGCTTTCTACTTATGGCTAGCCAATTTTCCCAGCACCATTTATTAAATAGGGAATCCTTTCCCCATTTCTTGTTTCTCTCAGGTTTGTCAAAGATCGGATGGCTGTAGATGTGTGGTATTATTTCTGAGGACTCTGTTCTGTTCCATTGGTCTATATCTCTGTTTTGTTATCAATACCATGCTGTTTTGGTTACCATAGCTTTGTAGTATAGTTTGAAGTCAGGTAACATGATGCCTCCAGCTTTGTTCTTTTGGCTAGGATTGTCTTGGCAATGCGGGTTCTTTTTTGGTTCCATATGAACTTTAAAGCCGTTTTTTCCAATTCTGTGAAGAAAGTCATTGGTAGCTTAATGGAGATGGCATTGAATCTATAAATTACCTTGGGCAGTATGGCCATTTTCACGATATTGAGTCTTCCTATCCATGAGCATGGTATGTTCTTCCATTTGTTTGTGTCCTCTTTTATTTCACTGAGCAGTGATTTGTAGTTCTCCTTGGAGAGGTCCTTCACCTCCCTTGTAAGTTGGATTCCTAGGTATTTTATTCTCTTTGAAGCAATTGTGAATGGGAGTTCATTCATGATTTGGCTCTCTGTTTGTCTGTTATTGGTGTATAAGAATGCTTGTGATTTTTGCACGTTGATTTTGTATCCTGAGACTTTGCTGAAGTTGCTTATCAGCTTAAGGAGATTTTGGCCTGAGGCAATGGGGTTTTCTAAATATGCAATCATGTCATCTGCAAACAGGGACAATCCCTTTTTTTGAGTGACTACTGCTTTCTCTAAAATCATACGCTACCAAAAACATCATTGTTTGAAACTCTATCAGAAAGAATAAAATATCCCAAGTCTGCCCGGAGAATTAAATCACTTTGCCCCAGAGAAGCAGCCTTGAGTTCCAACCAAGGTACAAGAGATTCAGACAAGGCTTTTCTGGATATAATATTCCACATCTACATTACAATTACTTTAAAAAAAAAAAAACAGGATTATGAGTCCACTTTGAAGTTCAGACCAGATGTTGATCCCTTTACAAACAGCCCTGTTTTGTGTATGACAACACTGCTTCATTTAAATTTCACATAAACTCCACCCTTCTCTCAAATCCTATAGTAATTTTATTTTTTCCCTTGGTTTTGTGAAGTACCCCATGATTCTTCTGGTGTAAGGATCTCCCTCATTGCAATGGGTCTCCCTCATTGCAATGGGTCAATAAACCTGATTTTGTCAGACTGCAAGGTTGTCCCCAGTAGTCTTAGGCTGATTGAACAACAGTACCCACCATTCAACTACTTTCTCCCATGCAAGTTAGAGAATATCCTTCCCCAACTTCTAAGGATGCCGAATGAGTCAATTCCTAGCTACAAAGTGGCACCGGTTTTTCCAGTATATTCTAAATTACTGAAAATTAAATTCAGCTCAGTTCCACTGTGTACCTGTTGTTCACAGCAACCAAACTTGAAATGCTGATAAAATGTCAATTATCAGCTACAATGTAAACAATTTAACTAGAGTTTAATGGGTGTGTGTTGACAGAAAAAGCCAACACTTTAGAAACAACGGTTTGGAAATATAAAGACAGAAGAAGAGCAGTGAGAAACAATCGCTTGTCATCTTTAGAATTTTAACATAAAACCAAATTTTTATGAAGATTTTCTAATCCTAGAAACTTCCATTCTTCAACTTTCACTCACAACCACCAACCCCACTAATACTGAAACTTCTCTCAAATTCCCTCTGACTTTCATTCCCTCATCTTCCATGCTCCCTAGGTCAAAATAATGTATTTGGAATACTCTAAAGAGTTTAAGTCACAAATGCTATCCATTTATTTTATTTTATTTTAAAACCATCTTTAGAGCATAAACTTTATTCCATATCTGAAAGTATTGGGTAGGAAGTAGATATGAATACTATAATAGTTTACATTTTTAAGCATTTACTATGTGCCAGGCACATAATTCTAAAATTAATTTATAGATATTATTTTACTTAATTTTATCATCACACTTTTGAGGTACGTTTATTATATTATCTATTCTATTGATGAAGAAATCAAAACACAAAGAGTCACTTGCCAAAGAGTGTACAGCTAAAAAGTAAAAAATCTAGGATTTAAATCTTGGTACTCTGGGTCTAAAGCATGTACAAGCTGAACAGCCCTAATCCAAAAATACAAAATTTAAAATGTTCCAAAACATGAAAGCTTTTGAGTATGAATATAAGGCCACAAGTGGAAAATTCCACACCTGACCTCATGTGAGAGGCCACAGTCATATTTTTTTATTGTTAGGTACTTATGTGTGAATAACTATAAGAAAATGACTACATATTGGCAGCATATATATTCAGAGTCAGGAATAATGGTAATGCCAACAACCACAGATTGTGCATATGGCTGGCTGTGCATCTTAGTTTCCTGATGGTTCAGTGTACACAAACTTTTTTTCATGCACAAAATTATGTAAAATATTGTATAAAATTACCTCAGCATGGTGTATAAGGCACATATGAAACATAAATGAATTTCATGTTTAGACTTGGGTCCCACTCCTAAAATATTATATTATGTATATGCAAATATTCTGAAATCCAAAACACTACTGGTCCCAAACATTGCAGATGATGAATACTCAAGTTGTATCTTTAACCACGGCACAATACTGTCTCAGTACATTATGTCTTCATATACCATATAGCCTGGGTAGAAGTTTTACTTTTTAAAACTGATTGGCCATATCTTAGTTATTTTGCTATCTGTTGAAAATATTAATGAACAACTCTGTGCCCAGATCTGTGCATGAGGCAACAGGAGGCATTTAAAAAGCCAAGTGTTTGATATTTCTGTTTAGATTATCGGAGGTTACAATCTAGCTGCAGAAATCAGGAGAGCACACCTAGATCAAAAAATACACAGGATAATCCTGTATATGATTATGCACAAAACTACATGAAGTAACTGTAGTCTTTGGATTCTTTGTGTAATAAGTGTCCAGATAATGGAGAGATTGATATGGCCTGAGGGAGGTGACTATGCTAAGAAAGATTGTTGAGAGTTTATGAGAGGAAACTGAATCTAAGACTTCTCTGCTTTATATTTTTAAAGCTGAAGATTTCTTAAGAGGCATTTATCCACGTGGAAACTAAGGTTGTAATTAAATTTACCTATAGCTTCAATTGGCCATGTTATTCTTGTTAACAATTCTGTTAATTTGAAGAGCCATTTGTATTGAGAGTGTATTTCCCAAACTTCATGTCATGTAATTTAATACATTATGAGACATGTGACGAGATTGTTGTTATGATCATTATCATTCCCATTTCACAAATTGGGTCACTCAGCTCAAGTAGGGCAAATTATTTTGGGGGCCATGTGGTTAGAAAGTAGGAGAACTAGAATTTGAAGCTGAATGTTGCCTGTAAAGCTAATGTTCTTTGTTCAGTGGTCTAGTGGTTTTCCTTTTTCCCACTTTTTCAGTCCACCAATCCAAGTTTCACGGTGATATTTAAAAATCGACTTTTGTACTAAGAAGGGAATTTTATTTATCCATTTATTCTACTACGAAATATTATCCAAAACTTGAAAACAAGGAAAATGTATGCAGCATGTCTTTTAATGTCATACAGGGTCAAGGACTATCCAAGGATTATTTAGAATAACTAATGTAGTTTAACTCCTTGTTATTGATTAAAAGCCACAGACTTACCGAAGGTACATGCTAATTTATAGATTATTTGTGTAGAGGCAATACAACTAATTTCTGCCTGTTAGAACAGTTAATCCCAAAGTTTACAGTTTATGTTTTGTAATACTTAACCAGCTTTTTATCTAATCTAGCAATTCTAAAAGCTTTTTATAAAGTAGCCTATACATAATTAGCTTCTCAAACATGTTTTTACCATATTTCTGGTTCCCTCATTAATTGGTGAGTTGAATAAAATCTTTCACATGTGTTCATATTATATTTTTATAAAAGTAATGATTTTATCTTTTTGAAAATTATACTTTCATAGCTTATTCAGTGAATAAACATTTAGCCATTCAAACATCTTTTTAAAAGATTTTCAAATGATTCATAATTTTTTATTTATTTAATTTTATTTTTAAATGACAAACCCTCCTGTATTTTTGGTGTTCAACATCATGTTTTAATGAATGTATACAATGTTGAATTATTAAATCAAGTTAATTAACATATTCATCACCTGACAAATATATCATTCATTAACATATTTACCATTTTTGGCTTTCTTTATTTCTTTGCGTAGATCCAAATTTCCACCTGAAATACTTTTTCTTCTCCCTGAATAACTTGTTTTATATTTTTCACAACACAAGTCTGCTCATAATTAATTCTTTTAGCCTTTGTTTGTCAAAGATATCTTTATTTCACTTTCATTTTTAAAATACATGTGCTGTTTCATTCTCTGATTGAAAACGAACAAAAAAAGATTTTCTACTAGATATAATACTCCAGATTGATTTTTATTTTCAGTGCTTTAAACATGTAACTCCACTGTTTTCTGGCTTGCATAGTTTCTGATGAAAGACAGTTGCCATTCTTGTTTTGTTCCCTTAATATTTCTTTTGTTCTGGCTGCTTTTAAGATTTTTGTCTTGGTGGGGAGGTGCCAAGATGGCTGACTAGAAGCAACTAGTGTGCACTGCTCTCACAGAGAGGAGACAGAATGGTAAATAAGCACTAGCTTCTCAACTGAATCATCCCAGAGGCCATGTTGAAATTCAACAAGGAAGCAATTTTGACCCATAGAGAGCAGAGTGGAGGGAGGAAGGACAGTCACCCACTCGGGATTGGCATGGAGCTGAGAGGCTCCCCACCATAGGGAAAGGGTGAGTGAGCAACAGCTTCCAGGGACCCACACTTCTGCCATGGACCTTTGCAATCCGGGGGACAGGAGATACTCCTTGATGCCTACACTCTGAGATCACCAGACTGAAACAGAAAGCTGCATGAAGTGTGGACAGAGCTGCTGCTTGGGTCCATGTGAAGCCCCAAGTGCCTTGGATCTCTGAGCCCCATGGTGTCAGCTGCTGTAGCTCTGTCAACAAAAGAAACCAGGTTCTCTTACACACTGCCAGAATAGGGGATACATCCATGATGCTAAGGAGTGGATGGACTGCAGGTCTCACCTCCACTGCACCTCACCAGGCAAAGAGCACTGGCCAAGGACTCCAGTGCAACCACTCTACCTCTGTTTGAGCACTTGGGCCAGTCACAGCTCTGCATTTCTCTGGGACAGAGCCCCCAGAGGTACTACATAGGCCACAGCCTCTGCCACTGCTGCAGCCTCCACTCCTACTCCGCTTGTTGGGGAGGGAGCAAAGAGCCCAAGAACTGTCATGGGGCTCCAGCACACTGAAGCTTCCATACAGAAAAACAACTAGGCTGTTTTCCATGTGGGTCCCTGCCCCTTCTACTTCTCACTGGGCAAGGCCTCCTGGCCTGAACTCCCATGGGAGCCACACTACCCACACCTGAACACTTCAGTCAGTGGCAGCTTTGTATTTATGTGGGGCGAAATTCTAAGAGACAGCCAACAGGCTCTCTGTTAAATGGTACTTGAAGTGGTACTTGCCCTTGCTGCCTTTGAGCTGGGGAATAAACAATGACCCTGATTACTTTACTCACAACTCCAGCACACCACAGTCACCATGCAAAGAGAAAAGTCTCTCTTCCCTGCGAGCCTCTGACCCCCTGCTTTTCACCAGGCAAGGCTGCCAGCTTGGGCCTGCAGTACAGACACCCCACCTCCAGCTAAACATTCCCATTGGCAGCAGCTTTGTGTTTCTCTGACATGAAGTTCCTAGAAACAACTGACAGCCTCATCAGGGGTATTGGCCTGAAGGTTTCTTTTTTGGTTATATCTCTGCCAGGTTTTGGTATCAGGATGATGCTGGCCTCATAAAATGAGTTAGGGAGAAGTTCCTCCTTTTCATGTGTTTGGAATAGTTTCGAAAGGAATGGTACCAGCTCCTCTTTGTACCTCTGGTGTAATTTGGCTGTGAATTAGTCTTGTCCTGAGCTTTTTTGGTTGGTAGGTTACTAATTGGTTCCTCAATTTCAGAACTTTTTATTGGTCTATTCAAGGATTTGACTTTTTCCTGATTTCTTGCTGGGAGGGTGTATGTGTTCAGGAATTTATCCATTTCTTCTAGATTTTCTAGTTTATTCACATAGAGGTGTTTATAGTATTCTCTGATGGTAGTTTGTATTTCTGTTGGGTCAGTGGTGATAACAGCCATTATCACTTTTTATTGTGTCTATTTGATTCTTCTCTCATTTCTTCTTTATTCGTCTACCTAGCAGTCTATTTTTTTTTTTTTTTTTGAAATATACTCTCCCTCTGTTGCCCAGACTGGAGTGCAGTGGCACAATCTCAGCTCACTGTGACCTCCGCCTCCCAGGTTCAAGCAATTCTCCAGCCTCCTGAGTAGCTGGGATTACAGCCACGCATCACCAGACCTGGTTAACTTTTATATTTTTAGTAGAGATGGGGTTTCACAAGCCAGGCTGGTCACAAACTCCTAACCTCAAGTGATCCACCCTCCCTGGCCAGTCTGTCTCTTTTATTATTTTTTTCAAAAAGCCAGCTCCTGCAGTCATTGATTGTTTGAATGATTTTCTTGTGTCTCTATTTCTTTCAGTTCCACTCCAATCTTAGATATTTCTTGTCTTCTGCTAGCTTTTGGGTTTGTTTGTTCTTGCCTCTCTAGTTCTTTTAGTTGTGATGCTAAGGTGTTGATTTGAGATTTTTTTAGCTTTCAGATGTGGGCATTTAGGGCTATAAATCTCCCTCTTAACACTGCTTTATCTGTGTCCCATAGATTCTGGTGTGTTGTCTCTTTGTTCTCATTGGTTTCAAATAACTTTTTGATTTCTTCGTTAATTTCATTATTTACCCAGGAGTCATTCAGGAGCAGGTTGTTCAATTTCCATGTAGTTGTGTGGTTTTGAGTGAGTTTCTTAATCTTGAGTTCTAATTTAATTGCACTGTGGTCTGAAAGACTATTTGTTATTATTTCAATTTTTTTTGCATTTGCTGAGGAGTGTTTTACTTCCAACTATTTGATTGATTCTAGAGTAAGTGCCCTGTGGCACTGAGAAGAATATATATCCTGTTGCTTTGGAGTGCAGAGTTCTGTAGATAGGTATCAGATCCACTTGATCCAGAGTTCAGTTAAAGTCCTGAATATCCTTGTTAATTTTCTGTTTTGATGATCTGTCTAATATTGACAGTGGGGTGTTACAGTCTCCCACTATTATTGCTTGGGAGTCTAAGTCTCTTTGTAGGTCTCTAAGAACTTGTTTTATGAATCTTGGTGCCCCTGTATTGGGTGCATATCCTACATGTAGGATAGTCAACTCTTCTTGTTGAATTTTGGGCATTATGTAATGCCCTTCTTTGTCTTTTTTTATTCTTGTTGGTTTAAAGTCTATTTTGCCAGAAACTAGAATTGCAACCCTTGCTTTTTTTTTTCTGCTTTCCATTTGCTTGGTAAATTTTCTTCCATCCCTTTATTTTGTGGATTTGTGTGTCTTTGCAGATGATATAGGTCTCTTGAATACAGCACACTGGTGGGTCTTGACTCTAACACACTTTGTCTTTTAATTGGGGCATTTAGCCCATTTACATTTAAGGTTAATATTGTCATGTTTGAATTTGATCCTGTCATCATGATGCTAACTGGTTATTTTGCACACCAGTTGATGCAGGTTCTTCATTGTGTCATTAGTCTTTGCATTTCAGTGCATTTTTGCAAAGGCGTGTACTGGTTTTTTGTTTCCCCATTTAGTGCTTTGTTCAGGAGCTCTTGCAAGGCAGGCCTGGTGGTGACAAATTCCCTCAGCATTTGCTTGTCTAAAAAATATTTTATTTCTGCTTTATGAAGCTTATTTTGGCCAGATATGAAATTCTGGGTTGAAAATTTCTGTTTTAAAAAATTTTGAATATTGAACCCTATTCTTTTCTGGCTGTAGGGTTTCTGCCAAGATGTCTGCTATTAGTCTGATGGGCTTCCCTTTGTAGGTGACCTGGCCTTTCTTGCTGGCTGCCCTCAACATTTTTTCCTTCATTTCAACTTTGGAGAATCTGATGATTGTGTGTCTTGTATTTGATCTTCTTGTGGGGTATCCTACTGGGGTTCTCTGTATTTCCTGAATTTGAATGTTGGCCTGTCTTGCTAGGTTGGAGAAGTTCTCCTGGATGATATTCTGAAGTGTGTTTTCCAACTTGATTCCATTCTCTCTGTCTCTTTCAGGTACTACAAACAGTCATAGTTTTGGTCTTTTTACATAGTCCTATAGTTGTTGGATGTTTTGTTCATTCCTTTTTATTTTTTTATTCTCTGATCTTGTCTGCCTGTGTTATTTCAGTGAGATAGTATTCAGCCTCTGATATTCTTTCTTCTGTTTGATTGATTTGGCTGTTGATACTTGTATATGCATCACGAAGTTCTCGTGCTTTTCAGCTCTATCAGGTCATTTATGTTCTTCTCTAAACTGGTTATTCTAGTTAGCAGCTCCTGTAACCTTTTATCACGGTTCTTAGCTTCTTTACATTGGGTAAGAACATGCTTCTTTACTTCAGTGAAGTTTGTTATTACGCACCTTCTAAAGCCTACTTCTTTCAATTTGTCCATCTCATCCTCCTTCCAGTTCCGTGCCCTTGCTGGAGATGTGTTGTGATCATTTGGAGGAGAAAACAGACTCCGGCCTTTTGAGTTTTCAGAGTTTTTTTAATTGATTCTTCATCATCTTCATGAGTTCATCTAGTTTTGATCTTTGAGGCTGCTGACCTTCAGATGAGGCTTTTGTGGGGACTTTTTTGTTGATTCTGTTGTTGTTGCTGTTTATTTGTTTTTCTTTCAATAGTCAGGTCCCTGTTCTACAGGGCTGCTGCAGTTTACTGGGGGTTCACTTCAGACCCTATTCATCTGGGGTGCTCCTGTACCTAGAGATGTCACCTGAGGAGACTGGAGAACAGCAAAGATTTGTGCCTGCTACCTCCTCTGGGATCGCTGATCTTGAGGGGCACTGACCTAATGCCAATAAGAATACTCCTGTATAAGGTTTCTGGTGGCCCTGTTGTGCGGGGGGTCTCACCTAGTTGGGGAGCAGGAGAACCAGAACCCATTTAACAAAGCACTTTGACTGTTTTTTCATGGAGGGTTTGTGCTGTGCTGAGGGGAAATCCACTTGTCTCAGCTGCCTGGATTCCTCAGAGCTAGCAGGGGGAAAGACTAAACCTGCTGGTCTGTGGAGACTATGGCCAACCCTCTCCCTAGGGTCTCAGGCCCAGGGAGGTCAGAATTCTGTCCCTGGGAAGCTGGCTGGAGTTGCTGGAGTTCCTGCATGGAGGCCCAAGCAAGTAAGAAGGGATGGGTCAGTCTGGCCTAAAGAGGCAGTCTGGTCACCCTCTGCCACAGCCAGTTTGCTGCACTGTGGGGAATACCTCTTGGAACCAAGCCATCCAGTCTCCCCAGCTCCAGCAGGGGAAGAATTCAGCCTGGAGCTACAGTGCTGGCTGCCACTCTTCCCCCCAAGGAGTTCAGCATTTTAGGTAGCAGCCACAGTGATGACTGTCACCCCTCCCTCAGGGAGCTCCGACATCTTAAACAGCAGGCAGCAGCTGCTTCTCCCCCTTGATCTTGGTGATCTTAGGCAGATTTCAGCTGAGTGGCTGTTGAGAATTTGCATGGCCCTGTGGTTGGGGCCCAAGGTCCTGGTGGCATGGGCTCACAAGTAGGATCTTCAGATCTTTGGGTTGCACAGTTCCATAGATAAAGCATGGTTCCCCAGGCTAAGTAGCATGCTCACTCACTGCCTGTTTTGGCTAGGGAGTGGGGGTTCCCCTGCCTCATGTGGCTCTCGGGTGGGCCAACACACCACCCTGTTTTCCTTGATCTTTGATGATCATACCAACCATCTAGTCAGTTCTGATGATAGAACCTGCATACTTCAGTTGCCGGTGCAGGATTTACATGTTGTTTTGGTTCTTCTCAGTGGGAGCCTCCAACTGCCGCTGCTTCTAGTTGGCCATCTTGGCCCCACCCTCCTTTCAAATATTTTATTGTTTGGTTCTTTAATCTTAATTTGTAATATAAATTCCAGTTTTCTACTAATTTTTTTGTTTTCTTTTCGTATTTTGAATACATTAATCATAATTATTTTATTAGTCTTTCTTTTTTATTAAAATGTAATATTCATACATTAAATATACAAAGTATACTAATTCCAACTGCTTATGGATATATGGTTTGTTTGTACTTTTAGTTATGAATAAAGCTGCAATGAACATTATTATTTATGTATTTTGTTATATATACACTGATTTCTTTTGAGTATATACATAGGATCATGGTACAGGCATAATCAAAGTTATTTTAAAGTGTCTGGAAATTCCAATATATAAACCACTTGGTGTGCTTCTATTGTGTATTTTTATCTCTTGGTTTTATCTCATTCGGTCCTACATTGTTCAAAGATGACTAATTTTAGATTGCATGCTGGATAGTGTATATAAAAACTTGTTGATAATCTGGATGCTATCTTATTCCAGGTAGAATTTGCCCCTCCTGTAGTTATAAGAAGGACAAAACACCTTGATTCAATCAGGAACTGAGATGGTTTTAGGCTTGTCATCAGGCATTTTGACAGCTGGTCTATTTCTTGTTTGCCCTTTAATGATCTCAACTAAAATCCTAAGGATTTTCCTGGCCTCCTCTTCCTCGGCAAGCCCTAAATTTTAATTGTTATTTATTTTGTTTTGTGACAGTACTATTAGTTCTGCTTACTTCTCTGTAGTTCACTTTTATTCTTAACATATTAAGTCTGGTTTTTGTCTCTCTTAATATCTTAAGATATGAAGTCTGGTTTTTGTTAAGACTGCTGAACACTTTATATTATGAATTTATTTTTAACTTACATGTCCCACATAAGTATGAGCAAATGCCCCCAAATAACAAAAGCATCAGGTATGGTTTGGCTTACCTCAGTGTTTCCCCTCTCTCTGGGATTTCAGTCTCCCAGGTCCTAGATGCCTGATTGCTCTCTGATGCCTTCCCATGAGTAAGAATTTTGGTTTGGTTTGGAATGGTTGGTTTTTATCCAGTGTTTACAAGTGTTTTCAGTGGGAAAATTAATATGATACAAATTGCATCATTATAGCCAGAGGAGGAGGTCATTGGCTTCTACTGATTTTTTTCTTCTGCTATTTTAATTCAACTTTTCTTCTATATATGTTACATTTAACTATCCAGATGATAACAAAGTCCAAGAAGTGACCATGATAGTGGCTAAATCAAAATGTCTACATCTGGACATATAACATTAGTAAACAACCATTGCACCTTGCTATCTTGCGTTTCATATTTATGTCTCTATGCAAGGGTACAAGTAAGATCACTTGCCTAGTATTTGAGCCAAATAGTAACTTGGTCAGTGTTTTTAAAAATCGGTTTGCCAAAAATATTCATCTTTTTTTTTCAAGTGTCACTAGCATAACTTTAAAAGTAGGTACTAAAAGAGGCTCTTAGTAGTATGAGTAGGAAGTTTGTTTCTCACATTATATTGCAGTCATTAAGAACTTGAGCTCTGCAGTCAGATTGCTTATGTTAGATTCTAAACTTTTCAGCATCCTGGTTGTGTTATCTTGGCAAATTTACCTAACAGTCCTGGGTCTCAGTTTGCTTATTCCTCACCTATATAGTGAGGAAAATAATCATACCTACCTCTGTGAGGATTATGTGAGCTAGCATATTTAAATTACTTAGAACTGTACCCAGAACATTTTTAAAAAGTCAATTAATGATAGCTATCATTATTTTATATTCTGCAGTCCCACTAGAATGAAATAACTTACACTCTGCTCATTTCTTCCTTTTTTATTCTTCGCATTGTCTTTCCTTCTTTTTTATAATGTTTTTTAATGTTTATGTTTATTATTTTACTGAAATATATTCTTTCTGAAACAACTTTTGACTATTTTTATTATTATGTATTCTTTCACAATATTAATAATACATACATATGTTCACGTTGTTGCTAATTTGTGTTCACAACTCTTGCAAAAAAAGAAAAACTTCTGCCACCTGATTAAAGCAAAACAAAACATAACCAAGTTATAGACACAGATACTCCAAAAACACTCCTCAGATTAATAGCTCTTGTTATCTTTAAATCTTGTGTTTCAAGCAAGTTATGAACATTTTTTCTTATCTATGGATCCAGAAAATTCCTTCAAACTCCACCTTCCCCCTACCCTTGCAATATAATTGAATCAAAACAATATATAAATAAGACTGACTCTAACCTAGGAATTCCGAAGAACTACTCTTCTTATTTTATCAAACTAAGCCATTAATCTTTCACTTAAGGTGTGAGTTGAATCAGTCAGATCTTTCAGAAATAAGACAAACTAGCGTAGTGGAAGCCCTAGGTTGCATTTGTTCATGAACCCATAAGAGAGGCATCCAAAAGTGTCAGTGACACAAAAACAATTTTGGAGTTCTCTTCATGTCAGTGGGCAAAAAATAAAGGGTATGTCATATTCGCAATCAGCTCTTGCTTAACTTCCAAGCTGACACTAGCCATGACTCAACTCAAAAGCTCTTTCAGTAAATTAGAGGTGTGGTATTCCACACTTCACAAACAGTGCATGACAACAATCACTTTGATTGTTTGGGAATAGATTTGCCCTTTATTCTTTCTTTTGGTTTCAAACTTTAGCAAAGATGTTTTAGTTAAGGTTTTCATTACGAAGTCCATCTCAGAAGGACTTGAGCCTTCCAGTCATTCTTCAGCCTGTTGTTACCTAACTTTGGGCAGCTACCTGATAAGCCTCTATCAAAACCTGGCAGGTTAGTAAGAGTAAGCAAAACAGTAGGAAAGATGCCTTTATTATTATTATTATTATTATTATTATACTTTAAGTTCTAGGGTACATGTGCACAACGTGCAGGTTTGTTACATATGTATACATGTGCCCTGTTGGTGTGCTGCACCCATTAACTCGTCATTTACATTATGTATATCTCCTAATGCTATTCCTCCCCACTCCCCCCTCCCCACAATAGGCCCCGATGTGTGATGTTCCCCTTCCTGTGTCCAAGTGATCTCATTGTTCAATTCCCAACTACGAGTGAGAACATGCGGTGTTTGGTTTTCTGTTCTTGTGATAGTTTGCTGAGAATGATGGTTTCCAGCTGCAGCCATGTCCCTAAAAAGGACACAAACTCATCCTTTTTTTATGGCTGCATAGTATTCCATGTTATATATGTGGCACATTTTCCTAATCCAGTCTGTCACTGATGGACATTTGGGTTGATTCCAAGTCTTTGCTATTGTGAATAGTGCCGCAATAAACATACGTGTGCATGTGTCTTTATAGCAGCATGATTTATAATCCTTTGGGTATATACCCAGTAATGTGATGGCTGGGTCAAATGGTATTTCTAGTTCTAGAGCCTTGAGGAATCACCACACTGTCTTCCACAATGGTTGAACTAGTTTACAGTCCCACCAACAGTGTAAAAGTGTTCGTATTTCTCCACATCCTCTTCAGCACCTGTTGTTTCCTGACTTTTTAATGATTGCCATTCTAACTGGTGTGAGATGGTATCTCATTGTGGTTTTCATTTTCATTTCTCTGATGGTGAGTGATGATGAGCATTTTTTCATGTGTCTGTTGGCTGTATAAACGTCTTCTTTTGAGAAGTGTCTGTTCATATCCTTTGCCCACTTTTTGATGGGATTGTTTGTTTTTTTCTTGTAAATTTGTTTGAGTTCTTTGTAGGTTCTGGATATTAGCCCTTTGTCAGATGAGTAGATTGTGAAAATTTTCTCTCATTCTGTAGGTTGCCTGTTCACTCTGATGGTAGTTTCTTTTGCTGTGCAGAAGCTCTTTAGTTTAATTAGATCCCATTTGTCAATTTTGGCTTTTGTTGCCATTGCTTTTGGTGTTTTAGACATGAAGTCCTTGCCCATGCCTATGTCCTGAATGGTATTACCTAGCTTTTCTTCTAGGGTTTTTATGGTTTTAGGTCTAACATGTAAGTCTCTAATCCATCTTGAATTAATTTTCATATAAGGAGTAAGGAAAGGATCCAGTTTCAGCTTTCTACTTATGGCTAGCCAATTTTCCCAGCACCATTTATTAAATAGGGAATCCTTTCCCCATTTCTTGTTTCTCTCAGGTTTGTCAAAGATCAGATGGCTGTAGATGTGTGGTATTATTTCGGAGGACTCTGTTCTGTTCCATTGGTCTATATCTCTGTTTTGGTACCAGTACCATGCTGTTTTGGTTACTGTAGCCTTGTAGTATAGTTTGAAGTCAGGTAGCATGATGCTTCCAGCTTTGTTCTTTTGGCTTAGGATTGTCTTGGCAATGCGGGCTCTTTTTTGGCTCCATATGAACTTTAAAGCAGTTTTTTCCAATTCTGTGAAGAAACTCATTGGTAGCTTAATGGAGATGGCATTGAATCTATAAATTACCTTGGGCAGTATGGCCATTTTCACAATATTGATTCTTCCTATCCATGAGCATGGTATGTTCTTCATTTGTTTGTGTCCTCTTTTATTTCATTGAGCAGTGGTGTGTATTGCTCCTTAAAGAAGTCCTTCACATCCCTTGTAAGTTGGATTCCTAGGTATTTTATTCTCTTTGAAGCAATTGTGAATGGGAGTTCATTCATGATTTGGCTCTCTGTTTGTCTGTTATTGGTGTATAAGAATGCTTGTGATTTTTGCACGTTGATTTTGTATCCTGAGACTTTGCTGAAGTTGCTTATCAGCTTAAGGAGATTTTGGGCTGAGATGATGGGGTTTTCTAAATATACAATCATGTCATCTGCAAACAGGGACAATCTGACTTCTTCTTTTCCTAATTGAATACCTTTATTTCTTTCTCTTGCCTGATTGCCCTAGCCAGAACTTCCAACACTATGTTGAATAGGAGTGGTGAGAGAGGGCATCCCTGTCTTGTGCCAGTTTTCAAAGGGAATGCTCCCAGTTTTTGCCCATTCAGTATGATATTGGCTGTGAGATACCTTTTAATCTTAACCACTCTGAAACAAAGGTTCAGTTGGAGAAAAATTGTGAATCAACTGTGGTTTGCAAGTACCGTTGTCCCCCTTCATCCATGGTTACACTTTTCATGGTTTCAGTTACCCAAGACCAACCGCAGTCTGAAAATATTAAATGGAATATTTCAGAAATAAGCAATTCATAAGTTTTTAAGTTACAATTTTATTTTTTATTTAATGTTTTTAATTGACACATAATAATTTTTCATGTTTATGAGGCACAATGTGATGTTTCAATATGCGTATACCTTGAGTAATTATTAAATTCAAGTAATTAGTATATCCATCACCTCAAACATTTATCATTTCTTTGTGGTGGAACATAAAAATCCCTCTCATCTAGCTATTTGGAGGTATACAATATCATATTATTGACCGTAGTCACCCCACTATGCAGTAAGACACCAGAAATTCTATTTCCTTTCTAATTGTAACTTTGTACCAAGAGGACTTTCTCTCCTCATCTCCCTTCTCCTCCCCAGTTTCTAGTAGCTACTATTCTATTTACTACTTCTATGAAATCAACTTTTAAACATATTCCTATGATTGAAAATATGTGATATTTGTATTTCTGTGTCTGGCTTATTTTATTTAATGTCATGTCTTCCAAGCTCATCTATATTGCCACAGAATTTTATTCTTCTTTATGGCTAAATAGTATCCCATTGTTTATATATACCACATTTTCTTATCCATTCATTCATTGTTGAGCACTTAGCTTGATTCCATATTGTGGCTATTGTGAATAGTGCTGCAGTAAATATGGCAGCGCAGATATCTCTTCAACATAGTGATTGCATTTCCTTTGGATATATACCCAGTAGTGAGATTATTGGATCATACGATAGTTCTATTTTTAGTTTTTTGAGGAGCTTCCATAGTGTTCCTCAAATGGCTGTACTAATTTACATTTCCAAAAAAGTGTGTAATAGTTCCCATTTCTTCATATTCTTGCCAATACTTGTTATCTGTTGTCTTTTTTATATTAGCAGTTCTCATTGGAATGAGGTGATACGTCATTGTGGTTTTAATTTGTAATTCTCTGATGATTGGTGATGTTGAGAATTTTTTATATACTTTACTGTGGTTTAAGCTTGTCCCCAGCAAAACTCATATTAAAATTTGATCCCCAGTGTGGCAGTGTTTGGAGGCAGTGCCTAATAGGAATTGTTTGGGTCATGAGGGTAGATTTCTCATGAATGTCTTGCTGCTGTTTTCATAGTAATGAGTTCTTGCTCTCTTGAGACTGGATTAGTTTTTACAGGAATGTTCCCACAAGAGTGAGTTGCTTTAAAGCCAGGACACTCCTTGAATTTTTATTCTTTGCATGTGTTCACTTTCCCTTAGACCTTCTTTGCCATGTTATGACACAACATGAAGGCTCTCACCAAAAATCTGGGCCATGACCTTGAACTTCCCAGCATGTGGAACTGTGAGCTGAATAAACCTCTTTTCCTTATATATATTTACCCAGTCTCAGGCATTCTGTTACAGCAACACAAAATGGACTAAGGCATACCTCTTGGCCATTTTTATATCTTAATTTGAAAAATGTTTATTAAGGCCTTTTGCCTATTTTTAAATCCAATTATTTGGGGATTTTTTGTTTGCTTGCTATTGAGTTGTTTGAGTTCCTTATATATTCTGGATATTAACCTTTTTTTCAGATGTATAGTTTGCAAATATTTTCCCCCATGTGGTAGGTTGTCTTCACTTTGCTGATTGTTTTCTCTGTGGTGTAGAAGCTTTTAAGTTTTATATAATCCCATTTGTCTATTTTTGCTTCTATTACCTGTGCTTTTGAGGTTTTATCCAAAATATCATTGTACAGTCCAATGTCATGAAGTATTTTCCCTATGTTTCCTTCTAGTAACTTCACAGTTTTGTATCTTACATTTAAGCCTATAATCTACTTTGAGTTTACTTTTGTCTGTAGTCATAGGTAGGGATCCAGTTAACATGATAAAAATCCACACTGTATATCCTACCCAGCTATTAGTTACTTAGTGGCCATGTCAGTTATTGGATTAACTGTCTAAATATCACTGTGCTTATTTTCAAGTAACCCAAGTTTTACTAAATAGTGGCCACAGGTTGCAAGAGTAGTAATGATGGCTATTTGAATATGACAAAGAGAAGCCTCAAAGTGTTTCCCTTAAGTGAAAAAATGAAAGTTCTCTACTTAATAAGAAAAAAAAATCATATTTTGAGGGGTTTTGGCATAAATTTTGTACTCAGTTATCTCCTATACATCTCTTGACAAAATGCCTGAAATTACTCCTTTAAAAGATTCACTCCTTTGAGTTTAAATTTTCTGTTATTGACCAAAGCCCCTCACTTACCTGGAGGTAGTTACCTTTTCTGCTTGCGTATAATTTAAGCTGTGACTATGACCTTCTTCACTTGAAACTATAGAAATGTAGTTATTTAACAGAATAGAATGAGTGAGAGAGGAAAGATGAAAAAAAGTGAAATATAATGAATGGTTGTTGATGGGCCCCATTCTAGCAAAGATGTTCTAGCTACTGTTCCTAACTCAGTTATCTCTCATGCATCTCTTGACAAAATGCCTAAAATTACTCTCTTACAGATTCACTCCGTTGAGTTTAAATTTTCTGTTATTGATTTCCCCTGTTAAACTACAGCTTCCTCTTCTCTCTTCAAAGTAACTGCTAAGCCATTTCCAGCCACTAATACCTTGTTGTGACATGGTACTTCAGATTAGTCAGTTATGGACCTGGCGCGGTGACTGCCTTTCTTCCGTAGCTGCTTCTATCTGAACCTGTCACTGTCCCATCAAAGCCTACCTATCTGTGATTCTACTCCCTCAATTCTAGCAAATAATTGACTTTTTTTTTTTTTTTTTTTTTTTTTTTTTTTTTTTGACAGAGTCTTGCTCTGCGGCCCAGGCTGGAGTACAGTGGTGCCATCTCGATCTTGGCTTACTGCAACAAGCGATTCTCGATTCTCGTGCCTCAGCCACCAGAGTAACTGGGATTACAGGCAGGCGCCACCATGCCAGCCTATTTTTGTGTTTTTAGTAGAGACAGGGTTCTGTCAGGATGGCCAGGCTGGTCTCTAACTCTTGGCCTCAAGTGATCTGTCTGCCTTGGCCTTGCAAAGTGCTGGGATTACAGGCATGAGTCACCGCTCATTGATGCGAAGGTGCATTGATGCGAAGGTGGTCTGCAGAACTCTGCAATCTTATTCCACCTGCAACTTAACTCTGTGTAGGAGGACGCAGTGGTCCAAACATTCTATTTACTCAGCTTCTTGTAGGGAAGCAGAATCAAGCCATAAATGACTACCCAGATGTTCCAAAGTAGTCATTACATTCTAAAAATTGCAGTTATTGGTGAATTAGATAAAGAAAATACAGTAAAAAAATATTTTAACCTCCTACTTGAATAAGAAATAAACTTTAAAATATGTTTACTCTAATTGTATGCTTTCTAAATTATTGATTTTCTGTCATTTTAAAATGCCACAAATTAGACATTATTTTTAATTTTGCAAACTGCTTATCTATATTTATCTAATTATTTACCAAATTTCTTGATCATCATTTCTTCTTGCATCACTGACTTTCCTTCAGGGATTACTTTCATTCTGAAGGATATACTGGACTATATTCTTTAGAAGTTCCTTTAGTAAAGGTCTATTAGGGGTAAATTATTCAGAGGTGTTTATTTCACACTTGTTTTTCCCATTTTTTAATTTTTATTTTTGTAGGTATATAGTATGTGTATATATTTATGGGGTACATGAGATATTTTCATAGTCATATAATGTGTAATAATCATATCAGGGTAAATGGGGTGTCAGTCACCTCAAGAACTTTTATGTTACAGACAATGCAATTATACTCTTTTTGTTATTTTTAATATACAATACATTATTGTTGACTGTAGTAATTCTGTTGTACTATCAACTACTATATCTCATTTATTCTATCTAACTATATAATATTTTGTACCAACTAACCATCCTCACTCCCTCCCACCCCAATACACTTCCCAGCCTCTGGTAACCATCATTCTATTCTCTATCTCTATGAGTTCAATGGTTTGAATTTTTAGTTTCTACAAATAAGGGAGAACATGTGAAGTTCATCTTTCTCTGTCTGGCATATTTCACTTAACAACCCATGTTGTTACAAATGACAAGATCGCATTATTTTATGGCTGAATAGTACTCCATTGTGTATATTACCAAATTTTATTTCTCAATACTTTTGTTGATGAACATTTAGGTTGCTTCCAAATCTTGGCTATTGTGAATAGTGCTGCAACAAACAAGTGAGGGCAGATATCTCTTCAATATACTAATTCTCTTCCTTTTGGGCATATACGTAGCAGTGGGATTTCTGGATCATGTGGTAGTCCTATTTTTAGTTTTTTGCAGAACCTCCAAACTGTTCTCCATAGTGGTTGTACTAATCTGTATTCCCACCTTATTCCTATATCCTTGCCAGCATTTGTTTTTGCCTGTCTTATCAAAAAAAAGTCATTTTTACCAGGGGGAGATAATATTTTATTGTAGTTTTTATTTGAATTTCGGATGATCAATGATACTGAGCACCTTTTCATATGCCTGTTTAACATTTGTGTATCTTCTGTTATTTTGTCCATTTTTTGATCTGATTAAATATTTTTTTCCCATAGAGTTGTCAGATTGATAGTTTACAAATATTTTCTCCCATTCTGTGGGTTGTATGTTCACTTTATTGATTGTTTCTTCTATTTTGAAGAAACTTTTTAACTTTACGTGATCCAATTTGTCCATTTTTGCTTTGGTTGGCTGTGCTTGTACAGTATTACTCAAAAAACCAAGTCCAATGTCCTGGAAAGTTTCCCCAATGTTTTCTTTAAGTGGTTTCATAGTTGGGGGTCTTAGATTTAAGTATTTAGTTCTCTTTTATTTGATTCCAGTATATGGAAAAATATAGAGGTCTAGTTTCACTTTTCTACATATAAATAACCAGTATTCCCAGCACTCTTTATTGAAAAGACTGTCCTTTCCCCAATGTATTCTTGGCACTTTTGTCAAAAATGAGTTCACTGTATATATATAAATTTGTTTTTGGGTTCTCTATTCTAGTTCATTCACTATGTGCCTGTTTTTATGCGAGTACCATGCTGTTTTGGTTACTATAGCTTTGTAGTATAATATGAAGTCAGGTAATGTGATTTCTCTAGTTTTGTTCTTTTTGCTCAGGATAGCTTTGTCTGTTGTGGGTCTTTTGTGGTTCCATATACTTTTTGGATTATTTTTTCTATTTCTGTAAATAATTTAATTGGCATTTTGATAGGGCTTGCATGAATCTGTACATTGCTTTGGGTATTATGGACATTTTAACAGTGTTGATTCTTCCAATACATGAACGTGAAATATATTTTCATTTTGTTGAACCCTCTTCAATTTCTTGCATCAATATTTTATAGTTTTTATTGTAGAGATCTTTCACATCTTTGGTTAATTCTTAGATATTTTATTTGTACCTATTGTAAATGGGATTAATATCTTGATTTTCTTTTTAGGTTGTTCGCTGTTGGCATACAGAAATGCTACTGATTTTGTATGTTAATATTGTACCCTGCAAATTTACTAAACTTGTTTATCTGTTCTAAATATTTTTTTGTTTGAGTCTTTAGGTTTTTCCAAATAAAAGATTATATCTGCAAACAAGGATGATTTGGCTGCTTCTTTTTGAATTTGGATGCCCTTTATTTCTTTCTCTCATTTGATTGCTCTGTTTATAACTTTCAGTACTATATTGAATAGCTGGTGAAAGTGGGCATACTTTTTGTGTTGCATACCTTAGAGGAAAGGCTTTCCGTTTTCTCCATTCATTATAATACTATCTGTGGTTTGTCATACTTTTATTACGTTGAGGCTGTTCCTTCTATACCAAGTTTTTTGAGCTATTTTATTATGAAAGGATGCTGAATTTTATCACATGTTTTTCAGCATTAATTGAAATGGTAATATGGTTTTTGTCCTTCATTCTGTTGATATGATGTATCACACTGCTTGACTTGCATGTCTTGAACCATCCATTTATCTCTGGGATAAATCCCACTTGGTCATATTTAATCATATTTTTAATATATTGTGGAATTCAGTTGGCTAGTATTTTGTTGAGGATTTTTGCATAGATTGTCATCAAAGGTGTTGGTCTGTAGTTTTCCTCTTTTTTTTTTTAAGGTGTTTTTGTCTTGTTTTGATATCAGGGTAATGCTGGCCTCATAGAATGAGTTTGGAAGTATTCCCTCTTCCTCTGCTTTTTTAGAATAATTTGAGTAGGATTGGCACCTTTTTTTTATCTTAAAATGTTTGGAAAACTTCAGCACTGGAGCCATCAGATCCCCATATTTTGTTTTCTTCAAGACTTTGTATTATGTCTTTGAAATCATTTGTTGTTATCAGTCTACTCAGCTTTTGGATTTCTTTATGGTTAAATCTTGGTAGTTTGTATGTGTCTAGGGATCTATCAGTTTTTCTAGGGTTTTCAGTTTATTGGCATATAGTTGCTCACCGTGGCCTTTAATTATCCTTTGACTTTCTGTAATGTCAGTTTTAATGTCTCCTTTTTCATCTCTGATTTTCTTCATGTGGGTCTTCTCTTTTCGTCTTAGTCTGGATAAACGTTCATCAATTTTGTTTATCTTTTGAAAAAGCCAACTTTTCATTTTGTTGATGTTTAATATTGTATTCTTCATTTCAATTTCATTCATTTCTGCTCTGATGTGTATTATTTCTTTTCTTCTAATACTGGGCTGGTTTTGCTCTTACTTTTCTAGTTCTTTAAGATGCATCATTATATTTATTTTACGTTTTCCTATATTTTATGTAGGTTCTTATAGCTATACACTTTCCTCTTAGTACTGCTTTTGGTGTATTCCATAGCCTTTGGTATGTTGTGTTTCTATTATCATTTGTTTTAAGTAATGTTTTAATTTCATTCTTAATTACTTCATTGACTCACTAGCCATTCAGAGCATATTGTTTAATTTGTATGTATTTGTATAGTTGCCAATATTCCTCTTATTATTGATTTTTAGTTGTATTTCATTGTGGTCAGAAAAGAGGATTGATATAATTTCAATTTTCTTGAATATTTTAAGACTTGTTTTCTGGCCTAAAAGGTGGTCTATCCTTGAGAATAATCCATGTGCTGAGGAGAATAATGTATATTTTGCAGCCATTGGATGAAATATTATTTAAATATCTATTAAGTCTCTTTGGTCTATAATGCAAATTAAGTCTGATAATTCTTTATTGACTTTCTGTCTGGTTGATCTGTCTAATGCTGAAAGTGGGGTGTTGAAGTCTCCAGCTATTATTGTTTTAGAATCTGTCTCTATAGATCAAATAATATTTGCTTTATGTATTTGGGTGCTCCAATATTGGGTGCATATATATTTACAATTATGATATCTTCTTGCTGGATTGACCACCTTATTATTATATAATGACCTCCTTTGTCTCTTTTTATAGTTTTAGTTTTAAAATCTATTTTGTCTGAGATAAGTATACCAACACCTGCTCTTTTTTGGTTTCCATTTGCATATAATGTCTTTTTCCATACCTTATTTTTCAGCATGTGTTTCTTTATAGGTGACATATGTTTCTTGCAGGCAAAAGATCATTAGGTCTTTTTTTAAAAATTTATTGAGCCATGCTGTATCTTTTGATTGGGTAACTTAGCCCATTTACATTCAATGATATTATTAATAAGTACTTACTCTTGCCATTTTGTTATTTGTTTTAGTGGTTGTTTTGTGGTCTTCTTTTTCTTCTTTTCCTTCTTGACTTACTTTTAGTGGAGGTAGTTTTCTCTGATGGTATGCTTTAATTTCTTACTTTTTATATTTTGTGTATCTGTTGTATGTTTTTTGATCAGAGGTTACCATGAGTCTTGCAAATATAACCGATTATTTTAAACTGATGAAAACTTAACATAGACTGCATAAACAAACAAGCAAAGAGAAAACTTATAAAAACTCTACACTTTATCTGAGTACTTACACTTTTAACTTTTTGTTGTTTCTGTTTATATCTTATTGTACTATGACTTTAAATGATATTGTAGTTTTTATATTTAGTAAGTTCATTTTTTAGTCTTTCTACTCAACATATGAATAGTTTATATAACACCATTACAGTGTTATAATACTCTGTGTTTTTCCGTGTATTTACTATTAACAGTGAGTTTTGTAATTTCAGCTGATTTCTTTTTGCTCGTTAATATTATTTTCTTTTAGATTGAAGAACTTTCTTTAGCATTGCTTGTGGCACAGGTCTGGTGTTGATGAAATTCCTCAACTTTTGTCTGGGAAAATATTTCTCCTTTATGTTTGAGGAATAATTTTGTTGGATTTACTATTCTAGACCAAAAATTTTTTTCTTTCAGCACTTATATAATGTCATGCCCCTCTTTCCTGGCCTATAAAATTTACATTGAGAAGTGTGATGCCAGACTTATTGTAGTTTTTTTGGATGCTGTTTCTTTTCTCTTACTGCTTTTAGGATTCTTTCTTTATCTTTGACCCTTGGACGTTTGAATATTAAATGCCTTGAGGTAGTCTTCTTTTTGTTAAGTCCGCTTGGTGTTTTATAGCCTTCTTGTACTCGGATATTGGTACCTTTCTCTAGATTTGAGAAGTTCTCTGTTACTATCCCTTTGAATAAACTTGCTACACCTACCTCTTTCTCTACCTCCTCTTAAATGCCAATAATTCTTAGATTTGCCTTTTTGAGGCTATTTTTTATATCCAGTAGGCATGCTTCATTGCTTTTTATTCTTTTTCTCTTGTCTCCTCTGTGTATTTTCTTTTTTTTTAGATTAAAATGTTTTTCTGCACGTTATGCACATGTACCCTAGAACTTAAAGTATAATTAAAAAAAAAAATTAAATTAAAAAAAAATTAAAAAAGGTAAGAAAAAAAAAAAAACCTATCAATATAATCCTCTGTCTATTTTCAAATAGCCTGTCTTTAAGCTCACTAATTCTTTCTTCTGCTTGATCAGGTCTGCTATTAAAAGACTCTGATGCATTCTTCAGTATGCCAATTGCATTTTCAGCTCTGTAATTTATTCTTGATTCTTTTTAATTATTATAATCTTTTTGTTAACTGTATCAGATAGAATTCTGAATTCCTCCTCTGTGTTATCTTGAATTTATTTGAATTACCTCAATACAGCTATTTTGAATTATTTGTCTGAAAGGTCACACATCTTTGTCTCCACAGGATTTGTCCCTGGTGCCATACAGGGACATACATATTCTGATTATGCAATACAGCATAGTGGTGTACAGCACCACTGGAATACAGCAAAGTGGTGCTAAGAAGAAAGTTCATTACATTAAATGTCTATATCAAAAAGTCTGAAAGAGCACAAATAGATAATTTAAGGTCACACCTCACATAACTGAAAAAAGCAAGAACAATCCAAACCCACACACAGCAGAAAAAAATAAGTAACAAAGATCAGAGAAGAACTAAATGAAATTGAAACCCACAAACAAAAACAATACAAAAGACAAACAAATCAAAAAGCTGGTTCTTTGAAAAAATAAATAAAATTGATAGATGATTAGTAAGATTAACCAAGAAAAGAAGTTTTAAATGAGTTCAATTAGAAATGAAACGAGAGATATTACAGCTAATGCCACAGAAATACGAAATATTTTTCAAGGCTACTATAAACACCTTTATGCACATAAAAAAGAAAACCTAGAGGAGATAGATACATTCCTGGAAAAATATAACCCTTTTAGATTAAACCAGGAAGATATAGAATCTCTGAACAGACCAATAACAAGCAGTGAGACTGAAATAGTAATTTAAAAATTGACAACAAAAAAGTGTTCAAGACCAGACAGAGTCACAGCTCAATTCTATCAGATATTCAATGAAGAATTGGTACCAATCCTGTTGACACTATTCCAAAAGATAGAGGAAAAGGGAGTCCTTCTTAAATCATTCTATGAAGCCAGTATCACGCTAATATCAAAACCGGGGAACGACATAGCAACAACAAAAAACTACAGCCCAATATCCCTGATTAACATAGATGCAAAAATCTTCAACAAAATTTAAAACAAAAATCATGTGATCATCTCAATAGACTCAGAAAAAGCATTTTGCAAAATCCAACATCTCTTTATGATTAAAACCTTCAGCAAAATTGGCATAGAAGGGACATACCTTAAGGTAGTAAAAGCCATCTATTACAAACACACAGCCAACATTCTAATAAATGGGGAAAAGTTGGAAGCATTCCCACTGAGAACTGGAACAAGACAAGGATGTTCACTTTTACCACTTCTATTCAACATTGTACTGGAAGTCCTAGACAAAGCAATCAGACAAGAGAAAGTAATAAAGGGAATTCTAATAGATAAAGAGGAAGTCAAACTGTCACGTTCACTGATAATATGATTGTATACCTAGAAAACCCCAAGACTCATTCAAAAAGCTCCTAGAACTGGTAGATAAATTCAGAAAACTTAGGATACAAAATTAATGTACACAAATCAGTAGCTCTGCTATCCACCAACAGCAACCAAGCTGAGAATCAAATCAAGAACTAAATTTCTTTCACAATAGCTGCAAAAAACATAAAATATTTAGGAATATACCTAACCAAGAATATGAAAGACCTCTACAAGGAAAATGACAAAACAATGCTGAAAGAAATAGTAGATAACACAAACAAATGGAAACAAATCCAATATTCATGGATGGATAGAATCAATATTGTGAAAATGACTAGAAGAATACTTCTAGTCATTGGCTTAGGCTAAGACTTCATTACCAGGGACCCAAAAGGAAAAGTAATCTATAAATTCAATGCAATTCACATCAAAATACCACCATTATTCTTCACAGAACTAGAAAAAATTATCCTAAAATTTATATGGAACCAAAAACGAGCTTGCATAGCCAAAGCAAGTCTAAGCAGTAAAAATAAATCTGGTGGTACTGCATTACCCGACTTCAAATTATACTATAAAGCCATAGTCATGAAAACAGCATGGTACTGGTATAAAAACAGGCATGTAGACCAATGGAACAGAATAGAGAATCCAGAAATAAAGCCAAATACTTACAGCCAATGATCTTTGACAATGCAAATAAAAACATAAAGTGGGGAAAGGACACCCTATTCAACAAATGATGCTGAAATAATTGGCAAGCCACATGTAGAAGAATGAAACTGGATCTTCATCTCTCGCCTTAAACAAAAGTGATCTCAAGATGAATCAGACTTAAATCTAAGACCTGAAACCATAAAGATTCTAGAAGATAACATTGGGAAAATACTTCTAGTCATTGGCTTAGGCTAAAACTTCATTAACAGGGACCCAAAAGCAAATGCGAATGTAAAAAAAAAAAAAAAAAAAAGATAAATAAATGAGACTTAATTAAACTAAAAAGCTTCCGCACAGCAAAAGAAATAATTGGCAGAATTAACAGAAAACCCACAGAGTGGGAGAAAATCTTCATAATCTATACATCTAACAAAGGCCTAATGTCCAGAATCTACAAAGAACCCAAAAAAATCAGCAAGAAAACAACAAACAATCCCATCAAAAAGTGGGCTAAGGACGTGAATAGACAATTCTTGAAATAAGATACACAAATGGCCAACAAGCATATGTAAAAATGCCAAATATCACTAAATATCAGGGAAATGAAAATCAAAACCAAAATGCAATATCACCTCACTCCTGCAAGTATAGCCATAATCAGAAAATCAAAACCTAATCGATGTTGGCAGGAATTCAGTGAAAAGGGAACACTTATACTGTTGGTGGGAATGTAAACTAATACAACCACTGTGGAAAACAGTGTGGAAATTCCTTAAAGAACTAAAACTAGATACACCACTTAATCCAGCAATCCCATTACTAGGTATCTACTCAGAGGAAAAGAATTCATTATATGAAAAACAAACTTGCACACACGTGTTTATAGCAACACAATTTGCAATTGCAAAAATACGGAACCAGCTCAAATGCCCATTAGTCAACAAGTGGATAAAGAAAATGTTTTATTTATATATATTTTTATATATATAAATAAAACATTTATATATATAACATGTTCTTAAAGAAATGTTTTATATATATAATATATTATATATAATAATATATATATAATAATTTATATATATATATAACATTTTCTTTATATATATATATATATATATATATATATATATATATATATATATATATAATGGAATACTACTCAGCCATAAAAAGGAATGAAATAATGGCATTCGCAGTAACCTGGATGGAATTAGAGACGATTATTCTAAGTGAAGTAACTCACGAATGGAAAAACCAAAGATCGTATGTTCTCATTCGTATGTGGGAGCTAAGCTATGAGGATGGAAAGGCATAAGAATGATACATTGGACTACGGGTAATTAGGGGAAATGGAGGGTGGTGGTAAGGGATAAAAGACCACACATTGGGTACAGTGTACACTGCTTGGATGATGGGTGTACCAAAATCTCAGAAATCACCTCTAAAGAACTTATTCATGTAACCAAACACCACCTGTTTCCCAAAAATCTATTGAAATAAAAAAAAAAATTAAAAACAAGAACAAAAAAACAAAGTCCTCTTTAATCTTTCCTCTCCTCTTCTCAAGTAGAAAGAAAGAATCTCTCTTGGGTGTTGCTACCTGGGGTTGGGGAAGGGGTGGCACAAGCCCTGCTTTCAATGACCCAGCTGATGTCTCACTGAGTCATGTTATCCCAAGTCCACCGCCTCTGAGCCCAGCACAGCACCAGGACTTTCCCAAGAATTGCAGTCCTTGTGACTTTGACAGTCTTTCAAGTTTATTTAGTACCCCAGAGACCTTTAGTCCATAGTGGCAAGGCTTGTTGGAACTCAGGTTCTGACCACTGGGATGGGGGCGATTCCCCTCTGGCTAGGGCTGATCTAGATGCTCCCTCCATGGACAGCATCTGAGTTCTGTCCAGTGTTGCTTTCTGACAGGGCGGCACTGCGTTCCAATGCGAAGTCTCACATTCGCTGAGCTCTCCTTCCCCCAAGTGCATAGATTCTCTCTCTATGCCATGCAGCCCCTGCTGGGGGTATGGGGGTGGGGTGGGGTCAACAATTAAAGACATTCTTTCTTACTCTCTTCAGGCCCTCTTTCGGTAATATGAAGTTAATATGAAGTTAAAACCAGGAACTGTAAACACTCATCTGGTTTTTGGCTCTTACGAAGGTATATTTTTTGTGTGGATAGTTGTTCCAAGTTGGTGTTCCTGTGGGATGGGACATTCTCTGGAAGTTTCCATTCTGCCATCTCGCTCCTCCTCCTCCCTTTCACACTTGTTCTTAAAGGATAATTTGTTGACTACATAATTCTATGTTGAAATTTATGTTCTTTCAGCACCTTGAATACATAATTTATCTTCTGTCTTTCATTTTTGCTTTAAGATGTTGGCTGTTAGTTTAATTGCTTTCCATTGTACATCATCTATTTTTTCCTCTAGCTTCTTTTAAAAGTTTCTCTTTGTTTGGGGTATGTCACCAAACGTCTGGACAAGAATTTCTTTTTATTTACCCTGCTTTGTATATTTTTTGCTTCCAATATCTGTGGATTCATGTCTTTTATGAGGTTTGGAAAATTCTTAGTCATTATCTTTTCAAATATTACATTTTTTCCATTCTCTTTATTGTTTTATGTGACAGATATTAAAATTTCTCATCCTCTGTCTCATAAACTCCTCCTTCATATTTTCCATTTTTCCTTCTCTGTTGCATTATGCATAGTTTCCTGAGATGTATCTTCTAGTTTGCTAATATGTTCTTAACACTGTCTAATATGATGTTTAGCACATATGTTGATTTTTTAATGATTGTTTTCAGTGTTTCAAGTTTCGTTTGGAGATATATATGTAGGTATATAATTTTGTTGCCTACTTATTTTTAGATGTTGGCATGCATTTCATAAAATAGTTTGTCTTAATCTGTTTTGTGCTGCTATAAATGAATAACTGAAACTTGGTAATTTGTAAAGAAAATTGGATTATTTCCAGTCCTATAGGCTGGAAAATGAAGAGCATGGCTCTGGCTTCTGGCAATGACATCCATGCCATGTCACAACATGGTGGAGAAGATCAAAGGAAAACCAGAACCATCCAATAAGGGGAAAACCTGAGAGGCATCCAGAGTTTATAACAACCGACCCTTGGCAAGAACTAATTCATTCCCATGAGAACCAATAGAGTCTTGCAAGAGTTAAAACACACTTACTACTCAAGAACAACATGAAGCCATTCATGAGGGATATGCTCCCATGACCCAGACACTTCTCTCTAGGTTCTAACTCTCAGCACTGTACCTTTGGGAATCAAATTTCAACATGAGTTTTCATGCGGACAAACAAACCATGACCAAACCATAGTGCAGTTCATGATGCACAGTTGTTTTATAATCTGTATGTGATTATTCAAGTAACTAAAGGAAGTCTGTTGGAATCTAAGCCTATCATTTGCCTTTGATTTGTTTGCATCCACTCATAATGGTTTTGTCCTTGTGTGTTTGGTAATATTTTATAGTGAGATCACAGTTAATTAATATTTATCTGTGAGACTGCAAGGAATTTAGATTCAAGATGTTTTCCTCCAGAGAAGATTTGCTTTTGCCTCGCATGTGCCAGGGTACATTACAAACCAGAGACCACTGTAGCTCTTTTGCAGGGGTGGATCTTGGCCTAATGCCCACAGGCTGAAATTCAGCTCCCTTGATTTCTGCCGGTTCAATATTAGTGTCCTTATCCATGTCAGCACTAATAATAATATTTACCCTGATATCTAAGCCATCTTTCTGCTTACTTGTTGCTAGCTGCATTTTTTCAGCTTACCCACTTTTTGGCTAGCAGAGAAGATGCCTAGAAACTTTCTCTTACTTTCTGAGCCCAACAATACATTAAACATCTGTTTTATTGAGAATATACTTGATGCATTGTGAGAAAGTTCCTCAACATATCTAGTCCACTATACAACTAGACATTCTCTTCCCACTCTTGCTTCAATTAACTGGTATCTGGATTTCTCTCACCTTTTATCAGAAACTGCCATCACAAAGATTACCTAAGAGCTTCACAGTACTAAATCTAAGAGAAGTTTCTGTCCTTGTCAGCACTTGACCTTCAATCTACCCTTGTCTATCTCAGTTTCCTTTGTAAATTGTAATATCATCCATCCCTTAAATGTTTATGTTCTTTGGAATTTTAATTGTAACCCACACACTTTTAAACCCACACACTTTCCATTGATTAATCTGATTTATTCTTCTGGTTCTGGCTACCATCTATATATTGATAACTCCCAACACTGTCTTCATCCCGAACAAACCTATCTATTCAACTGCCTGCAGTACTTGAGTGTTCCATAGTTCCTTTATATTCAACATGTTGAAAACTAAATTTATCATCTTGCTGTCATACTCCCAACTCCTTCCTTCTCCTGTGTTCTCTATTCATACTGCGCAAGCCAGAAACCAGGCCATCATTCATAATGTTTTCTTCTCTTCAAGTTTTCACATTGAATAAACCACCAAGTCTGACTATTCTACATCTCTGGAGCCATCTACTTTTCTCCAGCTTCAATGTAATTCCCCTAGTAAAAATAAGTCACTTTCATCTCTTGCTTGGGAGTATAGTGACAGCCTCTTAACTGATTTCTCTGCCTGTCCTCTTGAACCGTCTCCTTCCCACCACCCAATACTGCCTCCATACTACAGTGAATAATTTTTCTAAAATATAATCGTGTTACTATTTTACTTAAAAGAACAACTAGTGATTGATTACAGGATAACATTCAAATTATTTTCCCAAGATCCTTTGCGATCTGGCCTCTGTCTGTCATCCAGCCTCATGTCTCTGTCATACTACATTCCCCTTCCATTGCTGTCACAATACTTGAAGGAATATTGAGTTACTTCCAGTTTGCCAAATATGCTTTCTCAAACAGAAGTGCCTCTGTACTTACTCTTCTCTCTCTCTCTAATCCTGTTACTTGTTATCTTTCATAGTTGGGTGAGGTGTTCTCTTAATATCCTGAATTTACCTTTAGTTTGTGTTTGTCTTATTGCACTGTAAATACTTTCTGTCTTCTTCATTAGACTGTGTCTTAAGGATGGTCTATGCCTCATTTATCACAGCACCTAAACGTACGAGGCATTCAACAAATGTTTGCAACGAGAAAATGGAAGAAAGCTAGCCTGCTACTTTAGCTTTATTTGTAGCATACTGTGGCAAACCGTACTGAGAAAGAGCAAAATGAATGTGCAAGTGCTTTAAGCCCTCTGGCCAACTATTTA
Source organism: Macaca mulatta (assembly GCF_049350105.2). Lineage (NCBI taxonomy): Eukaryota > Metazoa > Chordata > Mammalia > Primates > Cercopithecidae > Macaca > Macaca mulatta. The sequence goes on from NC_133426.1 coordinate 86,974,130, forward strand.
TTCCACATCTAACCTTAATGCATGTATGAGTGTAGTATATGCTGATCTCAGCCCATTTCTGCTCTTCAATTAGTTACAAAGAGTTCAATTAACTTCATACTCTAGTGCCAAGAATACTAAAGTTATGGTGTATGGACCATACCTTTATCAAGCCTTATCAGCACTGATACGGTCCATATCAGATATGGACCATACCTTATTAAGCCTTTATCAGCAACGGAAGTAGGAGAATCTTGGTAACTATTTACTTAAGGAGTTCTGGACCTGTCTTTAAGTTTCTACTTTTATTTGTTTCTTCTGATTACACAATGAAGATGGGTTCTTAGATTAGTGTTAAATATTAACATTTTTAGATCTAAAAGTTAACCTAATGAATTTTCGATAACGAGTTTTTTGTTTGTTTGTTTGTTTGTTAATGAAAACAAGATGAGAATTTGTATCTTAAAGAAGGAGAGGAAGGGTGGGCCGAAGCATCTAACACTATTGTTTCTACTTTTTAACCTGTTTCTGCTGCTGCCATCTAGTGTTCTGTCTGTGCTGTCTGCATTTGCTTTTTAGCATCAACTGGTATCTCTCTGTATTCCTAAATATTACTGCAGGAAGGGATCTGCATATTCTGATTTTTCTGTTCAATGTTCTATTTCATGACACTTAGGATCAAATATGCCATAGTAACGACAACTGTAGCTCCCAGCTGTGAAAGTCTTTGCAGTTTACAAAGTGCTTTTACACTCTTATCATCTCAGAAGATTGTTCCTGACAGTGGCTTTTCCATGGTCCAACAACTACAAATTTTCTAAGGAAAATAATCATAGCATGTCAGAGGTGGAAAAGCTATTAGAGCACAGCTAGCCAAGTGGTTTTTATCTTTTTTTATTTAGTGTGTGTGTGTGTATATAGCTAATATCTATTAAAGTTGTTGGGTAAAGTAATCCCATATGATAAACATGAATTAAAACCTTAAGTCAATAAAAACATTTCCCATCAATAAATACTCTGATTTGTCAATAAGTTTTTGTTCAATCTTCATCTCAAGTATACATGTTAACAATTTTGAAAATATTTAAGTAAATGTATCAGTATTTCAGAAATGTTCATTGCCCTTCCTAGCAAGTAGACTTAGATGGGAATTCATCTTTAAACCATGCTACTTTCTGTCCTGGAGGATTCCACGGAGGTGACTTGTGGGGAGGGATAATGCTGATGATATTTCCTCATCAGCACCCCCTGTCCCCACCTCACAATAGACACATACCTCCTATATCTAAGAGCATTGTTTTACTACTTTTATATGTTCTATCTTTTGGGGTTCTATGTAATTTTTTTTCTGCATATAGTTTTGTCCAGAGCCAAGATTTCACTCCTTAAAAATTGAAAATCCATTTTACAGCTGAGAAAATTGAAGTTCAGAAAGGTTATGTCATGAGTAAAAGGTCACACAGTTATCAAGTAGCACAGTAAAGACTGGAACCCAGGTCTGCCTGATACCAAGGCTCAAGCTGGCGTCTCAGACAATGGAGTAGGTTATAATAAAAGAAATTAAATCCAGATAGCTAAAACAAATAAATAGGCAAGAAAACAAAGGCCTTTTTAAAAATTGTGGTAAAATATACATAACATTAATTTTATCATTTTAACCATTTAAAGTATACAACTTAGTGTCATTAAGTATATTTACAATGTTGTGTAACCGTCACCACTATCTATTTCCAGAACTTTTTCATTATCTTAAACAGAAACTACATACCCATTAAACAATAATTCTTTTTGGCCATAATACAAGTCAAAAAACAATAGATGTTGGTGAGAATGTGGTTAAAAGGAAACACTTCTACGCTGCTAGAGGGAATGTAAATTAGTACAACCACTATGGGAAACAATATGGAGATTCCTTAAAGAACTAAAAGTAAATTTACCCTTCGATCCAGCAACTACACTCAGAGGAAAAGAAGTCATTATATGAAAAAGACACATGCACACACATGTTTATAGCAGCACAATTTGCAATTGCAAAGATATGAAACAAACCTAAGTGCCAATGAGTGGATAAACAAAATGTGGTATGTATATACCAGGGAATACTACCCAGCCATAAAAAGGAACAAAATAATGTCTTTTGCAGCAACTTGGATGGAGTTGGAGGCCATTATTCCAACTAAAGTAACTCAGGAATGGAAAACCAAATATTGTATGTTCTCACTTATAAGTGGGAGCTAAAGTATGAGGACACAAAGAAGTATACAGTGATATAATGGACTTTGGGAACTCATGTAGGGGAAAGGTTGGGAAGTAAGTGAGGGATAAAAGACTATGTATTGGGTACAATGTACACTGCTTAGGTGATGGGCACACTAAAATCTCAGAATTCACCACTTAATAACTCATCCATGTAACCAAAAACAAACTGTACCCCCCAAAACTATTGAAAAATAATAATTAAAAATAATAATAATTCCCTATTCTCCCCTCTACTATGCCCTGACAAAACCAAATACTCTATGAATTTGAATTCTCTAGTTACCTCATGTAAGTGGAATCATAAAGTATTTGGCCTTTTGTGACTGGTTTATTTCACTAAAATAATGTCTTTGAGGTTCATTCATGTTGTAACATGGGTCAGAATTTCCTTCCCTTTTAAGGCTTAATAAAATTCCATTGTATGGAACATATACCGTGTATTGTTTATCCATTCACGGACATTTAGGTTGTTATACCTTTTGCTTATCATGAATAATTTTGCTACGAAAGTTGGTGTACAAATATTCATTTGAGTCCCTGCTTTCAATTCTTTTATACCTCAGAATGGAATGGCTGGATCATATGATATTTTTATATTTAACTTTTTGAGAAACTATCAAACTGCTGTCTATAATAAGGAAGTCTTTTTAAAATGATTGTATTATAAATTTATACAATGTATTTGCATATAATGCATTTACCACTACCAAAAATATTTTCCATCTACATTAAAATGTTTTTTCACAGAACTTTGTTGTCTTTAATCAAGAACACCTTATGATGTTTTACTCCTGCTTATACTGAAGATTATTTTGCTCTACATATAAAGTTACAAGGCATTGAAGTTTTTGGCGACAGTTGACGCTGAGATCTAGAAGTCCCATTTTGACTATGAAGGCACACTTCTTGGGAATCTTTTCCTTTTTGTCTACCTTCTGCAACTTATTTTGACAAGACTTTAATTTAATAGCACTCCTGGCATTTATTTAAGCAGATTTGCCTCCAAAAGGTGAAATAATAAAATTTGTTTATCGCACTATTTTCTTGGAGTTACTTTTGAAAAATTAAACGCTCCACCTCAGTGTCGAGTTCTCAAGTTCCCTGAAGCATGATTTTCAACATCTAAAATTTTTCACTTGATTTATTAATAAATTAAACCAAATTACCAACTTACACTATCATATCACATTGTGTCTTTTACCTGATGTGCCTCTGTGGTACAGATTAAATGTTGCCTTTATTGTCACCTCAAGCAAGAATACGAAAAGGATCCATCAAGCAGACGCATAATATGATATCAAGACATTTCTACAATTCTTCTATTATTGCTGATATCAGTGAGTATGACAAAAATAAATTTGCTTGAAGAAAGTATCCTTAGATATACTGGTTTCTAAAAGACAATGCTACCAACATAGTAACAATTTCAAGAAATTAATTAACCAAAAAAAATTTTTTTTGCAAATCTACTTTGTGCCAAGTAATCTTTTAGATTAACAAGAGAAACACGGTCTTCATCTTCACGGAGCTGCAAGTCTAATGCATTGAGACAGACAAGCAAAGATAATTTCAAATAATGATGAGAACACAAGGTGGGGAGGGCTGTTTTATTAGATAGGATTGCCAGAGAAGACCTTTCTAAAGATATGATATTTGAGCTGAAACCTAAATAAGAAGTAGGAAGCAGCCATGCAAAATATAATTCAGACAGAAGGACAGCAAGTCCAAAGGCAATGAAGCAAAACAACAAAGGCAGGGAGATCCCAAATCATCTAGGGTCTTGTGACTTATGGTAAAAAGTTTAGATTATTGGCTGGGCACAGTGGCTCACACCTGTAATCTCAGCACTTTGGAAGGCCGAGGCGGGCAGATCACCTGAGGTCGGGAGTTCGAGACCAGCCTGACCAACATGGAGAAACCCCATCTCTACTACAAATACAAAAATTAGCCGGACGTAGTGGCACATGTCTGTAATCCCAGCTACTCGAGAGGCTGAGGCAGGAGAATCGCTTGAACCCGGGAGGCGGAGGTTGCGGTGAGCCGAGATGGCGCCATTGCACTCCAGCCTAGGCAAAAAAAAAAAAAAAAAAGTTTACATGATCATCCTTAGTTCACTTTATATCAATACAGTTAAACTATGAATGATTCTACATTTCAGTTCAGAAGTTTACGGAATTAAGTGACAATTTCCTCACTCCTGTGATGAAGAACAAGCTACTGGAAGTAAATCTTATTACAGTCAATTAAGTGATCATATCTCTGCATCTTTTTTTGGTACAAACATGTGGTTGGAATAATAAGCTCAGACACTATTGATGAAACGGAGAGAAACTGGTTTCTAACCCTTCCAAATGAAGTGTATTACAATAGGAGAAAATGGAATTTGATTTAAAAATAATTAAAACCACATAGTTTTATGGATTTAGTGGTAAAGCCTTAGAAACTTTGAGCCAGGCAGAGGTGATAAACCATTTGTGAATTGCAATACAAAGCTTACAGGCCTTAACATATTCCAGTTGATTCTAATACTTTGAAACAGATAAAATTTGGAGTCAATGAAAGGAATTTATATAGCTATTGGGGTCTCACCATTTGTATGGCCACGTCCTCACTCCTCTACCCGAGTTTCCTTTCTGTTCTGCTTTAGGAGGAAGGAACAATGAGTGTTGTGAGGGCGGAACGTGACCTTAGAAAAGGGCTAGTTTCTAATATCTAACAGAGGAATAATGGAGGTGTGCAGAACTTGAAATACTGCCATTTCATCTCTTCGATAAGGCTCATTAACAATCTCACAAAGCCACATTACATAATGAATAAGGAACGCCCTTTTTCCCCAATATTTTTGAAGTTTGGGCTGTGGGAGTAACTCATCTAAAAGGGCTTTGGTGTTACTGCTGGTGACTACCCTGCTGTACTCCCCAGGAAGCTAGAGATGAAAATCGCTCAGTTCTTGCCACAGCTCTGGGTAGCCTTCCAGTCATGGGACTAGACCTCTGTTATCTATGGTTTTATTGTCAGCTCCAACGCTCAAGTTGAAACTGAATCCTCGATATGGCAGTATTCAGAGGTAGGGCCTTTAAGAGGTGACTGGGTCATGAGGGTTCCATTCATGGATTAATGGGTTAATGGATTAATGGGTTATCGTGGGAGGCAAACCAATGGCTTTTTAAGAAAAGGAAGAGAAACTTTAGGTAGCACATTAGCAGCCCCCTCACCAAGTGATGTTCTATGCCATCTTGGGACTCTTCAGAGTCCTTATCAGCAAGAAGGCTCTCATCAGATGTAACTCCTCGACCTTAGATTTCTCAGCGTCTGAGTGAAAAATAAATTTCTTTTCTTTATAAATTACTTAGCTTCAGGTATTCTGTTATGAGCAACAGAAAACAGACTACGATAGCCTCCATCTTGCAACTAAATAATTGGAATATGCAGCGGTAAGTATCTTTCACTAAATTATTTTCAGTAGCCAAATACCTATTACTTTTTTCCACACACCTATTTCAGAATACCATTCATATTTCTTCACACTATGTTGGTGGTTGACTCACAACAGGTGGAAGTTGTAGAAGAGGGGTAATGGTGACAAATTATCAACAGAAAAGCGCATTCCTCTAAGCTGTCACTTTTGAGTATTTCAATTACATGTGGGAGAGGAAAAATATTTTAAAAGATGCCAGAATCATGGTTTAAACTTAATCAAAACTCTTTTTATTTAATTTTAAAGAAAATCTGATTAGTCTGTCATTATTCGAGGCTCTTTACATTTTTAACATCATTATTGAGATATAACTTATATAGCATAAAGTTAACTGCTTTAATATGTACAGTTCAGTGGTTTTCATTATATTTACAGTTGTACAACCATTACTGTAATCTAATTATAGAACATTTTAATGACCCCCAAAAGAAACACAAAGCCTATTAGCACATCCCCACTCCCTCCACCCTAACTCTTGGCAACCACTAATCTACCTTCTGTCGCTATAGATTTGTCTATTCTGTACATTTAATATACAGTTGACCCTTGAACAACATGGGTTTGAACTGCTCTGGTCCACTTATACGCGGATTTTTTTTCAACCAAACATGGATCAAAAATGCAGTATTCACAGGATGCAAAACCCACATATATGGAGGGTCAACTTTTCATATACGCAGCTTCCCGAGGGCCAACTCTGGGACTTGATTATGTGCGGATTTGGCTATATTCAGGCAATCCTGGAACCAATCCCCCATGTATAGCAAGGGACGATTGGTGAAATCACACAATATATGACCTTTTGTGACTGGCTTATTTCACTTAGCATAATATTTTCAAGGTTCATCCATGTTGTAGCATATATCAGTACTTCAATCTTTTTTAGGATAAATAATATTCCCGTGTATGAGTATACCACATTTTGTTTATTCACCAGTTGATGGACATTGTGTTGTTTGTATTTTTTGGTTTTTATGAATAATATTGCTGTGAACTTTTGTGTACACCTGTGTGTGCGCACGTGTGTGTGTGTGTGTTTATGTGTGTGTGTCAGGGTCCTGCTCTGTTGCTCGGGCTGGAGTGTAGTGGCGCGATTATGGCTCACTGCGGTCTCTATCTCCCAGGCTTAAGCGATCCTTCCACCTCAGCCTCCCAAGTAACTGGGACTACAGGCATGCGCCACAATGCCCATCTTGTGTACAACTTTTTGTGCGGACTTATGTTTATAGTTCTCTTGGGTACATGGTAACTCAGTTTAACTTTTTCAGGAGCTGCAAAAATGTTTTTCAAAGTGGCTGCACAATTTTACCTTCTCATCAGCAAGGTATGAGGGTTCCAACTACTCCACATCCTCATCAATATTTGTCATTGTCTTTTTTATTATAGCCATCCTACTGGATGAAAAGTGGTATCTCATTGTGGTTTTGATTTGCATTTTCCTAATGATTAATAATGCTAAGCAACTTTTCATGTAACTATTGGCCATTTGTTTATGTTCTTTGGAAAAATGTTTATTCAAATTATTTGCCCATTTGTAAATTGGGTTATCTTTTTGTGGTCGAGATTTAAGTTCTTCACATATATTCTGGAAACTAGACCCTTATCGATACATGATTTGCAAAACATTTTCTCCCATTTTTGGGTTTTCACTTTCCTGATAGTGTTCTTTGATGCACAAAAGTGGTTAATTTCGATGCAGTCCAATTTATATTTTTTTCCTTTGGTTGTTTGTGCCTTAGGTGTCATACCTAAGAAACCATTGCCTAATCTAACAAGTATTTATGCCAGGGTTTTCTTCAAAGCGTTTTATAGTTTTAACTCCTACCTATAGGTCTCTGATCTATTTTGAGTTAATTTTTATATGTGGTGTGATGTAGTGGTCCAACTTTTTTTTTTTTTTTTTTTTGCATCTGGTTATCCAGTTGTCACAACAACATTTGTTGAAAGGACTATTCATTTCCCCCATTGAATTGTCAGCGCCACTGTCAAAAATCAATCATAGATGTAAGGGCTATTTTCTGTGTTCTCAGTTTTGTTCCATTGATCTGTATGCCCATCTTCATTTCAGTACCCCATAGTGTTCCTTATAGTAACTTTTAGTAAGGATTGAATTTGGGGAGTGTGAGTCTTCTAACTTTTTCTTTTCAGGATTGTTTTGGCCATTCTGAGTTCCCTGCATTTCCATATCAATTTCTGCAGGTTTTGCAAAAAACAGCCAGCTAGAATTTGGCTAGAGATTGTGTTGAATCTGTAGGTCAATGTGGGGCATATTACCATCTTAACAATATCATGTCTTCCAAATCGTAAACATGGAATTACTTTCCACTTATTTAGGTATTCTTTTCAACAATGTTTTGTAATTCTCAGTCTACAGGTCTTGCACTTATTTTGCTAAACTTATTTATAAGTATTGTACCCTTTTTGATGCTATTGTAAAGGGAATGGCTTTCTTGATTTCATTTTTGTATTCTTCACTGCTAAAGTAAATAAATAACTGATTTTTCTATCTTGCTCATGTATCATGCAAGCTTGGCATACTTGTTCATTTGTTCTAAAACTTTTTTCATTCATTCTTTAAGATTTTTCACTATATAAGATCATATCACCTGCGAATAGTTTCACTTCCTTTCCATTCCGCCTATTTTTTTTTTAAATTGCTGATGTTAGAACCTTAGACACTATTGAATAGAAGTAGTGAGACCAGAAATCCTGTCTTAAGGAGATCCCCTGATCTTAAAAGGAAAGTATTCAGTATTCTACTATTGTGTTACTTGCTATGAGTTTTTCATAGGTGCTCTTTATCTTTTGAGGAAGTCTCCTTCTATTCCTAGTTTGCTGCAAAGTTTTATCATAAACGCTGTTGAACTTTATCAAATGCTTTTTTTATTCTAATGATTATGATTATGTGATTTTGATTTTATTATTTTAGTATGGCATTGATTGACTTTTATATTTTAAATCAACCTTTCTAGGATAATCCCATTTGGTCATGGTATACGTACTTTTTATATGTTACTGGATTTTGTTTGTTAGTATTTTTGATGACTTTTGTGCCTATATTCAAAGACTATTGGCCTGTAATTTTCTTGTAATGTCTTTGTCAGATTTGGTATCAGCATAATACTGGCATCATGTAATTAGTTGGAAAATATTCCTTTCTCTTACATTTTCTGCAATAGTTGTGAATAATTGGTGTTTAAAAAAGAAAAAAAAAAACACTTGGTAGAATTCACCAGTAAAGCCATCTAGGACTGGGTTTTTTTTTTTGGGGGGGGGGGGGCAGTTTTAAAATCATTAATTCAATCTCTTTACTTGTTATAGGTCTATTCAGACTTTCTATTTTATTTTTAGTCAGTTTTAATAGTGTCTTTCTAGGCATTTATCTGTTTTTTTCCATTATCGAATTTGTTAGCATGCTGTTATAGACTGAATTGTGTTCTACCTAAATTCACACGTTGAAGTCCTAACCACCAATGTGACTGTTTGAAGACAAAACCTTTTATGAGGTACTTAAGGTTAAATGAGGTCATAAGGCTGTGGCCCTACTCCAATGACTAGTGTCTTTATTATAAGAAGAGGCAGAGACACTAGACTTGTGTGTGTGTGTGCACATGCACAGAGAGAAAATGCTATGGAAGAATATAGTAAGAAAGTGGCTATCTGCATGTCATGGGGAGAGGCCTCAGGAGAAACCAACCCTGTCAGCACTTTGATCTTGGACTTCAAGCCTCCAGAATGTGACAAAATAAATGACTGCTGTTTAAGCCACACAGTCTATAGTATCTTGTTATGTCAGCCCTACCAGACGAATATACCATTGTTCTCAGTATTCTCTAATAAGCCTTTTAATTTCTGTGAGGTAAGTAGTGATGTTCTGTCTTACATTTCAGATTTTAATAATTTGAGTCTCTTTGTATAACATTCCTTACTGCTTTCTGTTCCCTATTTCATTCTTTTATTCCTGCTCTTCTTATTGCCTTCTTTCTGCTTGCTTTGGGTTTAGTTTTCTCCTTTTTTTTTTTTCGAATTTTCTAAGCTGGAAAGGTAGGTTATTGATTTGAGAACTTTCTTCCTTTTATATATAGGTACTTGCTACCATACATTTCCCTCTCAGCCCTGTTTTTGCTGATCCCATAAGTCTTGGTATATGTATTTTTCTCTCAATGTACAGTAATCCTCTCTTAATCACAGGAGATGCATACCAGAACTCCAAGTGGATGCCTGAAACCAGATAGTACCAAACCATATACATATATATATATATAAAATGTGATAAGAGCTACTAAGTGACTGTGGGTGGGTAGCATATACAACATGGATATGCTGAACAAAGAGATGATTTGCATCCTGGACAGGACAGAGTGGGATGTGTAAGATTTCATCACACTACTCAGAAGGGCATGCGATGTAAAACTTATGAATTATTTATTTCTGGAATCTTCCATTTAATATTTTCAGACCACAGTTGACTATGGGGTAACTGAGGAAAGCAAAATCACAGATAAGGGTGGACTGCGGTATTTTCTGATTTGTTATGGTTTTTCTTTGGTCTGTTGGTTATTTAGGAGTGTGTTGTTTAACTTCCACATATTTGTAAATTTCCCAAGTTCCTCCTGTCATTAGTTTCTAATTTTATTGCACTGTGGTGGAAGAATATACTTCGTATAATTCTGATCCTTTTAAACCTATCAAAGTTTGTTTTATGGTCTTGCCTACAGTATATTCCAGAGAATATACCACATGCACTTGAGAATGTGTATTCTGCTGTTCTTAGGTGGAGTGTTCTATGCCTGTTAGGTCTAGTTGGATTATAGTGTCGTTAAAGCCTTTTATATCCTTGTTAATTTTCTTCCTATTCCATACATTATTAAAAGTGGGGTAGTGAGTCCCCAAATATTTACTGCTGAACTATTTCTCCTTCAATTCTGTCTACTTTTTGGGAGCTCTGCTGTTAGGTGCATATATTCATAATTGTTTTTTTCTCCCTGAGGGACTGAACCTTTTATTATAAATGGAACTCTAAGTTTTTGTTTTAAAGTCCACTGCTTGTATTTACCATATTCTCTCTACCTTTCTTGTGATTGCTGCTTGCATTGTATGTGTCTTTGCCATTTGTTTACTTTTCATTTATTTGTATATTTAAATCTATAATGTCTCCTGCAAATGAGTTTTTTAAAAAAAATTTTATTAAAATCTGCCTTTTGATTAGATCATTTAATCCATTCACATTTCATTATTTATATAGCTGGATTTACTTCTGCCATTTTCCCTTTTCATTTTCTACATCTTATGACTATTTTGTTGGAAACTGGATTTTTAGATAATGTATTTTAGTAATTCTTGGTACTGACACTCCTAACCCTCCATGCTTGGTATTCTTATTTGCTTATGTGTTTAGTAAAAGGCTGGATTATTTTATTGAAGTCTCTTTATCCTCCCAGGTGTTAAGAATCTTATGTTGCTCCTCAGGGAGGCTCATCTTCTGGTATGCCCACCTGGGATGACAGTGGCTTGGGTAGGGCTTTCTTCCTCTCTTTCCATGCCCACACGCAGCTGTTAGAATCCACTAGTCACAAACCGATTATTTAATTGTTTTCAGTAATGCCCTGTGGCATAAATTGCTCTAAACAAATCCAACTAAATGCTTGTTCTTTTGAAGGAATAGTTTTTGGTTAGTGTTTGATATTGTTCTGACCCTAGGAGGACTCCTCCCAACTGTCTTACTCCTTGGTTCTTTCCGGCAAGCTAGCTTGCCTACAGGTTAGTCTGTAGGTTGAATCTCTTCACTCGCCTTTCTCCACAATCTCCATTGCTCTTAAAGAGCACTCTTAAGGCCTGTTGTAACTAAAGTCAATTCCTTTGGAAAGAGATTATAAGCTGTATGTTTTATAGTCTGCTTCTCCCCCCAGGCAAAATGTCTGAGCCAGGGTTCTGGAGCTGGTTATGGGGACAATGGCAAGCTTCCGGGGACAGAGTGTGCCTTGTGTTCTTGGCTGAAGCAGTTTAAAGTGAAGTCTGGGATGCGATGAAAATAAAGAGAGTAGTTTTGGTTCGAATACCACAGATTCTCACCTTTCTTACTAAATTTTCACAGATTCTCTTGTTGCTTGCCCTGTGGACCATCTCCAGAGGCTTGTGTTTTTTAAAACATAGTTTCCACAAGTGTCAGTGTCACTGAGGAGTGAGGTATTGGAGTTCTTCACGGTTATGACGTTAGTCAATCTTTCCAATGACTTTTACACTTCCTAAATTGAATTTGATAAGGCTTTCTTATGAAAACGGAAACCTAAAGCAGTTCATACGGGATTTGATTTCAAATAAATAACTTTAACAAGTAGGATACAGAGCTTATAAAGATTATAAGAAAATTGAATCTCCAATGGAAGTATGTTAGACTAGGAAGGTGCATAAGGATAAGCTTTTTTTTAAATAGAAACATAAAGACCTTGGAAATCATTTAGTGATCAACTTCAGCCTTACACAACTAAAGATAACTGAGACCAAGGAGAACAAGGAACTTGGCTAAAGCCACTCAGCGAGTCTCCAACAGCTAGTATTAAAACTAGCCCGATGAGAAGTGGCATGCATAATAGTTAAGCAAACAGGTTTTGGAAACATATCTGAGGATAAATCCTGCCATTTAACAGCAATGTGATATCTGGTCAATTCCTTTGCCTTTCTAAACCTCAGTTTCCTCATCTGTAAAAGAGTGTTAACAATAATACCTAATAGGTTTGAGACCTCAAGAAACACAACTACTATAATGCAATAATTATAACATTAAAATGTCCCTATCCCCACCAAGAATCCTTCTGCAAATTCTCCCTTCATGCACCTGCACCTCTACCAAAAAGCAAAACAAAACAAACAAAAAACAACACAACAATAAAAAATACCCCAAAACTTACGTGGGGCCTTCCCCAAACCTGTTTCCAGTGATCTGAGGCTGCTGTGCTCACTGAAGGCGTTGACATCCAAACCCTGAACACTATGGAATTTCATTCCTCATTAAACCTTCAAACCCCATTCTCTTCTCTCCTCTAGTTAACATGGTTCTTAGAAAGATCTCAAAGGCTTCCCTTATCCCCTTAACTCTCATAATAACTACAGTACCTGACTCCAGGTCAGGCTACTTCCATCGAAATACACATTGTGAGGAATATAAGCAAGGCTGTATGACAGTATCTAACCACAGAACAAAGCTCTGACCTAGATTTCTAGCTTATGTTCTCCTAATACAAGCAAAGATTAGTGTAGGTATAATCAGCTAGTCAAACCTGCTGTACTTTATCTAGCTAGAAAAATAAACCCAATTATTTTATTTTCTATTCCCTCTTTGATTTTTACAGAGATCTTTGTTGACATAATTCAATACTCTATCTGCTGAAAGCCAACACTTTTCCTTGGATGATGATCAGACCAAGTGGAAGCTGTTTAGGAGAGGAGAAAAGATGGCATTGTGAAATATGAATGAGATTAACATAAATGCTATGAACCAAATGCAACTTGAGTAGGCCTAATGTCTTCTCAAGGACCACTGCAAAACCCCATTTCTTGAGAATAAAGAGAGAAAATGCACAAGTCTTTGAGTTAAATTACTTGAAACATTTTCTCCTAATAGCCCCTAATAACAACATATACTGTGACAGAAGAGTTATAAAAAAATTTAAATCAGCAGTGGTTCAAGTTCACTTTACTATATTTATAGGGCCACTCGACCTTTGTCAACCAACACTCCTGTCCCAAAGTCTTAATTAGAAAAAAAAAACCCACAAATAATTAAAACGATTCCAAAGGACTGGTATATGGATTGGTGTAAAAAAAGAGTGACACTGGCCGGTTGCAGTGGCTCAGGCCTGTAATTTCAGCACTTTGGGAGGCTGAGGAGGGCGGATCACCTGAAGTCAGGAGTTTGAGACCAGCCTGGGCAACGTGGTGAAACCCCGTCTCTACTAAAAATACAAAAATTAGCCGGGTGTGGTGGTGCACACTTGTAATCCCAGCTACTTGGGAGGCTGAAGGCAGGAGAATCGCTTGAATATGGGAGGTGGAGGTTGCAGTGAGCCGAGACTGCGTCATTGGGTGACTCCAGCCTGGGTGACAAGAGTTAAACTCCGTCTCAAAAAAGGGGAGGGGAGGGGAGGGAAGGGAAGGGAAGAGAAGGGAAGGGAAGGGAAGGGAAGGGAAGGGAAGGGAAGGGAAGGAAAGGGAAGGGAAGGGAAGAAGGGAAGGGAAGGGAAGGGGAAGGGAAGGGAAGGGAAGGGAAGAAGGAAAGGGAAGGGAAGGGAAGGGAAGGGAAGGGAAGAGGGGAAGGGAAGGGAAGAAGAAGGCAAGGGAAGGGAAGGGAGAAGGGAAGGGAAGAAGGGAAGGGAAGAAGGAAAGGGAAGGGAAGAAGGGAAGGGAAGGGAAGGGAAGGGAAGAAGGGAAGGGAAGAAGGGAAGGGAAGGGAAGGGAAGGGAAGGGAAGGGAAGGGAAGGGAAGAGGGGAAGGGAAGGGAAGAAGAAGGCAAGGGAAGGGAAGGGAGAAGGGAAGGGAAGAAGGGAAGGGAAGAAGGAAAGGGAAGGGAAGAAGGGAAGGGAAGGGAAGGGAAGGGAAGAAGGGAAGGGAAGGGAAGGGAAGGGAAGGGAAGGGAAGGGAAGGGAAGGGAAGGGAAGGGAAGGGGAGTGATACATTAAATAATGAGTAAAACTGAGAGATAGTTCAAAGGATGTAAAGTAAGAACACCCCAAAACAAAAACCCTAAATTAAACTCAGGGATTAAGTCAGGAACACTGTTGCATTCTCTGAGAACTGTACCTGAAACCCGTTTGAACTCAAACTTCAAGGTTTTGCACTGGCAAGGAAGCACAGAGTAGGGAAGACTGCAATAACAGATCATTTTTTAAAGTCACACATTGCAAAGCACATTTGTATATATTAGCACAATCTTCAAAATAAGATAGAAGTAAATCCTCTACAGTTTTCTTGGGCATTTACTTTTTTGTAAGAGTGTGTAAGATATACAATTCAATCATTTGAGCTTCAATCATTTTTCTACTTCCAAACCTGGTAGTATTAAAAATTCCAAAGCACTGAGAGGTTTGAAGATCCATATCTCAAGGTCCTCTTTATTAAAAGATTTGAGCCAGAAGCAAAAACAAAGGTTATTTTCAAGATACACATGCATGACTTAGAAGTCTCCATTTCATAGAGATTGGGAAGAAAGAATGTAGAACAAAACATCTTATTAATAAAAGTTAAGACTAGAAACCTGGAAGCAGATATGCTGGATGAATCAAGGCTTTTCTAGTGAGTAGCCATGTAGGCTTAGGCAAATTACTTGATTTCACTAAAACTCATCTTTCTGATCTGAAAAATCAAATTAACTGATAATGTCATTCTGATGATTGAGATTATGGACTCTGTGAACAGTAAAGCTCTTTATAAAATTCCAGTGCTTGGCACATAGAAGACACTCAGTAAATGCTGAATGAATGAATAAAAAAGTGAACAAATCTAGGTAGAAACAGTCAGTCTTTTTTTTTTTTTTTTTTTTTTTTTTTTTTTTTTTTTTTTTTTTTTTTAGCTGTTTCTTCTCACTAATATGAAGAGAACAGGCTACAACTTCCCGCTGGTAAATATCTTTTTTGAAGGAGATGCCAACACATGTTTAGAGAAAGAATGTGGCTCATTACCTCAGATAATTCTCCGAGAATTTCTGCTTGAATACTTATAAGCAAAGTTATAAAAGGTATTTTTAGTGTTAAAAACTTGTCGTTTTATTCAGCAGTCTTAAATTTTTGAGAAAACTGGAAAGCAAAAATGTATGTACCACAACCTTCAACTACTGCTTTGTTTTAATAACTTCTTTTTCTTATGAAAACGACAAACCACATTTAGAATAAAAATGAACACAAATCTACAAAAGTAAAAGGATGACTTGGTAATTTCATGACTATGAGGATATCATGGGCATATTTTTTGCTCTATAGGGTCAGACTAGACAAAAACACTTGTTTTATAAACAATACTGAATCTAATTTATAAATTAAAATTTAACATATGGAAATAATTCAGAACTACCAGCACTTCATTATTAATATTTTAGATGAATAATACTCAAGGGTAACAAAATAGTACTTTTCAAATGATTACACAATTTGGTATGCAAATTTCATTTAAACATATTGTAAGCTTTTTTTAAAAGCCAAGGGAGGACGGAACATGTTAGCAGTTTCCTCGACTTAAATTACTTAACAGACTATACAAAATTGCCAATACAAATTAACATGTTGTTATACAAATTCTAACTATAATTGCAACATGACAAAAATCAACCACAAAAATCCTTAAAAATGAATAAGCTCCACCAATTAATATTAGTCACCTAAATTAAAGAATTTAAAATGTTTTTATTTCTTCATATATTTACTTACAAAACTTATAAAATTGAAGAGAACTGCAAAGATGCTGACCAGGCAACACGGCAATTCAAAATTAATACTAGAATCAGAAAGACTTTTAAGTCTCCAACATCAAATTAAATATTTGTTAATTAATAACTGTTAAAATTAGATGTCTAGAATTATAATAAAATTATAAGATTTTATAATTATAATTAAATGTTTATAATCTGTAGATAAGAACTTCATTAAGGCAATTGTCACAGCTGGCAAAGAAATATCTATTAAAGTAACATAGAAAGGAAAGAAAAACGTGTCCCTAAAACTTTGGGGAAAAAATTGATACCATAAAAATTTTACTTCATTTAATATTATTGTTTGATCTACCTATGTTTTGTAGCATTAAAAAGCCCTTAAGTATTTATATAAATGACCTGAGAAAGCCACTGTAAGCTTATAGGCTTAACTATCCCACCAAAAATCCCATTTAAAAGATCAACTCACAGGCTCAATATATTGGTTTTATTTTGCACATTTTTGTAAAGTAGCTTTAAATTGTCAAGAACATATAATTGAGAGAGAATGGAGAGCACCTTTTCCTTGACCTTCTCAACTTGGAAAAAAAAACGGATCCTCAGGCTGGAGTGCAGTGGCATGATCACAGCTCACTGCGGCCTTGACCCCCCAGGTTCAAGTGATTCTCCCACCTGTCTCCCAAGTACCTGGGACTTACAGGCACACGCAACCACGCCCAGCTAATTAAAAAAAAAAATTGTTTTGTAGATATGGTGTCTCACTATGTTGCCCAGGCTGGTCTTGAACTCCTGGGCTCAAACAATCCTTCCAACATGGCCTCCCCAAATGCTGAGATTATAAGTGTGGGTCACTGTGCCTGGCCTTAACCAAAACTTTTTAATGTAAGATTTTTATATCCTTAAAGAGGACTATCTCTAACCAATTAAGCAACTAAACAAAATACCAAACAACTTATCTCCACTTCAATCTCTGAATATTGTAAAAAATCAGGCTACTTTTGTCCTAAATACATTTTTTTTTATTCTAAATACACAAAATAGACAGTATATACATCAAAGATACAGTCCAGTCTTTGGCCAGCTTATTTATCTTGTATCTAGTGGAATGTTTGCCATTGGGAGACAAATTCTGGTAACTATATAGGTTATGAATGTTCCTGTTAGAGCATTCAGATCATTTCACCTCACTTCTCTCCCTCCTACACTTATACTGAATTAAAGCACCATTTACAGTATAGGTAATCTGACCATATATTTTAAAATGCCAGGGATATATAGCTCAGCTGTTAAAAGTCATAAGTCATAAATATATTAGAGATCTATTCATTTTGAAAAGCTCTGCAAAACAAAATGTTGACAAATGCTTTGCAGGCTGTTATTGAATGCACCAAGCAGCCCCCATTTAAAGTGTAAACATCATATTTATTATCCTAAAAGTGACCCAAAGAATATTTGCAATGTCTAAGATGAAAACAAAAACAAAAAACAAAACCTTTTCTTTGATAGGAAGAAGCATCCTAGTTTCTCAGATTAAAAAATAATAGTAATAAAATATTCTATGACAAAGAAACAAGACCTAAGAGTTACATGTTACAATCTCTAAAGCTGAATAGGTAACTCCTTATTTCTTTCTTCTGGTTAATTTTTCTCTGGTACATAAATTAAGGCATAAAGCAGCAAGAGTGCAATTGATTCCAAACAACTTGGAATTTTATTGTAAACATCCCATAAAGAATGGCAACAAATTAGTCCAGTTTTTTGTCTTTGAAGATAATTGCTTATTAATGACTGACAACTGCCAAACAAAACATCTTTTATAAATCAAGCCAGTTTAGATTACCTTTTTTACTGAATTTTAGTTTAATGGACATTTTGCCCATATACAATATCATATCAACTATGAACTGATTTTTCCATCTTAAAATGTATGGATACCAAGAACAAATAAAAGGTACAGTTATGTTAATACTGTGTAAGAGATTACAAAAGACAAGAATGATAAGTTACAGGACAAAGAAATAAATTACTGATTGCCATCACCACAGTATTGTTTAAGAGTTAACATTTGAAGTACTGCCTAATGTGTATCTGGTGACATATGCAAAAACACATTTCCCAACTGGATTTCTAAATATTTTTGCATATCATTTTAAAATTCAATTACCAATGGTGGTTTCATTATGTTATCAATAGTTTTATTTTTTAAGAAAATACTTATCATGCTTTTATATGTCAAAGTCTCATATTCTAGATTTAATTTAGAAGAAATGGGCATACATGTAAATAAACAAACACAACTTAATTCTAAACTGCAGGGCCTTTCTACTATACTTCTCCCATCAATGAATCAAAAATTGCCAATCTTAAGTGTGGTAAATTAGGTGCAGTTTTCATGGCAGAAAGGAAAGTGAGGATAAAAGTAAGCAGGATTGAAAAGATGAAAAAAGAAACAATCAATAATAAGGGTATATAGGCCGGGCACGGTGGCGCACGCCTGTAATCCCAGCACTTTGGGAGGCCGAGGTGAGGAAGGAAGGAAGGAAGGAAGGAAGGAAGGAAGGAAGGAAGGAAGGGAGGGAGGGAGGGAGGGAGGGAGGGAGGGAGGGAGGGAGGGAGGGAGGGAGGGAGGAAGGAAGGAAGGAAGAGAGGGAGGGAGGGAAGAACGAAGGAACAAAGGAAAGAAAGAAGGAAGGAAAGGAGGAAGGAAGGAAGGGGAAAAGAGAAAAGAAAAGAAACCTGAGTGCTACCCATATTCCACAAAATATAGCACCATGAAAAAACTTAACTTTATGTTGGAATTTAATCAAAACTTGGTAAAGAAGCTTTGCTAAAAGATGAGAAACAAAAAAGCATGAAAATACTTTCATACTAATTTTTGAAACAAGCCATAAAAGTGACCTTAGAATATTCTATTTCTGATAAACCTTTCATAAAGCCTCACGCTCCACAAAAATATTGGGGATGGGGTTAGCATTTAAAACAATGGACTTTACATGTCAAAAGTTCCATCCCTTCCCCTAGAACTATTCATCTCAGAACTCAAAATATGACTGTAATTGTTTAAAAGGCTGGACAGCAAAGTATACTGAAAATTATATATGATGCAAGTCTCCCTTTTATGGATGTGAAAATTCCAACTTGAAGATACGTACCAGTTGGTAAATGTACATAAAATGATTCCCAACATACATAAACAAGCAAAAGGTGTTTCAATTCCCCATTACCAGAAACACACAAATTTTTGAAAAATGCTCAAAAAAGTTTTATCAAAAAGTTAGAAGTGGCATTTACATCTTTCTCTTTCAATCACTCTATTATTGTCTGATGACAATCTATGGGATTAAAACAAAAACAACAAAAACATAAATAACTGAAATGTACTTCAAAGCATTAGAAGGCTGAGTTAAATAGCCGAGCACACAGTTGTGCAGAATGAGATTTATAATTTTACTCAGTTACTTTGTTACTTTGCATCTGGGTGAAACAAAGTGTTGTAGAGAAGAATTCCAACACAAGTCTGATTTCTGGGGAGGGGAAAAAAAAGAAAAAAAATTAAAAAGGGAAACAAAAAGAATAGAGGGACACAGATACATGATAAAATCTGGACTGGTTATCTAGAAGGCATAATGAAATGGATGATCAAGCAGTAAATATACAGGCTAAGAGCTGTACAGAGGCAAAAAGTTGGTAGACTGTCCTCCATACAAAATGTTCTCTTTTTTTCAATGTCGGAGATAAGGTGTGTCAAGTTGGGGAAAAAACTTTACACATATACAAGTGCACAAACACACATATACAAAAATTTAGTAATTGGGCTAGTAGGCTAGTGAATGTTTGAGAGAGCATCCTATTGCTGAAAGAGAAACACACAGTAAGCCATAGAAGAAACACACAGTTCAGATTTTATAAATATATACACACACTAAGATCTTAAAGCTGGGAATTTAAACATTATTAGCATTTATGAGAAATATTACAGCTCACTGACTATTCATATCTAGCATAGGATTAGGTTTATACATGTATATGCTCTCATGGGCCTAAATATAACAGTGGTTTTTCTTAGCAATTTAAGATTTAGGCTTTTCTTCAAAATTCTTTGTTCATTTCCTACTTGCTTTGCTATGGCTGGACCCAGATTTCACGTAAGTTTAAAGGGCCTCAAAGAAATTAAAATGATAAAGTAATCAATGTGATACTAATTACAACACATTCACAGGAGGTGGTATTACAAGAAAGCAAAGTGTAAATTGGGGGGAAAAAAGTCCAGATATAAAAGTAAAAATACTATCTTCCAAACTTTTATTTTTCACACTTATTAAAATAATTTGCATGCAAACAGAAAATTATCTGTTTGTTTAATAAATGATAACTATGTTTATCTAACATACCCTGATGACTAACTCTTTAAATCTTAATAACTGAAATAAACATTACAGCAAAGTGCTGTTCACTAATATTTTCACAGTATTTCACTACATATAAAATATGCTTTAAAATGTCTTCAGCCTTATTATTCTAATTATCTAATTCTAGAAAATCTTGACATTTGGGAAATAAATGTGGCATTTTTATTTTTCAAAATAAATTATAAATAAAGCTCCAGATAGCCAAAATCACACAAATGTCAATTCTTCTACATTTCAAGAGGTCAGCTCTTCATAGAAGAATGTCAACAAAAAATTTCACACTAAAATGATACATGTGATCCATATTTGGGTATATCCAGGAATTTAAGTAACTATGTTACTTAGATCAGGATAGGCCAAAGTATTATTGATTTCAGGAATACAGGCACGATTTAGTCTAAATGCCCAAGAGATAAATAACTGAAACAGCACGTTTTAGGAAAAACCAAATGTAGTTTCAAATAGGAACGTTTTGAATCTCTACTATGGTTAAAAGTGGCAGCTGAGTTACAACCAGTAGTAGTTTTGGTTTAGTGAAAAAAAGACTACAACAAAAAAATAGCTTGGTCTGCTGTCTAGTAACAGAAGTTAGTGCCATTAACAATTCACAACAATACTTTCTCTTAAAGCCTGAACATCATTTCTACTGCAAGTGAAAACTGCTTAAAGATGTTAGTCCAAGAATAACCCTACTGCCGACCCTACCAAAAAAGCAAAGTTTTATGTGTGTACACCTTCCTCTGCACTTAAGGGTTTTCAGATGCATGAAATGATTGAAAGCATGAGACAAACACATTAGCTTAAGAAAAATCCTGGGATAGCTAGGTATACACTAAGAAGTCTGTTTTATCCCATGAGCCTGATCTAAGTGCAACAAATTTGCTGTTACAGAAACATAAATTGATATTATCCCTCTTACCTCAGAAATGTAAGTATCTAACAAATCAACAAATCTGTAATATTAAATTTGGGGACTAAAATTGACCTTGAAACTCAAGCTCACTTATGGAACCATGTGCACTCTACTGCTGTAAACAAGACAATAAGGGTTTTTAAAGATGCTTTTTATCTATAAAATAATGATTCACAACATCAGTGTGCAGTGCAATAAGGTTCTTTCCTGAAAGACTAGAACAGAAGAACCCTTTGGAATGATATGAGCAGAATCTGTAAGTTGATTCATAATACTAGCTAGCCAAAACATTCCAACTCAAACTAGGTGCTTTGTTAAATTTTAAGATTCAAATGAAAACCAGTAACTCACAGCTGTTAAATGGTAAGTGGAGCAGAAATATATGAGCAGTAGCCCAAGTCTACTTACACAAATATGTTCATGTTCTAAGAAAGTCTAAGGTAGAGCATACTATACTTATGAAAGTTTGTTAATTACAATTATTAATTTGAGAGCCAATACAATTATTAACAACCTCTCAGCTTATAACTTATGGGTATTCATTCCTACTAAGCTTGTTCTATTTCTCCTTAGTCAGTAAGGAATAACAGCATCTATTTTCCTTAATGTTTCCAGTAGTTGTAGTTAAGAGGTAGCTGAGCTACTGTTCAAAGAAGTTGTTCTTTGTGGATGAGGATTTTTCAAATGTTTAAGTTATTTAAGCTACACAAATTCTATTAATGCAATAAAATGTGATAGGAAAAAAAATTGATGCAGGAAACTTTTGCATTTGGCACCTTGTCTAGATTGATACCTCAAGTATTCTTTTTTAATAAAGTTAATGCACACATCAGAACACACCACGAAGATCTGCTACATATTTACAAGGCACCAACCCTTTCTCACCTTTAACGTGAATTATGCAAATCAATGAAAAGCATATCAAGATCCCCCCACCCCCCAAAAAACTGTAGTATAAATATATACTTCAGTTCAGTACAAGTCATGAAAGTTTGGCCTGGGAAGAGTAAAATAATCCAGATCGCTCTTACAATATAGAAACTGTAAACATTTAATAGCTGCCTTTAGGATTGGTGTATTGTGCAAAAGTTATTATTACTGGGTATAGGAATCAAAATGGCAAAAACAAACTATATAAAACTCTGTAAGAAGGTGCTATACTTCTGTGATACAAAAGCAAAAGAGGGCTATTCTATTGAGATAAAAATGTCATGCTACTCTTAAGAAGCTGAATGCTCCTTTAATGTAGTAAATCTGTAGTGTGTCTGTGTTGTGTTTCGTGTGTGTGTGTGTGTTTGTGTGTGTGTGTGTGTGGGCAGAATTTCTTTTAATTTAAGGCCTAATGAGTAAGGCTTATTTGAACAAATGAAGTGTGGAGATCAAAAGTCTTGAAACAAATGTATACTGGCATAAATGGAAAAGCACCAATGTGAAAGGAAGCAGAAGTCCCCACACAACTTGCTTTGTAGATTTCCTGGTAAATTCCCTGCAGTAGAAGGCCATTGAATTTTTTAAGTTATTCTAAATTTATTAACTGTTAATAATTCCATCCCATGAGATGGCTAACCCTGGCTTTTTCTGTCATTTTACGCACTCTGCCTGATCTGGATGTACCAAGATTCAGAGGATCCTCAGTGGACACAAAATTGTCATTATCAGAATCATCATTATATAAAACAGTCCTCCTGCCTTGGTTTCTTGTTTTAATTCGAGGCAGTCTACTGAAACGTCCTGAAAACATGGTATCAAATTCATCATCTGCAATACGTGCTCGTTTGGCTCTGGTAGCTCCTCTAGAAGCACCTCTTCCTCCTCTCCCTCTTCCCCTCCCCCTAGTGCCACCTCCACCTCTTCCTCTACTCCCTCGTCCCCTGCCTCCTCTTCCTCTGCCTCCTCTACTCCATCTACCCCATCTTCCCCATCTGCCTCTTCCTCCTGTGCCTCTGGTCTTCCAATTTCTTTTTCCATTGCCATGTTGCTTTCTGAGTTTTCTTTTAGGTCTGGTTTGTATGAATTTGCTATAATCATGGTCTCCATCTACGTAATCTTGATCTGTTCTGGAAGTTGATTCAGAGTCAGAGTCAGAACCACAGGTACTTTCAGAACTTAAACTGGATCCTAACTCTCCACTCTCTGAGGTGGATAAATGAGACTTCTCTTTTGTTTCTTTTTTCTCTTTATCTTCTCCTCCCATGTTTTCATCTTCTTCTGATGCACTAAGTAGTTTTCTCTTGATTCCTGTCCGGGGCTCTCTGCCATCACCATTTGTAAGGGGTCCATCAAGGGAGTGATCTAAATTAAAATAAATGATTTTTAATTGTTAAGCTTCAACATTGACAAAATGGTTATTTAGGTTCAAAAACAGTCTACAGTTCCCAAAAATACGTGGAATAAAATCACAGAGGGTGTCAGAGTAAGAATTTAAATTTCTTCAAAATATAAGATATTAAAGTGTTCATTTTTGTCTGCTTTTTTGGGAGGGGGAGGAGATTATGGGGGTGGAATGATGGCAATGAGGTTTAGGCAGAAGTTTTAAGGGCCTACTTCAGGAAGAATTATCTGAGAACATGAATTAGTTTCATTCATTTGGTCAATAAATTTTTATTCATTGTCTACTATTAGCAAGGCATTGCTAGAAGATTTGAATATGGCAATGAAAGGGACAGTCCTTGCTCTTGGAATCTGTATTTTAGTGGGAATACCTTGAAAGATAATAAAGTGATAAATTAATAATAAAATTTCACACAGACATGTTATAAAGAGGATTTTTAAAAAGAGTATTTATGTGTAGAAGGGAGTGTATTTTAGATAGGGAAGACTTCTCTACAGAGGTAGTATTAGAAGAAATAACTGAATGAAGTCAGATGTAGGGAAAGAACATTCCAGAGGAGGGAACAGAAAGCAAGCCAGTATAACCATAGTGGAATAGAAAAACAGTGAGTGGTAGGAGATGAGTGCCAGTGGAGAATTTTGAGCTGGAGAAAGAATCTGATTTATATTTTTAAAACGGTATGGTTGCTGTATATAAAAAAGATCACAGAGGAGGCAAGACTGAAAGTGGAAGGAGAGACTGTTTGGGTGTCCAGTGCAGTATTCTAGGTAAGACATGATGAAGGATATGTCAATAGATGTGATGATAAGTGACTATATTTGGAATATTTCCTTCTAGAGAAACATTTCAAAGGCTGAACTGATGGGACTTGCTGACAGACCATATGTCAAGTGTCAAGCACAGAATGAAGACTGACTCCTAGGTTTTATGGTCTAAGCAAGTGGGTGAATGGTAGAGATATTTTGAGGTAGAGAACACTGAAGGAGCAACAGGTTTGAGCAGGGCACTGGAAAAATCAAGATTTCATTTTAGATGTTGACACAGATCCCAGGAAAGACTTTTTTAAAAAAAAAAAAGAAAAAGAAATAAACACCAGTCTGGAGCTCAGGGGAGAGGGTGGAGCTGGAGATATAATTGTGGAAATTTTCAGTAGAGATAATATTTAGGGTAATGAGAACTAGGAGACCTCACTGAATGAGTAAGTAAAGACAGACAAGGTGGCTGAAGACTGAGACCTGAGATGTTCAAACATTTAAAGATAAAGAAGAACCAACAAATAAAATGGAGGACCAGCCAGTGAGGTAGGAAGGAATCAAGAGAGCAGACTGGAAGAATTGAAAAGAAGTAAGATTAGGGCTGAAGATAATTACAAGATTAATCTAATAAGTCTGGGTGTTATGGACTGAATTGCATCCCTTCAAAATTCATGGAAGCCCTAACCCCTGAAGCGACTACATTTGGAGATTAGGGCATTTAAGGAGGTAATTAAGGTTAAATGAGGTTATATGGGTGGGACTATAACTCAACAGGACTGACGTTCTTACAGGAAGAAGAAGAGATACTAGAGGTATTTCCCTCTGTCTCTCTGTAGAGGCAAGGTCACATGAGGACAAAGCAAGAAGGTGGACATATAGAAGCCAGGGAAAAAGCCCTTATCAGATACACATCTATATGGCACCTTGACATTGGATCGAGCCTCCAGCTCTGTGAGAAAATGAATGTCTGCTGTTTAAGCCACCCAGTCTGTGGTATCTTGTTATGGAAACCCAAGCTGACTAATACTCTAGGCTGGAGACTAGGGTGATAGCAGTAGAAACTACACAGAAGGTTTAAGTGGTATTAAAGAGTTGTGGAATTCACAAAACTTGGCAACTGACTAGGTATGAGGGGTAAATGAAGATAATGAAGGTAAAAATGAAGGTAAAAAATGAAGGTAAAAAAATTTCAAAAAACACTGAAATTTTAAGCTGGGTGGCAAGAAAGATGGTGATACCATTAACTAAAATAGTGAGCAAAGAAAAAGAAGCAAGTTTGAGATGCAAAGATGATAAGCAACCGAAGATTTTTTTTTTAATTTTTTAAGGAAGCACTTGGAAATTATTCTAATAGAATAAAGAGATATCTAAGCGGTGCATATACATTTGGAGAGTCATCACGTCAAGATGACGGATGCAGTCATTAGATTCCTTTATTTGTGGAAGACAAAAACAAGCAAACAAAAAACAGTGGCAAACTCTGCAAAGAGAAGAAACAGAAATAAAAGATATAAGCTAATCAATAGAGTATAGAAGCTTAAGAGTAGAGTTCATAGAGAAGGTAATCAACAACCTGCAATGATACAGAGATTGAGAAGTTAAAAACTAAAAAACGACACTAGCTGGCCACTGAAGAGTACTGATGAGTTCGAGAACAGCTTTTGAAGAGTGGTCGGGACAGACACCATACTACAAAGGATAAACGACTCTGTGGATGGGAAAAGCAAAATAGATGAAGGAAACATGGATTAATCTTGGCAGTGGAAGGAAGAGTAAAATGAAAAAAAGGCAATGGCATAAGTATGCAAGATCAGAGGAGACACTAAAGATATAAATTGGGAAAGACAAAGGCACTAATTATTTTCAAGTAATCAAATATGTTTCAATATTTCTTACATAGCCACTATAAAATATCTTTGGAAAAGCCTATTTTTAAGTTATTTGATAGTTAAATAACAATGGATAAGCTACTTAATCTTGCATTAAAATGTATATAAAATTAAACGTATATTCCAATAAAATTATTTGAAAAAGCATATTAAATATTATTCACAAACTTCAAATAGCTGAACATGTTAGAACTTTCTTTGAATACATTCAAAGTCCCTAATATAGGACTAAGTATAAGAAGAAAGTTTGGGTAACAATAAACTTCAAATATTTATGATAATTGATGTCCCTTGTATGGTCCAAAATAGAGGCACATAATGAATTAGGTCAGTGATTTCTTTTCAAGCAGTGAACATTTTTCTCCTAATAAAAAGTAAAATAGCATTTCCTTATATGAAATAACAAACAGAACTGTCTGGTTAAATGCAGAAGGTTCTTCTGAGAATGCCTGAAGTACTTTTGTGGATGCCCCAGAAACGGGCAGGGCACAGTCTGAAAACCACTGACTTTGTGATACAGCAAGCCCCTAGGGAAGAGGATATCTGACTTATATAACTGGAAAACCTTAAGGAAGGTGGTAGAAGCGGCTGTTGACTGAAAGAAGGCTCATTTCTCAGTCCAGACTCATATTTTTACTGCAGTGGGCCACAAAAATATGAGACCTATTTAAAGATGACTTTGGAAACTCTCCTTTCTTATTAATATGGTTTAATAAATGAAAAATCCTAAATGTGTTTTCATGTGCTTGGGGAAAGAACTCTTCATTTAGTTTTTTCTCCCAATTCCTTTTATTTTATTTATTTATTTTTGAGATAGAGTCTCACTCTGTCACACAGGCTGGAGTGCAGTGGCACAATCATAGCTCACCGTAGTCTCCTACTCCTGGCTCAAGCGCTTCTCCCACCTCAGTTTCCCAAGTAGCTGAGAGTTGTGTGCCACCACATGTGGATAATTTTTACTTTTTTTTTTTTTTTTTTTTTTTTGGTAGAGATTAGGTCTTGCTTTGTTGTCCAGGCTGATCTCAATTTCCTGGCCTCAAGTGATCCTCCTACCTCGGCTTCTGAAAGTGCTGGGATTACAGGTGTGAGCCACCATACCTGGCCCCATTTTACATTTTATTTTATGACTAAAATACATTTGAAAATAGCTATTGGAAATCTATTAATGGCCTGTTCCCAGTTATGAATATGAAATGCTATCTGACTCATATGTGACAAAATTCTCATTAACTATAAGGATACACTAGTTTTTACTATGCCAATATGTCAGCTTTTAAATGATTTATCTTCTGTCATAAAGAAATAAATAATAAATGTCTTGTCCCGCATTTATTTCCTACCTTGTTTAACTGGCAAAACTCTATTCCGCAATGATTTGGCTTTCCCTGGGTCATGGCTGTTTCCACTTCGGCTATATCCACCAAAGCTCGATGAAGAAAATGGCCCATCTGGCTCATCATCAAGTAGATATAGTGAAAGCCCTTCAGCAGCATCTGAAACTTGCATTTTAAAAGATTTTAATACTAACATAATTATCATGTTTTCAGGAAAGGCTACTTTTTAAAACCATATCTCTCTTATTTTATTCCAACACCAACATTATAAGTTTCTCTATTCCAAATCTATAACCAAAATTATAAATTTCTCTAACAAAATGATATGAATATTTTGAGAACAAATGGTTGAATGTCAGAAAAACTTGTCCAATTGCACATCACAAATTTTCAAATATTACGTTGGTAAATATATTATAGATGAGTGTTCTGAGATATTATAGACATTAATCATTTAATCATAAAATTTTAAAACTAAGAGACTTTTCATGTAGTCTAATAAAGAAAATTAATCATACGGCCTAATGTCATACTCAGGGACACAAAACTAGCAAGTAGAATTGGGAATAAAACACAACGTTTAAAAATCTAAATCCATTGTTCTTTGCACTATAAACCATGCTGCCTCTTCCATATCCCTAACATCAGAATTAAACTGAGATACAGAACACCAAAAACAAAAGACATATTTACCAGGAGATGAGAAAGGAGAGCTAGTCCTGGCATAAGATACTGAGGTATTCTGGTCATTTTTAGGCTGCAACTTCATTTGTTTCTGCTTCCCTTTTGGACTGGAAGTAAAAATACGTAACAACGAGCATTTTTTTTTCTGTTAGCAACATATTATGATAGACAGTATGAAACAAAGAGGTATCAAGGTCAGGTATTAGCTGACCAAAGAGGAAATGCCCTAAAGTTCATGTAAAATGCTTGAAATAGATAATTTGACAGTGAAATTTCAATCATTAAAATTAAAAAAAAAGTTTCTGGGATAGTAAAATCCACATAAATAGTTCTTTTGGTTACTAACTCTACATAGGCATAAGAGTTTAGGAAACAAACAAAAAGACCTCTTGGGATCTCCTCAAACTATTCATCAACTTTCATAAATTAGGTAATATACACAAAATGCTTGGAGAACAAAAAAATGTTGTATCAATGTAATGATACCTAGGTGCTCCACTACTAGATAACGAACTGCTGCTGCTTCTTAGACGTTTTCTGTACCGTGGCCTTCTCCTCTTCTGACTCTGGATTGCTGACTTATACTCAGAGATGATATTTTTGATATGACTTTCAAATAAGGCAGATAATCGCAGCATCATGCTATAAATCTGAGAAGGCAGAAATTACATAGTCTTAACTAGTTTTGTATTTTTTAAAAAGGTATAAACATGCCTAGACCAACATTAAGCATCATCATTACGGACAAAATATTTGTTCACTTGAAAAATTCTTCTCAAATAACTAAAGTAGGATACCATTTTCACCTAAAAATAAATGTTTTTCAAATATAGTATTCAATGTTCTAAAGGGTAGAAAAAAAAGACTCTGATACAATGCAAGAGAGAATATAAATTGAAACAGCATTCTAAAGGACAATATACAGTCTGTACTAAAAAACCTTAAAGATACACACATCCTTTGGCTAATAATTTTACTTCTGGGAATTTGTCCCTAGGAAATACCACAGAATTATATACATAAAAAATTATATTCAAGAATGTTAAAGGTATTACCTATAGCATTATTCATGTAAAATGAATAACTGGAAACAACCTAAATCTCTAGCCAAAGAACACTGGTTATACTATAACATAAAACAACCACACAACAGAATACCATTAAAAACCTTGTTTTCAAAGAGTCATGACGACACAGGAAAACATTCATAATACTTAAGTAACAAAAAATGCTTCAAAATACAAAATCTAATATTATAAAGAATATATAAACATATGTAGATGTATGTGTTAATGTAGAAAATCCTGGAAGTAAACAGTAACTGTAAGTAAAAATAGGTGATAGGTTTCACAGGTGATTTTTGTTTCCTTCTTTATACTTCTCTGTGTTTCCCAAACTTTCTATAGAAAATTTCACTCTAGCAATCAGGATCAAGGGGGAGGGGAAGCAAGTGTAAACAAATTATGTTTGCAGAAATTAGTGGAAATGCATTTTCCACAAAGTGGAAGTACGCAAGTATATATTTACTGTGCAACTGATTAAAAGTTAATCAGATACCAGTGATTTCAAAAGAAAAAAATAATGACTATTTTTCTATTCTGAATATACTTTAAGTTCTGACAAAATATAGGGAAAATATTAAATGTGAATATAAATAAGCAGTTACAACTTCCCAAGATGGTTTATTATCTGTTAGAATAAATGGAACATACATATTCAGAGCTAATAAAAATATTTCACATAAATTAACACTGTCAATCCCCTTTCTATTTATTAAGCCACTTATTAGACATATTAAAGTGTACTCAAATTACTATCTCTCCTCTCCTTGTTCTTTCTCTAGTAGCTATAAATAATCATTATTAAAGAGTAAAGAGACAAGTAATAGAAAGGAAAAGGTGGTTAATTTCAGAATGACTGCTAAATATATCTTTATGCATGCCTAACAAGCAATCCATATTTCAAAAAAGATACTGAGGATCAAATTTCAGTAACTGGTTAAAGGAAACTGCCTGATAATTAACCCAACTAATAATCATACCCTTGACTTTTTATTAGAGGTATAAGCTTTGGAGTTGTTGAATATTTGGCGAACATCCTTATAAAATTCCAGAGGACTACCATAGTTTCCTGCTTCCAAAGTTTCTTTCACAGTGCTGAAGTCCACAGGAGTATCTATAACATCTTGATAATCCTACAAAGAAGAATGTGTTATTAAATACTCAAACTGCATAGCAATATTAAGGAATACAATGGGACTACAATTGGTATCACCTACTACCATCCACCATGAGATAAACACATTGCTTTTCAATGTGCCACCTACCTCCCCACAACCCCAAAACATCTTTCGGTGGCTCATAAAAACAGCAGAAGTCTGTGGGAAAGCCTTAGCCCTCACACTACAGTAATAACCATAAATAACTACGAAGGGAAAGAATAGAAAATCCATAGCTGTTGGCTTCATCTCTACAGCTTCCATGTCTTGCTTAAAGGCTGATACAACCTCCAAAACCCCAGCACACTGTTTAATGATAAAAGATGGGATTATTCACATATCATTAAATTGTTCCACTCTACAAATTAGCTACATATTTCCACGATTCCTTGCTATGAGAACATTCTACTTAAGTGTCATTAGTTAAGGGACAAAGTCAAGTTGGTCATGTTTGTGCCTTTCTCCTTTTTGATTTTAAATCAATGTGATACCTTTGCTTCATCGAAGGGATTCCATCTTATAGGTCCATAATTCATTTGATTTTGATTAGGGAAGAGGAGAGATTCCATTTTAACCTAAATCCAGTAAAGATTTTCCTAGGGTTATCAGATGGAGTTACATCTGAAATTTAATTCTTATATATGCTACAAGCCTCAAAAACAAGTTTCAGAGTGAAAACCATACTCAGTATTAGATTCCTTATTGTATTTAGAATCATCAAGAAGTAAAATCTCCACATTTCCCTCCTAGGAAAAGCCAAAAAGCCAGAAGGGGACAGATAAAAGGTATTATAAACAGAGAGAAAATATTTTTCAAAGTATGAGAAATCACAAATGTTCTAAATATATCTTATTTTCTTAAATCATAAAAAAACAGAAGTGTATTCTAACACACAGTATGGCTTATGTTAGAACTTGTGTAGTACGATGAACAAAATTTAAGAGACTCAGCCTGCTTGCTGAATGAAGTTCCAGTGGGAATAATCAGCTGCAATACAGACACAATTATATTGTGTAATTGATGTTTTCTACTCTGCTACAGTAGCTTCAGATCTACATTAAAAAGTAAACATTTACAAGGAGGACACAAAGAACAATCTTGAGAACACATGTTGATTCAGAAAGAGGAACAAAAAATAAATGATCAAAAAATCAAACAAAGGTAAAAAGGGTGCAGAGTTAGAAGGCAGTCTTAACAAATTATAAAAGGTTCATGTACAGTATGGAGAGTTTAGAAAGTAAAAACAATCAGTACGTCTTTTAAGAGACTACCAGGCCTACCTCAGAAAGAGATGAATCTTGTTGTCTTTCTGGAACAACAGACTCTGAGGATTCTCCCTCTTGCTCCTGATAACCCTATTAGGGTAAAGAGTATATACTGGTTTCCAGACAACTATAACAAAATATCAAGACATGTAATACAATTATGACTTAAGTCTCAAAGATTTATACACTGGAATCATGTTTTTATTGGCTGTACTTTTAGGTGAAGGAATTATACATTTGTCATTCTCCTTTGCTATGAAAAACACAAGACTAATTTATTTTACCCAAACTCCCTACAAGCAAACAAACAAATTCTGTTGAACACAATCTTGTTCCTTATTTGAATGATATTTTTTCCCAACTGAGACTCACAGTATACAGAGAATACCAATGTGTAGTAAGCTCATAGGATGGTCTGATGTATTTCTAAAATAGTGCTGTACCTCTTCTCTGAAAAAGTTAAAATAGATTTGCTATCTATACTACCTCAGTGAATAGATACACTCCCAGAAAATAAATCCTACAATCAAAGTTGTCATCCTTTTACCTTCATTGCAAAGAAAAGTCATACTGGTATACTGGCTACTCTAAGTGGCCATATTGATAACACGTTCAGTATAAATTACACAGGATTGACATGTCACCAAACATCTACAGTGTACAGAGGTGTATTCGAGTTTAGTAAAATGTATTAAATAAACATCTGAAATAAAAGTGGGAAAGAATAGCAAATGAACTCTGATTCAAATTTTTCTTTAACAACTGTAAAATTTACACACTGAAGACACAATGGCATTTTTAAAAAAATCAACTAGTCACACTACTACTTTCACAATCAAAAGATTGGAAAAAAAGAAAGGAAAGCAGGGAGTGAGAACATTGCTCTTATCTAGATTTTAGCATGGACATTTATGGGAAATTATCATACTGATGATTATTTAAACTACTGTATGCTTACTGGGTAAGAAAGAAGATCGGCTGGCTGTCGAAATGGCTCTGAGTCTTCACGTTCATAAATGAGGCTCAATAGTTCTTTGCATTGTTTTTTCCAAGCATCAGGATTACACTTTAAAGACTGTCTTCTGCCTCGGCATTTGACCTACAGATTTTAATAGAGTTATATGTAAAAGATCTTTCCTTAACTCAATTGATTTTCTCATGAGTCCCTAATGTTAATATATCTATCTGTATATATATAGCGCAGCTGCTATTTTAGATTCTTAGCTTAAATCAGACAGTATTTTCACTGGCAAAAATAATTAATGAGCAAAAAAACCTAGACATTATATTCATGGAAATTGCAAGAATTCTAGTACTCAAATCTGAACTTCAAATAAGGTACAGAGGAACAAATGCTTCCTTCCTCTACAAGATCAAGTTATAATGCCTTAATATTTGCTGGTAGTTAAGTATACTTAACAATGGCATCATATTTTTCTCAAAAGAACACTTGAATGATTTTTGTTTCCCAGAAATCCTTTGAGGTCATGATAAATTCTGTTCTGTACCATTTGATTTTGTTACGATCTCTTTCAGTATTTCAAAATATATTGTTCCTTATATAAAATAACTACATGTCTAATTATTATAGAGCAGAAGTCTGCACAAAAGAGTTAACAAAGTAGGCCAGAGCTTGCTTCTAAGGTTGCCTTGGCTGGCATTTGGGAACTTGGCATTTGAACGGCTTCCTAAATTATTAAGACAGTTTACTGCCCCTAGACAGTATAAACAATGTGATTTGTGCTG
Organism: Macaca mulatta; assembly: GCF_049350105.2. Lineage (NCBI taxonomy): Eukaryota > Metazoa > Chordata > Mammalia > Primates > Cercopithecidae > Macaca > Macaca mulatta. Next base: position 87,007,808 of record NC_133426.1, read on the forward strand.
AATACCTGATTTCTTCTGGGAATCTGGAATCTCAGTATGTGATAGTTAGAGGGTACCCAAATAACCAGCCCCCAGTAAAATCTTTGGGGACTGAGTCTCTAATCACACACATGCTGGAAAAAGAGTGTGATATGTGACCCCACACAGGGGAAAGATATTAATAGCATAAGGAAGCCTGTACATAAATTTCTCCAGACTCTGCCGGTGTCTTTTCCCCCATTACTCAACTGAGTACCCTTACTGCATCACTGTAGTAAATCTTATCAATGAGCATACCTAATATACTTAGTTACAAGAATCCTTCTAGCAATTCTCCAAATATGGGGTTGGTCTTAGGGATCACTGACACAGGAAACCTGAAAACGCATCTCCTCAGCAGTTCACTTATTTACTCACCCTTCTTCCAGATGAAGTACCAGGACCGTCTGAATCTAAATCAACCATTTCTGTATCCTAAATTAAAAAGGAAGAGTGGGAAAAGACTGTAAGTTACATTCAAAGTCATATAAATTAGATGGACATTTACAAATAAATGGGAAATAAAATCACAGTTAACTTCCCCCACTGAAGCAGCAAGTAGAACAAAAGATAGAGGGAGACTCACGCCAAACTTTCCCAATATGCAGTGTACAAGCTGGAAAATATACTGGAAGAAGAATTAAACAAGGTTTCTCTTTAAATAAGAATCGGAAAGGAGGGGAACAGTATAGTGGTTGCTATTTGCTAAAATTGTACCTAAGTGTTAGTAATTTTTAAAAACCTTATTCTATATGACATGCTCATTTAATATACAATTATTAATTATTCATGATTACTCCATTGCCATTTCAAGAAATAGATCTCATATAATATGCATTTATATTTTCCTATAGGAAAGAGATCTATTTCAGTTAAGTATCTCTCGAAGGCATAATTTTTTTAATACGAAGAGTCAAGACCCAAGCACCACTAGTGATGGTGAAATACTGGGTAATATGTAGTAGAAAATCAAAAGTAGCTCATGAGATATTGGTACTCCTTTCTAATAAAATAAAGCTGTTGAGTTATATTTTTACTTAAGTTTTCTATTTTAACCCAAACAGTGCTACTCTGAGGTGAAATTCCTGCTACACCAAATTTCGAGCTAAAATACATTTATGTGAAAGGTCAGAGAAAATATAAGGAATATATAAGAAAATATAAAAAATATTAGTGATAGATTTTTCTTAGGTGTCAAGAAACTATAATAATATCTCATTGGTATATCATGTTTTCCTTATTATGTAAATAACATTTAACTGTAATAATATATTTCATTGTCAGACACACTTTCACGAAAAAATTTAAAAAACAGCATTGGAGATTTACCATTCTGGAGATTAACAGTATAAATAATATAAACATGCAAAATATCTCATGCCACTGCAACACAATCTAGCACATGTGAGTCACTCATCCCTGGGATGAATTGTTTTCCAGTAAAGATTTGTGAATTACCACTTTCCAATATTGTTCCAACCTCTATTTTGGTTTTTGTTTCGATCATAACCTCCAGTCAAATATGGCTTTGTGTAAATTAGAAACACAGGGGGAAATCAGGAATATGAGGGTCTGCTGCGTACTACTTCCATTTCATTCAGAAGAGACTGGTTTATCTTTATACATTTTCAGAAAGGAAATCGAGTAGCAATTTCACGAAACTACTGAAAATTTAGACTTTCAAGCCTGAAACTTTAAAATACTTTGATATTTTCTATACAGCATATAGAAAATAACATCCTTACTGAAATTTCCATCAACTAAGCATTTTTTTTAAAATATTGAGCACCTGTCTTGTTTCTAAACGTTGAAAATAAAGTGTTGATTTCTCATCATTTACACCCACTGTGTCAAATATGATGACTGGCCCCCTGTCTCTGAATAAACCCTGCAGCACTATTTTATTTTTGATATATGCCATCTAAGTACACTTTAAAAGACGCTGGTATTCAGCCAGCTTTCAAAAATCTGTTTTGCTGTTCATGGCCAATTACAACATTTACACATAATACTGTACTTCAAATAAGAGAAAAGTAACTCATTCCTACTAATCATGCTGTGATTCTTACCTCCTCTGCATCAGTACTGTTTCGTTCTTCTGCTTTAATTTTATTATAAGTATCCAGTATATCAGTACAGCTCTGATCCCTAAGAAACAAGTCAATAGCTTCAGTAATTTTTACAAGTTTTCAATTAATTTTTTTTAAATTCATTTTTTAAAAACCTTAAGTTAGATTCTCTGGAAGCTAAAACTGCTTCTTACCCAATAAATCGAAGTAAGACATCAGTTACAATTTTAGCTGCTTTAACTATAGGACTGTCTGGCTCATTGAAAGTCCTGGCATTATGCTCAATATAGCGTACCTCCCACATTAATGCTGATATTCTCCTGTGAAACAAAAAATACTCTGTTAGTCTTGGCTGATATATTTAGAGTATATTTTAGGATTATACAATATGGACCAAATATGTACTTAAACATAATATGTCAAAGGTGTTCCAATATGCATATAACTCAATATATTTGACTGATGAGCACTAAAAGGAGATGATATAGTTACAGTATTTAAAGCACAAGCAGGGATTTTGAACCACTGGAATGTATATACAAAACTTAAACTGACCTAGGACATTATGGGTAAAGAGTCATTAGACAAGGTCAAAAGAATGTTTACTTTAGTTTTCAGGGGAAGAACCAAGAAGAGCAACAACAACAACAACAAAAACCAGATTCTAAAAAATGACAGATTTTTATCTAATTACTGTTATGATATAAATATCAAATCAAAATAATATGTTATGAAAATATAACCAGTTCTCAATTGCAAAGGCAGATTAACCAGTCATGGAATACTGTGGTCAGTAGGAGACGTGGATGAGAGATGGACCAAGAAATGCCCTCTACTGCCTTCCCATAATCATCTCCCATCCCAACCAAAACAAAGAAAAAAATTACTTGGCTCCTTTCCTGTATATATTTCAGGGCTGGTAACTAAATCTAATTAACTGTGACCAAATTCTCCAACAGAGGATTTAAACATGCTCCAAATCAGTAGCACCTTAATCATGATGAATCCACAAACCACTTAAATTGCCTTTAATAAACTAAAGTTAAATGTAGTTTTTGTTTTACACACCATTTGTACTACCCATATTTTCCTCTCAGCCTTTCTTCTCTATCCCCAAGAGTGAGAATCTACTAAATAAAGGGAAATTAATGTTCTAAATTTTTAAAGGAAATTTTGGTGTGGATCTTTTGGATGATCATGTTATATTATGAAAACACAGATCTCAAAAAGGAAAGCAAAAGCCATAAAGCTATAAATTTTATAATAAGTGATTAAAAAAAAACAGACCTGTAAAAGCGATTTTCAAGTCTCCGCCTGATGGTATTGAGGTCAGTTGGATAAGCAACTACAGTACAATACAAGGGGTAGGCACTGAGATCCACTGGAACAGCAAAAGGGCTGGCAAAATCTACAAAATCATCAAAATCAAATAAGGTAGCTATAAAGGACATTAACATCTCATGGTAACAAACATTTATTCATATATAAACAAGAAGGGAGGGTGATATACTACATTTCTAAAACCATGAGGATTCCATTATACAAACAGAATGTTATTCTTTATATTTGGATATCATATCTATGAATCATGCATGATACACTGGTTCAAATCAGGTAAAACAAAATTAGAGGAGCACTGGGTTTAACTTCAGATTTCTGTCTTTCCTAGATAAATGCCAAACTTCTCAAGTGACATGTTTTAGAAAATTTAACTATTCACGTGGGTAAAATACATTACTCATCCACTGTCCTTACCAAAAAACCCATCCAAAGTCAGGCTCAGGGAATAGCTAGAGAATCAAAGTGATGCAAAAAGGAAATAGACACTTACATGGTTACCTTACTATTATCCCCCAGATTGCTTAAAGAAAATTATCAGTTATTACTTTGGCCAAGCATATAAAACTGTTAATATTAAAACTAGAATCACTGTGCTTCTTGAGTTTAAAGTGTACAGTGAGAAACCGTATATCCTTTTGTAGAACTTAAAATTTCTGCTGATTTTCCTAGCTCCTCTGCATGCTCCTAAAATTTTTTCACATTCATCATACCCAGGGAAAGAAGGTGGTTGATGCCCTGAATAACCCGTTCACATTCTTCATCTCTGGAATGAGCCCCCCACTCTCCTTCCTGGGGTTTATATAGCAAAGCAGTCAATTCTTCCTGGGAGACAGGGACACCAGCACCAACTTCATCTGGAAAGGCAGCTAGGTATAAGATTAAAAAAAAAATCAGAAAAAAATTAGTTTCCAGTATCACGTGAATATCATTTTACTTTTAAAAGAATTATAATTCATTTTTAAAAGCATATTTACTTCCTTCTGGAATTGGCTCCATATCCCAGGGGCTCATCTTTTCTCTCTCATTATTGTCCCAGCTATTAAAAAATAAGAAGATGCAAATCAAATTAATCATAGAGTACTTCCTTTCATATACTACCACAATTTTACATGACTTCTTGGGGGTGAGATTTGAAAAGGGCAATACAGTTGTCTTGAAAGTACAACTCTGGTTATATACAGATAACAATAAACTTCTAATAGAGAAAACATGGTCCATCTCTATGAAACTTAGAGGGCAGAAAGCCTACTTTTAGTCAATACAGAGACTGAAAGTCAGTCCTCATAGAATGAACATTTCTTCTATCATTCTTGAGAGGATTTATTCATTAGCAATCTTACAACTCTGGATTTTCAAGAAGAATTAAAGTAAATGTTGCAAACAAATAGTACTTCCAAACATGAGGCAACCACCTCTGCCTAGAATTCATACGACTAAACAAAAGACTAAGTACTAATATTCATTGCTATATTCCAGCAATAACAATTACTTTAAGTAGTAAATTAGTTTCCGTATTTCCCATTAAAAAATAGTTGCAATTCTTGTCTGAAGCAGAAATAGTTAATAAAAAATGCAGACAATAAAAGAGGTAGAAATAAAGTGTTTAGTTATTCCTTTGTTTTAGTCAAAGAAAACAAAGAACTTTGCTTTGACTAAAACAAGGGAAGAACTGAGCACTTTACCATCAAATTTCTTCTTTACAGGTACAGGTATTGTGAGACTAGATAAGTCAGATAAAAGGGCATTACTCCTGGTGGAGGTTTTTAAAAGTCCACATACTACTACAATATCATATTAGGCATAAAAGATCATAAACATACTTACTGAACACTATAACACTGGAAAGAACTATCAGGATACTCTGGTTGAAAAGGCTGCTGACTCTCCACAGTTCCAAACCACCAGGCGTCATCTATTATACTGCGGAATCTATCACCTATAACGTTTTAAAATTTTTAAAAGGATGCTCTTGAGAATATTAGCTCTGTTCCCACTCTAAATTACTGCTTTTTGTTGACTACAGAAGTAACATTGTATCTAGCATTATCAGAAGCTTCCATCTAGGTTTTCGAGATAAGTGATTATTTTACGTTTTAACCTCTTCATGTATTTTGATTTCCAAGTGGTAGAAATCTTGCTGAAATAAATTACATATGACCACGTCTTCTTAAATAAATGATAACTTTTTCAATTCCTTAGCATCATCATTAGGCACACTTCTTATTGTATTACATATGTACATAAATGCAATTGATTCTTCTATCTTGCTTTTAGCTTTCTTTAAAAATCTCTTCATACTAGTTTGTATATTACAGATTTTCAAGGCAGGCTATAAATCAAGGAAGATGTAGGAAAGTTTGGAACTTCCTAGAGACTTGTTGAATGGTTTTGACCAAAATGCTAATAGTCATATGAACAATGAAGTCCAGGCTGAGGTGGTCTCAGATGGAGATCAGGAACTTATTGGGAACTAGAGTAAAGGTCACACATGCTATGCTATAGTAAAGACACAGGCAGCATTTTGCCCATGGCCTAGAGATCTGTGGAACCTTGAACTTGAGAGAGATGATTTAAGGTATCTGGTGGAAGACATTTCTAAGCAGTAAAGCATTCAAGGAGTGACTTGGCTGCTGTTAAAAGTATTCAGTTTTATGTATTCACAAAGATATTGTTTAGAATTGTAACTTATCTTTAAAAGGGAAACAGAGCATTAAAGTTCAGAAATTTTGCAGCCTGATGACTGATACTATAAAAAAAAAAACCTGGCCCGGCATGGTGGCTCAAGCCTGTAATCCCAGCACTTTGGGAGGCCGAGACGGGCGGATCACGAGGTCAGGAGATCGAGACCATCCTGGCTAACACGGTGAAACCCCATCTCTACTAAAAAATACAAAAACCTTGCCAGGCGAGGTGGCGGGTGCCTGTAGTCCCAGCTACTCAGGAGGCTGAGGCAGGAGAATGGCATAAACCCGGGAGGCGGAGCGTGCAGTGAGCTGAGATCTGGCCACTGCACTCCAGCCTGGGCGACAGAGTGAGACTCTGTCTCAAAAAAAAAAAAAAAAAGAAAAGAAAAAGAAAAAGTAAAAGAAAAACCCATTTTCTGAGGAGAAATTCAAGCCAGCTGCAGAAATTTGCATAAGTAACTAGGAGTCAAATGTTAATCATCAAGAAAATGGGGAAAATGTCTCCAGAGCATGTCAGAGCTCTTCAAGGCAGCCCCTCCCATCACAAGCCCCGGGGCCTAGAAGGAAAAAATGGTTTCTTGGGGCTGCCCCCCTGCTCTGTGCACACTTGGAACTTGGTGCTCTGTTTGCCAGCTGCTCCAGCTCCAGCCATGAATAAAAGGGGTCAAGGTATTGCTCAGGCTGTTGTTTCAAAGGTTGCAAGCCCCAAACCTTGGTAGCTTCCACGTGGTGTTGGGCCTGCAGATGCATAGAAGTCAAGAATTGAGGTTTGGGAACCTTCACCTAGATTTCAGAGGATGTATGGAAATGCCTGGATATCCAGGTAAAAGTCTGCTGCCGGGGCAGAGCCCTCATGGAGAATCTCTGCTAGGGCAGTGCAGAAGGCAAATGTGGGGTTGGAGCCCCCATACAGAGCCCCCACTGGGGCACTGCCTAGTGGAGTTGTGAGAAGAGGGTCACCGTCCTCCAGACCCCAGAATGGCAGATTCACCGACAGCACGCACAGTGTGCCTGGAAAAGCTGCAGCACTCAACGCCAGCCTGTGAAAGCAGCTGGGAAAGGGGATATACCCTGCAAAGTCACAGGGATGGAGCTGCCCAAGAGCATGGGAACCCACCTCTTGCATCAGCGTGACCTGGATGTGAGACATGGAGTCAGAGGAGATCATTTGGGAGCTTTAAAATTTGACTGTCCCGCTGGATTTCAGATTTGCATGGAGCCTTCAGTCCCTTTGTTTTGGCCAATTTCTCCCATTTGGAATGGGTGTATTTATCCAATGCCTGTACCCCCATTATATCTAGCAAGTAACAAACTTGTTCATAGGCAGAAGTGACTTGCCTTGTCTCAGATGATACTTTGTACGTGGACTTTTGAGTTAATGCTGGAATGAGTTAAGACTTTGGGGGACTGTTGATTGGTTTTGAAATGAGGACATGAGATTTGGGAGGGTCCAGGGGCTGAATGACATGGCTAGGCTCTGTGTCCCCACCATAATCTCATCTTGAAATCTAATCCCCTGGCATCCGGGGAGGGACTTGGTGGGAGCTGATTGGATTATAGGGGCAATTTCCCTCATGCTGTTCTCGTGATGGTAAGTGAGTTTTCACAAGATCTGATGGTTTGAAAGTGTGGCACTTCCCCTTCTAACTCTCTGTCTCCTGCAGCCATATGAAGAAAGTCTTGCTTCCCTTTTGCCTTCTGCCATGATTGTAAATTTCCTAAGGCCTCCCGAGTCATGTGGAACTGTGAAATAAACAATTTTTTCTTTATAAATTACCCAGTCTCAGGTAGTATCTTTATAGCAGTGTGAAAATGAACTAATACGTATGGCTACAATTAGATTTTTAAAATTCAGGCCAAAGTAATTAAGTGTGCAAAAAAGTCAATAGTTTAAAAATCCTTATGTTCTGTATTGTATTGTTACACAATAGAGCTACAAGCAAATTTCTTTAACTTTTAAAATGTTTTCCTTTACATTATTGTTATACTGTTTTTTATAATCAAAAAAGAAAAGGAAGGAAGGTAAAGGAGCAAAAGAGGGTGGGAAGGTGACAGGGAGGGAAACAAAGATGGAAGAAGGAAAAAAGGAAACAAATCACAATCAGTAATCATCTGTTTTAGAACCTAAGTGTAAAGTGCTCTATTTTAGGGCAACTGACATTTGCGAATTTTCTTTATATTCCTATTTGTATACTAATAGAGTAGATATTTGCAGAAGGTTTAGAGATTATATGCCACATACAATGTGCATGAGAAATAACTAAAAGGAAATTTTAACTTAAGTTTTCTAGTTTCTCTGATAGCTTTTTTCAGCTAAATGATAAGCTAGTTTCTTTCTGTTCAATCACAGTTAAAAAGTTACTTACTATACATAAGCTTAATAGTTATTAAAAAACAATTCTATACTTACCAATCTGCCAGTTCCTTTCTTTGGCTTCATTATAAAACTGATGTAGCACAAGGAAGTCAATGACATCTGGCATGTCATGATACCTATACAGAAAATAAAGCACATATGAATCAATATAGAGATATAACAATATATGTTGCTAAATGTCCAAGGATATATGTTTATTGTAGACCCATTATGAAAATTGTGCAAACCTCACAGTCCCTAGAAATGCCTTTACTTAAACACCATCTTATCTGATCTGTTGGAGAGTGCCCTGCCTACTGTCATATTACTTTAAAAATATAAAGATGCCAATAGAGGTTTATAAACATTAATATGAGGTATTTTATATTAAGGAGTATGAATTAATGTTCTTTAATCTCCTTACATTTTAAACTCAGCTTCACATAAAGAGTCTCTGACTTATTATTCCTGTTATTATTAACAGAAATAAAAGCAACTACCGGCCGGGCGCGGTGGCTCAAGCCTGTAATCCCAGCACTTTGGGAGGCCGAGACAGGCGGATCACAACGTCAGGAGTTCGAGACCATCCTGGCTAACACGGTGAAACCCCGTCTCTACTAAAAAATACAAAAAACTAGCCGGGCGAGGTGGTGGGCGCCTGTAGTCCCAGCTACTCGGGAGGCTGAGGCAGGAGAATGGCGTAAAAACCCGGGAGGCGGAGCTTGCAATGAGCTGAGATCCGGCCACTGCACTCCAGCCTGGGCGACACAGCAAGACTCCGTCTCAAAAAAAAAAAAAAAAGCAACTACCATGTTTCAAACATTCGATTAGGGAATTATAAAGGTTTATCTTTGATGCCTCACAACAATCTTTAGGAAGAGATTACCATTTCCATTTTACAAATGAAGACACAAATTCAGAGAGGTTAAGTAACTTGCTTATGAACCTATCTATCTAACTATCCATAACATAAATACATACACACACACACACACACACACACACACACACACACATACAAATATAAATAAAATGGAGAAACAAACTAGGAATTAAACTCTGGTCTTTATAATTCTAAACCCTGTAGTACAGAATGCTATAGTGTTTTCTCTCCCATTGAGCCCTGTACTCTGTAGAATATACAATAGGTATTAAAATACACACACTCAAACACAGAGACCCAGAGATAACTACTCACTTAATGGAAAAAGATTCTCCAGTCATTTTGCCTGAAATTGGGTCCAGAAATGCAAGCTTCAAGCAGCACAGTGTGGGTGGGCCAACCTCATATTTGATTCCTACAATCTTAACAAACTCTTGCTCCTATTCATGAGAATACCAATAAATTATTACTTTCAATATAAATAATTACTTAACATTTGCATAGTATTTCATTATTACTTGAATAATTTATTAATATCTGAAGATTCTCTAAATGCCGGGCACTACACTAAGTGTTAAAGGTAATAAGACATGGCTCTTAACTCTTAATAGCAGGTTGTAGTTTAGTGCAAGGATCTAAACCAAGAATGAGCAGCCACATCACCTGGGGAAATGCTTCAAATTTAATGTTCTGAAATCCTATACCTATAGAATCGAATTCTATGTTTGGGGTACAGCTTGGTAATATATCTATTTTGGAAAAACTCCCTAGTGCAGTATGATGCTCTGGTTAAAAATCACTCCCCTAGCAAAAACACAATATGTAAGCATACAGGTATATATGTACGTGTACATGTTTGGGGTGAAGACTTATACTTTTTAATATCTACAACATTATCTTTTTTGTTGTTTTTGTTTTACTTTAGATTCATGGGGTACACGTGCAGGTTTGTTACATGGATATATTGCATAATGGTGGGGTTTGAGTTTCTAGTGTACCCATCCTCCAAAGAGTAACCATTGTACCAAATAGCTAATTTTTTAAACCCTATCCCTCTCCTAATCTCCCTTCCTTTGGAGTCCCCAGTGTCTATCATTTCCATCTACATGTCCAATTGTCCAACTGTTTAGTACCCATTTGTAAGTGAGGGCATGTAGTATTTGATTTTTTGTTTTTTAGCTGTTTTACTTACAATAATGGCCTTCAGCTTCATCTATGTTGCTGTAAAGGCCATGATCTCATTTTTTTATAGCTACATAGTATTCCATGATGTATATGTACATTTTTTTTTATCCAGTCTACCACTGACGGGCATCTAGATTGATTCCATGTCTTTGCTATTGTGAATAGTGCTATGATGAACATGCGTGTGCATGTGTCTTCACGGTAGAACAATTTATATTCCTTTGGATATACATCCAGTAATGGAATTTGGGTAGTTCTACTTAAAGTTTTCTGAGAAATCTCCAGACTGCTTTCCACAGTGGCTGAACTAATTCACATTCCCACCAGTAGTGGATAAGTATTCTCCCCTCTCCACAACCTCACAAGCATCTGTTTGTTTGTTTTGACTTTTTAATAATACCCATTCTGACTGGTGTGAGATGGTATCTTGTGGTTTTGATTTGCATTTCCCTAATGATAAGTGATGTTTTAGCATTTTTTCACATGTTTGTTGGCCACTTATACATTTTCTTTTAAGAAGTGTCTGTTCATGTCCTTTATCCATTTTTTAATGAGATTGTTTGTTTTTATGCTTGTTAAGTTCCTTATAGATTCTGGATATGATCTTACAATAATCATACACATTCACTAATTATTAGTCACATTTAACTGATGGCAAAACTGATCTTTGTAGGTATAGGGTCCTGCTTAAAGTTATATACTAGCATATAGCAGAGCTACAATTGAAATCCAGGTCTTATTCCAAAGGCTAAGCTCATTTACCACATATAAGCTGCTCCTACAATTTCCTAGAACAACAAGGTTAGGATAAAAAGAAAGAACTTGGCTGGATGCGGCAGCTCATTCCTGTAATCCCAGCACTTTTGGAGGCCAAGGAGGGTGGATCACCTGAGGTCAGGAGTTTGAGACCGGCCTGGCCAACATGGTGAAACCCCATCTTTACTAAAAAGGCAAAAATTAGACAGGCGTGGTAGTGGGCGCCTGTAATCCCAGCTACTCGAGAGGCTGAGGCAGGAGAATTGCTTGCACCTGGGAGGCAGAGGTTGCAGTGAGTGGAGATCGCTCTACTGCACTCCAGCCTAGGTGACAGAGCAAGACTCTGTTTTTTTAAAAAAAAAAAAAAAAAAAAGAAATCACATGTTTTATTCAGTCCTGTGAATCTAAAGAAGAACTCAACTTTTACTTGATGCAGAACAGATGGAAGCTGTCCCTATCTTCCAGAAGATGATTATGTAAAGCTCACGTGATAAGCTACTTTACCACCTGATGACATTAATAAAAAGTTTTACAAACATCTAAATCAAATCTTTATTTTAATAAATATACATATTCTCAGCTGGGCATGGTGGCTCATGCCTGTATCCCAGCACTTTGGGAAGCTGAGGTGGGTGGATCACGCTGAGGTCAGGAGTTCAAGACTAGCCTGGTCAACATGGCGAAATCCCGTCTCCAATAAAAATACAAAAATTAGCCAGGCGTGGTGGCATGTGCCTGTAATCCCAACTACTCGGGAGGCTGAGGCAGAAGAATCACTTGAACCCTGGAGGCGGAGGTTGCAGTGAGGCGAGATAGGGCCACTGAACTCCAACCTGGGCAACAGAGTGAGACTCTGTCTCAAAAGAAATAAAAAATAAATAAATAAATATACATATTCTCTCTTATATCCTTCCTGTCAAGAATCATCACACAACCCTTCATTTACCTGGAAAACTATCATAAAATGGCCCTTTAGTCTCTTGTTCAGAAAACCAAACTGAAACACAAATAAACCTAGGTAGAAATGGTGGTGAATGTATACCTATGTCTGTCTGTATGTGCACGTGTGCATATATAGACACACATATATATACACAAATGAATGAAATATTTATTGACAAAATCATTCTCCATAAAGTATGGAGCCACATGGGTATTATATATGTAGCTACATGGGTAATATATTAAAACAGCTATTTTACAAAACACCATAAGTTTCGGGGCTTATTGTGATTTATCATATTTAATATATACCAAAGCTGTCAGAACCTTGAGAGTGTTTATAGTCTACACGCTCAGTTTATGAAGCATCCAGAACATACAAAGTTGCTGATTAGAGAAAATATCCACACAAGGGAACTCCTGCTTTGCTCTAATTATGGACTAGTATAGACTAGACAATAGAAAATAGCATACAAATTTTAAGAAACATATAAAATGTGATCCATAATATTCAGTTCTACAAGAGCATAGTACACCATCTTATCTTGGATACACAATCAACAGTGAAATATTCATAAAACTGAGGGAAAAAACCATGGGTAAGCAATTTAATTCCAAAGCTACTTCAATTGCATAGCTTATGAATTTGGCAAACTTACCCTGAGATCCATTTTGTTCCATGGCTGTTTTTGTAAATTAACACTGTATATTTTTGATTTCCTTACAGCCCGAACATAAGCTTCATGTCCTTGCCTAAAATAGATAAGCTAAAACAGAAAACATAAGGTATTAAACAGCAGCATCCTATATAACACTGTATGTCCAATATACATTCCTACAAACATCCTCTTCTGTTTGCAGAAAGAAATAATTATAATACTGAAAGACTTCATACAATAAAGGTTTCAAATTATGTTAATTCAGTACTCACGCCTATGTAGCCCTGTGCTCATTACCACATCATATAAACACAGTAAACACAGTCCTTTCCCTTCAATCAGCTTCATAAGTGTGCTGAAGAAGCAGAATCACGGAAAATGTACACAAAACTGGTCATATTTTAAAGTATATGTGCCCCTCCATATCCACAGCTTCTGCATCATCAAATCCAATCAACTGCAGGTTGAAAATATTTGATATTTTCTATAGATATAGATATATAAAACAACACAATTACGCCGGGCATGGAGGCTCACGCCTTTAATCCCAGAACTTTGGGAGGTTGAGGCAGGTGGATCACCTGAGGTCAGGAGTTCGAGATCAGCCTGACCAACGTTGCAAAACCCCGTCTCTAATAAAAATACAAAATTTAGCTGGGCGTGGTGACACATGCCTGTAATCCCAGCTGCTCGGGAGGCTGAGGCAGGAGAATCACTTGAACTCGGGAAGTGGAAGTTGCAGTGAGCCGAGATCACAACATTGCACTCCAACCTGGGCAACAAGAGCAAAACTCCCTCACAATAAATAAATAAATAAATAAATAAATAAATATATAAATGATGATACAAATAAAAAACCAGTATCGTATAACAACAATTAATACAGCATTTACATTGTATTAGGTATCATAATATAGAGATAATTTAAAGTATATAGGAGGATGTACATAGGTTATATGCAAATACTAGGCCTTTTATATAATGTCCTTGTAGATTCTGTTATTTGCAAGGGGTGCTAGAGCCAATTCTGTGTGGATACCAAAGGACAGCTATACTATACTTCAAATTATAACTGACACTCTATCAAAATTTTAATATTCAGTCTACACATTTCATATAAACAGTATAAATCACAGGTTAGTAAATGGAGTAATTTCAAGGCAAATTAAAAGTTGCCTGTTACAGGAGTTCATGTCAGAACTGGCATATTATGGAAGGAAAATGAATTCAATTACTTAATTCTTCAGCTCTTTAAGCCACCATTTACTATCGTTTTCTGTATTTATTACAAAAAGTTTCTTTTCCTCAAGTTTAAAAGCAGTGATAGAGGCTAGGCACAGTGGCTCACACCTGTAATCCCAGCACTTTGGGAGGCCGAGGCGGGCAGATCACCTGAGGTCAGGGGTTCGAGACCAGCCTGGCCAACATGGTGAAACTCTGTCTCTACTAAAAATACAAAACTTCGCTGGTCATGGTGGTGCACGCCTGTAATCCCAGCTACTCTGGAGGCTGAGGCAGGAGGATCGCTTTGAACCCAGGAGGCAGAGGTTGCAGTGAGCCAAGATAGCTCCACTGCACTCTAGCCTGGGCAACAGAGCAAGAGTCGGTCAAAAAAAAAAAAAAAAGTAGTGATAGAGATAAGTAAATAGAAGAAAGTAACAAAAAATACCATATTATGAGATTTCTAAAATACATTAACATACTCTACCAATCAATACTAAGTTAGAATTTCTAATAGCTAAAAATTTGAGCAGAAAATAAAAAAGGTTTAAAATTAGTAAATAAAATAATTGTAAGGGTTAAAAACCAATAATACACATGACATTAAGATATCCTTTATTATATATTCATTCCTGAACTCAACAAATACTGATCATTGAACATCTATGTATAGGCACTAGATGCTGTGATAAGGTATAAAAACATTTCCTCTAGGATATGGAAGCACATGTGGATATATAACTATAACGCAAGGTAGAATATATTATATATCAGAAGAGAAAGATAATTGAGGTAGAAAAGCTTATGAGGACAGAGGAACTGGTCAATGAAAAACAAGGACAACATCCTGGAAAAGTTAGTATTTGAATTAGACCTTGAAAATGATAATTTTAAGAAGCAATGATCTGTGGGTAGGGATATCTAGGCAAGACAATAAAGGCTTAATAGTAAGATGAAGTAAAAAGTAATGTTGCCATTAAGAAATGAATTATATAAAAAGTGTATGTTTGCCTTTATAATTTCTTTAAAAACATTCTCTACATATTCATTGTCTGATTTACATACATCTTCCTCATTACCTGAAGAACTGTCTTCACCTCATATACATTAGTCTTGAAGCATATAAGGATATAGTAAGTTTAACAACATAGAGGAAAAGGAATTCAACCAAAGAATGGAGAAAAATGGTCCTTAGACAGGAGTCTCATCAGATCCTAGAGTGTATAGATCCTTGTTTTGTTCTATAAAGTTTTCTAAGGTAATTAAACATGACTCCTCTTCTGCCTCCAGAAAATAAAAACAGGCAATAACTATAAGAAATAGTGATTTGAGATATGCCAATAACATTTTACAAGTTCTCTGTTTTTAAGTATAGCATTCGTCAGAAAATATTTATTAACATAATTATGCAAACAAGCATTACTCAGAAGTCCAATACCTATAAGAAAACATCAAAAGAAACATTTAAAAATATCTAAAGATAATCAGCAGGTAATAATTTATTTGTAAGGCTATTTGATAGCTACTCTGATATAAGATCTCTATAAGAGGCAATTACAAAAAAGTTTTGTAAAATTTTTATTGTTCCCAAAATGTTTAGAGTCAATTTGCAAGGTTTTGCTCCTTCTGCTGCTGCAGTGACAATATTACATTTCTACTATCACTCTTAAATTTAAAACTGTGTAAAAACATTGAATCAATAAAAAAAAATTAGTATATCAGACAATATCCAAGCCAAAAAGAGTTCTAATGTTCCAATATTATTTTATTATTTTATAAAATAATACTAAATTTCAAAATAAAATGAAATTTTTTTACCAGGTAGAATTTTGATTAATTTTTGGCCAATAATAAATATGGCTATACTTGTCAATCACAGACTCAGAAAGAAAGACCTGTTTGCAAAATTACATTCCCCTACTCATTTAAAGGAGTGAATACCTTCTTGTGTACTTTCTTTCAGGTTGAACTTTTCTTTTAAAAAAAAATATTGGAACATGAATGAGGACTCAAAATACCACTCAATTCTACTAAGTGGCAATTCAGATTAAAATAAAGCCAATTATTTTCATGACTTCATAAGCTGATTAATTTATCTCCATATTCAATGAGCATCTAATAGACTGAAGCTACTGTGCCAGGCCCTACGAAGGATACAAAGATTAATACTGTTCAATCACCTTCCACAAGAAATATATAATTAAGCAGAGCAGATAAGATACTGTATATATTATTATAATGGAATTAGGAATATAAATATATTCAGACTGATTAAGGTTAGTGCTCTTGAGGCTACACAGAAAAAGGTTATAACAGGTAACAATTACCTCATCTCCCATTTGTGGAACAAATGGGGAACGTCGGGGTATAGTATCCAAGATCCACTGAGGGGCAAACCATTCTTCATTAGGCTCACCTGCCATAGAAACCAGTCCTCCTTTCTAAAACATAAAAACATGAACAGTATATGTATAAAACACAGTTCTCCAATACATAAAACACATAAACAATAGTATGAAAAATACTAGGCAGAGAAGATTAAAAATTTCAGGATACAATGAAACCTAACATATATAAATTTGAATGATTTTGCTTTATTACATACAACTTTTCTGGCAATAAAAAAATCCCGTTACTAAATTTTAACTGACAGGTAATAACTTGACACTATATACTACCTGAAAACCATAACTTTTACATATGTCTCTTGACTACCACATGAATTCAAATGTAAGAATAAGTTTTTGCCCATAAAATAGTGATAATCTAGAAAATAATTATGTCTACTAAAGCAAAAGACTACAGAATGTGTCTATAATCAAATTTGAAGTTAAAATTATAATAAATTATAATAACTACATAAACCAAGAAACTGTCACTGGGATGAAATAAAAACATAAAGGTAAGCCAGGCACAGTGGTACACAACAGTAGTCCCAGCTAACCAGGAGGCTGAGGTGGGAGTATTGCTTGAGCCTAGCAGTTCGAGTCTGCAGTGTGTTGTGATTATGCCTGTGAATAGCCACTGCACTCCACTCTGGGCAACATAACGAGATCCCATCTCTCTAATAAAAACACCAAAAAACAGTGGAATGGAGGAAAAGTCCTATACAATTTATCATACTCTTCCATGTTACAAGTTAAAAATGTTAAAAATTAGGACTCAAAATACCACATGACAAGAATAATAATGTTGTCAGATAAGAAATGTTATCAGATAGAGGTGACAAGAATAATAATTTTGTGAGACAGTAGTTTATTTTAGGACATTGCCACATTTTAACAAATGATTGTGAATATGTTTGAATAACAAATTGTAATGAAACATTCTAGCCTCTACCTTTGGTAACAGAAAAATTTCAAAAATTCTTTACATTTTGAAGTGAAACTACTTTTACTTACTTTCTCAGATGAAATGTTATTTTTAGAGAAAAGTCAATGTTACTATTAAATATTTAAGCATCAAAGGCAAAAAAACAAAAAATAACAAAAACAAAATAACTCATAAAGTTACAAACCTTCTTTCTAGTCTGCTTAGGTTTCTTTTGCCTTTCTTCTAGGGACTTCAAATTTTCCTCATCAGAGCTGCTGCATATTTTCCGTGTTGTCTGTCTCGTTTGTCTTTTTGGGGGTTGTAAATTTATTCCAGCATCTGCTGTCCAATCAGAATATTCACTTGATGAATCACTGTAAATAAATCAAAATTATGGATACCTAAGTACAGAAAAGGAATAGTTTTACTTAATAATTGAAAGATCATACTGTAATCAAACAGCATTATAAATGACATGGCTGGATTTTGTTCTAACTTAAGAGAAAAAATATCAGCCAGGCGCGGTGGCTCACACCTGTAATCCCAGCACTTTGGGAGGCCGAGGTGGGTGGATCACGAGATCAGGAGTTCGAGACCAGCCTGGCCAACATGGCAAAACCCTGTCTCTACTAAAAATACAAAAATTAGCCGGGTGTGGTGGCATATGCCTGTAGTCCCAGCTACTTGGGAGGCTGAGAGGGGAGAATCACTAGAATCCAAGAGGTGGAGATTGCAGTGAGCCAAGACCGCACCATTGCACTCCAGCCTGGGTGACCGTGAGACTCCATCTCAAAAAAAAAAAAAAGAAAATCAATATAGAATTTCAATCATTATCTTAGTAATTTTAATTAAATTCCTAATTAAAATCCCGTCCAAAATCACAAAAGCTTCTTCAAAATAAAAAAGCATCTTATTCTTGGAAATGTTGAAATGGGATTATTTTAAAACTGAAATAAATACATATACAGTCATATACAGTCATGTGTCACTTAACAAAGGCGATACCTTCAGAGAAATGCATCATGAGGTGATTTTGTCATTGTGTGAACATCATACAGAGTATACTTACACAAACGTAGACAGTATAGCCTACTACACAGCTATGCTATATAGTAGAGCCTATCGCTCCAAGGCTACAAATTTGTACAGCATGTGACTGTACTGAATATAGTTGGCAATTTTAACACAATGCTAAGTATATATCTACACAATATTAAGTTTATATCTACACATAGAAAAGGTACAGTAAAAATGTGGTGTAAAAGATTTTAAAAAATGTATACCTACATAGGGCACTTAACATGAATGGAGTTTGTAGAACTGAAAGTTGCTGGTGGTGAGTCAGTGAGTGATGGTGAGTGAATGTGAAGACCTAGAAAATGACTGTACACTATTGAAGACTTTACAAACACTACACTTAGGTTACACTAAATTTATTTAAAAAAATTTTATTTCTTCAATAAGAAATTAATCTTAGCTTACTGTAACATTTTTACTTTATACTTTTTAGCTTTTTTTTAACTTTTTGACTGTTTTGTAATAACGCTTAGCTTAAAACACATTGTACAGCTAATGTGTAGCTGTACATTTTTTTTTTTTTCTTGAGACAGAGTTTCGCTCTTGTTGCACTGGCTGGAGTGCAATGGCACAATCTTGGCTCACTGCAATCTCCACCTTGCGAGTTCAAGCAATTATCCTGCCTCAGCCTCCTTAGTAACTGGGATTACAGGCCTCCGCCACCTCGTCTGGATAATTTTTGTATTTTTAGTAGAGATGGGGTTTTACCATGTTGGCCAGGCTGGTCTCGAACACCTGACCTCAAGTGATCCTCCCGCCTCGGCCTCCAAAAGTGCTGGGATTACAGAAGTGAGCCACCACGCTCGGCAAATTTTTTCTTTATCTCTTTACTCTATAAGACTTTTTTCTATTTTTAAGGTTTAATTTTTTTCAATTTTATTTTAAAACTTTATTTAAAAACTAAGACACAAACATTAGCCTAAGTCAGGATCATCAATATCACTGTCTTCCACCTCCACATCTTTTCCTGTTCCACTGGAAGGTATTCAAGGACAAAAACACATGGAGCTTTTATCTCCAATGATAATAATGCCTTCTTCTGGAATATCTCTTGGAGGACCTGACTGAGGATATTTTACAGTTAATAATTTATTACAAGTACGACAAGTACACTCTAAAATAACAACAAAAACTATAGCATAAACTGAGCATATTGGTGTGCATCTGTACACCCTGCTACTCAGGATGTACTCAGGATGTACCTGAGGTGGGAGGACTGCTCGAGCCCAGGAGTTCAAGGCGTGCCTGGGCAACATAGCAAGACACCATCTCTAAAAGAATAGAAAATGAAATGAAGAAAACATAATAATATATAAGTATAGCATAGTAAATAAACCAGTAACATAGTTGTTTATTAAGTACTATATACTGTACATAACTGTATATGCTAAACTTTTGTATGGCTGACAGTTCAGCAAGTTAACTTACACCAGCATCCCCACAAACACGTGAATAATGCTTTGTGCTACAGTGTTACAATGGGTATGATGTCACTAGGTGACAGGAATTTTTCAGCTTCATTATGGGACCATCGTCATATGCACTCCGTCATTGGCTGAAAGATCATTATGCAGAGGGTGAATATGATTGCCAAGATGTAGAATCTTGGATTTAAAAAGAATCTTATTTTGTAGATGAAGAAACTAAAAGGCCCACAGTGACGTCAGAAAGATATTGGGAGAGCCAGGATCACATCAGGTCTCTCGGCTTCCAGCCAGTACCTTTTCTACTATAAAACACTATTTTAATTCTGATTTTACCAATTTCCTACAAGAACATAATTTCATATTAAAACTGTTCAATAAATTCGACCAAATTGAAATCATTAAAACTACCTGGAAGAACTTTCACTTTGCCATTCAACAACAGGATCCTCTACTGAAGCATCACTTGTGCCAACAGTTTCGTCTTCCTATAACAAAGAGCCAGCAATTAAGATATATGGATATTACCACCTAATGTATTTCTAGTTAAAAAACCGCTACCTATTTTACAGCATTTTTTGAATTCTGCCCTCAAAAAATACTCTCCTTAAAATGCACATAATTATTGTTCTAAGTATATCTGTAACTCACAACTAAGTCTACTAGGTATTTCTAAATTTCTGGCATCATTATCTTATTGATATAAAACATCTTTTTATGATTTCAAAGACTCAATAGATTTTTTAAGTCCAAATATAACCCTCTTAAATACATTAGAAACATTGTTTTAAAAATGCCTATATGTCTCTATCAAGTTAATATAATTACTCTCCACTAAAAATTTTAATTATATTTTTTATGTAAAATTTTAAATACAGTAGAGAGAACAGATAACCCGTGTACACAATCTCCAGTTTAGACAATAATTAACTTCCTATTTTATCTATGCCCTCACCCACTGCCTTATACTCTTAGCATTAGTTTGATGCACATCATGACCAAAAAAACCATTTTAACCATAAATATGTATTAAGATTAGGATTTGTTTTAGAAGTACAACCATAATGCTGTTATCACATTACATGTAAAAGGGAGCATCAGGCCAGGCACAGTGGCTCATCCCTGTAGTCCCAGCACTTTGGAAGGCCAAGGCAGGCAGATCACCTGAGGTCAGGAGTTCGAGACCAGTCTGACCAACATGGTGAAACCCTGTCTCTACTAAAAATACAAAAATTAGCAGGGCATGGTGGCATGCACCTGTAGTCCTAGATACTTCGGAGGACGAGACAGGAGGATTGCTTGAACCTGGGAGGTGGGGGCTGCAGTCAGCTGAGATTGAGCCACTGCACTCCAGCCTGGGCAACAGAACAAGACTCTGTCTTCTGCTTGTTTGTTTGTTTTTGTCTTTTTTTAAAAGGGTGGGGGGAGCATCAGTTCCTGAACAGTGATCATTCTTTTAAGATCAAGATTTCATACAGGTGGGGGTGGGGCATGAATGGAGGACATCTTTGATAACAGTTTAAGAACTGTGAATGGGGCCAGGTGCAGTGGCTCATGCCTGTAATCCTAGCACTTTGGGAGGCCGAGGCGGGCAGATGACCTGAAGTCAGGAGTTCAAGATCAGCCCGGCCAACAGGGTGAAACCCTGGCTCTACTAAAAATACAAAAATTAGCCATGCATGGTGGCGCATGCCTGTAATCCCAGCTACTGGGGAGGCCGAGGCAGGAGAATCTCTTGAACTTGGGAGACAGAGGTTGCAGTGAGCCAAGTACGTGTCACTGCACTCCGGCCTGGGGACAGAGCAAGACTCCATCTCAAAAAAAAAAAAAAAAAGAATTGGGAATGGCACGCGAATGACAGTACCATATATTGTCAATGCATGATTAAACCTTCATTATGCATTTAACAATGAAAGCTGTTAAGAGAACAAAAAGACTGGAGAACAGAAGAACAAGATGAAAAGAAGCTACACTCTTTATTCATTACCATGAAAAAGGTAGATCTGAGAAAAATCAACACTCAATGATCTCCATGAGAGGTGAAGTCAATAATAACAAAAAATGTGTATATTATGTTGATTAGATAGCCAAACAGTTCTGAAACTGTGGAACTTATTAAAGTTCTTTATATTTCACTCCTTTCCATTTCTAGGCTGATTTCCTCTTAAACTCTTTTTTTCATTGTGTCAAAGGCAAACTCTTGCTGGCATATTTGATACCCTCACAAAGACAGCATCTGAGGTACAAATCCAAGAAGACACCTAAAGGAATTAAATATGCCCAAATATACCTACTAAATGTATTATTAATGAACAAATCTCTTACAAGAATATAATTAAAATAATTTTCTATTAAAGAAGTGACCCTTAAACCCAAATGGATGATACGAACTGGGAAACAAAAAACTACATCAAATAAATAATAGTATATATCTAACCTCTGAGGAGCTGTCTGAGTCTTCCTGTACACCTGAATTTTGACATGAAGGTTGTGAATTATGCTCTATGTTGGACCGTGTTTGGTAAGTATGTTGACGTTTGCGCTGTGTCCTTCGTAAAGAACGCCCACAGCTAGGCTCATAATCATTCTGTAAAAGAGAATAATAATAAATTTTAAAAAAGGAAAATCTCAGTAAACACACAAGGAACATATATAAAGGAAATTAGGTGGGGGGTAGGGGTGAGTAGGAGATGAGAATAAGTTCCCCTAAAGAAAGCCAACATATAACTATATTTATACATATTTAACCCACTTTCCACTAATATTGATCACTCTCCTATTTTGTAAACCTTGTGAAAAATTAAAGACAGTGCTGAAAAGTCTGGGTTGCAAAGTCCCACAGACTTCTCTGTACACTGCAGAGTGATAGTTTAGGCAGCAACTCCTTGATCCTCAGTTTTGCCAGAGGCTGCAACCAGACCTGGCCGGAACCACGTTTGGAAACCAGTATGACAATGATATCATTGTCTGGAGCAGGATTCATCAAACTGACTATGCAATGGAAGCTGTTAAACAAGGTTCAGCCACAGTTGGTCTGAAATCAAAAACCCATGCACTATTGATTGCATTGAAAAGGGCACCATCGGAGCTTGCAGCTCATCAGAAAATATTCTCCATGTTGACAACCATATTAGTATCTCAACTGCAGGGCTTACTGATGATGGTAGACTGTTATGTAATTTTATGTGCCAGGAGTGTTTCAATTCCAGATTTGTATCCGATAGACCACTTCCTGTGTCTTCTCTTGTATCTCTAATTGGAAGCAAGACCCAAATATCAACACAACAATACGGCTGGAGACCATATGGTGTTGGGCCACTTATTGCTGGGTATGTTGATATGGGCCTCGCATTTTCCAAACTTGGCCATCTGCTGACTATTTTGACTACAGAGCTATGTCCATTGGGACCCGTTCTCAGTCAGCTTGTACTTACTTGGAGAGACATATGTGCAAATTTATGGAATACAATTCAAATGAACTGGTTAAACATGGTCTGCATGCCTTAAGAGAGACAATTCCTGCAGATCAGGACATAACTACAAAAACGTTCCCATTGGAAATGCTGGTAAAAATTTGGAGTTTACAATGTATGATGATGATGATGATGATGATGATGATGATGATGATGATGATGTGTCTCCATTCCTGGAAGGTCTTGAAGAAAGGCCACAGAGAAAGGCACAGCCTGCTCAGCCTGCTGATGAACCAGCAGAAAAGGCTGAAGAACCAATGAAACATTGAGTGACAATCCAGCTGGCACAGCCTGCTCAACCTGCTGATCAACCAGCAGAAAAGGCTGATGAACCAATGGAACATTAAGTGATAAGCCAGCCTATGTATGTATTATCAAATACGTAATAATGCTGGAAGACATACTGATGATACTAATCATCAGTAGAATGGTAGTGGAATGGTATGTTTTAGGTATCAGTCCAGATTTGAGCTTTTTCTAAGTAACCTCACTAAAACCATATAATGGTGTACATTTTTCTTTGAGATGTCTATATAATCATTTTCTAGAAAGTACAGGTATCTGTACTAATGTTTTTATATGAAAAAAGTAAGTGTCTTTGTGATTTTAAAGCCAACTGTAATATAAAATTGTTTCACTTCCTGAAAAAAAAAAAAAGAAATGTCTGGGTTGCAAGAATTTGCCCATTCATAATTTACATATGCCACATTATTCAGAATTATTATAGGATGAAGCAAGACATTTCAGTCACATTTGTGTATATATAATATGTATTTATTTAGTTATTCAAAAATCTAGAAAACTTTTTTAAAGTGCTAAGATATATAAGTGGATTTAATAATCTACACTTTTGTTCATTCTAGATTAACATTGAAGACTAAACTCTGATCTTTTATTTCTCTTGCCCAAATTTCTATCTAAGAGGCCTTCTGCGGGGGTGGCCTCTTAGATACTTTTTATTCTAGATATTCTAAAGATCTAGAATATCTAAGAGGCCTTCTGCGGGGGTGGGCATGGGAGCGGAGGTTCCACGCTTTACAAACCACGAAGTCGCATCAGAGGGGTTTTACTTAACCCTATATAATATGTTTTAACTTTCCAGTCTGACTCTGGCATAACATCATACAACAGAGAAAGAAAGAAATCAAAATATTTTAACCGCAAATATGTTTCTTTGTCATTTCTTGAAATAGCCCGGTAAAGCTGTCTTAAAATCAACATTCTGTAGAGAATCCCGTTCTCTTTCCAGGCCTTTTTCCTGATCCAGGAGAGAATCAATTTTAAGTCTGAAAAGAAACATTTGCTATCTACTCTCTGTGGAAAAACTACCTAGAGGTTTCTTCTGCGTAATGAGAATCTCGGTCTCTAAAACTCCTTATCTTAACCCAGACATTTCCTTCCATTGATTCTAGGTCTTTAGACAATAACTTAACTCTTTCAACTAATTGCTAATTAGAAAATTTTAGAATCTACCTATGACCTGGAACCTCCTCTGCCACACCCCCCTGAGTTGTCCTGCCTTTCTGCACCAAACCAATGTACTGTCTTACATGTACTGATAGATGTCTTGTCTCCCTAAATTGTACAAATCCAACCAGTAGCCTGACCATCTTAGGCATATGTTCTCAGGACTACTTCTTGAGACCGGTCACTGGTCACTCATATATGGCTCAGAACAAATCTCTTCAAATATTTTACAGAGTTTGATTCTTTCATCAACAGCATTCTTAAGATTCTTAAGAGTTAAAAAGTATCTTTAGAATAAATTTAGTCCAATCTCCAACCCCCCACCTCTGAAATACAAAACTAGGTCCAGGAGAGAGTTGTTTAAAATAAAAATGAAATAATAAATCTTAGATTACTTCTAACAACAGAAGGGAAAGGACTCAAAACAATCTACATACAAAAAGTAACCATTTAATTTTCGGAACTGAAATCTAAACTCTGTTCCTTTTTTCTTCTCTTGCTCAAATTCCTATCTCAAGCGTCTGGAGAGTCATGCCTTACAAACCATAGAGTCCCATCAGAGTAGTTTTATTTAACTCTATATAACATGGCTTTACTTTTCCAACCTCACTTTGGCATAACATCACATGACAGATAAGGAGGGGAATCAGAGTATTTTAACCCCAAATGTTTCTCGCCATATCTTGAAATAGCCCTGCAAAGCTGTCTCTTGTGGGGGAAAACCTACATTGTGCAGAGGATTCCCTTCAAGAGAGAATCAAGTAAGAGTCTGGCATCTTCTTAAGTCTGATAATAAACATTTACAACTATTTTCTCTGAAGTTTGCTACCTGGAGGCTTCATACGCATAATAAAGAATCTTGGTCTTCACAAACCGTCATTTTTTTTTTTTTTTTGAGACAGAGTTTCACTCTAGTTGCCCAGGCTAGAGTGCAATGGCGCGATCTCAGCTCACTGCAACCTCCGCCTTCCAGGTTCAAGCAATTCTCCTGCCTCAGCCTCCCGCCTCAGCCTGCGAGTAGCTGGGATTACAGGCATGCACCACCATGCCCAGCTATCTAAACCCTTATCTTAATCCAGACATTCCCTTCTATTCATTCCGGGTCTTTAGATAAAAACTCTTTCAACCAATTTCCAGTCAGAAAATCTTGGATTGGAAATTGACCTGGAAGCCCACTACCCACCTTCCAGTTGTCCTGCTTTTCTGCACCAAACCAATATACATTTTACATCTATTGATTGATGTCTTATGTCTCCCTAAAATGTATACAACCAAGTTGTAGCCCAACCATCTCGGGCACAGAGTCTTAGGATCTCTTAAGGGCTGTGCCACAGACCACTGGTCACTCATTTTGGGCTTGGAATAAATCTCTTCAAATATTTTAGAATTTGACTCTTCATCGAAGGCACACAGACGCACAGAAATTCATGCCATGCTTAATCCCTTATATCCCATTGAGGATTATTTCTACTATTTGTGGACAATATAGAAGAAAAGAAATTGAGTTACTATGGATAACTTACTTGTAGTTATAACAAGAATTGGCAGTATATTCATTTAGTAAAAAGGTCAAAATAGAGATTTAATTTTTAACAACTAAAATTTGAAGTGAAAACTATTTTATTCTAACCTTTACAAATACAAAACATTACTATTGACATTCCATTTAGCTAAGCTGCAATCCTAGAATGTAATTAGGAACCAACAAGTTTAAAAGTGTATGTAAATGTTTCACATTTTCAACATAAGCAAAAATATCTACAGACCTAAGGACCCTGTCCATTAGTCTCAGTCAAGTCTGATGTTTGATAAAATCAGCTTAGTAGGAAAAAAGAATAAAAATCACTGTTCTGAGTCATTCAAAAATCTCTTAAAAAAAAAACTAACAAAATAAAGTTAATTTCTTAACAATAAAAGTTAAGAGTTAAGAAAGCAAACATCAAAATGATCTAATATTTGAAGATACCCATTTCATATTTATCTAAATTTCTGTTTATCAATTATGGAAAAAAAAAATCAAAATCAGGGTCCATCACCTAGATTTGTTTAACAACATCAAAATCATCCTAGACTCTTCAAATTACCACACTCTACAGAAACTATGGTTAAATTTGGGAAGAAAATTATACATTTGGTGTACCTGAGAGTATTCTGCTTAGCAGTTTCTTTCTATAGTACATCACAATATACAGATCATGTTTTGCTCCTAAATGATTTGGTAAGCCAGGAATGGGTCTAGGGTAGGGATCAGCAAACTTTTTCTGCAAAGGACCAAAGTGTAAATATTTTTTGGCTTTGCAAGTCATACAATCTCTGTTACAACTATTCAATTCTGTCTTACAGCCTGAAAGCAACCATATACAAGATATAAATAAGTGAACGTGGTTGTGTTCTCATAAAAATTAACAGAAATAGGTAGCAGAACTGATTTGGCCCATGGGCTATAGTTTGTCAATCTCTGGCCTAGGATATCTGGATCATTTGTTTTACATTCTAATTAGTGATCTGATAATATATTTAAGGTTCCACTTTGACCATATAAAAATGGTTATTTTAATACAAATATCTTATACCTACAATGACCACATGTCCTAGATTTGGGGGGACACTCTGGACTTATAACTTTATTCTTATTAATAATAATCATATATCTCAATTTGTGGCTCAAAAAGTACGTGCCTTATATGCAGATACCTACTAAAATAGTCTCTTAATACATAACTGCTGCCTCTCAAAAGCCTATTATCTACAAATATTTGCAAATAGTGTATCCCAAAGTATTGTAAAACTATACTTACCCTTTGAGTAGTATAAGATGGCTTTTTCTTCTTTTCAACTGTATAAAGACTGATTTCTATGTCACCTTTTGCAGTTCGACATTCTTCCTGTACCCTAATAACAAGTCAAAGGTCAAAGTAACAGAAAATCATCAAAAAGAAAACCAATCATCTAAGAATCAGATAACAAAAATACTTTTAAACATATAATTTGCCATCTGAACTATTTTTAGGTGTATAATCCAGTGGCATTAATTACATTCAGAAAGTTGTGCAACCATTATCAGCATTTCCAAAACTTTTTCATCACTTCAAAGATAAACTCTGTGACCATTAAGCAATAGCTCCCCATTTTCTCCTTCTTCCTAGCCCCTGAAAACCTCTAATCTATTGTATGTCTCTATGAATTTGCCTAGTCCAGATATTTCATATAAGTGGAATCATATAATATTTGTCCTTTTGTCTCTGGCTTCTTTCGCTTAGCATGTTTATCCATGTTGTAGCAGGTATCAGAACATTCTTTTCTGTAGCTGAATGATATGCCATTTTGTACATATACCACAATTTGTTTATCTGTTCATTTGTTGGTGGACAATTGAGTTGTTTCCACCATTTGGTTATTGTGAATAATGTCACATTTAACACTGGTATACAAATGTCTTTGAGTCCCTGCTTTCAATTCTGCTTTCAATGTTTTGAGTAAATAATCATTTACTCCAAAGACACAAGTTAATTATGTCTTTCTTTTTTCTTATTACTGCTGCCTTCTTATAGCAGAAAGCAGAAGAAAAGAAGAAACCAAATTAATTTTGCTACTTGTTGGTTGATCTGGTAAAAGCTTGGTTAGGAAGATACTTGATTAAAATGAATTGTACATATTCTCTGTAAATATCCTTTCTCTTTTCTAAATCTATTTCCAGTTGCTGTGGAGTATCTGAAAGTTGTTATTACAGCAAATTTCAGGGTTTACAAATACGAATAGGGATTGTAAGCTTGAAATTAATCCTAATGAAATTCTTTCATCCAATGAAGTCTACCTAAATGACATTTCTAAAGATACTCTTAAGCACTAGCATCTAGCAAATAATTGTACTCCCAGGTTGCTCAAATGTTAGGGTCCATATATCACTCACATATTTAATTACGTAAGACCTCATGAGTTCTTAATACTACTTGTATTCTTTTCTTCAAATCTAGGCTATAAACTGAGAACAGAGATAATGTTTTGCATTTTCAATATTCCCCAAAGCATTCAGCACAAAGCTGAAGATAATCATTATTTGTTATGGAGTGAACTCACTGGAATAATATGGAAAAACTAATGCATGACTAAACTATATTTTAAAATACCTCATTTACTAGGCTAACATAGTACATTTCAATTCACTTCCTAAGAATAAAGCTTTAAATTTTCTTCTAAATGTTACCTTACTGACTCACCTACTAACCCCATTATTTAGTTCATTGACCACCACTCTTCTGCTCCATGCCATGAGATCTCTTTCAGTGGCCATCTGGCTCCGAGGAGCATTGTTATGCATTTGTCTAACACCTTCAATTTGACTACTATGTCTTCTAAGCCTGATGTTTGGGGAAGAAGATATGTCCATGTTTGGACTTCTCAGAGCTAAAACAAAAACAAGGAAAATTGTCACTTTCTGAGCAAAGGCACCACAGTTTTCCAGAACACAGCTCTAAATAAAAGAGTAGATTCAAAGATAGTACTGCTGTAAGAATTGCTATCCCTTTGTTCTATATTTTCTGTACCCTCCTTTATGTTTTTCATATTGTTATAAATAAAGTAAGCACTTTTATTGAGAAATGTTTAAAATTTCTATAATTATTTTAATTTTTTTCAAAGTAGTTTCACATCTGACATCTACTAAATGCTCACAGAATATAAAAAAATGTATTCAACATGATTTGGAGATTCACAAATGTTTATTAGTGCTAGTTCAGGAAGCAGCTTTTTGATCTAAATTCTATCTTTATTCTCTCCATTACAGTGTTTCTAGATAAAGCATCAATAAAACTTTCAAAAATGTTAAGATTCAAAGTGTAAATAATTATTTTTTTAAATCAAAATTTCATTTTCAAGATTGATGAGCAAAGAAAGAAAGAAAACAAAGTAACAGAAGTTTTATTTTTTAATACTCCAGAAAGGTTCATGTTATTTTTCTTATATTTAAAAAAAAAAAAAAAAACAAATGGAAACTGAAACATCCAACTGTTAAATGTCAGAAAAATTTCAAAACAAATGAATATTACCAATAGAAGTCAGTGGGGTCTCTTGACTAATGTCATTTCTAATCTGTCCACAGAAACCTAGTATTGAAGGTACAACAGAATACTGATTTCATTAATGGATATTTAAATCAGGGCTCTGAGAAAGTTTCACATTTCAGGAATAAAGGGCCTGGATAGATAGGATTATCAGCCCACTTGTTATCTTGTTCCAGGTTCAGAAAAGCTTATCTGAGTTAGGTGTTCAAGTAACCCAAATGAATTTTTTTAATTTTATGAGATATTGAAGAAATCAGGAAATTAGTAAAATACTCTGTGAATCACCACAAATTTAAATCACCTTATTCATTTCTATGAAATCTAAAATGCAACGTTACACAGATAAATGACTCTAGTTACAAATATATGAAAAGAAATAAATCTGAAAAAAAATCTCATAAGATGACTACATTTGAAGATAAAACTAATAGCTCTTGATAAAAGCTAAGATTTACATAAAACTCAGATGCCCTGGCACGTTTAATGTAAAAGATAGGATAGGATATCATTTTAATATCATTTAAGGATAGAATATTCATTTTCACGTTTAATGTAAAAGATAGGATAGGATATCATTTTAATATCATTTAAGGATAGAATATTCATTTTAAGATAATTAATTATACAATAACTTCCACTGGTATTAAGATCAAACTATTATAAGTCAATTCAGAAGCTGCATCTGTATTCCCTAAGACAGCTTCTTGTCTTCAGTGTATTTTTTTTTTAATTCAAGAGAGGAGCATGGTATTCTGCTTTCCTCTCCACAAAAGAGGAATTGGCAGTAATTTCTAAACTTAAGGTAGTTTTAATTTCGAAAACTGTATAGGTTGGTTCCCCTACAAGAGGGCTAGACATACTGTAGCACTTCACTTCTTAAAACAAATGTAAAGATTACAGATAAATTACTGAGTAAAAAGAAGACAGTGTATTAAAATGCATCACCTGAATTTCTCAGGAGACTTTAAGTCATTTTACCCACAAATGATGAGATTATGAGACTTTGATATATCTGATATCAAAATTGCAAATTAATAAAAATGTTTTTATTTATAAAGGTAAAATATTTTCCATGTAATTATTTGGGAAAAGTAAAATAATTACAGTACATACACTACACCCTTTACAAGTATAAAAATACTTACCACCATTAACAGAGTATGCTCTATTAACTGGAAAATGTGGAACATCTCCTTCATTAATTAGTCTCAAGTCTTGTTCTCTCTGCAGCTCCCTGATTATTCCATCAAGAATGCTCTCATCTTGGTCATTGGTTTGCTGCCCAATTACCTGTTCTACTACCTCACCATCACCTTAATAAGACCAGATACAAAGCCCCAAAATTACTTACATTTTAGTATACCTTAAACATAGTAAAAACAACCTATAAATTTCTACATAAATGATTAAAAACAGGATTAAATGTAAAATAAAGTATATATCAAATGAAACATTTTATTAAAAACTTTAAATATTTTTGATGTGCTAGCTTATGTGTCTGACTTAACCAATGCTCCCAAATTAGACATTATTATGAGGGCCTTCTCATCTTTAAAAATACAATCAAGTGCTGCATAACAACATTTCAGTCAAAGATAAACCACATATACAATGGTAGTCTCACGAGATCATAATGAAGCTGAAAAACTCTTGTTTAGTGACATCACAGCCTCAAAGTGCAATGCAGTACTCACATGTTTGTGGTGATGTTGGGATAAACCTACTGCACTGCCAGTTATATAAAAGCATAGCACACACAATTATGCACAGTACATAATATTTGGTAGTAAACGACTATATTACTGTTTTATGTATGCACTATACCATACTTCGTATCATCTTGAAATGTACTACTTTTAATTACTAAAAAATATTGCACCGTAAAATGGCCTCAAGAAGGTCCTCCAGGAGGTATTCCAGAAAAGGGTATTGTTATCATAAGAGATGACAGCTCCATATTGCCCCTGAAGACCTTCCAGGGGGACAAGCAAGATGTGGAGGTAGAAGACAGGGATATTGATAATCTTGACTCTGTGTAGACCTAGGCTAATGTGTGTTTGTGTCTTAACTTTTAAAAAGTTTAAAAAGTAAAACAATAAAAATTTTAAAAATAGAAAAACCTTATAGAATAAGGATATAAAAAATATTTTTATACGGTTGTACAAAGTATTTGTGTTTTAAGCTAAGTATTATTACAAAAGAGTCGAAAAGTTAAAAAAACAAAACAAAAAACCTAAAAAGTGTTTCCAGTAAGCTAAGGTTAATTTGTTACTGAAGAAAGAAAAATATTGTTTATACACATTTAGCATAGCCTAAGTGTACAGTGTTGATAAAGTGTACACTATTGTATAGTAATGTTCTAGGTCTTCACAATCAACCACTCACTCACTGAATCACCCACAGCATTTGCAGTCTTGTAAGCTCCATTCCATGGTAAGTGCTTTACACAGGTATAACATTCTTTATCTTTTATACCACATTTTTACTGTACCTTTTCTGTCTAGATATGCTTAGATAAATATGTACCATTGTATTTATAACTGTCTATGGTATTCAGTGCAGTTAAATGCTGTATAGGTTTGCTGCCTAACAGCAACTAGCTATGCCATGAGAGTTTTGAGTAAGGTTTAATTAAACAAGTTTAACCACAGATACCTAAAATGCTTTGCATCCTTCTTTGTGAAAATTTCCTTTTTGAAAGAAGTCAAAATGATGATCTTTGAACTATTATTGTCTTTTGATAACATTTTAGTTTAATGAGTACAAAATTATTTTTTATATACACTGAAACTTAATGATTATTTCTGAATGAAAACGTTAAATCTTTTTCTTTCTTAAGTATATCATTGCCCTGGTTTTCATCTTGTCCTCTAGTCAGATTTGACAGAGTAACCAAGTGATCAGATCTTACGAGAAATATACAAGAAATAAAGTCTGATAAATTAGACTTTCTTATTCCTTTGTTTTCAAGTTTATCTCCCATTTAATTAATATTCACACCTTTTCTCCTTGGCTAATAAATATATCATCACAGTAACTACAGGCACATGTGTAATACCATTTCCCTGCTCTACAACCTTTATGAGCAAGAACATAAAAAGATGTGCAGCATTTCATTCTATGAGGGTCAGTTCAAGCCTTAATTCCCTAGCAAAGATACAAAATTCTACTTGCAAATCAGTAACTTACTAGCTCATACCTGAAGACAACCTACAAGTACCAAAGTAAGATATGAAGGCATTTTATGTGGGGGTAGAGGGCAGAATAAATAATGGAAATATGCTAACCAGAAGAGAGTAAGTTTCTTTGATAGAAAATAGCTTATTCCAATGTTTTATTCTCCTATCTTCCCATCATATATCACATTCATCTCTGCTTTCCCAATATCTCCCAAGACCGAGTGTTATTTAAATAGTCACATCCGCTTACTCTACACCCAATAACTCTTTGCATTTCAAACATGAGAATAGGTAAATAGCTACCTCCAGCTGCAGGGTAGGGGTTGTTTTCTTTTTATTGAGACAGTCTGACTCTGTCGCCCAGTCTGGAGTGCAGTAGCACAATCTTGGCTCACCGCAACCTCCGCCTCCTGGGTTCAAGTGGTTCTTGTGCCTCAGCCACCCAAGTAGTTGGGATTACAGCCGGGCACCATCACCCCCAGCTAATTTTTGCATTTTTAGTAGAGACGGGGTTTCACCACCTTGGCCAGGCTGGTCTCGAATGCCTAACCTCAAGTAATCCACCCACCTCGGCCTCCGAAAGTGCTGGTATTATAGGCGTGAGCCACCACTCCTGGCCAGTCTGTGGTTTTTCAAAGTTTCACCTTCTTAGTTTAATTAACTATGAACTCTCAAACTAAAATATCAATAATATAAGCAGTGGAATTCCACCAGTTACAAAAGCTTTTATTACAACTCAATACTATAGAAAACAACGGGTTCATACATATATAAGGTTTTCTAAAGAAATAGGTCAATACATTATCTGCTTGAGCATATATGCTTATGTTGGTCCTAACCCACTTATCTGTGTCCAGGTGAGATAAACAATGAAAAAGTACTATGCTAAGGTTAAAAGTACTATACAACTGAAAATTAACAGTAACAGAAGATGAAACATATTATAACCTACTCCAGAGGTTAGCAGGAGGTATACATCATAGAGAATACAGCAGTAATGTATAATATTGTGCAAAATGTTTTAAATTTACTTTTAGAGGAAACATACCATTAGCCACATATCCCAGCTGTGGTATAAGCTGTTCATCTTTACAATTTTCCCGTCCTGGTACCAACCGTTGGAATTTTGTGGGATGAGGATTTCCATCAACATCCACCAAAAATGGAGGAGGCATGAGGTGAGGAGCTTGTTGGGTTTGTTCATCCAATACATAGTTATTGGCATCACGAATAAGAGGACGATAATCCGTGTGGAAGAACATCTGATCTGGAATCTTTATGACAGATTTTTAGTGGGTTAACATACACAGGGAATTTATAAGTAAATACTTGTTTTCATTCCTAGAGCACATTCATTTTTTAAATCAGATAATTTTTTGCATACTCTTATAGTCCTTTGTTGCCCTATATTCCCCCTTTAGGTAGAATAGAATTGAATTATCTAGATGGTAATTCTCTTTTCTCCACAAAATCCTATAATCTGTATTAATTTTTAGACATATCATATTTCTTCTATTATGATAAGAAGAACTAAAGCAACAACCCAGTAGATATAGTTGGGCATTTGTATTTAAGTTGTAAAAATTACACAAACCTATATAATTATGTTTTTCTTGCTTATTTTTATTCAAATGAAGACAGATGCAGTATAATACATATGATAAAACAGGTAAATATCAATCACATCAAAGACACTCAAACCTGATATTAATACAATTATTGAGCTGACCTCAATGATTGAGTTCTCTTCCAACTCTACAATTCTATAAACTTTCTCAAATTCACAGCTAACAAAACATAAAGAACTAATTAAGTTAGCTAATTAAGTTAGCTCCCAAAGTATTTTAACAGGATCAATAATAAGTAAAATAGCCACCTAAGAAAATAAACATATTCAGTCGCCAGCAGTCTATTCCCAATTCATGAGAAGTAGAAGATGTGATGTATTAGAATTACTCTCCTATTATACCTGGAAGGCAGTAGAGAATATGTTCAAAGCAAAAGGATTTCCTAAGGAATTTTTATGTCTTCATCACCCTGTAATTTATCTCAGTCGTGATCTGCACAGCCAAACATAATGTTCTGGCAGTGCAGATCACAATTGAGAACCTTTACTAAGAAAGACAACTTTCTTTTATTTTATATCTACTGACACATAACAGCCCTTATTAACTGGAGGACTTTAAACAAAATTTGTGAATGACACAATCCTAAATTATACTCTACAGCAAAATTAAAATATGCTAACCTTTTCATAGTATTTACTGCATCCAAAACCAAAAAGCAGCAAATGCCCATGAGAATCTGTGCAGGCAAAATGGTTTCCATCCGGTGAAAATTTACAATCAAACACCGCACCATGGCCTTGGCCTTCAATCTGAAATTCAGAGGAGTCTCAAGTCATCTTAAGAGTAATTTTCAAATAATAGATAGGTGACAACTTTTCCTTGCTAATACCATGGACTCTGTGATGCACAAACATTCCAAAGTACTCTCTGGCTTCTGTAGCCAGAACCCTACTGAAACAGTAAATCCCTGAAAGAAATTAGGGAGAGGCAAATTGCAATGGATAAAATCAATCATTGCTAGCAATGACATACCTCATGAAATACTAAATGAGTGACTGTGAAGATTAAAATAGAACTAAATGCAACCAAAATGACAAAGGCACTACCTCAGCAAAGTCAAGATACTATCTTCACATCTTAAGTTATAATGCAATGAAGCCTTAAAATAACCATCCTAAAATTAAAGCACACAATCAATTTTACTAATAAAAGACAGAGGATCTGTCTTTGCTTTGGGTCTATATAAAGCATATAAAAGTAAACTCAAAGGCCAACCAACAATTTAGAAATGTTTAGTCAGAATTATTCTTAAGAGGATATGAGTATTCCCATCACCATAGAAGGGTGTTCTGAGAGGAGAGATAGCTCACCAGATTTTTCCATGGCTTGTATGAGACATATCTTAAGAGCATCCATATCTCCAAGTCCATGTTTGCCAAACAACTTTCTGATTACTAAATCATATGAGGTTTACCAGGGGCAGACACAAGTATTACAGTCACTGTTATAATTCATAAATGAGAATTACATTTTAAACATCAATCTTTTTGTGATTTTGGTTAGGTGTTAACTCCAAAGCTTAATACATTTGAGTATCTGCAGTTTAGGGCTAGGGAACAGAATTTGGAAAATGCTAACACCTAAGAAAATGCTAACATCTTGAAAGGCTCAACTGGCCTTATTCTCAGTTCTTGAGTTATTCTCTGAATTATTTAACCAATTTAAACACAAATGACAAGAGGTTCCTTTGTACCAGGTATACTTTAATTAACCAAGTTATTACATAAGAGAAGTTGGTTTTAATGTGAACTAGACACAGGTGTCTCTTACCATGTTAAAGTAATTCCGAATTTTGGTCCCCCGGTCAAGGTCCCAAATAAAAATGTTCCCATCGTGACCTGCTGAAAGTATAATCCTTTGATCAAATGGATGGGCTTCCAGAACGAATACTTCATCATCATGTCCCTATAATAAAAATCAGTATTAAAAATGAAAAACAACACAAAATGTCTTGTTCATTTGGTAAAAAGGTCTTCAGTGTGCTATCAGTCTGGTTCAAATGGATTTATGCAGAATAATAAACAGCATTTACTACGTGGATACTATATGAACAATACACCTCAGTGAGATTTCCTTATAAACTGCTGATTTTATCAAGTATTCAATAAACAGAAGATCCAGAAATGTTTTTAAAATATAGTCTAAACAATACAGCTCATTAACCAAGGCTCTGAAGTGGAATTTAGGACTGGGCTATTTAAAAGGCCACAGAATATATGACAAACAGAATCTTTCAATAACACCCAATTCTGACACAATGATCAATACAATTCAGCACTCTATTCTCTATTACTGGTATTCAAATTGTATTTTAGTAAGCCTCATGATACATTCAAAGGATAAAGCACAGTGGTTCTGCTCTACACCTACTTTACATTTGGGAGTTCCATTTAAGATGTTATCTAGAAAATACATTTTCTGCTAAAAAGAAATAAGTTTGAAAACCAATGCTTTATGTTATATGTTTATACAACATATAACATGTTTACATATGTTATATGTTTATATAACATATAACAAGTTTACATATGTTATATGTTTATATGCCTCGGAAAGGAAAAGTTTACAAACATCTGCTTTAAGATCATTGTTCATTTTCTTTGGACTTAACTCCTGACTAGAGAGTTTATGTTTAAGAACAGGCTCCAAGCCTTAGAAAAGCATAGAGAACATTCCGAAGCTGCACTTATCTTAGGAACACACTATCACATTATACATCAGTAGCGTCTAAAAAATGATCATATCCTGCAAATCTCAAAAGTGCATTTTGTCCCAAATCATGCTATTAAAAAAAGTAGAATAATAGAGTATCCTACTATATTATGATTATGGACAAAAATACAGCTTACTGAATGAAAATATAACTTTAGACTGGCTCAAAACGTAGTGATAAGATTAGTAGGAAAAATCCCCTTATGATAAATACCATCACAACTCAAAGTTTACCAAAATTCTTCCCAGCGACTACAGAAAAAGTTATTTCTTTGCTATAACAAAATCCCTTGCTAAAAGAATCAATTTGATATAGCCAATATTTTCTCAGGTTCGTACCCAGCAAAAAATAAAGTGAGTTTGCTAAACTCTAATGATAATGACATGACTACTTCAATGTACATTAGGGGGAAAAAAAAGAACTTTGAAGCTGGGGATTTTCCTTTTTTTGGGTCACATGCCTTAGGAGAGGACATAGTTACTAGATCATGGGGAACAAGATCTAGTCAAAATAAGTAATGTCTTAAAATTTATCAATTTATCATCTTAAAATGCCATATTTGTATTTGGTAAGCACACTTTTATTTCCACCACCCCCACACAAATCTAAATTATCATCCTGGCTCATCCTGGCTACTATCAGACTCCTATAATCTACCTGCAGTCACTCTCAACTCATTCCAATCTATTCCCTCTTCTGTGACCAAAATTAAAAGGTATTTTTCAAAAGCAAAACCCTTAATGATTTTCTATTGGTCTTACAATAGATCCTACAAAATCCTAGTCTGGCCCCTGTCCACTTTTCCCATTATATCTGGGGAGACTCTGTTTCTGCTCTTTGTGATATAGCTAAATTGGCTTTCTTTCAGCTCCTATCTACCTCAGGACCTTTGCACATGCCATTCCCTCTTTCTAGAAACACTCCCCAGTCTCCTCACATATTTGATTTACCAAATATTTACTGATACCCTACCATGTAGAGGCAGTAAAAAAATAAGAAAACATAACAATAAAATATCAGATAGTGATGAACCTAGTAAAAGTAAAGCAAGGTGACATAATAAGACAAAGACGAGGAGGCTATCTTGGATTGTTTGATCAGGGAAGGCCTAATCAAGGAGTTGACACTTAAGTTGAGATTTGGGTAATTCTTACTTATCTTTCAAAACTTAACCCAAACTACACTTCCTCAGGAAGTTTTCTCTAAGCCTCCCATATCAAATTTGGTTACCATGTTAGAAGTTTGCATTCTATCTCGCATTTTCCTTTCTTAGCACTTATCTGATTAAAAGTATTTCTCATAATAGGCTATAAGCTCTGGCATGACAAGACTCTGTCTAATTTACCATTTATATCTAACACCTAACCCACTTTTGGCACACAGCTGATGCTCAAACAGCATTTGCAAAACAGAAGAACTTTACATCCCTCTGATACATAAACACCATGATATACTACAAAGACAACTGAGTTGAGTCGGAAGAATTGGTTTCTAGTCTGAACCTTATCACTTACTAACGAGTGATCGCATGGCAAGCATTTGGCATTCTCTCTTTAAAATGCTTATGAATTGATAGTTGAAACAGACAAAATAAGGTTTTTAAATTAAACTTAATCTGAAGTCAACCAGTATTATGATAAACTGAAAAACATCAACACCACCCATGTGATTTCTGCTATTAATCCTTTCAACTTTTTACATCACAAATACTGTAGCCTCTTACAATGACAAATATACACTTTCTGAAAGAGGAAAAAATACCTTTCTTTTCCTACTTCTTCCTCTTACCCCTATTCCTTGCATAAACTAATCACTAAAGGTAGACTATGTAGGATATCTTTACCAAAATAAGGTACGCTCTACCCCTATAACGGTAACAATGAAAAAATGCTAACCCCTGGTAAAAACAAAATAACTTACATGTCCTCATTGCATACAATAACACAGTAGATGAGTAACTACTAGACTTAGAAAAGATCTTGAAAAGATTTCATACTTGCTTTTAGCAGGTATAGTGCGTGTCATCCCTATTTTACAGCTATGTCAAAAGAGGCCTCTCAGAAAATCATTTTTCCAAGGGCTAGTATAGTATATCACAGAAAGGAAACTGGAACTTAAATTTCCTGTGTCTTAAAATAATGTGCTTTTTGACCATTTTAATTACTCTAAAAATAAAATACTTACAGATAATGTATGAAGAAGCTGTCCTGTGATAGAATTCCACACTTTCAAAAGAAAATTATTCACTGCAGTAATAACTGTGGTATCATAGCGATCCCAGGCCACCATAGTCACCTTAAGTTTAGTGATCTTGTCTTCTCCAGATGGCAAATTATTGCTAAACAAAACAATTTGCAGTATTCATATCTTATGAATTTTGGACAAAGGTGCATGTTAAGTAGCAAATTATGACATAATTTCTCCAGGAGTACACAACTGTTTAGATTAAAAAATCCTAAACTATACTGTTAAGTATTCATGAAAGAAAAAAGTAAATGTATCTGCATAGGGCAATACCTGTTAGCTTAATTCAGGGAGAAAAAAAGACCCTAAAATGACAAAAATTTGGTAAATAGTTCCTTGAGAACCAAAAATTATGAAACTACTAAGAAATCTATAAATACCTTGAAAAATAAAATTCATGCTTATGTTGGTTATCAGAAAATAGGAAAACATAATGGCCAATCTATTCTCTTAAATATGAATTTTTTTAGAAAACCCATAAGTCTTATAAAAAAGCAGTAGAAAATTTAGTACCATTTTTATGTAATTAAATATGACATTATCAATAGGTAGCTATGATGAAAAAGTCATTTTTATACTGCAGCTAATGGAAAGACAGTTGATTTCAGGGCCATACCCTAAAGAAGCTGTAGTGTCCCAAAGAAGTAATTATGTATCTTTCAATGAACAGTGAAGATGACAAAACTGAATGCTGATTAAGTGTAAATATATTACTGAGTAGGAATGCTAACAATATAAAATATTATAAAAGTATCCTTAGAAAATTAAAGAAAAAGTTAAACATATGATGACATTTAACAGGGACAACTCTCAAGGTAGAAAGTAATATAGATATATTTTTTAATGACCTATAAAAATCTAAGGCAGAGAATGGCTCTATAGGCATCAGTAGAACACAGAGATCTTTGAGTCACAACAGACCAGAATATCAAATGAATCAGCAATATTCCTGTCATCCAGTCTGTCAATCAACAGTAAAGATGATTTGCTTAGAGGCTGTACAGATGCAAACTTCATGTCTACAACTAACTTCAAACTATTTACTAATGTAAAAAGATATTTTATATTCATTATTAAACTCAATGTAAAATATATCATGAGAACCACATAAACATCTAACATATATTCTTACCCAGTCATTTTAGTAGCCATGTCGAGCACTATACTCTTCCATTCTTGTTGCTGATACTGCCAAATTCTTGCCGTTCCATCTCGACTTCCACTAACAAATCTTAAACTAGACAGAGTTAAAATAACTTTATTAATTTTCTCAAAATGTAAATCACTTTTTTTTGATAATATAAGTAACACATTAACCCTCACACACTACTGAGGGGAATGTAAAATGGTACAGTCACTTTGGAAAACAGCTTGGCAGTTCTTCAAAATGTTAAACATAGTCATCATATGACCTGGAAATTCTACTCCCAGGTATATATCCAAGAGTAATGAAAACATAAGTCCACATAAAAATGTGTACATGAATATTCATGGCAGCATTATTTATAATAAGTCAAAAAGTGGAAACAACCCAAATGTCCATCAATGGGATAAATGGATAAACGAAATGTAGCATATTCATACAACGAAATATTATTCAGCAAAAAAAAAGAAAAGAAAGAAAGAATGATAGACACAGTAACATAGATGGATCTTGAATAGGCAAACCTATAAAGACAAAAAGTAGATTAATGGTTACCCAGAGCTGGGAGTGAAGGGATAGGAGAATTGGAGGTTGACAGCTAAAGGGTATGAGCTTCTTTCAGGGCCAATGAAAATGTTCTAAAATTGACTGTGGTGATGGTTGCACAACCCTATGAATATACTAAAAACCAATGAATTTTATGTTATTTAAATTATATTTCAATAAAGATGTCATTTAAAAAGAATACATATTCACTCATACTTCTGTCACTGTCAACACTTTGGTTTCTATTTTCAGAATTTATAAAATACAGACATATACACTTCAATAGTTTCTACCACAAAAAATTGAACTGAACTATATATGTTTTTCCCTAGCTTAACTGTATTTTGTTGATCTATTTCTATGTTTCCAAGTACAAAACTATCACTTTTAATAAGTGTTCAACTATATGAATGTACCAAAATTTATTTAATTAATCCCTTAATGATCAACTGTTGTTTCCAATCTTCACTATTATAAATAATGCTGTGATGAACATCTCTATATAATCTTTGTACAACCTCATACATATATTTGCTGAGTCAGAGTAGGTGTATTTTTAAAGCTTTTGATACATACTGCCAAATTGTTTCCCTGAAAAGTTTTTTTAATAATTTACAATCTCATCACAAGTTGTAGAAGTGTCCATTTTCCCAAAACCCTTGGCAATATTGGGATTATCATTTTTCATTATCTTGTCATTCTGAAAGAAAAAAAAGTGACTGTTATTTTAATTTATATTTCTTTGATTATTAGTAAAATTGGACATCTCCTCATGTGTTTATTGGTCACACGAATAATTAAGACCACAATAATGTAATTTTTCCTTAATAGAAAAAGACAGGGAGTTAAAAATTTAGGTTCTTCTAGCATGAAAGAATAGTAGCTATACTAATGTTCAAGCATCTAACTCAGTATAATGCAATCAAGTCAACCTTAAAATTTATTTGGTGGTTTTTTCATTCCTAATATAGACATCACTCTTTGTAGACCATCATTATTTACTCTCAAATTTGACAAAAATGAACAACTCCATCAGTGTAATTATTTGCAGTCAAAAGTTATTTAAAAATAGAACATGATCATCCTATAAAGTCCTTATAGGCCGGGCGCGGTGGCTCACGCCTGTAATCCCAGCACTTTGCGGGGCCGAGGCGGGCGGATCACGAGGTCAGGAGATCAAGACCATCCTGGCTAACATGGTGAAACCCGGTCTCTACTAAAAATACAAAAATATTAGCCAGGCACGGTGGCATGGTACTGTAGTCCCAGCTACTCGGGAGGCTGAGGCAGGAGAATGGCATGAACCCAGGAGACGGAGCTTGCAGTGAGCCGAGATCGTGCCACTGCACTCCAGCCTGGGTGACAGAGTGAGACTCCGCCTCAAAAAAAAAAAAAAAGTCCTTATAGACATACAAGTTGAGCTAGTCGAATCCAAAATTCTAAAATCTGAAAGTGTTTGAGTGTCAACATGACGCCAGATGTCAAAAAGTCCACACCTGGCCTCTTGTGATGGGT
Source organism: Macaca mulatta (assembly GCF_049350105.2). Classification (NCBI taxonomy): domain Eukaryota; kingdom Metazoa; phylum Chordata; class Mammalia; order Primates; family Cercopithecidae; genus Macaca; species Macaca mulatta. The sequence continues at coordinate 87,050,704 of NC_133426.1, forward strand.
CACCAAATAGTCAAAACTTTGTTTCATGCACAAAATTATGTAAAATATTGTATAAAATTACTTTCAGGCTACGTGTGTAAGGTATACATGAAACATAAATGAATTGTGTTTAGACTTGGGTTCCATCTCCCAGCATCTCATTATAATATGCAAATATTCCAAAATCTGAAAAAATATCCACTTCTGGTACCAAGTATTTTGGATATGAAATAACCTGTACTGGAAACAAAGTAATGCTAGGTGCTTAAAATTTTAAATCTATTATGCTAGGTAAACTTTTAGGCTAGAGCCTTTTTGGCTGTCATCTTTTTGGGATTAGACACTTTAGAGAGTGCAAGGATATCTGCATATAATTTCTGACTTTAGGGATATAGGGATAATGAGTGATATAGATATTCAGAGAAAGTCAAGACAATTAAACGCTGGAACATTCAGGAAAGGTTTCAGGTAGGGCATGAACCGTAAAAGGAAGATAAGACCTAGTTAAGAAGAGGGGGGAAAAAAAGAAAGGAGAGGGACATGAGAGGAAAAGAGAAAGACAGAAAGTAGGAGAGAAAGAGAAAGAGGTTAGGGGAAAGTAGAAAATGGCGTTTCTTGGTAGAGATGATATGAGGAAAAGTATAAGCAAAGGAATGGATGAGATGTGAACAGGAGCAGGGTATACCAATTAGGCCGGATCTAAGGATTCATATGGAGAACAGTAGAAAAGAATGTAGATCTAAGTCATTTGGTAAAGAGCTCTGAATGCCAGGCTAAGACATTTGAATTCTACTCCATAGGCAGAGAAGAGGAAACACTAAAGATTTCTGTAAAGAACAATGTTGGCTGGTCACGGTGGCTCATGCCAGCACTTTGGGAGGCCGAGGCGGGCAGATGATAAGGTCAGGAAATCAAGACCATCCTGGCTAATACGGTGAAACCCCGTCTCTACTAAAAATACAAAAAATTAGCGAGGTGTGGTGGCATGCACCTGTAATCCCAGCTAGTCGGGAGACTGAGGCAGGAGAATCACTTGAACCCAGGAGATGGAGGTTGCAGTGAGCCGAGATCACACCACTGCACTCCAGCCTAGGCAACAGAGCGAGACTCCGTCTCCAAAAAAAAAAAAAAAAAAAAAAAGAACAAGGTTTCACTGGCAGAGATGGACAGGTCACAGGTCAAATAATGAAATGCTTGAATAACGTGGGTGCTAAAAGAAATAGAGCAAAATAAACAAAAAAGAAAGCACTCAGAAAGGAAGACCTGATAGGCTATGGTTACGACTTGGATGAGATTGTGGAAGTGATGGCTAAGGATGTCATCAAAGACAAACAAGGGCTTTGAACCTAAATAACTGGACAGAAATAAGGTATCTATCATAGAAGTAGCTGCATCTGAGGGAATGGTAGTAACATATATCAAACATCTGTTTACACAAATATGTATTACATAATTACCTGTCTCCATTGTTACAGAACTGAACAGCAACAACTTTATCCTAAGACATAAAACAGATTTTTGGTTAAAATGGACTTATTTGTAAAATGAATTAAGTGCTCTTTCTCTCAAATTCATAGGTAAAAACATCATGAAGTAGATTTTTTTTTTTTTAATTTCAATGAGGCCCAAAACAATGTACTAACTAATGAGGACTGCTTATTGGCAGTAATAGGAAACAAACCAGACATAGGGAAACCTTATAAACCATATCTCAAGAGACAAATACTTCTGAATAGATATTAGTTTATTACGTTCTCCATAATAAGACAGCACACTAATGTAAGATAACACCTTAAAATAGTTAATTTAATAGTAGTTGCATTAGATTTTCCACGTAATTTTATTAATTTTTGAAAATAATCATTTCCTGTTTCCCACATCATTTATCTAATTATTTTCCAATGGAATCATCTGACAGTCTATAAGTACCATAGTTTAGAGACTGCTATTTAAAATCTTTTAGAATAATTAACTCATACTTTTACTAGTATGTATAGTACTGATGACAAGAGTAAAGTGTAAGCCAAACTTTGTGATTTGTATATATTACTATGGTACACATCAGAAAAGAAATGAAATAAACTTTCCAAGGATATTCAAAAATAAAGCAACTGTTTCTGATTTTCTCTTACCGTATGTGACTCTAATTCAGCAATTTTCTCAGGAACCTCAGAACCCAAATAATATATTCTAATCACATGGTCAGTACTACCAGTTGTAATGAACATACCGCCTAGAAGATTAAAAAACAAAACAAAACATAGTACCAAGGAACCCTAAAAACCATCTCATTACTTCCTTAGTTGTATGCTACACCTTGCATTAGTAAAAAGGCTTCAAGAAACACAAGGTTGTCTTCTAATTATTGGAGACATACTAGTGATTCAGAGAAAATGTAAAACTATATCATTCATCCAACAAAATCTACAAACTATATATACACTGAATACAGGCCTATGATCATAAACATTAAAGAACACATCCTTGAGGAATTCATTTCTTTATTTAGAAATGTAATGTTCCAAAATTATTTATAAGACAATTTATCGGCCGGGTGCGGTGGCTCAAGCCTGTAATCCCAGCACTTTGGGAGGCCGAGACGGGCGGATCACGAGGTCAGGAGATTGAGACCATCCTGGCTAACACAGTGAAACCCCGCCTCTACTAAAAAAATACAAAAAACTAGGTGGGCGCCTGTAGTCTCAGCTACTCGGGAGGCTGAGGCAGCGTAAACCCGGGAGGCGGAGCTTGCAGTGAGCTATGATCCGGCCACTGCACTCCAGCCCGGGTGACAGAGCAAGTCTCCGTCTCAAAAAAAAAAAAAAAAAAAAAAAAAAAAGACAATTTATCTACAATTCTCTTTACCGTGGCCATAGTGGCGACAGAGCGAGTCTCCGTCTCAAAAAAAAAAAAAAAAAGACAATTTATCTACAATTCTCTTTACCGTGGCCATAGTGGTTGAGTGTAAAAAGTCAACTGCTTTTGGGATGATGAAAAAGTTCTAGAGATGGATGGTGTGACAGATGCAGAACAATGTGAATATACTTAAAGTTACAAACTGTACACTTAAAAATGACTAAAATGATAAAATTTTAAGTTCTGTATATTTCACCAGAATCAAAAAAAGGAGAAAAAAAAGGTTAACTAATGTAGGATTCTTAGCAGTAGAAAAAGCACTGTAAAAGAGTTTTCAATATGGAGCAACAGTACATGTTTTTTTGTAACTCAGGGCAGAATTTTTGTGTTGATTGTGGGGGAAGTAAATTTTTTTGTTAGTGGATATTTAGAGTAGGGGGTCTGTTTTTACCAAGCAAAATCACCATTATATAAAAATATATTAAATTATGAATAAGGAAAAAAAAAATCAACCTTACACATTACTTAGAGTCCAAAAGAGTTTATCTATCATAACACATGGTTCAGATTTTTGATATCCTTCAATTAACACTCAAATGTGTATCTTTTTATTCATAAATCACATAATCTGTTTTTACAACTGGATCGTTTAATATTCCAGATGCTCAAAACATTCTAGTTTTACACATACCAGAACTGAAAGATGAACAAGATATCTGGACTCCAGGTCTGGATCTCTCAGTAAATTTCACTGGGCGATCTCTAAAGAGGAAAAATAAGGTATTTTTATGTTTCATCATGTTTAGCTAATGGGCCAGAATGTTAGCACACTACTGGATACTGATCGATTTAGCATCAATATTACAGAAAAAACAAAAGGAATGTGGTCAATAAGTACTATTCCCATCCATTAGGTTAAAAATGCATTTAACCTTGCAAACATCATTTATGATATCAGTATTACTACAGTTTTATTAACCATATTACTTACTACTACCATTATGAGATTTCTTACCAAAGTAAGAAATGAAACAAATAAAATTCTACCAGAATTTTCTATATAAATTATCTCTTCAACATTAATATCAAAAAAAATTTATCCTAAAATCTCTTTATCTATTGAAGTAGGTATGGATATGTATACACAAATACACATACACATATATAAATATATATACATATATCTAAATACATGGACTATTAAGAATCAAGGCAATAGATAAAAATTAACATGATTAATTTTTCACAAAATTTCTAAACTTACCTAAACTTCATTGTTTTGACATGCCATTGCCAGAAACAGATTGTTCCATCAGCACCAGTAGAAGTGAGGTATCTGTTTGTGCCTTTAGTTGATGGACAAAACTTAAAAAAAAATATATATATATATATATATGATTCAAATAAAAAGTTTTCATGTTCAGCCTAACATCAAACACAGAGTATTTTTAAATTGTAATCATTTAACAAATATAATTTCAATAAATTCAGTTAAAAATTTTTGTCAAGGGACTATTTTACTTTCCTAGATTAATAAATACCTTATTAAAAATTTAAAAATATCAAAAAACTATAGAAAAAGTAACTGAACTTTGGATAAAATGTTTTAGTTATAAAAAAATTACTTTTAAATTATTTAATATTACACTTTAAGATTTTTTAATCACTTTCAGTGGAGAATAAACTCACAAGCGCATTACTATTTAAAACTTTACAAATGTGCTATATATACACTTATAGAAACAACTGTGGAATTTTTATAGTTCAGATGGACAGAGGATTAGAAGTAAATCTAAAAACACTTGGGAAGTTAATATCCAAGTATTTGGTTTTATTATTTTTTCACTTTAAAATCCAGTTTCATTCAATGAAGTATATAATTTTGTCCTTTTTAGATGTAAGCCATTTGTTTCCATAAATAATGTAAAATAGGTCAAATCATTATTCATATCATATCATTGTGGAAAAATGGAGATCAAGTTAAAAAAAAAACTTAAGTTGTCAATATAGAGGACTACTAATATGTCAGAAGGATCAAGGCCTTTATCATGTGGGCTTCTCAGGCTCTTACTCTCAGTATTTTACATATCCTCAGAAAAGAATCACAGAAAAGGAAAAAGAACAACTGAGCTCCTGACGTCTGGGACACAGGAAAAAGCTGAAAATTGGACAAGAGTTTCCTACATGTCAGTGAGTTTTTAAAATCCCAAATGAAGATAATTAAACATTTCCACTGAGATGATGACTAAGGATTAAGATGTATAGGGTTTGAATACATTTTGAATGCAAATCAAAAGAAAATTATCATTATAGATATTAGAAGTAATTTACTTAGCTTCTTTGTTTGGAAGCACAGAACTTCTAAAGACAACAGAGATGAATTCAAACAAAAATTACTCATTAATATTATCCATTAATAACTGATGTGCAGTAAAGAAACCAGGACTCATGCCTATATAGTCCTCTGTTGGTATCACTGAGATGCTTCCAGGACCTCCCATGGATACCAAAATCAGCAGATGCTCAAGTCTCTGATATAAAATGGTATGGTATTTGCAGATAACATATGTACATCCTCCTGTATACTTCAAATCATCTCTAGATTACTGATAATACCTAATACAATATAAATGTTGTAGTGATTTGTTGTTATACTATATTATTTAAGGGATAATGGCAAGAAAAAAATCTGTACATGTTCAGTAGGAAGATTAATTTTTTTCAAATGACTTTTGTTCCTCAGCTGGTTGAAGCCACAGATGCAGAATCTACGGATACAAAGGGTTAACTATATTTTCATTTCTGAGATTGAGAAATTTGCATTAAAAAGCTTAATCTGGCTGGGCGCAGTGGCTCACACCTGTAATCTCAGCACTTTGGGAGGCCGAGGCAGGCAGATCACCTGAGGTCAGGAGTTTGAGACCAGACTGGCTGATATGGCAAAACCCCGTCTCTATTAAAAATAAAAAATTTGTTTGAGTTCTTTGTAGGTTCTGGATATTAGCCCTTTGTCAGATGAGTAGATTGCAAAAATTTTCTCCCATTCTGTAGGTTGCCTGTTCACTCTGATGGTAGTTTCTTTTGCTGAGCAGAAGCTCTTTAGTTTAATTAGATCCCATTTGTCAATTTTGGCTTTTGTTGCCATTGCTTTTGGTGTTTTAGACATGAAGTCCTTGTCCATGCCTATGGCATTTATGCAGCCAACAGACACATGAAAAAATGCTCATCATCACTAGTCATCAGAGGAATGCAAATCAAAACCACAATGAGATACCATCTCACACCAGTTAGATTGGCAATCATTAAAAAGTCAGGAAACAACAGGTGCTGGAGAGGATGTAGAGAAATAGGAACACTTTTACACTGTTGGTGGGATTGTAAACTAGTTCAACCATTGTGGAAGAGAGTGTGACAATTCCTCAAGGATCTAGAACTAGAAATATCATTTGACCCAGCCATCCCATTACTGGGTATGTATCCAAAGGGTTATAAATCATGCTGCTATAAAGACACATGCACACATGTTTACTGCAGCACTATTCAAAAGAGCAGAGACTTGGAACGAACCCAAATGTTCAACAACGACAGATTGGATTAAGAAAATGTGGCACATATACACCATGGAATACTATGCAGCCATAAAAAAGGATGAGTTCATGTCCTTTGTAGGGACATGGATGCAGCTGGAAACCATCATTCTTAGCAAACTATCACAAGAACAAAAAACCAAACATAGCATGTTCTCACTCATAGGTGGGAATTGAACAATGAGAACACCTGGACACAGGAAGAGGAACATCACACACTGGGGCCTGTTGTGGGGTGGGGGGATGGGAGAGGGATAGCATTAGGAGATATACATAATGTAAATGACGAGTTAATGGGTGCAGCACGCCAACATGTCATATGTATACATATGTAACAAACCTGCACGTTGTGAACATGTACCCTAGAACATAAAGTATAATAAAAAATAAAATAAAATAATTAGCTGGGCATGGTGGCACATGCTTGTAATCCCAGCTACTCAGGAGGCTGAGGCATGAGAATCGCTTGAAGCCAGAAGGCGGAGGTTGCAGTGAGCCGAGATCATACCACCGCACTCCAGCCTGGGTCACACAGCAAGACTCTGTCTCAACAACAACAACAAAAGCTTACTCTAAAATCTACAGCAGTAATCCACAAATACAGCCAACACACCAAATTCAGCTTGCTGCCTGTTTCTGTAAATATAGCGTTATTGGAACACAGTCACCTTACACTGTCTATGGCTGCTTTTGCACTATGGGAACAGAGCCGAGCAGTTGTGACAGAGACTGTATGACATGCAAAGCCTAAATATTTACTATCTGGCCTGTATATTTGCTGATCTTAGATTTACAGGAATTAGACAATTAAATATGAAATAGTATAATTTTATAAAGTGAAGAAACATTGAAACCTTTATCTCCATTGCATTAAAATTGCTTCATCAATCACAAAGGGGGATCTGGCCCATTAATGTGCCTTAATAGAATTGTTTTAAATGAGAAACCATGTTACGGATTGTTTAATATAACATTTATTTTTGTATTTCTGACAAATTAATACATACCTACTGTAGAAAATTTAGGAAATGTGGAAAAACAGAAAAAAAGTAACATGTAATTCTGCCATTCAGTGGTAACCACTATTAGCATCATACCATTCTAACTAAATTTTGTTAAAAAAATACAAAACGTGGGAGTATAATATATCACTGATGTTAATAAAGACAGTCAATACACAAATAATAAAGAACATATAAAGAATACCAAAAGATGACTATTACTACAGAGAAAAATGAAACAGAAGGGAAGATACAGAGTTGCTGTGCACACAGTGGAGGGGGCTAGGGGGCGGTGGTTTACAATTTTAATCAGAGCAATAAGGTGGTCAGAGGTCTCCCTGAGAAGGTGACATGTGCACAAAGCACATACAAACTGAGAAAACAAACTATGTGAATATCCAGGGAAGACCACTCCAGAGACAGGAAACAGTAAAAGCCAAAGCAGCCATGTACACCTAGAATGTTCAAGAAAAGCAAAGTGGCCAGCAGTTAAGCAGAGTGAAAAAGGCAAACATGCAGTAGATGAGACTGAAGAGCACCAAGGAGGCTGAGAATACAGAGCATTGTGGAGACTTCAGTTTTAACTCTGAGATTGGAAGCTACTGATGGTCCTGAGCACCAGTGACATGATTTAACTGCCATTTTAAAATAACTTTGTCTGTTAAACTGAGAGACTAAACTGGGGCAGGGGAAAGGGAATGGAAGGGGCAGGAGAAAGGGAATGGAAGATGCAGGCAGATCGGTTAGAAGTCTATTTCAATAATCTAGACTACAGATGATAGTGCCTTAAAACAGGATAGCAATAATAGAGGTCATGAGAATTTGCCAGATTCTAGATACAGTTTGATGGTAGAACCAACATGACTTGCTGACAAGTTTTAGATACAAAGTATAAGAGAAAGATAAAAGGGATGACTACTCTGAGCAGTTGAAAGCAGGGTATTGCCATTTGTTTGGATGAAAAGGCTTGGGGAGATACGAGGAAGAAAAATTAATTCAATTTTGAATATAATGAGTTTGAAATACCTAGTAGACATACATGTGATGATTCCAAGAAGATAGTTGCATAAACAAGTATGAAGCTAAAAGATAGTTCCTAAATGGAGATGGAAGTTTGAAATCATCAGTTTACAGATGAAATTCAAAACCATGAGATGACTAAGAGAAAGAGTATGATAGAAAGGTCTACCGATCTCTAAGGCACTACAATATGTAAAAGAAATGAGAAAAGGCTGGGTGCGGTGGCTCACACCTGTAATCCCAGCACTTTGGGAGGCCGAGGCGGGTAGATCACGAGGTCAGGAGATCGAGACCATCCTGGCTAACATGGTGAAACCCCGTCTCTATAAAAATACAAAAAATTAGCCGGGCGTGGTGGCGGGCACCTGTAGTCCCAGCTACTAAGGAGGCTGAGGCAGGAGAATGGCGTGAACCCGGGAGGCCGAGCTTGCAGTGAGCCGAGATCGCACCACTACACTCCAGCCTGGGTGACAGAGCGAGACTCCATCTCAAAAAAAAAAAAAAAAAAAAAAATGAGAAAACAAACTAGCAAATGAAACTATGAAAAAAAACAACAGTATCATAAATATTTTTCATTATTACTAAATAATCTGCAGAGGACACATGTCAAGACCTCCTATGGATGCCTGAAACCTTGAATAGTACCAAGCCCTGTTTTTTCCTGTGCCTACATACCTATGATAAGCTTAATTTATAAATTGGGCACAGTAGGAAATTAACAAATAATACCTTATAATACTGCTATAAAATTATAACAATACACTGTAATAAAAGTTATATGAATGTGGTCTCTTTCCCAAAGTATGTAATTGCACTGCATTCACCTATTTTCAAACTATGGCTGACGGTGGGTAATTGAAACCTTGGAAAGCCAAACTGCAGATAAGGGGGACTACTATAATAAAATGATTTTTTTCAGTGGCATATGACAGTATGTCCAAATTCCAGAAATAATCAGTCAGATATGATAGTGAGATCACAAGTAACTGATAATCTCCCAAATCAAAATCCATGAAATAATTTCAAATAATCAAAATTTTGACATGAACTTTTTCAAATTCAACATACACTGAACCCAATTCTTGCTAGCTCCCCATAAAAAGATGACATATTATTTAAATAACACCAAAAAATGGCATACTTATGATTTCCTAAAGAATAAACAAAAGTAAATGGGAGTAATTATCTCCTCCAAAAGTGGTCTCTTTCTCCAAAGTGTAAAATTTTTAAGATTCCTCTGTTTTCCTCTCAATACAAAGCAGAGGACAAAAGTTCAGTTTCATTAGTTTTATTAAATAAAAAATATTTTAAAATCATCCATGACTTTCACTACCAACATCTGGTAAAACCAGTATGTGGACAAGTATTAAAAGCAGCCAACATATTCTACATTACAAATCAAATTGAGGCTGAGTGCAGTGGCTCATGCGCCTGTAATCCCAGCAGTTTGGGAAGCCAAAGCCAGAGGAATTGCGCTTGAGCCCAGGAGTTTAAGACCAGCCTGGGCAACATGGTGAACCCCCGTCTCTACAAAAAATACAAAATTTAGCCAGATGTGGTGGCGCATGCCAGTAGTCCCAGCTACTCAGGAGGTGGAGGTGGGAAGATCACTTGAACCTGGGAGGTGGAGGTTGCAGTGAGCTGAGATCCCGCCACTGCACTCCAGCATGGGTGACAACAAAACAAAATAAAACACATCAAATTGAAATAAACAAAAAAATCACTGAAACTAAGAATAAAAATTCCTCTCATATTAACCTAAAAACAGACACACACATACTAAATCTGACTGGCAAACATCTTGCATTAAATATTAATACAAGGTATGCCAATATTCAAGTTAGAACCCGTTTATATTCTAAAAGGAAAGAGTGTGCTCTTAAGGCATTTACAGGTTTTCTCCCTCCTTAACAAATACAAATAAGATGTCTCACTCTATTTATAGGACTCTTTAAATCATCTTTTTACTTATTTTTTTAAAAAGAGAATTATATGGAAAAGGAACTTAAAAAAATACCTTGCTGCAGGGTAGGAGCAAAGTCCAGAAGAGAGCATTTTTCTCTTGCTATTAGTTGGGCTATTATCTATACAATGTAACATGAAATCAGAGAATTCTCACCTTTATTACATATGTTTGAGGTAAATTTTATCACTTTTCTTACCTGTATGGAAGTAATAGAAGCTGAATGGCCCTGAAGGACTGCAACGGGTGCACAAGTTCGAAGACACCATACTCTTACTACCTTATCACAGCTGCCTGCGGCAATAAGAGTGTTTTCATAGTTAACAGCCATGTCAGAAATTTCAGCAGAGTGTCCACGAAGTGTAGCAAGAAGACGTCCATCATCTGTAGCCCAAATTTTTACTAAACAGTCATCTGAACCCTATAGTAACAAAAGGACAATAGATTTATAATGAAGCAGAAATTCACCACAATCCCCCCACCCAAAAAACAGCCAAAAAGAAGATTTTATTAAATTACTTCTAAGTCTTTCCTCTTTAGTCTCCTCTCTACATATAATAGGGATCCAGTAGCAAGTATAAATGATGTCCAAATGACAGCAATAACAAAGCATTTTCCAAAGTGACGATGGCATTTATGAAGAACTTTTCAAAATTACCACCAATCCTGACAACTCAAGATATTTTAAACTCACTTTTTAGTGATTTGGCATTAAGCATTTTTACCATCATTTCTTTCTTTAGACCTGACAGCCTTTTTTCTAAATTCTTTAAATATTTTTTCCACAAATTATTCAGAATTTAACCTAAAGTCTACATGCATTTCTCAGTAAACATGAGGCTAGCAGTTAATGATTATTTCTGGTAAAAATATATTAAAGTTCCTTTTGAGAATTTCAGAAGAGTGAACTGTAAAGAGCAATTCTACTCTACTACGGTAGAAAAGTTACTTAACAATTATCTGTTTATTAAAATATAGCATTCATCATCCTCATCATGATCACTAACATCCAAATACGTATGTGATGCATTTAGAGTCATTAAGTAATTAATGGAAGAGTCCAAAATAAACTCTAAGGTGTAATAACTTCCCGAATAACTTCCGCTTCATTTGTTGTAGCATACAAATATAAAAATAAAATTATGCTATTACCCACACTTCTATGTTAATACTAAAGCAATGAGACTAAGCTTTTTTTTTGGAAATACTGGTGTACTACAATTTTGTACTCAAAAGCATACAGTATTATCTGCTTAATAAAAGTTCAGCTTAAAAAATAAACAGTACTAAAACGAAGAAAAAGATATAAAAAATAGCTATAAGCTTCATTACGGTGTAGTTCAACTATCTAATCAAAAAAATGTCATGAAATCATTATTTAGGCAAAACTGGCAGCAATTACACCAAGTGACACACGGAAGTGCATTTTAATAAATGTTTGTTAAAATTGAATGAAATGAAATAGAGTACACTTGGTTCACATCAATTAACCACTTCTAGAATATAAGGTCTTCTGAAGATTTAACTTTGTTAAATTAAACTTCCAAGAAGATAGTAAACATTTTCGTTCACTCGTTTACTTATACAAAATGAGAAAAATTTTTCAATTTCCACTCATCTTTTTCTGCACCCATATATCCAAAAAAGGTGAACTGCTTACAAATCGCAATGCCATGCCATGCAGTCTGGCTTCAATTGTTGTAATTCTATATATGTTACCATATTATAAATTTTAAACTCACTGTAAAAATTCTTCTCCCACTTCGGTCAAATGCTACACAGTAGACAGATGACAAGTGCCCCAGAATTCTCTTATGCATCTTAATGTGCTGGTAAGCAGATGAAGGGAAAATATGACCGAAGCGACTACATCCGGTTAATTGCCTGGCAGAGGTGATATTCACTGAAAAAAATAAGAAATTAACTTAAAACTTAAAAGTGAAACTGATTTCATGAAATTAAGTCATAAATATTAAGATGAGACAAAACAGAGTACATATATTATAGCAATTCTGCCCTGTGAGAAGTCTAAATTCCCTTACATAGTTCAGGATTTTATGAACTCCAGTTTACTACAAGAAAGCACCAAGAATACTCTTCCATTAAATCCCAAAGGTCTGATATTCTGCTTGGCTTACTGTGGTTTCTCAAGCACATTCTCACTTTGCTTTTCTTGGTATGCTATAGTCAAAGAGACTGTCATTTTAAATACATAGGTAAATCTTTCTATAACATGAAGAAATTTTAGAATAAAACTGTACTTGGTTAAGTGTATTTCTCTAAAAAATTATACAGGAATTTCATAAATTCTTGTCCTACCTCCTCACACCTATCCACCACATGTATGACTGCCCCTAAAAATTCAAGAGTAATACAAGTAAAAAAAACTATACAGTGAAAAGATAAGGAATCTATGATGTTACAAAGATTTTATGTTGCAAACAACCTAGGTTTTTCTACGGGTTCTTTCCTTTTGGTTTCTGAATTTAGAGGCTCTCCCTCTAGTTAACACTGAACTTTAAAGGCTTCATCTCCTATGAAGTCATTTTAGGTCCTGTCTCATTTCTTTTTTCTTGTTCGCTTTGCCTTGTTCTCCATTTTCTTAAAAAATGACATAATATATCGTAAGTCTACATAATTCTTCTCCAATTACCAGGTGGATTCTGCTCATATCTAAAAAACAAATCTTGATCTCTATGTAAAACTTTACAGCCACCCACTTGCCCTGTGAACACCTTCATCTTCCCTTATACACTAAAAATGCTTAATACCCCACACAATATATTTTAATCAAAACATAGACTCCCTATAACTTCAAAGGTCACCTTGAGGCAAAGTGACATTTTACCACACTGCATAAATAATACAGTACAAAATGAAAATAGCTTCATGTTCAAGCAGGGCAAGATTAAAGCAAGAACTGAGTTCTAGCTAGATTAGTATGATTAGAACCATGCCACAATCAAAAATATTAAATCTTTCAACATCTCACAATTTTAAGAGCAATGAAGTCTTTCTTTCAGGCAAAGGCAGATCCACTGGCCATTTTAACTGACAAAATGACAAAAAATGAATAATGAATAGCAAAATCAGTGACATGTTGAATATAAACAATTAGAACACATAAGAGACCTGAGTAGCTATGTAATACTGCAAGATGCTGAGTAAATAATGGGAGGAACTGCATAAGCATCAGTATCAGGCAAGAGGATTTCTTTTTGGCAGGTGTTACCATCTCAATCACAAGAAAATCTATGACTCCAAGATAGGAAGGGCTGGTACCCTAATTTGGGACTTCAGAAAACTTCCTTGTCCAATGAAACATTTCTTACTGCTCTGAGTTCCTTAAAACAATTAACCATTACTTCTGCTTAGCTTTTGTCTCTTCATACTTTGCAGGTAGATGCAGTGGAGACAGGTTATGGCAGGGCTTCTCAACCTTGAAACTATTGATACTCTCTGTTGAATGATTCTTTGCTATGGGGACTTTCCATTGTAGGGTGTTTTGCAGCATCTCTCACCTGTCCCCACTAGATGCTAGCAGGATCCCCCCAACACTAAGTTATGACAAAAATATCTCCAGATGTTGTCTAGGGTAAGAAACTGCCCCAGATTAAAATCACTGCTTGCAGTATAAAAGCAAAAAACATCATTACCAATAGAAGGAAAAAAGAAAAAAAAACAAACAGAAAAGCAGTTCTGAGAAGGGGAGCTGCAGGAGATAGAAAGCAAATCCATGAGCATTGGATGCCTTTCCATTTATTTGAATCTTCAATTTCTTTCATCAATGTTTTATAGTTTTCACTATACAGCTCTTTCGCCTATACTTAAATTTACTCCAAAGTACTTTCTTAGGTCCTATCATAAATGGAATTATTTCCTTGATTTCTTTGGATAGTTCATTGTTAGAGTATAGAAACAATGCAGATTGTCAAGTTAATTTTGTAATCTGCAACATTACTCAATTTGTATATCAGTTCTAAGAGGGTTCTTTTGGTGGATTTTTAGGGTTTTCTACATATAAGATCATGTCATCAGAAAACAGAAAATTTCACTCCTTCTTTTACTATATGGATGCATTTTGTTTCTTTCATTTTCTGGCCTAATTGCACTGGCTCAGACTTCCTATACTACATTGAATATAAGTGGCGAGAATGGGCATCTTCTTATTAGAGACGGGGTTTCAACATGTTAGTCACACTGGTCTAGAACTCCTGACCTCAGATAATTCACCCACCTCAGCTTCCCAAAGTGCTGGTATTACAGGCATGAGTCGCCTTGCCCAGCTGAGATACATTCCTTCTATACCTCTTATGTTGAGAGATTTTATCATGAATTTTGTCAAATACTGTTTCTGCATCTATTAAAATGATCATGCAGGTTTTGCCCTTCCTCTTGTTAATATTGTGCACCACATTTACTGAATTACATATCCTGAGCCAATCTTGCATCCCAGGGATGAATCCCACTTGATCACAGTGATTGACCTTTTTGATGTGCTGTTGAATTCAGTTTGCTAGTATTTTGTTAAGGACTTGTGCGTTTTTTTTTTTTTTTTTTTTTTTTAGATCAAGTCTCACTCATTCACTCAGGCTGTAGTGCAGTAGCACAATCTTGGCTCACTGCAACCTCCGCCTCCTGGGTTCAAGTGATTCTCCTGCCGCCGCCTCCCAAGTGGCTAGGATTACAGGGATGCATCACCATGTTGGCCAGACTGGTCTCAAACTCCTGACCTCAAGTGATCTGCCCACCTCGGCCTCCCAAAGTGCTGGGACTACAGGCATGAGCCACTGCACCCAGCCTTTTGCATCTACGCTCAAAAGGCATATTGGCCTTTAGTTTTCCCGTAGTATCCTTGTCTGAATTTGGTATCAGGGTAATGCTGATCTCATAAAATGAATTTGAAAGTATTCTCTCCTCTTCAATTTTTTGGAAGAGTTTGAAAAACACTGGTGTAAGTTCTGCTTTAAATGTTTGGTAGAGTTCAACAGAAAAGCCATTTGGTCCTAAGCTTTTCTTTGATGGAAGACTTTTTACTACCAATTCAATCTCATTATTTGTTATTGGTCTGTTCAGTTTCCATTTTCATCTCTGATTCTGAGTCTTTTGTTTTTTTCTTAAGTCTACCTAAAAATTTGTCAATATTGTTCATCTTCTCAAAAAAACAACTTTAAGATTTGTTAATCTTTTCTGTTGTTTTTCAAGTCTCTATCTTGTCTATTTCTGCTCCGATCTTCCTTATTCCTTCCTTCTGCTAAGGTTGGGCATACTTTGTTCATCTTTTTCTAGTTCCTTGAGGTTCAATGTCAATATTTTCTATCTTTTTTAATGTTTACTGCTATAAACTTACCTCTCAGGACTGTTTTTGCTGCATCCCATAAGTTTTGGTATGTTGTGTTTCCATTTTCATTTGCCTCAATTTCCCTTTTAATTTATTCTTCGACTCATGGTTTTCAGAAGTAGGTTGCTTAATTTGCATACATCTGTGAGCCTTCCAAGATTCCTCCTGTTATTTTTAGTCTCATGCCATTGTGATTAGAAAAGATGCTTAATATGATTTCAATCTCCTTAAATTTGTTAAGACTTGCTTTGTGTCCTAAAATATGATCTATCCTGGAGAATATTCCACATGTACTTGAGCTGAGATGTTCTATAAATGTCTATTAGGTCCAATTAGTCTGAAATGTGGTTTAAGTACAATGTTTCCTTATTGATTTTCTGTCTACATAATCTGTCCAATGTTGAAAGTGAGGTAGTGAAGTCTCCTGTTATTGTACTGGAGTTGTAGTGTCTCTGTCTCTCTGTCTCTCTCTCTCTCTCTCTCTCTCCCTCCCTCCCTCCCTCCCTCCCTCCCTTCAGTTTTTATCATATATGCCTTGTATATTTAGGTGCTCTGATGCTCCAATGTTGGGTGCATATATATTTACAACTGCCAAACTTCTTGATGAACTAACATCTCTATCATTACATGTGACGTTTTTTGTCACTATTCACTTTTTCAAGTCTCTTATATCTGATATAAACAAAACTACTCCTGTTCTCTTTTGGATTCCATTTGTAAGGAATATGTCTTTCCAACTCTCTATTTTCAGTCTATGGGTGTCCTTAGAGATGATGAGTGTCTCCTGTAGGCAGCATATTATTGGGTCACGTTTTTTCATCCATTCAGCCGCTCAATGTCAAAAATGTCCATTCTACCCAAAGATATTTACAGATCTAATGCAATCTCTATGAAAATTTCAATGACATTTTTCACAGAAATAGAAAAAAAATCCTAAAATTCAAATGAAACCAGAAAAGACCTCAAACAACTAAAACAATCTTGTGCAAAAACAATGAGGCTAGAGGCATCATTCTCCCTGATTTTAAAAGGTATGATAAAGCTTATTTAATAGAAACAGCATGATACTGACATAGAAACAGACACACCAACCAAGGGAACAGGATATAAAGTCCAGAAATTAATCCAAGCATTTAAAATAAAACAATATTCAACTTAGATTCCAAGAACACACAATGGGGAAAGAACAGTTTCTTCAGTAAGTGGTGCTGGGAAACTGGATATCCACATGCAAAAGAATGAAACTGAACCTTATTCTCACAACATGTACAAAAACCAACTCAAAATGAATTAAAGACTTAAACAGAAGATCTCAAAGAGTAAGGTCACTAGAAGAAAACATAAGGGAAAAGCTTCACAACACTGTTCTGGCCAATGATTTCTTGGGTAGGACTCCAAACACAGGCAACAAAATCACAAACAGACAAATGGGATAGTATCAAACTAAAAAGCTTCTGCACAGCAAAGGAAACAATTAGCAGACAGATGATACAACTCACAGATTGGGAGAAAACACCTGTATACCATCTATCTGATAAGGGGTTAATATCTAAAATATATAAGAAACTCAATAGCAAAAAAAAAAAAAATGTAATTAAAACCTGGGCAAAAGATCTAAACAAACATTTCTCAAAAGAAGACATACAAATGGCCAATGGATATACGAAAAAAATGCTCAACACCTCCAGTCATCAGGGACGTGCAAATTAAAGGAACAATGATATATCACTTCACACCTGTTGGAATGGGTATTATCAAAAAGACAATTACTAATCAGTGTTGGTAAGGATATAGAGAAAAGAAAACGTTTTGCATACTGCTGGCAGCAATGTAAATTGAAATATTTTGGAAAATAGTATGGAGGTTCCTCAAGAAATTGAAAATGTAAATAGCATATGATCCACTAATCCTACTTCCGGATATATATCCAAAGGAATTGAAATCAATGTCAAAGAGATGTCTGCACTCTCATGTTCATTGCAGCATTAGTCACAATAGCCAAGATATGGTAGCAATCTAAGTGTCCATCAGATGAATGGTTCAAAGTATTTTATACACACACACACACACACACACAGAGAGAGAAACATACCCACACACACGAAAACCATTAAGTCTTATAAAGGAAAGAAATTGGAAATTCTGCCATTCACAACAACTTGGATGAACTTGGAAGACATTATGCTAAGTGAAAAAAGCCAAGCACAGAAAAACAAATACTGTTTGATATCATTTATGTAGAAGCTAAAAAAGTTGCTCTCATAAAAACAGAGTAGAAAGGTAGTCACCAGAGGATACAAGGAAAGGAGAGGGGTAAGGAAAGGGGAGATGCTGATCAAAGGGCACAAAGTTTCAGTCAGACTGGAGCAATAAGTATTGACATCTACTGTACTACATGGTGACCACAGTTAATAATAATAAAACGCGTATTTCAAAATTGCTAAAAGAATAGATTTGTAATGTTCTCACCACAAGAAAATGTTGTTGAGGTGATGGATATGCTAATTAGTTTGGTTGAATCTTTGTAATGTATACATAGATCAAAACATGACATTGTACACCCTGAATATACAAAATTATTTGCCAATAAAAATGAATAAATGAATGAAACAAACAAAAAGAGAAGGACAGCAAGAGCCAGAGAAAGAGAGGGGAAAAGTAAATAACTACCAGAAAGAAAATCCACTCATTCATCTAACAGATATTTGAGTTCCTTAATGGCCAAAGAAACACAGTTAAGTACATAAGCAAAATGCGTTTTTTTTAAACTATTTCATTATTCATACAAACTCATGGGCTATGTGTGCAATTTTGTTACATGCAAAGATTGTACAGTGGTCAAGGCAGGGTTTTTAGGGCATACAACACCCAAATATCATACATTGTACTCATTAAGTAATTTCTCAACATCTATTCCCCTCCCACAGCCTCACCCTTCTGAGTCTCCATTGTCTACCACTCCACTCCCTACATCCAGATGTACACATTTTGCAGCACCCACTTACGAGTTCATGAGAACATGTGATATTTGACTTTCTGTACCTGGCTTGTTTCACTTAAGATAATGACCTCCAGTTCCATCCATATTGCTGCAAATAACATGACTTCCTTTTTTTATGGCTGAATAGTACTTGATTATATACATATAGCACATTTTCCTTTTTTTTATGTTTTTTTAATTTATTCATTTTTATTTAAGTATTATTATTATTTTAAACATGATCTCGCTTTGTCGCCCAGGCTGGAATGCAGTGGCACTATCACAGCTCACTGCAGCCAAGACCTCCTGGGGTCAATTGATCCTCCCACCTCAGCCTCCCAAGTTGCTGGGACCACAGATGCGTGCCACCATGCCCAGCTAATTTTTTGCTGTTGTTTTAGAGATTGGGTCTCTCTATGCTGCCCAGGCTGATCTTGAATTCCTGGGCTCAAGTGATCCTTTCACGTTGGCCTTCCAAAGTATTTTCTTTATCCATTCATCCACTGATAACACTTAAGTTGATTTCACATCTTTGCTATTGTGAATACTGCCATTACAAACATACCAGTGCAAGTATCTTTTTGATATAATGATTTATTTTCCTCTGGGTTATATACCCAGCAATGGGTTTACTGGATTGAATGGACATTCTATTTTTAGTTCTTTGAGAAATGGCCATACTATTTACCACAGAGGCTGTACTTATTTATAATCCTACCAACAGTGTGTTAAGATTTCTTTTCTGCACAGCCTCACCAATATGTTTCTTTTAATTTTTTTTTTTTTATTAATAGCCAATCTGACTGAGGTAAGATGATATTTCATTGTGGTTTTAATTAAAATTTCTCTGATAATTAGTGATGTTAAGCATTTTCTCTTCCTTTCTTTCTTTCTTAAGATGAAGTCTCGTTCTGTCACCCAGGCTGGAGTGCGGTGGCACCATATCAGCTCACTGCAACCTCCACCTCCCATGTTCAGGCTCCTGCCTTAGTCTCCCAAGTAGCTGGGATTACAGGTGCCCACCACCACACCCAGCTCATTTTTGTATTTTTAGTAAAGACAGGGTTTTGTCACATTGGCCAGGCTGGTCTCAAACTCCTGACCTCAGGTGATCCACCTGCCTCAGCCTCCCAAAGCGCTGGGACTATAGGCGTGAACCATCACACCCAGCCGAGCATTTTTTCGTATACCTGTTGGCCATTTGCATGTCTTCTTTTGAAAAATATCTATTTATGTCTTCAGCCACTTGTTAATGGGATTGTTTCTGAGTTTTGTTGTTGAGTTGAGTCCCCTGTATATTTTGGTTATTAGTCCCCTATCAGATGGATAATTTGCAATTATTTTCTGCCATTCTACAGGTTATCTCTTCACTCTGCTGATTGCTTCTTTTGTTGTGCGTAAGCTTTTTAGTACTTTAGGACTTCAATAAGTCCCATTTGTCTATTTTTGTTTTTGTTGCCTGTGTTTTTCAGGGTTTTTTTTTTTTTTTTTTTTTTAACGGAGTTTCACTCTTCTCACCCAGGCCGGAGTGCAGTGGTATGATCTCGGATCACTGAAACCTCTACCTCCCGGGTTCAAGCAATCCTCCTGCCTCAGCCTCCAGAGTAGCTGCGATTACAGGCGCTGCCACCACGCCTGGCTAATTTTTTGTATTTTTAGTAGAGACAGCCTTTTGCCATGTTGGGCAGGCTGGTCTTGAACTCCTGACCTCAGGTGATCTGCCCACCTCGGCCTCCCAAAGTGCTGGGATAACAGGCATGAGTCACCATACCTGGCCTTGAGGTCTTACTCATAAGTTTTTTGCCTAGACCAATGTCCAAAAGAGTTTTCACTGTCTTCCTCTATTATTTTTATAGTTGTGGGTATTACATTTAAGTTTTTAATTCATCTTGAGTTGATTTTTTATATGGTTAGAGATAGATAGGGGTCCAGTTTTATTCTGCTGCATATGAACATTCATTTATCCCAGCACTGTTTATAGAAGAGGGTGTCCTTTTCTCAATGCATGTTCTTGTCAGCTTTGTCAAAGATCAGTTGGCTATAAATATGTGGATTTATTTCTGGGTTCTCTATTCTGTTCCTTTGGTCTGTTTGTCTATTTTTATACCCATACAATGCTGTTTTGGTTACTAGAGCCTTGTAACGTAATTTACATCAGGTAACATGATGTCTCCAGCTTTGTTCTTTTTGCTCAGGACTACTGTGGCTATCTGCACTCTTTTTGGTTCCATATGAATTTTAAGGTTTTTTTTTTTTTCTGTGAAAATGATATTGGTATTTTCATGGAGATTACACTGAATCTGTAGGTTGCTTTCAGCAATATGATCATTTTAACAATATTGTTTTTTACAATCCATGAGCACAGGCTATTTTTCTATTTGTTTGTGTCATCTACAATTTCCTAAGTGTTCTGTAGTTTTCTATATAGAGATCTTTCACCTCCTTGGTTAAATATATTCCTAGATTTTTGGGTTTTTTTTTTTTTTTTTTTTTTTTTGTAGCTATCATTGGCCTCTTGATTTTGTCTTAGCTTGGTCATTTTTGGTATACAGAAATGCTACTAATTTTCGTACTTTGATTTTGTAACCTGAAACTTTACTGAATTCATTTATCAAATCTAGGAGTCCTTTGGAGGATTCTTTAGCATTTTCTAGGTATAAGATCATATCATCAGCAGAGATCATTTGACTTCCTCTTTTCCAATTTGGATGCCTTTCATGTCTTCTTTCATCTGACCGCTCTCGCTAGGACTTCCATTACTAAGTTGAATAGGAGGAGTGAAAGCAGGTACTCTTGTCTTGCTCCAATTCTTAGAAGAAATGCTTTCAGCTTTTCCTCATTCAATATGATATCAGCTGTAGGTTTATCATACATGCCCTTTATTATTTTGAGATATGTTCCTTCTATGCCCAATTTGTTGAGGGTTTTTATCAAAGAGGAATGCTGAAGCTGGGCATGGTGGCTCATGCCTATAATCCCAGCACTTTGAGAGGCCAAGGCAGGCAGATCACTTGAGGTCAGGAGTTCGAGATCAGCCTAGCCAACATGGTGAAACCCCATCTCCACTAAAAATACAAAAAATTAGCCAGATGTGATGGTATGAACCTGTAATCCCAGCTACTCAGGAGGCTGAGGCTGGAGAATCGCTTGAACCCAGGAGGCAGAAGTTGCAGTAAGCCGAGATGGCACCACTGCACTCCAGCCTGGGCAACAGAGTGAAACTCTGTATCAAATTTAAAAAAAAAGGGGGGGGGAATACTGAATTTTAAGAAATGTTTTTTCTGCCATCTACTGAGATGATTATATGGTTTCCTCCTTGATTCTGCTTATGTGACGTATTTCATTTATACATTTGTATATGTTGAACCATCTTCGCATCTCTGTTATATTATCTTTTAGCTGTGCTATTAGTTTACTTTTAAAAACCCCTTTACAAAAAAAAGTAAAAATTGAAAAGAAAAAAGTGAAAATATTTACAAGATGGAAAAATCTTAATATTTTAAAATACATATAAAACTAATGAGCTATAAGAACACCATCAACACCCAAAAGATGATTTGGTAAAAAAAAGTTAATAGATAAGGCACAATATATGAAATATAAATAATATGCTGACTCACAGAAAAGATACAACTATTTTGCCAGTTATCAAAGAAATTTAAATGAAAATGAGGCATAATTTTACACCTAATAAATTAGCATTTCTAAAAATTCAAAAACCTAATGCTAGCAATTAATACTTAAAACTGATATACACCTCCATTTCTAAAAGCACCATACAGTGACATGATCCCTTAGGAAAATAACTTGGCAATATATTTGAAGAGGCATGAAAATATGCACATCCATTACTCCACCTCTGGGCATCTATCCTGGGGACATAAGTGAGTAGCAAAAAACAGTTACATATATAAAATATTTAAAGTAGTACTATTTATAAAGCCAGTGAATTAAAAACAACCTACAAGTCCAGTATCAAGGGAATGGTTAATTATATAAATTATGGAATATTTGATAGACTATTACATTGGAATCAATAATATAAAAAGCAATGTGAAAAAAATTAGGGGTTACACAGCAAAAATATAAAATACAAAATTATGTGTACACTATTAACTATGTAAGTTTATGCACAAATGTATGGATAAGGACCATAAAGAAACAAAAGAAATGAAGTCAACTGCTTTGTGTTAAAAGAATGAGGAAATTTTTTAAATTTCACTTAATACTCTTAAAAATATATTTTTATCTTAAATATACATGTTCTATTAGATTCTTCCCAATAGTACCTAACAGCTATTCAAGAAAAATCTAACATAAGATATGACATATATCATTAAAAGTTCCTTCTCCGAGTTCAGTTTTTTACTTATTCATCTGGTACTGGAAATGGTGTCTATATATTTTTTCTCAGTCATTGTTAATACAACAGGTCTTAGTCTCTATACATTAAGAAATAATGTCGGCTCACATCTGTAATCCCAGCACTTTGGGAGGCTGAGGTAGGCGGATCACCTGAGGTCGAGAGTTCAAGACCAGCCTGACCAACATGGAGAAACCCCGTCTCTACTAAAAATACAAAAATTAGCTGGGCGTGGTGGTGCACGCCTGTAATCCCAGCTACTCTGGAGGCTGAGGCAGGAGAATTGCTTGAACCCAGGAGGCGGAGGTTGCAGTGAGCTGAGATCGCACCATTGTACTCCAGCCTGGGCAACAAGAGCAAAACTCCGTCAAAAGAAGAAAAGAAAAGAAAAGAAAATAAAAGAAAAGAAAAGAAAAGAAAAGAAAAGAAAAGAAAAGAAAAGAAAAGAAAAGAAAAGAAAAGAAAAGAAAAGAAAAGAGGAGAGGAGAGGAGAGGAGAGGAGAGGAGAGGAGAGGACAGGAGAGGAGAGGAGAGGAGAGGAGAGGAGAAAAGAAAAGAGAAAAGAAAAGAGAAGAGAAGAAAAGAAAAGGAAAGAAAAAGAAAGAGAGAGAGAGAAAGAAAGAAAGAAAGAGAGAGAGAGAGAGAGAAAGAAAGAAAGAAAGAAAGAAAGAAAGAAAGAAAGAAAGAAAGAAAGAAAGAAAGAGAAAGAAAGAAAGAAAGAAAGGTCAACACCACTCTCTTTTGCACATATTCTCCATTTAGCCATTAATTTTCAGTACTGATTCTTGCTTTACTTACTATGGTACCCTTTATTAGGAACATGTTCCCCAAATGTTAATGGTTGATAATTGATTATACAGATACAATTGAAAAGTGTTCCCTTCTGACCAATTCATGAGTATTTTACTGGGAAGAACTGGATCTCATTCTTCTAGCATGAATATCACACTCTTCCCTGGGGGAAGGAGAATGCTCCAAACCATTTTTCCTTTTATCTAAAATAACAGTTTAAAAAACGAACACACACATACGCACTTGCACACACACACAAACATGCACAAGGCTACCACTGTGTTCTATCTAAATGTCTCTATCAAATGACACTGAGTGAATTGTTTCTTTTTAGTTTTAATATAAGCATGATGCAAGTTTAGAAATGAGCAATTTAACTTCTGTTGTAAGTAGAATGAAGTATTAAATGTTAAGAAACAACTACAAATAAATAACCAAAAAACCCATACTCCTAGCCTGACGCATTCATTATAATAGCATCATTACATTCCCACTGTTAAACTTTAAAATCTACAATACTTCAAGGTTATGTAATAAGTTTTAGTATATATAATTAGTTACTTTGATAAGTACCTTAATTATTTCAAAAGCACCCTAAAAGTTAAGTAACATTATCCCTGGCTCTATTTACTAAAAAATTTAACCCCACTATGTCACAAAAGTAAAATGACAATACACTTCTAAAAACTCATTAAAACAGGGCAGTCAATCAACATAATTTTAGTCAGGAAAACATAATGTATGCTTCTTCATCCACTGTTGTTAAGAATGTACAACTTATAAAAAACAATACATAATACTTATGACTCCTTTATATCTTGAAAGCTGAGATTACAGTCAGTTTCCAACCATGAATTAACTATAGATTTTTCTTGAATGGTAATATAAACATGTAAATTGTCTTAAAATATTTGAAGAACTTCCCTTTTCAGAAAAACATTTCTTTATATTTAATTTAGCAACGCTGAATAATTCACTAGTAGATAAGTTAGTCAAATGTAGATTTGAATACAGTGTATTTGAATACAAAATATTCTATTCAGAATCCATTATGTCTCTTATTTTGGAGAGGATGTGGAGAAATAGGAACACTTTTACACTGTTGGTGGGATTGTAAACTAGTTCAACCATTATGGAAAACAGTATGGCGATTCCTCAAGGATCTAGAACTAGATGTACCATATGACCCAGCCATCCCATTACTGGGTATATACCCAAAGGATTATAAATCATGCTGCTATAAAGACACATGCATACGTATGTTTATTGCAGCACTATTCACAATAGCAAAGACTTGGAATCAACCCAAATGTCCATCAGTGACAGATTGGATTAAGAAAATGTGACACATATACACCATGGAATACTATGCAGCCATCAAAAAGGATGAGTTTGTGTCCTTTGTAGGGACATGGATGCAGCTGGAAACCATCATTCTTAGCAAACTATCACAAGAACAGAAAACCAAACACCGCATGTTCTCACTCATAGGTGGGAACTGAACAATGAGATCACTTGGACTCAGGAAGGGGAACATCACACACAGGGGCCTATCATGGGGAGGGGGGAGGGGGGAGGGATTGCATTGGGAGTTATACCTGATGTAAATGACGTGTTGATGGATGCAGCACACCAACATGGCACAAGTATACATATGTAACAAACCTGCACATTATGCACATGTACCCTACAACTTAAAGTATAATAATAATAAATAAATTAAAAAAAAAAGAAATCTAAATATAAATTAAAATGTAAAAAAATAAAAAATAAAAATAAATAAATAAAGTGGTATAGTCACATGGAACTGTATGTCATTGAAGGCCGGAAGTATCCTGTAATTCAAGTTCTCCAGACTTAGCTCTTGATATAAAGGAGAGCTTTTATAATTTTCTTCCTCTGCTGTAACTTTCTTTTCTCATCTTGTTGATAACAAAATGTAACTTTATATTCTCATTCATATGTAATATAGAAGGATAACACATATATAGATGAATGTAATTTTCTGGTTTGATAATAAAAGCATTGTTAATTCATGACCTTTGATAAAAAAAAATAAAAATAAAATAAAATAAAATTTCATACTATAAGCTTCTAAATTGTTCTCTAACAAAAGACAAAATGAACTAACTCAATGATAGACCATACTTCTTAAATATTCAAATAACAACAGGATAATAGATTTACTGTATATATTTTACAAATTTATAAAGTCATAAGATCAATAAACAGTCATCAATGGACTTAACTGCTTTCTTTAAAACATAACATTGGTTTACCTCTTACTAGGAACTAAAGCACTGTGATAGATCCTGGAGATACTGCTTATAAACAAGTCAAATAGGCCAGGCACGGTGGCTCATGCCTGTAATCCCAGCACTTTGGGAGGTCAAGGGAGTGGATCACCTGAGGTAGGGAGTTCGAGACCAGCCTGACCAACATGGTGAAACCCCATCTCTAACAAAAATACAAAGCCAGGCGTGGTAGTGCATGCCTGTAATCCCAGCTACTCGGGAGGCTGAGGCAGGCGAATCACTTGAACCCGGGAGGCGGAGGTTGCAGTGAGCCGAGATCGCGCCATTGCTTTCCAGCCTGGGCAACAAGAGTGAAACTCCATCTCAAAAAAATAAAAAATAAAAAAGTCAAACAAGGTCTCTGTACTCATGGAATTTACATTCTCCTCTGCAAAGCTTGTATCACTTATCCAATTTCAGGAATGAAACACTTCATTGGGGAAAAAGTGATCTACAAAAACCTATACAACTCTCAAAATGTTTTTCTAACAAGCTCTGCAGTGATGGTGATACTCTGCCAAGTTTGGGAACCATCAATTCTAGTCCAAACTACCTCCTCACAAAATTATCCTTTCTATAACCTAAATGGCAGATGGCCATTTGACCTCTGCCTGAACACTAGTAAAGATAAGGTTTTTCTTTTCCAGGAATGGCCAATTCATATGTAGAGTTGCTCTAATTAGGGGAGACTCTACCTTTAATTGAACTTAATCTCTCTCCCTGTAATTTCCAGAGAGTTGTCCAGGTTCTACCCTTGGGAGGGACATTAAAAAAGAAAATAATATGGTGGTGCCCGTAGTCTCAGCTACTCAGAGGCTGAGGTGGAAGGATGTGCTATGATCTGTGTAGGAATAGCCACTGCACTCCAGTCTGGGCAGTATTGCGAGATCCCATCTCTAAAAAATAAACTAAAAAGAAAAAAGTCAATTCCTTTTGTTACATGGTAATCCATGAAATAAAGATAGCTATCATTTGTACCTTAAGTTTTCTTTCAACATGTTAAGTCCCTTCTACATTACTCACAGCTGTAATTTATAGTTACTTCTCTTTCCTAACATCCCCTCAAGAAAAACACTCCTTCGCCATAAATATTATTGTGGCCACTTTCTTCTGGGAGGTCTCTAGTTTATCAATGTCTGAACCTTTTAAAATAGTAAGAGCACAATGTTCCAGTGGTCTTATCAGCGCAGAGTACAGTGTATTATTTTCCTTCATCAGGAAACTACACTTCTATGAATGAAGCTTAAGATTGCAAAGGCTACATTAGGTTTCTTAAAATGCTGCCTTAAGTATCTAGTGCTCAGATGAAAGAGAAAATAAAGTTAGTTTGACTATCTTCTGAAAGTGCACAAACACCTGATGAATAAACCTGTCTAAAATTTTGTCTGGGGTTAAAGCTGAGTTCACCATCTATAGTTTCTAGAATCTATTCTTTTTTCCTTTTTGTATACTTGCCCACTGGGCCATTTCTACTTCTCTTGTCTACTTTGATTTCACAAAGAATATCTTCCAGTGAAAATTACTTCAGTATAGCAGGCTTTAATTAATTTGGGCTTCTTAAAGTAGGTAGGTACTAATCTACCTTGCATTTTCTTTTCTCTAACTATGCTTGCTCTACCCTTTGAATATATATCAGTATCCTTGATAGAGAAAATTAAAGCAAAATATTATTCTCTCCAGCTCTTACGTTCTAGCTATGAATGTTATACCATCTATTCCCATATAATAAAATCTATGGGTTCCTTCCCCATACGCAAATTCGAACTTTAAAGGTCCTTTTGGGCATTTCTATATGGGTCAAACAATATGAAATAGCTAATAATTGCTTTCTACATACAAAAGCAGTGATTTCATATGGCTCAACATGATAGCTATAATTGGAGTGTGGAGGGGAAGGGAAGTGTCGAGCATGAGTTTGATCTGGGTATCCTGCTTTTTACCTATTAGGAAATCATCATCTATACTGTCTAGTCTGTAATATAATCCCATATAGATTTAGCACTCCTTTTATCCCCATCCAGTGTTTTTCACATTTCACAGCCACATTTTGGTCTATAGATTCCTAAATACACTTAACATGCACTGCTACTCCTCACCTTCCAATTAAATTTATTTAAGACCAAGAATAGCCACTCTTACTATATATTAAACACTAATCCCGCGTCAAGTTTCTATAACTCTTCATGTTAAAGCTTCTAGTTTACTTTGTTACTTTATACTTAATATTTGTAAGTACTCTGCTGAACCCTTAATGTTTTCTCTTGTGAATTACTGACCAACTCCTTCTTTGTGGATTTCTTTTCTATTACACCTGCTATCCATTATGTTTTTATAAACTGGGTATTTTTACCATTGACCCTAACAAACAGCAAAATAAACTTATCTGAGCTTAATTTTCGGTGTTTTTTCAACATCAGTTATAAGTGCTGATGAACAGCAACAGGGATAAAGTTATCCCATAAAAGCCTCCAATTATATCAAGAACATAGTAAAGATTTAATTTAAATGAATACAATTCAAATAAAGGTTCTCCTGAAATTGGTCGATTTTTTCTACTAATATCTTTAAATGCTAATGAATTACCTTTAGAAATTAAGAACACTGAATGGACTTTGAAAAAAGGCACAGGAAAATGCCATTTGAAGTGTATGATAGTCTAATCTGCACTGGAATACTAATACATTTCACATATTTAAATTGCTTTGTTTCAAAATTATAATATGAAATATTGTAACCCAAATTAACAAAGTTCAAACCAGACTGTGGTTTTCTTCATATAGCCTTCAATAATAGATTTGCTTTCCTTACTCTGTGACATCTTGAATCTATTATAAGGATGTGATTATTTTCTTTCTTTCTTCATTGTGCTACCCATTAGCAATGCAACCCATTATTTTAGAAAAAAATTACCAGTAATCTGCTAAAATATTAGTGTTAGAAAAAAAGTGTTTTAGCCAGTGTAGTACAAGATGTACTAATTTACTATCCCGACTTAAAAGCTTAGTACCAGAGTGTGGTAATTCCCACCTATAATCCTAGCTAGTAGGGAGGCTGAGGTGGGAGGATCCCTCCAGCCCAGGAGTTGAAGGTTGCAGTGAACTATGATCTTGTCACTGCACTCCAGTTTGGGTGACAGAGTGAGACTCCATCTCTTAAAATCTATTGGTTAGCTTAGTTAGTATTGGACCCTCAATATTAACTGGTGATAAACCAAAGAAAAAAAGACTCAATAACAAAGATGTTTAATAACAATGAATCCAAATCAAGAAATTATTACAGAGTGGTTATACTAATGATACCTTATTAGTACATCAACTTATTCCTTCCTGTAGTTCAAGACCAGTTTGTTCTAAATCCAGTCAATCATATCACCATCTAGGCCAGTAATAAGAAGAAATAAAAGGATCACTGGAAATGCGTAACTTCTGCATAAAATACCTCAAAGCACATTTCCTTCTATTATCTTCATGAATGAAAAATAGATTATTAGACAAAAAAAAAAAAAAACCCACAAAAAGACTATGCTGAAACACACTGAAGCAATTATATGACAGGCAAAGAAGTCAAAAATTGTTAAATACTGAGGAAAGTCAAAAAGTGGTAATCAGGTGTAAAGCAATTGTCATTTTACACTAAACTTAAGGTTTAACATTTTACATATTTACTAAGAAAAAATTTGAATTAGCAGGCAAAGACGCCAAAAATTGTTAAGTACTGAGGAAAGACAAAAAGTGGTAATCAGGTGTAAAGCAGTTATCATTTTATACTAAACTTAAGGTTTAATATTTTACATATTTAATTAGAGTAAATTTGAATTAGATTCTTAGGTATTTAAGGGTCTTCCTTGTCTGTGTATTGAAAAACGGCTCCATATTAGAGATAAAATTAGTATTTTTTATGAAATCTATAATCCATATCACACCATTTCTTATTGGGACACAGATATCAATAGCAGAATCCAAATTTAAAGTGCATTAGAAAGGCCCATTTTTGTAGAAATCATAAGCATTTGATTCAACCACATGAAGACACATTTGCCCACAGGTACAATTAGAAACAATATTACTACTCATTTTCTATGTCCTTACGAAATTTTCATGGGGATTTACATTTAAAATGCAACTGAGCTTTGTGTCCTTTAATTCTCAAGATTAAAAAAACGCAAGAGACAAAAAAATCAGCTGACTTTGGCAATAAAAAGATGCAAACCTCAAAGATACAAACCAACCCTAGTGAAGACTGAGGGGTTAATCACCATTTCTGAAGCTCTCGGAAGTAGTTTACAAGCAAACATGTTTTGCCTTTCTCTCTTTGAACTAGAATCTCTTACAGAATTGTGCTAAACCTCAAAGGGACATTAAAGATAAATTCTTAATGCAACCTCTCATTTTACATATAATAAAACTAAGGACCATGTTGATGAAGCAAGTTTTCTTAAGTCCTAAAAGCGATAAGTGATAGAGAAGGGGCATGAACTTGGGTCAAATGTTCTTTTTCATATACCACAGCTGCTGCTGAGTGCTTCATGTTTAAATATATCAGCAATGTTTATCTCCCACCAAATAAAAGATATTAATGGATCTAAAGCAGTGAACTCCTCAGTTTTTTTGGTGCCATGTGCCTACTCAATAGCAGGAGATAAACCAAAAGGGTATGTGCTGGGGGGATGGGGAAAGGAGTGGGATAAAGGCATAAAATACAAAGCAATCCTGTGGGAAAATCAAAAGGCCAGATGAATAGTTCAATTAAGTGCTGGCAGAACCACCTCTGGCTTTACCAATTCTCCCTACCTTGGTAGAATGATGTACTTGCAATACAGTATTGAAAAAAGAACAAGTGGCCAAAGCTTCTTCCTTACCTATAAAATCTACAAAACAGGTTATATTCCCTATCTAAGAATTAAATGAGGTGAATTTTGTAGAATGTCTAGCACAGTAGGCATTTGCTCATTAAAGCTTAGTTCCTTTACCCTTTCCTTTCCTCTCTGGGGTCTCAGTACTCTCACATGTCAAAATAGGGTAGGGTAGGAATACCAGGCAAAAGTTTGGTATTAGCCTGGTGACTCTAATGAATAGTGATCACTACTACAAAGAAAATAAAATATATGCAAAAATTTTACCAGCCGGGCGCGGTGGCTCAAGCCTGTAATCCCAGCACTTTGGGAGGCCAAGACGGGTGGATCACGAGGTCAGGAGATCGAGACCATCCTGGCTAACACGGTGAAACCCCGTCTCTACTAAAAAAAATACAAAAAACTAGCCGGGCGAGGTGGCGGGCGCCTGTAGTCCCAGCTACTCGGGAGGCTGAGGCAGGAGAATGGCGTAAACCCGGGAGGCGGAGCTTGCAGTGAGCTGAGATCCGGCCACTGCACTCCAGCCTGGGGGACAGAGCGAGACTCCGTCTCAAAAAAAAAATTTACCTATACTTTGCTGACCAGAGTCGATGATATATTTTTTAAATACCCTTTTATATTACAGAAGTTAATATTTAATGATTTTTATATGCCAGGTACTATTCTAAGCACATTACATGTTTACCTTATTTAACCGTACGAAGTGAGTACTATTATTATCTCCTTTCTAAATATGTAGAAATTGAGGTATAGAAGGGTTAACTCACTTTCCTAAGATCCTTAGCTATTAAGTAGTAGTCAAGATTCAAACCCAGGCAATCTGGTTTCAAAGGTTGATCTCTTTGCTATGGCTGCTTTTATAGTTGCTCTTCTTAAAATGAGAGAAAAATGAAAAAAAAATTATCATATACCCCAATAGCTAACTATGTTCCAATGACTACAACGGATTTCATCCCATATCTCAAATTCTAGCTCAAACCGACCTAGAACATAAATCTGCCAAAGCAACAAAAGTAGGATAGAATAGGCCCTAAGAAGATGTTTAAAATCTACTAGAAATAAGAGATTAGTTCCAGCAAGGTCACAAGAAACAAGAGCAACACACAAAACTCAACTGCATTTTTATACACTAAAAATGAACATTTAGAAACAAAAATTAAAAACAAAATACCATTTACGATCACACCAAAGAAAATGGTACTTAAATATACATTTAACAGAATATGCACAGTATCTCTATCCTGGAAATTACAAAATGGTGAAGAAAAAAATTAAAGACCACAATAAATGGAGAGACATACTATACTATGTTCATAGATTGGAAGGTATGACAGAGTAACATGTCAATTCTCCCCAAATGATTTATAGGTTTAACACAATTCCTACCAAAGAGCGTTTGTAGACATCAAGGAGTGTATTCTAAACTTCACAGGGAAAGGCCCTAGAACATAGAAAACAATCTTTACAAAAATAAAATGAGAGGGAGTCTTCTTCTCAATATTAAGGCTTACTACATAGCTACAGTAATCAAAATAGCATGCTATTGGTGAGGAGATAAACACACAAATGAATGAAACAGAATAAAGGGCCCCAAAAATTTGCATAAATTTTCTTAACTGATTTTTAACAAAGGTACAGCTCAATTTCAGTGGAGAAAGAACAGCTTTTTCAACAAATGGTGCTGAAGCAATCTGACATCCAGAAGTAAAAGAATAATGAACCCTGACCTAAACCTTACACTTTACAGAATTAAACGCAAAATTAATCATAGAATTAAATTAAGGCATTAAACTATCACACGTTTAGAAAAAAAGACACAGGAGAAAATCTTCAGAGTATGGGGCTAAGCAAAGAATTCTTAAACTTGACAACAAAAGCAAGATCCATAAAAGGGAAAATTGATAAACAGGGTGTCATCAATTTTTTTAAATTTTAGACTTTGAAAGCCCATGTGAAAAGAACGAAAAGACAGACTAGGAGAAAATATTTGCAGAGAATATATCCGACAAAAAACTAGTATCTAGAATACATGAAAAACTCTTAAAGCTCAACAATGAAATTAAACATAATCTAATTAGAAAATGGGAAAAAGACATAGACACTTCACCAAAAAGCATATACATATGGTAAATAAGCATACAAAAAGATGTTCAACATTAGTAGCTGTGATAGCTAATTTTATATATCAATTTGGGCCATCAGCATACAATACATGGTTCTATTTTTCCCACAGCCAGGATTCAAGGGTCTAGGAATTAAGTGGTAAAAACAGAGTGTCATCAAACACTATTACTTAGTAGACCCACTAGCAAAATTTTTGCTTCCTTTTCCAATAAACTTCTGCTCTGCTGGCCTAGAGGTCTTATAGTTCCCAAAGGAGGAATGCTTCTACCAGGAGACACGACAATAATTCTATTAAGCTGGAAGTTAAGACTGCTGCCCAGCTAATCACTTTAAGCAAGTATCCTATGCCTCTGAGTCAACAGGCAAAGAGGGTAGTTACCATATTGATTGACACTGACTACTGAGAGGAAACAGGACTGCTACTCCACAATAGAGGTAAGAAAGAGAATGTTTGAAATACAAGAGACCCTTTAGAGCATCTCTTAGTATTACCATGCCCTGTGATTAAGGTCAATGGAAAATTACAATACAATCCAGAGAGAACGACTAATGGCCCAGACATTTCAGGAATGAAGGTTTGGGTCACTCTACCTTATTTTACTATTCTGGGTAGTAAAAGAGGGTAGTTATACATACCAGCTACAACCATGTGACCAGTTATAGAACTGAGTACTGTAAGTGTTATTAAAGACTATTCCTCCTTGTTTTGTAATGATGTATCTGTGTGTGTATAAAACAGTTTCTTTGCTTTCCTTTACCATCTAACATAAGATGTACTAACTTATATTTAATGTTAATTAAATATTACGTAATAATATGAACTGATGTTAATTTTACCTCATTGTATTTACGTTACAAGCTACAGAGAAAAGTAAACACCACTCAAGGACTTTCTTTCCTCTCCTGGGGAAGAGGTCTAATGTATTTCAGTTGTATGCAAACAGATGTATCATGGCAAGTGAAATTATGACCTTGTTATTATCTTTATTTGGAGGATTAAATGCTTAATCCTCCAAATAAAGATAATTTAAGGAAATGTGTGTAGATGCCAAATTGACAAAGGGTGAATCTGTGATAGTTTTAATGTGTCAACCAGACTGGGTCACAGAATGCACAAACATTGGGCTAAACATTATTCTGGGTGTGTTTGCATGTGATTACATTTGAACTGGTAGATGGAGTAAAGCAGATTGCCCTCCCCAATGAATCAGGTGGTCTTCATTCAATGCCTTGGAGGTCTGAATAGAACAAAAGGCAGGTTAAGGGAGGATTCCCTCTCTGTCTATTTTCAAGCTGAGACATCTCTCTCTTCTGCACCTGGACTGGAACTTACACCATCAGCTTTCCTGGTTCTCAGGCTTTTGGACTTGGACAGGATCTTATACCACCAGCTCTTCTGGGTCTTCAGCTTGCAGACGGAAGATCATGGGACTTCTCAGCCTCCATAATCACATAAACGAATTCCTTATAATAAATATATCTATCAATCCTACTGATTCTGTTTCTCTGACGTACCCTGACTATACAGGAGCCAGCAAGGAAATACAAATCAAAATCACAATGAGATATTTTACTACATATGCACAAGAAAAGCTAAAATAAAAAACTTTGACAAGATCAAATGCTGGCAAGGATGTAGAGAAACTAGATTGCTAATGCATTGCTAGTGGGAACATCAAATGCTACAGTTACTCTTAAAACACAAAACATAGGCATTCTGTTCCAAGATGGCTGAATAGGAACAGCTCCAGTCTGCAGCTCCCAGCGTGATCGATGCAGAAGATGGGTGATTTCCGCATTTCCAACCGAGGTAGCTGGTTCATTTCATTGGCACTGGTTGGACAGTGGGGGCAGCCCTTGGAAGGCAAGCCAAAGCAGGGCGGGGCATCGCCTCACCTGGGAAGTGCAAGGGGTCGGTTTCCTAGCCAAGGGAAGCCTTGAGAGACAGCACCTGGAAAACCGGGACACTCCTGCCCAAATACTGTGCTTTCCCAAAAATCTTAGCAAATGGCACACTAGGAGATTATATCCCGCACCTGGGCTCAGCGGATCCCAAGCCCACAGAGCCTTGCTTACTGGTAGCTCACCAGTCTGAGATCCACCTGCAAGGCAGCAGCCTGGCAGGGGGAGGGGTGTCCACCATTGCTGAGGCTTGAGTAGCTAAACAAAGCCACAGGAAGCTTGAACTGGGAGAAGCCCACCTCAGCTCAGCGAGTCCCACTGCCTCTGTAGTCTCCACCTCTGGGGACAGGGCATAGCTGAACAAAACGCAGCAGAAACTTCTGCACTTAAACATCCCTGCCTGAAGGATCTGAAGAGAGCAGTGGTTCTCCCAGCACAGCGTTTGAGCTCAGAGAACAGAAAGGCTGCCTCCTCAAGTGGCTCCCTGACCCCCGTGTAGCCTAACTGGGAGACAACTCCCAGTAGGGGCCAACTGACACCTCATACAGCCTGGTGCCCCTCTGGGACAAAGCTTCTAGAAGAAGAATCAGGAAAAAATATTTGCTGTTCTGCAGCCTCCACTGGTGATACCCAGGCAAACAGGGTCTGGAGTGGAACTCCAACAAACTCCAACAGACCTGCAGCTGAGAGACGTAACTGTTAGAAGGAAAACTAACAAACAGAAAGGAATAGCATCAATATCCACACCAAAACCCCATCTGCAGGTCACCAACATCAAAGACCAAAGGTAGATAAAACTACAAAGATGGGGAAACCCAGAGCAGAAAAGCTGAAAATTCTAAAAACCAGAAAGCCTCTTCTCCTCCAAAGGATCGCAGCTCTTTGCCAGCAACGGAACAAAGCTGGATGGAGAATGACTTTGACGAGCTGATAGAAGTAAGCTTCAGAAGGCTGGTAATAACAAACTTCTCTGAGCTAAAGGAGGATGTTCAAACCCATTGCAAGGAAACTAAAAACCTTGAAAAAAGATTAGACGAATGACTAACTAGAATAAACAGAGCAGAGAAGACCTTAAATGGCCTGATGGAGCTGAAAACCATGGCACGAGAACTACATGATGCATGCACAAGCTTCAATAGCCAATATGATCAAGTGAAAGAAAGGGTGGTATCAGTAACTGAAGATCAAATTAATGAAATAAAGTGACAACTTTAGAGAAAAAAGAGTAAAAAGAAAAGAACAAAGCCTCCAAGAAATATGGGGCTATGTGAAAAGACCAAATATACATTTGATTGGTGTACCTGAAAGTGATGGGGAGAATGGAACCAAGTTGGAAAACACTCTTCAGGATATTATCCAGGAGAACTTCCCCAACCTAGCAAGGCAGACCAGCATTCAAATTCAGGAAATACAGAGAACATCACAAAGATACTCCTCAAGAAGAGCAACCCCAAGACACATAATTGTCAGATTCACCAAGGTTGAAATGAAGGAAAAATGTTAAGGGCAGCCAGAGAGAAAGGTCAGGTTACCCACAAAGGGGTAACAGCGAATCTCTCAGCAGAAACTCTACAAGCCAGAAGAGAGTGGATGCCAATATTCAACATTATTAAAGAAAAGAATTTTCAATCCAGAATTTCATACGCAGCCAAACTAAGCTTCATAAGTGAAGGAGAAATAAAATCCTTTACAGACAAGCAAACGCTGAGAGATTTTGTGACCACCAGGCCTGCCTTACAAGCGCTCCTGAAGGAAGCACTAAACATGGAAAGAAACAACTGGTACCAGCCATTGCAAAAACATGCCAAAATGTAAAGACCATCGAGGCTAGGAAGAAACTGCATCAAGTAACGGGCAAAATAACCACCTAACATCATAATGACATGATCAAATTGACACATAACAATATTAACCTTAAATGTGAATGGGTTAAGTGCTCCAATTAAAAGACACAGACTGGCAAATTGGATAAAGAGTCAAGACTCATCAGTGTGATATATTCAGGAGACCCATCTCATGTGCAGAGACACACATAGGCTCAAAATAAAGGGATGGAGGAAGATCTACCAAGCTAATGGAAAGCAAAAAAAAAAAAAAAAAAAAAGAGCAGGGGTTGCAATCCTAGTCTCTGATGAAACAGACTTTCAACCAACAAAGATCAAAAGAGACAAAGAAGGCCACTACACAATGGAAAAGGGATCAATGCAACAAGAAGAGCTAACTATCCTAAATATATATGCACCCAATACAGGAGCACCCAGATTCATAAAGCAAGTCCTTAGAGACCTACAAAGAGACGTACACTCCCACACAACAATAATGGGACACTTTAACACCCCACTGTCAATAGGATCAACAAGACAGAAGGTTAACAAGGATATCCAGGAACTGAACTCAGCTCTGCAACAAGAAGACCTAATAGACATTCACAGAACTTTCCACCACAAATCAACAGAAAATACATTCTTCTCAGCACCACATCACACTTATTCCAAAACTGACCACATAGTTGGAAGTAAAGCACTCCTCAGCAAATGGAAAAGAACAGAAATCATAACAAATTGCCTCTCAGACCACAGTGTAATCAAATTAGAACTCAGGATTAAGAAACTCACTCGAAACGACAAAACTACATGGAAACTGAACAACCTACTGCTGAATGACTACTGGATAAATAACGAAATGAAGGCAGAAAAAAAGATGTTCTTTGAAACCAGTGAGAACAAAGACACAACGTACCAGAATCTCTGGGACACATTTAAAGCAGTGTGTAGAGGGAAATTTACAGCACTAAATGCACACAAGAGAAAGCAGGAAAGATCTAAAATTGACACCCTAACATCACAATTAAAAGAACTAGAGAAGCAAGAATAAACACATTCAAAAGTTAGCAGAAGGTAACAACTAAGATCAGAGCAGAACTGAAGGAGATAGACACACAAAAAACACTTCAAAAAAAAAAATCAATGAATCCAGGAGCTGGTTTTTTGACAAGATCAACAAAATTGATAGACTGTTAGCAAGACTAATAAAGAAGAAAAGAGGGAAGAATCAAATAGACACAATAAAAAATGATAAAGGAGTATTACCACCGATCCCACAGAAATACAAACTACCATCAGAGAATACTATAAACACCTCTACGCAAATTAACTAGAAAATCTAGAAGAAATGGATAAATTCCTGGACACATACACCCTCCCAGGACTAAACCAGAAAGAAGCTGAATCTCTGAACAGACCATGAACAGGCTCTAAAATCGAGGCAATAATTAATAGCCTACCAACCAAAAAAAGTCCAGACCAGGTGGATTCACAGCCAAATCCTACCAGAGGTACAAAGAGGAGCTGGTACCATTCCTTCTGAAACTAGTCCAATCAACATAAAAAGAGGGAATCCTCCCTAACTCATTTTATGAGGCCAACATCAGCTTGATACCAAGGCCTGGCAGAGACACAACAAAAAAAAAGAATTTTAGACCAATATCCCTGATGAACATCGAAGTGAAAATCCTCAATAAAATACTGGCAAACTGAATCCAGCAGCACATCAAAAAGTTTGCACACCATGATCAAGTCGGCTTTATCCCTGAGATGCAAGGCTGGTTCAGTATACGCAAATCCATAAACATAATCCATCATATAAACAGAACCAGTGACAAAAACCACATGATTATCTCAACAGATGCAGAAAAGGCCTTCGACAAAATTCAACAGCCCTTCATGCTAAAAACTCTCAATAAACTAGGTATTGATCGAACGTATTTCAAAATAATAAGAGCTATTTATGACAAACGCAAAGCCAATATCATACTGAATGGGCAAAACCTGGAAGCATTCCCTTTGAAAACTGGCACAAGACAGGGATGCCCTCTCTCACCACTCCTATTCAACATAGTGTTGTAAGTTCTGGCCAGGGCAATCAGGCAAAAGAAAGAAATAAAGGGTATTCAATCAGGAAAAGAAGAAGTCAAATTGTCCCTGTTTGCAGATGACATGATTGTATATTTAAAAAACCCCATCATCGCAGCCCAAAATCTCCCTAAGCTGATAAGCAACTTCAGCAAAGTCTCAGGATACAAAATCAATGTGCAAAAATCAAAGCCATTCTTATACACCAATAACAGACAAACAGAGAGCCAAATCATGAGTGAACTCCCATTCACAATTGCTTCAAAGAGAATAAAATACCTAGGAATTCAACTTACAAGGGATGTGAAGGATCTCTTCAAGGAGAACTACAAACCACTGCTCAACGAAATACAGTAGGACACAAACAAATGGAAGAACATTCCATGCTCATGAATAGGAAGAATCAATATAGTGAAAATGGCCATACTGCCCAAGGTAATTTACAGATTCAACGCCATCCCCATCAAGCTACCAATGACTTTCTTCACAGAATTGGAAAAAAACTTTAAAGTAAAGTTCATATGGAACCAAAAAAGAGCCCGCATTGCCAAGACAATCCTAAGCAAAAAGAACAAAGCCGGAGGCATCATGCTACCTGACTTCAAACTATACTACAAGGTACAGTAACCAAAACAGCATGGTACTGGTACCAAAACAGATATATAGACCAATGGAACAGAACAGAGGCCTCAGAAATAACACCGCACATCTACAACCATCTGATCTTTGACAAATCCGACAAAAACAAGAAATAGGGAAAGGATTCCCTATTTAATAAATGGTGCTGGGAAAACTGGCCAGTCATATGTAGAAAGCTGAAACTTCATGACTAAAACACTAAAAGCAATGGCAACAAAAGCCAAAATAAGACAAATGGGAGCTAATAAAACTAAGGAGCTTCTGCACAGCAAAAGAAACTACCATCAGACTGTATAGGCAACCTGTAGAATGGGAGAAAATTTTTGCAATCTACTCATCTGACAAAGGGTTAATATCCAGAATCTACAAAGAACTTAAACAAATTTACAAGAAAAAAACAAACAACCCCATCAAAAAGGGGGCAAAGGATATGAACAGATACTTCTCAAAAGAAGACATTCATACAGCCAACAGACACATGAACAAATGCTCATCATCACTGGTCATCAGAGAAATGCAAATCAAAACCACAATGAGATACCATCTCACACCAGTTAGAATGGCAATCATTAAAAAGTCAGGAAACAACAGATGCTGGAGAGGATATGAAGAAACAGGAATGCTTTTACACTATTGGTGGGACTGTAAACTAGTTCAACCATTGTGGAAGACAATGTGGTGATTCCTCAAGGATCTAGAACTAGAAATACCATTTGACCCAGCCATCCCATTACTGGGTATATACCCAAAGGATTATAAATCATGCTACTATAAAGACACATGCACACGTATGTTTATTGCGGCACTATTCACAATAGCAAAAACTTGGAACCAACCCACATGTCCATCAATGATAGACTGGATTAAGAAAATATGACACATATATACCATAGAATACTATGAAGCCATAAAAAAGGATGAGTTCTTGTCCTTTGCAGGGACATGGATACAGCTGGAAACCATCATTCTGAGCAAACTATCATAAGGACAGAAAACCAAACACAGTATGTTCTCACTCGGGAACTGAACAATGGGCACACTTGGACACAGGGTAGGGAACATCACACACTGGGGCCTGTCATGGTTTAGGGGCCAGGGGGAGGGATAGCATTAGGAGAAATACCTAATGTAAATGATGAGTTAATGGGTGCAGCACAACAACATGGCACATGTATACCTATGTAACAAATCTGCACGTTGTGCACATGTACCCTAGAACTTAAAGTATAATTGAAAAAAAAATGATCCCAAAGAAAGTAATTAAGAACAGAAATTAATAATAAAACTCTAAGAAACAAACAAAAAAAGCCACAAAACATTCAATTACCATATGATCCCCAATTACAAACTTGGGCATTTATTCCAGAAAAATGAAAGTTTGTGTTCACAAATAACCCTTACATAAATGTTCATAGCAGCATTATTTATAATAGCCAAAAACTGGAATCATCCCAGATGTCCTTCAATTGGTGAATGGCCAAACAAATTGTGGGACAGCCATACCATGGAATATCACTCAGCAGTAAAAAGGAATGAATGACACGTGCAACAAATAGGATGAATGGTCAGGAAATTATGCTGAGCAAAAGAACGTTACATAGTGTATAATTCCATTGATATAACTTTTCTTGAAATGATGGAACTATAGAAATATAATACAGATAAGTGATTGAAAACATGGGGTGGGGGGTCACGCAGGAGGGAAGCCGATGTGGTTATAAAAGAGTAACATGATGATCCTTGAGGACATAAAACTTCTTTATCTTGACTGCGCTAGTGGATACGCAATTACTAAAATTGTACAGAACTTAGCATGCAACATAGATATATACATAAATGAGTACAGGTAAAACTGAGGATATCTGACATGACCATAAGCAATTTCCTGAGTCTTAAGCCAAACATCTCCCAGTGTACCACCCCAGCACCTTTTTTTCTGCTATTCCTTTAGCCTTATGCCCACCTCTGTCATTTCAACCTATCAATATCCTTTTTATTCTTGGAGGCACAGGCTAAAATTGCATCCTTTTTCATGAAATCTTTCTCAATCACGTCAGCTAAACATGAACTCTCCTGCTTCAGTTCTGGCCCTTACCATGGTATATCTTATACTAGTTACATATTTCTGATTTAAGATTTTAAGCATTTGAGAATAAGGATTAATGTGTAACTATCAGCACTAATCCAGCTCAGTCCCTTGGAAAGGCGCTCAGGTATTTGTTTTAATTAATCTGGTCCCACCCTTACCAAAATATCCAACCAAAATTCCTACTCCTCCAGGGCATAAATTCTCCACCTGAAATAGACAGGTCTCCTCCACTGTCCTATGCAGGTATCTTCTCACCTGGAAAGTTCCATTTCAAGTTACAATGAACCCTTCAAAGTTATCTCAAAGGTCATTTATTCTTTGAAGTCTTCCCATGTTTTTCTTAATCCGTTTCAATGAATCCAGGAGCTGGGTTTTTGGTAAGATCAACAAAATTGGTCTTCTTGTAATGCCCATTACACTTTATACTTCCCTTAAATCACTTAGTTTAAGTCCTATACTACAATCACATTCTGGCATCTGCTTAATCTTCTCCAAAAAGTAAACTCTTTGAGAGCAACAACTGCCCTGAACACTTTGGAAAATGCTTTACATATATTTGGTGTTCACGTATTTGCTGAATCAAATCAAACTTATTTCTAGAAAATTAAGTAATATCATTCAATCTTCTAACACCATTGATAAAAATAAATGCCATAGAGTAAGCTTTACAGGAAATGTTAATCAACTCTGTAATTCTCTTATGACTTACAAGATATCATTTCTGATTCTCCCTGCCTCTCTATACCTTGCCTTCTTAGTTTCTCTATGGCTGTTTTCACAGCAACAGAGTTGAGTAACTGCAACAGAGACCAAATGTTCCAGAAATCCAAAAACATTTATTATCTGGCCCTTTACACAAAAAAAGTTTGCAGACTCCTGGCATAGAGGATGTAGAATAATTTGGGCCCCTACCTCCTTTTCCAGTCTCAACTCCCATCACAAACTCTAAGCCTTTGTTATGTCA
Organism: Macaca mulatta; assembly: GCF_049350105.2. Taxonomy (NCBI): domain Eukaryota; kingdom Metazoa; phylum Chordata; class Mammalia; order Primates; family Cercopithecidae; genus Macaca; species Macaca mulatta. The sequence goes on from NC_133426.1 coordinate 87,093,361, forward strand.
AACAGGCTATTCTCCTCTTAATAAAACCACTACTTGTTTTTCAAGGGGCTTTACTTGACACAATTGGGGCCCAGACTATATTGAATAAAATTATGGCTTTTTACCAATCCCTACCATATTATCTCATGTCTTATTTAAAACACATACAAAACTATGATTCTAAACAGAAATCAGAGGATGGAAACTAACTGGGAAAGTGACAGCAAATATGTGTATTATAAAGATTGCAGAACACTTAAAATACCTGACAAGAGGTTCTATCATGGCAACTAAAAAACACCTCTTACTTTGCCAGGATACTTTTGTGCAAAGAGCACTAGATTTGAAGTCAAAGCACTTAGGTCTAATACTAAAGTTTGGATATTAGAGTCCCAGTATCATTGCATATGAGCTACAAAGTCTTTTCATAAAGATAACACAAACACTGAATTTTTAATCTGAGTCACTATTATCATTACCAATATATCAGCATCTGTGATCCAATATCATAATTACAAATTATATTTTCATAATGTTTCAAAGCTTATAAAGTATTCACAGACATCTCATGAGTTCACAGTAGTCTTGTGAGATTTGAAGGCAAGTTTCTTCACTTTGTAAATAAGGAAATTAAGGCCCAAAGAAACTAAGTGTGTTGCCTAACATCACAGAGTCAAAAAATAGCGGAGGCTTGGCCGGGTGCGGTGGCTCAAGCCTGTAATCCCAGCACTTTGGGAGGCCGAGACGGGTGGATCACGAGGTCAGGAGATCGAGACCATCCTGGCTAACATGGTGAAACCCCGTCTCTACTAAAAAAATACAAAAAACTAGCCGGACGAGGTGGCGGGCGCCTGTAGTCCCAGCTACTCGGGAGGCTGAGGCAGGAGAATGGCATAAACCCGGGAGGCAGAGCTTGCAGTGAGCTGAGATCCGGCCACTGCACTCCAGCCTGGGCGACAGAGAGAGACTCCGTCTCAAAAAAAAAAAAAAAAATAGCAGAGGCTCAATCTAGGTCTCCTGATTCTAGTTTAATAGTCTTCCCGCTTTTCAATGTTGTCTATTTAATGACATTTTACAAAATGTAATCTGCTGTGAGCCTGCAATAAGAAATAATTTAACAGCAAAAATTCTACATAATATCCCTTGATCTTACCTCCACCTGAGAGACAACACCATCAGCAAAGGCTCTGGCTTCAAATAAATTTGGTTCTACTGAAAAGCTCATCAAGATTCAAAGAGTATTCCAAGATGGTCACATCAGCGTTGTTAGACCACTAACTAGTCCAGTCTTTATTTACATTAGAAAAAAAATCTGTTTGCATTACAACTATTTCACACAGGCATGAAATTTTAAAGTGGTGTCAGAAAAATGTTTCTAGGCTAAAATAAAGGATTTTCAACTCAACAGACTAAGAACATTGAGGAGAGTCCTTAAGTAAAATCAGTAACAAAATGCTATATATTGACCACTGCTTTTGAAATATTTATAAGACTACATGTTAAAGAGTCAAAATCTATCTGGGACTGAAAGAGTGAATATCAGCTAGGACTGAAAAAAGAAAAAAGCAACCGTGCAATTAATCAGGCTTGGGAAGACAGACATAGATAAAACCAGCTGCAAAATTAACAGGAAACATTGTTTTTCCCAAGGTTATGAGGCAGTTGTAAAATATCATGAAGACTCCCTCTCGAGTGATTACTGCTTTCTTACCAGCAGTGACCCTGGACCCACTTTGCTATTTTCACTTATTACCAGAGGGAGATACCCAGTTCCTAAAATGTCCTTGCTTCATGACGATACCCGATCCATAGTTAATCCCCACTTGTTCCAATTTGCCTCAGTAACAGCCACCAATCTAGAAGTGATCCTGGCTTCCATCAGACCCTCCTCAGAATACTTTAATGTAAACCAAACTTTACAAAAAACTTCCCTCATCCCTCTTATCCAGAGGCCTTTCATTGTTACTTGGGAGTTTACTCACTTACTATACATCAATACATCTGATTTTCTCAGACTACAGGCTAATTCTTAGTGGTCCTTGGTTGATTATGCTTAAACAAAAAAATGCATTTTGAATTATCCTACAGATTCAGCAGTTTCCTATCAACAAAAGCACTCTTAAGACCCCCCTAAAAAACCTCCTGAGCCTAAACCAGAAAATCACTAACCACAATAGACTTTTACTCCCAAGAAAGATGAGTAACTCATTGAATTCTGTTTATTATCACAGGAAATATTCTGATCAATAATGCTAAGAGATATAGGACTTAACCAAAGCCAGGTAACTATCATATCTGCTGGGAAAGAGAGTTTATCAGCAAATTGGCACCAAGTTCCAGAAAAAACCAGAAGTATACAAATTGGTGGTATTATTATTATTATTATTTTGAGACAGGGTCTCACTCTGTCACCCTGACTGGAGTGCAATGGCGTGAACACAGCTCACTGCAGCCTCAACCTCCTGGGCTCAAGTGATCCTGCTGCCTCAGACTCCTGAGTAGCTGGAGCTATAGGCACACTTGGCTAATTTTTTATTGTTTAATTTTTGTAGAGACAGGGTCTCATCACGCTGCCCAGGCTAGTCTCAAATTCCTGGGCTCAAGTGATCCTCTAGCACTGGCCTCCCAAACTGTTGGGATTACAGGCACGAGCCACCATGGCCAGCCTCTGATTTTTTGAATACTAATGAATCACATAACTCTTGGGCAATTTTATCTGTTACCTGAAATCATTAAAGTTAAACATAGTATATATGAAATCCTTACGTAATTTTCTAATTTTTTTAGTTTTTTATTTTTTGGCTAGAGGTGCAATCTCACTTTGTTGCCCAGGCTGGTCTCAAATTCCTGGGCTAAAGGGATCCTCCATCCTAGGCCTCCCAAAGTGCCAGACGACAGGCTTCAGCCATCACATTCAGCCTAATTTTTAAATTTTAATGTAAATTATATAAAAATAGACTGTTTCCAATTTTTCAATAAATGGCATTGAAAGAGAAACCCAATTATTTTGGCCATAGGTCAAGCTAACTTCATAAACATAGAAGCCACATTTCATCTATGACAAGGTAAAAAATAAGATTCTATTGTGTTTTAAGCTTTAAAAAACTCAGAGTTGAAAAGTGCCTGTTACCAATAAGTCTTTGGAAAATAGAAAATCTAGCTATTTGAAAGAATAATAATCTCAACCCAACTTTAGTAGGCCAGACTTAAAGGGGATAGGACAAAAACATTATTATCAAAGTAATGTTCAAATATGATGCTTATAGGATTAGGAAAATCCTGTAACCAACTTCAAAACAAAGTTTTAAACTTCTAAGAAACAGTAGCTGCACATCTACCTCAATTTTAAGTCAAGAATACGAAGGCCCAGTGGGGGATGAAGCAAGGAGAGGAGTGCTTTCAGCAAAAGATTAAGACTGAATCAAAAATAGTACAAGGCTCAGCCAATAACTACTGATCAAATATAGTCTTAAAGCTGTATAGACATAGGGCAGAAAGGACTACTGTTCATAGATCAGGCTTCTTGTACCACACCTATCATCATCAATATCCTCATCTTCAAATACAAAGAGTTTTTCAGAAAACAAGCTGTACGTAATTAAGCAGAGCTAAAATAACCTTGGATTCGTATTTTCTCTTTTACAAATAAATAACCTGGTCAACATTAGTTTTATTTTTTAAAAATTTCGCCAGGCACAGTGGCTCACACCTGTCATTCCAGCACTTTGGGAGGCCGAGACAGGTGGATCACTTGAGGTCAGGAGTTCGAGACCAGCCCAGCCAACATTGTGAAACCCGGTCTCTACTAAAAATACAAAAATTAGCCGCGCGTGGTGGCGCACAGCTGTAATCCCAGCTACTTGGGAGGCTGAGGCATGAGAATCGCTTGAACTTGGGAGGTGGAGTTTGCACTCAGCCAAGATGGTGCCACTGCACTGCAGTCTAAGCAATAGAGCAAGACTCCATCTCAAAAACAAACAATTTCATCAGAAAATAGAACATGGTCAGGAGCGGGGGCTCACGCCTGTAATCTCAGCACTTTGGGAGGCCCAGGTGGGTGGATCAACTGAGGTCAGGAGTTCAAGACCAGCCTGGTCAACATGGTGAAACCCCATCTCTACTAAAAATACAAAAAATTAGCTGGGCGTGGTGGCGCACGCCTGTAATCCCAGCTACTCGGGAGGCTGAGGCAGGAGAATCACTTGAACCTGGGAGGTGGAGGTTGCAGTGATCCAAGATCGTGCCACTGCACTCCAGCCTGGGCAACAAGGGTGAAACTCTGTCTCAAAAGAAAAAAAAAAAGAAAGAAAGAAAGAAAATAGAATGTATGCAACCCTCTGATTGGTTAAAATGTAGTAAGCATATATATTTCTATTAAGTAAACAGGACAATAATAGACTAAGAAAATACTGCCAAAAACACTGGAAAGTGGCCAGGTGCAATGGTTCATGCTTGTAATCCCAGTACTTTGGGAAGCAAACCAGATCTCTTGAGGCCAGAAGTTCGAGACCAGCCTGGGCAACATGACAAAACCCCATTTCTACAAAAAAAATTAAAAAATTAGCCAGGCATGGCCGTGCATGTCTGTAGTCCCAGCTAGTTTTTGGTGAAGCTTCGTTGGGGGTTTCCTAAAAAAGCTCCAACAACTAAACAGATTAATATAGACTAAAATATTGAAACAAGCCACAAAAGCGACCAAAATGAATATGAATAAAATGTGATAATTCTAGTAAAATTACAAAAGTATAGAATTACTTCTTTCATGCATTTGATTCTATGGATCGAATTATGTCTCTAAAACCTTAACCAACAATAGTAAAAGTATATAGTCTTCAAAGTTGATGCCAATCACATCTCATAACATCAATCCACAGTCCAACTTAAATAACACTAGTAAGTTCTACAGGCTATTGATATTCACGGCCATTGAACATCTTTTTGCTAGGGTAATATTAAGTGAAATATGGCAAAGAAACATTATTTCCAGTTCCTTTCAGGCTTTCTGCAAAGTTCACTTATATAATTTGGAATGATAAACATCCCAAATCTTTATTTTTTTTTAAATCCTCTTCTAAACTTTTTAACTTGATTTGGTTAACATACACAGAAGTTTTAGACTGTCTTTTCCTCTAGCTAAACAAACCTAGCACTGTTTTACTTCTTCCCTTTGTGATGTATAAAGTTCTATTTCTATAAAGTACTGAGTTAAACATATAGAACAAACATCAAAAGATTAATAGTTTGGTGTATACTGAAAGAAAAATCTAAAGGAATAATAATAATGAGGAAAGAAAAAACATGTTCATACTAGGATTAAACAGAGAAAATACTTTTTTTCCTTATATTTTACTTAATAAAATAAGCCCTCATATAATAAAATCTGTTTCATTTAAAAAAAAGCTACTAAATTATTAATCCTAATATTACTACAATACTGATTTCAGAAATGGATATAAGGGGCTAGAAACACATATAGGCTATATAAACCCATAAACACATCTTAAAAGGATACTTCAGTTTCCATGTGGCAACAATCATAGCACTTCCATCTATTTAATATTTAATGAGCACTTACAATGTGGAAAATACAAAAGATTGAGTTTACATTCCAGTTTAATTACTTGCAGGTGTGACAAGAATCTCTCGCTCTTCTCCAGGTACATAAAAGTAATGGCTTCAGAAGCAACTCACTTCAGGCACAATTATGAGAGTACAAAGAGGAGGAAGGTGGTAAGTAGAGGGAGGCAGGCCACAAAAAGCAAAACCTAGCAAAAGTATGATACATAGGCAAGATATAGGAACTACATAAAATTAGAGAGAGTGACATATATTCCTGGCAGAAACTCAGTCACCTCAGCCGATAAACAGTTTAAATTAGACTACTTTCTTTCCATTTACATTTACATATAAACAAGAGATAGATCCCTCACGTCCAAGTGAATTCTGGCATGAAGAGTGACATATAACGATACAATGGCCAATAAGTCAAGAGTCAATCAATGCTAAATGAAAGCTTAGAGCAACATGTAAATATTAATTTGGCTTTAGAATTAATGCAAGGCTCCTGAGCTGTATACAGTGTAAATTACAGGCTTACTATATAAATTACAGGATATTGCTACATGCCACTTGTACTAAAGATAAAAAAACAAAAAACAATTTTTTTTTTAGCAGTTGCAAGATTTAATAGAGTGAAAACAGAGCTCCCATAAAATGGGAGAGGAACCAAAGGGGGTTGCCATTGCTGGCTCGAATGCCTGGGTTTATATTCCGATCACTATCCTTCCCCATGTGTTCTCAGGCGATAGATGATTGGCTATTTCTTTACCTTCTGGTTTTGTCTAATTAGCATTTTAGTGAGCTCTCTTTACTACCTGATTGGTCGCATGTGAGCTAAGTTGCAAGCCCCTTGTTTAAAGGTGGATGCGGTCACCTTCCCAGCTAGGCTTAGGGATTCTTAGTCGGCCTAGGAAATCCAGTTAGTCCTGTCTCTCAGTTCCCGCTCTCAACAAGAAAATCCAAGTGCTGCTGGGGAGGTTGGCCAACGACCGCTCTAACTGCTTCCTGCTGAATTGGGGAGTAGTAGGGGTCGTGCAGTTGAGATTTCCTTGGGAAAAAAATGTTTAAAAATACAGTCTTACTGCATCATACCCTTGCCTCAGTTTAGAAATATAAGCATGCATACAAAAATCAGTAGTATTTCTATATGCTAACGGAGAACAATATGAAAAGGAAATCAAGAAAGTAATCCCATTTAGTATAGCTATAAATAAAATAAAATACCTAGGAATAAACTTAACCAAAGAAGTGAAAGATCCCTACAATGAAAACTATAAAACACTGATGAAAGAAACTGAAGAAGATACAAAAAAGGAAAGACATTCCATATTCATGAATTATAAGAAATATATTGTTACAATATCCATTCTACTCAAAGCAATCTACAGATTTAATGCAATCCCAATCAAAATACCAATGACATTCACAGAAATAGAAGAAATAATCCTAAAATGGATATGGAACCACAAAAGACCCAGAATAGACGACACTATCCTGAGTAAAAATAACAAAACTCGAGAAATCACTTACCTGACTTCAAATTATACTACAGGGCTATTGTAACCAAAACAGTATGGTACTGGCATAAAAACAGAAACATAGACCAATGGAACAGATTAGAGAACTGAGAAATAAATCCATATGTCTTAAGTGAACTGATATTCAACAAAGGTCTCAAGAACACATATTGGAAAAAGGACAATCTCGGCCGGGCGCGGTGGCTCAAGCCTGTAATCCCAGCACTTTGGGAGGCCGAGACGGGCGGGGCCGATCACGAGGTCAGGAGATCGAGACCATCCTGGCTAACACGGTGAAACCCTGTCTCTACTAAAAAATACAAAAAACTAGCCGGGCGAGGTGGCGGGCGCCTGTAGTCCCAGCTACTCGGGAGGCTGAGGCAGGAGAATGGCGTAAACCCGGGAGGCGGAGCTTGCAGTGAGCTGAGATCCGGCCACTGCACTCCAGCCTGGGCGACAGAGCCAGACTCCGTCTCAAAAAAAAAAAAAAAAAAAAAAAAAAGGACAATCTCTTGAATAAATGGTGCTAGGAAAATTGGATACCCATATGCAGAAGAATGAAACGAGACCCCTATCTCTCACCATATACAAGAATCAAATCAAAATGGGTTGAAGACTTAAATTTAAGACCTCCACCTATGAAACCACTAAAAGAAAACATTGGTGAAACTCTCCAGGACATTGGACTGGGTAAGGATTTCTGATCTCTTGAGTAATACCCCAAAAGCACAGGCAACCACAGCAAAAAAAGTTTGTGCACAACAAAGGAAACAATCAACAAAATGAAAAGACAACCCAAAGAATGAGAAAAAAATTTGCAAACTATTCATCTGACAAAGGATCAATAACCAGAATATAGCCGGGCACAGTGACTCACGCCTGTAATTCCAATATTTTTGGGAGGCAGAGATGGGAGGATCACTTGAGGCCAGGAGTTTGAAACCAGACTGGATAACACAGTGAGACTCTATCTCTACAAAAATATATATATTTTAATTATCCAGAAGTGGTGGTGCATGCCTATAGTTCCAGCTACTCAGGAAACTGAGGCAGGAAGCTCACTAGAAGTTCGTGGCTGCAATGAGTTATGATTGAACCAGTGCACTCCAGCCTCAGTGACAGAATAAGGCAAGATCCTATTTAAAAATAAATAAATAAAAATAAACCAGAATGTAAAAGGAGCTCAAACAACTCAATAGAAAACAAAAATCTAATAATTCAATTTAAAAATGGGCAAAAGAGCTGAATAGACATTTCTCAAAAGAAAATATACAAATGACAAACAGGCATATCAACAGGTGCTCAACATCGTGGATCATCAGAGAAATGCAAATCAAAACTATAATGAGGGCCGGGTGCAGTGGGTCATGCCTGTAATTCCACCACTTTGGGAGGCCGAAGCAGGCAAATCACCTGAGGTCAGGAATTCAAGACCAGCCAGGCCAACATGGTAAAACTCCATCTCTACCAAAAAATACAAAAATTAGCCAGGCGTGGTAGTATGCACCTGTAGTCCCAGCTACTAGGAGGCTGAGGTGAAAGAATCACTTGAACCCGGGAGGCGGAGGTTGCAGTGAGCTGAGACTGCGCCACTGCACTCAGGCCTGGGTGACAGAGTGAGACCCTGTCTCAAAAAAAAAAAAAAAAAAAAAAAAATCCAAAAGACATGCAATAATAAATGCTGGTGAGGTTTTGGAGAAAAGGGAACCCTTGTACACTCTTGGTGGAAATGTAAATCAGTATAGCCACTATGGTTAAGAGTATGGAAGCTCCTCAAAGAACTAAAAATAGGACTACCATATAATTCAGTGATCCTACTGCTAGGTATATAGCCCAAAGAAAGCAAAACAGTATATTGAAGAGATATCTGCACTCCCATGTCTATTGCAGTACTATTCACAATAGCCAAGATTTTGAAGTAAGCTAAGTATTCATCACCAGACAAACAGATAAAGAAAATGTGGTATATATACACAATGAATACTGTTCAGACATAAAACAGAATGAGATCCTGTCATTTATAACAACATGGATAGAACTAGAGAACGTTATATTAAGTGAAATAAGCCAAGCACAGAAGACAAACTTTGCATGTTCTCACTCATTTGTAGGAGCTAAAAATTAAAACAATTAAACTCATGGAAACAGTAGAATGACGGTTACCAGAGGCTGGGAAGGATAGTGGGAAAGAGGGGGAAAGTGGGGATGGTTAATGGATAAAAAAATATAGTTAGATAGAATGAGTAAGATCTAGTATTTGCTAGTACAACAGGGTGATTAGAGTCAAGAATAATTTATTGTACATTTTTAAATAACTAAAAATATAATTGGAATATCTATGTAACCACAAAGAAAGGATAAATGCTTGAGGTGATGGGCACCTCATTTACCTTCAGGTGATTATTACGCATTGTATCCCTGTACAAAATATCTCACATACCCAACAAATATACACATCTACTATGTACCTATAAAAACTAGAAACTGTGTATCAGTCTCAAATGAATGAGCCATCCTGCTACCATTTCTAGGTAATTTTATAAAAATTGTAATTAGGAAAATTCCTAAAATTGTTACCATGATGGATAATATCAACAATACTAGTTCTTCAAATAAACATTAAAGACACTTTTTTTTAAATTTTATTTTAAGTTCTGGGATACATGTGCAGAACATGCAGGTTTATTACATAGGTAAATGCGTACCATGGTGGTTTGCTGCACTTAACCTGTCACCTAGGTATTGAGTCCCACATGCCTTAGCTATTTGTCCTGATGTTTTCCCTTCCCTCACCCCCACAAGAGGCCCCGGTGTGTGTTCTGCCCCCGCCCCGTCTCCATATGTTCTCATTGTTCAGCTCCCATTTATGAGTGAGAACATGTAGTGTTTAGTTTTCTGTTCCTGTGTTAGTTTGCTGAGGTTTGTTGCTGAGGATGAGATGGCTTCTAGTTTTGGTTGGTTCCATGTCTTTGCTATTGTGAATAGTGCTGCAATAAACATATGTGTGCGTGTATCTTTAAAATAGAATGATTTCAAAGTATGCACCTATCCAGAGTAGCTTACCTGTTCCCATATTATTCTAGATCTACACTATCCAATATAGAGGACACTAGCCACATGTGTTTGCAAATTACTTAAAATTAAATAAAATAAATATTTACTTTCTTTGCAATAATCTCCATTGTCAAAGAAGGTTCTATTGAGTAGCACTGTTTTATATAAAATACCAGTTAAAATATGCCCTGAAAAATTACTAATGTAATTCCAAATATAATGGGCAGAATGAAAAGAGGGACATGTCCATTTATGATACAAATTCTATGCATAGTGGGAAGAGAAGGGAACATCCTCCAACCGAAAAAAAGGCATTTATCATTATACTTAATGGTGAAAGATGATCTACTTTCACCCTATGATCAGGAACAAGGCAAACCTGTACACTCTCACCCTTTTAATTTGCCTACATATATACATACATATATATGGAGTCTTGATCTGTTGCCCAGGCTGGAGTGCAGTCAGTCGTGCAATTTTGGCTCACAGCGACCTCCACCTCCCAGGTTCAAGCGATTCTCCTGCCTCAGCCTCCCAAGTAGCTAGGATTACAGGCATGCACTACCAAGCCCAGCTAATTTTTATATTTTTAGTAGAGAGGGGGTTTCACCATGTTAGCCAACCTGGTCTCAAACTCCTGACCTGATCTGCCCGTCTCGGCCTCCCAAAGTGCTGGAATTACAGGCGTAAGCCACCGCACCCGGCCTAATCCACCATTGTAGTAGAGGCACTAGCAGTTCAATAATTTAAGAAAAAGAAATAGAAGGCACATAAAATCAGAAAGGAAAAAGTAAACCTATCTTTATTTACAGACAACAGGGTTATCTATGTAAAGAATCACAAAGAATCTCAAGGAAAAAAAGGCATTAAATTTAGTAAATAAATGTACTGAGGTCAATATACAGAAAAACAAAACAAAACAAAAAGAAAAAAAATTCTATCTACTAGCAACAAACTGGAAATCAAAAATCTTAAACATACAATTTAAAACAGTATAAAAACCGTAAAATCCTTAGGGAAAGTTTTCACAATAGATGTGTTAAGACCTCAACACTGAAAACTACAAAACGCTGCTAAGAGAAATTAAAGATTTACATAAATAGAGAGATATACTACGTTCCTGGATTAGAAGGCTCAATGCTGTCAAGATGTCAGTTATTCTAAAATGTCTCTATAGATTCAGTGCAATCGCAAAACCCCAGTACCTTCTTGTTGGGGAAATTGAGAAGCTGATTCTAAAATTTATGTGAAAATGCTAAGGAATGGAAAAGCCAAAACAATTTTTTAAAAATGAGAGCAAAGTTGGAAGACTCAGATAGCAGAGAGTCCAGAAAGACTCATATACACATGGTTAAATTATTTTCGACAAATGTGCCACGATAATCCAATGGGGAAAAAGATGGCCTTTTCAACAAATGATACTGGAATTAGACACCCATATGCAAAAATAAAAAATTTTAAAAAAAAGGAATTCAATCTAAACCACATACCTGATATAAAAATTAAAATGATCAAAAGTCTAAATATACAACAAAACTATAAAACTTCTAGAATATAGGAGAAAATCTCTGTGAGCATGAGTTAGGCAAATACTTCTTTGAACACAAAAAGTACAATCTTAAAGACAAAACTGATAAATTAGACTTCAGCAAAAATTTCTGTTCTTTGAAAGACACTGTTAATAACATAGGGCCAGGGACAGTGGCTCACGCCTGTAATCCCAGGGGGAGGCCAAGGCAGGTGATTGCTCAGCTCAGGAGTTTGAGGCCAGCCTGGGCAACAAAGCTAAACCCCATCTCAATTAAAAAAGATGGGAGGGGAGGGGAAGGGAGAGGAGGGAGAAGGGAGGAGACAACTGCATACTGAGAGAAAATATTTGCAAAATACAAAGGATTTGTACCCAAAATAGATAAAGAACCTCAAAACTCAATAATAAAAAAAATCCAAACAACTCAATTTAAAAAACGGGTGAATACTTCACTAAAGATCTACAGACTGGCAAATATGCACATGAAAAGATACCAACTGACAGTATCAGAAGCTGGTGAGAATGTGGGACTAGAAATCTCATATATTGCTGGTGGGAATACAACATATAATAGCTACTTTCACAACAGTTTGGCAGTTTCTTATAAAGTTAAAGTTGTATTTAACATATGATCCAACGACTGCACTACCTAGATATTTATTTACCCAAAGAAATAAGGAAAGACATTCATGCAAAGACCTGTACATGAATATTTGTAATAGCTTTATCCATAATAGGCAAAATTATTAAACAGATTATGGTAAACTCATAGAATGGAATACTACTTGGTAATAAAAGAAATAAACTACTGATACATGAAATGACACGCATGAATTTCAAAAGCACTGGTCTAAGTGAAATCAGACAGACACAGAAGGCTACTTACTACATGATTTAATTTAGATGACATTTTAAATAACGTGAAGCACAGTCAGTCACAAAAAGATTACTGGTTTCCAGGGGTTAAGCAAGTGATACTGAGGCTGATAAAAATGTTCCATATTTTTATTGTGGTGGTGGTTACACAAAAATGTATACAATTTGTCAAAACTTATTGAATTGCACACTTAAGAAGACAGCCTTTTATGTCAATAATATCCTAATATAGTTGACTTAAAAAAGTATCATGGCTATATACTCTGTCTTTGGAGCTATCTGATTGTAAAGCTGTCATACCAAGAAAATATGGTGACATCTGACCATGAATATGATAGATAGTCTATTTAGAAGACAAGCAATGTAACTTAGGCCAATCAAATAACTTCTCTGAGCTTTGGGTTTCTCTGCTGCAAACAAAAAGATTTTCAACCAAGTTCCCCAAATCTGTTCCCAGGAACTTACAGGATCTCTAGATCTGTTTCCAGGATCTTACAGATATTCTGGAAAGAGTTTCCATGCTTAAATTCCTTGGGAAATGCTCCCTATTTAAGGTGAGCAATGCATTTTAACATATGAAAATTCCTCCATTCATTCAACTTTTCCCCATTTTTAAAAAGCTGTTTCCCACATTTACTTGACCATGAACTCCTTTCCCACCCCCCCCACCCCTGAAAAAGAGTGTCAGTTCTTTATAGTTCTAAGATTCAACAGAACTTTCAAGAGGATATACCAGACAGGCGCGGTGGCTCATGCCCGTAATCCAAGCACTCTGGGAGGCCAAGGCGGGTGGATCATTTGAGGCCAGGAGTTCAAGACCAGCCTGGCCATCATGATGAAGCCCCATCTCTACTAAAAATAAAAAATAAAAAAATTAGTTGGGTGTGGTGGCGCATGCCTGTAATACCAGCTACTCAGAGGGCTGAAGCACAAGAATTGCTTGAACAAGGGAGGGGGAGGTTGCAGTGAGCAGATATTGTGCCACTGCACTCTAGCCTGAGTGACAAGAGACAAGAGTGAGATTCTGTCTCAAAAAAAAAAAAAAAAAAAAAAAAAGATATACCTTCATGATTAAGTTTTGTTTAGATTGGCAACCTATAAAACTGACTGGTTTGAAAGTAGCTATGGAGAACTATGATCCACAAAGAGAAAACTGCCTCAAATCACAAACTGGAAAGAAGATTTCATATCCATCTTAGTGAGTTTTTGTCAGGCTTTTAATTCTAAATAACTTAAATTTAAGCATCTTGAGTACCAGGTACTACGTGAAAATACATCATGATTGAATTGCCTCTGTTCTAAAAGCTCCTCCCCAAATAACATGCCAGATTTAAAATGAATTTAAAAGCATCAATGCCAGGGACATGACAATTCCTAAGCAATTACTAAAAGAATAACAAACAGATTCCAATCTGTGTAAACAGTTTATTTTACAAAACCAGCAGAAGTTTGAAAGTATATGCTTAGTTGAAAGAAAAAAAAAAAGCGAGAGAAGGGAAGAAGGGATAAAGAAAGCCTGTAAACCTAATACTGTAATGGTTGCTCTTTAGCACTTCACATGTGACCCATGAAGTATAACACACTAACAAAATAATGTTGACAGTATAGCTAAAAATATTGTATTTTGAAAATAAGTAAATGCATGAATAACAAAAGTTATCTCAATTCAATATATTAATTATGACTAAAGCTGGAAAATTCTGGTGGATAAACAAACTACCCTTGAAAGGAAAAAAAAAAAAGTTAGCAATACCATGTTCAATGAGACTCAACTTTTCCAAGTAACATCCAACCTATGGAAGAGTATTTTTATCAATATACTCCAGAGTATCCAATTTCCCTGAATAAGTCCTATGAATGTCTAATCAATGATTTTGTCTAAATATATCTTAAAAAATATTTCTAGCTTCAATTTACTTAACTTCTGAGGATAAACTACAAAGCTTATTGTATAAGAAATATTCCTTTTTAAAAAGTATTCATATTTTTCTATCTGAAATTCATCCCTTTCAAATTTTACGCATATTCTGTAGGTACTATACACTATATAAAATAACGTAATTTTTTAGAAGAGTGAGAAAGTAATGGAGCAGAGGAGCAATTACTCACCCAGCACCTTGGTTTTGCACATACTTTGTGAGGGCGAACTTTAATATAAATAGTTTTGTATCTAGATCTCTTTGGGAACCACTACTATTATTTCTTCATAATGGTCTGGCCAGAGATGTCCCAAGAATAATTTGAATGAGACGTGAATTTCATTAAACTGGAACCAAGAAAGGTGACTTTTTGTCTTAATACAGACATATAAAAATGTATAACATCATTATAATTTTGGAAAATAACACATATAAATAATGTATTTTTGTTTGGGAAACTCAGCACATAGACATGTAAATAGACAACCATATGGCTAAAAACGTCTATACTATATTAAAAAAAAGTTTCTGCTAAGAAAGAAGTGAAATGAAATGAAATAAAGAAAACAAAGATCACCTTTTATAAAACATTATACGTGCTTTAAGTAAAAATGTTTTAAAAATCTGGACTAGCCATGAAACTCCTCAGGAATGTAAACAGTTTGTTTATGCTTCCAATTTAATTTTGGTACCTATTTTTGTCTTCCTACTGAGTTCAGTAAGGAAAGAATCAACAACCTGTTTATAACACACAGGTATATTACTCACCCACATTTGGAGGTTTCACATAATTTACAGGTAGTTCTGGAGGTCTGCCTCTATGTAGAGCCGCAAAAGCAGACCCATTCCATAGTGTACTCTTACAGTCTATACAAAAAGAACAAAGGTTAGCTAAGGAATTGAGCAGTTTGTTTTTTTCTTTTTTTTAACCCATGTCTCAGAAGCAAATGTCTGATTTTAATTTCATTTGTTGGAATACATTTTTAATTATTAAACCAAAATGAAAATAATAGGTATTTATTTGAACATGTTATAAACTAAATTTATAACTGGTAAACACCAACACCTAAACATATCATCTGGATATTTTATTTCTAAGCTAGCCTTGAACTAAAGCTTTTTTTATGCACATATTTGAATCTTATATAAATATATCACAGATTAATAAGCTTTAAAGTTTACATCAGTTCTTCTTGATCTTTAGGCTTACATGTCTACTCATATAAAACCGTATAAGCAAGGATATAACTATAGCATAAGTATGCCAGGGAAAATTCAGGTATATTTATACTTGGGTACATGCTCGTATTATGAAATACTTGCCAGTTGTGTCATAACAGATAAGAGCACCGCATATCAGACGGTAACTGATTATAAAGAGCTGTGTTTTTTTCTCTTTCATGTTTAAGTCAAAAAATGGAAGAAAATATTAAATATTACTAATAACTTGGCTTCAAAACAAAAAGCCAAAAGCTCTCTTGAAAGCTTCCAAATAAACTCAATTAAGAATTTCCTTAAATTATAAAATGAGATGCTTAAAATCTGGTATCATTACACAACTATTTATCTTGGAGAATTAGGATTTCTAAAAATAGTATGCTAATTAAACAAAACATAGACATAAATGGGCTGCTAGACCTTAAGTATTTATTACTCCAATAGACATCTTTAATGACTACTTTTACATGTTTATGTTTATCAAATACCACTTTATATGTTTGACATATTGAAGTTCCAGGTAAAACGTGGGAAAAATCTGTAAAACACTGAAAATGAACAGAGTAGAAAAGCTTATTTAACAATTACTGAGGCCAGGCGTGGTGACTCAAACCTGTAATCCCAGCACTTTGGGAGGCCAAAGCGGGTGGATCACGAGGTCAAGAGATTGAGACCATCCTGGCCAACATAGTGAAATCCTGTCTCTACTAAAAATACAAAAATTAGCTGGGCAAGGTGGCACACAACTGTAGTCCCAGCTACTCGGAGAGGCTGAGGCAGGAGAATTGCTTGAACCTGGGAGGCGGAGGTTGCAGTGAGCCGAGATCACACCACTGCACTCCAGCCTGGTGACAGAGCAAGACACCGTCTCAAAAAAAAAAAAAAAAAAATTACTGATGGGTTGATATTTTTGCTTAAATATGTTCAAATATTAAAACTGTACATATAATTTTCACTTACCTGTTACAAAAAGCACAATATCATTAGGATGACATTATCAAAACTAATAAAGTGTAAGAACATTATAATGAAAGAATATGTTAAGTATTTATACTGTATTAATCAAAGCAGCAATCTTTGAGATCTCTATTCCATGATTACAAAGGTATTTTATATTCTTTACCTCTATATATTCACTTCTACACAAAAGTACTCCTTTTTAGGTCTCTAAAAATTTATTTGTACACTAAGAAAACAAAAACAACATTGGCAAGATAAGAAAAACTAGTATTTAGAAAAGCATGGGAACATTTACTCAACCTAAAAATAAGCTACTCTCCACTCCTTCCTCCGATATCACAGTTCTAAATTCTGAAAATCTCACCTTTGGCATCCCGTAGCAGAGACTGCCGACCGACACCTAATAATGTCTGTACCCCAGGAACACTCTGAGGGATCTCTTTATCTAGTAAAGGACCAATTCTCTCACAAATTTTAAGGAGGTAGTCTGGAGGAATGTGTGCATTTGCTGCCACCTAAAAAAGTACACAGGAAAAACACATTTATTTGGTTTAAAAATATAAATCTATTCTACTACTAAACTGTTCCATTATAGAGCAAAGTACAGTTTTAAAATATAGAATCAGGCCTGGGCATGCTGGCTCATGCCTGTAATCCCAAAACTTTGGGAGGCTGAGGCAGGTCGATCACTTGAGGTCAGAAATTCGAGACCAGCCTGGCCAACATGGTGAAACCCCGTCTCTACTAAAAATACAAAATTAGCCAGGCATGTTGCTGCGCACCTCTAACCCCAGTTACTCAGGAGGCTGAGGCAGGAGAATCACTTGAACCCAGTAGGTGGAGGTTGCAGTGAGCCAAGATTGGGCGACTGCACTCCCATCTGAGCAACAGAGCAAGACTCTGACTCAAAAAAAGAAATAAAAAAATAAAAATAAATAAAATATGGAATCAGAGCCAGGTGCAGTAGCTCAGGCAGATAATCCCAGCACTTTTAGAGGCCAAGGCAGGTGGATGGCTTGAGCCCAGGAGTTTGATACCAGCCTCGGCCACACAACAAAACCCCATTTCTACAAAAAATACAAAAATTAGCTGGGTATGGTGGCTGCACCTGTAGTCTCAGCTATTCGGGAGGCTGAGGTGAGAGGATCACTTGAGCCCCAGAGGCAGAGGTTGCAGTGAGCCGAGACTGCACCACCACACTCTGGCCTGGGTGAGAGAGAAAGACCTCGACTAAAAACAAAAACAAAAACAAAAACAAACAAAAATACATATATGTGTGTATGTGTGTGCATATTCCATATACATATGGAATCAGGAAGAGAAAATTTTAAATATTTAATAATTAACCAAATTTAAGAAACGGTCACAAAATAAGCACATTTAAATGATATGACAACATTTACATGGCATGGCACTCTAATATACATTTAAATGTCTTGATAAAGTCATTTGCTTAGCTGTTAATCTTATGAAATAAGTGTTATAAAGCAACTAACATGCCAAAATCAAAAAAGCACACAAGTGATGAGTAAACTCTCTATTACTTGATTCAATCAGTAGTGACGAACTGATCCAAAACCAGAATACCTAGATTCTATACAAATTATAAGAATACAAGTGAAAGGCATTGCTTGCACCAAACCCACAACCCATAAAGCAAAATTGTTTTTCCTATTAAAGTTAACTTGTTTCCAAAAGGGTATAAAACTAACAATGTTATAAATACTATGCTTTAAATAACTAATAACTCAGCTATGTAGCCAAAATTCCTTGAAACAAAAACTTGTTTTTAAAAAAACCAAGTAAAATTCTGGACATTAGATACCACATATAGATAAGAATGAAACTATAAAACAACAAAAATTGTGTTGCATTTTTAAATTAAGCTAATGTATAAATCCCTGAGGTGTTTCATAAATACTTGTTAAAACAATAAACAGAAAAACCAGAATATTAAAAATCTTTTAGATAAAGTAAACATTTACATCCTCATCTTGAAATAGGTCCTAAAATCTACTTCTGGTTACAATGTCAATTTTTGTAAGTGCTATAATTGTGTGTGTATATACATGTATACATATACATATGTATATACATATATACAATATACATATGTATATACATATATACAATACACACACATATGTGTATATATATATTCAGTGGCATATATACACATATATGTATATACACATATATGTATGTGTATATGTACAAATACATATGTGTATCTATACATGTATGTGTATATATGTATATGTATATATACATATGCATGTGTGTGTGTGTATATGCCATTGAATAGGACACACATCAATAGTATTACCACCAAGTCAATCAAGAACAACAAAGGGCTGGGAACAGTGTCTCATGCCTGTAATCCCAGCACTTTGGGAGGCAAAGGTAGGAGAATCACTTGAGCCCTGCAGTTCAAGATCAGCCTGGGCAACATAGTGAGATCTCATCCCTACAAAAAATGTAAAAATTATAGCTCTGAATGAAAATAAGTGAAAAAAAAAAAAAAAGAACAACAACAACAAAAAGTAGCCGGGCATGGTGACATGCCTGTAGTCCCAGCTACTCGGAGACTGCAGTGGGAGGATTGTTTGAGCCCACAAGGTCAAGGCTGCAGTGAGCTGTGTTCCTGTCACTGCACTCCAGCCCCTGGGTGACCCTATCTCCAAAAAAAAAGAACAACAATAAAACACAAAAGAATAATTTTCTAAATCATCTCTGGCGATCACCACGGGAGAAGATATTTTGTATGTTTTCTTCAATGCTGTATTCCTAGCACCCAAAAAAGTGCTGGGCATAAAGCGGGACTAAATAAATATTTGTTGAATAAATGAATAAAAATCAAAGTAAAGTCTAACTATAATCAATGTTTTTGTTTTTTTGAGTCGGGGTCTTGCTCTGTCACCCAGACTGGAACGCAGTGGCATAATCTCGGCTCACTGCAACCTCCGCCTCCCAGGTTCAAGTGATTCTCCTGCCTTAGCCTCCAGAGTAGCTGGGATTACAGGTGCAAGCCACCATGTCCAGCTAATTTCTGTATTTGTAGTAGAGACGGGGTTTCACCATGTTGGCCAGGCTGGTCTCGAACTCCTGACCCCGTGATCCGCCCGCTTCGGCCTCCCAAAGTGCTGGGATTACAGGTGTGAGCCACTGCGCCCAGCCTAATCGATGTTATTGTAAGAATTCCTGGAGGAAAAATCTCAAATTCTCGTATCAGGTTGCCTTTTTTGATTTCCTAGGAAACACAGGTCAAAGAACCACAGTCAAACATGTATTCAGAATTCTGGTAACATGAGTGTATCACCCGTGATTATTTTTGTTTTAAATTATATCCTGCTATATATCTTTGGTAAGTTCCTTCAAAAAACAATTTGAATCTACCAAAATAATTGAAGCCTGTGCAACTGTCATGATGCTCAGGAAGAATGGTAATCAGATTATTTCAGATTTGCGTCTCCAGGGTTTAGTTTATGCATCAGGACAGAGGATTAAGTAAATTCTATCCATTAATTCTCACATCTTTAGTTTTTCTTCCAAGCAAATAACTATACAGAGCTATGTTTAAAAAAAATATAGAGGTAATATTAAAGTCAATGCAGCTGATGATTCAATCTAAAAAATACTTCATGGCTGGGAACGTGGCTCACGCCTATAATCCCAGCACTTTGGGAGGCCGAGGAGGGAGGATTGCTTGAAGCTAGGAGTTCGAGACTAGCCTGGTAAACATAGCAGGACCCTATCTCTACAAAAAAAAACAAAAATAAAAATAAGAATAAATCATTTCCTGTCATCTACAGAGTGATATCCTAAAATCCTAGTTTATAATTCACACCCTGTACATTAAGGCATTTCCTAAATATGACTATATGCAAACATAATTAGTACCCTTAAAATATGTATCTGGAAAAAAACTCTTAAGTGCTGCATATTAACAACTATAACAGCTTATGTCTTTTTTCCCAAAACTGTCTTAGATAAACTGGGCTTCTGTTATCAGTCATTATTTTTTCATCAAGTAAATGCTGTAAGAGGGCTTCTACATAGAGTAGTAGTTGACATCTTTACTGGTAATTACTTTTTTTAATCCTCTGGACCAACTCAAGATATTCAGTTGTTACATAAAAACTTCACTTAACTACCCTAGAAATACAACATATTTAGCATATACAATCCAGAAAATGGGAGTTATATAATTAGAATTTTTAGCATTACCCTCCTATAGAAAGAAAATTTGTTGGAGTTATATCTTAAACTGATATCTTAAGCTCCCTGTCTATTTCATTTTATTGAAACAATGATGCTTGAGTTTCAGCTAATTATATAAAAAGATTTATCAATCACTCAGTAATAATTCAAAAATACAGGATCATTAATGGTCATAAATGAGGTCTATATATTCAGCAAATACAATTTACTCCTAACTATCCCTTTAAAGACTTGTACAATAAACAAGTTTGATTTTCACTCTATACAATAGAAAACTGCTTGATTTCTAAGCAGTTACATGAAAATGTCCTTTTCTCTAAAATCAATAAAAATCTGATTATATGGCTGGGTGCGGTGGTTCACCCCTGTAATCCCAGCACTTTGGGAGGCCAAGGCGGGTGGATCACGGGGTCAGAAGATCGAGACCATCCTGGCTAACCCGGTGAAACCCCGTCTCTACTAAAAATAAAAAAAATTAGCTGGGCATGGTTGTGGGCGCCTGTAGTCCCAGCTCCTCGGGAAGCTGAGGCAGGAGAATCACTTGAACTCGGGAGGCAGAAGTTGCAGTGAGCCGAGATCACGCCACTGCACTCCAGACTGGGCGACAGAGTGAGACTCCACCTCAAAAATAAATAAATAAATAAATAAAATATGATTATAACACTAGAGAAACAGATTCGATCAAAATAATGGCAATAACAATCTTTTGAGTTTAAACATGATAGCTAGCTTCTCCTTCAAACCACTTTAGCAGGCTTCCAAACTATATCGATGTAGTTCTTAAAATGTTTCTTTTAAATCAAACTTTAGGTCTTATAAGGGTAGTTAACTGCTTACTTGAATCCATTTGCTTTTCATAAAAGCTGGAACTTTTTAAAGGTGATCTTTTCAGACATAAGAACTCTTACCTACCCTGAATAGTTTTTTTTTTTTTTTACATTTTTAAATAAATGTATTTATTTTATTGTTATATAATGGCCTATAAAATTAATGTCTTAATATTATAAATCACTCTTTTTGTTTAAAGCTCAAACATTCTAATTTCAGTCATTTAACTACATTTATCTCTCTGGAATATAATGGCCAACTCGGAACAGTTAAGTGCTCTGAGGCTTGCAGAAGAAAAACATTCTCTATAAACAAAGTTTAAGTGTATAATACGGGGGGGGGGGGGGAACAGAGTATAATACGAGGCCAGGTGTGGTGGTTCACGCCTGTAATCTCAGCACTTGGGAGACAGAGGCGGGAGGATCACTTTGAGGCCAGGAGTTCCAGACCATCCTGGGCAACATAGTGAGACCGCCATCTCTACTAAAAAAGGTTTTTGTTAAGAGTATAATTCAAACTTCTGTATTATTCTATAAAACAGCTCTAAAAGTTAAATTATAGAATCTCTGAAATGAAAGGATCCCTATGTATAATCAACCTAACTCCACACCTCACAGAAGAGAGAACAGATCCAGAAGTAAAGTGCCTTGTCAAATTGTTACAATGAAACAAGACAGGAATCTGGGTTTCTCTGCCCACTGCTCTTTCTACTACTGTCCCCTTAAGGCAGTTGAAAAATTGATGATAGAGATCATTAACACAAAGCTGCAAAGCAATGAGAACTGTAAATCTGAATAAACTGAAAGACATTAAATTAACCCTAGATTATAAACCTTCTTGATAGTTAGACTGGCTGACCTAAAGAGCAAATCTAATAACTGAATTACCATACTTCAGAATCATTATGACAACTGAGAAAACCAGAAAACTCACTGAGATGATACTATTCATCATAATTAGTTAAAAGAAATCCAGCTGGGCACTGAATAAAACGTGAAAGGTAGCGAATCTCAGGAGGCCAGAACTGCACCAGGAGCTACATTTGAAATACTAATTTTCAAACACCAAAAGTATTTGTTTACCCTGGCTTTTAAAAATAATAGTATCAGACAAGTAACTCTAAAAAACAAATATAGCAGAGAATAAGCTATTTGTTTTCCAAGACTGTGGCTACAGAAGCTAAATGAAGAAGCAAACTGGGATTGCATGCTCAAAAAGTAAAATGTAACTTTTTGCCTGGGATTGATTGATTCATTTAGAGGACAGAACAGGCATATACAAAAGTTAGTCACGTAATATTTTGCTCTTTAGAGACAGAAAACAAAATGGATTTTGAAAAATACAGCAAAGCTTTATATCAATGTAAGTGTACTACAGTATAGATAAGCAGGGTACTTTGAAGTCTGAGAGCCTGGATTATTCAGGCTCTACAATTTACTAGCTGTTACTCTTTTTTGGTAGTATGATCTAGTAGAGAGACTGATTTGAATCTTTGCAGCATCCCCAGTTACTACTTATGTGACCATAGGCAAAGTTTCTTAGCCTCTCAGCCCGAACTTCCTCATCTGTAAAAGAGTAATGATAACTATCTCCTAAAATTCGGTTAGGACAAACACAGTCATTCACTCATGCATTCATTCAGCCATTTAAAGTATAGGAAAGCAATGGAAAGATTAAATCGCTGCCCTAAGGGAACCCACAGTCTCAGAGGAGCAAACAAAATAGTAAGTAGAAACAAATTAAAGCTGCAAGTGCCCAGAGGTCAGTACAGAGAACTAAAGAAGCAAAGAAGTAAGGTACACCTAATTTTGCGTAGAGGTTTAAGGGTTCATGTCCAGTTTCACCCTTGAAAAATATATGAAAAGTTCACAAGACAGAAAGAGAAAGGAGGGCATTCCAAACAAAGAGAAAGGCACCCCAACACAGTAAAATTTGGCATGGTAGCTAGCGCATAATATATACTTATTAAGAAGGCCTTTTTATTTTTTTTTTTTAATGAAAAACCCCAGGGTACAGTGGCTCAGGTCTGTAATCCCAGGAGGACCGCTTGAGCCCAAGAAATCAAGACCAGCTTGGGCAAAAAAAAAGTGAGACCCTGTCTTTACAAAACATAAAATTATTAGCCAGGCATGATGGTGCACGCCTGTAGTCCCAGCTACTCAGAGGCTGAGGTGGGAGGATCGATTGAGCCCAGGAGGTCAAGGCTGCAGTGAGCCATGATCCAGCCACTGCACTCCAGCCTGGGTAACAGAGTGAGATGTTGTCTCAAAAAAAAAAAAAAAAAAAAAAACCAGACTGGAAGAAAACATAAAAAATTAACTGGTTTTTCTCTTTGCACATAAAAGAAAACATAAAAAAAAAAAACTGGGTTTTCTGTTTTTCATGTCTACAATAACCTAAATCAAATGCTGTGTTTTAATGGTTGCTGAATTTGAAAGAGAAGTGAAAAACCGGGCAGGAAAAAAAAAAAAAAAGAAGACGACAGCAGGCAGGCCTTTCTCTAGTCGCACTTACAAAATGTTAAAATTTCCTATCACTCTCCTTTGAAAATGCTAATCATTATGCATAGCATTTCTTTTTCTTTTTATTAGTTGTAAGATTTCCTCAAGAAAGAGACAACCAGAAGCGACCCTCCTAGGGTCAAGTATTCTCTGGGTTATACTATCTCAAGAAAGCACTTAAAAGCACTATAGCCTGAGGGTAGATGAAATTAAGACAAGGACAGGGGACCCACCCACATCCTAGTAGGTGCTCAGCAGAGAAAGGTCCAACAAAAGAACTCAGTACCAACTAGCAGATAAAATAAACCAAAAATACATATACCATGCTTCTAAGAAAAGTTAAGAAAACTGAACAAATAATTGACACTCAGCTAACTGTAAAGCACAATGGCACATACTAAAGGGCATGAGAAAACATCTTTTTTTTTTTTTTTTTTTGAGACGGAGTCTCACTCTGCCACCCAGGCTGGGGGGCAGTGGCCAGATCTCCGCTCACTGCAACCCCCACCCTCCAAATTCAATGGATTCTCCTGCCTCAGCCTCTAGAGTCTGGGATTACAGGCGCCTGTCACCGAGCCTGGCTAATTTTCTGTATTTTTAGTAGAGAAAGGGTTTCATCATCTTAGCCAGGCTGGTCTTGAACTCCTGACCTCATGATCCACCCACCTAGGCCTCCCAAAGTGCTGGGATTACAGGCATGAGCCACCGAGCCCAGCCGAGAAAACACCTTAAACAGGGTAACTTAAAATACGAGTAAATAGGCCAGGCGTGGTGGCTCATGCTTGTAATCCCAGCACTTTGGGAGGCCTAGGTGGGCTGATCACTTGAGGTCAGGAGTTCAAGACCAGCCTGGCCAACATGATGAAACCCCATGTCTACTAAAAATACAAAAAATTAGCTGGGCGTGGTGGTGCATGCCTGTAATCCCAGCTACTCTGGAAGCTAGGGCAGGAGAACGGCTTGAGCCAGGGAAGTGGAGGTTGCAGTGACTGCCACTTCACTCTAGCCTGGGTCACAGAGCGAAACTCTGTCTCAATAAATAAACAAATAAATCTCAATAATATATAGAAAATAAATTCAGGATACAATCAGAAGGGTTGAGAATCCCTGCAATAAGACATCTGAAAGACTCACAATAAACTTCCTATTTGTTTTAAAAAAAAGTGAGTACTACACCTATGCAAATTACACTAAATATCTTTTGACATACATTCATGTTTGTGTTAACACAGACACAGCTCACTCATTCTGAGTTCAATTCTGACACTAACATTTTAAATATTCTTTTTTTATAGTACTGTTTTATATACCCCTTACTTTATAAAAATATTAAGGGCCAGGAACGGTGACTCATGCCTGTAATCCCAACACTTTAGGAGGTCGAGGTGGGTGGATCACTGGAGGTCAGGAGTTCAATGTTGGCCTTGGCCAACATGGTGAAACCCCATATCTACTGAAAATACAAAAATTACCCAGGCCTGGTGGTGCACGCCTATAATCCCAGCTACTCGGGAGACTGAGGAAAGAGAATCACTTGTACCTGGGAGGCGGAGGTTGCAGTGATCCAAGATAGCGCCACTGCACTCCAGCCTGAGCGACAGAGCAAGACTCCATCTTAAAAAAATAAAAATAAATTTTAAAAAATTAAGAAAATTAGGGGGTGATATTTCATCAACTAAGAAAATATAACATCTGTGGTCATAGTTCTCCAGATTTCCATGCTGGTTGTTCGGTCTCTCTAACCCTAATTTTAAAATGTAGTGAACAATTCATTTGCACAGCATTTTACAATTAACAAAACGCATTCTTTCACCTTTAACTAACTTGTTCCCCACAACAAACGGGAAATTTTCATTTTATAATTGAGGAAATTCAATCTCTGAGAGCTTAAGTAATTTCTCTAGGGTCACTCAACAAGTAAATACTAAATATTTACTAAATACTAAATATTAGGGACTTTTCTACTACTCACAAAATCCCACGTAAGAAATGTCAAGCAAGGTCATCTCTAAATTATGACACAAACACTAAACTGCCTTTTTAGAATACTATTTTGCTGCCTACCAAAAGGAAAGTGTTCATTAATCAATCAGTAATCAACATCAGTAGTAAAACAAAAACTAAAACACAGGAACTAAAACTAATATTCAAATGTGACAAAGATGCTCAGGGCAAAATTTCATTAAGGCAAATTCACTGAATCCAAAGTATTAGTCCCTAACACCAGCTCTCTTCACTTTCACAATATCTCATTTGTACTGAGATACCAGTTATCCTAATATTAATGATAAATCTCCAAAAGGATTTTAAATCATTGAAAGTACGTTCCTTAGAGCCCATATGTGGAAAAAAAAATGCCAAGGATCAATCTAGACAAATAACTAAACTCAACATATTTCAGAAAGCACATGGTGGCTCAAGCAAGTCAGTAGTCAGGAGTAGTCAGGAATACTGATTTCCAGATATTGACCTCTATCTGTCATAATACCTATCAGTTAAGCATTATATGCACAATACACTGCACTGGGGTTGAGCAGAGAATGCTTTTTGATATCCCATGATGCATCCTATTCTTCCTAACTATGGCTATGTCCACATGGCAGTTAATAAATCACACATGCTTAAAATGCTTCCACACTTATAGATGCAATAACTATGCTACCAGCACTCAAAGATCATTCTGCTGTTCTCATTGACAATTTAATATATTATTAGTAATTGGAGAACAACAGCTGGTTAAGAAAAGAACACAGGTATATCTGGAATTTAAATACAGTGTTTTAGGTGAGGATCAAATGAGATAATGTGAAAACACTTTTGAATTTGAATGTGTTATATGCAGATGCAAGTTCTTACAACAACATATAATCATAGATGTATGTATACTTTTTAAGGACAATAACCAACAACCTTTATAAAAGTTTTTTCATAAAAAGCATAAAATTACTTCTAGTATTTTGCATATAAAATGAGAGTAATACAATTTATGTCATTCCAAATGTAAGCACTAACTGGTGCTTTCAGTTTTACAGATGAAAATGCGAAATAAATGTAAAACTATATACCACACCTAAACATATTTATAACTTTGGTTCAGTCTTTTTTTTTTTTCTTTTTTTTTTTTCAGACAGTCTCAGTCACCCAGGCTGGAGTGCAGTGGTGCGATTCCAGCTCACTGCGACCTCTGCTTCCAAGGCTCAAGCATTTCTCATGCCTCAGCCTCCTGAGTAGCTGGAATTACAGACATGAGCTACCACACCCGGCTAATGTTTGTACTTTTAGTAGAAACGGGGTTTCACCATGTTAGCCAGGCTGGTCTTGAACTCCTGACCTCAAGTGATCCGCCTGCCTCAGCCTCTCAAAGTGCTGGGATTACAGGCATGAGCCACCACACCAGGCCCTGGTTCAATCTTACGATAGGAGTCTCCTAAAAATGATTTTAAAATCTTTGTAGTTTTTAAAAAGTTTCCAAATCACCATTTCAATATATAAAACTTACAGATTAACAAGAACTGTTCATTTAAATACACACAACCCTGATTACTCTGTTGTCCCCAATAATGCTCCAAGGAGGAAGCAATAAATTAGCCAACAACTCAATAGGGTCACCACAAATGAAAGGACGTCTGTATTATTCAAATTATCTACCTTAAGAAGAATTGCAAGAAGCAAATCTAATTCTATTATATGGTAACAGCTAACTAGGAAGCAGAAAATAAAGGGCCCAGATCAAAATTCAGAAACAATCACAACTTCAAAATTTTCCCTCTATTATTACTTAAAATTCTGGGAAATTGAGAGTGTTATATATATATATATATATATATATATATATATATTTTTTTTTTTTTTTTTTTTTTTTTTTTTTTTGAGACGGAGTCTCGCTCTGTCGCCCAGGCTGGAGTGCAGTGGCCGGATCTCAGCTCACTGCAAGCTCCGCCTCCCGGGTTCATGCCATTCTCCGGCCTCAGCCTCCCGAGTAGCTGGGACTACAGGCGCCCGCCACCTCACCCGGCTAGTTTTTTGTATTTCTTAATAGAGACGGGGTTTCACCGTGTTAGCCAGGATGGTTTCCATCTCCTGACCTCGTGATCCGCCCGTCTCGGCCTCCCAAAGTGCTGGGATTACAGGCTTGAGCCACCGCGCCCGGCCGAGAGTGTTATATTTTAAATGCCATATTCAAAAACCTTACAGTTCAACATAAACTGACCAAGAAGCTTCATGTACAGATTCTTTTTTAAATGACATTTCAGATCAGGATACGTCAATACTTAACTGCCAGCAGCTTTAAGAAAAAAGCACCTTCCTTTGTGTTCAAAATTACGAGTAAAACACTAAACACTAAATCAGACGACCGTTTCAGAAAACAGAAGGCAAGGATTTCTAGAATATGTAATTTAGTGTAAACATGGAATCATATGATTGTTTCAGAAAACAGAAGGTAAGGATTTCATTACTACTACTAACAGTAATGAAATGTTGAAGAAATCCAATTTATCATTACCTTAATATTATTCTGGATAAATAAGTTAAGTATTAATGACAATCGGTTCAAATGCAAGTATACATATGAACAAAAAGGCAGGATTTTTGTCTCGTATATGCAGTATACGTGGCCATGCAACCCCAATTTACTATGTTGATATCCTAGTTAACACTTCATTGTACATTTGTCTTCTTTCCTTTTCATACCTCAATACACCTTAAGTTTGTAGTACTGTTATATAATGTAATATTCCAGATAAATCAAGATGATACTATTTATTAATAATTTGCCCTAAATTTCAATCCAAAATATGCAGCTAAATCAAGGACCACACTTTATAAATCCATCATTCCAATGGCAATTTAAAAAATACCTACCCCAGGCGGGGCACGGTGGCTCACGCCTGTAATCCTAGCATTTTGGGATGCTAAGGTGGCCAAGGTGGACGGATCGTGAGGTTGAGAAATCAAGACCATCCTGGCCAACATGGTGAAACTCCGTCTCTACTAAAAAATACAAAATTTAGCTGGGCATGGTGGCGTGCACCTGTAGTTCCAGCTACTTGGGAGGCTGAAGCAGGAGAATCGCTTGAACCTGGGAGGCGGAGGTTGCAGTGAGCCAAGATCCCGACACCGCACTCCAGCCTGGCGATAGAGCAAGACTCCATCCAAAAAAAAAAACAAACTTACCCCAAGAAAAAGTATCCCATCTCTTCTACAAAGAAGCCACTCAAAATCAGCTCAGATGTGAAATAATTTTAATCAACAATATTACTGACAAAACTAGCAATCAAACCAACACTGCACATTCCCTTCTCAGCCACTACACCTCTGTTCAAATTATCACTCAACCCTGCCCATCTTCCCTTACAAAGAAGTCCATAGACATGTAAAAGAAAACCATAGTATCTAAACTATAATGTTCAAACAATAGAAGAAACTCTGTGTACATAAAAAAAAATAAGAAAATATAAAAACAGAAAATATTTAAAAGATAGATTAAAATTGAGTATATGTAAGAATTAACAATTTTTTTTAATTCCTTAAAGGTCAAGCCTCACCAGTAATGAAAAAAAGCTACCTAAGTCAACCAAGAGCTACTGACATCTATTAAATATTAAAGAAACCGAATGATTTAAAACTATTAAAAAACTCACTCTAAATACCTAGATTATGACATTATAAATTAGTACAGTCTTCTGGAGAGCAAACAATATATGACAAGAGCTATAAAACTCATGAGACCCTTTGAACTGGTAACTCCACTTTAGGGAATAAAGTCCAGGAAAATAACTGGGGGCAGAAGGGATAGGGGAGAAAGTGAAAAGCAGAAAAAGACCACCTAACTATGCAAAGTTATTAGTAAAAGTCTGGAAGTAGCTCAAATGCTCAGCTGGAAGCTTGGTTCAAATTATATAGTACCTTAAATACAACTGAATTTTTTCTTACCATTAAAATAATGATGAGTATTCAAATACACAAGTACATTTTTCAATGTTAAGAAAAATATGAAGCATAAAATGGACACTGATCACAATTATGTAAAAATATGTCTTTACAATATGAGGAAAAGTCTAGTAAACTGGGTGGTTGGGGTTTTTTTGGTCAGAAGACTCTATTTTTTAATTACTTTGATTTTCATTTCCTTTTTATCACCGTCAAGTTAGTTTCAAAAAAGCTTTTCCTTTTTAATCTCCTTTGTCACTTGCTTAAAAAAACACATATAGGCTGTGAGAGGGACAAATGTAAAGGAAAACATTTTCAATACACCTCAGTATTGAAACTATATACAAAAACCTGTAACAGTCATTAAGTGTTAAAACATATTAGTAGGCATTGTTGTTTTTGCCTCTTTTAGGGGGAGGGAAAGACTTAAGTCCAACAGAAAGACTGACTACAAATTAACCTGGCAGTACATGAAGTTTTTCAAAACTAATTTTTCTCCATCTGAGAAATTGTTACTAATAATAGTACAGATGGTCGAGTTTACCCTTATCACAATTATACCATTTTCTGTGACTTGCAAAATATAAGACAACTATACAATCGGTAGACTTGATAAAAATGTGGCCTCACTGTTATAATATAAACAAAAATAACAAAATGAACACTAAAGCAATTTAAATATAGTCCTATTGCAAGCAAATTTTAAATCATTTATATTTAGAGTCTACCATACACCTCCAACTTTCTTTAACTTTGTCCGATTTTCCTCCACTTGGATCTTATTTGAAGGAAAGATAGCTGAATTTAGATTTTAGTAACATCATTCCTTTCTCCTTTCACTACCCTCCAATGCACTGTGGCAGCAGCTAACACAAGGGAACCTCCCCCGCAAAATAAAAAGGATCACCTGTTTTTGTGTGTCAATGCTGAATACAAAGTATATTTATACTATGAATTATATTTGCAGAAGAAACAACGCAGACAATCCAATGCCTTTGGTCCTTCACTAAAGTATATTCCATTTTCAAATATGTCCATTGTTGTCTCCCTGTAAACCCAAAATCGTGTTTCACCAATTCTCAAAAAGTGATAACTCAGTTTTTATTTAGTGAAAACAGGTCTATGAAAATGCGACTTAACTGGTGATTGAATGAGCTTATAAAATCAGAGATACATAACGATTATGCTTTTACTCAGTAGACCATCACCTAACCGGCAAAATTTGAAATTGGCTTGACGTTCCTTATTATTTTTAATTATGTCGTTTTACCTAATCCCTGGTCCGTCAATTCCCCTCCAGAGCCCCTTCCTCCCACGCCTCCCCCTTAACCCCCCCCCCAAAAAAAGACCAAGCCTGGCCTTAGTTCCCGTATTTCAGGCCAGGACCAACCAGAAACCAGTTTTCTTCCACTAATCCGGAACTCCGGGCTGTTACCAACGCTGTCATTGGCCAGCGTCAGACCTTAGTACGTGCCCCAAGATAACCCCTTGGTTTCTCTCCCTTTTCCGCCTACAATGGGCCTTCCCCAATGTTTGTAACATATTCATAATCCACAACACGGCACCTCTGATAATCAACTCACATTCTTCAAAGTTTTCGGGTGGAAACAAGCAGGGCCAAGGGGAGGGCAAGGTACCCTTTTTCCGACTAGCAGGGATGGGGGAAGGGGCAGTCGTTCTTTGGCTCTGCACTGAGCTCTAGAACCTCGTCGGCTGAGAGGTGGGGAGCGGGTTGGGGGTACAAGGTGGGGAGGGAGTGGTGAAAGAGTTAGGTTAAGTTGAAATGAAAACTTTACTCACCAGATCCTCGAAGCTTCTTCGGTGCTCTTTCCCCTCCCAATCTAAGCGGCGCGGAATCAGCTGGGGGCCGGACGAAAAGAAAGGGGGAAGGGGGGGCAAATGATGAAGGAAAAGCCTCCGCTCCCCATCAACTGGACCCAACCTGTGTCCCAGCCTCAACACTTTAGCGTCTTTATTTCTCTCGGCCTGATAGCTATTGGCTCAGAGCTAGACGAGTATATGGGGGGGGAAGGGGGGCCGCGGAAAAGGAAATCCTGAAAAACCGCCTCCCACAAGCATAAAGCGGAGACGAGTTAAGACCCCAGCGTTGTCTGCCCCTTTTGAGGGAAGAAGCCAATTCACCCCGGTGACAACAGCAACGGGTACCCAGATCGAAGCCTCTATCCCGGCCAGTCTTCCGCCCCTGACTTGCCCTCCCCTTCTCCTCCAGTCTCACCTCAACCCTCCCCACCCTTCCCGAAGGGGCTCCGTACCTGATGCTCCTCGAGCTCCTGCACTAGCACCTGAGCAAAAGGGAAACACAGATATGAGGAGCAGCTCGGGCCAACAACCCATTCCTCCCTCCACACTTAAAGCCCAGCCGCTGACTGTTTGACTAGTCAAGGCCGGCCTATCCCTCACCCTCAGCGGAACTGCTCGTCCCGCTGCCTCGATTTCCCCACTGGGATCATTCACCACGACTCCCAGATCTCTTTCTTCCCCTTACCTGAGCGGATTTGTTGCAGGGTCCAGACTGCAAGAACCTAGCGATCAGGTAATACAGCTCTAGGGAAGAAGGGGGAAAAGAGGTTGAGAGGGATGAAGAGAAGAGAAATAGAAGCTTTTTCAAAAGAAACTGACAGCCTTCGCGCTAAGCCCCCATTCCCTTAGCACCCCCCACCCCCCGACACAGCTACCCACCGGCTTCGATCTGGGTAGGTGCCGCCGCCATCCTTTTCCCGAGGGGGTTTGGGGGCTTCGCTCCGGAGGGGCTGGCGGGGGCGGGTGGGGGTGCTGCCTCTATTGTGGTGAAGCCCCCATGCCCGGGAGTCCCGCCGCTTCCGCCGCACTCCTCGTCCTAGTTTCGCTCTCTCTCGAATTCATCGCATCACGTTTCGACCCATAGATATTCTAGCCCAAGAGCTGAGGAGGCGGAGGAGGAAGGAGAGAGAGGAGAGGGAGAGGGAGAAGGAGAGAGTGAGTGAGAGAGACAGAGAGAGAGAAGAGAGAGGGAGAGAGTACAGAGAGAGAGAGAGAGAGAGACGCGGGGGGTGGGGGGGCGGAGAGAGAGAGAGAAATAGACGGAGCGAGAAGAAGAGGGAGGAGCCGAAGTGGCGAAGAGGTGGGCGGGGGCAAAGGGGGTGGAGAGAGGGGAGGGTAAAAATGGTGATAGGGTTTTGCAGTGCTCATAGTTCCCCGCTAGAGGCACTAATACAGCAGCCGAGCCTAGACTCTCCCGGAGCCCGATGGTTGCTTAGCTACAGCTCTGGGAAAGAGGGGGAGGTGCTAACTGACGGCCGACGCTCTGGCAGCCGTCTTGGAACTCTGTGGTGGCATTCGCGTCTGCGAGCTCCGGAGTGACTTGCCCTTCCTGTGAAGGCAATCCGGCCCTTTCCGGTGGAGGACCCTTCCCCCTGGGTTGATCCTGAGGAACTTGAGAGAAGGTGTTTTGACTCGACTCCTTTCCCCTTTTTCCTCCCGGCACCAAAGCGGTTTTATTTGTTTGTTTACACTCTACCCAGTGGAAAGGCGGCTAGCTGGCTAAAGGGTTTTATGCCTGGGGGAGGATAAGAGTCGCTATTTGGTCGTGACTTGTTTCTGTTTAAAATTATTAGTAGTAGTAGTAGTAGTAACCAAATGAAAATGTTGTACTTACCAGTCAAAAATGCGGGGCTTATATTGTTAGAAGACCACTTAAAATGCTCCCGGATTCTGACAAGTATTGCATGAGAAATTTGCAGTCAACCGTGAAGCATGTTCCCCCTTCTGAAAGTTTAACACGTGCCGTATCTATCCCATTCCTACAGGGTAATTTCCTATTGTGTTTTCAAATACTACTGAAGTACTTTAACCAAGAGTTTTCAATAATCTTTCTGTATTTTTGCCTATCTCTATGCAAGGTTTCAATAGTTTTCTACAGGTTCGGGACTACACTGTTTAATATATAACCCCAACTCTTGGTACCGCAGTGACCTTCAGTATTTGGTTGCTGAAATCTTCAGTGATCAAAGGGGTTGGTATGATAATTGACACAGATTAGTAAACTAGGTCCTTTTCTTCCCTACTTTCCCTTAACATCCTGTCCTCACCGCACTCCCTCACCTAAACCTGATGATACTAGAAATGCATTTTAAGTTGCATGTATTATTTACACTGAAATATTCCAATTTGAAGGTTCGTCTAAATTTAGGACTATATTCTTGGGAATTGGGTTTCCTCACTCAGAGCTCTGCCATTGACCACAGTGGGCCTTGAATTTCTAAGCTGACCAAACTTAGCCTAGGTTGATTAGCTCTCACTTGTAATTTTTTTTTTTTTCCTCAGAAAGCAATAACCACAGGAGGTAATTGTGAAGTGATAGGCTTATCTTTGGTTGTTATTGCTATGCAACTTGACAAAACAAATACAAATAATTGGTAAAACAAAATGATACAAAAAGATACATGAGACCCAGACAACTTATTGCAAGTAGTTTGGCAAAATACCAGACTAAATACTTTTATAGTTCAAGTATAATGTACAGGTTGAGTGTTCCTTATCCAAAGTGCTTGGGACCAGAAATACTTTGGATTTTGGACTTTTTCAGATTTTGGAATATTTGCATATACATAATGAGATATTTCAGCTATAGGACCCAAGTCTAAATGTGAATTTTATTTGTTTCATTTATACCTTATACACATACACTGAAGATAATTTTATATAATATTTTCAATAACTTTGTGCATGAAACAAAGTCTTGACTGCCTTTTGACTGTGATCCTCCACTTGAGGTCAGATGTGGAATTTTCCATTTGTGTCATGTTGGCACTCAAAAATTTTGGATTTTGGAGCATTTTGAATTTTGGATTTTTAGATTAGGGATGTTTGACCTGTATGTAACAGTTAACACTTAACAAGCCATTATCATCTCCTAAGCACTTTTACGTGCTTACCTCATTTAATCTTTACAATGACCCTAGGAGACAGGTTCGATTGTTATTCTCATTTTACAAATGATAAAAATGACTATGACTTTGGTTCACTCACAGCCTGTGAACCTCATTCCTCACCTGTAAAATGTGAATAATAAATAGTACTTGCCATGTCTACTTCAAGGAATTGTTATAAAATTCATGTGAAAATATATTTGTGTACTCTTTCAAAATTTATGTGGCGATTCCATGATCGCCTGTGTATCAGTCTGAGTTCATTCAGGAGGGAAAAAGCCCATGATCATTTGAATAAGGGAAGTTTAAGATAAATAATTATTAATGATAACAGGAAATTGGAATGATGAGGGCTTAGCTAGCAAGAAGTAAAGAGAAGTAAAGAAGTAAAGAGAACTCTAAATACCATAGATATAGCAAGTATATAATAGTAGATATGATAGCCACTACCCCTGGAACTGAGATGAAGCACCCTCCACACTTACTCTCTGCCCTTAGCTGAGATCCAGACCTTCTTGGAGAGAACACAGCCAGTGGACACTCACTCTACGGCCGGAAGATTCTGTATTTCCTTACAGGCAGAACTTGCTGAAACTCCAACCTCTGGAAATTACTGGAACTCTGCATTCTAGAACTTGCTGGAAACCCACCCTCTGCAATTAGCCTGCTAGAGTGCCTGAGAAGGATGTTCATAGGGAAGTATTTCAGCAGAGGAACTTTACTACAAAAACTGCAAGAGGGAGGGTGCCAGGGGAAGCTGCCTGATGCTGCCAAAACTGCAGCACAGAAGCCAGCCACTGGAGAGAGCTGCACAAGCTGCAGGAACACCCTACCCAGTAAGCCGGCCAGAAGCAGGGAGCAAAACCTTTTCTTTCTGCACCATCTTTCCAGTTTCCTCTACTGGAAAAGCTTCAGTGCCAGCTGACAAAAGGAAAAATACTTAAATGGCTCAGATCCATTTTCACAGAGCAGTCAATAATGGTGAATTTGGAGATGATAAGCAACAAATTGATGAACTGGCACAACTTCCCTGCTACTTTCTTGATTGTAATGCCTAGATAGGGAATAGGAAAGTTATTGAAATGTATGTGTTCCCATGAAATGTGTTTGTTTGTTGTTCAAGATCAATACTAATAAATGAGGACTAATGTTTGAAGTATTTTGTAACAATAGAATCACTGCTCTAAACCCTGTGGCCAAAGTCTTACATGGACAGGGAGGAAAGTTTTTATAAACTGAAGCAAAAATTGATTTACGTAGAAGATAAATCTGGAATGTTTACTTGGTAGGTATACTAGTTTTCTAGGGCTGCCATAACAAGTTATTACAATCTGGGTGGCTTAAAACAACAGAAATTTGTTCTCTCACAGTTCTAGAGGCCAGAAGTCCAAAATCAAGGTGTTTGCCAAGACCATGCTCTAGGGGAGAATCCTTTTGCTTCTTCCAGCTTCTGGTGGCTCCTGGCATTCCTTGGTTTGTGAGCGCATAATTCTAATGTCCTCTTCCACCTTCATAAGGCCTTGTTTCATATGACATGTCAAATCTTCCTCTCCCTTTTCTTATAAGTCATTGGATTTCAGGCTCACCCTTAATCCGGGATGATCTCATCTCCAGAACCCTAACTTAATTACACCCACAAGGACCCTATTTCTAAGTAAGATCATATTCACAATTACTGGGGTTAGGACATGGACATCTTTTGGGAGGACACAATTCAATCCACCAACACATTTTTATTTTACTTTGGTCTTTAAAAAGCATATTTTAAGCCGGGTTCAGTGGCTCATGCCTGTAATCCCAGCACTTTGGGAGGCCAAGGCGAGCAGATCACTTGAGGCCAGGAGTTCACGACCAGCCTCGTCAACATAGCAAAACTCTGTCTCTACTAAAAATACAAAACTTAGCCGGATATGGTAGTGCACTCCTGTAATCCCAGCTACTCAGGAGGCTGAGGCATGAGAATCAAGAATTGCTTAAACCCAGGAGGCAGAGGTTGCAGTAAGCCAAGATCGCACCACTACACTCCAGCCTGGGCAACAGAGTGAGACTCTATCTCAAATTAAAAAAAGAAAAAAATCACATTCTAATGGAATATAAATGTTAAAAACTTAATGGTTCTCCCTAGGAAGGCAGGAGAAAAGAAAAATGGTAGGAAATACTGAGATGGAAGAACAGAAGTGTTAAATCAATAAGATTAATATAACTGTAAGTAAATAGTTGCTTCCTTTTATTATCTCAGCTTTTTAAAAAAATTATATAGAGTAATAAAATAATGTATTATGTTTAATATGTTACATGCATCATAATATATTAACATATTTTAACATATTACATGGATGTAATATGAATAATAATGGAAAAAAGAGACAAGAGGGAATAGAGCTATAAAAGAGTAGCATTTGTATACCTCAAAAGAGATAATAGAAACATGAAGTATAAGGCTGGGCATGGTGCCTCATACCTGTAATCCCAGTGCTTTGGGAGGCCAAGGTGGGAGGATCGCTTGAGGCTAGAAGTTTGAGACCAGCCTAAGCAACATAGTGAGAACCCTGTCTCTGCAAAGAAAAACAAAAAATAGTGAGGTGTGGTGGCATACGCCAATAGGTCCAGCTACTCAGGAGGCTAAGGTGGGAAGATACTTGAGCCCAGGATTTTGAGGTTGCAGTGAGCTGTGATTGCACCACTGCACTCACCTCTGGGAAAAAGAGCAAGACCTTGTCTCTAAAAAAAATTAAATTAAATTTTAAAAAATGAAGTATATTCTGATTAGCTAAGAAGCATATGGCAAACCATCACGCAACCACTAAGAAAATTTTTTAAATATAGTGGAAAAAATAAAAAATTTTACTAGGAAATATTTACTTAGTACCAAAGAAAGCAGGAAAGGAGGAATAGAACAAAAAAGACATGAGATATCAAAAACAAATTAATATAGTATAATTCCACCTACATCAATACTAACATTACATGTAAATTGATACATGCCACTTCTGTCATGCAGCCTGAGGAACTTTGTGAACCAGCTCATAGTGAAACTGGTGAAAATTATATAAACAACCATCTAAAGTCTCTGGAAATGTTTCTAATGACATTAAACAAATGAAAAATCATTTATTCAAGAAAAAGCTACTAAAATTTTAAGAACAGTGAAAGTTTGTGGTAAATGAACCAAAACCCACTCTTCCAACCTTGCCTCCCAGCCTAGTGAAGAGGGGAGCTCTACTCTAGACTGAAATATCCAAAAATACAAGACTCCTTATTCCTCCTAGATCTCAGTTAGAGGGCTATCTTCCTAGGAGGAGCAGGACATCACCATTTCTCATGCTTCCCCCAATTACCTGTTGCTGAGGCTAAGTTCTGGTTTGGTATGGCTAAGAGGTGGTGGCTCCTTTTTTCCACCCTGCCCCTAACCATAGGACAAAGCTAAATCTCGAGCATTGGTGGTACTGAGCATACTAGGGCATCAATCTCCCTGGC
The DNA here is from genome assembly GCF_049350105.2 of Macaca mulatta. Lineage (NCBI taxonomy): Eukaryota > Metazoa > Chordata > Mammalia > Primates > Cercopithecidae > Macaca > Macaca mulatta. The sequence continues at coordinate 87,131,857 of NC_133426.1, forward strand.
CCTGGATTAAGGAGCACTAGATGTATTCTAAGAGAGGCAAGCTAAAGAGATTTAGGGCTATTGTCTTCTTCCTCCACCAAGCACTGGTATTCTCAAGCAGAGATATCAGAGAGAATTGTGCCATTGTTCCAGTCTCCAGGACCAGAACTGTGGCTCAGAGATTCTGCCCTAAGGGAAAGGTAGGCCTTAAAAGAGAGAGCTCTGAATCTCTCCTTAAAATAACTGACTTTATTTGCAACTGGGTGTGGAAAAATTCAAGCCTAAGGGTGCTGTCAAGAACAAAGAAGGGGGAGAAAACTGATAAATTTATTAAAATTATAGGCTAAACTGTAGGCCAGCCAGTTTACTGGAGAGAAGACAGAGGGAAAAGGCAGCAAAAAAGAGTCCTCCAAGAGTCAGAGCAAGTCCTAAACACTAACCTAAGAAAATATTCCTACTAAGGTGCCCAAATTTGATGGGATCAGTCTGTGAAGCAGTTTATGCCCCAGGGTGTTGTCGAAAACAAAACGGCAATCAGCAGCTAATTAGAGTGATATAAGAGCTGGCTGTGGTCGGGGAAAGAGGCAGTTAAAGGGAGCCCTGCCAAAATCAGTGTTATCCCAGGGTAATTATGTGCCTACCCAAGACTGTACCCCCCGACCAACAACATCAGCAGTTTCACACAATGAAGTTAATAAGCACACAAAAATAATAAGACCTGCAGTGGGAAGAACAAGTACCCAGGGTTGCTACAATATGTTATCTAAAATATCTAGTTTCTAACAAAAGACTTTGAGGCATGCAAATAAACAGGAAAGTATAAACTGTACACTACCAAAAGAGCAGGCAACAGAAACTGCCTATGAAAATTACCAGATGTCAGATTTAGTAGACAAAGTCTTCAAAGTAACCATGATAAATATATTTGAAGGACTAAAGGAAACTAGTATTAAAGAAATGAAAGAAGGTGTGATGTTAATGTCAAATCAAACAGAGAATATAAATAAAAAGAGGAAATATTTTTAAAAATGAAATAGAGATTCTGGGGTTCAAAAGAACAATAATTGAAATGAAAAACTCACTAGAGGGAACAAGAGTCCATTTGAACTGGGAGAATAAAGAATTAACAAGCTTGATTACAGATTAATAGAGCATATTAACTCTAAAGAGCAGAGAAAACAAGAATGAAGGAAAATGAAGAGGGCCTCAGAGAATTATGGGACATTATATGCACCAACATATGTGTAAGGGGACTATTAGAAGGAAAGAAAGAGAAGGAAGCAGAAAAAAATAAAGAAATAATGGCTAAAAACTTCCCAATTTATTGAAAAACATTAATCAACACATGCAGTAAGCTCAATGAACTGCAAGTAAGATAAATGCAGAGATCCACAAGCTGACATATTATAATAAAAATGCTAGAAGACAAAGAGAAAATCTTGAAAGCAGCAAGAGAAAAATGACTCATCACTTAGAAATTTACAAAGGAAGATTAAAAGCTGACTTCTCACCAGAAACAATGGAGGCCAGAAGGCAGTGTGATAACATACTCAATGTGCCCAGTGAAAACATTCATTAAACAAAAATCATATATTCAGCAAAGCTAACTTTAACATTGAAGATGAAATAAAACTTTTCCACATAAAGTGAGAAAGTTTGTTTCTAGCAGACCTACATTACAAGAAATACCAAAGAGAATTGTTTAAGCTGAAAGCAACTGAATCCAGAAAGTAATTCAAATCCACACGAAAAACAAAGAGCAATGGTAAAGATAGTTATGTAATTATAAAAGGGAATATAAATGCGTATTTATTCTCCTTTCTTAAATTATTTAGAAAACAGTTTTATGAAACAATGTGTATGTAATGCATGGTTCACCCTATAACATATAGAAATATTATGTATCTGCCAATAACAGCAAAAAGAAGATGGATTGGAACAAAGCCGTATTGGGATATGGAAGTAATTCCAGATGGCACCTTAAAGCCACAGGAACAGATGCAGAGAACAAGAAATTATAAATAGGATTAATATAACAAGGCCAGTGTGGTGGCTCATGCCTATAATCCCAACACTTTGGGAGGCCAAGGCAGGCAGATCACGAGGTCAGGAGTTCAAGCCCAGCCTGGCCAACATGGTGAAACTCCGTCTCTACTAAAAATACAGAAATTAGCCGGTGTGGTGGCATGCACCTGTAATTTCAGCTACTCAGGAGGCTGAGGCAGGAAAATTGCTTGAACCTGGGAGGCGGAGGTTGCAGTAAGCTGAGATCACGCCACTGCGCTCCAGCCTGGGCAACAGAGTGAGACTCCATCTCCAAAAAAAAAAGAAAAAAAAAAATGAAGGCCGGGAACAGTGGCTCATGCCTGTAATCCCAACACTTTGGGAGGCCAAGATGGGTAGATCAGGAGATCAGGAGTTCAAGACCAGATTGGCCAAGATGGTGAAACCCTGTCTCTATTAAAAATACAAAAATTAGCTTGGTGCAGTGGCAGGCACCTGTAATCCTAGCTACTCGGAGGCTGAGGCAGGAGAATCACTTGCACCCCGGGGGCGGAGGTTGCAGTGAGCTGAGATTGTGCCACTGCACTCCAGCCTGGGCAACAGAGTGAGACTCTGTCACTTAAAAAAAAAAAAAGAAAAGAAAAGAGCACATTCCTAAATAATGAGTCAAAGAGAAATCAAAAGAGAAATTAGAAAATTACTTTGAGATGAATACAATAAAGGCTGACCAAGGAAAAACAAAGAGAGAAGGCTCAAATTACTGAAATCAGGAATAAAAGAGATGTTACTGCCAAACTCACAGAAACAAGAGAGGGTTATAATATTGAGAAGAAGTGTATGCCAACCAATTAGATAACCTAAATGAAATGGAAAATTCTTAGAAATACATAATCTATCAAAATGGACTCAAGGAAAAAAATAGAAATTCTAAATATATTTAAAATAAAAGTATTGAGCTAATAATTAAAAAAAAAAAAAAAAAACCCTTTCAACAAATAAAGCCTACACGTATATGGCTTCACTGGTTAATTATATCAAACATTTAAAGGAGAATTCATAGGCTGGACATAGTGGCTCACACCTGTAATCTCAGCACTTTGAGAGGCCAACATGGATATATTGCTTCATCCCAGGAGTTCGAGACCAGCCTGGGCAACATGGTGAAACCTCATGTCCACAGAAAAAATACAAAAATTAGCTAAGTGTGGTAGTTCATGCCTGCAGTTCCAGCTACTAAGGAGGCTGAGGTGGAAGGAGCACTTGAGTCCAAGAGATCAAGGCTGCAGTGAGCCATGACCACACCACTGCACTCCAGCCTGGGTGACAAAGTGAGATTCTGTCTCTACATAAATAAATAAATAAGAATTAATGGCAATTCTTTAAAATTCTTCAAAAAAATGAAAGAGAAGTGGACATTTCCCAACTCATTCTATAAGGCCAGTATTACCCTGATGTCACAAGCAAACAAAAACATCATGAGAAATTTTTTTTTTTTTTTTTTTTTTGAGACAGAGTCTCACTCTGTCGCCAGGCTGGAGTGCAGTGACACGATCTCGGCTCACTGCAACCTCCGCCTCCTGGGTCCAAGCGATTCTCCTGCCTCAGCCCCCTGAGTAGCTGGGACTACAGGCATGTGCCACCACGCCCAGCTAATTTTTGTATTTTTAGTATAGATGGGGTTTCATCAGATTGGCCAGGATGGTCTTGAACTCCTGACCTCGTGATCAGCCTACCTCGGCCTCCCCAAAGTGCTGGAATTACAGGCGTGTGCCATCACGCCTGGCTAATTTTTGCATTTTTGGTAGAGACGGGGTTTCATCAGATTGGCCAGGCTGGTCTCGAACTCCTGACCTCAAGTGATCCATCCACCTAAGCCTCCCAAAGTGCTGTGATTACAGGTGTGAGCCACCACATCCAGCCAAAAAACCTGTCAATTTTATCTCTTGACCGGGTGCGGTGGCTCAAGCCTGTAATCCCAGCACTTTGGGAGGCCGAGACGGGCGGATCACGAGGTCAGGAGATCGAGACCATCCTGGCTAACACGGTGAAACCCCGTCTCTACTAAAAAAAATACAAAAAGCTAGCCGGGCGAGGTGGCAGGCGCCTGTAGTCCCAGCTACTCGGGAGGCTGAGGCAGGAGAATGGTGTAAACCCGGGAGGCGGAGCTTGCTGTGAGCTGAGATCCGGCCACTGCACTCCAGCCTGGGCGACAGAGCGAGACTCCGTCTCAAAAAAAAAAAAAAAAAAAAAATTATCTCTTATGAATATAGATGCAAAAATCTGACAAAATGCCAGTAATATAAGTTCGAACATATAAAAGGGATTATAAACTATTATCAAATGGGATTTATCTAAGGAATGCAAGGTAAGTATAACGTGTGAAAAACAATTAGTAATACACAATATTTACAGAATACAAGACAAAACTCACACGACCATCTTTTTTTTTTTCTTTTTAATTTTACTTTAAGTTCTGGGATACATGTGCAGAACATGCAAGTTTGTTGCATAGGTATACAGGTGCCATGGTGGTTTCTGCACCTATCAACCCATCATCTAGGCTTAAAGACCTGCATGCATTAAGTATTTGTCCTAATGCCTTCCCTCCCCTTGCACCCCACCCCCCGACAGGCCCCAGTGTGTGATGTTCCAATCCTGTGCCCATGTGTTCTCATTGTTCAACTCCCATTTATGAGTGAGAACATGCAGTGTTTGGTTTTCTGTTCCTGTTTTACTTTGCTGAGAATGATGGCTTCTAGTGTCATCCTTGTCCCTGGAAAGGACATAAACTCATTCTTTTTTATGGCTGCATAGTATTCCATAGTGAATATGTGACACATTTTCTTTATCCATTTTATCATTTATGGACATTTGGGTTGGTTCCAAGTCTTTGCTATTATAAATAGTGCTAGAATAAATATACATGTGCATGTGTCTTTATGGCAGAATGATTTATAATCCTTTGGGTATATACCCAGTAATGGGATTGTTGGGTCAAATGGTATTTCTGGTTCTAGATCGTTGAAGAATAGCCACACTGTCTGCCACAATGGTTGAACTAATTAGCACTTCCACCAACAGTGTAAAAGTGTTCCTATTTCTCCAGAGCCTCACCAGCATCTGTTCTTTCCTGACTTTTTAATAATCACCATTGTAACTGGTATAACATGGTATCTCATTGTGGTTTTGATTTGCATTTCTCTAATGACCAGTGATGAGGAGCCTTTTTTCATATATTTCTTGGTTGCCTAAATGTCTTTTTTTTTTTTTTTTGAGATGGAGTCTCGCTCTGTCGCCCAGGCTGGAGTGCAGTAGCGTGATCTCTGCTCACCGCAAGCTCTGCCTCCCAGGTTCATGCCATTCTTTTGCCTCAGCCTCCCAAGTAGCTGGGACTACAGGCTCCCGCCACCACGCCCGGCTAATTTTTTGTATTTTTAGTAGAGACGGGGTTTCATCATGTTAGCCAGGATGGTCTCAATCTCCTGACCTCATGATCCGCCCCTCTCGGCCTCCCAAAGTGCTGGGATTACAGGCATGAGAAACCGTGCCCAGCCCTAAATGTCTTCTTTTGAGAAATGCCTGTTCATATCCCTGGCCCACTTTTTGATGGGGTTGTTTGTTTGTTTGTTTGTTTTCTCGTAATTTTTTTTTAACTTCTTGAAGATTCTGGCTATTAGACCATTGTCAGATGGGTAGCTTGCAAAAATTTTCTCCCATTCTGTAGGTTGTCTGTTCACTCTGATGATAGTTTCTTTTTCTGTGCAGAAGCTCTTTAGTTTAATTAGATCCCATTTGTCAATTTTGGCTTTTGTTGCCATTGCTTTTGGTGTTTTAGTAATGAAGTCTTTGCCCATGCCTGTGTTCTGAAGGGTATTGCCTAGGTTTTCTTCTAGGGTTTTTATGGTTTGGAGTTTTACATTTAAGTCTTTAACCCATCCTGAGTTAATTTTTGTATAAGGTTTAAGGAAGGGGTCTGGATTCTGTTTTCTGCATATGGCTAGCCAATTTTCCCAGCACAATTTGCTGAATAGGGAGTCCTTTCCCTATTGCTTGTTTCTGTCAGGTTTGTGGAAGATCAGATGGTTGTAGATGTGTGGTGTTATTTCTGAGGTCTCTGTTCTGTTCCGTTGGTCTATATATCTGTTTTGGTACCAGTACCATGCTGTTTTGGTTACCGTAGACTTGTAGTATAGTTTGAAGTCACATAGCATAATGCCCCCAGCTTTGTTCTTTTTGCTTAGGATTGTCTTGGCTTTACGGGCTCTTTTTTGGTTCCATATGAAATTTAAAGTAGTTGTTTCTAATTCTGTGAAGAAAGTCAATGGTAGCTTAATGGGAATAGCATTGAATCTATAAATTACTTTGGGCAATATGGCCAGTTTCATGATATTGATTCTTCTTATCCGTGAACATGGAATGCTTTTCCATTTGTTTGTGTCCTTCTTTATTTTGTTGAGTAGTGGTTTGTAGTTCTCCTTGAAGTGTTCCTTCACATCCCTTGTAAGTTGTATTCTATTGTTCTATTTTATTCTCTTTGTAGCAATTGCGAATGGGGGTTTGCTCATGATTTGGATCTTTGGTTGTCTATTGTTGGTGTATAGAAATGCTTGTTATTGTTGCACATTGATTTTATATCCTGAGACTGTGCTGAAGTAGATTATAAGCTTAACGAGTTTGTGGGTTGAGATGATGGGGTTTTCTAAGTACATAATCATGTCATCTGCAAACAGAGACAATTTGACTTCCTCTCTTCTTATTTGAATACTCTTTATTTCTTTCTCTTGCCTTATTGCCCTGGCCAGAACTATGTTAAATAGGAGTGGTGAGAGAGGGCATCCTTGTCTTGTGCCAGTTTTCAAAGGAAATGTTTCCAGCTTTTACCCATTCAGTATGATAGTGGCTTTGTATTTATCATAAATAACTATTATTATTTTTAGATACATTCCATCAATACCTAGTTTATTGAAAGTTTTTAGCATGAAGGGATGTTGAGTTTTATCAAAGGCCTTTTCTGAATCTATTGAGATAATCATGGTTTTTGTCATTGGTTCTGTTTATGTGATGGGTTATGTTTATTGGCTTGCATATGTTGAACCAGCCTTGCATCCCAGAGATGAAGCTGACTTGACTGTAGTGAATAAGCTTTTTGATGTGCTGCTGGATTCGGTTTGCCAGTATTTTATTGAGGATTTTTGCATCCATCATCAGGGATATTGTCCTGAAATGTTCTTTCATTGTTGTGTCTCTGCCAGGTTTTGGTATCAGCTGGCCTCGTAAAATGAGTTAGGGAGGGGACCCTCTTTTTCTATTGTTTGGAATAGTATCAAAAAGAATGGTACCAGCTCCTCTTTGTACCTCTGATAGAATTCAGCTGTGAATCTGTCTTGTCCTGGGTTTTTTGGTTGGTAGGCTATTAATTACTGCCCCACTTTCAGAACTTGCTATCAGTCTATTCAGGGATTCACCTTGTTCCTGGTTTGGTCTTGGGAGGGTGTATGTATCCAGGAATTTACCCATTTCTTCTAGATTTTCTAGTTTATTTGCATAAAGGTTTTGTAGTATTCTCTGATGGTAGTTTGTATTTCTGTGATATCCGCTTTTTCATTTTTTATTGTACCTATTTGATTCTTCTCTTTTTTCTTCCTTATTTGTCTAGCTAGTAGTCCATCTATTTTGTTAATCTTTTCAAAAAACCAGCTCCTGGATTCATTTATTTTTTGAAGGGCTTTTTGTGTCTCTATCTCCTTCAGTTCTGCTCTGATCTTAGTTATTTCTTGTCTCCTGCTAGCTTTTGAATTTATTTGCTTTTGCTTCTCTAGTTCTTTCAATTGTGCTGTTAGGGTGTTAGTTTTAGATCTTTCCCACTTTATGTTGTGGACGTTTAGTGCTATAAATTTCCCTCTTAACTGCTTTAGCTGTGTCCCTGAGATTCTGGTATGTTGTCTCTTTGTAGTCATTGGTTTCAAAGAACTTACTTATTTCTGTGTTAATTTTGTTATTTACCTAGTAATCATTCAGAGGCAGATTATTCAATTCCCATGTAGTTGTGTGGTTTTGTGTGAGTGTCTTAATCCTGAGTTCTAATTTGCTTGCACTGTAGTCTGAGAGACTGTTTGTTATGATTTCTGTTCTTTTGTGTTTGCTGAGGAGTGTTTTTCTTCCAATTATGTGGTCAATTTTAGAATACGTGCTATGTGGCACTGAGAAGAATGTATATTCTGTTGATTTGGGGTGGAGAGTTCTGTAGATGTCTGTTAGGTCTGCTTTGTCCAGAGTTGGGTTCAAGTCCTGAATAGCCTTATTAATTTTCTGTCTTGTTGATCTATCTAATAATGACAGTGTGATATTAAAGCCTCCCACTATTATTGTGTGAGAGTCTCAGTCTCTTTGTAGGTCTCTAATAACTTGTTTTATGAATTTGGATGCTCCTGTATTGGGTACATGTTTATTTAGGATAGTTCGCTTTTCCTGTTGCACTGATCCCTTTACCATTATGTAATGCCCTTCTTTGTCTTTTTTGATCTTTGTTGGTTTAAAGTCTGTTTTATCAGAGAGTAGGATTGCAAGCCTTGCTTTTTTTTTTGCTTTCCATTTGCTTTGTAAATATTCCTCCATCCTTTTATTTTGATCCTATGTGTGTCTTTTCACATAAGATGGGTCTCCTGAATACAGCACACTGATGGGTCTTGACTCTTTATCCAATTTGCCAGTCTGTGTCTTTTAATTGGGATATTTAGCCATTTACATTTAAGGTTAATATTGTTATATGTGAATTTGATGCTGTCATCATGATGTTAGCTGGTTATTTTGCACATTAGTTGATGGAGTCTCTTCATGGTGTCATTGGTCATTATAATTTGCCCTGTTTTTGCAGTGGCTGTTACTGGTTTTTCCTTTCCATTTTTAGTGCTTCCTTCAGGAGTTCTTGTAAGGCAGGCCTGGAGGTGACAAAATCCCTCAGCATTTGCTTGTCTGGGAAGGATTTTATTTTTCCTTCACTTATGAAGCTTAATTTTGCTGGATATGAAATTCTGGGTTGAAAATTCTTTTCTTTAAGGATGTTGAATATTGGCCCCCACTCTCTTCTGGATGTAGGGTTTCTGCAGAGAGATCCACTTTTAGTCTGATGGGCTGCCGTTTGTAGGTAACCTGACCTTTCTTTCTGGCTGTCCTTAACGTTTTCTCCTTTGTTTCAATCTTGGAGAATCTGATGATTATGCATCTTAGGGTTGTTTTTCTCGAGGAGTATCTTATTAGTGTTCTCTGTATTTCCTGAATTTGAATGTTGGCCTATCTTGCTAGGTTGGGGAAGTTCTCTGGGATAATATCCTGAAGTGTGTGTTTCAACTTGGTTCCATTCTCCCCGTCACTTTCTGGGACCTCAATCAATCGTAGGTTTGGTCTTTTCACATAGTTCCTTATTTCTTGGAGGCTTTGTTTGTTACTTTTCATTCCTTTTTTTCTAATCTTATCTTCATACCTTATTTCAGTACGTTGATCTTCAATCTCTGATAGACTTTCTTCCGCTTGATCAATTCAACTATTGATACTTGTATATGCTTCACGAAGTTCTCATGCTGTGTTTTTCAGCTCCATCAGGTCATTTATGTTACTCTCTAAAGTAGTTATAGTAGTTAGCAGTTCCTGTATCCTTTTATCAAGGTTCTTAGCTTCCTTGTATTGGGTTAGAACATGCTCCTGTAGCTCAGAGGAGTTTGTTATTACCCACTTGCTGAAGCCTACTCTGTCAATTCATCTGTCTCATTCTTTTTTTTTTTTTTTTTTTTTTTTTTTGAGATGGAGTCTCTCTCTGTCACCCAGGCTGCAGTGCAGTGGCACGATCTTGGCTCACTGCAAGCTCCACCTCCCGGGTTCATGCCATTCTCCTGCCTCAGCCTCCCAAGTAGCTGGGGCTACAGGTGCCCGCCACTACACCCAGCTAATTTTTTTTTTTTTGTATTTTTAGTAGAGACAGGTTTCACCATGTTAGCCAGGATGGTCTCGATCTCCTGACCTCGTGATCTGCCCGCCTCGGCCTCCCAAAGTGCTGGGATTACAGGCCTCATCAATCTCATTCTTAATCCAGTTTGTGCCCTTGCTGGAGAGGAGTGTGATACTTTGGAGGAGAAGAGTCATTCTGGTTTTTGGAATTTTCAGTATTTTTGTGCTAGTTTTTCCTCATCGTGGATTTACCTACCTTTGATCTTTAAGGCTGATGACCTTTGGATGGGATTTTAGTGAGGGGTCCTTTATGTTGATGTTGATGTTGTTGCTTTCTGTTTGTTAGTTTGTCTTCTAACGGTCAGGCCTCTCTTCTGCAGGTCTGCTGGAGTTTGCTGGAGGTCCTCTCCAGACCCTGTTTGCCTGGGTATCACCAGCAGAGACTGCAGAACAGCAAAGATTGCTGCCTGTGTCTTCCTCTGGAAGATTCCTCCCAGAGGGGCACCCACTGGATGCCAGCCAGAGCTCTCCTGTATGAGGTGTCTGTCGACTCTTGCTGGGAGATGTCTCCCAGTTAGGAGGCACGGGAGTCAGGGACCCACTTGAGGAGGCAGTCTATCCCTTATCAGAGCTGGTGCACTGTGCTGGGAGAATCCCTCTTGTCAGGATCAGCTGCTCTCTTAAGAGCCAGCGGGAAGGCATGATAAAATCTGCTAAAGCTGCGCCCACAGCCACCCCTTCCCACAGGTGCTCTGTCCCAGGGAGATGGTGGTTTTGTTTATAAGCCTCTGACTGGAGCTGTTACCTTTTCTTCAGATATACCCTGTCCAGTGAGGAGGAATCTAGAGAAGCAGTCTGGCCACAGCCACTTTCCTGCACCCAGCCCAGACCTCCCAGCTTCCTTAGCACTGTCAGGGAAAAACCGCCTACTAAATCCTCAGTAATGGCTGACACCACGCGCGCTCCCCCGCCCCCCGCCCCATCCCGCGCCCCCCTCCCCCACACACACCTCAATCATCCCAGACTTCAGACTGCTGTTCTGGCAGGGATAATTTCAAGCCAGTGGTGCTTAGCTTGCTGGACTCTATGGGAGTAGGACCCACTCAGTGAGACCACTTGGCTCCCTGGCTTCAGTCTCATTTCCAGGGGAGTAAGTGTTTCTGTGTCACTGGGGTTCCAGGAGCCACTAATGTACAAAAAATAAAACACTCCTGCAGTTGGCTTGGTGTCTGCCCAAACAGCCGCCCAGCTTTTTGCTTAAAACCTAGGACCCTGGTGGTTAGGCCCACAAGGGAATCTCCTGATCTGCAGATTGCAAACCGTGAGAAAAGCATAGTATCCTGGCTGGATAGCACAGTTCCTTGTGGCTTCCCTCAGGTGGGGAGAGGGAGGTCCCTGGTCCTTTGCACTTCCTGGGTGAAGTGATGTCCCACCCTGCTTCTGCTTGCCCTCCGTGAGTTGGACCCACTGCCTAATCAGTCCCAATGAGATGAACTGGGTACCTCAGTTGGAAATGCAGAAACACCCACATTCTGCGTTAGTAACTGGGAGCTGCAGACCGGAGCTGTTCCTATTCGGCCATCTTGGCCCCTTGACTATCTTAATAGTTGCAGAAAAAGAGTCTGACAAAACCCAACACTCCTTCATGATAAACATGCACAAACACACACACATACACACATTGAATAAACTAGGAATAAAAGGAAACTACTTCAACTTGACAAAAGGCATCTATAAAATACCCCACAGCTAACATAATACTTCATGGAGTAAAGACTGAGCTTATTCTTAACTGATCTTAGGGATTAAACTCAAAAAGGATGTCTCTTTTCATTAGTTCTGTTCAACATTTTACGTCAGGTTCTAGCAAGGGCTATTAGGCAAGAAAATGAAATAAAAGACATCCTGTTTAGAAAGGGAAGATAAAAACTCTATTTATAGATACCATGATTTTTTATATAGAACATCCTAAATGATCCATTAAAATCTATTATAACAAATAAACAAGTTATGTAAATCTTCAGGATTAAAAAAAATCAATGTACAAAAATCAGTTGTATTTTTGTATACTTTCAATGAACACTCTGAAAGTAAAATTAGGAAAACAATTCCATTCACAGTAGCACCAAACAGAATCAAATAGTTGAGAATAAATTTAACCAAGGCCATTTAAGGTTTCTCTATTAAAAACCACAAAAACATGGTTAAAAGCAGTTAAAGAAGACCTAAACAAATGGAAAGGGAGTCTATGTTTATGTATCAGAAGACTCACTATTGTTAATACTGCAATACTTTTATAGGCATTGCATTAATTTACAGATGTATTAATGATACAATGCGTGTAAAAATCCCAGGTGGTTCCCCTCCCCCCCCCCCCCCCCCCAGAAACTGGCAAACTGATCCTAAAACTATTTTGTAAATGAAACGTACCGGAATAGTCAAAAGAGACTTGAAAAAGAACAAAGTTGGAGGACTCACTTCTTGGTATCAAAACTTACTACAATGCTTTAGTGTTTAAGACAGTGAAATATTGGCATAAGGATAGACATAGATCAATAGAAAATAATTGAGGGTATAGAAGTACACCTTCACATTTCTAGTAAATTGACTTTTGACAAGAATTTCAAAAGAGTTTAATGGGGGAAGGAATAAGGAATAGTCTCTTCCAGAAATGGTGCTAAAACAACTGGATATCCACATGAAAAAGTATGAATTTGGAGCTCTACTTCACACCATATACAAAATGAACTCAAACTGGATCAAAGACATAAATGTAAGAGCTAAAACTATGAAACCATTAAAAGAAAGCATAGATGTACATCTTCATAATCTTGGATTTGAAAATGGTTTATTAGATATGACACCAAAAGCTCAAGTTAAAAAAAAGTATATATACACACACATATATATATATATATATATAAATTAGACTTCATCAAAATAAAATACTTTTGTGTGTCAAAAGGCACTATCAAGAATATGGAAAGAAAACCGACATAATGGGAAAATTATTTGCTAATTATGTATCTGACATAAGGAGCTTGAATATATAAAAAAAACTCTTAGAAATTAAAAATAAAAAGGTAAATAACCCAACTAGAAAATAGACAAAAACATTGAATAATTACATGAAAAGGTCCTCAGCCTCTTTAGCCAAAAGAGAAATACAAATCAAAATTACTTCATACACAGTATAAAGGCTGTTATCAAATAGATAATGAGTGTTGACATGGATGTGGCAAAATTGGAACCTTCATATGCTGATAGGAATGTAATTTGGAACCTTCATATGCTGCTTTGGAAAATTATTTGGCAGTTCCTCAATTATCTAAACAGAGTTACCCAACAATTCCACTTCTGGATATATACTCAGGAGAATTAAAAACATATGCCCATCTCAAAAATTGTACATGAATATTCATAATAGCAAGAAAGTGGAAACAACTTAAATGTCCATCGACTGATGAATGGTAAACAAATATAGCATATTCACACAATAAAATATTATTCCACAATTTAAAGAGAAGAAGTACTGATGTATGGTACAAACATGAATGAACTTTGAAAATACTATACTAAGTAAAAGAATTCATTCAAAAAACACCACATATCACATGTCCAGATTAGAATAATTATTAAGATAGAAAGTAGATTATTGGTTGCCAGGACTGAAAGACTTGGGGTAAAATGGGGGTGATTGCCAATTGATGTGGGTTTTGGGGGGAAGTGATGAAATGTTCTAAAATTGATTGTGGTAAGACATAGAGAAACTGGAGCAAGATGGTGGGATAGGACTCTCCAGCAGTCATCTCCCTGCAGAAACAACAGTGTGAACAACTCTCCATACATGAAAATACCTTCACAAAATCTAAGAGAACCAGATGAGAGATCACAGTACTTGGTTATAGCATAATAAAAAAGATGCATTGGAGAGGGTAGAAAGAACAGTGTGACATTACCTGCATTATCTCTTCCACAACTTCATGCAACACGGAGTGGAGACACATACCATCCTCTTGAGGAAAAGAGAGAAACTTTGCCTTAGACCCCAATACCGAGCCTGCCACAGTAAAACCCAGCACTGGGCACACCCCATGGTATCTGACTCCAGACTGGTCCCTCGGACTGAGTCTACAAACCTGCCTCGATGCCAGAGGAAAACACTTAGCCCCTGCAAAATGAACTCAACTTTTAGCCTGTGTCACTGATGGCCAACTACAACTGTAAAAAGAAACAAAAAATACTATATAATGATAAAATGGTCGATTTAGCAAGAGGATATAACTATTGTAAATATAAATGCACTCAACATTGAAGCATCTACACATATATTACACATGTGCAAATATTAATCAATCTGAAGGGAGAGATAGACTGCAAAATAATAACATTATGGGACTGCAACTCATCACTTTCAACAGCAGACAGATCATCCAGACAGAAGGTCAACAAAGAAACATCAGATTTAAACTGCACTCTAGAACAAATGTACCTAACAGATATTTATAGAATATTCCATCTGACAGCTGTAGAATACACATTCTTCTGAACTGCATGTGCAACACTCTGGGAGAAAATATATATATTTTAGTCCACAAAACAAGTCTTAACAAATTTAAGAAAATTGAAATCATATCATGTATTTGTTTTATTTTTTTGAGACAGGATCTCACTCTGTTGCCAAGGTTGGAGTGCAGTGTTGTGATTATGTCTTACTGCATACTCCACCTCCTAGGCTTAAGTGATCCTCCCACCTCTGCTGGGACTACAGGTGTATACCATCATGCCTGCCTAACTTTTTAATTTATCTATCTATTTATTTATTTATTTATTTATTGAGACAAGATGTCGCTACGTTATCCTGACTGATCTTGACCTCCTGAGCGCCAGCAGCCCTCCCACCTCAGCCTCCCAAAGTGCTGGCATTACAGGCATAAGCTACAGTGCCTGGCCTCAAATATCTTTTTGACAAAAATGGTATAAAACTAGATTCAATAACAGAAGGAACTGCAGAAAATACATAAATACATGTATATTAAACAACATGCTCCTAAATAACCAATGGGTCAATAAAGAAGTTAAAAGGGAAATTAAAATTATTTTTCAGATATTACCTGCAGTACCCCTTAAGGTCATTATTCCATGAAAATGGAAACACAATGTACTAAAACCTATGAGATACAGCAAAAGCAATTCTAAGAGAGAAGTTAATAGCAATACACACCTATATCAAAAAAGAAGAAGAATCTCAAATAAACAACCTAATGTTGCATCACGGGGAATAAGAAAAACAAGAACAAACTAAACTTAAAATTAGTAGAAAGAAAGAAATAATAAAGATTGAAGCAGAAATAAAACAGAATCTGTAAAAACAATATGAAAAATCAATATAAAATCAATAAAATGAAGAGTTGGATTTTTTGAAAAGACAGACAAAATCAACAAACCTTTAACTAGACTAAGAAAAGAGAGGAGGCTCAAATAAAATAAGAGATGAACAAAGAGATATTAGAGCTGATATCACAGAAATACAAAGGGTCATAAGAGACTAGTATGAACAATAACATGCCGACATTTGATAACCTAGAATAAATGAATAATTTATTTGACACATATCCTACCAAGATTGAATTATGAAAAATAGAAAACCTAAACAGAGCAATAATAAGTAAGAAGATTGAATCAGTAATGAAAAATCTCTCATTAAAGAAAAGCACAAAGCTGATGGCTTCACTGTTGAATTCTACCAAAGATTTAAAGAACTGATACCAATTCTTTTCAAATTCTTCCAAAAAATTGAAGAGGAGGAAATACTTCCAAACTCATTCTATGAAGCCAGCCTTACCATAATATCAAAACCAGACAAAAAAGGAAAGCTGTAGGCCAGTATCATTGATGAACATAGATGTAGAAATTTTCAAAAAAAATGAGCAAACTGAATTCAGTAACATATTACAAAGATCATTCATCATGATCAAATGAGATTTCATCCCAGGGATGCAAGGTGGGGTCAACAGATGCAAATCAACATACATAATATATCATAGTAACAGAATAAAGTATAAAAATTTTATGATCATTTCTTTTTTTTTTTTTTTTTTTTTTTTTTGAGACGGAGTCTCGCTCTGTAGCCCAGGCTGGAGTGCAGTGGCCGGATCTCAGCTCACTGCAAGCTCCGCCTCCCGGGTTCACGCCATTCTCCGGCCTCAGCCTCCCGAGTAGCTGGGACTACAGGCGCCCGCCACCTCGCCCGGCTAGTTTTTTGTATTTCTTAGTAGAGACGGGGTTTCACCGTGTTATCCAGGATGGTCTCGATCTCCTGACCTCGTGATCCACCCGTCTCGGCCTCCCAAAGTGCTGGGATTACAGGCTTGAGCCACCGCGCCCGGCCGATCATTTCAATACATGCAAAAAAAAGCATTTGAAAAAAATCTAACATCTTTTCATGATAAAAACTCTCAACAAATTAGGTATAGAAAATATGTATCTTGGCCAGGCATGGTGGCTCACACCTGTAATTCCAGCACTTTGGGTGGCTGAGGCAGGCAGATCACTTGAGGTCAGGAGTTCTAGACCAACCTGGCCAACATGGTGAAACCCCATCTGTACTAAAAATACAAAAATTAGCCAGGTGCGATGGTGCACACCTGTAATCCCAGATACTTGGGAGTCTGAGACACGAGAATTGCTTATACCCAGGAGGTGGAGTTTGTGGTGAGCCAAGATTGTGCCACTGCACTCCAGCCTGGATGACAGAGTGAGACTCCATCTCAATGGAAAAAGAAAAGAAAAGAAAAGAAAATATGTATCTTAACAAAGTAGATGCCACCTATGACAAATCTGCTAACCTCGTATTCCACAGGGAAAAACTGAAAGCTTTTTTTCTCTGATATCTGGAACAAGACAAGAATACCTACTTTTGCCACTTCAATTTAACATAGTCCTGAAAGTCCTATCCAGGTCAATTATGAAAGAGAAAGAAATAAGACAGTGAACTATCTGAAAAAGAAATAAAACAATCTCATTTTTAATAGCTACAAAAAAAATCCTTAGGAATAAATTTAACCGAGGAGGTAAAAGATCTATGCTGAAAACTATAACACACTGATAAAAGAAATTGAAGAGGGGAGAAAAAAATTGCGGATAGGAGACAGGGCTAACATGCAGCTCCTGCTTAGATGGACAGAACAGCATCTGGACACTCACACTGTGAACTTTTGCTCTAAGAACCACCGCAGGAGCATAACAAGAAAACCAAAAAATTCACAGACCCTTTGAAAGAAGTGGCTTGCCACTGGGAACATTGCAAGAGAGACAAAACCCCCGAAGACCAAAGACATACTCTCTTGGAGTGCTATGGCCCTGCCCATCACCTGAGAAACCCAAGCATTCATTCAGGCCAATGTAGGACAAGATTATATCCCTCTTCTACTCCTGCAGCTAGTACTCCCTTGAAAGCACCACCTCCTGGCTAAAAGCCAACCAACTCAAGCAATTAAAACAAGTCATAACAGAAGAAACCTGCGCCAAAGAAGGATAAAACAACAACTAATTCCACCACCTGCAACACCCTGGGTAAACAGAGTGTTGCACATGACAACTTCACTGCTAACATAACCAGCATTTGAGAAAACCAGCACACTAAACAAAAGCTACAACCAAGGACTCCTACAGAATTGACTTCACTCCACTGCCATGTTCACTGGAACAGGTGCTGGTATCCATGGCTAGGAGACCTAAAGATGGATCACATCACAGGTCTCTTTGCAAACATTCCCCAGCAACAGTCTGGAGACTGGTAGCCCCGCTAGGTGGCTAGACCCAGAAGAGCAATAGCACTCACAGCAGTCTGGCTCTCAGGAAGTTCTATCTATAAAGGAATGGGGAGAGTACCACATCGAGGGATCACCTCATGGGACAAAAGAATCTGAACAGCAGCCCTTCAGTTCCAGATATTTCCAC
This sequence comes from Macaca mulatta, assembly GCF_049350105.2. Lineage (NCBI taxonomy): Eukaryota > Metazoa > Chordata > Mammalia > Primates > Cercopithecidae > Macaca > Macaca mulatta. Next base: position 87,149,743 of record NC_133426.1, read on the forward strand.
TGAAACAGTCTACCCAAATGAGAAGGAACCAGAAAAGTAATTCTGGTAATATGACCAAACAAGGTTCTGTAACACCCACAAAAGATCACATTAGCTCTCCTGCAATGGATTCAAACCAAGAAGAAATCTCTGAATTTCCAGATAAAGAATTCAGAAGATTGATTATGAGGCTACTCATGGAGGCACCAGAGAAGGATGAAAACCAATTAATGAAATTTAAAAAATAACAGAATATGGATGAAAAAGTCTCCAGAGAAATAGATCTCATAAAGAAAAGACAATCACAACTTCTGGATATAAAAGACACACTGAGAAAAATGCAAAATACACTGGAAAGTTTCAAGAATAGAAGCAAACAAGTAGAAAAAAAGAACTTCAGAGCTCAAAGACAAGGCTTTTGAATTAACCCAATCCAACAAAACAAAACCAAAAAAAGAAGATTAAAAAAATAAGCAAAACCTCCAAGACATTTAGTATTATGTTAAATAACCAAACATAAGAATAACTGGTGTTCTTGGCCGGGCGCGGTGGCTCAAGCCTGTAATCCCAGCACTTTGGGAGGCCGAGACGGGCGGATCACGAGGTCAGGAGATCGAGACCATCCTGGCTAACACGGTGAAACCCCGTCTCTACTAAAAAATACAAAAAACTAGCCGGGCGAGGTGGCGGGCGCCTGTAGTCCCAGCTACTCGGAAGGCTGAGGCAGGAGAATGGCCTAAACCTGGGAGGCGGAGCTTGCAGTGAGCTGAGATCCGGCCACTGAACTCCAACGCGGACGACAGAGCAAGACTCCATCTCAAAAAAAAAAAAAAAAAAAAAAAAAAAGTTAATCACCTATACACATAGTCATCAGGTTATCTAAAGTCAAGGCGAAGAAAAGAATCTTAAGAGCTGTGATGCAATAGCATCAGGTAACTTATGAAGGAAAACCTATCAGATTAAGAGCAGATTTCTCAGTAGAAACTTTGTAAGCCAGAAAAGTTTGGGGTCTTATCTTTAGCCTCCTTAAAACAATGATCAGCTTTGAGTTTTGTATCCATCAAAACTAAGCTTCATAAATGAAGGACAGATGAAGTCTTTTTGAGACAAACAAATGCTGAGAGAATTGGCCACTACCAAGCCAGTACTAAAAGAACTGCTAAAAGGAGTCCTAAATTTTGAAAAAAAACCCTCGAAATCCACCAAAATAGAAGCCCCTTAAAGCATAAATCTCACAGGACGTATAAAACAATAACACAGTGGGAAAAAAACCAAGATATTCAGGCAACAACTAGCATGATGAATAAAACAGTATCTTATATCTGAATACTAATATTGAATGTAAATTATCTAAACGCTTCACTTAAAAGATACAGAATGGCAGAATGAATAAAAATTTACCAATTTTTATTCTGCTGTCTTTGAGACAGTCTGCTGTCTCAAAGAGAAAGTCTGCTATCTTTGAGACACTCACCTGACACATAAGAGCTCACATAAACCTAAGGTAAAGAGGTGGAAAAAGATATTCCATGCAAATGAAAAAAAAAATGGAGAAGGAATAGCTGTTCTTATACTAGAAAAAACAAAGTTTAAAGCAACAACAGTTTAAAAAGACGATGAAGGACACTGTATCATGATAAAAGGGTCAGTACAACAGGAAAATATCACAATCCTGAATATACATGCACCTAACATGGGAGCTCCCAAATTTATATAACAATTACTAGTAGACAAAAGAAATGAGATAGCAACACAAAAATAGTGGAGAACTTTAATATTCCACTGAAAGCACTAGACAGGTTATCAAGACAGAAAGTGAACAAAGAAACAATGGACTTAAACTATACCCTAGAACAAATGAACTTAACAGATATTTACAAAACATTCTACCAAACAACTGAAAAGTATACACTCTTTACAACAGCACATGCAACTTTCTCCAAGATAGACCATATGATAGGCCACTAAAAAAGGCTCAGTACATTGTTAAAAATCTAAATTATTTACTTTATTTTATTTTATTTTATTTCTTTTTATTGAGACAAAGTCTCCCTCTGTTGGCCAGGGTGAAGTGCAGTGGCACAATCTCGGCTCACCGCAACCTCCACTCCCTGAGTTCAAGCAATTCTCCTGGCTCAACCTCCTGAGTAGCTGGGATTATAGGTGCACGCCACCACACCCAGCTAATTTTTGTATTTTTAGTAGAGATGGGGTTTCACCATGTTGGCCAGGCTGGTCTCAAATTCCTGACCTCAAGTGATCCACTTGCCTCAACCTCCCAAATGCTGGGATTACAGGTGTGATCCACCACGCCCGGCCAGAACATTGAAATTATATTAAGTATCCTCTTAGACCATGGTGTAATAAAATTAGAAATTAACTCCAAAAGGGACCCTCAAAACTATACAAATACATGGAAATTAAATGATCTGCCCCTGAATAATCCTTGGGTCAACAATGTTATCAAAATGGAAATTAAAAAATTATTTGAACTGAATGATAATAGTGACAAAACCTGTTAAAACCTCTGGGATACAGCAAAAGCAGTGCTAAGAGAAAAGCTCATAGCATTAAGTGCCTACATCAAAAGGTCTGAAAGGGTACAAACAGACAATCTAAGCCAACACCTCAAAGAACTAGAGAAACAAGAACAAACCAAACCCAAACCTAGCAGAAGAAAAAAAAAATGATAAGAACAGAACTAAATTAAATCAAAGCATAATTATACAAAAGATAAAAAATCAAAAAGTTGGTTTTTTGAAATGATAAACAAAATTGATGGACAATTAGTGAGATTAACCAAGAAAAGAAGAGAGAAGGTCTAAATAACCTCAATTAGGAACGAATGGGAGATATTACAACTGATACCACAGAAATACAAAATATTATTCAAGGCTACTATGAACACCTTTATATGCACAAACTTGAAAACCTAGAGGAGATGGGTACATTCTTGAAAATATACAACCCTCCTAAATAAAACCAGAAAGAAATAGGAACTCTGAACAGACCAATAACAATTCATGACATTGAAACAGTAATAAAAATTGCCAACAATAAAAGTCCAGGACCAGATGGATTCACAGCTGAATTCTATCAGACATTCAAATAAGAATTGGTACCAATCTTATAGAAATTATTTCAAAAGATAGAGAAAGAGGAAATCCTACCTAAAACATTCTATGAAGCCAGTCATTACCCTAATACAAAAACCAGGAAAGGACATAACAAAAAGGAAAACTACAAACCAAATATCCCTGATGAACATAGATGCAAAAATTCTCAACAAAATATTAGCTAACCGAATTCAGTGCATATCAAAGAGATAATACATCGTGATCAAGTGGGTTTTATGCCAGGGTTTCAGGGTTACACATATGCAAGTCAATAAATATGATACACCACATAAATAGAAGTAAAAACAAAAATCATGATCATCTCAATAGATGCAGAAAAAAGCATTTAACAAAATCCAGCGTTCATTTATGGTTAAAACTCTCAGCAAAAAATGGCATAAAGGGGACATACCTTAAGGTAATAAAAGCGATCTATGGAAAACACACAGCCAATATTATACTGAAAAGATAAAAGTTCAAAACATTCCCCTGAGACCTGGGATAAGACAAAGATGCCCACTTTCATCGCTTCTATTCGACATAGTACTAGAATTCCTAGCCAGAGCAATCTGACAAGAGAAAGAAATAAAAGGCATCCAAATTGGTAATGAGGACATCAACCTGTTGCTGTTTGCCAATGATATGATCATATAAATAGAAAGCCCTAAAGACTCATCCAAAAATCTCTTAGATCTGATAAATTAATTCAGCAGAGTTTCAGGATACAAAATCAATGTACACAAATCAGTAGCACTGCTATACACTAATAGTGACCAAGCTGAGTATCAAATAGAGAACTCAAAACCATTTACAACAGCTGTTAAGAAAAGTAAAACTTAGGAACATACCTACCAAAGAGGTGAAAGGTCTCTATAAGGAAAACTACAAAAGAATGCTGAAAGAAATCATAGACGGCAGAAACAAATGGAAACACATCCCAGGCTCATGGATGGGTAGAATCGATATTGTCAAAACGACCAAACTGCCAGAAGAAATCTATAAATTCAGTGCAATCCCCATCAAAATACCATTATAATTCTTCGTAGAACTAGAAAAAACAATCCTAAAATTTATATGGAACCAGAAAAGAGCCCACATAGCCAAAACAAGACTAAGCAAAAGAACAAATCTGAAGACATCACATTAACCAAGTTCAAACTACATTATGAGGCTGTACTTACCTTGTAATGTAGTCTGATAGTGGTGTAAAAACAGGCATACAGACCAATGGAACCGTGAATTAAAAAATAAAGCCAAATATTTACAGCCAACTGATCTCTGACAAGGCAAACAAAACATAAAGTGGGGAAAGGATATCCTATTCAACAAATGGTGCTGGGATAATTGGCAAGCCACATGGAGAAAGTGAAACTGTATGCTCATCTCTCACCTTATACAAAAATCAACTCAAGATGGATCAAAGACTTAAATCTAAGACCTGAAACCATAAAAATTCTAGAAGATAACATTGTAAAAATTATGCTAGTCATTGGCCTAGGCAAAGAGTTCGTGAACAAAAACCCAAAAGCAAATGCAACAAAAACAAAAACAAAAATAAATAGATAGGACCGAATTAAACTAAAGAGCTTCTGCACAGCAAAAGAAATAATCAGCAGAATAAACAGACAACCCACAGAGTGGGAGAAAATATTTGCAAACTGTGCATCTGACAAAGGACTAATACCCAAACTCTACAAGGAACTCAAACAAGTCAGCAAAGAAAAAAAAAACATAATTCCATAAAAAAGTTGGCTAAGAACATGAATAGACAATTACCAAAAGAAGATATACAAGCGGCCAAAAAACATATAAAAAATGCTCAACATTACTAATTATCAGGGAAATGCAAATCCAAACCACAATGCAATACCACCGTGCTTGTGCAAGAATGACCATAAGTAAAAAATTTTAAAAAAAATTAGATATTAGTGTGGATGTGGTGAAAAGGGAACTGCTTGTGAGAATGTAAACTGTACAACCACTGTGGAAAACAGTATGGAAATTCCTTAAATAACTAAAAGTAGAACTACCATTTGATCCAGCAATCTCACTACTGGGTATCTACCCAGAGGAAAATAAGTCATTATATGAAAAAAACACTTACACACAAATGTTTAAAGCAGTACAATTTACAATTGCAAAAATATAAAACCAGCCTAAATGCCCATCAACCAATAAGTGGATAAAGTAATGTGATATGCAAGATTATATATACATGTGTGTGTGTGTGTGTGTATCTATATATCTATATAGATATATAGAGTCTCATTCTGTTGTGTGTATATATAGATATAGATATATAGAGATATAGATATATAGATAGAGAGAGTCTCACTCTGTCACCCAGGCTGGAGTGCAGTTGTGTGATCTTGACTCCCTGAAACCACCACCTCCTTTTTTCAAGTGATTCTCATGCCTCAGCCACTCGAGTAGCTAGGATTACAGGTGCATGCCACCATGCCCAGCTAATGTTTGTATTTTTTAGCAGAGACAGGGTTTCCCCATGTTGGTCAGGCTGGTCTGTAACTCCTGCCTTGGCCTCCCAAAGTGCTGGGATTGCAAGCATGAGCTACTGTGCTTGGCCTAAATGTGTTATACCATGGAATACTACTCAGCCATAAAAAGGAATAAAATAATGGCATTCACAGCAACCTGATGGAATTGGAGATCATTTTTTTTTTTTTTCACATGAAAGTTTTTAGTTTATTAATCTGCTTGTGAAAAATCCAAAATGGACACAGGTAGCCTTTACTGCAGCACCTTTACTCTTTCGGCTGTGATCCAATCTCCAGCTCACTTTTTGCCAGCACCAACATTGGCCTTTGCAGTCCCCCTGACTTTCTTCATTCTGTTCTTGCGTTCCTTTCGTTGCTTTCTTGAGGTCTTTTTCTTCTCATACAGGCCATGTCTTGCAAGTCTATGTTTGGGTTCATTTTTCTTTGCATAATCCAGGGAGTCATAAATCATGCCAAAGCCAGTTGTCTTGCCACCACCAAAATGAGTTCTGAATCCAAATACAAAGATGACATCCGGTGTGGTCTTGTACATTTTGGCTAGTTTTTCCCGAATTTCTGTCTTAGGCACTGTTGCCTTCCCAGGGTGAAGGACGTCAATGACCATTTGTTTCCTCTGAAGTAGTCGGTTGGTCATGAACTTTCTAGTGCGGATAGTTACGGTGTCGTTCATGATGGCTGCCTATCTTCGGACAGTCAGGGAGGAAAAGAGCGGATATCATTTTTCTAAGTGAAGTAACTTATGAATGGAAAAACAAACATATATTCTCACTTGTATGTGGGATCTAAGCTATGAGGATGCAAAGACATAAGAATGACATAATGGACTCTGGAGGCTTGGGGGGAAGGGTTGGAGGGAGTGAGGAATAAAATACTACACATTGGGTACAATGCACACTAATCAGGTGATGGGATGGGTGTACCAAAATCTCAGAAACCTCACCTAAAAAACTTATCCATGTAACTAAACACCACCTGTTCCTCAAAACTAGTGAAATAATAATAATAATAAATTTTGAAAAGTAATCAAAGAAGACACAAATAAATGGAAAGCTATTCTGTGTTCATAAACTAGAAGAATTAATACTGTTAAAATATCCATACCACACAAAGTACTATCTAGATTTAATGCAATTTCTATCAAGACAATTATGACATTCTTCACAGAAATAAATTTGTGCATTTAGAGCAAATAAATTTTTCACAAAGGTGCCAGAAACACAAAATGGGGAAAGGGGGCTTTTTAATGTATGGTGACATAAAAACCAGATATCCGCCTGTAAAATTAGATTCTTATCTCTCACCATACACAGAAAGCATCTCAAGATGGATTAAACACTTAAATGTAAGACCCGAAACTATTAACTGAAACCATGAAACTTCTAGAATTTAACATTGAGAAAAAGCTCCATGACATCGGTCTGGAGAATGATTTTTTTAGATAAAATCTCAAAAGCACAGATAGCAAAAACAAAAATAGTCAAATGAAATTACATCAGACTAAAAAGCTCCAGCACAGCAAAGGAAACAATCAACAGAGTGAAGTGACAACCTATAGAATAAGAGAAAATATTTGCAATCTATACATATGATAAGGGATTAATATTTAAAATATATAAGGAACTTAAACAACTCAGTAACAAGAAAACAACCTGATTAACAAACAAAAGGATTGAATAGACATTTCTCAACAGAAGACATACAAATGGCCAACAAGTATATGAAAAAATACTCAAGAAAACTAATCATCAGTAAAATGCAAATCAAAACCACAATGAGATGTCACCTCACTCCTGCTAGAATGGCTATGTCACATTTTGGTGGTTTGTGCCTTCTGAAATTCATATAGAAATTTCACACTAATTTTAACAGTATTAAGAGGGTGGGAAATCTGACTATGGTGTTTGGGTGGAGCATTAGTGGGTTTAAAAGAGGAGAAAGTGATACCTGAGCTAGCATGGTTAGCCCTCTTGTCATGTGATTTCCTGCACCATCAGGGACTCTACAGAGTCCCCACTGGCAAGAATGTTCTCACCAATGCAGCCTGTCAATCTTGGACTTCCCAGCTTCCAGAATCATGAGCTAAATAAACCTTTATTTTTTACAAATTACCTGTCTCAAATATTTAGTTACAGCAACATCAAGCAAATGAAGACAAGCTATTGTCAAAAAGACAAAAGATAACAAGTGTTGGCAAGCATGTAAGGAAAAAGAAACTCTTGTAATAACACTGTTAGTGGAAATATAAATCAGTACAACCTTTATGGAGAATTTTATGGAGGTTCCTAAAAATGTTAAAAATAGAGCTGCTATATGATGTTACTACTGGTTATATAGCAAAACAAAATGAAATCAGTATGTACAAAAGGTATTTTCACTCCCACGTTTATTGCAGCATTATTTACAGTAGCCAAGATATGGAATTAACCCAGCTGTCCATCAACACATAAATGAACAAGGAAAATATGGTATATACACATTGGAATACAAAGAAGGAAATCCTGCTATTTGCATCAACATGGATGAACCTGGAGGATAGTAAGTGAAATGAGCCAGGCACAGGAAGACAAATATCACATGCTTTCACTCATATATGTGGTGAGTATAATGGTGGTTCCTAGAGGCTGAAGTGATTAAGGGGGAGAGGGGATGGGAGGATATTGGTCAAAGAATACATAATTACAATTAGGGGGAATAAGTTTAAGAGATCTACTTATAGCATGATTGCTATAGTTAGTGAAGATATACTGTATTCTTGAAAAATGCAGAGAGAGTGCATGTTAAGTGTTCTCACCACAAAAATGCTATGTGAGGTAACAGATGTATATAGACTTCAAAATATGTCATAGATGATAAATATATAAAATTTTATGTCAAATATATAGTGAAAAATTAAAGTAGGTTGTGGTTATGATTGCATAACTCTGTGAATGTACTAAAATCCATAGAGTTGTGTATTTTAAATAAGTAAAGTAGGGGCCAGGTGCAGTGACTCACACCGTCATCCCAGCACTTTGGGAGGCTGAGGCAGGCAGATCACTTGAACTCAGGAGTTCAAGACCAGCCTGGGCAGCATGGTGAAACCCTGTCTTTACAAAAAATTAAAAAATTTTTAAAAACTAGCTGGGCGTGGTGGTGAATGCCTGTGGTCCCAGCTACTTGGGAGGCTGAGTTGGGAGGGTTCCTTTAGCACAGGAAGTTGAGGCTGCAGTGAGACGAGATCGTGCCACTGCACTCCAGCCTGGGTGACAGAGAGAGACCCTGTCTAAAAAATAAAGTCCAGGCACTGTGGCTCATGCCTGTAATCCCAGCACTTTGGAAGGCCTAGGCGGGCAGATCACGAGGTTAGGAGATCAAGACCATCCTGGCTAACACGGTGAAACCCCATCTCTACTAAAAATTCAAAAAATTAGCCGGGCATGGTGGCGGGCGCCTGTAGTCCCAACTATTCGGGAGGCTGACGCAGGAGAATGGCATGAACCCAGGAGGCAGAGCTTGCAGTGAGCCGAGATCGTGCCACTGCACTCCAGCCTGGGTGACAGAGCAAGACTCCGTCTCAAAAATAAATAAATAAAATAAAAAAGTGAAGTATATGATATTGAATTATATCTCAATAAAAATAAAAAACTGGTAAATAGCTAAATATTTATATAAGGAATATATTTGCTGAAGTATATGAGGGGAAGTGGTTAGTAATGGAAACAGAATATAGCAAAACCTTTGAAAGGGAAGGATATTTTTACTAGCTTTTTTGTTTGTTTGTTTGTTTGTTTTTTGAGACGGAGTCTAGCTCAGTCGCCCAGGTTGGAGTGCAGTGGCGCGATCTTGGCTCACTGCAAACTCGCTCCCGGGTTCACGCCATTCTCCTGCCTCAGCCTCCCGAGTAGCTGGGACTACAGGCGCCCGCCACTACGCCCGGCTAATTTTTTTGTATTTTTAGTAGACAGGGTTTCACCGTGTTAGCCAGGATGGTCTCGATCTCCTGACCTCGTGATCTGCCCATCTCAGCCTCACAAAGTGCTGGGATTACATGCTTAAGCCACAGTGCCCGGCCTAGCTTTTTTTTTTTTTTTTTTTTTAAAGGAAGTCTCGCTGTGTTGCACAGCTGGAGTGCGGTGGCACAATCTCAGCTTATTGCAAGCTCCGCCTCCCGGGTTCAAGTGATTCTCCTGCCTTATCCTCCTGAGCAGCTGGGATTACAGGAGTGTGCCACCACACCTGGCTAAGTTTTGTGTTTTTAGTAGAGACGGGGCTTCATCGTGTTCAGGCTGGTCTTGAATTCCTGACCTCAAGTAATCCACCTGCCTCGGTCTCCGTGCTGGGATTACAGGCGTGAGCCACTGCACTTGGCCTTTTATTAGCTTTAACACACTAAATAATGAGTAGCTTTGGAAGCTAAACATACTCTCTTTAAAGTAATGGCAAAATTAAGTTTAATAATTAAAGGTGTTAATATTACCCTATCATTTTCCATTTTCTAGACCGTACCTTCTTGTAGTTCTTTTCTAGTTTGTTCCAACAGTATAAACATATTCGACCAGATATATGTGGTCACAATTGTAGAATACATTCTGCAAAGACATCATTACAACTCTTCTCTCTCCAAAGAAAACAGTTTCATTTGGGGGCATGTTTGTTAATTAGCCCTACTGAAAGGAGATTCTACTTCAGTCTTTTATTGCTGTAATGACTTAGAACAAAGTGTACTAAGAGATGGAGTCTCGCTGTGTCGCCCAGGCTGGAGTGCCCTGGCACGATCTCGGCTCACTGCAACCTCTGCCTCCTGGGTTCAAGCGATTCTCCTGCCTCAGCCTCTCGAGTAGCTGGGATTACAGGTACCTGTCACCATGCCCGGCTACTTTTGTATTTTTTAATCGAGACGGAGTTTCGCCATCTTGGAAAGGCTGGTGTTGAACTCTTGACCTCAGGTGATCCACCCACCTCGGCCTCCCAAAGTGCTGGGATTACAAGTGTGAGCCACTGCGCTCTGCCTGAAGGTATTTTTTAAAATAATATTTTAAGTACTTTTTGTAGCATAACCCTTCTTTCTCTAGATTCACCGTATTTAGTTACCCTCTAGCATTTACTACCTGTGGTTATATTTATTAAACCTAATAATAAATAAAGCAGAATCTTTTAAAACCAATAAACTGCTTTGTAGACATTGGCATTACTACTACCCTATCTAACAAATAAAAAGATTGAGGACACTCAAATGCCATATGGGCATAGAGTAGCACCAGTGTAGAGAGATTATCCATAGCTAGGTTACGTTCCTGAAATGGCTCTGCTTTCACTCAAAGCCTCCAGGGTATTTCTACAGGCATAGTAAAACACAGGGAGCAAGTCTGCAATAATGGCAAAAGTCTATGGGAAATTTGTATGCTTTGTGGTTTAGTTCACAAACTCATTCTCTTTTTTCAGCCATTCCAAATCTTTATGCTTTTGAGATTATGGGACCCTCTTTTATTTATGTTTATGTTCCCATATTTATTTAATAAGTAAGACAGAGGCTTCAGTTCCATCCGGATCCTTCAGATAACTAAAGCAAACCTAAATATGAAGTGGACTTTTCCTCTCCCCGCCCTCTCTGGCAGAAGTAAGCCATAATGATTTTCTTAAACATAATCCTCCAGCTGATACTCCTCCAGTGATATACGCTGGGTTAATTTCACTCAGAGAGTGTTCTGTCCCCAAATGACTTTGCCATGTTTACCTTTTACTTAATTCCTTTTGTACACCAGAAGACTGGTGTACTAAGAGATTGTGTCTACCTAATTAACTTTACAATTATGAAAACCAGTCAGTTTCTTTTTTTTTTTTTTTTTTGAGACGGAGTCTCGCTCTGTCGCCCAGGCTGGAGTGCAGTGGCCAGATCTCAGCTCACTGCAAGCTCCGCCTCCCGGGTTCACGCCATTCTCCTGCCTCAGCCTCCCGAGTAGCTGGGACCACAGGCGCCGCCACCTCGCCCGGCTAATTTTTTTTTTGTGTTTTTAGTAGAGACGGGGTTTCGCCGTGTTAGCCAGGATGGTCTCGATCTCCTGACCTTGTGATCCGCCCGTCTCGGCCTCCCAAAGTGCTGGGATTACAGGCTTGAGCCACCGCGCCCGGCCGAAAACCAGTCAGTTTCAAACCTGGAATACTCAGTGAGGTATGCTCTCATGTTTACCTTCTCTAAACATGAAAGTTTTAGATAAATAGATTAAAGTAATGCTATTTATGCCAATTGTCTTCATCCATAAGATAGTGGGGTTGGAAGGATGTTTAGTATTCTGGGTTTTTTACATGGGCCTGCACTCTTTTTCTTTATGCTCTCTTATGTGTCTTTCATTGCTACTTCGGAAGGTAATGACATATACATAATTTAAAGCTTGATTTTTGACATCATTTTTCTACAGGAGCATTATACCCTGGAATACCAGTTCCTTGATGAAGAGATTGGACTTTTTTACTGAATTCTACATACTTCTCTAAGTACCTGGTATCTAGTGGCTTCTCAGCTATTACTAATACTTGTTATGTCCCGGAAATGTTTAATAATTACCTGTTGCTTTTTCTTAAGGATAGCAGTCAAGTAAAATGAAGACTGCTGAGGTGAAAAACAGACACACAAAAGCCTAAGTAGCTGAGAGTCCTCAGTTCACTGGAGACGCCAGATATCTTCACAATTGTAAAGACAAAAACAAAAAATTTGAAAAATACCAAAAGGAAAAATAAGTGCAAGCCAAAACAGGGAATGACAAAGGAAGCCACCTGAAGATGCCTTCATCATTTGAACATTTCTCAGTTGCTTTTTTACTTTTTAAAAGTAGTCTGTTATTTAAGAGTCAATTGCATTTATCTGTGCCTCATCTCCCCTATTTATTATCTGTCTCCTCAAGGCATTGGACAATGTTAACCACATTCCTTTTAACTCCCAAGAACATTGAGCCTTATGCATCAAGTGAAAGCAGTTTATAAGCCCTTCGTTATATTTTCCAGGAAACTAGATGAAAGTGTTTTAAGTAAGGAGAACTCACTTAAAATGGTAAACTTGTCTATTTCTCTGCATGGTTGAGGACCTCTAGCTGCTCCAGGCTGCAGTTTGTGTCCTGCCATCCCTGCAAAACTTCTGCCTGATATCTGCCTTCACCACCACCCAACCCAAGACAACTCTGATTCTGGGAAGCTGAGCTCTCTCTTTTTTTTTTTTTTTTTTTTTTTTTTGAGACGGAGTCTCGCTCTGTCGCCCAGGCTGGAGTGCAGTGGCCGGATCTCGGCTCACTGCAAGCTCCGCCTCCCGGGTTTACGCCATTCTCCTGCCTCAGCCTCCCGAGTAGCTGGGACTACAGGCGCCCGCCACCTCGCCTGGCCAGTTTTTTGTGTTTTTTAGTAGAGACGGGGTTTCACCGTGTTAACCAGGATGGTCTCGATCTCCTGACCTCATGATCCGCCCGTCTCGGCCTCCCAAAGTGCTGGGATTACAGGCTTGAGCCACCGCGCCCGGCTGAGCTCTCTTTTTTCAGTGCAATTTATCTCTCCCTGTGCCCTGGGAGAGGCCAGACAACAGTCCTGAGAGACACTGCCAGCAAGTTGTTTATGCCAGGAGGGTGTTACCCTACCTGTGGCCTCACTGCGGAGCCCTCTATGGAGAGGGAATGTATCTGATTCTGATGTTCTTTTACAAATCAAATTTCTACATTTTAATTTTTGTACCTCTTCTCAGACTCTGCATTGTATGATATAATATTTATTTTATTATTAAAAATGGTGAAGTAACCAGCACATTGCTTTTTCTATCTTAATATCGACTATCTTAATTCTGTAAAATTATAATGTAAGTCTTGAGTGAAGTAGTCATTGCAGTATTTTATAATCCTAGTCATGTACCATAGCTTTCTCAAGGGGAAAAGTATTATAGTTATCTCTTCAATATTTGCTTGTGTGAAACAGTTATTAACACCGTTTGTAGCTAATCCTGTCTGTAGTGACTGTTTTGAGAACCCTAAATCTCTAATTTAAAGGCCCGAGATTTTATCAGTTTGTATGGAACCTGTGTTTGCTCCTTGGTCCTGGTTTCTTAATAAACTTATGAAGATATTTACCATGGATTTCTGAAGATTTAGAGTACATGTGAGGGGATTCAGTACAAATTACAGGGATTCAACACATTGACAACAGGAAAAATGTAATGAATTGTTAGGTGGGGAATGATGTGAAGTAATCTAAATAAAAGCCTATATTATATTTGTTAGCTGACTTAGTTTATCTTTGTTGTCACTGAGGAAGCATAATTTATCTTCAGTAATTAAGTTATCATACAAAGCCTAAAAATTAATATTCTCTTGGTAAACAAAAGAGTATCTGAGAGAAGTCTCAATCATTTTAGAAGTTTCTTTTGCCAAAAGTAAGGACATGCCCGTGACAACGCCTCAGTAGGTCCTGAAAATATGGGCACAAGGTGGTTGAGCTACAACTGGTTTTATACATTTTAGGGGGACATAAAACATCAATCAATACACATAACATGTGCATTCGTTCGTTCTGAAAAGGCAGGACAACTAAAAGTGGGGGCTTCCAGGTCATAGACAGATTCAAAGATTTTCTGATTGGCAATTGGTTGAAAGAGTTATTACAGCCGGGCGCGGTGGCTCAAGCCTGTAATCCCAGCACTTTGGGAGGCCGAGACGGGCTGATCACGAGGTCAGGAGATGGAGACCATCCTGGCTAACACGGTGAAACCCCGTCTCTATTAAGAAATACAAAAAACTAGCCGGGCGAGGTGGCGGGCGCCTGTAGTCCCAGCTACTCGGGAGGCTGAGGCCGGAGAATGGCGTGAACCTGGGAGGCGGAGCTTGCAGTGAGCTGAGATCCGGCCACTGCACTCCAGCCTGGGTGACAGAGCGAGACTCCGTCTCAAAAAAAAAAAAAAAAAAAAGAGTTATTACTTAAAGACCTGGAATCAATAGAAAGGAATCTGGGTTATAATAAGGGGTTGTGGAGACCAAGGTTTTGTCATGTAGATTAAGCTCCCAGGTAGCAGGCTTCAGAGAAAATAGATAGTAAATATTTCTTATTAGATTTAAAGAGGCTGTTCTATCAGTCTTTTTTTTTTTTTTTTTTTTTTTTTTGAGACTGAGTTTCGCTCTTATTGGCCAGGCAGGAGTGCAATGGCATGGTCTCGGCTCACTGCAATCTGTGCCTCCTGGGTTCAAGCAATTCTCCTGCCTCAGCTTCCCAAGTAGCTGGGATTACAATAAGCACGCATCACCATGCCCAGCTAATTTTTGTATTTTTAGTAGTGACAGAGTTTCACCATGTTGGCCAGGCTGTTCTTGAACTCCTGACCTCAGGTGATCCACCCACCTTGGCCTCCCAAAGTGCTGAGATTACAGGCATGAGCCACTGCACTTGGCCTTGTTCTATCAGTTTTAAGGTGTCTGTGTTGATGTGAATGCTGGTGAGCTGTGAGGCATGTCTGACACTTTTCCCTCACTTTTCATTATGGCTGAAACTAGTTTTTCAGGTTAACTTTGGAATGCCCCTAACCAAGAAGCAGGTCTGTTCAGATGGTTGAGGGGCTTAGAATTTTATTTTTGGTTCATATCCTCCCCTTTCTGGCCAAGATTTGCCAGAAGTTACATCGATGGCCACCAAACTTCTGTTTTGACCCATAGTATTACTAAGGCGGCATGGCTGCCTGGCCCAGGTCCATCCTCTCCCTCAGTGGGAACCCTAGGGTCAAGGGACTTAGAGCCAAAAGATTTATAGCCAGTAAGTAAGGAGGTCTCTGTACCATGGCTCCTACGAAGCAGACTGCCCGCAAATCGACTGGTGGTAAAGCACCCAGGAAGCAACTGGCTACAAAAGCCGCTCGCAAGAGTGCGCCCTCTACTGGAGGGGTGAAGAAACCTCATCGTTACAGGCCTGTTACTGTTGCACTCCGTGAAATTAGACGTTATCAGAAGTCCACTGAACTTCTGATTCGCAAACTTCCCTTCCAGCGTCTGGTGCGAGAAATTGCTCAGGACTTTAAAACAGATCTGCGCTTCCAGAGCGCAGCTATTGGTGCTTTGCAGGAGGCAAGTGAGGCCTATCTGGTTGGCCTTTTTGAAGACACCAACCTGTGTGCTATCCATGCCAAACGTGTAACAATTATGCCAAAAGACATCCAGCTAGCACGGCGCATACGTGGAGAACGTGCTTAAGAATCCACTATGATGGGAAACATTTCATTCTAAAAAAAAAAAAAAAAAAAAAAAATTCTCTTCTTCCTGTTATTGGTAGTTCTGAACGTTAGATATTTTTTTTCCATGGGGTCAAAAGGTACCTAAGTATATGATTGCGAGTGGAAAAATAGGGGACAGAAATCAGGTATTGGCAGTTTTTCCATTTTCATTTGTGTGTGAATTTTTAATATAAATGCAGAGGCGTAAAGCATTAATGCAAGTTAAAATGTTTCAGTGAACAAGTTTCAGCGGTTCAACTTTATAATACTTATAAATAAACCTGTTAAATTTTTCTGGACAATGCCAGCATTTGGATTTTTTTAAAACAAGTAAATTTCTTATTGATGGCAACTAAATGGTGTTTGTAGCATTTTTATCATACAGTAGATTCCATTCATTCACTATACTTTTCTAACTGAGTTGTCCTACATGCAAGTACATGTTTTTAATGTTGTCTGTCTTCTGTGCTGTTCCTGTAAGTTTGCTATTAAAATACATTAAACTAAAAAAAAAAAAAAAGATTTATAGCCAATTTAAATGTTCTAGGCCAAACAGGAATGGACATCAACAGGCATTTATTAACCCTTAAAATTTTGTATATAAAAGTCACCAAACAAAAAGTCAAATGTGAGGTTACAAAACTGATTTATCTACTTTTAACTTCTATATAGTGAGCTACTGTGGTCTTGGTTTTAGTTACAATGTAACAATTATCTGTACAAAACATAAGCCTTGTTAAAACTTTTTGGCTAAGGAGTTTAGAGACTTGTGCCACAACGCTTTTTGCCCTCTTTTAGCAATTTGTCCTAAGGTGGCTGATAATGTTTTTAAGTATATATCTATCTGGATAAATATCATAACTGGGACTATTATACCCAGTAGGCTTCATCACAGGTATCTTTATATCCTCTCAGTAATAATTTTCTTTTAATTCTACAGAAAGCAGAAAATTCTTTATGGTTGTGATGGATGAAATGGTGCCATGCATGTAATTATCCAGAAGACAAAGTCCCTTATTTTGCCAGCTGTTTAGGCATCCAGGTACCCATCCTTGATTTGCAGGGTCTGAATTAATTCTGTTCCTCAAAACTGGCCCTTATAATCTCACACACCCACTTCTTCTGGGGTAGTCCCTGGGCCTAGAGGAAAGTTGTTTGTATAGGTTTAGCAGCAGGACATTTGCAGTGAAAAACTAACTGGATCCAGTGGGATTCAAAATGACAAAGATTTGCAGGCCTTTTCAAATCATCTCTAGTCTTCTGAATACATGATTCTGATTTTCTCAGAAGAAGTAAAACTACGAGAAATAAATAACAATAGTTTGACAATAGAAAGAGAATGTGCGTGTCAGAACAGAAAAAGGAACCTATTCCATTACGATGCCAACTAAAAACATGAAGAAAATTATACTGATACTCTTTAGAATATTATTGTAGCCCAGAAATAATTCATGATTCAATTTTCACTCAAAAACAAAATTCAAGGCTGTAGTCTAGTAAAAGGTGTTATAGTTTTCCTTTGAAACAATTTCTCTCCTCTAGTCCTCCTTTTCTACTAAGGAGAAATTACAGTAAGACCAATTTGTGTGTGAAATAAGTTTTAGGCTTATTATACTTGGCCTGATTATTTACACAAAGTGCAGCAAGAATTGTTTGACGATATAGGCTCTTTTCAAGTAGGCTTTGCTGAACTTTACCTAAAAATGTGTTATTCTAGTCAAAGCCTTGGAAAAATAACCAGAGTCTCCAATTGTCTTATTTTTTTTAAAAAAAAGACTCTTAGTAAACTTATGCAAATTATATTGTTATGAAATCAGAATATGCATGAACAGTTTCCAAATTTTGGAGACCTCAGATAGAGAGAAAGGTAAATTTGCTTATAAAAACATACTTTACCCAATTGCTGTAAACTATAAATAACTAATAAATACATAAATAAATAAATAAAAATATTTTCATGACTCTCCTTTAACCAAATCAGCAGGCTTTCAAACAAAATGTTGTTTGTTCACCTTGGAACTGCCATTCACAAGCCAACCAGCTCTTGTCAGATGAGAGCTGTTTATCTGGCACTGAAAAATCTAGCAGCTATTCACATTGCTAGAGCCAGTCCTCAGGGAAAAAGAGGCTCCCTGCTAATGAATACCTCCTCCTTGCATCCCCAGATAGCATGATCCTATAAAAACCACATTCATTTTCTCATGGCAATCTTAGGGGCACTATTATTTTTGTTAGCATAGGGGTAGCTTTAGTTAGTATTCCATAGCAAGGCAGTAAATATACCTTAAGTGGAAATTCTCTAGTCCAAACTTCCAGTAGTTATCATTGGAAAGTGCTCACAGGCATTTGTCATAAGCCCCAATAAACGCTCCACAAAGAGCTATCAAATGAAGGATTTGTCCTGACCAGCACTCTAGCTTCCACCCTATATTCTGTAGGCTCAGGCAATCTTACTAGTTCCCATTTAGTGTATCCAATGAACATTTCTCAAAGGTCAGATTTACATGCCTTCAGTTTTATGATACTAGATAGGGAAAACATCCCCTAGTGAGATACAATTCCCATTTTCATAGGAAATTTAGGTAAAGGAGTCACAACTACCTTACAGAAAGCCTGTTTAAGCGTCTCAAATTTCATAATCCTATCTGTCTTTACATTTTTATGTTTTGGTCCCGGGAACTTTTCTTCTCTACTACCAGACCATTTGACCATTTCTGGTGGAAAAGGATTTGGGTTCCCAGCATGGAGTTGAGCCAAGAGACTCAAGCTCATTTGTCAATCTTTACCTTAACTCAACTCAGCTTTGCCCCCAGGTAATGTTAGCTTGCTCATTATACCTTTTCCCTTTTGTTTTTTTCTTAAATACCTCCAACATGGGGCAAATGTAGGAAAGTGATGTGGGACCTTTTAATGTAGAGGGGACCCAGCAGGGACTCCCTTTGTTTCACCCAACCTTTGATAGTGTTGTAAAGACCTTTGCCGTAACTCCATCAATTTTCATTTCATTTCATTTCTTAATAAACATCTAACGATTTCCACCATTCTGGGATGAGTCCTTTGACTCCCTTTTGCCTTTCCCTTTTTTGTTGTTGTTAATTACTGTAATGTTCTATTAACATCTGTAAGACCCACGAAGGACAGAAAATTTGATAAGGCTTCTTAAACAGTTGTTTGATTCTGCAGACGTAATGTCATCCAGGGTGCCCATATAGAAGGGGCCCCCTTAACCACAGCTTTTACCATGATCTGGGTAATAGGCATATTCAGTGGAAACATATCTTAGTTATCATAAAGCCAGTCCCACATGGCTTGCATATAAGGAATATCAGCTACTTCATCTGGGATGCTACACTTGGTATTTTATAGAGAGAGGTGGGAAATCCCCTTCTCAGGGTAAACAGACCTTAAGTGGCATTCATCCAATCCACTGGGCTGATTGTTCTCTCACAAATAACCTGCTCTTCATCTGGATCACATATAATCATCAGTGATTGTCTAATAGTAAGCTATGGGTACTGTAACAACCCAAACATGCTCTTTCATTCTGTAGCATTTAAAATATAAGATACTGCCCTTAAAGTAGTTATTTTTACATTCTATTAAAGGGTTCTCAGGAAGTGGATGACACAAAACTACAAAATGGAACAATTTCTTTACATTATACTCTATGGTTGGTTTTGCCCTTCCCTCACATTGACTATCTTCTTGGTAACCACAGGTTTGAGAGTTACTTTCTGTTGCCGTGCATAATTCTGCCCTTGGGGTGCAGCTTTCAGGCTGGTGGTGTAAACTCAGACTGATTTAAATCTGAGCTCTGTCTAGCATCAAGGTCCAACTCAGCATTATTACTATCATTATTATTAGACAGAGTTTTGCTGTCGTTGCCCAGGCTGGAGTGCAATGGTGCAATCTCGGTTTACTGCAACCTCAGCCTCCTGGGTTCAAGCGATTCTCCTTCCTCAGCCTCCCAAGTAGCTGGGGTTACAGGCATGCACCACCGCGCCTGGCTAATTTTGTGTTTTTTGTAGAGATGGCATTTCTTCCTGTTGGTCGGGCTGGTCTCAAAACTCCCGACCTCAGGTTATCCGCCCACCTTGGCTTCCCAAAGTGCTGGGATTACAGTCATGAGTCACTCCACCCAGCCTCAGCATTATTCTTTAATTTCATTTTACACTGTACAGATAATAACCAAGGAATCAAAGGTTTCTAATTTCCCACCTTTTGATTTTCTCTTTATTCATTTAGTTTTGTCTCTGTGTGTGTGTGTGTATATATGTATGTGTGTGTGTGTATATATGAATGTGTGTGTGGAGTCTCACTGTCTCCCAGGCTGGAGTGCAGTGGCACGATCTTGGCTCACTGCAACCTCCACATCCCGGGTTCGAGTGATTCTCTTACCTCAGCCTCACAAGTCGCTGGGATTACAGATGCACGCCACCACATCTGGTTAATTTTTGTATTTTTAGTAGAGACGGACTTTCGCCATATTGGTCAGGCTGGTCTTGAACTTCTGAACGCAGGAGATCTGCCTGCCTTGGCCTCTCAAAGCTCTGGGATTACAAGTGTGAGCCACAGCGCCCGGCTGCCTGTATATTTTTAGAAGTTTGGAATCGCCTCTAAACTAGAAACAAAACAAAACAAAACAAAAAAACCCCTAGCCTCTAAACTAGCAAAAACCACATTCTTGTGTTTTATAAACTTCACCAAAATCACTTTTTACTCTTATTTTATCTCTTAGTAAACCAGATTCCCAGTGCAAAAAATTGAGGATTACTTAATTTAACATAACATGATTTTTAAAATTTTAAACTACTGGAGAGAATTTTAAGATTAAATTTACCAAATTAAGCTTACCAAATATTACTAAAGTCATGTGAACTAAAAGGCATCAGAGCTAGTTTTTATTAGTCTGATAAGTACTTACTTTTCTTTTCTTTTTTTTTTTTTTTTTTTGAGACAGAGTCTCCCTCTGTCGCCCAGGCTGGAGTGCTGTGGCCGGATCTCAGCTCACTGCAAGCTCCGCCTCCCGGGTTTACGCCATTCTCCTGCCTCAGCCTCCCGAGTAGCTGGGACTACAGGCGCCCGCCACCTCGCCCGGCTAGTTCCTTGTATTTTTTTTTTTTTTTTTTAGTAGAGACGGGGTTTCACCGTTTTAGCCAGGATGATCTCGATCTCCTGACCTCGTGATCCGCCCGTCTCGGCCTCCAAAAGTGCTGGGATTACAGGCTTGAGCCACCGTGCCCGGCCAGTACTTACTTTTCTTTAAGCCAATTGATTAGAGCTCTTTCATATGGTTTGGTAGTGAAATATCACTTTCACATGATACATATAAAACATATAGACATAACAGACGTACAGAAAAAGGCAGATCTTATAACATTTTTACATCCCTGTTTTCAAAAATTCTCTCTCTTACTTTAGACTATTAATTTTTTTTTTAAATAAAAAGCATTACAGGAGCCAATAAAAGTTGAAGGAGTGATTTACTATCCCAGGCCTTCTCAAAAGGGAGAGCTGAGGCAGCAAGATGCAGTAGAAGTTGAACTTCTAAGGTATCAATCTAAAGAATTTAGAAAAATAACAAATTACAGAATTTTAAAATTAAAAACATCTTTCATTAAAATTAAGTCAGGCCCCGTGCAGTGGCTCACACCTGTAATCCCAGCACTGTGGGAGGCCAAGATGGACAGATCACGAGGTCATGAGTTCGAGAACAGCATGGCCAACAAGGTGAAACCCCGTCTCTACTAAAACTACAAACATTAGCCGAGCGCTATGGCAGGCGCCTGTAATCCCAGCTGCTCGGGAGACTGAGGCAGGAGAATCACTTGAACCCGGGCGGCAGAGGTTGCAGTGAGCCAAGATCATGCCACTGCACTCCAGCCTGGGCAAAAGAGTGAGACTCCGTCTCAAAAAAAAAATAAAAATAAAAATAAATAAATAAAAAATAAGTCAATGTTTTTAAGCAAATCTTGTTCTAACCAATACTTGAGTTTTACATTAGTGTATTTTTAACATCAAATGCTAATTTCTAGGAAGACTGTTCTGTTGTCATTTTCCTTTAATTATAGCCAATTTAAGCACAAGACTTTTTTAATATATTTTTTTTGTGACTCTTATTACAATTTACACAGAACATTTATGATGTGCTTGGACTATCTGTTTTGTCTTAAATATCCACCATTCTTAAACAACCAGTAATTTTATCTTGGGACAGAAATTTACCAGACAAGTTTCTCTGTTATACAAAGTCATTTTTCTTTTCACCTTTCATACTAACAATACCTCTTTATATCTATAACTTTACTTATTTATTTTTTATTTTATTTTTTCAAGATAGAGCCTCACCCACCCTGTCACTCAGGTTGGAGTGCAATGGTGCGATCTTGGCTCTCTGCAACCTCCACCTTCTGGGTTCAAGTAATTCTCCTGCCTCAGCCTCCTAAACAGCTGGGACTACAGCTGCGCACCACCAAGCCCAGCTAGTTTTTCTTTTTTGTATTTTCAGTAGAGACGAGGTTTCACCCTGTTGGCCAGGCTGGTCTCGAACTCCCACCTCAGTCTCCCGAGGTGCTGGGATTACAGGTGTGAGCCACCACATCTGGCCTATAACTTTCTTTAAATCTCTCTTACTTCCTGGTTCTTTTCACTGTGTTTTGTATGTAACCTTTAAATAACTTTTGAATTAGACAAAAATTATTTACCTTTTAATAGGAATACATTCTTTTAAAAAATGTGTTCCTATAAATTTATAATTTGGAAATTACCCAGACATTTAATAAATATCTATTAACATAGATTATATTACAAGTGTATTTATGAGTGTTTATTCCATTATATTTTCTTGACCAATTTATTTATTTTTAATGGTTTACCTAGATTATTTATGAAAACAGTGTTAGTCATTATTTAAAGTTATTTCCCTGTTAAATATTTTTATAGCCTATAAATTTCAGATTTTTACCTACACAAGAAACTTGAGGTGAAGTATATGGGTATTTTACCAATAATTCAGAAATTAGCTCTTTTCATTGAACCAACAATATTAATTGTCTTACTTACCAAAAATTACACAAGCAAAGATCATTCTGTTTGGGGCTATGTTTTCGGTTTTATAACCCTTATGCCAAATTTTGACATTTTATAGTATTTGGCAAGCATAAGAGTGAAACTGCTTCATCAATAAATGCAACTAAAAATGTTGACAGGCCGGGCGCGGTGGCTCAAGCCTGTAATCCCAGCACTTTGGGAGGCCGAGACGGGCGGATCACGAGGTCAGGAGTTCGAGACCATCCTGGCTAACACGGTGAAACCCCGTCTCTACTAAAAAATACAAAAAACTAGCCAGGCGAGGTGGTGGGCGCCTGTAGTCCCGGCTACTCGGGAGGCTGAGGCAGGAGAATGGCGTAAAAACCCGGGAGGCAGAGCTTGCAGTGAGCTGAGATCCGGCCACTGCACTCCACCCTGGGCGACACAGCGAGACTCCGTCTCAAAAAAATAAAAAATAAAAAAAAATAAAAATGTTGACAATTCTTAAGACATTTCTAATATTACTTTACCAATAATATTATATTTGGCTTATTTATAGAAAATTTTACTTAAGTCACATGAACTTGAAAAGCATTTGGGATTATCACTTACTTAATTTATGAATACTCCTTAACTTTAATCCAATTTGGTACCTTGTAGCCACAACACATAACAAAATACATGCATGTATACATAAACCCACACATACACACTCATACAAGGATCTCATATATTTTACTTCAGAACTCTAGCCATTATATATTAATACAAACTCATTGCTTTACAGAAACAAAAAATAAACACAAAGAAATAGTTGGATCCAAACAGTGGTTTTTACCTCAGTAGAAAAGTAACAACAGATTTATAGCAGGCAGAAAAAAAAATAGAGAAATAGAGAGCTTAGAAACTCTATAGCTGCAGGTTGATCTTTGGGCTTTGAATTTTTCCTGGATGTGATTTGCTCATCAGTTTAAAATGTGTACAGCAGACCATAATATGTAATCAACTGGAGTACTAAAAAACCTGAAATGCCCTCAAACTTTTCCATTTTACCCACACACTTGCAAGTAGAGGCACCATAATACCAATGGGTTACCAAAAAGAGGATCATTCTCCTTCTCTTTCTTCATTTTTATGTATTTATGTATGTATTTATTTTGAGATGGAGTCTTGCTCTGTCACCCAGGCTGGAGTGCAATGGCATGATCTTGGCTCACTGCAACCTCTGCCTTTTGGGCTCAAGTGATTCTCCTTCCTCAGCCTCCTGAGTAGATGGGACTACAAGCATGCACCACCGCGCCCGGCTAATTTTTGTATATTTAGTAGAAACGGGGTTTCACCATGTTGGCCAGGCTTGTCTTGAACTCCTGACCTCAAGTGATCTTCCTGCCTCAGCCTCCCAAAGTGTTGGGATTACAGGTGCGAGCTACCATGCCCAGCCTCTTTCTTCATTCTTAGATTGTTTCTCACCTCTTTTTCTAAAAAAGAGGACCTGAGTTGTGGCCTACGGGTGTGTGTGTGTGTGTGTGTGTGTGTGTATGTGTCTGTGTCTGTCTGTGTGTGTTTGTGTGTATTAATGTGTTCTGATTGTGAGTGGGACTCCACAGTGTTTCACCACTGAGTCATTTCTGCCCTCTTACATGTTGCAATTTCTCTCACCAGAGGTCTACCACCTCCAAGAGCGCTCAAAATGCCTAGTGATCAGCTCTTATATGCATTTTCCGGACAAGGCCTTTTTAAACAAATTTTGTTGGTTCCTTGTAGGGCCACTTCACATTGTGGCGGGGGGGGGGGGGGGGGGGCGCGGGGACGGGGGGGCGGGGCGGTCAACCCTCAGACACTCCCACTCAGTCCCCAGTCACCCAAGGGTGCCGTTTGGCTGGGAGGGGCTAAATCCCCTTTCTTTTTGAAGCCAAGTAGCTCAGTCTCTCATTTGTCTATGCAAATTACAGTTCAGTTCCTCATGCAAATGTGCAGACAAACCAACTGACCTTAATTTCAGGTGGAAAAAACAATGGAGAAGACCCTTTGAAATGCACCTCTGAACTGGAAACCAAATGGGATACCCAAAAGGGGGATGACTCTCTTTGTCTTTAGAAAAAGGCAATGGAGAAGACCTTTTAGAATGCACTTTCAAAATAGAATTAGGATGCTAAACAGCAGCTTCCCAGGAGAAAATACTCAGCCCAGACCCCTTCCTGAAAACTATCCTCAGCCATCCCCTAACTTTGTAGCTCTCGCCTGCCATTACACACATCAAGGTCAAATTCTCGCAGTACAAGATAATCTCTGATTCCCCCAAACCCAAAGAGGTCAGTTAATGCAATACAAGACTTAAGAATCTACTCATGACTCTTGCAACTCCACAAAGAAAGCTGAACACCGCAAAAGGGGCATGAATGGCACCTTTATTCTGAGTTCTTTAAGGTGTCTGAGTGTTAGAAGCCCTCTCTAGATTTTTAACTTTGTACTGAAGATGGCAAAATTGGAGGGAGGAATAGGGCAGAAGAAAAGTAATTGAAAGAACATTTTTTTTTTAAAGAAAGGCAGTGAGTGGAGAAACCAAGTACATGATTTGTTTTTGTTTTTGTTTTTATCCTACAGCTGTGAGGAATTTTAGCCAATTCGGAAGCCTTATTCCCCATAATTTGGAATTCTCATTTAGATTTGACCAAGTTGGGTAGAGTTGGCCAAATCCAATGGGAGAATAACCAAAACAAACAATGTAAGAAATGGTAAGAAATTAAAACCAGTTGGTTGTCAGTTTTAACATTTAGTCATTAAGGAGAACTTTCAAGACAGAAAAACTGAACTAAGCTGCTTATCTAGGAATGGGGCCCATGCATAAGACTGCTCTGTACTATTTTAGAAGCAGAAAAAACCTCAAACTCATCTTCCCTGTTGGCGGCGACCTGAAACTCCAGAGGGAGTTGCCTGCTTTCCATTGTTATGGAATCAGGAAAACTCACCTTCCTTGTTGGAAAAAAGTACAACTCCAGAAAAGGAGTCATACAACAAAATAAATCTCAGATTCTAACAAAATTTTGGGAGACCAGAGATTCTCTGTAGGAGGGCCTCCAAAGCCAGTAAATTTTTTCTATTAGATTGAGCAATAACGATAGCTCAAACTGTTACCAAGCATGGATAGGAGATTTGACAAAGGTCAGGGGAACCTCTACTCAGAGTTCCTTCATGGTTACCAGTTTGTAAAATAAAGAGTATCTAAGACAAGTCTCCATCAATTTAGAAGCTTATTTTGCCAAAGTTAAGGACATGCCCATGATACAGTCTCAGGAGGTCCTGACGACGTGTGCACAAGGTGGTTGGGCTACAACTGGTTTTATACATTTTAGGGAGACATAAAACATCGATCAATACTTGTAAAATGTACATTGGTTTTGTCTGGAAAGGTGGGACAACTGGAAGACTGGGCTTTCAGGTGATAGGTGGATTAAAAGATTGTCTGATTGGCAATTGTTTGAAAGAGTTATTATATGAAGACCTGGAATCAACAGAAAGGAGTGTCTGCATTATAATAAGGGGTTGTGGAGACCAAGGTTTTATCATGTAGATGAAGCCCCCAGGTAGCACACTTCAGAGAAAATAGATTGTAAATGTTTTTTTTTTTTTTTTTTATTAGACTTAAAGAGTCTGTTCCATCATTCTTAAGGTCTTTTGTTGATGTGTATGCTGGTCAGCTGTGAGTCATGTCTTACACACCTCCCTCACTTCCCATCATGACCAAAACCAGTTTATCAGGTTGATTTTGGAATGCCTTCAGCTAAGAACAGGGGTCTGTTTAGATAGTTGGGGGGCTTAGAACTTTATTTTTGGTTTACACTTTTTCTTTTATTTTTTAATTTGTGTGAGTACAGAGTAGGTATACATATATATTTATGGAGTACATGAGATGTTTTCATATAGGCATTAAATGTAAAATAATCACAGCATGAAGAATGGGGCATCCATTTTCTCAAGCACTTATCTTTTGAGTTATTTTTTTTATTTTTTATTTTTATTTTTTTCTGAGATGGAGTCTGGCTCTGTCGCCCGGGCTGGAGTGCAGTGGCCGGATCTCAGCTCACTGCAAACTCCGCCCCCTGGGTTTACGCCATTCTCCTGCCTCAGCCTCCCTAGTAGCTGGGACTACAGGCGCCCGCCGCCTCGCCCGGCTAGTTTTTTGTATTTTTTAGTAGAGACGGGGTTTCACCGTGTTCGCCAGGATGGTCTCGATCTCCTGACCTAGTGATCCGCCCGTCTCGGCCTCCCAAAGTGCTGGGATTACAGGCTTGAGCCACCGCGCCCGGCCTTCTTTTGAGTTATAAACAATCCAATTACATCCATGAAGTTATTTTAAACTGTACAGTTAACTTATTATTGACTATAGTCACCCTGTTGTGTTATCAAATAGTAGGTTTTATCCATTTTTTTCAATTTTTTCTTTTAGACAAACAGTTTTATTCGAAAAACAGAGCCAGCTGAGTGTCCCCCTTTCCACAGACCTGGCAGTGTTGGGCTCAGGTGTGAGAGGATCAGTTTCCTGCAGAGAGAAGACAGGTTTAGGGGTTGAAGGCCAGACCCAGGGGCTAGACCACATGAGTGGCCACACTGGGGCAGAGGCCACAGTGCCCATCAGGGCCTGGGTTCCACAGCTGCACATGGGGCAGTGCACAATAAGCTGAGGCCCCTGGAGGCTCTGGGTGCCAAATCTCACCCATGGCCATGGCCAAAGCTGGGGGTGATATTCAACCAATGCCAGTGACCCCAACCACTAGTGGGATGTGTGTGTCCAACACTGCTGGACCTACCCGGGCAGAGAGACCATTCTTTTATTTTTGTTTTTTGGTACTCATTAACAATTCTCACCTCCCTGGTGGCCCCCCACTACACTTCCCAGCCTCTGGTAACCATTCTTCTACTGTCTATGTCCATGAAATCTATTTTTTTTTTTAACTTTTAGATCCCACAAATTAGTAAGAACATGTGAAGTTTGTCTTTATGTGCCTGGCTTATTTCATTAACATAATAATATTCAGTTTCATCCACGCTGTTACAAATTACATGATCTCATTTTTTTATGGTTGAATAGTACTCCATTGTGTATATGTATCACATTTTCCTTATCCATTCATCTATTGGTGGACATTTAGGTTGCTTCCAAATCTTAGCTATTTTAAAAAGTGCTGCAACAAACATAAGAGTGCAGATGTCTCTTCAATATATATATTTATTTTTGGGGTGGGGGTATATACCCGCAGTGGGGATGTTGGATCATATGGTACCTCAAGTTTTAGTTTTGAGGACTCTCCAAACTGTTCTTCATAGTGGTTGTACATTTCCATTCCAAATGTAAATGTAAACTTCCATTTCCACCAGTGGTGTACAAGGGTTCCCTTTTCTCCACATCCTCGTGAGCATTTTCTATTGCCTGACTTTTGGATAAAAGCCATTTTATCTGGGGTAAGATGATATCTCATTGTAGTTTTGATTCACATTTTTCTGATGATCCATGATGTTGAGCACATTTTCATGTCTGTTTGCCATTTGTATGTTTTCTTTGAGAAATGTCTATTCAAATCTTTTGTACTTTTTTTTTTTTTTTTTGAGATAGTGTTTTACTCCTGTCTCCCATGCTGGAGTGCAATAGCATAATCTCGACTCACTGAAACCTCCACCTCCCAGGCTCAAGCAATTCTCCTGCCTCAGCCTCCTGAGCAGCTGGGACTACAGGTGTGTGCCACCATGCCTGGCTAATGTTTGTATTTTTTGTAGAGAGGGGGTCTCACTATGTTGCCCAGGCTGGGCTCAAACTCCTGAGCTCAAGTGATCCACCTTCTTCCTTTCCAATTTTGATGCCTTTTATGTCTTTCTCTTGTTTGATTGCTTTTACTAGGAGTTCCAGTACTATGTTGAATAACAGTGGTGAAAATGGTATTATTGTCATGTTTAGATCTTAGAGAAAAGCCTTTCAGTTTTTCTCTATTCAGTAGGATACTAGCTGTGGGTCTGTCATATATGGCTTTTATTATGTTGACATTTATTTCTTCTAGTCCTAGTTTTTGAGGGTTTTGAGGGTTTTTATTCAACATGAAGGGATGTGGAATTTTATCAATGTTTTTCAGGATCAATTAAAATGATCAGATTGTTTTTATCCTTCATTCTATTGATATGATGTATCACACTGATTGATTTGCACATATTTAACTCTCCTTGCATCCCAGGAATAAATGGTACTGGTCATGATCAATTATCTTTCTAATTTATTGTTGAAATCAGTTTGTTAGTATTTTGTTGAGGATTTTTGCATTAATATTCATCAGAGATATTAGCCTGTAGTTTCCTTTTTATGATGTGTCTTCGTCTGGTTTTGGTATCAGGGTACTACTGGCCTTGCAGAATGAGTTTGGAAGTGTTCCCTTGTGCTCTATTTTTTAAAAACTGGTTTGAGTAGTATTGGTATTAGTTTGGCATTATTGGTATTAGTTAGAAGTTTGGCAGAATTCAGCATGATAAAAGAGTCACTACGGCTCAGGACACAAGGCAGTGAGGTGCCAGGCCTGAGCCCCTGCTGGGGGAGAAGGAGGCTCGGGACAAAGTGGGAGAAGGGCTGGGAAGGGCTGAGCGGTGGGGACCACAGAAAGTTCCGGGGGGCAACACTGTTGGCAGGTCATGGGTGGGACTCATGGGGACTCACTGAGTTGTGGGGGGATGTCCTTAGTGCTGCCACCTGGAGTGAGAGCCGCTCCTTGGTTCCTGGAGGGGACCCACCAAGGGACACAGGACAGGAAGCCCAGGATGGTTAATGCAACTCGGGATGAAGGCCAGGGAGAAGCGGGTGCTCTGCAGTGGCCGGGAAAGGTCCAGACGCTGAGGCCGAGGCGCTTCCTGTTACGTGCGGGCGTTCCGCTGTGTCTCTGCCAGGCACTCTCTGACTAGGGCCCGAGCATGGATGATACCTCTCTTCAGGCGCTCCATGGCGCTCTTGCTGCCAGCATAGGTGGGCCGGATCTCTTTGCCCATCTCCTCTATGACTGACAGCAGGTCCGTGTAGGTGCTCTGGGAGCCCTGGGCGCCGGGTGGCTTCATCGCCTGCACGTAGCCTGCACGTAGCCCATGGAAGGCGGTCCAAAGTCGTTAAACAGCGGTCTAAAAGGAGCGGCGGCTCCTGGCACTGAGCCCGACGGCGACGGGACGCTTCCTGTAGGGATCGGGGTGCCCGGCCCAGGGGTGCTGGAGCCAGGGGTGCTGCTGGGGGCAGGAGCGATGGGTTTGTAGGACATCCCCAACTCCTGGGCGCGGCGGACGCTCCTCCGGGATTGGCTGCGGGGCCGCTCAGCCGCGCTCTGATTACTTTTCAATTTTTATATTCTGAACTTTTAAATATATTTTTAACAGTAAACATGTTTGTCCTTTTAATATAAAAATAAGTATTTCAACACTATCACAAAAACAGAAAAATCTCACCACTCAGAAAGAACCACTCTTAGTATTTTGTCACATTTCTTTCCAACCTGACATTATGCCTTATTTGTTTCCAAAATTGTCTGATTTCTGCTTTCATTTCATTTGACAGTATGGCATAAATGTTTTCTTATGTCATTAAAAACTGTTCATTAATTTGTTTTAATAGCTGTGAAGAATTACATTATTTGGACATACTATAATTACTTTAGCTTAATATTCTATGTTGGTTTATTTCCCTTTATTATAATAACTAAAGCACTATTAGACATAATCATGCATTAATATTTGTCTGTATTTTGGATTAGGTCCTTAGGATAGTTCCATAAAACTTAAATTACTGGGTTAAATAATATGAACTTTTTTTTTTTTTGAGATGGAGTCTCGCTCTGTTGCCCAGGCTGGAGTGCAATGGTGTGATGTTGGCTCTCTGCAACCTCTGCCTTCCAGGTTCAAGTGATTCTCCTGCCTCAGCCTCCCAAGAAGCTGAGACTACAGGTGCACCACCACACCTGGCTAGTTTTTGTATTTTTTAGTAGAGATGGGATTTCTCCATGTTGGGCATGCTGGTCTTGAACTCCTGACCTCAATTGATTCACCCACTTTGGCCTCTCAAAGTGCTGGGATTACAGGTGTGAGCCACTGTGCCTGGCCTAATATGAACATTTTTAAAAGCTCTCCAAAAATAATACCAAATTACTTTTCAGAAATATACTAATTTATACCCCCACTAATTTTTTTCAGAGACAAGATCTCACTATGTTGCCCAGGCTGGAGTGGAGTGGCTATCCACACACAAGATCACAGCATACTGCATCCCTGAATTCCTGGGCTCAAGTAATCCTCCTGCTCAAGTAGCTGGAACTACAAGGTATGCCACTGTGTCCCACTAATTTTATTATTTCTTCCAGTAGTGTGTGAAAGTGCTTTATCACGAAACCATCATGCATATGTTTCTAATAGATTAGGTAAAATCGCTATTGTCTATTTTTAGTTGAAGTTCTTTGATTTAGTGAAATTAAACATGTTACTTTTTCATTAGCCATTTATGTTTTATCTCCCGTGAATCATCTAATTACTTATGTCCTTTATTCATTTATATACTGGAGTTTTTGTATTTTTCTTATCAATTTGTATGAACTATTTATATATTAAGACTGTAGCCACCTTTCTGTAATATTTGTTGCAGGTAATTTTTCCAATTTTGTTCTTTTTAAAATTTGATTTATGTTGTTAATGATGAAGAGTTTATAAAATTCAATCATATCTATTGTTTTATTTTATAATTTATTTCCCAGTGTTCCTAAACTTAGAAAGTGACCCCTCATCCTGAATTTATTACATAATCAACCTTTTTTCTACTATTTTAAATTTTTATAATTAGATTTTTTGTATTAAGAAAATTTAACTACTTTTTATCCAGCTGGAATTTACATGATATGAGAGGATTGTTTGTGAAATGGCCAAGCAGTTGTTCCAACATTATTTATTAAATATCTTTACTTTCACAATTGTTGCATTATACTCTCTTTGCCATCTATTAAAGTGTTACACTAAGGTCTGTTTCTTCACTGTCTATTCTGTTCCATTGATCTGGTGCCAATATTATTTTAATTTAATCATTGTAGGTTACATTAAATTTTAATATCTGACAAGGCTAGCTTTCACACATAAGATTTTTTTCTCTTTTTCATTTTTAAGCCATTATCTTCTATTTGTTTTTTCAGAGAAACTTCAGAAAAATTTTGTCATGTTTTTCTTCTCCACTCTCATATTTTACATTGAGGATATTGACTGCAATTGTTGTGCTGTGTATGTTATGTTTCTTTTTTCTTTACAGATGGGGTCTTGCTGTGTTGCCCAGGTTCATTTCAAATTCCTGGCGTCAAGTGATCCTCCCACCTGGGCCTCTCAAAGTGCCGGGATTACAGGCATGAGCCACTGCACTCAACCTGTCATGTTTCTATTTATTTATTTATTTAACTTTTATACTACTTAGTGACTACTATCATGTTTCTTTTTTTAAAAAAATGTTATTTTAAGTTTAGGGGTACATGTGCAGTTGTGTTATATAGGTAAACTTGTGTCATAGGGATTTATTGGACAGATTATTTAATCAACCAGGTATTAAGCCTAGTATCCATTAGTTATTTTTTTCTGATCCTCTCCCTCTTTCCACCTTCCACCCTCCAATAGGCCCTAGCGTTTGTTGTTCCCCTCTATGTGTCCATGAGTTCTCATCATTTAACTCCCATTCATAAGTAAGAACATGCGGTATTTGGGTTTCTCTTCCTGCACTAGTTTGTTAAGGAAAATGGCTTCCAGCTTCATCCATGTTCTTGCAAAGGACATGATCTTGTTCTCTTTTATGGCTGCATAGTATTCCATGGTATGTATCTACCACATTTTCTTTATCCAGTCTACTATTGATGAGCTTTTAGGTTGATTCACTCTCTTTGCTATTGTGAATAGTGCTTCAATAAACATATATGTATATGTGTCTTTATGATAGAACAATTTATATTCTTTTGGGTATATTTGTTGTAAGGATTGCTGGGCCAAATGTTATTTCTGTATTTAGGTCTTTGAGTAATTGCCATACTGCTTTCCACAATGGCTGAACTAATTTTTATTCCCACCAACAGTATATAAACATTCCTTTTTCTCTGCAACCTCTCCCACACCAGTTATTTTTCAGTAATAGCCATTCTGCCTGGTGCAAGATGGTATCACATTGTGGTTTTGATTTGCATTTCTCTAATTGTCAGTGATATTGAGCTTTTCTTCATTTGCCTGTTGGCCACATGTCTGTATTCTTTTGAAAAGTGCCTATTCTTGTCCTTTGCTTAGTTTTCAATGTTTTTTTTCTTGTAATTTTGTTTAAGTTCGCTGTAGTTGCTGGGTATTAGACCTTTGTTTGATGTGTATTTGCAAAAATTTTCTTCCGTTCTGTAGGCTGTCTCTTTATTCCGTTGATAGTTTCTTTTGCTGTGCAGAGCTCTTTAGTTTAATTGGTTCCCATTTGTCAATTTTTGCTTTTGTTGTAATTGCTTTTGGCATCCTCATCACCAAATATTTGCCCATTCCTATGTCCAGCATGTTATTGCCTAGGTTGTCTTCCAGGGTTTTCAGTTTTGGGTTTTATATTTAAGTCAAGGAAGTGGTCCAGTTTCAGTCATCTACATATGACTAGACAGTTATCTCAGCATCATTTATTGAATAGGGAGTTCTATCTTGGTTTTTCCTATTCTTGTTAGCTTTGTCAAAGATCAGATAATTGTGGGTGTGTGTCATTACTTCTGGGCTCTCTATTCTGTTCCATTCATCTATGTATCTGTTCTTGCACCAGTACCATACTGTTTTGATTACTGTAACCCTGTAATATAAAGTTGTGTAACATGATGCCTCCAGCTTTGTTCTTTTTGGTTAGAATTGCCTTTGATGTTTGGGCTCTTTTTTGGTTCCACATGAATTAATTTTTTTTTTCTAGTTCTATGCAGAATATCATTGGTGGTTTAAGAACTTAGCCAGACATGGTGGCTCACGCCTGTAAACTCAGCACTTTGGTAGGTCAAGGCAGGCGGATCACCTGAGGTCAGGAGTTTGAGACCAGCCTGACTAACGTGGAGAAACCCTGTCTCTACTAAAAATATAAAAATTAGCCGGGGGGTGGTGGCACATGCCTGTAATCCCAGCTACTCAGGAAGCTGAAGCAGGAGAATCGCTAGAACCTGGGAGGCAGAGGTTGCGGTGAGCCGAGATTGCATCATTGCACTCCAGCCTGGGCAACAAGAGCGAAACTCCATAAAAAAAAAAAAAAAAAAAAAAAAAAAAAGAACTTCTTGATTGCTGACCTAATTTTATTCTTTACTCAAAAGTCATTCAGTGTTTTGTTCACAATAGCAAAGACTTGGAACCAACCCAAATGTCCATCAAAGATAGACTGGATTAAGAAAATGTGGCACATATACACCATGGGATACTATGCAGCCATAAAAAAGGATGAGTTCATGTTCTTTGTAGGGACATGGATGAAGCTGGAAACCATCATTCTCAGCAAACTATTGCAAGGACAAAAAACCAAACACCGCATGTTCTCATGCATAGGTGGGAATTGAACAATGAGAACACTTAACACAGGAAGGGGAACATCACACACCGGGGCCTGTCGTGGGGTGGAGGGAGGCGGGAGGGATAGCACTGGGAGATATACCTAATGTAAATGACGAGTTAATGGGTGCAGCACACCAACATTTCACATGTATACATATGTAACAAACCTGCACGTTGTGCACATGTACCCTAGAACTTAAAGTATAATAAAAACAAACAAACAAAAGTCATTCAGTGTTTTATATCCAATCATGTGATCTGTTTTTGAATATGTGCCATGTGGCAATGAGAAGAATGTATATTCTGTTGTTTTTGGGTGGACACTTCTTTAGGTGTCTGTCAGATCCATTTGATCCGGTGCTGAGTTCAGGTCCTGAATATCTTTGTTAATTTTCTGCCTTAGTCTGTCTAATAATGTAAGTGGGGGCATTGAAGCCTCCCACTATTATTTTATGCGAATCTAAGTCTCTTTGCAGATCTCTAAAAACTTGTTCTATGAATCTGGGTGCTCCTGTGTTGGGTGCATAGAGATTTAGGATAGTAGGATCTTGTTGTTGAATTGAACCCTTTATAGGTAATGCCCTTCTTTGTCTTTTTAGATCTTTGTTGGTTTAAGCTCTGTTTTGTCTGAAATTGAGAGTGCAACCCCTGCTTTTTTTCTGTTTTCCACTTGCTTTATTTATTTATTTACATTTTTTCCACTCAGTGGCTACTGTCATGTTTCTTGATTCACTTAATTACACATTTATATGTTTTAGTGAAGTTTTCTTTACAAAGATTCTACATATTCCTTGTTAAAATTTTAATTCACTCAGTAATGTTAATTATTCTGGAATTCAGATAGATCGATGTTGCTTTGTACCCATTATATGCTAAGCATTGGCCTAGACCTTTGCATGTATTATTTATAGTTCTCACAAGAATTCTGTGTAGTAGGCATTTATTATGCTCATTGTAGAGGTAAGGAAATTAAGACTCCAAGAGATTTCATGGCTTGCTCAAGGCCACAGTGCTGGTAAGTATCAGGGCTCTGTTAAGACCTCTGAAAGAAGTCTTCTCTCACCAATTTATGTTGTTTTAATTGGTTATTGCTAGGCACTAAGAAAGCTATTTAAAATATATATCTTTTATTCAATCACCTATCTGTCTGTCTGTATTATTTATGGCAGAAAAAAAAAAGAGGTTTTATTGTTTTCATTTGGTCTACCAACTAGGAGAGAGTTCTAGGGTGGTTAAAAAGCTGTCTTACACTGGAGAAAGTGACTTTGGCACAAGCTCCAGTTAAGAAGGATCATGGGAAGGCTGTCGGGTGCCATAGGTCACTGGGCTTGGGAGAATCCCAGTTGTCAACAAGAAGCTTTTGACTAGCCAGGTCTGGAGCCTGCCAGCCTGTAGAGGTGGGTCAGGTGGTCATCTATCTTCTCAATGAGTTTCACCTCCAATTAGGAAGTGATATTCCAGGAACTCACATCAATGGGAGTCTCTGCTGCTCCAAATTCAGACTTAGCAAGCCTGGTTTAGGCTCTTTTTTCAGGACCATGATGGCCTCCTTCGCAACCCCACTCATCTTGGGATGGCTTCTGCACATCCAGGAAGAGAGTTTGGCCACAGCATTGGTTTTTCATCTTTAAGAGATGCTCAGGCTGGGCACAGTGTGATCATGGCCCACTGCAGCCTTGACCTCCAAGGCTCAAGCCATCCTCCAATCTCAGCATCCCAAGTAGCTGGGACTACAAGTGTGCACCATCATGCTCCAGTAATTTTTAAAGATTTTTTTAGAGGAAATGTCTCACTATGTTGGTCAGGCTGGTCTTGAACTCCTGGGCTCAAACAATCCTCCTGACTTGCCCTCCAAAAGTATTGGGGTTACAGGTGAGAGCCACCATGCCCAGCCTATCGTTTTACATTTTAAATGATATAGTTAAAGTTAAATCACTAGTCCTCAAGTACCTACTCTTTCTTCAAAGTGCATTACAATACTAAAATCTTTCTACAAATGTGTTTGATATGAATTTCTTAGTTTGAGTAACCTTGCTTCCCACCTAAGCTAACATCATCAAAGTGCATTTTATGTGTATCCTTTGAAATTCTGATGAGCTAATTAGTAGTTTACTTCTCTCAAAATAGCCCTTTCCAGCATGATGCAGTAGAAAGAGTAATACTGTGAGGGTCAGAAAACTTTTGTTCTAATCCTGGCTCCTTCATTAATTGTACAACTGTGGAAAAATCACCTAATACTTTTAAGCTTTTAAAAAATATCTATACAGTGAGTGTACTCCTAGTTGTAAAATTCTATGACTGTAATCTTTAGTTCCATCCCATTACTTCTTCCATTTAAATTTTCGATATCCATTCAATGAAGATGCAAGTCTCTTATTTCTGTTACCCCTTTCAAGATACAAATATTCATTCAACACATCCCCACTTCATTTTACTCTCAGTTGTCCTATATTTTCTCTTTTTCTTCTTAGTAAGGTGATTTGTGAAGCCCCTGATTCTTTGTAGGCAAATTTCACTTTATCCTAAAACCTGTTTATCAACCCCAACAAAATCTGGCTCTCACACGAAGACATCAGTTTCTCTACCGTCTTTCTCACTGGAGATTTTACCTGAAGACACCTAAGGCATATGGAAGCTTCCCCATTGCCCAGCTTCTATGCCATGGGCAGCTTCTTCAGTGCTCACCTCCCAGTTTCCATTGACACTCCTTGCCCCTCAGGCATTATTCTAGCAGACAGCTTCCAAATGAGACACATTGGCATGATTAGCTTTCCCAGGATCCTTAGAGGGTGATTTTCCAGTAAGCCCTAAAGGATTAATTTCTAGCAAGTTCCACCAGCATAATGCCACAGTGACTGATCTTTCATGGTAGTGTCCACTCCAACAAGGTCTGGATCTCAGCCCTCGGCTGGAGTTGGGTGGGAATGCTCTCCTTGGGTACTCTATTTCAACCCTAGAAGTAGTAGTTGCTCCTTATTTTTGCTATTCCTATATTCTTTAGAGGTCACCTTACTTTTTTCTAATCAATCCCTCATTATTCTCATCTGCTGTTATTATATAACATTCTTTATCTTAAACTTCCCTCTATTCAAATTACTGTGTGGTCTCTCTCTCTTTCTCTCTCTCCTAGTTGGACTAAGACTCATACTGAAGTCTCTATGCCTTTTTAGCTTAATTTCCTCCTTAATCCCTTCAATCAGGCTTCTATTACTACTGCTACTGTTGAAAAAATGTGAAATATAACCACCTTTCTCCATCCTGTGGTTTTGCTGCTTGGGACAGAGTCCTCTTGAAATTCCAACTTTGGTTTCTACTATACTATACCATTCCATTTGTCTTCCTGAATCTCCAACTGTTCCTTCTGTTTTCTTTATTTACTCTAATTTATTTTCATGTTTCTTAGTTGTTATTACCGAAGTGTGAATATTTAGCCCTTGGCTGTTTTCTGTTTTCTCTCTTCTCTAGATAACTCATAGTCTCTTGGCATTAGCTACCATCTCTGATTCAATGACTTCCAAATTATGTTTATAGTCCTATCATCTCTCCTCATCTTAGTTCTATATTATTCATTTTTTTGATCCAACAACATTTCCTGAATGCTTACTCTGTGCTAGGCAATGTGGTAGATATTTGAAATACAAAGGTGAACAAGGCACATTTCCTGCACATGGCAAGCTTATTGACCGATGGCGAACACTGACATGTAAACAGAATATTATCATACAGTGTGGCAAGGGCTGCAGTTGAAGTAGAAAGTATTATTGGAATATAAAAAAATCTCCTAACCTAATCTTGGTGGAGCTCATGGAGGATTTCCCAGAGACTGTAATATCTAGTGGAGACCTGAATGATGAGTAGGAGTTAACCACGTAAAGAAGATTGAAGGGGTGGATAAGGTTGGAAAGTCAGTTCCAGACAGAAAAACAACATGTATAAAAACCTAAGTGTCATAGAGAACATGATGTTTTGGGGAGAAATTCAATTAGTTCAGACCATATAGTTTCAGATCAATTAGCTAGACCATAGAGTTTAAGGGAGAATGACTAAACTTAAGCAAGCAGACGTTAGAACTTCAAATTATCTTTTATATTTATATTGTCTACAATTTTATATTTTATTTAACATCTACCTCTTTAAAGGAAACTTTCCTGACCTATTTTTACTACTAAAGTTATACAAATTTTTCCCTTCTCTCAATTCTACAACATTAATTATTTATTAATATTTTACTTGAACCTATACTCTTGGACCTTGTTCCCTAGTTGTTTTATTTCCATTTAAGACTGTTTATTATTTTGTATTCCAAGCTGCTGTGCCAAGCACAAGAGATATAGGGGTGAATGAGATAGACAGGACTCCTGAATAGTAGACTTTCTTGAATGCATGTCTTACCTTTTCAGCTCGATTGTAAGCTACTTGAAGCCTGGGGCCGTGATCTAAAGTTTTATAATGAATCTGTTTCTATTTAGAGTAACTAGAAATGAAAAAAAAAATCAAGATGGCCAGTTGAAAGTCTTAGGCCAATAAAGTTCTTTACAAATATCTCTAGGTGGTATGGACACATTTTCAGGTATATGGAACATATACCTGAACATTCCATATATGTTCCATATATTAAATGGCATAATATATTCTGATTTTTAAGACTTCATGGATGAAAACTTTTATTTTGTTCAAGTGCCTATCACAGCAAATGCTTCAAATATTTATCAAACTTGTATTCATTATTAGTTTCTGATAAACTATAACTTTCATACATTAATCCAGGGTTTCTCAACCTTGTCACAGTTGACATTTTTGGGTGCATAATTTAGTGTGTGTGTGTATGTTGGGTGAG
Organism: Macaca mulatta; assembly: GCF_049350105.2. NCBI lineage: Eukaryota > Metazoa > Chordata > Mammalia > Primates > Cercopithecidae > Macaca > Macaca mulatta. The sequence continues at coordinate 87,188,998 of NC_133426.1, forward strand.
GACTGTCTTGTACACTGTAGCATGTTTAGAAGCATTCCTAATCTCTTCCCACTAGATGTCTGTACCATACCCCTACCTAAGTTGGACAACAAAAAGTGTCTCCAGACATTGCCAAATATCCTCTGGGGAGAAAATCACCCTGATTGAGAACCACTGTAACTCTCTTCTGAGATTCATGGTATGCAGTTTTATGTTAAAAACAACCCCAATGACCTTGATTCCAATATTCAAAATAGGACCCCTATATTTGCATTTTAACAGAGGTCTGAGGACCCCTCCCGCCGACCCACGTAACAGTCAGTTTTTAGGCAGGGAATGTTATACTCAAGAAATCTTCGTTTGTTTTTAGAAATTAATATGAAATTTACTAATTCTTGGCATTGCTTTTCTTTCAATTAGAAGTAAACATTTGTTAGCCATGCATCGTGCTAAGGGTTCTGCAGGCATTATCTCACTTTAATTCCTATAACAACCCTTAGAAGTTGGTATTATTAAAAGATTCTTCTGCATATGAAGACACTGAGGTTTAGGACACTTCAATGACCTGTCCAAATTTATGCAGCTTGTGGTGTGTTTGGGTTTCAAATCCAGATCTCTGACAACAAAACCAGCATACCTTCTACTAATCACATGGACCGACCTTTCTTTCATTTCAGTAATTCTCCAGTAGAAATGAGTTATATGTTAATTATTATTACCAGTGGAGGGTGGTGGATCAAAAAGTTCTCATTCTTAATTGGGGAAACAGTTATTAACTTTATCCAGTTTATACTCGACAATTCAGTTTTTATGTTGCTTAATGTTATAACCTACCAAAAACTCATCAGTTATTCAGCTATAACAGGTTTCTAAACTAGAAGGGAAAAAAGATTGATTTCCATTACATACAAATAGATGTGTTTTAAAACTGTATTAGGAGGATGAGGATATAGTCACTCTGTGGTAGACATTTTAGTAGGATTAGAGAAGTTTCAGTAGTCTTGTTGATCTTTTGTTTAATCAAAAATAAAGTCTGTGTATTCAGCATGATACAGTTTAAAGGGTAGTGTGTTACAATGAGAAAGGACTCTCTATATTTTAATCCTTGTCCTATCATTAATGTAATTAAGACCCTTAGAAAGCTATTTCTCTACTCTGAGCCTCATGTTCCTCACCTGTAAAAGGAAGAAAGTGGCCCACATGATTTCTAAAGTCCTTTTCAGTTCCGTCCTTCTAAAAAGAACTGTGTTGTAGAAAACTCCTCAGAAAGAAATAGAAATTATAAATAAACCATCATATAAAACACTATTAAGACTTTACTTTTTCAAATGAATTAATGGCACTTGCAGTGACCTGGATGAGATTGGAAACTATCATTCTAAGTGAAGTAACTCAGAAATTGAAAACCAAACATCGTATGTTCTCACTGATATGTGGGAGCTAAGTAAGGTATGAGGACATAAAGGCAGAAGAATGATATAATGGACTTTGAGGACTTGGGGGGAGGGGTGAAAAGGGGGTTGAGGCATAAAAGACTACAAATAGGGTGCAGTGTATACACAGTGCAATGGGTACAACAAAATCTCATAAATCACTACTAAAGAACTTACTCATGTAACCAAATACCACCTGTACTCCCAATAACCTATGGAAAAAATAATTTTAAAAAGTTACTTTTTAAGTAAAAAATAATTGATGATTGGATGATGGTAGCGCTTCAAAATTATATATAATACTAACAGTTGTTGGTTCCTTAGGGTTTTTTTATGTGATTGTTTCAAATTTGATTTTCATTTTACTCCATTCTTGCTTAAGGACATTTTCTTACATTTCCTCTAGATGGTGCTCCATAACCAAAAATCACTTTTTAGTCTAGTAGCTATCAAAAAATATTCTTAGTCAACAAGACACCCTCCTTTGTCTCCAAATTCTGTATTGTATTTTATCTGCGTCACAATTTATAGGATACTGGCACCATAAAACATAAATATATGTTTCTCAGTTCTACAAATTTACTTAATATAGCACAAAGCACCATCTGTATGGAATAATGCCATCTGTTATGCCATGTACTGATCCCATTTCTCATATCTGTGTTATGGCAACTAGCCATTAATTGGTATTAGATGTTCAGAATCCTGTTGATAGGCTAGACGATCTGTATGTCATTTATAAAATGAAGGTATTAAAAACATAGAGCACCTTGAGTTAAATTTTCTTTATGCACATTCCACAGATGTGTTGTGAATATTTTAAAGACAAAATATTTTACTTGTATATCATATATTTTATTACTATTATATTTATCATTTCATAGTAGTATTAAATTTAAATTCATACATAAAATATTCTAGACCAAAAAAAGAATTTTTTGACTTGTGTTTTTAAAAAGGTTTTGAATTATATTCAATTTTTAAAAAAACTATCATGGCATTTTCTGTCTTTCTACTTAAATATCCTACCATTCTCTAGTTCTCTAGTCTTCTTAAGGAGCTGACTACTTCTACAACTCTAATCCTCCACTATTGCTCTGCTTCCCACTCTAACCCTGAAGGTCAATGATGCCAATTCCTTGGTATCTAAATATTCAAAAATTTCAAGTTGAGTACCAACTTGAAAGATAAGATTAGCTGTCTCTGTTGTTTTTGTGTATGGTTTCTATTAGATAAGATCTTGTATTAAGCTGCTATTTTGAAAGAATTACTCACCCAGCAAATGTTTAAATTAACCAACATTGAGTATTTAATTTTTATTTGTACCAATTGTTAGTACCGATCATTTGAAATCTAATTACTTTTTAATAACAAATTATATGATATCGATTTTTAAAAATAGGTAAACAATCTCCACCAATGAGCAATGATTAGAAGTGAATTTGGCATAAAGTGAAGGTTAGAATTTGATATTACTTAGGCTTTTTTTTGTTTTGAAATGCTGCTACAATAAAGATAGTATTAAAAAATTTAACACCGTGCATTTTGTTTCTTGAATTAAAACACATATGTATGAGAGAATGCATTTGGCTATTAAAAATGGCCAACCTCAAAACCTTATTACTTTATTAATTTTTAAAATTTTACTTATTTATTATTTTTATTTTAGGTTCAAGGGTGCATGTCCAGTTTTGTTATATAGGTAAATTGTGTCACAGTGGTTTGGTGTACAGATTATTTTATCATCCAGGTAATAAACATAGTACCTTATAAGGAGTTTTTGAATTCTCTCCCTCCTTGCACCATTCATCCTCAAATATACATATGTCCATGTGTACTCAATAAAATCCTCTTACTTGTTTTAATGCTCCAAGGTATTTCAGGCTGCAGATTTCTTCCAGTTGTTATTTCACGGTATCATTTAATCAAAGGGCATATTTAAAATTGTGATGTAGTGATGTTACTTTGAGAGGCCAACTAAGATATCAGAATGCAAATATTCTCAGAATATTAGAAATAAATTTTGAGTTAATTATTGTGCTAACTCCTTTAAATAAATTGCCCTACTATTTTACCTTTAGACTCTTGTACATCATTTTATAAAACTTCGTAAAACCATTAGTGTTTCATCCTTGAGTTATGGCCATTCAAGTTGAGGTTGACTACCGTCTTGTTTATATGGAATTCAATTTTCTTTTAAATAAAACTATGATACAATGATCTAGCTGTTTAAAAAATATAGTACAATGTTTTTATATTAGCAATTTGTTTGATTGCCTTATTATCCCTTCCTAGAAAATAATATTGTGTTTAAAACAGAGCCTCACAATAATTAAAGGTCAGTGAACCAGGAATCTAAAGACAAGTTCTGGGCTTGACTCAGGTCTACAGATTAGGTCACAGCTGTGTATGCATATGGGCAATTGATCTAATCTCTTTATTTCACTTTTCTTGCTTGACCAACCCCAAAGCATAAAGCACTAGATAAATGCAAGTTATCATTATTATAGAAAAATATTTACCCTGATTGTCCCCTCGTAAATACAAACCTTGCAACAATACGCTTACCATAACTGTCAAGGGCAGAAAAACATTTTCTTTCTATGATATACTCTATGAGATTCTCTGCTCCAACCGGGCTTTTGCCCAACTGAAGCAGCCTTTCAGTAGAAGTTGGCACCTTTCCAGGTTGCTCTGGCAGTTGCCACATTAGGTACTGAACAGTGACAGCTGCATACTTGGGAGACTACCTGAGCACAGATGCTTCTAGCCTTTCACCTCCAAAAAGGAACCATGTAGTTCATATTGAGCATATACATTGCTCAAGAGTGGACAGCAGGAGAAGGAGAAGAGGAGGAGGAAGAGAAAAACATGACAAAAATTTTCCTTCTTATAGAGTCATAGAATTTTAGCAATGGAAAGGAACTTGAAGGTCATCTTGTGTAATCTAATCACCCATCCCTTTTCCTCATTCTACCCAGCACCTTCATAGATCTAAGGAGCTTTTCCTCTATGTTTTATAAATTGCATAGAGACAAAAAAGAAAAAGTATGTATTATTCAGTTGTCAGTGAAAAAGATACTGCTCATGAACTTTCTAAAATGTGCACCCACCTATATCAGAAATAAATGATGGAAACAAAATATAAACATAATTAAAATGTCATTATCATAGCTCTTAGATACAAATGGGTAAAATATGGAATGGAAGTGAGTGAAAATAAAACCTGGACTCCAGTGAATCTCTGCAATTGGTGTATTATTGATTTTAGTAGCAACATTATTTATCTATTGCTGTGTAATAAATTACCCTAAAACTTAGAGGCTTATACAATCAACTGTAACACAAGTAACAATCAGTTGTGTTATGGCTTTTGTGGGTCTTGAATCTGAGCATAGCTTAGCTGAAAGCCTCTGACTCGGGGATTTTTACAAGGTTGCATTCAAAATGTTGGCAGCTGCTGTCATCTCAGAGCTCAACTTGGGAATGACTTGCTTCCAACTTCTCTCACATGGTTCCTGGTAGGCCTCAGATTCTGCCTGGCTGTTGGCTAGAGATATCAGTTTATTGCCATGTGGGCCTCTCCATAGGGATGCTCACAATATGATAGCTGACTTCCCTCAGAGCATGTGAGAGAGGTTAAAGAGAAGGTGCACAAGATGGAAGTCACAGTTTATTTGTAACCTAATTTCGGAAGTGACATTCCATTGCTATTGCTGTATCCCGTTTGTTAGAAGCAAGTTATGAAGTTCAGCCCACATTCAAGGGGAGGAGAGTAGAAACAAGGATGTGTATACCAGGAGGTGGGGATCACTGAGGGCCTTCTTAGAAGCTGCCTACTATAGTAGCTTTTTAAATTCTATCATTTTAAAATGAGGAGGACAAGCAATTTGAAAATGTTTTACTATGACTAATTCAACATAGTAAATTTTAATACATACAACATGGTTTGTTGAAAGTAAGCATATTCAAGTTAATTAGCTGAATAAGTTTTTTTTTTTTTGGTGTTCCCATATAGTTTATATAGATTGTTAAAATTAAATATTGAGACTTCCAGTTCCAACCAACATGGAGTAGTCCTACTCCTTACTAAACCTCCCCCTTACAGCTAAGAAGGCAAATTGGCTAGGGATCTGGAGGAATAACTGGTGGAGTACAGAAATTTGGAATGTATTACTCTTTTGGTCCACATGACATTTCTTGGAAAATTATTTTTTTAAAAAAAGTATTACTTTGGTATGATATTGTTTACTGGTTATCTCTTTAAAAAAATATAACCAGTGCATAAAATGAATTAAGGGTACTTTCTGTTTAGTTGAACCTGCAAGTTACTTGATTTGAATGAATATGAGCATATTCTTTAAATGTAATTTATTCTTTATTCCCTCTTCTATATTGTATGTCTTTATTTAGTGACATTGTAAAGCCAAGCTATCATAATATGAGATGTAAAACTTTATAGTATCTCTTTTGAATCTCCATTATCTAACAGTATGATGCTATCTCTAAAAACATTTTTATTCAGGTAAATGTTCTTTAAGTACAAATGGGGAATGATAACTTATTTGCAAAATATGTTTTAGGCAATAGTAAAATCTCACTATGTTAGATATTTATATTTTGTTGACAAAGTTGCATAAGTTTTTGTTTGAAATAAAAATTATAATGTCTCTAATTTATTGAAATTCTATTTATCTACAGGTGTGTGACTCATTTGTAGGTAAATGAGTTTATCGTGAATAATTACAAAGACTTATCCATGTGTGAAAATAGTCAAACTAGCTTCCTATTATGTTATAATTCTACAAAAAAGCTCATATCATTTTTTAAAGCTAACATATATTAAGTATTTACCATATGTCAAACACTAGGCTAAGGACTTTAAATGCGTTATCTCATTAATGTTCACATTGCCCTATGAGGCAAGACCTATTTATATCCCTATTTACTGGTGAAGATATTGAGGCTAATGAAGATTACAGAGCCAGAATTTAAACCTAGGTCTTGGTGATTTGAAAATTCCTGCTCTTAACCACCATGTAATACTGACTTTACCATTAGTATGAATGACTTTTTATGTTATGGTTCAGTCCAATTTGACTTCGGTTGTTTCAATAACAGGTATTTGCAAAGCTACTCATGCTTTGGCTATGGTATGGCTGGGGGTTTGCTTGCTTGTTTGCTTAATTGCTCATTTGTGATTGGTTATACCATGTGTAACTTTCCCAGTATTCATGCTTGATCTCCAGTAGGTCTTTTTTTTCTTAGTACAGAATTAAATGCCTAGGGTTTGTATGGAAAATTTTCTCCACTCTTTCCTTTCTGTATTTAAGATTCCATGTAACATCTAAACATGAAGTGCAACTGAAAACAAAGCATTTAAAAATTTGGATATTCCTAAATATTTAGAAATCTGATGTTGTTTAGCCAAACATCTGGGTGTTTCAATATTTCAGCTTCCAACCACATGCCTGGCACTATGCAGAGATAGCCTGATGTTGATAAGCTTTAGAACTTCTTAGTCAGGCTTACTTTAGTACCATCTACTCTCCTCCAATTTCAGGTTGAAATGTATGAATCAGAATAATTCAGAGGATTGCTCTTTCTTTTTGATTTACCTGGAAGATATTATGTCTTTCTTACAAATGAAAATAAAAATATTATCAGTCCAGTTTTGATTTTTCCATTAAAATCTCTTGTGGGTTTTTTCCCCCCAAGATGGCAGATTCAAGGCAATGTTCGCATGCCTCTCCCACTTGAAAACACAAAATAGTGTGTAGATATTCACACTGTGAACTTTTTTCCCCAAGAAACAATGCAAGAACTTAACAGGAAAACTAAAATCCCTAGATTCTTTTAAAGAAGCAGCAGGCTGCCACCTACACCGTGAGCCAGGTGAAAAACTGTTAAGTCCCCAGAATGTGAGAGGAGAGAGACTGCCTCCAGAATATACACCCCCATCCGGGAAAATGGAAATCCAGACCACAGGGGAAGGTCTTGACCCTACCCTGTGCCAGAACTGAGTAAGAGAGTGGTGAGAAATATAAAAGTAGGAATGGCAGTGGGAAGAAACTTGCCTGCATTCCCATCTTCAGCATGGTCCAAGGAAGCCATTCCTTATTCTGCTTCACAGGAGACCTCACAGAAATCTGCCAACTAACTCAGGCAGTGGTCACAGGTTGAAAGAAGCTCCCAACTGAATTTTATGCTGTAACCTTTAGTGGGGCAGAAGCGCCTTGGCCAGAACCAGGAGGTGAGTGGGAAGTGTGCTGCAGCCACAAGCGCAGGAGCTGGGTGCCCTGGCTGTGCCAGCAGACTGGGAGAGGTGTGACCTGAATGCTGTGGTTTCTGTCCTCATGGGGAAAGCTGATGATATGGGGCGGTTTTAAGTTCTGAGTGTAGATGACCTGGAACTTAGCTTGCTGTGGGTAGTGGAAAACTGCTTGTGGGAGATCTGCCTTGCTAAGTGTGTGGGAGCTGGGTGGGACTTAATGCCAGCTGGTACTCCCCACTCCCTGTCTGAACACTTCTGTGCAGCAGAGAGTTATGGTGCTTGGTGGAACATTACCCCAGTGGCCAGAAACTGACCCCTGACTTTCACAGGGCCATTGCTTGCTCTGCACCTGGAGAGTCTGAGCAGGGACCTGCCTGACCCAGCCCCAACTTGGCTTTACCCTTCCACCGCCCCCACCCCTGGTAGCTTAATATGAAGGACAGAAACTTTTGGGAGATTTATAGTCCTGCCTATCACCTGAGAAACCAGAGTATTGCCCCTGGGTACTATAAGGCAAGCATAAATGCCACTGCTACTACCACAGCTACTGCTCTTTTGAAAGCGTCACCTCCTGGCTGAAGGTCAGCCAACCCAGTCCATTACAGCATCTCCAGGTAGAATGGCACTGAGCCCAGGAAGGAGAAAACTTGTACATGACCTTAGCTATTACCATAGCCTGCACCGCCGTGGTTAAACAGGAGGTCCTGAGTCTGTCCATGTAACTTGTTCATTACTACTGTAAGTGGTATTTGAGAAAGCTAACACACTAAGGCTATCTATAACCAAAGAATCTCACAGAGTCTACACCACTTTCTTGCCACCATCATTAGAGCTTGTGCTGGTACCTGATACTGGGAGACTTGAGGACAGGTAACATCACTGAATCCTTTGCAGACATCCCTTAGCACCAGCCTGGAGTGTGGCAGCTATACCACTGGGTGACCAGACCCAAAGGAGAAACAGCATTCAAAGTAGTCTGGCTCTCAGGTATTCTACTCCTAGGGAGAAAGCGAAGTTTACCACATCAAGGGAACACCCCATGGGAAAAAAGAATCTGGACAACAGGCCTTGAGTCTTAGATATTTTCGCTGGTGGAAGGTTTCTTTCAGCAGAGGCATAGTTGCAGTGCTGGGCTTATCAGGGAAAGACTGCAGCTTTACCCCAACAGTCAGGCATCCCTGCTGCTCCTGAAGGGTCTTGGAGAACATGACTTCTTTATCCCCTCCTCTACTACTGCAGACATAGCTGGGGCTTTTCTCATGAAAGCTTGGTGTGGGTGTACCTGCAGACAGCTTCTTTAGAACACTTCAAGGTGACTGCAACCCCACAGGAAGAGCACCCTCCAGGTGCAGGCTTGCATGAGAGATAAAGTCACAATTCTTCTCTACTTGGAACAGCAACATTTCTGTATATAAAAGAGATGCCTATATGATTTGAATAGCTGGAGCATGGGGTCAGGAGTGTGTCTGGGAGGTGGATAGCTTTTCTGCTAGCTTGTCAAAATAGGTGAGGAAGCTCTGGTCATTCTCTCCGATACGACCTCAGTGCATTTCACTGAAAGCTTTCCCAGCCACCTCTGTGAAGACCAGGACCTCTTTCCACCATTTGGTATGGCATTTACCCACCTACTTTAGCCACAGCCAATTTATAACTGTGGACACTTCCACTCTTGGCCTGAAGCCTAAACTATTCAACCTAGTAAATAAAATACTGAGGAATATCTAAATAAGTAAATACACACCATGGGAGAAAGAGATGCTTCAAGAGACCTCTGCCATTTATACACTATAGGAGACAGTGAACGTGCTTAAACACCAAGCACGTTGCTATTGGAACCAGCATCTGAGGAAATCATTATAGAGACTTTCTCTAACCAAGGAACTCATACAGTCTTTACACTTCAAAGCACCAAGAGCCAAATTAGGCTACAATAAGCTGTAAATATTAAAGTCACATCCTTAAGGGTGGGGGAAAGAAATTTTTAAAAAGTGAAATAAAAAATAAATTCAAAAATAACTGAAAAAAATAGTCTACCCAAATGAGAAGAAACTAGTAAAACAGTTTAGAGAAAATGGCAAAATGATTCTATAACACCCCCAAAAGATCACACTAGCCCTCCAGCAATGGATTTAAACTAGGACAAAATCTTTGAAATACCAGATAAAAAAATTCCAAAAGTTGATTATTAAGCTACTGAAAAAGATGCCAGAGAAAGATGAAAACCAACATAAACGTTTGTTAAAAATTTAAGATATGAATTTATAATTTTCTAAAGACATAGTGATATGGTTGGGCTGTGTCCTCACCCAAATCTCATCTTAAATTTTAGCTCCCATAATCCCCACGTGTCATGGGAGAGACCCAGTGGGAGGTAATTGAATCATGGGGGCAGCTTTTCCCCATGCTATTCTTGTGATAGTGAATAAGTTTCATGAGATCTGATCTTTTTTTTTTTTTTTTCAGGACAGAGTTTCACTCTTTTTGCCCAGGCTGGAGTGCAATGGTGCAATCTTGGCTAACTGCAACCTCCACCTCCTGGGTTCAAGTGATTCTCCTGCCTTAGCCTCCTGAGTAGCTGGGATTACAGCTGCCCACCACCATGTCTGGCTAATTTTTGTATTTTTAGTGGAGACGGGGTTTCACCATGTTGGCCAGACTGGTCTTGAACTCCTGACCTCAGGTGATCCACCGACCTCAGCCTCCCAAAGTGTTGGGATTACAGGGGCTAGCCACCATGCTTGGCAATCTGAGGGTTTTATGAAGGGAAGTTCCCCTGCACACGCTCTCTTGCCTGCCACCATGTAAGATGTGCATTTGCTCCTCCTCCGCCTTCCACCATGATTGTGAATCCTCTTCAGCCATGTGGAACTCCCAAATCTCATGTTGTTTTCATATTTCAAAACCAATCGTGCCTTCTCAACAGTCCCCCAGGCTTAACTCATTCCAGCATTAACTCAAAAGTACATCTTTAAAGTATCATCTGAGACAAGGCAAGTCACTTGTGCCTATGAGCCTGTAAAATCAAAAGCAAGTTAGTTACTTCCAAGAATCACTGAGAGTACAGGAATTAGATAAATGTTCCCATTTCAACTGGAAGAACTTGGCCAGAGCAAAGGAACTAGAGAGGTCCCATGCAAGTCCAAAATGCAGTCGGGCAGTCATTAAATCTTAAAACTCCAAAATCTCCTTTGACTCCATGTCTCACATCCAAGGCATGCTGATGCAAGGGGTGGGTTCCCATGGCCTTGGGCAGCTCCACCCCTGTAGTTCTGCAGGCTACATCCCCTGCAACTGCCTTTACAGGCTGGCATTGAGTGTCTGTGGCTTTTCCAGGTGCATGGTGCAAGCTGTTGGTGGATCTACCATTCTGGAGTCTGGAGGATGGTGACCTTCTTTTCACAGCTCTACTAGGCAGTGCCCAGTGAGGACTCCATGTGAGTGCCCCAGCCCCACATTTTCCTTCTTTACTCCCCTAGCAAAGGTTTTCCATTAGGGCTCCACCTCTGCATCAGATTTTTGCCTGGAGATACAGGTGTTTCCATATATCCTCTGAAATCTAGGCAGAGGTTCCCAAACCTTATCTCGTCTTCTGCACACCTGCAGGCCTAACACCATGTGAAAGCCACCAAGACCTGTGGCTTGCACTCTCTGAAGCAATTGCCCAAGCTGTACCTTGGCCCCTTTTAGCCACAGCTGGAACTGAAGCAGCTGAGATGCAGGGTGCCGTGTTTCAGGGCTGCACAGAGCAGCGAGGCTCTGGGCACAGACAGTGAAACCATTTTTCCCTCCTAGGCCTCTGGGCATGTGATGGGAGGGGCTGCTCTGAAGATCTCTGACATGCCCTGGAGACATTTTCCCCATTGTGTTGGCTATTAACATTCAGCTCCTTGTTACTTATGCAACTTTCTGCAGCAGGCTTGATTTCTTTTCCAGAAAAATAGTTTTTCTTTTCTACCACATAGTCAGGCTACAAATTTTCCTAACTTTTATGCCCTACTTCCCTTTCAAACATACAACCATCTCTTTGTTAATGCATATAACTGAATGCTTTCAAAATAAGTCATGTCACCTCTTGAATGCCTTGCTGCTTGTAATGAGCTGAGATCATGCCACTGAACTCCAACCTGAGCAACAGAGTGAGACTCCATCTCAAAAAAAAAATTACTTAAAAAAAATCTGGATTCATTGATATTTTGAATGAGTTTGTTTGTGTCTTGATATCCTTCAGTGTAGCTCTGATTTTGGTTATTTCTTGTCTCCTGCTAGCTTGGGGGTTAATTTGTTCTTGCTTCTCTAATTCTTTCAGTTGTGAATTTAAGTTTTTAATTTGAGATCTTTCTAACTTTTGATGTGAGCATTTAGTGCTATGAATTTGTCTCTTAAAACTGCCTTGGCCGGGCGCGGTGGCTCAAGCCTGTAATCCCAGCACTTTGGGAGGCCGAGACAGACGGATCACGAGGTCAGGAGATCGAGACCATCCTGGCTAACATGGTGAAACCCCGTCTCTACTAAAAATACAAAAAACTAGCCGGGAGAGGTGGCAGGTGACTGTAGTCCCAGCAACTCGGGAGGCTGAGGCAGGAGAATGGTGTAAACCCAGGAGGCGGAGCTTGCAGTGAGCTGAGATCCGGCCACTGCACTCCAGCCCGGGCGACACAGCAAGACTCCATCTCAAAAAAAAAAAAAAAAAAAAAAAGAACTGCCTTAACTGTGTCCCAGAGATTCTGAAATGTTGTATCTTTGTCTTCATTAATTTCAAATAACTACTTGATTTGGTGTCTTAATTTGGTGTCTTTACCCAAAAATCATTCTGGAGCATGTTGTTTAATTTTCATGTAATTGCATTGTTTTGAGGTATTGTCTTAGTCTTCACTTCTATTTTTATTGCTCAATAGTCCAATACTATGTTTGGTATAATTATGACTGTTTTAAATTTGTTGAGCATTATTATTTATTTAACTTGCCAACATTAACACATTTGTTTATTTATTTATTTATTTATTTATTTATTATTATTTATTATACTTTAAGTTCTAGGGTACATGTGCACAACCTGCAGGTTTGTTACATATGTATAATGTGACATATTGGTGTGCTGTACCCATTAACTCATCATTTACATTAGTTATATCTCCTAATGCTATCCCTCCCCCTTCCCCTAACCCCATGACAGGCCCTGGTGTGTAATGTTCCCCACCCTGTGTCCAAGTGTTCTCATTGTTCAATTCCCACCTATGAGTGAGAACATGTGGTGTTTGGATTTCTGTCCTTGCGATAGTTTGCTGAGAATGATGGTTTCCAGTTGCATCCATGTCTCTACAAAGGACATGAACTCATCCTTTTTTATGGCTGCATAGTATTCCGTGGTGTATATGTGCCATATTTTCTTAATCCAATCTACCATTGATGGACATTTGGGTTGGTTCCAAGTCTTTGCTATTGTGAATAGTGCAGCAATAAACATACATGTGCATGTGTCTTTATAGTAGCATGATTTATAATCCTTCGGGTATATACCCATTAAGGGGATGGCTGGGTCAAATGGTATTTCTGGTTCTAGATCCTTGAGGAATCTCCACACTGTCTTTCACAATGGTTGAACTAGTTTCCAGTCCCACCAACAGTGTAAAAGTGTTCCTATCTCTCCACATCCTCTCCAGCACCTGTTGTTTCCTGACTTTTTAATGATCCCCATTCTAACTGGTGTGAGATGGTATCTCATTGTGGTTTTGATTTGCATTTCTCTGATGGCCAGTGATGGTGAGCATTTTTTCACGTGTCTGTTGGCTGCATAAATGTCTTCTTTTGAGAAGTGTCTGTTCATATCCTTTGCCCACTTTTTGATGGGGTTGTTTGATTTTTTTCTTGTAAATTTGTTTGAGCTCTTTGTAGATTCTGGATATTAGTCCTTTGTCACATGGGTAGATTGTAAAAATTTTCTCCCATTCTGTAAGTTGACTGTTCACTCTGATGGTAGTTTCTTTTGCTGTGCAGAAGCTCTTTAGTTTAATTAGATCCAATTTGTCAATTTTGGCTTTTGTTGCCATCGCTTTTGGTGTTTTAGTCATGAAGTCCTTGCCTATGCCTATGTCCTGAATGGTATTACCTAGGTTTTCTTCCAGGGTTTTTATGGTTTTAGGTCTAATATTTAAGTCTTTAGTCCATCTTGAATTTAATTTTGTATAAGGTGTAAGGAAGGGATCCAGTTTCAACTGTCTACATATGGCTAGCCAGTTTTACCAGCACCATTTATTAAATAGGGAATCCTTTCCCCATTTCTTGTTTTTGTCAGAATTGTCAAAGATCAGATGGTTGTAGATATGTGGTATTACTTCTAAGGGCTCTGTTGTGTTCCATTGGTCTATATCTCTGCTTTGGTACCAGTATCATGCTGTTTTGGTTATTGTAGCCTTGTAGTATAGTTTGAAGTCAGGTAGTATGATGCCTCCAACTTTGTTCTTTTGACTTCGGATTGTCTTGGCAATGAGGGTTCTTTTTTGGTTCCATACGAACTTTAAAGTAGCTTTTTCAAATTCTGTGAAGAAAGTCATTGGTAGCTTGATGGGGATGGCATTGAATCTCTAAATTATCTTGGGCAGTATGGCCATTTTCAAGATATTGATTCTTCCTATCCGTGAGCATGGAATGTTCTTCCATTTGTTTGCGTCCTCTTCTACTTTGTTGAGCAGTGGTTTGTAGTTCTTCTTGAAGAGGTCCTTCACATCCCTTGTAAGTTGGATTCCTAGGTATTTTATTCTCTTTGAAGCCATTGTGAATGGGAGTTCACTCATGATTTGGCTCTCTGTTTGTTTGTTATTGGTGTATAGGAATGCTTGTGATTTTTGCACATTGATTTTGTATCCTGAGACTACTGAAGTTACTTATCAGCTTAAGGAGATTTTGGACTGAGACGATGGGGTTTTCTAAATATACAATCATGGCATCTGCAAACAGGGACAATTCGACTTCCTCTTTTCCTGATTGAATACCCTTTAGTTCTTTCTCTTGCCTGATTGCCCTGGCCAGAATTTTCAAAACTATATTGAATAGGAGTGGTGAGAGAGGGCATCCCTGTCTTGTGCCAGTTATCAAAGGGAATGCTTCCAGTTTTTGCCCATTGAGTATGATATTAGCTGTGTGTTTGTCATAAATAGCTCTTATTATTTTAAGGTATGTCCCATCAAAACCTAGTTTATTGAGAGTTTTTAGCACGAAGCGCTGTTGAATTTTGTCAAAGGTCTTTTGTGCATCTATTGAGATAATCATGCGGTTTTTGTCTTTGGTTCTGTTTATATGATGGATTACATTTATTGATTTGTGTATGTTGAACCAGCCTTGCATCCCAGGGATGAAGCCAACTTGATCGTGGTGGATAAGCTTTTTGATGTGCTGCTGGATTTCGTTTGCCAGTATTTTACTGAGGATTTTTGCATCGATGTCCATCAGGGATATTGGTCTAAAATTCTCTTTTTTTGTTGTGTCTCTGTCAGGCTTTGGTATCAGGATGATGCTGGACTCATAAAATGAGTTAGGGAGGATTCCCTCTTTTTCTGTTGATTGGAATAGCTTCAGAAGGAATGGTACCAGCTCTTCTTTGTACCTCTGGTATAATTCAAATGTGGATATGTCTGGTCCTGGACATTTTTTGGTTGGTAGATTGTTAATTATTGCCTCAATTTCAGAACCTGTTATTGGTCTATTCAGGAATTCAGCTTCTTCCTGGTTTAGTGTTTGGTGGGTGTATGTGTCCAGGAATTTATCCATTTCTTCTAGATTTTCTATTTTATTTGCATAGAGTTGTTTATAGTATTCTCTGATGGTAGTTTGTATTTCTGTGGAATCGGTGGTGATACCCCTTTATCATTTTATATTGTGTCTATTTGATTCTTCTCTCTTTTCTTCTTTATTAATATTCCTAGGGGTCTATCAATTTTGTTGATCTTGTCAAAAAAACCACCTCCTGGATTCATTGATTGTTTGAAGGATTTTCTGTGTCTCTACTTCCTTCAGTTCTGCTCTTGTCTTAGTTATTTCTTGCCTTCTGCTGGATTTTGAATATGTTTGCTCTTGCTTCTCTAGTTCTTTTAATTGTGATGTTAGGGAGTCAATTTTAGATCTTTCCTTCTTTCTCTTGTGGGCATTTGGTGCTATAAATTTCCCTCTACACACTGATTTAAATGTGTACCGGAGATTCTGGTATATTGTGTCTTTGTTCTCATTGGTTTCAAAGAACATCTTTATTTCTGCCTTCATTTTGTTATGTACCCAGTAGTCATTCAGGAGCAGATTGTTCAGTTTCCATGTAGTTGAGTGGTTCTGAGTGAGTTTCTTAATCCTGAATTCTAGTTTGATTGCACTGTGGTCTGAGAGACAGTTTGTTATAATTTCTGTTCTTGTACATTTACTGAGGAGTGCTTTACTTCCAACTATGTGGTCAATTTTGGAATAAGCGCTATATAGTGCTGAGAAAAATGTATATTCTGTTGATTTGGGGTGGAGAGTTCTGTAGATGTCTATTAGGCCTGCTTGGTGCAGAGCTGAGTTCAATTTCTGGACATCCTTGTTCACTTTCTGTCTCATTGATCTGTCTAATGTTGAAAGTAGGGTGTTAAAGTCTCCCATTATTATTGTGTGGGAGTCTAAGTCTCTTTGTAGGTCTCTAAGTACTTGCTTTATGAATCTGGGTGCTCCTGTATTGGGTGCATATATATTTAGGATAGTTAGCTCTTCTTGTTGCATTGATACCTTTACCATTATGTAATGGCCTTCTTTGTCTCTTTTGATCTTTGTTAGTTGAAAGTCTGTTTTATCAGAGATAGAATTGCAACCCCTGCTTTTTTTGTTGTTTTCTATTTGCTTGGTAGATCTTACTCCATCCCTTTATTTTGAGCCTATGTGTGTCTGTGCACATGAGACGGGCCTCCTGAATACAGCACACTGATGGGTCTTGACTCTTTATCAAATTTGTCAGTCTGTGTCTTTTAATTGGAGCACTTAGCCCATTTACATTTAAGGTTAATATTTTTATGTATGAATTTGATCATGTCATTATGTTAACTGATTATTTTGCTTGTTAGTTGATGCAGTTTCTTCCTAGCATTGATGGTCTTTACAGTTTGGTGTGTTTTTGCAGTGGCTGGCACTGGTTGTTACTTTCCATGTTTAGTGCTTCCTTCAGGAGCTCTTGTAAGGCAGGCCTGGTGGTCACAAAATCTCTCAGCATTTCCTTGTCTGTAAAGGATTTTTTTTCTCCTTCACTGATGAAACTTAGTTTGGCCAGATATGAAATTCTAGGTTAAAAATTCTTTTCTTTAAGAATGTTGAATATTGGCCCCAACTCTCTTCTGGCTTGTAGAGTTTCTGCTGAGAGATCCACTATTATTCTGATGGGCTTCCCTCTGTGGGTAACCCGACCTTTCTCTCTTGCTGCCCTTCACATTTTTTTCTCTCATTTCAACCTTGATGAATCTGATAATTATGTGTCTTGAATTGTTCTACTTGAGAGTATCTTTGTGGTGTTCTCTGTATTTCCTGAATTTGAATGTTGGCCTGCCTTGCTAGGTTGGGAAAGTTCTCCTGGATAATATCCTGAAGAATGTTTTCCAGCTTGGTTCCATTCTCCCCATCACTTTTGGGTACACCAATCAGATGTAGATTTTGTCTTTTCACATAGTCCCATATTTCTTGGAGGCTTTGTTTGTTTCTTTTTGGTCTGTTTTCTCTAAACTTCTCTTCTCACTTCATTTCATTCATTTGATCTTCAGTCACTGATACCCTTTCTTCCACTTGATTGAATTGGCTACTGAAGCTTGTGCATACATCACGTAGTTCTTGTGCCATGATTTTCAGCTCCATCAGGTCATTTAAGGTCTTCTCTATGCTGTTTATTCTAGTTGGCCATTCATCTAATCTTTCTTCAAGGTTTTTAGTTTTTGCTATGGGTTCAAACATCCTCCTTCAGCTCGGAGAAGTTTGTTATTACCGACCATCTGAAGACTTCTTCTCTCAACTCGTCAAAGTCATTCTCCATCCAGCTTTGTTCCGTTGCTGGCAAGGAGCTGCATTCCTTTGGAGGAGAAGAGGCCCTCTGATATTTAGAATACAAAATTAACTATTCCTCCACTTGCTCCTTTTTCTCTTGCAACATGTGAATTACTAGACCCTCCATCTGTGTCCTCCAGCCCAATTTTTCCCTTTAAATACTGAAGCCCTCAGGCATCCTTGGATAAAGGCACAGACCACAGACTGTTTCTATAATTCCATGTTTATTTTTTCTGAGTATGTCCTTAACCTTGGCAAAATAAACTTCTAAATTGATTGAGACCCGCCTTGGAAATTTTTTAGTTTATAAGTTTAATTAGCAATAACCTCTTCACAAATTATCATTAATTTTATGATTGGTAAAGTAAAATAAAAATATCATGACTCTGTGTAAATATAAACACTGCATTAACTTTAAATATTTTAAAATAGTGTTAAAATATTAGGATATAACAACATAGTGTTTATGTGAATGGAAATTAGCAACATTGACACCACAGAAGACCTTGGATATTTGTTTTCTTTGGTTTTGCTTTTGTGAGAGGTCTTGCTCTGTTACCCAGGCTGAAGTACAGTGGCATGATCATGGCTTACTGTTGCCTCAGTCTACTGGGCTCAAGTGATCCTTCCACCACAGGCTCCCCAGTAGCTCAACTACAGGCATGCACCACCACACTCAGCTAATGTTTTGTAAATTTATTTTCTGTAGAGATGGGGCCCAGGCTGATATTGAATTCCTGAGATTAAGCAAATCTCCTGCCTTCGTCACCCGAAGTGGTAGGATTACAGTTATGAGCCACCATTCTCAGCAGGATACTTGTTAAAATGGGAATAATATGATTTTACTAATTTGTTATGTAAATTGATATTAGCAAAAGGGTCTTGTTGAAAATACACTATCATGCTCAATTTGGCAGTACATATACTAAAATTGGAATGATACAAAGAAGATTAGCATGGCACTTGTAAAAGGATAACATACAAATTTGTGAAGTGTCCCATATTTTTCATTGAGATTCAGGAGGATGACAAACCCAATCCAAGGAAAATAAGAATCACAATAAAGTAACACAGTAGCTGAAGGATGAATAGCAGTATAAAACAGAACCTAATGGATCAGAGCTAAGTAACACAATGCAAGAATTTCACAATGCAATTAGAAGTTATCAACAGCAGAATAAACCAAGCTGAGGAAAGAATCTCAGGACTTGAAAAGTAGTTCTCTGAAATAAGGCAGTAAGAAAAAAATAAAGAAAAAAGTATGAAAAGGAATAAACAAAACCTCCAAGAAGTATTGGATTATGTAAAAAGACCAAACCTGCAAATCATTGGCATGTTTTAAAGGAAGGGGATGAAAGTGAAAAATGTGGATAACATATTTCAGGCTATTGCTCATGAAAACTTCCCCCATCTTGCTAGAGAGGCCAACAGTAAAATTCAGGAACTACAGAGAACTCCTGCAAGATTCTAAACAAGAAGTTCATCCTCAAGATACATAATCATCAGATTTTCCAAAGTTAAAATAAAAGAAAAAATGTAAAGACATCTAGAGACAAAAGGCAAGTCACCTACAAAGGAAGCCCTATCAGGCTAACAGTGGACCTCTCAGTGGAAACCCTATAAGCCAGAAGAGATTGGGGCCTATATTCAACATTCCTAAAGAAAAAAATTTTCAACCAAGAATTTTATATCTAATCAAACTAAGTTTCCTATGTGAAGAAGAACTAAGATCATTTTCAGATAAGCAATATCTTACACCAGACATACCTTACAAGAGATCTTGAAAGGAGCACTAAATATAGAAAGGAAAGACTGCTATCAGCTAATACAAAAACGCACTTAAACACATGGACCAGTGTCACTGTTAAGCAACCACACAAACAAGCCAACATAAAAACCAGCTAACAACACAATGACAGGAACAGATTCACATCTACCAATACTAAACTTGAATGCATGTGGGCTAAATGCCCCACTTAGAATGTACAGAGTGGAAAGCTGGATACAAAAGAAAGACTCAATGATATACTGTCCTCAAAAGACCCATGTCACACATCATGACATTCATAGGCTCAAATTAAAGAGATGAAAGGAAATATACTAAGCAAATGGAAAACAAAAGAAAGCAGGGGCTAAAGTTCTAATTTCAGACTAAAGAGATTTAAAACCAACAAAGATCAAAAAAGACGGAAAAGACAAAGGCATTACATAATGATAAAGGGTTCAATTCAGCAAGAAGACCTAACTATTCTAAATACATGTGAACTCAACACAGCAACAATCAGATTCACAGAGCAAGTTCTTAAGAGACCTACCAAGAGACAAAGAGACATAGACTCCCACACAATAATAGTGGAATACTTCAACTCTCCACTGACATTATTAGACAGATTATAGAGGCAGAAAATTAACAAAGATATTCAGGACCTGAGCTTAACATTAAACCGAATGGATCTAATTGGCCTTTACAGAACTCTCCATCCCAAATCAACAAAATATACATTCTTTCCATTGCCACGTGGCACATATTCTAATATTGACACATAATTAGACAGAAAACAATCCCCAACAGACATAAAAGAACTAAAATCATGCCAAACATACTATTAACAATAGAAGTCGTGACTATGAAAATTGCTCAAAACTGCAATTACATGGAAATTAAGCAACATACTCCTGAATGATTTTTGGGTAAATAATGAAATTAAGGTAGAAATCAAGAAGTTCTTTTAAAATCATGAAAACAAAGATTCAAAATATCAGAATGTGTGAGACACAGGTAAGGCGTGTTAAGAGGAAAATTTATAGTATTAAATGCCCACATCAAAAGTTAGAAAGATTTCAAATTAACAACCTAACTTCACAACTAAAATAATTAGAGAAGCAGGAATAAATCAACTGCAAAGCTACCAGCAGATAAAAACAAATCAAAATCAGAGCTGAACTGAAGAAAATCAAGACATGAAAAAGAGTTCAAAAGATCAATAAATCCAAGGGTTGGTTTTTTGAAAAATTTAATAAATTAGTCTACTAGCTAGACTAATAAAAAAGAAAAGAGAACCAAATCCAAGATGGCGGCCAGCAGGAGGCTGATGAAGGAGCTTGAAGAAATCCGCAAATGTGGGATGAAAAACTTCCGTAACATCCAGGTTGATGAAGCTGATTTATTGACTTGGCAAGGGCTTATTGTTCCTGACAACCCTCCATATGATAAGGGGGCCTTCAGAATTGAAATCAACTTTCCAGCAGAGTACCCATTCAAACCACCGAAGATCACATTTAAAACAAAGATCTATCACCCGAACATTGACGAAAAGGGGCAGGTCTGTCTGCCAGTAATTAGCGCTGAAAACTGGAAGCCAGCAACCAAAACCGACCAAGTAATCCAGTCCCTCATAGAACTGGTGAATGACACCCAGCCCGAGCACCCGCTTCGGGCTGACCTTGCTGAAGAATACTCTAAGGACCGTAAAAAATTCTGTAAGAATGCTGAAGAGTTTACAAAGAAATATGGGGAAAAGCGACTTGTGGACTAAAATCTGCCACTATTGGTTCCAGCAAGTGTGAGCAGAGGCCCCGTGCAGTGCATTCAGACACCCCGCAAAGCAGGACTCTGTGGAAATTGACACGTGCCACCGCCTGGCGTTCCCTTGTGGCAGTTATTAACTTTCTACAGTTTTCTTAATCAAAAGTGGTCTAGGTAACCTGTAAAGAAAGGATTAAAAATTTAAGATGTTCTAAAAAATAAAAAATAAAAAAATGAAAAAGAAAAGAGAGAAGATTCAAATAAACAGAATTAGAAATGTTTAATAAAAATGATACTACTTATCCCTTCAAAAAGACCAAAAAAAAGACAACCATTATAAACTACTATGAATGCCTCTACTATCACAAACTAGAAAACCCAAATGAGATGAATAAATTCCCAGACGCATACACTGTCCAAGGACTGAGCCAGGTAGAAATAAATTTCCTGAAAAGACCAATAACAAGCTCCAAAATTAAATCAGTAATAAATAGCCTACTAAGAAAAACACTTGGGGCCTGATGGATTCACCACCAGATTCTACCAGGTGTACAAAGAAAAGCTGGTACAATTCATACAGAAACTATTTCAAAACATTAAGAAGGAGTAACTCCTTTTCAACGTGTTCTATGGAGCCAGCATCATCTTGATACCAAAACCTGGCAGAGGCACAACAAAAACAAAAACAAAAACTTCAGGCCAATATATTTGATTAACGTTGATGCCATCTTTTTTTTTTTTTTTTACATTTAAAATGTTTTATTTGGAAAGCAATTTAGGGCATACACACAGACCAAGTTGTCCTCAGTATGTCCCAAAGAGAATGTTGGAAATGTTATTAGAAAAAGACATACTCTTTATTGTTTTGAAAGAAAGTTCGTTCACACTAGAGAAGCTTTTGGGAGATAGCAAGCTTCTTGCTAGCTCTGATTAGTGAGTGATGGTGGTAAGTAAAACCAGTGTTAGGGTCCCAGCAGGTTGTTTCAGAAGCTTCTAGGTAAAAGTGGTCTTGGGGTTACAGCAGGCCATTTCAGCAGCTGGGCTTATAGAAGATTTAATTTTTGGATCAGGTGCTATGAGCTCCCAGGGCTTTTTCCCTGTGGCCCCTTGACTGATTTATTTGGGTATGACAAGAATGACTCAATTTGAATAATTAACTTTCACACCAGCAATCCTAGTGGCTGTGAAATGTTGTCTCCCTATTTGAATTTCAGTAATGGTTACATTATGTTAAGCATTTTTTTTTTCAGGTGATACTGGCTTTATTGTAGCTATTATTAGAAGCACAGAGAGGTTAAGTGACTTGCCAAGAGTCTCTGCTATTTAGTTAACAATTGGGAGGTGTGATGGGGGCCTATAATCCAAGTTGGGAGAACTAACATAGGACATATTCCATTAGGTGACATCACCTCTCTGTAGCTGCTTCACATTTCGTTATTCTCCCCAAAACTCACCCATTGTCTGGAAGTACATTGAAAAATTCAGCGAGCAGTTAGAGCACTCCCAATAGCTAAAATGAAGAATCAATGCTCTGTTAGCGATTTGGCTATGGTAGAACAACTGTCCCATTGATAGAATTGGATGAAAGAACATGAAAGAACTGAGGACTTCTGCTCCCATATGGTCTAGGAAAGTGTCCTTTTAACTCAGAGTAGAGCACTCCACAGAGCATTTGCGGGCTTGGAGTTGATAGGTTTATGTCCAAATTCAGGGTCAGTTATTAGTCAATTTTTGGCAACATGCATAACTTCTTTGAGGCTCCATTTCCACATTTGTGAAATGGATATAAGAATAATAGTAATAGTAGTAATACAGGTCCATCAGCCGGGCACAGTGGCTCACACCTGTAATCCCTGCACTTTGGGAAGCCGAGGTGGGTGAATCATGAGGTCAGCAGTTCAAGACCAGCCTGGCCAACATAGTGAAACCCCGTCTCTACTAAGAAATACAAAAATTAGCTGGGTGTGTGGTGGTGTGCGCCTGTAATCTCAGTTACTGGAGAGGCTGAGGCCGGAGAATCGCTTGAGCCCAGGAGGTGGAGGTTGCAGTGAACTGAGATCGTGCCACTGCACTCCAGTCTGAGAGACAGAGCAAGACTCTGTCAAAAAAACCAAAAAAAAAAAAAAAACAAAAACAAAAACAAAACAAAACAAAAAAACAAGCCAATCCTGTATTCTTTTTTTTTTTTTAAATTATACGTTAAGTTCTAGGGTACATGTGCATAATATGCAGGTTTGTTATATAGGTATACATGTACTATGTTAGTTTGCTGTACCCATTAACTCGTCATTTACATTAAGTATTTCTCCTAATGCTATCCCTTCCCCAGACCCCCACTCATGACAGGCCCCAGTGTGAGATGTTCCCTGTCCTGTGTCTAGGTGTTCTCATTGTTTAATTCCCACCTATGAGTGAGAACATGCGGTGTTTGGTTTTCTGTTCTTGTGATAGTTTGCTCAGAATGATGGTTTCCAGCTTCATCCATGTCCCCACAAAGGACATTAATTCATCCTTTTTTATGGCTACATAGTATTCCATGGTGTATATGTGCCACATTTTCTTAATCCAGTCTATCATTGATGGATATTTGGCTTGGTTCCAAGCCTTTGCTGTTGTGAATAATGTCACTATAAACATATGTGTGCATGTGTCTTTATAGTAGCATGATTCATAATCCTTTGGGCATATACCCAGTAATGGGATGGCTGGGTCAAATGGTATTTCTAGTTCTAGATCCTTGAGGAACCGTCACACTGTCTTTCACAATGGTTGAACTAGTTTACACTCCCACCAAGAGTGTAAAAGTGTTCCTATTTATCCACATCCTCTCCAGCATCTGTTGTTTCCTAACTTTTTAATGATTGCCATTCTTTTTTTCTTTTTATTATACTTTAAGTTTTAAATGATTGCCATTCTCACTGGTGTGAGATGGTATCTCATTGTGGTTTTGATTTGCATTTCTCTGATGACCAGTGATGATGAGCATTTTTCATGTGTCTGTTTATTGCATAAATGTCTTCTTTTGAGAAGTGTCTGTTCATATCCTTTTGATGTAAACATTCTCAACAAAATACTTGCAAACGACATCCAGAAGCACATCAAAAAGCTAAAGCACCATGATAAAGCAGGCCTCATCCCTGGGATAGAATGTTGGTTCGACATCTGCAAATCAATAAATAAGATTCATCACATAAACAGAACTAAAGACAAAAATCACATGATTATCTCAATAGGCACAGAAAAGGCTTTTGGTAAAATTCAGGACCACTTCATGTTAAAAACTCTCAATAAACTGGGTATTCAAGAAACTTACCTCAAAATAATAGGAGCCGTCTATGACAAACCCACGGTCAACATCATACTGAATGGGCAAAAACTGGAAGCATTCCTCTTGAATACCGGCACAAGACAAGAATGCCCTCTCTCACCACTCCTGTTCAACATAGTATTGAAAAGCTTAGCCAGAGCAATCAGACAAGAGTAAGAAATAAAGGGCATCCAAATAGGAAGACAAGAAGTCAAATTATTTCTCTTCATAGATGACATGATTCTATATCTAGAAAACCCTAGAGTTTTGGCCCAAAGCTCCTCCAGCTGATAAACAACTTTATCAAATTTGCACGATACAAAAATCTATGTACAAAAATCACTAGCATTCCTGTAGACCAACAACAGCCAAACTAAGAGCCACATAGGAAAGCAATTCCATTCACAATTGCCACAAAAAGAGTAAAATACCTATGAATACAGCTAACGAGGGAGATAAAAAAATCTCTACAATGGGAATTACAAATACTGCCCACAGAAATCAGAGAAGACACAAACAAATGGAAAAACATCCCATGCTCATAAATAGGGAGAATCAATATCATTAAAATGGCTATACTGCCCAAAACAATTTATAGATTCAATGCTATTCTTATCAAACTACCAACAACATTCTTCACAGAACTAGTAACAACTATTTTAAAATTCATATGGAACAAAAAAGAACCCCAATAGGCAAGACAACCTTTCTTTTTTCAACTTTTATTTTAAGTTTTGGGGTACCTGTGCAGGATGTACATGTTTGTTACATAGGTATACCTGTGAGCCAAGGCAATCTTAAGCAAAAAGAACAAAGCTGGAGGTATGATGTTACCTAACTTCAAACTATACTACGAGGCTATGGTAAACAAAACAGCATGGCACTAGTACGAAAACAGGCATACAGACCAATGGAACAGAATAGAAAGCCTAGAAATAAGACTGCACACCTACCAGTATCTGGTCTTCAACAAAGCTGACAAAAACAAGCAATGAAGAAAGGACTGCCTATTCAATAAATGGTGCTAGGATAACTGGCTAGCCATATGCAAAAGATTGAAGTTGAACCTTTTTCTTACACCATACACAAATATCAACCTAAGATGGATTAAAGACTTAAATGTAAAACCCCAAACTTTAAAAACCCTGGAAGACAATCTAGGTTATACCATGCTGGACATAGGATCAGGTAAAGATTTCATGACAAAGACAAAAAAAAAAAATTATGAAAAAAGCAAAAATTGACCATTGGGATCTAATTAAACTAAAGAGCTTCTGCACAGCAAAATAAACTATCAACAGAGTAAACAGACAACTTACAGAACAGATGAAAATATTTGCAAACTGTGTAACTGACAAAGTTCTAACATCCAGCATCTATAAGAAACTTAAACTTACAAGAAAAAAACAAGCAACCCCTTTAAAAAGTGAGTGAAGGACATGCACAGACGCTTTTTTTTCCTTTTTAGCTATTTATTGCGCTTATCTAAAAACATTACATGAGAAATAAATTGATAAATGCTATATAAAAAGTGTTTTGTTGAATGAGGTCTGGTTGATGGGGACTGGGAGTAGCAGATATTGTATAAAAACACAGTGAGTTATTTGCTTCCAAGAAAAACAGATCCACTAAGTGTCTTTCAATATGCTACATTATCTGAGATTTTTTCAAAACCCAGAGTCCTTGGTGATCTGTCCTTTATCAGCTTAGGTGTTTAATTCCTGTTGACCTTTTGATTCTGGGAATGTGTTGTCTTTTTTATTATTATTATTATATTTTAAGTTCTAGGGTACATGTGCATAACGTGCAGGATTGTTACATATGTATACTTGTGCCATGTTGGTGTGCTGCACCCATCAACTCATCAGCACCCATCAACTCGTCATTTACATCAGGTATAACTCCCAATGCTATCCCTCCCCCCTCCCCCCTCCCTCCACCATGATAGGCCCCGGTGTGTGATGTTCCCCTTCCCGAGTCCAAGTGATCTCATTGTTCAGTTCCCACCTATGAGTGAGAACATGCGGTGTTTGGTTTTCTGTTCTTGTGATAGTTTGCTAAGAATGATGGTTTCCAGCTGCATCCATGTCCCTACAAAGGACACAAACTCATCCTTTTTTATGGCTGCATAGTATTCCATGGTGTATATGTGCCACATTTTCTTAATCCAATCTGTCACTGATGGACATTTGGGTTGATTCCAAGTCTTTGCTATTGTGAATAGTGCCGCAATAAACATACGTGTGCATGTGTCTTTAGAGCAGCATGATTTATAATCGTTTGGGTATATACCCAGTAATGGGATGGCTGGGTCATATGGTACATCTAGTTCTAGATCCTTGAGGAATCGCCATACTGTTTTCCATAATGGTTGAACTAGTTTACAATCCCACCAACAGTGTAAAAGTGTTCCTATTTCTCCACATCCTCTCCAGCACCTGTTGTTTCCTGACTTTTTAATGATTGCCATTCTAACTGGTGTGAGATGGTATCTCATTGTGGTTTTGATTTGCATTTCTCTGATGACTAGTGATGATGAGCATTTTTTCATGTGTCTGTTGGCTGTATGAATGTCTTCTTTTGAGAAATGTCTGTTCATATCCTTTGCCCACTTTTTGATGGGGTTGTTTGTCTCTCAGTCATTTATAATAGCAATTGTTCTGGTAGAGATGGCTGGGGGGGTGAAGTGAACTCTGTGAGCATTCTTAGCTTTGGTGGTTTAATGCACTATTTTTGTGCCAGCTGGCCTCCTCCCAGAAGGTGGCGCTTTCCAGAAAGCATCAGTTGTGGTAGTATGGTGAGAAACAGGTGGTGAGTGGGGCCCTAGAACTCCCAAGAGTATATATCCTTTGTCTTTAGTTACCACAGTGAGCAGGGAAGGACCACTGGGTGGGAGCAGAGCTAGGCATTTCTGAGATCTGACTTTCCTTTGACAGGACTTGCTGCAGTTTCTATGGGGGATGGGGGTGTGGTACCCAGGTCAATAAAGTTACGTTCCTAAGGAGGATTGTCTGCCTCTGCTGTATTATGCAGGTTGTCAGGGAAGTGGGGGAAAGCCAGCAGTCACAGGCCTCACCCAGCTCTCATGCAATCTGAAAGGACCAGCCTTACTCACATCGTGCCTTCCACAACAACACCAAGTCTCTTTCTGGACATTGGGCAAGCAGGGCGGAGAACTTGCCCCATGCTACCAGCCTCCCAGTTGTGAAAGCAAATATGCCTTTCCTTCTTCCCCCACCTGTGGATTCTGCACACTGGATTCATGCCATCCCTTGAGTTCTGGCAAGGAGGCTTCTCAATCAGTTCAAATTGTGACAAAGTTCAGCTGGAGATTTCTCTATGACCTTTCCCAAAGCCTCTGTGAGGCCAGGCAAAAATGGCTTGCTAGGAGACTCAGTGAGCTCACAGGTGTTTTCCCACTGCTTCCTCTACCCCAGGATTACACTCGGCTCTCTAAATTGACTCAGCTCCAGGTAAGATCAAAATCTCCTGTAATCTAGGCCTTCAGTTTCCCCACTTGTCCACCATGATCCTGTGATCCTGTATCTTTTTTTTTTTTTTTTTTTTTTTTTTTTTACTATAAGTTTTGGGATACATGGGCATGACGTGCAGGTTTGTTACATAGGTATACATGTGCCATGGTGGTTTGCTGCACCTATCAAACCGTCATCCAGATTTTAAGTCCTACATGCATTAAGTATTTGTCCTAATGCTCTCCCTCCTTTTGGTACCCACCTCTGACACGCACTGGTGTGTGATGTTCCCCTCCCTGTGTCCATGTGTTATCATTGTTCAACTCCCACTTATGAGTGAGAACATGCGATGTTTGGTTTTCTGTTCCTGTGTTAGTTTACTGAGAATGATGGCTTCCAGCTTCATCTATGACCCAGCAATGGACAAGGACTCATTCTTTGTATGGCTGCATAGTATTCCACGTTGTATATGTGCCACATTTTCTTTATCCAGTCTATTATTGATGGGCATTTGGGTTGGTTCCAAGTGTTTGTAATTGTAAATACTGCCACAATAAGCATACATGTGCATCTGTCTTTACAGTAGAATGATTTATAATCCTTTGGGTATATACTCAGTAATGGGATTGCTGGGTCAAATGGCATTTCTGGTTCTAGATCCTTGAGGAGTCACCACACTGTCTTCCACAATTGTTGAACTAATTCATACTCCCACCAACAGTGTAAAAGTGTTTCTATTTCTCCACAGCCTCACAAGCATTTGTTGCTTCCTTACTTTTTAATAATTGCCATTCTAACTGGCATGAGATAATATCTCATTGTGGTTTTGATTTGCATTCCTTTAATGACCAGTGATAAGGAGCTTTTTTTCCATATGTTTGTTGGCCACATAAATGTCTCCTTTTGAAAATTGTCTGTTCATATCCTTTGTCCACTTTTGATGGGGTTGTTTGCTTTTTTTCTTGTAAATTTGTTTCCTTGTAGATTCTGGATATTAGACCTTTGTCAGATGGGTAGCTTGCAAAAATTCTCTCTCATTCTGTAGGTTGCCTGTTCACTCTGATGACAGTTTCCTTCACTGAACAGAAGCTCTTTAGTTTAATTATATCCCATTTGTCAATTTTGGCTTTAACTGCCATTGCTTTTAGTATTTTAGTCATGAAGTCTTTGCCCATGCCTGTGTCCCGAATGGTATTGCCTAGGTTTTCTTCTAGGGTTTTTATGGTTTTATGTTTTACATTTAAGACTTTAATCTGTCTTGAGTTAACTTTTGTATAAGGTGTAAGGAAGGTGTCCAGTTTCAATTTTCTGCATATGGCTACCCAGTTTTCTCAGAATCATTTGTTAAAGAGGTAATCCTTTCCCTCTTGCCCGTTTTTGTCAGGTTTGTCGAAGATCACATGGGTGTAGATGTGTGGTGTTATTTCTGAGGCCTCTGTTCTGTTCCATGAGTCCGTATATCTGTTATGGTATCAGTACCATGCTCTTTTGGTTACTGTAGCCTTGTAGTATAGTTTGAAGTCAGGTAGTGTGATGCCTCCAGCTTTTTTTTTTTTTTTTTTTTTTTTTTAATCTTAGGATTGTCTTGGCTACATGGGCTCTTTGTTGGTTCCATATGAAATTTAAAGTAGTGTTTTCTAGTTTTGTGAAGAAAGGCAATGGTAGTTTGATGGAAATGCCATTGAATCTATAAATTACTTTAGGCAGTATGGCCATTTTCATGACATTGATTCTTCCTATCCATGAGCATGGAATGTTTTTCCATTTGTTTGTGTCCTCTCTTATTTTCTTGAGCAGTGGTTTGTAGTTCTCCTTGAAGAGGTACTTCACATCCCTTGTAAGTTGTATTCCTAGGTATTTTATTTTCTTTGTAGCAATTGTGAATGTGAATGAGAGTTCACTCATGATTTGTTTCTCTGTTTGTCTATTATTGGTGTATAGGAATGCTTGTGATTTTTTCACATTGATTTTGTATCCTGAGACTTTGCTGAAGTTGCTTATCAGCTTAAAGAGTTTTGGGGCTAAGACGATGGGGTTTTCTAAATATACAATCAAGTCATTTGCAAATAGAGACAATTTGACTTCCTCTCTTCCTATTCGAATACCCTTTATTTCTTTCTCTTCCCTGATTTCTCTGGCCAGAACTTCCAATATGCTGTTGAATAGGAGTTGAGAGAGAGGGCATCCTTGTCTTGGGCCAGTTTTCAAAGAGGATGCTTCCAGTTTTTGCCCATTCAGTATGATATTGGCTATGGATTTGTCATAAGTAGCTCTTATTATTTTGAGATACGTTCTGTCAACACCTAGTTTATTGAGAGTTTTTAGCACGAAGGGGTGTTGAATTTTATTGAAGGCCTTTTCTGCATCTATTGAGATAACCACGCCATTGCTTTTTGTCATTTGTTCTGTTTATGTGATGGATTACGTTTATTGTTTTGCATATGTTGAACCAGTCTTGCATCCCAGGGATGAGGCCAACTTAATCACAGTGGATAAGCTTTTTGATATGCTGCTGGATTCAGTTTGCCAGTATTTTCTTTTATTGATGATTTTCGCATTGATGTTCATCAGGGATATTGGCCTGAAATTTTCTTTTTTCTGTTGTGTCTCTGCCAGGATTTGGAATAAGGATGATGCTGGTCTCATAAAATGAGTTAGGGAGGGTTCCCTCTTTTTCTGTTGTTTGGAATAGTTTCAGAAGGAATGGCACCAGCTCCTCTTTGTACCTCTGGTAGAATTCGGCTGTGAACCTTTGTGTTTCTGGGCTTTTTTGTTGTTGTTGTTGGCAGGCTATTAATTACTGCTTCAATTTTCTAACTTGTTATTTGTCTATTTAGGGATTCGGCTTCTTCCTCGTTTAGTCTTAAGAGGATGTATGCATCCAGGAATTTATCCATTTCTTCTAGATTTTCTCATTTATTTGCGTAGAGGTGTTTGTAGTATTCTCTGATGGTAGTTTGCATTTCTGTGGGATCAGTGGTAATATCCTCTTTATCTTTTTTTATTGTGTCTATTTGATTTTTCTCTCTTTTCTTATTTATTAGTCTGGCTAGTGGTCTATTTACTTTGTTAATCATTTTAAAAAAAACAGCTCCTGGATTCATTGATTTTTTTGAACGTTTTTCATGACTATCTCCTTCAGTTCTGCTCTGATCTTAGTTATTTCTTGTCTTCTGCTAGCTTTTGAATTTGCTTGCTCTTGCTCTGCTGACTCTTCTCTAGCTCTTTTAATTGTGATGTTAGGGTGTCAATTTTGGATCTTTCCTGATTTCTGATGTGGTCATTTAATGCTAAAAATTTCCATCTTAACACTGCTTTAGCTGTGTCCCAGAGATTCTGGTACATTGTCCCTTTGTTCTCATTGTTTTCAAATAACTTTGTTTTCTGTGCCTTAATGTTTTTATTTATCCAGTAGTCATTCAGGAGCAGGTTGTTCAGTTTTCATGTAATTGTGCAGTGTTGAGTGAGTATCTTAATCCTAATTTCTCATTTGATTGCACTGTGGCCTGAGAGGCTGCTTTTTGTGATTTCTGTTCTTTTGCATTTGCTGAAGAGTGTTTTACTTCCAATTATGTGGTTGACTTCAGAATAAGTGCTATTTGGTGCTGAGAAGAATGTATATTGTGTTGATTTGTGGTGGAGAGTTCTATAGATGTCTATTAGGTCCACTTGGTCTAGAGCTGTGTTCAAATACTGACTATCCTTGTTAATTTTTTGCCTCATTGATCTGTCTAATATTGATAGTGTGGTGTTAAAAGTCTTTCACTATTATTGTGTGGGAGTCTATGTCTCTCTGTAGGTCTCTAAGAACTCACTCTATTAATATGGGTGCTCCTGTATTGGGTGCATACATATTTAGGATAGTTAGCTCTTCTTGTTGCAGTAATTTATTTATCATTATATAATGCCCTTCTTTGTCATTTTTTATCTTTGTTGCTTTAAAGTCTATTTTATCAGAGACTAGGATTGCAAACCCTGCATTTTTTGCTTACCATTTGCTTGGTAAATAATCCTCCATCCATTTATTTTGAGCCTATGTGTGTCTTTGCATGTGAGACGGGTCTCCTGAATACAGCACACCGATGGGTTTTGACTCCTTATCCAATTTGCCAGTCTGTTTGTTCTGATTGGGGCATTTACCCCATTTACTTTTAAGATTAATATTGTTATATGTGAATTTGATCCTGTAATCATGATGCTGGCAGGTTATTTTGCACATTAGTTGATGCAGTTTCTTCATAGTGCCATTGATCTTTATATGTTGGTATGTTTTTTCAGTGGCTGGTACCAGTTTTTCCTTTCTATATTTAGTACTTCCTTCAGGAGGTCTTGTAAGGCAGTCCTTGTGGTGACAAAATTTCTCAGCAGTTGCTTGTCTGTAAAGAATTTTATTTCTCCTTCGCCTATGAAGTTTAGTTTTGCTGGATATGAAATTTTGAGTTGAAAATTCTTTTCTTTAAGAATTTTGAATATTGGCCTCCACTCTCTTCTGGCTTGTAGGGTTTCTGTAGAGAGATCTGCTGTTAGTCTGATGGGCTTCCCTTTTTAGGTAACATGACCTTTCTTTTTGGCTCCCCTTAACATTCTTTCTTTTGTTTCAACCTTGGAGAAACTAACGATTACGTGTCTTGGAGTTGCTTTTCTTGAGAAATATCTTAGTGGTGTTCTCTGTATTTCCTGAATTTGAATGTTGGCCTGTCTTTCCAGGTTGGGGAAGTTCTCCTGGATAGTATCCTGAAGTGTGTTTTTCAACTTGGTTTCATTCTCCCTGTCACTTTCAGGGATCCCAACCAATTGTAGATTTGGTCTGTTCACATATTCCCATATTTCTTGGAGGCTTCGTTCATTCCTTTTCACTTTTTTTTTTTTTTTTTTTGCTAATCTTATCTTCATGGCTTATTTCAGTAAGTTGATCTTCAATCTTTGATACTTTTTTTCACTTGATCAATTTGGCTATTGATACCTGTGTATACTTCTTGAAGTTCTTGTGCTGTGTTTTTCAGCTTCATCAGGTCCTTTATATTCTTCTCTGAATGGGTTATTCTAGTTAGCAGTTTCTGTAACCTATTATCAAGGTTCTTAGCTTTCTTGCATTGGATTGTAATATGCTCGTTTAGCTCAGAGGAGTTTGTTATTACACAATTACATACCTTCTGAAGCCTGCTTCTGTCAATTCATTAAAGTCATTCTCTGCCTTGTTTCATGCGCTTGTTGGAGAGGAGTTGTGATCATTTGGAGAAGAAGAGACATTCTAGTGTATGGAATTTTCAGCATTTTTGCGGTGGTTTTTCCTTATCTTCTTGGATTTATCTATATTTGATTTTAGAGGCCGATGACCTTTGGATGTGGTTTTATGTCAGGGTCCTTTTTGTTGATATTGATGTTACTGCTCTCTGTTTGTTAGGTTGTCTTCTAACAGTCAGACCCCTCTTCTGCAGGTCTGCTATTGTTTACTGGGCATCCACTCCAGATTGGGTTATATTTTTATTCATTCAATAAGTTTATATTTTTTGCATGAAAAATTGAATCCATTTGCATTTATGGTTATTATTGACATGTGAGGGTTTTTTTTTTTTTTTTTTTTTTTTGAGACGGAGTCTTGCTCTGTAGCCCGGGCTGGAGTGCAGTGGCCGGATCTCAGCTCACTGCAAGCTCCGCCTCCCGGGTTTACGCCATTCTCCTGCCTCAGCCTCCGGAGTAGCTGGGACTACAGGCGCCCGCCACCTCGCCCGGCTAGTTTTTTGTATTTTTAGTAGAGACGGGGTTTCACGGTGTTAGCCAGGATGGTCTCGATCTCCTGACCTCGTGATCCGCCCGTCTCGGCCTCCCAAAGTGCTGGGATTACAGGCTTGAGCCACCGCGCCCGGCCGACATGTGAGGTTTTGTAGCTGTCTTACTGATAATTGTTTTCTGAATTTAAAAATTTTCTTTGTTATTTTCTTTCTCTCCTATTTTATATCATTGTGGTTTTATGCTGTTATACAGTGGTATCATTTCAGTTTTTTCTCTTCCTAATTTGTGTTTGCTTTACAAATGAGTTTCATACTTCTATTTCTTTTCACCATAGAATAAAATTTTCTCTTGCTTTCAGGTTTAATGTTGTCTTGAGTATTTATTTTTGGACTGGCCTAGTGGTCATGAATTCAGTTTTTGCAAGTCTGGGAAAGTGTATGTTTCTTTTTCATTTATAATGGACAAAATTTTTGTGTATAGTATTTTTTGCTATCTTTTTTTTTTCTTTCATCACTTTATATTTATCATCCCATTGTTTTCTAGCCCATAAGGTTTCTGCTAAGAAAGCTGCTGTTAGTCTGATATGGGTTCCTTCATAAATGACTAGACACTTATCTCTTGCTGTTTTTAGGATTCTACTTTTGTCCATGACTTTTGAAAATTTGGATATCATGTGCTGTTAATAAGACCTTTTTGAATTGTAATTATTTGGGGTTCTCTGATATTCCTATATCTAGATGTCTAAATCTCTTGCCATACTTGAGAAGTTTTCAGCCATTATTTCCTTAAATAGGTTTTCTGTCCCTTTCATTTTCTTTTCACCTTCCAGGACACCAGAATTTTGCATATTTGTTTGCTATAGGTGTCCCACATTTCACATAGGCATTGTTCATTTCTTTTTATTTTTTATTTATTTTTGTAGCTGCTGTAACAGTCAACTTCTGACTTTTTAATATTTGCTTTCATTGGAAAGACTCCTTCTTGAAGGTCTATAAATGGCTATGGTTGAGTAGAGCACTTTGGATTCGATTCTGTCTTCATGCAATAGTGTAGTCTCTGTTTGATTCTTCAACTGTAAGTAGCATTAGTGGTGCTCCTGAGTGGCTTAGGGTATAGTTGTTAGGGGAGGCTTTGGTGAATTTTTGCTGGAGACAGTTATAGGTGGGTCAGTTCAGTGGCTCAATCTTGGCTCACTGCAACCTCCACCTCCTGGGTTCAAGCAATTCTCCCGCCTCAGCCTCCTGAGTAGCTGGGACTATAGGCACATGCCACCACGCCCGGCTAATTTTTGTATTTTTAGTAGAGATGGGGTTTCACCATGTTGGCCAGGATGGTCTTGATCTCCTGATGACCACCAGGCCTCAAGTATAGTGTTTACGTGGGCATGGTAGCGGTTTCACTGTGGCCCTGTTGCTGGAGAAAGCAGGGTTGCTTTCGATGGCTACAACCATAAACAGGTGGCTGGGGAGTACATGTTCACAACCAGGTGGCAACTGCATATGAGGGCGCTTGTACTCAGAGCACGTTTACATGTGTAGTAGTGGTCTCACTTCTTGCAGGAGGAGCAGTGTTGCTGCTAGGGACTTGTTACTCAGCTCTACCAGTGTCAGCCAGGCAGCAGCAGCAGTTGTGGGTGGAGGATACTAGTGGGTCTCCAGGGATGTGGATGAACTCCAGGACTGGTTGCAATCTAGTGGCGGTGTGCTCTCAAAATGATGTTGTGAAGTGTCTTCTTAGGACATGAGGAATGTGTGAGGCCCAGTGGAAGTTTCCCCTATGGAGCAGTGCCATCATGTGGTCTCTAGGAAGTTCCTTAATCAGAAATTAGTTTCTGATTTTGTGATAGTAGAGGGCCCCTCCCATAGCTAGAATTGAAGGAGGCTTCTGTGAAAATTTGGACTGCTGGGGATCTCTCATTTAGCTATTCCCTGAATTGGGAAGCCTCTGGTCTCCCAGCCAATCCTGGCCAAGCAGACTAACTTGCTTCCTTCTCTTTTCTTGCCTTAGGTGTTTCATGATACTTCTCTGTTGAATTCCAGTGTTCTCTCTGTTGGCAATGATGTGGAAAAATTAGAACTCTCAGAAAATGCTGATGAGAATGTAAAGTTGTACAGCCTTGTTGGAAATCAGTAAGACAGTTCCTCAAAAAATTAAACAGTTACCATATGGTACAGCAATTCCACTTGGTGGCATATACTCAAAAGAATTGAAAACAGGGAATTTAACATATTTCTGTATCAATGTTTACAATAACAACAGCATTATTTACAATAGCCAAAAGGAGGAAACAACTCATATTTCCCTTGATGAGTAAATGACTAAAGAAAATGTAGTATATACATAAAATGAAATATTATTTAGCCTTAATAAGGGAAGAAATTATGATACATGCTACAACATGGGTGAACCTTGAAGACATGCTAAGTGAAATAAGCCAAATACAAAATGACAAATATTGTATTATTCCACTTATATGAGGTACCTAGAATAGTCAAATTCACAGAGACAGAAAATAGAATAGTGGTTACCTAGGTCTAGGTAAGTGTGAAATGGGAACTTAATATTTAATAAATACACCGTTTTAGTTTGAAATAATGAATAAGTTTTGGAGATAGACAGTGGTGATGGTTGTGCAGCCACGTGAATGTACTTAATGCCACTGAATTGTACTCTTTAAAGTGGCTAAAATAATAAATTTTATTTAATGTGTATTTTATTCCAAATTTTATAAAAGAGTATTTTATTATGTAGCTCCCTCTTTAGTAAGGAGAAAATCATCCCCACAGATGCCTATGTACTTTTTGTTGGCAAAAATAAATAGTAAAGTTACATGAAACTCCTATATCAGTCTCTGGCAAATGGCAACAGGTCTGCTATGACTGGCTTAGGCTAGTTTACCAACTCTACCATATCCAAGGCTCCTTTTTATTACAAATAGCTTGTTACCCTCTTTACTATCCTGAAATAAAATGCATGGGTGGCAAAACATACACATAACACAAAAAGGGTGTAATAATAGTAATAATATAATAAGTATAATATAAAGAAGACAGAATCATTTACAATAAAGGCAATATGTATTTTCAGTGTAGAAATGCTTGTGCATACTATGCTAGAAAACATAATAAAGTAGTCAGATGCTTGCCCCAGACATAGAATTGCCATAAATTTGATAGCCTCAAGTACAGACTGTTGGTTTGTCATATTGGCAACTCAGACTTTACAAGCTGTATTGCTTTCAGTGATGCAATTTTCCAAAATGGTTATCGAGTCTTGGTAAACTTAAAAATATGCAAAGTATAATTTTCCCTCCATTTGCACAGTAGTTGCATTCTTTGTATTCTGTATACAATGAAATAGAATTCATTGTATACTGAAAATGTTCAGAAATTACTTATCTTTATATGTGAAACAGATGTAAGTTTGATAATTTTAAAAAAGTTTTCTTCAACAATAGTCAATATCTAGTGGGACATTTAAAATTCAAAGAGATAGCAGGAAATTTTTCATTTTGTGGAACTATTTAGTGCATTACATGACACCTAGTATTCATGGAGCTCATTCACTAAATTCCAGTAACGCTTCAGTAATTGTGATAACAAGCAAAACCACCTTCAATCTTTTCTAAAACATCTTCTGGGGGGTCATACTGCCCCACTCTTTCCAACCTACACAGAGGCAAATATTCATTCATCTTCTGGTGTTGTGTGCAATTTCACATGAACAAAATTGGGTTTTTGCAGCAAGAAGGGGTCATAGCTATCAGGGAGGCAACCATGGTAGGTATAAACCCCTTTCTTCACAACACCTACATTTACTCTGCCTGTTGCCAGGTAAATTAAATCTAGTACAAAATCATCTTTTTCAGTGTGTGATTTTCATGCCAGACAGAAGAAAATTTATTCATTTCAAACTTCTATTCTTCTGGTTCTATTGGGTATTGTTGGTTGTTTGACTGATAACACTTATTATGTAAATACATATCCTATTTGGCTTCGCCCATCAAAGAAATAATATCCCTAACTTATTCACAAATTTTTGGTATAAGCAAACCTTATTCTTTATAAAACAAGAGGAACAAATAACCCGATATGGGCCCAATGAGACTGATTCTAATTTAATTTACTACACCTGTTTGTTTATTAATTTGTCGATTCCTTTTTTCCTGAGGAAGATCTCTGAGCTCAGGATCCCTTTATTCCTTATTTGATTTCTAAATGTTGCAAAATATTGTAGTGTATTTTCCATCCAAGTTACTGCAAAATACATTATTTTAATTTTTTAATGGCTGAGTTGTACTCCATGATGTATATACACATACACCATATATATACCACATTTTCTTTTGCTTATTTATTTATTTATTTGATTTCCCACTTTCATCTTAAGTTCAGGGGTACATGTGGAGAATGTGCAGGTTTACTACATAGGTAAATGTGTGCATGGTGGTTTGTTGCACAGATCTTTCCATTACCTAGGTATTAGGCCCAGCATCCATTACCTATTATTCCTGAGGCTTTCCCTCCTCCCACCCACTACCTTCCAACAGGCCCTAGTGGATGTTGTTGCTCTCTGTGTGCCCATGTGTTCTCATAATTCAGCTTCCACTTACAAGTGAGAACATGCATATACCACATTTTTTTTTATCCACTCGTTGGTCAATGGACACTTAGGTTGGTTCCATATCCTTGAAACCATGAATTATGCTGCTATAAACATGCATGTGCATGTGTCTTTTTTATATAATGACTTATTTTCCTTTGGGTAGATACCCCCAGTATTGGGATTGCTGGATTGAGTGGTAGATCTACTTTTACTTCTTTAAGAAATTTCCATACTGTTTTTCATAGTGGTTGTACTAGTTTACATTCCTACCAGCGGTATAAAAGTGTTCCCTTTTCACCACATCCACACCAATATCTATTCTTATTTGATTTTTTCATTACTGCCATTCTTGCAGGAGTAAGGTCGTATCTCATTGTGGTTTTAATTTGCATTTCCCTGATAATTAGTGATGTTAGGTATTTTTTCATAAATTTGTTGACTGTATATCTTATTGAGAAATGCTTATTCATGTTCTTTGTGTACTTTTTGATGAGATTACTTGTTTTTTTCTTGCTGATTTTTTTGAGTTCCTTGTAGATTCTGGATATTAGTTCTTTATCAGCTGCGTAGTTTGAGAATATTATCTTCCACTCTTTGGGTTGTCTGTTTACTCTGCTGATTATTTCTTTAAGGCAGAAAAAAAAAAGACAGGAAGAAGACCGGAAGAAAATAAAGAGGGAAGAGAATACCACAAAACTACTAACAAACAAATAGCAAAATAGCAGGATTAAGCCCTTACTTGTCAATAATAACACTGAATGTAAATGGCCTAAATTCTCTAATCAAAAGACATAGATTGAATGAAGGGATGAAAAAACAAAACCCATTAGTGTGTTGCCTAAAAGAAAGACACTTTACCTATAAAGACACACATAGACTCAAAATAGACTCAAATAAAGATACAAATAGACTCAAAATAAAGATATAAAAAAAGATATTCCATGCCAATGGAAACCAAAAACATAAAAAAAGGAGGCTTCACTATACTTATATCAGACAAAATACATATCAAGACACAAACTGTAAGAAAAGATAAAGAAGGTCACTATATAATGATAAAGGGGTCAATTCAGGAAGAGGATATAGAAACTTTTAATATACATACACCAACATGGGAGCACCCAGATATGAAAAGGAAATATTGTTAGAGCTAAAGAGAGAGACAGGTCCCAATACAAGAATAGCTGCAGACTTCAACATCCCACTTGCAGCACTGGACATGTCTTTTAGACAGAAAATCAACAAAGAAACATTAGACAATCTGCATTATAGACCAAATGGATCTAATAGATATTTACTGAACATTTTATCCAAGAGTTGCAGAATAAACATTATTTTCTTTAGTACATTGATCATACTTAAAGAAAGACCACATGTGTAGTCACAAACAAGTCTTAAAACATTCAAAAAATTAAAATAATATCAAGAATTTTCTCTGATCACAATGGAATAAAACAACAAATTAATAAGAAAAGGAATTTTGGAAACAATAAAGATACATTAAAAATAATATGCTCCTGAATGACCAGTGGGTCAGTGAAGAAATTAAGGAAATTGAAAAATTTCTTGAAACTAGTGATAATGCTAACACAACATACCAAAACCTATGAGATAGAGAAAAAGCAGTACCAAGAGGAAAGTTTATAGGTATAGGCACTTACATCAAAAAAAGAGAAAAACTTCAAATAAACAATCTAATGTGCATGTTAAACAAATTGAAAAGCAAGAGTAAACCCACCCCAAAATTAATAGAAGAAAATAAATAATAAAGAAAGTAGCAGAAATAAATGTAATTGCAACAAAAATACAAAATATTAATAAAATAAAGTTTTCTTTTTTTAAAACAAAACTTACAAACTTTTAGCTAGACTATGAAAAAAAGGAGTATCTACATAAATACAATCAGAAATAAAAGAAGAGACATCAAAATTCATACTGCAGAAATTCAAAGATTCTCAATGGACAAATTCCTAGATATGTGCAACCTAGCAAGATTGAAGTGAGAATAAATAAAAAATCTGAGCAGGCCAATAACAAGTAATGAGATAAAAGATGTAATAAAAAGTCTCCCAGTAAAGAAAGTCCTGGGACCTGATTGCTTCACTGCTGAATTTTATTGAACATTTAAAAAAGAATTAATACCAATTCTACTCAATTTACTTTGAAGAATAGAGGAGGGAATACTTCCAAACCCTTAAACCCTCTTTCTTTCTTTCTTTCTTTCTTTCTTTCTTTCTTTCTTTCTTTCTTTCTTTCTTTCTTTCCTTCCTTCCTTCCTTCCTTCCTTCCTTCCTTCCTTCCTTTCTTTCTTTCTTTCTTCCTTTCCTTTCTTTCTCTTTCTTTCTCTTTCTTTCTTTCTTTCTTTCTTTCTTTCTTTCTTTCTTTCTTTCTTTCTTTCTTTCTTTCTTTCTTTCTTCTTCTTCTTCTTCTTCTTCTTCGTCATCGTCATCTTCTTCTTCCTTTCTCTTCTCTTTTCCTTTTCTTTTTTTCTTCTTTTCTTTTCTTTTCTTTTCTTTTCTTTTCTTTCTTTCTTTCTTTCTTTCTTTCTTTCTTTCTTTCTTTCTTTCTTTCTTTCTTTCTTTCTTTCCTTCTTTCTCTCTCTCTTTCTTTCTTCCTTTTCGCTCTCTCTCTTTCATTTTCTTTCTTTTCTTATTTTTTTTTAAATTATACTTTAAGTTCTGGGATACATGTGTAAAACGTGCAGATTTATTACATAGGTATATACGTGCCATGGTGGTTTGCTGCACCCATCAACCTGTCATCTACATTAGGTATTTCTCTTAATGCTATCCCTCACCTAGCCTCCCATGCCCTGATAGGGCCCGGTGTGTGATATTCCCCTCCCTGTGTCCATGTGTTCTAATTCTTCAACTCCTACTTGTGAGTGAGGACATGTGGTGTTTGGTTTTCTGTTCCTGTGTTAGTTTGCCGAGAACGATAGTTTCCAGCTTCATTGATGTCCCTCCAAAGGACATAAACTCATCCTTTTTTATGACTGCATAATATTCCATGGTGTATATGTGCCACATTTTCTTAATCCAGTCTATCATTAATGGACATTTGGGTTGCTTCCAAGTCTTTACTACTGTGAACAGTTCGGCAATAAACATACATGTGCATGTGTCTTTATAGTAGAATGATTTATAATCCTTTGGGTATATACCCAGTAATGGGATTGCTGAGTCAAATGGTATTTCTAGTTCTAAATCCTTGAGGAATCACCACACTGTCTTCCACAATTGTTGAACTAATTTACCCCTCCACCAACAGTGTAAAAACATTCCTATTTCTCCACATCTTCTCCAGCATCTGTTGTTTCCTGACTTTTTAATGATGCCATTCTAACTAGTGTGAGATTGTATCTCATTGTGGTTTTGATTGGCATTTCTCTGATGACCAGTGAGGATGAGCTTTTTTTCGTGTTTGTTGGCCACATAAATGTCTTCTTTTGAGAAATGTCTGTTCATATTTTTCACTCACTTTTTGATGGGGTCATTTGTTTTTTTCTTTTAAATTTGTTTAAGTTCTTTGTAGATTCTGGATATTAACCTTTTGTCGAATGAATAGATTGCAAACATTTTCTCCCATCCTGTAGGTTGCCTGTTCACTCTGTGATAGTTTCTTTTGCTGTGCAGAAGCTCTTTAATTTAATTACATCCCATTTGTCAATTTTGGGTTTTGTTGCCATTGCTTTTGGTGTTTTAGTCATGAAGTCTTTGCCCAGCCTATGCCCTGAATGGTATTGCCTAGGTTGTGCAAAAATCACAAGCATTCCTATACTCCAATAATAGACAGAGAGCCAAATCATGAGTGAATTCCCATTCACAATTGCTACAAGGAAAATAATATACCTAGGAATCCAACTTCCAAGGGATATGAAGGACCTCTTCAATGAGAGCTACAAACTACTGCTCAAGAAACTAAGAGAGGACACAAAGAAATGGAAAAACATTCCATGCTCATGGATAGGAAGAATCAATACAGTGAAAATGGCTCTACTGCCCAAAGTAATTTATAGATTCAATGCTATTCCCATCAAGCTACCATTGAGTTTCTTCATATAATTAGAAAAAAACTACTTTAAATTTCATATGGAACCAAAAAAGAGCCTGTATAGCCAAGACAATCTTAAGCATAATGAACAAAGCTGGAGGCATCATGATACCTGACTTCAAACTATACTACAAGGGTACAGTAACCAAAACAGTATGGTAGTGGTACCAAAACGGATATATAGACCAATGGAACAGAACAGAGGCCACAGCAATAATGCCACACATGTACAACCATCGGATCTTTGACAAAGCTGACAAAAACAAGCAATGGGGAAAGGATTCCCTGTTTAATAAATGGTGTTGGGAAAGCTGGGTAGCCATATGCAGAAAACTGAAACTGGACTCCTTTCTTACACATTACACAAAAATTAACTCAAGATGGATTAAATACTTAAATGTAAAACCTAAAACCATAAAAACCCTAGAAGAAAACCAAACCCTTTCTATGAAGCCAGTATTACTCTGATACCAAACCCAGACAAAGACACATCAAGAAAAGTAAACTACAGGCCAATATCTCTGATGATATTGATGCAAAAATTCTCAACAAAATACTAACAAATTGAATTCAAGAATATATTAAAAAGATCAATCATCGTGATCAAGTGGGATTTATTCCTGTGATGCAAGGATAGTTTAACATATGCAAATAAATGAATGAGATACAAAGTATCAACAAAATGAAAGATGGAAACTGTATAATCATTCAATTGATGCTGAAGAAGCATTTGATAAAATTTGATAAAATTCAACATCTTTTCATGATAAAAACCCTCAAAAACTGGGTATAGAAGGAACATAACTCAACATAATAAAAGAGATATATGACAGACCCACAGCTAGTATCTATCCTACTGAATGGGGAAAAACATAAATGTTTTTTTCTAAATTCTGGAACATGACAAGGATACCCACTGTCAACATTGTTATTCAGCATAATAAGAGGAATATGTAAAGGGCATCCAAATTGAAAACTAAATACTAAAATTATCTAGATAGTATGATCTTATATTTGCAAAATTTTAAAGACTCTGCAGGAAAATCATTGGAACTGATAAACAAATTTAATAAAGTTGCAGGATACAAAACCAACATTAAAAAATAGTAACATTTCTTTATGTCAACAGTGAACAATGTGAAAAAGAAATTAAGAAAGTAATCCTAATTACAATAGCCACTAATAAAATGTAATATCAGAGAATTAACCAAAGAAGTAAATTATCTTTATAGTAAAAACTATAAAACACTGATGAAAGAAAATGAAGAGGACACCAAAAAAAAATGAAAAAAAATTATGTATATGGATTGCAAGAATAAATATTGTTTAAATGGCCTTACTTTTCAAAGCAATATACAGAGTCAATGCAATCCCTATCAAAATACCAATGACATTCTTCACAGAAATAGAAGAAAACTATTCTAAGATTTATATGAAACAACAAAAGACCCAGAACAGCCTAAGCTATCCTGAGCAAAAAGAACATAACTGGAGAAATCGTATTACCTAATTTTAAATCATACTACAGAGCTATAGTAACCAAAACAACATTGTACTTGCATAAAATCAGACACATAGAGCAATGGAAAACAATAGAGAACCCAGAAACAAATCTACACACCTAATGTGAACTCATTTTTGACAAAAGTGCCGAGAACATACATTGGGGAAAACACAGTCTCTAAGATAAATGGTGCTGAAAAAACTGGATACCCATATGCAGAACAATAAAACTAGACTCCTATATATCAAAATACAAAAAGTCTAATGAAACTGGATTAAAGACTTAAATCTAGGACCTCAAAGTATGAAACTACTACAAAAAACTTCGGGGAAGCTCTCAAGGAGATTGGACTGGGCAAAGATTTCTTGAGCAATATCCCACAAGCACAAGCAATCAAAGCAAAAATAGACAAATGGGATCACATCAAGTTAAAAAGCCTATGCACTGCAAAAAATACAACCCACAAAGTGAAAAATAAATGTACAGAATGGGGAAAATATTTGCAAGATACCCATGTGACA
The DNA here is from genome assembly GCF_049350105.2 of Macaca mulatta. Lineage (NCBI taxonomy): Eukaryota > Metazoa > Chordata > Mammalia > Primates > Cercopithecidae > Macaca > Macaca mulatta. The sequence goes on from NC_133426.1 coordinate 87,233,447, forward strand.
AGGAAGTTATAACCAGAATATATAAAGAGCTTGAAGAGTTCTAGAGGAAAAAATCTAATAATCTGATAAAAAATTGGCAAAAATTTGAATAGATATTTATCAGAAGAAGACATACATATTGGAAAACAGGTATATGAAAAGATGCTCAGCATCACTGATTATCAGAGAAACACAAATCAAAACTACAATGAGAAATCATCTTGCTCCAGTTAAAGTGGCTTATATTTAATAGACAGGCAATAACCCATGCTGGTGAGGATATGGGGGAAAGGGAAATTGTGTATACAGTTAGTGGGAGTGTAAATTAGTACAAATACTATGAAGAACAATTTGGAGGTTGTTCTAAAATCTAAAAGTTGAGTTACCATATGATTCCAGCAATCTCACTGCTGGGTATATACCCAGAAGAAAGGAAATTTGTATATCAAAGAGATACCTGCACTCCTATGTTTCTTGCAGCACTGTTTACAATATCTAAGATTTGGAAGCAACCTAAGTTTCTATCAACTGATGAATGGATAAAGAAATTGAGGTACGTATACACAATGGAGTAATATTCAGCCATAAAAATATGAGATTCAGGCATTCGCAACAACATGGATGGAATGGGAGATCATTATATTAAGTGCAATAAGCCAGGCGGAGAAGGAGAAACATTGCATGTTCTCACTTATTTTTCAGATCTAAAAATTAAATCAATTAAAGTAATGGACAAAGAGAGTAGAAAAATGTTACCAGAGCCTAGAAAGAGTAGTATGGAGTTGAGAGGTGTGTGGGAATGGTTAATGGGTATACAATAATTAGAAAGAATGAATAAAACCTACTATTTTATAGCACAAATATAGTCAATACCTGAATTGCACATTTTAGAATAACTCAAAGAATGCAATTGGATCATTTGCAACTCAAATAATAAATGCTTGAAGGGATGGATACCCCATCCTCCATGATGTGCTTATTTCACAGTGCATGCCTGTATCAAAATATCTCTTGTATTCCATAAATATATAAACCTACTATGTGTCCATAAAAGTAAAGTAAAAACAAAAATAAAAATCTTGTATATCTATTTTTATTAAAAACGAAATGAAAAAGAGGACACTGTAACTGATACCAACAAATTAAAAAAAGATCATTCTAGACTACTATGAGCAATTCTATACTCACAACTTGAAAACTTAGAGGAAACGTATGAATTCCTGAAAACATGCAACTCTCCAAGATTGAATCAGGAAGAAATAGAAATCTGGAACACACAAATAACAAGTAGTGAGATAGAGTCAGTAGTAAAAATTCCCTCAAAGAAACAAAAACAGGAATAAATGGATTCACATTCTAATTCTATCAGATTTACAAAGAAGACCCAATACAAATCCTAGTGAAACTTTTCTAAAAAATTATGGAAATGACTCCATAAATGAAGGGTGAAGAGAAGGAAGTTTATGACAGTAACTTATTGGTCACATTTCTTACATCTGTTACAGGTGCCACTCTGACTTTGATAATTGAGTTTCTTTTGTACCCCTATCTCCAATGTCCAAGTCCCTATCATTTCTTAGTGGGCATCCCTGGTGTTGACAACCTTAGTGCTAGACTTCTGTCATCATTTAGGTGTGTAAATTCAGGAAAAACTGGCTTCTGTGGGTCTTAATTTAATATTTATTTTATATTCTAGTTACATTTGAAGTTTGAGAGCTTCCTGGGAGGAAGTTGTGAACAACTTTAGTGGATTCAGAATTATGGCAAACATTATTCAGATTTTGTGCAAATGTGCATTTTTAGGACAGAGGGTGTCTAACATTCATCAGATTCTCAAAAGGACTGTGTGTAAAGCCATTCTTGCATTGCTATAAAGAAATACCTGAGACTGGGTAATAAAGAAAAGAGGTTTAATTGGCTCATGGTTCTGCAGGTTTTATAGGAAGCATGGTGCTCAGCTTCTAGGGAGGCCTCTGGAAGCTTAATATCATGGCAGGAGGTGAAGGGGGATAAGTCATGTCGCATGCCAACTACAGGGGCAACGGAGAGAGAGAGTGGGGGGATGAGGTGCCACATACTTTAAAATGACCAAATCTCATGATAACTCACAATCATGAAGACAGCAGCAAGCCATGCTCCAAACATTTTTTGGAGCAAGCCATGCTCCAAACAAGCCATGCTCCAAACATGGCCAAATCGTTGCCATGATCCAAACATTTCTCACAAGACCCATCTTCATAAATGGGGATTGTAGTTCAACACGAGATTTGGGCAGGAACAAATATCCAAACTACATCAGACTGTAATTCCAAAAAGGTTAAGATATGAGATAAAACTTTATTCATTTACATAGAGATAATTTTAAAAGAGAGAGATGATAGTATGTAAATTAGCTCATGTAATCCATACAACTCCCATATGAAGTAAATGACAATGACCATAATTTTTCCATTTTAAAATAAGAAAACAGATCATTAGATAAGTAAAATCACTGGAAAGTCACATAACTAGTGGAGATGGAATATGAAATTATTGTTTTCTGACTTCAAGCGTTATCACCACTGTGCCATTGTTTCTCAAACTGCAGAGTTTCCATTCTCTTTAGGGATCCACCAATGTATTTTCAAAGTCTAAGAGTCCTCTATGAGAGTAAGGTTTGTATTTTTATTTAGTTGGTAATTTAAAATAGAGTCAGCATAAGTATATTTTGAAACATTTGAATAACCCTCTTGTAATTGAAACTGCTGTATGGTTTCATTGATTTCAGGATTCATGTTTACAGTTGTTTAGTGATAGGATTAGCACCAAAAGGTCACATAAACGGACAATTTTTAAATTTTATTGTGAATTTTAAAAATGGAGACATCTAAAGATATATTCTTAGGCGTCCTTGAGTTCTCAAGTCTGAGAAACACTATGTTATAATTTTCCATCATTTATTTACTAATTCATCAAATATTAAGAACTTACAATGTGCTAGATGTCTCAAAAAACAAACCAAGTAAACAAAGTGTTTAAAGCAGAAGTGGGTAATCAGCTGTGTCAAATGTTGCTGATGGGTAGAATTGGATGAAGACTAAGAACTGAACATCAAATTTGGTAACATGTAGGTTATTAGTGACTTTAACAAGAGACTTTTTAATGGAGTGATGTGGAAAAATCCTTACTGGAGTGGATGGAGGAGTCAATGGCGAAGTAGGCAAGTAAAAACAAATCTCTTTTAAAGACTTTTGTTCTTTTTTTTAAGAATATATTTTGTTGTGTGTATTTAGGGTATACAATATGTTTGTTATGGGATATATATAGATTGTAAGGAGGTTACATAGTGAAGCAAATTAACATATACATTATCTTACATTGTTCCCCATTTTGTTTATGTTGCATGAGCAGATAAAATCTACTCATTTAGCATAAATCCCATATTATAATATAATTTTGTTACTTATAGTCCTTGTGTTGTACATTAGATCTCTAGACTTGTTCATCCTACATATCCATTCTCTGCCCTCAACACCACCATCCCTATAACTGTTTTTTTTGTTGTTGTTGTTGTTTATCCTATATATTTGAATTTTTAAAAGATTCCACATGTAGGTAAGATGATGCAGTATTTTTCTTTCTGTGTCTAGTTTATTTCACTTGGCATAATGTCTTCCAGGCTTATCTGTGTTGTGGAAACATCTTGGTCTTTTTTAGAGCTGAATAATATCCCTTTGTATATGCTTAACAGCAGTTTCTTTATTCATTTGTTACATGATGAATATTTAGATTGCTTTTGTATCTTGCCTATTGTAGCTAGTGCTGCAACAAACATGAAATTGCAGATATTTTTATGAGGTGGTGGTTTCATTTTCTTTGAGTATGCGCTGAAATGACAGATTGCTGGGTCATATGATAGTTCTCTTTTTAGTTTTTTAAGGAACCTTTATAGTGTTTTCCATGATGGCCACGCTTATCTACATTTGCACCAACAGTGTACAAGAGTTTTCTTTTATCCACAGCCTTTGTCAACATTTGTTAACTTTTGACTTTTTGATAATAGCCATTCTAACAGGTGTGAGGCAATATATCATTATAGTTTTGATTTCATTTCCCTTATGATTAATGACATTGAGCACTTTTTTCATATACCCGTTGGCCATTTTTTCTGTCTTTGGATAAATGTCTATTCAGGTCTTTTGTTCATTAAAAAAATTAAGTTACTTGTTTTTCCACCATTGGGTTCTTGGAGTTCTTTATGAATTTTGGCTATGTAACATCCTTATCAGATAAATGGTTTGCAATTTTTTTTCTCAATCAATAGACTGATGTTTCATTTTGTTTATTGTTTCCCTTGCTGTGCACATAGTTTTTAGTTTGATGTAGTCCCATTTATTTTTGCTTTAATGGCCAGAGCTTTTGGTATAATATACAAAAATCATTGTGAAGGGCTAATGTCCAGGAGCTTTTTTCTTATGTTTTCTTCTAGGAGTTTTATAGTTTCTGATCTTACATTTAGATCTTTTATCTATTTTTAGTTGATTTTTGTGTATGGCACAAGATAAGGGTGCAATTTTATACTTTTGCATGTGGAAATCCAGTTTTCTCAACAGCACCATTTATTGAAGAGATGATCCTTTCCTTATTGTGTCCTCTTGGTGCCCTTGTGAAAAAGTAGTTGACCACATATGTTTGGGTTTATTTATGGGCCCCCTTCCTGTTCCACTAGTCTATATGTCTGTTTTTATGCCAATTTCATACTGTTTTGATTGCTACAGGTTTGCAGTATAATTTAAATTAGGAGGTATGATGCCTCCAACTTTGTTTTTCTTTCTCAGAATTGTTTTGGCTATTTGGAGTCTTTTACGCCTCTATACAAATTTTAGAATTTTTTTTTTTTTGGTGAAGAATGGGATTTTGATAGGGACTTCATGGAATCTGTGTATTACTTTTGGTAATGTGGACATTTTAACAATAATAATCATTCTGAGCTGTGAGCACAAAATATATTTCAATTTATTTTACATCCTTGATTAAACCTAGGTATTTTTGATGCAATTATAAATGGAATTATTTTCTTTATTTCTTTTTTCTGTTAGGTTGTTATTTGTGTATAAAAACGCTACAGATTTTTGTATTTCAGTTTTGTATTCTGCAATATTATTGAAGTCATTATTAGTTCTAACAGTTTTTCTTGTGCAGTCTTTGGAGTTTTTTTTAAATATAGGATTATATGATCTGCAAATAGAGGTAGTTTTACTTTTTGGTTTCTAATTTAGATACCTTTTATTTTTTTCTTCTCTGATTGCTCTTGCAAGTACTTTCAGTACTATGTTGAATAGAGTTGGTGAGTGTAGGCCTTCTTTTCTTGTACCATAACTTAGTGGAAAAGCTTTCAGTTTTCCCCCATTGGTTGTAACGTCGCTGTAGGTTTTTTCATAAGTGACGTTTATCATGTTGAGGAAATCTGCCATACCTAATCTCTTGAGAGCTTTTATCAAGAAAAGATGGTTGGACTTTGCTAAATGCTTTCCTTATGTCAATTGAGATAATCATGTGATTTCTATATTTCATTCTCTTAATGTGGTGTATCACATTGATTGATTTGTGTATGTTAAATGAGACTTGCAAGCCAGAAATAAATCCCAGTTGGTCATAATGTATAATGCTTTTTATGAGGTGGATTTTGTCAGCTAATATTTTATTGAGGATTCATGTTATTATTGCTCATCAGAGAAATTTGCCTGTAATGCTTACTTTTTAAAATTATGTCTTTTTTCAGCTGCAGTATCAAGGTGATTCTGGCCTTATGAAATGTAGTATACCCTCCAGCTCTATTTTTTGAAAGAGTTAAATAAATATTGGTATTAACTTATCTTTGAATGTTTGATAGAATTCAGCTGTGAAGCCACACATTTTTCTTTTAGAATTCTCTTTGCGCTTGATTTTTGACACTTTGCTTATCGTGTGTTTCAGAGAGAACCTCTTTGAGCTGAATCTATTTGGAAACTTTTTAGCTTCATGGGTCTACATATCCATATTTCTCTTAAGATTTAAGAAGTTTTCAGCAATTATTTTATTAAATAAACATTCTGTCCATTTCTCTGTCTCTTTTCCTCTGAAACCTCCATAATACAAATACTTGTTTACTTAATGATGCCCCATAAGTCCCATAGGATGTCCTCACATTTGTTTCATTCTTTTTTTCCTGACTGAGTCATTTCAAAAGGCCTGTCTTCAAATTCATAGATTGTTTTCCTTTGGTTTCACCCAGTCTGCTTCTGAAGCTCTCAGTTGTATTTCTTATTTTATTGATTGAATTTTTCAGCTTCAAGATTTCTGGGTTGTTTTTAGTGATATCTATCCCTTTGTTGAATTTCTCATTCAGATCATGAATTGTCTTTCCGATTTCAGTAAATTGTCTATGTGTATTATCTTGTGTCTTGTTGAGTTTCCTTAAGATTATTATTTTGAATTCTTTTTTCAGGCAATTCATACGTTTCAATTTCTTTGAATTACTAGACAATTATCATGTTCTTTTTGTGGTGTCATTTTTTCTTGCCTTTTTACATTTCTGGTGTCCTTGCATTGATATCTCTGCATCTGGTAGTGCAGTGGCCTCTTCCAAATTTTACAAAGTGGCTTTCATAGGGGAAGATTTTCACCTGCAAATGGGACTGAGGGTGCTGCTTGGGTATGGTGTGATGGTTCTGGTTTCATATGCATGCAGTGGTGTGGTCTCTGTGCAGCTTTTTCAGTTGTGACAAACATTAGTGATAACTGCATGTGCCTTAGTATTCTAGGCTGCAGCAGTGCCAGTAGCTGTGTAGATTACTAAGGCCAGGGCTTTTGGGATGTTTTTTCTTGTATTCCTTACAAATGGGAGACTTGGCTGAGGAAATCTCTTTTGGAATTGGGTCTGACATGACTCATAGGAAGCCATGGTGCACTGGGATGCATGGCACAGGTGTTCAGAATGGCTGTGGAACCATATTTCTGGGCTCAGTTTCTTGGAAAACTTCCTAGAACTTGAAGCATAGGTTTACTCTCCAAGACACAAGTGGGTGCAGTTCTTTTACTAGCCAGGATGTGTTGCTCTGAGGCAAACCTCAGAAGTTTGGGCTCAGATGATTAGAATGTAGCTGTGGTTCTAATCCTGGGGGAACAAGTCACACCACTGGCATGTATCTGAGGAAGAAGAGGTCCAGAGGCTCGGGCCCCTCTATTTGATTCAGAGATGAAATAGATGTCACAGCTGCAATTCAGAACCCAGAACCAACAGGGCAATGCAGCAACTTAGGCTCTTTCTGAGGGATGAGGTACCACAGAATGGTGACTCTGGACCCTGGGATGATAGGGTACTGCCGTAGTTTAGGCTCTGTAAGATTAGGTTCAGCAGAAGCAAGAACACAGAAATGGCAACATGCTGATGTGCCTTGGGCCCTGGGGGCAGAAAGCAGTGAAGCAATAATCTCACTTCCCAGAGGGACAGAGTGCATCAGTAGCTCAAATTGTGCGGGACTAGTCCAGTTCTACGTAGGCAGGGTACTGTGGCTATTTGGTCTGAAGGGTGGGGGACACATCTCAGCCAAGGCTTTGATTCCCTAGGACACAAGTGTGCCATGTCCCCTTAGCCTCAGAAAGTGCCAGTGTGCCAAAGGCCTGAGGTTCCCAGGGGGACAGGGTGCTGCTTTGGCTATGGTGCAGGAGGTTCAACTGCTCTTGTAGTTCAAGGCTCCAGGTCCCTGGAGGTGGTGGTGGTGCACCACTTCACCTCAGCCCTAAGAGCAGGAGTGACTCTGCTGTAGCTTGGTCCTAGGGGATAGGGCATAGCAGCAGCTCTACTTGGGGATGATTGGTGCACAACTGGGTGGACATGACGCAGCGGTGGCTGAGCCTGTGGAGTGGAGAGACATAATGGCTACTCACCCCTGTAATATATATACTCTAGCAGTGGCTCTGGTTCCAAGATGGGGTAGAGCAATAGGAACATGGGATATGAGATGGAAGCAAGTAAGGAACAGTATTGGCTTCTTCTCTTGGGAAAGCTGTGCATGGATTATGAGGAGCTCCATCTGCTGGTCTCGGAGCTTCAGAGGACTTCAAGAGTTTCCAGTAGCAACAACTGAAGGTGACTGTGGTGGCGTGGTGGCAATGGTGGCTGCTGGAATCCTCTTGCTTACTTTTTCCTTGCAGGAAGAAGACCCTCCTTGTTTTGAGCTGATCTGACCAGGGGAATGGAGTAACAGAAGTGATGTTTCCTTTTTGTAAATGTGGCCATCCTGGGATTTTTGCTCTTCAGGAATTCTGCTGTTTCTTTGCTGTTCTCTGGTGCTCTCTTTTTGTTATTTTGTTAAAAACATTATTGTTTATTTATTGTTTGTGTTTTGTTTTTGGGGGGTATTAGGAGCGTCTAGTTGGCCAGGTTGCTCAAAAGTTTTGTTAAGAAGAGCAGAGAAATGGGGTAGTTAGCTGAAGAGGAACGTGTAAACTAGAGAGTAGTTCTTATAGATGAGAGCTATTATAGCATGTTTGTATAATTATAGAAATAATAAATAATGATGAATAAATTAATGATATGGGAAAAATAGCAGTTAATTGCCAAAGTTCTTGAGCAGGCATGGGGATACACATCTGTTGCCAAATGAGAAACTGATCTCAGATAGGAACAAAAATTTGAATAATAATGAAAACTACAATTTCTCCCAAATATACTAAATGAAGGAAACTATTCTAGGGGTTATTAACTCATTTTATTCTCCTGACAACTTAATGAGGGAAACAGTGTTTTTCCAGTTTTCTATATATAAAAAAATACTGAGGCATGGAGATGCTAAGTAATTTGCTCAAGGTCACACAGCTTGGAAGTAGAGAAATCTAGAAGTTGAAGTATTTGAACACATGTGCAGATAGTTTGGTAGATTTAATGTTGGGAAAATGACATTGATCTTCTCTGTGTGCTTCTGTCTTCTTAATTAAATAAGAGGTAATGTGATCAGAAAGAGTGAAGACAAGAGAGCAGTATTAGAATTTTGAGGAGAGTGGAGGAGTTACAAAACATTTGTCTTGAAGAGAGGGGAAAAGAGAATGATGAAATAGATGTAACGGGATTTCCAGGATTGGTAATGTACATAATTATAAAGTTAGATCAACCAGTATGAATCTGCATTGTTTTCCAGCTATATTCTGCTGCTCAGTTCAGGTGTACAACAGGTACTAAAGGGGGTTAACTAGATTTGGTGATTTGTTAGGTGAGTAAGATAGACAGAAAAATGAGGCCAAAGAGTGTATGCAAGGGATTTATTTTAGTGATGGACCATGGAATCTAGCTGGGTAAGGTGATAAGTAAGAACATTATGGAGCTGACGGGCAGTGAAAATGTGGTAGAATAAATGGATTAGGGATTTTAATAGATTTGAAAAACATAAATCTAGCTTTTATACAGATGCAACAAATTGTTAATGTAGAAGAATCTCATCTCACTTGAAATTCTGGCCTCAATACAACAGGTATTAGGTACCAAAATGATTGCAAGACAGATTGCCCTATGTAAATTGTTAGTGTCATGGTTCCTTCACTCTTGAATCTCTTGACTCATTGAAGAATTTAAAAGGGAATAGAGAAAGAGAAGAATTTATGAGGATTTTTTTTTTGAGAGAGTTTTGTACTGCTATGAGTCCCCACATCCTCTTAATGGGGGAGAATTGTGAAGGTTCTACTTCTTCCCATAGGACTTACTAATGGGGCATCCATGGGACAACTTGTAGAGTTTTAGAGCTTAAAATATTTTCCCTACAGTTGGGAGAATACAGAGGACTAGTACTTTGCTCACTCATTAGAAAGCTAGAGAAAGCTATAGAAGCTGGATAGAGGTGACAGTATTGGATTTGAGCAAACGATTCATGAACTTTTCTGTCGATCCAATGTTGGCCACATGGAAAAGTTAGAAGGAGGTTATCTTGGATCTCTTTGATAGGGTTTCCTAGTGTAGTGGCCATGAGGATTTCAGCAGCAAAGACCTAGAAGTGAATGTGAGAGTCATATAAACTGTGGAAGAATTCACCAGCCATTAATGGAGATATATATGCCTGTCATCTTATCAAGAGAATCGCAGGAGAGATGTTCTAAAGGACGCAAAAAAGCTTTGAAATAAAAGAGTTAGCTTTAACTATCAGTTGGATCCAGAGAATACAAAGCCAGTCTGGGACAGATTAAGTCCAATTAAGACTCATCTATCTTCATACCTACCTCTTCTTCCAACCACTGTGAGCCTGGATGAGTCAGAAATTTGCTAGCAAAAGGGGAACGGATAGAGTAAAAGGTGGGGAGGTTAAGCACAAAGCAGAGAAATAGAATACAAGTTGGCCATATATGCTTCCCATTACAGGCTTCCAGCTTGAAGTAATCTTAAGCTGGAAAAGGGTAGATTTGAATAATTTAGTTGAGTTCAACTTGTGCCACATATTGCATATTCTTATTTTTCAATAAACTGAATTTGTGACTTAAAGTCATAACTAGACTATCTACTTACCTAAGGATGATTAGAAAAGTTTGGGACTTGTAAGTTTTTTAAGGAAGGAAGAAGATTACTTCCTCTCAATAAATATTAAAGGGACAGGGGAAAACAAAATAATAATAAAGTTGTATTTTTATTATGCTGTGAGTTAGGCTGACTCAATATACCAGTCATGCCATGACTAAATAAATAAAATTTACATCTCATCTACAAACATAAGAACAAATACAATAAAATTTGAATACCAACAGGAATGTGACTTATGATGCTATTTTATTGAAACTAAATTAAATATGCAACTGAATACCTCAACAAGAGTTCATTTAAGTTCATCTTGCCTATTTTGTTTTGGGCCCAAACATTTCAATTCTTTTATTTTCATTAAATTTGCATAAATTCAGGGGCTGCATGAGCAGTTTTGTTACATGAATATATTGCATATTGGTAAAGCTTAAACTTTTAGTGTAACCATCACCTAAATGAAATTACTCATCTCATCTTCTCTCCCACTCCCCCACCCTTCCAAGTCTCCAATGTCTATTGTTCTACACTCTATGTCCCTGTGTACACATTATTTAGCTACCACTTATAAGTGAGAACATGCAGTATTTGACTTTCTGTTTCTGAGTTGGCCTCCAGTTTCATACACATTGCTTCGAAAGATATAATTGTGTTCCTATTTATGTCTGAGTAGTATTTCATGGTATGTGTGTGTATAATACTACCACATTTTCTTTATTCAATCATCCATTGATAGACATTTAGGTTGATTCCATATCTTCACTGTTATGAATAATACCGCTATAAATGTATGTGTGTAGGTATCTGATATAATAATTTCTTTTCATTTGGGTGTATACTCAGTAGTGGAGTTGCTGGATCAAATGGTATTTATTTTTAGTTCTTTGAGAAATCTCTATACTGTTCTCCACAAATGCTGTACTGTTTTGAATTCCCACTAAGGGCATATAAGAGATCCCTTTCCTCCACATCCTCACCAACATGTTATTTTTGACTTTTTCATAGTAGCCCTTCTGACTGGTGTAAGATGACATTTCATCATATTTTAAATTTGCGTTTCTTTGAATTTTAGTGATGTTGAGCGTTTTTTATATGCTTGTTGGATATTTTATATGTCTTCTTTTGACAAATGTCTGTTCATATTCTTTGCCTACATTCTAATTGGATTATTTGTTGAGTTGTTTGAATTCCTTGTAGATTCTGGATATTAGTTCTTTGTTGGATGCTCAGATTGCAAATATTTTCTTCCAGTCTTCACGTTGTCTGTTCACTCTGCTGATTATTTCTTTTGTGATTCAGAAGCTGTTTAGTTTAAGTATAATTTGTCTATTTTTCTTTTATTTGCATTTTCTTTTGAAGTTTTAGTCATAAATTCTTTGCATAGGCCAATATCCAGAAGAGCTTTTCATAGGTTTTCTTCTAGGAATTTTATAGTTTTAGGCTTTACATTTAAGTCTTTAACTTGGCTTGTGTTAATTTTTGTAATAGAGTGAGAGGTATAGGATCAGTTTCATTTTTCTGCGTATGGCAATCCAATTTTCTCGGCACCATTTATTAAATAAATAGAATGTTCTTTGTCAGTGCATGCTTTTGTCAACCTTGTCAAAGATCAGTTGAGTGTAGGCACGTGGCTTTATTTCCGGGTTCTCTAGTCTTCATTGATTTATGTGCCTATTTTTATACTGATACACTGCTGTTTTGTTTACAATAGCCTTGTAGTAACATAATTTGAAGTCAGGTAATATAATGCCTCCAGTATTGTTCTTTTTGCTTCAAATTGCTTTGTCTATTCAAGTTCTATTTGGTTCCATATAAATTTTAGGATTTGTTTTCTAATTCTTTCAAAAATGTAATTGATACCATGATGGGAATTGCACTGACTCTTTAAATTGCTTTGGGCAGTATGGTCATTTTAACAATATTGATTCTTCTTATCCATGAGCACAGGATGTTTCTCTATTTGTTTGTGTCATCTATAATTTATTTCATCAGTATTTTGTAATATTTCCTGTATAGATTTTTTACTTCCTTGTGTAAATATAACACGAGGTGTTTTGTATTTTTGCAGATATTGCAAGTAGAATTGACTTATTGATTTTGTTCTCAGCTTAATTGTTGTTGACATATAGAAATGCTGCATATTTTGGTATGTTGATTTTATATCCTGAAACTTTACTGAATTTATTTATGAAATCCTGGACTCTTTTGGAAAATTCTTATGTTAATCTGTTTTTGAGTTGCTATAAAGAAATACCTGAGACTGGGTAAGTTTTAAAGAAATGTGGTTTAATTGGTTTGTGGTTCTACGGGCTGTACACAAAGCATTGTGCCAGCATCTGCTTCCGGTGAGGGCCTCATGAAGCTTACAATCATGTTGGAAAGAGAAGGGAACCCAGCATGTTAGGTGGTGAGAGTGGGAGCAAGAGAAAAGGGCAAGCCCCTGACTCCTTTAAACAACAAAATTTCCTGTGAACTAACTGAGCAACTCACTTATTACCAAGAGGATGATGCTAAGCCATTCATGAATGATTTGCCTCCATGATCTAATCACCTTCCACAAGGCTTCACTTTCAATATTAAGAATCACATTTCGACATGAGACTTGGAGTGAACATCTAAACCATATCAAGTCTTTAGGGTTTTCTTGGTATAAGATCATATCATCAGTATATGGAGATAGTTTGACTTCCTCATTTCCACTTTGGATGTCTTTTATTTCTTTCTCTTGCTGAGCTGCTTTTGCTAGAACTTCCAATACTATGTTGAATAGGAGTGGTGAAAATGGATATCCTTGTCTTGTTACAGTTTTTAGAGGGGATGTTTTCAGCTTTTTCCCTTTCAGTATGATGTGTCTGTGGGTTGTCATATATGGTCTTTACACAAGATTTTTAGAGACTAAAGTGAACAATTATACACCCACAAACTAGAAAACCTAGATAAAGTAAAAAAAAAATGGAAATGTATAAACTCCCATGATTGAACCAAGAAGAAATAAAAATCTTGAATAGTGATAAAATAGTGAAAATTAATCAGTAAGATAATTTTTTTCCAACAAAGTAAAAAGTCCAGAGTTAGATAGATCAACAGCCAAATTCTACCAAACATGCAAAGTGTAACTGGTACCAGTTCTCATGAAATTGCTCCAAAAAATAAAAAAAAAAGGTGAAATTCTCCCCATCTGATTTATGAAGCCAGTATCACCCTGATACCAATGCTGAACAAGGACAACAAAAAAGAAAACAACAGACCAATATCCCTGATGAACATAGAAGCAAAAATCCTCCACAAAATAATATCAAACTAAATCCAACAGCACATTGAGAAGATAATCCACTGTGATCGTGGGTTTATTCCAGGGAATGCAAGGATGGTTCAACATACTCAGTTCAATAAATGTGATTTATCTCATACACAGAATTAAAAATAAAACCCATATAATCATCTCAATAGATGCAAAAAAATTATTTAATAAAATTTTGCATCCCTTCATGATAAAAACCCTCAACAAACTAGTCATCGAAGGAATATACCACAAACATTCCAATTATTACACTGTAATTTTACTAAAGTATGGTAGATTCTGTTATCTGATGCAGTTTGAGAAGGGATCAATTGATAGTTGAAAAATTTGTTTAAAATCTGAATTAGATTGAGAAATAATAAAAATAAAGTAACTTAAATATTTTATTTCAACTTAAAACATATAAATGCTCATTGAATAATTGATTATTTGTTCTAGCACATGACCTTTCCTTGATTATGGGTATCCTGAAGGAGTTCCATGTCAACTTTCTTACATAAACTATATCTATTCCAGTTTAAATTTTCTTAAAGTGAATCAAGAAATTAAAAAGATGTTTGCAATGTAATCTGAGTGCAAATAGTATATTATAATGATTTTTCTTCAATCATTTACACTGGTGTCACTCACACTTAGATATCAAAGTTTTCTAAGACACTTAATGAGTAAACCTTAAACCAGGTAGAAATAAAAACCCTAAACAGACCAATAACAAGCAGTGAGATTGAAATGGTAGTAAAACAGTTGCCATCAAAAAAGAAAGTGCAAGACAAGATGGATTCACAGCTGAATTCCGTAAGAACTTCAAAGAAGATTTGGTGAAAATCCTACTGCAATTATTCTAAAAGGTGAAGGAAGAGAAATCCTTCCTAAATTATTCTATGAAGCCAGTATCACCCTAATACTAAAACCAGAAAAGAACATAACCAAAACTACAGACCAATATCTCTGATGAAAATAGATGCAACAGTTCTGAACAAAATACTAGCTAACCGAATCCAACAGCATATCAAAAAGATAATCCACCATGATGAAGTGGATTTTATACCAGGGAAGCAGAGATGGTTTAACTCACGCAAGTCAATAAATGTGATACACTACATAAATAGAATTAAAAACAAGGTCAGGCACGGTGGCTCAAGCCTGTAACCCCAGCACTTTGGGAGGCTGAGACGGGTGGATCACGAGGTCAGGAGATCGAGACCATCCTGGCTAACACGGTGAAACCCTGTCTCTACTAAAAAATACAACAACAACAAAAATAATAATAATAGCCGGGCGAGGTGGCGGGCACCTGTAGTCCCAGCTACTCGGGAGGCTGAGGCAGGAGAATGGTGTAAACCCAGGAGGTGGAGCTTGCAGTGAGCTGAGATCCGGCCACTGCACTCCAGCCTGGGTGACAGAGCGAGACTCCATCTCAAAAAAAAAAAAAAAACAAAAAACATATGATCATCTGTATTATTCAGGGTTCTCTTAGAGGGACAAAACTAATAGGATATATATATATATATATATATATAGAGAGAGAGAGAGAGAGAGAGAGAGAGAGAGAGAGAGAAAGAGAGAGAGAGAGAGTTTATTATTAACTTATGTGATCACGAGGTCCCACAATAGGCTGTCTACAAGCTGAGGAACAGGGAGAGCCAGTCAGAGTCTCAAAACTGAAGAATTTGGAGTCTGATGTTCTAAGACAGGAAGCATCTAGCACAGCAGAAAGATGTAGACTGGGATCCTAGGCCCATCTCCCCTTTTCACATTTTTCTGCCTGCCTTATGTTCCATGGAAGCTTATTAGATTGTGCCCACCAGATTAAGGGTGGATCTGCGCTCCCCAGCCCACTGACTCAAATGTTAATCTTTTTTGGCAACACCCACACAGACACATCCAGGATTAATACGTTGTATTCCTCAATCCAATCAAGTTGACACTCAGTATTAACCATCACAAGTCTGCCCCTTGTCAACATGAAGCCATACACATCTCCTGAGATCTACAAAATCTTCAAATAAAGACAATAATAAAGTCACAATTACTCCTAACATAATACAGCTATTCTTCATACAACTGGAAATGCACCAATCTGCAACTCAAATACTACTACATAAAGTTAACAATACTTAAATGCTGATATGAAGTCAATAAATCTTATGTCATATGATAAAGGAAGAAGGAAGTAAAATGAAGATATTTTCTTAGTACAAGTTTATACATGCACAAATATGTTTGTAACAAAAGAAAGAAGAAATACTCATGACAGTTATAGATCTATTTCTACAGCTGGTCACGTGGTTGTAGCTGTCTGGTATTGATGACTACCTTCTACCACCCATTCTGTATTCCCTTTGCTTTCAGCAAGTATCTCAGCAGGTCCTGTTTTTGTCTGTTTGTTTGTTTTTGTTTGTTGTTTGTTTGTTTGTTTTTCACTGGTGGAGTGAACAAAACCTTCATTTCTGAAGGGTCTCAGTCATTTGTAGTCCCGCCTGGACTGGGCTGTTGTAATTTACCATTGACCTTAATCACAAGGCATGGTAATACTAAGAGACGCCCTAACGGATCTCCTGTATTCCATGAGTACTCTTCCTTACCTCTGTTGTGGAGTAGTGGACTGACTTCATCTTGATAGTCTGGCTTAATCACTCCAGTCAACACTATAACTCTCTTTTTAACCTGTTGACTTAAAGGTAGGAGGAACCCAAAGTGTCCAGGTGGCAATCTTAACTTCCAGTTTAATGGAATCATTGTTGTGTCTCCTTGGGCCAGTGTTCCTCCCTCTGGAACTAAGATCTCTAGGCCAGAAGAACATAATGTCAGAGGACCAGGAAGCAAATATTTTGCTAGTGGATCTCTAGGGGTGATGGTGAGTGGTGCCACTCCCACTTCCACCCTTTGATTTCTGGACCCATGAATCCTAGCTATGGGAGAAACAGTACCACATATTGGAGCCTGATTCAGAGCATACACGGCCTTCGGGAGAACATTGCCCCAGCCCTGCAAAGTATTGTCACCTAGTTGGTGTAATTGTGACTTCAAAAGGCCATTCCACTGTTATATCAATCCAGCAGCTTCAGGATGCTGAGGAACATGGCAAGACCAGTGAATTCCATGAGCATGAACCTACTGCCAAATTTCTTTAGCTGTAAAGTGAGTGCCTTCATCAGAGGCAATGCTGTGTGGAATAGTAAACATGATGGTGGATAAGGCATTCTGTGAGTCCATGGATGATAGTCTTGGCAGAAGCATTGCAGGAGAGGCAAACCCATAACTGGAATAAGTGTTTATTCTAGTGAGGATAAACCTCTGCCCTTTCCATGATGGAAGATATCCAATATAATCAACCTGCCACCAGGTGGATGGCTGATCACCCCAAGGAATTGTGCCTTATCAAAGGCTCAGTGTTGGTCTCTGCTGCTGGCAAAGTGTGCACTCAGCAAAGGCCATAGCCAGGTCAGCCTTGGTGAGTCGAAGTCCATGTTGCTGAGTCCATGCATAACCTCCATCCCTGCCACTATGGCCACTTTGTTCAAGGGCCCATTGGGTGATGACAGGGGTGGCTGGCGAAAGAGGCTGAGTGGTGTCCACAGAATGGGTCATCCTATCCATTTGATTATTAAATTCCTCCTCCACTTAGATCACCCGTTTGTGAGTACTCACATGGGATACAAATGTCTTCACAGTTTTTTTACCACTCAGAGAGGTTCATCCACATACCCTTTCCTGAAAAGGATTTTCACAAATTTTCCAAT
This sequence comes from Macaca mulatta, assembly GCF_049350105.2. Taxonomy (NCBI): domain Eukaryota; kingdom Metazoa; phylum Chordata; class Mammalia; order Primates; family Cercopithecidae; genus Macaca; species Macaca mulatta. The sequence goes on from NC_133426.1 coordinate 87,250,986, forward strand.
CATCATTCTTCCAAGTCCCTGACAAGCCACATGTAGAGGAATGAAACTGTATCCTCATCTCTCACCTTATACAAAAATCAAATCAAGATGGTTCAAAGACTTAAATCTAAGACCTGAAACCACACACAATTCTAGGGTATGACATCAGAAAAACTCTTCTAGACATCGGCTTAGGCAAAGAGTTTATGACCAAGAATCCAAAAGCAAATGCAATAGAAACAAAAATAAATAGATGTGACTTAATTAAACTAAAAAGCTTCTGCACAGCAAAAGAAATAATCAGCAGAGTAAATAGACAATCCACAGAGTGGGAGAAGATTTTTCCAAACCGCATCTGAAAAAAAGACTAGTATCCAGAATCTACAAGGAATTCAAATCAGCAAGAAAATATATAACAATACCATTAAAAGTTGGCTAAGGACATGAATACACAATTCTCATAAAAAGATATACACATGGTCAATAAATATATGAAAAAATACTCAACATCACTAATTATCAGGGAAATGTAAATCAAAACCACAGTGTTTTACCACCTTACTACTGCAAGATTGTTCATAATTTAAAAATCAAAAAAGAATAGATGTTGGCATAGAGGTGGTGAAAAGATAACAAGTTTACACTGCTGGTGGGAATGTAAACTATTACCACTATGGAAAACAGCACAGGGATTTCTTAAGGAACTAAAAGTAGAACTACCATTTGATCCAGCAATCCCACTACTGGATATTTATCCAAAGGAAAAGAATTCGTTATATGAAAAAGACATTTGCACATGCATGTTTATAACAGCACAATTCACAATTGCAAAAATATGGACTGAACCGGAATGCCCATCATTCGAGTGTATAAAGAAAATGTGGTATATAAACACCATGCAGTACTATGCAGCCATAAAAATGAATGAAATAATTGCATTCACAGCAACCTGAATGGAGTTGAAGGCCATTGTGCTAAGTGAAGTAACTCAGGAATGTAAAACCAAACATGATGTGTTCTCACTTATAAGTGGGAGCTAAAGTTGTGAGTACACAAAGACCTGAGAATGATATAATGGACTTGGGGGACTCAGGGGAAAGGGTGGGAGGGGTTGAGGGACACAAGACTACACATTTGATACAGTGTACACTGGTTGGGTGATGGATGCACCAAAATCTCACAAATCACCACTGAAGAACTTATCCATGTAACCAAACACCATCTGTTCCCCCAAAACTGAGCACTTTGCTATTTTGTCTTATTTTTATTATTCCAGCAATTATATGAGATAATTTTTACTATCACACTTCACATACGAGGAAACAGAATAGACAGTTTAAATCTCTTGCCAAAAATTACATTGTTGATAAATATTCGAACCTAGATATAAACTCAGATCTGTTTAAGCCTGAAATCTATACTCTTTCCAGTATGTTTTCCTGCTTCTCATAATTTAGGGTTGTGAAATTATGATAAAAGTTACGGAGGAGGAAAAGAAAGTAGCTAGATTCAAAAGTCACTAATTTACTAATAGCAATATCATATATTGAGCAGTTACTATAAGACAGACACTCTTTAATGCATATTTCGTTACACTTTTCCAATCCTAAGAGAATGGTATCATTATTACCGTTTTATAGAGGAAGAAACTGAGGGAGAAAGCAGTTATGCACTGAACTTCAGGTTGTACAACTAGCGAACAGTAATAGCAGAGTTTTAAACCTAAGTTTGACAGAATCTGGAGGCGACACTCTGTAGAAAAATGAAAAGTACTTCACTGGAAAACTATCCATTTTCTAGACTCTAGAGAACACCTCTCTGAGTTTTATGATTCTAGAAGCTATTTTATAACTCTGTAAACTGTAAATAAATGGTATCAATGAAAAATAATTCTTATTTATGGATTTGCAAATTCTGTCTATCCAAGAGAAGTTCAAATAACTTCTCTCTTTTGGTCCCCCATTCTACTTGAAAAAAGCAGTTTTGCTTCTGTTGGAACATTTATTTTAATTTTTCTGATCTTTAAATTTGTTTGTTCTTCAGAGTCTCTTTTGAACCAGTAGTCATATCTGTGTTGTTTCCTCATGGCTAAATGAAATACATAACATATTTATATGACAGTCATGATTTTACTTTTTTTTTTTTTGAAAATTGTCTTTTAACAGTTTTCCACTGAGATGCCTAGTGAATTCTTCTAACAGAACCAAGTAAACTTAACGAGAGGAGTGCACCCCATAAGCTATTTAAGCCCAGACCAGTCTCTCTTGGCTTCTAGAGATGACTCCAAATTGGCAATATAGCACTGCTGACTTTCTTTTTGTTGTTGTTGTTGTTGTTTTGAGACAGTGTCTCACTCTGTTACCCATGCTGGAGTGCAGTGGTGCAATCTCAGCTGACTGAAACCTCCACTTTCAAAGCTCAAGCGATTCTCCAGTCCCAGCCTGCAGAGTAGCTGGGACTACAGGCATGAGCCACCAGAGCCTGGCTAATTTTTGTACTTTTGGTAGAGACGGGATTTCGCCATGTCGCCCAGGCTGGTATCGTACTCCTGAGCTCAAAGCAATCGTTCTGCCATGGCCTCCCAATGTGCTTAGATTACAGGTGTGAGCCACCACTCCTCACCAGCACTGCTGACTTTCTATTTCTCTAGTTTTGATCTTCATCTTTATTAATGTTGTGTTTTGATTTCATTTGTTTTTGTTCATTTGTGGCTAATAAGTTATTTATCACAGCTAGGAGTAATTACTGGGAATTTGGTTTTATAGTCTGACCATACATGAGGAATTTGATTTTGTACTCTTATCAATGATATGTGTAAGTGAATTAAATGTTTATAATATCTATGTTGGGTGAGAGACAACAGGGAATTGCATTTGCTAGTTTTTTTTTCAATTTGTTGTCTTATTTGTCTATTTTAATTAAGTTCAAATAATTAGGAATTTTTTTGTCTAACAGGAAGAGGACTAGCTCTTTGATATCCGGACTGGCGATCTTTTGTGTTTCTGTGTTTATTCTTAATTAATATCTGAAAATTTTATTTATTTATTTACTTAATTTTTTAATTTATTTTATTCATTTTTTTGAGACAGGGTTTTTCTCTGTTTCCCAGGCTGGAGTGGTGTGGCACAATCACGGCTCACTGCAGCCTTGATCTCCTGGGCTCAAGCGATCCTCAGCCACCCAAGTAGCTGAGACTACAGGTGTGCACCACCAAGTCAGGCTAATTTAAAATTTTTTTGTAGAGATGTGGTCTCACTATGTTGCCCAGGCTGTTCTCAAACTTCTGAGCTCAAGTGATTCTGTTACCTTGGTCTCCCACAGTGCTAGGATTACAGGTGTGTGTCACTGCTTTTGGCCACATGGCTGAAATTTTGGAACAGAAGCTGTAAACCCCTTTGTGTCTGCATATTTATGTGCCTGTAATTTATAAAGATCATGACCTCCCATGTGAGTGTGGGATTTTCTACCTTCAGATGTTGTTAGTAAATTATTATATTATTTCTAACACAATAAATAAAAGCAAGTAATGTTTACCTCAAAAAATAAATTATATCATAAAGTTACTTAAATTAAAAGGACCTTTATTATGTATGGCTTATATAGATAAATAAATGCTTATATAATTAAATATTCCTAAAATTCCAAGAAATTAAGGAAACTGAGTATTTAAGATTTTCAATGTGCTAAAAATGTATGCTTGAAGAATCCAACTCAGAAACATATTACAAATCGTAGCTTCTGCACCATTGAACCATGCTTGACAGGTGGAGAGCTCCAGTGTGGTGGTCCCTACAGCTGTGCACCAGCCTGCATGTTCCCTCCCTATACTGCAGGCTCCCCTGAACCCACAGCAACTCCCCACATCAGTTTGCTGGTGGGTGTCAGCACAGGTGGGTTTTGCTTTACTTGCCCTGCCAGCACACGGGAGTGAAGCAGCCCCATGACCCCTGCAGACCACCATTGTAGATGGAGCCTTGGTGGGCACAGAGCCAGCAAGCCCCGCCCCACCAGTTCCCCAATCTTGCGGCTAATGCTGCCCAGAGAACAGGGTCTCCTCCCACATCCTGAGCGATCACTCCTACTTGCAGGGCACAGAAAAGGCACCCAGACCTGCCCTGGCCAGCAGCCTGCCCCAAATCAACATCACTTCTAGTGCAACAGCACACACAGTCTCCATCAGAGGCCCCCCACTCCTCCTTAACTGCCTTCCCTTTGTCACTGTGATGAACTCCCTCAGGGAGGCTGGCATCCCTGCATCCACTAACATTGGGCTAGAGCTGTTGCACCTCAGTCCTCCAGCTGCAGTAGCTTCCAAACCTCGAGGAATCAGAGAACAATGCTGGGGCCCAATACAAGTCCCCTAGAGTTAGAACATGCAGTCCAGGAATTGAAAGTTGAATGTTGGCCCCATAAGATCTTCCAGAAATGAAGCCAGTTGGCTGAATCCACCTTATACAACAATCAAACTCTGAAGGTCATCAAATAGGATAAAATTTTAAAGACCATCTAAAGGTCAACAACCTCAAAAATTGAAGGTAAATAAGTCTACAAAGATGAGAAAGAATCGTGCAAGAACACTGAAAACTCAAAAAGTCAGAGTACTTTCTTTCCTCCAAGTGACTGCATGGCCTCTACCAAGGGTTTGGAACCTGGCGGAGTCTGAGATGACTGAAATGACAGAAATAGAATTCGGAATAGTGATAACAAAGGAGTTCACTGAACTACAGGAGTGCATTGTAACCCAATGCAAGAAAGCTAAAAGTCATGATAAAACATGGCAGGAGCGGACGTACAAAATAGCCAGTGCAGAGAAGAACATAACCAACCTAATAGAGCTGAAGAACACACTACAGAACTTCATAATGCAATCACAAGTATTATTGCAGAATAAACCAAGTGTAGGAAAGAATCTCAGAGCTTGAACACTGCCTTTTTGAAATAAGACAAGCAGACAAGAATAGAGAAGGAAAGAGAGAGGATTGAAATAAACACAATTAGAAATGACAAGAGGGATATTTCCACTGACCCCACAGAAATACAAACTACTATTGAAAAATATTACGAATACCCGTATGCACATTAACTAGAAAATCTAGACAAAATGGATAAATTCCTGGACACATAAATCTTCCTAAGACTAAACCAGAAAGAAATTGAATCCTTGGACACACCAATAATGAGCTTTGAAATTAAGGCACTAATAAGTAGCCTACCAACAACAACAAAAAAGAGGTCAGGACCAGACAGATTCACAGCTAAATTTTACCAGATGTACAAAGAAGAGCTGGTACCATTCCTACTGAAACTATTCCACAAAATTGAGGAGAAGGAACTTTCCCCTAACTCATTCTATGAGACCAGCATCATCTTGATACCAAAACCTGGCAGAGATACAACAAGAAAAGAAAACTTCAGGCCAATATATTTGATAAACATCGATGCAAAAATTCCCAAAAATTATTTGCAAACCACATCCAACAGCACATCAAAAAGTTAATTCACCATGATCAAGTAGGCTTCATCCTTGGGATGCAAAGTTGATTTAACATGTGCAAATCAATAAATGTGATTCATCACATAAACAGAACTAAAGACAAAACCACATAATTATCTCAGTAGATGCAGAAAAGGCTTTTAATAAAATTCAACACCTCTTTATGTTAAAAACTCTCAATAAACTATTAAAGGAACATACCACAAAATAACAAGAGCCATATATGACAAATCCACAGCCAACATCATACTGAATGGGCAAAAGCTGGAAGCATTCTTCTTGAAAACCTGCAAAAGACAAGGATGTCCTGTCTCACCACTCCTTCAACATAGTATTGGAAGTTCTGGCTATGGCAATCAGACACACAAACACGACATCCAAACAGGAAGAGAGGAATTCAAACTATCTCTGTTTGCAGATGACATGATCCCATATCTAAAAAACCTCATAGTCTTGGCCCAAAAGCTCCTCCAGCTGATAAATAACTTCAGCAAAGTTGCCCAATACAATATCAATGACAAAAATCACTAGCATCCATATACACCATATACGCCAACAACAGCCAAACTGACAGCCAAATCAGGAATGAACTCCCATTCATATATGTCACACACACACACAAAATACCTAGTAATACAGCTAACTAAGGAAGTGAAAGATCTCTACAAGGAGAACTACAAACCACTGCTCCAAGAAATCAGAGATGACACAAATATATTGTAAAACATTCCATGCTCATGGATAGGGAGAATCAATATTGTTAAAATGCCCACACTGCCCAAATAAATTTATAGATTCAATGCTATGTCTATGAATCTACCAATGACATTCTTCACAGAACTAAAAAAGACTATTTTAAAATTCATATAGAAACAAAAACAGCCCTAATACCCAAGGCAATCTTAGCAGAAAGAACAAAGCTGGAGGCATCCATTTACCTGATTTCAAACTGCACTACAGAGCTACAGTAACCAAAACAGCATGGTACTGGTACAAAACCAGACGCATAAACCAATGCAACAGAATAGAGAACCCAGAAATAAGAACACACACATACAACCATATGATCTTTGACAAACCTGACAAAGACAAGTAATGGACACAGGATTCTTATTCAATAAATGGTGCAGCAATAAATGGCTAGTCATATGCAGAAGACTAAAACTGGATATAAATCCAAGTTTACATAATTTAGCAAATACTTTGGCAAACCAGAGCAGTTTGTTAATTTTGCCTGTATAAAAATAGCCATGTCTTTTTCTCTGATTCATCAGTGTTATGTATAATACAAGTATACATTTCTATTCTACATGGGTATGTTTTTCCTAGACTTATACAGGTTTACTGATCAATGAAACTAGCATTACTTAATGTTTAAGATTATGAAATATGTACATTTACATTTAACCAAATTGAATCATTATTCTGATGAACTATGTTTCAATAGTATTTATGCTTTGCAGTATGTCAGCTTCCAGATAATTTTCTAGATCTTCAGATAACTTAAAACCTTGGACTCATAGTGAATTGAGTTAATCAATGAATTCACTAAATGTCTACATCATTTCTAAATAAAATAAAACACACCCCATTAACTTTTTTATTTTATAGAAATGGGTTCTCACTATGTTGCCAAGGCTGGTCTCAAATTCCTGGGCTCAAGTGCTCTTCTCACCTTGGCCTCCCAAAGTGCTGGGACCACAAGTGTGAGCCATTGCATGTGACTGCTAAATTGTATCTTTAGGTCATGATAATATGCTCATTCTTGCTACTTTGAAATGCTGTATATGGGATGTGGGTAGCTTTAAAATGTTGTGTTATGCATATCCATGAACTCTCCTGGTCTGCTATATGCTGAGGTGTGGTAGGCAATTCTCAGTTACCCACTCCTCAATTTTCTTTGTGAAATAGAAGTTACTTCGGTTAAAAGTGATAATTAATATAAATGTTTGAGACTATATTTAAGAACAATAGTTTTGGAGAAATAAGATTGTGTACATGCTTCTGTTTCTCATGGACACGATTAATGTTATACCAAAGTAGCAGTTCTCAGAGGATTTTTGTTTTGTTTTGTTTTGTCTCTAAACTTCTTTATACTCTTTGTGATGGTTAATATTGAGTATCAACTTGATTGAATTGAAGAATGTATTGTTCCTGGGTGTGTCTGGGAGGGTGTTGCCAAAGTAGATTAACATTTGAGTTAGTGACTTCAAGAGGCAGACCCACCCTCAATCCAGGTGGGCACTATCTAATCAGCTGCCAGCATGGCTTGGATAAAAGTAGGCAGAGGAATGTGGAAGGACTAGACTGGCTTGTGTCTTCTGGCCTCCATCTTTATCCTGTGCTGGATGCTTCCTGTCCTTGAATATCAGACTCCAAATTCTTCAGCTTTTGAACTCTTGGACTTACATCAGTGATTTGCCAGGGACTTTCCGGCCTTCAGCCACAGACTGAAGGCTACACTACTGGCTTCCTTAACTTTGAGGTTTTGTGACTTGGACTGGTTTCCTGGTTCCTCAGCTTGCAGACACCCCAATGTGGGACTTCACTTTGTAATCATGAGTCAATTCTCCTAATCAACTTCCTTTTATATATTCATCTATCCTATTAGTTCTGTCCCTTTAAAGAACCCTGAGTAATACACTCTTTGAATATATTGAGGTCTCCAAGGAGCATTATTTTATGAGTTATTTCTTCAAATATTTACCACATTAAAAATTGAAACTAAGAAAAAATTTAATTGCTTCTTTACTGATTCATTTGAAGTTATCAATGATGAATATATTGCATGTTAATAACATCTTAGTAATATGAAATTAGTCCTGACCTCACAGACCTCCTAAATAAAGTACAGTGTCAGTCTGTTCCAGAAAATGAAAGAGCATAATGAAAATGCAAACTTGGAAGACAATTTTTGTTTGACTTGTTTTATAATGCCTGAGTCTGAAAAGCTATTACACGCTTTAATATCTCAGCAAAGTTTTCTCAATTTTGATGGGCTCATTTCCTTGGTTTGCTATTTATTGCCTTTAACCTAGATAGCAAAGATTTTGTGTCTTACTAAAATAATTCTCTGTGCTTTATGTGGATTTGATAAATTTTTATAAGACATACTATTTTACTTTATTTTATTTATTTATTTTTAATTTATTTATTATTATTATACTTTAAGTTGTAGGGTACATGTGCATAACGTGCAGGTTTGTTACATATGTATACTTGTGCCATGTTGGTGTGCTGCACCCATCAACTTGTCATTTACATCAGGTATAACTCCCAATGCAATCCCTCCCCCCTCCCCCCTCCCCATGACAGGCCCCTGTGTGTGATGTTCCCCTTCCTGAGTCCAAGTGATCTCATTGTTCAGTTCCCACCTATGAGTGAGAACATGCGGTGTTTGGTTTTCTGTTCTTGTGATAGATTGCTAAGAATGATGGTTTCCAGCTGCATCCATGTCCCTACAAAGGACACAAACTCATCCTTTTTGATAGCTGCATAGTATTCCATGGTGTATATGTGCCACATTTTCTTAATCCAATCAGTCACTGATGGACATTTGGGTTGATTCCAAGTCTTTGCTATTGTGAATAGTGCTGCAATAAACATACGAGTGCATGTGTCTTTATAGCAGCATAATTTATAATCCTTTGGGTATATACACAGTAATGATATGGCTGGGTCATATGGTACATCTAGTTCTAGATCCTTGAGGAATCGCCATACTGTTTTCCATAATGGTTGAACTAGTTTACAATCCCACCAACAGTGTAAAAGTGTTCCTATTTCTCCACATCCTCTCCAGCACCTGTTGTTTCCTGACTTTTTAATGATCGCCATTCTAACTGGTGTGAGATGGTATCTCATTGTGGTTTTGATTTGCATTTCTCTGATGGCCAGTGATGATGAGCATTTTTTCATGTGTCTGTTGGCTGTATGCATGTCTTCTTTTGAGAAATGTCTGTTCATATCCTTTGCCCACTTTTTGATGGGGTTGTCTGTTTTTTTCTTGTAAATTTGTTTGAGTTCTTTGTAGGTTCTGGATATTAGCCCTTTGTCAGATGAGTAGATTGCAAAAATTTTCTCCCATTCTGTAGGTTGCCTGTTCACTCTGATGGTAGTTTCTTTTGCTGTGCAGAAGCTCTTTAGTTTAATGAGATCCCATTTGTCAATTTTGGCTTTTGCTGCTGTTGCTTTTGGTGTTTTAGACATGAAGTCTTGGCCCATGCCTATGTCCTGAATGGTACTACCTAGGTTTTCCTCTAGGATTTTTATGGTATTAGGTCTAACATTTAAGTCTCTAATCCATCTTGAATTAATTTTCGTATAAGGAGTAAGGAAAGGATCCAGTTTCAGCTTTCTACTTATGGCTAGCCAATTTTCCCAGCACCATTTATTAAATAGGGAATCCTTTCCCCACTTCTTGTTTCTCTCAGGTTTGTCAAAGATCAGATGGCTGTAGATGTGTGGTATTATTTCTGAGGACTCTGTTCTGTTCCATTGGTCTATATCTCTGTTTTGGTACCAGTACCATGCTGTTTTGGTTACTGTAGCCTTGTAGTATAGTTTGAAGTCAGGTAGCGTGATGCCTCCAGCTTTGTTCTTTTGACTTAGGATTGTCTTGGAGATGCGGGCTCTTTTTTGGTTCCACATGAACTTTAAAGCAGTTTTTTCCAATTCTGTGAAGAAACTCATTGGTAGCTTGATGGGGATGGCATTGAATCTATAAATTACCTTGGGCAGTATGGCCATTTTCACGATATTGATTCTTCCTATCCATGAGCATGGTATGTTCTTCCATTTGTTTGTGTCCTCTTTGATTTCACTGAGCAGTGGTTTGTAGTTCTCCTTGAAGAGGTCCTTTACATCCTTTGTAAGTTGGATTCCTAGGTATTTTATTCTCTTTGAAGCAATTGTGAATGGAAGTTCATTCCTGATTTGGCTCTCTGTTTGTCTGTTACTGGTGTATAAGAATGCTTGTGATTTTTGCACATTAATTTTGTATCCTGAGACTTTGCTGAAGTTGCTTATCAGCTTAAGGAAATTTTGGGCTGAGACAATGGGGTTTTCTAAATATACAATCATGTCATCTGGAAACAGGGACAGTTTGACTTCTTCTTTTCCTAACTGAATACCCTTGATATCTTTCTCTTGCCTAATTGCCCTAGCCAGAACTTCCAACACTATGTTGAATAGGAGTGGTGAGAGAGGGCATCTCTGTCTTGTGCCAGTTTTCAAAGGGAATTTTTCCAGTTTTTGCCCATTCAGTATGATATTGGCTGTGGGTTTGTCATAAATAGCTCTTATTATTTTGAGGTACGTTCCATCAATACCGAATTTATTGAGCGTTTTTAGCATGAAGGGCTGTTGAATTTTGTCAAAAGCCTTTTCTGCATCTATTGAGATAATCATGTGGTTTTTGTCTTTGGTTCTGTTTATATGCTGGATTATGTTTATTGATTTGCGAATGTTGAACCAGCCTTGCATCCCAGGGATGAAGCCCACTTGATCATGGTGGATAAGCTTTTTGATGTGTTGCTGAATCCGGTTTGCCAGTATTTTATTGAGGATTTTTGCATCGATGTTCATCAGGGATATTGGTCTAAAATTCTCTTTTTTTGTTGTGTCTCTGCCAGGCTTTGGTATCAGGATGATGTTGGCCTCATAAAATGAGTTAGGGAGGATTCCCTCTTTTTCTATTGATTGGAATAGTTTCAGAAGGAATGGTACCAACTCCTCCTTGTACCTCTGGTAGAATTCAGCGGTAAATCCATCTGGTCCTGGACTTTTTTTGGTTGGTAGGCTATTAATTATTGCCTCAATTTCAGAGCCTGCTATTGGTCTCTTCAGGGATTCAACTTCTTCCTGGTTTAGTCTTGGAAGAGTGTAAGTGTCCAGGAAATTATCCATTTCTTCTAGATTTTCCAGTTTATCTGCATAGAGGTGTTTATAGTATTCTCTGATGGTAGTTTGTATTTCTGTGGGGTCGGTGGTGATATCCCCTTTATCATTTTTAATTGCGTCGATTTGATTCTTCTCTCTTTTCTTCTTTATTAGTCTTGCTAGTGGTCTGTCAATTTTGTTGATCTTTTCAAAAAACCAACTCCTGGATTCATTGATTTTTTGGAGAGTTTTTTGTCTCTAGCTCCTTCAGTTCTGCTCTGATCTTAGTTATTTCTAGCCTTCTGCTAGCTTTCGAATGTGTTTGCTCTTGCTTCTCTAGTTATTTTAATTGCGATGTTAGAGTGTCAATTTTAGATCTTTCCTGCTTTCTCTTGTGGGCATTTAGTGCTATAAATTTCCCTCTACACACTGCTTTAAATATGTCCCAGAGATTCTGGTATGTTGTATCTTTGTTCTCATTGGTTTCAAAGAACATCTTTATTTCTGCCTTCATTTTGTTATGTACCCAGTAGTCATTCAGGAGCAGGTTGTTCAGTTTCCATGTAGTTGAGCGGTTTTGATTGAGTTTCTTAGTCCTGAGTTCTAGTTTGATTGCACTGTGGTCTGAGAGACAGTTTGTTATAATTTCTGTTCTTGTACATTTGCTGAGGAGTGCTTTACTTCCAATTACGTGGTCGATTTTGGAGTAAGTACGATGTGGTGCTGAGAAGAATGTATATTCTGTTGATTTGGGGTGGAGAGTTCTATAGATGTCTATTAGGTCTGCTTGCTGCAGAGATGAGTTCAATTCCTGGATATCCTTGTTAACTTTCTGTCTCGTTGATCTGTCTAATGTTGACAGTGGAGTGTTGAAGTCTCCCATTATTATTGTATGGGAGTCTAAGTCTCTTTGTAAGTCTCTAAGGACTTGCTTTATGAATCTGGGTGCTCCTGTATTGGGTGCATATATATTTAGGATAGTTAGCTCTTCCTGTTGAATTGATCCCTTTACCGTTATGTAATGGCCTTGTCTCTTTTGATCTTTGATGGTTTAAAGTCTGTTTTATCAGAGACTAGTATTGCAACCCCCGCTTTTTTTTGTTCTCCATTTGCTTGGTAAATCTTCCTCCATCCCTTTATTTTGAGCCTATGTATGTCTCTGCGTGTGAGATGGGTCTCCTGAATACAGCAGACTGATGGGTCTTGACTCTTTATCCAGTTTGCCAGTCTGTGTCTTTTAATTGGAGCATTTAGTCCATTTACATTTAAGGTTAAGATTGTTATGTGTGAACTTGATCCTGCCATTATGATATTAACTGGTTATTTTGCTCGTTGGTTGATGCAGTTTCTTCCTAGCCTCGATGGTCTTTACATCTTGGCATGTTTTTGCAATGGCTGGTACCGGTTGTTCCTTTCCATGTTTAGTGCTTCCTTCAGGGTCTCTTGTAAGGCAGGCCTAGTGGTGACAAAATCTCTAAGCATTTGCTTATCTGTAAAGGATTTTATTTCTCCTTCACTTATGAAACTTAGTTTGGCTGGTTATGAAATTCTGGGTTTAAAATTCTTTTCTTTAAGAATGTTGAATATTGGCCCCCACTCTCTTCTGGCTTGGAGAGTTTCTGCCGAGAGATCTGCTGTTAGTCTGATGGGCTTCCCTTTGTGGGTAACCCGACCTTTCTCTCTGGCTGCCCTTAAGATTTTTTCCTTCATTTCAACTTTGGTGAATCTGGCAATTATGTGTCTTGGAGTTGCTCTTCTCGAGGAGTATCTTTGTGGCGTTCTCTGTATTTCCTGGATTTGAATGTTGGCCTGCCCTACTAGGTTGGGGAAGTTCTCCTGGATGATATCCTGAAGAGTGTTTTCCAACTTGGTTCCATTTTCCCCCTCACTTTCAGGCACCCCAATCAGACGTTAGATTTGGTCTTTTTACATAATCCCATACTTCTTGCAGGCTTTGTTCATTTCTTTTTCTTCTTTTTTCTTTTGGTTTCTCTTCTCGCTTCATTTCATTCATTTGATCCTCAATCGCTGATACTCTTTCTTCCAGTTGATCGAGTCGGTTACTGAAGCTTGTGCATTTGTCACGTATTTCTCGTGTCATGGTTTTCATCTCTTTCATTTCGTTTATGAACTTCTCTGCATTAATTACTCTAGCCATCAATTCTTCCACTTTTTTTTCAAGATTTTTAGTTTCTTTGCACTGGGTACGTAATTCCTTCTTTAGCTCTGAGAAATTTGATGGACTGAAGCCTTCTTCTCTCATCCCGTCAAAGTCATTCTCCGTCCAGCTTTGATCCATTGCTGGCGATGAGCTGCGCTCCTTTTCCGGGGGAGATGCGCTCTTATTTTTTGAATTTCCAGCTTTTCTGCCCTGCTTTTTCCCCATCTTTGTGGTTTTATCTGCCTCTGGTCTTTGATGATGGTGATGTACTGATGGGGTTTTGGTGTAGGTGTCCTTCCTGTTTGATAGTTTTCCTTCTAACAGTCAGGACCCTCAGCTGTAGGTCTGTTGGAGATTGCTTGAGGTCCACTCCAGACCCTGTTTGCCTGGGTATCAGCAGCAGAGGCTGCAGAAGATAGAATATTTCTGAACAGCGAGTGTACCTGTCTGATTCTTGCTTTGGAAGCTTCCTCTCAGGGGTGTACTCCACCCTGTGAGGTGTGGGGTGTCAGACTGCCCCTAGTGGGGGATGTCTCCCAGTTAGGCTACTCAGGGGTCAGGGACCCACTTGAGCAGGGAGTCTGTCCCTTCTCAGATCTCAACCTCCGTGTTGGGAGATCCACTGCTCTCTTCAAAGCTGTCAGACAGAGTCGTTTGCGTCTGCAGAGATTTCGGCTGCGTTATTGTTTACTGTGCCCTGTCCCCAGAGGTGGAGTCTACAGAGACAGGCAGGTTTCCTTGAGCCGCTGTGAGCTCCACCCAGTTCGAGCTTCCCAGCAGCTTTGTTTACCTACTTAAGCCTCAGCAATGGCGGGCGCCCCTCCCCCAGCCTCGCTGCTGCCTTGCCGGTAGATCACAGACTGCTGCGCTAGCAATGAGGGAGGCTCCATGGGTGTGGGACCCTCCCGGCCAGGTGTGGGATATGATCTCCTGGTGTGCCTGTTTGCTTAAAGGGCAGTATTGGGGTGGGAGTTACCCGATTTTCCAGGTGTTGTGTGTCTCAGTTCCCCTGGCTAGGAAAAGGGATTCCCTTCCCCCTTGCGCTTCCCAGGTGAGGCAATGCCTCGCCCTGCTTCAGCTCTCGCTGGTCGGGCTGCAGCAGCTGACCAGCACCGATCGTCCGGCACTCCCCAGTGAGATGAACCCAGTACCTCAGTTGAAAATGCAGTAATCACCGGTCTTCTGTGTCGCTGGCCCTGGGAGTTGGAGACTGGAGCTGTTCCTATTCGGCCATCTTGCTCCGCCCCTCCGAAAAAAGTCGAGTTAATTCTTCTTTCTGAGCGTGGGGTTTTACCTCCAGCCCAGGGCCCGGTCGGTTTCCTTCGCCGGGTCAGCTGCAGCCAGCGCGAGAGGAAAATGGTGAGCTCGGGGCAGGTGGGGCGTCGCTTCCCAATCCACTCAAGGGACTCTGCGGGGTGCGCGCGGTCCCAGCGAGCCAACCGGCCACTATTTTGTTGTAACTGTTTTTAAGTGTACAATAGGAAGTCACATTTTTTAACCATATAATTTTTGGGGATAACCATTCCCTCAAGCATTTATTCTTTGTGTTACAAACAATCCATTTACACCCTCTATTTTGAAATGTACAAGTACGTTGTTACTGACTATATTGTGCTTGCTTTGGCAGCATGTATACTAAGATTGGAATGCTACAGAGAGAATTAGTGTGGTCCCTGTGGAAAGATGACAATTAACAATTCGTGAATTGTTAAATGTTTGTAACTTAAAATCTTTTTAAAAAGTTATTATAGGCCGGGCGTGGTGGCTCAAGCCTGTAATCCCAGCACTTTGGGAGGCCGAGACGGGCGGATCACGAGGTCAGGAGATCGAGACCATCCTGGCTAACACGATGAAACCCCATCTCTACTAAAAAATACGAAAAAAAAAAAAAAAAAAAAAAACACTAGCCGGGTGAGGTGGCGGGCGCCTGTAGTCCCAGCTACTCGGGAGGCCAAGGCAGGAGAATGGCGGGAACCCGGGAGGCGGAGCTTGCAGTGAGCTGAGATCCGGCCACAGCACTCCAGCCTGGGCGACGGAGTGAGACTCCCTCTCAAAAGAATACTACTAATAAAAAAATGTTTTTATAGACTATAGTTACCCTGTTGTGCTATCAAATGGTAGGTCTTATTTATTCTAACTATTTTTTTGTACCCATTAACCATCCCCACCTTCCCATAGCTCCCAACTACCTTTCCCAGTCTCTGATAACCATCCTTGTACTATGTTTATGAGCTTAATTGTTTTGATTTTTCGATACCACAAATAAGTGAGAACATGCGTTGTTTATCTTTTTGTGTCTGGATTACGTCACTTAACATAATGATCTCCAGTTCTATTCATGTTGTTGCAAATGACAGAATCTCATTCTTTGTTATGGCTGAATAGTGCTCCATTGTGTGCTTTATGTTGACTTTATAACATCTTTGTTTATTTTTCTCTTACAGAAAGTGCTAAGTTTCCTTATAATCATGTCTATTTTTATTTTTAAAATTGGTATTGTCACTTTCAAATAGGGAGACAAATATTATCCCTCAGGCATCCATGATCCTATCTTAAGTGCTCAAATTTCAAGAACACTTTTGATTTTTGCTTTCACAAAGTTGAATCCTTAGATGTAAAATAAACTAAAATAAAATGTGGGGATATGTTTTACATCTAAAACTACCTAACATTTTCAAGAAGGTAAACTCACAAAGGATCTGTTTCTTTCTTTGTAAAAATAGAAGGGCTAGAAATAATAAAATTTATTTAGTATATTACTGCTAATGAGTTGTATGGGACTAATTATCAGATAAAAATGTTCAGCTCTCTCTAGGTTAAATTTGTATGAATAAAATTTATTAATATAAATATTTTGGAAATCGTGTGCTTAATTAGAAGTCCCTGAAGATTTGTAAATACTTCCACTTTTCACAATAGATTTTAATCTCAGGGAAAACATTGAAATAGTACTTCAAGGTTATGTTGAGTTTTCCTATGTTTATGAGTCCTGAAGGTACTTTGTCTGATGTTAGGCAACAGTATAGAGTATTATTTAAAATGTTTATTTCATCTCAATCGTACTTATTTAATGTGAACCTAGGATCTTCTAGGCCAGTGGTTCTCAACTGGGGGGTTCACATCACTTACCTATGGAATTTTATTATAATAGAGATATTTAGGTCCTATTCTCTACTTGATGTTTTACTGGATTTCTTTACTTAATATTTTATATATATTATTAGTATATTCATATTATGTTTTATATTTTATGATATATTATGAATCAGGATTACATTATATCAATTTTTTTTTCTCTGGAATAAATGTTTATCCATTTTTATTTATCAAATATAATATTCATTATATTCTTTGAAAATAGACTTAAGCATTGTCTTTGTGGACATTTTGTTTAAAACTTTTTGGTTGACTTTATTATCTCATTTTGCATACCACAGAAACAACTATATTTCCCTGTCAGTTACATTATTCATTATAATCTTTCATCACATCTCTCACTCTTGAAAACTGTCAGTAACAAATTAGCCACAGTGACTTTAAGTCACTGTTACTTACAGATAATTTTTGTTTTACTCTGATGCTTTCCTGAAAATTCTGCAATCAGCTACAGTTCAGAATTCTTGTCTTCAACCAAGTAGTATCTCAGAGCCCTGTGGAAAAGGACTGCACCAGACACTTCAAAGTGTTGACACTTCAAAGAATACTCTGGGGTACTTCTGATGACATCCTTTCAAAAATTTAAAACTATATCAGTGTGTTGAGTCAAGATTTTCAGAACTCTTTGGTTGTGAAGCAGATGGGTTCATGAGACTGCTAATCCAAGAAGCAGAGAAACAGGAATTAATTAAATGGAACTGAATAAACTAATGAAGGATGATTGCAAATCATTAGAAAAGCACTGCAAGGAAGTGGGAGAGAATGCTTAATGGATAAATATAAAAGCAGAGTTCTGTTTTAGGGACTGTGAGAAACAGGAGTTTGTGGTAGCACTGATTTTAATGCTCATATAAGTTTCTCTAGTGTCTCTGAGGGCAGGACTAAGGGATAGGAATAGTTGAATTGATCATAATCTTTTTCTAGATTAGGTTTTGATCAGGGTAGCCTCAGAAGAAAGATGAGGAGGAAAAGAAGTTGAAGTAGCTAATGAGAGAGTGGTTGACTTCATGTACTATGAAGTCTACTTTCATATATTGCCCACCTCCACATCCACCTCTGATTGTTTTGAATCAAATCTTAGAATTATATATCACCTGTAAATAGTTATTTATTTCTAAAAGATAAGAACTATATTTAACATATTTGTTAAAATTATGTTAAATATACCAAAATGCCATACAATTATCACACTTAAAAATTCATCACTCCTTGAAATAGGAACACTTCTACACTGTTGGTGGGAGTGTAAACTAGTTCAACCATTGTGGAAGACAGTGTGGCGATTCCTCAAGGATCTAGAACTAGAAGTACCATATGACCCAGCCATCCCATTACTGGGTATATACCCAAAGGATTATAAATCATCCTACTATAAAGACACATGCACACATATGTTTATTGCAGCACCATTCACAATAGCAAAGACTTGGAACCAACCCAAATGTCCATCAATGATAGACTGGATTAAGAAAATGTGGCACATATATACCATGGAATACTATGCAGCCATAAAAAAGGATGAGTTCATGTCCTTTGTAGTGACATGGATGAAGCTAGAAACCATCATCCTGAGCAAAGTATTGCAGGAACAGAAAACCAAACACTGCATGTTCTCACTCACAGGTGGGAATTGAACAATGAGAACACTTGGACACAGGGCGGGGAACATCACACACCGGGGCCTGTCATTGGATGGGGGAATGGGGGAGGGATAGCATTACAAGGAATACCTAAGGTAAATGACGAGTTGACGGTTGCAGCGAACCAACATGGCACGTGTATACATATGTGACAAACCTGCACGTTGTGCACATGCACCCTAGAACTTAAAGTATAATAAAAAATTCATCACTCCTTAAAATTACCAAATATCCAAAGTTGAATTTCCAGTTATATCATAAATATTATAATATTCTTTTAGCAGCTGTTTGTTTGAATCAGGATCCAAATAAGGTACCAACATTAGGACTGGTTGGTAAGCTCTTGTCTGTTTTAATTTGTAAATTTCTTCTCCATTTTTCTCTTTTGTAATGTATTTATTGAAGAAACTAGGTAATTTGTCTTATAAAATTTTCCAAGGTCTGAATTTTGATGATTGCATCTCAGAGGTACCATTTACATTTCACTGCCCCCTGCATTGCCCCAAAATAGGTAGTTGGATCCAAAGGCCTGATCAGATTCATGTATGACTTTTTTCAGGAGGGGTAGGAATACTTCATTAGATGGTGTTGTATTCTTCCATCAGGGGCCTATTATATGTGGGGCTGTTTCTTTTTGAGATGTTTGTAGCAGTTGATGTAAAATGTGTAGATGCATTAATTAATTTGGGTTGCAAAATGGTAATATCCTAATTGTAACATTCCTTCTTATTTATCTGGACTGCTTCTATAAAGGGAAACTTCACCTGATCAACTATTTAGTTGCCATAAGATACATATTATATTCAGGAGAGGCAAGGCAAGTGTTGAGTTTTTTCCTTTACCAAGTTTCAAAATGGTGTTTTTCACTAGCAGCTTCCAATGGTGACCAGTTTATTTACTTAAACCTTCATTATGTTTAGAATGATTGATATGTTTCAGTCCCTGCAGTTATTATCTTTACGGGTGATCAAATTGTTCCTCTTTGACCTGTAGTAGTCTGTTCAAGTTGACTCCTGAGTTTTTTGACCTGGCCCCCAGTAGTCTAATAATAGCTTCTTTATTTCTGATATGACAAGGTGTTCTAGGCTCATCTTGTACATTTTCTGCCCCAAACCTTGAATTTCAGCAAGTAACGCTGCTTCATTTTAGAGGGAATGGTTTTTTCAAGACCACAATCAGGGTACTAGGAGTGCTCTTTGTTTCTGGGATGATCATTATTTTTAGGTATTTTCAGTTGACAGAGTTAAGAACTTATTTAAAAGATAAAATACTTTATGAGTTCATAATGACACTTAAAATTCAAATCCCAGAACACAAGTTTTAAATTAACCTCTTTGATCTTACATCTGTGTCTGTTTTCTCCAATGTTGTGCATCTCAATTCTCAGTCACCAGGAATGATATAAATAAGCACTGTGTGAATTTCTTTGTCTGTGACTGCATTGTTCGTTTCTCTAGTCCCTTTATAAAGGGAGGTTATTCTTCCCATTGTTAAAAGCACTTTTATATGTTAGACACGTTAACTTTTTGTTGAAAACTGTTTTTCCAATTTTGCCATTATTTCTTCTTTGCTTATGGAGCATCTTTTGTCATGCAAATTAAAGATATATAATAAAATTTATCTATCTTTTCTCTTTTTGCTTTTAGATTTCAAGTCATAGTTAGGAAAGTTTTTCCTATTCCTATGTTATAATGCAATTTACCCAAATATCTTTTCGTATATGTATGTTTTCATTTTTTACACTGAAATATTTTTATCTATGTAAAGTTTGCCTTTTTGTATGGTTTGAGGAATAGATACAATGTTTTCTTTCCCCCATGTGGCTTTTTAGTTATTCTTATGCCAATTATTAAGAGGTTTGTATTTTCTTTACTGACTTAAACTGCAGCCTGAATCGAAAGCTGTAGGTGCCCTGTCTATACCCTTTTACCCTTATCACTTCAGTGCATGTCTACAGGACTTCCAATTACCATCAGCTTCCTTTCTTTACCTGAGGTGTTTTCTCTTGCTACCAGAACCTGCTTTGCACATACATGGTGGGCTAGAACACTAGCACACCAGTAAAGCAGCCTATAACTAATGACTAATAAAAGTTGATTACAAAATAAGCCTTAGGAGGGATAACCATGAGGCATGTGTTCTGCCCAGAATAACTAGCAGAAGTAAGCTCTAAATACACAAAGAGATAACTTGCTTGATGACAAACCCTTTATTGGCTACCTTTTTTGTTTGTTTGTTTCAATTCCCCACTCTCTTATTGGTATTTCCTAGGATCACTACACAAATAAACTGTACTCTAAATCCCCATTTCAGGAGCTCCTTCTGAGGAAACCCAAACTAAGACACCTACTTTATCATATACTATATTTGCATATTGTAATCAAATTTTATACTATTTTCCATTAGTCTGTATGTTTATTTATGCACCAATACAATATTGTTTTAGTTATAGAGGCTTTGTAATGAATGTTAAAATCAGGCACTAACAGCTTCTCCTTGCTCTTTTGTCTCAGGGTTTCTCTAGTTATGCTTCAATTGTTTGTTTTTTTCTGTGAACTTTGTTTACTTTCTCTAGCTTCAGGAAAAAAAGAACTAACAGCATTAGATTGAGAATGCATTAAATTAATGATTTTCAAGTAATTGAATTATTATGATTTTCTTTCTTCCTAACCGTATTAGTCAGCTTGGGCTGCTATAACAAAATACCAGACACTGAGTGGCTTAAACAACAGACATGTATTTCTCACAGTTCTGGAGACTGGGAAGTCTAAAATCAAAGTGGCAGCTGATTCAGTTACTAGTGAGGGCCATCTTCCTGATCTGCAGGAACTGCCTTCTCTGTGTGTTCTCATTTGGTGTAGGGAGTTTCCTCTTCTTATAAAGCTGCTGCTCATTCCATCATGAGGGCTCTACCATTATGATCCTATGGTACTCTAATTACTTCCCAAAGACCCCATCTCTAAAAACCATTACATTTGGGATTTGGACTTTGACTATGAATTTTGGGGGAAGACAATTTAGTCCATAGCATTCTGCCCCTAGTCTTCCAAAATTTACATTTATGTCTTTCTCACATGCAAAATGCATTCATTCCATCCTAACAATCCCAGAAGTCTTAACTCATTCCTGTATCAGCTCTAAAGTCCAAAGTCTCATCTAAATATCATCTAAATCAGTTATGGGTAAAATTTAAGGTACAAGGGATTCTGAGGCATAATTTCCCTCTAGCTGTGAGCCTGCAAAACTAAACAATTTATGTGCTTTCAAAATGAGTAGTGAGGCAGGCATGGGATAGACATTCCCATTTCAAAGGGAGATGTGGGAAGAAAGAAAGGCATGTTGGGTTCCAAGCAAGCCCAAAATTTAACAGTGTAAGTTCTATTAGATCTTAAGGCTTGAGAGTAATCCTCCCTGGTTGAATGTTTTGCCTTCCAGACTCACCAGGGCTGTAGTCCTGCTTACCAGGCTCTGCTCAGTAGAGGTCATGCTCCCAAGGTTCTGGGTTACCACAACCCCAAGGCTCCACAAGGTGGTCCTGACCCCAGATTTATCTCGGTTGTCAAACTTACTTGAACAAAATTACGCAAAGTAGTTACATGATTTAAAAAGAGTTCCTTTGTTTTAGTTTATTTCCCCTTTGTAATTTCTAATTTTGTGTATTTGAGCTTTCTCTCTTTCATATTTGATTTGATTAACTGTGTCATGTGCTAGCATATTTTGTGACTTTCTAAAAAGAATTACATTTAGGATTTATTTATTATTTCTACCATTTTAATTCTAACTCATTGATTTCTGCTTTACATTAGTTAAGTTTTTCCATTTCCTCTTAGTTTAGTTTGTTGTTGTTTTCTAGCTTTCCTTTTAACTTTTATTTCCGATTTAGTGGTACATGTACGTTTGTTATATAGGTAAATTGTATGTTCCGGGGGTTTGATGTACAAATTATTGCATCACTCAGGTAATCAGCAGAGTACCTGATAAGTAGTTTTTCAATCATCTCTCCTCTCACTCTCCACCCTCAAGTAGGCCCATGTCTGTTGTTGCCTTCTTTATGTAAATATGTACTGAATGTTAAGCTCCCCCTAGTAAGTGAGAACATGAAGTATTTTGTTTTCTGTTTCTGCATTAGTTCACTTAGGATAATGGACTCCAGCTCCATCCATGTTGCTGTAACAGAAATGATCTCATCTTTTTTATGGCTGCATAGTATTCTATAATGTATGTGTACCACATTTTCTTCATCTAGTCTACCACTGATGGACACTTAGGCTGATTCCATGTCTTTGCTATTGCGAATAGTGCTGCAATGAACATAAGCGTACATTTGTCTTTGTGGTAGGACAATTTATATTCCTTTGGGTATATACCCAATAATTGAATTGTGGGGTTTAATAATAATTATGTTTTAAGTTCTTTGAGAAATCGCCAAACTGCTTTCCACAGTAGCTGAACTCATTTACATTTCCACCAGAAGTGTATAAGCTTTTGGAATCTGAGTGCTCCTGTGTTTGGTGTGTATATATTTAGGCTAGTTAGGTCTTCTTGTTATGTAATGTCTTTCTTTGTATTCTTTGATCTTTGCTGATTTAAAGTCTGTTTTGTCTCAAATTAGAATAGCAACCCCTGCTTTTTTCTGTTTTCCATTTTCTTGTTGGATTTTTCTTCATCCCTTTACTTTGAGCCTATGGGTGTCATTGCATGTATGATGGGTCTCTTGAAGACACCATACTGTTGGTTCTTGCTTCTTTATCCAGCTTGCTACTCTGTGCCTTTCATTTGGGACTTTTAGATCATTTACATTCAAAGTTAGCATAGATATATGTGAATTGATCCTGCCAGTCTATTTTTAGCTGGTTATTATGCATACTTGTTTGTGTGACTGCCTTATAGTTTCAATGAACTATGTACTTAAGTATATTTTTGTAGTGGCTAGAAACAGCCTTTCTTTTCTGTATTTAGCACTTCCTTCAGGACCTCTTGTAAAGTATGTCTGGTGGTAACAAATTTCCTTAATATTTGTTTGCCTAGAAATGATTTTGTTTCTCCTTCACTTATAAATCTTAGTTTGGTGGATATAAGATCCTTGATTGAAAGTTGTTTTCTTTAAGAATACAGAATATAAGATTCTAATCTCTTCTGGTTTATAGTGTTTCTACTGAAAAGTCTGCTGTTAGCGTGAGAAGTTTCCTTTGTAGTAGGCCTTCCCCTTCTTTCTAGCTGCCTTTAACAGTTTTTCTTTCATTTTGTCCTTAGAGAATCTGTTTACTGTTACTATGTGTCTTGGGAATGGTCTTCTTATGTAGTATTTCACAGGAATCTCTGCATTTCCTGAATTTAAGTGTTGTCCTCTCTAATGAGGTTGGAGAAGATTTCATGAACGATATCCTGAAATATGTTTTTCAAGTTGCTTGCTTTCTCTCCCCCTCTTTCAGGGACACCAATGAGTCATAGAAATGGTCATGTTACACAGTCTCATATTTCTCAGAGGTTTTATACATTCTTCTTTATTTTTCTTTATTTTTGTCTAAGTTATTTCAGAAAGCAGGTCTTTGAACTCTGAGATACTTTCCTTGCATTTGCTGATTCTGCTATTAATACTTGTGATTGTATTCTGAAATTCTTGAAGTGAGTTTTTAAGCTCTATGGGATGAGTTTGGTTCGTTCTTAAAACAACCATTTTGCCTTTTATCTGCTATATTATTTTACTGTATTCCTTAGAATTATTGGTTTGGGTTTTGACTTTATCCTGAATCTTGATAATCTTTGTTTCTATTTATATTCTTACTATTATTTGTGTCATTTCAGCTTGGTTAAGAACCATCGTTGGGTTACTAGTGCAGTTATTTGGATTTAAGAAGACACTCTGGCTTCTTGAATTGCCAGTGTTCTCACACTAGTACTTTCTCATTTTTGTGGGCTAATGTTCCTTCAGTCTTTGAAGTTGCTGTGCTTTTTTTTTTTTTTTTTTTTTTTTTTTTTTTTTTAATCTTGTTTGGTGTCCTTGGACGTTTGATTGTGGTATAAGATATGTTTAGTCAACTGGCTTCATTCATGCAAGATTTTAGGGAACGAAGGCTCAGCTCAGAACTCCTGGGCTGTGTGCTCTAACTCTGGAGGCCTGGTATTGGGATACCAGCTTTGTTCTCTGGCTCTTCAGGTTAGTGGCCTGCTGCACTGGCGGGGCCAAGGTGTTCCTGGACTGCTGGTTACAATGCTCTCATGGGTGGTATCAACCAAAATGCTTAATTGGGCAGTGCCAGTGGGATCTGTGCTCATATGCATGTGCCAGCAAGGGCAATGTGGTAGGGTGCATGCTTGTCATCTGTGCTGGTGGGTACGGTGGTGCTGGCCTCCATGTGGGCATTCACAGTGATGGCAGTGGTGGTTCAACACATGGTGGGTAGGGGCCCTAGCATAGTGCATGTGTTCACCCTGGTGATGGTGTCATCTTGGTGTAGGGAGCTAGTGGGTTCAGGTTTGGTGCTCTCCATGCACTCATTCATGCTGGTGGCAGTGGTGGTACAGGGTGGGGTGAAGGGCCCCTGGGTTCCGTGTGCAGATTCATACTAGTAGCAGTGTCAGTGTGGGGGTGAGGCACTGATGGTCATGGGGTTGGAGCTCTCCAGTAGTCAGGCACACTCTGCCAGCACAGGAGCTATAATGCAGGCCCTCAGGAGGCGCCCAGGCTGGGTATCCGAGGCTGCACTGCAAGCAACCTTGCTCAGGCTGGGGCCTTAAGAGAGGCCAGCAGTCAGGGTTGTGCACAGGTTGGACCTACCACATCTCATGTACAAGATTTTCCTGCTTTGTTCAAGCCCAACAGTTCCCCTGATGCTAAAGTCTCTGAGGGGAACAAGACTAGTTTTAGGGGATGGGCGTCCCTAGCCATGCTCCACTACGGATGCTCCCACACCAAGACCCTTGGATTCTACATCAGCTGGAGTTCTGCCCCTACCACCTCCTTAAGTGAATCTTCCTGCCAGCTCTAGTGTCTGTGGGGGTTGTGGGATCTCCGGCTGTCAAGATTCTAGATATCCGTGGGGAGAATCTGTCATTTCTTGCCTGCTCAACTCACCCCTTCCCCAGGAGTCACTGAGGGCCAGGAATGAGTCCTGATGTGTTCTAGCCCCATGCAGGATTTCTAGCTTCTTCCCCCTTTAGACCAACACCTGTGTCTTTCTTTCATCCACTTTTAATGTCTTCCCTCCAAAGGTCTGCTTAGGATGTGCCAGTCTTTCTGTTGTTCTTCCAGATGTTTCTCCTGGTTGTATCTAGTCAGCTACCTTGTGTCTCTTTTCTATCTTTTTGAAATGTGTTTAATTAATTTATTTTTAATTTTTATTGATGTTGGTGTTTTTATATAGGTATTTAATATTATAAAATTTCATCTGATATCTGGTTAGCCATATAACGTAAGGTTTGATATTTCATGTTTTCTTTATTATTATTTTTAATACGTCATTTTACTTTCTATTTCCCACTTGACTAAAAGGTTGTTCAGCACTATGTTTTGTCTTAATTTTCTAGGTAGAAAAACCATTTTTTGGTGGTGGGAGGACTGTTAATTTCTTGTTTTATTGCATTATAGTCAAAGAATGCAGTTTGTATAATATTTATTCTTAGACATTTATTGAGATTTTCTTTGGGGCTAAAATATGGGTAGTTTTGTGAATGACTTATGGTCATTTAAAAAGAAAGTAGTTTTTATGAGTGTGGTTTATGAGTTGAAGTTATATTACATATATTTTATTGGTTATCCTGTTTAGTTCTGTATTGTTACTATATTTTCCACTTGATTTGTACTGAACAGAATGAGGTGTGTTAAAGTCCTCTATTATTAATTCTTATTTCTGTTACTTCCTGTATCCCTTATAGTTTCTGTTTTATTAAATTGTTGCTCTTATTGTGTATACAAATAATAATAGTAGTAACAATAAAGATAACTATCATAACATTGTGAATTTTAGTTAGATTTTAAAGCATCCTTGTTCTTTTTGAGGCTTTTCGTTCTGAATTAGGTATCAAAATTGTGAGTCTTGCTTTGTTGTTATTTTATTTCTATTTACCTGATATTATTCTATATGTCCTTATTTGTTGTTTTCTGCCTTTCCCTTTCTATCCTTTCCTTGTGGTGTTCCAGTTTGGTGTATATAGATTGAAATAATCCTACAGCTCACTGATACTCTGTTCATTTTTAAAAGTTTTTTTCTCTATGTTTTATTTTTATAGTTTCTATAGCTGTGTAATTAAGGTTTTACTGGGTTTCCCTCCCTGCACTTCAGCTTGGAAACACTGAAGGCTGTATGCTGTATTCGTCAAAACTCCCAGAACTCTATACCATAAACAAATAACTCTTTTGTATATAAATTTTAGGGGAAATTATAGGACTCATCTTATTTGTTTTCCTTCTCTGAGGAATCATGGTCTTTTGTTGCCTGATGCCTCAAATCTTGGAAACTATTGTTTAATACACTCTGATTATCGATTTAGTGTTTCATGTAGGAGAGTAAATCTCCTTTCTGTTACTTCATCTTGGCCCACAATGGAAATTCTCTATGTACATTTCAAAATCAACTTGATGGTATCTGCAAAACCATGCTGGAATTTTGATCAATTGCATTGACTCTAAAGATCAGTTTGGGAAAATTGACATCTTACCACCAGTATTGAGTCTCCCAATGTATAAACTTCTTAAAGCTACTGACCATAAAAAAGTAACACAGGGAAAAGTTTTGGTAGGTTATTAACTGTTCAGTACCTTGGCTATGGTGGTGGTTCCATGATTCTCTGCATTTGTCACAGCTCGTAGAAAAATATACCAAAAAGAAAAAAAGTCTATGTCAATTTAAAAAAAAAAAAAAACCTCTCTGGTGTCTCTGGTGAACACTTGTTTCAGCAGACCATCAATACAGTTAGGTTCATACTGTAAGTTCTGTCTCACACATTTTGGAAAGTGGTGTCAACATTCAGTTTAGTAATAAAAGCTTTTGCTTATGCCAATTTGGGTTTCTATCACATTTGTCCAGCTTTGAAATAACCCCAGACTTTTTGCAGGTTTATAAACAGTATTAGAAGATCCTCCCTTCAGCTCTCTCCCCTCCCACTCTCTTCAGACTGAAGGATTTTCTTTTCCTGGTTCTCTGGCCAGAAAGACATTATTTCTCTCAGAGTTTTAGCTTCCTGAGATGCTGTTGGGCTGTTCTGCAAATGGGGCTCCCCACATGAGTCAAAGTTACAAGATAAAAGCAAAAAAAAAAAAAAAAAAAAGAAAAGAAAAAGGAATGACTCCCTATGTATGGATTATTTATTCACTTTGACACTTCCCAGTCTGCCTGCTTTTGTTTACTTTCCAGGGTCTTCATAGAGTTGCTTTTTGTTGTTGTTTCAAATTGTTTACTTATAGTCAGCAGGTGAAACAGGATGTATTGGGCTTATGTTTAAAAATTCTTCTTTGTGACTCCTTTCATGTGAATGTAGGATTTTATTTGCCATCTCCTATATATGTCACTTTCTCTTAAATATTTCTTGTCCCTTTTTTACTCAGAAGTTGTTTACTTAGCTTCTGACTTTCTCTTTAAAAACTAGAGTTCTTCAATGAGAACACATGGACACAGGGAAGGGAACATCACACACCACGGCCTGTTGGGGGTGGGGGCTAGAGGAGGGATAGCATTGGGAGAAATACCAAATGTAGATGATGGATTGAAGGGTGCAGCAAACCACATGGCATGTGTATACCTATGTAACAAACCTACATGTTCTGCACATGTATCCCAGAACTGAAGGTATAATAAAAAAAGGAAAAAAAAACAAAAACAAAAATAAACTGGAGTTCTTCTAATGCTTATAGATTTAATGTTTTTTTTTTATAGTATTAAGAACCCTCTGACTTTTCAAAGCCTGTAGTTATTTGAAACAGTATGCAGAAAATTACATAGGTCATAAAGCACTGACTTTTATATAAGGCAAGAATGTATTAAGAATTATGTTATTTGATATAAGAATCAGTGATGTATTCACTACGATTTTCCTAAAGTTAAACTGTGCATCTAAGCCACATAAGTGCTTAGTAAGTTATGATGGCACTGAAATAAATATTTAAGATTATTTTTACCCTGAAAACACAGTGATTTCTAATTTTCATTGAAAACTTAAAAATCGGTAAGGTAAAAATCTTCCTCCTCTTTACCTTCTATTTCTCAATATCACTTATGTGTTTCTTCTAATTTTGAATTGATTTTTGAAATACTTTTGATTAATTTATAATTCCTTTCTGAGTTTTATTGTCTCCTTTTTCTGAGTTCTCTGTCTTATTTGTATTTTATATTTTCCATAATTTCCTAAATGTATTTTAGCTTATCTTGAAATATTAGATTATAATTTTAATCTATTTTGTGGGAATGCCTTTCTGATATACTTTTTTTCTGTCAGTTCTTATTCTGTTTTTCATATTCACTCTTTATTTCTCTCTAACTATCTTGTATGAGATTCAACCACAATACTTTTCTGTTGCTTGTTTTAACATGCCATTGTTTTTTGAGCTTTCGATAGGAAGGGTGGGTAACAAGAGCTTTTCTAGCTTCATAGCTGTAGAGTTCCTTCTGTTGTTTTCACAAAATTATTTTCAAAAATGGCCCTTTCTTTGAAAGCTTCTGCTTCATTAGCCCCAATTTAGTTTAGACTTTCTCTCTTTTGTTCAATTTGGAGATTCTTCTGTCTTTGGAATATCTCCTGGTCAATTTTGGGGATTTTACTCAATGTGGGCCTTGTCCTGGATGGGAGTTTCAGATGATTACTTTCAAGAATTGTTAGGGCGCAGACTGTTTCAACTCCTTTAACCTTTTTATGGATCACTTAACTCACCTGAAAATTGGAAGCATTCCCAGTCTCAGCTGCTCTTCTCAAATTAGTTTACTAAAATTTCCAGTGAGTAACCGTTTGCTGCTTTGGGGCTTTCTGGTTCTCATACGTGTTAGCTGCTGTGTCACTTCCTGCTATGGTTTGGACATTTGACCCTCCGAACCTCATGTGGAGATTTGATTCCCAATATTGGAGGTAAGACCGAATGGGAGTGTTTGGGTCATGAAGGCAAATCCCACCTAAATAGATTAAAGGACCTCAGGGTTGAAGGGAAACCAGATGAGTCAGTTTTTGCCCTATTAATTTCTTTGAGAGCTGGTTGTTAAAAAGTGCCTGGCATCCTCCCTCCCTTCTCTTGCTCTCACTTCCCACCACGTGATCTCTACACACCTGCTCCTCTTTGCCTTCCACCACGAGTGGAAGCAGCCTGAGGCTCTCATCAGATGCCAGGACCATATTTCTTGTACAATCTGCAAAATCATGAGCCAAATAAACTTATTTTCATTATAAATTACTCAGTTTTAGGTCTTCCTTTATATCAACACAAACAGACTATTAGTTCCTGGGAGAGCTGATTTTTAAAAAGAACCTGATCACTCCCTCCTGTCTCTCTCACTTCTGTTAAAAGAAAACTTCAGACAAGTTAAAATTAATGGAGTTTAATTGAGTGAAGAAAAGAAACAATCACAAATCAGGCAGCCTCCAGAATCACAGCAGATTCAGAGCGATTCCAGGGTGTCTCGTGGTCAGAACAAATTTATAGACAAAAAAGTAAAGTGATGTATAGAAATCAGAAGTGAGGTACAGAAATAGTGAGATTGGTTACAGCTCGGCATTTGCCCTACTTGAACGCAGTTTAAACACTCAGCAGTCTATGAGTGATTGAAGCATGGCCACTGGGATTGGCCAACACTCAGCTATTATAACAGATCCATACTGTTAGTTAAGTTTTCAATTTTGTCTGCTTATAAGCTGGGTTACGGTTCATCCACGAGCACTCAAATACAGAAGTATGGAGCCCTTCTCAGGCCATATTTAGTTCCCTTTAACAATTCCCTGCTTTTGGTCAATTTATACAGATTGACCAAAAGTTTAGGCATTGACGCCACTCTCTGCCACCATCATAAAGACTCATTTGGTCTCAGTGCGGAATTCACTAGTCTTCTTTAGTTTCAGTTTGGAGTCTCACAAGTCTTCTTTCGTGTTAATATGAAATTCACAAGTTGCAGCTTTGTACCAGCTAAATGATTCTTTATGTTCTTGCTGATCCAGTTGGAGTGAGACCATCCAACTCTCAATGGATGGCTGTATACAAAACATTTCAGACTTGAGAGGATACAGCGTGACGGGGTACTATCATTATGACTATCAAGAGGATACTATCAAAATGCCAAGGCGTACTCCTTAATAAGAGTTCTTATGAAACAAACCTAACCAAATTAGCCAAGTTAAGGTTCAGACAATATAGGCAATTTATCAGTATTGGGGTCTAATTTGTCAGAGTCTTTGTTTGGCGTATGATAGTGATTAAGGACCATAGTTCGCTGTAAAGTAGCTTGACTTAAAGAGGTACTCATTTTCATTGTTACCCTGGTAATACAAGTTGTAATAACTTGGAAACCTACTAGAAAAAATACAAAGATCAGAAACCCTTGGAAAACACATGCTTGCCATCCACCACTTAGGATGCCTGCAAACCAACTGTTGGTTGCTCCTATAAACACATCATGGGTTCCTTTCTCTGGAGAGATTTTTTAAATGTATTTGGTGGCCAGTGTCTAAGGAAACAGCAGTATCAGCCACCATTTTAATTAACCTTTCTGTAGTAACAAAATCAGGGGAGAGATAAGTACAACATTCAGTTTGGTTTAACACCAAACATAGGCCTCCAGCTTGAGCAAAAAGAAGATCTAAAGCTGCATGATGTTTCATTAAGTGTTTTTGTTGAATATGTATGTTGTCATCTACCTTTCTGAGAGTAACTTCTACCCATCTGAAATCCTGGGAGGTTTAATTGGTTACAAAAATCCAAGATTTTCCCCAATTTACAAATTAGCTTTAAATTCTACACAACTGGTACCCCACTACCACCAAGAGTAACCCCCAGGAACCCCACTGGAATCTTTCCTCAGTAGAAACTAGCTTATCCTTGTCTATTTCAAGACTAGTGCTAATTTCAGTTATTGATTGTTTTGGCCTCTTATTATAAGGGCTACCATGAGAATTTTCAGGGGAAAATATTCAAAAGGCAGGAGCAACCCAGGCCAAATAACATGAACCAAATCAATGAGGAGGCAGAATAGAATATGCGGATTCTCCAGATACCCAATATAGGCCCTCAGGGGTTGGAAAATAGGGTCATCTAGTTGCATTTGAGCAGGAATCATTCAGGTATGTTCGACCATAAATCTGCATAGTTCCTAAACAATACTTAGTGGGAAATTTACTTTCTGTTGCCCTTTATAGCAGGTTCTAAGAGTGTATAACCACATCTAGTAAAAAGAGACCCAACTGGATTTAATCCGGTTACATTATACAAGCAATCACTTGTACCAACATAAATAATTCCCAAATCTTGAGTGCATGATGCCTGGAAGCACAATATATCTTTTGCAGACATCACTTGTATTGTTTTTTTTTTATATTTGGTAATGATCAAGTTATCAATTGAAAAAGTTAAAGTATCGTTTTTAGTGAGTGTAGGAAAGCAAGTAGCAGTGATGTTTAGAATATCAAGAATAAATTTCCATTGTTCCCTTGGAGTTTCAGGGTGATTCTCATTGGGAATGCAGAGGGGCCTTTGCACCAGGGGAATCATTTCCTGATTTTCTGGCGTTAGCCCACAAACCCAACAATTACTCTGGTTTTGTGCTAGAGCATAAGCTTGAGCTAAAGCCATCCACTGA
The DNA here is from genome assembly GCF_049350105.2 of Macaca mulatta. Classification (NCBI taxonomy): domain Eukaryota; kingdom Metazoa; phylum Chordata; class Mammalia; order Primates; family Cercopithecidae; genus Macaca; species Macaca mulatta. The sequence continues at coordinate 87,283,062 of NC_133426.1, forward strand.
TTATGATCCCATGGATTTTCCTATAGGGAAAAGGAAAGGATTAGGGCAAAAAATGAGGAAAACAGAAAAACACATAAGGCTTTCATGATGGTAGAGAAGTGTTGATCTGTGATCTTGATCTTGGGAAAGCTGTCTACAATTAGGATGCTGTCTGCTTCTTGGGAGAGATTTTCCTGGTCAGTTTTACCTTAAAGTCTTCAACAGATGTGCAGTTCCAGGAGTCTGAAGGGGCCCTTTTGAGTTGTGAGATGTGGACTCAAGGCTCAAGGCCCTGAAGCTTCGCTGCAGTATGGGTGGTGAGAAGAACCTGGTATGGTCCCTTCCAACCAGGATCAAGAGTAGTCTTCCTCTGATGTCATTTCCAGAAGACCCAGTTTCCTAGTTCCAGACCATGGAATGTTTACCTCAGTTGGTGGATCTCAAAAAGCTTCCTTTACCTGGCAGAAGTATACTTTGGCATAATATATTAAAGCTTTGCTGTATTTAGTCATATCAGAGTTTAAGAGAGCACAAGAAGCATGAGGTGCTATTATCGGGGACATAGGCCTTCCAGTGACTATTTCATGAGGGGTCAATTTATGTTTTCTAATGGGAGTGGATATTATTGCCATTAAAGCCAAATGTAGTACCTTTGTCCAGGGCAACCCAATTGATTAAGTTAACTTTGCCAATTTCAGTTTTATATGCCATTTGTTCTTTCAACCTTTCCTGAAGACTGAGAGCAATAGGGATAATGGTAATGCCACTGTGTCAGTAACATCTTATTTAACTGCTTTATAACTTGCCCAGTAAAATGAGTCCCTCTATCATTGGAGATTTTGAGAAGGATCCCCCATAAAGGAAAAATATTTTCAAAATTATTAATTTTGTAGTTGCAGTCACAGCATCAGCTTTCCTACATGGGAAGGCCTCTATCCAACCAGAAAACATGAAAACTATTACAAGAACATACTGATACCCCATTGAGGGTGGCAACTGAATGAAGTCCATCTGTAAATGCTCAAGTGGTCCATTAAGTGGTGGAAATATACAACCAAAGTTTTGATTGTTTTTCCAGGATTATGAGTTTGACAAGTCAAACATAGAGTATAAACCATTTTGGCAATTTTAGAACAGTCACTCCATCAGTTTTTTTCATAATTTGGATCATTTTGTCTGTTTCATGATGAGTTGTGGAGTGCAGAGCTTTCAATGATGGAAGCTTCAAAGACTCAGGAGGGACCAGGCAGCTGTCTGGGCCTTCTGTGAGTCTTCGCGTCACATTAAATTGACATTCTTTTAGATACCAACTTTGTTTTTCCAAATCATGTGCGTTGCACTGTTTATTAAATAGGTCATCATAAGGAACTTGGCTGGGGTTAATCTTATGGAATTTATTCAGATCGCATATTTTGACAGTTTCAGCACTAGCTGATTTAGCATAAAAATATGCTAAAGCATTTCCCTGATATTTAGGTTCAGTTCTACACGTATGAGCTTCAATCTTAATAACAGCAATCTGCAATGGTAACAGGATAGCAGAAAGGAGCTTATTTACTTGGACTCCATTTTTGATGGGGGTCCCACTAGTGGTAAGAAACCCTCGTAGTTTCCGTATCATGCCAAAATAATGTACTACTCCTAAAGCGTATCTACTATCTGTATAAATATTTAATGACTTGTCGTTAGCTATATGGCATGCTCTGGTAAGGGCAAAAAGCTCTGCAGGTTGTGCTGACTTAAACTGAGGAAGAGTTTTCTTCTCTGTTAACTCATTTTGAGTGGTAACAGCATATCCTGCCTGATATTTTCCTTCTGAGCTTTTGGCATAAGACCCATCAACCAAAAGTATTAATTCAGGATCATCCAGTGGAGTATATTGCAAATCAACATGAGGGGCCACTATTTCTGACACTACACTTAACACAATTATGGTCTTCACCATCATTGGGCAGAGGTAACAGAGTAGCAGGATGAAGTAGATTACGGTGTTTTAGATGAAGATTAAGAGATAGGAGAAGTAATTCATAAGATGTTAGTCTACTTGCTGAAAAATGCTGGGTTCAGTTGGAATTTAATAGACTTTCCCCAGGATGAGGAACTCGCAAATTAAGTTCATTTTTTAAAACCAGATCTCACGAAGCTTCTACCAGGTTGGCCACTGCTGCTACTGCTTTTAAACAATTAGGATATGCCTTAGTGACTGGGCCTAATCGCAGGCTACAGTATGCAATAGGTTTATGTTTACCACCATGTCCTTGAGCAAGGACTCCTAATGCCTGATTGTTACACTCATGAACAAACAAGGTGAAAGGTTTAGTGTAATTTGGAAGTCCTAAAGCTGGGGGCTGTTGTAAGGCCAAATTTATTAGGCTGAAAGCCTGCTCATGACCATCTTTCTGAGGTAAAGTCTCTGGTATAGGATTTTCAGTGAGCTCATACAATGGTGAAGCTATCAAGGAAAAATTTAGAACCCAGGATCTGCAATATCCTGCAAGTCCAAGAAAGCCTCTTAATTGTCTTTTGGTTGTAGGTCGAGGAAAACTTTGAATAGTTTTTATCCTCTCAGGTGAGAGATAATTCTCTTCAGCAGTAAAGTCATGTCCCAAATAGTGGACTTTTTCTTTAAAAAACTGAAGTTTGTGGAGTGGTCCCAGCAACATGTCTAAATAGGAACAGCTCCGGTCTGCAGCTCCCAGTGAGATTGACCCAGAAGATGGGTGATTTCTTCATTTCCAACTGAGGTACCTGGTTCATTCCTTCATTGGGATGGTTGGACAGTGGGTGCAGCCCACGGAGGACAAGCTGAAGCAGGCCAGGGCGTCACCTCACTGGGAAAGTGAAAGGAGTCTGGGGATTTCCCTTTCCTAGCCAAGGGAAGCCATGAGAGACTGTACCAGGAGGAACAGTACACTCCTGACCAAATACTGCTCTTTTCTCATGGTCTTCACAACCAGCAGATCAAGAGATTCCCTCTGGTGCCTGGCTTGGCAGTTCTCACACCCACAGAGTCCAGCAAGCTAAGATCCATTGGTGTGAAATTCTTGTTGCTAGCACAGCAGTCTGAGATCAACCTGGGACACTGGAGTTTGGTCGGGGGAGGAGTGTCTGTCATTGCTGAGGCTTAAGTAGGCAGTTTTATGCTCACAGTATAAATAAAGCCTTTGGGAAATTGGAACTGGGCGGAGCCCACCACAGTTCAGCAAGGTCGACTGCCTCTCTAGATTTCACCTCTGTGAGCAGGGCATCTCTGAACAAAAGGCAGCAGCCCCAGTCAGGGACTTATAGATAAATCCCCCATCTCCCTGGGACAGAGCACCTGGGGAAAGGGGCAGCTGTGGGCACAGCTTCGGCAGACTTAAACATCCCTGCATGACAGCTCTGAAGAGAGCAGTGGTTCTCCCAGCACAGCGTTTGAGCTCTGATAACAGAAAGACTGCATCCTCAAGTGGGTCCCTGACCCCCATGTAGCCTGACTGGGAGATACCTCCCAGTAGGGGCTGACTGACACCTCATACAGGAGAACTCTGGCTGGCATCTGGTGCGTGCCCCTCTGGGACAAAGCTTCCAGAGGAAGGATCAGGCAGCAATATTTACTGTTCTGCAGCCTCTGCTGGTGATACCCAGGCAAACAGAGTCTGGAGTGGACTTTCAGCAAACGCCAACAGACATGCAGCTGAGAAGCCTGACTGTTAGAAGGAAAACTAACAAACAGAAAGGAATAGCATCAACATCAACAAAAAGGATGTCCACACCAAAACCCCATCCATAGGTCACCAACATCAAAGACCAAAGGTAGATAAAACCACAAAGATGGGGAGAAACCAGTGCAGAAAGGCTGAAAATTCCAAAAATCAGAATGCCTCTTCTCCTCCAAAGGATCACAACTCCTTGCCAGCAAAGGAAAAAAACTGGATGGAGAATCAGTTTGATGAATTGAAAGAAGTAGGCTTCAGAAAGTGGGTATAACAAACTCCTCTCACCTAAGGGAGCGTTTTCTAACCCAATGCAAGGAAGCTAAGAATGTTGAAAAAAGGTTAGATGAATTGGTAACTAGAATAACCAATGTAGAGAAGAACATAAATGCTATGATGGAGTGGAAAAACACAGCATGAGAACTTCATGAAGCATACACAATCTTCAATAGCTGAATCGATCAAGCAGAAGAAAAGATATTAGTGATTGAAGTTAAAATTAATAAAATAAAGTGAGAAGACAAGATTAGAGAAAAAGGAGTGAAAAGAAAGGAACAAAGCTTCCAAGAAATATGGGACTATGTGAAAAGACCAAATCTACATTTGATTGGTGTACCTGAAAGTGAGGGGACAATGGAACCATGTTGGAAAACACTCTTCAGGATATTATCCAGGAGAACTTCCCCAACCTAGCAAGGTAGGCCAACATTGAAATTCAGGAAATACAGAGAACACCACAAAGATATTCCTCGAGAAGAGGAATCCCAAGACACATAATTGTCAGATTCACCAAGGTTGAAATGAAGGAAAAAATATTAAGGGCAGCCAGAGAGAAAGGTCAAGTTACCCACAAAAGGAAGTCCATCAGACAAACAGCAGATCTCTTGGCAGAAACCCTACAAGCTAGCAAAGAGTGGGAGTCAATATTCAACTTTTTTTGTTATTTTTAGTATTATTTTTTATTATACTTTAAGTTCTAGGGTACATGTGCATAACGTGCAGGTTTGTTACATAGGTATATATGTGCCATGGTGGTTTGCTGCACCCATCAACTCATCATTTACATTTGATATTTCTCCTAATGTTATCCCTCCCCCAGCCCTCCATCCCCTGACAGGCCCTGGTGGGTGATGTTCCCCACCCTGTGTCCATGTGTTCTCATTGTTCAACTCCCACCTATGAATGAGAACATGTGGTGTTTGGTTTTCTGTCCTTGTGATAGTTTGTTGAGAATGATGGTTTCCAGCTTCATCCATATCCCTGCAAAGGACATGAACTCATCCTTTTTTATGGCTGCACAGTATTCCATGGTGTTTATGTGCCACATTTTCTTAATCAAGTCTATCACTGATGAACATTTGGGTTGGTTCCAAGTCTTTGCTATTGTGAATAGTGCCACAATAAACATACAAGTGCATGTGTCTTTATAGTAGCATGATTTATAATCTTTTGGGTATATACCCAATAATGGGATCACTGGGTCTAGTGGTATTTCTGGTTCCAGATCCTTGAGGAATTGCCACACTGTCTTCCACAATGGTTGAACTAATTTACACTCCCACCAACAGTGTAAAAGCATTCCTATTTCTCCACATCCTCTCCAGCATCTGTTGTTTCCTGACTTTAATGATTGCCATTCTAACTGTGTGACACGGTATCTCATTGTGGTTTTGATTTGCATTTCTCTAATGGCCAGTGATGATGAGCTTTTTTTCATATGTTTGTTGGTTGCATAAAAGTCTTCTTTTGAGAAGTGTCTGTTCATATTCCTCGCTCACTTTTCGATGGGGTTGTTTGTCTTTTTCTTGTAAATTTGTTTAAGTTCCTTGTAAATTCTTGATATTAGCCCTTTTCAGATGGGTAGATTGAAAAATTTTTCTCCCATTCTGTAGGTTGCTTGTTCACTCTGATGACAGTTTCTTTTGCTGTGCAGAAGCTCTTTAGTTTAATTAGATCCCATTTGTCAATTTTGTGTTTTGTTGCCATTGCTTTTGGTGTTTTAGTCATGAAGACTTTACCCAGGCCTGTGTCCTGAATGGTATTGTCTAGGCTTTCTTCCAGGATTTTTATGGTTTTAGGTCTTACGTTTAAGTTTCTAAACCATCTTGAGTTAATTTTTGTATAAAGTGTAAGAAAAGGGTCCAGTTTCAGTTTTCTGCATATGGCTAAAATATACAGTCCAGTTTTCCCAACACCATTTATTAAATAGGGAATCCTTTCCCCATTGCTTGTTTTTGTCAGGTTTTTCAAAGATCAGATGGTTGTAGATGTGTGGTGTTATTTCTGAGGCCTCTGTTCTGTCCCCTTGGTCTATACATCTAATTTGGTACCAGTACCATGCTGTTTTGGTTAATGTAGCCTTATAGTACAGTTTGAAGTCAGGTAGCATGATGCCTCCAGCTTTGTTCTTTTAGCTTAGAATTGTCTTGGCTACACAGGCTCTGTTTTGGTTCCATATGAAATTTAAAGTAGTTTTTTTCTAATTCTGTGAAAAAAGTCAGTGGTAGCTTGATGGGGATAGCATTGAATCTATAAATTACTTTGGGCAGTATGGCTATTTTCACTATGTTCCTCCTTCTTATCTATGAGCATGGAATGTTTTTCCATTTCTTTGTGTCCTCTCTAATATCCTTGAGCAGTGGTGTGTAGTTTTCCTTGAAGAGGTCTTTCACCTCCCTTGTAAGATGTCTTTCTAGGTATTGTATTCTTTTTGTAGTAATTGTGAATGGGAATTCACTCATGATTTGGCTCTCTGTCTATTATTGGTGTATAAGGGATGCTTGTGATTTTTGCACGTTGATTTTGTATCCTGAGACTTTGCTGAAGTTACTTAACAGCTTAAGGAGATTTTGAGCTGAGACAATGCGGTTTTCTTTTTTTTTTTTTTTTTTTTTTTTTTTAGTAGAGACGGGGTTTCACCGTGATAGCCAGGAAGGTCTCGATCTCCTGACCTCGTGATCCGCCCGTCTCGGCCTCCCAAAGTGCTGGGATTACAGGCTTGAGCCACCGCGCCCGGCCCGACAATGCGGTTTTCTACATATACAATCATGTCATCTGCCAACAGAGACAATTTGACTTCCTATCTTCCTATTTGAAAACACTTTATTTCTTTCTCTCGCCTCATTGCCCTGGTCAAAACTTTCAATATTGTGTTGAATAGGAGTGGCGACAGAGGGCATCTTTGTCTTGTGCCAGTTTTCAAAGGGAATGCTTCCAGCTTTTGCCCATTCAGTTTGGTATTGGCTGTGTTTGTCATAAATAGCTCTTATTAGTTTGAGACATGTTCCATCAATACGTAGTTTATTGAGAGTTTTTAGCATGAAGGGCTGTTGAATTTTGTCGAAGGCCTTTTCTGCATCTATTGAGATAATCATGTGGTTTTTGTCATTGGTTTTGTTTATGTGATGGATTACATTTATTGATTGGCATATCTTGAACCAGACTTGCATCCCAGGATGAAACAGATTCGATCGTGGTGGATAAGCTTTTTGATGTGCTGCTGGATTCTGTTTGTCAGTTTTTTTTTTTTTTTTTTTTTTTTGAGGATTTTTGCATCGATATTCATTAGGGATATTGGACGGCCTCATAAAATGAGTTAGGGAGGAGTTCCTCTTTTTCTATTGTCTAAAATAGTTTCAGAAGGAATGGTACCAGCTCCTCCTTGTACCTTTGGTAGAATTTGGCTGTGAATCTATCTGGTTCTGGACTTTTTTTGGTTGGTAGGCTATTAGTTACTGCCTCAATTTCAGAACTTGTTATTGATCTATTTAGGGATTTGACTTCTTCCTGGTTTAGACTTGGGAGGGTGTATGCATCCAGGAATTTATCAATTTTTTCTAGATTTTCTAAATTATTTGCATAGAGGTGTTTATAGTATTCTCTGATGGTAGTTTGTATTTCTGTGGGATCAGTGGTGATGTCCCCTTTATCTTTTTTCACTGTGTCTACTTGAGTCTTCTCTCTTTTCTTCTTTATAGCCTGGCTATCAGTCTATCTATTTGTTATTTTGAAAAAAAAAATCAGCTCCTAAATTCAATGATTTTTTTGAAGGGTTTTTTTTTCTGTCTCTCTCTCCTTCAGTTCTGCTGTGATGTTAGTTATTTCTTGTCTTTTGCTAACTTTCGAATTCGTTTGCTCTTGCTTCTTTAGTTCTTTTAACTGTGGCATTAAGTTGTCAATTTTACATCTTTACAACTTTCTGATGTGTGCATTTAGTGCTATAAATTTCCCTCTTAACATTGCTTTAAGTGTGTCCCAAGATGTTCTGGTATGTTGTGTCATGGTTCTCACTGGTTGAAAGAACATCTTTATTTCTGCCTTTATTTTGTTATTTACCCAGCAGTCATTCAGAGCATGTTGTTCGGTGTCTATGTAGTTGTGCGGTTTTGAGTGAGTTTCTTTATCCTGAGTTCGAATTTGATTGCACTGTGGTCCGAGAGACTGTTTGTTATGATTTCCATTCTTTTGCATTTGCTGAGGAGGGTTTTACTTTCAATTATGTGGTCAATTTTAGAGTAAGTGCAACGTGATGCTGAGAAGAATGTATATTCTGTTGATTTGGGGTAGAGACTTCTGTAGCTGTCTATTAGATCTGCTTGGTCCAGAGCTGATTCAAGTACTGAATATCTTGGTTAATTTTCTGTCTCGTTGATCTAACGTTGGCAGTGGGGTGTTTAAGTCTCCCACTATTATTGTGTGGGAGTCAAAGTCTCTGTGTAGGTCTCTAAGAACTTGCTTTATGAATCTGGGTGCTCTGTATTGGGTGCATATATATTTAGGATACTTAGCTCTTCTTGTTGCATTGATCCCTTTACCATTATGTAGTGTCCCTCTTTGTCTTTTTTGATCTTTGTTGGTTTAAAGTCTATTTTATCAGAGACTAGAATTGCAACTCCTGCTTTTTTGTTTGTTTGTTTGTTTTCCATTCACTTGGTAGATTTTCCTCCATCCCTTTATTTTGAGCCTATGTGTATCTCTGCACATGATATGGGTCTCCTGAATACAACACACTAATGGGTCTTGACTCTTTATCCAATTTGCCAGTCTGTGTCCTTTAATTGGAGCACTTAGCCCTTTTATATTTAAGGTTAATATTTTTACGTGTGAATTTGATACTGTCATTATAATTCTAGCTGGTTATTTTGCTTGTTAGTTGATGCAGTTTCTTCATAGTGTCAATTGTCTTTACAATTTGGTATGGTTTTGCAGTTACTGGTACCGGTTTTTCCTTTCCCTGTTTAGCGCTTCCTTCAGGAGCTCTTGTAAAGCAGACCCAGTGGTGACAAAATCTCTCAGCATTTTGTTGTCTGTAAAGGATCTTATTTCTCCTTCACTTATGAAGCTTAGTTTGTTTGGATATGAAATTCTGGGTTGAAAATTCTTTTCTTTAAGAATGTTGAATATTGGCCCCCAATTTCTTCTGGCTTGTATGGTTTCTGCTGAGAGTTCTGCTATTAGTCTGATGGGCTTCCCTTCGTGGGAAACCTGACCTTTCTTTCTGGCTGCCCTTAACATTTTTTTTCTTCATTTCAACCTTGGTGAATCTGACAATTATGTGTTTTGGTGTTGCACTTCTCGAGGAATATCTTTGTGGTGTTCTCTGTATTTCCTGAATTTGAACGTTGGCTTGTCTTGCTAGGTTGGGTGTTCTCCTGCATAAATTTTGAAGAGTGTTTTCCAACTTGGTTCCATTCTCTCTGTCACTTTCAGGTACACCAATTAAACGTAGGTTTGGCCTTTTCACATAGTCCCATATTTCTTGGAGGGTTTGTTCATTTCTTTTCATTTTTTTCTCTAATCTTCTCTTCATGCTTTATTTCATTAAGTTGGTCTTTAATTTCTGATATCCTTTCTTTTGCTTAATTGATTTGGCTTTTGATATTTGTGTATACTTATCAAAGTTCTTGTGCTGCGTTTTTCAGCTCCATCAGGTCATTTTTGTTCTTTAAACTGGTTATTCCAGTTTGCAATTCCTCTAACCTTTTTTCAAGGTTCTTAGCTTCTTTCTATTTGGTTAGAACATACTCATGGAGGGCGAGCAGAAGCAGGGTGGGGTGTTACCTCACCCGGGAAGTGCAGTGGGTCAGGGAACTCCCTCCTTTAGCCAAAGAAAGCCCTGAGGAGCTGTGCTGTGGGGAAGTGTGCATCTTGGCCATGATACTAGGCTTTTCTCATAGACTTTGCAACCTGCAGACCAGGAGATTCCTTCAGGTGTGTACAGCACCAAGACCCTGGGTTTCAAGCATAAAATTGGGTGGCCTTTGGGCAGACACTGAGCTAGCTGCAGGATTTTGTTTTTTTAATACCCCAGTGATGCCTGGAACAGCATTGAAACATAATCATTCACTTCCCTGGAAAGGGGGCTGAAGGCAGAAAACCAAGTTGTCTAACTCAGCGGATCCCACCCCCATGGGGCCCAGCAAGCTAAGATCCACCAGCTTGAAGTTCTTCCTTGCAGCGCAGCAGTCTGAAGTCGACCTGGGATGCTCAAGCTTGGTTGGGTGAGGAGCGTCTCCCATTACTGAGGCTTGAGTAGGCAGTTTTCCCCTCACAGTGTAAACAAGCCCATTGGAAATTTGAACTAGGCAAATCCCACCGCTGCTAGGCAAAGCCGCTGCAGCCAGCCTGCCTCTCTAAACTCCTCCTCTCTGGGCAGAACATCTCTGAAAGAAAGGCAGCAGCCCCAGTCAGGGGCTAATAAATAAAACTCCCATCTCCCTGGGACACAGCACCTGGGGAAAGAGGCAGCTGTATTCTCAGCTTCAGCAGACTTAAATGATCCTTCCTACTGACTCTTAAAAGAGCAGCAGATCTCCCAGCACAGTGCTCAAACTCTGCTAAGGGACAGACTGCCTTCTCAAGTGGGTCCCTGACCCCCATGCCTCCTGACTGGGAGACACCTCCCAGCAGGGGTCAACAGACACATCATACAGGAGAACTCCAGCTGGCATCTGGTGAGTGTCCCTCTGGGACGAAGCTTCCAGAAGAAGGAACAGGCAGCAATCTTTGCTGTTCTGAAGACTCCGTTGCTGATACCCAGGCAAACAGGGTCTGGAATGGATCTCCAGTAAACTCCAGCAGACCTGCAGCAGAGGGGTCTGACTGTTAGAAGGAAAACTAACAAACAGAAAGAAACAGCATCGACATCAGCAAAAAGGACATCCACACAGAAACCCCATTTGAAAGTCACCAACATCAAAGACCATAGGTAGATAAATCCACAAAGATGAGGGAAAACCAGCTCAAAAAGGCTGAAAATTTCAAAACCCAGAATGCCTCTTCTCCTCCAAAGGATCACAACTCCTCACTAGCAAGGGAACAAAACTGGACGGAGAATGAGTTTGATTAATTGAGAGAAGTAGGCTTCAGAAAGTGGGTAATAACAAACTCCTCCTGGCTTCTGAGGAAAATTTTATGTGTCTTTTTAGCTTTGAAAGTAAATCTTGTCCTAACAAGTTTACTGGAGCAGTATCACTTAGTAAAACAGTGGTTTCCTGAAATGGGGCCCAAAGTTAACTGGATGGGTTCGGAACCTCTTGAATTTGATTTGAAACCCCCACCACAGAAATGACCTTTTTACTCCAAGGAATTCTTTGGCTTATTAAAGTGGGGTTTATGGTAGATAGAGTAGTCCTGGTGTCCATGCGCACTGTACACAACTCCCCATTTATTTAAACCTCTTTTTTCTCCATGTTTATTTAAAGGTATTACGGGAAGCAGTCTACTGGAGAATCCCTCGGAGCGTCATCTATGTTCATTATTTTCAGGAGGACTAAGGTCTCTTGGGTTTCCTCTAATAGTAAAACAGTTTGGCCTAGAGTGAGGCTTACTGGCGGACTGATATAAAAGTGGACAATCCCTTTTTCAGTGCCCTGGCTGTTTGCAATACAGGCAGACATCTTGGGGTAAAGAACTTCTTGTTCTAGGACTTCTTGATTGTGATTTAAAATGAGGACAAGAACGAGTCCCTTTTGTCCCAGTCCCTGTAACTGTTGTAATTGAAGGGTCATAAGCTTGTTAGCCTTTTGAGTTTTTTCTTGCTCTAGAGTCTCAAAATGTTCAGCTAAGGCCAACAAATCAGTCATATCTGTAACTTCCCATCCCAACTTATGTTTTTTAATTAAGCTGCTAAGTTCAGGACATAGTCCATTTGTAGATGGAGCAGTTAATGCCATTTCAGTCCCTGCAGGAAATACTCCTTGCTGTACTTTGAGCCAAGAATGTTTCACAAACAATATTTCTAAATGAATTCTGTAATCTGAAACGGGTTCATCCTTTTTTTTTTTTTTGCTTACAAGATTGTGTGATGGACCAGTCAATAATAAAAAAAAAAAAAATTAGGAATTGAATGTAAAAACTCTTCAGCATTTTTTCTAGCTACTTTTGGTCCTTCTCATGAGGAGCTCTTGGAGGGGTTTTTAATAGCTTCCTCAGGTTTGTCTCATTCTACTGTCTCCACCCATTTCCGAGCTTCAATAGGTCCCAGTATTATGTGAATAAATTGGTAAATGTCAGGAAGTCCTGGATCGTAAGCTGCTATGAGGATTCTAAATTCCTCAGTAAATTTTTGAGGATTTTCCGTTGGATCAGAGAAAACCTTCAAAATGGCTCTAAGCTCAGTTTTAGACCGTGGAGTGAAAGTAGTTACAGCAGGCAGACCTGGCTGATTGGAAGGTCTCACTTGGTAAGGCAACTGTCTAACTATTTTTTTCATCATCTTCAGGGTGAAAGAGTAATTTGGCAAAAAGTTTAGTGGACTCAGAGTATGTTAGTAGAGGTTGATAAAGAGAAGGAACAGCTGGGGTTAGTTCAGTGAGAGTAAAATCCTCTTTTGTCACGTCCTTGGTCAGTTACTTAAATTTTTCATTTGCTTTTTGCAAATAATATTTTAAGGAGGCAATTTTTTATTCATTTAGTCTTTTGGAAGCCTCGACATAATAATCAAAGAATACATCCCACTATTTTTGTGGAGTTTTGAGTCCCCTTTTTCTAATATGCATCTCAAATAAACCATTTTATTTAAATTAAAACTTCCCTATTGTGGCCATCTTAATTCTAAATTTTCTTTAGTGAAGTTAACCCATTTTTATAAAAATGCACACGTTCTAGGCCCATCATTTGTATAAATAAAATTACCTGGAGTCCCAGAAGGTGGAGTCCCAGACTCCTTGGATTGAGATGATCCCATTGTTAAATAAGGTACCTATTGGAGGTCCGAGACCTCTAACTGAATCCAATCCCATCTTGGACCCAGTGTAGTCTAAGTATTGCTCAAGTAAACTCGGAGAGCTCAAGACACAAGTTAGTGGAGCTCGGAATCTGAAAGAAAACACCCATGGCCTCCAGTTACAATCAAGAGAGCAGTGAGCACAATGAGGCTCGGCGGGTACCTCGCCTGGTAACCTGTTTTTTTCTGGGAGTCGCCAGGTTTTGCTTCGAAAAAACTTTTTGAAGGATTAATTAAGCTGTCATGGATTTCTTATATAAAAAGTAGAAGCAGTATTATTTATTTTATTTAATTTGAAAAGAGTTGAAAAGTAACCCATTCTTACTTTAACAAAATCAGATCTTCTGACACCAGATATGTTAAAAGAAAACTTCAGACAAGGTAAATTTGATGGAGTTTAATTGAGCAAAGAAAAGAAACGATTCACAAATCAGGCAGCCTCCAGAATCACAGCAGACTCAGAGAGACTCTGAATCTGGTCAGAACAAATTTATAGACAAAAAAAGTAAAGTGACGTACAGGAATCGAAAGTGAGGTACCGAAACAGTAAGATTAGTTACAGCTTGGCATTTGCCTTATTTGAGCACAGTTTAAACAGTTAGCAGTCTATGGGTGGTTGAAGTGTGGCCACTGGGATTGGCCAACACTCAGCTATTATTCCAAATGCGTACTATTAAGTTAGGTTTTCAGTTTTTTCTGCCTATTAAGCTAGGTAACGGTTCTTCCACAAGTACTCATGTATAGAAGCATAGAGTCTTTCTCAGGCCATATTTAGTTCACTTTAACATTTCTCTCCATGTGATCTTTACATGTCAGCTCCCTTTTGCCTTCTGCCATGAGTGGAAGCAGCTTGAGGATCTCTTCAGATGCAGATGCCAGCCACATGTTTCTTGTACAGCCTGCAGAACCATGAGCAAAATGAACCCCTTTTTTCTTATAAATTACCCAGCCTCAGGTGTTTATTTATAGCAATACAAATGGATTAAGGCACTTCCCTACTCACAGATGCTGACACTATATGCATCTTTCTATCTGTTGGTGTTGTTTTCCCCCTCACCTTGGATGTTGAGATTTCTGAGAAGTATCTTGTTTTTTCATTATTTTAGATGTATATTTTTTGTTTGTTTACTGTTCCAGTTGTTCTGTTTTTACAGGTTATTCTGGACAGTGATTAAAAACTATGCTGCTACTGCCAACAACTTTGCAGAGTCACTGCAACAATGTTATTTTTATATAATATTTAATGACTAGATAATTTTGGTTAGGTAAAAATTTAATTTAAAAAGAGCCTGGTTGGGGGTGCGAGCAAGGTGGCCGAATAGGAAGAGCTCCAGCCTCCAGCTCCCAGCACGAGTGACACAGAAGATGGGTGATTTCTGCATTTTCAACTGAGGTACCAGGTTCATCTCACTGGGGAGTGCCAGACAATCGGTGCTGATCAGCTGGTGCAGTCCAACCAGCGAGAGCTGAAGCAGGGTGAGGCATCGCCTCACCTGGGAAGCGTGAGGGGGAAGGAAATCCCTTTAGAAACTGAGACACACAACACCTGGAAAATCGGGTAACTCCCACCCTAATACTGTGCTTTACCAAGGGTCTTAGCAAACAGCACACCAGGAGATTATATCCCACACCAGACCGGGAGGTACCCACACCCACGGAGCTTCCCTCATTGCTAGCACAGCAGTCTAAGATCTAACTGCAAGGCAGCAGTGAGGCTGGGGGAGGGGCGTCCACCATTGCTGAGACTTAAGTAGGTAAACAAAGCCTCCAGGAATCTCGAACTGGGTGGAGCCCACTGCAGCTCAAGGAGGCCTGCCTGTCTCTGTAGACTACACCTCTGGGGACAGGGCATAGCAAAAAAAAAAAAAAAAAAAAAAAAAAAAAAAAGCAGCAGAAGCCTCTGCAGATGTTAATGACCCTGTCTGATAGCTTTGAAGAGAGCAGTGGATCTCACAGCACAGAGGTTGAGATCTAACAACGGACAGTCTGCCTGCTCAAGTGGGTAACTGACCCCTGAGTAGCCTAACTGGGGGACATCCCCCACTAGGTGCAGACTGACACCTCCCACCTCACATGGTGGGGTACACCCCTGAGACGAAGCTTCCAGAGCAAGAATCAGACAGCAGCACTCGTTGTCCAGCAATATTCTATCTTCTGCAGCCTCTGCTGCTGATACCCAGGCAAATGGTCTAGAGTGGACCTCAAGCAATCTTCTACAGACCTACAACTGAGGGTCCTGACTGTTAGAAGGAAAACTAACAAACAGAAAGGACACCCACACCAAAACACCATCAGTACGTCACCATCATCAAAGACCAAAGGCAGATAAAACCACAAAGATGGGGAAAAAGCAGGGCAGAAAAGCTGGAAATTCAAAAAATTCAAAAAATCAGAGTGCATCTCCCCCTCCAAGGGAACGCAGCTCATCGCCAGCAATGGATCAAAGCTGGACGGAGAATGACTTTGATGAGTTGAGAGAAGAAGGCTTCAGTTGATCAAACTTCTCAGAGCTAAAGGAGGAACTATGTACCCAGCGCAATGAAACTAAAAATCTTGAAAAAAGAATGGAAGAATGGATAACTAGAATAATCAATGTGGAGAAGGCCATAAACGAACAGACAGAGATAAAAACCATGACATGAGAAATACATGACAAACACACAAGCTTCAGTAACCGACTCGATCAACTGGAAGAAAGAGTATCAATGATTGAAGATCAAATGAATGAAATGAAGTGAGAAGAGAAGTCTAGAGAAAAAGAAAAGGAAAAAGAAATGAACAAAGCCTCCAAGAAATATGGGATTATGTGAAAAGACCAAATCTATGTCTGATTGGTGTGCCTGAAAGTGAGGGGGAAAATGGAACCAAGTTGGAAAACACTTTTCAAGATATCATACAGGAGAACTTCTCCAACCTAGTAAGGCAGGCCAACATTCAAATTCAGGAAATAAAAAGAACGCCACAAAGATACTCCTCGAGAAGAGCAACTCCAAGACACATAATTGTCAGATTCACCAAAGTTGAAATGAAGGAAAAACTGTTAAGGGCAGCCAGAGAGAAAGGTTGGGTTACCACAAAGGGAGGCCCATCAGACTAACAGCAGATCTCTTGGCAGAAACTCTACAAGCCAGAAGAGAGTGGGGGCCAATATTCAACATTCTTAAAGAAAAGAATTTTCAACCCAGAATTTCATATCCAGCCAAACTAAGTTTCATCAGTGAAGGAGAAATAAAATCCTTTACAGACAAGCAAATGCTCAGAGATTTTGTCACCACCAGACCTGCCCTACAAGAGATCCTGAAGGAAGCACTAAACATGGAAAGGAACAACTGGTACCAGCCATTGCAAACACATACCAAAATGTAAAGACCATCGATGCTAGCAAGAAACTGCATTAACTAACAAGCAAAATAATCAGCTAACATCATAATGACAGGATCGAATGCATACATAACAATATTAACCTTAAATGTAAATGGACTAAATGCCCCAATAAAAAGACACAGACTGGCAAATTGGATAAAAAGTCAAGACCCATCAGTTTGCTGTATTCAGGAGACACATCTCACATGCAGAAATACACATAGACTCAAAATAAAGGGATGGAGGAAGATCTACCAAGCAAATGGAGAACAAAAAAAAGCAGGGGTTGCCATCCTAGTCTCTAATAAAACAGACTTTCAACCATCAAAGATCAAAAGAGACAAGGCCATTACATAATGGTAAAGGGATCAATTCAACAAGAAGAGCTAACTATCCTAAATATATATGCGCCCAATACAGGAGCACCCAGATTCATAAAGCAAGTCCTTAGAGACTTACAAAGAGACTTAGACTCCCATACAATAATAATGGGAGACTTCAACACCCCACTGTCAACATTAGACAGATCAACGAGACAGAAAGTTAACAAGAATATCCAGGAATTGAACTCAACTCTGCACCAAGTGGGCCTAATAGACATCTACAGAACTCCCCACCCCAAATCAACAGAATATACATTCTTCTCAGCACCACATCGCACTTATTCCAAAATTGACCACATAGTTGGAAGTAAAGCACTCCTCAGCTAATGTAAAACAACAGAAATTATAACAAACTGTCTCTCAGACCACAGTGCAATCAAACTAGAACTCAGGACTAAGAAAATCAATCAAAACCGCTCAACTACATGGAAACTGAACAACCTGCTCCTGAATGACTACTGGGTACATAACGAAATGAAGGCAGAAATAAAGATGTTTTTTGAAACCAATGAGAACAAAGATACAACATACCAGAATCTCTGGGACATATTTAAAGCAGTGTATAGAGGGAAATTTATAGCACTAAATGCCCACAAGAGAAAGCAGGAAAGATCTAAAACTGACACCCTAATATCACAATTAAAAGAACTAGAGAAGCACGGGCAAAGACTTTCAAAAGCCAGCAGAAGGCAAGAAATAACTAAAATCAGAGCAGAACTGAAGGAGATAGAGACACAAAAAACCCTTCAAAAAAATCAATGAATCCAGGAGTTGGTTTTTTGAAAAGATCAACAAAATTGATAGAACACTAGCAAGACTAATAAAGAAGAAAAGAGAGAAGAATCAAATAGATGCAATAAAAAATGATAAAGGGGATATCACCACCGCCCCACAGAAATACAAACTACCATCAGAGAATACTATAAACACCTCTACGCTAATTAACTAGAAAATGTGGAAGAAATGGATAATTTCCTGGACACTTACACTCTCCTAAGACTAAACCAGGAAGAAGTTGAATCCCTGAATAGACCAAGAGCAGGCTCTGAAATTGAGGCAAAAATTAATAGCCTAACAAACAAAAAAAAGTCCAGGACCAGACGGATTCACAGTCGAATTCTATCAGAGGTACAAGGAGGAGCTGGTACCATTCCTTCTGAAACTATTCCAATCAATAGAAAAAGAGGGAATCCTCCCTAACTCATTTTATGAGGCCAACATCATCCTGATACCAAAGTCTGGCAGAGACACAAGAAAAAAAGAATTTTAGACCAATATCCCTGATGAACATTGATGCAAAAATCCTCAATAAAATACTGGCAAACCGAGTCCAGCAGCACATCAAAAAGTTTATCCACCATGATCAAGTGGGCTTCATCCCTGGGATGCAAGGCTGGTTCAACATATGCAAATCAATAAACATAATCCAGCATGTAAACAGAACCAAAGACAAAAACCACATGATTATCTCAATAGATGCAAAAAAGGCCTTTGACAAAATTCAACAGCCCTTCATGCTAAAAATTCTCATTAAATTCGGTATCGATGGAACGTATCTTAAAATAATAAGAGCTATTTATGACAAACCCACAGCCAATATCATACTGAATGGGCAAAACCTGGAAGCATTCCCTTTGAAAACTGGCACAAGACAGGGATGCCCTCTCTCACCACTCCTATTCAACACAGTGTTGGAAGGTCTGGCTAGGGCAATCAGGCAAGAGAAAGAAATAAAGGGTATTCAGTTAGGAAAAGAAGAAGTTAAATTGTCCCTGTTTGCAGATGACCTGATTATATATTTAGAAAACCCCATCATCTCAGCCCAACATCTCCTTAAGCTGATAAGCACCTTAAGCAAAGTCTCAGGATACAAAATCAATGTACAAAAATCATAAGCATTCTTATACACCAGTAACAAACAGAGAATCAAATCATGAATGAACTTCTATTCGCAATTGCTTCAAGGAGAATAAAATACCTAGGAATCCAACTTACAAGGGATGTAAAGGACCTCTTCAAGGAGAACTACAAACCACTGCTCAGTGAAATAAAAGAGGACACAAACAAATGGAAGAACATACCATTCTCATGGATAGGAAGAATCAATATCGTGAAAATGGCCATACTGCTCAAGGTAATCTATAGACTCAATGCCATCCCCATTAAGCTACCAATGACTTTCTTCACAGAATTGAAAAAAACTGCTTTAAAGTTCACATGGAACCAAAAAAGAGCCCGCATCTCCAAGACAATCCTAAGCCAAAAGAACAAAGCTGGAGGCATCACGCTACCTGACTTCAAACTATACTACAAGGCTACAGTAACCAAAACAGCATGGTACTGGTACCAAAACAGAGATATAGACCAATGGAATAGAACAGAGTCCTCAGAAATAATACCACACATCTACAGCCATCTGATCTTTGACAAACCTGAGAGAAACAAGAAATGGGGAAAGGATTCCCTATTTAATAAATGGTGCTGGGAAAATTGGCTAGCCATATGTAGAAAGCTGAAACTGGATCCTTTCCTTACTCCTTATACGAAAATTAATTCAAGATGGATTAGAGACTTAAATGTTAGACCTAAAATAATAAAAAACCCTAGAAGAAAACCTAGGTAATACCATTCAGGACATAAGCATGGGCAAGGACTTCATGTCTAAAACACCAAAAGCAACAGCAACAGAAGCCAAAGTTCACAAATGGGATCTAATTAAACTAAAGAGCTTCTGCACAGCAAAAGAAACTACCATCAAAGTGAACGGGCAACCTTTAGAATGGGAGAAAATTTTTTCAATCTACTCATCTGACAAACGGTAATATCCAGAACTTACAAATAACTCAAATTTACGAGAAAAAACAAACAACCCCATCAAAAAGTGGGCAAAGAATATGAATAGACATTTCTCAAAAGAAGACATGCATACAGCCAACAGGCACATGAAAAAATGGTCATCATCACTGGCCATCAGAGAAACGCAAATCAAAACCACAATGAAATACCATCTCACACCAGTTAGAATGGCAATCATTAAAAAGTCAGGAAACAACAGGTGCTGGAGAGGATGTGGAGAAATGGGAACACTTTTACACTGTTGGTAGGATTGTAAACTGGTTCAACCAATGTGGAAAACAGTATGGCGATTCCTCAAAGATCTAGAACTGGAAGTACCATATGACCCAGCCATCCCATTACTGGGTATATACCCAAAGGATTATAAATCATGCTGCTATAGAGACACATGCACACATATGTTTATTGTGGCACTATTCACAATAGGAAAGACTTGGAATTAACCCAAATGTCCATCAGTGACAGACTAGATTATGAAAATAGGGCACATATACACCATGAAATACTATGCAGCCATCAAAAAGGATGAGTTTGTGTCCTTTGTAGGGACATGGATGCAGCTGGAAACCATCATTCTCAGCAAACTATCACATGAACGGAAAACCAAACACCGTATGTTCTCACTCATAGGTGGGAATTGAACAATGAGATCACTTGGACTCTGGAAGGGGAACATCACACACTGGGGCCTATTATGGGGAGGGGGGAGGGAGGAGGGATGGCTTTGGGACTTATACCTGATGTAAGTGACGAGTTAATGGGTGCTGACGAGTTGATGGGTGCAGCATACCAACATGGAACAAGTATACATATGTAACAAACCTGCATGTTGTGCACATGCACCCCAGAACTTGAAGTAAATAAAATAAAAAAAATAAATAAAACATTTCATGAAAAAGAAAAGAAAAAAAAAAAAAAAAAAAAAAGAGCCTGGTCAAAATCAAGTCATCCTTGAAGAAAAAAAAGCCCTAACAGATAAATAGTAAGTCAATGAATGGCACAGATTTGGCAAATATACAAAACTTTGCCTGTTTTGTACACCTTAGCAAGGAATTTTTTAAAAAGTAATTCATACTGTGTCTATCTCTTGAAAAAAGAGGCATATTCTGTTTTGTGTTGAGAAGTATTATGTTATTTGATGTTTTAGTTTTGCAGCTAATTTTGGTTGTATCCACAATATTTATTGTCTATATAAATATTTTTAGGTAGCTATTATTTTCCAAAAAACTGTCTTCATATTTTCTACGTGCAGTAATGTACTTTGAAAAGTACAATGTACAGTATTTTCAAAATTCATATATGAAACAAAATATATATGCTTATCAAATAAATTTTATAACAAATTTAATAATTATAGTAAGGATATATTTTGTAGGTCCTTGAGTTGAGGTCTAGTGCCTAATATTGTTACTATGAAAAACAGAGCTTTTTCATTCTCAGTGGTATCCTCTTGCAGATTTTGGACAATTAATTAAGCTATCATGGATTTCTTATATAAAAATGGAAGCAATATTATTTACTTTATTTAATTTGAAAAGAGTTAAAAAGTAACCCAGTCTTACTTTTATTTAACAAAATCACTGTAGATACTTGGCAATAAAACTAAGGAGAAAAATATTAGTGTAAGAATTTAATTAGAAGAGGAACAGATGAATCTTTTTACAACATGTTGTACTTTGATTGGACTCACCATTTCTTCTTTTCAGACAGGATTTCAAAGTTAAAATATCAATATTTTCTATAACTCTTAGTTTCTTTGCTGTAAATTTCTTTTTTAAATTAAGTGCCTAGTTTTGAATAACTTGCTTCTCTGTTTTTGGTTTGTCCAATGATGTGATTTGTACTGCATTGTGAGTAGTTTCCCAGAGACAAAATAATATTTACTGAGCCTTCATATATGCTCACCACTTTATAGGATTACAAAGAAAAAAGTCCTCACCAAGGTGCTGAACAGCATCAGGATCCTGGACATCAACTGAGTTTTTCCAGAGACCCTGATAAGTTCTTATTTATGTCTTTCACCTCTCCTACCCCTTATTGGCTGATATCTAAAATGCCAGAATACAAATGTTCCTGGAAAAGGGAATTTATGAACTTAAGATTACATTTTATATCCTATGAATAGACCTCTGTGATTGTGACCTTATAATTTTTTGCAAGTACCATCAGATCAACTGGGCAAAAGTAAGATCTAGAATTAGTTCTGGGGTTCAGATTCAGCCTTAAGCATTGGAGAGAAGTTGTATCTGGCAGACAGGCATCATGTCTAATTGGCATAGCAACAAGTGGTCATTTACACAAATAGTATGAGAGGGTCCAATGGGAAGCAACAGCATGCTCCCCAATGGAGGTCAGAGTACATGTCCACTGAATCAAAGAACAGATGTCAATCAGAGCACAATCAAAGCAGATGTTTAGCATCAGGAAATGAGCCACCTGATAACAAATCAGACTTTGAGATTTGGGGAATATTATCAAGATTACCTAGATGCAAGCACAGGGAACAAGATTGACATTCACCTCTGACATATGGGGCAAACTGGAAATGGGTCTCAGGAATAATGCGGAAGCCCAAATGGAAGATATGATACAGGGAACACTAGCTTAAATGTCTACAGTGGACAAACAGTTAACATGGATATGTAAATCAGGTCAAGTCTATAAAACTAGATTAAAGAAATTGGTAATGAACTAGAAATTCAATGTCTGATCTAAAGACTTTCAAATTGAAAAAGCCAAAAAATGTTTGTAATACACACATAAATATTCTGCTGGCCAAATTCAACTTGTAGAGCACCAGTTTGTGAACCCTCAGTAAATGACTGATATCAGAGGCATTGCTTTGATAAAGCTTTTACAGGGGTAGGAAGAGGACAAAAGAGTGAGCACTGGGTAGTCAGGAGAGCAAAGGAAAAAATTGGAAGCACTGAAATAAAGTTTCACCAATTTCAAGGCTGGATGTAGTGGCTCACACCTGTAATCCCAGTGCTTTGGTAAGCTGAGGCAGAAAGATAACTTGAGGTCAGGAGTTCAAGACCAGCCTGGGCACCATAGCAAGACCCCATTTCTACGAAAAAAAAATTTAACAAGAATAGCTAGGTGTGGTGGCACATACCTGCAGTCCTAACTACTTGGGAGGCCAAGACGACAGGATTACTTGAGTTCAGGAGCTCAAGGCTGCAGTGAGCTATGATCACACCACTGCACTCCAGCCTGAGTGAGAGCAGGAGATCCTGTTCTCCCAAAAAAGTTTTGCTAACTTCACAATTCTGCCTCAGGCTTACCTTAATCTTAAGGAACAGAATCTAGGTGAGAGAACAAAACATATACAGAGGAAATGACTGAATGCTTTACAAGAAATAGCATGTCAGCAAGGGCAAATTCTTAAGTGCTAAGAGGGATGCTGAGTATTTGTGACCAGAATCAGGATGGATTAATCTGGAAGAGTATGTATGGAGAGTAAATGCTGAGGCCAGTTTTGAAGGAAATAATGAGAAGACTGAAAGAAATGTTGAGAGAGCATTGATAATAAAAGAAATAACTTATTCAAAGACACAGAAAATTAAACATCATATAGTGGAAAGAGACTTAAATTGACAGTCAAAAAGACTTAGGCTCTAGTCTTGGTTTTGCTACCAACGCTCTGTGTCATTTTGGGTAAGTCCATTTCCATACCTACATTTTTATGCCCCAACTGGAATTCAATCAAACTGAAGTTTGTAAATGCCAATTTCTACAATGGCCAAGTAGCTAAATGAGTAAAAGACAGGTGGAAACCTGTCTGAGTAAAGCATGTCTGCGATGTATAAACACACAGAAATAGCCTAGCTCCAACCATTTATGGGTAAGTAGCAATGAAGAGTCAATAGTGTAATATTTCTAGAGACTCCAAGAATTTATATTTTTATGTGAAATCTTTTAATTTTTAATTTTTGACAAGGAGTTTACATGAAAACAGTATAAAGATCAAATAAAATATTTGTAAACTATATTCTTTCTGTGAGCTACTAGTTTGCAATCTCTTGGCTAGATGGACTATAAAGATTCTTTCCATTTCATTTTGTTTATGGTTCTCTGACATTAAAGTTAAGATTTAGTAAAATGGAGGGAGATACCACAAGTTCTTGTGCTCTCCTTTATAGTAGAATGGCTAAAAGTATGGAATCAGAGAGCCTGTGTTTGAATCCTGACTTTCACCAAGAAGTGTGTGACCTTAAGGAAATTACACAGCCTTTCTGCAACTCAGTTTTATTTTTGGTCAAGTAAGGATAATAACAGAAATTGCATCATAGTCTTGTAAGGATTAACTGAGATAATAGTTTATAGGCATACTTTGGAGATATTGTCAGCTGTGAGGTAAGAGGTAAATTTAATTATTCTGCGTGTGGATCTCTCTAGTTGTCCCAGTTTCATTTGTTGAGGCATTGAATGGTCTTGGCTTCCAAAGTGTTTAAAGGCAATTTTCAAACAAGATATCTGATAGTATTATAAAATGCAGCCAAAACTGTGTCAGGTTTCTTAAACCAGGACTTTAAATAATTAATTAATTAATACCAGAAAGGAATACTTGAAGAATAGCAATACATATGCTGTGTGAATATGATTATAATTAAAACTTAGTAAGCATGAAATTAAACACTCATAATGAATTATGTATATTTTGTTTCAGAGTATCTATAAGTAATTTATATGAAAGTATGTTCAGTTCTGACCATCAGCACCAGGTATTCCAGTAGTTCATTAACTATTACATTGTTTCTTTCCTACTACAAAATTTTACTCCATTGCTCTATGCTGCTTTCCCTTTCTTTCCTTCCTTCCTCTTTCTTTTCTCTTTCTTTCTTTCTTTCTTTCTTTCTTTCTTTCTTTCTTTCTTTCTTTCTTTCTTTCTTTCTTTCTTTCTTTCTTTCTTTTCTTTCTTTCTTTCTTTCTTTCTTTCTTTCTTTCTTTCTTTCTTTCTTTCTTTCTTTCTTTCTTTCCTTTCTCTCTCCTTCCTTCCTTCCTTCCTTCCTTTCCTCCCTTCCTTCCTTTCCTCCCTGCCTCCCTCCCTCCCCCCTCCCTCCCTCTCTCTCTCTTTCTCTCTTTCTTTCTTTCTATGGACTTTCACTCTTGTTTCCTAGACTGGAGTGCAGTGGCACCATCTCAGCTCACCGCAACCTCCACCTCCCAGGTTCAAGCGATTCTCCTGCCTCAGCCACCCGAGTTGCTGAGATTACAGGCGTGCACCACCACGCCCAGCTAATTTTTGTATTTTTAGTAGAGACAGGGTTTCACCATGTTGACTAGGATGGTCTTGATCTCTTGACCTCGTGATCTGCCTGCCTCAGCCTCCCAAAGTGCTGGGGTTACAGGTGTGAGCCACCGCTCCCGGCCTGATACGTTTCTTTATGATTACAGGCATACCTTAGAGATACTGTGGGTTTAGTTCCATGCCACTGTGATAAAGCAAAAATCACAATAAAGTGAGTCACAAAACTTTTTTAGTTTTCCTGTGCATATAAAGGTTATGTTTACACTATACTGAAGTGTGTCTAAGTGCTCAATAATATAATGTCTTTAAAAAGTATGTATCTTAATTTAAAAAATA
Source organism: Macaca mulatta (assembly GCF_049350105.2). Taxonomy (NCBI): domain Eukaryota; kingdom Metazoa; phylum Chordata; class Mammalia; order Primates; family Cercopithecidae; genus Macaca; species Macaca mulatta. The sequence continues at coordinate 87,308,151 of NC_133426.1, forward strand.
TTCAATTGCTAAAAATGCTAATGATCATCTGAACCTTCAGTGAGTTTTATTTTTTTGCTGGTGGAGGCTCTTTCCTCATTGTTGATGGCTGCTGACTAATCAGGGTGGTGGCTGCTGAAGGTTGAGGTGCCTGTGGGAATTTTTTAAAAAAAGACAGTGAAGGCCGGGCACGGTGGCTCATGCCTGTAATCCCAGCACTTTGGGAGGCCGAGGCGGGCGCGGATCACGAGGTCAGGAGATTGAGACCATCCTGGCTAACATGGTTAAACCCTATCTTTACTAAAAATACAAAAAATTAGCCAGGCATGGTGGTGGGCGCCTATAGTCCCAGTCACTTGGGAGGCTGAGGCAGGAGAATGGCCTGAATCTGGGAGGCGGAGCTTGCAGTGAGCTGAGATCGCCACTGCACTCCAGCCTGGGTGACAGAACGAGACTCCATCTCATGGGAAAAAAAAAAAAAAAGACACTGAAGTTTGTCATCTACATTGACTCTTCCTTTCATGAAATGTTTCTTGGTAACATGCAATGATATTAGTTAGCATTTGACCCACAGTAGAACTTTCGAAATTGAAGTCAGTCCTGTCGAACCCTGTCACTACTTTAGCAACTATGTTTATGTAATATTCTAAATATTTTAGTGCCATTTCAGCAGTGTTCACATAATCTTCACCAGGAGTAGACTACGTCTAAAAAATCACTTGTTTTGCTCATCCGTAGAAAGCAACTGGTCATCCAATTATGTTTTATCATGAGATTGCAACAGCAATCCAGTCATATCTTCAGTTCCACTTCTAATTATAGTTCTCTCTCTGTTTCTACCACATCTAAAGTGACTTCCTCTAATGAGTTCTTAACCACTCAAAGTCATCTATGAGGGTTGGAATCAACTTCTTCCAAACTCCTGTTAATGTTGATAAATTTGATCTCCTCCCATGAATCACAAATATTCTTACTGGCATTTAGAATGGTGAATTCTTTCCAGAAAGTTTTCAATGTACCTCACTCAGATACATCAGACTAATCACTATCTACGGCAGCTATCTATGGCATTTACAAAATGTATTTGTTAAATAATATGACTTAAAAGTAGAAATTACTCTTTAATTCATGGGCTACAGAATGAATGTTGTGTTTGCAGGCATGAAAACAATGTTCATCTGCTTGTAAATCTCCATCAGAGCTCTTGGGTTACCAGGTGCATTGTCAACTAGCAGTGGTATTTTGAAAGGATTTTTTCTTTCTTAGCAATAGATCTCGATATTGTGTGTAAAATATTCAGTACATTAATGCTGGAAAACAGATGTGCTATCATTCAGGTTTTGCTGTTTTATTTATAGAGTAGAGGCAGAGTACAGTTACCATAATTCTTAAGGGACCTACAAATTTAAGAATGGTAAATGAATGAGCATTGGCTCAACTCAACTCAAAGCTGTATAACTCCTAATGAGAGAGTCAGCCTTTCTTTTGAAGCTTTACAGTCAAGCACTGACTTCTTCTCCCTAGCTATGAAAGTCCTTGATGGCATCTACTTTTAGTATATAGCTGTTTTGTCAATATTGAAAAACTGTTGTTAAGTGTAGCCTCCTTCATCAATTATTTTAGCTACATCTTCTGGATAACTTGCTACAGCTTTTACATAAGCACTTGTTGCTTCACCTTGCACTTTTATGTTATAGAGACAGATTTTTTCCCTTCAGCCACATGAACAAACCTTTACTAGCTTTAAACTTTCCTTCTGCAGCTAGCTCACCTTTCTCAGCCTTCGTAGAGTTCGAGAGAGTTATAGCCTTGCTCTGGATTAGGTTTTGGCTAAAGGGAATGTTGTGGCTGGTTTGACTTTCTATCCAGACAACTTAAACTTTCCCCATATCAGCAATAAGGCTCTTTTGCTTTCTTATCATTTCTGTGTTCCCTGGAATAGCACTTTGAATTTTCTTCAAGAACAGTTTTTTTTTTTTTTTTGCACTCACAACTTGACTGTTTGGCACACCTAGCTTTCAGCCTACTCAGTTTTTGTCCTGCCTTCTCCACTAAGCTTAATCATCTCTAGCGTTTGATTTAAAGTGAGAGATGTGCAACTCTTCATTTTACATGAACACTTAACGGCCATTGTAGGGTTATTTGTTGGCCTAATTTCAATGTTGTTGTGTCCCAGGGAACAGTGAAGCCTGAGGAGAGGGAGGGAGATGGGGGAACAGCCAGTACAGTGGAGCAGTCATAACACAAACAACATGTATCCATTAAGTTTGCAGTCTTACATGGACACGGTTCGTGGTGCTCCTAAACAGGTATAATAGTAACATCAAAGATCACTGATCAAAGATTACCATAACAGATAAAATAATAATAATGTTTGATATACTGTGAGAATTACCAGAATGTGATACAGAGACATGAAGTGAGCACATGCTGTTAGGAAAATGGCACTGGTAGACTTGCTAATTCAGGGTTGCTGAAAACCTTCAATTTGTAAAATTGCAATGTCTGTGAAGCACAGTAAAGTGAAGTGCAATAATATGAGATATGACTGCATATTAATTTCTGGAGCTGAAATACTTCTTCTCCTCTTAGACTTCTACTCTTTCTGTTACAATGCCTCTTGCAAGAAGTTTGTGCAGTTCTACCGTAGACATTTCTGTTTCTCCCTGCTTTTTTCTCTTTTCTACAAAGTTCTTCTTTTTTATCTTGTTTCTTTCTGTTCCATTGTCTTCTCTCATGATTTTTCTTTTTTTCTGTGCAATGCCCTTTGATTGGATCAATTTCTCTTTCTCTTGCTGTTTCTTTATGCCTGTTATGTGTGGTGAGCAAACCTATTCATTATCTCTCATTGTGGAGGTAAAAGATTAACTTCATAGCAACATCATAAAGGATTGCTCCAGAAAAGAAATTTACCATGACTAGCTTTTTTTTTTTTTTAAATTTATGAGTGTTGGGTTTTGCTTGATTTTAAACTTTCTTAGTCTTATATTGCCATAGCTGTGACCACTTGTTCTCATCTGCAGGATTAGACTGGAACCACTGACTTTAGAATATAAAGTTATAAGAATCTCCATCAACACTCTGTGACTCAGCATCAAGTTACTCATGATGTTTGTGTGGCCCTGAAATTATGCTGCTTTAGATAAATCCTCTTGTGATCTGTTTCTGATACTGGGTTCTCATCTTACTTGCAATTCTGGTAATTGGTTTTTAACACTGCTTTCTGTGTCTAAGTCTCTGTTACCTTGGTATCCTGCCTTATACCCCAGGATAGCTAGGACTAGAATTTTGTTTTGCTTCTGTTCATTCCTCCTTTTTATCTGGCGTCCTCTTCCCTGAATCCTACACCAATAGCCAGGTTCATGCTACTTGCTGATAGCTTACTTAGACTTCTGAGTCTTAGCCCCCTGAATTCCTTTTCTCTCAGCTCAGTTGGCCTATTGAGACTTATCATCGCCATATAGCAGATAATCTCATGCCCACCATTCTCAAACTTCGATGTGCATAGAAATTACTTGTAGTATGTATTAAAATTCCAAATGTATGATTTTTCTCATCTGAGATTGTGATTCACTGTATTTTGTGGCAAAGCCCAGGGTTTTTCATTTTTAACAAGCTTTCTTGGTGATTCTGATGCCAGCGGTCAACACACCACACTTTGACAAACACTGTAACTTACATTTAAGGCTACAAAGGAACTGTTTTCTCCTGCCTTTTGTCATATTATTTGGATGCTACTTCAAAATTAAACTTAGAGATTAAAGGACTGGTTCTGTATGTATTCTACTGCCTGACATACAAGATGTTTTTAGCTGTGAGGTATGCTGAGACCTCAAAAGCCGGATTCTGAATGAAAAGGGAGTAAGCAGATGATGGAAACGACCAGGCTCTGGTTCCAGAATTGGACCCCATATGGGTGGCTTGAAGTCAAAATCACACTTTCCAAGGATGCATAGTAAATGAGCTCTATTTGAGTATGACCTGATAGGTACTGCTTAGTAGCTGTAGTTTTCAGCCAGAGACAATACTTGCATTACCGGGGATATAAAAAGTCAGATCTGCAATGGAACAGAACAGAGCCCTCAGAAATAATACCACACATCTACAGCCATCTGATCTTTGACAAACCTGACAAAAACAAGAAATGGGGGAAGGATTCCCTATTTAATAAATGGTGCTGGGAAAACTGGTTAGCCATAAGTAGAAAGCTGAAACTGGATCCTTTCCTTACTCCTTATATGAAAATTAATTCAAGATGGATTAGAGACTTAAATGTTACACCTAAAACCATAAAAATCCTAGAAGAAAACCTAGGTAATACCATTCAGAACATAGGCATGGGCAAGGACTTCATATCTAAAACACCAAAAGCAATGACAACAAAAGCCAAAATTGTCAAATGGGATCTAATTAAACTAAAGAGCTTCTGTGGGTGCAGGATTTGGTCTAGAAACACCAGAATTAAAAATGAGAATAAGACAACTGGTTTTAGATTTTACCTGTTGGTGATAACAGATTACTAATTTATTGGCAAGGTTAAGCCACAATTTGAAGTTCTTTTGTACCTGCTGAGACCAGCTTGGTCATGGAGACCCTAACCCAGTGGCACTAGAGGAATTAAAGACACACACTCAAAAATATAGAGTGTGGAGTGGGAAATCAGGGGTCTCACAGCCTTCAGAGCTGAGAGCCTTGAACAGAGATTTACCTACATATTTACTGACAGCAAGCCAGTCATAAGATTTACTAAAGGTATTCCTTATGGGAAATAAAGGGATGGGATCTGGCTAGTTATCGTCAGCATGAACATGTCCTTAAGGCACAGATCACTCATGCTATTGCTTGTGGTTTAAGAACGACTTAAGCAGTTTTCAACCCCGGGTGGGCCAGGTGTTCCTTGCCCTCATTCCTGTAAAGCAACAGCCTTCCAGTGTGGGCGTCAAGGCCATCATGAACATGTCACAGTGCTGCACAGATTTTGTTTATGGCCAGTTTTGGGGCCAGTTTATGGCCAGATTTTGGGGCCTGTTACCTGTTGTGTGGAATCACACAAGGCCTGTTACCTGTTGTGTGGAATCACACAAGGTACACATAGGTACACATGTGGTACCCATAGGTACACATATGGCACCCATAGGTACTCTTGGGTACCCAAGAGTACCTATAAAGAAATGGCTGGAAAAGGCAGAGACTGACAGGACCTAGCTTACCCTGATGAGCAGCTCTATCTTGCCCCTTCTAATCATCTTCATTCACTTCTAGAAACCAAGCTTTTCTGGATGTTATACTGAAATATGACTCTAGGAACAATAAGCAGAATGTGAAGATGGAAACAGAAATACTGATTTGGCTTTTATAATCTATTCCTTACGAAATATGGTTGTCACATTGAATTTTTTTCTGTGAGGGTGGAGGCTAAGACAGAGAATAAACAGATCTTAAAAACTGTGTTTATATTTGTATATTGTGAGTAAAATGTATTGGCATTGCCTAACATGAGATATTGTTATGGCACAATGAAATGGTAGATTTAGAGATAAATGAGTTTTCATGTATGATTTTGTTTTGTTTGAAGTGAGTAATTCCTACCAGTAAAGATCAAAAACATGTTTAAGAGAAATTTTAAAAAATTGTTGAGAGATATACAAATATTTTGTAATTGATTTTATAATTCATATACCACTCTTCTTTTTACTAAAACTATATGTCTATAATACATTATTATATTTTAAGCTATTTTATTTTATAGGTATTTTACTGTAGATGTATATATAAATTAGAAATTTTAATGCGATATTTCTCCCTTGTTGAATTATAAGAATGAATATAGATGATCCAGAAAACCTTCTTCACTTGTAGATATTAAAATACAAGTATTACCTGTGTTCTAAATAAAGCCTCTGTTTTAAGGACAAGCCATTCATGCGCACAAAGCCACAGACATTGAAGCAAGGGAAATAGGATGTAGTTCCTTGTCACTTCAGAATCTGAGGGTTTTGATGTATACAGTCACTTGAATAGTGCTTTCTGCTCATTAAGGAAAAGTTATAATTTGCCTTACCTTCAGTTTAATTTCACTGCTTGAACCTAGACTCAGATATTAAAATAATGTTTCAGAGCCCAAACCTTGCCTTTGTACCATCTGCTCTTTCATGGCTTTTTTCCTTCAGGCCTCCAGAGATTCACTGGATACACCTGACAACACACACACACACACACACACACACACACACACCTGTTTTCCAAGGAAACATAATAAACTAAAAGTCATTTGGGCATTTTTTTCTTCCTAGAACTTTTTAGCAGGTAGTTTTCTTCAATTAAAAGCAAACTTTTTAGGTGGAGTAAGATGGCAGAATAGAAGGCTACAAAATTTATCCTCCTTCAGGAAGACGAAATTTTAACAACTAACTACACACAGAAAGCATCATCAAGAACCAAAAGTCAGGTGAACAATCACAGTACCTGGTTTTATCTTTATATCACTGAAAAAGACATTGGAGAGGGTCGGAAAGATCGTCTTGAAGTGCCAACGCCAACCGTCCTCCATCGCCTTGCAGTGGCCACATGACATGGATATTCCATGTGCTTAGGAGACAGAGAGCACAGCAATTGTGAGGATTTGCACTGAACTTTGGGCTACCCTGTCACGGCGGAAAGCAGAACCAGGCTGTACTCACCTAACATCCACTCATGGAAGGAGCATTTTGATCAGCTCTAGCCAGAGGGAAATTACCCATCTCAGCATTGGAGCTTGAGTTTCCACAAGCCTCACCACTGCAAGCTGGAGTGCTCTGGTGCCCTAAGTGAACTTAAGAGACAGTCTAGGCCACAAGTACTGCAATTCTCAGGCAAGTCCTAGTGCTGAGCTGGGCTCAGAGTCAGTGGACTGGGGGGACATGTGACCTTCTTAGACACCAACCAGGGTTGCTAATGGAGTAATTGTGTCACTACTCATACACTCTTTGGCAGCAGCCACATGGTGGGAAAAAAATCTGTGCTTGTGAGAGGGAGAATACAGCAAATGTGAGACTTTACACTGACCTCAGTGCTGCCCTGTCACAGCTGAGACCTGGCAGGATTCATCACCTGATAACTAAAAAGCCCCTGGGCCCTTAATAACCAACAGAAATACCCAGGTAACATGCAATGGACATTGGGCTTTGAGGTGTATGGGCTCCAGGGGCAACCCAACACGTTCCCAGATGTGGTGGCTGTGGAGACTCCTGTTTGAGAAAAGCATGGGAAAAGTAAGTAAAAATCTGTCTTGCACCTTAGGAAGTAGCTCAGCCACAGTGGGGTAGAGCACCAACAAGATACTTGGGGTCACTGAGTCCAGGGTTAGTCTTTTAGTCAACATTTCTAGACCTGCCCTGAGTCAAAGATTAACTCCCAGGCCTGGCAGCATTTATCACAAACTGACTGAAGAGCCCTTGGACTTTAAGTGCACATTGATGATGGCCTGGCAGAAACCCCATGGGCTAGTAGTGGTGGCAGTCATAGGGAAAGATTCCTCTACCTGTGGAAAAAGGAGGGAAGAGTAGGAAGGAATTTGTTTTGCTGTTTCAGTGCCACCTTAGTCACACTAGAGTAGAACACCAGTTAAATTTCTAAGATTTTTATCTTTAATGTCTGGCTCCCAGACAGAATCTCTGGACCCACCTAAGGCCTAAGGGAATTCATTTCACTGAAGGAAGGGACAAAAACCTGGCTGGCTTTGCCACTTGCTGATTGTAGAGTCCTAGGGGCTTAAGTGAACTTAGGTGGTAGCCATGTAGTGGTTACAATGGTGGGCCTTGGGTGAAATTCAGTGTTGTGCTGGCTTCAGTTTTGAACCAGTGCAATCTCTGTGGTGGTGGCCACAGTGACGCTTGTGTTACCCCAACTCCACATGCAGGTGGCTCATCTCAGAGAGAGAGAGAGAGAGAGAGAGAGAGAGAGAGAGACTCCATTTGTTTGGAAGAAATTAAGGGAAGAAAAAAAGAGACTATGCTTGGTAATCTAGTTAATTCTTCTAGATATTATCCAAGACCACCAAGGTGGTATCTCAACAAGCAAGAACCACAGTGTTGTTGAGTTTATATCCCCAATCTCTCCAAATACCTGAAAAACCTTCCCAAGAAGGATGGGCATGAACAAGACCACGATGTGAAGTCTACAATAAATACCTAACTCTGCAATGCCCAGACATAGATGGACATCTTCAAGCATTTAGATCATCTAGGTAGATAAGACCTCAGCAAACAAAGTAAGACACCAAGGACAAGTACTGGAAGAACAGAGATATGTGACCCTTCAGATAGTAAACTCGAAATAGCTGTTTTGAGGAAATTCAAAGAAATTCATGATAATAGGGAAGGAACGCAGAATTTTATGAGATAAATTTAATGAGATTGAAATAATGAAAAGAATCAAGAAGAAATTGTGGAGTTGAAAAATGCCGTTGACATACTCTAGAATGCATCAGTCTCTTAATAGTAGAATTGATCAAGCAGAAGAATTAATGAGCTTGAAAATAGGCTATTTGAAAATGCACAGTAAGAGGAGACAAAAAAAGGAATAACAAACAATGAAGTACACCTACAAGACCTAGAGAATAGCCTTAAAAAGGCAAATTTAAGAATTATTTTCCTGGCTGGGCGCAGTGGCTCATGCCTGTAATCCCAGCACTTTGGGAGGCCAAGGTGGGTGGATCATGAGGTCAGGAGATCGAGATCATCCTGGCTAACATGATGAAAACCCATCTCTACTAAAAATACAAAAAATTAGCCGGGTGTGGTGGTGGGCACCTGTAGTCCCAGCCACTTGGGAGGCTGAGGCAGGAGAATGGCATGAACCCGGGAGGCAGAGCTTGCAGTGAGCTGAGATAGCGCCACTGCACTCCAGCCTGGGCGAAAGAGCAAGACTCTGTCTCAAAAAAGAAGAAAAAAAAATTCCTTAGAGAGAAGGAAGAGAAATAGGGGTAGAAAGTTTATTAAAAGGGATATACCTGACAGCAGACTTTTCAGTAGAAACCTTTCAAGCCAGGAGACAGTTGCATGATATATTTAAAGTCCTAAAGAAATAAAAAAATTTTACACTAAAATTATGTATGCAGTGAAAGTATCCTTTAAGCATGAAGGAGAAATAAAGACCTTCCCAGACAAACAAAATCTGATGAATTTCATTAAGACTAGATCTGTCTTATAAGAAATGCTAACAGGAGTTATTAAACCAGAAGATAAAGGATGTTAATGAGCAACAATAATTCATCTGAAGGTACAAACCTCACTAATGACAGCACACAGAAAAACACAGAATATTATAACATGGTTATGGTAGTCTGTACTCTTAAATTAAAAGACTGAATGATAAACCAACAAAAAAAATAAGTGCAACATGTTTTCTTTTTTTTTTTTTTTTTTTGAGACGGAGTCTCGCTTTGTCACCCAGGCTGGAGTGCAGTGGCCGGATCTCAGCTCACTGCAAGCTCCGCCTCCCGGGTTTACGCCATTCTCCTGTCTCAGCCTCCCGAGTAGCTGGGACTACAGGCGCCCACCACCTCGCCCGGCTAGTTTTTTGTATTTTTAGTAGAGACGGGGTTTCACCATATTAGCCAGGATGGTCTCGATCTCCTGACCTCGTGATCCGCCCGTCTCGGCCTCCCAAAGTGCTGGGATTACAGGCTTGAGCCACCGCGCCCGGCCGTGCAACATGTTTTCTAAACACAGACAGTACAATAAGACATAAAGCGAAACATTACAAAGTTAAAAAGTGGGGAGACAAGGTTAAGATACAGAGTTTATGTTAGTTTTATCTTGCTTATTTGCTTATTTACATGCAATCAGTGTTAAGTTCTCATCAATTTAAAATAATGTGTTACAAGATAGTACTTACAAGCCTCACAGTGACCTTTTTAAAAAATTATTATACTTTAAGATCTAGGGTAAATGTGCACAACATGGAGGTTTGTTACATATGTATACATGTGCCATGTTGGTGTGCTGCACCCATTAACTCATCATTTACATTAGGTATATCACCTAATGCTATTCCTCCCGCCTCCCCCTTCCCCACAATAGGCCCCAGTGTGTGATGTTCCCCTTCCGGTATCTAAGTGATCTCATTGTTCAATTTCCATCTAAGACTGAGAACATGTGGTGTTTGGTTTTCTGTTCTTATGATAGTTTGCTGAGAATGATGGTTTCCCGCTGCATCCATGTCCCTACAAAGGACACGAACTCATCCTTTTTTATGGCTGCGTAGTATTCCATGGTGTATATGTGCCACATTTTCTTAATCCAGTCTGTCACCGATGGACATTTGGGTTGATTCCAAGTCTTTGCTATTGTGAATAGTGCCACAATAAACACACATGTTCATGCATCTTTATAGCAGCATGATTTATAATCCTTTGGGTATATACCCAGTAATGGGATGACTGGGTCAAATGGTATTTCTAGTTCTAGATCCTTGAGGAATCACCACACTGTCTTCCACAATGGTTGAACTAGTTTACAGTCCCACCAACGGTGTAAAAGTGTTCCTATTTCTCCACATCCTCTCCAGCACCTGTTGTTTCCTGACTTTTTAATGATTGCCATTCTAACTAGTGTGAGATGGTATCTCATTGTGGTTTTGATGTGCATTTCTCTGATAGCAAGTGATGATAAGCATTTGTTCATGTGTCTGTTGGCTGTATAAATGTCTTCTTTTGAGAAATGTCTGTTCATATCCTTGGCCCACTTTTTGATGGGGTTGTTTGTTTTTTTCTTGTAAATTTGTTTGAGTTCTTTGTAGGTTCTAGATGTTAGCCCTTTGTCAGATGAGTAGTTTGCAAAAATTTTCTCCCATTCTGTAGGTTGCCTGTTCACTTTGATGGTAATTTCTTTTGCTGTGCAGAAGCTCTTTAGTTTAATTAGATCCCATTTGACAATTTTGGCTTTTGTTGTCATTGCTTTTGGTGTTTTAGATATGAAGTCCTTGCCCATGCCTATGTCCTGAATGGTATTACCTAGGTTTTCTTCTAGGATTTTTATGGTTTTAGGTGTAACATTTAAGTCTCTAATCCATCTTGAATTAATTTTCATATAAGGAGTAAGGAAAGGATCCAGTTTCAGCTTTCTACTTATGGCTAGCCAATTTTCCCAGCACCATTTATTAAATAGGGAATCCTTTCCCCATTTCTTGTTTTTGTCAGGTTTGTCAAAGATCAGATGGCTGTAGATGTGTGGTATTATTTCTGAGGGCTCTGTTCTGTTCCATTGGTCTATATCTCTGTTTTGGTACCAGTACCATGCTGTTTTGGTTACTGTAGCCTTGTAGTACAGTTTGAAGTCAGATAGCGTGATGCCTCCAGCTTTGTTCTTTTGGCTTAGGAGTGTCTTGGCAATGTGGGCTCTTTTTTGGTTCCATATGAACTTTAAAGCAGTTTTTTCCAATTCTGTGAAGAAACTCATTGGTAGCTTGATTGGGATGGCATTGAATCTATAAATTATCTTGAGCAGTATGGCCATTTTCATGATATTGATTCTTCCTATCCATGAGCATGGTATGTTCTTCCATTTGTTTTTGTCCTCTTTTATTTCACTGAGCAGTGGTTTGTAGTTCTCCTTGAAGGGTTTCTTCACATACCTTTTAAGTTGGATTCCTAGGTATTTTATTCTCTTTGAAGCAATTGTGAATGGAAGTTCATTCATAATTTGGCTCTCTGTTTGTCTGTTGTTGATGTATAAGAATGCTTGTGATTTTTGCACATTGATTTTGTATCCTGAGACTTTGCTGAAGTTGCTTATCAGCTTAAGGAGACTTTGGGCTGAGGTGATGGGGTTTTATAAATATATCATGTCATCTGCAAATAGGGACAATTTGACTTCTTCTTTTCCTAATTGAATACCCTTTATTTCTTTCTCTTGCCTGATTGTCCTAGCCGGAATTTCCAACACTATGTTGAATAGGAGTGGTGAGAGAGGGCATCCCTGTCTTGTGCAAGTTCTCAAAGGGAATGCTTCCAGTTTTTGCCCATTCAGTATGATATTGGCTGTGGGTCTGTCATAAATAGCTCTTATTATTTTGAGGTACGTTCCATCAATACCGAATTTATTGAGCGTTTTTAGCATGAAGTGCTGTTGAATTTTGTCAAAGGCCTTTTCTGCATCTATTGAGATAATCACGTGGTTTTTGTCTTCGGTTCTGTTTATATGCTGGATTACATTTATTGATTTGCGTAAGTTGAACCAGCCTTGCATCCCAGGGATGAAGCCCACTTGATCATGGTGGGTAAGCTTTTTGATGTGCTGCTGGATTCGGTTTGCCAGTATTTTATTGAGAATTTTTGCATCGATGTTCATCAGGGATATTGGTCTAAAATTCTCTTTTTTTTTTTTTCTTATGTCTCTGCCAGGCTTTGGTATCAGGATGATGTTGGCCTCATAAAATGAGTTAGGGAGGACTCCCTCTTTTTCTATTGATTGGAATAGTTTCAGAAGGAATGGTACCAGCTCCTCCTTGTACCTCTGGTAGAATTCTGCTGTGATTCCATCTGGTCCTAGACTTTTTTTGATTGTTAGGCTATTAATTATTGCCTCAATTTCAGAGCCTGCTATTGATCTATTCAGGGATTCAATTTCTTCCTGCTTTAGATTTGGGAGAGTGTATGTATCCAGGAATTTATCCATTTCTTCTAGGTTTTTTAGTTTATTTGCGTAGAGGTGTTCATAGTATTCTCTGATGGTAGTTTGTATTTCTGTGGGGTCGGTGGTAATATCCCCTTTATCATTTTTTATTACATCTATTTGATTCTTCTCTCTTTTCTTCTTTATCAATCTTGTTAGTGGTCTATCAATTTTGTTGATCTCTTCAAAAAACCAGCTCCTGGATTCATTGATTTTTTGAAGGGTTTTTTGTGTCTCTATCTCCTTCAGTTCTGCTCCGATCTTACTTATTTCTTGCCTTCTGCTAGCTTTTGAATGTGTTTGCTCTTGCTTCTCTAGTTCTTTTAATTGTGATGTTAGGGTGTCAATATTAAATCTTTCCTGCTTCCTCTTGTGGGCATTTAGTGCTATAAATTTCCCTTTACACACTGCTTTAAATAAGTCCCAGAGATTCTGGTATGTTGTGTCTTTGTTCTCAGTGGCTTCAAAGAAGATCTTTATTTCTGCCTTCATTTCATTATGTACCCAGTAGTCATTCAGGAACGAGTTGTTCAGTTTAGATGTAGTTGAATAGTTTTGATTGAGTTTCTTAGTCCTGAGATCTAGTTTGATTGCACTGTATTCTGAGAGACAGTTTGTTATAATTTCTGTTCTTTTACAGTTGCTGAAGAGTGCTTTACTTCCAACTAGGTGGTCAGTTTTGGAATAAGCACTATATAGTGCTGAGAAAAGTGTATATTCTGTTGACTTGGGGTGGAGAGTTCTGTAGATGTCTATTAGGTCCACTTGGTGCAGAGCTGAGTTCAATTCCTGGATGTCCTTGTTAACTTTCTGTCTCGTTGATCTGTCTAATGTTGACAGTGGGGTGTTAAAGTCTCCTATTGTTATTGTATGGAAGTCTAAGTCTCTTTGTAAGTTGCTAAGGACTTGCTTTATGAATCTGGGTGCTCCTGTATTGGGTGCATATATATTTAGGATAGTTAGCTCTTCTTGTTGAATTGATCCCTTCACCATTCTGTAATGGCCTTCTTTGTCTCTTGATCTTTGTTGGTTGAAAGTCTGTTTTATTAGAGACTAGGATTGCAACCCCTGCTTTTTTTTATTTTCCATATGCTTGGTAGATCTTACTCCATCCCTTTATTTTGAGCTTATGTGTGTCTCTGCATGTTAGATGGGACTCCTGAATAGAGCACACTGATGAGTCTTGACTCTTTATCCAATTTGCCAGTCTGTGTCTTTTAATTGGACCATTTAGTCCATTTACATTTAAGTTTAATATTGTTATATGTGAACTTGATCCCGTCATTATGATATTAGCTGGTTATTTTGCTCTGCAGTTGATTCAGTTTCTTCCTAGCATCGATGGTCTTTGCATTTTGGCATGTTTTTGCAATGGCTGGTACTGGTTGTTCCTTTCCATGTTTGGTGCTTCCTTCAAGATCTCTTGTAGGGCAGGCCTGGTGGTGACAAAATCTCTGAGCATTTGCTTATCTGTAAAGAATTGTATTTCTCCTTTACTTATTCAACTTAGTTTGGCTGGATATGAAATTCTGGGTTGAAAATTCTTTTCTTTAAGAATGTTGAATATTGGCCCCCACTCTCTTCTGGCTTGGAGAGTTTCCACCAAGAGATCTGCTGTTAGCCTGATGGGCTTCCCTTTGTGGGTAACTTGACCTTTCTCTCTGGCTACCCTGAACATTTTTTTCTTCATTTCAACTTGGGTGAATCTCACAATTATGTGTCTTGGACTTGCTCTTCTCCAGGAGTATCTTTGTGGCACTCTCTGTATTTTCTGACTTTGAATGTTGGCCTGCCCTGCTAGATTGGGAAAGTTCTCCTGGATAATATCTTGCAAAGTGTTTTCCAACTTGGTTCCATTCTCCCCATCACTTTCAGGCATAACTATTACACGTAAGTTTGGTCTTTTCACATAATCCCATATTTCTTGTAGGCCTTTTTCATTTATTTTTACTCTTTTTTCTCTAAACTTCTCTTCGCACTTCATTTCATTCATTTGATGTTCAATCACTGATACTCTTTCTTCCAATTGATCGAGTCAGTTACTGAAGCTTGTGCATTTGTCACGTAGTTCTCATGTCATGGTTTTCATCTCTATCAGTTCGTTTATGAACTTCTCTGCATTGGTTATTCTAGTAATCCATTCTTCCATTCCTTTTTCAAGGTTTTCAGTTTCTTTGCATTGGGTATGTAGTTCCTCTTTTTGCTCTGAGAATTTCGATCGAGTGAAATCTTCTTCTCTCAGCTCCTCAAAGTCATTCTCCGTCCAGCTTTGTTCTGTTGCTGGCGAGGATCTGTGTTCCTTTGGAGGGGGAGATGCACTCTGATTTTTTGAATTTCCAGCTTTTCTGCCCTGCTTTTTCCCCATCTTTGTGGTTTTATCTGCCTTTGGCCTCTGATGATGGTGACGTACTGATGGTGTTTTGGTGTGGGTGTCTTTTCTGTTTGTTAGTTTTCCTTCTGACAGTCAGGACCCTCAGCTGCAGGTCTGCTGGAGTTTGCTTGAAGTCCACTCCAGACCCTGTTTGCCTGGGTATCAGCAGCAGAGGCTGCAGAAGATAGAATATGGCTGCACAGTAAGTGTTGCTGTCTGATTCTTGTTCTGGAAGCTTCGTGTCAGAGGTATACTCAGCCATGTGAGGTGTGAGGTGTCAGTCCGTACCTAGCCGGGGATGTCTCCCAGTTAGGCTACTCAGGGGTCAGGGACCCACTTCAGGAGGCAGTCTGTCCATTCTCAGATCTCAACCTCCATGCTGGAAGAACCACTGCTCTCTTCAAAGCTGTCAGACAGGGACATTTACATCTGCAGAGGTTCTGCTGCTTTTTGTTTAGCTGTGCCCTGTCCCCAGAGGAGGAGTCTACAGATACAGGCAGGCCTCCTTGAGCTGCAATGGGCTCCACCCATTTTGAGCTTCCCGGCAGCTTTGTTTACCTACTTAAGCCTCAGCAATGGTGAGCACCCCTTCCCCAGCCTTGCTGCTGCCTTGCAGTTAGATCTCAGATGGTTGTGCTAGCAATGAGGGAGGGTCTGTGGGCATGGGACCTTCCAGGCCAGGCGTGGGATATAATCTCCTGGTGTGCCATTTGCTAAGACTCTTGTTAAAGTGCAGTATTAGGGTGGGAGTTACCTGATATTCCAGGTGTTGTGTGTCTCAGTTTCCTTTGACTAGGAAAAGGAATTCCCTTCCCCCTTGTGCTTCCCAGGTGAGGTGATGCCTTGCCCTGCTTCAGCTTTCGCTGGTTGGGCTGCACCCACTGACCAGCACTGACTGTCTGACATGCCCCAGTGAGATGAACCTGGTACTTCAGTTGAAAAGGCAGAAATCACCCATCTTCTGTGTCACTCATGCTGGGAACTGGAGGCTGGAGCTGTTCCTATTTGGTCATCTTTGGCACCCCCCATGGTAACCTTAAATCAGAAAACATACAAGAAATTCAAAAATAAAATAAAAAGCAAAATATTTTATAATACTGCCAGAGAAAATCACCTTCATTAAAAGGAAGATAGAAAGAATGGAAAAAAGGAAAGGAAGACCATAAAGCAACCAGAAAATGAATAACAAAGCAGGAGTAAGTGCTTACTTGTCAATGACACTGAATGTAAATGGACTAAACTCTGCAATCAAGACATACAGTGGCAGAATGGACAAAAAAGCAAGACCCAATGATCTGTTGCCTAGAAGAAACACACTTCACCTATAATCACACACATAGGTTGAAAATAAAGGGATGGAAAACGATATCCCATGCCAATTGAAACCAAAAAAGAGCAAGAGTGTCTATCTATCTGTGTATCTATGTATCTATCTGTCTATCTATCTGTCTATCTATCTATCTATCTATCAATCATCGATCTACCTATTTTTTTGTGACAGGGTCTTGCTCTGTCACTCAGGCTGGAGTGCAATGACACAAACATGGATCACTGCAGCCTCGACTTCCTATGCTCAAAAGATTCTCCCACCTCTGTCTCTTGTGTAGCTGGGACTACAGGAGTTCACTACCATACCCAGAGAAGTAGCTTTATGTATATCAAACAAAATAGATTTACAGACAAAAATTATAAAAAGTGTCAAATAGGGTGATTATGTAATAATAAAGGAGTAAATTCAGCAAGAGGATATAAAAATTATAAATACATATGGACCCAACATTGGAGCAACCAGATATATAAAGCAAATATTATTAAAGCTAAAGAAAGATAGATCTGAATACAATAATAGCTGCAGTCTTCAGCAACTGACTTTCAGCATTGGACAGTACTTTCAGGCAAAAAATTACAGTTTTAATCTGCACTATAGATCAAGTGGATCTAAATAGATATTTACAGAACATTTTATCCAACAAAAGCAAAATACACATTCTTCTCAGCACATAGATCATTCTCAAGCATAGACCATATGTGATGTAAAAAGTCTTTAAAAATTCCAAACAATTGACGTAATATTAAGCATCTTCTCTGACCATAATGGAATAAAACTGCAAATTAAAAAAGAGAAATTTTGGAAACTCTACGAACACACAGATATTAAACAATATGCTCCTGAATGACCAGTGGGTTGATTAAGAAATTAAGAAGACAATTAAAAAATTTATTGAAACAAAGAGTAATGGAAACACAACATACCAAACCTACAGGATACAGCAAATGTAGTGCTAAGAGAAAAATTTATTACTATGAGTGCCTACATCAAAAAGAAAAAAAAAAAAAAGAAAACCTTTCCAATATATAACCTAATGATGCATCTTAAAGAAACTGGAGGCTGGGCGCAGTGGCTCAAACCTGTAATCCCAGCACTTTGGAAGGCTGAGACAGGCGGATCACGAGGTCAGGAGATCGAGACCATCCTGGCTAACATGGTGAAACCCCGTCTCTACTAAAAAAATACAAAAAAACTAGCTGGGTGTGGTGGCGGGCGCCTCTAGTCCCAGCTACTCGGGAGGCTGAGGCAGGAGAATGGCATAAACCCAGGAGGCGGAGCTTGCAGTGAGCTGAGATCCCACCACTGCACTCCAGCCCAGGTGACAGAGCGAGACTCCGTCTCAAAAAAAAAAGCAAGAGAAAACTAAACCCAAAATTAATAGAAGGAAAAAAATAATAAAGATCAGAACAGAAATAAATGAATTTAAAATGAAGAAAACAATGCAAAAGATCAATAAAACAAAAAGTTGGGATTCTTAAAAGTTAAACAAAATAGACAAAACTTTAGCCAGACTGACTGAGAAAAAAAGAGAGAAGATTGAAATGAATAAAATCAGAGATGGTAAAAAAGACGTTATAGCTGATACTGTAGAAATTCAAAGGATCATTACTGTCTACTATCAGCAACTGTATGCAAAAAAAAATTGGCAAATCTAGAGGAGATGTACAAATTTCTAGACACCTACAACCTACCAAGACTGAACCAGGCTGAAATCCAAAATCTGAACAGGCCAATAACAAGTAATGAAATGTAAGCCAAAATAAAAAGTCTCCTAGTACAAAAAAAGCCTGGAATCTGATGGTTTCACTGCTGAATTCTACCAAACATTTAAAGAAAAACTAATACCAACATTACTCAAACTATTCCAAAAATAGAGGAGAAGAGGATATTTTCAAACTCATCTTATTAGACCAGTATTACCCTGACACCCAAACTAGACAAAGGCACATCAAAAAAAGAAAACTACAGGCGAATATCTCTGATGAATATTGATGCAAAAATGCTCAACAAAATACTAGCAAACTGAACACAACAATACATTAAAAAGACTGTTAATCTTGACAAAGTGGGATTTATCCCAGGGATGCAAAGATAGTTAAACATATGCAAATAAGTTAATGTGATGCATCATATTAACAGAATGAAGGTCAAAGCCATATTATCATTTAAATTGATGCCAAAGAGGCATTTGATAAAATTTAACACACTTTCATGATAAAAACTCTAAAAATCTTGATATACAAGGAACATATGTCAACATAATAAAGCCATATATTTCTGATCCTCAGCTAGTATCACAATGAATGAGGAAAAATTGAAAGCCTGTCCTCTAAGATATGGAACAAGGCAAGATTGCCCATTTCTGCACTGTTGCTCAACATAGTTCTGAAAGTTCTAGCTGGAGCAATCAGACAAGAGAAGGGAAAAATGTTAATCCAAACTGGAAAGGAAGAAGTCAGATTATCTTTGTTTGCAGATTACATGATCTTATATTTGAAAATATGAAGACTTCAACAAAAAACTATTAGAACTAATAAACAAATTTAGTAAATTTGCAGATACAAAATCAACATAAACATCATTAGCATTTCTATATGCCAGCAGTGAACAATCTAAAACAGAAACAAAAACGTAATCCCATTTACAATAGCCACAAACAAAATTAAATACATAAAAATTAACCAATGACGTGAAAGATCTCTACAAAAGAAAAAACTGCAAAGCACTGATGAAAGAATTTATAGATGACACAAAGAAAGAAAAGATCTTTTATGCTCATGGACTGGAAGAATCAATATTGTTAAAATGTCGAGACAACCAAAAGCAATCTACAGTGCTTTTGCAACCCCTATCAATATACCAATTACATCTTCACAGAAATAGACAAAACAATTTTAAAATTTATATTAGATGACAAAAGAAACACAGTACCCAAAGCTATCCTGACCAAAAGATTAAAACTGGAGAAATCAGATTACCTGACTTCAAATTATACTACAGAGTTAGAGTAACCAAAACAGCATGGTACTTGCATAAAAAGAGACACATAGATAAATGGAACAAGATAGAGATCCCAGAAACAAATCCATACACCTACAGTGGATTCCATCTTTGACAAACGTACTAGGAACACAAATTTGAGAAAGGATAGTCTCTTTAATAAATGGTACTGGGAAAACTAGATATCCATATGCAGAAGAATAAAAGTTGACATGTATCTTTTGCCATATACAAAAATAATATAAGATTCGATTATAAACTTAAGCCCCAAACCTCAAACTTTGAAACTACTACAGGAAAACTTTGGGAAACTCTTCAGGATATGGATTTGGGCTAAAATTTCTTGTGTATTACCCAACAACCAGCATAGGCAAACAAAGCAAAAATGGAAAAATGAGATCACATCAAGTTAAAAAGCTTCTGCACAGCAAAGAAAGCAATCAACAAAGTGAAGAGACCACTCACAAAATAGGAAAAACTATTTTCAAACTACCCATCTGACAAGGGATTAATAACCAGAATATAAAAGGAGCTCGAACATTTCAATTGGAAAAAAATCTAATAATAATATTAAAAAACAGTCCAAATATTTTAATGGAAATGTATCAACAGAGGACATACAAATTGCAAATTGATCCATAAAAAGGTGCTCAACATCATTGATCATCAGAGAAATGCAAATAAAAGCTACAATGCAACATTATCTCACCCCAATTAAAATGACTTTTAAGATAGGCAATAACAAATGCTGGATGAGGATATGGAGAAAGGGAACCCTTGTACACTGCTACTAGGATTGTAAACTAGTACAACCACTATGAAGAACAAAAAGAAGAACTTTTTAGTTCTCAAAAAACTAAAAAGAGAGCTGACATACAATCTAGAAATCCCACTGCTGGGTATATACTTCACCCTTCAAATAAAAGAAAATTAGTATATCAAAAAGATAACTGCATTCTCACGTTTGTTGCAGCACTGTTTACAATAGTAAAAAATTGGAAGCAACCTGAGTGCCCATCAACAGATGAATGGATAATGAAAATGTGTTGAAATGAAAATGAAAATGAAAAGCGAATCCACCACAATCCAGTAGCCTTCATCCCTGGATGCAAGGTTGGTTCAACAAACACAAATCAACAAATGAGATCAGATAAAGAGAACTACAAACAAAAGACACATGATTTTTTCAGTAGATGAAGAAAAAACTTTTGATAAAATTCAATATCTCTTCATGTTAAAAACTTTCAATAAACTAGGTATTGAAGAAACATTCCTCAAAATAGTAAGAGCCATGTATAATAAATCCACAGCCAATATAACATTGAATCTTCAAAAACTTGAAGCATTCCCCTTGAAAACCAGCACAAGACAATGATACCCTCTCTCATCACTCCTATTCAGCATAGTATTCGAAGTCCTGGCCGGAACAATTAGGCAAAATAAAGAAATAAAGAGCATTCAAATAGAAATACAGGAAGTCAAACTATCCCTATTTACAGACAGCATGATTCTTTATGTAGAAAACCACATAGTCTCAGCCTCAAACCTCCTTCAGTTGTTTATCAGCTGAAGTATGTGTGAAAATCACTAGCATTTCTTTACACCAGCAACAGCCAAGCCAAGAGCAAACCAGGAACACAATCTCATTCACAGTTGCCACAAAGAGAATAAAATACCTAGGAATACAACTAACCAGGACAGTGAAATATTTCTACAACAAGAATTACAGAACACTGCTCGATGAAATCAGAGATGACACAAATAAATGAAAAAACATTCCATATTCCAATATTGTTAAAATAGCCTTACAACCCAAAGCAATTTTTAGATCCAATGCTTTTCCTATTAAACTATTATACCAATGACATTCCTTACAGAACTAGAAATAAGTATTTTAAAATTCGTATAAAATAAAAAACAGCCTGAATAGCCATGGAAGTCCTAATCAAAAAGAACAATGCTGGAGGCATCATGCAACCCAACTTCAAACTACTACAGGGCTATAGTAACTGAAACTGCATGGTACTGACACCAAAACAGATACATTGATCAATGAAACAGAACAGAGAGTCCAGAAATAAGGCTGCACACCTACAACTATCTGACCTTTGACAAAGTTTACAAAAACAAGCAATGGGGAAAGGGTACCCTATTTAATAAATGATGCTGGAATAACTGGCTGACCATATGCAGAAGATTGAAACTGGACCCCTTCCTTACCCTATGTACAGAAATTAACTCAAGATGGATTAAAGATTTAAACGTAAAACCCCAAACTATAAAAACCATGAAAGACAAACTAGACATTTTGGACAAAGGAATGAGCAAAGATTTAATGATGAAGATGCCAAAAACAATTGCAACAAAAGCAAAAACTGACAAATGAGATCTATTTAAACTATAGAGCTTCTGTCCAGGCATAAAAACTGTTAGTACAGTATACAGACAACCTACAGAATGGGAGAAATTTTTTGCAAACTATGCATTTCACAAAGGTCTAATATCCAGCATCTATAAGAAACTTAAGCAAATATACAAGAAAAAGTAAATCCATTAAAAAGTGGACAAAGGACATGAGCAGACACTTCTCAAAAGAAAACATACATGTGATCAATAAGCATATGAAAAAAAAAGCTCAACACCACTTATCATTAGAGAAAAGCAAATCAAAATCATAATAAGATACTAACTCATATAAGTCAGAATGGCTGTTATTTAAAAGTTAAAAAATAACAGATGTTGGCAAGATTGTAGAGAAAAAAGATTGCTTATACACTACTGGTAGGAATGTAAATTAGTTAAACCCTTGTGGAAAACAGTGTGGATAATCTTCAAAGATCTAAAAACAGAATTACCATTTGGCCCAGCAATCCCATTACTGGATACATATCCAGAAGAATATAAATCATTCTACTAATAAAGACACACACACGTGAGTGTCCATAGCAGCACTATTTGCAACAGCAAAGAGATAAACTCAACCTAAAAATGCCCATAAGTGACAGAACGAATCAAAAAAATGTGGTGTATGTACACCATGGAACACTATGCAGCCATAAAAAATGAGATCATGTCTTTTGCAGGAACATGGCTGGAGCTGGAAGCCATTATCCTCAGCAAACTAATGCAGGAACAGAAAACCAAATACTGCATGTTCTCACTTATAAGTAGGAGGTAAATGATGAGAACTCATGGGCACAAAGAGTAGAACAACAGACACTGGGGCCTACTTGAGGGTGGCAGATTTGAGGAAGAAAAGAATCTGAAAAAATAACTATTGGGCACTAGGATTAGCACCTTGGTGATGAAATAATCTGTGCAGCAATCCCCCCGGCACAAGTCTGCCTATATAACAAATCTGCAGATGTACCACTGAACCTAAAAAGTTTTATAAAAAGCAAACGTGGTACATATACTCAATGAATTACTATTA
Organism: Macaca mulatta; assembly: GCF_049350105.2. Classification (NCBI taxonomy): domain Eukaryota; kingdom Metazoa; phylum Chordata; class Mammalia; order Primates; family Cercopithecidae; genus Macaca; species Macaca mulatta. Next base: position 87,330,917 of record NC_133426.1, read on the forward strand.
GTAAAAAAAAGGAATGACATCTTGTCATTTGCAACAACATGAATGGAACTGAAAGTCTTTCTGTTAATTAAAATAAGTCAGGCATGGAAAGACTAACTTCATATGTTGTCAGTTATTTGCGGGTGCTTAAAATCAAAACAATTGAATGCATAGAGATGGAGAGTAGGATGGCTACCAGAGGCTGGAAGGTATATGAGGGTTTGAGGGGAAGTGGAGGTAGTTAATGGGCACACACACAAAAAATAGTTAAAGAGTGAATAAGACCTAGTATTTGATAGCACAGCAGGGTGACTAAATAGTCAATAATAATTTAATTGTACATTTTATAATAACTATAATGGTATAATTGGATTATTAGTAACACAAAGGATAAATCTTTGAGGTGATGTATACCCCATTTTCCATGATGTGATTATTACATATTACCTGCCTGCATCAAAGCACCTTATGTGCCCCATAAATATATACACCAACTATGTACCCACAAAGATAATGAAATAAAAATAAATAAATAAAAATTAAAACGGAACTTTTTTATGAGCATTAAGACTTGTTTATCCTTTAATACACAATATTAACTAAAATGCACGTATAGAACAATGGTTAGACCATCTGAACTAATCTCAGGAGCACAGAACCCTTCTCCCTGCATACATCCTTCCTGTCGCCCCCATCCGCCCCCAACCACCCAATGAATAGTCTGCATTCGCTTATGCAACCACTCCTAGGAAGTACTGAAAACAAATGCTTAGAGGGGTGTTACTTTGCCCCTCTGCTTTTAACCTATATTGTGCACTTTGTTGTTGTTGAAACGGAGTCTCGCTCTGTCACCAGGTTGGAGTGCAATGGCGCTGTCACCAGGTTGGAGTGCAATGGCGCGATCTTGGCTCACTGCAACCTCCGTCTCCCGAGTTCAAGAGATTCTCCTGCTTCAGCCTCCTGAGTAGCTGGGTCTACAGGTGGGAGACACCACGCCCTGCTAATTTTTGTATTTTTAATAGAGATGGGGTTTCACCATGTTGGCCAGGATGGTCTCGATCTCTTGACCTCGTGATCTGCCTGCCTTGGCCTCCCAAAGTGCTGAGATTACGGGCAGGAGCCACTGCGCCAGGCCGTTGTGCACTTTTAAACACCTAGAAAGACTAGATGTTTCAAACTGGACTTAAGTTTTCCATTATATACACAGTAGCATCGAATAAATGGTATACATACATAACATAGACAGTAATTTGAGTGTCTTCTAAATAGGAACATTCTGGCCTAGAACCCTTCCTTTTCCCACCTCTACCAACCCCATGGACAGCTATAAGCCATCTGTAATGCTTAGAGGGGATTTTAACAATTTCACTTCTGTATTTAAGAAGTTTTCCCTATGAATTTTAACACAAAGTGTACTCAATGCATTAGTTTACTAATTCTACTTTTGTCACACACCGGCAACCTCTTTAACATCGACTAGATCTAAATTAGGACTCCTATGTCCGCTTATATACACTATATACATAGCACCACAAATGAAAATGCAGACATAAGGGACAATGGTCAATGTGCCTCATCATAAACACACTGGACACTGGTAGAAAGCCTTGCACTTTGTGCTCCTCCTTCCCCCTGAACCAGCACAGATATCATAATATGTACTGCTCAGAGAATTTCCAAGACAGTATTTCATATCAAAAGGATAGCTACAAAATGTGTTATTTACTACCTGTACTTTTGACATACTTTGTGCACTTCTGAGCATCTAGAAAGACTGGATGTTTCAAATAAGGACTTAGGTTTGTCCACTATATACACGGTAGTGTTGAATAAACTACACACATGTAACAGTGGTTATATCTGAAAGTGTCTTCCTTCCAACTCCCCTCCACCACCAACCTGGTGGATACAGGCACATGTAACTTAGAGCTGATGTTATTTCACTTCTGAAAGTCCTTTTCAGAAGACAGCCTTTCTATGAATTTTAACAAAATGTGCAAAATGTGTTAGTTTACTAACTCTACTTCTGTCATACATTGGCAACGTCTTTAATATCTAGAAACTAGATATTATAAAATCGGGACTCATTTGTCCAGTATATGCACAATATATACAGTATAGCAAAGTTAAATGAAATGCATGTAACATACAGGCAATGGATTAAGTTGAAATTTTCTAATAAACAATGGCAAAACACCTTTTGCAATTTCTTCCCTCCCACCTCCCAGGTGGCTCAGCAATTCCACTTCCAAATAGCATTTCCCATCAGTTTTAAAAAGCGATTTACAAAACGTGTTATTCTACTACTACTTTTAAATATATCAAGCACTTCCAAATATCTAGAAAGACTAGATATTTCATATAACTTGCCCACCACTTACACAGCACTGTTAAATAAAATTGCACACACATAACAATGGTTACCAACTGTGGTATCTTCTAAATGTGACCATTTTGGCCTTGAATCATTCCCTCCTCTCTTCCTTCTCTGCCTTCAATCCAGTGGACAAGTACAAGCACGTGTAATGCTTAGAGATGGTTGAACAAATTCCTATGCAAAAGTCATTTACAGAAGACAAGTTTTCCTATGAATTTCAGCAAAAAATGTACAAAATATGCTAATTTTACTACTTTGTCAAACACTGGCAACCTCTTTAACATCTAGAGACTAGATGTTGAAAAATTAGGACTATTTGTCCATTATATACACTATATACAGAGCAAAACAAAATGCACAAAGCATACAGAAAAAGGGTGTCTGAAAATGTTCAAGGATGAACACACTGGTATATTGCCTTTTTCACTTTCTTCCCTCCCACCTCCTCTAAATCATTGAACAAGTATAGACATTACTATACAGCTCACAAAGGTGGCTTCAAAATTCAGTTTCCAAAAGTATTTCCTATGAATTTTAGCAAAAATATATTTACAAAGTGGTATTTTACTACCTCTACATTTAACATACATCGGGCACTTCTAAACATATAGATAGACTAGATATTTCAAGTAAGGAATTAATTTGTCCACTATGTACACAGCAGTCTTGAATAAACTGCAAACATGTAACAACAGTTATAATTTGAAAGAGTCTTCCAAAGGTGAACATTCTGGCATAGAACCCTTCCCATCTCCATTAACCCAGTGAGCAAGAATGCTCAAATTTTCAGAAGACAATCTTTCCTAGGACTTGTAAAACAAAATGTACAAAACATATTAGTTTTCCTGGGACTTGTAAAACAAAATGTACAAAATGTATTACTCTACTTTTGTCATATACTGGCAACCTCTTTAACATCCAGAAAGACTAGATGTTGTCAATTAGGACTCGTTTTTCCTTTATGTACACTATATACACAGATAAGTAAAACAAAATGCACAGAGATAATGATTCATCTTGCCTCACTGTAAAATGGATGGCATAGAGCACTCTGCACCTGCCACTCCTCTCTCCTCCCAGAATCACTGCACAAACACAATGAGTATTACTCAACAGGTGATTTGGCCATTCCTCCCAAAAAACATTTCCTATGAATTGTAACAAAAAGATATTTACAAAATGTGGTTTTGCTACCTCTAATTTTAACATATATCAGGCATTTCAGAACACCTGAAAAGAACAGACATTTCAAAAAAGCTTAGCATTGTCAACTATATACACAGTAGTGAGGCATAAAACAATAGATAGAATATGAAAATGTCTTCTAAACATGACCAGTCTAGCATAGAACCTTCTTCTCTTCCTTCTCAGATCTTCCAGCTCCATGTCATCTAACCCACTGAACAAACGTGGACATATTGCTTCCAGAGGCCCTCTAACAACTCCATTTCCAAAAGTCATCTCCAGAAGAAATGTATTTTCTATGATTTATTTTAAACAAATAAGAATTTACAAGATGTGTGCTTTTCTAACTCTACTTTATCGTACATCGGCAACCTCTTTCCATCTAGAAGGGCTAGATGTGACAAATGTTTTCTATTAAAAAAGGTTGGAGTGGAGTTGAGAGCAGCTTTTTCATATTATATACACAGACCTTCCATAAGTGGCCAGTAAATCTTCCCAGAGGGTGGTGGGCGTTTCCAACGGGCCAAATGTGGAGTGTCATTCTACCCTTTCTCTCTTCCGACAGCAAGGTCTGGTAGAACGAAGAACAACCGCCGATGGCGGCTAACCATTCCACCCGTCGTCGCCGTCGAACTTCGTTCACCTCCCAGGCCCGTTAAGGCCTTTGTCCGTTGTCGTCAGGACTAGGTATGTCTCGCCCAGTGGCTACAGAGTGGTCACCCGGGACCTAGATCTGCGCGGCTCGGTGGCCTAAAGAGGCAGCCGCGCCTGCCTGCGTCCCTAGGCCGCCTTCCCACACACACACAACCACAACCATACAAGGCAGACAGCTGCAGAAATTTTTGCTCTAAATGGGTGATGTAATGAGTTTTGTTGGCCAATGCTATAATGATTATAAATCTCGACCCTAAAATCATTCAGGCTTTCAGTGAAATTTATTAGATCTAGCCATTAAAAAATTTAGCCAGATTTAAAATTTTACAGTATAAGGCATGACTATTTATGAGGCGATTACCAGACTTTAGATAGAAATTAGTAAATTTTCAAATATCTTTCTGTGTAAATTAACTCAATGAAAAAAATATAAAAGAATATCTCTTCTGGCTTTTTTATATTTTTACTTGATTTGGCTTAGCAGGAAATGTTTTCCAAAGATTTTGGTAGGGTGAGTGCAGTTCAATTAGCTTTTGGAATTGTTGCACAAAGATATGGTAGAACAGGTCAATGTCTTACAATTATAGACATTTTGATTCTGACTATAAATTATGAGATTTAATCCAGAACTTATATTAATGTTTAAGGCAACATACACAGCATTGTGGTGATCAGTGTGTATGTATGGCAACTGTTACATATTGTTACTTTGGAAATGTGGCTATTTTTAAAAAGCTGTGTGTTCAAATAAGCTTAATTTTCTTGTCTATCTTTTCACCCCAAGAAACATGGTATTCAGTAAAATCAATCAGATTTGGCTGGTTGTTTTATTTGGTTTTAGTCATTAACTTTTTTCACCGACAATTCATATAACCACTTATAATTGTGTGTTATTAACATATAATAAAAATAGTATCTGTGCCTCCTGGACTCAAAAGTTAGCAGCAGGATGTCCTGACTAAATAGCAGGCTTTTCTGCATTAAAGTTCCATTCTTTTTCTTAAGTGGATAAAACCAGGTTCAGAAAGCTGGAGCTGGTCTTTAGAACAATATACAGTTTGTCATGAGAATGTGTGCTATAAGCCAAAGTAGCTTATATCCCATAAGGATATGTAAAATCAAACATTAAAGAAATCGCTTCTTTTGGTATCTTTAGACATTAAAAAAAAAAAAAAAAAAGGATAGTTAAAAATCTCTCCCCAAGATCCATGGTGTCCCTGGCCTTAATTAGGGTATCTGAGAAATAAATTGACCCAATTAATATAACACTATACCATTCTAATTGCCATAGGATTGCCAGATAAGTGTCTTTTATTAAAAAAAAGCATGCCTCAGTTTCATCACATTTAACATTTTTTAGTGTACTGTAACAAACAGCCCATTTGCAAACCTTGCTAGATTTTAGACACTCAGGTTTCAAAGACAGTGGTGTAGTGACAAGAATATGGGAAAAGAGTTCAATACTGGATTAATGAAAGTGAGAACAATATGCTATTCATATTTACATCCATGGCTTCTGTAACAAGGCTGGCACGTGGCAGGTATCAAATAAAAATATGTCAGTGACTTTCAATAAGTACCATCCTCTTTTTGTGCTTCAGTTTCCTCCTCTGGAAAATGAAAGAAATGGATGAGCTAAGCCTTAACTCTAACAATACATTCTAAGCAGATGTTCTTTAAGCTGTTCAAAAATTTTATTTTACCTGATCAGAGCTATTAGCAGATTATCAGGATCTGCAACATACTGCTAAGCAATGGAACAAATTTTCCTCAGGAAGAAACATAATCTACAATGACAGACTTGGAGACATTTTAGACAAAATTACTTTAAAAACTTAAAAAATCCTAAAAGGGTGCTCAGATAATAAAAGTTTTGCTATGGACAGAATGAGAGCCCTAACTAGAACCTGACCATGATGGCAAGCTGATCTTGGGTTTCATGAGCTTCAAAACTATGACAAATAAATGCTTGCTGCTTAAGCCACCCAATTTATAGTATTTTTTTTTAAATTTCAATACTTTTCAGAAAATAGGTGGATTTTTTTTTATTACATGGACAAGTTCTATCGTGGTAATTTCTGAGATTTTGGTGCATCTGTCAGCCAAGCAGTGTATACTGTACCCAGTGTGTAGTCTTTTATCCCTCGTCACCTTCCCCATTCCTCCCGAGGCCCTGAAGTCCACTATTTCATTCTATATCATATGTCTTTTCATCCTCATCGCTTAGTTCCCACTTACAAGTGAGAACATATGAAATTTGTTTTCTGCTTCTGAGTTGCTTTACTTAATGGTCTTCAACTCCATCCAGGTTTCTGCGAATGCGTTTAGTTCATTTCTTTTCAAGGCTAAGTAGTATTCCATGGTGTATATATGCCACATTTTCTTTATCCACTCGTTGGTTGATGGGCATATAGATTCCATATTTTTTCAATTGTGAATTGTGCCACTGTAAGCATGTGTGTGCAAGTGTCTTTTTCATATAATGACTTCTTTTCCTCTGGGTAGATACTCAGTAGTGGAATTGCTGAATCAAATGGTAGTTCTACCTTTAGTTCTTTAAGGAATCTCTGTATCATATTCCATAGTGGTTGTACTAGTTTACATTCCCATCAGCAATGTAAAAGTGTTTTCTTTTCATTACATTCACATCAACATCTATTTTTTTTTATTATTTTATTATGGCCATTCTTGCAGGAGTAAGGTGGTATCACATTGTGCTTTTGATTTACATTTCCCTGATAATTAGTAATGTTGATAATTTTTTCATGTTTGTTGGTCATGTGTAGTATATGTTCTTTTGAAAATTGTCTATCTGTGTCCTTTCTCCACTTTTTGATGGTGCTGTATTTTTTTCTTACTGATTTATTTGAGTTCCTTGTAGATTCTGGATATTAGTCCTTTGTCTAATGCACAGTTTGTGAAGATATCCTTGCATTCTCTGTGTTGCAAGTTTACTCTGCTAATTATTTATTTTGCTGTGCAGAAACTGGCTTCCAAGATTGATTTGGGGAGGATTTTCTTTTTCTCTATCTTTCAGAATAGTTTCAGTAAAATTGATACCACTTTTTCTTTGAATGTAGCATAGAGGGCCGGGCGCGGTGGCTCATGCCTGTAATCCCAGCACTTTGGGAGGCCGACACGGGTGGATAACGAGGTCAGGAGATCGAGACCATCCTGGCTAACACGGTGAAACCCCGTCTCTACTGAAAAATACAAAAAAAAAAAAAAAAAAAGGAAACTAGCCGGGCGAAGTGGCGGGGCGCCTGTAGTCCCAGCTACTCCTGAGGCTGAGGCAGGAGAATGGCGTGGACCCGGGAGGCGGAGCTTGCAGTCAGCTGAGATCCGGCCACTGCACTCCAGCCTGGCCTACAGAGCGAGACTCGGTCTCAAAAAAAAAAAAAAAAAAAGAATGTAGCATAGAATTCAGCTGTGAATCCACCTTGTCCTGGAGTTCTTTTTGTTGACAATTTTTAAATTACTGTTTCAATATTGCTACTGGTTATTGGTCTGTTCAGAGTTTCTATTTCTTCCTGATTTAATCTGGGAGGATTGTATATTTCCAGGAATTTATTCATATCCTCTAGATTTTCCAGTTTTTCTGTCAAAAGGAGTTCACAATAGCCTTTAATAAGCTTTTGTATTTCTGTGGTATCGGTTGTAAGATATCGTGTTTCATTTCTAATTGAGCTTATTTGATTTTTTCTCCTTTCTTGGTTAATCTCAGTAATGGTCTATCAATTTTATTTATATTTTCAAAGAACCATTTTTTTTGTTTTATTTAATTCTTATTTTTTGTTTCAATTTCATTTAGTTCTGCTCTGATCTTTGTTATTTCTTTTCTTCTGCTGAGATTGATTTTTGTTTGTTTTTGTTTCTCTAATTTTTGTGATGTGACCTTGGATTGTCTATTTGTGCTCTTTAAGATGTTTTAATGTAGCTGTTTAATGCTATGAATTTTCCTCTTAGCACTTTTACTGCATCCCAGAGGTTTTGATAAGTTGTGTCAGTATTATTGTTCAACTCAAAGAATTTTTAATTTTTAATCTTGATTTTTTTTCTTTCTCCAAAGATGACTCAAGAGCAGATTTTTAAATTTCCATGTATTTGTATAGTTTCCAGGACTTTTGGAATTAATTTCCAGTTTTTTTTTTTTTTTAACTTCAGGCTCTGAAATACATGTGGAGAATGTGCAGGTTTGTTACATAGGTATACATGTGCCATGGTAGTTTGCTGCACCTCTCAACCCATCATCTAGGTTTTAAGCCTAGATGCTCATATATTAGGTATTTTTCCTAATGCTCTCCCTTCCCTTGCCCCCCAACCCCCAGTAGGCCTCGGTGTGTGTTGTTTCCCTCCCTCCGTCCATGTGTTCTCATTGTTCAACTCCCACTTATAAGTGGAAACAGGCGGTGTTTGCTTTTCTGTTCCTTTGTTAGTTTGCTGAGGATGATTGCTTCCAGCTTCATCCCTGTCCCTGCAAAGGACATGATCTCATTCTTTTTAATGGCTGCATAGTATTTCATGATGCATATATACCACATTTTCTTTATCCAGTCTATCACTGATGGGCATTTGGATTGGTTCCATTTCTTTGCTATTGTAAATAGTGTTGTAATAAACGTACGTGTCCATGTGTCTTTGTAGTAGAATGATTTATATTCCTTTGGGTATATACCCAGTGATGGGATTACTGGGTCAAATTATATTTCTGGTTCTAGGACCTTGAGGAATTGCCACACTCTCTTCCACAATGGTTGAATTAATTTACATTTCCACTAACAGTGTTAAAGCTTTCTTATTTCTCCACAGCCTCACCAGCATCTATTTTTTCCTGACTTTTAATAATCACCATTCTGACTGGAATCAGATGGTATTTCATTGTGGTTTTGATTTGCATTTCTCTAATGATCAGTGATGATGAACTTCTTTTCATGTTTCTTGGCCACATAAATGTCTTCTTTTGAGAAATGTCTGCTCATATACTTTGCCCACTTTTTTTATAGGGTTTTTTTTTTTTTTTTTGTAAATTTGTTTAAGTTCCTCGCAGATTCTGGATATGAGACCTTAGTCAGATGGGTAGATTGCAAAAATTTTCTCCCATTCTGTAGGTTGCCTGCTCACTCTGTTGCTAGTTTCTTTTGCTGTGCAGGAGCTCCTTAGTTTAATTAGATCCCATGAGTCAATTTTAGCTTTTGTTGCAATTGCTTTTGGTGTTTTAGCCATGAATTGTTTGCCCATGCCTATGTCCTGAATGGTATTGCCTAGGTTTCCTTGTAGGGTTTTTATGGTTTTGGGTTTTACATTTAACTCTTTAATCCATCTTGAGTTAATTTTTGTATAAGGTATGAGGAATGGGTACAGTATTAGTTTTCTGCATGTGGCCTGACAGTTTTCCTAGCATTATTTATTTTATAGGGAATCCTTTCCCCATTGCTTGTTTTTGTCAGGTTTATTGAAGATCAGATGATTGTAGATGTGTGGTCTTGTTTCTGAGGTCTGTGTTCTTTTCCATTGGTCTATATGTCTGTTTTGGTGCTGGTACCGTCCTCTTTTGCTTATTGTAGCCTTGTGGTATAGTTTGAAGTCAGATACTATAATGACTATAATAACACCAGCTTTGTTCTTTTTGCTTAGGATTGTCTTGGCTATGCGGGCTCTTTTTTGGTTCCATATGAAATTTAAAGTAGTTTTTCTAATTCTGTGAAGAATGTCAATGGTAGTTTCGTGGGAATAGCACTGAATCTATAAGTTACTTTGGGAAGTATGGTCATTTTCATGATATTGATTCTTCCTATCCATCAGCATAATTTTTTTTTTCCATTTGCTTGTGTCCTCTCTTGTTTCCTTGACCAGTGGTTTGTAGTTCTCCTTGAAGAGGTCCTTAGCATCCCTTGTAAGTTGGATTCCTAGGTATTTTATTCTCTTTGTAGTAATTGTGAATGTGAGTCAATTCATGATTTGGCTCTCTGCTTGTCTATTGTTGATGTATAAAATGCTTGTGATTTTTGCACACTAATGTTGTATCCTGAGACTTTGCTGGAGTTGCTTATCAGCTTAAGGACTTTTTGAGCTGAGACAAAGGGATTTTCTAAATATACAATCATGTCATCTGCAAAAAGAGACAATTTGACTTCCTCTCTTTCTATTTGAATATCTTTCTTTCTTTCTCTTGCTTGATTGCCCTGACCAGAACTTTCAATAATATGTTTAATAGGAGTGGTAAGAGAGGGCATCCTTGTCTTGTGCTCATTTTCAAAGGGAATCTTCCAGCTTTTGTTCATTCAGTATGATATTGGCTGTGGATTTGTCATAAATAGCTCTTATTGTTTTGAGATATGTTCCATCAATACCCAATTTATTGAGAGTTTTTTAACATGAAGGAAATGTTGAATTTTGTCAAAGGCCTTTTCTGCATCTATTTAGATATTCATGTGGGTTTTGTCATTGGTTCTGTTTATGTGATGGATTACATTTATTGATTTGTGTATGCTGAACCAGCCTTGCATCCAAGGGATGAAGCCAGCTTGATCGTGGTGGATAAGCTTTTTGATGTGCTGCTGGATTCAGTTTGCCAGTATTTTATTGAAGATTTTCACATTGATTTTCATCAGGGATAGGGGCCTGAAGTTTTCTTTGTTGTTGTTGTTGTTGTGTCTCTGCCAGGTTTTGGTATGAGGATGATGCCGGCCTCATTAAATGAGTTAGGGATCAGGGTTCCACTTGAGGAGGCAGTCTGTCCCTTAGCACAGCTGGTGCATTCTGCTGGGAGAATCTCCCTTGTCAGGATCAGCTGCTCTCTTCCGAGCAGGCAGGCAGGAAAGATTAAGTTCGCTGAAGCTGTCACTGCAGCCAGCCCTCCTTTCAGGTGTTCTGTTCCAGGGAGATGAGAGTTTTATCTGTAAGCCCCTGACTGGGGCTGCTGCATTTCCTGCTGAGATGCCCTGCCCAGTGAGGAGAAATCTAGAGGAGCAATCTGGCCACAGCTGATTTGCCATGCTGTAGTAAATTCTGCCCAGTTCAAACCTCCCAGTCTCCTTCGCACTATCAGGAGAAAACCACCTACTAAGGCCTCATGAATGACCGTTGCTCCTCCCCACACCAAGCTTGACCGTCCCAGGTCCATTTCAGACTGCTGTGCTGGCAGTGAGAATTTCAAGCCAGTGGTTCTTAGCTTGCCGTGGGACCCACTGAGCAAGACCACTCGGCTCTCTAGCTTCAGCCCCCTTTCCAGGGGAGTGAACGGTTCTGCCTTGCTGGGGTTCCTGGTACCACTGAGGTATGAATAACTAACAAACAAACAAACAAACTCCTCCAGCTATCTCGGTGTCTTCCCAACAGCCACCCAGTTTTGTTCTTGAAACCCAGTGCCCTTTTTCTGTAGGCACACGAGGGAATCTCCTGGTCTGACAGTAGCAAAAACCATAGGAAAAGCATAGTATCTTAGCTGGATAGCACAGTTCCTCATGGCTTCCCTTGGCTGGGGGAGTGAGGCTCCTGGTTCCTTGCACTTCTGGGTGAGGTGACGCCCCACCCTGCTTCTGCTCACCCTCTGTGGGCTGTACCCACTGCCTAACCAGTACCAATGAGATGAACATGGTGCCTCAGTTGGAAATGCAGAAATCACCCGCCTTCTGCATTGGTCTCACTGGGAGCTGCAGGCTGGAGCTGTTCCTATTCGGATATCTTGCCAGATCCGCTCTGTTTTTATTTCTAAGTAATATTCCATAGTATGAATGTACCACAATATGTTTAATCTTTCACACATTGAAAGACATATGGATTGTTTCCATTGTTTGGCTATCATAAATAAAGCTGCCATGAACACTTTGTATAGGTTTTTGTGTAAACATGTTTTATTTCTTTGGGATGAATGCTCAGAAGTGTAATTGCTGAGTAGTATTGTAAGTGCATGTTTAATTTCATTAAAAACTGCTGAACTATTTTCCAAAGAGATACCTGTGTTCTGTTCCAGAGTGAACTGATACTCTGTTTTTTAGCAGTCTTTTTCTCGGTGTGTTTCATTTTGTATAGTTTCTATTGCTATGTCTTGAAGGTCACTAATATATTTTTTTCTATGATATTAAGTCTGCTGTTCATTATATTTACTGTTTTCATTTCAAACATCTAAAAAGATAAGTTTTTAGAAATTTGAATTTTTTTAATATCTTCCATGTTTCTACTTAAGTTTTTGAACATTTAGAACACATTTATACTTAATAACTGCTTTAATGTCCTTGTGTATTGTTTCTACCATTTGTGTCAGTTCTGGATTTATTTCAGTAGATTGATTTTTCTTTTCATTTTGAACTATGCTTCTTCACATAACTGGTAATTTTTTATTGAATGCCAAATGCAAATTTTATCATCTGGTGCTTAAAATTTTTGCATTGTTGTAAGTGGTTTTGAGCTTTGTTCAGGGATACTGTGAAAATTTCTTGGAAAATTTGGATCCTTTTGTGTCATGCTTTTTAATATTTGTTAGGTGGGTCCAGAGCCAAGTTTAGTGTAATGATAGTTATTTTCCAGTACAAAGACAAGACCTTTCTGAATTTTCCACATCATGTCTCAAGACAAATGAGGTTTTCCTTTTGGCTGGTGGGCACAGATGCTATTACTACGTGTGTGTGTGTGTGTGTGTGTGTGTGTGTGTGTGTGTGTGTTGTGCGTTTGTGTGTGCTGGTTACTCTTTCCTTTAATCCTTTCAGGTGGTTCTTTACCTGCACACAGGTAGTAGCTCTCTCACATGCATGCAGTGATTAGTACTTTGGTGAATACATGAGAGGAACCCAGCAGCTCTCTTTAATTCTCTCTCTGTGAAGCTCTCTCTTCTTCAGTACTCTGTTCTGTAAACTTTAGTTACTTTGGACTTCTGTTCTCTCAGCTTTGTTTCTTTAGCTCAGCAAGCCCTGCTTATAGTGCTGTGGCTGTGAAACTCTCTCAATGCAGTAAACTCAAGCAGTGGTTGGGCTCAGTTTATTATTTCACCATCTCTCAGAGATTGCTCTCCTTCCTTGCCTGATGATCAGAGAATCAGAAGTTTTTGTTTTGCTAGGTACAGTGGCTTATACTCTCATGATTGTGTTTTGAAATGTGACAGCATAAAATTTGGGAGAGGACAGGGACCAAATAATATGGTATGGTTCCGTGTCCCCACGCAAATCTCATCTCAAATTTTAATCTCCATGTGTCAAGGAAGGTACTTGGTCGGTGGGAGGATTGAATCTTGCGAGCAGTTTTCCCCATGCTGTTCTCATGATAGTGGGTGAGTTCTCATGAGATCTGATGATTTTATAAGAGGCTCTTTTCGCTTCACTTTCTCTTCTCTCTCCTGCCACCATGTGAGGAAGGTCCTTGCTTCGCTTTTGTCTTCTGCTGTGATTTTAAGTTTCCTGAGGCCTCCACAGTCATGTGGAACTGTGAATCAATTAAACCTCTTGCTTTTATGATTTACCCAGTCTCAGGTATTTCTTTTCTTTTTTTTTGTGATGAATATTTTTCTTTTTATTATTATTATTATACTTTAAGTTCTAGGGTACATGTGCATAACGTGCAGGTTTGTTACATATGTATACTTGTGCCATGTTGGTGTGCTGCACCCATCAACTCGTCAGAACCCATCAACTCGTCAGCACCCATCAACTCGTCATTTACATCAGGTATAACTCCTAATGCAATCCCTCCCCTCTCCTACCTCCGCATAATAGGCCCCGGTGTGTGATGTTCCCCTTCCTGAGTCCAAGTGATCTCATTGTTCAGTTCCCACCTATGAGTGAGAACATGTGGTGTTTGGTTTTCTGTTCTCGTGATAGTTTGCTGAGAATGGTGGTTTCCAGCTGCATCCATGTCCCTACAAAGGACACAAATTCATCCATTTTTATGGCTGCATAGTATTCCATGGTGTATATGTGCCACATTTTCTTAATCAAATCTGTCACTGATGGACATTTGGGTTGATTCCAAGTCTTTGCTAATGTGAATAGTGCCGCAATGAACATACGTGTGTATGTGTCTTTATAGCAGCATGATTTATAATCCTTTGTGTATATACCCAGTAATGGGATGGCTGGGTCAGATGGCACTTCTAATTCTAGATCCTTGAGGAATCGCCATACTGTTTTCCATAATGGTTGAACTAGTTTACAATCCCACCAACAGTATAAAAGTGTTCCTATTTCTCCACATCCTCTCCAGCACCTGTTGTTTCCTGACTTTTCTGCCATTCTAACTGGTGTGAGATGGTATCTCACGGTGGTTTTGATTTGCCTTTCTCTGATGGCCAGTGATGACGAGCATTTTTTCATGTGTCTGTTGGCTGTATAAATGTCTTCTTTTGAGAAATGTCTGTTCACATCCCTTACCCACTTTTTCATGGGGTTGTTTGTTTTTTTCTTGTAAATTTGTTTGAGTTCTTTGTAAGTTCTGGATATTAGCCCTTTGTCAGATGAGTAGATTGCAAAAATTTTCTCCCATTCTGTAGGTTGCCTGTTGACTCTGATGGTAGTGTCTTTTGCTGTGCAGAAACTCTTTAGTTTAATTAGATCCCATTTCTCAATTTTGGCTTTTGTTGCTGTTGCTTTTGGTGTTTTAGACATGAAGTCCTTGCCCATGCCTATGTCCTGAATGGTATTACCTAGCTTTTCTTCTAGGGTTTTTATGGTATTAGGTCTAACATTTAAGTCTCTAATCCATCTTGAATTAATTTTCGTATAAGGAGTAAGGAAAGGATCCAGTTTCAGCTTTCTACTTATGGCTAGCCAATTTTCCCAGCACCATTTATTAAATAGGGAATCCTTTCCCCATTTCTTGTTTCTCTCAGGTTTGTCAAAGATCAAATGGCTGTAGACGTGTGGTATTATTTCTGTGGGCTCTGTTCTGTTCCATTGGTCTATATCTCTGTTTTGGTACCAGTACCATGCTGTTTTGGTTACTGTAGCCTTGTAGTATAGTTTGAAGTCAGGTAGCATGATGCCTCCAGCTTTGTTCTTTTGTCTTAGGATTGTCTTGGCAATGCGGGCTCTTTTTGGTTCCATATGAACTTTAAAGCAGTTTTTTCCAATTCTGTGAAGAAAGTCATTGGTAGCTTGATAGGGATGGCATTGAATCTATAAATTACCTTGGGCAGTATGGCCATTTTCACGATATTGATTCTTCCTATCCATGAGCATGGCATGTTCTTCCATTTGTTTGTGTCCTCTTGTATTTCACTGAGCAGTGATTTGTAGTTCTCCTTGAAGAGGTCCTTTACATCGCTTGTAAGTTGGATTCCTAGGTATTTTATTCTCTTTGAAGCAATTGTGAATGGGAGTTCATTCATGATTTGGCTCTCTGTCTGTTACTGGTGTATAAGAATGTTTGTGATTTTTGCACATTAATTTTGTATCCTGAGACTTTGCTGAAGTTGCTTATCAGCGTAAGGAGATTTTGGGCTGAGATGCTGGGGTTTTCTAAATATACAATCATGTCATCTGCAAACAGGGACAATTTGACTTCTTCTTTTCCTAACTGAATACCCTTGATTTCTTTCTCTTGCCTGATTGCCCTAGCCAGAACTTCCAACACTATGTTGAATAGCAGTGGTGAGAGAGGGCATCCCTGTCTTTTTCAAGATTTTTAGTTTCTTTGCGCTGGGTATGTAGTTCCTCCTTTAGCTCTTAGAAGTTTGATCAACTAAAGCCTTTTTCTCTCAACTCGTCAAAGTCATTCTCCGTCCAGCTTTGTTCCATTGCTGGCGATGAGCTGCGTTCCTTTGGAGGGGGCGATGTGTTCTGATTTTTTTGAATTTTTTGAATTTCCAGCTTTTCTGCCTTGCTTTTTCCCCATCTTTATGGTTTTATCTGCCTTTGGTCTTTGATGATGGTGATGTACTGATGGGGTTTTGGTGTGGGTGTCCTTCCTGTTTGTTAGTTTTCCTTCTAACAGTCAGGACCCTCAGCTGTAGGCCTGTTGGAGATTGCTTGAGGTCCACTCCAGACCCTGTTTGCCTGGGTATCAGCAGCGGAGGCTGCAGAAGATAGAATATTGCTGAACAGTGAGTGTACCTGTCTGATTCTTGCTTTGGAAGCTTCATCTCAGGGGTGTACCCCACCATGTGAGGTGTGAGGTGTTGGTCTGCCCCTAGTAGGGGATGTCTCCCAGTTAGGCTACTCAAGGGTCAGGGACCCACTTGAGCAGGCAGTCTGTCCGTTCTCTGATCTCAACCTCCGTGTTGGGAGATCCACTGCTCTCTTCAAAGCTGTCAGACAGGGTCGTTTGCGTCTTCAGAGGTTTCTGCTGCTTTTTTTGTTTGTTTGTTTAGCTGTGCCCTGTCCCCAGAGGTGGAGTCTACAGAGACAGGCAGGCCTCCTTGAGCTGCTGTGGGCTCCACCCAGTTCGAGCTTCCCAGCGGCTTTGCTTACCTACTTAAGCCTCAACAATGGAGGGCACCCCCTCCCCGAGCCTCGCTGCTGCCTTGCCTAGATCGCAGACTGCTGTGCTAGCAATGAGGGAGGCTCCGTGGGCATGGGACCCCCCCGGCCAGGTGTGGGATATAATCTCCTGTTGTGCTGTTTGCTAAGACCCTTGGTAAAGCGCAGTATTGGGGTGGGAGTTACCCGATTTTCCAGGTTGTGTGTCTCAGTTCCCCTGGCTAGGAAAAGGGATTCCCTTCCCCCTTGTGCTTCCCAGGTGAGGTGATGCCTTGCCCTGCTTCACCTCTTGCTGGTTGGGCTGCAGCAGCTGACCAGCACCAATTGTCCGGCACTCCCTAGTGAGATGAACCCAGTACCTCAGTTGAAAATGCAGAAATCACCCATCTTCTGTGTCACTCGCGCTGGGAGCTGGAGACTGGAGCTGTTCCTATTCGGCCATCTTGCTCCGCCCCTCAGGTATTTCTTTATAGCAGGGTGAAAATGGATAAATACACCCAGCTACTTAAGAGGCTGAGATGGAAGAATGACTTGAGTCCAGGAGTTTGAGACTACTCTGGGCAGCAGAGTGAGAACCCATATCTTAAAAAATACAAAAGAATAAAAAATAATAACAAATCTTTGAAAAATAAAAAAGTTTTGGTGTTATACACACACACAAACACACACACACACATTTTCATGGTTTTTGTAATTTCCAGTGGGATGGTAAATCTGATCCCTATTACTCCATTTTGGCTAGCAGCCAAGTTAACCAGTATAGAAACACAATGGATTCTGAATTTGATTTGGTTCTTATATTACTCAGGCTTCTCTAGAGAGACAGAACTAATAGAATAGATGTATATATAAATGGAAGCTTGTTATGGAGTATTGACTCACACAATAACAAGGTAAGGTCCCACAATAGAATGTCTCCAAGCTGAGGAGCTAGGAAGCTAGTTCAAGTCCAAAAGCTGAACAACTTGGAGTCCAATGTTCTAGGACAGGAAGCATTCAACACAGGAGAATGATGTAGGCCAGAAGACAAAACCAGTCTAGTCTTTTCATGTTCTTCTGCCTGCTTTTATTCTGGCCACACGGGCAGCTGATTAGATTGTGCCCACCCGGACTGAGGGTGGATCTGCCTTTCCCAATCCACAGACTCAAATGTTAATCTCCTTTGGCAACACCCTCACAGACACACCCAGAAACAATACTTTTGCATCCTTCAATCTATTCAAGTTAATACTCAATATCAACCACCACAGTTCCTTCAGTCCCTCATTTGGGCCAGATACTTTGTCTATTAGGTCAGCAGCAACAAATTCACTTACTTTGGCACAAATCTGTTAAGGCAATAGTTTTCCAATGGTGCTATTGTTATTTTTTATAGTCTAAGCTCCATTATTAAGCTGTTGTGTGTCTTGCTTATTTCCGCTGAGAAAATTATCATACAATGTCATCTCTTTTATTTCTCTTTGTTCCAATTCTGGTTTGAAGTCTGTTTAACTTCATTTGATGATGTGTTGTTTCAAGGTTTCATTTTAGTCATTTCTTCTGGGTAGTATAATCTCTTTGTTATTGTTAAATGCGTTTTTTCTTCTACTCATTAGAAAAAGGTTTTCTGGGTGGGTGCGGTGGCTCGTTGCTATAATCCTAGCACTTTGGGAGGACAAAGAGGGCAGATCACTTGAGGTCAGGAGTTGAAGACCAGCCTGGCCAACATGTTGAAACCCTGTCTCTATGAAAAATACAAAAATTAGCCAGGCACAGTGGCACAATCCTGTAATCCCAGCTACTCGAGAGGCTGAGGCAGGAAAATCACTTGAACTTGGGAGGTGGAGGTTGCAATGATTTGAGATTATGCCACTGCACTACAGCCTAGGCAACAGAGTGAATCAGACTCCATCTCAAATTAAAAAAAATAAAATAAAAAAAGAAGATGGCTGAATAGGACCAGCTCCGGTCTGCAGCTGCCAGCGAGATTGACGCAGAAGGTGAGTGACTTCTGCGTTTCCAACTAAGGTACCCGGTTCATCTCATTGGGACTGGTTGGAGAGTGGTTGCAGCCCAAGGAGGGCCAGCTAAAGCAGGGTGGGGCATAGCCACACCCAAGAAGTGCAAAGGGTCAGGGAACTCCCACTCCTAGCCAAGGGAAGCCATTAGGGACTGTACCATGCACCCTGGCACAGATACTGTGCTTTTCTCACGGTTTTTGTAATTCGCAGACCAGGAGATTCCCTCCTGTGTCTATACCAGCAGGACCCTGGGTTTCAAGCACAAAACTGGGAGGCTACTTGGGCAGACACTGAGCTAGCCGCGTGCTTTTTTTTTTTTTCATACCCCATTGGTGCCTGGAACGCCAGCAAGACAGAACCGTTCACTCCCCTGGAAAGGGGGCTGAAGCAAGGGAGCCAAGTGGTCTGGCTCAGTGGGTTCCACCTCCACGGAGCCCAGCAAGCTAAGATCCACTGGCTTAAATTTCTCGCCCAGCACAGCAGTCTGAGCTCCACCTGGGATGCTTGAGCTTGATGGGGGGCGGGGAGTTCAACATTGCTGTTTGTTGCAGCAATATTTACAATAGCCAAGACTTGGAACCAACCCAAAAACCCACCAATGATAGACTGATTAAAGAAAACGTGACACATATACACCATGGAATACTATGCAGCCATAAAGAAGAATGAGTTTATGTCCTTTGCAGGGACATGGATGAAGTTGGAAACCACCATCCTCAGCAAACTAACACGGGAACAGAAAACCAAACACCACATGCTCTCCCTCATAAGTGGGAGTTGAACAATGAGAACACATGGACACAGGGACAGGAACATCAAACACTGGGTCCTGTCAGGGAATGGGGTGCAAGAGGAGATATATCATTAGGACAAACACCTAATTCATGCAGATCTTAAAACCTAGATGATGGGTTGATTCATGCGGCAAACCACCATGGCACGTGTATACCTATGTAACAAACCTGCACATCCTGCACATGTATCCCATGTATCTCAGAACTTAAAATAAAATAAGAAAAACAATCAAATGTCACAGAAATATTTCCTAATCAATATACAGTAAAATTAACATTCATTTCATTTTCAGTTATACAAATTTTAACATATTGGTTTATGTAGCCACCACTATAATCAGATTACATAATATTTTCTTCACCCATTTAATGCCCTCTCGCTATTCCTGTATACTGATGCTTCTCATTACTAACTCCTTGAAACCCGCAATCAGTCTCTATCACTATTTTTCTATATTTCTGATTATCTTGTATAAATTGAATCATGCAATATATGACCTTTGAGACTTACTTCTGTAACTTATGAAAATGATATTCATATTTATCCAAGCTGTGTGAATGAGTAGCTTATTTCTTTCTACTGCTGGAAAGTATTTTATTGTATGAATGTACCACTGTATATTTTTTCACACACAGAAAGACATTGGATTGTTTCTATTTCTTAGAAATTATAAATAAAGTTGCTACGAATAATTGTGGATAGGTTTATATATAAATATAAACATAACATATATATAAACATAATTATTATCTTTTAAGGTTAAATCACTAAGAGTAGGATTTCTGGGTCATATGGTAAATGAATGATTAACTATTTAAGAACATGCTAAACCATGCAAAAATAGTGAATTAAAATACTTCAAAACTTTATTTCTGCAAGAAAGCAATAAAAAACTGACAATATATGTCAGAATCAACTGCTTTGGAGCTCTAAAAAATAACTAAAAGTATACAGCCACCAGAAAAATGCTTAAGCAAGAAAAAATAACTAAATTTCAGTAAGAACAACAAGATTTTTGGTGTTTTAACCAAACTCTGGTCCCCTCCTCTACTCCACATTTCAGCAATAGTCTTGGAAATACCCATTTACATTCTCAGTATAGAAGGTAGCAGAATGTATTTCAATTACAAAACATTGTAATTATTTATTTTCTCCAGTATAATGGCTCTCTGGAAGACCAGGCCAAAATGTTTGCCTTTGTTCTTTATAACTTAGAACTCAGTGAAAAGCAGGTAGTCAGGGGGTTTTCACTGAAAATATTTACAGGAAGATATATTAATTACTGCTGACTGAGGTAATAAAAAAAAACTGTTAGGGCAAATGGACTAACCAAAAAGCTTGATGAGAAAGATTTGGGAATTACTTTCCATATAAATTTTAGAATAATTTTTTTTTATAATTTTGTGAAAAATGTCATTGGTGGTTTGATAGGAATAATTTTTAATCTTTAAATTGCTTTGAGTACTATGACCATTTTAACAATATTGTCTCTTCCTATACATGAGCATAGAATATTTCCGCCATTTGCTTGTCTTGTTTCTAATTTCTTTCAGTAGTGTTTTGTAATAACCATTGTAGCACTCTTTTACTGCCTTAATTAGCTGTATTCTTAGGTATTTTGTTATTTCTGTGGATATTGTGAATGAAATTATTATTTGTTTGGCTATCAGCTTGAACATTATTCGTGTATAAATGCTACTGAGTTTTCTACATTAATTTTGCATCCTGAAACTTTGCTGAAGTTGTTCAGTAGCCTATGGTCAGAGACTATGATGTTTTCTAGGTGATGAATGACAACATCTGTGAAGAGAGATAGTTTAGCTTCATTTCTTCCTATTTAGAAGCCTTTTATTTCTTTCTTTTGCCTGTTTTCTCTGGCTAGGACTACCAGCACCATGTTAAATAGGAAGGGTGAGAGTGGGTAACCTTATTCTAGTTCTCAAGGGGTATGGTTGGAGCATTTTGCCCTTTCAGTATGATGTTGACAGTCACAGATGGCCCTTATTATTTTGAGGTATATTTCTTCAATACCTAGTTTATTGAGAGTTTTTAACATTAAGGGACGATGAGTTTCGTCAAAAAACTTTTCTGTATTTATTGAGATAATCATGTGTTTTTTGTTTGTAGCTCTGTTTATCTAGTGAACCACATTTATTGATTCAAGTATGTTGAACCAACCTCGCATCTCAGGTATGAAGCCTACTTGATCATGGTGGATCAGCTTTTTGATGTGCTGATGGATTTCATTTGCTAGTATTTTGTTGAAGAATTTTGCATCTATGTTCATTAAGGTATTGGCCTAAAGTTTTCTTTTCTCATTGTGTCTCTGCCAGGTTTTGGTATCAGAATGATGCTGGCCTCATAGAATGAGTAAGGAGGAGTCCCTCCCACTCATTTTTTTGGAATAATTTCAGTAGGATTTGTATCAACTCTTTTTTTATACATCTGGTAGAATCAGCTATAAATATGGCTGGTCCAGAGCATTTTATGGTTAGTAGGTTTCTCATTAGTAATTCAATTTTGGACCTCATTTTTGATATGCTCAGAGTTTCACTTTTTTCCTTGTTCAATTTTGAGAAATTGTAAGTTTCCAGGAATCTATACATTTCTTTTAGGTTTCCTAGTTTGTGTGCATAGAGGTGATTGTAGTAGTCTTTTAGGGTTGTTTGTATTTCTGTGGGGTCGGTGTTAACATCCACATTGTCATTTCTGATTGTGCTTATTTGGATCTTGTAACTTTTTTATTAGTGTGGTTGTATCTTATCAGTCTCATTTATTCTTTTAAAGAACAAACTTTTGGTTTCATTTGTCTTTTGTATGTTTTTTCGTGTCTCTATATTGTTCAGTTCAACTCTGACTTTGGTTATCTCTCTTATTCTTTTGTCGGTTTGCTCTTGTTTTACATTTTTATAGATGTAATATTAGGCTGCTAATTTGAGTTCTTTGTGTTTGATGTCGGTGTTTAGTGTTATCAACATTTTTACCATTGGTTTAGATTTGTCTCAGATATTCTAGTATGTTCTATATGTATTTTCATTACTTTCAAAGAATTTCTTGATTTCTACTTTAATTTCATTATTTACCCAAAAGTCATGCAGCAGTAGATTTTTGAATTTCCATGTAATTGCATGGTTTCGAGAGATCTTGGTGTTGGTTTCTATTTTTATTTCACTGTGCTCTGAGAGTGGTTGGTTTAATTTCTGTTTATAAAATTTGTTGAGAATTGATTTATGGCTGAGCATGTGGCCAATTTTAGAGAATGTGCCATTTGCAAATAAGAAGAATTAATATTCTGTTTTTTTGTTTTTGTTTTTTGTTTTTTGTTTTTTTTTTGAGACGGAGTCTCACTTTGTCGCCCAGGCTGGAGTGCAGTGGCCGGATCTCAGCTCACTGCAAGCTAATATTCTGTTGTTTTTGAGTGGAGTGTTCAGTAGATATCTGATAGGTTCATTTGCTCAAGTGTTGAAGGTAGGTCCAGTATATTTTGGATACTATTCTGCCTGAATGATCTGTCTAATGTTGTGAGTGGGCAACTGAATTATCCCACTATTTTTATGTGGTTATTTAAGTGTCTTTGTAAGTCTCTAGGAACTTGTTTAATAAACTTGGGTGCTCCAGCATTGGGTACATATATATATTTAGGATGGTTAAGTCTACTTGTGGAGTTGAACCCTTTGCTATCATGTAATGCTGTTCTTTGTCTTTTTTGATACTTGTTGGTTTAAAGTCTGTTTTACCTAAAATTAGAATAGCAAACACTGCTCTTTATTTTCTGTTTGCTTGATAGGTCTTTCCGCATCCCTTTACTTTGAGCCTATGTGTATCCTTTCTTGTGAGATGGGTTTCTTGCAGACAGCATAAAATTGGGTCCCCACATCTTTATCTAAGTAGTCACCTTATGTTTTTTAATTGGGGCATTTAGCCCATTTACATTCAGAGTTAAAATTGACATGTGCAGATTTGATCCTGTCATCATATTGTTAGCCTGTTGTTATGCAGACTTAATTGTATCATTGCTTTATAGTGTAAATGGTCTATGTGGTACACTGAGTTTTTGTGGTGGCCTGTAATAGTCTTTTGTTTCTGTGTTTAGCACTCCCTGGTGGTAAGAAATTCCCTTAGCACTTTTTTGTCTGAAACAGATTGTATTTCTTTTTTGCTTCTGACGCTTAGTTTGGCTGGATATAAAATTTTTGGTTGAAATTTGTTTCAAGTATGTAGACCCCTACATACTTTTTATATTTTTATATTTATTATTAATATTAATATTTGTATCTTTATATTTATAAAATATTTTAATAAATATAAAATACTTATAAAATTAATTTTTATTTATTTTTAATTTTTAAATTTTGCTTTAAATTCTGGGATACATGTGCAGAATGTGCAGTTTTGTTATGTAGGTATACATGTTCCATGGTGGTTTGCTACACCCATCAACCTATCACCTAGGTTTTAAGTCCCGCATGCATTAGGTATTTGTCCTAATGATCTCCCTTCCCTTGACCCCCACCCCTTGACAAGCCCTTTCACCAGAAAGATTAAATATACATTATAAAAATAAATAAAACTGATATGATAGAGATTTTTAAAAGGGCTCACTACAAGAATTCTAAAACACAATCAAAAGTATTAACAACAGAATAGGGCAAGCTGAAAAAAGTCTCAGACCTCAAAGACTTCTTTTAAAATTCAACTCGGTCAGACAAAATAAAGAAACAATAATTTTTAAAATAAACAAAGCCCCCCCAAAATATGGAATTATGTAAAGAGACCAAAACTATGACTCACTGGAATCCCTGGAAACGAGGGATTTCATTCAAGGGTGACATTCAAGGGTTCTTGTGTGACCCCCTCTCCTTGACAAGGTATGTGCTGTTTCCCTCCTTGTGTCCATGTGTTCTCATTGTTCAACTCCCACTTATGAGTGAGAACATGCAGTGTTTGGTTTTCTGTTCCTGTATTCATTTGCTGAGAGTGATGGTTTCCAGCTTCACCCACGTCTCTGCAAAGGACATGATCTCATTTTTTTATGGCTGCATAGTATTCCATGACATATGTGTGCCCAATTTTCTTTATCCATTCTATCACTGATGGGCATTTGGGTTGGTTCCAAGTGTTTTAGTCATGAAGTCTTTTGTATATTTTTATTTTTATATTTTTAGGGATATAAGTCCCCAATCTCTTCTGGCTTGTAGGGTTTCTGCTGAAATGTTCACTGTTAGACTGATGAACTTCCCTTTGTAGATGACTTGCCCCTTCTCTCTAAATGCCTGTATAATAATTATTATTATTTTTGACCTTGGAGAATCTGATGACTGTATGTCTTGGGGATGGACGCCTTGCACAGTATCTCACAGAGTTTCTGTAAATTTCCTGAATTTGAATATCAATCTCTCTAGCAAAGTTTGAAATATTTTTATGGATGATATCCTGAAATAGATTTTAAAAGTTGCTTGCTTACTCGTCCTCATTTCCAGGGATTCCAGTGAGTCATAGTTTTGGTCTCTTTACATAATTCCATATTTTTGGGGGGTTTTGTTTATTTTAAAAATTATTGTTTCTTTATTTTTGTCTGACCGAGTTGAATTTTAAAAGAAGTCTTTGAGGTCTGAGACTTTTTTCAGCTTGCCCTATTCTGTTGTTAATACTTTTGATTGTGTTTTAGAATTCTTGCAGTGAGCCCTTTTAAAAATCTCTATCATATCAGTTTTATTTATTTTTATAGTGTATATTTAATCTTTCTGGTGTCTTATAATTTTATTGGATTCCTGAGATTCCTTAGATTATATTTCAACTTTCTTCTGAATCTGAATGATTTTTGCTGCCAGCCAAATTGTGAATTCTTTGTTGGTCATTTCAGTCATTAGTTCAGATTAAGAACCATTGCTGGGGGGCTAATGTGGTTGTTTGGAGGTAAGAAGATACTCTAGCTTTTACAGTTATCAAAGTTTTTGTGCTGGTTCTCATCTGTGTGGTCTGATGTTCCTTCAACTGTTGTGTAATTTGGATATAGACAATTTGTTTTTTTTTTCTGGATGTTTGCAGAGGGTGTAGGCTTTGTTCAGGGTCTTTACTTGTGGCTGAATCTTTGCCCATGGTTTCTTAGTGGAATATATTTATTTATTTATTTATTTTTTGCGATTTTTTTTTATTATTATTATACTTTAAGTTCTAGGGTACATGTGCATAACGTGCAGGTTTGTTACATATGTATACTTGTGCCATGTTGATGTGCTACACCCATCAACTCATCATTTACATCAGGTATAAATCCCAATGCAATCCCCCCCCTCCCCCCTCCCCATGATAGGCCCCGGTGTGTGATGTTCCCCTTCCCGAGTCCAAGTGATCTCATTGTTCAGTTCCCACCTATGAGTGAGAACATGCCGTGTTTGGTTTTCTGTTCATTTTTGGTGTGGTAGTTTGGGCTGCTATCCTATATAAGGCCATTAAGTATAATGGTCAATAGATAGGCTCTTACTTAGCTGCATTACTCCTCTGTATTTCCTCATGTTTGCATTCATGCTCTGAGAGTGTGGGCTCCTCTCCAGATTGAGTGCTGGTAGACATCTTGCCTTGCCACTCCTGGGCTGTGCACCACAGCCCTGGGGCAAGCTTAGACTTTTTGATTCCACCTCAGTGGGGGCAGCAGGGGTAGGGATCTTGGAAGTGGCAATGGTAGAGTGCCTATCACTTATCTCTTAGAGCTCCACTCCAAAGAAATGCAGTGCCTCTACCAATTGGAACAATCAGCTAAGGATGGGAGGCTGCATTATGGGTTCAAGCTACAGGGTCCTGCCTGGTGAAGAGCAGGTGGTTGGGGCACCCCAGGGAAGAGAGAGTTGGCTTCTCTCTTTAAGAAGTTGTGACATGCTGAATGTGCAAACTATGCATGTGACAAAGGTGTAATACCTTGAAATTATTATCATTTTTAAGCAAATTAACAAGGAAAAAACAAACTTCTTTATTAAAAAGTGGGCAAAGGACATGTCCAGACAGTTTTCCAAAGGATGTATACACGTAGTCAAGAAGTATATGAAGAAATATTTAACATTACTTATCGTTAGAGAAGTACAAGTTAAAACCACAAAGTGGTATCATCTCACACCAGTATAAATAGTTACTATTAAAAAGTCAAACGATAACAGATGCTGGCAACGTGGCAGGGAAAAGGAAATGCTTACATTCTGCTGGTGAGAATGGAAGTTAGTTTAACCCTTGTGCAAAGTAGTTTCTAAAGTTCTAAAAAAACTTGAAACAGAAGTGCTATTTTACCCAGGAATCCCATTATTTGGTATATACCCAAAATAATTTAAATTGTCCTGCCAAAAATACACACACATGGGTATATTCATGACAGCACTATTTACAATAGCAAAGTTATGGGATCGACCTAAACGCCCACAAAAGATAGACCAGATAAGAAAATATACACCATGGAATACTACATAGCTATTAAAAATGTGATCATGTCATTTGCAGCAAAATGGATGGAGCTGGAGACCATAAGTCTAAGTAAAATAATGCAGAAACAGAAAACCAAGTGCTGCATGTTCTCACTTACAAGTGGGAACTAAATATTTAGTACACATGGACAAAAATAAGGTAACAGGACCTATAGGACCCACTTAAAGTTGGAACGTGGGAGGAAGGCGGGAATTTAAAAACTACCTGATACTATGCTTATTACTTGGGTAACAATATAGTCTGCACTCTAAACCTCTGTGACATTCTATTTACCTATATAACAAACATGCACATGTATCCCTGAACCTAAAATAATTTTCTTTAATGTCAAGAATGTCATCGGTGTTGTTTTAACGGGGACTGCATTGAATCTGTATATTGCTTTGGGTAGTACAGACATTTTAACAATGTTGATTTCTCCAAATTGTGAACATGGAACACCTTTCCATTTTATTTTTGTTTTCTTTTCAGTTTCTTAATCAATGTTTTACACCTTTTATTGTAGAGATCTTTCACTTCTTTTATTAGGTTAATTCCTAGGTATTTTATTTTATTTGTAGCTATTGTAAATGAGATTACTTTCTTGATTTCTTTTTTTCAGATTGTTTTCTATTGGCATATATAAATGCTACTGATTTTTGTATGGTGATTTTTTTTTATCCTGTAACTGTACTGAATTTGTTTCTCAGTTCTAATATTTTTTTTTTGTGGAGTCTTTTGGTTTTTCCAGATATAAGATTATATCATTTGCAAACAAGAATAATTTGACTTCCATCTTTGGAATGTAAATGTTCTTTATTTCTCTCTTTGTCTGATGATTTCTTGTACTACGTTTAAAAAAGAATAGTAAAAATGAGTGCTCATCTATGATCTTTTCCGGATCTTAGAGAAAATGTTTTCAATTTTTCCCCACTTATTATGATACCAGATATGGGTCTTTCATACATGCCTTTTATTGTATTGAAGTATGTTCCTTCTAGACCCAGTTTTTTGAGGTTTTATTATGAAGGGATGCTGTGTTTTATCAAATACTTTTTCAGCATCAATTGAAATGATCATATGGTTTTTGTCCTTCATTCTGTTTTTATGATACAACATGTTGATTGATTTGCATATGTTGAACCATCCTCCTTGTGTCTCTGGGATACATCCCACCTGTTCATGGTAAATAAAATGATCTTTTTAATGTGTTGCTGTATTTGGTTCAGTAGTATTTTATTGAGAATTTTTGTGTCTATGTTCATCAGGGATATTGGCCTATAGTGGTTTTTTTTATAATTTAAGTTCTGGGGTACACGTGCACAATGTGCAGGTTTGTTACATAGGTATACATGTGCCATGTTGGTTTGATACACTCATCAACTAGTCATTTACATTAGGTATTTCTCCTAATGCTATCCCTGCCCCTAGCCCCTATCCCCCAACAGGCTGTGGTGTGTGATATTCCCCACCCTGTGTCCATGTGTTCTCATTGTTCAACTCCCACTTATGAGTGAGAATATGCAGTGTTTGGTTTTATCTTATGGTGTGTGTTTGCTGAGAATGTTGGCTTCCAACTTCATCCATGTTCCTGCAAAGGACATGAACTCATCCTTTTTATGGCTGCGTAGTATTCCATGGTGTATATGTGCCACATTTTCTTTATCCAGTCTATCATTGATGGGCATTCAAACTTTGCTATTGTGAACAGTGCTGCAGTAAAAATACATGTGCATGTTTCTTTATAGTAGAATGATTTATAATCCTTTGGGTATATACCTAGTAATGGGATTGCTGGGTCAAATGGTACTTCTAGTTCTAGATCCTTGAGGAGTCACCACAGTGTCTTCCACAATTGTTGAACTAATTTACACTCCCACCAGCAGTGTAAAAGCGTTCCTATTTCTCCACATCCTCATCAGCATCTGTTGTTTCCTGACTTTAATGATTGCCATTCTTTTTTTCTTTTTATTATACTTTAAGTTTTAAATGATCACCATTCTAACTGGCATGAGATGGGATCTCATTGTAGTTTTGATTTGCATATCTCTAATGACCAGTGATAATGAACATTTTTTCATAAGTTTGTTAGCTGCGTCCACCATTGCTGAAGCTTGAGTAGGCAGTTTTATGCTCAGAGTGTAAACAAAGCCGCCAGGAAGTTCAAACTGGGTGGAGCCCACCACAGCTCAGCAAGGCCAACTGCCTCTCTAGATTCCACCTCTGTGGGCAGGGCGTCTCTGAAATAAAAGGCCGAAGCCCCAGTCAGGAACTTATAGATAAAACCCCATCTCCCTGGGACAGAGCACCGGAGGGAGGGCCAGCTGTGGGTGCAGCTTCAGTAGACTTAAATGTCCCTGCCTGACAGCTCTGAAGAGAGCAGTGGTTCTCCCAGCACAGCGTTTGAGCTCTGGTAATGGACAGACTGCATCCTCAAGTGGGTCCCTGATCCCCATGCACCCTGACTGGGAGACACCTCCCAGTAGGGGCCGACAGACACCTCATATGGGGAGCTCTGGCTGACATCTGGCAGGTGCCCTCTGGGACGAAGCTTCCAGAGGAAGGATCAGGCAGCAATATTTGCTGTTCTGCAACCTCTGCTGGTGATACCCAGGCAAACAGGGTCTGGAGTGGACCTCCAGCAAACTCCAACAGACCTGCAGCTGAGAGGCCTGACTGTTAGAAGGAAAACTAGCAAACAGAAAAGGATAGCATCAACATCAGCAAAAAGGACATCCACACTAAAACCCCATCTGTAAGTCACCAACATCAAAGACCAAAGATCGATAAAACCACAAAGATGGGGAGAAACCAGTGCAGAAAGGCTGAAAATTCCAAAATCCTGAACGCCTCTTCTCCTCCAAAGGATCACAACTTTTTGCCAGCAAGGGAACACAACTGGAGAATGAGTTTGACAAACTGACAGAAGTAGGCTTCAGAAGGTGGGTAATAACAAACTCCTCTGAGCTAAAGGAGCATGTTCTAACCCAATGCAAGGAAGCTAAGAACCTTGAAAAGAGATTAGACGAATCCTAATTAGGATAATCAGTGTAGAGAAGCACATAAACAACCTGATGGAGCTGAAAAATGCAGCACGAGAACTTTGTGAAGCATACACAAGTTTCAATTGCCAAATCAGTCAAGTAGAATAAAGGATATCAGTGATTGAAGATCAACTTAATGAAATAAAGTGAGAAGACAAGATTAGAGAAAAAAGAGTGAAAAGAACAAAATCTCCAAGAAATATGGTACTATGTGAAAAGACCAAATCTATGTTTGACTGGTATACCTGAAAGTGACAGGGAGAATGGAACCAAGTTGGAAAACACTCTTCAGGGTATTATCCAAGAGAACTTCTCCAACCTAGCAAGGCAAGCCAACATTCAAATTCAGGAAATACAGAGAACACCAGAAAGATATTACTTGAAAAGAGCAACCCCAAGGCACATAATCCTCAGATTCACCAAGGTTAAAATGAAGAAAAAAATGTTAAGGGCAGACACAGAGAAAGGTTGGGTTACCCACAAAGGGAAGCCCATCAGACTAACAGCTGATCTCTCAGCAGAAACCCTATAAGCCAGAAGAGAGTGGGTGCCAATATTCAATGTTCTTAAAGAAAAGAATTTTCAGCCCAGAATTTCATATCCAGCTAAACTAGGCTCCATAAGTGAAGGAGAAAAAAATCCTTTACAGGCAAGCAAATGCTGGGAGATTTTGTCACCACTAGGCCTTCCTCACAAGATTTTTTTTTTTTAATGTGTCTTTGGCTTTGGTGTCAGGGTAATGCTGACCTTGTAGAATGAGTTTGGAATTATTTTTTTCTCCTCTATTTTTTGGAATAGATTCAGTACTAAGTTTCTTCTTTGTATGTTTTGGAAAATTGGGCAGTGAAACCATTGGGTCATGGGCTTTTCTTTGATGGGAGAATTTTTATTTTGATGAGCTTTTGCAGTGTGTCATTTAAAAAAAATTGGTCTCTTCTATCTAAATTATCAAGCATATATTATTTCATTTCCACCAAATGTCTGCACAGTGGGATCTCCTTTCTCATTCTTGATATTGTTAAATTTGTGTCCCCTGTTTTTCCTTGTTAGACTTTCTAGAAATCTATCTTTTTAAATATATTTTCAAAGACTCAGATTTTGTATTCATTAGTTTTTCTCTAACACATCTTAAATGTTCAAACAGACTTTCTGGGTAACTTTTAGCTGTATTGCTTTATGTTCTTAGCATTATTCTTTCCTTCCTTTGAACTTATTTTGCTCTTGTTCTGGTTTCTAAAGTGAAAAAGTTATATTATTAACTTCAGCTGTTTGTTATTTTCTAATAGATGTATATACATCCCTGTATGTACTTTTTAGCTGCATACCACAAATTATAATATATATTTAATTTTGTTCAAATTATTTTCTAATTTTCCTTGAGACTTGTTTTTTGGCCCATGAGCTACTTAGATGTGTATCAGTTAACTTTCAATTTTTTTGAAGTTTTCCAAGTTATGTTTCTGTTTTCAACTTTCATTTAATTACAATATTGACAAAAAGCATATTTTGTGTGTTTTCAATTATCTTAAATTTAAGCTTCATTTTATGAATCAGGATATGGACACTCAGTGAATGTCACATGCACACTTTAGAAGAATATGTATTTTTTTAAAATTTATTTATTATTATTATACTTTAAGTTCTAGGGTACATGTGCATAATGTGCAGAAGAATATGTATTTTTGTTGTTGTTGTTTAGTATTGATAGTGCTATTTAGGTAGTTTGTATTTTTGCTAATTTTCTGTTAACTGCTTATATAACTTACTGAGAGAAGAGTATTGCAGACACCATTTATAAATTTAGATGTGTCTATCTCTCATCTTAGATCTGTAAATTTTCCCTTTGTGCATTTTGAGGCTGTATGTATGCTGCACACATGTTTAAGATCATTATATGTTTTCCTGGTGGACTGAGTTTTTCTCTTTTCAGTTCCACTTACTTTTTCCCAGTTTTATTGATGTGTGAGTGACAAACAAAAAACATGTAAATTTTATGCGTACATTATTTAATATATATACATTGTAAAATTATTGCCATAATCAAACTAATTAACACATCTATCATCTCACATAGTTATTTTTTGTGGTGAGAACATTTAGGATCTACTCTCTTAACAAATTTCAGTATACAATACACTGTTATTAACAGTAGTCACGATGTTGTACAGTGGATATTCAGAATTTATTCATCTAATAGGTGAAAGTTTGTACCCTTTGAGCAGCATCTCCCTATTTCCTCTGCTCACTCCACCCCAGCCCTTGATAAACATCATGCTACTCTGTTTTTGTGAGTTTGACTTATTTAGGTCCCACATGTAAGTGATATGCAGTCATCGTCTTTCTGTGTCTAGCTTATTTCACTTAGTATAACATCCTCCAGTTTCATTCATGCTGTTGCAAATGGCAATATTTATTTTTTTCAAGGCTGAATATTTAATTTTTTTTGTGTTTATATATATGTGTGTGTAGATATATATGTGTGTATGTGTATATATATCTGCATGTATGTATGTGTGTGTTTGCATATATAAACTCATATGTACATGTACACATATACATACACACCCGTGTGTGTATATATATATACACGTGCATATATAAGTACATGCACACATATATACACTCATACATACATATGCATATATGCACATGTATACACACATACATACATATGTATATACACACATATACATATATAACATACATATGCATATATATACACCTGTGTGTATGTATACACACACACAGAGGCAAGAAAAGCAAAAATAAACAAGTAGGACTATATCACATTTAAACGTTTCTACACTGCAAAGCATATAGTTAACAAAATGAAAAGATACCTTATAGAATGAAAAAAAAATTTGGGAACCATATATCTGATAAGGGATTAACATCCAAAATATATAAAGAACCCCTAAAACTCAATAGCAAAAACACAATTGAATTAAAAAAATGGAAAAAAGACCTGAAGAGATGTTTTTCTAAAGAAGACATATAAATCTCCTACAGGTATAAGAAAAGGTGTTCAACGTGACCACTCGTGTGTGTGTGTGTTTACATATATATACATATACATACACATACACACATATTTATATACATGCACATACAAAGTGGAATATTTGTTTATTATCAAGAAAATGTGAGATTATGTATGTAAAATAAAAGCTGTATATCTTGTATGCAAATGTATATATTTGTATAAATATAGTGCATAGATACTGTGTATATATATACATAATCAGACATTTTCTTTTCCCATTCATCCATTGACAGATACTTAGGCTGATTTTCTATCTTGGTTATTTTAAATAGTGCTACAATGAACATGCAAGTATAGATATCTCATTGAGACAGTGATTTCATTTTATTTGGATATGCTCTAAAATGAGATTTCTGGATCTTAGAGCAGTTTTATTTTATTTTTTAAAGAGTTTTGATACTCTATTCCATATAGCTTATTAATTTACATTCTTACAGCGTACAGGAGTTCCTTTTTCTCCACCTCCTCACCAACATTTGCTATCTCTTAACTTTTTGAAAATAGCCATCCTAACAGATGTAAGGTGATATTTCATTGTGGTTTTGATTTGATTTCTTTGATGATTGGTCAAGTTGGACATCTTTTTTTGATTGTTGTTTTAAGTTTTGAGAAACATGTGCAGAACGTGCAGGTTTGTTACATAGGTATACGTGTGCCATGGTGGTTTGCTGCACCTGTTGACCCATCCTCTAAGTTCTCAGCCCTCATCCCCCACACCCCACCAGGCCCTGGTTTGTGGTTTCCCTCCCTGTGTTCATGTGTTCTTATTGTTTAACTCCCACTTATGAGTGAAAACATACAGTGTTTGGTTTTATGTTCCTGGAACATCTTATACCTGTAGGCCATTCACATGTTTTCTTTAGAAAAATGTCTATTCAGGTAGTTTGCTCATTTTTAAATTGGATTTTTTTTTGTTATAGAGTTTAGGGCTTCTTTATATATTTTATGTAATAATCCCTTATCAGATATATGATTTGCAAATTTTTTTCTCATTCTGTAACGTACCTTTTAGTTTTGTTAATTATATGCTTTGCAATGCAGAAACTCTTTAATTTGAAAAGACACAGACTGGCAAATTGGATAAATAATCAAGACTCATTGGTGTGCTGGATTCAAGAGATCCATCTCATGTGCAAGACACACATAGGCTCAAAATAAAGAGATGGAGAGATATTTATCAAGCAAATGAAAAGCAATAAAAATCAGGGGTTTCAATCTTACTCTCTGACAAAGCAGACTTTAAACCAACAAAGATCAATAAAGAAAAAAGAAGAGCATTACATAGTGGTAAAGGGATCAATTCAACAAGAAGAGCTAACTCTCCTAAATATATAGACATCCAATACAGGAGCACCCAGATTTATAAAGCAAGCTCTTAGGGACCTAAAAAGAGACTTAAACTCCCACATAACAATAATGGAAGACTTTAACACCCCACTGTCAATATTAGAAAGATCAACAAGACAGAAAATTAACAAGGATATTCGGCACGTGAACTCAGCTCTGGATCAAGTGAACCTATTAGATATTGACAGGACTCTCCACCCAAAAACAATGGAATATACATTCTTCTCAGTACCACATGGAACTTATTCTAAAATTGACCACATAATTGGAAGTAAAACACTCCTCAGCTAATGTAAAATAACTGATATAATAAGAAACAGTCTGTCAGACCACAGTGCAATCAAATTGGAACTCAAGAATAAGAAACTCACTCAAAACCACACGACTATGTGGAAATTGAACAACCTGCTCCTGAATGACTCCTGGGTAAATAATGAAATTAAGGTAGAAATAAAAAAGTTCATTGAAACCAACAAGAACAAAGACAACATACCAGAATCTCTGGGACACAATTAAAGCAGTGTTAAGAGGGAAATTTATAGCTCTAAATGCCCACATCAGAAAGCTAGAAAGATCTTAAATCAACACCCTGACATCACAATTAACCAAACTGAGAAGCAAGAGCAAAAAAATCCAAAAGCTAGCAAAAGGCAAAAAAAATAAGATCAGAGAGGAACTGAAGGAGATAGAGGCATAAAAAATCCCTTCAAAAATTAATAAATTCGAGCTGAATTAAAAAAATAATAAAACAGGTATATAACTAGCTAGACTAATAAAGAAGAAAAGAGAGAAGAATCAAATAGACACAATAAAAAATAATAGAGGGACCCAACCGAGATACAAACTACCATCAGTGAATACTATAAATGCCTCTATGCAAATGAACTAGAAAGTCTAGAAGAAATGGATAAATTTCTGGACACATACACTCTCCGAAGACTAAACCAGGAGTAAGTCAAATCCCTGAATAGGCCAATAACATGCTCTGAGACTGAGGCAGTAATAAATAACCTACCAACCAAAAACAAAGCCCAGAAACAAATGGATTCACAGCCAAATTGTAACAGAAGTACAAAGAGGAGCTGGTACTGACAGGGGAACCTATCCCTTGTCCCCCTCACAGGGCATGTAATGGAGGTGTGGCTCACTTTGTCAGTGCTGCACTGCTCAGACTCTAGAGGAGCTTACAGATGGGCAGGCTTTAGGGCTCCAACTCTACAGCAATGTCTATGGGTGAATGTTTACAGCTGAAGTCCCAGTGGGCATATGTTACAGGTTGTTCTTTTAGTTTAGCCATCTGTAGGTGGCTTGTGTTAGTCAGCTAAATTAGACCACCTTGTCTTATCACAGGGACAGAGGGCTTTCTGTATCCCAGGGTTCTTGCCTCGGTGTGCTGGGAGAATCAGATCACACATGGGCTTGGAGAATGAGTGCAAGGTTTAATTGAGGGGAAGTAGCTCTCAGCAGATGGAGGAACCAGAAGTTAGATAGCTTTCCCCGGAGTCAGGCTGCTTGGTGGCCCAAACTCTCTTTCAACTATGCTAGCCAAACTCGACATCATTCTGCCTGCTGGTGGGGCAGTCTATCTGTGTGTTCCTCTCGACATCCAGCCTCCTGTGTGTTCCTCTACTGATGTGTTCCTCTCGACACCCAGCCACCTGTGTCTTCTTTTGCCGATGTGTTCCTCTTGATGTCTAGCTGCTTGTGTGTCTGCTTGTTAGGGTTTGGGTTTTTTTTTAATAGGCACAGGATGGGGGTGTGGCAGGCTAGGGTGGTCTTGGAAAATGCAACATTTGGGCAGAAAAACAAAAACTGCCTGTCCTCACCTAGATCTGTGTGCCCAGGCCCGGGGGTGGAGCCCTAGCCAGGGACTATGCCCTCTTACACCCAGCACTTTCCTTCCCTCCTTCCTTATTACTTAAAGGGACCATTCCCTTCCCTTCCCAGCACTTCCCTTCTGTATCAGTACCATACCCTCTGAAACTATTCCAAACAATGAAAAAGGAGGAACTCCTCCCTAACTCATTTTATGAGGCCAGCATCATCCTGATACCAAAACTTTGCAGAGACACAACAAAAAAAGAAAACTTCAGGCCAATATTCCTGTTGAACATCAATGCAAAAATCCTCAGTAAAATACCAGCAAACTGAATCCAGCAGCACATCAAAAAGCTTATCTACCATGATCAAGCTGGCTTTCTACCTGGGATGCAAGGCTGATTCAACATATTCAAATTAATACATGTAATTTATCACATAAATAGAACAAATGACAAAAAACCTATGAATGTCTCATCAGATACAGAAAAGGCCTCTGATAAAATTCAACATTCCCTCATGTTAAAAACGCTCAATAAACTAGGTATTGATGGAACATATCTCAAAATAATAAGAGCTATTTATGATAAACCCACAGCCAAGATCATACTGAATGGGAAAAAGCTGGAAGCATTCTTTTTTAAAGCTTGCAAAAAACAAAAATGCCCTCTTTCACCACTCCTGTTAAACAGAGTGTTGGAAGTTCTGCCCAGGGAAATCAGGCAAGAGAAATAAATAAGGGGTATTCAAATAGGAAGATAGAAAGTCAAATTGTCTCTGTTGGCAGATGACATGATTCTATATTTAGAAAACTCCATCATCTCAGCCCAAAAGCTCCTTAAGCTGATAAGCAACTTCAGTAAAATCTCAGGATACACAATCAATGTGCAAAAATCACAATAATTCCCTCAAACCAACAATAGACAAGTGGAGAGCCAAATCATGAATGAACTTTTATTTACAATTGCTACAAAAAGAATAAAATACCTAGGAATACAGCTAACAAGAGATGTGAAGGAACTGTTCAAGGAGAACTATGAACCATTGTTCAAGGAAAAAGAGAAGACACAAATGGGAAAAGATTTCATCCTTATAAATAGAAATAATTAATATTGTTAAAATGGCCATGATGCCCAAAGTAATTTATAGATTCAAGGCTATTCCCATCAAACTACCATTGACATTCTTCACAGAATTAGAAAAACACAAACTACTTAAAAACTCATATGGAACCACAAAAGAGCCTGTATAGCCAAGACAATCCTAAGCCAAAAGAACAATGCTGGGGGCATCACTCTATCTGACTTCAAACTACAGTACAAAGCTACAGTAACTGAAACAGCATGGTACTGGTACAAAAACAGACACATTGACCAATGGAATAGAATAGAGATTTCAGAAATAAGACTGTGCATCTACAGCTATCTGATCTTTGACAAACCTGACAAAAACAAGCAATGGGGAAAGGATTCCCTATTTAATAAATGGTGCTGGAAAAACTAGCTAGCCATATGCAGAGCACTAAAACTGGACCCCTTCCTTAAACCTTATACAAAATTTAACTCAAGATACGTTAAAAACAAATATAAAACCAAAAACCATAAAAGCCCTAGAAGAAAACTTAGGTAATACCATTGAGGACATAGGCATGGGCAAATATTTTATGATGAAATTGCCAAAAGCAATTGTAACAAAAGCAAATATTGAAAAATTGGATTTAATTAAACTGAAGAGCTTCTGCACAGCCAAACTATCATCAGAGTGAATAGGCAATGTATAAAATGGGAGAAAAGGTTTGCAATCTATCCATCTGACAAAGGTCTAATATCCAAAATCTACAAGGAACTTAAACAAATTTACAAGAAAAATAAACAAACAACC
The DNA here is from genome assembly GCF_049350105.2 of Macaca mulatta. Taxonomy (NCBI): domain Eukaryota; kingdom Metazoa; phylum Chordata; class Mammalia; order Primates; family Cercopithecidae; genus Macaca; species Macaca mulatta. The sequence continues at coordinate 87,368,893 of NC_133426.1, forward strand.
GCATTAAAAAAGTGGACAAAGGATGTGAACAGACAATTCTCAAAAGAAGACATGCAGCGAACAAACATATGAAAATAAGCTCAATATCACTAATTATTAGAGAAATGAAAATCAAAACGTCAATGAGATACCATCTCACATCAGTCAGAATGGTGATTACTAAAAAGTCAAGAAACAGCAGATGCTTGTGAGGCTGTGGAGAAATAGGAATGCTTTTACACTGTTGGTGGGAATGTAAATTAATTCAGCCGTTGTGGAAGACAGTGTGGCAATTCGTGAAGAATCTAGAACTACCATTTGACCCAGCAATCCCATTACTGGGTATATACCCAAAGGAATATAAGTCATTCTATTATAAAGACACATACACATATGTTTATTGCAACACTATTCACAATAACAAAGGCATGGAACTAACCCAAATGCCCAGAAATGATAGACTGGATAAAGAAAATATGGCACATATACACCATGGAATACTATGCAGCCATGAATGGGAATGAGATATATGTCCCTTGCAGGGACATGGATTAAGCTGGAAGCCATCATCCTCAGCAAACTAACACAGGAACAGAAAATCAAACACATCTTCTCACTCATAAATGTGAGTTAAACAATGAGAACACATGGGCAGAAGGAGAGAAACAACACACACCAGGGCCTGTCAGGGACGGGGTCATGAGAGGAGGGATAGTATCAGGACAAAGAGCTAATCCCTGTGGAACTTAAAACCCAGGTGATGGGTTGATAGGTGCAGCAAGCCACCATGGCACACATATACCTATGCAACAAACCTGCACGTTCTGCACATGCATCCCAGAACTTTAAGTAAAATAAAAAATAAATAAAAAGAGACAGAAATACCATTTGACCCAACTCCATAACTGGGTATATATCCAAAGGAATATAAATCATTTGATTATAAAGACACATACACATGTGTGTTCACTGCAACATTTTTCACAATAGCAAAGACATGGAATCAACCTAAATGCCCATCAATGATAAACTGGATAAAGAAAATGTGGTACATATACAACGTGGAATACTATACAGCCATAAAGAAGAACTAGATTATGTCCGTTTCAGAGACATGGATGGAGTTGGAGGCCATTATTTTTAGCAAACTAACACAGAAACAGAAAACCAAATACCGCACGTTCTCACTATATGTGGGAGTTAAATGATAAGGACACATGAACAAATAAGAGTGGAATAACACACTCAGGGGCCTATTGGAGGGTGGAGAGTTGGAGGAGGGAGAGGATCAGGAAAAATAACTAATGTGTACTAGGCTTAATACTCAAATGATGAAATAGTCTGCACAACAAACCCCCATGACACGTTTATCTATGTAACAAACATGCACATGTACCCCGAACTTAAAATAAAAGTTAAAAAAGCAAATAAACACGTTTTTTAATTTGGTGTAGTCCCACTTGTTTGTTTTTGCTTTTGCTGCCTATGTTTTTGATTTCATATCCAAAAAATTATTGTCAAGATCAACATCAAGGGTGTTTTTATTTACAGATATTATTTGCACATATTTATGAGGCCATGTGATATTTTATTACATGCATATAATATTTAATAAGTTAAGGTATTAACTTATTAAAGTTAAGGTATTTACCTTAATAAGTTAAGGTATTTACCATATTCATCAACTTGAATATTTATCATTTTTATGCATTGGAAAGATGTCAAGCTCCTCCCTTTTAGCTATTTTGAAGTATACAGTACATTGTTCTTAACTAAAGTTACCCTACTCTGCTATCATATATTAGAACACAATTCTTCTATCTAACATAATGGAAATAATTGTACCCATTAACCAACCACTCTTTAATCCCCACCCACAACACACACACCTTTCCCAGCCTCTGGTATTCATCATTTTACTCTCTACCTCCATGACATCAACTTTTTTTATCTCCCACATATGAGTGACAACACATCATATTTGTTTCTCTGTGCCTGGCTTATCTCACTTAACATAATGACTTCCATTTCCACACATGTTGCTACAAATGACATGATTTCATTCTATTTTACTGGCCAAATAGTATTCCATTGCGTATATATATCACAGTTTTTTAATCAATTTGTTGATTGACACATTGATTCCATATATTTTCTGTTGTGAGTAGTGCTGTAATAAACATGAGAGTGCAGCTGTCTTTTTCAATTTAAATTTTATTTTTATAGATTTAGGGGTACAAGTACAGTTATGTTACATGGATATATTGTGTAGTGGTGAAATCTAGGCTTTTAGTGTACCCCTCACCTGAATACTGTACTTTATACCCAACAGGTAGTATTTCATCCCTCATCCCTTCCACTCTCCCACCTTTTGGAGTGTACAATGTCTGTTATTCCACTTGTTTGTAAGTGTGTACCCATTGTTTTGCTCCCGCATATAAGTGAGAACATGCGGGTTTTAACTTTCCATACTAACGATAATAGCCTCCAGTTCCATCCATGTTGTTGCAACAGACATTCATTCTTGTTTATAACTGAGTAGTATTACATGGTAGATATATACCACATTTTCTTTATTTTATCATTAGTTAATGAATAATTAGGTTGATTCTATAACTTTGCTATTGTGAATAGTGCTGCAATGAACATACCAGTGCAAGTGTCTTTTCGATTAAAAAAAAAAAATGACTTATTTTCCTTTGGGTAGATACCCAGTAGTGGGAATGTTGAGTTCAAGGGTAGTCCTTTTTGTAGGTTTCTGAGAAATTTTCATACTGTTTTCCATAGTTTGTTCTAATTTACATTACCACCAACAGTGTATAAGCATTCCCTTTTCTATGCATCCTTGCCAACATCTGTGCAGTTATTTGATATACTGATTTTCCCCCCGGGATATATACCCAGTAGTAGGAATGCTGAAACATAGGGTAGTTTTACTTTTAATTCTTTGAGAAATCTCCATACCATTTTTCAGAGTGGCTGTACCAATTTATATTTCCCTCTGCAGTGTATAAGAGTCTCTCTCTTCATCCTCACCAGCATTTGTTGTTTTTCGACTTTTCAGTAATAGCCATTTTAACTGGAGTAAGAGGATATCTCATTGTGGTTTTGATTTGCATTTTCCTGATGATGAATCAAAATTAAGCATTTTTTTCATACTTGTTGGCCATTAGTATTTATTCTTTTGAGAAATGTATATTCATGTATTTTTTTTTCAATTTTTAATGAGATTATTAGTGTTTTTACTTGAGTTGTTTGAATTTCCTATGTATTCTAGATATTAATCCATTGTCAGATGAATGTCAGAGTTGCAAAGGATCCCTCCTATTATGCGGCTTTTCTCTTTACTCTGTTGATTGTTTCCTTTGCTGTGTAAAAGCTTTTTAGTTTAATGTAGTTCCAATTCTCTATGTTTTAGTTGCCTATGCTTTTGACATCTTAGCCATAAAATCTTTCTCTAGGCCAATCTTTGAAGTATTTCCCCTATGTATTATTCTAGTTGTTGTATACTTTGGGGTTTCACTTTTAAGCTTTTAAATCTATCTTGAGTTGATTTTTGTGTATGGTGAGAGATAAGGGCCTAGTTTCATTGTCCTGCATATAAATATCCATTTTTCTCAGTACTCTTTATTGAAGAGTGTCTCGATTCCCCAATGCATGCTTTTGGCACCTTAGTCAAAAATCAGTTGGATGTAAATATGTAGATTTATTTCTGTGTTCTCAATTCTGTTCTGTTGGTTTATGTGTCTTTTTTTTATAACAATGTCATACTATTTTGGTTACTATAGGCTTTTCATATATTTTGAATTCACTCAATGTGGTGCCTCCAGTTTTATTTTTTCTATTCAGAATTGCTTTGGCTATTTAGGCTCTTTTTTTTTTTTTTTTGGTTTTGTACAACATTTTAAAGATTTCTTTTCTATTTATGTGAAAAATTACATCAGTTTTTTATAAGAATTGCATTGAATCTGTAGGTTTCTTTGGGTAGTATGGCCATTTTTACAATATTAATTCTGCTAATCCATGAGCATGGGATGTATTTCTATTTGTTTGTGTCCCCTTCAATTTATTTCATCAGTGTTTTGTAGTTTTTCTTGTAGAGGTCTTTCACCTCCTTGGTTAAATTTATTACTAGTTATATTCTTGTAGCCATTGCAAATTGGATTGCCTTCTTGATTTCTTTCTTTGTCAGTTCACTATTGGTATATAAATATGTTACTGATTATTGTATGTTGATTTTGTATCCTGCAACTTTACTGAATTTGTTTATCAGACCCAAGAGGTTTTTGTTTGTTTGTTTTGTTTTGTTTTGTTTTGGTGAAGTCTTAAGGTTTTTCTAGATGTAAGATCATGTCATCTGCAAAGAGGGACAATTTTAATTTATTTTTTCAATTTGGATGCATTTTATGTTGTGAGTCACATTTGTTGATTCACATATGCTAAACCATTTTTGACTATTGAATGGAAGTTCCTGTTTTCTTGCTAGCTATCAGGCAGGGGCTATTCTTATCTCCTGAATACCACCATCCATATTACTTACCATGTGGCTCCCTTTAGATGTGCCCCTCTTCATCTAGCAACCAAAAACCTCCCTTGTACTGAATCTCTCTCACACTTTAAATTTATCTGACTTCTTTGTTTCTGACATCTAGACCTAGATTTAAAGGGATCATGTGATTAGGTCAGGTTGGCCCATACAGTCTCTTTTTCTTAAAGTCAACTGTGACATATAACATAACCTAATCAGGAAAGTAAAATCCATTATATTCATATTCCCTGGAATCACATAGGGCATGTTCTCCAGAGGAAATCAATTTTAGACATCATCTTAGAATTGCCTATCATAGAGATAAAACTTATATGATTTGAAAAACACAATTCTTGAATATATTATTCCATGTGTTCTAACAAATGCATTGATCCCATGAAGTTCCTCTGTTAACTTTCTCAGTAAATCTGTACCTGCATATTCCTCAGAGGCAACCATTGTTCTAATTTTATTCTGTCATATATTGATTTTGCTTGTTCTATATCAGGAGTCATCAAACTATAACCCATGGTCCAAATCCAGTCCACCACCTGTTTTTATAAATAAAGTTTTATTGAAACACAGCCATGCTTATTTGTTTACCTATTGTCTACAACTGCTTTCTTTTTTTTTTCTTTTTTTTCTTCTTTTTCTTTTTTAACTGCTTTCTTAATACAATAGCAGATTTAAGTAGTTACAACTACTTAATGACGCATAAAGTTTAAATATTTACTCTCTAGCCCTTTACACAAAATTTGTAAACTCTTCTTCATATAAATAGAATCATAGGTGTGCATTCATTTGTGTAAAACTTCTTTCAACATAATGTTTTTGGGATTCTTCTATGTCGTGTCTATTGGTAGTTAAAAAAAATTAATCGCCCTCAATTGTATGGACACGCCACAGTTTATCTATTCTTATGTTGATGGATGCCTGCCCTGTTTCCGGTTTTGAACTATTACGAGTAATCTTCAGTGATTATTCTTGTACAAGTCTTTCTATAAATGTATGCTTTTATTTCTCTTATGTAAATATTTAGTGGTGAAATTTCTGGATTACAGGTTGAACATATATTTCACTTTATAAGAATCTGCCAGAAATTGTTTCAAAGTGATTGTATCACTTTATACTCCCAGTTTCACTTTCAGTTGCTTTAATTCCTTGTTAACATTTTGTACTATCAGACTTTAATTTTTGCCATTCTGGTAAATTCTAGTAGTATTTCACTGTGATTTTATTTTTAAGTCTTTTGATAAATATTTTATAGATAATTTTTTGTTATTGATCATTCTTCTCATTTTTTATGAAGTGTCTGTTCAAATTTTTGCACATTTTATTATTTTAATTAATTTATTGTATATTTAGGGAGTACAAATGCAGTTTTCTTACATGTGTGTATTGCATACTGGTGAAGTTTAGGCTTTTAGTGTATCCATTACCCCAATAGTGAACAATGCACCCAATAAGTAATTTTCAATCCTCAATCCCCTCCCACTCTCCCACATTTTATAGTCTCACGTGTCATTGTTACACTCTGTATGTCCAGGTGTACCCTTTGTTTAGCTCCCACTTATAAGTGAGAACGTGCAGTATTTGAGTTCTGTTTCTGAGTTATTTCACTTAGTACAATGACCTCCAGTTCCCTTTATGATGCTGCAAAGGACATGCATGATATCATAAAATATTTTCTTTATCTAATCGTCTGTTGATGAGTGCTTAGGTTAATTCCATAACTTTACAATGATGAATCATGCTGCTATAAACATACAAGTGTGGACATCTTTTTGATATAATGATTTCTTTTCTTTGCATATATACCCGGTAGCAGGATTGCTGGATCAAATGATCATTCCATTTTTAGTCATTTTTAATCCTTTGGAAAATCTCCATACTGTTTTCCAAAAATGTTGTACTAATTTACATCCCCACCAAAAGTGTATAAGCATTTCTTTTTCTCAATATCCTCACCAACATCTGCTGTTTTTAGACTTTTTAATAATAGCCATTCTAACTGGTATCAGATGATATCTAATTGTGGTTTTGATTTGCATTACTTTGATGATTCGTAATGTTGAGCATATCTTCATGTTTGTTGGACACCTGTATGTCTCCTTTAGAAAGTGCCTGTTGATGTCTTTTGCCCACTTTTTAATGGGATTATTTATTGTTTTCTTGTACAGTTGTTTCAGTTTCCTGTAGATTCTGGATATTAACCCTTGGTCAGATATATAGTTTGCAAAAATTTTCTTCCATTCTATAGGTTGGCTGTTTACTTTATTGATTGTTTCTTTTGCTATGGAAAAGCTTTTCAGTTTAATTAAGTCCCATTTGTCTATTTTTGGTTTTCTTTTATTTGCTTTTTAGGTCTTGGTTATAAATTCTTTGCCTAGGCCAATGTCCAGGAGAGTTTTCCTAGATTTCCTTCTAGGATATTTGTAGTTCCAAGGCTTACATTTAAGACTTTAGTTCATCTTGAGTTAATATTTTATATGGTGAGAGGTATGTGTCCAGTTTCATTTTTCTGCACGTGGCTAATGTCTGCACATGGCAAATTTTTTCCACACCATTTATTGAATAGGATGCCATTTCTTCAGTGTATATTTTTGTTGACTTTGCCAAAGATAAGTACATTGTAAGTATGTAACCTTATTTCTGGGTTCTCCATTCTATTCAACTTTTCTATGTGTCTATTTTAATTCCAGTAGCTTGCTGTTTGGGTTACTATAGCCTGGCAATATGATTTGAAGTCAGATAATGTGATGTCTCCAGCTTTGTTGTTTTTGCTCAGGATTGCTTTGGCTATTTTGTCTCTTTTTTTTTTTTTTTCCATCTATATGAATTTTAGGATTTTTTTCTAATTCTGTGTAAAATAATGCTGGTAATTTGATAGGGATTGCATTAAATCTGTAGTTTGCTTTGGGAAGTGCAGTTATTTTAACAATATTGGCTATTCCAATCCATGAGCATGGATTTTTCCATTTGTTGATGTTGTCTCTGATTTCTGTCATCAGTGTTTTGTAGTTCTCCTTGTAGAGGTCTTTCACATCCTTGGTTAAATATATTCCTAAGTTTAAAAAAAAATGTGTTGTAAATGAGATCACCTTCTTGATTAGGTCCTTGGTTAGATCATTATTGGTGTACAGAAATGCTACTGAGTCAATTGTGTGTCCTAAAACTTTACTAAATATATTGATCAAATTTAAGAGTATTTTTGTTGGAGTCTTCAGATATTTCTGGATCAAAACATATCATCAGTTAATGGGAATGATTTGACTTCTTCTCTTTCAATTTAAATGCTTTTTGTTTTCTTCTTTGCTGATTGCTCTGGCAAGGACTTCTAGTGCTATGTTGAATAGAGTGGTGAAAGTGGGCATCCTTGGCTTGTTCTAGTTCACAGAGAAAATGCTCTAAACTTTTCTCCATTAAGTAAGATGTTGACTGTGGCCTTGTCATATATAGCCTTTATTATGTTGAAGTATGTTTCTTTTATGCCTAGTTTGTTGAGGATATTTCTCGTAAAGGGGTGCTAAATTTTATTGAGTGCTGTTTCTCTATTTAGATGATCATAAAATTTTTGTCCTTAATTCTGTTTATGTAATACATCATATTTATTGATTTGCACATGTTGAAACATAACATCCCCGGGGTAAATCCCACCTGATCATGGTGTATTATCTTTTTGATGTGCTATTTGATTCTGCTTGCTAGTACTTTGATGAGAATGTTTGTATCTATGTTCCTCAGGGATATTGGTCTGTAGTTTTCTTTTTTTCTTGTGTCCTTGTCTGGTTGTGGTATCAGGGTGATACAGACCATGTAGAATAAGTTAAAGAGAATTTCCTCCTGCTTGACTTTTTAGAGTAGTTTCAGAAGTATTGGTGTTAATTACTCTTTGCATGTTTGGTAGAATTTTGCCATAAATCCATCTGTTTCTCAGCCATTTTTTTATTGGGAGATTTTTTATCACTGATTCAATCTTGCTACTCATTATTGATCGATCCGCTCAGGAGTTCTATTTCTTCCTGGTTCAGCCTTGGGAGATTGTCTGTTTCTAGTAGCTTATTCATTTTCTCTGGGTTTTCTAGTTTATGACTATATAGCTGTTTTTAATTGTTTCTGATGATCTTTTGTATTTCTGTTGCATCACTTGTAATGTCTCATTTTGATTTCTGATTATGTTTATATGGATTTTCTATTTTCTTGCTTAGTCTAGCTAGTGATTTATCATTTTTTTTATTTTTTTAAAAAACCAAATCTTTGTTTTATTGATTCTTTGTATTTTTTTCTCCATTTCATTTAATTCTCTTTTGATTTTTGTTATTTCTTTTATTCTATTAACTTCAGGTTTGGTTTGTTCTTCTTTTTCCTAGTTTCTTGGTGCTTTTGTCCATTTTACATTGGGTCTTTCTATAATTGTATTGGAAGAATTCTTTATACATTCTGGATTCCAGTCCTTTCTCAGATATATGTTTTGCAAATATTTCTCCTAGTCTGTAGTTTAAATATTTTCTTAATGGTGTCTTTTGATGAAAAGTTTTTAATTTAGATAATGTCTATTTTTTTTTTCAGCACAATGCCACTATGGGTAAGGAAGGAAGGGGCAGGCAGCATAAGGAAGCAACGTGTTGCTAGCACAGACAGGAAATACCAGCAGTTATGTGGCACATTTTTGCCACGTTGGGGAATAATGCCACTCAAAATTATGAGATCAAATATTTACTTACAATTTCAGAAATAAAATGTCAGATAATTAGGCTGAGGAAGAGTGCTGTGGACACTCAAGTCCTATAATGGTCTTATGACTAAACTAGAGAAAAGCTTATTGCATAATTATTTTCTTATGTATAAAATATTATCTTATGTCTTTATACCATTTGGAGATTCTCTACTTTGCTTGATTACTTTTCACAGGCAGGCAGCCAATTGTAGGTATCGATTTTGGTTCATACATCAGCATGACACACAGATTGAGAAAAGGTTTGCTAGTCACCTAGTGAGAGTGAGATGAGTTTGTTAGATGACAGTGCTTGCTATAGCAGATCAAGATACACTTAATCCTACTTGTTAAGAGATTATGTAACAAAAATAAGGAATATATTAAGTCCATGTATACGGCAATAATATTTGATTGCTTTGTTTTGTATTCATGTACATGGTGTTTAAAATACTCTGTGGATATAAACTCAAAAAAGAAGTTGTTTCTTCCCTTGTAGAAAGATCAGAAAAACTTCTGAGACTCTTATGAGTGTCTGTGAGATAAAATGATTTTCCTAATAATTCTACAAAATTATTTTCCATTTTCATTCGCCTTTTTTTTGTGTGTAAAGCAGAGTTTTTCAAAGGTTATAAGATGTGTTATGTCACAACAGACTGAAAGCAGAAGCAGATTGAGAACCTAGCTGTTCTCTATTAAGCTAAACATTAAGGGGATTTGCAAAATTAGAAAAATATCACTCTTATTACTGTTTTTAGATATATAAATATTTTTCATAAAATGTTATACATATTACCATATAATGGATTTTTGTTACTATTTTTAAATAAATTCATATTGATTGAAAAGTTATTATCAGTTTTAAACAAAAGCTCTTTGGGCTTCTCAATAAGTTTTGAATGTAAAGAAGTCCTGAGAGCAAATGTTTGAGAATTGCTGGATTACCTTGTAAGTCTTGTTTAGCTAAAATTTTCTGTATCTTTCTGACTCCAGTAGAACAGACCACTGTGTTACACCCATAAATGCTGTTCAATCACGGTTTTTACTGCTTTGCCCATTAATTTTCAAAAAAGCTGAGAAACACTGCTTAAAGGAGAAGCTCTTGATTTTTTTTTATTTGTAGGAAACTGACTACATTGTTAGCTTTTAAAATCTCTTCTCTTTATGCTTCCAACTTTCCTCCTGCTAAGTCTCCTTTCTCCCTCTTCTTCTATTCTGTGTATTGGGTGGTTTCTTATTTTATATTTATGGTCTGCATATAAAATCAATTGAAATGTAAGCCTCCATAGGGAAATTCCTCTCAAAAGAAGGACAAATCATGATAAAAGGCCCCTTCTGGACTTTTGTAATCTTTAATGCCTGGTCAGAATTCACAGATTTAGTATGTATTCTCTAAGGAGAAAAGCACTATGTGGAAGAATGTATAGTTAAAGGAATACATTGTATTTTCTTAACTCTAAATATGTGAATATCTTAATATATAATATGTGTAATTCTATAATTTGATAAATGAAATAATTTGGTATATATATACATATGTAATCTTGAGTTTATATGTATTAAGTGCACAGTATTCACTGCAATTGCTTAACTTCAACATTTGTGAAATGTCCTACAATGTGTCTATGAGTACACAGTGCTTTGTATCAGTGTCAAATGAATATGCAAGCATGCAAATTCAAAAAGAGCATCTTGCTAATTTCTTCTAGTACGGTGGTTCTTTTTTAACTTGTCCTATAATGCTTCTCTTTTAGCCAAAATGGTAACCTAATTAAAGTAGCATGATATAAAAATACTCAGATATTACCACCATCTATAGGCACATTATTAAATTTAGTTTTTAAAATAAAACAATTCAAGATGTTTTTGGCTGCCTCTAGACCCAGAGATATATAAATAGGTCTTTATATATGTTGATACAGTGCAACCATTCTATGATATCATACTATCAAAGCAACTTGTAGAGAACTTCTAGTCTAATACCTCAATTCCTATGTGAATCTCTTACAACATCCACTGTCAACACAAATAACAGTTAATAATTATACTTAGGATGTCTATAATTTACATCCAATTAAACAATAGCAAAACTTACCTCTATCCATTACCATGTGACAATTATAAAATAAAAAATTACTATTCAGTGATGACTACTATTGTTAAGTAGTCTTTGAGTACAGAGGGCACAAAGAACATTGAGAACAAAGTTTTTATGTGAATAAATACACTTATATTAAAGTGGGAATGAATATAAACATAATGACCTGCTCAGAGGAGGCTAAAGTCATCATCTTGGCCAAAAAAAAAAAATTCATCAAGTTTTGACACATTCCAAATCTTAGGTATTGTAAATAGTGCTGCAGCAAACAAAGGAGCGCACATATCTTTTTGATATATTCATTTCCTTTCTTTTGGGCATGTACCCACAAAAATTAAAATAATAGCAATAGTAATAAAACATTTGGCACATTCTTCACTCATGCTTAGCCTTAAGAAACCTGTAAAGAAAGAACATAGCAACATCAAGTATTTCATTTAGAACATTTTTGCTAACATTTAATTTTCCACAGTGTACCAAGCACCATGTTAGGCACTTTTCATATGTTATCTAATTTAATTCTCACAGTTTTCTTAAAAGGTTGTTATTAGTATTCCCATTTTACAGTTGATAGAACTATGATTCACGGTAAGTAAATGACTTGTCTAGTGCCACTCAATTAGTAAGGGGCAGAACTGGGATTCAAATCCATCCTGTTGAGAAACAAAAGATAGTTTTCATGTCATTTATATTTAGCTTTTGAACATGCTATCATTTATACCAATATGTCCCAGTTCTTTGTACAATCTCTGGCACATAGTAGATAGTATTTTTTGAATTAAATGAGTGCATATATGATTATTTATCATTTTACATTTGTCTTAGAAAATATTAAAATTAGTTTATTTTATAAACATAGTGGAGAAGTCTGGTCCAGTATATTCGGGAAGAAAGAATGCTGTCTGGCATTTTGAGAGAAGATTGATGTTTAATTTCATGTGCTCAGTAAAGCTGATAGTTGGAAAACGTAGCCTCCATTTTTTGCAATTATATGGTACACTTTTTTATTTGCCTAATCATAATGTATTTCTGCTTGGATACAAGCATAGCAACAGTAATCATGCTTTACTTCATACTTCTAATTGGCTTTCAACCAATAATTACATGCTTTTGCTGAGTGATTCCCATAGAGCGTACATAGCATTCTGTGGCATTCCATTTACCTTATAACATTATCACCTGTGGCTTCCTTTGTTCTCTTATTAGTGAAGCCAATTTTACTCTCATGTGCATGATTTGCAGCTTCATTTTTAGACCAACCTACTCCCACATTGTATTGCTAAGACACTGTATGAATTTTGTTTCCTTTCTACCTGGGTTATCAGACACTGTATAAATTTTTATTTCCTTTCTACCTGGGTTATCAGCCTTGAAATTGTTAAATGCATTCTGTTCCTTTTTGCTCATCCACAGTTTGCTAAGGATTAAGAAAAAAAGTTCCTGTGGATTAAGTCATATGAGGAATAATTTAAATAAATATGTCTGTATAGGCTTTATTCAAAGCCTATCCATAGTTTTGCGAGCAAATATTAAAAATCATTGGGAATACTTTTAGTGGCTGTTCAGAACTGCTACACTTTGCAGTGGAAATGCTGAATGCTAGTCCAGACTCTGACATTTGCTATTTCTTTTACCTTTGACAAGTCTTCCTCTTTGGGCCTCAGTTTGTTTATCTCAAAATTGAGTGTGTTGAGTTTTAAAGATTTCAAGCCCCTCATAAGACCTTTTCCCACTGATGGTAATGATGATAATGATGATGATGTGTTTATGCATATATTAATACATACATATATAGTTATTTAGTATTGTTGATTTCATCCCCCAAACTTAAAGCAAAACTCCCAAAAATAGAATTGTAAAGAATTCACAGTTTTTAAAAAATATAATTTAAGTTCTGGGATACATGTGCAGAATGTGCAGGTTTGTTACATATGTATACACGTGCCATGGTGGTTTGCTGCACCCATCAACCCGTCATCTACATTAGGTATTTTTCCTAATGCTATTCTTCCTCTTGCCCCCCACTCCCAACAGGCCCTGGTGTGTGATGTTCCCCTTCCTATGTCCAAGTGATCTCATTGTTCAATTCCCACCTATGAGTGAGAACATGCGGTCTTTGGTTTTCTGTTCCTGCGATAGTTTGCTGGGAATGATGGTTTCCAGCTGCATCCATGTCCCTACAAAGGACACGAACTCATCCTTTTTTATGGCTGCATAGTATTCCATGGTGTATATGTGCCACATTTTCTTTATCCAGTCTATCATTGATGGGCATTTGGGTTGGTTCCAAGTCTTTGCTATTGTGAATAGTGCTGCAGTAACATATGCATGCATGTATCTTTAGAGTAGAATGATTTATAATCCTTTTCATATATACCCAGTAATGAGATTGCTGGGTCAAATGGTATTTCTAGTTCTAGATCCTTGGGGAATCAGCACACTGTCTTCCACAATAGTTGAACTAATTTACATTCCCACTAACAGTGTAAAAGCCTTCCTATTTCTCCACAGCCTTGCCAGCATCTGTTGTTTCCTGACTTTTTAATGATCACCATTCTAACTGGCATGAGATGGTATCTCATTGACGTTTTGATTTGCATTTATCTACTGTTCACACATATTTTAAGACAATTAAAATTACAATATATAGGAAAGAAAATAAACCTAAAATAGAGGTAAGAAGTACCCTTGTGTTTTCACTACTTTCAGAGGATATAAAATAGTAGTGCTATGGTCACAAACACATATTTTCTAGGATTGTGGGAAAAAGTAGTAAGGCAGTGATCCTTAGGCATTTTGAATACCCAGTGTAATAGTCCTTGGAGATGTATAAAGATTGTGCTTATTTTCATTAAGCTACCTTTCTGATTTTTAACAATTTGCAGAATCAGAAAATATTTAATTTCCTTTTCTAGAAAATTACTAAAATCAGGCAGAGAGAGACAAGATGGATGACTAGATGCAGCTGTGAGAACCACTGAGAGACTGAATCATTGGGAAAACGGGCACACTTTGAGCAGATCATCGAAGGGAAGGCATTGAGGGTGAATGGGGAGAGGACACAGATACCAGAGTGTAGGTGGAGGAAGCTGGGAACTCTGCACAGGTCTGTCCAGCACTGGCACCCATTCCTGGCCCCCAGTGACTCCTGGGGAAGGAGTAAATGGAACAGGTGAGCAGCGGCCTGCTTTCACCACAGACCTCTGGAATCCTAGCTACAGGACACCCCATGACCACAGACACTTCAGCTGGCAAGGAGAGTTGCTTAGAGAGGTAGCAAAAAGAGGACTCCCAGTCTGTGTGGAGATCAGAGGATTTGGCACAAGAATGGCTGAAGTGGAACATGGCCAGTGTTGTTCACCATCTGAGGCTTGCCAACTCCTCAATGTGGCTTTATCCTTTGGATGACTGTTGAGCCTACACAGAGTAGTGTAATCTTGCCTGTGGGACAGAGCCAGTTCCATCTGATCAGCCCCCTGTCAGCCAGCCTCTCCTGCGGTCACAGCCTAGTCACACTCACTTGTAGCACAGCCTCTGATGTCCAACCATGGTGCTTCCAGGGGGCCCTCATCATAGTTCCTTCACTGACACACCATCCCTACCCCTCAGAGAGCACCAACAAATCAGCCCCTGCTGATATGACAAGTCCACCCGCAGCCTCTCCCTGTTGCAGCACCCCCCCCCCACCACTTTAACAGCATGTATACATCCATGGCCCAACCCCACCTGCTGCCATGGCTATTAGTGCAAGTGCACGCACAGACGCTGAAACCTTGCCCCAACTGGTGCCCCACTCTTACCACACCACTGCTGCCAGCATGAATGCATGCAGAGATGCCACCATATTCTCCCACTGATGCAATACCCCAGCTGAGGCACATGTAACCTGCTGTGATCAAGCATAGAGATGTCATTACTACCACCCCAGTGAAGCACTTTGGCCAGCACCACCCCCATGGGAGTGTTGTGGCCAGCAGACAGGGAACACCTCGTCCCCTCCAGTGTAGTAGTTTCCTAAGCTCAAGGGGACAGAGAATAATCCTGTGGGCCTCATACCTGCCGCCAGAATTAGAGCATGAATCCCAGAAGTGCTGAACAGAAACTTGGCCCCTTGAAGGCTTCTAAAATCAAGGCCAAGAGACTGAAGCTACCTTATACCACAATCAGAACCACAAGGGTATCAAAGATGATAAAAGCAAATAATCCCATCCAAAAGAAAGGAATTTCAAAACTTAAAGCAACATCAGCATGCAAAGATGAGAATTAACCAGTGCAAGAATGTTAACAACTGTAAAAGCCAGAGTGTCTGATTACCACCAAATGACCACACACTAGTTATCCAGCAATAGTTCTTGACTAGGCTGAAATGGATCAAATGTCAAAAATTGAATTCAGAACATAGATAGGAAAGAAGACCATCAACATTCAGGAGAAAGTTGAAACACAATTCAAAAAATCTAAATCTATATATATATATATGATACAAGAGATAAAAGATAATATGGCCATTTTAAGAAAGAACAAAACTGATCTGATAAAGCTGAAAAATACATGATAATAAGTTTATAACGTAATTATAAGCATTAACAGCAGAATAGACTAAGCTGAGGAAAAAATGTAAGAGCTCAAAGACTGATTCCTCAAATTAACTCAGAAAAAGAATAAAGAAAAGTAATTTTTAAAAATTAACAAAATTTCAAAAAATATTGGATAATTTAAGATCAAATTTATGACCCATTGGTGTCTTTCAAAGAGAGGAAGGGAAAGCAAGCAACTTGAAAAACATATTTGATGGTATCATCAACAAAAACTTCTACAACCTCTCTAGAGAGGCCAACTCAAATTCAGGAAATGCAGAGAACCCCTGCAAGATATAATATAAGATGACCATTTCCAGCACACAGAGTCATCATATTCTCTAGGGTTGAAATAAAAGAAAAAATGTTAAAGGCAGTTAGAGAGAAGGGGCAGGTCACCTACAAAAGGAACCCCATCAGGCTAACAGCAGACTTTCAGAAAATTTAAATACCAGAACAGATTGGGGGCCTATATTCAGCATACTTAAATAAAATAAACTTCAAGAAAGATTGTCATAGCCAGCCAAACTATGTGTCATAAGTGAAAAAGTAATCAGACCTTCTTCAGAAAAGTAAATGATAAGGGAATTCATTACTATCAGACCTGCCTTACAAGAGGTCCTTAAGGGAGTGCTAAATATAAAAACAGAAGACCATTACTGGCCACCACAAAAATGTATTTACGTACATAGACCATTTACACTGTAAAACATCCACACAATTAAGCCTGCATAACAACCAACTAACAACACGATGACAGAATAAAATCCAACATATTAATAGTAACTTTGAATGTAAATGGGCTAAATGCTTCAATTAAAAACACGAGAGTGGCAAGTTGGATAAAGAAGCAAGACTCAACTGTATTCCGTCTTCCAGAGATCCATCTCACATGCAATGACACCCAAAGGCATAAAGTAAAGGAAAGGAGAAAGTATACCAAAGAAGCAGAAAACAGAAAAAAGCAAGGGTTGCTATTCTAATTTCAGACAGAACAGACTTTGAACTAACAATGATCAAAACTGACAAAGAAGGACATTACATAATGGTAATGGATTCAATTCAACAAGAAGACCTTACTATCTTAAATATACATCCACCTAACACTGGAGGACCTGTATTCATAAAACAAGTTCTTAGAGACCTATGAAGAGACTTAGATAACCCTGCCATGATAGTGAGAGACTTCAACATCCCACTGGCACTATAAGACAGATCACTGAGGCAGAAAACTAACAAAGATATTCAGGACCTCAACTATACACTTCACCAAATAAACCGAACGGACATCTACAGAACTCACCACCCCAAAACAACAGAATATACATTCTTCTCATCTACAACACATGGCTCATACTCTAAAATTGACCACATTATTCACCATAAAACAACTCTCAGAAAATTAAAAAAAAAAAAAAACAGAAAACATACTGTATTAGTCCATTATTACACTGCTATAAAGGAATACCAGAGACTGGGTAATTTATTTAAAAAAAAAAAAAAAGGTTTTAGTGGCTCATGGTTCCACAGGCTGTACAAAAAGCATAGCAGCATCTAGTTCTGGGGAGGCCTCAGGAAGCTTTTACTCATGGTTGAAAGCAGAGCAGGAGCAGGCATCTTATGTGGCAAGAGCAGGACCAAGAGAGGGAGAAAGAAGGTGTCACTCACTTTTAAACAACCAGATCTCATGAGAACTCTATCACAAGAACAGCACCAAAGGGATGGTGCTAAACCATTCATGAAGGATCCACCCCCATGATCCAATCACCTCTCACCAGGCCTCACCTCCAACATTGGGGTTGCACATTTCAACATGAGATTTGGGTGGGGACCCAGATCCAAACTATATCACATAACAAACACATTCTTGAATCACAGTGCAATAAAAATAGAAATCAATACTAAGGAAACTTCTCAAAACCATTCAATTACATAGAAATAAAACAATCTGCTCCTGAATGACTTCTGAGTAAACAATGAAATCAAGGTAGAAATCAAGAAATTCTTTGAAATTCACTATTTACAATAGCAAAGACATGGAAACAACCTAAATACCCATCAATGGTAGACTGGATAAAGAAAATGTGGTACCTATACACCATAGGATACTATGCAGTTATAAAAAATGGTATCATGTTCCTTGCAGCAACATGGATAGAGCTGGAGGCCATTATTTTAAGCAAACTAATGCAGAAACAGAAAGCTAAATACTGTATATTCTTATAAGCAGGAGCTAAACAATGAGAACACATGGATTCTAGGAATGGAACGACAGACACTGGGGCTGATTTGAGGTGAGGGTGGAAGGTGTAAGGAGAAAGAGGATAAGGAACATTACTTACCAGGTACTGTCCTTGTCATCCAGGTAACAAAATTATCTGTACACCAAACCCCTGGAACATGCAGTTTACCTATATAACAAACCTGTACATGCACCTCTGAACCTAAAATAAAAGTTTAAAAAACAGAAAAAAAGAAAACCATTAAAAAGTAGGCAAAGGACATGAACAGACACTTTTCAAAAGACAACATATATGCAGCTCACAGGCATATGAAACAACGCTCAACATCACTAATCATTACAGAAATGCAAATCAAAACCACAAAGTGGTACCATCTTCCACCAGTCAGAATGGCTATTATGAGAAAGTTCAACAACAACAATAATAATGATAACAGGTGTTGGTGTGGTTGTGGAGAAAAGGGAATGCTTATACACTATTGGTAGGAATGTAAATTAGCTGAGCCACCGTGAAAAGCGCTTTGGTGATTTTTCAAAGACTTAAAACAGAACTACCTTTCAATTCAAAAGACACATGCACGCATGTACTCATCATAGCACTATTCACAGTAGCAAAACATGGAATCATCCTAGATGCCCATCAACATATCCTCTCCCTGCTCCCACCCTCCACCTTCAAGTAGGCCCCAGTGTGTTTTTCCTTCCTAGAATCTATGTGTTCTTACTGTTTAACTCCCACTTTTAAGGGAGAACATGCATTATTTTGTTTTCTGTTTCTTCATTAGTTTTCTTAGGACAATGGCCTCCAGTTCTATTCAGTTTTCTCTGCCTTCAAGCATGAAAGTTCTATTAAAATCTGGCTTGTCGGCCAGGCACAGTGGCTCATGCCTGTAATCCCAGCACTTTGGGAGGCCAAGACAGGCAGATCATGAGGTCAGGAGTTCGAGACTAGCTTGACCAACATGGTGAAACCCCATCTCTACTAAAAATACAAAAATTAGCTGGGCATGGTGGCACGTGCCTGTAATCCCAGCTACTCAGGAGGCTGAGGCAGGAGAATTGCTTGAACCTGGGAGGCAGAGGTTGTAGTGAGCTGAGCTTGAGCCATTGCACTCCAGTCTGGGTTATAGAGCAAGATTCTGTCTCCAAAAAAAAAAAAAATCTGGTTTGTCAACAGATTATTTTTCAATGCTGAAAATCATTTCCTCATCTTACAGCAGTGTGTTGCAGTGACTTCCCAACATGATATCTAATTTTAAAATAGCAAGAAATTCTGTGAAATGTCTTTATGAATAAATATTAAATCTACATAACAATTTTAAAACTCAGATAGATGGCGTATTATCTCATTTTCTGATTAGAGAAGACCCATCATTCTATTATTGGACAGATAGTAGTCATCAGTTTCCAGGCTTGTATAAATCACAGAAGTGAGGCATTCTAGCCATTGACTATTTTAGATTGAGAGAAATGCTTGCCTCAATTATGACTATTTCAGATAGAGAGTATTCTCTCTAAATTAGTGAGGAAATCACTTTATTTATCTACTTCAGTCTGAAGCTAGATAATTAATCTTTCTGAAACTTTAGTTAAAACACCTGGCATATAATGAATTAAAAGCTAGTATTTGTTTTATGAAAATACTTGATTGAAGGATGGCCACTCTAGTACACTTGCCAGTTAGTGAATCAAATGGATTACCTGATGCATACATTGTGTGGGAAAAGATTGTTTTGATAGAATAAGCCAAGATTTGATTGAATAATTGATGAATCATTTATTCATCCCAATTATGGCTAATTGTGAGAATGGTGGCCCGGGTAATATGGTTTGGCTCTGTGTTCCCACCCAAATCACATCTTGAGCTGTACTCCCATAATTCCTATGTGTTGTAGGAGGGGCCCGGTAAGAGATAATTTGAATCATGGGGTTGGTTTCCCCCATACTGTTCTTGGGTAGTGAATAAGACTCACAAGATCTGATGGTTTTATCAGGGTTTTTTGCTTTTGCATCTTTCTCATTTTCTCTTGCCACCACCATGTGAGAAGTGCCTTTCATCTCCTGCCATGATTCTGAGGCTTCCCCAGACATGTGGAAGTGTAAGTCCAATTAAACCACTTTTTTCTTCCCAGTCTCGGGTATGTCTTTATCAGCAGCATGAAAACAGACTAATACATTGGGAATCAAAATTTCTAGGTGCAAGTCGCCAGTGATGCCATTTAAGAGCTGTAGAATCTTGGATAATATACTTACACTTTGTGGACCTCAGTTTTCTCATATGTAAAATAAGAATACTGAACTAAATATCCTCCATTGTCTTTATAGCTGTAAAAGTCCATCTCTAAGTTGGTCGGGCATGGTAGCTTACACCTGTAATCCTGCTGCTTTGGGAAGCTGAGGCAGGAGAATTGCTTGAACTCATAAGTTTGAGACCACCCTGGGTAGCATAGTAAGAGCCCATCTCCACCAAAAAAAAAAAAAAAAAAAAAAAAAAAAAAAAAAAATTAGCCAGGCATGGTGGCACATGCCTGTGATTTTAGCGACTCCAGAAGCTGAGGCAGGAGGATCACTTGAGCCCAGGAGTTTGAGGCTGCAATGAGCTATGATTGTACCACTGCACTCTAGCCTGGATGACTAAATGAGACCCTGTCTTTTAAAAAATAAAATGTAAAAATAAAGTCTAAATATGAAATTGAAATCTAGTGGATGTATTCCAGAACTCATAAAACTTTAAACACCTTTGAGTTGTGTATTCTCATACTGATTTTATTCTGAAAACTTATTCAAATAAGATGCCATATTCAGTGAATTAAACATTACATATAAGATCAATATGTAATTACACAGAAGTTAGTGAATATTTTGATGTTTCAAATGTATTCACATTTTTCCTTTCTATTTAGATACCTCAAAAATAATTATCTCTAAAACCTATTAATTTCAAATTTAGTCATCAGTGAAAGAAAACAAACCTACCCATAATTGTGCTTGTCAAATGATTAAAAATATTTTAAAATTGGATGATGAACATGAATAGAACATTGCTTTTTATGCACATTTAAGCAAATATTTTGTATTCATAATGTGAAAAGATGAAACTGTTAGAAGATGTTTAATCTTATGAGCATGTGTCTCATGGAAAATCTGTTTACTTTCAAAATACTCATACATTTATTAGGAGCAACCTTTATCTTTGTTTTTCCATTTATCTCCTACATTACAATTTATGAAATGTTTAAGCAAATGATGTAAGAGCAAAATAGTGCTGTTACACCTGAATAGGCGCCCTCTAGGATGAATAAATTCTAGGTATTAAAGTATGTTGCATTGAAAGGATATCACATGATAATCATTTAGTGTAGATAATCAAAGCAGATTACCTTTTTTTTGCTTTTGCATCTTTCTCATTTTCTCTTGCCACCACCATGTGAGAAGTGCCTTTCATCTCCCGCCATGATTCTGAGGCTTCCCCAGACATGTGGAAGTGTAAGTCCAATTAAACCATTTTTTAATGGTTTTTAATGGTCTTTAATCAAAGCAGATAATCTGCTTTGATTATATACACTAGCAATGAACATGAAAACTTAAATTAAAAATACTGTTTACATTGATTTCAAAAATAAAAAACTTGAGTACTAATATAGTAATATATATATAGGATCTGTGTGATAAAAATTATAAAATGGTAATGAAAGAAATAATATAAATGGAGAAGCATATTGTGTTTATAAATTGGAAGACTCAATATAGTAAATATATCAATTCTCAATTCTCCTCAAATTGATCTGTAGGTTTAATATAATGTCTATCAAAGTCTCTGAAAGATTTTTGGTAGACATTGAGAAGCTTATTCTGAAATATATATGAAAAGTAAAATAGCATAGCTAAAATAGTGAACATTGTGCTAAACAGTTAATTTTTTAACCCTCACCCCCTTCCACCCTCCCACCTTTGTAGCCTCCGATGTCTATTATTCCACTCTGTGTGTCCACATGGACCCTTTGTTTAGCTTCCACCTGTAAGTGAGAACATGCAGTATCTGACTTTCTGTTTCTGAGTTGTTTCACTTAGAAGAAGGACCTCCAGCTTCCTTTATGTTGCTGAAAAGGACATTATTTCATTCTTTAATATAGCAGGGTAGTACGCCATGATGTGTGAGTGTGTGTGTGTATGTGTGTGTAATGGTCTATGAGACTGTGAGATAATACACACACACACACACACACACATATAATTTTCTTTATCTAATAGTCTATTAATACACACTTAGGATTAATCCATATCTCTGCTATTGTGAATAGTTTTGTAATAAACATATGAGTACAGGTGTCTTTTTGATATACTGATTTTTTTCCTTTGGGCAGATACTCAATAGTGGGAATGTTGTATTGACTGGTAGTTATATTTTTAGTTCTTTGAGAAATCTCCGTGCTGTTTTCCATAGAAATGGTAGTAATTTACATACCCACCTTTAGTGTATGAGTTCCCTTTTCTCCACATCCTTGCCAGCATCTGTTGGTTTTTTACTTTTCAATAACAGCCTTTCTGGTTGGTGTGAGACGACACATCATTGTGTTTGATTTGCATTTCTGTGATGATTAGTGACATTGAGAATTTTTACAAATGCTTGTTTGCCATTTGTATGCCTTTTTTAGGAAAATGTCTGTTCATATCTTTTGCCCACTTTTTAACAGGGTTATCTGTTTTACTCTTGTTGAGTTGTCAGATGCAGAATATGCAAATGTTTTTCTCCCATTCTGAAGGTTATCTGTTTGCTCTATTTATTGTTTTCTTTTGCTATGCAGAAGTTTTATAATTTAATCAAATTCCATTTGCTTGTTTTTGTTTATGTTGCATTTGCTTTTGAGGAATAGGTAATAAATTCTTTGCCTAAGCCAATGTTTAGAAGGCATTTTCCTAGGCTTTCTTCTAGGATGTTCACAGTTCTTACATTTAAGTCTTTAAACCATCTTGAGTTAGTCTTTTATATGGAGATATGGATCCAGATGTTTTTTTCATACAAGGCTCTTAAAATGGAACACTTTATAAAAAATAAGTTTTCATAGATCCTGAGTTAGCATAAATGATTTTTATTATCATCGTGTTACTTAAATACAAACATAAACAAATTTTCTTATCATACAACCAAATTAAATCAAAAAATGAAATAATAATAAGAAAACTGAATCTACAATGAGATGCCATCTCTCACCAGTTAGAATAGCTATTAAAAAGTTAATAAATAACAGATGCTGGCTAGATTGCAGAGAAAAAGGAATGCTTATGCACTATTGGTAGAAGCATAAATTAGTCAATCATTCTGGAAGACAGTGTGGCAATTCCTCAAGGACCTAAAAACAGAAATACCATTAGACTTAGCAATCCCATTACTGGGTATATACACTAAGAAATATAAATTGTTCTATCATAAAGTTACATGCACAGGTATATTCATTGCAACACTATTCACAATAGTAAAGGCATGTAATCAACCTAAATGTCCATCAGTCATAGACTGGTTAGGGTCTGTTACAAGATGGCTGAATAGGAACAGCTCCAGACTGCATCTCTCAGTGTGATCGACACAGAAGATGGGTGATTTCTGCATTTCCAACTGAGGTACCCAGTTCATCTAATTGGGACTGGTTGGACAGTGGGTGCAGCCCACGGAGGGTGAGCTGAAGCAGGGCAGGGCATCGTCTCACTCACTGTGCTAGTGCAGCAGCCTGAGATCAACCTGTGAGGCAGCAGCCTGGCAAGGGCAGAGGCATCTGCCATTGCTGAGGCTTGAGTAGGTAAACGAAGTGGCCAGGGAAACTCAAACTGGGTGGAGCCCATCACAGCTCAACAAGGCCAACTGCCTCTGTAGTCTCCACCTCTGTGGGCAGGGCATAGTTAAACAAAAGGCAGCAAAAACTCCTGCACACTTAAAAGTCCCAGCACAGTGTTTGAGCTCGGAGAATGGACAGACTGCCTCATTCAGTGGGTCCCTGAACACCGTGTAGCCGAACTGGGAGACAGCTTCCAGTAGGGGCCAACTGACACCTCATACAGGCTGGTGCCCCTCTGGGACGAAGCTTCCAGAAGAAGGATCAGGCAGCAATATTTGCTGTTCTGCAGTATTTGCTGTTCTGCAGGTGATACTCAGGCAAACAGGGTCTGGAGTGGACCTCCAGTAAACTCCAACAGACCTGCAGCTGAGGGACCTGACTGTTAGAAGGAAAACTAACAAACAGAAAGGAATACCATCAACCTCAACAAAAAGGACATCCACACTAAAACCCCATCTGTAGGTCACCAACATGAAAGATCAAAGGTAGATAAAACCACAAAGATAGGGAGAAACCAGAGCAGAAAAGCTGAAAATTCTAAAAACCAGAGAAACTCTTCTCCTCCAAAGGATTGCAGCTTTTCATCAACAATGGAACAAACCTGTATGGAGAGTGACTTTGATGAGCTGACAGAAGTAGGCTTCAGAAGGTCAGTAATAACAAACTTCTCCAAACAAAATGAGGATGTTTGAACCCATCGCAAGGAAGCTAAAAACCGTGAAAAAAGATTAGACGATTGGCTAACTAGAACACACAGTGTAGAAAAGACCTTAAATGACCTGATGCAGCTGAAAACCATGGCATGAAAACTACATGATGTATGCACAAGCTTCAATAGCCAATTCGATCAAGTGGAAGAAAGGGTGTCAATGATTAAATATCAAATTAATGAAATAAAGTGAGAAGAGAAGTTTAGAGAAAAAAGAGTAAGAAGAAATGAAGAAAGCCTCCAAGAAATACGGGACTATGTGAAAAGACCAAATATACATTTGATTGGTGTACCTGAAAGTGATAGGGAGAATGGAACCAAGTTGGAAAACACTCTTCAGGATATTATCTAAGAGAACTTCCACAAACTAGCAAGGCAGGCCAACATTCAAATTCAGGAAATAGAAAGAATACCACAAAGATACTCCTTGAGAAGAGCAACCCCAAGACACATAATTGTTAGATTCACCAAAATTGAAATGAAGGAAAAAATGTTAAGGGAAGCCAGAGAGAAAGGTCAGGTTACCTACAAAGGAAAGCCCATCAGACTAACAGCAGATCTCTTGGCAGAAACTCTATAAGCCAGAAGAGAGTGGGGGCCAATATTCAACATTCTTAAAGAAAAGAATTTTCAACCCAGAATTTCAGTTTCAAACAAACTAAGCTGCATAAGTGAAAGAGAAATAAAATTCTTTACAGACAAGCAAATGCTGAGAGATTTTGTCACCACCAGGCCTGCCTTACAAGAGCTCCTGAAGGAAGCACCAAACATGGAAAGGAACAACTGGTAACAGCCACTGCAAAAACATGCCAAATTGTAAAGACCATCGATGCTAGGAAGAAACTGCATCAACTCAAGGGCAAAATAACCAGTTAATATAAAAAAGAGAGGATTAAATTCACACGTAACAATATTAACCTTAAATGTAAATGGGCGAAATGCCCCAATTAAAAAACATAGACTGGCAAATTGGATAAAGAGTCAAGACCCATCAGTGTGCTGTATTCAGGAGACCCATCTCATATGCAGAGACACAGATAGGCTCAAAATAAAGGGATGGAGGAAGATCTACCAAGCAAATGGAAAACAAAAAGAAGCAGGGGTTGCAGTCCTGTGCTCTGATAAAACAGACTTTCAACCAACAAAGATTAAAAGAGACAAAGAATGGCAAAGGGATCATTTTAACAAGAAGAGTTAATTATTCTAAATATATATGCACCCAGTACAAGAGCGCCCAGATTCATAAAGCAAGACCTTAGAGATCTACAAAGAGACTTAGACTCCTGCACAATAATAATGGGAGACTTTAACACTCCACTGTCAATATTAGACACATCAACGAGACAGAAGGTTAACAAGGATATCCAGGACTTGAACTCAGCTCTGGACCAAGTGGACCTAATAGACATCTACAGAACTCTCCATCCCAAATCAACAGACTATACATTCTTCTCAGCACTACATTGCACTTATTCCAAAATTGACTACGTAGTTGGAAGTAAAGCACTCTTCAGCAAATGTAAAAGAAAAGAAATCACAACAAACTGTCTTTCAGACCACAGTACAATCAAATTAGAACTCAGGATTAGCAAACTCACTCGAAACCACACAACTACATGGAAACTGAACAACCTGCTTCTATGTGACTACTGGGTAAATAACGAAATGAAGGCAGAAATAAAGATGTTCTTTGAAACCAATGAGAACAAAGACACAACGTGCCAGAATCTCTGGGACGTATTTAAAGCAGTGTGTAGAGGGAAATTTATACCACTAAATGCCCACAAGAGAAAGCTGGAAAGATCTAAAACTGACACCCTAACATCACAATTAAAAGAACTAGAGAAGCAAGAGCAAACAAATTTAAAAGCTAGCACAAGGCAAGAAATAACTAAGATCAGAGTAGAACTGAAGGAGACGGAGACACAAAAAACACTTCCAAAAATCAATGAATCCAGGAGCTGGTTTTTTCAAAAGATCAACAAAATTGATAGACCACTATCAAGACTAATAAAGAAGAAAAGAGAGAAGAATCAAATAGACATAATAAAAAATGATAAACAGGATATCACCACTGATCCCACAGAAATACAAACTACCATCAGAGAATACTATAAACACCTCTATGCAAATAAACTAGAAAATCTAGAAGAAATGGATAAATTCCTGGACACATACACCCTCCCAAGACTAAAAAAGGAAGGAGTTGAATCTCTGAATAGACCAATAACAGGCTCTGAAATTGAGGCAATAATTAATAGCCTACCAACCAAAAAATAAATAAATAAATAAATAAACCTCCAGAACCACACAGACTCACAGCTGAATTCTACCAAAGGTACAAAGACGAGCTGGTGCCATTCCTTCTGAAACTATTCCAATCAATAGAAGAAGATGGAATTCTCCCAAAATCATTTTATGAGGCCAGTATCATCCTGATACCAAAGCTTGGCAGAGACACAACAAAAAAGAGAATTTTAGGCCAATATCCCTGATCAACATCGATGTGAATATCCTCAGTAAAATACTGGCAAACTGAATCCAGCAACACATCAAAAAACTTATCAACCACGATCAAGTCAGCATCATTCCTGGGATGCAAGGCTTGTTCAACATAGGCAAATCAATAAACATAATCCATCACATAAACAGAACCAGTGACAAAAACCACATGATTATCTCAATAGATGCAGAAAAGGCCTTTGACCAAATTCAAAAGTCCTTCATGCTAAAATCTCTCAATAAACTAGGTATTGATGGAATATATCTCAAAATAATAAGAACTATTTATGACAAACCCACAGCCAATATCATACTGAATGGGCAATAACTGGAAGCATTCCCTTTGAAAATTGGCACAAGACAAGGATGCCCTCTCTCACCACTCCTATTCAAGATAGTGTTGGAAGTTCTGGCCAGGCCAATCAGGCAAGAGAAAGAAATAAAGAGTATTCAATTAGGAAAGGAGGAAGTCAAATTGTCCCTGTTTGCAGATGACATGATTATATATTTAGAAAAACCCATTGTCTCAGCCCAAAATCTCCTTAAGCTGATAAGCAACTTCAGCAAAATTTCAGGATACAAAGTCAATGTGCAAAAATCACAAGCATTCCTATACAACAATAACAGACAAACAGAGAGCCAAATCATGAATGAACTCCCATTCACAATTGCTACAAAGAGAATAAAATACCTAGGAATCCAATTTACAAGGGATGTGAAGGACCTCTTCAAGGAGAACTACAAACCACTGCTCAGTGAAATAAAAGAGGACACAAACAAATGGAAGACCATTCCATGCTCATGGATAGGAAGAATCAATATCGTGAAAATGGCCATACTGCCCAAGGTAATTTATAGATTCAATGCCATCCCTATCAAGCTACCAATGAGTTTCTTCACAGAATTGGAAAAAACTACTTTAAAGTTCATATGGAACCAAAAAAGAGTCCGCATTGCCAAGACAATCCTAAGACAAAAGAACAAAGCTGGAGACATCATGCTACCTGACTCCAGACTATACTGCGAGGCTACAGTAACCAAAACAGCATGGTACTGGTACCAAAACAGATATGTAGACCAATGGAACGGAACAGAGGCCTCAGAAGTAGCACCACACATCTGCAACCATCTGATCCTTGACAAACCTGACAAAAACAAGAAATGGGGAAATGATTCTCTATTTAATAAATGGTGCTGAGAAAACTGGCTAACCATATGTAGAAAGCTGAAACTGGATCCCTTCCTTACACCTTACACGAAAATTAATTCAGGATGGATTAAAGACTTAAATGTTAGGCATAAAACTATAAGAACCCTAGAAGAAAAGCTAGGCCATACCATTCAGGACACAGACATGGGCAAGGACTTCATGACTAAAACACCAAAAGCAATGGCAACAAAAGCCAAAATTGACAAATGGGATCTAATTAAACTAAAGAGCTTCTGCACAGCAAAAGAAACTACCATCAGAGTGAACAGGCAACCTTTATAGTGGGAGAAAATTTTTGCAATCTACCCATCTGACAAAGGGCTAATATCCAGAATCTACAAAGTACTTAAACAAATTTACAAGAAAAAAACAAATAACCCCATCAAAAATTGGGCAAAGTATGTGAACAGACACTTCTCAAAAGCAGACATTTATGCGGCCAAGAGACACATGAAAAAATGCTCATCATCACTGGTCATCAGAGAAATGCAAATCAAAACCACAATGAGATAACATCTCACACCAGTTAGAATGGCGATCATTAAAAAGTCAGGAAACAACAGATGCTGGAGAAGATGTGGAGAAATAGGTACACTTTTACATTGTTGGTGGGGGTGTAAACTAGTTCAACCATTGTGGAAGACAGTGTGGTGATTCCTCAAGGATCTAGAACTAGAAATACCATTTGACCCAGCAATCCCATTACTGGGCATATACCCCAAAGTTTATAAATCATGTTACTATAGACACATGCACATGTATGTTTATTGTGGCACTATTCACAATAGCAAAGACTTGGAACCAACCCAAATACCCATCAATGATAGACTGGATAAAGAAAATGTGGCACATATACACCATGGAATACTATGCAGCCATTAAGAAGGATGAGTTCATGTCCTTTGCAGGGACATGGGTGCATCTGGAAAGCATCATTCCGAACAAACTATCACAAGGACAAAAAACCAAACACCACATGCTCTCACTCATAGGTGGGAATTGAACAATGAGCACACTTGGACATAGGGCAAGGAACATCACATCCTGAGGCCTGTCATGGGGTGGGGAGCAGGGGGAAGGATAGCACTAGGACAAACACCTAATGTAAATGGTGAGTTAATGGGTGCAGCAAACCAACATGACACATGTATACCTAGGTGACAGACCTGCACGTTGTGCACATGTACCTTAGAACTTAAAGTATAATTTTAAAAAATCAAAAAAAAAATCATAGACTGGATAAAGAAAATGTGGTACATATACACTATGCAATACTATGCAGCCATAAAAATGAGATCATGTCCTTTGCAGGGACATGGATGGTGCTGGAGGCCATTATCCCTAGAAAACTAATACAGGACAGAAAACCAAATACCATGTGTTCTCACATGTAAGTGGGAGCTAAATGATGAGAACACATGCACACATAGAGGGGAACAACACACACTGAGGCCTATCAGAAGGTGGAGGATGGAGGATGAGAAGAGGGAGAGGATCAGGAAAAATAAGTAATAGGTATCAGTTTTAATACCTGTGTGGCAAAATAATGTGTACAACAAACCCCCATGACACAAGTTTACTTATATAACAAACTTGCTCATGTACCCCCGAACTAAAAAAAAAAAAAAGAAATTTGTATTAGAAAATAGGTAAGATGAAGCATATTGTTTGCCTCACCCTAACTTTTTGACAGTGAACTTAACAATAGAAATATATATTAATGATTTTTTGTCTTTTTACCTGCCATCTTTATTCTCCTGATATTTTATACATACAGAACTATCATTTGAGTCATTGTTAATGTTGTGTGTATGTGTTGTTTTTCTCTCCTTTTTTTTTTTTGTGATAACAACATCCTGCTTTTATTTTCAGAAATGTCCTTTCCTCTTTCTGTGTGATCTTAAAGGGACTGTGAATCATAGTGTTTCAAAGCTGCTGGTCATGGGTGTATGACATAAACTGGGTCAATCAGTCTTGCTATTCTGAAAATTTGGCTGAGTAGGAGGTCACAATGATTAAGTTAGTTAGATTTGAGTGTACATTGTCTTCATTGTTATATGCCAAAGAACTTCCTTTTTACTTGTACTTGCTGAGGTTTGGTTGCTCAGCCTTTCCTTTTTTCCTCTACTTGTATTTTCAGTTCAGGGGTACGTGTGCAGATTTGTTACATGGGTAAATTGCATGCTGCTATGGTTTCTCAGATTCTCATTTGATTCTGTGAGAGACCCATTATCTTCACAATAGATTCTTCTTTTGCTTAAGTTAGCCAGAATTGATTTCTATTATTTGCAACTAAATAACACAAAGTGATATAGAAACTGGTTCTAAAAAATAGCTTGTAGGCAACAGAATCTCAAGGAAATTTAGAGTATTTGAAATTGCTTATCTAGTTGAGATGAGGAATAAGATTGTGAGACACCCATTTATATTCCAGCTCATAGCATGCAGTAATAAAACAGCTAGTTAGTTTATTATATGTGGTGACCTAAAACCAACTACTCAGTGAAAGCAAACATCTAGGACATTTGTCATGGAATAATATCAAGAAAATGAGAAACACTGAAACTCCAAAATATTTTGGCTACTTTTGATGGTATGAATGGTTTAATGCAAGACAACTAAAATCTTAAATCCTGAGATTTTCACCAAAAAAATAAAAATAAAAAAAATAAAACAGAAGGAATTTCAGAAATTTCAGAGTGTTTTTGTTACTACCTGAAACTGTAGGGCTGAGATTGCTAACAATCAAACTCCAAGTCAGATTGAGTTAGTTAAATTAAAATACCATTTAAATTATCAATCTTGTTTGGTTTTTTTTATATAGAAGTTAAGGAATTACTTAGAAAAGATCCTGACAAAAGGAATAGCAATATCTACTTGATTTTAGAGGACTTAGAAAATTGCAAACTTCCCCAACCCTCTGATCCTTTCCTCACTATGTCTACCTTGGCTGGGGAAGTGGTACCTTATTTGAACTAGAGCTGCACTGACCAAGGAAGAAGGTAGATTGATGTCTATAGAAAAGGCCATCTTGTGTTTTGGGTTGTTAAAAATCTTCTGCTGCAGAGTTAACTTTCAGATGAGCATTTATATGGAACTTGAGTATTCTATGACTCTGAACCTATTTGGAGAAGTTAACCCCCTGACCCTTCCTCAACTAGTCTGATCACCAGTTGTATTCCTTCCAAATCTCTGACTTTTGTGGCCAGATCATTAATCACTGCTTATGAATTAGTGTATATTCTGAACTTAGATGTTCTTTCCTTCTTGGATAAGTATACAGAGCTTAAAGCTCTGCCCATTGTGGGGCTTTCTTTTCTTTGTTGGTCTTTCTGTTTCCCCTGAGTGGGTCTATGAAGCCACATCTGTCAACTTTTGGCAGGCATTATTATGTAGAGCCATATATGTGAAAGCAATCTCATCTTAGGTGAACACTTCATAAGGCCACGGATGAAAATCAAGAGAGAGATAACAGTGTGACAGAAACAAGTATTCTAAAAAGTGTAAGCAAACTGTGTGTGGCACTTATTTGGGACTTTAGACTTTAGGGCCTGCTTGGGATAAGTATCTTATGTAATACCTCCATTTGATAATGGAGGGGTATTTTTGGCTATGTGGATCTGATTCCATATAATTAATAATGGGTAATTCAGGTCATGTGGTTAGCTGAAGAGCAATATTCAACATTCAGTTTATTCAGTCTTCATCACAGTTCAGTAGTAAATCAGGATCTGTCTTCCTTTTCAACTGGATACCATTTCTTTCTTTCTCTTGCCTAATTTCTCTGGCCTGGACTTCTAGTTCTATGTGGAATAACAGTAGTAACAGTGGCCATCTTTGTCATGTTTCAGATCTTAGAGGAAATGTTTTTAATATTTATCCATTCAATACAACAACA
The DNA here is from genome assembly GCF_049350105.2 of Macaca mulatta. Taxonomy (NCBI): domain Eukaryota; kingdom Metazoa; phylum Chordata; class Mammalia; order Primates; family Cercopithecidae; genus Macaca; species Macaca mulatta. The sequence goes on from NC_133426.1 coordinate 87,401,181, forward strand.
ATGTTAGCTGTGGGTTTCTTCTATATGACCTTTATTATTTTGAGATGTCTTTTTTTCTATGCTCAGTTTGAGAGCTTTTGTCATTAAGAGATGTTTCCTTTATACTGGATGCTTTTTTTAGCCTGTATTAAAATGATCACATGGTTTTTGTTCTTGGTTCTGTTAACATAATATATCACATTTATAGGTTTGCATGTGTTCAATAACCTTTGCATCTTGGGGATTAATTCCACTTGATCATAGCAAATTATCTTTCTAATGTGTTGCTGAATTACGTTTGCTAGTATCAATTGCAACAAAACCAAAAATTGACAAGTGAGATCTAATTAAACTGAAGAGCTTCTGCACAGCAGAAGAAACTATCTACACAGTAAACAGACAACCTACAGAATGGGAGAAAACATTTGCAAATAATGCATTTGTTATATAGTTTACATATATAACAAACCTGCATTTGTACCCCTGAACTTAAAAGTTAATAAATGTTTGCTAGTATTTTGCTGAGGATTTTGCATCTGTGTTTATGAGTGATATTTATTGGTCTGTTGTTTTCCTTTTTTGTTGTGTTCTTGTCTCATTTTGGTATTAAGATAATGCTGGCATCACAGAGTGAGCTTGGAAGTATTCTCTCCTCTTCACTATTTTTGAAGAGCTTGAGTAAGCTTGGCATTAGTTATTCTTTAAATGTTTTTAGGATTCAGTGGCAAAGCCATCAGATCCTGGGTTTTTCTTTAATGGAAGACTTTTTATTACAGCTGCAATCTCATTAATCATTATTGGTTTGTTAAGGTTTTTTATTTCTTAGTGGTTCCATCTTAGCGTGTTCAGGAATTTATTTCTCTTAGGTTGCCCAATGTGTTGGTATATAATTGTTCATCATAGTTTCTAATAATTCTTTGTATTCCTGCAGTCACCGTCGTTATGTCTTTTGTTTGTCTATCTGTTTCTGATTTTATTTGGGGCTTCTTTCCTGTTTTTTAAGTCTAACTAAAGATTTGTCCATTTTCTTTTTTTTTTTTTCTTCAAACTGCTTTTTATTTTGTTAATATTTTGTGTTGTTTTCTATTTAGTCTCAATTGTATTCATTTCTGCTCTAATCTTTATCATTTCTTTTCTTTTACTTAATCTGGGGTTTGATTTGTTCTAGTTTTCCTAGTTCCTTGAAATGAATTGTTAGATTGTTTATTTGAAGGCTTTCTCCTTTTTTGATTTAGCTGTTTATTACTAAAAACTAATCTCTCACTAGTGCTTTTGCTCTGTCCCATAGATTTAAGTATGTTGTACTTCCATTTTCACTTATTTCATGAAAATATTAAATTTTCTTTTTAATTTCTTTATTGACTCAATAATTGTTCAGCAGCAAGTTGTTTAATTTCCATGTGTTTCTGCATTTTTCATAGTTTCTATTCTTACTGATTTCTAGTTTTATTTTATTGTGGCCAGAAAACATACTTGATATGATTTGTACTTTTTAAAATTTATTGAGATTTGTTTTCTGGCCTATGATATGGTCCATTCTGGTGAAAGTTCCATGTGCTAGTGAAAAGAATGTGTATTCTTTGGCAGTTTGTTGAAATGTTCTGTAAATGTCAGTTAAGTCTATTTGATCTAGCATGTATGTTAATGTTGATGTTTCCTTGTTGATTTTCTGCTGATGGTCTGTTTACTACTGAGAGTGGGCAATTGAGGTCCTTAACTTTTATTTTATTGGAGTCAATCTCTCCCTTTAGAGATAATAATATTTGCTTTATATATCTGGGTGCTCCAGTTTTGGGTGCATATATATTTAGAATTAGTATATAATCTTGCTAAATTGACTTTTTTATTGTTATATAGCGGCCTTCTTAGTCTCTCTTTGCAGAATTTTATTTGTAGTCTATTTTGACTCATATAGGTATAACTATTCCTGCTCTTTAAAGTTTACAGTTGCATGGAATATATTTTTCTATTATTCACTTTTGGTCTATTTGTGTCTTCATAGGTGAAGTGGTTTCTTGTAGGCAGCATATAGTTGGGCCTCGTTTCTTCACCCCTTCAGGCCCCCATGCCTTTTAATTGAAGAATTTAGTTCATTTACATTCAGTGTTATTATTGATAGGGAAAAGCTTACTACTGCCATTTTTTGGTGCTTGTTTTCTGGTTGTTTTGTAGCCTCTCTCTTCCTTTCTTACTGTCCTTTGTGGTTGTGTGATTTTGTCTGATAGTATGTTTTAATTAGTTGTTCTTTATTTTTAGTGAATCTATTGTAGGTTTTTATATTGTGGTTACCATGAGATTTGCAAAAAAAACATTTTATAGATATAGCAAAATATTTTAAAGAGATGACAGCTTATTTTAGATCACAGATAAATAGAAACAAACAAACCAAAAACTGGAAAACCCTCCATATTTTTATTTCATCTCCCCATATTTTTACTTTATGTTGTCTCAATTTACATATTTTTATATTTTCTATCTCTTAACAGATTGGTGTAGGTATTTTTGTTTTTGATAAATTTGTCATTTGGACTTGATGGGTAGACTGGATTGCACAACTCAATTCCAGTGTTAGAGTATTTTGAATTTGTTTTCTTACTTAATTTTACCAGTAGGTTTTGTACTTTTAAATATGTGTGGGTTTTTTTTTCATGGTAGTAGTTTTCTTTTTCAGATTGAAGTACTCCCTTTAGCATTTCTTGTAGGATGTTTCTGGTGGTGGTGAATTCTCTCAGTGTTTGTTTTTCTGGGAAAGACTTTATCTCTCCTTCATAGTTGAAGGATAGCTACTTTTGACACAGTATTTTTGAATGACAGGTTTTTTTCTTTCAGCACTTTGAACACGTTGTCCCACTCTTTCCTGGCCTGTTTAGTTTACATTGAAAAGTCTGTTGCCAGATGAATTGAAGCTCTTTTACATGTTATTTCCTTATTTTCTTTTGCTACTTTTAGTATCCTCTTTTTGTGCTTGACATATGAGAGCCTGATTATTATATGTCTTAGGGTAGTGTTATTTGGATCGAATCTGTTTGGTGTTGTCTGATCTTCCTGTACATGGATAATCACCCCTTTCTAAAATTTTGGAAACTCTTCTATTAGTATTTACTTGAATAAGCTTTCTACCCCTTGCACTTGCTCAACTCCTTTACGAAGACCAATAATTCTTTGATTTGGTTTTTTGAGGTAATTTTCTATGTATTGCAGGGAATCTTCATTTCTTTTCATTCCTTTTTTCCACCTCTGTGTGTTTAAAATAGCCTACATTCAAGCTCACTGATTCTTTTCTATGCTTGATTTGTTCTGCTGTTGAGAGACTCTGATAAACTTTTCAGTTCAGCAAATGTATTTCTTAGTTCAAATATTTCTATTTGATTTTTCATTAATTTTTTTGTTAATTTTCTCTGATAAATTTCTGAATTGCATTTCTGTGCTATCTTGGAGATTACTGAGTTTCATTTAAATTGATACTGTAAATTATTGGTCAGAGTTCATTTATAGCCATCTCATTAGGGTCAATCACTGGTCCCTTGTTTTGTTCATTTGAGGAGGTCTTGATTCCTTGTTTCTTGTCTTGTCTTGTGAATCTACGTCTATGTTTTTGCATTGAAGTGTTGATTATTTATTCCCATCTTCTGTCTTTTTTTCTTTTCTTTTCTTTTTCTTTGCTTTTCTTTGGATATTGCATATGTTTGTTTAGACATTCTTTGTAATATATCTGTTGATTTTCTTTTTTTTTTTTTCTATATATTTTTCTCTAAGTTGCTTCCACCTTTTCATCACTAGATGGTGACTTAAGTCCAGGTTTGTCTCACTTCCAGTAAACAACCATATTGTTGCCCATCCCAAATGGGAGAGTTCTCAAAGGAGGTGTTCTGGCAGTGCAGGAAGGCTTTTTTGACAAAATAAAGTCTGCACACTTGGCATAATGAAATAATTTTTCTGTTATTTTTCTGAACGAGTGCATAGAGTATAAATTTTTTGAAGCTTTACATTATGAAAATGTTCTAATTTTACTTCCATACTTGATTGGTAAATTGCCTAGAAATAGAAATCTAGGTTACAAATTACTTTATCTCATAATTTTTAAGATATGACTCATCTTCAAGCTTCTAGTCTTGTTGTTGGGAAGTCCTGTGCCACTCTTTTGTTTAACCTTCTGTCGGACATGTGTGAGACAGAAAGAGAATATAAATGAGTACACTTTTAGATTGCTCTTTTAATCCATCATGTTTTAAGTTTTTGGATACTGTGTATCCCTTGGCATACTTCCTTTTTTAAAAGATCATTGTGCCAAGTAATTGATGGATTCTTTGAATATAAAATTTTAATTACTTTAATCTTATAAATATTCTTGCATTATTACTTCAATAATTTCTATTCCACTTACTATGTTGTAACAAACTATTCCAAAATTTAATGGCTTAAAATCAAAATAAAATAAATTTTAATTTTAACCCATTACAACAAAACCATAGGTTGTCAAGAATCAGCTTCTCATTTGGAGTCCCTCATGTGGTTACAGTTAAATGGTGATGGGTGATAGGGCTAGAATAATCTAAAACTTTACTGGCTATTTAGACTCTTTTTTGGTTACATATGAGTTTTAGAATAGTTGTTTGCTAATTCTGTGTAAAATGACATTGGAAGTTTGATGGAGATAATGTTGAATCTAAAACTACTTTGGTCAGTATGGTCATTTTAATGATATTGATTCTTTCAATCCATTAGCATGGAATATTTTTCCATTTATTTGTGTCAACTCTAATTTCTTTCTGAAGTGTTCTGTAGTTCTCCTTGTAGAGATCTTTCACTTCCTTGATTAGCTGCATTCATACATATTTCAATATTTTTGGCTATTTTGAATGGAATTGTGTCCTTTATTTTACTCTCACCTTGAACGTCATTTATGTATAGAAAGGCTACTGATTTTGAATATTGATTTTGTATCCTGAAACTGTACTGAAGTTGTTTATCAGTTCTAGAAGCCTTTTGTTGGTTGGAGTATTTAGAGTTTTCCAGTTATATAATCATATAGTCCATGAAAAGAGATAGCTTGACTTCTTCACTTTCTAGTCGCTCCTGATTAAACTTAACTTTTATTTTTTTCTCTTGCCTAATTGCTCTGGCTAGGTCTTCCAGGACTATGTTGAGTAAGGGTAGTGAGAGTGGACATTCTTGTTTTGTTCCAGTTCTCAAGGTGAATGGTTTCGGTTTTTGTGCATTGTGTTGGCTGTGGATTTGTTATAGATGGCTTTTATTATTTTGAGGTATGTTTCCTCGATGTCTAGTCTGTTAAGGGTTTTTATTTTTTATTTTTTTTAAATTTTTTTTATTGTGATCATTATTTTATTTTATTTTATTTTATTTTTTTATTATACTTTAAGTTCTAGGGTACATGTGGATAACGTGCAGGTTTGTTACATATGTATACCTGTGCCATGTTGGCGTGCTGCACCCATCAACTCGTCAGTGCCCATCAACTCGTCATTTACATCAGGTATAACTCCCAATGCAATCCCTCCCCCCTCCCCCCCATGATAGGCCCCGGTGTGTGATGTTCCCCTTCCGGTATCCAAGTGATCTCATTGTTCAGTTCCCACCTATGAGTGAGAACATGTGGTGTTTGGTTTTCTGTTCTTGCCATAGTTTGCTGAGAATGATGGTTTCCAGCTGCATCCATGTCCCTACAAAGGACACAAACTCATCCTTTTTTATGGCTACATAGTATTCCATGGTGTATATGTGCCACATTTTCTTAATCCAGTCTGTCACTGATGGACATTTGGGTTGATTCCAAGTCTTTGCTATTGTGAATAGTGCTGCAATAAACATATGTGTGCATGTGTCTTTATAGCAGCATGATTTATAATCCTTTGGGTATATACCCAGTAATGGGATGGCTGGGTCATATGGTACTTCTAGTTCTAGATCCTTGAGGAAACGCCATACTGTTTTCCATAATGGAAGATTGGTTTTTATTGAAAGCTTTTTCTGCATCTATTGTGATGATAATATGACTTTTGCTTGTAGTTCTGTTGGTGTGGTGAATCACATTTCTTGATTTGTGTATGATGAACCAGCTTTGCATCCCAGCAATAAAGACTGTTTGATCACAGTGGATTAGCTTTTTGGTTTGCTGTTGTATTTGGTTTGCTAGTATTTTGTTGAAGATTTTTGCATCTATGTTCATCAGGGATATTGGCCTGAAGTTTTCTTTTTTTGTGATTGCGTCTCTCCCACATTTTGGCATCAGGCTGATTCTGGCTTCATAGAATAAGTTAGGGAAGAATCCTTTCTCCTCGATTTTTTGGAATGTCTGGTAGAATTCAGCTGATCAAGGTTTTTTATGATTGATATATTTTCTAAATTACTTTTTCAATTTCAGAACTTGTTATTGGTCTCTTCAGGTTCTCATGGTCTCCTGACTCAATCTTGGGAGCTTATATGTCCTCAGGAATTTATGCATTCCCCCTAGATTTGTAAATTTGTGTGCACAGAGTTGTTGATAATAGTCTCTGAGGACCTTTTGTATTTCTGCAGGTTTGTTTGTAATGTCACCGTTGTCGTTCCTGATTAAACTTAACTGGATCTTCTCATGTTTGTCTTTGTTAACTTACCTAGCAGATTACCAACATAGAAAAATAAATTCAAGGTGGATTAATGATTTAAATGTAAGAACATATACTATAAAAACCCTAGAAGAAAACCAAGGAAATAATCTTCTCAACCTCAGCCTTGGCAAAAAACAATTATTGACTAAGTTCCCGGAAGCAATTGCAACAAAAACAAAAATTGACAAGTAGGACCTAATTAAAATAAAGAGCTTCTGTACAGGAAAATAAACTATCAACAGAGTAAACAGACAACCTACAGAATGGAAAAAATATATTTGCAAGTAATGCATCTGACAAAGGTCTAATATTCAGAATCAATAAGAAACTTAAACAAATCAACAAAATACAACCAAATAGTTCCATTAGAAAAGAGGAGGGGGAAAGGACATGAACAAGGACTTTTCAAAAGAAAACACACAAGTGGAAAACAAATGCATGAGAAAAACTCAACATCACTAATCACCAGAGGAATGCAAGTAAAAACCACAATGAGATACCTTTTCAAATCATTCAGAGTGGCTACTACTAAAAAGTAAATAATAATAATAATAATAAGATGTTGAAGAGGCTAAGGAGAAAAAGAAATAGTTATACACTGTTGGTGAGAATGTAAATTAGTCTGGCCACCATGGAAAGCAGTTTGAATATTTCTCAAAGAACTTAAAACAGAGATGTTATTTGACCCAGTAATTATATTAGTGGGTATATACCCAAAAGAAAATAAATTGTTCTATCAATAAGAAACACACACTAGTATATTCTTTAGAGCACTATTCACAATAACAAAGACATGAATCAGCCTAGGTGCCCATCATTGGTGAATTGGATAAAGAAAATATGTTACACAAGCACCTTGGAATACTATGTAGCCATGAGAAAGAACGAAATAATATTCTTTGCAGCAACATGGATGCAACTGGGGGTCATCATCCTAAGTTAATTAATGCAGGAAAATAAAATCAATATCATATGTTCTCATTTATAATTGGGAGATAAACATTGGGTACTCATGAACATAAAGATGGAAACAATAGACACTGGACTCCAAGAGGGAATAGGCAAGGAGGGAAGACATGAGTCAAAAAATTAGTTATTGGGTACTATCCTCACTACATAAGTGACAGGATCCTTATCCCAAACCTCATGTTCACACAATATACCCATGTAAAAAACCTGCACATGTACCCCTTGTATCCAAAAGTTGAAAATATCCTTAAAAATAATAAATAAAAAAATAAAATTTTACTGGTTGACCATCCAGGATGACTTTTTAATGTACATATCTGTCACCTGGGCTGGGATAGTCAGAATAGCTGAGGGACAAGCAGGCATCTCTTTCCAAATGCGGGCTTCCTAATAGCATGATTATTTCAGGATAGTCAGACTGGCTTTCCTCAGAGCACACATTAAGTGTTCCACTAAAAAGAAAGCAGAAGCCACTAATCTTTTAAAATTAGTGGTTTTCACTGGGTGTTATTTTGTACTAGAGGATATTTGACAATGTTTAGAGATAACTTTTAGTTGTCACAACTGGAAAGAGAGTGCAACTGATACCTGGTTAGTAGAGGCCAGGTATGCTGCTAGGTACTCTGCAATGTAGAGACTAGTCTAATACTGCAAATACTTTTTTTTTTTTTTTTTTTTTTTTGAGATAGAGTCTCACTCTGTCACCCAGGCTAGAGTACAGTGGCATGATCTCAGCTCATTGTAAGCTCTGCCTCTCGGGTTCACGCCATTCTCCTGCCTCAGCCTCCCGAGTAGCTGGGACTACAGGTGTATGCCACCATGCCCAGCTAATTTTTTTTTTTTTTAGTAGAGATGGGGTTTCACCATGTTAGCCAGGATGGTCTTGATCTCCTGACCTTGTTATCCAACCGCCATGGCCTACCAAAGTGCTGGGATTATAGGCGTGAGCCACCGCGCCCAGCCACTGCAAATAATTTTTTAACCCCAAATGGCCATAGTGCTAAGCTTGAGAAAACCTGTTTTAAAGTCTAGGCCCAAAGAAAAAGAAATAAAAAGGCATTCAAATTGGAAAAGAGAAAGTCAACCTCTCTTTGTCATTTATATAATCTTATACCCAGAGAACCCTAAAGATAACTCCAAAAGACTCCTAGATCTGATAAATAAATTCAGTAAAGTCTTAGGATACTAGATCAATGTACATGAATAAGTAGTACTGTTATACATCTAACAATAACCAAAATGAGCATCCAATAAAGAACTCAATCCCTTTTATAGTAACTATAAAAACAATCTGGGAATATACTTAAAGAAGCAGGTTAAAAATCTCTATGAGGAGAACTACAAACCACTGCTGAAAGAAATTATAGATGACACAAGCAGATGGAAATACATCCTATGATCATGAATTGTAAGAATCAGTATCATAAACATTATGCAAATGACCATATTACCCAAACCAATCTAGAGATTAAATGCATTTTTTAATCAAAATACCAACAGCATTTTTATAGGATTAGAAAAAAAAATTCTAAAATCCATATGGAATCAAAAAGAACCTTAATAGCCAAAGCAATTCTAAGCAAAAAGAATAAATTTGGAGGCGTCACATTACACAACTTCAAATTATACAAGGCTGTAGTAATGGAAACAGCATGGTATAGTGTGACTGACTGCCATGGTTACTACTTGAGACCCTCATTACTGCAGTTACTACTGTTACTGCTTAAGACCATCATCACAAGAGCTACTACTGTTACTACTTGAGATCATCATTATGAGACTGAACAAAGGGGGATGAACGTAGAAATGAAAACTTAAGACAAAAGTAATTATTTTAAACGAAGGGTAACATGGGGAAGAAGAAGAAAGAAGAAATGAAGAAAAGGGCTCCCTGCTTCTACTGAGCAAAGGCAGCTACCTGAGCCTCTACAGCCCTTCGTATTTATTAGGTAGAAAGAGCAGGGAGGAGGAGGGAAGGAATGCTCAACAGCTTAATTGATCACAGGTTCATGTTATTGCTAACAGGCTTCAATTATGCCTAATCACAAGAAACACTTGTGCCTGGGTTGTGACTGCCCTCAGCACTCCTCCTGGGCGGCAGACACAGTTTATCAGTTTGCCAACATCCTGCTTTTATGAGAAACAGTTTACTGTTTACTCATATAGACTCCAGTGGTATACTGAGTTGATCTAGACCCTCATTCTTTTGGCCTTCAAGAGTATGGTGTAAAAGTAGATACATAAATTAATGGAACAGAATAGAGACTCCAGAAATAAAGCCAAATATTTACAATAAATTAATCTATGAACAAGCATTAAAAAACATAAATTGAGGAAAGGACATGCTATTGAATAAATGATTCTGGGAAAATTGGATGGGCACCATTTTAAGAATAATACTGGATTTCTCTCTTACTGCATACAAAAATTAACTCAAGATGGAGTAAGCTACATCTAAGGTTTGAGATTATAAAAACTTTAGAAGAAAATGTATTTTTTTTTAGAAAATATTCTGGACATTGGCCTAGGCAAAGAATTTACTACTAAATCCCCAAAATAAAATGCAACAAAAATAAATAAACACATGGGACTTAAACCAAAAAATTCGGCACAACAACAAAAAATCAGATTAAACAGATAACCTATAGAACAAGATAAAATATTTTCAAATTATGTATCTGACAAAGGACTAATATCGAGAATCTACAAGGAACCCAAACAAATCAGCAAGATAAAAGCAAATAATCTGATTAAAAAGTGGCCAAAGGATATAAATAGACATTTCTCAAAAGAAGATACATAGGCAGCTCCCACACATATGGACAGAGCAGTGTGTGGAGACTCGCATCATGAACTTTTGTTCCAGAACTACTGCAGGAATAAACCAGGAAAGCCACAAAATCCCACAGACCCTCTGAAGAAAGTGGCTTGATCCTGCAAGACCCAGGAGACACCACGAATACTGTGAGTACCCAAGCAGTTAATGTAGGAAAGAGGGTTCTTCTGCCCCCGAGCACACACTCTCACTGGGGAAACTGAAGGTCTAGGTAATGGGAGAAGATTCTTACCTTATGTGGATCTGAGTCAATTTAGACAGCCAAGTGAAATACAGGGGTACAGGAAGCAGTGAGAAAAGCCCTGTGGGATTACTGGGTCCCCTACCATTTATGCCTAGTCTCACAGGGGTCCTTTTGGAGGGCTACCAGAGGTACTGGGGAAAAAACCACAGGGAGAAGGAAACCTCCAGCTGAACTTTGTAACAATTCCAACTGAACACAAAGTCTAATGACCAGAACTCAAAGGAGGGCATGATTTCAGTGTGCAGACTCCACAGGTGGGGTGGCACAAAAGCCATCCTTGCTCTTGCAACTGGAAGGCCGGTAGCTTGGGGCATGTTCTAAGCCCTGCTTGCCCACTGCCTGAAAATAGACTCAGTGCTGTTGAGGGAGTATGGTGGGAATGAGACCAGCTTTTTGGGTTGCATGGGAGCTAGGTGAGGGCTGTGACTACTGGCTTTCCCCCACTTCCCTGACAACTTGCATGACACAGAATAGGCAGCTATAATCATCCCGGGAACATAAATCTATTGACCTAGGAACCATACCCCAATCCCCCACAGCAGCTGCAGGAAGACCCACCCAAGAAGAGTCTGAGCTGAGACACACCTAGCCCTACCCCCACCTAATGGCCTTTCCCTAACACACCATGGTAGCTGAAGACAAAAGTAATATACTCTTGGGAGTTCTAGGGCACAGTCCACCACCTGATTCTCCCTATGCTACCACAGCTGAGGCTGTCTTGAAAGTGCCACCTCCTGGCAGGAGGCCAACCAGCCAAAAATTAGTACATTAAACAACCAAAACTAAAGAACTTCACAGAGTCTATTTCAGCCCCCTTCCACCTCCACCAGAGCAGGTTCTGGTACAAATGGTTGAGACACCTGCAGAGGGTTCACATCACAGGAATATGTGCAGACAACCCCCAGTACCAGCCTGGAGCCTGGTAGACCTGCTGGGTGGCTAAATCCAGAAGATAGATAACAACCACTACAGCTCAGCTCTGAAAAAGCCACATGCCCAAAAAAGGGGGGAGAGTACTACATCAGTGGAACACCCCATGAGATCAAAGAATCTGAAGAGCTACCTTGAGTCCTAGATCTTTGCTCTGACATAGTCTTCCCAAATGAGAAAAAAATCAGAAAAACAATTCTGGTAATATGACAAAACAAGATTATTTAAAACCCCCAAAAAATCACCCTAGCTCACCAGCAATGGATCCAAACCAAGATGAAATTTCTGATTTACCTGAAAAAGAATTCAGAAGGTAAGTTATTAAGCTAATCATGAAGGCACCAGAGAAAGATGAAGACAAATTTTTAAAATATTTTTAAAAATGATACAAGGAACATGGGGGAAAAAATCTTCAGTGAAATGGATAGCAGAAAGAAAAAACAATAAAAACTTCAGGAAATAGTAGATGCAATTAGAGAAGTGAAAAATGCTCTGGAAAGTCTCAACAATAGAATTGAACAAGCAGAAGAAAGAATTTGAGAGCTCGAAGACAAGGTTTTAAAATTAACCCAATCCTACAAATACGAAGAAAAAAGAACAAGAGGGAGGGGCCGACATGGCCGAATAGGAACAGCTCCAGTCTGCAGCTCCCAGTGAGTTCAATGCAGAAGGCAGATGATTTATTCATTTCTAACTGAAGTACCCACTTCATCTAATTGGGACCAGCTAGGCAATGAGTCCAACCCACGGAGGGCAAGCAGAAGCAGGGTGGGGTGTCGCTTCACCAAGGAAGTGCAAGGGGCCAGGGACCAGCCTTCCCCCAGCCAAGGGAAGTCATGAGGCAATGTGCTACCCAGCTGGATTACTATGGTTTTCCCAAGGTATTTGCAATCCACAGATCAAGAGATTCCCTCATGTGCCTACACCAACAGGGCCCTAGGTTGAAAGCATAAAACTGGGCTGCTGTTTGGGCAGACATCGAGCTAGCCATAGGAGTTTTTTTTTCATACCCCAGTGGCACCTGGAACCTCAGCGAGATAGAGCCACTCACTCCCCTGGAAAGGGGGCTGAAGCCAGGGAGCCAAGTGGTCTCGCTTAGTGGGTCCCACTCCCCCAAGCCCAGCAAGCTAAGATCCACTGGCTTGAAATTCTTGCTGCCAGCACAGCAGTCTGAAGTCAATGTGGGATGGTCGAGCTTGGAGGGGAGATGGGTGTCTGATATTACTGAGGCTTTAGTAGGTGGTTTTTCCCTGACAATGCTAGGAGACTGGGAGATCTGGATTGGGCACAGCAAAGCAGCTATGGCCAGACTGCTTCTCTAGTTTCCGCCTCACTGGGTAGGGCATCTTTGAAAGAAAAGTAACAGCACCAGTCAGGGGCTTACAGACAAAACCCCCATTTCCCTGGGACAGAGTACCTGGGGAAAGAGGTGGCTATGGGTGCAGCTTCAGCTGATTTAATTATTTCTGCCTGCCAGCTCTAAAGAGAGCAGCTGATCCTGACAGGAAGGATTCTCCCAGCACGGCACAGCAGCCCTATTAAGTGACAGACCGCTTCCTAAAGTAGGTTCCTGACCACCAAGCCTCCTGACTGGGAGAGACCTCCCAGCAGGGGTCGACAGACACCTCATACAGGAGAGCTCCAGCTGGCATCAGGCTGGTGCCCCTCTGGGATGAAGCTTCCAGAGGAAGGAGCAGGAAGAAATCTTTGCTGTTTTGCAGCTTCCACTGGTGATAGCCAGGTGAACAGGGTCTGGAGCACACTTCCAGAAAACTGCAGCATACCTGCAGAAGAGGGAACTGGCTGTCAGAAGAAACACTAACAAACAGAAAGCAACAACATCAATATCAACATAAAGGACCCCCACACAAAAACCTCATCCAAAGGTCATCAGCCTCAAAGATCAAAGCTAGATGAATCCACCAAAATGAGGAAAAAAAACAGCACAAAATTGATAAAAATTCCAAAAACCAGAATACCTCTTCTCCTCCAAATGATCATAACTGTTCTCCAGCAAGGCCACAAAACTGGGTGGAGAATGAGATTGACGAATTGACAGAAGTAGGCTCCAGAAGATGGGTAATAACAAAGTCCTCTGAGCTAAAGCAGCATGTTCTAACCTAATGCAAGGAAGCAAAGAACCTTGCTAAAAGGTTACAGGAACTGCCAACTAGAATAACCAATTTAGAGAAGAACATAATGACCTGATGGAGCTGAAAAACACAGCACGAGAACTTCATGAAGCATACACAGGTATCAACAGCCAAATCGATCAAGTGGAAGAAAGTATATCAGAGATTGAAGATCAACTTGATGAATGAAATAAGGCATGAAGACAAGATTGTAGAAAAAAGGAACAAACAAAGCCTCCAGGAAATATGGGACTATGGGAGAAGACCAAACCTATGATTGATTGGTGTGCCTGAAAGTGGTGGGGAGAATGGACCTAAGTTGGAAAACACAGTTAAGAATATTACCCAAGAGAACTTCCCTAATTTAGCAAGACAGGCCAAAGTTCAAATTTAGAAAATAAAGAGGACACCACTAAAATATCTCTCAAGAAGAGCAACCCCAAGACACATAATTTTCAGATTATCCAAGGAAGAAATGAAGGAAAAATTGTTAAGAGAAGCCAGACAGAAAAGTCAGGTTACCTACAAAGGGAAGCTCATCAGACTAAAAGCAGATCTCTCTGCAGAAACTTTACAAGCCAGAAGAGAGTGGGGGCCAATATTCAACATTCTTAAAGAAAAGAATTTTCAAGCCAGAATTTCATATCCAGCCAGTCCATGCTTCATAAGGAAAGGAGAAATAAAATCCTTTACAGACAAGCAAATGCTGAAGGACTTTAACACCGGTAGGTCTGCCTTACAAGAGCTCCTGAAGGAAGCACTAAATATGGAAAGGAAAAACTGGGACCAGTCACTGGAAAAACACACCATAATATAAAGACCAATGACACTATGAAGAAACTGCATCAACTAATGTGTAAAACCAGCTAGCATCATGATGACAGTATCCAATTCACACATAACAATATTAACCTTAAATGTAGATGGGCTAAATGCCCCAATTAAAAGAAACAGACTGGCAAATTAGCTAAAGAGTGAAGACTCATTGGTGTGCTGCTTTCAGGAGATCCATTTCATGTACAAAGACACACACGGACTCACAATAAAGGGTTGGAGGAATATCTACTAAGCAAATGGAAAGCAAAAAAAGCAGGGGTTGCAATCCTAGAGTCTGATAAAACAGACTTTGAACCAACAAAGATCAAAAAAAGAGAAGAGCATTATATAATGGTAGAAGGATCAATGCAACAAGAAGAGATAACTATTCTAAACATATATGCACCCAATACAGGAGCACCCAAATTCTTTTTTTTTTTTTTTTTTTTTTTTTTTTTTTTGGAGACGGAGTCTCCCTCTGTCGCCCAGGCTGGAGTGCGGTGGCGCAATCTCCACTCACTGCAAGCTCCGCCTCCCGGGTTCACGCCATTCTCCTGCCTCAGCCTCCCGTGTGGCTGGGACCACAGGCGCCCGCCACCGCGCCCGGCTAGTTTTTGTATTTTTTAGTAGAGACGGGGTTTCACCGTGCTAGTCAGGATGGTCTCGATCTCCTGACCTCGTGATCCGCCCATCTCGGCCTCCCAAAGTGCTGGGATTACAGGCGTGAGCCACCGCGCCCGGCCCAAATTCTTAAAACAAGTTCTTAGAGACCTACAAAGAGACTTAGACAGCCACACAGTAATAGTGGGAGACGTTAACACCACACTGTCAATATTAGACAGATCAATGAGACAGAAAATAAACAAAGATATTCAGGACGTGAACTCAGCTCTAGACCAAGTGGACCTCATAGACATCTGCAGTATTCTCCATCCCAAATCAACAGAATATACATTCTTCTCAGTGCTACATAGCATGTATTTTAAATTGAAAACAATTGTAAGTAAAACACTGCTCAGCAAACGCACAAGAATGAAAATCATAACAAACAGTCTCTGAGACCACAGTGCAAAAAATTAGAACTCAGGATTAAGAAACTCACTCAAAGCCGCACAACTACATGGAAACTGAACAATGTGCTCCTGAATGACTAGTGGGTAAATAAAGTAATTAAGGCAGAAATCAAGAAGTTCCTTGAAACCTATGTGAACAAGGATACAACATACTAGAATCTCTGGGACACAGCTAAAGCAGTGCTTAGAGTGAAATTTGTAGCACTAACTGCCCACATTAGAAAGGTGGAAAGATCTAAAATCGACACTCAAATAACACAATTAAAAGAACCATAGAAGCAAGAGCAAAAAATTTCAAAAGCTAGCAGAAGACAAGTAATAAGATTAGAGCAGAACTGAAGGTGATAGAGACACGAAAAGTCCTTCAAAAAAATCGAGTCTAGCAGCTGGTTGTTTGAAAAGATTAACAAAACAGATGGACCATTAGCTAGACTAATAAAGAAGAAAAGACAGAAGAATCAGATAGACACAATAAAAAATGATAAAGGGAATATCTATCACCACTGATTCCACAGAAATACAAACGATCATCAGAGAATACTACAAACACCGCTATGCAAATAAATGAGAAAATCTAGAAGAGATGGATAAATTCCTGGACACACACATGCCCTCCCAAGACTAAACCAGGAAGAAGTCAAATCCCTGAGTAGACCAACGACAAGTTCTAAAATTGAGGCAGTAATTAATAGCCTACCAACCAAAAAAGGCCCAGAACCAGATGGATTCACAGCAAAATTCCACCAGAGGTACAAAGAGGGGCTGGTACCATTCCATCTGAAACTATTTCAACAATAGAAAAAGAGGGACTTCTCCTCAACTAATTTTATGAGGACAGCACCATCCTGATGCCGAAATCTTGCAGAGACACACACAAAAAAAATAAAATTTCATTCCAATATCCCTGATGAACATAGATGCAAAAATCCTCAATAAAATACTGACAAACTGAATCCAGCAGCACATCAGAAAGCTTATGCACCATGATCAAGGTGGCTTCATTCCTGGGATGCATGACTGGCTCAACAAATGCAAATCAATAAACTTAATCCATCACATAAACAGAACCAATGACAAAAACCACATGATTATCTCAATACATGCAGAAAAGGCATTTGATAAAATTCAACATCCCATCATGCTAAAAACTCTCAATAAACTAAGTATTGATGGAATGTATCTCAAAATATAAAAGCTATTTTTGACACACCCATAACCAATATCATACTGAATTGTCAAAATCTTGAAGCACAAGACAAGGATGCCCTCTCACTACTGCTATTCAACATAGTATTGGAAGTTCAGGCCAAGACAATCAGGCAAAAGAAAGAAGCAATGGGTATTCAAATAGGAAGACAGGAAGTCAAATTGTTTCTGTTTGCAGATGACATGATTGTATATTAGAAAACCCCATTGTCTCAGCCCAAAATCTCCTTAAGCTGATAAGCAACTTCAGCCAAGTCTCAGGATCCAAAATAAATGTGCAAAAATCACAAACATTCCTATACACCAAAAAATAGACAAACTGTGAGCCAAATCCTGAGTGAACTTCCATTCACAATTGCTACAAAGAAAATAAAATACCCAGGAATTTAACTTACAAGGGAGTGAAGGACCTCTTCAAGGAGAAGTATAAACTACTGCTCAAGGAAATAAGAGAGGACACAAGCAAATGGAAAAACATTTCATGCTCATAGATAGGAGGAGTAAATATCATGAAAACGGCAATACTGCCCAAAGGAATTTATAGATTCAGTGCTATTCCCATCAAGCTACCACTGACTTTCTTCACAGAATTAGAAAAAAACTCTTTAAATTTCATATGGAACCAAACAAGAGCCCACATATCCAAGATCAGCTTAAGAAAAAAAGAACAAAGCTGGAGGCGTCACGCTACCAGACTTTATACTAAAATGCTACAGTAACCAAAACAGCATGGTACTGGAACTAAAATAGTTATATAGACCAATGGAACAGAACAGAGGCCTTAGAAATAACACTACACATCTACAACCATCTGATCTTTGACAAACCTGAAAAAAACAAGCAATGGGAAAAGGATTCCCTGTTTAATAAATGGTTATGGAAAACTGGCTGGCCATATCCAGAAAATGGAAACTGGATCCCTTCTTTACACCTTATACAAAAGTTAACTCAAGATGGATTAAACACATAAATGTAAAACCCAAAACCATAAAAACCCTAGAAGAAGACCTAGGCAATAACATTCAGGACAAAGACATGGGCAAGGACTTCATGACTAAAACACCAAAAGTCATTGGAACAAAAGTCAAAATTGACAAATGGGATCTAATAAAACTAAAGAGCTTCTGCACAGCATAAGAAACTATCACATCAGAGTGAACAGGCAACCTACAGGATGGGAGAAAAGTTTTGCAATCTACCCATCTGACAAAGGTCTAATATCCAGAATCTATAAGGAACTTAAACAAATTTACAAGAAAAAAAACACACAACCCCATCCAAATTGGGCAAAGGATATGTACAGACACTTCTCAAATGAAGACATTTATGCAGCCAACAGACACATGAAAAAATGCTCATCATCACTGGTCATTAGAGAAATGTAAATCAAAACCACAATATAATACCATCTCACACCAGTTAGAATGGCGATCATTAAAAAAATCAGGAAACAACAGATGCTGGTGAGGTTATGGAGAAATAGGAACACTTTTACACAGTTGATTGGAATGTAAATTAGTTCAAGCATTGTGGAAGACAGTTTGGCGATTCCTCGAGGATCTAGAACCAGAAATACTATTTGACCCAGCAATCCCATTACTGATTATATACCCAAAGGATTATAAATCATTCTGCTATAAAGACACATGCACACATGTTTATTGCAGCACGATTTACAATATCAAAGACTTGAAATCAACCCACATGTCCATCAATGATAGACTGGGTAAAGAAAATGTGGCACATATACACCATGGAATACTATGCAGCCATAAAAAGGAATGAGTTCATGTCTCTTGCAAGGACATGGTTGAAGCTGGAAGCCATCATTCTCAGCAAGCGAACACAGGAACAGAAGACCAAACACCGCATATTCTCACTCATAAGTAGGAATTTTACAAGGAAAACACATGGACACAGGGAGGGGAACATTACGCAACGGGGTCTATTGGGGGATGTGGGGCAAGGGGATGGAGAACATTGGGACAAATACCAAATGCATGCTATTGTGAAAACCTAGTTAACAAGCTAATAGTTGCAGTAAACTCCCATGGCACATGTAGACCTATGTAAAAAAACCTTCACGTTCTGCACTTGTATCCCAGAACTTGAAGTTAAAAAAAAGAAAGAAAGAAAGAAAGAAAGAAAGAAAGAAAGAAAGAAAGAAAGAAAGAAAGAAAGAAAGTAGAACGAATAAGAAAAAATGCACAAAGCCTGCAAAAAGTCTGGGATTATGTTAAATGACCAAACCTAAGAATAATTGGCTTTCCTGAGGAAGAAGAGCAATCTAAAAGTTTGGAAAACATATTTGGAAAAATATATAGGAAAACTTACCCAGCCTTGCCAGATACCTAGATAAGCAAATATAAGAAGCTCAAAAACACCTGGGAAATTTATCACACAAAGATTATCACCTAAGCACATTGTCATCAGGTTATCTAATGTTAAGATAATGAAAAGAATCTTAAGAGCTTTGAGTCAAAGCACCAGGTAACCTGTAAAAGAAAACCTATCAGATTATTTATTTATCAGCAGAAATTTTACAAACTAGAAGGGAATTGAGCCCTATCTTAAGCCTCCTTGAACAAAACAATTATTAGCCAAGAAGTTTTGTATCCAGCAAAGCTAAGCTTCATAAATGAAGAAAAGATACAGTCATTTATGAATAAATGCAGATAATACACCTCTACCAAGGCAGCACTACAAGAACTGCTAAAATGAGCTCTAAATCTTGAAACAAATCCTGGAAACACATCAAAACAGAACCTCTTTAAAGCATATATCTGACAGAACCTGTAAAACAAAAATACAATTAAAAACAGCACCAAGATATACAGGCAACAAATAGCATGATGAATAAAATAGTACCTCACATCTTAATACTAACATTAAATGTAAATGACCTAAATGCTCCACTTAAAATATGCAGACTTATACAGACTTGCAGAATAAATAAGAATTCACAAACCATCTATCTGCTGCCTTCAAGAGACCCAACTAATACATATGGACTCATATAAACTAAAGGTAAAGGGGTGGAAAAAGACATTCCATGCAAGTGGACATCAAAAACAAGCAGGAGTAGCTATTATATCAGACAAAACAAACTTTAAAGCAACAGCAGTTAAAAAAGAGAGAAATATTATATAATAATAAAACCCCTTATCCAACAGAAAATGTCACAATCCTAAATATATATGCACCTAACATTGGAGCTCCTAAATTTATAAAACAATTACTACTGGACCTAAGAAATGAGATAGATGACAACACAATAATTGTCAGGGACTTCAGTACTTCATTGACAGCACTAGACACATCATTGAGACAGAATATCGACCAAAAAAAAGTGGATTTAAACTGTACCCTGAAACAAATGGACTTAACAGATATTTACAGAACATTCTACCAAGCAACCACAGAATACACTTTCTATTCGTCAGCCCATGGGACTTTCTCCGAGATAGACCGTATGATAGACCACAAAACAAGTCTCAATATATTTTAAAAATCGAAATTATATCAAGTACTTTCTCAAACCACAGTGGAATAAAATTGGAAATCAACTCCAAAAGGAACCTTCAAAGCCATGCAAATACATGGAAATTAAATAACCTGCTCACGATTGATCATTGGGTCAACAACAAAATTAAGATAGAAATTAAAAAAATCTTCCAAATGAATAACAATAGTGACACAACCTATCAAAACTTCTGGGATACAGCAAATGTGGTGCTAAGAGGAACATATATAGCCCTAAATGCCTACATCAAAAAGTGTGAAAGAGCACAAATAGACGGTCTACGGTCACACCTCGAGGTACTAGAGAAACAAGAACAAACCAAACCCAAAACCAGCAGAAGAAAGGAAATAACCAAGATCAGAGCAGTAATAAATGTTGAAACAAACAAAATAAAGTACTAAAGGTAAAGGAAGCAAAAAGCTGGGTCTTTGAGAAGACAAAGTTGATAGACCATTAGCAAGAGAACCAGGAAAAGAACAGGGAAAACCCAATTAAACTCAATTAGAAATGAAACAGAAGGCATTACACCTGACATCACAGAAATACAAAAGGCTATTTAAGGCTACTACGAACACCTTTACACACGTAAACTAGAAAACCTAGAAAAGATGAATAAGTTTCTGAAAAAATACAATTCTCCTACCTTAAATCAGGAAAAAATAGATATCCTGAACAGTCCAACAAGCAGTGAGATTGAAATGGTAATTTAAAAATTACCAACAGAATAAAGTCCAGAACCAGATGAAATTCTACCCGTCATTCAAAGAATTCATAGCTGAATTCAAAGAAAATTAGTATCAATTCTATTGACACTATTCCACAAAATAGACAAAGAGGGAATCCTCCCTAAACCATTCTGTAAATCCAGTGTCACCCTAATACCAAAACCAGGAAAGGACTTAACCAAAAAAGAACACTGCAGACCAATATCCCTGATGAACATAGATGCCAAAATTGCAACAAAATACTAGCTAACCAAATCCAACATTAAAAAGATAATCCATCATGATCAAGTAGGTTTCATACCAGAGATGCAGGGATGGTTTCACATATGCAAGTCAATACATGTGACACACCTTACAAACAAAATTAAAAACAAAAATTACATGATCATCTCAATAGACACAAAAAAAGCATTTGACAAAATCCAACATCCCTTTATGACTGAAACTCTCAGCAAAATCGACATTCAAGAGACATACCTCAATGTAGTAAAAGCCATCTATGACAAACCCACAGCCAATATAATACTGAACATGGAAAAGTTGAAAGTATTCCCTCTGAGACACAGAACACAACAAGGATACCCACTCTCACTACTTCTATTCAACGTAGTACTGGAAGTTTTAGCCAGAGCAATCAGAAAAGAGAAAGAAATAAAGGACATTCATATTAATAAAGAGAAAGTCAAACTCTCGGTGTTTACTGATGATATTATTGTATACCTAGAAAACTCTATAAACTCCTCCAGAAAGCTCCTAGAAGTGATCAAAGAATTCAGCAAAATTTCAAAATACAAAACTAGTGTACACAAACCAGTAGTTCTCTTATACACTAACAGCAACCAAGTTGAGAATCAAATCAAGAACTCAACCCCTTTTAAAATAGCTGGAAAAAAAAAAAAAAAAAAAAAACTTAGGAATATCGCTAACCAAGGAGATGAAAGACCTTTACAAAGAAAACTATAAAACACTGCTGAGAGAAATGATAGATGACATAAATGAATAGGAATATATCCCATGCTCATGAATGGGTAGAATCAATATTGTGAAAATGACCATCCTACCAAAAGCAATCTACAAATTCAACGCAATTCCCATCAAAATACCACCATCATTCTTCGCAGAACAGAAAAAAAATCCTAAAATTCATATAAAGCCAAAAAAGAGCCCACATAGCCAAAGCAAGACTAAACAAAAAGAATAAATCTGGATGCATCACATTATCTGATTTCAAGCTATACTATAAGGCCATAGTCACCAAACAGCATGGTACTGGCATAAAAATAGGAACACAGACCAATGGAACAGAATAGAGAACCCAGAAATAAACCCAAATACTTACAGTCAACTGATCTTTGTCAAAGCAAACAAAAACATAAAGTGGGGAAAGAACACCCTATTCAACAAATGGTGCTGAGATAACTGGCAAGCCTCATGCAGGAGAATGAAACTGGATCCTCACCTCTCTCCTTATACAAAAATAAACTTAAGATAGATCAAGGACTTAAATCTATGTCCTGAAACTATAAGAATTCTAGAAGATAACTTTGGGAAAACGCTTCTAGATATTCGCTTAGGCGAGAATTTCATGACCAATGACCCAAAAGCAAATGCAATAAAAACAAAGATAAATAGCTGGGACTTAATTAAACTAAAGAGTTTTGCACATCAAAAGGAACAGTCAGCAGAGTAAACAGAAAATCCATAGAGTGGGAGAAAATCTTCACAACCTATGCATCTGACAAATGACTAATATCCAGAATCTACAATGAACTCAAACAAATTAGCAAGGAAAAAACAAACAATCCCATCAAAAAGTGGATTAAGGACATGAATAGACAATCTTAAAAGAAGATATACAAATGGCCAACAAATATATTAAAAAATGCTCCACATTACTAACAATCAGAGAAATTTAAATCATAACCACAATGCGATACCACCTTACTCCTGCAAGAATGGCCATAATGAAAAAATTAAAAAAAAAAAAAAAGATATTGGCATGGATGTGGTGAAGAGGGAACACTTCTACACTGCTGGTGGGAATGTAAACTAGTGCAGCCACTATGGAAAACAGTGTGGAGATTCCGTAAAGAAATAAAAGTAGATCTACCATTTAATTGAGAAATCCCACTATCCAGAGGAAAAGAAGTAACCAGACGAAAAAGATACTTGCTCACACATGTTTACGGCAGCACGATTTTCAATTGCAAAAATGTGGGATCATCCCAAATGCCCATTAATCAGAGTGGATAAAGAAACCGTGGTATATATATACAATGGAATACTACTCAGTCATAAAAATAAATGAACTAATAGCATTCACAGCAACCTGGATGGGATTGGAGACTATTATTCTAAGTGAAGAAACTCAGGAATGAAAAAACAAACATTGTATGTTCTCGCTCATAAGTGGGAGTTAAGCTGTGAGGATGCAAAGGCATAAGAATCACACGATGGGCCTTGGGGACTCAATGGGAAAGGGAGGGAAAAGTGTAAGGGATAAAAGACTACAAACAGGGTTCAGTATATACTGCTCAAGCCATGGGTGCACCAAAATCTCACAAATCACCACTAAAGAACTTACTTACGTAACCAAATGCCACCTGTTCCCCAAAAACCTACAAAAGTATAAAATCTTAACAAAACACAAAAAAGAAGATATATAAATGGCCAACATACATGAAGAAAATTCTCAACATTATTAGTAATCAGGGAAATACAAATTAAAATCCTATTGTGATATCACCTTACCCCAGTCAAAGTGGCCATTTTTATAAAGTGAAGAACAATAGATATTGACATAGATATGATGAAAAAGAAATGCATATACACTACCAGTGGGAATGTAAGTTAGCAAAATCTTTATGAAAAACAGTATGGAGATTTCTCAAAGAACTAAAAGTAGCTCTACAATTTGATCCAGCAATCCCACTACTGGGTAACTACCCAAAGGAAAAGAAGAAGAAGTCAGTATGTCAGAAAGACACCTGCATGTGTATGTTTATTGCAGCACAATTTTCAATTGCAAAGATATGGAATCAAGCTACTTGCCTATAAGCTGATGAGTGGATAAAAAAAAATGGAATATAAATATTAGTATAAATATGAATATATATGTGTATATATATAACAAAATACTAATCAGTCATAAAAAGAACAAAATAATGACTTTTGCAGCAACTTGGAGGGAAATGGAGCCCATTGTTCTAAGTGAACTAAATTGGGAATTGAAAAGCAGATGCCACATCTTCTCACATATAAGTGGGAATCTTAGCTATGGATACACAAAGACATACAGAATGGCATAATAGACATTGGAGAAGCAGAAGGGGTAAGGGTGGGCAGGAGGTGATGAATGAAAAACTAACTATTGGGTAATATGTACACTACTCAGGTGATGGGTGCACTAAAATCCTAACTTCACCATTATACAATTCATCCATGTAACAAAAAATTCCGCTTGTAGCTCTAAAGCTATTAAAATTAAAAAATTAATAAAAACAAATCCATCTTTCACGTTTTTGCTAAAATTATCTTTCTTATATCTTATTATTCCTGGTCATAAAGTAATTTTTTCTTATTGACCTGGAAAAGTTAAGTAGTAGAGTGCTTCTAATAATAAAGTACAATTTACAAGTTACAGAATATCAATACCAAATAAAAAATAAACTCTAGGCCCCAAATTGGCATAGTATCCCTTTTGCCACATTCTATTGGTCAAAGCAGCCATGGGCTGGAAGTTTAGTCTGTAAAGAGTTTTAAACAAAAGGACTCAGGAGCCAGGCATGTTGCTGTATGCCTGTAGTTCCAACTACTCAGGAGACTGAGGTGAGAGCATTGCTTAAGACCACAAGTTCAAGTCCAGCCTGGGCAACATAGTGATACTCCATTTCTTAAAAAAGGGAGGGACTCTGGTGTTAGTGATACCAGTTACAACTAATAATGAAGATAAGGTACTTTTTTGAAAACCTCACAGTAAATTAGTTGAAAGTCTACATACTAATCAGTGAGACTGTGATGGCTAATTTTATATGTCAACTTTAAGGGTGTTTTTGGATGAAATTAAGATTTCTATTTGTGAACTTTGAGTAAGCAAATTGCTCTTCATAATGTAGGTGGGCTTAGTGTAATCACTTGAAAGCCTAAATACAACAAAAAGATTGAACTCCTGAGCAAGATGAAATTCTCCAGAAGACTTTACCTTTATCTTCAGATTTTACCTGCACATCAACCCTTCAGGGTCTCTGCTTGCCAGCCTGTGGACTGGAACTGCACCAATGGCTCTTCTGGATCTAGTGTCTGTGGACCTACATGGAAGATTTGGACTTGCCAGTCTTTATAGTCACATGAGCCAATTCCTAATAATAAATTTCTTACTATACACAAACACACACACATCTCTTTATATAAATACATGTCTTTCTGTGTATACACATATTTCATTGGTTTGATTTCTCTGAAGAAAACTAAGAAATACAGAAGCCAACAGCCTCCCTTTTTACTTGGGTTTTTAGAATATTGGTACTTAAACTTATACATCTAGACAAGAATTTGGATGATTCCTTCCTAGGGAAACTCAGTAGCTAATGAGAAAAGGCCCATAAAATGACCAAATTCCTACAAAATGTCTCATGGTGCCATTAGTTGATAAGCTTTACTCAATCAACTTTTTTAGTGCCTCATTCTTAAATCTGAGGATTAAGTGTCTTAAATCACAAGGTATTTGAGAAAAGCCTTTAACATTCAATGCAGAGACAAAAGCAGGCCAAAACTGGGATAGGGTGAGAACATTGGAGGAAATATAGTAGTCCAGGGATAGTAAACTTAAACAAAACTCGCAACAGCGCAAGCTGTTGTAAAATTAACATGAGAAGAGAGAGAAAAAAAATGTTGTATCAAGAAACAGGAACAGCATACTGTGAAAAAGGAAAAGTATGGGATAAGAACAAGTTCATGAAAATAAAAAATAAAACAGAAATATATAACTCAATAAATAGGTTGGATAAAAAGTTAAGAAAATATTCCAGAAAGAAGAAAAAGACTGAGAGAAGCAAAATAGAAGAGAAAAGATTTTTTAAAATAGGAAATGAATCCACAAGTCCCAACATCCATCCAGTAGAAGCTGTGGAAACAGAGAATAGAGAAAATGGAAAATTGTGGTAGCTAATACCCAAACATGGCTCCCCAATGAACCTTGCCTCCCATATTCATGTCCCTGCCTATTTTCTTCTCCTTGAATTTGGGCTGACCTTTGATTTGCTTTAGGATCAATAAAATGTGACAGAAGTAATATGTGTTTTTACAGCCTAGGTCATTAGAAGCCTTGCAATTTGTGCCTGAGTCTTTGCAATGCACACTCTTGGGGAAGTCAACCACCAGGAGTAAGTTGCACTATCTAGAGACTACCATGTTGTAAAAAAGACTAAGTTAACTATATGAAACATCATTCCAGTTGAAGTGCTAGATATATGATTGAGGAAGCCATCTTATTAAATGTCTTCCCAGTCATGCCTTTAGTTGACTCTAGCACCAGTCATTATATGCCTACAACAATATATGATAAACCTCAAGTGAGAACTTCCCAATTGAGCCCAGTTAACTTACATGTCTGGGTGAGTTAGATACTACATTTTTTGAAAGTAGGCAATGCTAACAACCCACAAGTACTACCTTTTTCCAGGTCTCTGTCATACTGTCTTCTAGCTACATTACTATTCTTGTACAGAATCAAAAATATTGTAATTATGTAATTATTATGTGGTTAAAATATACTGATTTTCTCTCCTGAATGAGGGCAAAGAATATCCCCATTTTCTTCACTGATGTAACATGAATACCTAATTAACATCTAGTAGGTACTCAATAAATATTTACTGACTGAATACATTAAATAATCTAAGTTTTAACATCAGAGGGTAACTTGTCTTTTCTCATTAGATTTCTCAGATTATTTTTTCAAAGCAAAGTCCAAAATCCTATTGGGAATGATCCTATTTAGAAGAATTGGGAAGAATGGAAGAGAGGCAACATAACATTGTTTGAAAACTGGAAATCATGCATTTGCCAATAAAAAACTGATAGGCCTTTGTGTTTTAGTTACCTCACCTATCAAATGAGAATAGTAACAGTACCTGCCTTATAGGGTTGCTATATGTACATATATTTTTACGTGTGTGTGTAATATATGTAAACTGCTTAGAATGGTATCTGGAGCATAGTAAACACTTTATAGATGTTAAATATGTGAAGAAATTATTTAATGCTTGATTTTGTCATCAATATGACAAAAGTAACCATTTAAGCCAATAATACTAAAACATTTCAAAATCATTCATCTCACTTTACAATTAATTCTTTCTCTCTCCTGTAGAAAACAAAAACACAACCAGCAGTTCCAAGATGGCTGAATGGGAACAGCTCCAGGCTACAGCTCCCAGCTTGAGTGACACAGAAGACCGGTGATTTCTGCATTTCCAAATGAGGATCTTAGAAAATGGCACACCAGGAGATTATATCCTGTGCCGGGCTCAGAGGGTCCCACACCCACGGAGCCTCCCTCATTGCTAGCACAGCTGTCTGAGATGTAACTGCAAGGCAGCAACTGGGGGAGGGGCGCCCACCATTGCTGAGGCTTGAGTAGGTAAACAAAGCGGCCGGGAAGCTCGAACTGGGTGGAGTCCACCACAGCTCAAGGAGGCCTGCCTGCCTCTGTAGACTAAACCTCTGGGACAGGGAATAGCCAAAAAAAAAAAAAGGCAGTAGAAACCTCTGCAGATTTAAATGTCCCTGTCTGACAGATTTGAAGAGAGTAGTGGTTCTCCCAGCACGGAGTTTGAGACCTGAGAATGGACAGACTGCCTCCTCAAGTGGGTCCCTCACCCCTGAGTAGCCTAACCGGGAGGCACCCCCCAGTAGGGGCAGACTGACACCTCATACTGTCAGGTACCCCTCTGAGACGAAGCTTCCAAAGGAACAATCAGGCAGCAACATTTGCTATTCAGCAATATTCACTCTTCTGCAGCCTCTGCTGCTGACACCCAGGCAAACAGTATCTGGAGTGGACCTCCAGCAAACTCCAACAGACCTGCAGCTGAGGGTCCTGACTGTTAGAAGGAAAACTAACAAACAGAAAGGACATCCACACCAAAACCCCATCTGTACGTTACCATCATCAAAGACCAAAGGTAGATAAAACCACAAAGATGGGCAAAAAACAAAACAGAAAAGCTGAAAATGCTAAAAATCATAGTGCCTCTCTCCCTCCCAAAGAACACAGCTCCTTGCCAGCAATGGAACAAAGCTGGATGGAGAATGACTTTGACGAGTTGAGAGAAGAAGGCTTCAGATGATCAAACTTCTCCGAACTAAGGGAGGAAGTTTGAACCCATTGCAAAGAAGCTAAAAACCTTGAAAAAAAGATTAGACAAATGGCTAACTAGAATAACCAATGTAGAAAAGTCCTTAAGTGACCTGATAGAGCTGAAAACCATGGCACGAGAACTACATGACAAATGCACAAGCTTCAGTAACCAATTTGATCAACTGGAAGAAAGGGTATCAGTGATTGAAGATGAAATGAGTGAAATGAAGCAAGAGGAGAAGTTTAGAGAAAAATGAGTAAAAAGAAATGAACAAAGCCTCCAAGAAATATGGGACCATGTGAAAATACCAAATCTATGACTGACTGGTGTAGCTGAAAGTGATGCGGAGAATGGAACCAAGTTGGAAAACCCTCTGCAGGATATTATCCAGGAGAAACTCCCCAACCTAGCAAGGCAGGCCAACATCCAAATTCAGGAAATACAGAGAGCGCCACAAAGATACTCCTCAAGAAGAGCAACTCCAAGACACATAATTGTCAGATCACCAAAGTCGAAATGAAGGAAAAAATATTAAGGGCAACCAGAGAGAAAGGTCGGAGAACGACTGAACCAGGAAGAAATTGAATCTCTGAATAGACCAATAACAGGCTCTGAAACTGAGGCAAAAATTAAGAGCCTACCAACCACAAAAAGTCCAGGACCAGATGGATTCACAGCCAAATTCTACCAGAGGTACACAGAGGAGCTGGTACCATTCCTTCTGAAACTATTCCAATCAATAGAAAAAGAGGGAATCCTCCCTAACTCATTTTATGAGGCCAGCATCATCCGGATACCAAAGCCTGGCAGAGACACAACAAAAAGTATAATTTTAGATCTGTATCCCTGATGAACATTGATGCAAAAATCCTCAATAAAATACTGGCAAACCAGATCCAGCAGCACATCAAAAAGCTTATCCACCATGATCAAGTGGGCTTCATCCGTAATCCAGCATATAAACAGAATGAAAGACAAAAACCACATGATTATCTCAGTAGATGCAGAAAAGACCTTTGACAAAATTCAGCAGCCCTTCATGCTAAAAACTCTCAATAAGTTCAGTATTGATGGAATGTATCTCAAAATAATAATAGCTACTTATGACAAACCCACAGCCAATATCATACTGAATGGGCAATAACTGGAAGCATTCCCTTTGAAAACTGGCACAACACAGGGATGCACTCTCTCACCACCCTATTCAACATAGTGTTGGAAGTTCTGGCCAAGGCAATCAGGCAGGAGAAAGAATTAAAGAGTATTCAATTAGGAACAGAGGAAGTCAAATTGTCCCTGTTTGCAGATGACATGATTGTATATTTAGAAAACCCCATCATCTCAGCCCAAAATCTCCTTAAGCTGATAAGCAGCTTCAACAAAGTTTCAAGATAAAAAATCAATGGTACAAAAATCACAAGCATTCTTACACACCAATAACAGACAAACAGAGAGCTAAATCATGAGTGAACTCCCATTCACAATTGCTTCAAAGAGAAAAAATGCCTAGGAATCCAACCTACAAGGGATGTGAAGGACCTCTTCAAGGAGAACTGGAAACCACTGCTCAATGAAATAAAAGAGGACACAGACAAATGGAAGAACATTCCATGCTCATGGATAGGAAGAATCAATATCGTGAAAATGGCCATACTGCCCAAGATAATTTATAGATTCAATGCCATCCCCTTCAAGCTACCAATGACTTTCTTCACAGAATTGGAAAAAAAAAAAAAAAAAAAAAAAAAAAAACTACTTTAAAGTTCATATGGAACCAAAATAGAGCCCACATTGCCAAGACAATCCTAAGTCAAAATGGCAAAGCCGGAGGCATCACGCTACCTAACTTCAAACTATACTACAAGGCTACAGTGACCAAAGCAGCATGGTACTGGTACCAAAGCAGAGATATAGACCAATGGAACAGAACAGAGCCCTCAGAAATAATGCCACAAATCCACAACCATCTGATCTTTGACAAACCTGACAAAAACAAGAAATGGGGAAAGGATTCCCTATTTAATAAATGGTGCTGGGAAAACGGGCTAGCTATATGTAGAAAGCTGAAACTGGATCCCTTCCTTACACCTTATACGAAAATTAATTCAAGATGGATTAGAGACTTAAATGGTCACAGCACTATTCACAATAGCAAAGACTTGGAATCAACCCAAATGTCCAAAATGACAGACTTGATTAAGAAAATGTGGCCCATATACACCATGGAATACTATGCAGCCATAAAAAAGACAAGTTCATGTCCTTTGTAGGGACATGGATGCAGCTGGAAACCATCATTCTCAGCAAACTATCGCAAGAACAGAAAACCAAACACCACATGTTCTCACTCATAGGTGGGAATTGAACAATGAGAACACTTGGACACAGGAAGGGGAACATCACACACTGGGGCCTGTTGTGGGGTAGGGGGATGGGGAAGGGATAACATTAGGAGATATATCTAATGTAAATGACGAGTAGGTGGGTGCAGCACACCAACATGGCACATGTGTACATATGTAACAAACTTGCACAGTGTGCACATGTACCCTAGAACTTAAAGTATAATAAAAAATAAATTAAAAAAGAAAACAAAAACACACATAGACTCCCTTTCCCATTATATAACCTGAAACTAAATCTCTAAAATTTTTGTGTTAATTCATTTTATTTAGTAAATTTCACCAAACCTGGAGTGTATAATCCTAGGTGATTAAAAGCTTTTTTTAAATTATTTTATTTGTAATAATTATGATTTAAAAGGCATACACTGTAATGTGAGCTGTAATAAATCATTGTTTGGGTTCTTAAGGGCTAATTTTTAATGTTTAACTCTTTTGAAGAAATAAAATCCATTTTGGCTTACACTATTATGTGGCACTTGATATACATATGTACAGACAATATTCATGAGAAAAAACACTTTTTCAAAAAAGATATTTTTTAAACTATTTTTTAAAATTTATTTATTATTATTATACTTTAAGTTCTAGGGTACATGTGCATAACGTGCAGGTTTGTTACATATGTATTCTTGTGCCATGTTGGCGTGCTGCACCCATCAACTCGTCAGCACCCATCAATTCGTCATTTACATCAGGTATAACTCCCAATGCAATCCCTCCCCCCTCCCCCCTCCCCATGATAGGCCCTGGTGTGTGATGTTCCCCTTCCTGAGTCCAAGTGATCTCATTGTTCAGTTCCCACCTATGAGTGAGAACATGCGGTGTTTGGTTTTCTGTTCTTGTGATAGTTTGCTAAGAATGATGGTTTCCAGCTGCATCCATGTCCCTACAAAGGACACAAACTCATCCTTTTTTATGGCTGCATAGTATTCCATGGTGTATAAGTGCCACATTTTCTTAATCCAATCTGTCACTGATGGACATTTGGGTTGATTCCAAGTCTTTGATATTGTGAATAGTGCCGCAATAAACATACGTGTGCATGTGTCTTTATAGCAGCATGATTTATAATCGTTTGGGTATATACCCAGTAATGGGATGGCTGGGTCATACGGTACATCTAGTTCTAGATCCTTGAGGAATCGCCATACTGTTTTCCATAATGGTTGAACTAGTTGACAATCCCACCAACAGTGTAAAAGTGTTCCTATTTCTCCACATCCTCTCCAGCACCTGTTGTTTCCTGACTTTTGAATGATCGCCATTCTAACTGGTGTGAGATGGTATCTCATTGTGGTTTTGATTTGCATTTCTCTGATGGCCAGTGATGATGAGCATTTTTTCATGTGTCTGTTGGCTGTCTGAATGTCTTCTTTTGAGAAATGTCTGTTCATATCCTTTGCCCAATTTTTGATGGGGTTGTTTGTTTTTTCCTTGTAAATTTTTTGAGTTCTTTGTAGGTTCTGGATATTAGCCCTTTGTCAGATGAGTAGATTGCAAAAATTTTCTCCCATTCTGTAGGTTGCCTGTTCACTCTGATGGTAGTTTCTTTTGCTGTGCAGAAGCTCTTTAGTTTAATGAGATCCCATTTGTCAATTTTGGCTTTTGCTGCCATTGCTTTTGGTGTTTTAGACATGAAGTCTTTGCCCATGCCTATGTCCTGAATGGTACTACCTAGGTTTTCCTCTAGGATTTTTATGGTATTAGGTCTAACATTTAAGTCTCTAATCCATCTTGAATTAATTTTCGTATAAGGAGTAAGGAAAGGATCCAGTTCCAGCTTTCTACTTATGGCTAGCCAATTTTCCCAGCACCATTTATTAAATAGGGAATCCTTTCCCCATTTCTTGTTTCTCTCAGGTTTGTCAAAGATCAGATGGCTGTAGATGTGTGGTATTATTTCTGAGGACTCTGTTCTGTTCCATTGGTCTATATCTCTGTTTTGGTACCAGTACCATGCTGTTTTGGTTACTGTAGCCTTGTAGTATAGTTCGAAGTCAGGTAGCGTGATGCCTCCAGCTTTGTTCTTTTGACTTAGGATTGTCTTGGAGATGCGGGCTCTTTTTTGGTTCCATATGAACTTTAAAGCAGTTTTTTCCAATTCTGTGAAGAAATTCATTGGTAGCTTGATGGGGATGGCATTGAATCTATAAATTACCTTGGGCAGTATGGCCATTTTCACGATATTGATTCTTCCTATCCATGAGCATGGTATGTTCTTCCATTTGTTTGTGTCCTCTTTGATTTCACTGAGCAGTGGTTTGTAGTTCTCCTTGAAGACGTCCTTTACATCCCTTGTCAGTTGGATTCCTAGGTATTTGATTCTCTTTGAAGCAATTGTGAATGGAAGTTCATTCCTGATTTGGCTCTCTGTTTGTCTGTTACTGGTGTACAAGAATGCTTGTGATTTTTCAACATTAATTTTGTATCCTGAGACTTTGCTGAAGTTGCTTATCAGGTTAAGGAGATTTTGGGCTGAGACAATCGGGTTCTCTAAATATACAATCATGTCATCTGCAAAGAGGGACAATTTGACTTCTTCTTTTCCTAACTGAATAGCCTTTATTTCTTTCTCTTGCCTAATTGCCCTAGCCAGAACTTCCAA
Source organism: Macaca mulatta (assembly GCF_049350105.2). Classification (NCBI taxonomy): domain Eukaryota; kingdom Metazoa; phylum Chordata; class Mammalia; order Primates; family Cercopithecidae; genus Macaca; species Macaca mulatta. The sequence goes on from NC_133426.1 coordinate 87,434,593, forward strand.
CACTATGTTGAATAGGAGTGGTGAGAGAGGGCATCCCTGTCTTGTGCCAGTTTTCAAAGGGAATTTTTCCAGTTTTTGCCCATTCAGTATGATATTGGCTGTGGGTTTGTCATAAATAGCTCTTATTATTTTGAGGTACGTTCCATCAATACCGAATTTATTGAGCATTTTTAGCATGAAGGGCTGTTGAATTTTGTCAAAAGCCTTTTCTGCATCTATTGAGATAATCATGTGGTTCTTGTCTTTGGTTCTGTTTATATGCTGGATTATGTTTATTGATTTGTGAATGTTGAACCAGCCTTGCATCCCAGGGATGAAGCCCACTTGATCATGGTGGATGAGCTTTTTGATGTGTTGCTGAATCCGGTTTGCCAGTATTTTATTGAGGATTTTTGCATCGATGTTCATCAGGGATATTGGTCTAAAATTCTCTTTTTTTGTTGTGTCTCTGCCAGGCTTTGGTATCAGGATGATGTTGGCCTCATAAAATGAGTTAGGGAGGATTCCCTCTTTTTCTATTGATTGGAATAGTTTCAGAAGGAATGGTACCAACTCCTCCTTGTACCTCTGGTAGAATTCAGCTGTGAATCCATCTGGTCCTGGACTTTTTTTGGTTGGTAGACTATTAATTATTGCCTCAATTTCAGAGCCTGCTATTGGTCTATTCAGGGATTCAACTTCTTCCTGGTTTAGACTTGGAAGAGTGTAAGTGTCCAGGAAATTATCCATTTCTACTAGATTTTCCAGTTTATTTGCATAGAGGTGTTTATAGTATTCTCTGATGGTAGTTTGTATTTCTGTGGGGTCGGTGGTGATATCCCCTTTATCATTTTTAATTGCGTCGATTTGATTCTTCTTTCTTTTCTTCTTTATTAGTCTTGCTAGTGGTCTGTCAATTTTGTTGATCTTTTCAAAAAACCAACTCCTGGATTCGTTGATTTTTTGGAGGGTTTTTTGTGTCTCTATCTCCTTCAGTTCTGCTCTGATCTTAGTTATTTCTTGCCTTCTGCTAGCTTTTGAATGTGTTTGCTCTTGCTTCTCTAGTTCTTTTAATTGCGATGTTAGAGTGTCAATTTTAGATCTTTCCTGCTTTCTCTTGTGGGCATTTAGTGCTATAAATTTCCCTCTACACACTGCTTTAAATGTGTCCCAGAGATTCTGGTATGTTGTATCTTTGTTCTCATTGGTTTCAAAGAACATCTTTATTTCTGCCTTCATTTCATTATGTACCCAGTAGTCATTCAGGAGCAGGTTGTTCAGTTTCCATGTAGTTGAGCGGTTTTGATTGAGTTTCTTAGTCCTGAGTTCTAGTTTGATTGCACTGGGGTCTGAGAGACAGTTTGTTATAATTTCTGTTCTTGTACATTTGCTGAGGAGTGCTTTACTTCCAATTACGTGGTCAATTTTGGAGTAAGTACGATGTGGTGCTGAGAAGAATGTATATTCTGTTGATTTGGGGTGGAGAGTTCTATAGATGTCTATTAGGTCTGCTTGCTGCAGAGATGAGTTCAATTCCTGGATATCCTTGTTAACTTTCTGTCTCGTTGATCTGTCTAATGTTGACAGTGGAGTGTTGAAGTCTCCCATTATTATTGTATGGGAGTCTAAGTCTCTTTGTAAGTCTCTAAGGACTTGCTTTATGAATCTGGGTGCTCCTGTATTGGGTGCATATATATTTAGGATAGTTAGCTCTTCCTGTTGAATTGATCCCTTTACCATTATGTAATGGCCTTCTTTGTCTCTTTTGATCTTTGATGGTTTAAAGTCTGTTTTATCAGAGACTAGTATTGCAACCCCCGCTTTTTTTTGTTCTCCATTTGCTTGGTAAATCTTCCTCCATCCCTTTATTTTGAGCCTATGTATGTCTCTGCGTGTGAGATGGGTCTCCTGAATACAGCAGACTGATGGGTCTTGACTCTTTATCCAGTTTGCCAGTCTGTGTCTTTTAATTGGAGCATTTAGTCCATTTACATTTAAGGTTAAGATTGTTATGTGTGAACTTGATCCTGCCATTATGATATTAACTGGTTATTTTGCTCTTTGGTTGATGCAGTTTCCTCCTAGCCTCGATGATCTTTACATCTTGGCATGTTTTTGCAATGGCTGGTACCGGTTGTTCCTTTCCATGTTGAGTGCTTCCTTCAGGGTCTCTTGTAAGGCAGGCCTAGTGGTGACAAAATCTCTAAGCATTTGCTTATCTGTAAAGGATTGTATTTCTCCTTCACTTATGAAACTTAGTTTGGCTGGATATGAAATTCTGGGTTTAAAATTCTTTTCTTTAAGAATGTTGAATATTGGCCCCCACTCTCTTCTGGCTTGGAGAGTTTCTGCCGAGAGATCTGCTGTTAGTCTGATGGGCTTCCCTTTGTGGGTAACCCGACCTTTCTCTCTGGCTGCCCTTAAGATTTTTTCCTTCATTTCAACTTTGGTGAATCTGGCAATCATGTGTCTTGGAGTTGCTGTTCTCGAGGAGTATCTTTGTGGCGTTCTCTGTATTTCCTGGATTTGAATGTTGGCCTGCCCTACTAGGTTGGGGAAGTTGTCCTGGATGATATCCTGAAGAGTGTTTTCCAACTTGGTTCCATTTTCCCCCTCACTTTCAGGCACCCCAATCAGACGTAGATTTGGTCTTTTTACATAATCCCATACTTCTTGCAGGCTTTGTTCATTTCTTTTTCTTCTTTTTTCTTTTGGTTTCTCTTCTCGCTTCATTTCATTCATTTGATCCTCAATCGCTGATACTCTTTCTTCCAGTTGATCGAGTCGGTTACTGAAGCTTGTGCATTTTTCACGTATTTCTCGTGTCATGGTTTTCATCTCTTTCATTTCGTTTAGGACCTTCTCTGCATTAATTACTCTAGCCATCAATTCTTCCACTTTTTTTTCAAGATTTTTAGTTTCTTTGCGCTGGGTACGTAATTCCTCCTTTAGCTCTGAGAAATTTGAGGGACTGAAGCCTTCTTCTCTCATCTCGTCAAAGTCATTCTCCGTCCAGCTTTGATCCGTTGCTGGCGATGAGCTGCGCTCCTTTGCCGGGGGAGATGCGCTCTTATTTTTTGAATTTCCAGCTTTTCTGCCCTGCTTTTTCCCCATCTTTGTGGTTTTATCTGCCTCTGGTCTTTGATGATGGTGATGTACTGATGGGGTTTTGGTGTAGGTGTCCTTCCTGTTTGATAGTTTTCCTTCTAACAGTCAGGACCCTCAGCTGTAGGTCTGTTGGAGATTGCTTGAGGTCCACTCCAGACCCTGTTTGCCTGGGTATCAGCAGCAGAGGCTGCAGAAGATAGAATATTTCTGAACAGCGAGTGTACCTGTCTGATTCTTGCTTTGGAAGCTTCCTCTCAGGGGTGTACTCCACCCTGTGAGGTGTGGGGTGTCAGACTGCCCCTAGTGGGGGATGTCTCCCAGTTAGGCTACTCAGGGGTCAGGGACCCACTTGAGCAGGGAGTCTGTCCCTTCTCAGATCTCAACCTCCGTGTTGGGAGATCCACTGCTCTCTTCAAAGCTGTCAGACAGAGTCGTTTGCGTCTGCAGAGGTGTCTGCTGTTTTTGTTATTGTTTACTGTGCCCTGTCCCCAGAGGTGGAGTCTACAGAGACAGGCAGGTTTCCTTGAGCTGCTGTGAGCTCCACCCAGTTCGAGCTTCCCAACAGCTTTGTTTACCTACTTAAGCCTCAGCAATGGCGGGTGCCCCTCCCCCAGCCTCGTTGCTGCCTTGTCGCGATATCGCAGACTGCTGTGCTAGCAATGAGGGAGGCTCCGTGGGCGTGGGACCCTCCCAGCCAGGTGTGGGATATGATCTCCTGGTGTGCCTGTTTGCTTAAAGCGCAGTATTGGGGTGGGAGTTACCCGATTTTCCAGGTGTTGTGTGTCTCAGTTCCCCTGGCTAGGAAAAGGATTCCCTTCCCCCTTGCGCTTCCCAGGTGAGGCGATGCCTCGCCCTGCTTCAGCTCTCACTGGTCGGGCTGCAGCAGCTGACCAGCACCGATCGTCTGGCACTCCCCAGTGAGATGAACCCAGTACCTCAGTTGAAAATGCAGAAATCACCAGTCTTCTGTGTCGCTGGCGCTGGGAGTTGGAGACTGGAGCTGTTCCTATTTGGCCATCTTGCTCCGCCCTTAAACTATTAATAAACAATCAGAATGAACAACTCAGAGAGATAATATGTGAGATAAAATGATTATTATTTCATATAAAATTGAGCTTTTGCCCCTTACTATTTCATATTAAGTTAGTTAACATAATCTGAAAGACTATATTGTATTTATGAGAGGCAAATAGAGTATTATAAATAAGAGGTAATAGTCTTAAATACATGTGTTTTAAAATAAAAAGTTAATAATATATTCTGTGTAAATATCACAGTAGAAACCCATTCTACATTCTTCTTTTTTTTGTATTGATCACAATGTTTTATTTGGAATTGTTTTAAGTGTACCTCTGAAATTGGTAAATTAATATTTTCTATTAAATTTTAAATATATTTACTAATGAAATGGTCCTCTTCTCTTTTTCTTTTCTGAAATTTTATGATATTGGAGTCAAGATTACTTTTCCATCATATAAAAGGCCAGGAAGCTTCTATTTTCTATTTTCTGAAAAAAAAATTGTATGTTACAAATCAAGTGTTCCTTAAAATTATGTTATAATTCACCCATAAAACTATGTGTGTGGGAACCTTTTAAAATGTATTAATTTTTATTTTTTTAAGTTTTATTTTATGTTCAGGGGTACATGTGTAGGTTTGTTGTATAGGTAAATTACATGTCACCAGAATTTGGTTTATAGATTATTTCATCACCCAGGTAATAAACATAGTACCTAATAGGTAGTTTTTCAATCTTCTTCCTCCTTTAAACCTCCATGCTCAAGTAGGTCCCAGTGTCTGTTATTCCCATCTTTGTGTCCATGTGTACTCAATATTTAGCTCCCACTTATAAGTGACAATGTGCAGTATTTGCTTTTCTTTTTCTGCACTAGTTCACTTAGGATTATGGCCTCCAACTCCATCCATGTTGATGCAAGGCCATGATCTCACTCTTTTATATGTCTATGTAGTACTCTATGGTGTATATGTGCCACATTTTCTTTATCCAGTCCACTGTTGGTGGACATTATTGTTAATTCCATGACTTTGCTATTGTGAATAGTGCACAATGAATATATGTGTGCATTTGTCTTTGTGGTAGAATGATTTACGTTCCTTTGGGTATATATCCAATAATGGAATTGCTGGGTTAAATGTTACTTCTGTTTTAAATTCTTTGAGGAATCACCAAACTGCTTTCCACAGTGAGGGAACTAATTTACGTTCTCACCAGCAGCGTATAAGAATTCCCTTTTCTCTACAACCTCACCAGCATCTGTTATTTTTTGACTTTTTAATAATAGCCATTCTGACCAATGTGAGATAGTATTGCATTGTGATTTTGATTCGCATTTTGATTTGAATGCGAATCAAAATTTCTCTAACGATTAGTGATGTTCAGCGTTTTTTCATATACCTGGTGGCCACGTGTATGTCTTCGTTTAAAAATTGTTCATATTCTTTGTCCACTTTTTAATGGGCCTGTATGTTTGTTGCTTGTAAATTTGTTTAAATTTCTTATAAATTCTGACTATAAGACCTTTGTCAGATGTGTAATTTACAAATGTTTTCTCCAGTTATGTAGGTAATGTTTTCTCCTCCCCTTATGTAGGTTACTATCTGTTGATAGTTTCTTTTGCTGTGCAGAAACAATTTAGTTTAATTAGATCCCATTTGTCAATTTTTGTTTTTGTTGCAATTGCTTTGACATCTTTATCATGGTATCTTTTCAGGGCCTATGTCCAGAATAGTATTTCCTAGGTTATCTTCCAGGGTTCTTACAATTTTAGGTTTTACATTGAAGTCTTTAATTCATCTTTAGTTGATTTTTGTATGTGGTGCAAAGATGTGGTCTAACTTCAATCTTTGCATATGGCAACCCAGTTATCTCAGCATAATTTACTGGCTAGGGTGTCCTTTCCTCATTGCTCATTTTTCATGACTATCAAAGATCAGATGGTTGTAGGTGTGTGGCTTTATTTCTGAGTCCTCTATTCTGTTCCATTTCTCTTTGTGTATGTTTTGGTACCAGCACCATGATTGTTTGGTTACTGTAGCCTTGTAGTATAGCTTGAAGTTAGGTAATGTGATGCCTATGGCTTTGTTCTTTTTGCTTAGAATTGACTATTTGAGCTCTTTTTCAGTTTCATATAAATTTTAAAATAGTTTTCTCTGATTCTATGAAGAATGCCATTACTAATTTGATAGGAATAACATTAGATATGTAAATTGCTTTGGGCAATACGACCATTTAAACATAGTGACATAGTGATTCTTTCTATCTATAAGCATGGTATATTTTTCCATTTGTTTGTGTCATCTCTTACTTATTTCAGCAGTGTTTTGTAATTCTTGTTGTATAGATCTTTTATCATCCTGATTAGTTGTATTCATAGATACTTTTCTGTGGCTATTAGGAATGGAATTGTATTTGTATTTGGTTTTCAGCTTGGACGTTGTTGGTGTATAGAAATGCTGTCAGTTTTTATGCATTGATTTTGTATTTTGAAACTTTGCTGAAGGTGTTATTCAGATCTGGGAGCTTTTGGGCAGAGGCTATGGAATTTTCTAGATATAAAATAATACCATCTACAAACGGAGATAGTTTGACTTCCTTGCTTCCTATTGGTGTGCATTTCATTTTTTTTTTTTCTCTTGCCTCACTGCTCTGGCTAGGATTTCCAATACTATGTTGGATAGAAGTGGTGAAAGTGGGCATCTTAGTGTTGTTCTGGTTTTCAAGGGGAGTAATTCCAGCTTTTGCCCATTCAGTATGATTTTGGCTTTGTATTTGTCATAGATGGCTCACATAAGTTTGAAGGATATTCCTTCAATGCCTAGTGTGTTAAGGTTTGTTAACACAAAGAAATGTTGAATATTATCAAACAGCTTTTTTGCATCTACTGAGATGATCATGTTGTTTTTGTTTTTAGTTCTGTTTATGTAGTAAATCACATTTATTGATTTGCATATATTGAGCCAACCTTGCACCCCAGGGATAAAGCCTGCTTGATTGTGGTGGATTAGCTTTTTGTGTCCTGCTGGATATGGCTTTCTAGTATTTTGTTAAAAATTTTTGCGTCTATGTTCATCAAGGATATTGCCCCGAAAGTTTTGTTTGTTTGTTTCTCTGACAGATTTTGTTACGAAGATGATGATGGCCTCATAGAATGAGTTAGGGAGTAGTCCCTGTTCCTTAACTTTTTGGAATAGTTTCTGTAGAAATGTTAGCAGCTCCTTTTACATCTGGTAGAATTCAGCTGTGAAGCTGTCTGGTCCTTGGCTTCTTCTCATTGGTAACCTTTTCATTACTAATTCAATTTCAGACCAAGTTATTGGTCTGTTCAGAAATTTAATTTCTTCCTGGTTCAATCTTGGGAGGTTGTATGTTTCCAAAAAAGTATCCATTTCTTCTAGGTTTTCTATTTCTTGTGCATAGAAATGTTCATAATACTCTCTGGGGGATTTTTATATTTCTTTGGAGGTGGTGGTTATTTTAACATTTTCATTTCTGATCGTGCTTATTTAGATTTTTTCTCCTTTTTTTCTTTATTAGGGCAGCTTGTGGTTTATCAATCTTATTTTTTCAGAGACCCAACACCTACATTTGTTGGTCTTTTGTAACATTTTCCACATCTTAATTTACTTCAGTTCAGCTCTGATTTTGGTTATTTCTTGTCTTCTGCTAGCTTTGGGGTTAGTTTGCTCCTGTTTCCCTGGTTCCTCTAGGTGTAATTTTAAGTTGTTAATTTGAGATCTTTCTAACTTTTCACTGTGGGTGTTTAGCACTCTAAACTTCCCTATTAACACTGCTTTAGCTGTATCCCAGAAATTCTGGTATGTTTTATCTTTGTTTTCATGAATTTCAAAGAATTGCTTGATTTCTGCCTTTATTTCTTTGTTTATGTACAAGTCATTCAGGAGGTGTTTGCTTGATTTTTATGCAATTGTATTGTTTTGAGTGATTTTCTTAGGATTTATTTTTCTTTATATTGTGCTGTGGTCAAATAGTGTGTTTTTTTTATCATTTTAATTTTTTTGAATTTGCTGAGGATTGTTTTATGGCTGATTCTGTAGTTGATTTTAGAGTACATGCTATGTGCAGATAAGAAGAATGTATATCCTGTTGTTTTTGCATGGTGAGTTCTGCAGATGTCTGTTTTGCTAATTTGGTTAAACATTGAGTTCAGGCCCTGAATACTTTGTCAGTTTTCTGCCTCAGTGATCTCTCTAATACTGTCAATGAGGTGTTGAAATCTCCCACTATCATTTAGTGGTTATCTAAGTCTCTTCATAGGTCTCTAAGAACCTGCACTATGAATGTGGGTGCTCCTGTGTTGGATGGATATATATTTGGGATAGTTAGGTCTTCCTGTTGAATCAAACCCTTTACTATTATGCAATGCCCTTTTTTCTTTCTTTCTTTCTTTTTGATCATTGTCAGTTTAATGTCTGTTTTGCCTGAAATTAGCATAGCAATCTCTGATTTTTTATGTTGTCCATTTACTTGTTAGATTTTTCTCTGTCTCTTTACTTTAAGCCTGTGAGTGTCATTGCATGTGTATGGGGCTCTTGTAGACAGCAAACAGTTGTGTCTTACTAACCTATTTACCACTCTGTGCCTTTTAATTGGGAAATTTAGCATGTTTACACTCATGATTAATATTAATATATTTAGATTTAGGCAGGGGGTGGTGGCTCACCCCTGCAATCCCAGCACTTTGGGAGGCCAAGGCAGGTGGATTGCTTGAGGTCAGGAGTTTGAGACCCATCTGGTCAACATGGTGAACCTGTCTCTGTTAAAAATACAAAAATTAGCTGGGCGTAGTGGCGTGTGCCTGTAATCCCAGCTACTTGGCAGGCTGAGGCACGAGAATCACTTGAACTTAGTAGGCAAAGGTTGCAGTGAGCTGAGAATGCATCACTGCACCCCAGCCTGGATGACAGAGTAAGACTCTGTCTGAAATATATATATATATATATATTTCATATATATATATACATATATACATACATATATACATATATATATATGTAGGTTTGATCCTGTCATTGTGTTCTTAGCTGGTTACTAAGGATACCTGATTGTGTGACTGCTATATAGTGCCAGTGGTCTATGTACTGAAGTATACATGTATTTCTGGTGGTTGGTAACAATCTTTTTTTTTTTTTTTTTCATATTTAGCATTTCCTTAAAGACCTCTTATAAGGCAGATCTGGTGGTAAAAAATGCCCTCAGAATTTTGTTGTCTGAAAAGAATCTTATTTCTCCTTCACTTATAAAGATTAGTTTGACTGAGTATGATATTCTTGGTTGGATTTGATTTCTTTATGAATGCTTCTGTTTTGTAGAGTTCCCACTGAAAGGTCCTCTATTAGCCTGATGTGGTTTCATTTGCACATGAAAATGCCTCTTTTCTCTAGATGTCTTTAACATTTTTTCTTTCATTTTGACCTCATAGAATCTTATGACTAGGTGTCTTGTGGATGGCATATGTATAATATTTTACAGGAGTTCTCTACATTTCCTCAATTTGACTGTCTGTCTCTGTAGTGAGGTTGGGAAAATTTTTATGGGTGATATTCTCAAATATGTTTTAGAAGTCGCTTCCTTTTTCTCCCTCTCTTTCAGGGATGCCAATGTGTCATATATTTGGTCTCTTTACAGATTTCCATATTTCTTGGAAGTTTTATTTATTCTTCTTTATTGATTTTTCTTTTTTTTTTAAGATTGTGTGATTTTAAATAATCAGTCTGCAAGCTCTGAGATTCTTTTCTTCACTATGTTGATTCTGGTGTTAATACTTATAATTTTATTATGAAATTCTTGAAGTGTGTTTTTCAACTCTATCAGTTCAGTGTGGTTCTTTCTTAAAATGACCATTTCATCTTTGATTTCCTGTATTATTTTATTGTATCCCTTAAATTCCTTGAATTGAGTTTTGACTTTCTCTTGAATGTTGATGATCTTCATTCCTATCCATATTCTAAATTATATTTATGATATTTCAGCCATTTAACCCTGGTTAAAAGCCATTACTGGGGAACAAGTGTGGCTGTTTGAAGGTAAGAAGAGTCGGAATTTTTGAGTTGCTGGAGTTCTCGTGATGTTTTTTCTAATCTACGTGGGTTGATGTCCCTTTCATCTTTGAAGCGGCTGTCCTTAGGTTTTTAGTTGTTCATTTATTTTATTTTTTTATGCCCTTCAGTTTTTGATTGTGGTATAAGGTGGGTTCAGTCAACTGGCTTTTATTCTAGTCCTATCCTGGGGCTCGGAGGAGCCCCCTCCAATTTCTGCCTCCATGGCCTCATTTTGTTTTGGTGTGTTCTGGTCCATAAGACTTCCTTAAGTAGGTACTGCAGTTGGCAGAGAGGTCATATCCTTGCTTGGTTGGCCTTAATCTGCTGTCTGAGTGTTTCTCTGGGGAATGCAGGATTGCACCTGCCTGCTGAGTTCAGGCAGATTCAGGCCCACTGGGCTGGAAGCTCTAGTGGGTGTAGCCTGTCTGCCTATGGGAGCTGGGCATAGCGGGGGTTGTCCACCCTGTTGATCCAGTATTTCTATGGCTGAACCTCTTGGCATATTTAGGCAGAATTAGTACAACTGGGCTGGAAGCTCTAGCAGGCATGGATTGCCTGGTTATGAGAGTTGGGAAAAACACCTGCTGTCCAGGTGTTTTCTGGGACAATAAGAGGTTTCATCAATGGGCTAACTTCTGATAGAAGAAATATCACTGGGCTGGAAAGTCTAGCTGGCATTGCCTGCCTGGCTACCAGCATCAGGGGCAGTCAGGGTCACCTGCTGATATGGTTTAGATATGTGTCCCCATCCAAACCTCATGTCAAATTGTAATCCCCAATGTTGGAGGTGGGGCCTGCTGGGAGGTGATTGGATCGTGAGGGGAGAGTTCTCATGAATGGTTTCATACAATCCTTCCTTGGTACTGTATAGTTAGTGAGTTCCCACGTGATCTTGTTTTTTATAAGTGTGTAACACCTCCTCCCACGTTTCCTCCTGCTCTGGCCGTGTAAGATGTTCCTGCTTCCCCTTGGCCTTTTGTCATGATTGAAAGTTTCCTGAGGCCTCCCCAGAAAGAGAAGTTGCTATGCTTCCTGTTTAGCCCACAAAGCCATGAGCCAATTAAGCCTCTTTTCTTTATAAATTACCCAGTGTCAGGTATTTCTTTATAGCAATGCAAGAATGGACTAATGCAGAAAATTGGTACTGAAGACAGAGCATTGCTATAAAGATACTTGAAAATGTGGAGGTGAGTTCAGAACTGCATAATGGGCAGAAGTTGGAAGAGTGTGGAGGGCTCAGAAGAAGACAAGAAGATGAGGGAAAATTTGGAACTTCCAAGAGACTTGTTAAATAGTTGTTACCAAGAAGTTGATAGTGATATGGACAGTGAGTCCAGCCTGAGGAGGTCTCAGATGGAGATGAGGAACTTCTTGGAAACTGGAGCAAAGGTCACTTTTGTTGTCCTTTATCAAAGAGCTTTGTTGCATTGTGCCCCTGCCCTAGGGATCTGTGGAACTGTAAACTTGAGAGAGAGATGATTTAGGGTATCTTGTTGAAAAAATTTCTAAGCAGCAAAATGTTCGAGATATGACCTGGCAGCTTCTAACCACCTACACTCACGTATATGAGCAAATAAATGACCTGAAACAGGAACTTATATTTAAGAGAAAAACAGAGCACAAAAATTTGGAAAATTTTCAGCCTGGCTTTGCGGTAGAAAAGAAAAATCTGTTTCCTGGGGAGGAAGTCAAGCAGGGTGCAAAAATCTGCCCAAAAAAATAAGAGCCAATTACTGATAGCCAAGACAATGGACAAAAGACCTTGAAGGCATTTCTGAGAGCTTCATGGCAGCCCCTCCCATCACAGGCCTGGAGGCCTAGGAGACAAGAATGATTCCCTGGGCTAGGCCCAAGGCCTCACTTCCCTGCACAGCCTCAGGACACTGCTGTCTGCATCCCAGCTGCTTCAGGTCAGCCATGGCTAATAGGGGTACAGGTACAGTTTGGGCCACTGTTTCAAAGGGTGCAAGCCATAAACCTCAGCAGCTTCTATGTGTTGCTAAGACTGTGGGCTCACAAAGTGCAAGAATTGAGGCCGGGAGTTTCCACCTAGATTTTAAAGGATGTATGAACATGCCAGAATGTCCAGGTAGAAGCCGGCTGCAGATGTGGAGTCCTTATGGAGAACTTCTAGTAGGGCCATGTGGAGGGAAAATGTGGGTTAGAGCTCCCACACAGTGTCCCCACTGGGACACTGCCTAGTGGAGCTTTGCAAAGGGGGTCGCCATCCTCCAGACCTCAGAATGGTAGACTCACCAACAGCTTGTAGCCTGCACCTGGAAAAGCCCCAGGCACTCAATGGCAGCCCATGAGAGCAGCTTCTGAGGCTGAACCCTGCAATACCACAGGGTCAGAGATACCTCAGGCCTAGGGAGCCCACCCCTTACACCAATGGATCTTGGATGTTGGACATGGAGTTAAAATAAATTATTTTGGGACTTTAAGTTTTAATGACTTCCCTGCTGGGTTTCAGATATATGTGGGGCCTGTAGCACCTTTCTTTTTGTTGATTTCTCCCTTTTGCAGAGGAATGTTTATCCAATGCTTATACCCCCATTGTATCTTGAAAGTAACTAACTTGTTTTTTTATTTTACAAGCTCATAAGTGGAAGGGGCTCTTCCGGTCTCAGATGAGACTTTGGACTTTTGAGTTAATGTTGGAATGAATTAAGAGCTTGGGGCATTGTTAAGAAGGCATGATTGCGATGGCCAAATAGGAGCAGCTCCAGTCTCCAACTCCCAGCGCGAGCGACACAGAAGACCGGTGATTTCTGCATTTTCAACTGAGGTACTGGGTTCATCTCACTGGGGAGTGCCGGACGATCGGAGCTGGTCAGCTGCTGCAGCCCGACCAGCGAGAGCTGAAGCAGGGCGAGGCATTGCCTCACCTGGGAAGCGCAAGGGGGAAGGGAGTCCCTTTTCCTAGCCAGGGGAACTGAGACACACAACACCTGGAAAATCGGGTAACTCCCACCCCAATACTGCGCTTTAGGAAACAGGCACACCAGGAGATCATATCCCACACCTGGCCGGGAGGGTCCCACACCCACGGAGCCTCCCTCGTTGCTAGCGCAGCAGTCTGTGATCTACCAGCAAGGCAGCAGCGAGGCTGGGGGAGGGGCGCCTGCCATTGCTGAGGCTTAAGTAGGTAAACAAAGCTGCTGGGAAACTCGAACTGGGTGGAGCTCACAGCAGCTCAAGGAAACCTGCCTGTCTCTGTAGACTCCACCTCTGGGGACAGGGCACAGTAAACTAAGACACACAGACACCTCTGCACAGACGCAAACGACTCTGTCTGACAGCTTTGAAGAGAGCAGTGGATCTCCCAACACGGAGGTTGAGATCTGAGAAGGGACAGACTCCCTGCTCAAGCGGGTCCCTGACCCCTGAGTAGCCTAACTGGGAGACATCCCCCACTAGGGGCAGTCTGACACCCCACACCTCACAGGGAGGAGTACACCCCTGAGAGGAAGCTTCCAAAGCAAGAATCAGACAGGTACACTCGCTGTTCAGAAATATTCTATCTTCTGCAGCCTCTGCTGCTGATACCCAGGCAAACAGGGTCTGGAGTGGACCTCAAGCAATCTCCAACAGACCTACAGCTGAGGGTCCTGACTGTTAGAAGGAAAACTATCAAACAGGAAGGACACCTACACCAAAACCCCATCAGTACATCACCATCATCAAAGACCAGAGGCAGATAAAACCACAAAGATGGGGAAAAAGCAGGGCAGAAAAGCTGGAAATTCAAAAAATAAGAGCGCATCTCCCCCGGCAAAGGAGCGCAGCTCATCGCCAGCAACGGATCAAAGCTGGACGGAGAATGACTTTGACGAGATGAGAGAAGAAGGCTTCAGTCCCTCAAATTTCTCAGAGCTAAAGGAGGAATTACGTACCCAGCGCAAAGAAACTAAAAATCTTGAAAAAAAAGTGGAAGAATTGATGGCTAGAGTAATTAATGCAGAGAAGGTCCTAAACGAAATGAAAGAGATGAAAACCATGACACGAGAAATACGTGACAAATGCACAAGCTTCAGTAACCGACTCGATCAACTGGAAGAAAGAGTATCAGCGATTGAGGATCAAATGAATGAAATGAAGCGAGAAGAGAAACCAAAAGAAAAAAGAAGAAAAAGAAATGAACAAAGCCTGCAAGAAGTATGGGATTATGTAAAAAGACCAAATCTACGTCTGATGGGGGTGCCTGAAAGTGAGGGGGAAAATGGAACCAAGTTGGAAAACACCCTTCAGGATATCATCCAGGAGAACTTCCCCAACCTAGTAGGGCAGGCCAACATTCAAATCCAGGAAATACAGAGAACGCCACAAAGATACTCCTCGAGAAGAGCAACTCCAAGACACATAATTGCCAGATTCACCAAAGTTGAAATGAAGGAAAAAATCTTAAGGGCAGCCAGAGAGAAAGGTCGGGTTACCCACAAAGGGAAGCCCATCAGACTAACAGCAGATCTCTCAGCAGAAACTCTACAAGCCAGAAGAGAGTGGGGGCCAATATTCAACATTCTTAAAGAAAAGAATTTTAAACCCAGAATTTCATATCCAGCCAAACTAAGTTTCATAAGTGAAGGAGAAATAAAATCCTTTACAGATAAGCAAATGCTTAGAGATTTTGTCACCACTAGGCCTGCCTTACAAGAGATCCTGAAGGAAGCACTAAACATGGAAAGGAACAACCGGTACCAGCCATTGCAAAAACATGCCAAAATGTAAAGACCATTGAGGCTAGGAAGAAACTGCATCAACTAATGAGCAAAATAACCAGTTAATATCATAATGGCAGGATCAAGTTCACACATAACAATCTTAACCTTAAATGTAAATGGACTAAATGCTCCAATTAAAAGACACAGACTGGCAAACTGGATAAAGAGTCAAGACCCATCAGTCTGCTGTATTCAGGAGACCCATCTCACACGCAGAGACATACATAGGCTCAAAATAAAGGGATGGAGGAAGATTTACCAAGCAAATGGAGAACAAAAAAAAGCGGGGGTTGCAATACTAGTCTCTGATAAAACAGACTTTAAACCATCAAAGATCAAAAGAGACAAAGAAGGCCATTACATAATGGTAAAGGGATCAATTCAACAGGAAGAGCTAACTATCCTAAATATATATGCACCCAATACAGGAGCACCCAGATTCATAAAGCAAGTCCTTAGAGACTTACAAAGAGACTTAGACTCCCATACAATAATAATGGGAGACTTCAACACTCCACTGTCAACATTAGACAGATCAACGAGACAGAAAGTTAACAAGGATATCCAGGAATTGACCTCATCTCTGCAGCAAGCAGACCTAATAGACATCTATAGAACTCTCCACCCCAAATCAACAGAATATACATTCTTCTCAGCACCACATCATACTTACTCCAAAATCGACCACGTAATTGGAAGTAAAGCACTCCTCAGCAAATGTACAAGAACAGAAATTATAACAAACTGTCTCTCAGACCACAGTGCAATCAAACTAGAACTCAGGACTAAGAAACTCACTCAAAACCGCTCAACTACATGGAAACTGAACAACCTGCTCCTGAATGACTACTGGGTACATAACGAAATGAAGGCAGAAATAAAGATGTTCTTTGAAACCAATGAGAACAAAGATACAACATACCAGAATCTCTGGGACACATTTAAAGCAGTGTGTAGAGGGAAATTTATAGCACTAAATGCCCACAAGAGAAAGCAGGAAAGATGTAAAATTGACACTCTAACATCGCAATTAAAAGAACTAGAGAAGCAAGAGCAAACACATTCGAAAGCTAGCAGAAGGCAAGAAATAACTAAGATCAGAGCAGAACTGCAGGAGATAGAGACACAAAAAACCCTCCAAAAAATCAATGAATCCAGGAGTTGGTTTTTTGAAAAGATCAACAAAATTGACAGACCACTAGCCAGACTAATAAAGAAGAAAAGAGAGAAGAATCAAATCGACGCAATTAAAAATGATCAAGGGGATATCACCACCGACCCCACAGAAATAAAAACTACCATCAGAGAATACTATAAACACCTCTACGCAAATAAACGGGAAAATCTAGAAGAAATGGATAGTTTCCTGGACACTTACACTCTTCCAAGACTAAACCAGGAAGAAGTTGAATCCCTGAATAGACCAATAGCAGGCTCTGAAATTGAGGCAACAATTAATAGCCTACCAACCAAAAAAAGTCCAGGACCAGATGGATTCACAGCTGAATTCTACCAGAGGTACAAAGAGGAGTTGGTACCATTCCTTCTGAAACTATTCCAATCAATAGAAAAAGAGGGAATCCTCCCTAACTCATTTTATGAGGCCAACATCATCCTGATACCAAAGCCTGGCAGAGACACAACAAAAAAAGAGAATTTTAGACCAATATCCCTGATGAACATCGATGCAAAAATCCTCAATAAAATACTGGCAAACCGGATTCAGCAACACATCAAAAAGCTTATCCACCATGATCAAGTGGGCTTCATCCCTGGGATGCAAGGCTGGTTCAACATTCGCAAATCAATAAACATAATCCAGCATATAAACAGAACCAAAGACAAAAACCACATGATTATCTCAATTGATGCAGAAAAGGGTTTTGACAAAATTCAACAGCCCTTCATGCTAAAAACGCTCAATAAATTCGGTATTGATGGAACGTACCTCAAAATAATAAGAGCTATTTATGACAAACCCACAGCCAATATCATACTGAATGGGCAAAAACTGGAAAAATTCCCTTTGAAAACTGGCACAAGACGGGGATGCCCTCTCTCACCACTCCTATTCAACATAGTGTTGGAAGTTCTGGCTAGGGCAATCAGGCAAGAGAAAGAAATCAAGGGTATTCAGTTAGGAAAAGAAGAAGTCAAATTGTCCCTCTTTGCAGATGACATGATTGTATATTTAGAAAACCCCATTGTCTCAGCCCAAAATCTCCTTAAGCTGATAAGCAACTTCAGCAAAGTCTCAGGATACAAAATTAATGTGCAAAAATCACAAGCATTCTTATACACCAGTAACAGACAAACAGAGAGCCAAATCAGGAATGAACTTCCATTCACAATTGCTTCAAAGAGAATCAAATACCTAGGAATCCAACTTACAAGGGATGTAAAGGACCTCTTCAAGGAGAACCAGAAACCACTGCTCAGTGAAATAAAAGAGGACACAAACAAATGGAAGAACATACCATGCTCATGGATAGGAAGAATCAATATTGTGAAAATGGCCATACTGCCCAAGGTAATTTACAGATTCAATGCCATCCCCATCAAGCTACCAATGAGTTTCTTCACAGAATTGGAAAAAACTGCTTTAAAGTTCATATGGAACCAAAAAAGAGCCCGCATCTCCAAGACAATCCTAAGTCAAAAGAACAAAGCTGGAGGCATCACGCTACCTGACTTCAAACTATACTACAAGGCTACAGTAACCAAAACAGCATGGTACTGGTACCAAAACAGAGATATAGACCAATGGAACAGAACAGAGTCCTCAGAAATAATACCACACATCTACAGCCATTTGATCTTTGACAAACCTGAGAGAAACAAGAAATGGGGAAAGGATTCCCTATTTAATAAATGGTGCTGGGAAAATTGGCTAGCCATAAGTAGAAAGCTGAAACTGGATCCTTTCCTTCCTCCTTATACGAAAATTAATTCAAGATGGATTAGAGACTTAAATGTTAGACCTAATACCATAAAAATCCTAGAGGAAAACCTAGGTAGTACCATTCAGGACATAGGCATGGGCAAAGATTTCATGTCTAAAACACCAAAAGCAACGGCAGCAAAAGCCAAAATTGACAAATGGGATCTCATTAAACTAAAGAGCTTCTGCACAGCAAAAGACACTACCATCAGAGTGAACAGGCAACCTACAGAATGGGAGAAAATTTTTGCAATCTACTCATCTGACAAAGGGCTAATATCCAGAACCTACAAAGAACTCAAACAAATTTACAAGAAAAAAACAAACAACCCCATCAAAAAGTGGGCAAAGGACATGAACAGACATTTCTCAAAAGAAGACATTCATACAGCCAACAGACACATGAAAAAATGCTCATCATCACTGGCCATCAGAGAAATGCAAATCAAAACCACAATGAGATACCATCTCACACCAGTTAGAATGGCAATCATTAAAAAGTCAGGAAACAACAGGTGCTGGAGAGGATGTGGAGAAATAGGAACACTTTTACACTGTTGGTGGGATTGTAAACTAGTTCAACCATTATGGAAAACAGTATGGCGATTCCTCAAGGATCTAGAACTAGATGTACCATATGACCCAGCCATCCCATTACTGGGTATATACCCAAAGGATTATAAATTATGCTGCTATAAAGACACATGCACACGTATGTTTATTGCGGCACTATTCACAATAGCAAAGACTTGGAATCAACCCAAATGTCCATCAGTGACAGATTGGATTAAGAAAATGTGGCACATATACACCATGGAATACTATGCAGCCATAAAAAAGGATGAGTTTGAGTCCTTTGTAGGGACTTGGATGCAGCTGGAATCCATCATTCTTAGCAAACTATCACAAGAACAGAAAACCAAACACCGCATGTTCTCACTCATAGGTGGGAACTGAACAATGAGATCACTCGGACTCAGGAAGGTGAACATCACACACCGGGGCCTATCATGGGGAGGGGGGAGGGGGGAGGGATTACATTGGGAGTTATACCTGATGTAAATGATGAGTTGATGGGTGCAGCACAGCAACATGGCACAAGTATACATATGTAACAAACCTGCACGTTATGCACATGTACCCTACAAGTTAAAGTATAATAATAATAAATAAATTAAAAAAAAAAAAAAAAAGAAGGCATGATTGCATTTTTCAATGTGAGAAGCATGTGATATTTGGGAGAGGCCAGAGGCAGAATGATATGGTTTGTATCTGTGTCCCCACACAAATCTCACGTTAAATTGTAATCCCTAATGTTGGATGTGGGGCCTGGTGGGAGGTGATTGGGCCATGGGGGCAGATTTCCCTCTTTGTACTGTCCTTACGATAGTGAGTGGATTCTCCTGAGATCTGGTTGTTTAAAAGTGTGTGGCACCTCTACCCTCCCTCCTTTTCCTCCTGTCTTGGCCATGTAAGACATGCCTGTTTCCCCTTTGCTTTCTGTCACGATTGTAAGTTTCCTGAGGCTTCCCCAGACGTAGATCCCACCATGCTTCCTGTACAGCATGCAAAATCAAAAGCCAACTACTCATCTTATCTTTATAAATTACTCAGTGTCAGATATTTATTTATAGCAGTGCAAGAAAAAACTAATAAACCCATCCTGACATCAGGATGTTACTTGGGATAACGGGAGGCTATACCCACTGGCTGAGTTCAGACAGAAGCAAACCACTGGGCTGGAAGCTCTAGCAGGCATTGTCCATCAGACTACTAGTGGAGAGGTTAGGGTTACCCAACCTGCCATTTGGGTGTTTCTGGGGACAACAGGAGGTTGCATCGTCTGGCTGAGTTAACACAGAAGATGGAGCACTGGGCTGGAATCTCTAGCAGGCATTGCCTGCGGTGTTACCATTGGCAGTGGTGGGTGGGGTATCTTGCCCAGCCATTCAAATGCTTCCTGGGACAGCAGGTTGCTGTGCCTGTGCTGAGCTTCAGCAGAAGCAGGACTGCTGGGCTGAAAGCTGGTACTGAACCTCATCTGGCAAGTGGGAGTTAAGCAATCTTTCTGCTCACAGGTCCCATGACTATGTCCTCTGTTGGGGCAATGGTGCCAGTGCTTATCTATTCTTGGGCCCAAGGCTTGCAGAGGTTCCCTTGAACCTGAAAGTTGCCCCCACAAAACATCTGGGTGACTCTTTGCCTTAGTCTACAAGGTTGGTGGCAGAGAGGAGGGAAGGCCAGGGGATTTTCACTTTTCTTGTCTTGCACAGGTCCTCATGGAGAGTGTGAATCCCCCAGGGAGTTCTCACTCACCCACCCTTTCTTATGATGGAGAGGCTCTCCTGGCTCCATGTTGAGCCCAGACAGGGTGGTCCGCAGCTTTGCTCCTCTCTGCTTTCTGTGTCTGCTGTCATGATGCATCCCAACATGGTTTCTCAGATAACCAGCATTCTCCCGTAAGCAGGCTATAACATTTATAGCAGATTCATAGAAAGCAAAGGTGTAAACTTATTGTTACCCAGAGAATCATAACCAGAACGACTGATTTATAGAAAGATTGACTTTTTTGTGTGAAGTCCACATAGCACATGATCTAGATAAGCCCTCTCCTAAGTGTTCACAAAGAACCATGTGAGGAGATTCTCTCTCGTAAATAGTCCTGTAGAGGATAGCAGTTACACTGACTATTCACTTCTGAACAGGAACATGTAATGCCAGATTCTGTGGAAATATATCTCCAATGTGCTATCCTATAGGCTGTTGAAGGGAGGCCAGGGTGGGTTGGGCAGGGTAGGTGAAAGGTGGTCAAGGCAGTTGAGGCAGTGGTGGTGGAGCCTGAGGTGACCAAGGCAGAAGCAATCATGTATCTGTATTCTTAAAAAGTATTCTCTCACACGAGTAATTTGGCTACTGCCGGGCTTAGATGTAATTTAATTTTAGCACAGGAGGCTCTAAACCAGAGCTGACTTGGTGTACTTTTTCTCTGTTTCTTATATGTTGAACAACTTGTTCTAACAGTTCTGCTTTTTAATTTTAGAAAATTGCTGCAATAATATATTCAAAAATATTTTTTTAGGACCAATACATTACTGTTTGGTTTACTATTTTAAAATCATTATCAAAAACTGATTTAAAAAAATGATGTCAAGATTTACCTATGTTATCTCAATAGGTCATTAATAATGCCTTTTATATTATGGTTCATAAGATTAGACTTCAGCTCTGACATGCACTTGCTCTATATCTCCTTTTTTCATGCCATATTAAACGTGGGTTTTTAAAACAAAGATTAATTATAACCAGCATAGAACATTTTAAACATTATTGGAGGAAACATTAACAGCAGGCCTTTTTTATGTAGTAGAAATGCCCCAGAAGAATTACGTTTAATGGTTCTTTTTTTAAGGAACAAAGATAAACAATAAACAGAATCATACTTTCACATCTAATTACAATATGACTTCTAAGGTTATTCCCATTAGAAAACTGTTGATTCTGAGGAATGCCTCCCTACAAGACAAAATAAAGCTTAGGGGTAAACACTTTATAGTGTCACCAGAAAATTTTAGATTAAAATTTCAGCAGTATATACTCAGAAAATCAACTATTGTCTAAATCCGCATTATATGTTACTGAAAACTTATGTTGTAAATGAGATAATTAACAAAATATGTCTCACATTACTAAAGAGGCACCAAGAGTCCTTTTTGAACAACTTTTCCCTGTAGTATTCCTTATAGATTTTTTTGTACTATTGGCTATTTCTCTCCAACTTCGGCAAAGATTGTTCTACTACAGTAGATTTGTAATGTACATTCATTTTCATTTACAGTGATGGTGTACTGCCTTTGTAAATTACCACCACTCCTACCCCACTCTTCCCTGCACATATTGCAGTTGTTGAGGCTTTTAGGAGAGAAACTGTGTGAGGCAATGTTTGGATGGTAAACGGAAAGTAAAATCCAATTAAACATCAAGAAACAAAATAGGACCTGAGGAAGAAAGGTTACTTTTGTATTATAGTGTGAAGAAATGACCCTGTTTTAGTACATTACAGTGTTCTTGCTATATAAGGGCTTTATCATGTAGTTAAAATAACATTGCACGGGGAAGCTGACTACCTTACTTCTGTAGAAGGCGAGCTTTTACGTGAAAACTCAAGATAATCCATTACCACAGTTCTGCTAGAAACCTAGAATATGTTTCTAAATAGGAAGCCAAGATTGTTATTTTCATTTTGCATTGATAATGAATGAGGTCAAGGTGTTTAAGAGACTAGTTTCTCTGTTGAAAGTTATATGCATCCATTCCCTGTGTTTGCACAATGTGGCTAGGAAGCAGGGGATCCAAGCAAGGTGCGTAGAAGTTCAACCTGATCTTTGGGGTTGGTTTTGATAACTGTAGCATTGTACAAAGTTTGAGAGAGGGTGTAAAATGGTAAAGGACTTGCCAGCCCTGGAAAAAGTAGAGTCAGAGGTCTGTGTTTAGAAAGTTAGACCTCTTGCATTTTGCATATTTCCTTCTTTATTCTTAATATTGTGAAGTCTTTTTAAAGCCAGGACAATTAGGCAAGAAAAATAAAGTCATCAAAATTGGACAGGAAGAAGTAAAACTATCTCCACAGATGTCATAATCATAAAATAGAAAACCTTGAAAATTCCACAAAATGCCTATTACAGCTAATAAATAAGTTCAGCCAAATTGCAGAATACAAGATTATATACAAAAACCAGTTGTATTTCTATACCCTCCCAATGAATGATCCAAAATGGAAATTAAGAATTTCACTTACACCAGCAAAGATTAACAGGAATAAATGTAGCCAAGGAAGTGGTGGAAATCTTGTACACCAAAAATAAAAAAAAAAATTAAAAAAAATACAAATTATTGCTGAAAGAAATTAAAGAGAACCTAAATAAATGGAAAGACATACTGTGTTCATGGATTGGAAGATTTAGTATTGTTAAAATGGAGATATTCTCCAAATTTATCTGCATATTAATTGCAATCCCAATAAAAACACCAACTGCTTCCTGCCTTGTTTTTGCAGAAATGGACAAGCGAATCCTAAAGTTTATGTGGAATTGCAGGGGACCCAAAATAATGAGCAAAGTTGGAGAACTGACACTTCTGATGTCAAACTTACTCTAATACTACAGTAATCAAAATGTTGGTACTGACATAAAGATTGACATAGGTCAACGTTGCAAATTTCAGGGTCCAGAAATAAACCCATACGTCTATGGTTTATTGATTTTGACACAGGTGCCAAAGCTATTGAATGCGGAAAGAATTTTTCAATAAATAATACTTGGGCAAATGGATAGCAAAATGTAAATGAGTGAAAATTGATCTCCACTTCATATACAAAAATTAACATAAAATGTACCAAAGACCTAAATGTATGAGAAAAAAGTATACAACTCTTAGAAGAAAACATATGTGTACATCTTAGTAACCCAGGGTTTGACAAGATTCTTAGATATACCACCAAAAACATAAGCTATAAAAGAAAAAAATAAATGAATTGATCATAAAAATTAAAAATTTGTGTATCAAAGGACACTATCAAGAAAATGAAAACCATAGAATGGGAGAAAAATATTGCAAATCATATATCTGACAAGGGACTTGTATGTAAAAGATATACATATCTTAGAACTCAAGGCTAAAGAGACAACCCAATTAAATAATGGAAAATGATTTGCATAGACATTTCTCCAAAGAAGATATACAAATGGCCAATAAGCACATGAGAAGATGCTCAACATCATTAAAGAAATGCAAATCATTGGGAGTTATACCTGATGTAAATGACGAGTTGATGAGTGCTGACGAGTTGATGGGTGCAGCACACCAACATGGCACAAGTATACATACGTAACAAACCTGCACGTTATGCACATGTACCCTAGAACTCAAAGTATAATAATAAAAAAAAAAAATAAATAATAAAAATAAAAATAATTATCTAAAATTAGGGTTAATAATCAATTATAAATGGAGGATATTAGCCACTCAAAGATTTATCCCACCATAAGAAATAGTTTGGAACTCCTCCCAAGTCCTATTGAAATGGTCTGGGTTATCCTCATGAGATTGCAAACATAAATTAATAGATGCTATACTCTGCTGTGTTGTCTTCACTAAATGGTTTGGTCTTTGTGGAGTTGAAGCAGAGGCAATGTGCCTGGTTTTCAGTGCTGGTCCAGTGGAGGTTCTCCATGCCTGCAGGGTGAGTGATCCCTAAGGCCTTAGTTGCAACCCTGGCTGAAAATTAGGATAATCTGAAGGGTTTCTTAAAAGGAGCAAATCTACCTCAATCTTAAAATACACCCCAACCAAATTAAATCAGAATCCTGGGTAGGGTGGGGGAAGAGGGAAGGGAGGAGCTGACCCAGGAGTAATGATTATACTTCACAGCCAAGGGTGAGAACCACTGAACTGGGAAGTACCTTCAGATGGGTGAGTAGAACTCATAAAACTTGATGTCTTCCTAATATGATTACTCAACTTTTTTTGCTCTGGTGCCATGATGAACAAGCAACATTTATTTTATTTTCTAGGTTGAAACTTTTTATAGGGGCTAAAAGAAGGTGATTAGCTAACCGAAGGCATCTGTCTGCTTGCCAGTTATGCTTCTCATTTTAAATCAATAAAAGGGACTTCTCATTTGTCAAAAAAAAAAAAAAAAGAAATGCAAATCAAGATCACATGATTTGCATCACTTCCAAATCACTCTACTAGAATGGCTATAATAAAAAACATGCAATAAGTGTTAGCAAGGACGTGGAGAAATTAGAACACTCATAAAATTCTAGTAGAAATATAAAATGCTGAAGCCACTTTGGAAAAGTCCAAAAGTTCCTCAAAAATTTATGCATAGAACTATTATAAAATCCAACAGTTTCACTCCTAGATATATACTTAGAAGAAATGAGAACATACATCCACAAAAAAAACTTGCACATAAATGTTCACAGCATTATTATTTATAATTGAAAAAGCATGGAGACAACCCAAATGCCCATCAACAAACATAATGTGGTATATTAACAGAATATTATTCAGCCATTAGAACAAATAAAGTACAGTAAGTCCTCACTTAACATCGTTGACAGGTTTTTAGAAACTGTAATTTTAAGTTAAGCGACACATAAGGAAACCAATTTTACCAATAGGCTAATTGAAATAGATAAGAGTTAAGTTCCTAACAAATATTTCTGGTCACAGCATCACCAAACTTCTAAATAAAGGCTAAAATACTTCCAATGTTAAACACTGAAATAAATATAAGCTATTCATACAATTAAGAACAATTAAGAACAAGATAATTATTTACATGCTTATTCCAGTTTACAGTAGTGGATCGCTGCAGCCTATTTCAGCAGCTCAGAAGGCAAAGCGGGAACCCATCCTAGACAGGACTCCAGTCTATCCCAGGGAACACACACACACACACACACACACACACACACTCTCATACTGGGATCGTTAGGCATGCTAATTAACCTAAGCACTTCTTTGGGGCGGACGAGGAAACTGAAATACCTGCAGAAAACTCATGAAGACATGGCAAGAACTTGCCAACGCCACAAACAGTGGCCCCGGCTGGGAATCTATTTTCTCATCAACATTACAACTAAACAGCATTGAACAAAATTGAGACCTGCTGTAATGATACAAATTAGAACGTGGATTGACCTGAAAACGTTTTGCTAAGTTAAAGAAGCGAGACACCAAAGGCCACACACATATTGTGTGATTACATTGATATTAAATGTTCAGAATAGACAAATCCATAGAGACAGAAGGCAGATTAGTGGTTGCCAAGGGATGGAAGGTGGGGGATAAGTTGGGGGAAAATGGGGAGAGACTGCTAATTGGTGCTTTGTTTCTGATTTGGGTGATAAAAATGCTCTGGAATTAAACAGTGGACACAACATTGTGAATATACTGACAAACATTGAATTACATACTTTATTATTTTTATTACAATTAAAATGGTGAATTTTATGTTATATTAATTTTATGTCAGTGAATATTTAAATATTTTCATGAAAACCACAATAGAAAAAAATTAAGCATAATATTTCACTAGCTACATTTTTGAAGATATAACAAAACACAATCATCGTCAGAGTCTTTTTATTAAGATAAATCCAGTAAAATTTGTGCATTCACATATAATCAAAACTGCCCTTCTGAAATAAACATATGTATTTATTTTAAAAATGCAAATACAATTTCATTTTTCCCAAGCTAATAATAAAGTTATATTTGGGAAAGATAAGTTTAACTCTTAGCATTACATGAAAATAGTTCACCTTCTTTATAAAAGCATCCTAGAGAACAAGAACGTTGGATGCAACTCTTTTTGAGATCCCTCACTTTATGAAATTATCACATATATAAAAGAGTAAAATTAAAATTCAAAGATTTGACACATAACTTACACAACACGAAATTCACTCGCAAAGTTGAAAGCATATTTTTTTATATATTCCACTACTATAATCACAAAATTTATAGACAAATGTTCCATGTTAGAAACTTTATGGCTAAAAATCAATATGAAGATGTTCTGAAATTAAATCAATGCTAAAGAAAGACTGTGTTTATAAAATTTTTGATAAAAATATTTATCTCTATTAACTTTACAACATGAAGGTACATGTTACCAAATTATGAAACTATATAGGGCAGTTTTAAACAATACTCTGTGGCTCCTCTATTTTTCCATCTTCTTCTTTGATCTCGTCTTTTTCTTTTCCTTCTTCTTCTTCTTCTTTTTCATCTTCTTTCTCTTTTCCAGCTTCTTCCTCATTTCCACCTTCATCTTCTTTTCCATCTTCTCTCTCTTTTTCATCTTCTTTGACTTTTACATCTTTCTCCTCCTTTTTATCTCCCTTCTCTTTTCCATCTTCATTCGTTTTTCCATCTCCTGTTTCTTTTCTATCTTCTTCCTCTTTTTCACCTTCTCCTTTCTCTTTTCCATCTTCTCCATTTCCTTTTCCGTCTTCACCTTTTTTTCCATCTTCTTTCTCTTTTGCATCTTCCTCTTTTCCATCTTTTCCTTTCTCATTTCCATTGTTATCCTCTTTTCCATCTTCTTTCCCTTTTTCATCCTTGTCTTCTTTTCCAGCTTCCCCTTTCTCTTCTTTGTTTTTATCTTCTTCATCTTCTTTCTGATCTTCTTTTTCATTTTTTACTTCTGCTGCCACTGCTTCTTTCTTTTCTCCTCCCTTTTCTGTGGCATCTTCAATATTTTCTTCTTTTACTTCCACAATTTCTTTTTCAGAAGCTGGTGCCTGTATGCATGGTGGAAAAAAAAAAAAAACAACAAAAAAACAAGATTCTGTTAGTAAATTTAGAACCATTTCCCCTAAATATTTACACTGGATTACATCTATTTCACAAAAAGACTAATACTTCTTTTAAAGAAAGTAATTTTCCTATGAAAGAAGCCTGCTAAATATCACATTATGAGAACACATTCTAAGAAATGCGATTAACTAAAATATGTCCACAGAAATATCTACAAATAGATATTTGAAACAATAAATACAGAAACACTTATAAATAATTTCATTTCAAATATGAAGCACAAAGTAAATACTTAAAGGATGACTTGTATTTATTCTATATCAGCAATTCTTAATGAGGACTATGCATGTAAACAAAATATAGTCCTTGGAAAAATAACATATTTTGTTTCTATAATAATGATATTTTTTTATGTAAAAATTTCTTGAAAAGTACTATACCAGATATTATAAGATAACTTACAAAAGATTTTCCATATTTGCATATGTTTAGTTTATAGATTTGGTGACTACATCCCATTTTCAGTGTTTTATTACAATACCTAAAAATGCTGTATGCATTAAATATGCAAAATAAGATTAAAAACATTTATATAATGATTTGCTTTGCCATCTACAAAGGAAATAAAAGAATCATAAATTCTGGAAAAGGGATTTACAAATAGCCTGTGTGCTGATAAAATGAATAAAGATTGGCCTGTATTTAATGAGAAGGTGGTTATGTTAGTACTAAGTCATAATCATTGGCATTGTTCTAGTAGCAGCAATGCTAAGCCACTGCTCGCACTACTGGTCCCTCTAAATTCTCATATTTTAAGTTAATTTTATTTTCCCCTTAGATACCATTATACTATTGAACCACGGCTCACTTAATTTTTTCTAACTTGTAAACTAAAAGGCAAACAGGATTTCTTTCAGTTGTACCCATTGTTAAACTTTCAAATAGATAAAACTGTTAACATTAGAAGATACCTCTGTAATTTTGGCTTCTCCATTTTTAGCATTTTCATTGTAGTCTTCTTCAAGAACTGCTTCTTGCTTGGTTTCAGCAACTGCTTGGGCACTTTTATCTATGTTTTCTTCCATCATATCACTTTTTGTCTTCATTTTCTGCCAAGCAATATAAAACAATAAAAGTAAATGTACAGTTTAACTGCTATGTTGATTAAATGGTCACAATTATTTTACCAGCTATTGTAATAATTTATGCAAATGTTTTAAAGTATCACATATAAACCTGATATCAATAAAATTATCATATAATACCTTCATTGTAAGTTTCATTGTAAGCCTAAAACAGCATTAAAAATGCACAATGTTCCCTTGATACAAATAAAATAAATTTTCTTTTAAGTTGAGTGATATAGATGAGAGGCAACCAGTTAGAATGCTGACTAGTTGCTGCCAAGGACAAACTGCTGGCATCAAGTTAGACTGATCAATTAATTCCTTCTGACCAGAGTGGGTCAGTTTATTTTTGTCAAGTCTAATTATTAAGGAACAGGGTTTTGTTGATTGTTAAGCCTCCATTGGTAATAATTAAGAGAAATGCTGTTAGTGAGAACATCAATTTAGATAGAGTTTTAAAAGACCTTACGGTGATGTAAGTGTTTCAATCTTTGTATCTACAAGTTTGGAATGCCCTGATTCACGACGACTTTATCAAGAAAATTTTTTGCCTACCCGTGTATGTAATAGAAAGATCACTGGATTGAGGGGCCAGAAAACCTGTGTTTGAATTCTAGATCTGCCACTTACGTGATGTGATCTTGAGCAAAGGCATAAGTATCTTTGAGGCTGTTATTTTCAAATATAAAAAGAGACTAATACCACCCACCTCACAGGGATGTTATAAGGAGAAAATGACAAAACACATGGAAAAAAAGCTTTAGAAACTGTAACTTATAATATAGATATAAGTTATTACTCTTTTAACACATGAGAAACAGCCAAGGAGGGTAAAGTGTATGGTTACATAGTATATGTTTTAGTCTAGCCCTTTTCTTTTCTTTTTTTCTTTTCTTTTCTTTTTTTCCTCCCCTCTCCTCCCCTCCCCTCCCTTCCCCTCCTGTTCCTTTCCTTTCCTTTCCTTTCCTTTCCTTTCCTTTCCTTTTCTTTTCTTTCCTTTCTTCTTTTCTCTTTTTTTTGAGACAGGGACTCCCTCTGTCGCCCAGGCTGGAGTGAGGCAATCTCTGCTCAATGCATTCTCCTCCTCCCAGGCTCAAGCAATCCTCCCACAACAGCCTCCCAAGCTGCTGGGACTACAGGCATGCCCGGCTAACTTTTGTATTTTCTGTGGTGATGGTGATTCACTATGTCGCCCAGGCTGGTCTCAAACTCCTGTGTTCAAGCAATCTGCCTACCTCGACCTTCCAAAGTACTCAGATTACAGGCGTAAGCCACCACGTCTGGACTTACTTTTCTTTTTAAAAGAAAACGCTGTATTTACTGTTTTAAAAACTTAAAAGTTGAATATTTAACCTGACATAATAGTGGACTTGAAAAGTAAAATGCAGAAAAAACACTTTCTTTTGTCACCATTAAATATATCAATTATTACTAAAACTTCAATTGCCCTAAGTTTAGCAATATTTTTTAACAAAGGATTTCATTTATGAGCATGATGACAGTTTATACTTTCTTCAACTACAAAGTGATAGGATTAGATGCTCTCTAATGTTTCTCATAGCTTTAACCTTTTATGATTTCAGGAATTCAACCAATATTCTTATGTATTAAGCAATTAACAGTAAACTAAATATTGAGATTGTATCTATTTCTACATGCCTTTAGCCACAATATCAGAGTATATAAGTCTATACAAAATCAATTGTGTCCATTTGAAATTAACATATGCAAATGCATCTCACATATATATTATGTAAATAATTATATATAATCTTATATATACTTTGCCAACTGTAAAATATTATCAAATGTTAGTTACTACTTTTATTACAAAGCACAACTTTGGGGTTACTACTGTTTTCACCTTTTGTTTTCCCAGGGAAACAGTATTGTCACTATATGATAGCAAAGGCATGTACATTTAATGGGCCTATCCAACTGAAATTGTTTTGTCTCTACCCAATGAAAATGTCAAAACACTGTGGACAATCACAAAACAGGAGCAAATATTCCCCACCCAAGGGGTGTACATGTATCATATGAAAGAATAGAATATATTACTAACATATATTATATTTTGTTACTAACAGAACAAAATATAAGCAAAGTAAAATGATCAGCTGTATGCCATTTCAAAAATCATTTTTTTTAAAAAAGCAAATTTATTTCAATATTCTAAGTTGAATATTTACCCTTGAACTTGATGTTCTTTTGGGCGTTACCTCTGGTGTAAAGGGCACAAGCATCTGCATCAAGTTGTGGGAAAAGAAAAGGAAAAAAATCACATTTGAAGAAAGAATGTTAAAAATGAAATCCAACCTCTGAATTAAAATAAATGAGCATTAGAAAAAAAAAAACACATTTCCTTGGTGTGAAAATTTTTCTTAAAACTTCAAAAATAAATCGTGTATTGAATTTTTTAGGATTCCCTAAATTTTAAAATGACATTTCATAATACATGGGCTGCTTTTTGAAAAGATTACTTACAGCAGACAATCTGGCAGATCTTCTCTTTGGCTATAAGTTAAAAACAAAAGTCTGTTAAGTGAATTATGGATACAAAAAGCTAGAATTACTTTTATTGAGGTCAAAATATTTGGTGTAACAATACATAAATATTGTCATTAAAGAAGCAATTGTGAATTTGGTTAGAAAATACAAGAGAAATGCAAGTTTTGATCTTTCCTTCCTCTGAACACTTTATATACTAAAGAAAAAGTCCTAAATTAAGCTTAAGTGGCTAGGCTAAATTAACACAGTAGCTAGTAACAAGGAGCACATTTAGAAATGAAAATATAGCCTTTTCTTGCCAAATGACAAAGCAATTATTTTGCTTAAAAGGAAGAAGTTCTCTCTACATCTGAACAAGCACAATAAGGTCTTAAATTCCAAGAAGCTTGCAGTTTTTAATACTTACTATATATATATTTTTTCACACTCAGTATATTTTTATTGTGCATTAATTAGATTAAAATTAATAATATGCATTGACCAAAACATTAATAAGGCCATAAAGGTAAACTGAGAGGTTTCTTTAATATAATTGTTGCACAACAATGATTCTCGCTTTGTAGGACATATAGAAGATGGCATACTCTAAGAGTTAGAACAATATACATTGAATACAATAACAAAGACTATATAGTACGTTAAGAAATGTTTCACATATGTGAACATTTAGAGCCTCAACTTTCTAAAATAAGCAACATGTAAGCCTGTAAAGTACACACACCAAAATGATAGTCTAACTCACAAAACACCCAAATAAAATATTAGCACATCTCTATGGTCAAGAAGATTTCTTTAACATCATTTCTATTAAAAAAAAGTGCAAAAGCCTTTTCTTTTATTTTGAATGGCAATGTAAAAAAGTCCTCTCTTCCGAAATTCAGATATATATTTTTGAGAGAGCTCACTGGCATACCATATTGGTACTCATATTGTACAAATATACCAACCAGCATCTATTTTTTAGCTGCTTATGTGTGTCAAGTTTATAAAACGAGTGGTTTTTCCTAATAGATGCTCAGACTAAAGAAACTCACCTCCTGCCTCATATCACCTTGACCTGCAGCCTACACAGAGGAGAAAACCACACAGAAATAAGGTCATTGATATAAACACACAAATCAGAAAACACTGCCTGCGGATTACAAATTTCAATATAATTGCTTATTACTTTCTCCTGGGTTCCTGCTCAAGTAGACACGTGTTGTTTCTTAGGAACCACGCTACATACTGCTGTTTTACTAATGTGCGCCAAGATGCAACTGCATGCACAAGACATACTTTAACACAATTGATAGTTAATTTCATCCTTTTGTGTAAATTGCATCTCCTGAAAGTAAACCTTTGTAATTTTGAAATCCACCTGCTTTAGATAATGTAAAAGCCAAAAATGTGGGGGTGGGTCAAATGAAGGCGGAGCTTCATGCAATTTCCCTTTCTTGCCTTATGTTTGCCATGCGATTGTACCTATCTTAACCTCTCCACTGACTCTGGACTATTTTTTCCAAGTTTTGCATGCAAGAATTACAGCCCCCACAGTGTTTTGTGGGGTAGACCTCTTTGCTACAAAGTCAATGCTTTATTCTAAGACACTGGCCGCCGATTTTAAAACTTCCCGCCACTACCTGCTTTAAGGTTGCTGTCAGCTCTGCAAAACAGAAAGACCTACTGCACAAGTATAGAAAAGCACAGTGGCGGGAATCTCAGGACGGGGGGATGGTGATTAGAAACAGTTGCTTTCCATATCTGAGCAGCCCTTTAGCCTGAGAATTATCAAGCTATTGCACGATTCATACAATCACAGAGCACGGGGGAATTTCAGTATTATTTCTATGTTTTAGGAATAAGGAAGGTGGACTTGTTTATAGGAATAATCCAGAAACAATCATAATGTCTTAAGTTAGCACAGTGTTTTACTGTTTTACCAAGCAATGAAACAGCGTTCGATTTCACTTCTAGGGGACTAAGAAAAAAACAAAACAAAACAAAACAACAACCAAAAAAAACGCCGAGCGTGAACTTGTTTCCTGTCTGAAAGGAGCCAGGAATTGTGAAGTGAGGGTTTGCAGAAGACCTGTGGAGCTCGAAAGGCTCAGATCAATTCTGCATTATTAAAGTCAACAAATTCATGCTACCCCAACATCGGCAAGTTTATCCGACGCTGTTTCCTTATAATCTTCCCATCTTTAGCTAAAGAGCTAGGGAAGGTCCAGCTTTCTCACCCCTAAAGTTTTTAATTACAGCGGTGAATCTCTGTTCTCTAGGACAGTTTGAAGTCTGCGCCGCCTAATGGCACAGGATTACCATTGCATAGCCATCTGGCCTGACAAGAAGTGGAGGAGGAGGGAAGAAAAAAAAAAAAGAAAAAAGAAAACGGGAAGAACAAAGGCAAATACAGGAGAAAGCCATGGCTTTCGTTCCCCAGACGGGACGGTTCCCCAAGAAAAGCCGGTGGCAGAGGAGGATACTGAAGTGTGGTTGGGAGAAGTATTCTCCAATAGGGTAAGCGGAGGAAGGGGGTTGGGGTAGGAAGCGACAGCACAGCGCTATGGCTGTTTGTAATTCAGCATGGAGACACCTTTCAAGAGATTCTCCCCTTAAACAAAACACTCCAAAAGTGAACTACCAGTTGCATGCAACACCATCCTAAACCTTACACCGACTGCTCTTTGCCCTTCTCCCCCTTTCCGTTTCATTACATCACAAAATGGAAGAAGCCAAAAAGCTTTAAAAAAAAAAAAAAAAAAAAAAAAACCCAAACAAACAAATAAATAAATTCTTCCTATTAGGAAATAGGTAACTCAGCAGCTAATTCCCCGTCTGTCTTTCCATCCATCTCACTTACCTTTCTTTTGGGCATTGTTGTAGCTCTCTATAGGAGATCTTAGTCAGCAGAAAAAAAGCCGAAGGCAGTCACTGCCTGACTGCTCCAAGAGCAAATGAGTTTTCAATGAACTAATTGCAGCACGACCTGTACTCTCCTCTAAAAAAAAAAAAAAAAAAAAAAAAAAATCCCTCGTTATTGGCAACATTAAACACGCCAAGACGCAACCAAACAACGTGAATGGTTAACCGGACTGGGAGCCACATTGGAGTGACAGGTTCTCAGGCCAATAAAGAGAGGCAGCCGGCTTTGAGGGGTGTGGCCCGCGAACTTGCCCGAAGCCCTCGTTCCCTGTCGGCTCCAACCGCTGGTGTAGTGGAGGAGCACGCGAACTTAGCAAGGGCTAAGCGATCAGGAATAAGAACGGCAGGAAAGCCAGAGCTGTCTTGATCAGTTTTTTTTTTTTTTCTTTTATGTTATAATGACAGACGAAAGCCACAACAGTTGCTTTCTTCACAATCTCCAAACCCGCCACCCTTCCCTATTCCTAGCGGGGAAAGTGCTTTTAAGACCAGTTGAGTCTGGGCTCCGATCTTTCCCTGCCACCTTGGGCGGGATGGTGTTGAACCGACAGGAACATTCATTCAGAAAGTGCAAAAGAGTGGAGATGTTTCTCTGGTGTGGGAACATCACCCCAAAGCAGAACTGTGGTGCTGGCAAGGAGAGGGTGCCAAAATGGCGTGTTTTCCGCAGGTGGAGAGTAGCGACAAAACTGGGAGCTATACCGTTATCCCACTTGGAGCGGGTATACGAAGAATTCAGTGGGACTCCGAGGGAAATGTGTAATAGCAGAGGTCTATCCAAAGGAAAAGCCCTGAGAATAGATTTTTAATCTGAAGGTTGCATTTAGTGAAAGGACTCAAGAAGGTGCTATCCACGAAACTATTTAGGACTCAGAACCTAGACTAGCATAAGGTGATTGAGGTACTCACCTCAGGCACAAAATTTAAGCTTGTGACAAAAACCCAGGAGACTAGGATGAGGCGAGTGAGGTGAGTCACGCAAGTGTAGGGTAGGATCCTGTCTTTATTTAAATTTTTGAAAAAACTTAAAATCATGGACTTTTTTGCAAGAATTTTGATATTTAAAAAGATTGTCTAAAAATACTAAGTATCTTCATTACTGAGTTTCTAGGCGGTCCTTTAAAATTTTTGCCAAAGGAGAATGTCTCCACAGCGTCACTCTAATCCCAGCCATATTTAGGTGACTTTCGACTTCAGTGTCAGTTTCTGAGACCTAAAGGTTTCAGGGTTGAGGTGGAGATTGATGAATAAATTACTTTGGAATAAATATGATTAAAATAGAGGATCTAATTCCCCACCGCCCTTTCTCAGAGGCGCCTTGATGTGGTTGTGTATAAAAGTGCTCCCAAACAACAACCCAAATCCTTATCCTGGAGGGTTAATCAAAAAAGAAAGTTAACCTTTTGAACAGTTACTTTAGGAAGAATTCATTTGTGTTCATGTAGGTTAAAACATTTGGAATAATTAGTTTAAGAGATAAACACTATATCTGCTACAGAGTGCCAAACCATCCCTTCAAGCAAAAATGCAGCCTAACAGAATAACCCATTATAATTATATTTACTATTGTTTTATTATATTATTTTTATTTTGTTATATTTTTATATTATTATTATTATTATTATTATTATTATTGCCCATTCTTCCCCAGCACTGATAGTGTGGAATTAAATAGATCAGGTAGAATAAGCCTGCGTGACTGCTGCTCAGTTTCCTTCCCCCAACTTCATACTGCATTCTAATTCAAGCAAGTAAATCAGAAAGACATTTAAATTGCTTCCATGGTCCATAGTTATTGGGATAATCCCTAGATGTTCCTGATGTCACATTTTGCCCTTATGGTAAAAGTATTCCTGGGTGAACCTAGCTATGTTTCAATCATTTTATTCTCCAACAGTTAGAAGATAAGCATAGAAATTGATTTTAATATAAGGATTGCCTCATAAGGATAAGGAGAAAAATGAAGGGAATGAAAATTTGTCAGCCGTGGAATGCATCCATTCAACAAATTCTTATTTAGCATTATTTTGTGAGTCGGATTTTGTTTTTGTAGACTAGCTTATGAAAATGCGAAACCCTGTAGCACGCAAAGTTGCATTACACAGCTTCTGTCTTTAAGGAATTTTATAATTTTGTAGGATTGAGCAAACAGATGCATACCTATTTACAAATCAAAGCTGATTGTATTATCTGAATGGTGCAATCTAAATTCAATAATAAAACAGGAGGGAAGGATCTTTTAGGACTAAGGTAATTTGGCAAAGGGTTTGATTGAGGAAGTGGAATTTGGCTTGCCTGTGAACAGTTCGGTAGACTGTTACATTATAGCAAATGCAGAGGCAGGAAAAGTTTGTACTTGTTCAGGGAACATAGTGCCTAGTCCAAGTGGGTTGAAACAAATTATCTTGAGGAGCCTTGGAAGGTAAAGCTTAGAAATTTGAAGAAAAGCAAAATGTGCAGATCAGTGAGCTCTAAAACTCCTCTTAAATTTGTCAGCAATTTTCTTTTTTGGCCGGGTTTTCCTTCTTGAAGGCTAACGTGTTGCAACTGTGATTTATATCTTATTAAACTGAAAAAATAGTCATGCATGCAAAAGAACATCTTCTAAGTGTGAAACATCCTTCTGTTTCTTGACCCCAATCCCCCATCTCCTCATGTTCTTCCTTCTAACCATTAACCAGAGCGGTCCTTTACATTAGCAAACCTGTTCAGGCGCTCTGCCTTTGCAGTATTATTACCTCTGACTTCAGCCCCATATATCTTCACCTATCAAATGTTTACCAAACTGTTTAGACCCAATCCAAATATCACCTCTTTGACAAAAGCCTTCTTCACATTTTAGCCCTAAGAAATTCTTCCCTCCTTTTATAGTATACAGTTTAGATTGTACCACTCATATGACACAAGCAAGCTTGATTTTTCCTTTTTTCCCCAACCACTCCATCAAACTTCTTCAAATTGGGTCAAACTTGTATATACTTATTTCCTTTTGCCCAAATATTTACTCAGCATATCACAATCTACATACGTTCTGTAGAATTTACTACTTTTACAATATATTTTTCTAAAATTGATAAATTATTGCAGAGTAAAAAGGTTATTTTTGTGTAATTGTCAAAGTGAGATTTTTTACAGGACTATTCTTTTCTAAAATTACGTTGGCTTGTTTCTCTTTTTATTAATGACTAGGAAAATTGATTGCCAGAATTCCCTTATTTTACCTGGCTATTAAGCATGCCTACTACCGCTCCCAAAATTTACAGGAACTGTAACATGTCCATTTAGTAACCAGTTGAAAATGACACAGGAAGATATGAAAATCTACAGATTAAAGACATTAACATTAAAGTATTTTGAGGCAGAGAATCCAAAAGAAAATATTATGTATTTATGAGAAAAGAAATGCTAGACAGCCAAGATAAAACAGGTCTTCAAATGTTCTGTATATTCATAGTTTAAAATTATATATATGTATGATTAATTAAAAGCATTCTAGATACACTACTTTGCATGCAAAGGGGTATCAAAAATACTGATTGACTAGTAAGAAAAATTTTATTTTCTCTGTTAAAATATCTCTAATTTTGATCTCATGCAACACCATTATTATTCCGTTGTATTTTAATAAAATAAAAAATTGGAAAACTATTTACTATTGTCAGCAAATAATGCAAGACTTCTAGCATATTATTAAAACACAGTGTTTTAGATATTTTTTTGTTGGTATTTTCAGAGGGTAAAATAAATACAAGTCTACAGTGAGCCAAATACATCAATGCACTTATTTCTGAGCCTTGTTTAAGATTGATATGAGAAATTTATTTGGATTGATGATGCCACTTAGCTGAGATTGACTGTGGAAAAACTATAATTCTGGTGACCCAAATCTTCCTATGCCCTATGTTTATTTGCAGCAGACCCAGGACTAATAAAATACTGAATTAAAGAGTGGCCAATGATATGATAGCTAGATTATTTTTCCAGTGGTAAAAATAAATTGAGCGGCTTTCTAGGGGTAGAAGGCATATAATGCATTTTATGTTTCTATTTGTAAAATTTCTACCAACTTTTAAAGTAACAATTTAAAAGAATGCTATTTTTAGGCTTTCAGACATTCAAGTTTAGAGGATACTGATAGAGATTTTCTAGTTTCAATACCCTTGGAATAAGCACAAGTCCAGAGAGCTTAAATGACTTGCCAAAGATCATCTATTAAAATTTAAGCAGTTGGCCTGGTGCAGTGGCTCACCCTGTAATCCCAGCTCTTTGGGACGCCGAGGCGGGAGGATCACCTGAGGTCAGGAGTTCGAGGTCAACATGGCCAACAGGGTGAAACCCCATCTCTACCAAAAATACAAAAATTAGCCGGGCGTGGTGGTGGATGCCTGTAATCCCAGCTACTTGGGAGACTGAGGCAGAAGAATCACTTGAACCTGGGAGACAGAGGTTGCAATGAGCTGAGACCGCGCCATTGCACTCCAGCCTGGGTGACAGAGCGAGACTGAGTCTCAAAAAAATAATAATAAATAAATAAATAAATAAATAAATAAAAATAAATAATCAGGCAGTTTTTTTTCACTTCTTTACTATAAATTTTATCTATGGTTGTGATATCATCAATTATACAATTTATACAGAAATGTTAATGATTAAATGATACATTTGGTAAACACGAGTTCTGTTCCATCTCAATGACCTTAAAACTCAAGAAGAAACTCTAACTGTCAACCTACTTCGGATGTATCTTTTTACTGATTCATTGGATCCTCACTCATCTGTGATCTTAAACTTGTATTCTCTAGTCAGTTTTCTATACCTCAACAAGTAGAAAATTCAGAAGAGAGAAACTACTTTTTACCTTATTCCTTTATTTGTTTTTTGGTCTAAGGTAAGTCTAGTGAATGTGAGTTTTTAATCTTGAACATCCAAATGCTTGCCCATGTTTTCTTCTTTCCCTTGCCAGAAGAGAGGTTTTCAGATAAAATTGCAGATAAGATTCATTATCGGTTAAAAGTTATTTGAAGATTTCTAACATCCAGTAGGTGTCATCATTTACTTGAAAAGAATTTCAAATTTTCTTACTTTATAAGATTTCTTCTTCCTTTAAATTTATTTATAATACATATTTATTGTTTAAAATTAAAAGATTAATTGTATATATTAAGATGTACAACATGATGTTTTGATATACATATAATGAAATGATTACTACAGTCAAGCAAGTCAACACATTCAACAACCAAAAAATTATTGTTTTGTGGTAAGAGCACCTAATATCTACTCTCTTAGAAAATTTCTAGGGTATTTACTAAATCCTATCTATTGAACTTAATTTATACTTTTGGTACTATGTTTTTGCGTGAAATATGAGACATTTAAAATCTTAATATGTTTGGAATATTTAACCTTCATCCTCATCTTATAGAAGCACAGATATTAATTCATAGCTTATAAAATATGAAAACATAGATTGTGACACTTCTGAAGTTGTGCGGCTATTGTGGCACATTGAAAAAATGACATCTTTAGTTTAAAGAAATTATATTTTCACTTTATTTATTTTAATTGGCCTTAATGCTCAGGCTTTTTCTCCTTAGAAAGTTCATGAATGCTGTTTATTCTTATAAAAAGAAATGAAATAAGAATTCAAGAATTGATAAATGCCCCATGCTGCCTATATGAGAAAAGAGCCTATTTTCAAGAATAGATCAGTTTTCGGTGTAGTCCAACTGTTCACTAGTGAGGGTTGATTAGAAATAACCACCCTTCATGAGAGAATAGTGGCGACCTGTCAAATAGGTTGTGTGTTAGAAACCAACGTCTTTATTAAGAAAAATATTCAATTTAGTAAACTGATGTCATTTTAACCAAAAGCTAAAGTTAAATGTGATTTTTTAGATGCCTGTAGCAATTGATTTTCTTCAGTTTGTGTTATGCTAGGATTTGTTTTTCCTTTTCCTGTTTTGGGCTTTATCCATTCACTTAGAGCCTTACTTATCAGATCATTTTATAACAAGCTTCATATAACCTACGAATTGTTTTGTTTTGTTGTAAATTATTTGAAACACATGGGCCATCAATTGGAGCTTGCTTTAATTTAGACACATTTAAGGTGAGATAAAACGATGTTAAAACTAGTTGTCTTTAATCCTCAAAGTGTAGATATGAACACTCTGATGAAGTAGTAGAGCTCAAGTAGATTTTATTGTAAGGGGAATTGACAATCTATGCTATTACTAACATTAACTGTATAGTCCTTTAAGAGGATAAACGGACAAATGGCTGTTCAACAAGGGTATTAAATTTTAAAATGCTCTAGAATGCACAGCAAAGGTAGCGTACAGGAAGGAAGAAAGAAGGGGAGATTCACTAAGGAGGAATCATTAAAAATTATGTCTTAAGAGTCATATTCAGAGACATTTATATATATATATGTGTGTGTGTGTGTGTGTATATATATATATACACACACACACATATATGTGTGTGTTTGTGCGCTCTTACCTTCTAAGGACATGGTGACATTCTATTATTTACTTGTTTTTCAAAGACTCATTCTTTTTTGTTTGTTTATTTCTATCCTTTTTAAATTCAGTCTACGCTCACTTCCTTTGTTAAACAATAGCTGACATGCTTCAATCATTTACCACCTACTCAAAACCTTAAAAAATTATATTTTATATTGAAATGAGTAATCATTCAAGCAAATGGACATGCTCAATTCTCACAAATTTTAATGACAACAGTATAATCCACATTTACATATTTTCATTATTTCCAATAAACTAAGCATATCTTTGGAACTCCTTCCCTTGGTTTCAGGGTTAAATTGCCTAAGTGGAAATAAGATAATATTTTTAAAAATATGCTCTCTAAATAGTTTATTTGTTGGAATATATATTGTTTAGTCTACTTCATATACAGACACATGATCAATTCAGCTTTAAGGGAAAATATAATTACTCCTTCAGTTTCCTATTTGTTTTTATGTTGTAGTTTACTTCTAAATTTATTGTAAGATGGGATACTATTTAGCACTTAATTTCTTCTGAATAAGGCCCACACTGGAGATAAAAAAGGTAATAAAATATATGGTTCATGCTTTTTTGGTTTGTGAGATAGGTTTTGCTCTGAAAAATATTATTATTTGTATAGCTCTTGAAAACAGAAACATTGTTTTGTGAGTTTATGCTAATTTTTGTCTATAAAAGGTAGCATTCTATTATATTTGGTTATCTTAATTTCATCTTTAAAATAACTGTGGTAGGATTAATTTCTTGAATATTAATTTTTGCTTTGTTTACATTTTAAGAGCTTACTCAAGTCTTCGTTTCTTCCAGTCAGCCAATTGCTAATGACTATTTGAGAATTACATTGGCTAGGTTCTTGGAATTTGTGGAACTTGTTTATCAGAGAAGAGACTCCAAAGAGTAGGAGAGAGAAAAAGAGCCATACTGAAGGAACTTTGAACTTTCCAGAAAGCAGAGGAGGTGACATGATGTGTGACGGAAAAGAGTACTTATTTGCACATAGTGTCCCAGACTATAAAGTGGCTGTGGGACACCAAATCAGAAAATAGGAATAGTGGAAGGGGGTCATCTCTGAGAATGATTGGGAAAGAAGTACTTCAGAGACAGGTGGCAAGAACTGGCACTGGAGAGCAGCACCAATTTACACTCTGACCAACACAGAAGCATGCTTTTTTTTTTTAATTATTTTATTTATTTATTATTATTATACTTTAAGTTCTAGGGTACATGTGCATAACGTGCAGGTTTGTTACATATGTATACTTGTGCCATGTTGCTGTGCTGCACCCATCAACTCGTCAGCACCCATCAACACATCATTTACATCAGGTATAACTCCCAATGCAATCCCTCCCCCCCCCCACTCCCCGTGATAGGCCCCGGTGTGTGATGTTCCCCTTCCCGAGTCCAAGTGATCTCTTCGATTACCTTGAGCAGCATTTAGTATCTGAAAAAGTATTCGTTTTTAAAAATTGAATAGGTTGAAATAGGTTTTTTGATTTGCATATCTTTAATTACGGGTGAAGCTGATCG
Organism: Macaca mulatta; assembly: GCF_049350105.2. Classification (NCBI taxonomy): domain Eukaryota; kingdom Metazoa; phylum Chordata; class Mammalia; order Primates; family Cercopithecidae; genus Macaca; species Macaca mulatta. The sequence goes on from NC_133426.1 coordinate 87,476,360, forward strand.
TCTTTTCATATGTTTGATGACCATTTGTATTTCCTGTCTGTGAATTTTTCGACCATATCCTTTCTTTTTCTACTGGATTTTCTCTTTCATTTTTTCAGCTGTTAATAGTGGTATTTTTTTCTAGAGAGAAGACTTAAGCTTTTATGTAGTCTTATCATTTTCCATTGTTACTTCTGGTTGTGTTTTCCTTTAGAAGAATTTCCCTATTCCAAAGGTATAAACAAATCCATTTACACTTCTCTTTATAAATTATATCATTTCACTTTTTATAGTTAAATATTTGTTCAGTCCTCTGGAATTTATTTTGGTTTCAGGAGTGGTGGATACAGCTTTATTTTTTTTTGAAAATATAAGCCAGTATCTCGGCGGCATAGAACTTACCATCTTCAGGTAAGGAAGTTGAGCATAGAGCAGTTAAACAACTCACCTAAGGTTTCTAAGTAAGTTATTAGCAAAGTTGAGACTAGAAATCTGGTCTCCTACTTAAACTTTTGGTCTGTAATTTTTCCAACAAAGTACACTGACTCATTGTCACCTTCTCTACTTAATTAAGTACTTTCCTGGCTTGACAGCATTCTGATTTACTCTAACCCATTAGAAATTAGATGAAAAAAGCTTTTAAATTTAAACAATTATCTCCTTGCCACCAGGAAAGTGTGAATTAGAAAATGATTTATTTCCTTGTATAGGGAAGATTTATACCAGGAACTTTGGAGAGAGAGAGAGAGACCAGGTGTGCTTTAGACTGGTAGTTGGCATAAGTCTGGAAGGTAATGATCATAATGCTATCATGAGAGAGGGTTGGGGTAGGAATGGTAACAAAGTAAGAAGGGAGAACTGGACTTCTTTATATTTTTCCCTTAGGCCAGATCTCACAGAATTACTACTTGTAGATAATTACTAACATATGCTTTAAATTAGTAATAACAGCTTCCACTATGTATAAGGTACTTTGTTAGGCTTTATATGAATTATCTCTGGTCCTAAGTTTACAGATGATAAAGCTAGTAATTGTTGAGTAAGAATTCAAACTCAGAGCAGTTTGATTCCAGAGCCTCTGCTCTCTTAATTAAATTTCAGTTCTTTCAACCTTTATTTTTTTCAGTGATTCTGCTTTTGAATCTTAGTTCAGAAATCCATTATTTATAAGAAAACTCATCATATAAAATTTTGCTAATGCAACTAATCTGATAGAGAATTAATTATGCTTGGTTTCCTGTCTCGTAGTTTTAAATTTTCAGTTCTCCCTGAGATACCCTGCCATCGTGCCTCCAACTGAGAAATAGCTACTACATCAATGCTTGTAGAACGTAATTATTCTGACCACAGTTGTAATTCATATGCATTAATTCCACAAATATTAATTGAGCACTACAAGGGTCCAACCTCTGTATCAGGCACTAAGGATACAAAGATTTGACTCTACTTCTTGAGAGGCTCACACTCTAATAAAAATAAGCATGCTTATAAAAATTACACTGTAATCTGAAATGTGATATAAACGAGGTATGTGAAACATAGTATGGGGACCAGAGGAAGAACCAACTAACACAGTCTGAAAGTTGGGTCAGGAAAGGACTTACTGAGGAGGCAAAGACAAACAAGAGAGATGGATGAGCATTTTAAGTAAAGGAATTAATAATAATATCATAATTTTTACCCATCCTCAAAAAGTAATATTTTTGAGAACACAGATTTTGTGTGCTAAGTATATTTTTCTTAATACACAGGAAAACAAATACGTAACTATTAAAACATTTGCCAGTGTGTCCCCACAAATTTTCTTGTGGACCACCAGTGGTAGTGTATCCACACATTGAGAAGCATTGCTCTATTAGCAATACTGGCATCGTTCCCAGGGCTCAGTGCAGCTGTGTGGGTTTTTTATATAACTGGACATTTGCTGTCCATGTAGGCTATGTCTTTCTTAAGCAGTGGTGAATGGATGACATTTTGTTTTTCTTTCTTGACTACAGAGAAGTGGAACACTGCATTGAGTATAGTTAGGTGAACTCCTGCAAACAAACTGTGTGGGGATTGAAAAGGACTTTATGAGTATCCAGAATGAATAGAAAATATGACCTTGCAGCTTCCATTTTAGGCAAACAAGGGCAGATATGAATCTTCCAGCTGATCTGTGGGATAATTTAGCCTCCTTGCTTAAGGTGTTGACTAGAAAAGACTGGTGAACATATGGCATATATACCATCATGTGTATATCACATAATTTCACTAACATATGAAAAATTAAAATTATTTACCTTTATCCCTTCATGTTAAAAACTCTCAATAAACTAGGTATTGAAGGAACTTACCTCAAAGAAAAAGAAACATATATGATAAACCCACAGCCCACATCACACTGAATGGACAAAAGCTGGAATTATTCCCCTTGAAAACTGGCACAAGACAAAGATGCCCCATCTCACCACTCCTATTCAACATAGTATTAGAAGTTCTGGCCAAGGCAATCAGGCAAGAGAAAGAAATAAAGGGCATTGAAATAGGAAGAGAGGAATTGCAGATGACATGAATCTATCTCTCAAAAACCCCATCATCTCAGCCAAAAGCTACTTAAACTGATAAGCAACTTCAGCAAAGTCTCAGGATGAAAAATCAATATGCAAAAATCACTAGCATTATTATACACCAACAACAGTCAAGCCAAGACCTGTCATGAATAAACTTTCATTTACAGTTGCCACAAAAATGACAAAATACCTAGGACTACAGCAAACTAGGGAGGTGAAAGATCTTTACAAGGAGAACTACAAACCACTGTTCAGAGAAATCAGCGACGACACAAACAAATAGAAAAACATGCCATGATCATGGAAAGGAAGAATCAATATCGTTAAAATGGCCATACTGTCCAAAGCAATTTGTAGATTCAATGCTATTCCCATTAAATTACAATTCACATTCTTCACAGAACTAGAACAAAACTGTTTTAAAATTCATATGGAACCAAAAAAGACCCAATAGCCAAAGCAATCCTAAGCAAAAAGAACAAAGCTGGAGGCATCATGCTACCCAAATTCAAACTATACTACAGGGCTAAATAACCTAACAGCATGGTACTGGCATAGACCAATGGAATAGAATACAAAACCCAGAAAAAGACCACACACCTAAAAATATCTGATCTTTGACAAACCTGACAAGAACAGTCAATAGGGAAAGGATTCCGTGTTCAATAAACAGTGCTGGGATAACTTCCTAGCGATACTCAGAATACTGAAACTGGACCCTTTCCTTACATCGTACAGAAAAATTAACTCAAGATGGATAAAGACTTAAATGTAATAACCAAGAGTATAAAAACCCTAAAAGACAACATAGGCGATGACATCCTTGAAATAGGAACAGACAAAGATTTTACAACAAAGATACCAAAAGCAATCCCAACAAAAGCTAAAATTGAAAAGTGGGATTTAATTAAACTAAAGAGCTTCTGCACAGCAACAAACAAACAAAAAACTACCCAACTACCAATAGACTGGACAGGCAATCTACAGAATGGGAAAAAAGTTGCAAACTATGCATCTGACAAAGGTCTAATATCCAGCATCTGGAAGGAACTTAAATACATTTAGAAGAAATAAAACACCACCATTAAAAAGTGGGCAAAAGACATGAACGGACAATTCTCAAAAGAAGAAATACACGCGGCCAACAATCATATTTTAAAAAGCTTAACATCACCAATCATTAGAGAAATGCAAATCAAAACCACAATGGGATACCATGTCACACCAGTCAGAATAACAATTATGAAGAAATCAAAAAAATAACAGATGCTGTGAGGTTGTGGAGAAAAATGAATGCTTATACAGTGTTTATGAAAGTATAAATTAGTTCAACCATTGTGGAAGACAGTGTGACAATTCCTCAGGTACCTACTAAAGACATAAGTACCATTCGACCCAGCAATCCTATTACTGGGTATATACCCAAAGGAATGTAAATCATTCTGTTATAAAGACACCTGCAAACATTTGTTCATTGCAGCACTATTCACAATAGCAAAGATATGGAATCAACCTAGATGTTCATCAATCATAGATGAGATAAAGAAAATGTACATATACACCATGGAATACTATGCAGCCATAAAAAATAATGAAATAATGTCCTTTGCAAGGACATGGATGGAGCTGGAGGCCAGTATGCTTAGAAAACTAACACAGGAACAGAAAACCAAATACCACATGTTCTCACTTATATGTGGGAGGTAAATGATGAGAATACATGGACACACAGAGGGGAACAACACACACTGGGACTTATCAGAGGTTGGAGGGTGAGAGGAGGGAGAGGATCAGGAAAAATAACTAATGGGTACGAGTCTTAATACCCATAAATAATCTCTTCAACAAACCCCCATAATGCACATTTGCCTATGTAACAAACCTACACCTATACCCCTATACTTAAAATAGAATTATAAAAAGCTATCTTTTAAACTTGATAGTTTCTTTAGGTTTTTGTTAGCAATTACTTCAATGGTTCAATTAAATTTTTAAATATAAAAAGGTTTAGGTTTTTAGTAAATTGAATTTCCATATTTTTATTATAATGAGCATAAAAATACCTGTTTGTTTTCCAGGAGTACAATAAATGAACGAATTTATTGATGATGAAACTACGAGTACATTTAGATTTAGCAAAAAAAAAGAGTGACACTAGAAAACAGTGGTTATGAATATTACAAAACGTTTCTAATTTAAACATAGCAGCTGACTAAATACTGAATTTTGGTCTGTTAGAAATCATGCTATGTACTGTATTGTCATTTCTCAATTTTGGTTACAAACATTGATTATAGCCGGTTTAGGATCTTCATGATGAATTTGGACACTATCATTTGATTTCATATTGAACTTGAGTGTTCCAATATGTTTTGGATACAATATTTGGCTTCTTTAATTACATATTTTAAATTTGTGATGAGAGCTTCAGATTTCATTATTAGATTTATTTCTTATTCATTAATAAACTTTATTGAGATATAATTTACATGCCATACACTGAACTCATTTAAAGGGTACAGTTCAGTATATTTTTTGTGTATATCCAGAGTTGTGCAACCATCACCACGATAGATTTTAGAACATTTAAACCACCCACTAAAAAAATCCCTTGCCCATTAGTAGTCACTTCACATTCTCCCCAACTCCCTCCCGCAATGTATCTGCCATTTAACACATCTCTACATTTACGTGGAAATTAAAGGGACACAGAATAGTCAAAGTACCCTTGGAAAATAAAAATAAAGTTGAAGGACTCAGAATTCTCAGTTTCAAAATTCATTACAAAGCATCATTAAGACAGACAGTGGCATAGGGTGAGACTTGTGGATCAATGGAATAGAATTCAGAATCCACAAAGACACAATTACATTTATGGTCACCTGATTTTCAACAAAAGTTCAAAGGGAATTCCATACAGCAAAAAACAGTCTTTCAAACAAATGACACTGGAAGAATGAAAATCAGCATACAAACAAATGAAATTGAGTGAACTTCTTCACATCATACACACAAAAAAATCAACTCAAAATAGATGATAGACCTAAATGTAAGAGTGAAAACAATAAAACTCTTACAATAAAACATAAGAGTAAGTCTACATGACTTTGAATTAACTTATGGTTTCTTAAATATGACACCAAGAGCACACTCAATAAAAGAAAAACAGATAAATTGGATTTCATCGAATTTAAATATTTTGTGCTGCAAGCTGTATCATCAGTAAAGTTAAAAGACAACCCATACAATGTGAAAATATTTACAAGTCATATATACGATAAGGGACTTTTATCCAGAATATATAAAGAACTCTTACAACTCAATAAGAAAAAAACAACCCAATTTATAAATGGGAAAAGGATTTGATATGACTCAGTAATTCCACTCCTAGATTCATAACAAATAGAAATAAAAACTTATATGCATATAAAAACTTATACACAGTTGTTTGTATCAGCATTATTCATTATAGCCAAGTAGAAAGAACCCCAATGTCCATCAATGGATAAATGGGTAAGTAAAAGGTAGTAAATCAGTACAACTGAATATTTGTCAGCAGTAGAAAGGAATAAGATAGTGATACATGCTACCTTAAAAACATTATACTAAGTGAAATAACCCAGTAACAAAGTGACTACAAATGATTTTATTTCATATATGTGAAATATCCAGATCAGGCAAATCAATAGAGACAAAAAATATCTTGGTGGTTGCCTGGGGCTGGCAAGGAGGGAGAATTTGGGGAAATTAAGAGTGACTGCTAATGGATATGGGATTTATTTCTAGAGGGAAAAATATTCTAAAAATAATTGCAGTGTGCTATGTTTTGGATGTGTTTTCTCCCTGCCATAACTCATGTTGAAATTTAATGCCAGTATAACCATGTTGAGAGGTGGGGCCTTTAAGTGGTGATTAGTTTATTAAGATGGATTACTGTCTTTCTCAGGAGACTGGGTTAGTCCTCATGAAACTGAATCAGTTCCTGCAAAAACAGATTGTGTTATAAAACAGGTCAGCCTACTTTGTCTCCTCTCTCTTAACACATACCCAATTCCCCTTCCACTTTTCTGCTAAACTATGAAGCAGCACAAGGCTCTCACCAGATTCAGCCACCTGATCTTGAATTTTCCAGCCTCCAGAACTGTGAGCTAAGTAAATTTCTTGTCTTGATAATGTATTCAGTCTCAGGTATTTTGTTATAGCAACAGAAAATAAACTAAGGGCGAATGTTGCATAACCCTGTTATACTAAAAACATTGAATTTTACACTTTATATGAATGAATTATATGGTGCCTGTATGATTTCTTACTAAAGCTGTTAAAAATAAACGTGAGTGTGTGCAATAAATTCCCTTTTTCCTCATCAGTTTGATAAATTATAGTTGATGATTGAAACAAAAAATAGCATTATCTGATGCTAAAGGCAATAGTATTTAAAAAGTGGGAAAGGTAAAGGAACCTTAATGGACATATGTTTTCCCCACTACACTAAAAGTGGTAAAATAGTGAAACCAGGAGACTGTGGTAAGTCACATATGTGTATTGTAATACCCACAGCAACCTCTATGAAAACTATACAAAATATACACTCAAAAACACTACAAATAACTCAAGATGGAATCCTAAAATATGTTTAAGTAATCAACAGGAAGGCACGAAAAGAGAAGTAGAGGAATGAGAGTCAGAGGAAACAAATGGAAAACAAATAATAAAATGGCAGACTTAAGTTCTAACATATCAATAATAACCTTAAATGTAAACAGTCTAAATACTGGAATCAAAAGACAGAGACTGGAAGGAAACAAGCAAACATTACCCAATGATACACTGTTTGCAAGAAACACTTGTCAAATTTAATGACGGGGTAGGTTAAACATAAAAGAACGGAAAAAGACATACCAAGTAAATACTAATTTTAAAAAGGTAGGAGTTAATACGTTAGTATCCAGTCAAGTCAACTTCAGGGCAAATAAATTACTAGAGATAGAGTAATAAATGATAAAATAACGATAAAATGATCAATTCGCCCTGAAGACATAATGATCCTAAATATGCATGGATTAAACAATAGAGCCCCAAAACAAATAAATGAAGTAAATGCAGGAAGCAAAACCTGATAGACCCAAAGGGAGAAAGAGTATGTTCAAGTCCCCAACTATACTTATGGATCTGTGTATTTGGGGACTTCCATATATTCTTCATAGCAACTGATAGAACTACTAGATAGAAAGTCATCAAAGATATAAAAGAGCTGAACAATACAATAAACCAACAGGATCCAACTGATAAATATTTAACACTCCACGTAAAAACAGCAGAATATACATTTTTAAAGCATTCGTTGAACATTCATCAAGATGTACCATACCCAGCATCATAAGACATCTCAATACATATAAAAGAATTGAAATGATACAGATATGTTCTCTGACAATAATGAAATCAAATTAGAAATAATAATAAAACAAAACAAGAAAATATCCATAAAATTCATAATTAAACAAAATATATTTATATAGCCCATCAGTCAAAGAGAAAGTCTCTAGCGAAACTAAACAACAAAATAAACATATCAAAATATAGGAGATGCAGCTAAAGCAGTGCTCAGAGAGAAGTTCATAGTATGAAATGATTACATTAAACAAGAAGCAAGTCTCAAATTAATATTCTAATACCTTCAGCAAGCTAGAAAAAGAAAAAAGAGAAACACAAAGCATGCAGAAAGATTATGAAATAATACAGAGAAAGGGAGAAATCAATGTAGTTGAAAATAGAAAAACATTGGAGAAAATTGATACAATTAAAAGCTGGTTCTAAAAAAATATATAAGCTTGATAAACTTCTAGGAAGGCTGACAAAAACAAAAACAGATTGCACAAGTAACCAATATGGGGAATGAAACAGGAGATAGCACTACAGATCTTGTAGTTAATGAAAGGGTAATGGAGGAATATGAACAACTAAACTTATAAATTTTAGAAGTTATAAGAAATGGACCAGTTTCCTAAAAATCACACACTCTAAAATCTCAACCATGATGAATAATCCTTGTTACTAAACGCTTAAAACATAATTAAAATAAATTCTACATGATGACTTCCAAAAATTCAAAGATATAACATTTCCTAATTTTACAAGGCCAGTATTACCCTGCTACCAAAACCAGACAAAGATAGTATAAAATAAGAAAACTGTAGACCAATATCTATCAAGAACTTAGAAGTAGAAATTTTTGATAAAACGTTGGCAAACCTAATCCAACAATGTATAAAAGAAATTAGATACAATGACAAAGTGTGATTTATTCCAGGTATGCAAGACTGGTTGAACATTTGGCTCAATTAAAGTAATCCATCATTTTAAATTTTTAAATTTTTAATTGTGGGTACATAGAAGGTGCATATATTTATCAACAGGTGAAAGAAGAAAAATCGTGTGATCATATTAACATATGCAGAAGGCACATTTGACAAAATTCCACAGATATTGATGATAAAAACTCTCAGCCAGTTAGCAACAGAGAGAAATTACTTCAACTTGATAAAGAACATGTAAAAATCCTATTGTTAACATCATATTAAATAGTGAAAGACTGATGCTTTCCCCCTAAGACTGGGAAAGATGTATGTTCTCACCACTCTTTCTTAACACTGTGCAGGATGTTTTAGTCAGCGCAATAAGACAAAAAAAAGAAATAAAAGGTATGCAGCTGGAAGGAAAGGAATAAAATTGTCCCTATTTGCAGATGATATGATTGTTTACATAGAAAATCCAGTGAAGTCTATAAAAAACCTCTAGAACTAATAAGTGTGTTCAGTAAGTTTGGAAGATACAAGATCAACCTACAAAAGTTAATTTCACTTCTATGTACTAACTATGACCAAGTGGAAAGTAAAATTAAAAGCACAATACCATTTACAATTGTTACAAATAAAATAAAATAAAATATTTAGGTATACGCTTAAAATATGTACAAGTTCTATATGCTTAAAATTACAAACTATTAAGAAAATAAACAAATGGAGAGACATATCATGCTCACAGGATGAAAAACTCAGTATATAAAAGATGTCAATTCTCTCCAAATTGGTCTATAGATTTAATGTAATTCTCATTAAAATTTCAAGCTTTTGTAGACATAGACATAGTCATATTCTAACATCTCTATGAAAATGCACAGGTCCTAGAATAGGTAGAGCAATTTCAAAAAGAAGAACAAAGCAGGAAGAATCACTTCATATCATGTTAAGGTTTACTATAGCCACAGTCATCAAAGCAGTGTGGTTTGGCAAAGGAATAGATGCACAGATCAAGGGACATAGTCAACTGATTTTTGGTAAAGGTGCAAACACAAATCAATGAACGGTAGTCTTTTCAACAAATGATACTAGAACAACTGGATACCCATAGGCAACAGTGAACCTTGACCTTAACTTACACCTTATCTTAAAAACTTAACTCACAAAGAGGCAGAGTAAAATGGCAGAATGGAAAGCTCCATCAATTATCCTCCCCGCAAGGACAGTAGTTTAACAACTATCTACACGGAAAAAAACATCTTCATAAGAAGCAAAAATCAGGTGAGCCCTCACAGTACCTGGTTTTAACTCTATATTGCTGATAGAGGCACTGAAGACAGAAAAAGCAGTCTTGAATGGCTGATACTGCCCCTCCGCCACTACTCCAGCAGAAGCAGCATGGTGCAGGGAGCAACTCGACACTGCAGGAGGAAGAGTACAGCAGCAGTGAGACACTGAACTCAGTGCTATTCTGTTATAGCAGAAAGGAGAACTGAACCAAATTCAGCTGATGCCTGCCCACAGAGGGAGCATTTAAACCAGCCCTAGTCACAGGGGAATTGTGAATCCTAGTGGTCAAGACTTGATTTCCTGAAAACCTCACCACGGAGGGCTCCAGCACCCTATGTCTTCGAGTAAACTTGAAAGACATCTATGACATAACGATTGCAACTCTTAGGCAAGTCCTAGGGCTGAATTGAGCCTAGAGACAGTGGACTGGGGAGCTTGCAACCTACTGAGACACCAGCTGGAGCAGTCAAGGGAATATTGGCATCAGCCCTCCCCTAACCCCAGGCTGCATAGCTCGCAGTCTTAAAAGCGACCTCTTCTTTCCGCATGAAGAGAGGAGAGGAAAGAATGAGGAGAAAGTTGTCTTGTATCTTGGATACCAGCTCAGTCACAGCAGGAGAGGGCACCAGAGTTGTGAGGTCACTGTTTCAGGCCCTAGTTCCCAGATAACATTTCCAGACATACCCTGAGCCAGAAGGGAACCTGCTGCCTTGAAGGGAAGGACTCTGTCAGGAATCTGTCTGTCAGCATTCATCACCCACTAACTGAAAAGCCCTTTGTCCCTAAACAACCAGTAGCGATTACCTGGTACTACACCAAGGCCTTGGGTGAGCCTCTGAGATTTTCTGCCTTCAGGTGAGATTCAGCATATGACCAGCTGTGGTGGATAAAGTGCAAAACTCCTTCTGCTTGAGAAAAGCAGATGGAAAAGTAAAGGGAATTTTGTCTTGCACCTTAGTTACCAGCATGGCCATGTGGGGATAGTGCATCAAGCAGGCCCCTGGGATCCCTGATTTCAGGACTTGACTCTTGGTCAGCATCTCTGGACCTGCCCTGCACCAGAGGGGAGCCTACTGCCCCGAAGGGTGAGTCTCAGGCCAGGCAGCATTCATCACCAGCTGACTGAAGGGCCTTAAGAGAACATCAGTGGTAGTCTGGCAGAACTCCCCATGGCCTGGGATGGTGGTAGCTACTGGGAGAGGCTCCTCTGCCTTTGAAAAGGAGAGGGAAGGGTGGGAAGGACTGCATCTTTTGGTTTGAGTGCGAGTTCAGCCACAGTACAATAGAACACCCTAGCTGGCCTTGCCATCTGCTGATTGTAGAATCCCAAGGCCTTAAATGAACATAGGCAGTAGCAAGGGAGTGGTTATAGTAAGCTTTGGGAGACACCCAGTGCTGTGCTGGCTACAGGTCTGACCCAGATCAGTTATAGTGGCAGTGGTCACAAAAGTGCTTATTTCACTCCAATTCCAGCTTCAACTGATGCAGAACAGAGAGAGAGAGAGAGAGAGAGAGAGAGAGAGAGAGAGAGAGAGAGAGAGAAAGAGAGAGAGAGAGAGAGACTACTTTTGTTTAGGAGAAAGTAAAGGAAGAAAACAAGTGTCTCTGCCTGGTAGCAAAGAGTATTCTCCTAGATCTCGTCAAAGGTCATCAGGGTGGTACTTTTACTAGTTTTCAGGAACCAAAGTGTTATTGAGCTTTGGAAGCATCCTAAAACAGATACAGCTTGGAACACAACACCCAAGTACTTTTGAATATCTGGAAAGCCTTCCAAAGAAGGAAGGGTGCAAACAAGCCCAGACAATGAAGACAACAATAAATACTTAACTCTTCAATGCCCAGACACTAAATAACATCTATTAGCATCAACACCACCCAGGAAAACATGACCTCCCCAAATGAACTAAATAAAGAATCAGGGACCAATCCTGGAGAAACATATCTACATGTGAACTTCAGGACAGAGAATTCAAAATAGCTATATTGAAGAAACTCAAAGAAATTTAAGATAATAGAGAGAAGGAATTCAGAATTCTATCAGATAAATTTAACAAAGAGACTGAAGTAATTAAAAGGTTTCCAGCATAAATTCTGAAGCTGAGAAATGCAATTGGTATACTGAGGAACTCGTCAGTCTTTTAATAGCAGAACTGACCAACCAGAAGAAACAATCAGTGAACTTGAGGACGGGGTATTCAAAATTACACAGTAAGAGGAGACAAAGGAAAAAAAAAAAAGAATAAAAAACCCTAAAGCACATCCTCGGGATCTAGAAAACAGCCCTAAAAGGGCAAATCTATGAGTTATTGACTTTAAGGAGGAGGCAGAGAAAGAAAGAGGGGGTAGAAAATTTATTCAAAGGGATAATATCATAGAACTTCTGAAACCAAGAGAAAGGTATTAATATCTAAGCAGAAGAAGGTTATACAGCATCAAGCAGATTTAACCTAAAGAAGACTACCTCAAGCATTTAATAGTCAAACTCCCAAATACAAAGGATGAAGAAAGAATCCTAAAGGCAGAAAGAGAAAATAAACAGATAACATATTTAATACAGTGGAGCTTCAATACATCTTGCAGCAGGTTTTTCAGTGGAAACCTGACATGCCAGGAGAGAGTGGCATGACATATTTAAAGTACTGAAGCAAAAAAAAAAAAAGTTTATCCCAGAATAGCATATCCAGTAAAAATATCCTTTAAGTATGAAGGAGATTTCAACACTGGACATGTCCTACAAGAAATGCTAAAGGGAGTACTTTCGTCAGAAAGAAAAGGATGTTAATGAACAATGAGTAATCACCTGAAGGTACAAATCTCACTGGTCATAGTAAGTAAACAGAAAAATACAAAATATTATAACTCCATAACTGTGGTGTGTAAACTACTCTTGCTAAGTAGAAAGATTAAATGATGAATCAATAAAAAATAATGACTGTGACAACTTTTCAAGACATATACAATACAATAAGATATAAATAGAAATGACAATAAGCTAAAAAGCAAGGAATGAAGTTAAGGTGTAAAGTTTTATTAGTTTTTAATTGTTTATTTGTTGATGCAAACAGCATTAAGCTATTATCAGCTTGAAATGATTAGTTATTAGATAGTATTTGCAAGCCTCATGATAACTTCAAACAAAAAAACATACAATGGGTACACAAAAAATAAGAAACTTAATTATATCAGAAGAGAAAATCATCTTCACTAAAGGAAGACAGAAAGGAGAGAAAGAAAGAAGAGAACACCACAAAACAACCAGAAAACAAATAACAAAATGTCAGGGTGAGTCCTTACTTATCAATAATAACACTGAATATCAGTGGACTAAACTCTCCCATCAAAAGACATGGAGTGGCTGAATGAATGAACAGACAAGACCCAGGAGACTTGCTGGCAAGATGGCTGAATAGGAACAGCTCTTGTCTGCAGCTCCCAGCGAGACTGATGCAGAACGCAGGTGATTTCTGCATTTCCAACTGAGGTACCCACTTCGTCTCATTGGGACTGGTTGGACAGTGAATGCAGCCCACACAGGGTGAGCTGAAGCAGAATAGGGCATCACCTCACCCAGGAAATGCAAGGAGTTGTGGGATTTACCTTTCTTAGCCAAGGGGAGCCATGAGAGACCGTACCAGGAACAACAGTGCACTCTGGCCCAGATACTGTGCTTTTCCTGTGGTCTTCACAACTGGCAGACCAGGAAATTCCCTCCGGTGCCTGGCTTGGTGGGTCACACCCCCATGGAACACAGCAAGATAAGATCCACTGGCTTGAAATTCTCACTGCTAGCAGTCTGAAGTCGACCTGGGATGCTCAAGCTTGGTGCAGAGAGGAGCATCCACCATTGCTGAGGCCTGAGTAGGCAGTTCTACCCTCACTGTGTAAACAAAGCCACTTGGAAGTTCGAACTGGGCAGAGCCCACCACAGCTCAGCAAGGCTGCTGTGGCCAGGCTGCGTCTCTAGAATTTTTTCCTCTCTTGGCAGGGCATCTCTGAAAAAAAGGCAGCAGCCCCAGTCAGGGACATATAGATAAAACCCCCTTCTCCCTGGAACAGAGCACTTAGGGGAAGGAATGGCTGTGGATGCCGCTTCAGGAGACTTAAACGTCCCTCCTGACAGCTCTTAAGAGAGCATCAGATCTCCCAGTACAGTGTTCAAGCTCTGATAAGGGACAGGCTGCATCCTCAAGTGGGTCCCTAAACCCCGTGTATCCTGACTGGGAGACACCCCCAGTAGAGGCCAACTCTACTATATATATATAGATAGATAGATAGATAGATAGATAGATAGATAGAGAGAGAGAGATATCCTTGTTTATATTTGAAAAAAACTAAAAACTCCAGAATAAAACTATTAGACTGATTAAAATATTCAGAAAAGTTGCAGGATACAAAATCTACATATGATCTGAAAATGAAATTTTAAAAAGTAATCCCATTTATAATAGCCACACATAAAATTAAATACCTAGGAATTAACCGAAAAATTGAAAGAGCTCTGTAACGAAAACTATAAAACAAGATGAAATAAATTGAAGAGGATACAAAAAAAAACCCGAAAAAATACCTCATGTTCATTGATTGAATCAATATTATTAAAATGTCCACACTACCCTAAGCAATCTACAGACTTAATGCAACCCCTAACAAAATACCAATGGCATTCTTCACAGAAATAGAAAAAAAATATTCTAAAATTTATAGGGAACCACAGAAGACCCAGAATAGCCAAAGTTATCCTAAGCAAAAAGAACAAAACTGGAGGAATTCTATTACCTGACTTTAAATTCTACAGAGCTATAGTAATCAAAACAACATGGTACTGGCATAAAAATAGACATATACACCAAAGGAACAGAATAGAAAACTCAGAGTTAATCCATACATCTACAGTGAACTCATTTTTAACATAGGTGCCAAGAATATACACTAGGGAAAAGACAGTCTCTTCAATATATGGTGCTGGGAAAACTGGATATCAGCATGCAGAATAATGAAACTTGACTTCTATCTCTTGCCGTATACAAAAATCAAATCAATATGGATTAAAGACTTAAATCTGACCCTTCAAACTATGAAACTAATACGAAGAAACATTGGAGAAACTCCCCACGACAACTGACCAGGCAAAAATTTCTTGAGCATTAATTATCTCACAAACACAGGCAACCAAAACAAACGTGGACAAATGGGATCACATCAAGTTAAAAAGCTTCTGCACAGCAAAAGAAACAATCGACAAAGCAAACAGACAACCCACAGAATTGCATAAAATATTTGCAAACTACCCATATGACAAGGGATTCATAACCAGAATATATAAGGAACTCAAACAACTCTATAGGAAAAAAATCTAATAATCCAATTAAAAATGAGCAAAAGATTAGAATAGACATTTCTCAAAAGAAGACATACAAATGGCAAACAGTCATATGAAAAGGTTCATCAAAGGTTATCAGAGAACATCATTGATTATCAGAGAAATTCAAATCCAAACTACAATGAGATATCATTTCACCCCAGTTAAAATGGCTTACATCCAAAAACAACAGCAAATAACAAATGCTGGTGAGGATGTAAAGAAAACGGAACCCTTGTACACTGGTGGTGGGAAGGTAAATTAGTACAACCACTGTAGGGAACAGTTTGGAAGTTCCTCAAATGACTAAAAATAGAGCTACCATATGATCCAGCAATCCCACTGCCAGGTATATGCCCAAAAGAAAGGATATCAGTATACTGAAGAGATATCTGCAGCACTGTTTATAAGAGCCAAGATTTGGAAGCAACCTAAGTGTCTATCAACAGATGAATGGATTAAGAAAATGTGGTACATGTACACAATGGAGTACTATTCAGCCATAAAAGAGGAATGAGATCTAGTCATTTGCAACAACATGGATGGAACTGGAGATCATTACGTTAAGGAAAATAAGCGAGGTGCAGAAAGACAAACATCACATGTTTCCACTTATTTGTGGGATCTAAAAATAAAATAAAATAAAGAAGTCATGGACATAGAGAGTAGAATGAAGGTTACCAGAGCCTGGGAAGCATAGTGCAGGGCTCAGGGGTGGGGGTGGGGGAGGATGGTTAATGGGTAAAAAAAATAGTTAGAAATAATGAATAAGACATACTATTTGACTGCACAATGTAGTGACTATAGTCCATAATAACTTAATTGTACATTTTAAAATAGCTTAAAGTGTGTAATTGGATTGTTTATAACACAAAGTGTAAGTGCTTGAGGAGATGGATATCATATTCTCCAAGAGGTGATTGTTTTCACATTGCAAGCCTGAATCAAAACATCTCATGTACCCCATAAATATATACACCTACTATGTACCCACAAAAATAAAAAATTAAAAACAAACAAAACAAAAAAACACACAATGGATCATGGACTTACATGTAAAATGCAAAACTATAAAATTTTTATAAAAAATATGGGAAAAATCTTTAATGTCTAGGAACTAGACAGAGTTCTTATATTTGACACCAAAATTATGATTCATAACAGAAAAAAATTGATAAATTGTGCCCAGTCAAATCATAGAGCAAAAATCAAACTTTCACTCTATGAAAGATGCTGTGAGGAGGATGAAAAGACCTGCTACAGGCAAGGAGAAAATATTTGAAAATTACATATCAGACAAAGGTCTAGTGTGTGTGTGTGTGTGTGTGTATATATATATATATATATATATATATATATAAGCTCTTAAAACTTAACCAAAAAACTCCCTACAACCCATTAGACAATTAGAAGTAATTAGAGAGTGGCTGAAAGACACAAATAGACATTTCATCAAAGAGGATATCCAGATGGCAAATAAGCACATAAATAGATGTTCAGCAATATTAGCAATTAGGGAAATCCAAAGTAAACTACAAAAAGTTATCTTTACACATTTATGAAAACAGCTAAAATATAAATTAGAGATATTAGAAAATTCTGGCAAGAATGTGGAGAAATGGATCATGTATATGTTGCTGGTGAGAATGTAAAATGGCACAGCCACTCAGCAATTGCCCTCTGGGTCATTTTTCCCTGGAGAGTTAAAACTTATGTTCACACATAAAGCTGTACAGGAATGTTTGTAGCAGCTTTATTCATAATGGCCACAAACTGTAAAAACGCAAATGTCCTTCAATGTGTTAATGGTTAAGCTATGGAACATCTATGCCATGGAATACTACACAGCAATGTAAAGGAATAAACTATTGCTACATCCAATAGCTTGAATGAATTTCCAGGGAATTAAGTTGAGTGAAAAAAACCAACCCCAAACAGTAACATATTTTGTGAATCCTTTTTAAAACATTCTTTAAATAACAAAATTTTAGAAATAAATAGCAGATTGCCAGGGATTAGGAACAGGGTAGAAATTGGGAAGGAGCTGGGGGGAGTAGTTAGAAAAACACAATACAATGGATCCTTGTCATAATGGAGTTGTTTTGTATCTAGACTGTGATAGTGTATACATGAACCTATACTCGTGATAAAATTTCTTAGAACTCAATACACACACACAAACAAATGAGTGCATAAAAACATGTAGAAGTGTGAACAAGGTCAGAGGATTGTCTCTTGTAAATAGCCTGTTTGTGATATAGTTTTGAAAGTCATTACCACTGTTGGAAACTGGGTAAAGTATATGGAATCACTCTATATTATTTCTTACAACTCCATATGAATCTATAGTTCTCTCAACAAAATTTTCAATTTAAAAAAGATGGATGAGTTTGGCTCATGGAATAGAATTTGTCAACCTGTTCTCCAAAATACTCAATGTCCTTTTGTTTTCTAAAAATTAAATGGTCATTGTAGTTGTTGGTGTGGCTGGTATCCTCCTGCAATATGTTTGCCTCCAAAGTAGTAATGGGAGCAGACATTGTACTATGTGAATGTGATATAAATCAAGGTAGGCCAAGGAATGGCCAGAAGTGAAGCCAGGCTAACACATATTAGCAACAGCTACCATCATGCTGATTCACTTGTTATTTAATCAAAATGACTGAGGCCTCAGCCTAAAGTTTAAATGAGAGTTGAAATTCCCAAATCTTGGTCCCTCTGTCTAGAACTCCACACACCTGTGGGTCTTCCAACTTCAAACTTCAAGTCATTGGTTAAATATTAGAGTCTCGGTGAGACCTTTCCTGATTGCTTATTTAAAAAATAATCTCTGTATTCCCCTTATTTCTTTATTTACCTCCATAGCACTTATGACTTTCAATAAGCAATTTAATTCTTATTTATTTGGTTCATTTTCTATCTCCTACTCTAGAATGTAAGCTCCATAGGGCAAGGATTTTTGTCTACTTTGCTCACCAATGTATCCCAAGGGCTTATCTCATAGTAAGTGTTCAATAATTATCTATTTAACAACTGAATAAATGGGGTAACTCCTCTGTCTTCTGTTGAGAGATGGCTTCTCTGAAGATTGATTTCTTCTTTTGCACTCTGCTTGTCAGTGTGACTGATAAAGCAGGCACTCCTGAATAACCTGTGGGCGTTGATACTATCAGTTGTTTAAGATGAAGCTCATAGTTCAGGATGCTTCTGATTATAGTTCAGTTGTGGGTCTAGAACAATTAAGTTTAAGTACCAACATAGCATGAGAAGCTCCATGAATTTTCCTACCCTAGTAGATTCTTATGGATAGTGGGTCTCTCTTGGAAGCAGATTCCCTTTACATGTGTGCAAAGTCTGGCAGAGGTTTGAAGTGAGTCTGGGTCTGCTGGACCATTATTAAGTTTCCCATTGTCCTGAAATCTGTCAGTGTGTGGGTAAACGGGCAGCCAAGATCCTCCCCCGCCCCACCAATTTAGATAAAGGTAGAGCAGGAGGGCTTAGCTGATTTTATCATTACTGAGTAGCTGTAGCATTTCTTGCCAGCAGGCCTGGCACACTTTTACATAAAGTGGCTGAATTTTCTGCAATAAAATGTTTTCTGCTAGTATATTCACTCAGTCATAGCTGGTGATAGACTGAAACAGGATGCCTAAGAGGTGGATGCAGTTGACTGGGTAGCCTTTCAGCTGTATATATAGATCCCAGGTGGCCAGCCTTAGTGATCTATAACAGTGTAACATAAAAGTGTTGAAAGCTTTTCCTTGAATGTCATGGTTAGGGCAGTATTATTACATAGCACATCTTTTCCAAAACTGGAATTCTTACACAGTGTCTGTCCCCAACGTTGAAAGTGTTGGTGTCTCCTCATAAACAAGAAGTCACATACCCTCCAGAGTGTTAACACTAATTTGAAATAGGTCTGGCATAGGGACATACGGACAGAATGACCTAGTCTATGTATTTTCCATCAGACGGGATATTTAAAATATTCTCCCTTCCTCAGAATTATGAGGCCTGAGTTTCCTGGAGTTATATAAAAAATTTTATCAACTGACCCAGGTAAAGTAAAATGTTTTAAATGGCATTATATGCCTGAAAAAAAATGTGCAAATGTTGTGTCCCGAGATGTAGTAGGACCTTTGATTAAGAACCAATAGTTCTATAATTGCTTTTTTCCAAAAATTGCTTAGTTACCTTCCAGTGTTGTCCCAATGAAAAGACTGCATAACGTCTTCCACAATGGTTGAACTAATTTACATTCCCACCAACAATGTAAAAGCGTTCCTATTTCTCTGCAACCTTGCCAGCATCTGTTCCTGACTTTCTAATAATCACCATTCTGACTGGCATGAGATGGTATCTCATTGTGGTTTTGATTTGCATTTCTCTGATGATCAGTGATGTTGAGCTTTATTTCATATGTTTGTTGGCCACATGAATGTCTTCTTTTGAGAATTGTCTGTTCACGTCCTTTGCCCACTTTTTAATGGTTTTCTTTTATTGTAAATTTGTTTAAGTTGCTTGTAGATTCTGGATATTAGACCTTTGTCAGGTGGATAGGTTGCAAAAATTTTCTCCAACTCTGTAGGTTGCCTGTTCACTCTGAGGATAGTTTCTTTTGCTGTGTAGAAGCTCTTTAGTTTAATTTGATCCCCTTTGTCAATTTTTGCTTTTGTTGTAATTGCTTTTGGAGTTTTCATCATGAAATCTTTGCCCGTGCCTATGTCCTGAATGGTATTGCCTAGATTTTTTTTAAGGTTTTTATAGTTTTGAGTTTTACATTTAAGTCTTAGATCCATCTTGAGTTAATTTTTTAATAATGTTTAGCTAGCATTTGATCCAGAAATCTCATTCCTGGGTATATATCCAAAGGAATAGAAATCATTCTATTACAAACATACATGCACGTGTATGTTCACTGCAGCACTATTCACAATAGCAGAGACATGGAATCAACCCAAATGCCCCTCAATAATAGACTGGATAAAGAAAATGTGGTACATATACACCATGGAATACTATGCAGCTATAAAAAGATATAAGACCATGTCCTTTGCTGGGACATGGACAGAGCTGGAAGCCATTATCCTCAGTAAACTAGTGCAGGAACAGAAAACCAAGCACTGCATGTTCTCACTTGTAAGTGCGAGCTGAACAATGAGAACACATGGGCACAGAGAGGGGAACAACACACACTGGGGCCTATTGGGGGGTAGAGTGTGGGGAGAAAGAGCATTAGGAAAAATAGGTGATGCATGCTGGGCTTAATGCTTGGGTGATGAGTTGATAGGTGCAGCAAACCACCACGACACACTTTTACCTATGTAACAAACCTGCACATCCTGCACATGTACCCCAGAACTTCAAATAAAAATAAAAATTAAAAAAAGAAAAGTCTGCACAATTGCTGCCAGCTCATCTATATCAATATGTGTAGTGCTTCTGAAACTATGGGTTTCATAATACGACAATCATGTCCTATACTTTAGGCTGTGGAGAGTTCAGTAAGAGTCCTACTCAGAGGGCTAGAGCATCTTGGGTGATAAGATGAACCAATAACCATTTGAGCCAGAGGGAGAACTTAAATGGTAGTGAGGAAGGTAAACAAAAATTTTAGGATAATTTTGTCTCTCTTGGTTAATACTTAACTTATCTGTGAAATTCTATTTTTTCTTTTTTTGGTAGAGACAGTATCTCACTATGTTGTCCAGGCTGGTCTCAAACTCCTGGGCTCAAGCCATGGCCCCTCTCAGCCTCTTAAAGTGTTAGGATTACAGGCATTAGCCATAGTCAGTTTTTTAATAATAAAAAAAATATTTATGATAAAAGCACAACTTTTAATGTATTAATTTAAAAAGGAGTACTTTTTCTTTACTTCAAAATGAATCCTTATACAATATTCATCTCTGAGATTTGAAATGTAGATATAATTTATTGATATATTTGAGTGTTTTTACCATTCAAATATTTTTATGCAATTAAATCTTAAGGGAAAACTGTTGAAATTAATATTTCTAGTTATGAAAATAATGCAATTACATGAAAAATGCTTATGATATTGTTGTAGGTGAAGAGAGCTCATTCAAAATTGTATTTACTATATAATCTGAATTCTCAATTCCATATCAATCTTGGTAAAGATATCTTAGCAGGTTAAGGATTTGTTGTGTGTTTCCTGATTCAGGAAAATTTGTGACTTATTGAAGATATCATTCTAGATATAAAATCAATAGAAATCCCAGAAAATTTACTATCAGTGTATTCAGAAGGCCCTGTTGTAATGTCCAGAGGCAAATAACTTGTGTGCAGACTTCTTTCTTCTTTTTCTTTTCTTGCTTCTTATTTATTTATTTATTATTATTTTTTATTTTACTTTAAGTTCTAGGATACAAGGGCAGAATGTGTAGGTTTGTTACATAGGTACATGTGTGCAATGGTGGGTAACTGCACCTACTAACTTGTCATCTAGGTTTCATTAGCAATTTTTCCTAATGCTCTCCCTCCCCTTGCCCCTCACCTCACAACTGGCCCCAGTGTGTGTTTTTCCCCTTCCTGTGTCCATGTGTTCTCATTGTTCAACCCCCACTTGTTAGTGAGAACATGTAGTGCTTGGTTTTCTGTTCCTGTGTTAATGTGCTGAGGATGATGGCTTCCAGATTCATCCATATCCCTGCAAAGAACATGATCTCATTCCTTTTTATGGCTGCATAGTATTCTATGGTGTATATGTACCACATTTTCTTTATCCAGTCTATCATTGATGGACATTTGGGTTGGTTCCATGTGTTTGTTATTGTAAATAGTGCTTGTGTGCAGAATTTTTGAGTGGACATATTCAACCACTCATTCTGTGGAATGTGTTCCTAGTTCGGTCTACAAGTTCAGTGTCTTTCACAGAGGACCTCAAGCAAGGACATATGTAATCATCTGTTGGTTGTTTATATCTGATGAGTTATTTCCAACTGCTGATAGACATCTATGAAATTTCCAGCGTAGAGGATCTTCTGGGGTTAAGTGGCTCCTGCTACCCCATGTCATCCTAGATTACATGACAATGCATCTACCTAGAAGTTTTGGTTACCTAGTATGTGCATGTTTGAACTTGAATTGCCCCAAGGATATCGCCCATTGTGTGAAATATGAGCTGTGCTTTCTTATTGATCTGATGTTCCAGGTTGTGACGACTGACCCCTGGACACATGTTAATGAGTGCCCTCAAAATTATTTCTATAAATAAAGTCTTCATTCAGTCATATGGAAAAACCACATGTAGGAGTTCTGGCCCAACTAATGGCTAGCATTAACTGCCAGATATATGAATGAATAAGCCTTCAAATGGTTCCATCCCCTAGTCTTTGAGTATTCCCAGCTGGGGCCTTAGACATTTTGGAGCAAAATCAAGACATTTCCGTTATGTCCTTTCCAAATTCTAAGCCCACAGAATCTGTAAGCATAATAAAATGGTGGTTGTTTCTTGCCTCTAAGTTTAGAATGATTTGTTACTCAATTATTGCTAACTGAAATGTAATTTGGTACCTGTAAGTAGAGTGCTGTTATAAGAAAACTTGAAAATGTGTGGAGTAGGAAGCAAAAGTGTACGAAAGACTCTTGAAGAGAGTGGTAGAAAAAAGTCTTCAGAGCCTTAAAGGGGCTGTTGGTGAGGGCTTAAAGGAAAGTAAGAAGAATTGGAAGCTCAATGAAATGGAGACCTTGTTCTTTAGTAGCAGCAAGTCAGCAACACCCTTCTGTGGTACACATGAAAAACAAGATACACTTAGTAAACTTGATGAACTAGCTATAGAGATGTGTAAAGTACCACTTGGCTTCTTTTCACTACATATGATAAAATGCAAATGGAAAGATATGAGTTAAAGGTTTGACTCTTATTATAAAGAACCCAGTACTTGGTGAGTTTGAATACAATACTATTTCTCTTTCCCAGTCTCTCCATACAGAGATTCTCAAGTCAAGAAAGGCTCTAGGATAAAGATAAAAACCAGGTTGGGATAGGTAAAGCCTCAAAAATACCTAAAGCAGTTCCTCCTAGAATCTTTCAGAAAGAACAAAGGCCTTCTAAGGATCTTAAGGACAGATACAGATCTCTTTTTGCTGAGTGATGGAGCTTTTAAGTTTAAGAGGGTTATACCACAGTAGCCTCACAGGGAGCCCAAGGTAGAAAAAACAATAGAAATCTCTTATTATGGCTTTTGTCTGATAGAGTGGATTATAAATTCGTACATAGAAAATGTTTCAAGGAATTGGGCAACAGGTTGGACTTAAAAGGATTGAGATAGTACAAAATGAAGTGCTTTGGACTTCCAGACAACTACAGGAGAAAACAAACTGAAAAAAAAAAAAAAAACCCACTCAGTTCTAAACATAAGCTTTTTTTACGAAACAAGGAAAGATGACACAGAAAATGGAACCAAGGGACTAGAGGCAGATCGAGACGTGTTAGAGAGTAGATCTCAAGCAGTAAGACCAAACAAGGAACCGGCAATATGTACTTAGCTATATTTCAGAATTGTTATGAGCTAGTGACTGCTGCAGTCTTTCCATCCACTCTTCCATTTCCATGAGAGGGCCTATGGCAATTATTCTAGGTCTGGTCCCATAATTGTATGTTGAATGTGTAGAGCAGGTAACTTGTAACTTTAGTTTGCTTGTCTTCAGGTCAAGAGGTGCTTATGGAACTGTACTCAAAAGAATCAAACCTTAGGATCTTCATCTGTACCTGGACCTAATATAGAAAATGAGACCTTTGTAGTTGAGCTGCTGTCATTATGCTGTTAGACTTAGAGGTCTTGGAGGAGGGAATTAGAATACTTTGAATGTTGGGAGGATATTAGTTATTGTAGCTAGTGGGCAGATTATAGCAAATTGTAGTTTCCAAAGATGACTACATCGTATATCTCCAATCCCACATCCTCTTTTGAACATGTGACTTTGACATTTCTTTCATCAAGAAATGGGGTCTTCATTCCCCTCCATTCAATCTGAGTGGAATTGTGACTTAGTACAAGTAATGTTTTGTGACTTCCAAAGCTAGTTTATGCCATGACTCTTTGGACACTTGTTCTTGTAACCCATTTGCTATACTGTGATGAACTCCAAGCAGCTACATGAAGAAGTCACACATAGGTGTTTCAGCTGACAGCCCCAGCTGAGATCATGACTGATACTCAGCATCATCAACTTAAGACGTGGGAGTGAGTGAAGTTTTAGATAATATTAGCCTTCAGACTTTTCAGTCTTCCTAGCTGAGGCCCTAGACACTGTGGAGCAGAAACAATCCATCCCTGCTGTGTCCTTTCCAAATTTCTGACCCTGATTCAGAATCTGTGAGCTTAATAAATCAATTGTTGTATGCCACTAAGTTTGGGTGACTTGTCACATAGAAATAGTAACTGGAACAGTACCTGATAACAAGTACCCTTGAATCTTAAATCAAGTTCTAGACAGACAGGTAGAATGTTCTACTGGACAGTTCTGGCTGAGGAATTCCATCTCTAGACTTTTGATGATTTGTTTGTTTTAGTCTGGAAACAGTACTGATATAGACAACTCACTACTGCTGGAACTGGGAGTTTGTCAGAGAGATGTATCTATGGAATATATTTAAAAATGTCAAACAGGTCAGTATTCTTCAACCTTTCTACCTTTCTAACCTAAAGAATGAAACCTTTTCTCACAAGTAATATTGTCTCTCTATAGAAGTAACTTTTAGGTAGAAGGATAGGAAGCATATATAATAATCTACAAGGAATAGGATGGGGAAATGTGTACTTTTAAAAAGTCCCTAAATCCGGGAGATTCTTATGAGATCTCCATTTGAGATTCACTGATTTGTACACTAATATCCTACTGGGATCTGAGACAGGTTATTTATTGTACAGGCCTTCAATTCTAGGCAGTCAGGGGGCATGGCAAAGAACTAAGGAAATAATTATTTTACAAATGTCCTTGGAGTGCCACATAAAGCTCTGTAGTTTCATATTTGTTTAAAAGTGGCCCCTGGGTTGGAACAGAAATGTCAGAGATGTGCAAAAGCAGATAGATACCCAACACAATCAATGCTGTTTTAAGAAGCAGCAGAAAAGCTGTCTTTATGTGTTACTGTGCTCTTTCCCTAAGTGAATCTCAGTCCCCTCAAATAACAGAGCTATTTTTAAAGTACTGAGAAAGTCCAAAGTTTTATCATGAAATTTTAGTTCAATGTATTTATTATGTGGTGTGACTCACATCAATTTGTTGCTTGATGGGAGTAAAATTGAATCCAAGATAACAAGAAGAAAGATACAGAATCAGAAAGATAACTGTGTGAGTTTACCGTATTTTCCTCTAATTCTTCCTTCCTAATGCATGCTAGTATTTTCAAACCAGGACCACCTCTTTACCCTCATTCTCTCTAATACTGTGTTGCTATGTTTTCAAAACTTTGTTATATTTTGTCAATCTAGGAACTGAGATTTCTTTGTCCACTTATCTTAACTTGGGCCTATAATGTTATTTATTTTATTATGAATGCTTCGCATTCCTTTTTATGTGACATTCTTTCTCTTTCTTTTCACCCAAGGTCAATGTCTCTCTAATTTCTTGGTTGCTCTATTATCTATTTGTTCAAGGCAACTGACAAATTTGTATAAAAACTAGTCACATGCAGTACCAAATAAAGAAACTGGAGTAGGGGAAAGGGAAGAATAAGTTGCTGTCTAGGATTTCTTTCTAATATTGAAGGTGAGGGGATTGAGAGTTTCAGGGGGTTAGAGGCTTTACAGCAGGGAAGTAAAGCCTTCTGTAACCCTTGTTTTATTATAACCCCCACAGTCCTCCACTCTATCAGCTGAGCTGTGGAAGGATACCCCTGTTTCATTATAAAGAAACTCACTAGACTATAACTCTCTTAAGCTCTGAGGTTTTTGTCAGTTTTTTAAACTGATGTATCCCAAGTGCCTACAATAGTGTCTGGCATATGAGAGGTGCTTAATGTGAAATTTTATTGAATGATTAAATGCAGCTCACTTTCTATCTGGGAGACAGCGTGATATAGTGGAAAGGTCATTGGTTTTGGAATAATCCTTTATCTGACATCAAATATTGAAAGTACCTAAGAATTCAGTAAGGGCTACTTTCTCTTCTAAATCTGTATTTTTTCCTTAGTTGTTCTCATCCATTCCCATGGCTTCAATTACTGTCTATAAGCTGATGATGCCTACATTTCTATTTATACCTGCAATTCCATGTATTCAATTATCTACTTGACATCTCTGCTTGAATGACTCACAGGCACCTCAAACTCATGATATTTAAAATTGAACTCATTATATTTCCCCCATATTTGCCACTGAGATGAGCTGAATCAAGCCTGCTGTAGTGTATATAACATTGATTGAGGCTAATTTTAGCCTTTTTGAGTTCCAGAATATTATTTCTAGCAGCAGACTGATGATAGATCCTTAACAAAACTCCCCTTACTTGTCTTATACACATTAGCTCACCAGAAGTTAGAGACAAAGAGAAACAAAGAGCTCTCATTTTCTATTTTCCTCCAGGGCATTATCCTATAAAATTCCAAGTCTAAGATGTAAGTTAACTTAATTTGGAGTCTGGGCTCTCTTCAAGTTCTGAGAAGTTGAATGAAAGCTTGAGAAGGAAGATCAGGGTTATTGCCATGGTATAGTCTCTCTATAAATAGAAGTGTGTAAAAAAGGAATAGCCTACTATGTTCGAATGACTTAAGTAAATGTCAGGGTCAAATGTCAGGATCAGCTATGGATACAAAAGCTACATTATTCTTTCTTGTTCTACCTTTTTTTGTGTATTATGATAAATGATTATATCGTTAATGCCCTAAATGCTAATGCAATAACAATTATCAGCTGCAGTTAATTGGTGACCTATTTTGGATAAAAGTCCTTAAAAATAACAACAATAAAAATATTAGGATCAGGGCAGGAGTTTTCAACATCAGCACCACTGACTTTTAGGACCAAATAATTCTCTCTCTGTGTGGGGGAGATGGGGGGCTGCCTTGTGCCTTGTATAGTG
Organism: Macaca mulatta; assembly: GCF_049350105.2. Lineage (NCBI taxonomy): Eukaryota > Metazoa > Chordata > Mammalia > Primates > Cercopithecidae > Macaca > Macaca mulatta. Next base: position 87,503,887 of record NC_133426.1, read on the forward strand.
TTTAGCAGTATCCATGCCCTCTACTTACTAGATGCCAGTAGCACCACTGCCTCAGTTGTGACAAGCCAAAATGTCTCTAGACATTGCTAAATGTCTTTTGAATGACAAAATTGCCCCCAGTTAATAGCGACTGATCTAGGAGAATTGCTGTATCGACTGATGATATGAGAAATCATTTTAAAGATAATTGACTAATGGGATTATTACCAAATTCTTCTTTCCATATATATACCTCTATTATGGTAACGAGAAAATAAAGAACTGGAAATTTTTCAATGGGCACAGATTATCATAGTTACTACTTACAATTTATGTATATATGCATATGCATATTAAATAATACATAATTACTATGGATGATATAAGATACACAGAATGGCTTATCAGAAAGCTAGTAAATCACTGTATTACATTTGTAGATCATGAAACACCAGATTCCAAGAGTTGATAAAGATGAATTAAAAATGATCTTTATCAGTTTAACAGAATATATCAGTGGAAAACAAAAGTTTCTGCCACTCCACAACACCTAATGGAAAGGGAGTGGGTTACATGAACTACCTAGAAGTATAAGTAGTCCTGAATGACAGCAAAGCCTTCTGCAACTGGAAGAACATGGATGCTGGCTGTTTAAGGTCACAAACCACTTAGGTATAGCCAATTTGAAAATGCCTATAGAAAAGTACTAGTTCCATGGTGATGCTATTCAAGAGAGACTCATGCAAAGAAGAACTTCAGAAAGGTTCAAGCAAAGTCTCATACATTCTTGGACTCAATCCGCCCAGCTACATGAACAACAAGGTCCCAAACAGCCATTTCAGTATCACTGCTGGCACGGACTCCCAGAATATCACATCCTACCTTGGTCTTTACTGTCTCCAACAACTTGCCTGTCTTGGAGAGGGGACTGAATACCACTTTCAGATTAGATATCACTAGGCATAAGTGGGTGGTGATGTTCTCTGCGTATCATTTTAAGGCTTCAATCTATGTTATAGGGCCAAGATTAACAATAAAGGTGTGCATATGTCATCTCAAGTGTTCCACTTAAGGGAAATAGAAACTATCCCCCTAGAGGGAATTAAGTTTATTTGGAATTTCCAGAGTACATGGCACTATAGGAAGGCAAGCCCGTTTGAAAACTTAGGACAACCTACAGACAGTATCTGTAGTAGCTATCTGCTATGTTGCCTTGCATAAACCCTCGGTGCCTCAACGTATGGTGTAGAGGATAGCATGATGAGCTAAGAGAGAAAGACTTTCTACACCTTGGAGACTGGTGACTCTTCCATGATAGTGGATTTTAAATCTTCAATTATTTTGACTACTATCCACAAATGAAATACATTTTATGACTTTATCCAGCAAACATATTTGTGTACACACACACACAAACACACACACACACACAAACACATAACTGAAGCAAAAGTTTCACAAAATAATTACTTTTCTAAATGCCACATATTGTTATATTTATTTTTCTATCTTATACTTCCTTTTATAAAAATATTGTTTTTGACCAACTGAACTGATTTAATAACTTAGTGGATTAAGATCTGCACTTTGAAAAATATTCTTCTAGTGTGACTAAGATTTTACTTTAAGAATGACAAAAGTTAAAAATAGTAAGTCAGGAATTAAGTTATATTTCGCATTGGTCTATGTAAGGGAAGTATAAACATTTTATTTTTTTATGCATCTATTTTTCTCAGAGGATATGAGCATGTACTTGTGAAAGCATTAAGCAATGGCTGTGACAATTAAAAAAGAAAGACCCTAGAACTAATTTAGACCTTGATTTTTTTTTGTTTTGTTTGCCAAGGGTGATTGAAGACATTAAATACACTGTGAAACTTCTGCATACTGCAAAAGACCTCCAAATTTGGCAGCCTATCTGGAAACAATCCTTAATGGCAAGCTCATAGAGTTAATGAACAAAGACTTCTTGTTTTTAAAACCAGATAGCAGAACTTGTGGGAGCAGACTCTTGGAAACCAATTCTTTTACCCATCATGCCCCAAATTAAAGGGCTCTAATCACAGTTGCCTAGATTTTATGGAAGAAATATTTCTCTATAGGCTATTATGTGAGGTATTTCAGGTGACCTCTATATATGGACTATTATGCAAAGTACTTTAGAGGTAGTGGATACACAAAAATCCAGAACATCCTCTTTATGATTCACGACTTAAAATATTTGGTTGGACTTTGCTGTACATACTAGGAAGCAGGGAGTGGGGGCACAGTAAAGGGGTTAACAGAACCAGTACATAACATTCTTATCATGTGGCTATGAAGGTTCTAAAAAATGCCCACTTTGTTTATCTTTTATTTTGGGGTATTTTGTGGGAGTGCTGACTGTCCACGGATCTCTAATTTGGAGTGGCTATTGAGAATGGAGATTCAATAAGCTTGACCTAGCATGTGGGTAAGTGAAGTGAGAAACTACACCTGGAAATTCCCAGATGAAATACCACTGTGACTCACAACAGTACTGTCAGTGCTCTAGTTTGATACCAGGAGTTTCAAGATGGGTGATGAGTACTACTGTAGACTTTGCGTCTCCCTTTTCAGTATGAAATGAATGTCAGGGGTACAGTTACACACCATGTGGTGGGGCTAAAGGTTGTGGCCACAGCCTGTATAAAAACTGTTGGCAGAAAATAGGATGGATCTAATACAGAGGGTCTACAAGTATGATTTATTAACTATGGATTAATTGGGGAGAAGACTTTCTACGTCTGCGAGCCCAATGCTTAGGAACTAAGACTGATGGATGAGGCTGTCTTTTGCCTAGGAAAAGTTTACAGTTGACTATGTCTCGTTTCCATGGGAAACAGAGAAACGAAGTTAGAGAGTGAGTCAGAAATGAGATTGGAGTGGTTGTCATCATAAGCAAGGGAGTCTGCCTACCCATACCCATAGACTTTCTAATGGACAGTGGTCTTTGAACATGTGGCTTTTCCAGAGAGGCCTCAGGAATTTCTAGAAGAAACAAAACCTGAAGGTCTGTGTCTCTAAGGTAAGAGAACAAGGAACTGAAGGGAAAATGCTCATCTTGAAAAAGAGTGCTAATTCACACCAGGAGTAATTTGAAACCTGGATAATAGCCCAGCTTTGTTCTATCACTCCGGTTACCCTGGGGGAGGATGTCACAAAATACAGGGCTATTCCGTATGTGAGAATCTGAGTCTATAAACCAAGCTTACAGTGCCCAGATAAAGGGCTGCTTATTATCCCATTCTTGCAAGAGCCAATTCATGAGTGAAAAATATAGACTGTAACATGTACTATAAAGTGTTTATTATACATGGAAGAGTAAAATAAAAGTTGTAGGGGATCTCAGCATATCCTCAACCACTGTTCCACTTAAGCTTTTAACATGTCTGAGCATACTTGGAGAACTGCTTGAAAAGAAAACAATGCCAAGATCCTAGCTACCTAACGGGCCAAATAACCTTTGTTAAATAATTTGTCCTTAGGGAAGAGAAAGTCACAGAACTCAAGTTGAGTTCAAGACAACTGGCCAGTTCCATTAGATAGGGTGATTCAAATGACAGAATAGGCATATATCACTCAGTTAGATTTGTTACTAATCCAGCTCATTTATAGGGATTCAGGTTTTAGTCATAGAAGAACATGAAGAAAAAACAAAGATTTCCCTCCTAGGCAAGGAGAGTGGACATCAGCAGCCTTAGTATAAAAATATTGTCTGGGCACAATGGCTCACTCCTGTAATCCCAACACTTTGGGAGGCCTAGGTGGGCTGATTGCTTGAGCCCAGGAGCTGGAGACCAGGTGGGCAATATGGCAAAACCTTGTCTCTACAAAAAATACAAAACTTATCCAGGCATGGTGGTGCGCTCCTGTAGTCCCAGCTACTCAGGAGGCTGAGGTGGGAGGATTACTTGAACCCAGGATGCAGAGATTGCACTGAACTGACAACGCCCCACTGCACTCCAACCTGGGAGACAGAGTGGGACCCCATCTCAAAAAAAAAAAAAACAAAAAAAAAAAACATTGAGGCATATCACTAGCAGCAATAACCTTCAACAGTCATCAGTAGTGAGAGGTATCTTAAGAGCAATGGATCCCATAGCTTCTTTTGGCATAGGAGGCATTACTATGGAGAAGCAAGGAGAAGAAGGAGAAGAAAATAAAAGTCATGACATCGTAGCCAAGAGGATCGGTTCTCACGGCATCTTGCATAAGTACTTGCAAAACTCTTTGTGATGCACTGAGTCCATGAATAGAGCGAAGTAGAGCAAGCACAACATATTTTTAAAACAAATGAGTTCAGAGTCATAGAGATATTATTTGATGATTGTTAACATCACTCTATTTTACATCCATGATTATGTAGCCTGTGAAATGAAAATCAATTATGGTTATATTACTTTTCTAGTAAGAAAATAAGTGTATAAAAGTAAAAGAATTGACTATATTAAGAAAATGAATCAAAATCATGCAAGTCAATTTGTCTAGTAATGTTAATTGCCTAATTTATAAAACTGTAAGTGGGTGCACCCAGGGCATAAAGAGTAAAATCAATCATCCTTCAAATGCTGTCAATGAGGTATTATCAACAAGATATATAGTTGATTAAATATATCAATAATCAATGAGGTATTATCAGCTAACTGGTAATATATATATAATAGGAAATGCTAACATATCTCAAATTCCCCACTCTATTATCATTAGTAATGTATTAAATACCACAAGAAAACATCATAATTACATTGAGCATCTACTATGTGCCAGATGCTTCATTTAAACTATCTCACTCAATCCTTCCAGCAACCCTGCACATTAGGTACTATTATTGCCATTTTGTAGATGGAAAAACTGAGGCTCAGAGAGATTGTGATTCTGAGATATACAGCAATTATGTGGTGGAATTGGATTTGCCATCCTGTTCGAACTGACTGCAATCCTGATGTTCTTTCTATTATAATATGCTGCCTTCCAAGGAGGTTGATTTTGAGAGATTGAAATGAGTGTGGAAAAATGTACACAGCTGTCACAAGAATCACACATTGCTGTTGAGACTCAGGAGAATGTGTTTTTATTTTAACATCTTATTTGTGTACTGTTAGTTCCTTAAATCTCATTTGGTGAATATTCAGTGATTGACAAAATACACTTTGAAGATCTGCATATGAGAGCTTGGGATTTTATAAATGGACCAACCAAAGGTGATAAGATTTCAGCTTTTATCACAGAAAAACATGAATTTTAGGTAAGTGAGAAGAAAAATGAATAGGACTGAAGTTACCACCTGAAAAGATGACTATATAAATTTTGATTTTTATAAATATAACTTTCTTTCAAATAGAAACTTTTGAACCCTGAATATTCCAGGTAGCAGGTCAGTTCTAGCTTTACATAAACTTTGGAAGTCAGTGGAAATGTGTATAGATATGTAATGCCATGTTTCCAGACTTGACAACATAATTTATGCAGTTATTTAAAAATTCATTGTTTTGAATCACGTATTTATGAATAAGAGCCAAAAAGATTACATTTCCTTGTATATTTTTACGGGAGATAGTTAATCACATATAGGAATATCCATGGTTTTCCTGAGATAAAAGTATACAACTGGAAAATTAAAACTTTTTAATGACTCACTGTTGTTCTCAGGATAAAAACTAAAATCCTTAATGGCCCTAGAAAGTGCTGCACGGTTTAGCATCTGCTTCTCTTTTTGTACTTCATCTGAAGTCACTCCAACCCGTGATCACTACATTCCAACCACACTGGTTCAGGGTCATTGTACGTATTGTACCCAAATTATGATACATTACTGAAATTATTTTGTCCTCCTATAAGAAAATTGAAATAAACGATAAGTATGTAAAATGAAAACTGATAAGAACGTTCACAAGAAACAAAGTAAAGAAACCTAGATTAATTTCATAAAGTGTAGCTCTATTAAAAACAAATTACTTCTTATGAATCGTGTCGTGATAAAATTAAATGTGCTTGAACAAAGCTAAATATTATTTGTTTGTTTAAATCATCTTTCTTTCCCTAAAATAAAAAATTGAGAATGCTATAAATCCAGTTTCAAAGAGCAATACTTCACTCTTTTGCTTTACCCCTCTGCTCCTTAAATTTATGTACACAATAGAGAAAAAAAACAGGGGAATGTAGAATAAAATAAACATAAGAAACATAAAAACCAAATGTGTGGACATTATTTGCATACTGATGAGAAAACAGTTAGAAAAAGATATCTTTGAGATAATTAGGAAAATTTTAACCTAACCTGGGTGTTAGATTTTATCAAAAACTTATTTTTAATTTTGGTAGGTATGGTAATGAAAGGGTGGTTATGTGGGAAAATAAGTCCTATTAGTTTGATATGTACTCTGAAATATTAAGGAGTGAACTAACATAATGTCTGAAATTTTCTTTAAAGTATTCCAGAAAAAAGCAAAGGAGAGAATACATGTAAAGAGATTGTTGTTATGTACACTGAATACCCAGAAAAAAAGCACCAAATGTCAAAAAAAAAAGTATAAAAGAACAAGAAGAAAACAGGTGAATTTTTGTATAATTGAGTGACAGGAAATACTTTTTAAACTATGGTAAAAAGTGCAAGCCAAAGAAACAAAGATTGATAATATCAACTACTTTAAAAGCAAATAAACAAAAAATTTACATGATCATAAAATGTACCATGATAAAAAAATTTTAAATGACAAATGAAAAACTGGAAAAAACATTTGCAACTGATATCACAGATAAGACCTAATCCTCCTACTTTTAGAAATTGATAAGACATATATGAAAAATGCTCAACCTTACTCATAAAAGAGAAATATGGATTAAACTACAATGAAAAAGAATGTTCAGCAATAAGCTTCAGGAAGTAAGCACTCTCATATATTTTGGTGGAACAATCCCTATGAAGGGTAATTTCACAATATTTATAAAATATACAAATGAATTTGTTTTTTGACTCAACAATCCTACTAGAATTTATGTCTACAGATATACCTGTGTATGTATATATACAAAGCTTTTTATTGGGGTACTGTTTGAATTAATAAAATACTAGAAATAACTCAAATGTACATCACAGAGAACTGGTTAAATAAGTTATGGTACATTCATACAATGAAGTACTACGCACCTGTTTAAAAAACAAAGAATGAAGACCCACTCTTTATTTATACTGATATGAGAAGGTTCCAGGATATATAGTTAAGTGAAAAAAAGCAAGGAAAGGAAGAGTATTTATAGTACAGTACCTTTGTAATAAATAAAGGATGGAAATGAAAATGAAGTATATAATCATTTTCTTGCTTTTACATAAAGAAACACTTGAATTAGCCACAATATTGAATAAAAACAGTTAATGGAGGGGGTAGGAGGAGCCATGTAGATTGAGAAAGGATAGAAATGGGACTTCTGAATATAAACCTTGTTATATTGCTTTATTTTGAAATGTGACTATATTACACATTGAAAACAAGATAAATAAGTAACAGTTTAAAAGAGGAAAGTTAGCTCCACAGCAAATATTTTCCACTTCTCCCCACAAGATTTAATATTTCTTTTTGCTGTGCTTCCACGCTATTTTGTCTGATATATATATATATGTATACTGCTTTTCTATAACATTCCTTAGTGAGTACTATACTTTCTTATTTTTTATTGGTAATTCCAGCAAAGCTATGAACTCCTAAAGTGTAGAAATTTTGTTTTAAGGCATTGCTGTCTCTCTCATAATGAGCATAGTACCTGGCAAGTGGTAGTTATCCAGTAAACTGTCTTTGAATGAATGTAACCTTTTCAGGTCCACCTTGTCTTAGTGAATCTCCTCCCATAATATCTTGCTTGTGTCTATTTTATTGCATTTATCACTATCTTATGTTAGAATTTCTCACTTAGATATGTTTGTCCTTACGATGTGAACTCCTGGAGATATGGTATGTGTTAAATTAAGACAGTGAACTGAGAGACTTCCATTAAGTTAGAAATATTTTATCTGTAATTCCTCCTAAGTTAACCAAAGATATTAATATTATCATATGTAAGATGATCACTCTCTACTAAAATAATAGTCTCATTATAGGAAGATAAGAAACAAATCTTAAGAAAATATTTATTACACTTATGTGTTTATCCACAGAAACCTCACACATCATACAGTCCTTTATTAAAGGGTATGCAGAAATCTGTTAAGCTGTTTTTAAAATCTCCCTTTTATTTAACTTACAGAATTTCAAGAATTAATTTTGAAAGACACTCATAGTATTTAGACAGACTTCTATAGACTGCTAAGGGTAGAATAACACTAGTAAATAGGCGTTTAAAGATGGAAAGAGATATTTTCCTAGAGTACATAAATTCTTTGAATGCATGAAAGTCCCTTGACCCAGCTGAAATTCATTTGTTTATATAGTTATTCATTCAGTAAATACTTTTTGAGCAACTACTTTACTAGGCATTCTGAGATACTAAGGAATAAATATAAAGTTTGTCCTCAGGGAGTCAGTATAGCATAGTAGTTAAAAACATAAAATTAAATACATCTACTTCTGAAACATTGCTTCTCTCTTTATTAGTTACATGACCTTGAGCAAATTGCTTAAATATTATGCCTTAGATTTATCCTTCGTCAAATAAGGATAACTGTAGCTATTTCACAGGATTTCTATGAAGAGTTAAATGAAATAATGAAAGTATATAAAATACACACTGCTTGGCATATGATAAGTATTTTAATAAGTATTTTAAAGTCTTATAGTGTAGAAATAGAAATGTTCTTTTTTGCAATGTATTTTTTTTTCCTAAGAGTAGCATTTATCTGCTTTATAGTATATGTAGTATATGACTCCATTCCAAAAACTTACAAGTAGACTCTATATTCACACATGGTACTCTTGTCATAATTCTCAAGCTGTACAAGGTATGGGGGAACAACTTAGAATAAGTAGTGAGAAGATTAGTAAATGAAACTGATGAACAACTATTAGTAATCTTACTAAAAAGAATAAAAGAGAGTCCAAAAGACTGATGATGGAAGAATATTATTTATTTATTTGAACATAAGAGTAGAAGTCTAAGAAAGATTCTAAATGTATTAAAAACCACTTTGGAAAAAGAAATGGATGTTACTAAAAGTCAATGTGGATTCACTAAGAATGTATTATGTGAAACCAGTGTTACTTAAACTCGTGTCCCTCAGAATACTAAATGTTAATATAATGGTGCTGGAATTTAAAACTCTGTTCTATGGCCAAATAAATATGGGAAACAGGTATTTAGCAAAGTATTTGAGCACAGAACAATTCTATTTGTGTGTGTGTGTGTGTGTGTGTGTGTGTGTGTGCATATATGTGTATTATTTATCCTTATTCTAGACTAATGGCCTATGAAATATAGTTTTAGTTAATTATAGTTTTTAGTTAATTTTCTTTATTTGTAGAGTTACAAGACTTGTGGAAAGGAAAATAAGCAATCATGTTATATTTTAATTTATATAAGGAGTATGGAGAAATTTCGTAAATGTAAGATGAAAATATGTCTTCAGGATCACTTAAATATTTTTATTCCATAACCCTTAAATCTGAAAATTTATATATCCCAGAAGCTCCCCAGCCGCATGTCGAGTGGTCAATCGCTGTAGCTCACACAGCCTGTGCTCCCAACTCTGTGGCTCCACCTGCCATTGTAGGCCAATAATCTGTTATGGAGCATGCCTGTACCCCATTGGAGCCCCTGCTTTTAACTGAAGTGCCTTTCACCTTCTGCTATGAGGCCTCCCCCAGCCACATGGAACTATGACCGAATAGGAACAGCTCCAGTTGGCAGCTCCCAGCATGACTGACCCAGAAGATGGGTGATTTCTGCATTTCCAACAGAGCTCTGAAGAGAGCAGTAGTTCTCCCAACACAGCGTTTGAGCTCTGAGAACAGACAGACTGCCTCCTCAAGTCAGTCCCTGACCCCTGTGTATCCTAACTGTGAGACACCTCCCAGTAGGGGCCGACAGACACCTCATATAGGCATCTATATGCCCCTCTGGGACAAAACTTCCCGAGGAAGGATCAGGCAGCAATATTTGCTGTTCTGCAGCCTCCCGCTGGTGATACCCAGGCAAACAGGGTCTGGAGTGGACCTCCAGCAAACTCCAACAGACCTGCAGCAGAAGGACCTGATTGTTAGAAGGAAAACTAACAAATGGAAAGGAATAGCATCAACATGAACAAAAAGGACAACTACACCAAAACCCCATCTGTAGGTCACCAATATGAAAGACCAAAGGTAGATAAAACCACAAAGATGGGGAGAAAACAGAGCAGAAAAGCTGAAAATTCTAAAAATCAGAGCACCTCTTCTCCTCCAAAGGATCACAGTTCCTCACCAGCAATGGAACAAAGCTGGATGGAGAATGACTTTGATGAGTTGACAGAAGTAGGCTTCAGAAGGTTGGTAATAACAAACTTCTCCAAACGAAAGGAGCATTTCGAACCCATCACAAGTAAGCTAAAAACCTTGAAAAAAGGTTAGATAAATGGCTAACTAGAATACACAGTGTAGAGAAGACTTAAATGACCTGATGGAGCTGAAAACCATGGCATGAAAATATTGTGACTCATGCACATGCTTCAATAGCCTATTCGATCAAGTGGAAGAAAGGGTATCAGTGATTGAAGATCAAATTAATGAGATAAAGTGAGAAGAAAAGGTTAGAGAAAAAAGAGTGAAAAGAAATGAACAAAGCCTCAAAGAAATATGGGACTATGTGAAAAGACCAAATCTACATTTGATTGGTGTACCTGAAAGTGACAGGGAGAATGTAACCAAGTTGGAAAACACTTTTCAGGATATTATCCAGGAGAACTTCCCCAACCTAGAAAGACAGGCCAATATTCAACTTCAGGAAATACAGAGAACACCACAAAGTTACTCCTCAAGAAGAGCAACAGCAAGACACATAATTGTCAGATTCACCAAGGCTGAAATAAAGGAAAAAATGATAAGGGTAGCTAGAGAGAAAGGTTGAGTTACCCACAAAGGGAAGCCCATCAGACTAACAGCAGATCTCTCGGCAGAAACCCTACAATCCAGAAGCGAGTGGGGGCCAATATTCAACATTCTTAAAGAAAAAAACTTTCAACCCAGAATTTCATATCCAGCCAAACTAAGCTTCATAAGTGAAGGAGAACTAAAATCCTTTAGAGACAAGCAAATGCCAAGAGATTTTGTCACCACCAGGTCTGCCGTACAAGCTCCTGAAGGAAGCACTAAACATGGAAAGAAACAACCCGTACCAGTCACTGCAATAACCTGCCAAATAATAAAGACCATCAATGCTAGGAAGAAACTGCATCAATTAATGGGCAAAATCACCAGCTAACATCATAATGACAGGATCAAATTCATACATAACAATATTAACTTTAAATGTAAATGGGCTAAATGCCCCAATTCAAAGACACAGAATGGCAAATTGGATAAAGAGTCAAGACCCATCAGTCTGCTGTATTCAGGCAACCCATCTCACATGCAAAGACACACATAGGCTCAAAATAAAGGAATGGAGGAAGATCTACCAAGCAAATGGAAAGCAAAAGCAAGTGGGGGTTGCAATCCTAGTCTCTGACAAAACAGCCTTTCAACCAACAAAGATCAAAAGAGACAAAGAAGGCCATTACATAATGGTAAAGAAATCAATTCAACAAGAAGAGCTAACTATCCTAAATATATATGCACCCAATAAAGGAGCACCAAGATTCATAAAGCAAGTCCTTAGAGACCTACAAAGAGACTCACACTCCCACACAATAATAATAGGAGACTTTAACACCCTAGTGGCAATATTAGATAGATCAATGAGACAGAAGGTTAACAAGGATATCCAGGACTTGAATTCAGCTCTACACCAAGCAGACCTAATAGACATCAAAGGACTCTCCATCCCAAATCAATAAAATACACATTTTTCTTAGCACCACATTACACTTATTCCAAAATTGAGCACATAATTGGAAGTAAAGCACTCCTCAGCAAATGTAAAAGAATAGAAATCACAAGAAATTGTTTCTCATACCACAGTGAAATCAAATTAGAACTCTGGATTAAGAAACTCACTCAAAACTGCACAACCACATGGAAATTGAACAACTTGCTCCTGAATGACTACTGGGTAAATAACGAAATGAAGGCAGAAATAAAGATGTTTTTTGAAACCAGTGAGAAAAAAGACACAACATTCCAGAATCTCTGGGGCACATTTAAAGCAGTGTGTAGAAGGAAATTTATATTACTAAATGCCCACAAGAGAAAGTAGGAAAAGACATAAAATTGATACCCAACATCACAATTAAAAGAACTAGAGAAGCAAGAGCAAACAAATTCAAAAGTTAGCAGAAGGCAAGAAATAACTAAGATCAGAGCAGAATGGAAAGAGATAGAGACACACACAAAAAAAGCCCTTCAAAAAATCAATGAATCCAGGAGCTGGTTTTTTGAAAAGATCAACAAAATTGACAGACCACTTGCAAGATTAATAAAGAAGAAAAGAGAGAAAAATCAAATAGATGCAATAAAAAAATGATAAAGGGGATATCACAACCGACCCCACAGAAATACAAATAACCATCAGAGAATGCTATAGACACCTCTATGCAAATAAACTAGAAAATCTAAGAAATGGATAAATTCCTGGACACATACACTCTCCCAAGACTAAACCAGGAAGAAGTTGAATCTCTGAATAGACCAAAACAGGCTCTGAAATTGAGGCAATAATTAATAGCTTACCAACCAAAAGAAGTCCAGGAGGAGACAGATTCATAGCCAAATTCTACCAGAGGTACAAAGAGGAGCCAATACCATTCCTTCTGAAACTATTCAAATCAATAGAAAACGAGGGAATCCTTCCTAACTCATTTTATGGGGCCAATATCATCCTGATACCAAAGCCTGGCAGAGACACAACTAAAAAAGAGAATTTTAGAACAACATCCCTGATTAACATAGATGTGAAAATCCTCAATAAAATACTGGCAAACCGAATCCAGCAGCACATCAAAAAGCTTATCCATCATGATCAGGACAGCTTCATCCTGGGGATGCAAGGCTGATTCATAATGCACAAATCAATAAGCATAATCAGTCACATAAACAGAACCAATGACAAAAACCACATGATTATTTCAATAGATGCAGAAAAGGCCCTCGACAAAATTCAACAGCCCTTCATGCTAAAAACTCTCAATAAACTAGGTATTGATGGAATGTGTCTCAAAATAATAAGAGCTATTTATGACAAACCCACAGCCAATATCATACTGAATGGGCAAAAACTGGAAGCATTCCCTTTGAAAACTGGCACAAGACAGGGATGCCCTCTCCCACCACTCCTATTCAATATACTGTTGGAAGTTCTGGCAAGGAAAATCAGGCAAGAGAAAGAAATAAAGGATATTCAATTAGGAAAAGAGGAAGTCAAATGGTCCCTGTTTGCAGATGACATGACTGTATATTTAGAAAACCCCATTGTCTCAGCCCAAAATCTCCTTAAGCTGATAAGCAACTTCAGCAAAGTCTCACGGTACAAAATCAATGTGCAAAAATCACAAGCATTCTATACACCAATAACAGACAAACAGAGAGCCAAATCATGAGTGAACTCCCATTCACAATTGCTTCAAAGAGAATGAAATACCTAGGAATGCAACTTACAAGGGATGTGAGGGATCTCTTCAAGGAGAACTACAAACCACTGCTCAGTGAAATAGGAGAGGACACAAACAAATGGAAGAACATTCCATGCTCATGAATAGGAGGAATTAATATTTTGAAAATGGTCATACTGCCCAAGGTAATTTACAGATTCAATGCCATCCCCATCAAGCTACCAATGAGTTTCTTCACAGAATTGGAAAAAAACTACATTGAAGTTCATGTGGAACAAAAAAAGAGCCCACATTTCCAAGGAAATCTTAAGCAAAAAGAACAAAGCTGGAGGTATCACGTTACCTGACTTCAAACTATACTACAAGGCTACAGTAACCAAAACAGCATAGTATTGGCACCAAAACAGATATATAGACCAATGGAACGGAACGGAGGCTTCAGAAACAACACCATACATCTACAACCATCTGATCTTTGACAAACCCGACAAAAACAAGAAATGGGGAAAGGATTCCCTATTTAATTAATGGTGCTGGGAAAACTGGCTAGCCATATGTAGAAAGCTGAAACTGGATCCCTTCCTTACATGTTACACAAAAGTTAATTCAAGACGGATTAAAGACTTAAATGTTAGACAGAAAACCATAAAAACCCTAGAAGAAAACCTAGGCAATATCATTCAGGACATAGGCATGGGCAAGGACTTCATGACTAAAACACCAAAAGCAATGGCAACAAAAGCCAAAATAGACAAATGGGATCTAATTAAACTAAAGAGCTTCTGCACAGCAACAGAAACTACCGTCATAGTGAACAGGCAACCTACAGAATGTGAGAAAATTTTTGCAATTTACCCATCTGATGAAGGTCTGATATCCAGAATCTACAAAGAACTTAAACAAATATAGAAGAAGAAAACAACCCATCAAAAATTGGGCAAAAGATATGAACAGACATTTCTCAAAAGAAGACATTTATGCAGCCAACAGACACAAGAAAAAATGCTCATCATCACTCTCCATCAGAGAAATGCAAATCAAAACCACAGTGAGATGCCATCACACCAGTTAGAATGACAATAATTAAAGTCAGGAAACAACAGATGCTGTAGAGGATGTGGAGAAACAGGTACACTTTTACACTGTTGGTGGGAGTGTAAATTAGTTCCACCATTGTGGAAGACAGTGTGGTGATCCCTCAAGGATCTAGAACTAGAAATACCATTTGACCCAGCAATCCTATTACTGGGTATATACCCAAAGGATTATAAATCATGTTAGTATAAAGACACATGCACAAGTATGTTTATTGCAGCACTATTCACAATAGCAAAGACTTGGAACCAACCCAAATGTCCATCAATGATAGACTGGATTAAGAAAATGTGACACGTATACACCATGGAACACTATGCAGCCATAAAAAAGGATGAGTTCATGTCCTTTGCAGGGACATGGATGAAGCTGGAAACCATCATTCTTAGCAAACTATCACAAGCACAGAAAACCAAACACCGTTTATTTTCACTCATAGGTGGGAATTGACTGATGAGATCACTTGGACACAGGGCGGGGAACATCATGCACAGGGCCCTGTCAGGGGTGGGAGGCTGGGGGAGAGATAGCAATAGGAGAAATACCTAATGTAAACAACGAGTTGATGCGTGCAACAAACCAACATGGCGCATGTATACCAATGTATCAAACCTGCACATTGTGCACATGTACTGTAGAAGTTACTGTATAACAAAAACAATTAAAAAAGAAAATTTATATATCCCTTCACACATCTTTAACACCAAATGTTACTTATTATTAATTAAAATTTAAATTTTTGTTTGTTTTTTATTTATTTTTTATGTTCGTGGGTACATAGTATGTGCATATATTTGTGGGTTACATAATATATTTTGATACAGAGATGCAATGCACAATAATCATGTCATGTAAATGGGGTATCCATCACCTCAAGTATTTATCCTTTGGTTACAAGCTATCCAATTATACTCTTTCAGTTACTGAAAAAGGTATAATTAAATTATTTTTGACCATAGTCACACTATTGTGCTAGCAAATACTAGGTCTTATTCATTCTTTCTGTTACTTGAACCCATTAACCATTCCAACTTCTCCCTGTCTAGCCACTACCCTTCTCAGCATCTGGTAACCATCATTCTAGCTTTTATCTTCATGAGTTTAATTGTTTTAATTTTTAACACACACAAATAAGTGAGAATGTGTGATGTTTGTCTTTCTGTGCCTGGCTTATTTTATTTAATATAATGACCTACAGTACCATCTATGTTGTTGCAAAAGAAAGGATCTCATTCTTTTTTATGACTGAATAGTAGTCAGTTGTGTATATGTACCACAATTTCTTCATTCATTTGTTGACGGACACTTAGGTTGCTTTCAAATCTTGGCTATTGTGAATAGGGCTGTAATAAATATGAGAGTACAGATATCTCTTTGATATACTGATTTCCTTTCTTTTTGGGTATATACCTAGGAGTGGGATTGCTGTATCATATGGTGGCCCTATTTTTAGTTTTTTGAGGAACTTCCAAACTGTTCTTTATAGTGTTTGTACTAACTTACATTACTACCAACAGTGTATATGGTTTCCCATTTCTCCATATCCTTGCCAGCATCTGTTATTGCCTGTCTTTGGATAAAAGCCATTTTAACTGGGGTGAGATGATATCTCATCGTGGTTTTGATATACATTTCTCTGATGACCAATGATGTTGAGCGCCTTTTCATATATCTGTTTATCATTTGTGTGTCTTCTTTTGAGAAATCTCTATTCAAATCTTTTGTCTATTTCTGAATTGGATTACTAGGTATTTTCCTGTAGAGCTGTTTGAGCTCCTTATATATTCTGGTTATAAATCCCTTGTCAGATGGTGACATGGTTTGGTTCTTTGTCCCCAGCCAAATCTCATGTGCAATCATAATTCCCAATGTTGGAGGTGGGGCCTGGTGGCAGGTGATTGGGTCATGGGGTGATTTCTCATGCTTTAACATCATTCCCATTGGAACTGTTGTCATGACAATGAATTCTTGTGAGATCTGGTTGTTTAAAAGTGTGTGGCACCCACCCCCCACACATTCCTTGGTCCTGCTCCTGCCACGTAAGACATCTGTTTCTGATTTGCCTTCTGCCATGAGTTAAAGCCCCCTGAGGCCTTCCCAGAAGTAGATGCTGCTATGCTTCCTGTACGCCTGCCTGTGTATATGTACCACAATTTCTTTATCCACTCATAAGCCAATTAAACCTCTTTGCTTTATAAATTACCCAGTCTCAGGTATTCTTTATAGCAGTGCGTGAACTGGCTAATATGACAAATTGGTATCAAGGAGTGTGGTACTGTTATAAAGACACCTGAAATTGTAGAAGTGGAACTGGGTAATGGGAACTGGGTAATGGGCAGAGGCTGGAAGAGTGTGGAAGGCTCAGAAGAAGACAGGAAGATGAAGGAAAGTATGTAACTTCCTAGAGACTGGTTGAAAGGTTATGACCAAAATGCTGATAGTGATATGGAGAATGAAGGCCAGTCTCAGGAGGTCTCAGATGAAGATAATAAATGTTTTGGTCACTTTTGTTATGAGATGATTTAGGGTATCTGATGGAAGAAATTTCCAATCAGCAAAGAAATGAACTGAAACTGGAATTTATATTTAAAAGGGAAGCAAAGCATAAACATTTGGAAAATGTGCAGCCTGGTCATGTGGTAGAAAAGAAAAGGTCATTTTCAGAGGAGGAATTCAAGCTGACTGCAGAAATTTGCATAACTTAGAGAAAAGCAAGTGCTGACAGCCAAGATTGGCAGCCCCTTCCATCACAGGCCTGGAGGCCTAGGAGGGAAGAATCATTTCCTGAGCCAGTCCCAGGGTCTTGCCACCCTGTGCAGCCTCAGGAGACTGCTTTCTGTATCCCAGCTGCTCCAACCCCAGCTGTGGCTAAAACGGGCCCAGAAGCAGCTTGGGCCACTGCCTCAGAGTGTGAAAGCCATAAGCCATGGCGGCTTCCATGTTGTGTTAAGCCTGTGGGTGTGCAGAGTACAAGAGTTGAGGTTTGGTAGCCTACACCTAGATTCCAGAGAACGTATGGAAAAGCCTGGATGCCCAGGCAGAAGCCTGCTGCAAGGGTGGAGCCTTCATAGGGAACTTCTACTAGGGCAGCATGGAGGGGAATGTGGGGTTGGAGCAGTGTTGCACCAGTGTGCCCTGGATGTGAGATATTGGGGTCAAAGAAAATTATTTTGGAGATTTAAGATTTAATAAATTTCTTTCTGGATTTCAGACTTGTGTGGGACCTGTAGTCCCTTATTTTGAATGATTTCTCCCTTTTGAAACAGGAGTGCTCATTAAATGCCTATATCCCCATTGTATCTTGGAAATAATTAACTTGTTTTTGATTTTACAGGCTCTTAGGTGGAAAGGACTTGCCTTGTTTCAGATGAGACTTTTTAAATTTGGACTTTTGAGTTAATGCTGAAATGATTTAAGACTTTGGGGGCCTGTTGGGAAGGCATGATTGTATTTTGCAATTTGAGAAAGAAATGAGTTTTGGGAGGGGCCGGGGTGGAATGATACGGTTTGGATCTTTGTCTTCACCCAAGTCTCATGTTCAATTGTAATCCCCAATGTTGGGGAAGGGGCCTGGTGGGAGATGATTGTATTATGGGGGCAGTTTATCATGGTTTAATACAATCCCTCCTGGAGCTGTCATCACAATAGTAATTATTGTGAAAACTGGTTGTTTAAAAGTGTATGGTACCTTCTGCCCCCTTGCTCTGCTCTGGCCAGGTAACACATGTTTGTTTACTTTTTGCCTTTCTCAATAATTGAAAGTTTCCTGAGACCTTCCCAGAAACTGAGCAGATGCCAGCATCATGCTTCCTGCATGGCCTCCAGAACTGTGAGCCAAATAAACCTCTTTTAAAACAAATTACCCAGTCTCACGTAATTCTTTATAGCAGTGTGAGAACTGAGTAATGCAGGTGGGTAGTTTGCAAATATTTTCTCCCACTGAGTGGGTTGTCTCTTCATTTTATTGATTTTTCTGTTTTGTTTTGTTTTTGTTTTTTGCTATGCAGAAGCTTTTTAACTTAATTTGATATCATCTGTCAACTTTTGCTATGGTTTCCTATGCTTGTGGGTTATTACTCAAAGGGATTTTTGCCTAGTCTAATGTCCTGGAGAGTTTCCCCAATGTTTTCTTTCAGTAGTTTCTTAGTTTGATATCTTAGGTTGAAGTCTTTAATCCATTTTGAGTTGATTTTTCTATATGGCAAGAAAGAGGGATCTAGTTCCATTCTTCTGAAAATGAGTATCCAGTTTTCTCAGCACCATTTATTGAAGTCACTTTCTTTTCACCAGTGTATGTTTTTGGTGCCTTTGCTGAAAACAAGTTCACTTTAGGTGTGTGAATTAGTTTCTGGTTTCTCTATTCTGCTCCATTGGTCTGTGTGCCTGTTTTTATGGTGTTACCATGCTGTTTTAGTTACTAGACCTTTGTAATATAATTTGAAGTCAGGTATGTGATTCCTCCAGTTCTGTTCTTTTTCTTAGAAAAGCTTTGACTATTCTGGGTTTATTGTGGTTCCATATAAATTTTTAGACTTTTTCTGTTAAGAATGTCATTGTTATATTGACAGATATTACATTGAATTTGTAGATTGCTTTGGGTACCATGAACATTTTAACAGTATTAATTCTTTCATGATTGTGGAATACCTTTCCAATTTTTTTCTTTTCTTCAATTTCTTACATCAATGTTTTATAGTTTGTATTGTAGAGATCATTCACTTCTTTAAGTTAATTCCCAGTTATTTTATTTTATTTGTAACTACTGTGAATGGGGTTACTTTCTTGATTTATTTTTCAGATTGTTCACTGTTGGCACATGGAAATGCTAGTAGTTATTATATGTTGATTTTGTATCCTGCAACTTTACTGGATTTGTATATTAGTTCTAATAGCTCTTTGGAGGAGTTTTTAGGTTTTACCAAATATAAGATTACATCATCTGCAAACAAGGATACTTTTATTTTTCCTTCCAATTTGGGTACACTTTATTTGCTCCTCTTTTCTGATTAGTCTAGCTAGGACTTCCAGTACTATGTTGAATATCAATGGTGAAAGTTGGCACCCTTGTCATGTTCTTCATCTTAGAGAAAAGAGTTTCAGTTTTTCCTCATTAACTATGATACTAACTATGGGTCTGTCATATACGGCTTTTACTATGTAAAGGTATATTTCTTCTATTCCCAGTGTTTTTAGGGCTTTTATTATGAAGGGATGTTGGATTTTTTTCAAATGCTTCATTAGCATCAATTGAAATAATCATATGATTTTAGTATTTCATTCTCTTTATATGATATATAACAATAACTGATTTGCATATCTTGAATTATCCTTCAATTCCTGGGATAAATCCTACTTGGTGATGATGAATGATGTTTTTAATGTGTGATTGAATTCAGTTTGGAAGTATTTTGTTGAGTATTTTTGTGTCAATATTCAACAAAGGTATGCACCTATAGTTCTCCTTTTTTTATGTGTCTTGTTTTTTGTATCAGAGTAATACTGGCCTCATATAATGAATTTAAAAGTGTCCCCTCTTCTTCTATTTTTCTGAATAGTGTGAGTAGGTTGGTATTAGTTCTTTTTTTATATGTTTGGTGGAATTCAGCAGTGAAATCTTTGGGTGCCAGGCTTTTCTTTACTGAAAATCTTTCTATTATGGCTTCAATTTCATTACTTGTTACTGATCTGTCCAGGTTTTGAATTTATCCATGGTTTAATCTTGGTAACTTGTATTTGTGTAGGAATTCATTAATTTCTTCCAGATTTTCCAATTGGCATATGGTTGCTCATAGTAGCCACTAATAATCCTTTGAAATTCTTCAGTATCAATTGAAATGTCACATATTTCAACACTGATTTTATTTGGGTCTTCTCTCTTTTTCAGAATTAGTTTGGCTAAAGGTTTGTTATTTACCTTTTCAGAACACCAACTTTCTGTTTCATTGATCTTTTGTATTATTTTTTCATTTCATATTTATTAATTTCAGCTTTGATATTTATCATTTCTTTGAATAATTTTGTGTTTTGTTTGCTCTTGCTTTTCTCGTTCTTTTACTTTACTTAATTTTAATTTTTTAATTTTTAATTTTTTGGGTACATAGTAGGTGTATATATTTGTATATATTTATAGGGCACATGAGATGTTTTGATATAGACATGCAATGTAAAATAAGTGCATCTTCACAATAAATTATTAGGTTGCTTATTTGAAGTATTTATTTATTTATTTATTTATTTATTTATTTATTTATTGTAGCACTTATAGCTATACACTTCCCTCTTAGTAGTGCTTTTGTGGTATCTCACAGATTTTGGTATGTTGTGTTTCCATTATCATTTGTTTCAATCAATTTTTAAATTCCCTTCCTAATTTATTTATTGATCCCCTAGTCATTCAGGAGCATATTGTTTAATTTCCATGTGTGTTTACAGTTTCCTAAGTCTCTCTTGTCATTGATTTGTAGTTTTATTCCATTGTGGTTAGAGAAGATATTTGATATTATTTCAATTTTTTTTATTTTTTAAAGACTTATTTTGTTACTGTACATATGGTCTATCCCTGAGAATGATCCATGTGCTGAGAAGAATGTGTATTCTGCAGGGACTGCATGAAATGTTCTGTAAATTTCTGTTAATTCACTTTGGTCTATAGGGTAGATTATTTCTAATGTTGCTTTGTTGATTTTCTTTCTGGAAGAACTGTCCAATGCTGAAAGTGGGGTGTTTGATGTCTCCAGCTATTATTGTATTGGGGCCTCTTTCTCCTTTTAGCTCTAATAATATTTGTTTTATATATCTGGGTGTTCCAGTGTTGGGTGCATTTACATTTAAAATTGTCATATTTTCTGACTGTATTGACACTTTCATGATTATATAGTGTCTTTCTTTGTTACTTCTTATGGAATTTTTTCTTGAAATTTATTTTGTCTGATGTTAGTGTAGCTACTCCTGCTCTTTTATTGTTTCCATTGGTATGGAATGTATTTTTATATCTTTTTATTTTCGATCCATGTGCACCTTTGCAGGGGAAGTGTGTTTCTTGCAGGCAACAGGTAATTGGGTATTTTTTAAAGCCATTCAACCAGTCTATGTGTGTTCACTGGAGCATTTAGTTCATTTCTGGTCAGTGTTATTGTTGATTGTAAGGATTTGCTCCTGCTTTTTTATTATTTGTTTTCTGGTTGATTTGTGTTTCCTCTTTCTTCTTTCCTTCCTTTCTGTCTTTCTTTTATTAAAGGTGATTTTCTTTGGTTGTATGATTTAATTTCTTGCTTTTTTTGTGTGTATCTATTGTATGCTTTTTGATTTGAGGTTACCATGAAGCTTACAACCTTACAAGAGGTTACTATCTTATAACCCATTATTTTTAGCTAGAAACTTTACACTGTTTGAATAAAAAACCTAACAAGCAAGCAAAAAGAAAATTATTGAAAATCATACATATTAACTTTATTCCTCGTTTTAACTTTTTGTTGTTTTTACTTATATCTTATTGTATTATGTCTTGAAAAGTTGTAATTATTGTTTATTTTTCCTTTTTTTTTTTTTTTTTTTTTTTTTTTTTTGAGACAGAGTCTCACTTTCTCACCCAGACTGGAGTGCCATGGCAAAATCATGGCTCACTGCAATCTCTGCCTCCTGGGCTCAAACAATCCTCCCACCTCAGCATCCTGAGTAGCTGGGAGTACAGGCATGTGCCACTGTGCACAGCTTATTATTATTATTATTATTATTATTATTATTATTATACAGACGGGGTTTCGCTACACTTTCCAGGTTGGTCTCAAACTCCTAAGCTCAAAAGATCCACCAGCCTTGGCCTCCCAAATTGCTAGGATTACAGGCATGAGCCACTGTGCCCAGCCAAAATGTTGTAATTATTGTTTTTGATTGGTTCATTATTTAGCCTTTCTACTTAAGAGTAGTTTACACACCCCAATCACAGTGCTACAATTTTTGTTTGTTTTTCTGTGTACTTATTACTATTACCAGTTTACTTTGTATTTCAGATGATTTCTCATGGCTTATTAATGTTCTTTTATTTCTGACTTAAGTCCTCCTTTTATCAATTCTTGTAGGACAGGTCTGGTGTCAATGAAATCTCTCAGCTTTTGTTTGCCTGGGAAAGTCTTATTTCTCTTTTATGTTCAAGGATATTTTTGCTGAATATACTATTCTAGAGTAAAAGTTTTCTTATTCCAGCACTTTAAATATAGCATGCCACAGTTGGCTGGACTGTAAGCGTTCCACTAAAAAGTCTGCTGCCCAAGAACCTCTCTCTCTCTACCTATTCTTGAAGGCCAATAAGTGTGTTAAGATTTTTCCCTTGGATGCTATTTTCTAGATCTTGTAGATGTACTTCATTGTTTTTTTATTTTGTCTCCTCTGCCTGTGTGTTTTCAAATAGACTGTATTTTCAAATAGCTCCACCTATTTGTCTCTACCTACCCCCAACCCCTGGAATCCACTGATGTTTTTACTCTATCCATAGTTTTGCCTTTTCCATAATGTCCCATAGTTGGAATCATACAGTATGTAGCCTTTTCAGACTAGCTTATTTCACTTAATAGTATGGATTTAAGTTTCCTCTATGTATTTTCATGGCTCAATATATCATTTCTTTTCAGTACCTAATAATATTTCATTTTTAGATGTACCACAGTTAATCTGTTCATTCATGTACTGAAGGACATCTTATTTGCTTCCAAGAGTAGGCAATTGTGAATAAAGTTGCTATAAACATCCATGTGCTGGTTTCTGTAGACATAAGTTTTTAACTCCTTTGGAGAAACACCAAGCAGCATGATTGCTGGGTAATATGGTATGAGTATGCTTCATTTTGTAAGAAACCACCAAACTGACTTCCAAAGTGGCTGTGCCATTTTGTATTTCCACCAGCAATGAATGATGTTCCTGTTGATCTACATTCTCACCAGCATTTGCTGTTGTCAGTGTTCTGAATTTTGGTTATTGTAATAGTTGTGTAGTGATATCTCATTGTTGTTTCCATTTGCATTTCCCTCATGACATATGAAGTTGAGCATCTTTTCAAATGTATATTTGCCAGCTGTATAATTTCTTTAATGAGGTAGGTGTTGGTTAATATCTGTGGCCCATTTTTAGTTGGTTGTTTGCATTCTTATTATTGAGTTTTAAGTATTTGTATATTTACTTATTGTTGAGTGTTAAGTATTTGTATATTTTGTAAAACTGTCCCTTATCGGATATGTCTTTTGTAAACATTTTCTCCCAGTCTGTGGCTTCTCTTTTTATTCTCTTGACAGTATCTTCTGCAGAGATGAACTTTTACATTTTATTTGGTAACAGATTTATTAAAATATAATTCATATATGATACAATTTACTCCTTTAAAGTGTACAATCTAGTAGTTTTTATCTGCACTATACTCAGTTATGTAATCATCACCACAATCAATTTTAGGACATTCTCACAACTCCATAAAGAAACCCCATACCCTTTAGTTCTCACCTCTCAACCCCTCTATTCTTCCCAATCCCTCACCACCAGCCCCTAGCAGCTACCAATCTACTTTCTATCTAAGCAAATTTGCATATTCTGTGTAAGAAATTTGTTAATTTTAATGATGTTAAGGTTATTGATTATTTCTTTTATAGATTGTGGCTTTGGTGTTGTTCCTAAAATGTCATTGTTAAACTCTGGGTCACCGAGATTTTCTCCCATGGTATCTTCTAGGGGTTTTATAGTTTTGCATTTTAAATTTAGGTCAGTGATCCATTTTGAGTTAATTATTGCAATGGGTGTAAAATCTCACGTCTAGACTCATTTTTTTTTACATGCAGATATCCAGTTATTCCAGCACCATTTGTTAAAAGAACTATCTCATTAGCTCAATTGCCTTCATTATTAAAGGTAATTTGACTATATTAATGTAGGTCTATTTATAGGCTCTCTAGTCTGTTCCCTTAGTCTATTTGTCTGTTCTTTCACCAATACCACACTGTCTTGATTACTGTAGTTTTATAGTAAGCCTTGAAATTGGGTAGTGTCAGTCCTCCAACTCTGTTCTTTTCCCTCAATATTGTTTTAGGTTATTTTAAATGGTATATTTAAACATTTTTATTTCCCATGTCTATTGCTAATATTTTCAAATACCATTCTATTTATATATTGATTTTGCAGGCAGTTATCTTGCTCAAACCATTTATTATTAAAAATAGTTTATTAGTTTTTTTTTAAATTTTCTATATACATGTATATTATTTACAATTGGCTACATTTAAATTTATTCCCTTCCAATAATTATAACTTTATTTTATTTTTCTTCTTTTATCAGATTGCCTAGAATATCTAGCACTATGTTGAGTAGAAGAGGTAATAGCAGTTATTCATATTTCATTCCCAATGTCACAGGAAGAAGTTTAGCATTTCACCACCAAGTACAGTGTTTGCTTTAGCTTTTTATATACATGTTTTAACAGATTAAAGAGGCTCCTTTTTATTTCTAGTTTGCTAATTTTTTAATCATGAAAGGAAGTTGAATTTATCACATTACTTTTTTTCATCTATTGAGATGATCATGTGATTTTTCTTCTTTCTTAAGTTAATGAGGCATATTACATTGATTGCTTTTCAAATGTTGAACCAACCATGATTTCTTAGTGTTGGGAAAGGCAGTCTTGTGCATGCAGTCTTTTGACCCCCACTTGGCCATTTAAAATAGGTGTTGGGACTAAAACATTTCCTTAGCAAGAGATAAGCAGCCTACAAACCCTGTTCCAGGCTGGAAATATTTTTCTGTTTCAGACTTACTAAGTGTTCTTTTGTTTTACTATGTGTATGCATCAATGGCTCTCAGGCATGCCCTAGCCTTCTGTCTTTCAGACTGGGTTGGGGTGGGTGTGGATAAGGGTCCTTCTTCTAAGGCACAAGAAGGGTATGCTTATCCAATTGCTTTGTGTTTGTTGCTAGGGGGTACTGGCTGGCCATTGGGGGTACCAACACACACCATTGAAGCTGATTTTGCTCTGTCTTTTTTCTATGTAAGTAAAGTGTTGTTTTATCCAGGGCTTGACTGCATTATGTTCTTTGTGACTCTGATAAAGCAATGCAATGGGCATATGCTATTAGAGTCAATTCCAGGGATTAGTAAGTGATGCCCAATGTTCTGCTTAACAGTTAGAATAATCCAACTTGGTCATAAAGTACTATCCTTTTTATATGCTACTGGATTTGGTTTGATACTACTTAGTTTAGCAACTTTGCTTCTATTTTTCAAGAGATGAGATAGGCCTGTGAATTTCTTTTATTGAAATGTACTCATCAAGCTTTGGAATGAACAATAAGCTGCCCTTGAAATGATTGAGAAATATCTTTTTTAATCTATTATATTGAAGAATATGGGTAAAATTGGCATTATTTATTCCTTAAATGTTTGGTAAATTTTGCCAATGAAACAATCTGGGCCTATGGTTTACTTTGTGGGAAGGTTTTTAATTATATATACAATTTTAAAATTTTCTTATGTTTTTTAGTTCTGTACATATTTTAAACTCACAAGACACATTATTATTGTTTCACACATTGCTCATTCAGATTTACTCAGATATTTGACATTTGTGTCGTTCTTCACTTCTTGCTGCGTCTCTTGGCTATAAGCTTTTATTTTACCTGAAATACATCCTTTAGCATTTCAATTAGTGTGAAACTTCTGGTGAATAATTCTCTTTTGTTTATCTGAAAGTGTCTTTATTTCACACTAGTTTGTAAGGGATATTTTTGTTGGCTTTAGATTTCTATGCTGACAGTTATTATTTTAGCACAGTTATATTCTATGCTGACAGTTATATTCTTTTAGAATATTGAAGCCCTGTTTCCATTGTCTTCTGCCTCTCATTTGCTCTGACATACAGTCAGTAATAATTTTTTTTTTTTTGCTGCTCCTTTTATAGTAATATGTCTTTTTAATTTTTGTGTGCTTTTCTAGTCTTTAGTTTTCAGTCACATCCATTTTTTTAGGTAAGATTATTTTCAATTGAGTGCTAGACCTTGTGATGAAAATGTGGTACTAATAATGAAGCTCCAGATGATGCTATCTTTTTTCAAAGACATATAACTGTTGCTTTTTGAGCCTATCCAAGTCACCTTAAAGGTCCCTTTGGAGTCCATTCCATTGTTTGTTTTATTCTTGTTCCTGGATTATAGCTGTTTGGAGAAGTGATGGTATGTGACTTCCGAGATAAGGTCATAAAAGATGATCTAGTTTCTGCCTTGTTCATTGGACTGTAAGCTGCAGTATGAGAACATCAACTCTCCGAAGCTGCCATGCCATGAGAAAGTCATGTGGTGAGGCCATATGCAGGCACTCTAGTCAGCATTTACAACTGAGCTTAATGTTTGACTCATCTCAACACAGGCACCAGACACACAAATAAAGAAACCTCCAAATGGTTTTAGCCTGCAGCCATCAAGTGACTCCCAGCCTTCAAGGCTTTCCAGCTGAGGTCCTAATTACAGTAGAGAAGAGACAAATAGTCACCTCTGTGCCCTGATTGAATTCTTGACCTGCAGAATCTGTGAGTATAATAAGATGGTTGCTTCATGTCACTAAGTCTTGGGGTTGTTACATAACAATGGTGAAAGGAATGAGTGTTTTGGAGGTGTCAAAGGAAATAATGAAATGAAAATGAATAAAAAGTGTAAGATTGGAAGGAAAAAATAGAGCTGCAATTTTTTATGGTTGATATAATTGTGTAAATAGAAAATGTAAAAGAATATACAGATTATACTATTAATATTCACACATGAGTTTAGAAAATTACTTCATACAAGGTCAACATACTATAATCAATTGTATTTCTATATAGCAGTTATAAACATTCTACCTTTTTAAAAGGAAATATAAAGGGCAATGAATAGTCAGGACACTTCACGAAGAAGACCAAAGTAGAAGAACTTGCCATGTTACATTTCAAGATATTTAAATTTCTAGTAATTAATATAGTGTGGTAATGGCACAAAGGTGGACAAATAGACAAATGAAACAGCATACAGACACCAGAAACAGACTCATGAATGTATAATCATTAGATCTTTGACAAAGGTGGTATTGCAAAACAGTGGGAAAAGGGTGTAGTTTCAATTATTGGTGCTAGAATAATTGGATATCTATTTGAAAAAAAAAATTAAACTTGACGTATATCTCAAACCTTACACACAAATCAATTCCAGGTGGATTGTAGATCTAAATGGAAAAAACACCACAATAAAGCTTTTGTAAATAAATATAAGATAACATCTTCATGTTCTCAGGGTCTGGAAAGATTTCTTAAAAAAAACTCACAGAAAAGCATTAACCATAAAGAAAAATATTTTACATATGACTAATTAAAAATGTTAAAAAAAAAAGCTAGCCTAAGGATAAAAGTTACTTGCAACACATAAGGGACAAAAGGCTCCTATTAGGAATAGAGACAAAGACAAAAAAAACTAGAAAAATGGAAAAAATTCTTAACAGATATTCCACAAAAAAAATATATCAATGGCAATAAATATATGAAAAGATGCACAACTTCTTAGTAATCAGGGAAATGTAAATTAAAACCACAATGAAATACTATTCCTTGGAAAATAAAAGGGCTAAAAGAGAAACACAGTGTCCAGAATGAGGACCCTATGCTAATTTATACAATGCTAGTCATACCATACTTGAATTATGACATTCAATTCTGGGACGACCTTTTGTAGAAAAGAGAAACGGACAAACTGAAACATATTTAGAGACATCTCTAGAGATCACAACATATGAAAAATGGTTAGAGAAACAGGAAATATTAAGTTGGAGAAGAGAAGGCTTCATATTACAAGGATAAAGATGAGTTTATGATGGGTAATTATTAGAATCAAAGAAACATGAAAGGAAACAGATCTCAGCTTAATCTCAGAAAATAATTTTCTAATGTTTTAAGCTGACTAAAAGCAGAATGGAAATGCCTCTGGAATTTTCAGCTCACTGTAACTGGAGGTGTTCATAAGTAATTTCTGGACAACCACTCTATGGAGTTATTACTGGTAGGATGTAGGGGGAAGATAGAGAGCATATTAGGGTTTTCTAGAGGGACAGAACTAATAGGATAGGTGTATATATAAAGGGGAATTTATTAAGAAGTATTGACTCACATGATCACAAGGTGAAGTCCCACATTAGGCCGTCTGCAGACTGAGGAGCAAGAAAGCCAGTCCAAGTTCCAAAACCTCAAAAATAGGGAAGCCGACAGTGCAGCCTTCAGTCTGTGGTTGAAGGTCCAAGAGTCTCAAAGCTGAAGAACTTGGATTCCGATGTTCACGGGCAGGAAGCATCTAGTAAGGGAGAAAGATGTGGGCTGGGAGTCTAAGCCAGTCTAGTCCTTCCACGTTCCTTTGCCTGCTTTTATCCTAGCAGTGCTGGAAGCTGATTAGATGGTACCCACCCAGACTGAGCGTGGGTCAGCATCTCCCAGTCCACTGACTCACATGTTAATCTCCTTTGGCAACATCCTCACAGACACACCCAGGAACAATACTTTGCATCCTCAATCCAA
The DNA here is from genome assembly GCF_049350105.2 of Macaca mulatta. Lineage (NCBI taxonomy): Eukaryota > Metazoa > Chordata > Mammalia > Primates > Cercopithecidae > Macaca > Macaca mulatta. The sequence goes on from NC_133426.1 coordinate 87,533,206, forward strand.
TCAAGTTGACACTCAATATTAACCATCACAGAGGATGAGACTGACTTCTGAGGTTTTAAGGGGTTTAAAATTCCACCCTATCCTATCTTGTCTCTTTCTAATGATAACCACATTTACTGGCTTCTCCTCTGGAGTCAGTGATACCTAAGGGAAGAGTGGGGCAGTAACCCTTACTCAAACTATCAAAAGGTTTTGGAAATAGCTGTTGCTCTTGAGTAGAGCCTTATTGTTCCTTGAGACCATTTACTGTTACTGCTCAGGAACAACGCATGAAATGACATTCTATCCCTCCGTTGGAATTCTGTAAAGAGCTAATAAAAGTTACATCTCTTTTTTTTTTCTTTTTATTTATTTATTTATTTATTTTTTATTATTATTATACTTTAAGTTCTAGGGTACATGTGCATAACGTGCAGGTTTGTTACATATGTATACTTGTGCCATGTTGCTGTGCTGCACCCGTCAACTCGTCAGCACCCATCAACTCGTCATTTACATCAGGTATAACTCCCAATGCAATCCCTCCCCCCTCCCCCCTCCCCATGATAGGCCCCGGTGTGTGATGTTCCCCTTCCCGAGTCCAAGTGATCTCATTGTTCAGTTCCCACCTAAAGTTACATCTCTAAGTCTGGCTTTTCAAAGCCGTGCACATTTATTTTCTATAGGTGAGTGGCGCCCTCTAGTGACTCTAATTATGAACGTACCATCTGGGGTGAGATCAGACCTCTAAACACAATACTTCCAGGACTCCCTCTGGTAAGGAGTAAAAGTTGCTTCCTGCTGATGCCCATCGCTACATAGCAGGTGACTGAGACAGCCTAAGAATTCTTAAGCATAACACTCTGTTACTTAACCTACCCTATCTCCTCTGCCTATACTCCCCTTCTGCTGGTACTTGAGGAGAACAACAGTATATCTTCCAATGTGTGGTAATTTTGTATGTGATTTACATATTTATATGTTAATGTGTTGTGTGTTAATAGAGAAAAAATGTTATATTACTGATCTCCCATCTGCCAGAACAGGCAGGAAGGTGGGCACCAGGGCATCATTGAGTGATGTTGGTGGTTCTTCCAAAAATCAAGGCTCTTTGAAGACCACCAAGACTCCAGGCATTCTTATTTTGGAAACACGAAGATTTGGTTATGCTTTGTGTCCCCATCCAAATTTCATCTTGAATTGTAATCCCCATAATCCCCACACGTCTAGGGAGAGACCAGGTGGGAGATGACTGGATCATGGGGGTGGTTTCCCCCATGCTGGTCTAGTGATAGTGAAAGAGTTCTCATGAGATTTCATGGTTTTTTTTTTTTGTTTTTTTTTTTGTTTTTTTTTTGTTTTTGTTTTTGAGTCTACCTGTGTCCCCAGGATGGAGTTCAGTGGCGCGCTCTCTGCTCACTGCAACCTCTGCCTCCCGGTTTCAAGCAATTCTCCCACCTCAGCTTTCTGGGTAGCTGGGATTACAGGCGGCCACCACCACGCCGGGCTAATTTTTGTATTGTTAGTAGAGACGGGGTTTCACCTTGTTGGCCAAGATGGTCACGATCTCCCGACCTCATGATCTGCCCATCTCAGCGTCCCAAAGTGCTGGGATTACCGGCATGAGCCACCAAGCCCGGCTGATCTCATGGTTTTATAAGGAGCTCTTCTCCCCTTGCTCCTCCCTCTTCTCTCTCCTGCTGCCATGTGAGAAGGTCCAAGCTTGCTTCCCCTTTGCCTTCCACCATGATTGTAAGTTTCCTGAGGCCTCCCCAGCTATGCAGAACTGTGAGTCAATTAGACCTCTTTCCCTTATAAATTACCCAGTCTTTGGTATTTCTTTATGGCAGTGTGAAAACAGACTAATACACACCACTTCACAGTGTATCAAACATAAAAATGCAAATGTACCTATAATCCTTCTTAAATATAAATATTAAGCAAACATATTCTAAGATTTGTATAACTTTGTTTTAAAATTTAAAAATTGTCAGCCACAAACAATTCATTAAAATATGCTTGACAGTGATTTCTCTGCAGAAACAGGAATTCTGCTTATGTGAGATAAAAATGTAAACTCCAAATTGTTTTCAAATGAAATGAAATTTTTACAAATAGTAAACTTAATATTCAATGAAGTTGACATGATAATGTTTTTCAGATAGTTCATTAAACATTTCTACATTGTAATTTTGTAGTGTTTTGTAGGTAAATAATATTTTAATTTTTTCAAAAGTTTAAAAGTAGGCAAAATTTCTGCTTCTGGAAATGGTGGGGACTAGGTGATCTGGAACAACTCTCTTGATAAAGGGAATTTAAAATGTTGGAAGGTATTTTTTTTTTTTTTTTTTTTTTTTTGAGACGGAGTCTCGCTCTGTCGCCCAGGCTGGAGTGCAGTGGCCGGATCTCAGCTCACTGCAAGCTCCGCCTCCCGGGTTCGGGCCATTCTCCTGTCTCAGCCTCCTGAGTAGCTGGGACTACAGGCGCCCGCCACCTCGCCCGGCTAGTTTTTTTTTTGTATTTTTTAGTAGAGATGGGGTTTCACCGTGTTAGCCAGGATGGTCTCGATCTCCTGACCTAGTGATCCGCCCGTCTCGGCCTCCCAAAGTGCTGGGATTACAGGCTTGAGCCACCGTGCCCGGCCGGTATTTTATAATACATGAAAAATATCAAAGACCTCAAGAGGAAAGTGAGGAATTATCAGGGCAAGAAAAGAGGGTGAATTACAACTCCAAAGAGCTCAGTGATGATAAAGAGTGCTTCTGCTGAGGGGGCATTTGCTGATCAAGAAAATTCAGCTACTTTTGGTGTGGCGAATGAAAATTACTCACCTGGAGACTCTTAGTTCTGAGTGACGGGTGAGAGCATAGCAGTGTCCACTTGAGAAGGGAAAGGGAGGTCGTACTACGATAGTATAAGACAAATTATGTTCATTTTGCAAAAAAAAAAAAAAAAACCAGAAGAAAGAGTCTCCTGTTGAATAGGCCAAAAAGTGCAATAACAGAAGCCCTGATGTTGGCAATGAGGAGGGTGACTAGATCATGCTGACTTACTTTTGCCTGATTATTTGTATAAAGATTTTGAGTTGTGTCTAGAAAAGGCAAGAGTTGGATAAGTGGAGAGGGCAGAAAAGGTTATGAGAATGTGGGGAGAAGGCGAAGAAAGAAACAGGAAGAGCAAAGGCATGAGAGTGACCATAAGCATGATAATTGCAGCGGGTAGCCAACAATGATTGCATACCTAGGGAAGTTAGTTTGAGAGAGCAATAAGTAAGATTGTATGAATAGTGTGGGCCTAGATTATGGCGAAAACTGTTTAGCAACATAATTTAGGTTTAGTTTGATGGTTAATGGAGAGCTAATTTAAGTATTTCTGCCTACATCGTCTTCAGTGATATAAGAAAGTGGTGTTTTAGGATGAAAAAGTAGCTAACTTTTTTTTTAGTACTTTCCTTCTTCCTGGCAGTGAGTTAACAGTAATAGGTAAGAAGGTGGCCTCTGGAGGCTAGCAGCATCCTGATACCAAAGCCTGACAGAGACACAACAACAACAAAAAGATAATTTTAGGTCAATATCTCCGATGATACTGGCAAACCTAATCCAGTGGCACATCAAAAAGCTTATCCACCATAATCAAGTTGGCTTCATCCCTGGGATGCAAGGCTGGTTCAATATATGCAAATCAATTAACGTAATCCATCACATAAACAGAACCAATGACAAAAACCACATGATTATCTGAATAGATGCAGAAAAGGCCTTTGACAAAATTTAACAGCCCCTCATGCTAAAAACTCTCAATAAACTAGGTATTGATGGAACATATCTCAAAATAATGAGAGCTATTTATGACAAACCCACAGGCAATATCATACTAAATGGGCAATAACTGGGATGATTCCCTTGAAAACCGGCACAAGACAAGGATGCCCTCTCTCACTACTCCTATTCAACATACTGTTGGAAGTTCTGGCAAGGGAAATCAGGCAAGAGAAAGAAATAACGGGTATTCAATTAGGAAAAGAGGAAGTCAAATGGTCCCTGTTTGCAGATGACATGATTGTTTACTTAGAAAACCCCATTGTCTCAGCCCCAAATCTCCTTAAGCTGATAAGCAATTTTAGCAAGTCTCAGGGTATAAAATCAATGTGTGAAAATCGCAAGCATTTCTATACACCAATAACAGACAGAGAACCAAATCATGAGTGAACTCCCATTCACAATAGCTTCAAAGAGAATAAAATACCTAGGAATCCAACTTACAAGGGATGTCAATGACCTCTTCAAAGAGAACTACAAACCACTGCTCAATGAAATAAAAGAAGACACAAACAAATGGAAGAACATTCCATGCTCATGGATAGGAAGAATCAATATCGTGAAAATGGCCATACTGCCCAAAGTAATTTATAGATTCAATGCTATCCCCATCAAGCTACCATTGAGTTTCTTCACAGAAATGGAAAAAAACACTTTAAAGTTATATGGAACCAAAAAAAGAGCCTGCATTGCCAAGACAATCCTAAGCCAAAAGAACAAAGCTGGAGGCATCATGCTACCTGACTTCAAGCTATACTACAAAGCTACAGTAACCAAAACAGCATGGTACTGGTACCAAAGCAGAGATATAGACCAATGGAACAGAACAGAGCCCTCAGAAATAATACCACACATCTACAACCATCTGATCTTTGACAAACCTGACAAAAACAAGCAATGGGGAAAGGACTCCCTACTTAATAAATGGTGCTGGAAAACTGGCTAGCAATATGTAGAAAGCTGAAACTGGATCCCTTCCTTATGCCATATACAAAAATTGACTCAAGATGGATTAAAGATTTAAATGAAAGACCTAACGCCATAAAAACCCTAGAAGAAGACCTAGGCAATACCATTCAGGACACAGGCATGGGCAAAGATTTCATGACTAAAACACCAGAAGCAATGGCAACAGAAGCCAAAATAGACAAATGAGATCTAATTAAACTAAAGAACTTCTGCACAACAAAAGAAACTATCATCAGAGTGAACAGGCAACCTACAGAATGGGAGAAAAGTTTTGCAATCTACCCATCTGACAAATGACTAATATCCAGAATCTACAAAGAACTTAAACAAATTTACAAGAAGAAAAAAAAAAAACAAAAAAAAAACACCCCATCAAAAAGTGGGCAAAGGATATGAACAGACACTTCTCAAAAGAAGACATTTATGCAGCCAAAAGACACAAGAAAAAATGCTCATCATCACTGGTCATGAGAGAAATGCAAATCAAAACCACAATGAGATACCATCTCATGCTAGTTAGAATGACAATCATTAAAAAGTCAGGAAACAACAGATGCTGGAGAGGGTTTGGAGAAATAGGAATGCTTTTACACTGTTGGTGGGAGTGTAAATTAGTTCAACCATTGTGGAAGACAGTGTGGCAATCCCTCAATGATCTAGAACTAGAAATATCATTTGACCCAGCAATCCCATTACTGGGCATATACCCAAAGGATTATAAATCTTTCTACAATAAAGACAAATGCACATGTATGTTTATTATAGCACTATTCACAATAGCAAGACTTGGAACCAACTCAAATATCCCAGTGATAGACTGGATTAAGAAAAGGTGGCACATACACACCATGGAATACTATGCAGTCATAAAAAAGGATGAGTTCATGTCCTTTGCAGTAACATGGATGAAGCTGGAAACCATCATTCTAAGCAAACTATCACAAGGACAGAAAACCAAACACTGCACGTTCTCACTCATAGGTGGGAGTTGAACGCTGAGAACCCATGGACATAGGACAGGGAACATCACATGCTGGGGCCAGTCAAGGGGTGAGGAGCTGGGGTAGTGACAGCATTAGGGGAAATACCTAATGTAAATGAGGAATTGATGAGTGCAGAAAACCAATATGGCACATGTATATATGTAACAAACCTGCACGTTGTGCACATGTACCCTATAATTTAAAGTATAATTAAAACAATATTAATAATAAGAAAGTGGCCTCTGGAGTTGGTTGGACCTGATTCTAGTCCTGACTCTAGAATTTACTAATTATATGAGTTTAGGAAAATTATTTTTCTGAGTTTCAGTTTCTTCATCTGTAAAATTAATGTAATAGTACCTACCTCTTGAGGTTGTTTTAAAGACAACATGTAAAGAGATCAATTTGGAATTAGTATTTAAGACAGATTGGAGAAGCAAAAACCTGTGGATAAGGAACAGTTACAAATCTATTGTAATTACTGAGCCTAGACAAAGATAGCAAACCATAGACTGGAGACAGTGGAAAAACAGCAAAGGTAAAGAAGTAGGACAAGCGACTCACTCCTTCTCTCCATTCTCATTCATCTTGCAAATTCCTTTTTTTCTGTTCATTTAACATGATCTGGGAACCTAAAATTACACTTTGAAGTATATAGTCTGTCTCTGGACATTATCAACTGTTTGCTCATTTCCTTAGAGCTACAAATAACCATCTACTCTCTCTCTTCACCATTTCAACATCTGCAATATGTTCTCCCAAATACCTTACTTCAGTCAGTTAAAAAGCAAAACAAAACTAAAATTATCCATCGTTTTACACAATATTTTCAATTTTTTCTTTGTAATTTTTTCCTTCATTCTTAAACTTGCCAATCAGGCCTCCTGCAAATTCCCACGGAAGCAGGGTTCCCTAATTAACAAAACACAAAATTCAAAAAGAAAACCAATCCTGCCATTTCTGGGCTTAAGGAAACCTGAAACTTTCCTTCAAAACTCTGTGGCATTGCTCAGTACTTTAGTGCCTAATTCCTACAACGAGCTAAGATCAGAAAAATCACTACATAATAGGAATCTCAAAATGCGCAAGGCTTTGAGAACATGGGTTTTCAACATACAGCTTGCTCTTTCAGGATCTGTCTTCTTATTTGCATACATTTCTGAGCAGGAAGTTATGCGCAGCACTTTTAGTCTCCGCGTGAAAAGGTCTTTCATGCTAATCTAATTCAATTCAGTTCTCCTTTTTCTTTCTTCTTCTCCTCGCCCTCTTCTCAGGGAAGGAATCGTCAAAAATCAATGTTTCAACAGATCTCGCGGTGCTATTCGAGATTCCCTATTAAAAAAAAAAAAATAGAATTGATGCAAACAGCCAGTTCCTTCCGGGGTTTTGGGCTGGAACTGCAGCGCTTTGAGAGCCCGGTGGAAGCTGCTAAAGGCGGAGGCGGGGCTCTGGCGAGTTCCCCTTCCACCTTCCCCCACCCTTCTCTGCCAACCGCTGTTTCAGCCCCTAGCTGGATTCCAGCCATTGCTGCAGCTGCTCCACAGCCCTTTTCAGGACCCAAACAACCGCAGCCGCTGTTCCCAGGATGGTGATCCGTGTATATATTGCATCTTCTTCTGGCTCTACGGCGGTAAGGAGAGTGGGGAGTCCACCTTTGTTGTTTTCCTACACACCAGTCCTCTCCTGCCCCAGAACCATTACAATGCAGAAGTTCCTCTGGCAGCTTCTCCTTCGGAAGACTCATGCATCCCCCACCCCTCCCCTCTTCTTCCCTTTTTTCCCTTTGTTGCATCGATTTCATTTTTTTCCCCCCATAGAGTTCAGCTTTGTTTGCTTCGTGACATTGGGGGGCACATTTCTCCTTTGAAGGAAAACGAAAGCTACCAAGTTTTGGGAGATGGGAGTTGGTGCTATACGGTCTTTAGGGTTACGTGAAGTCAAGTAAAATCGCACACTGGTGAGTTTCAAGAGTGAGACATTTGATGAATACGCCCTAAGTACTGAGGCAAGGAGGAGTGCACTTCTGTAAATGATGGGGGTACACGTGCTGTAACTGGTGGGGTTTGAGTGGAGGCCTACTGAGGCATTGTGATTATTCTGGGTGAGTGAGACCCTGGTAATAGAGTTATTTTGAGAGTGTGTAGAAGAGAGTGGTTAACTTGAGCTTAAAGGCCTGTTAGAACTAGACAAACTGGGAGGGGAAGTTGGGAACAATGACGTAAATTTTTTTTAACTTAATGTGACAAGAGATTCACTCTCCCCCCCCCCATATTGTCCCTTATTTTGACTTTTTCTATTTTTTCAAAAGATTTTACTTTTAAAGTTCCCTCACTGCTTCAAATATATTGAGAACTCAGTTGCTTCTTGTGTAGTGGCAGGCTGAGTGGCTGCTGCTTCAAATGATAGGACTTTCTCCTTCATGGATTCACTTACTCTTAATTTAGAATAACAAATTTTCAGCAGCTGTCGGGAGAATATGATAAACTGGGGTGCAAGATGAGTGCATATTCGTGATAAATGAAAGTACTTCTGCTTTTCACAACTCAAGAGAAAGGCAGACAGTGGCGAGAACAGATGTGTGGGCTCAGGGTGTAGGATATAGGAACCCCTTCCTTCTTCTTGAGCTGCAGAGCAGAGCTAATCCAGGTTGTTGTGTGTTTTTATTTTTTGGCTTGTTTATTTACACCTGAGAGGATGTGGAATAGAACTGGAGGTTATGTTAAATCACAAGAACCTTGATATTTGAACTTTGTCTTCTCTGTCCACCGTGTGTGAATGTGTTTATGCAATTTTGGAATGTCAGAAAATTTAAACTTACATTTTTTGAACAAGTTTAGGTTGAAAAAAAGAACAACTTTTATATTGCCTTTGGACTTCATTTTATGAGCCTCTTGCTTTATTATTTTCCATACATATTGTCTAATACTTCAAAGTAAAATTTGAGTTGCTCAGAGTCTCAACTCAATCCAATAATTGTAAAGTCCAGCTTAATGCCTTTAGTTAAACCCCTAACGAGACTGAACAGATCAGGCAGTTAGTTTTGCTTTGGGAGTCATACAGTTTCAATACTGTTATTTATCCTTTGCTTTCTCCTTCCTCTACCCCTCCTTCAAAAGTAGATTCAAGAAGAAACTGCTTTCAGAATTTCTGTTCAAGTAAAAATAACTGCACCTCTCTTTGTTAAGTCTTAAGTTTCCAAGAGCCTTAGAAATGGCTGCTGTCTTCTATTATTTCCTTTATTGGATTCCATTTTTTTTTTTTTTAGATTTCAACTTTTATTTTAGATTCCAAGGGTACATGTGCAGGTTTGATACATGGGTATACTGTGCAGGGTTTGGGGTACCACTGAACTTCTCACCCTGGTAGTGAGTGTAGTTTGGGGTACCACTGAACTTCTCACCCTGGTAGTGAGTGTAGTACCCAATAGGTAATTTTACAACCTTTGCCTTCCTCCCTCCCTCCTCTGTAGTCTCCAGTGTCTATTGTTCCCATCTTTGTTGGACTCTATTGTTGAAGACCATGCAAATGGCAGATGTTTATGGTATTTGTATTTTATTTCAGTTTTTTAATCATGGGTAATTAGAAATTTATCTACTGTAGTAATTACAGTTCATATGAACCTGTTATCAAAATTCTACTTCATAATACCAAAATAAATCCTTGCTTTATTATAATATTACAACACTTTTAAATAATGCTAAAACAGTGTAAAGTGAGTACTTCTTTGTAACATCAATGGAGTGGTGATTATTTACTTCAGAAAGGCACTTTTCAGTTTGCTGTACTAAAGTTTTCCTTTAAGATTGATGCCCTGTTTGTTTTAATACATAAGTTAGAAAGTTTTGAGCAAATATCCTGATGGAACCCTACAATTGAAGATAGTGAGATACTTCAATTTGAAGTGACTAAGTTTAGTTGTCTGAAGAACAGTTAAAAGCTTCTTTGCTTTGGATTGGTAGTAGCAATTTATAAATATATAATGACTGTTTCTTAATCTTCCTACTGATTGTCATTAAAAAAAAAAAACAACAATAATAGATGTTATACTGGTTATACTGGGCAGACTGGGGGATCTGGATCTGTGATAATTGGCAAGACAATGTTAACTTATTTTGTCTATATCCCAAGAGTCTTTGTACCTCATAGCCTTATTAAAAAAAAAGTTAAAAAAAAGTGGCCTAATAGTGAAGAGTAGCATTTGCTTCTTAAAGGTTTAGAAATGAAAACAAGTATGTTGGTCTTTGCAATGGATTCCATTTTTAATTTTTATTGATATATCATAATTGCCCATATTTATGGGGAACATATGATATTTTGATACATGCACACAATGTGTGATGATCAAATTAGGGTAATTAGGATATCCATTACTGCAAACATTTATCATTTATTTGTGTTGGGAACATTCCAAATATTCTAGCTGTTTTTTTCTAGCTATACAGTAAATTATATTGGTAACTATAGTCACCCTATTGTGCAATTGAACAGTGGATCTTATTCCTTCTATCTAACTGTAGTTTTGTACTCATTAACCAACCTCTCTTCATCCCTCTTTCCCCCTACCCTTCTCAGCCTCTGGTAACCACCATTCTACTCAGTATCTTCATGGGATCGACTTTTTTAGCTCCCACTTGGGTGAGAACGTGTGATATGTCTTTTGCCTTTCTGTGTTATGTCTTAGTTCACTTAAAATAATGTCCTCCAGGCTCATCCATGTTGTCACAAATAACAGAATGTCATTTTTTTATGGCTGAATAATATTTTATTTTGTGTGTGTATATGTATGTGTGTGTGTATATATATTTTATATATATAATATATATATCACATTTCCTTTATTCGTTCATCCATTGATGGACACTTAGCCACATATCATAGTTATTTTGAATAGTTATTTAATAAACATGGGAGTGCAGATATTTCTTTGATATACTGATACCCTGTCTTTTGGATATATACCCAAAAGTGAGATTGCTAAATCATGTGGTAGTTCTATTTTTGTTTTTTGAGGAACCTCTATGCTGTTTTCCATGGCAGCTCTAGATCATGTGGTAGTTCTATTTTTGCTTTTTTGAGAAATCTTTGTGCTGTTTTCCATAGCAGCGGTACTAATTTACATTCCCAACAAAAGTATACTAGTATTCCGCTTTCTCAGTGCCCTTACCAGCATTTGTTATCTTTTTGGTAATAGCCATTTTAATTGGAGTGAGATGTTACTCATTATGGTTTTGATTTGCATTTCCCTGATGGTTAGTGATGCTGAACAGTTTTTCTTATACCTGTTTGCAATTTGTATGTCTTCTTTTGTGAAATGTTTATTGAAATCATTTGCCATTTTAAAAAATTGGATTATTTGTTTGTTTGTGGGTTTCTTTTTTGCTACTGACTCCCTTATATATTGCACATATTAATCTCTTGTCAGATGGATAGTTTGAAAATATTTCCTCCCATTTCTAGGTTTCTCCTCACTTTATTGATTGTTTCCTTTGCTGTGCGGAAGCTTTTTAGCTTAATGTAGTTCCATTTGTCTATTTTTACTTTCATTGCCTGTTTTTCAGGTTTTACCCAAAAAATCTTTGCTCAGACCAAAGTAATGGACTTCTTGATGGTAACCATAATAATGATAGTCAGTAGAAACCCTTAAGTATGTCAGATACTATCTCATTTAAAAAAAAATAATCCTTTGAATTAAGCACTATGATTATCTCTGTTTTTCAGAGAAGGAAATACAGTATACAGGTTCAAAGAGTAAATAACTTTCTCAAGGTTACACAGTTAGTAAGCCATAGAGCTTGAATCCAAGCAACATGTTTGAATCCAAAGAATATATACTCAACCACAAAGAAATGCATCCTCCCAGTGATTTATGGCAACTAGTAGGCATGAGGAGATAAATTTGAACATGAGGTAAGAGGTAGGGGAGGAAGTAAGTCCTGTAAGTGGAAGAAGAGTTGCCCAGGCATGTACATATAGGGGAATAGAGAAATGGGCAGCTAGTGTGTAGGAGGGATATTATGTCTAAAAGGGAATGTCAGTAAGAAGGGTAAGTGACTGTTCACCCAAGGCCAAGAAGATAGAGAAGACCTACACAGTTGGAAAGCCTAAACTGGTCTGGTATAGGTCAAGGTATAAAATTCAGGCCTTAATACTGTTTAGTTTGATGGGAACCATTTAACACGAATGCAGCTTCCAAGTTGTCTGTCTATATGAAGTGATTTCTGCCTGTTCAGAATTGTTTATGCATGTTTTAACTCACTGTGACACAGAGGTATATGCCACGTTTTGTTTCTTGAAATTGTAATGCCTTGTAAATTTACATTTAATGGAAAACAGGAATCCCAGAGCCTACATAACTTAATAGATTGCAATAACTTTTTTAAACAAAAATCAACATTGGCCTAAGATGAGAATTGCTAGAGTGATGATAGCTTGGAGAATTTTAACTGGTTTGGGAGTTTTTCCCCATACTTATTTCCCCACGACCCATAATGATCTCCATTTCATGGCATCTATGCATTCTATTTGTGCCTTGTTGTAGGAATTTTAAGATTGTGGGAAATAGATTTCTTAGGGTTTTAATTGTGAAGTAACTTTTAAAAATTGATATATTTTATATAACTGATAAAACAGAAGCTGGTTGTAGCTTGGATTGTCCATAAATTAAATATACATAATTTTCCTCTATGGTTGTACTCTGTACAATTTATAACAACAGATAAAACAACATTCTTGATTGTGTAATCATTAGTCACTAGTCACAGTATTTTCTTCATCTGGATAATATAGAAGAGCAAGACACAGTTCTTCATTATGTGATTCTCAAATAATTGTATTTTAGGTGCAGAATGTTTTGCTGCTCTTTCTCTGTATTTTTACATTAAACATTGATTTTGTGTATGCAAAGATTTTTGTCATATCTTCCAAAGTTTGTTTGAATGTTGTTTAAAGGTGTTCATAGAAAACGTTCACTTAGAAGACTAAAATTAGAAACTGTTCACCAAATGACTGGGACATGCTTTTTGGAGGTCGCTAACAGTGGAAAATGGCAGCTTTCATATGGCAAATGCAGAGACTCAAGATCAGTGCTTTCAAATTGATGCTTAGTGTTTGATGGCTGATTTCCTAAATTTCACAGAAACATTGGAAGAATTTGGCCCCAAAAGAGGCTGATCAGTGATCAGTGATGGTGATTCTTGGGCATTTAGAAAGATGCTTAAATGTTGAATGGTTGTAGGAAAGAATATATTGTGAAAGTTTAGTAAAAGATTCATTATCTGGGCCGGGTGCGGCGGCTCACTCCTGTAATCCTAGCACTTTGGGAGGCCGATCCAGGTGGATCACGAGGTCAGGAGTTCAAGAGCAGCCTGGCCAACATAGTGAAACCCCGTCTCTACTAAAAATGCAAAAAAAAAGTAATAGTAATAATAATAGTCGGGCGTGGTGATGGGCACCTGTAGTTCCAGTTACTTGGGAGACTGAGGCAGGAGAATGGCGTGAACCCGGAAGGCAGAGGTTGCAGTGAGCCGAGATCGTGCCATTGCACTCCAACCTGGGTGACGGAGCAAGACGCCGTCTCAAAAAAAAAAAAAAAAAAAAAAATTCATTATTTGGTAGAAGAGAAAGATAAAATGGACTTATTTCTAGCACAAAGACTAGTTACTTTGTTGAGAAAGGGTTTTGATCAATAAACCCTCCACCAGGGTTAGCCTGGGGAAAAAATAAATAAAACCTCAAATATCAATCAGATTGAATATTCTCTGTAGCTAATCTTTAAAATATTTTATGAAATATATATTATGCAATTAACCATGTATCATTTACAAAAACATTTCCTGCTTTAATGGAATTATCAAGGTTGAATTTTGTATTTCATTTCTTACTGATAAAAGTAAACAGATTAAGAGAGAAGCTGTTGGTTAACTATCTGACCATCTGTTTCCTTTCAGATCTACTTTGCAGCCCACTAGGAGGCCTTTTAAACCCAGTCTTTAATTACTTTCTTCAATCCAGACCAAGGCTAAACAAAAGTACATTTAGAGAGACGAGGCAGTTCATTTATGATGACTGTTTTGATTAATATGAAAGACAAAGCTGACTTTTTACACTTGGGCTGCAGAGAAGAATTTTAAGCAAGGGGATTTGTTTCTAGCCCAGGTCTTGCATGTTGGTTTATTAGTTTGTTTGAAGTCTTGCAGATTGCCAGAACATCAGGCAAAAAATTCAAATATAAGTTTAAAAATATCATAACAAATTCAAAGACTGTATATTTAAAGTATTCAATGACGCTAGGTTTTTTGTTGCTGTATTGCCCTTTTGTTAGCATAACTAATTTTTTTTTTTTTTTTTTTTTTTAAAGACAGACTCTCACTCTGTCACCCAGGCTGTGGTGTGATGGCATGATCTTGGCTCACTGCAATCTCTGCCTCCCAGGCTCAAGTGATCTTCCTGCTTCAGCCTCTCAAGTAGCTGGGACCACAGACATGCGCCACCAGGCCCAGATAACTTTTGTATTTTTGGTAGAGACGGGTTTTCACCATGTTGCCCAGGCTGGTCACAAACTCTTGAGCTAAAGTGATCCACCCTCCTCGACCTTCCAAAGTGCTGGGATTACACGCGTGAGCCACTGAGCTCAGCCGCTAAGATTTGACTTTAGTAATAGTAAAGACAACACTTATTTATGCATTGAATATGTCAGGTAAGGTGCCCAGGGCTTTACCTACATTATTTTATTTAATTTATCTTTACAATAACATTTTAACATAGTAATAACTACTATTAGATTCATTTTATCTAATTGGAGGGGGTATCTCTAAGATCCAGAAACATAGGTACATTGGTCAAGACCGAAGAGCTAGAAATGGCAAGGCTGTGATTAGAACTCCGGTTGTTCGGACTTCCGAACCCACTCCTAAACACTGTGTTATTTACACATCCTCTGTATATAGTTATTGAATAGAAATTGTCAATACTACATAAAAATCCTGTTAATATGAGTTTTAAATACAATTGTCATTTAAGAGGTGATGATGTCTAAGTAGCAAATGTGTCCTCATTCATAACCCATACTCGAGAGTGAGATGAGAGTTGGCATTGGTGGGCAGGCTGGGTGTAGGGAGGATAGTAGCACCATGTTCTTTTACAATTTAGTTCTTTTTTTTTTTTAAATCAAATGAATTAATCGAGGGCACACTTAAAAATAATATTTGTCTTTACTTTCTTATGCTGGCCTGTGTTACATACTGAATTTTTATGACTGATTCTCTTCCATGTTATGTGGTTATAGACCAACATAATTAAAAGGTGGTTTCTATGATTCTGTAAATCTAAATTAACCAGGAAGGCAGTACTGCTATAACTTGTAAACTCTGGTTTTAGACTCTAGTCTTTGATTTCTGTCCCTTTGGTTTAGTCCTTTTTGGAAATGAGACCTATCCTAGAGTTAGGGTCGAGCCAACCCTTTCTGCTTGGGGGATTTCCAAAAGTGAGTCAAGACAAATAAAATTTCACCTTTCAAACACCAGAGAATATTCATCTTAGGTAACATTTACTACATGAGAAAATGTCTGTTTCACCATCACCTTTCAGCCAGTTGTTTCATTATAAGTGTAGCATATTTTTCTGTTAAAATTATGAGTAAATATATATTTAATAGTAGTTGTATGATATTGGAGACCGTTCTCTTCATTATGTTATATCAAATTTGATTTAGAAGGAACACAAGCATATACAAGTACTTAATTTATTAAACATATGATCAATCATCTTACTTTAATTTCTCATGCAAATTGTCAGCTTTAGTGGATAATAATATTAAGAACTATAATTCATTGAGTCAGGCACACTGGTAAGAACTTTACATGTATTATTTCATTTTTCTGACAACTCAGTGAAGCCAGTACTCTTATTAGCTCTGTTTTTAAGATGAGAGGCTCAGAGACCTAGCAAGGTCACAGAGCTAGCAAAGCATCCCCCAGGTTTGTCTGATTCCAGGGACCCTCATCTGAAGCCCTATGCTATTCTGCCTACTTGATGATATTCACTAATTACCCACTCTGAATGCAGCTCTGAAACTGATTTACAAGTCATTGTAATACTTCTTTTCTGATGAACTTGAAAAACCATGAAAAATACTTCTTAATTAATTGGTCTATAGCAATAGGTGGTCTATAGAAATACTAAGGATAATTCTGGTGGTCTGTTATCAAGTGGAGAACTTGAGTTTATCAGAGGAGAAAATCAAAGTTATAAGAGCTCAGCATATACTATTAGTTAGAATGCAGAACATGTACCTTAATCTCAATTTAAGAAAATCATTTTATTGCAATCTAATGAAAAGAAGATAAGATGAATTGCTTTTTGAAGGGATTTTAAAGCTTTTTTAGCTGCAAGGGTGAGATATGTTTTATTGGCTATTGCCTGTGTGATTTGAGTAGATCATAAAACTTTCTTTGCCTCTCATCATTCTCACAAACTGAATATGAGTAACTTAAAATGAAGAGTAGGCCAGGCGCGGTGGCTCAGGCCTGTAATCGCAGCACTTTGGGAGGCTGAGGTGGGCGGATCACGAGGTCAGGAGATCGAGACCATCCTGGGTAACACGGTGAAACCCCGTCTCTACTAAAAATATAAAAAATTGCTGGGCCGTGGTGATGGGCGCCTGTAGTCCCAGCTACTCGGGAGGCTGAGGCAGGAGAATGGCATGAACCCGGGAGGCGGAGCTTGCAGTGAGCCGAGATCTCGCCACTGCACTCCAGCCTGGGCGACAGAGAGACTCTGTCAAAAAAAAAGAAAAAAAAAGAAAAAAAAAAAAAGAAAAGAAAAGAAGAGTATCATGAAAGAAAGCTTCTAGAAGTGTGTGATGGTTAATACTGAGTGTCAACTTGATTGGATTGAGGGATACAAAGTATTAATGCTGGGTAGTGTCTGTGCGGGTGTTGCCAAAAGAGATTAACATTTGAGTCAGTGGGTTGGGGAAGGCAAATCCACCCTAAATCTGATGGGCACAATCTAATCAGCTTCCAGCAAATATAAAGCAGGTAGAAAAACGTGAAAAAGAGAGACAGGCTTAGCCTCCCAGTCCATGTTTCTACTGTGTTGGATGCTTCCTGCCTTCGAATATCGGACTTCAAGTTCTTCAGTTTTGGGACTTGGACTGGCTCTCCTTGCTCCTCAGCTTACAGAAAGACTACTGTGGAACCTTGTGATCATGTAAGTTAATACTTAATAAACTCCCCATATGTATATATACATATATCCTACTACTTCTGTCCCTCTAAGAGAACTCTAATACAAAGTGTTATTGGAAATTCATTACTAAAAATGATGAAATCTGATCTCACACTTTCAGAAAAAACAATTGGTCATGTGATTCAGGTAAATAGTTTTAACTTCTCAAAAGATGCAGTAGTTGGGGTGACGTATTTTCAGTGAATTTCTACTTAAAACTTAAGAGTAAAGGTAGGCCTGGCACAATGGCTCATGTCTTTAATCCCAGTACTTTGGGAGGTCCAAGGGGGACGATCATTGGAGGCTAGGCATTTGAGACCAGCTTGGGGAACAAAGCAAGACCCTGTGTCTACAAAAAATAAAAAATAATAAAAACAAAGAATAAAGATGTTAAATTTAAACTTTCTAAACAATGTTGAGGGGACAATCAGGGTTGGTGGTGGTGATGAGACAATTTGCCAGATAACAAGACAAACACCTGGTGAGTTTTAAAGTGAGCAAAATGGAAGTGTGACAAGACCCAAAGTAAGGAAAATTTTATGCCCAACTTTGAATTCATGCGATTTTTTTTTTTTGAAAAGAGGATGTTGAAAGGCAAGTAAAAAATATTGTGAAAAAAATGTGACTAAACATTTACAGATTGCCCATCAGATCAGATTAGGATTTTTTATTAGATTTTTAAGTTAAAGTTGAAGAACGAGTTTTGTTAGTGTGTGTTTACATCAATTAGAAATTGTGTGACTATGATTAGGCTCTGTATGGGGAGCTTAAGAGAGGAGTGCATGTCTCACTTGGGATTTAATCTGCTCTACCTAAGAGGTGAACTCGAGAAGTAAAGTACACATCCCAGGGGATCCTTATGCTGCCCAAATGTCAGGGGCCACTTGGGACAGGTCCCAGCAGACACACAGCATGTGTGTACTTTCCAAAGTCAGTCACTCTAGGTTTCATGAAAACCCAAAGCATCTAATACGATCTTGTCAAAATTATGTCTACATGTCCAAGTGGATTTACTGTAAATCAATGTCTAATTACTTTTTGAAAATTATTCATTTACAGAGATTGAATTGATTTTTTTTTCATTTCATAATGTGGTTGAGTAGGAAAGTCTTATAACTGTACTTTTTGGTTAAAGTATAAAACTAGCGATACAGTGCATAAACATTATATTCTTAAAATATGTGAAGAATGCCGCAAAAGGAGCTATTAGCACAAAAAATGAGATTCCATCTTGTGCGACAGCTCATAGAAGAGATTTTGGGGAAGGAAAAAAAATGAAATTTGAAACCTTGAATTGTCAAAACATGGATTTCTCCAAAAGCAATTATAAGAAAAAATAGTTGACTATCTCCCAGTGATTGAGGTAATCATGACCGAATTCTACATCCACACCTCCACAAAGAACCACCACTTGATGTCATACAATTTCTTCAAATATTTGAAGTTGGAATGGTGGACATTAATTTGTGTATGTTTTAGTAAAAATATATAGAACTTTATATTTCGTATGATTAATGATTGAGTCATTATTCTATGTAAAAGCATATGATAAAAAGATAGATGGCATGTTGCATATAATAGCATTATGCATTTTTTCTAAATATTTTCTTAAGCTTTAGCAATTGCCTCTTAGCAACTGCTTCAAGTCATATAAGGCAGATTTCTGAACCTAATGAACAGATTTTGAGGCAAGGTCAATATTTTTACAGTTTATTTTTTTAACTTTCCTCCTCATTTATTAATGGACCCGTCAAAAGTTAAAAATACTTTGTAGACCTCTACTGTAGAATGGTAGTACTATTTCAAAATTCAACAAAGTGATGAGTAGCAACTTATCATCTACCCCTTTCACTTCTTATTACGCAGAATATAATTATAAATTGGTAAGTTTCTAAATAAATATTTGTTCACATATGAGTGGATGGCCTGTTGAAATTCAAGTGCAAAACAGGCCACCCAAGTGGAGATTTGCAGTTGCTAGTTGGAAACGTGTGACTAGAGTTTGGGAAAGATGGTGGATGGAGAGTAGATATGGGAGTCATTCATGTATAGGTGCTACTTCAAATGGTGGAAAAGAATGAGCTCACTAGGAGAAAGGAATTATAGCATGAGATGAGAAGAGAGCTCAAACCAAGGACAGGACTTTGCTGAATGTTCACATTTCGGAGGAGGTGAAAGAAACAGGAACAGCAGGAAACAGGTGGATTCATTAGGAAAGGTCAGAGTAGCATCTTGTAATAGAAACCATGGTAGAGAAGAATTTTCAAGGAGAATGAACATTGTTTGTTAGTTCCATACAGGAATTGTGAAAACTGATAAAAGGTCACTGAATTCAAAATAAGGAAATTATTAGTGACCTTGGAGAAAAGCGGTTTCAGTAGATTGGTGAAAACAACAGCCTGATTGGGAAAGATTAAGAACTGGAACAAATAATGAGGAAGAGATGAGTATGTAGACTCACATTTGACTAGTTTGGTGAGAGGAAAGGAAAAAGAAGATTGCTGAAAATAGTTAAAACAAAATGATATTATTCCAGAGTTATTAAAAAAGAAGAAAATTAAGTGAACTGGAATTTTTCCTAGAAAAATCCTGTTTGTCTGTTTTCCCAGCCTAGATTTATCAGATCATTGTTGATTCTTTAATTTCACCATAGAATCAACTTTAATCTACTTCAGTGTCTAGTGGCTGGAATATTCAACAATTAATATTTGGAAATTGTGACAGAGAGAGAACATGAATATTTGTGATAGGAAAGAATGATAGCAAATAAATATTTTTATGTTGTTCTATCTGTGAATGCCCAACGAATAATTTTATCAGACAAATGCATATTATTTCAAAAGCATTTAATTCCCTTGTAAAAAATAAGCAGCAAAGTCAAAATTTTCATAAAATGTGTGAAGAACAGCTGGACAATTTTTATTACCACCATTTATTTGCTTAAATTTAGTAAAGATCAGTTTGATTATTTAGAACATATTGCTTTTTTTCCCACCATGCCCAGCCTGTTATCAACATTTTAATATTTAGAGTTCATCATGAGTGATATAACTTTCCAAGTGTCACATTAAGACATATTTCAAAGAAACAGCTAATTCACTCAGGTAGTTTTTAACTCATTATTACACTGAAGTTCAAATTAATTGTTAGTTTTTCTGCATTCTCTGGTTATGGAGCAGACTCCCAATTCCTCAGCTTACCAGTTTTGAGAGGAATTGTGTGAAAGAGCATATTCCAAGTCCCTATCCCCAAAACAAGGGAGAATAAAATAACATAGTTAGGCTCAGTACATTAGTACTATTTCATTTGAAAATATCACAAATTTTAAAAAAAGAAAGGCATGCACAAAAGAATATTTGTAACCAAGTATGTATTCTGAATAGGAAAGATTTATTGGAATCCATATCACTTAGAGAAGCAGAACTACTATAGTAATATGGAATAATGGATTTATTTTCAGTTTTAGACCTGCACAGTTGTGGGAGCTTTGCAGTTGCCTTCACATCCGGTATGGAGCTAAAGTCATCATAGGTTAGCAGAGCTGGCAACTGGGAAGAAAAGCTGGATTTGAAGTAGAGCTGAGCAAGGGCAAACTAGAACCTGCAGGAGAAAATGAAACCCATAAAGATAAACTGGAACTTGTATTTGACTCATAATTCTCCATCCTCAATGACCCTGACTTGAACAGCCCGAAAGGGACTGGCACTCTTCCCTGCAAAGCCATTCGTGCACCTGGCCCAGAAACCAAAAGAGGAGATCTGTGGGGAGCCAAAGAAATGTAGCAGGACGAGCCGCAGACAAAACTCCTCAGACACCGAGTTAAAGAAGGAAGGGGTTTATTCGGCCGGGACATCAACAAGACTCCTGTCTCAAGAGCCAAGCTCCCCAAGTGAGCAATTCTTGTCCCTTTTAAGGGCTCACAACTCTAAGGGGGTGTGCGTGAGAGGGTCGTGATCGATTGAGCTAGCAGGGGATACGTGACTGGGGGCTGCATGCACCGGTAGTTAGATTGGAACAAAATAAGATAGGGATTTTCACAGTGCTTTTCTATACAATGTCTGTAATCTATAGATAACATAACCGATTAGGTCAGGCATTGATCTTTAACTACCAGGCCAGGGTGTGGCACCGGGCTGTCTGCTTATGGATTTCATTTCTGCCGTTTAGTTTTTACTTTTTCTTTCTTTGGAGGCAGAAATTGTGCATAAGACAATATGAGGGGTGGTCTCCTCCCTTATTCCCTGCCCCACTTGAGACTCTCACTCAGTAGTGGGAGTTCTCACTTTTCATTTTTGCTACCCATGTCTTCTTGCAAGACAGATTGATAGTGATTCATATAGTACGCTTGTGCTGAAGCATTTTGGTGAACTAAGGTAGTGTTGAAGTTTTTTATCATATGAAGAAGTACTGGTAGCAAACAAGGGAGCAGTAAGCAGGTTTCTATTACTATTATAACTCTTATTATAAGAGTTTTAAATCCTCCTAGCGCTGGGAACCATTTTCCAAACATGGCCCCAGGATCAAATCCATGCCGCACTTGCACGAGCACATAGGCCAGTTTTGTCATATCTCTAACTATGTCTTCAACTACTTGCCCTTAATTATCTATGTGTAGGCAGCAATTAGGTTAAATTTCCTACGGACCTCTCTTTCAGCTGCTAGCAAGTAGTCGAGAGCTAATCTATTTTGATAGATAGCATTTCTCATCTGAGTTTCTTGCCGGGCCAGAATAGTCAAGGCTCTGCCGGTTTTATTAGTGACTATTTTTAAGACAACTTGTAACAGTATGATTCAGTTGATCATGTAAATGGGGGTCCGGTATCCCCACAAACCGTCTTGTGTCCAAGTAGCAGGACCATAATATTATATGATTCTCTCAGGGGGCCATTTATCATTCTTTCAATTTCCTATAGCTATGCTTCTCTTTTTGCGGGAAGCATAGACAGGGAAGCCCAGGAGTTCGCCTGTTTTTATGGGCAGTAGGAAGAAAGATGGTTTAATAGTGCCAATAACACAACTACCTGCCCACTGGTCAGGTAATTTGGCATAAGCTCTATGCCCACATATCCAGTATAATCCAGTGGGGGCTGTCCAGTCCCAGTGGGACTCCAGGTGGGTCCACACGGTTTACAACTTTGGGAATTTACTAAATGAATTTCTCTCTGTGTGATTTGAACTCCACCAAGTGACTGTTTTTGTGATACCATTATACAGTTTCTGTCTCAGACAACTAAGTCGTCCTACGGGATGAGTGAATTATTTTCCTTCTCTAGCTATGCAATATTGTCCAATAATTGAGGCTTTTAGGATCCAGAAATTATCAGGGTGATTCTTTTGAGCCAGGAATTCGTCAGGAACTGGGTCAGTAGGTACTAATTCTCGGGCTTCCCATGGCCATTGGTCTCCTATTACAGTTCCTCCACATACATAACATGAAGTGACATTGAGAGACTGGGCTACATGCTCAGCTAATTGCAAAAACAAATTTCTTGTTTTTCCTGGAATTTCTGGTACTGGCACATTTAGTTCATCATAGAAAGTTTGAAACACTGGCTCAGGAGAGCATTTGTAAACTTCTCCTCGAACCAAGATATTTACTCGAGGATCCAGTCTGGCCCTGTCGATTCCTAAGGTCACACGCTCCGCTTTTTCCCAGCGAGGATCAAGGGGATTGGTTATTACTAGCTCTAAGGAGTTACATTGTCCCTTAGTACAGGAAAGGCCATTTTTTTCCTTTCTGAAGGTGGACTAGATCCTTTTCATTTTTTTTTTTTATCCAAGTGGCCTAAATGACACAAGACCAGTATTTACATTTATTTCCACACAGTCCTAATTTATGACAGATGTATTTATTTTCTGCCATATAGTCTCTTTTCTAATTAAGAGAACCACACCTTATTCCTAACTTACTACTATTAATAACAGCACAGGCATCAAATTTTAAGGTGACTTGTTTGGGAACCCCTTTTTCTTCTGTTTTTGCTAACACTTTACTCATATCATTTATGAGCCCCCACCAGTCCTCAATCCTTAATCTTATTTTAAAAACTGTGGTCATGGGAGGCTCAGATGGGTCATAACACACATCAGGTTGGTCATTTCCTGGGCTACGTACCTTGTATGGAATAACATTATACAAACAAATTCCTTTTAGAGTTCCAGTACACTTATAATAACCATAAAATAATAGAACCGTAGCAACCTTTTGTCCTACGTCAGTGACTTGATGTATACACTGGGAACAGTCCTCAGTCTGAGGAAGGTCAGTTGAAGTCCTTACTGTAAAAGTCCACATTTTAAGGTAAATGAGCCCTGCAATGAGTTTCCTCATGCCTCAGCCGTGCGTGGACCAGTCAGCTTCCAGGTGTGACTGGAGCAGGGCTTGTCGTCGTCTTCAGAGTCACTTTGCAGGGGTTGGAGAAGCTGCTCCCTACCACATACCACTCACAGTCTACTGATGTTTAAGGACGGTCTCAGAGTTTGGGCCTGCTAGAATAAACTGAGTCCAAAACTTTTACACAGTTATGTTCAACGGGGCTATCTGATACCGGGAGCAAGGTGGTGGGGTTTAGGTTGTTGCAAACTTCAGTGGTTATGTGGGGATTTTCACATAGCAGGCTTTGGTACTTGGTTAATCTAGCATGTGTTAACCATGCTGTCCTTTGGTAATCATTAAAGTTACCACAGCATGGGGGGGCCTTTATATTCAGGTTTTGCCTAAGGGTTAGTTTATTTGCTTTTTCTGCTAACAGGGCTGTTGCTGCTAGGTCCCTTAGACCTGGGAGCCAGCCTTTGGAAACCCTGTCTAGTTGTTTTGACAGATAGGCCACTGGCCTTGGCCAGGGCCCCACAGTCTGGGTTAAAACTCCAACTGCCATTTTTTTCTCTTTTTGACACATAGAGTGTAAAGGGATTTGTCAAATCTGGTAGTCCTAGGGCTGGGGCCAGTATAAGTTTTTCCTTTAGTTTACAAAAGGCTTGCTGTTGTAGAGGCCCCCATTCAAAAGGCTCCCGATCACCCCCCTTTGTAACCCCATACAAAGGTTTGGGTAGTACTGCAAAGTTTGGAATCCATAATCTGCAAAACCCCATAGCTCCTAGGAATTCCCTTACTTGCCTTATGGTTTAGGTTCCGGTATGTGGCAGATGACCTGCTTTCTTTCTGACCCCAGGCTGCACTCCCCTTTCCGAATACTGAATCCCAGGTAGCGTACCTGCTGTCTGCAGATCTGAGCTTTCTTCTTGGACACCTTATCCCCACAGTCCTCTAGGTGCCAAAGCAGGGCATCAGTCCCTTTTGTGCACCTGACTGCCGTGGAGTGTCCCAGCAGAAGGTCCTCCACGTACAGGAGCAAGACACAGCCTAGGTCTTAGCAGGAAACTTTTGCAGGTCTTGAGCCAGGGCCTATTTGAAGATAGTAGGGGAGTTCTTGAAACCTTGGGGAAGCCGGGTCCAAGTGTACTGAGTAGTGACACTTGACTCCGGATCTTCCCACTGAAAGACAGACAGCTTCTGGCTCTCAGGAGCTATTCTGATGCGAAAGAAGGCATCTTTTAAGTCCAGACATGTAAACCAGCTGTCCTTTGCCGGGAGCAGCCCTAACAATGTGTAAGGGTTAGGAGCTGTTGGGTGCAGAGTCACTGTAACTTGGTTGACCAAGCGCAAGTCCTGTACTGGTCAGTAATCCTTGATCCCTGGCTTAGGGACAGGCAGGAGAGGGGTGTTCCATGGAGACTGGCAAGGAACTATAATTTCACAGGCTTTCAAGCACCTGAGATGAACCTGGATTCCTTCAAGAGCTTCTCTGGGAACCGGATACTGCTTTTGTCTAATTGGCTGTGCCCCAGGCTTAACTTCTATGAGTACAGGGGCTTGGTTGACCACCAGTCCCGGAGGATTATCCTCTGCCCATACTTAGGGCCATCGCTTAGCTAGAGCTGGTTTTATCTCTTGGCCTGGCTCGGTTAGAAAAAGTCTCCATTCATCTTCCCGGAGGACTGTAAGGGCCATGATAACTCCTGTTCCCAGTAACTTTAGCTGTAAAGAGCCCTCTTTTGTAAAGGGGATGGTAGCTCTCAACTTGCTAAAGCAAGTCTCTTCCCAGCAAGGGCAAGGGACAACCAGGCATGTACAAGAACTGGTGAACTATCTCATGTCCTCCCACCAAGCAGGTCCGTGGTAGACAGAAAGCCTGCTTAGTGGAAACTCCTGTTGCTCCAATTATATCAATGGTTTTCTTGGATAAGGGAGCGACCAAGGTGGTCACTACTGAGTGTTCAGCACCAGTATTGACCAAAAACTTAATGTCCTTGCCCCAATTGTAATCCTGACTGTGGACTCCTTGGGGGCACTTGATCCCGGTCCCCTTCAGTCCAATAACCCTTCAACCAGATTGAACGAAGCTCCCTCGTCTTTATCTGAGGTCTTTTGTTCTGAACCACCTTGCTTTTCCTTCAGTTGGGGACACTTATCTTTCCAATGCCCTATTTCCTTTCAATGGGCGCATTGGTTACATTGCAAGCATGGGCGATTAGACTGGGTATTCTTCCCTGAACCCCCCTTCCCCTCTCCTTTCAGGGGAATCCCTTAATGGCCGCGGCCAGTAAGTCGGCATTTCGCCTAGCCTGGCATTCGCCTTCCTTACGACTTTCTCTGTGGCTTGTTGCATCTCTATTCACAAACACTTGACTGGCTATTTCCAGTAACTGTGAGGTATTAATACCTGCAAACCCAGCCTGTTTCTGCAATTTTCTCCTGATATCTTCTGCGCTTTAACTAAGGCCCTGTTAGTCATGCGCAGATTTTCAAGACTATCAGGATCAAAAGGAGTGTACATACGATAAGCCTCACACAGTCTTTCATAGAATTGCACTGGACTCTCCCCTTTTCTGTGGATGACCTCAGAGACTTTATTTACATTTGTAGCCTTTTGAACCCCTTTCTTTAGACCTTCTAGTAATGCCTCACTGTACCGTCTTAGCTTCTCCATGTCTGATCCCTCGTTCAGGTCCCTTTGGGGGTCTGTTTCTGGCAGTTGAATTCTTATATATTCTTGGGAATTTTGGTAATCGGCTGGGACGTGCTCCTCTAGCCACTTAGTTGCCACCTGGAGCACCCTTAGCCTTTCATCTGTATTAAAGAGGCACATGAGCAGCTTGTGGCAATCAGCCCAAGTAGGATTATGAGTCTGTATAATAGTTTGGAGCAAGTCAATTAAAGCTTGAGTCTTTTCAGTGTAAGATGGAGTATTATTTTTCCAATTGAGGAGATCAGCAGAGGTGAAAGGTTGATACACAAAGGCACGCCTTTCCACCATGTGTCCGTCCTCATCTACTCCAGTATATAGCTGCTCTTTCAGGGGCATTTGGATTCCAGTCTTGGGCCATAAGTGAGCTTCCAAGGGAGGAGCTTCTCCCGTGGCTTCACTTCCTCTCTTGTCTACTCTGGGTGGTCTAGGGGTGTGGTCATCTGGTGGAGGTGGAGGTGCTGTGGGTTCAGGAGTGGGGAGCCATTCCTCCTGATAAGGAGGGGATATTGCTGGTACCAATTCCTGCCATGATTCTTCTGGTGTTGAGTCGGACAGGACTTTTGGTGCTGACTTCCCTCGGTGGGTGGAGCGAGGACCTTCCTTAACTAACTGTCCCTTTGCTACTAGTACTGCTGCTGCCTGTCCTCATAACCACTGTGGGGGTCCAAAACCAGCTGTAACCAAGAGTCTATATATGGGAACTGATCCGGGTACCCTGGCTTACAGGTTACCCTGTGCCATACCTTCGAGACAAGGAACCTGTCCAGGCTTCCTTCTGACGACCAGCTCACCTCTAATGCTGGCCAGTCTATCTCACACAAAGTTCTAAGTTTTCCTGGTGTCATGGTGACTCCATAGTCTCCCTTAAATCCCTTTTTGAAATTTTTCAACATAGTTCCTAGTGGGGTGCGCTTACTTTGTGCCTGACCCATGTTTCCTCGAGACAAAACACCACGCTCACACCACATGCACACCACAAAACAAAGAACAGGTAAAAAGGGCACACACACACTTTTACAGTTTACGCCAAACCAAAATCAAAACCAAAATCAGAGTATCAAAAAATCTAAGCCAGGTCAAAACCAAAACCAAAGTATCAAGCAATCCAAGTCAAATAAAAAACAAAAACCAAAGTACCGGTACAGGCACACTGTGGGTGATCAGGCCACGCTTCCACTCAAATGGAGTAGGCAAGTTCCCAAGACCAGTCCTGTCAAGCAGTTTAAACCAAATCAAAACCAAAACCAAAACCACGGTGCCGATAAAGGCATGCTGTGGGTGATCAGGCCACGCTTTCACTCAAATGGAGTGGGCATGTTCCCAAGACCGGTCCTGTCACGCAATTCAAACCAAGGCAAAACCAAAGCCAAAACCAAACCAAAGTGCCGATAGAGGCACGCCCTGGGTGATCAGGCCACGCTTCCACTGAAATGGAGTGGGCAAGTTCTCAAGACTAGTCTTACCAAGTTTCAGATGTCCGGACTCCAAGTACCAGTTCCTTCCCAGTGTTCAGCCACTGCGTTGATCCTCCACGGGGGCCTGCCATACACCGCTCTGGTGAGGCATCCCACCGGGGTAAATGCCTACCCAGGAGCGCTCTCAGGATGCGCAATGCTCAGGCTGGTCAGAGTCCCCCGCAGGGATGTTCCATAGGGCAGGCTTAAGCTGCCTAAGGAGATGCCTAGACCATCCGCCAATCACCTCGCTTCCCAGTCAGGGAACCAAGAAATGTAGCAGGACGAGCCACAGACAAAACTCCTCAGATACCGAGTTAAAGAAAGAAGGGATTTATTCGGCCGGGGACATCAGCAAGACTCCTGTCTCATGAGCCGAGTTCCCCAAGTAAGCAATTCCTGTCCCTTTTAAGGGCTCGCACCTCTAAGGGGGTGTGTGTGAGAGGGTCGTGATCAATTGAGCAAGCAAGTGGTACGTGACTGGGGGCTGCATGCACCAGTAATTAGATCAGAACAAAATAGGATAGGGATTTTCACAGTGCTTTTCTATACACTGTCTATAATCTATAGATAACATAACCGATTAGGTCAGGGGTTGATTTTTAACTACCAGGCCCAGGGTGTGGCGCCGGGCTGTCTGCTTGTGGATTTTGTTTCTGGCTTTTAATTTTTACTTTTTCTTTCTTTGGAGGCAGAAATTGGGCATAAGACAATATGAGGGGTGGTCTCCTCTCTTATTCTTTTTTTTTTTTTTTTGTCTTTTCATTTTTATTACTCAAAAAAGTTTCATTTTTTTATTTAGCTTTCTGACTCTGTGCTTGTGTCTTCAACACTTTCACCATGATTTTCTGCTCGATAAGGAAAGCACACTTGATCCTATCACAGACACATTCAGCACACATGGAACCACCATAGGCCCTGCTAATATGTTTCTTTGTTTTGGACATTCTCATAAGAACTTTTAGGTCTTACAGCACGAACCCCTCAAAGTCTGCCTGGGCACACACCACATGCAGATTTTGGTGCTTTCCCAACCTTCTTGGTAAAAAGGTAAACAATTCTATTACCAGGGATTCGAGACAGCCTGCTTTTGTTAGAAGCTGTATTGTAGGAAAGCCTACATCAGTATATCAAATGCTGGACCATTCTGAGTGCCTGCAGACAACGTCCCTACCAACCAAAAAAGAGTCCAGGATCAGAGAGAATTCGTAGCTGAATTCCACCAGAGGTACAAGGAGGAGCTGATACCATTCTTTCTGAAACTATTCCAATCAATAGAAAAAGAGGGAATCCTCCCTAACTCATTTTATGAGGCCAACATCATCCTGATACCAAAATCTGGCAGAGACACAACAAAAAACGAGAATTTTAGACCAATATCCCTGATGAACATCGATTCAAAAATCCTCAATAAAATACTGACAAACCGAATCCAGCAACATATCAAAAAGTTCATCCACCATGATCAAGTGGGCTTCATCCCTGGGATGCAAGGCTGGTTCAACATATGCAAATCAATAAACGTAATCCAGCATGTAAACAGAATCAAAGACAAAAACCACATGATTATCTCAATAGATGCAGAAAAGACCTTTGACAAAATTCGACAACCCTCCATGCTAAAAACTCTCAATAAGTTCGGTATTTTGGGGATGTAGCTCAAAATAATAAGTGCTATTTATGACAAACCCACAACCGGTATCATACTGCATGGGCAAAAACTGGAAGCATTCCCTTTGAAAATGGGCACAAGACAAGGATGCCCTCTCTCACCACTCCTATTCAACATAGTGTTGGAAGTTCTGGCCAGGGCAATCAGGCAGGAGAAAGAAATAAAGGGTACTCAATTAGGAAAAGAGGAAGTCAAATTGTCCCTGTTTGCAGATGACATGATTATATATTTAGAAAATCCCATAGTCTCAGCCCAAAATCTCCTTAAGCTGATAAGCAACTTCAGCGAAGTCTCAGGATACAAAATTAATGTGCAAAAATCACAAGCATTCTTATAAACCAATAACCGACAGAGAGCCAAATCATGAATGAACTCCCATTCACAATAGCTTCAAAGAGAATAAAATACCTAGGAATCCAACTTACAAGGGATGTCAAGGACCTTTTCAAAGAGAACTACAAACCACTGCTGAATGAAATAAAGGAGGACACAGACAAATGAAAGAACATTCTATGCTCATGGATAAGAATAATCAATATCTTGAAAATGGCCATACTACCCAAGGTAATTTATAGATTCAATGCCATCCTCATCAAGCTACAAATGTCTTTCTTCACAGAATAGGAAAGAACATATTGCTTTTTACACTTTGACTTCTGGCTATGGGATGGATTATTTTAGTCATAAGAAAGTGTAACTGATCTAATACTTTACACTTATTTTCTCTTCTTCCTAATGCCAGTCTAGCTTCTGGATCTAGGAGCTTCCTAATGCCAATCTAGGAGGCTGGAAAGAGTATACGGTTAGAAAATTGGTAGGCATACCACTTCCTTTAAGATTTCTGGGCTGACTTAGGATCTGGTGAATACTATTCAAGAAAGAAAATAAAGAAAGGTAAATGGAATTAAATCAGAAGTTTGGGATTCCATATCAATGACATTGTTAAATTCTAGAGGAGAGAGTTTATGGAGCTCTGGTTCCATAAACTCTCTCCCCTAGAATTTCATACTTCTACATTCAATACTTCTACATTGAACTAACTTGATAGTAGGTACACATACATGTACCATATAAGCACTTGGCAGAGATGTTCAAGTGCAGAGCCTTGTGCAGGGTGGACAATTTGAATAGGTTATGTAGATAGGTCCTGCCAATTCTGAATCTATGATTTGTGCTTGGGAATTATCTTGCTTTCACCCTCAGATCCACTCATTCATTCAGAAAATACTTATTGCCAGTCACTGGACTAAACTCTGGACCTAGGTTCTCAAGGATGAGAAAAGGCCAGGAATAAAGATTTCCTCAGCCTCCTCCCTGAGCCAGAGTGAGGGAGAAAGTATGGAGATGTCAGTGTGAGGGACTAAGTTACATGGCCTGCAAATAAGAAGGGAGTCAAGGCAGAGGTACTTTAGGGACTCCCTGCCTGCCTGTTGGTAAGCTGTCTCACAGAAATTAGCATTGTCCTGTCCCCCAACAAGTGTGCAAATATATTCTGCCTACCCTTTCCAGTCACCCTGACAATGATCTTCTTATTGAATGACAGTTCTGAAAAGTGATAATTTATTACTTCAGTTGAACTGTTACCCAATTTTCTTGCCATTTCACTAGACAGAAGTGTGGAAAGTAGATCCTAAGCACAATTTACACTTCCTTTTTATACTGGAACATTCCACAAAGACATGACTATTATACAGTTCTGATTAAAGCCAAATGTTGCAGTCATAATAAATTAAAGATTTGTGGCTTCATTGTCTGTTTCTATCATTTACCCTGGGATTATGGAACAAAGCCCACTAAATTCCCTTTTTCATTATCTGAAAAATGCCTTTTAGACTTTTCTATAATTCCCTCACCTTGAGATCACCCTAGCTTTGATCTTTTGTGCAAACAATTATGTCTTATAAAAATCTGAATTGTATTCATTCCTTTATTTATAATCTCAACCGTTTTCTGTTTGTCACTCTTTCTGCTCTCCTTGGCTTTTCCCCTTTCTTTTCCAAGGGTTATAGAATTCCTGACAGTTTGGTTTGAAGTTTAGTTCAGTATTCTATGTATCAATATGCCTTATTTACTTTGTTTTTGTTTTAATTTTCAATTTTTAATTTTTGTGTGTGCAGAAAAGTGAGGAAAGTAGGTCCTAAGCACAGTTTGCACTTCCTTTTTATACTGGAACATTCCACAAAGACATGACTATTATACAGTTCTGATTAAAGCCAAATGTTGCAGTCATAATAAATTAAAGATTTGTGGCTTCATTGTCTGTTTCTGTCATTTACCACAGGTGCACATATTTCTGAGGCACATGAGACACTCTGATACAGGCACATAATGTATAATAATCACATCAGGATAAATAGAGAATCCATTAACCCAAGCATCTATCTTTTCCTTGTGTTACAAGTGATCCAATTATACTCTTTCAGTTTTTAAAATGTATAATAAATTATTGTTGACCACAGTCATCCTGGTTACACTATTAAGTAGTAGATCTTATTCATTGACTCTAACGATATTTTTGTACCCATTCACCATCCCCATCCTCCCTACGCATTATCCTTCCCAGCCTCTGGTAATCATGGTTCTACTCTATCTCCATGAGTTCAATTGTTTTAATTTTTAGCTCCCACACATAAGTGAGAACATGCAAAGTTTGTCTTTCTGTGCCTGGCTCATTTCACTTAAAATAATGTCCTCCAGTTATATTCAAGTTGTCGCAAATGAAAGGATCTCATTCTTTTTATAGTTGAGTAATACTCCATTGTGTATATGTGCCATCTTTTCTTTATCCATTCGTCTGGCAACGGACATATAAGTTGCTTCTAAATCTTGGCTATTGTGAATAGTGCTGCAATAAACACAGGAGTGCAGCTATCTCTTTGATATATCAATTGTCTTACTTTTGGATATGTACCCAGCAGTGGGGTGGCTGGATCACATATATGTAAGCTCTATTTTTAGTGTCTTTGAGGAACCTCCAACTGTTTTCTATAGTGGTTGTACTAATTTACCTTACCACCAAGAGTGTACGAGGGTTCCCATTTCTCCATATCCTTGCCAGCATGTTATTGTCTGTCTTTGGATTAAAGCCATTTTATTTATATATATTTATTTGTATCTTCTCTTATTTTCTTAATCTCACTAATGGTCAATCAATTTTGTTTATATTTTCAAACCGCCAACTTTTTGTTTCATTTATCTTTAATTTTTTTTTGTTTCAATTTCATTTAGTTCTGCTCTGATCTTTGATATTTCTTTTCTTCCGCTGGGTTTGGGTTTGGTTTTTATTTCTCTAGTTCCATTAGGTGTGAGCTTAGATGGTCTATTTGTGCTTTCAGACTTTTTGATGTAGGCCTTTAATGTTAGGAACTTTCCTTTTAGCACTACTTTTGCTGTATCCCAGAGGTTTTGATAGTTCGTATCACTATTATCATCCAGTTTAAAGAATTTTCTAAATTTCCATCTTGATTTCACTGTTGACTCAAAGATCATTCAGGGGAAGATTATTTAATTTTCATGTATTTGTATAGTTTTGAGGGTTCCTTTTAGAGTGAATTTTCAATCTTATTCCATTGTGGTCTGAGAGAGAACTTGATAGTAATTTTGATTTTCTTAAATATATTGAGACTTGTTTTGTGGCCTGTCATATGATCTATCTTGGAGAATGTTCTATGTGCTGATAAAAAATGTATATTCGGCAGTTGTTGGGTAGAATGTTCTGTAAATATCTGTTTAGTTCATTTGTTCTAGGGTATACTTTAAGTCAGTTTTTGTTATTGTTGTTGTTGTTGACTTTCTGTCTTGATGACCTGTCTAGTGCTGTCAGTGAAGTATTGAATTTCCCCACTATTATTGTTTTGCTGTGTCGCTCATTTCTTATGTCTAGTGTTATTGTTTTATAAATTTGAGAGCTCCTGTGTTAAGTGCATATATATTTAGGATTGTGATATTTTCATGTTCGACTGATATTTTTCATTATATAATGCCCCTTTGTCTTTTTAAAATTTTGTTGCTTTAAAGTCTGTTTTGCCTGATATAAGAATAACTACTCCTGCTTGCTTTTGGTTTTCATTTGCATAGAATATCTTTTTCCACCCCTTTACCTTAAATTTATGTGAGTCCTTATGAGTCTCTTGAAGACAGCAAATAATTGATGGTAGGATTTTTGTCCATCCTGCCATTCTGCATTTTTTAAGTGAAACATTTAGACCACTTACATTCAGTGTTAGTGTTGAGAGATGAAGTACTGTTTTTTCATCATGCTAATTGTTGTGTGAATACTTTTTTAAAAATTGTGTTACTGTTTTATAGGTCCTCTGAGATTTATGCTTTAAGAAGATTCTATTTTGGTGTATTTCAGGGTTATGTGTTAAGATTTAGAACTCCTTTTAGCATTTCTTACAGTGCTGGCTTGGTAGTGGGGAATTGCCTCCACAGTTGTTTGTCTCAAAAAGACTTTATCTCTCCTTCATTTATGAAGGTTAGTTTCACTGGATACAAAATTCTTAGCTTATATATATATTTTTTGTTTTTGTTTACTGAGGTTAAAGATAGGGCCCCAATCTCTTCTGACTTGTAAGGTCTCTGCTGAGAAATCTACTGTTAATCTGACAGGTTTTATGTATCTATATCTATATCTATTTATTTGTATCTAGATATAGATATATCCCAATTTGAAATGAAAAAGTCAATTTGTGCATCTTTGCAGATGATGTGATGTTACATTTGGAAAACCCTAAAGACTTCACCAAAAAATCCCATTAGACCTAATAAACAAATTATGTACAGTTGCAGGATAAAAAATCAACACACAAATATCAGTAACATTTCTAAATGCCAATAGTGAACAATCTGAGAAAGAAATCAAAAACTTATTTGAGGGAATAATTGAGGAAGACTTCCCTGGCCTTGCTAGAGACCTAGACATCCAAATACAAGAGGCTCAAAGAACACTCGGGAAATTTGTCACAGAAAGATCATCACCTAGGCACGTGGTCATCAGGTTATCTAAAGTCAAGACAAAGGAAAGAATCTTAAGAGCTGTGAGGCAAAAGCATCGGATAACTATATATATATATTTACATATATATGTACATTTATATGTGTACATTTTTTCAGCCTTCTTGAGTTTCTTTCATCAATATTTCATAGTTTTCATTGCAGAGAGCTTTCACTTGTTTAAGTTAATCCCTGTGTAGTTTATTATGTTTGTGACTACTGTGAATGGGATTACTTTATTGATTTCTTTCTCAGATTGTTCACTATTGGCATTTAGAAATGATACTGATTTTTGCGTGTTGATTTTATATCCTGCAACTGTACATAATTTGTTCATTAGGTCTAATGGGATTTTTTGGTGAAGTCTTTAGGTTTTTCCAAATGTAACATCACATCATCTGCAAAGATGGATAAATTCACTTATTCATTTCAAATTGGGATGCCCTTTACGTCTTTCTCTTGTCTGATTGCTCTAGCTAGGACTTTTAGTAGTATGTTGAATAACAGTGGTGAAAGTGGACATCTTTGTGGTGTTCCAGATTTAGAAGAAAGGCTTTCAGTTTTTTTTTCCCATTAAGTGTTATACGAGCTGTGATTCTTTCATATATGGCTTTTATTATATTGAGGTATGTTTCAATCCCCAGTATTTTGAGACTTGCTGTCATGAAGGTGTGTTGAATTTTATCAAATGCTTTTTTAACATCATCTGAAAGTATCATATGGTTTTTGTCCTTCATTCCATTGATATGATGTATCACATTGATTGGTTTGTATCTGTTGAACCATCCTTGCATCCCTGGGATAAATTTCACTTGATCATGAATAACGATTTTTTAATGTGTTCATGAATTTTTTAGTATGTTGTTGAGTAGTTTTGCATCGATGTTCATCAGTGATATTGGCCTATAGTTTTCTTTTTTGATGTGTCTTTGTCCAGTTTTGGTACCAGTGTACTATTGGCCTTGTAGAATCAGTTGGAAAGTATTTCCTGCTTTTTTTGTTCTTCAGAATACTTTGACGTAGGATTTGTATTAGTTCTTCTTTAAATGTTTGATAAAATTGAGCAATGAAGCCCATCAGGTCCTGACATTTCTTTGCTGGGAGACTGTATTACAGCTTTGTTCTCATTACTTGTTTTTTGTCTGCTCAGGTTTTGGATTTCTCCATGTTTCAATATTTGTAAGTTGTATTTTCTAGGAATTTATCAATTTCTTCTAGGTTTTCCAATTAATTGGCATATAGTTGCTCATAGTACCTCTAATGATCTTTTCAATTTTTGTGGTATTGGCTGTAATATCACCTTTTTAATTGCTGATTTTATTTAATTGGGTCTTCTCTCTTCTTTCTTATTCTGGGTTTAAGTTTGTCCATTCTTTTCATCTTTTCAAAAAACCCACTTTTTTTTTCCATTGATCTTTTTTAGTGTTTTTTTAATTTCAATTTAATTTATTTTTGATCTTCTCTTATTTATTTATTTTCTTCTATGTTTGAGTTTGATTTGATCTTGCTTTTCTAGTTCTTTGAGACGCATCTTTAAGTTGTTTATTTGAAGTTTTTCTAAGAACGTTTTGAAGTTACCCTTGTAGCTATAAACTTTTATTTTTTACTATTTATTTCTCTGTATCTCGTAGGTTTTGGTATATCCTGTTTCTCTTTTTATTGATTTAAGAGATTTTTTTTCAATTTTCTTAATTTCTTCATTGACCCACTGTTCACTCAGGAGCATATTGTCTTATTTTCATGTGTTTGGATAGTTTCCAAAATTCCTCTTGTTATTGGTTTCTAGTTCTATTCCATTGTGTTCAGAAAATATATTTCTTATAATTTCATTTTTGAGGAATTTTTAACAACTTGTTTTGTGTCCTAACATATGGTCTATTCTTGAGAATGATCTATGTGCTGAGGAGAAGAATGTGTATTCTGCAGTCATTGAATGAAATGTTCTGTAAATATCTATTAGATCCATTTGTTCCACAGGGCAAATGAATTCTAATATTTCTTTGTTGATTATCTGTTTGTATAATCCGTCCAGTGCTGAATGATGGGTCTTGAAGCCTCCAACAATTATTGTGTTAGGGTCTATTTCTTTCTTTAGCTCTAATAATTTTTGCCTTATATATCTGGGTGTTCCAGTGATTGTTGCATGTGTCTTCTTCTCCCCCTTCTGCTTTATTTACTTTGGAGTTAATTCGTGCTGCTGCTACAATTAAATTTGATAAGAATCACCTATTGTGTCAGAATTTTCAGTGCTGTGGCTGCTCAATGTTTGCCTTTGGCCAACTGTATGGCAAAAAGTCTAAGTGCTAAAGTAATTATTTCTCCTTAGGTTTCCATCAGATTACTAAATAAGTAAACATAATTTTTGCTCCACCTTTCCCCTTTATCTTTCTCCCCAGGATATTTGTAACAATCCCCACTGCAAACATTTGAACTCTGGCAAAATGGTTGTCTTACTACCAGGAGTTAATAAGCATCAGAATCCATTTGGGCCATGTTGCTCTAGTGGATAAATTTTGTCCTAGCATCAAAGTTGTTCTTTTTAAAACAACACTATGGCTTTCCACATTTTGTAATGGTGCTTTAGGTGGAACTAAAACAATGATTTCTAGGTAGAAGGGTCATGGAATAAAACATTACTCTTTTTTGTTATTAATGTCAATTGTTATTAAGAAAGCTTGAGCATAACACTGACAGTTCATTCTCCATTGTATAGAATGACTTTTAGTCTGTCCCACCTTCATCACCATCAAACATATTGCAAATAAAATGTTAGAAGCATATGTATAGAAGGGATCATGGGAAATCATCTAGTCCATCCATGTAAGGACTGTTTGTGAACTGTCCCAGAAATATTATTATCAATTTTCTCTTAGTGAATTCTCCAAGGAAAGAAATATACAACCTCCTTTGGTAATATGCTGCAGTAATACTTTCTATTTTTTGTTGTCCTAGACTCTGGGTCTGAGATTGCAGAAATCTGGCTGATCACTGAAGGATTTCTTTTTACCTTTTTTTTTCCTGTGGTGAAGTGAGAGATCAGATTATTGAAACTGTGGAAGCAGAGGAAATCAAGCACTGTACAACACATGGAAAGCCAGTAGTTATCAATTTAATATATATTTCCTAAGTACCCACTGATCAAATACTCAGCTCTGTAGAGAACAAGGCCTTAGTTCTGAAAGAACCAATTTTGTTTTGAAAAACTTAAAATAAGTCTGATTTTTTTTTTCTTTTCTACCTCTCTTCTCTTTTTAGGAAGCATTCTGTGTATTGCTCCTGCCTGTGGATCAGTACACTGTAAGATCATGTGATAAGCGGAATATTCCTATAGGAAACTCGAGACGTACTGAATTAAAACTAATTTTAAAGGTTCCTTTTTTTTTTTTTTTTCTTTGAGATAAAGTCACGCTCTGTTGCCCAGGCTAGATTGCAGTGGTGCAGTCACAGCTCACTGCAGCCTCCAAATTTTGAGCTCAAGCAATCTTCCCATCTCAATACTCTCCCTAGTACCAGGCCTGCCTGATTAATTTTTTTTTTTTTTTTTTTTAGAAACAGGATCTTGCTGTGTTGCCCAGGCTGGTCTTGAATTCCTGGTCTCAAGTGATCCTCCAGTCTTGGCCTCCCAATGTGTTGGGATTACCGGTGTGAATCACCGCACCTGGCCAAATTCTTTAATCAATAATTCCATAAAGCTCAAGTATTGGGAGTTGTTCATTCATGATAGTCGATTGTGCTATAAATGAAGAAAATTACATGGCATGGCTAACGTAATACCCAATGCAATGCTTTAAAAGGTTCAATTTCCAGAAAAATTTTGTCATAAAACTTTGAATTATTATACTGCTTGTTGTTGTAGAAGAAATATCACTGTTTTAGAACTCTATACTGAATGCTGCGACTTTTTAATGTAGTTTAATGCTAATTTGTTAGAAATCTTTGTCATCATCAGTATGCTAATCAGCCAGGAAACTCTGTATTGGGGCGTAAAGGGCCTTAGGGAAATGGGTTAACCTTTGTTTCATCCCATTCCCCAACCCCAGTCACCAGGTAAGATAGAAATGACCTTAAACCTACTTCCTAGGAATGGTAGTTAGATTTTTAAAATGTGATTAATAGCAAGTACTTTGAATTTCTTTGAAATAAAGGATTTTTTTTTTCCTTAGCAGCCCAAAATAATTGGTTAAAACCCTAATGTGACTTCTTTAAAACACAATTTATGAGTCAGGAAGACAAGCTGAGGCACAAGTTATGTGCTAAACCCAAAACCATAAAATTGGAGGCAATACTAAGAGTAAATCAAAAATAGATACTAGAAGGCATTATTTCAGGTCACAATTACCTTGTGAGATTAAGATGGTTTGTATTTTCTAACTTCGTTGTGTACAAAAAGTTTATTTTGAGCCTCACTTATGATTCCACTGCGTTTTTCTTAAACTACATTTTTGGACATAGTATGTAATAAATGGATTATGAATCATCCTTTGTTCAATCATTTTTTTGTTGTTCTTTCTGTCAATAGTCTTTTGTCCATTTTCCTCAATTCTGGAGTTGGGAACACTTTTTTTTTTTTTTTTTTTCCCTAAGTCACTAGAGAAATCATCAAGGAGGTGATATTTCTTCTTGGAGTTTGCTGATTAAAAGCTAACTCAGCCTCAGTGTTTTCTAAAAAAAGGTGATGATTCAGATAATTGCTTGATGAATGATATGTGAAACTAAGATGACTTTCTCATAAAAACCCTGGACAAATAGAGACTATATTTCACTCTAGACTCAGGCCTTCTTTCAAGCCTTTCAAGCCTGAGGTGAGCTCTGCCATCTCCAGTACCAATTTTATTTTTTTTTAACCAGCTCTTTAACCATGGAAAAACATTAATTTTATCTTTCAACAAAAATAAAATGTGATTAAATCTTCAGTATTAGGGGAATAACTGTTTTAGCATAGAGCAGGAAATTATTTTATTTTATTTTTTTTATAATTTAGGGGGTACAAATGCAGTTTTGTTATATGGATATATAACATAGTGTACCCATCATCTAAATAGTGTACTTTATACCCAATAGATAAATTTTCATCTCTCACCCCCCTTCCACCCTCTCACCTTT
Organism: Macaca mulatta; assembly: GCF_049350105.2. Classification (NCBI taxonomy): domain Eukaryota; kingdom Metazoa; phylum Chordata; class Mammalia; order Primates; family Cercopithecidae; genus Macaca; species Macaca mulatta. Next base: position 87,572,434 of record NC_133426.1, read on the forward strand.
AATAGTCACCATTGCCTATTATTTAACTCTGCATGACTATGCGTATTCCTTGTTTAGCTTTCATTTATAAGTGGGAACATGCAGTATTTGACTTTCTGTTTCTGTGTTAATTCACTTAGGATAATGGGAAATTGCATCCATGTTACTGCAGAGGACATGATTTCATTCTTTTTCATGGCTAAGTAGTATTCCATGGTGTATATTTTTATCACAGCTTCTTTATCCAATCATCCATTGATGGACACAGGTTGATTCTGTGACTTGGCTATTGTGAATAACACAATAGCTAGATACAATTAATTTTGTATAATTAAGACTAAGAAAACACAGTGATCCTAGTTGAAATGTTAACCAGTATTATGAGTCACTACAAATTATATTGTAAATAAATCCCAGGCCTCCGAAAGAAGAATGATACCTTGACCTAAGTGTTGGCAGTACATTATTTTTTCTTCTGAAGAATGGTTTCTTTTTACCTCACATAGCTTTCATTTCTGCGGTGAGAACATTAAACATCTACTCTCATCATTTTTTAATAGTACAATATATCATCGTTAACTGTAATCACTATGCTGTGTACAATAGATCTCTTCCTATCTAACTGTAGTTTTGTGTCCTTTGACCAACAACTCCCCAACCTGTAGAGGACTACGTGCTCGCAAACAAGATGTTCCCGATAAGACCTGCTCTTGGAAACGAAGCAGAGCGTTCCCGATAAGTCCTGCTCTTGCAAACGAAGAGGGCGTTCCTTCCCTGCAAACAGGGAGGACAAAGGAGCCAGCTGCTAACAGCAGACCCTGGGGGCTTGTTTATGTATAAACATCTTGAAAATCCAGAAAGTCAGGGAAAGGTCAGAAAAACAACAATGTGTCTTGTGACTTGGCAACATTCCACAAACGACTGTATAAAATAAAGCAGAGCGTGCCATTCAAGGCGGCCGCCATGTTTGTCTTGTCTTGTGTTGTCTTGTGTGTTCATTCCTTTGTTTAGGAAACACGCTGACCCCAACGCCAACCACCTCCCATTGACACCTCTAATATAGGGTATTCAGATAGGCTGTTCCATTGTTAGACAACTCTAGTTAGTACAAAAGATTTAAATTTGATTTAAAATTAAACCAAAATATGGTTCTTTCTAACATCTATCCAGTGGTTGGGATTTTTGTATTCTGAAGTAAATCTTCTCCTTGCTATTAGAGCTCTTCACCTAAGATAAGATCCTTGTCATATCTCCTTGCAGTTTTCTGAAAATAGCTTTTGATTATCTGTCTAAAGACTGAACATTCCTAGTTCTTTCAAACATTCTGTATGGTGCATATATTTTATGCCCTTTACCATCTTGGCTGCCAGCTTCTAATTTGAGCCTCCCTAATATTTTTAAAGTGTTTAATCCAGAAGCATTCAGTGTAAGTCTTCAATGCCGTCTTGGATATATGTGTGTGTATATATGTGTGTGTATATATATAGTTTTTATTATATTTTATTCATATTTTATCTATTTATTTATTTTATATATTTATATTTTATTTATATTTATATTATGTTGATATTTATATTATATTTTGTTTATATATTATATTATATGTGTAAAACATTTACATATGAAAATATACATACATAAATATACAAAGTTTACATACACGTATAAATATACATATATAAATTTATATATACATATAAATATACACATATAAATTTATATATACATATAAATATATATAAACATAAATATACATATATTTATATATGTATATATTAAAATAAGTGTTGTACTTGGATTTTCCTTATGACTGAGAGAGATTCTGATGGCAATGGCACCTGGAGTAAATGTGATGGAGGAGCTGTGCTTCTGATTCATAGTTAAGTGGAAAATGGTTTTCAAATCCCTTGATTTCTAGTAGGAAAGACTGGGGAGGAGTATTTTTATGATCAGTGGCCTACTCTGACTACATTAACTGGGTGAATTCATTGAATGAATTTACACAGGTGAGTACCTGTGTGCAATCACAGTGGACTAATTATTAGTTTTAGGGTCAATTGTGGTAGACGGAAAAATAGCCTTCTAGAGATCTTCACATCCTAATCCCTGGAACCTGTGAATGTGTTACCTTATATGGCAAAAGAGATTTTGCAGATGTGATTAAATTAATGACTTCAAGAAGGTGGATTATCTTGGACTATTTGGAAGAGTCTAGTGTCATCACAAAGTTCATTATAAAGTAAAAGATGGAGACAGGAAAATCAATATCAGAGTGATACCAAATAGGAATGATTCCATAGATATTTCTGGCTTGAAGATGGTGGAAGGGGCCATGAGCTAAGGAATGCAGACAGCCTCTAGCAAGTGGAAAAAAGAAAGAAAGAAAGAAAGGAAAAAGATTCTCTTCTAGAGCCTCCAGAACAGAACTGAGCACTGTCAACACCTTCGTTTTATCCCAGTAAGACACATATAGGATTCTGACCTCCAGAAGTTTCAGATAATAAATTTATGTTGTTTTAAGCCACTTAGTTTGTGATAATTTGTGACAGAGGCAGTATGAAACTAATACACCAGTATTCAAATTAGTCTCAGTTTCCCTGGATATACTACAGGGAACTGAAAATAGGCAGTCCTAGAATGTTGCCAGTAATGAAAAGAGGATGATATTTCCATAGGGAACAATTGAACGTTTTTCCAATGATTTGCTCATTTTGCAGTTGTTTCGGTGGGACTATGAACGGAACTCAAGAATATCTAATTTGACATCAAAGGAATTGTGCCTTTCTGCTTGTTTTTGTGAGGGAGGCACATCACTCTGGGCAGAGTCAGTATTTTATGACTTATCAGTATGACTTAATCTCTCAATGAATGCTTGTGAACTATGTAACAGAGATAGTGCTAGAGATAGTTCGGCAGAAGAAACAAAACACAGGCCTATTTTGAAGGCTAATTCCAATGATTTTCTGCCTCAAAGGAGATTTTAAGCAAGTCTCCTTGATTTTTTATACCTAAGATCTTTGTGAATAAACTAGTGTGTCATATCTGTCATTATCTAAAGCAATTAGCATGCTGTGTAATAATTGTCTTATTAGTTCTTCTCAAAGCTTTAGAAGAAGATAAGCCAAGGGAAATTTAATTTATATGAAGCTAGTTCGGCATCAGTGAATGATAGATATTAAATGACTATTCCTGAAATTCTTAGAGAGGTAGTAACAGAGTGAAGATTAGAATTTTGCTGGTTTCAGTGTGTATTTTAGATTGTACTGTCTTTCACTAGAGTAAGGAAATATATTTGTAGGTGATGATTTACGTCATTCATGGTAATAACTTTTGACCTGAAGGGAACTTTTGATGTGATCTTGTCTAAACTCATTTCATACATAAAACTGAGTCAGAGAAAAGGAGTTTGATCAAGGTCACAAAGCTCACCGGTGACGTCACTAGGAGATCACATGCAGTTCTACATAAATTGCTGAAAGTAAACTAAAAGCTAAAATTCATAATTTAAATGTAATCTTCCAAATTATTTATGGAGATAAGAATATTTTGTGGAGTGGATTGGGGTAGGATAAGGATAATGAATTATCTAGTTTAACTAGATTTTTGTAATTTGCAATATCTGAATTCACTAGATGATTACCAGACCTCCTTTTCTTTTCTTCAGTTGTAGGCCTGGCTTTAGCTTTTACTCTACATTTTGGTCTATTGATGGCATTGTTGCAGCTATAATTTAACAATTTGTTTTTTACCATAAAAATAATTTGCTCTGTTACAAATTGACTAAAATACTTTTTTATCTATATTTTTATTATTATTGTATGTTTTTCTAAAGAACATTTTTAAGCCATGACATTAATATTCTGGCTTAATAATGTGCATATATGTGTGTGTGTTTGTGTGTCTGTGTGTGCATGTGTGTGTGTGTGTGTGAGAGAGAGACAGAAATTATTTCTTTTTTCAGAATCTCAGGGTCACACAGAAAACCAACAACCACCTATGGCAGCTGTATAGTTGTGAGCAAGTCACCCTTGGCATAGTGAATCAAGAATAAATATGCTTGGATTCAGTTTTATTACTGAGATAGGCTGAATAATGGCCCCCAAAGATATTCAGGTTCCCATCTAAGGAATCTGTAGATGCACCTTATATGGCAAATAGACTTTGCATGTATGATTAAATTAAGTATAACTAGAAGGATGGATTATTCTGGATTCTCTGTGTGGGCCCTAAATGTAATCACGACAGTCTTTTTAGGAGAAAGGCAGAGGGAAAATTTTTGACATAAAGGGAAACAGGAGGTATGATGATGTAAACAAGAGGTTGGAGTGATGTGAGGAAAAAGTCATGAGCCAAGAAATGTAGATGGGCTTTGAAAACTAGAATAGACAAGGAAAATGGAATCTCCTCTAGAGCCCTCAGAAGGAAGGAGTTTTACCACCACCTTGGTTTCAGCCCTGTCAGACTAATTTCAAGCTCTGACCTTTAGAATCGTGTTGTTTTAAGCCACTAAATTTGTGGTAATTTGTTAGACTGACAATAGGAAACTAATAGAGTTGTTGACTATGCCATTGTTAAGTCATGTATCCTTGTGCAGTTCACCTAACTCTGTCACTGCTTTTGTTCCTTTTAAATAAGGTTGGGTTTAACATTGCACACATTACAGATCTTTTGAGGTTGTCATAAGAATTGTGAAGTTGTACCTGAAATAAATACTTTGGACTTTTCTAAAGAATGATATTCTTATGAAAAAATGGAGCATCAAAAACCAGTTATTGAGTCATTGGTTGTTAGACTCGACACCAGTTAGAAACATGGTGGAAATTTTTCACTTACTTTATGGATTTGAAATGGCCACATTTTATTTTGATCTACAGAAGATTTCCAGATCCATTGCTAAAGTGATCAATTAGTTTCCTATTTAACAGTTGCATTTTCATAATTTTACTTAACAACAAACAAAATGTTCTGTTCTGCATGGTTTCTAACCCATATGCCCTTACTTTGCCGGTTCTATTTGAGAACAGAGGGCCTGTCTCATAAGTTGCAAAACCTTGGAGTTCAAGTCTGTGTGAAGAATGTGCAAAAATTCTTGTACTGTTGGGACTGCTGACTGCTTCCTAGCCTGAAGGAAATCAGTTGTCTTATGTTTTTACCTTTGCTTTAGAAATGACTTCTTTTTTGCTTGCTATCTTGATAAGTCTCTGAAAGACATAATGATTCCATTTGCTTTTTAAGTTTTAAATAATAATATTTACTTGCAAATACTTTTTCAAGTAATATAATTTTATCTATTTTTATTTGTTATTTTTCAATTCTTGTAAGCTGAATGCGCTGTTACATAGCCTAAACCAAGAATGAGATAAGTACATTGGTGAACTAATGCCTTAAGTATTAACCCGTATGATAACATACTTCATTTCGTTCTTGGATTTCTGCACTGTCTGATGAATTTGCACAAGTTATTACAAAATAAACTGTGATCACGTTGCTTCTTGTTCTCTCATATATTGCAGTTTGTATGCAGTTTTAGATACCAGGGCTTAAAAATATTATAGTGATTTTATGTAAATATGTATAGTCTTTTTCTAGTGGTGGTTCATATTAATGGGTTTAAATGGAAAAAATGGTCCATGTAAGGAGCCATAGCACTGTCAATTAAAAATGTCAAACTCTAATATTTATGAAGAGGTTTATTCTGAACCATATCTAAGTGACCAATGGCCCATGACACAGCCTTCAGGAGATCATGAAAACATGTGCCCATGTTGGTGGTTGGACTCCAGCTTGGTTTTATATATTTTAGGCAGATATAAGACACCAGTCAGTACATGTAAGATGTACATTGGTTCGGTCCAGAAAGGCAGAACAACTGGAAGCAGGTGCTGGGAGGGGGGTAGCTTGCAGGTCATAAGCAGATTCAAAGATTTTCTGATTGGCAATTGATTGAAAGAGTTACTATCTAAAGATCTGGAATCAATAGAAAGGAGTGTCTGGGTTAAGGTAAGGGGTTGTAGAGACCAAAGTTTTTTCATGCAGATGAAGCCACTAGGTAGCAGGCTTCAGAGAGAATAGCTTGTAAATGTTTCTTATCAAACCTAAAGAGCCTGTTCTATTGGTAAATATAAAAGGGAGGAAGGTATAATGAGGCATGTCCAGCTCTCCCTTCCCATCATAGCCTGAACTAGATTTTCAGGTTAACTTTGGAATGCCCCTAGCCAAGAGGAGGGGTCCATTTAGATGGTTGGGGGGCTTTGGATTTTATTTTTGTTATACAGTATATAGTTAATTCACATTACTTTGTTCATATGTTTTGGGTATATAATGTAAATTCATTTCTCAATACAGTGACATTAAGAGCTCTTTGCCACAAATGACTTATAGCTGTGACATATGAGCTACAGCTTGTGAGTTATACACAGCATCTAGAGGGTTTAAGATTCGATATTACTGAAGTTTGGAAATCTTGAGTGTCCTGAGTAGAATGACAGTCCTCTTTTACAAAGAACCTGGAAAATTGAATAGCACCTTTTTAAGGAAGTCTGTGATCCATTAATGTCTCTACTCCCTAGAATTCGTGTCCAGGGGCTATGGAGCAAGTGTCCATGATTAAATGACATGGAGTTAATAGTAATCAAGGAGATTCTGAAATGGGAAAAGTTCCATTATACCCCTTACAGGATGTGCCGTGGGGGCATGGCTCACTTCTTCGGTGACCCGTCGCTCAAACTTCTGGGGGGAGCATGCAGATGGGCAGGCTGTGGGGCTCCGACCCCACAACAGTGTCTAGGGGTGAATGTTTACAGCTGAAGCCCCAGTGGGCGTGTGTTACAGTATGCTCCTTCAGTTTAGCCATCTGTAGGTGCCTTGTGTTAGTCAGCTCAATTAGACCCCACCCTGCCTTATCACAAGGACAAAGGGCTTTCTGTATCCCGGGGTTTCTTGCCTTGTTGTACCAGAAGAATCAGATCACATATGAGCTTGGAGAATGATTGCAAGGTTTTATTGAGCGGAAGTGGCTCTCAGCAGATGGTTGGGGAGCCACAAGGGAGATGGAGTGGGAAGGTGGTTTTCACCTGGATTCAGGCTGCTCAGTGGCCGGGCTGTCCTCTGACCACCCTGGCCAAACTGCACGTCGTGGTGGTTGGTGGCTTGCCAGCGACTGTTGGTGTGCTCTTACACTGGTGTGTTCCTTTCGACATCCAGCTGCTTGTGTGTTCTTCCACCTATGTGTTCCTCTTGATGTCCAGCTACTTGTGTGTGTGCCCAGTAGGGTCTTAGGGTTTTTATGGGTACGGGATGGGGGCATAATGGGCCAAGGTGGTCTTGGGAAATGCAGCATTTGGCAGGAAAACAGAAATACCTGTCCTCACCTAGGTGTGTGGGCACAGTCCCAGGGATGGAGCCCTAGCCAGGGACCACAACCTTCCCTTCCCAGCACTTCCATGCTCCCCTTCTGTATCAATTCGAGGTGTATGTCATAGTGGAAGGGGCATTGAACTTGGAGTATGAAGTTCAGAGCTTGTGTATGAACTCCACCATTCATAGCTGTGTTACAGGTCCCTTCATTTTTGTGAACCTCGGTGACCTCAACTAAAAAATGACTATACATTATAATACTACTCCCCTACCTATTCCATAAGGTTGTCATAATGAAAAAGATTATATATTCATAATTCAGTTATTCATCAACAAGTATATTTTGAGCATCTTCTGTGTGCTTGATTTTGTGCTAGGCCCTGAGGATTCAGCGGTGAACAGGATCGACATAGACACAGTCCCTACTTCCGTTAAGGTTACATTCTACTGGAAAATACAGACGTTAAAGAAGTAAATGCATAAATAAATATGTAGTTATGACTTCTGATAAGTACCAAGAAGAAAGAGGACAGAGTTTAGAGTGAGAGTGTAACAAAAGACTTACTTTAGATAATGTGATCAGGGAGGATGCCACTCCGGAGGTGATGCTTAAACTGAGTTCCAAAGGAAATAAGAAGAAACAGGTATGTGATGTGCAAGGAAAATAACATTTCAGGCTGGGGGCTAGCAACTGAAAGGACCTAGATGAGGAAATTATCTTGGCATATTTGAGGAACACAGGTGATCCCTGGTGTGGCTAGAACAGACTGAATAATGTGCAATAAAATTGGAATTGAAGTCAGAGGAGAGATCAAATAAAGCCAGTGGTAAACTTTATAAACTGTAAAATCCTATACAAGTTTAAAGTGGTGGTGGTATGATTGGCACTATTATCATCAATATAACATTGCTGAGTTCTTTCATCCTTGTAATGTGTGGCCCCAACTGACTCTTGACGCATGAAGATAAGTCTGTGGACTCCTGTTTTTATGGTTTGACTCTGAGCTAAATTGGGTGAAAGCTGGATTCCCCTAACTTTCTTTAAGACCAAAAAAAAAAAAATCTTAGGTTTCTTCTGTAGTTACTTTCCCCCAAATGAGATTTTTCATATCTTGTGGTTCCTAATTGGGTCACTGAATCAGTGCTCATTAGAACAATATGTTGATGTGCAGAAGTAAAACATATATGTTCACCACTTGGTGGTCTGTGGCTCTTCAAGGAGAGAAGTCAGAAAAACCACGTTGAACTGACCTTGGAAAATGTTTGTGTAGAGATAGATTTAAATACTGTTTTAGTAGCAGCCTGTCAGTAAAAGCTTTATTCACTCTTAATCTCTTAGGAAAACAAAAGATTCTGCCAATAAGAATCACACATTTCATCAGACGCGTATCTAAAAAGATGGACTTACAGGTGAAGTTCTATTTGTAAATTTGGAGTCAAGGGAATACTCATCACTCCTAACTCAGTTTATCACTTAAAAGAGTTGTGAAATGTGGTGTCATTAGGCTTCTTTTTTAATTAAAGAGAGTTCAATTTTATTTTCTCTATAATGTTAGCCTTTGAGGGTGTCAGTATTCATATTCATCACTTTTAGAAGAGAGAAATTAGGATATCGTTTTGGTTACTTTCTTTTTTAAATCAGTTCCCTCTGAACCTAGTTATCTAAACAAAGTAGTAAACTATGTTATAGGATTTTGTCCTTTGCTGGAAAGCAGTCAGTTTGTTGCTGTATGTAGCTGATTGGAAGGGAGATTCCTAACTCTTACTGACCAATAGCTATTATCAATATAACTTAATTGCTGTCTGTTAAATGGTGATGATCAACTTTGTGATTAACCTGTCAAAATTGTGCTGAAAAATTAAATTATAGTTACAGTCAAAACAGAGTGTCCAATTTATGCAAAATTAATGTGAGCTAACAGTTTTCACAATGACTTACTTATTTTTTAGAATACCACTGTGATATAATAAAAATAGATACATTTTATTTTTGTCCCTGGTTTTTGGCACAGAGAGTCTAAAACCCTTGGAATTTCCTGAGCGAGATAGAGGAGTGTTTCTTTCAATCACATCTGAGTTTGTACTAATGAGGTGACTCTTGGAGGTGGGGAGGTCAGAGAGCTGCAGGATGGAGGCTGGTTACCAGAGGGGAAACCTCCATAGAAACCCCTAAACAACAGTGTTCCAGGAACTTCTGTACTGGTAAACACATCTACATGCTGGGAAGGTGGTGCAAATTGATTTCACAAGTACAGAGGCTCCTGCATTTGGGACCCTTCTGGGACAAGCCATATGTACCTATTCATCTTGCTACTCATTTGTTATCTTTTATAACAAACTATAGCAAGTAGGGCACTTCCTGAGTCCTGCGAATTGTTCTAGTTAATTGTCAATCCTGAGAGCTGATAGTGGGAACTCCTGAAGTTTCAATTAACCAGTTAGAACTGTGGGTCACTATGGGATCCCACTTTTGGCTGGCGTCTGAAGTGGGAACAGTCTTTTGGGACTGAGCCTTTTAACAATCTAACATTAATTCCATAAAGATAGTGTCAAGAATCAAATTGTGGGACACTCACTCGGTGTTGGAGAATGGAGAATTGGTTGTTGGTGTGGAAAGATGACACATATTTAAGTGTTAGGAAAAAAACCACATCACCATCCTGGCCAGCTACTTTGCTTTGCAATAAAAGAAAGAATTTTTTCCATTTAAATTCCAAGCATCTTCTTCAGTTCTGGTGTTGTAGCCTTTATCAGCTTTCATAGGTTATAGTGGCAATAACTCTAAGGAGAACCTTTTGGAGCTCAGTCAGCTTACTCAGATAGACTCATGGCAAGCCATTAGCAAACCCTTGTTGTAAAAGTGGCAGCTTTGGGTCCAAGGCTGCTGTAGCAATATTTTCTGGGTGCTATCAAATGAAATTAATAAAATCATTTGTGTGGTACTTAGCATCATTACTAGCACATAGTAGATACTGAATATATATGCATGTTCATATATATTTATATGCATGTTTTTGTGTTTCTCTTTCTCTCTATGTGTATATGTATATATATGTATATATACACACATAAATGTTTATGTATGTACAGGTGTGCGTGTCTACACAGACACCCACACACACGCCTCAAAGCCTCAGTAAAACTGGGGATAATAATACTTACTTGGCTGTTATAAAGTTTAAGTGAGATAATATGCTTAGCACAGTGCTTAAAACAGTAACTGTTCTATAACTATATATTATTATTGTTATTATTATTATTACAGGTATACCTTATTAAACTCTATTATCTCTAAAATATAAATAGCACCTAATGCAAGTTATTTAATTCCCTCTGAAATTTAGATCATAAATAGGGGTGACATTCTCAATGTAGATCTGGGATACAGTAACTATTCAATAAATAGTAGTGAATTAGGGATGATGATGTCGATGATGATGATGATGATAAGGAAGATGATGTCACTGTCACCTGTCCTCTGGAAAAGAAATGTAGGCTAGCTGCTAGTCTTTCTGAATAGCAGGATTTTACTACTAGTTGATGCTCTCCCAGAATTGTTTCTATTACTAAATTCACTTTTAACATGCCTATCCTGCTGTCCTTTCTCATGCCTTCTCTCTCACGCTCTCTCTCTCTCTCACTCTTGCATGCCAAAGCAAGCTGTTTCTTTGTGAAAGCACCCATGACATAGTTGAGCTTACTATTTTTTAGGTCCAGCTGTACATTTTAATGAACACTTTTCATATTGTGGAATAATGATCCAGTCTTTCCTTCTTAAAACATGTAGGGTGAAATCCTCACTATTTTTATGAAACAGCGTCTGATCTTGAACTTTTATGACTCACCTCAGTCACTTCACCTGTATCTTGACCCTGTCAGATCATGTCTTTATTTAAACTTTTGGTATTTTGTTCTTTATATGTTTTTGCATTAGTTTTTATTTTAAAAATATTTCTTTAAAGTATTTTAATCTTTACTATTGTGGTTTGGTGCCTTCTTAAATTTTATGCTAGGGATGACTACTGCCTCATTCCTCTCACTGGAGGATATCATATACAACTATGTGATATAAATACAACTTGCAATTGTGGGATTCACCTTTTCTGAGTATGAATATGGAAATCTATAATAGTAGTTGAATTTTTACTATCTATTGATTTGGAGAACAAATAATAACAAGAAGCTATCATGAATTTGATAACACTTTGAAATGAATTTGTATTTTAGTTTAAACAACAGCATCTACACATATTGAAAAAAAATGTGTGTTTAAGTGCAAGACTTATTTATTCAGTCTATAGACAGTGCTTTGCATATATAGAGCTTTGTAGACCCTTTACAATGGGTCTACAAAGAGTTACAAACCCTAACTCTGTTTCTCCCTCCCTATTGTTCATCCCGACAGAGATCTCTGGACCACGGATTAGAAACCACTGCTGTAAGAATTCAGATATAAGGAAAATCAGTGTGCCTAAAATATGTTTAGAGAATATAGGACTTTGATATCCATGAGCATTTGAATACCTTGGCCAAGATTATACAGCCAATAACTTAGCAGAGTCAGGATCCATATCCAGGATTTTACATTGACATGACTTTGGCATGAATTTGAAAAATGAGTAGGAGAAAAGGAGTAAATGGATGTGGGAAGACATTCTATTTATTGAGTGCCGTTTGGGTGCCAAGCTCAAAGCCAGGCACTTTGCATTCCTCTTTCATGTAGTCTATGAAATAGGTGTTATTACGCCCATTTTACATTTAAGAAAACTGAGTCTCAGAGCATTTGAATACCTTGCCCAAGGTCTTATAGTCAATAATTTTAGAGCCAGGATCCGTATCCAGGATTTTACATTTTCGTCGTTCGACTAAGAGAGGAAGAAGTCAGCTACTGTTAATGCTGGTAAAAAAAAGTTTGAATTTAAACTGGTAAGTCAGGAGTATACAGAAATTAGTTGTTTGCTTTTATACTTTCCTCTTTTGGCAGGCCCATCTTAACTGCCTAGGTGTTTTTAAATGTCCTGTTGAGGAAGTTTGTGTGTTTTTCTAGGCCGTTATTCAACAGATTATTTTGTCTTTCATTGATTTATTATTAACATTTACCTCTACTCTCTAGGCTCTTTACATAGTCTAGAATAGTCTGTTTTTCACAGGCTATCTCGAACAAGTTGCAAAAACATAGATAGTTCCTTTACTGGCCCTTTCTAAATTCTTCAAATTGGATTTTAAAAAGTAGATTACAATTACAAATAAGTTGCATCAATATAGAAACACCTCGACTTGCTCACTTTCTCAAAGTAATAAGGCAAATGTTAAAAAATCATTTCTGCATTACGCATTAATGCATTACAGATGATGAAATGGCTTTCCTCATTTTCTCTTTAGTTTTCTTTCATGATTTTTACAAAGTGAATTTATGAACAGTTCAGTGCAGCTTTTCGTTTTTAAGGTATTAATGATTCTTCCAAGTTTTCCATTATTTTGCATTCAAATATGGCCAGGAGATGTGAATATTAATTACATTTTTTTAATGATTTTTATTATAGCAAAACATTCTCCATTGAGTTTTTTGGTGTAACATGGAAAACTTTTCTGTTGTGAAAGTGTATGTACTACTGAACGGCAAGAGAACTTATGGAAATTTTAAAGTTCTTAGATGAAGCTTAACTGTGGAAATATTCTACTTTTTCATCTCCCACTAAAATCATTAAGGCTCTCTGTGTCTTGAGACATGAATTCTTCACTTTGACTGTAGGTACCTGTTAATAGAAGTTTACTAAACATGTTTTAATATCAGAAAGGGTTGTAATTCTGGGTTTTGAGCTATGTCCCTTTCCTTTGCCTTTTAGATTTTTGTGATTGTGTCTTGGACTAATGCCAGTAGTTATTGTGGATATTTATGAGCTAGCAAGTACTTATGAGACATCTGGGTCTCCATACACTGTAAAGTTGAACAATTAAAAGCACAAACTTTGGATTCAGGATACATGTTTTTAAATCTCATGTAATGGATCAAGCCATCATTTAATGGTGGTTGTCTTGAGTAGGTTACTCACGTTTACCCTCTTCTCAGAGAGTTCCTTTCTTTATCTGTCAAATGAAGATAATAATACCAACATCATAGATTTATTTTGAGGATTTAGAGATAATGTTATATGCTTCACACTGTGCTTAGTACATAATAGGCACTCAATTAAAGCACTCAATTAAAGGTAAAACTAACAAAATTATGATGAATATTATTTTAATGTTAGCAAAGAAAACATGCTTATGAGCTCAAAGATTTAGGATATAGTATGCCTGGCAGAGACCACTACCAAACTGTCCCAAAAAGTAGTTGCTTTTTTCTTTTAGGAAGTCTCCAGGTCTTACAACCCAGAGTTTGGAAGGGTTGGGGAGAGAGAAAAGGGATCAGATAATTTGTATTTTTAATGCTTAGGCTTGCTAGGTAGTTGAGTATCTGAAAAATGAATATGGAAACTTGCCTCAGTTGACAAAAGTAGAATGTAAGATAGGGAAAGAGACATAGTGCCTCAACCAAACAAGTAAGAGCAATAGTTTACTGGTTTTCAGGTATGATATATAGACTACCCATCTCTACCCAGAGTAGTGTTTTTAATGCAGATTCCTAGGCCCAGGTCTTGACTTTCTGAAGTATATTTTCAATCATACTGAGGTTTGAAAATCTCCTGGTATAACAGAATAAGGTTGATATGAGTTCAAATTTTTATTTTATTTTTCCACTTATTAACTGTATCCATGGCTCCTGTACTTCTTATGTTCCACTCCAACTCTGCTTTTACCACTCTAGCCTTTTTTTCTCCTTGTTATTATGTAACTCAATCAACTAACTGTACATACTCAATTAGATAGTTGTGTAACATGCCATCATTTGGTCTTAAACCATTGGAGTGCTATCACTGGCTCCCCCTATTGAACTTGTACAGTTTTCTAGCTGACAGCTGTTTTTTTAATTTCCTTACCTCTCATCCACAATGTCTGGTCCTGACATGACTGCCAATTCTTCTCCCTAGTTTCTATGTGGTCTGAGTTACTACCCTGACCAATCTGATGCCCAGGGTTGTTTGTTTTTTATAAGTTTACCCAATTTAGAGCCCCGATAGCAAACTTAATTCAAGGGTATGGGCTCAGATGCAAAACTCCAGAGTGTATAGCCTACAGATTCTATATTCACCCAATACTTCTTTGTACCCCAGTGCCGATCATGTCCATATCTAACTGAAAAGGCAAAAGCACATGTGCTAGGTGTGGAGAAATGGACAAGGATTCTGCACTTAAGCAGAATCTCAAAAAATAAACAATAATTTTATTATTAGAGATGAAGAGAAAGGACACTCCTGTGAGAGGTAACAGTAAGAGCAAATACATGACTTAGGACTGGTAAATGACTCAGTGTTAGGTTTTCTATAAACATTCCATTGTTTCTCACGGTGCAGTATGAGTAACGCCTGCTTCAAAAGTCTCAGAGGGTAACTGTTTAAAATTTTATTCATGGGTGCTCTAGACTTATTAAATTTGGATCCATGGGAATGCGACTCAACAGTCTGCATTTTCAACAACAGGCGCACCATCAAAAAACATCAAGTAGCTATATGTAACGAAGCATATGTAGTTGAAGACTTGAGAAGATTGAGCCATGTATTTCTGAAAGGGCTGAAAAGTATATAGTTTAGAGAATGCTCTCTTTCTATAAAAAAGTGGCAGCATTTGCAATTTGCCTCACACTACGGAACCGATACCATTTGAGTTATAATCCACAAGATTCTAGAAGAAAAGAAAGTTATCTGATCTAAAGTCCAGTAAGTTTTGTTGTGTGTGTGAGGGAAGGATGAAGGGAGAGAGAGAGACTGAGGGGGGGGGGGGAGAGAGGGAGAGAGAGAGAGAGAGAGAGAGAATAGGATGACAGTGCAAGGAGGCCCTGGTGTGACTTCTAAGTAGCAGGGAACCTTCAGTAAGAAAGAAGGCACAGTCTAAAGACTTGAAACCATGGAAATTAGTGGTGGAAGTGGCCATGGGTTCAGGCACCTCTGCCTTTGGAAAGTGAGTGAACAGTAGAAAGAACTACCTCTTGTGGCTTGAGTGCCAGTTCGGCCACAGTATAGTAGAACACCAGGTGGACTGCTAAGATTTTTGACTCTATTATCTGCCTCCTGCACAGCACCTTTGAATCTACCTGGGATCTGGGGGAACTCACCATACTGACGAGAAGAACACTGGCCAGGCTGGTTTTGTCACCTGCTAATTGTAGAGCCCCGGGGCCTTGAGCAAACAGGCAGTAGCCAGGGGGTGATTACAGCAGGCCTTGGGTGAGACACAGTGCTGTTTGCTTCAGGTCTGACCCAGTGCAGTCATAGTGGTGGTGGCCACTGGTACTTGTGTCACTCTATTCCTACCTTTGGGTAGTGCAGAACAGAGAGAGAGAGAGAGAGAGAGAGAGAGAAACTCCATTGCTTGGGAGAAGGTAAGGGAAGAGAGCAAGAGTCTCTGCCTGGTAATTCAGAGAATTTTCCTGGAAATAGCCCAACACCATCAAGGTGATACCTCTATGAGTATGCAACAGCCAAAGCATTAATGGACTTGGCATGCCTTCTGAAGCAGCTGCAGCTTGGATCACAAGCCCAATTTATTTTGAATATCTGGAGAGCTTTTCTAAGAGAGGTACAAACAAGCCTAGACATTGAAGATTACAAGAAATACCTAACTTTTTAATGCCCAGATGACAAAGAACATCTACTAACATCAACACCATCTAGGCAAACATGACCTCATTAATTACTAAATAAGACACCAGGGACCAATCCTGGAGAAACAGAGGTATGTGAACTTTCAGACTGATAATTCAAAATAGCTGTGATGAGGAAACTCAAAAGAAATCAAGATAACACAGAGAAGGAATTCAGAATTCTATCATATAAATTTAACAAAGAGATTAAAATAATTAAAAAGAAACAAACAGAAATTCTGGAGCAGAAAATGCAATGAGGATACTGAGAAATGCATCAGAGTTTTTTAATAGTGGAATTGATCAGACAGAAGAAAGAAGTAGTGGTCTTGAAAACTGGCTACTTGAAAATGCATAGTCAGAGGAGACAAAAGAAAAAAGAATAAAAAAAAGTAGCATGCATACAGAATCTAAGATATGGTGGAAAAGGGCAAATCTAAAAGTTACGGGCCTTAGAGAGGAAGTGGAGAAAGAGATACGGGTAGAAAGTTCATTCAAAGGAAAATTGACAGAGAAACTTCCAAAACAGAGAAAGATATCGGTAAACAAGTACAAGAAGGTTGTAGAACGCCGAGCAGATTTAACCTAAAGAAAACTGCCTCAAGGCATTTAATAATCAAACTTCCAAAGATCAAGGATAAAGAAAGGATCCTAAAAGCAGCAAAAGAAATAACATAAAATGGATCTCCAATGCATCTGGCAGCAGACTATTCAGTGGAAACCTTATAGACTAGGAGAGAGTGGGACGAAATATTTAAAGTGCCAAAGGCATTATAATGATAATGAGCAAAAAGTAATCTCCTGAAAGTACAAAATTCACTGGTAAGAGGAAATACACAGAAAAAAACACAGATTATTATATCACTGTGACTGTGGTGTGTAACACTCTTATCCTAAGTAGAAGAACTAAACGATAAACCAATCAAAAACAATAACTACAGCATCTTTTGGAGACATAGACAGTACAATAATATGTAAATAGTAACAACAGAAAGTTAAAAAGCAGGGGGATGGTGTTAAGGTGTAAAGTTTTTATTAGTTTTATTTTGCATGTTTGTTTCTTAATGCAAACAGTGTTATTATTAGCTGAAAATAGTGGGTTATTAGATAATATTTGCAAGCCTCATGGTAACCTCAAAAATATATACCGTGGATATACAAAAAATACAAAAGCAACAAACTAGATCATATCACAGAATCACCTTCGCTAATGGAAGACAGGAAAGAAAGAAAGAAAAGATCACAAAACAACAAGAAAACAAATAACAAAATGGCAGGAGGAAGTCTTTACTTACCACAACAACATTTAATATAAGTGGACTGAATTATCTAATCAAAAGTTGAAGAGTGAATGAATGGATATTAAAAACAAAAGCAATTAATCTGTTGCCTGTAAGAAACATATTTCACCTCTAAAGATAGATATAGACTGATACATATGTACATATACATAGTCTGAAAATAAAGGGATAGAAAAACATATTCCATGTCGATGGAAAACAAAAAAAGAGCAGGAATAGCTATACTTATATAAGACAAAATTGATTTCAAGACAAAAACTATATGAGACAAGGTAGGTCACTATATAATGATAAAGGAGTCAATTCAGCAAGAGGATATAACAGTTTTAAATATATATGTACCCAACGCTGGAGCATCCAGATATATAAAGCAAATATTGTTAGAGCTGAAGAGAGGTAGTCCCTAATAAAATATTAACTGGAGACCTATATCCCACTTTCAGCATTGGACAGATCTTCCAGATGGAAAATCAAAAAAGAAATATTGAAATTAATCTGCATTATAGACCAAATAACAAGAAAAATGCTGCAAACTATACAGATGTATGGAAATTAAATAATATGCTGCTGAATTACCAGTTCGTCAAGGAAGGAATTAAGAAAGAAATTGAAAAAAATTTTGAAATAAATAATAATGGAAACACAACATACCAAAATGGATGAGATACAGCAAAAGCAGTAGTAACAGGGAAGTTTATAGATATAAGTGTCTACATCTGAAAAAGGGGAAACTTGAAATAAGTAACCTAACAATGCATCTTAAAGAACAACAAAAGCAAGAGCAAACCAAAAGCAAAATTAGTACAAGAAAAGAAATAATAAGGAAATAAATGAAATTAAAATGAAGAAAACAAAGCAGATCGGTGAAAGTAAAAGGTGGTTTTTGGAAAAGCTAAACAAAATTGACCATCCTTTAACTAGACTAACTAAGGGAAAAATGAGAGATGTAAATAAATAAAATCAGACATGAAAAAGGAGACATTACAATTGATACTGCACAAAATAAAAACATTATTAATGGCTACTATAAGCAACTATACGCCAGTAAGCTGGAAAATATAGAAGAAATGGACAAATTTCTACACACATGAAACCTACCGACACTGAACCACGAAGAAATCCAAAATCTGAGCACAACAGTAACAAGTAATGAGATCAAAATCATAAGTAAAAGTCTCCCAGTAAAGAACTACCTTGAACCTGAAGGTTTGACTGCTGAATCCTACCAAATGTTTACAGAAGAAATACTTTTAATCCTACTCAAAGATTTTGAAAAATAGAGGAGAGAATACTTCCAAACTATAAGGCCAGCTTCTCCTTGACACCAAAACAAGACAAAAACATATCAAAAAAAGAAAACTGATGCAAAAATTCTCAGCAACATACTAGCAAAACAAATTCAACAATATATTAGAAAGATCATTCATCATAACCAAGTGGTATTTATTCCTGGGGTGCAAGGATAGTTCAACATGCAAATCAATCAGCGTGATACATGATATCAACTGAGTGAAGAATACAAATCATATTATCATTTTAATTGTTGCTGAAAATCATTTGATAAAATTCACCATCTCATTATTACAAAAACTCCCAATAAACTGGGTATAGAAGAAACATATCTCACCTTAGTAAAAGCTCTATGTGATATGCACACAGCTAGCAAAATACTGAATGGAGAAAACTGAAAGCATTTTCTCTAAGATCTGGAACATGTCAAGGCTGCTTACTTTCACCACTGTTATTCAACATAGTGCTGGAAGTCCTACTAGAGCAATTTGACAAGAAAGAAATAAAGGGCAACCAAACTGTAAAGGAGGAAGTCAAATTATCTCTGCAGATCATATGGTATTATATTTGGAAAAAACTAAAGACTCTGCAAGAAAACTATTAGAAACTGATCTACAAATTCAGTAAAGTTGTAGGATACAAAATCAACATACAAAAACCATTAGCATTTTTATATGCCAACAGTGAACAATCTGAAAAAGAAATAAAAAATTAATCTCATTTGCAATAGCCAGAAATAAAATTAAATAACTGGACGTTAAACAAAGAAGTAAATGATCTAATGAAAACCATAAAACATTGATGACAGGAACTGAAGAGGACTCCAAAAAATGGAAATACATCTCATTTTCATGGATTGGAAGAATCAATATTGTTTAAATGTTCATCCTACCCAAAGTGATCTCCAGATTCAGTGCAGTACATATCAACATACCAATGGCATTCTTCACAAACATACAAACAACAATCTGTACAGTTATATAGAACCACAGAAGACACAGAATAGTTAAAGCTATCTTAAACAAAAAAGAACAAAACTGGAGGAATCACATTATCTGACTTCAAATTGATGGTGGTGGTGGCCTATCTGGAGCAGCCTCTGTGGGGATGCCAGCTACAGTGGGGGAGATGCAACTGGGGCTACACACTGTGCAGAGCCAGCAGGGGCTGGTAACTGGTGGGAGCCCCATCCCCTACTGAGTTGGCAGGGTGGGAGCCCCATGCTCCTGTGTGCAGCTGCAAATGCCCAGCCAGAGTTCTGAACCCAGGCATCCCTGCCCTCTTGCAAGGCTGGAAAGCCATCCCTGCTTCTGCAGGCTCAGAAGTGCCTTCTCCCTCTCTCTGGCCTCTTTCCGCTCCTGGTGCCTGCTCTTGGGTGAAGCAAAGTTGTGGCCATGTCTGGGTGCTGTAGCAACCCAACTGGGTGTTTGCATGATTGGAGCGGTGCTGACACACCAGACCCTGCTGCCTCAGCTTCCTCTGGATTTGAGCACTGAGGATCCTGAGAGGGATACCAAGGAAGCTGAGGGTTGCTTGGCACGGGCCTGCAGGCACCCCTTGGCACAAACAGCCTGGGTGCTATGGATGGCAGGTTGATGGTGGCAGAAGGCAGACAGTCTCCTGGGTGGAAAGGGATGGGTTTCAGGTGAAACCCCACCTTCAAGCCAGATACAGTCTGAAGCCTGGAGGCCAGGCTGCCAGTTCCAGGTGGAGTCCATGGCCCAGAGTGATAACTTCGGTGTTTTTTCTTGGCCCACCCATGGCTTCCCATGGACCAATCAATAACCATTTCCTCCCTGTGAGCCCATAAAAACCCCAGACTCAGCCAGACTCTGACAGACACTGAGATTACTAGCTGCAGGAAGGCGCTACTCACCTTGGGTCTCCTGAGTGTTCTGTCACTCAATAAAGCTCATCTCCTGGCTGACACATGCACCCCTGCTCACTATGTTGTGGGTAACAAGAGAGAAGAGCTACAGTCCTTTGGGGAGCCCAGACTTAGGGTGTCCCTGAGCCAGAGATGTGACATCCTCTTTGGGGCTCTGCAGTTCCTGGCATCTGCAAGCACCACTACGTTCCCCACATGCAGACGCAGGTGGTTGCAGTGGAAGGCACATGTGGTACATCTGGTCCAGTCACAGCCTTGCATGGAGCTGGTACCTGTGTCAGTGCCTGGAGCTGCCTGCCCAACAGCAGAAGCCAGCATGCCTGGCTGTGCACAGTGTCTGGTCCCCACACTTGCTCACCCACAGACCCCTCACTTCTCTGCCCCTGGCTTGCCCTTGGCAGGTATGGGATCCAGGACAGTGGTGCGAGCCAAGTGCAGCCTGCCAAACTGAATGGGTGGAATAAGCCTAGAAGTTGTAAGTAATACTGAAGCACAAGGTCCTGCCAGCTACAGAGTTTTCTAGCTTGCAAAATTACACCCCAAGGATCCCATGACAAAATTATACTACAGTGCTATAATAACCAAAACAGCATGGTATTGGCATAAAGACAGACACACAGACCAATAGAACAGATAGGAGAACCCTGAAACAGATCCACACATTTACAATAAACTCATTTTCTGCAAAAGTGCCAAGAACATACACTGGGAAAAAGAGAGTCACTTCAATTAATGGTACTGGAAAACTGGACATCCATATGCAGAAGAATGAAAGTGGACCCCTATCTCTTGCCATATACAAAAATCATATTTAAATGGATTAAAGACCTAAATCTGAGATGTTGAAAGTACTACAAGACACTGCTACAAGAAAACATTGGGGGAGACTTTAGGATATTGGTCTGGGCAAAAATTGCTTGAGTAACACTGCACTGGCACAGGCAACTAAAGCAAAAATGAATAACTGTGATCACATCAAGTTACAAAGCTTCTGCACAGCAAGGGAACAATCAACAAAGTGAAGAGACAGCCCACAGAGTAGTAGAAAATATTTGCAAACTATCCATCTGAAAAGGCATTAATAACCAGAATATATAAGGAACCCAAACTATTCTAGAGGGAAAAAAAAAGCTTATAATCCAATCTAAAAATGGGCATACAGATGGCAAACAGAAATATGGAAAAATGCTCAACATTACTTATCACCAGAGAAATGTAAACCAAAACTACAATGATATATCATCTCACCCCAGTTAAAATGACTTATCTAGAAAGACAGGCAATAAAAAGTTCTGGTGAGGATGTGGAGGAAAGGGAACCCCCATACACTGTTGGTGGGAATGTACATTAGTACAACCAGTATAGAGAACTGCTCATAGGTTCCTCTAAAAACTGAAAATAGAGCTACCACGTGATTCAGCAATTCTACTGCTGGATATACCCCAAAGAAAGGAAATCAATATATCAAAGAGGTATTCTGCACTGCCGTATTTGTTGTAGCATTCACATTAGGTAAGATTTGGAAGCAATCTAAGTGTCCATCAACAGATAAATTAAATGTAAAGGAAATGTGGTACATATGCACAGTGGAGTACTATTCAGTCATAAAAATGAGATCCTGTCATTTTCAACAGCATGGATAGAACTGGAGATCATTATATTAAGTGAAATAAATCAGGCGCAATAAGGCAAATGCCATGTGTTCTCACTTATTTGTGGAATCTAAAATTCAAAACAATTGAACTCATGGCCATAGAAAGAAGAAATGTGGTTACCAGAGATTGGGAAGTGTAGTGAGGGGGTCGGGAGGAGATTGGAATGGTTAATGGGTAAAAAGAAGTTGGAAAGAATGAGTAAGACCTACTATTTCATAGCACAACAGGGTGACTGTTGTCAATAATAACTTAATTGCTAAATATTTAAACAACTGAGTATAATTGTATTGTTTGTAGCACAAAAGTATAAATGCTTGTGGGGATAGAGACCCGATTCTCTATGATGTGGGGATGGATACCGAATTCTCTATGATGTGATTATTAACATTGCATGCCTGTTTCAAAACATCTCATGTCCCCCATAAATATATATACCAACTATGTGCTCACAAAAATAAAAAAAATAAAAAATACGTAAATTCTTACTTGATTGTATTTATACAGGTCTTTTACATATATTCTAATATATTTACATGAATAATCATAATAATTTATGAGGGTAAGAACTCATGTCCCTCTTTTAGACCTCAGGAAACTGAGGCCTTGAGGATTTAAGTGATTTGCTTATTACCTCATGTCTAATAGGTCAAATAGCCAAATGGTGAACCAAATTTGACTCAGAGTCCAGTATTATTGTTAATACACCACATTGTCTCCCTCACCTATTGAAATGATAGCAGTAATAATGACAACTGACATTAATTGAAAGCTTATCATATGTCAGACATTTTTAAAGCATTTTATTAATTTATTTAGTCATCTTTTTTGAGTTATTTTTTTCTACCAAAGTTGGCTTTCTTTCTTGACTTCTAAAATCCTTGTATCTAATGTATGTCTTTTCCATGCAAATCTTCACAATTCTTTAGGAAACACAGACCAAAAAATGTAGGAAAAAAATCCAAGAAAAAGGAGTGGTAGGGGGAACACATAAATTACAGGACTGGACACATTATGTTCATTTGGGACTATGTTCATGTAGTTGTCTCTGTCAATCAGTTGTAGGGCTGTAGTTAAGTAACAAGACATCACCTAATCTACTATTTAAAATGTTAGTTGACAGGGTACATTTCTATGAAAAAGTTTAGCTGAGCCTCCTATTTTATGAAGTTTAGGTTATTGTGCCAACATGCAACATGTAATGTCGCCGGGCGCGGTGGCTCAAGCCTGTAATCCCAGCACTTTGGGAGGCCGAGACGGGCGGATCACGAGGTCAGGAGATCGAGACCATCCTGGCTAACACAGTGAAACCCCGTCTCTACTAAAAAATACAAAAAAATAGCCGGGTGAGGTGGCGGGCGCCTGTAGTCCCAGCTACTCGGGAGGCTGAGGCAGGAGAATGGCGCAAAACCCGGGAGGCGGAGCTTGCAGTGAGCTGAGATCCGGCCACAGCACTCCAGCCTGGGCGACAGCGCGAGACTCCCTCTCAAAAAAAAAAAAAAAACATGTAATGTCATGCTTGTTGCCCTAAGGTGTATTTATCATCTTCGAATTGTTTGCTTTCTCAAACTAGACAGGCAGAGAACAAAAACCAGTTGTATGTATTAATATATAGTAAGCTTTAAACTTAAGCCAATTTTAAATGGATTTCTAGTAGCTCATGAATCAAGTGTGATTAACAGCTTTAAGAAAGGTTCTTTTTTTATTTTATTTTTTAATTATACTTTAAGTTCTCAGATACCTGTGCAGAACGTGCAGGTTTGTTACATAGGTATACACGTGCCATGGTGGTTTGATGCACCCATCAACCCATCATCTACATTAGGTATTTCTCAAAATGCTATCCCTCCCTCCACCTCCTGACAGGCCCCGGTGTGTGATGTTCCCCTCCCTGTGTTCATGTAAAAGAAAGATTCTTTCCTGTCCACAAACAAAGGTCATTTTAGAACTTGGGGATAGGCAGAGGAAGAAAAACCTAGAAGGTGTCAGATGCTAGCAGAGCATTTTTGCCTGCTTCATTACTTTGCATCCCTCTTTTCTGGTTTAGTTCTTGGGCCTGAAAGTCAATATACTCTACTTTTCTTCAGTGAATGTCTTCTGATTTAGAATTAGGCCAAAACAGGCTTTGATTGAAAGACGAAAATACTGCTAGTAACTGATTTTACAGTGATTACAGCATCAATAGAATAGATTTTGTCAGTATTCTCGTGAGAGAACTATCCAAATGGTGCATTGTGGTTTAAACAAGGCTTTCTGCTCTGAATAGGCCTATACTTAAAAGTATTTATTGAGTACCTGCAATGTATAAGGCACTCTGTTCTGTATTCTGAGGCACACCAACATAAATCAGATGTGAGACCTGCCCTTGAGGAGACTCTGTTATCTAGTAGAAATAACAAGACTTTTATATGAAAGTGTATTTTTTCACATTTCACATCATATTTCACAAAAAATATCTAGGTATGTATATATTTTTTTCCAGATTTCTTCCTTTGCACACAATGATTAGGCTTGGCAAGCTTGCTTTTATGTAATAAGAGATCTTAAAATGCAGAAGCAGTTATATCAGCAGGTAACTGTGGAAGTAGAAGGAAAAAGAGAAGTACATTGCATTAATTTACTGATTGTTCATGCCTTACTGTGTGAATAACCATTATATATATATATATATATATAAAATGGTTATATATATATATAAAAAATATATATATATATATATAAATTAAAACCTCTTAACTTGTAAAGATAGAAATTACTGAATATATCATCTTGTTTTGCTGTACCATGTTAGTTTTCTTTTTGTTCAGATAGTTCTGTCTGTTATAATTTTATGGTATCCAGTCCATCACTGATGGGCGCCTAGGGTGATTCAATGTCTTTGCTGTTGTGAATAGTACGGCGATGACTATGCAAGTACATTGTCTTTTTGGTCGAATGATTTTCTTTTGGATATATACCCAGCAATTAGATTTCTAGGTCAAATGTTAGTTTTGTTTTAAGTTCTTTGAGAAATCTTCAAACTGCTTTCCACAGTAGCTGAAATAAATTATGTTCGCATCAACAGCATATAAGCATTCCCTTTTCTCCATAGCCTCGCCAGCATCTGTTGTTTTTTGACTTGTTAATAGCAGCCATCCTGACTGGTGTGAAATGGTATCTCATTGTGGTTTTGATTAACATTTCTCTGATGATTAGTAAGGTGGAACATTGTTTTATATGTGTGTTGGCCGTTTGTATATCTTCATTTGAGTAGTGTCTATTCATGTCTTTTGCCCATTTGTAATGGAGTTAATTTGTTTTTGTTTGTTAATTTGTTTAAATTCCTTATAGATTCTGGATGTTAAACCTTGGTTAGATGTGTAGTTTGTGAATATTATCTCACCTTCTGGTCTGTTTACTCTGGCACTAATTTCTTTTGCTGTGCAGAAGTTCTTTAATTAGGTTACACTTGTCAATTTTTATTTGTTTTTTCTTTCTTTCTTTTTTTTCTTCTTGCAATTGCTTTTGATTACCTAGTCATAAATTCTTTCTCAAGGAAGATATCCAGTATAGTTTCCTAGGATTTCTTCTAGGATCCTTAGAGTTTGAGGTCTTACATCTAAATATTTAATTCACCTTGAGTTAAATTTTGTACTTCAGTTAAGGAAGGGGCCCAGATTCAATCTTCTGCATTTGGGTAGCCAGTTATCCCAGAAACGTTTATTGAATAGGAAGTTCTTTCCCATTGTTTATTTTTCTAAACTTTGTCAAAGATCAGATAACTGTAGATGTGCAACTTTATTTCTGGGTTCTCTATTTTTTTTATCTTAGTCAGTAAGTCTGTTTTAGTACCAGTACCTTGCTGGTTCGATTATTGTAGCCTTATAGTGCAGTTGGAAGTCAGATAATGTGATGCCTCTGGCTTTGTTGTTTTTGCTTAGGATTTCTAGAGCTATTTGGGAAATATTTTAGTTTCATATGAATTTTAAAATAGTTTTTTTTGTAGTTCTCTGAAGAATGTTATTTTTAGTTTGATAGCAATAACATTGAATCTGCAGATTTCTTTTGGCAGTGCGGCCATTTTAACAATATTATTCTTCCAAATCATTAGCATATAATGTTTTTCCGTTTGTTGGTGTTGTCTTTGATTTCTCTTGGAACTGTTTTGTAGTTTTTGTTATAGAGATCTTTCACATTTTGGTTTGATGTGTTCCTAGGTGTTTTATTCTTTTGTGCCTATTGTAATGGAATTGCATTATTTACTTGGCTCTCAGCTTGGATGTTATTGTTCTATAGAAATGCTACTGATTTGTGTATATTTATTTTGTATTAGAAATTTGTACTGAAATAGTTTATCATTTCCAAGAGGCTTTTGGAAGAGGGTTTAGGGTTTTCTAGGTATAGAATCGTATTGTCTGTGACAAGAGATAATTTGACTTCTTTTTCTATTTGGATGTTTTTATACTTTCTCTTGCCTCATTGCTGTGGCCAGGACTTCCAGTACTATGTTGAAAAGGAGTGATGACACTGGGCATCCTTGTCTTATTGCAGTTTTCAAGAGAAATGATTCTAGTTTTTGCCCATTCATTATGATGTTGGCTGTTGGTGTGATATAGATTACTCTTTTTATTTTGAGGTATGGTTCTTTGACACCTAGTTTCTTGAGGGTTTTTATCATGAAAGGATACTGGATTTTATTGAAAGCTTTTTCTGCATCCAGTGAAATGATTATATGGCTTTTGTTTTTCATTCTGTTTTTGTTGTGAATCACATTTATTGATTTATATATCTTAAACCAACCTTGCATCCCCAGAATGAAGTCCTGCTTGATTGTGGTGCATTAACGTTCTGTCGTGCTGTTGGACTCAGTTTGCTAGTATTTTGTTGAGGATTTTTGTGTCTAGGTTTATCAGGGATATTGGCCTGTAGTTTTCTTTTTCCTTGTGACTTTGCCAGGTTTTGGTATTAAGGTAATGCTGGCTTTTTAGAATAAGTTAGAGAGATTTCCTTCCGCTTTGTTTTGGGAATACTTTCAGAGGAATGGGTACAAGTTCTTCTTTGACTGGTAGAATTTGACTGTGAATCCATCTGGTCCAGGGCTTTTTTTTTTGGTTGGAAAGTTTTTTTAAATTACTGCTTCAATTTTGGAACTCAATATTGGCCTGTTCAGGGTTTCAGATCCTTCCCGATTCAATCCCAGGAGGTTGTGTGTTTCCAGGAATGTATTTATATCTTCTAGATGTTTTAGTTTGTGTGCATAGAAGTGTTCATAATGGTTCCTGAGAATCTTTTGTATTTCTGTGGGGTCATTTGTAATGTCACCTTTGTCCTTTCTGATTGTGCTTATTTGAATCTTATGTCTTTTTATCTTTGTTAATCTAGATAGTGTATGTCTGTCAGCAGGTTTTATATTGTACCATGCAGATAAACCTACAAGCCCGTAGATGGCACTTACAGGTAAGAGCTGGCTGCACTCAACACAGCTAGGTATATACTTGATTCTTGTTTACCGAGAGACTCTTTGATGAGGGCCCTGCTGTGTCACAATTTCAGTGGACCAGGCTGGGGCACCCAGCACTGGCCCACACAGACTAGTTCCAGGTCAACAAGCTGGCCCTGGTGGCAAGTCTCATTGTCCAGAAGAGACAGCTGCTATAGCAGCTCTCTTCCCTACCCAGGCTTATGGCAGGGCAGAGCACAATTCCAGTGCCTACTGCTGAGGCACTTTTCACAGTTTTGGCTGTGGAGACCCCCTACTTAACTCCAGAACAGAATTTCCAATCTCTGGCGAAGGACTAAAATGCCTGCGTGGTTGTGCCACCAGGTTGCATGACTGACTTTTATGAACCCGGATTAAAAATCGCATCCTGCTCTTAGTCTTGGGTATGGGAAAATATCCGCAGCTTTTCCTGGTGTCTTTCCCTCACAGTGTCTTCAAGCCTCTTCCCATGTTAGCTCCAGGGGTTGGGAGAAAGAAAGCGCTGTCCATTGGCCTGAGTTTCTTGGATCTCCAGTGGAAAGATGAATCATAGTGGGAGGCTCTCTGCCTCTCTCATGTACTTTTATCACTTTTATTTTTTCTCACTTTTATCAGCTCTATGCCATCACAGGGACTGTTTGCTGACATTCTTCTCCCAAGGATCTGGGATGTTCCTCACAATTCTGGTGGATCCTCATTTTCCTTCTTGAATTAAAGCTCACAGAGTTTATCTATATGAACTATGTTGTTATTTCCAAGTGGCTGAGGCATGCTCTAATACACCTTCTTGGGAAAACAAAACAAAAAGACAAAAAAAACTTAGCTATCTTTATTTCTCTTCCTCTGACACCTAGAACAAGTGTCAAGAAAAGTCTCAGCTCAATAAATAGTTGTTAAATGGGTGCTTGATTGAATAATTCTTAATTCTTAATCTTTCCCAACCAATACATCAGCAAATCTCATTAGTTATTTTAATAATGTCTCTTAGAGAGTAAATTTCCTCTCCATTTTTACAACTTATATCTTCCACTTGACCCTTGTTCTTTCAGACCTAGATTAAACAATAATTTCTTAACTACAGTCTATTTTCAACCTATCTTGCATACTTCTCTTATACTAATTTTCCTCACTGATTTCCTTGTCTCATTTTATTGCTTATAACATACACATTATATTAGGGGACTCATGAATCCTGTTAACAATCCCTTTTGTAATGTGAATCTTGCAATTAAGCATTCCATTACATAATATCTTATATGTCTGCAAAGTTTTACATGCCTATAGTTTCCCTTCTTATGTAGTATTTTTGCCTTCTCTTGTAGTCCCCAGAACACTGCTAGGCCCAGAATGAGTACTTAATAAATACTTGTTGCCCTGACATACAGACGGTTATCCATTTGTGTTTTTGTGAAAAAGCTAAACTCTTATTCAACAAAGTGATTGAAAGAAACCAGAAAGTAACTATGCAAGTAGTTAGGAAGAATATCGGTGAACAGAAATTTTAATCTTAAAAACTAGTGCTCTAAAGGGGCAGTACAAAGGAACTTTTTGGGAAGTAATTAAACTGTTCTCTATGGTAGTTACATGACTCTATGCATTTGTTAAAATTCATAGAAATGTACAACAAAAAAAGTGAATTTCACAGTGTATAATTTAAAATAAAATTTGAAAATATTTTTAATATAATGAAGGTTTTAACTTTTTTTTTAATGCAGTATCCTAAGCAACATCTTGTCTCCATGTTCTGGAGTTATGCACTTGCTTTTACTTTCTTAAAAATAGTTTCAACTGGCCGGGTGCAGTGGCTCTCTCATGCCTGTAATCCCAGCACTTTGGGAGGCCGAGGTGGGCGGATCACGAGATCAGGAGATCGAAACCAGCCTGGCTAACACGGTGAAACCCCGTCTCTACTAAAAATACAAAAAGTTAGCCGGGCATGGTGGCACGTGACTATAGTCCCAGCTACTCGGGAGGCTGAGGCAGGAGAATCGCTTGAACCCGGGAGGCGGAGGTTGCAGTGAGCCGAGATCCGAGATCTTGCCACTGCCTTCCAGCCTGGGTGACAGAGTGAGACTCCATCTCAAAAAAAAAAAAAAATATATATATATATATATATATATAGTCCCAACTATAATGGTAGGTGATTATTTCCCTTCCTAGTCTCCCGCATAATACTTTGGTATAACCCAAGTTTGGTGTTGTACTCTATCCTCTTCTTTTTCCTTTTCCACATTTAAAAGAAATTATTAAGTATAGTTGAAATTATGCCTTCAATGATATACAGTAGCCTGATTTATATAAAGTTTACCAACTTCAATTATTTTTTTTCACCTCAGAACAAACTTTCAAGGCCAAATTCTTGTTATTCATAAAGCACCCTAGGTGCAATAAAAATGCAGAATTTAGACCTTAGTTTAAGCTTTTCTTTTTCTCAGTAAATACTGTTCACAGTCATGAGCCATCTTTTCCTTCAATTGTACTAGTAGATAATAGGCACCAGGCAGTCATTGAATGTATCCAAATATACCTGGTCCCCCTGTTGGATGGAAAAGCTAGACAGCTTCATTTTGTGACCTGATACTCTGCTGAATAAGCAAAGACGATGGAAATTTCCTTTCCAGACCAGACCATTTTATGAAAATAACTTCTTAGCCAAGAAGCTATTGGGGTTGATGAGGCCCCTATTCTGTGCTAGGCTACATGGAAAGATTGCTACAATATATCAGACATTTTGATAGAAAAGAGCAAAATAATTGCAGCAGTTCTTTGAATGGAAAATTTTAACATTACAAATAAATTCCATCTGTGTCTGCACATGTAGTAGTTACAAGAAATTTTATAGCCTTAACTTTTGGTCAAACTGGCTACACAATGTTGGGGTAAGAAAGACTGGAATTTCCAGACCTTCATTAATCATACCTGCATGTAGGTGAACCCCAAAATTATATTGACCAGAAGTTGTGATAAGAATTGTACTCTGTTTAGCAGATGTGTGTTTATTTAGGAAATGAATGTATTCAGCAAAACCTCAAATAAAATATATTCATAAATACACCATCAGGTAGAGTTAAAAAAATACTGCTTTAAGTTATACCATAGCTTCTAATCTTAAGTTTGTGATATTTATAAAAAGTCCTGCTGATTTTTAATGAAGACTGCATAATTAAAGAAACCTCCTAAGACTTTCCATAAGTCAAGGGACACCCAGCTCTCTACTAATTATCATAAACTAAATTGGCAATCTGGGACATTTTATGAAAATTACTTGTATTTTAATGGATTTTATGCAATACCATTTAAAATATGTTTTTGATTTCAATTCTATACTTGAAAAGAAATGAATGCTGAAAAATGTATTAGACAAAAATATTTATTAGAATAACTGCTTAAAATATGTTTTTAACTGTTAAAAGAAAGTAATTTTATATTTTAATACTATAGTTTTCTGTTTATTATTTTAAAGCCACTCTTTTTTTTCCCATTGGTTTGACTAGCTAGCTTCCCATTTTCAATTTTTAGTATGAAAAATTTCCTGATTGTTTAACAAATTACTGTTATTCTTTTTTTTATTTAGGACTTAATTCTTTAATTTCCTCTTGTATAATATGGTGGTAAAGATCATGGGTTCTAAAGTTGAGCTGTTTAGTTTGAATCTCTGTTCCACCATTTTCTAGCTGTGTTCTCTTGGGCAAGAAAGTTAAACTGCTCTGAGAACTGCTTTCTCGTTAATTAAAATGAGACACAGTGCTTAGTGTCATGTCTGGCATATGATATAAGTATTTAAAATGTATAATTCTCACATATGTTTCACTGAAGTATGGCAAATTGAATTTTAATGTCCCACTAAACTTTAAACATTCTAAAACAAAAATAGTATTTTCTAATTTTTTTTGCTTTCTGAAAACCAAGGCTGTGGAACCAGAACTAACCTACAGGACTTCGGGGGTAGCTTCCACTGCTAAGATATTTCTTGGAAACATGAACTGAAGAATATAGAAAAAGTATTAATCATTTTTAAAATTGCTGCAGGACTACAAGCGCCTACCATCATGCCCGGCTAATTTTTTGGTATTTTTAGTAGAGACGGGGTTTCACCGTGTTAGCCAGGATGGTCTCGATCTCCTGACCTTGTGATCCACCCGCCTCGGCCTCCCAGAGTGCTGGGATTACAGGCCTTTGAAGAACTCAGCAAACTAATGATCAAGGCTAAGGAAATGGTGGAGTTATCAAAATCAATTGCTAATAAAATTAAAGACAAACAAGGTGACATCACAGAAGATGAGACCATCAGGTTTAAATCCTACTTGCTGAGCATGGGAATAGCTAACCCAGTTACCAGAGAAACCTACGGCTCAGGCACACAGTACCACATGCAATTGGCCAAACAGCTGGCTGGAATATTGCAGGTGCCTTTAGAGGAATGAGGGGGAATAATGTCACTCACGGAGGTGTACTGCTTAGTAAACCGAGCTCGAGGAATGGAATTACTCTCACCAGAAGATTTAGTGAATGCGTGCAAGATGCTGGAAGCACTGAAATTACCTCTCAGGCTCCGTGTGTTTGACAGTGGCGTCATGGTAATTGAGCTTCAGTCTCACAAGGAAGAGGAAATGGTGGCCTAGGCCCTGGAGACAGTTTCAGAAAAGGGATCCCTAACATCGGAAGAGTTTGCTAAGCTTGTGGGAATGTCTGTCCTTCTAGCCAAAGAAAGGTTGCTGCTTGCAGAGAAGATGGGCCGTCTTTGCCGTGATGACTCAGTGAAAGGCCTGCGTTTTTACCCAAGTTTATTTATGACACAGAGCTAAGGGTTTTGTGTTTAAAATCCTTTTTGTCCATATGCTTGCGTCGTGTAGAGGTTGTATGACATTGAGCTAAGAGGTAAACCCCGATCAACTGAGAATCTATTAGAACTTCAAAAAAACAATTGCTACATAGCAGCAGTCTTTTTAAATTATTTCTTAACACTTCCACTTGTTTTCACATCAAGAAAAATTGAATTATTTATATGGAATTCTACATATTCTGGAAGGCTGGGAATATTTAGTGCTTTTTTCCTGTTCCCCTAAAAAGATAGTCACTTAGGTGTTGGTCTGTTTCAAATCTAATATTAAAAAGTTGCAGTATTCTATGATGAAGAATCATTAACAAATATTTATCATGTAGATATTTTAAAATATCCATAAATATTTACAGAAACTGCATCTATACCAACAAACAAAGAAACATTCCTGAGATGTTACCTGAGATATACCTGAAACATACCTGAGATGTACAGAAGCACAGAGATGATTAGTACCCTTTTCAAATTTTAGAGAGGTTATAATGGGCAGAATCCCGTTTGCTGTCAGTTATACCTGTTTGTCAGTTAGTCAGACGCTCAGGTAAATTAGATATATTTTGATAAATTATCTATTGTTGGATCACTAAGTGATATTTTAGAATAAAGTATCTCAGATACTTTAGAATAAATCACCTAAGATACTTTAGAATAAATCCTTCCACTTGTGCATATGCATGCATCATTTTAATGGCGAAAATGTATCTTACTCTCTCACCATGGAAACTGGCTTATAACTGAACTTCGCTTTTCAGTAAAGATGGTATTCAGTTTTTTGGCATCCCTGGGCCGCATTGGAAAAAGAATTGTCTTAGGTCATACATAAAATACACTAACCCTTATGATAGCTGATGAGCTAAAAAAATTCCAAAACGTCTCATAATGTTTTGAAAAAGTTTATGAATTTATGTTGGGCCACATTCAAAGACATCCTGGGTCACATGTGGCCTGCGGGTCCCAGGTTGGTCTAGCTTGTTTTAATATATGGCCTCCCACTGGATCTTCAACAGGTTTTAGCCACATTTTCAGTAAGCAGTTCAGCATTTTTAAAAATCAGTGGGTAAAATGAGTATTTGAATTTCTACAATTTTATTTCCTTTAAGTTATACTTACTACTAATATTGATAAAATTAAAACAAAACAAGAGAAAAAAGCAGTTCTGCTTACACAACACTTGAGTAATAACACCAGACATTAAAGTTCTTTTTTCATGCACTTTACTTTCAATCAGGATGCTGACATGTTACTTTCTTTTTTCAACTTGAATACTTTTAGATTTATGTCAATAAGTGATTCTGTGAATCAGGATCAAAATGCTTAAGGCAAAAGCATGTTCATAGAGTGAATAAATGCTTTGCAGCTGGTATATACTTTAAAATGAGGCCATGGTTTACTTTTTGTCTTTTGATAAATATATGGAGATTTGCTTTTGGAGTGAAAATAGGTAAAGATGTAATGTGGATCACGATAATTGATTTCACAAATAAATAACTCACTTAACAAGAGAGTGATGAAGGAATTGTATTATCATCCCTGGAGATAGAAGAGTTTAGTCTGGCTTGATGGAATATTTTTGTTTTTTGTTTGTTTGATTGTTTTTTTTTTTTTTTTTTTTTTTTTTGAGACAATCTTGCTCTGTTACCTGGGTTGTTACCCAGTGGCATGATCATGGATCACTGCAGCCTCAATTTCCTGGCCTCAAGCAAACCTCTCACCTTGGCCTCTCAAAGTGCTGGAATTACAAACATGAGCCACTTTGCCTGGCAGTTGATGGATTCTTCAAGCATCCATGACTCCTATTTTTAATTGAATTGTTATACAACTTAACACCCACCATTTTCTGTTCAACCAGGTGGTGAAATTACAGGCTTTAATGACCCAACATAACATTTGATGTTCAGATGACCTTCCTTTTCAAAAATCTGGACACTTTATAATAGTCAAAATAAGTTGTAAATGGTAGATGTTGGCATACGATTTTTTACTGGTCTCTTGCTTTTTCGCACATCTTGTGAGCAGTGGCACTGACCGCTTTTGATCTGTATTATCTTTTCAAAGATGCAAATATCCTTGAAAGATATAGTGTCACCCTTCAGAGCAAAGGGTAAATTTGCTTACTGCCCAGTATAAAGGATTCAGATTGTGTATCCTTTCCCTCTGTATCATCATGTAGAAATTGAGAGTTAGTAAGCAGGTAAAAGAAAATGCTGATACTCTGATTACTGCTGTTTCTGTGGCCCAGGGGTCTCATGTTATCTGCCAGCATCCTTAAAATTGTGGCAGGCTTACAAGTTAGTTTGCAAGTAGGATGAAATCTCAGACTCCACCATTCTTGACAGTAATTCTTATTTCTGGACATACTCTTGTTCTTGATAGTCATAGTTCAAATAACTATGCTAACAATTAATTGCACAGAAATTCAGTAATGAGCCCGTAGAATTATATGATCCAAGCCCCTTTTATTTTAGCACCCTTTGTTTACTAGTTGATTAACTTCTTGGATCAATTGATTCTGGTCTTATTTAACTAATTAGGTAATGTATGGCAGCTGGGAAGTTTGGAACATGCTTTTTTGGCTTGTGTCTGAGTGTATGTTCACATTGCTTTCTGGTATGTTCATCTGGGGCACACTGCTGTGGCTTCAGA
Organism: Macaca mulatta; assembly: GCF_049350105.2. Lineage (NCBI taxonomy): Eukaryota > Metazoa > Chordata > Mammalia > Primates > Cercopithecidae > Macaca > Macaca mulatta. The sequence continues at coordinate 87,607,581 of NC_133426.1, forward strand.
CTAGTTCTTCTTCCTATGGCAAATAAATTTGTTTTGGTGGGTAAACAATTATCTAAGTTGCTAGGCTCCCTTGAAAAGAAAGTGTTTAATTTCCTTTGTAATGAAATCTTATCACTTTACCAACTATAGAGGAAAAAGCCCAATGTTACAGCTAACATAGTCTGAAAAGGTAGTATTTGCTTTTGTTGTGTTTGTTTTCTTTAGTCATGGGGAGCCCTTGAGGCATGATGATTACCATATGGACCCACCATCAGTGACAGATGTTTAACAGTTATTTTCCCAGAACAACCTAGAGAGAGTGACCAGGGAAATGCAGTATTTTTGTGTGTGAAAGTAACTTGATCAAGACTTATCTACCTACTAAGTCTGTGCAGCCTTGAAGAGGCATTGATATAAACAGATTTTAGATTGTTAAGCAACATTTATTAATATGCATTGCTTTGTGGAGATTCTTAAAACTTCTTTATTATTTATTTATTTATTTATTTATTTATTTATTTATTTATTTTGAGATGGAGTCTCGCTCTGTCACCAGGCTGGAGTGCAGTGGCACGATCTCGGCTCATTGCAACCTCTGCTTCCCAGGTTCAAGCGATTCTCCTGCCTCAGCCTCCCCAGTAGCTGAGACTACAGGTGTGCGCCACCACACCTGGCTAATTTTTGTATTTTTAGTAGAGATGGGGTTTCATCATGTTGGCCAGAATGGTCTCGATCTCCTGACCTCGTGATCCGCCTGCCTCAGCCTCCTAAAGTGCTGGAATTACAGGCGTGAGCCACTGCGCCCCGCCACAAATTCTTTTAAAAAACAAAATTGCAATCATCCTATGTTTGTGGGAGGCCATTTAAACTCTTTTACCCTGAATAGACTGTAACTAAAGGTTAGTTTTGAAATGGGTGGCTATGTTTAATTTTTCAGTGTGTAAAAAATAAAGGCATGCCTATTTGTCTCATTATATGAAGTTAATAAAGCATGCTATTTAGTTAGACAAGGGTTTCATTGTTTTGAAAGCTGATCCTGTGATCTAAAATTCTGACAGAATTTTCTGTGGAAATTACCCAGTTATATAATGTGTGCAAAGATTTGGTATCTTCTGCTATTAGACATTTAATAGAATAATAATTATTAAGGGTATATAAAACAAATTTATATAAGTTGAATTGGGGCATTGTGTGCCATTTCAGTGAACTTGATCAATATGCCAAAGGATTATGATTGTTTCCTGGATTTGATGGCTTGCTTCACAGTGAGTGTTAGGTTGAGATTCTGTCAGAGTGATGCCATTAGCAATAGGTCAGTGTTCTTTGAATAATTTTCTGTTTTGCTCCCCTTCTTTCACTTTATTTATAGTTCAGTTATTTATGGTTGCCACTGTAATAACACTTTTGAGTTTAAAAAAGCCATTGCCTTAAAATATTTTTGTTGTATTGAGAGAAAATTTGGTTCTAGCAAAGAGACATTTTACTGGGATGAAAATACAGCAAGGCATTTGTAAAAAAACCTTTTTTTTTCCCCATTGGAAAAATAAAAGGAAGTGGAGAAATACATTTATTTCAACCTAGAATCATTAGGAGTTGCATTTCTGAGAATTTTCATGTGTGTTTCTCTGGGTATTATTGGTCTTCTTCATAGAATGATTTGAGGGACTTTCAGAGATTATGTCAATAACTTCCTTACTCCTCATTATTTCACAATGATTTTGGTTTTCCCGTTTTTTCAGAAACAAATGTTGGTGGATTTTCACAGTGAACACTATCTAAGTACTTGAGTAGATTTTGAGTGTAGGGATTGAGGTTCAGATTTATTTCACTTTAGAACATTTTCTACTGCTTCAGATTTATCTATTCATTGGGAGAGATAATGCTTTTGCATTTGAAACAATTTAATAGGTGCCAAATACTGCAGTCAATCTAAGAAAATAGCAATTTTACAATTTGGCAGGATGTTCTTTGATGGGAATTGACTTAGAGCTCAAGAAATATATTGCTCGACAGTATTTAACTGCCAGTCAACTTTCTTATTAGATTCTCTTACTTTAGAAGCTCCTTTTTAATGGATCATTATCAAGATATAATTTCTTACTTTGGTCAGCCGTTTTTCTAAGCACAACACTTTTGGAGTTTTGCTGTAATTCAATAAATTGTTATGTCTTCTTAAGTTTCTCAGGGAGAAATTTACAGTCTCCCAGTGATCCTTTAAACATTTACTGGGCATACAAAGCAGCCTATCTTGTTTCTCAGAGCCCCATGATGTGAGTGAGGAAAGTCATTAGGCTTCATTAATGCTCAGGCATCAGCCCAGCATATTGTAAACTACTTGGCTGACAGTGCTACCTAGCAACTATATTGCTTTCTTTAAACACTTTATCAGCCTTATTTGTTGTTTCTATTGATATTGACAGCAACTTAAGACACATTTTATTGAATTGTGCAGATACAGTTTTCTTATGTTTGATCCCAAAGTCCAGTTCTTCATTTACATACCTTCACTATTATACTGCCCTAGAAAGACTTTCCTATATTATGGTTGATGCACTATTCTGTCGTTCATTAGTTTTAATAGCTTGAGGGGAGGGATTTTTCTCTCAACTCTATATATCTCTAGTTCGTTATGTATATTTAAAATACTAGCTACCAATCCTTGAGCACTTATTATCCTTTATTTATTTATTTATTCTCTGCATATTTATAGAATATCTGCTATGGGTCAGATACGACAGCAGGTGCTAGATAACATGATGAGCCATGAGAGAACTTATAATTAGCAATATAGCTTATTTTTTGACAGGAAGTGCAATAGGCATATTGCATCTGTTATATAATTTTCTGTGCAACAATTCTAAGAGATGGGTATTATGACTCTCAACTGATGGATGAAGAATTTGAGACTCAGAGAAGTTAATCAACTTGCTCAGTCACACAGATAAATGGAGGATCTGAGATTCAAATGCAAGTCAGTCAAGTTCTGTATTAGTTTTCTATGCTGTGTAACAAATACTAAGTACTTAGTGGCTTGAAACAGCACACCCTTATTACATCACAGTGCCTATGGGTCAGGAGTCCTGGCACAGCTCAGCTGAGTTCTCTGAAAAACTACAATCAAGATGTCAGCGAGGACTGACTTCTTATCTGATGGCTCCACTATGGCAGAATCAATTTTCAAGCTCATGTGAATGTTGGCAAAATTCATTTCTTTGAGGCTGTAGTGCTCATGGCATTTTGCTTCTTCATAGCCACCAAAGAAAGACTCTAGTGTGAGTCTTCTAGAAAAAGTCTTTTATAACATAACATCATCATTAGAATGACATCCTATCACCTTTGCCAAATTCTATTGGTTGGAAGCAAATAGCAGATCCTACCCACACTCAAGGGGAGAGAAGCATACAAGGGGGAGTGAATACCAGGAGGTAGGAACATGGTGGGGCCACATTGGAGTGGGTCACAGATTCCACAATCTACAATCGTTCCACTATACCATGCTGCATCTAGTAAGAGCTCAATACCTATGAATTGATTTTTTAAAATTATGTAAAGCTATATAACACTATTAGAAAAGTTTGGGGGTAAAATCCCCATAATCTGATGATCCCAGCACAGTTCGATGAGTCTCCTGAGCAAGGTGCTAGGTACTCATGCCTGCTGTCTCTAAGCCATCATAATGATGGTGTTTGACTTCCTGTTAGTCTTTAAAAAATATGCACAGTTCTCCTTTTTACTGCTGAAATCAGAGCAAATACATTATTCTCCAGAATTCCTTTCTCACTTTTGATATTAACATTTTTTCTTGTTGCTGCAAAATTATATAGCTGTCATTTTCAGCGTGCTCACAACATTCTTTCAACTGTCCATGCCATCAAACATTTATTTTATCTCCAAATGATTGGATATGCAGGCAACTTTCAATCTTCCACTACTGAAAACAAATGAATGAACAAAAACAACAGAACACAGTTGCATAACTACTTTCAGACTCAGAATTCTGCCGTCTTTTGTATTATTTACTTAAACTAGGAATCCAGAAGTGAAATTACTGGATCAAATAACATGAACATTTCCATGACTCTAGGTGCATGCTATCAAAATACTTCTGATTTTATATGACTGACTTAATTAACAGCCTTCAAAATTGCCAAGGCATATGATAGTGCTATTAGGAACTCTTTGATCACTGGCAAGACAGTTATCTTTACCTGTCCTAAATCCAAGTGTTTTGGTTGAGAGAAGTGGGGAGAATTATCTTTTCTTCATGGCCATGGGCCATTTCTAAGGGTCTTATTCTACCCTGGAGTTCAAGTGGAAGACATGGATACCCTCAGGATACTGCCTTACCCTTCATATCAAATGATGTCATGTCTATGGATGTTTTTCCCGGTCTCAGTGTAGGACAGTGCCTTTCCTACAATGGATCAGAGGCTATTCTCACAGGACATTTGGGAAATCTGTATTTCCTTGTGTACAGGGACAGATTAGACTAATTTATTTATTCAGATGCAGTACTCTGCTATTGTATGTATCCACTTTAGCAGCACATATTACAGTAGGGTTTTCTGCAGTAGAAAAGTAAAAGAAGAAAAAAAGCTAATGTTACACACAGTAGACTGGATCATAGTTGTCATCCAGTTAACACTAACAAGAACAGATTAATTGATTATTACTTTTCTTGTGATTCAAGAACTGATAGTTTGGAGTTTGGAGTTACAGTCTTTTTTTTTAAAGTATCTGTTGTGAGCTGGAGAATTTAGCTACCAAATTTGGTTTGCATATGCCTGCCCTGTGACCTCACATCAGCCTGTTTGAAGGTTTGTGTATTTGTGCTTATCCTTATATGGGAAGGCTGCCTGGAGAATCTGTCTGACCAAAATTAGAAGCACTGTAGCATTTGTAGGAAGTGTGGTTTTAGGATGTGGATTGTCTTTGTTGCATAGAGAAGGTGGTGAGTTGGAGAACATCTTATGGACTATAAAATAATCATCGTTTCATAGCTCTTAATGGTCCTTATAACTAGTCAGATTCCCTTGATTCTCTAGATTCTTGAACTTGTCCCTTGACAAAGTTCCCCTAGAGAGAATTGAAATCTATATAGAAACTCACTGTACCGAATTGATAGTGGTAGTGATAAGAGCAGGGAAGTGGAGGCCGGAATGAACTGGTTTGTTTGCTTTCAAAATCTTAGTGTAACTCTAGGCAGAAATTTTTGAAATGGAAGGTCAACATATATTAGGCTAGCACTTGTCACAAATATTTAGTTTTGGTACTTGCTTATGACAGTGTGATTTGCTTCAAGGAAGGCTTTTGCTTTAAGGGCACCTACTCCCAAAGCCCCCAGAACAACCTAAAGTACCTATTCCTCTATTCCCTTTTACTACTGATTTTCTGTAGCCACCTATGGTCACAAGCCACTGACACTGTTGTGGAAACACTTTGTGGAAGCACTGTTGTGCAATGTTCTTAACGTCACACTTTATTTGACTAAATACATGAAAACAATTCCAAATGGAGATAGGACTTTCTTTTGGTCAAGTCATTGTAATTCATATGAATCATTGCTTCTTCCCAGAAACTTTTTCTTACAGAATCTTAAAGATCCAGGAGGCTTTTATTGCTGCTGGCATGTTTCTTTGTTTCATTATCACATGATCTCAGACTGGGAAAGGACAAAATGATTACCTAAAAAAACCTATAGTGTATAAAACCTTCAAAATACTCAAAATAACCAACAGGGATTCTTGATTTTTCTTAGGCCAAACTTTAGAATTAAGCGTGATATAAACGTATTATGAGTCATATCTGCACTCAGGTAGGCTTCATTAAGTTGGCGGACAGCCTAATTAGCATGAGACAACATACATTGTAGTGCATGATTTTGTTATTCGTAGGCTTGGTGTTCAAATGGTGCTTTTTAGTCTGACAGAGCATGCGTAACTGTGTAACTTGGAACATGTTCTTTAATCCATCTGAGCATTTGTCTCTTTGTCTATGAATTTGGAATGAAAATAATAACAGCTGTCTCATAAGATTATTGTTAGAATTAAACAAAATAAGCATGTAAAGAGCTTAGCACAGTGCCTGGCCCATAGGAAGCACTTAATAAATAATAATTGTTGTATTATACTTTACAATACAATTATATCTGCAATGCAGAGAGAGACTTAATACATATAGAATTCCATAACCCATTGCTAGCACATTCTAAAGTGGGGTCTGTGTCTCACTGTTTCTTCTTATGAGCCCAGCCCCAATATAACCACTTACCTGTAGCAGAAAGACGCCAAACTTTGATTAAGGGCTTGTTAGATTCCATCATTTAAATTATCTACTAGTATGGAACATGTGACCTTATAATTGTGATTAAAGTTCCTTCAGACCATAACTACTATCTTTATTTTATTTTTACTTCTATTGGGGTAAGAACAGTGGCCATTAGGCTCAATGTGTACTCGGACTCTAATCTTGATTGAACTATAGCTCCTAACATTGTTAGGCAGGAGTCGAACACTGATCCTTCCCTAGAAGCAGAAGATCTTAGAGTTGAAATTGGGTATTCCATTGATTTTGTTTATAATGATGTAGAGATTGATTAAATTGTGTACATACTCATTTGGATAAAAAAGGAAGCAAAATCACAGTCCAGTAAGTAGAAGTTAGGTTTAAATTATTTAGCAAGAACACATCAAAAGTGATATTCTTTGTAAAAGATTGTCAACCTTCTATAAAAATCAAGAAAAAAGCCATATAAAATATCATGAGGCTAGACAGTGAAACATAGTGGAACAAACTTAAGATTTAGAGTTAGGGATATCTAAGTTTGAATTCCAGCCCTGACACCCAGTTGCTTTGTGACTGTGGATAAATTTACTTAACCTGTTTGAATCTCAGTATTCTAGTCTGCAAAATGGAGATAATAATATCTACCTTGCTGGGCTACTATAACTATTCAATGAAATAATATATGCAAAGTGCCCACTATAGCTATTATCACTTAATTGACCTTCTACAAATGGTAGCTCTTACTAATATGAATTATAAGAAGACAGTATCTGTCTTCCAGTCTTTTCAGAACACAGCCTCAAATTGAAATCCTCCTGAATTTGGAAATAATTACAGAGCACCTTCTGATAGCCTAAAGTGTCTCTCTATGGTGGAGAAGCCCATAACATATGTGTGGCCAGAGCCCTAAATCTTGTAAAAATGTTGTGCTTTAACCTTTTTGTGTTTTGGTAAAGCAGATGCTATCTCTTTATCATAGGATATGCTAGAAGGATACTCTGTAGGGCTCTGGGCATTTTTGAGGACTCCTACTTCTGATCAGCTTTGTTCTAGGATTTGGAGAATAAGGAAGTTCTTTGCTAGTTGCGAATGGATAAGAATCTGTGTGCAAACAGTAACTATGAACAATGTCTCCCTGTATTCAAATCCTAGGTAAAAAGAATGCATGTAGTCATATTGTACATTCCACAGGCATTAGTACTTAAAGGGTGGGAGGAATATCTGGCATCAAAAAAGTGGCTAAAAGCATAAGTAAACCCCACTAATAAATGGAGTTTTCTCCAATCAATTTTGGAGAACCCATCAATTTAATTTGGTACATGAGATGTTTAATCCAGGAAATTTATTTTGAATAAATATTTCCAAATAAGAATCGAACCATGAAAAATCCTGCCCAGTCAACCTCAAAGACTGATGTTTATTACTTTTTAATAAACGGTCATGGGTTGCTGATTACAGCCACCTTACTTTTCTCAAACTTCCCAGAAACTCTAGAAAGTATGGTCAGACTCCCACTATGCAGTAGGAGCTTTTATAAAAGCACCTTGACTACTTGAGTGTGGGCTGGATTTATTGACTTTGTTCTAAATATACAGTGAGGAAAAGGGATAAACAGTGCAGCACTCTGGCAGACACTACTATAACCAGTTAATCAAGGTTAATATCACCATCAATAAGTCAATTGCTATAATATGCCCTATGACATGATGTGATGAGAAAGGCATTTCTTCTTTGTGGTATTTGTCCTAAATATCCATAACCCCAGTATAATTACTGGAAAAATATAAGACAAACTTGACCTGAGGGACATTCTACGAAATACTTAACCAGGGCCCCTCAAAACTGTCAAGGTCACAGGAAATAAGAAAAGTCCGAGAAACTCTTACAGCCCAGAGGAGACTAAGGAGACATGGCAAAGAAGTGTACTGACACATCCTGGAAAGGAACAGAAAAAGAACATTATTAGAAAAACTGATGAAATCCAAATAGGCTGGAGTTTAGTTAGTAGTATCATACCAATGTTGGCTTCTTAGTTGTGACAAATACGCCACTATGAGGTAAGATGTTAACAACAGCAGAAACTGGGTTAGTGATATGTGGAGACTTTTTATTAGAGTTGCAACTTTTCTGTAAATGTAAATTGCATTCCAAAATTAAAGTTTATTATAATTAAAATCTGAAAACATTTTGGTGGTGCTGAATTTAAAATAAAATTGTGAGATCAATCAGTATTAGTATCTACTTTGTGTCCAGCCCTGTGGTGAGCACTATATGGGAGGATAACAGCAAAAGGCATAGTCCCTACTTCCAGATAGTTTATCAACTAACTGAAGAGATGTGACTTTGACACGAAATGATTGGCAAACATTGGTACTCTTTGATTAAGCTCCAAACTGGGTGGTAAAAACTGCAGGAGGTCTGATGGAGCAGCCACAGAGGACTTCACGGAGTAGATCTGGAAGAATCTACTCCGTGATTCTCAGTGGATACTCAGTGGAGAGAGGGGAGACTTGCAGATGAAGGGAACAAAGTGAGAAAAAGCACTGGAGTGTTGGGCATGACATGTTCGGAGGAGAATAAAGGCAGCCTGATCTGATCTGGGAGAGAGGGGGCTGCATACTTTTACAGAGGCAGATGAAGCAGGGCCTCATTATGCAGGGCGTTGAAAGTTAAACAGTCAGAGAGGGTAGGGGTTGGAACCGGCCACAGGGAACCTCAGTAGCAGTTGGATAACCGTATGTGTCTCAATTATTTGAATTTCAGCCTTTGGCCAAATTTATGACTGTCATATATTAATCAGCTAACAACTGTCTTGGCATGTACATTTGATAAGACTATGTGGGGATGATGTTCACCTGCAAGAGGTGAAAGTACAGCCATGCCCACTTTCTGGATTAAAAAGGCTTTTTCTTAACTAAATGAAATATCACTTCTGAATAATCTCATGTATCCAGACCTTTCTTGTCTGGAACTTTTCTCTGTCCATGCTGTTTTCCAGAGTCAGAAGGAACTTTAGTCCCTTTATTGTTACTGACTCAGTCAAAGCTTGTTTCTGCTTTCAAAAGGAATACATCGTAATTAGATCATTTTGCTCTTAAAAAAGTTCCTTGGGCAGTTTTTTTTTTTTTTTTTTTTTTCAAAGTGATGGGTGCAGTGTTTAATAAGAAAAATAAAAAGAACAGAAGGGGTCTGATGTTTTTGCACTTTTTTTTTTTTTTGTAAATTTGAAGTACAGAAATTATATCTTCCACACTAACTTTGCTCACTCAAAACTGTTAGGTAACTGAACTCTTGACAAAGTGGAGGCATGTGCTGCATTGTTCTCGGTGTGGTCCGGAAACCAGAGGCCTTGTGGTGTTTTACTCGGTTCTCCTGTGTGCATGCTGCTTGTGTTCATGCAAGCCCACATAATAGGGGGTTAGGACTTTGTTGAAGTCAGTTTAGGCTGGTCAAGAGAAAGGAGATTATAACTAGGAATTGGTGTTCACTCATAAGGGATATTTAGGACAGAATATAAGATGTCTCAACCTTTGGTGTTTTACTTAGTTACATACTTTAGAAGGAACTCGCTCATATGTCAGTCTCCAGCTGAATTTGGAGTATATCTAGTATATCCCCCCATGGAAGTAGTGTACTGTAAGTAATGAAAAACAAAACAGCAAAACAAAACAAAACAAAAACAAGGCTTTGTAGTCAGCTAAATTTAGACATGTCATTTGATTTAAAGACCATTAATAGCTCAATCTTACTGAGCAGGCTTCTTAACATCTCTGAGCCTCTGTTTCCTTTGCCGTGAAATGGATAGCCAGCCCAAAAAGGGTTTGATATTCAGAAAACACTTAACAAGCACTCAACAAATGTTAGTCTTCTGTCTGTAAACGATTTTATCCTGTGCATATCTCGCTGCTAACATACAGTAAGGCATGGAAATTTCCTTTTGGGATTATCTGGGGAGGCTTTTCCTATTCCTTTATTATGTGACCCTCTGTTAGAATATATATAGGGGCAACTCTAGGCAAAGTTCTGAGACAAAGAAACTTCACTGTCTTCATTACCTGATTCACTCTAGGCAGTCCCTCCCTCTACTTCAAATATGCTCACTGTCTGCCCTTTCTGTGAAGACCAAAGTAGGGAATCAGTAATGGTAGGTTTTCAGGCTCCGAGAGTAGAATTGCCTTTAGTGTAGGATGTTACTATCAGTGCTCCTTATTTCACAGCCTCATGAAGCCATCTCTGAAGAAATGGGAAACTGACTAAATAGTATTCTTTCTGACTCCAGGAAAAAGTATAGACAGATAGGAATTCCAGATAAAAAAGAAATGGATAGATGAAGTTATTCGGAACTGATTTCATAGTCAAGAAGAAAAACCCTTTTAACCCAGAAACTGGGAATGACTGTGTATATATATATATATTTAATGATAACACCTGAAGACATAGCAGTTGTTGAGAAACATCCTTTAAGGATCTACTTACTTTTCACTCTAAGCTCTATTTTTGAAATTATTTAGACCTTAACATGTTTTTAGAAAAGGTACTGCAGGAATGACTTTAGAATGGTAGAAGTGCAACTAAAAAAGAAAACAGTCAGAGTAAAGCTTTTTTTTCTTTTTCTTTTTTCTTTCTTTTTTTTTTTTATACTTTAAGTTCTGGATTACATATGCAGAACGTGCGGTGTTGACATAGTTAGGTATACACGTGCCATGGTGATTTGCTGCACCCATCAACCTGTCACCTACGTTAGGTATTTCTCCTAATGCTATCCCTCCCCTAGTCCCGCACCTGCCATAGGCTCCAGTGTGTGATGATCTCCTCCCTATGTCCATGTGTTCTCATTGTTCAACTCCCACTTACGAGTGAGAAAATGCGTTGTTTGGTTTTCTGATCTTGTGATAGTTTGCTGAGAATGATGGATTCCAGCTTCATCCATGTAGGCAGTGAACTTTAAGTCCAGAGAAGGTGTCAGCTGCCTTTTGTTCAGATATGCCCTGCCTCCATAGGTGGAGTCTAGAGAGGCAGTACGCCTTGCTGAGCTGGGTTGGGCTCTGCCCAGTTCGAGCTTCCCTGCCACTTTGTTTACACTGTGTGCATGGAACTGCCTACTCAATCCTCAACAACGGCGGACGTCCCTCCCCCCACCAAGCTCCCATGTCCCAGGTCAATCTCAGACTGCTGCACTAGCAGCGAGCAAGGCTCTATGGGCGTGGGACCCGCCAAGCCAGGCACGGGAGGGAATCTCCTGGTCTGCCAGTTGCTAAGACATTGGGAAAAGTGCAGTATTTGGGCAGGAGTGTACTGCTCCTCCAGGTACAGTCACTCACGGCTTTCCTTGGCTAGGAAAGAGAAATCCTACGATCCCTTGCACTTCCCCGGTGAGACAACACCCCACCCTGCTTTGGCTTGCCCTCCGCACCCCACTGTCCAACCAGCCCTGTGAGATGAACCAGGCACCTCCATTGGAAATGCAGAAATCACCTGTCCTCAGCATCGATCTCACTGGGAGTTGTAGGCCGGAACTGTTCCTATTTGGCCATCTTGGAAGTGATCTTCTTTTTCCTTTAGCAGGAATAAAATAGGAAATCTTAGATTATGCTTTAATGTCTTGGAACATCTGTCATGAGAACTGTAGGGAGCCAGGGGTGGAAGTGAGAGAATAAGAAAATTCTTATTAGACATTTTAACCAAGACTTGTTTCTTGTTGGTAAAGAGATATGAATTACAGGTTTCACATGTCAGATTGTGATCAAACCACTTTTGAAAATATTACAAACAGACAACCTGAAAAAAAAAAGTGTCTCTTGCTGTGGTTATACCGTGAAATTGAGCAAGAAGAAGCCAATGGTGGCCGGACATGGTGTCTCATGCCTGTAATCCCAGCACTTTGGGAGGCCAAAGTGGGCAGATCACGAGTTCAGGAGATTGAGACCATCTTGGCTAACATGGTGAAACCCTGTCTCTACTAAAAATACAAAAACAAAATTAACCGGGCATGGTGGCGGAGGCCTGTAGTCCCAGCTACTCAGGAGGCTGAGGTGAGAGAATGGCGTGAACCCGGGAGGCAGAGCTTGCAGTGATCTGAGATCGTGCCACTGCACTCCAGCCTGGGCGACAGAGTGAGACTCCGTCTCAAAAAAAAAAAAAAAAAAAGGAAGCCAATGGTTTAGGAAGACGTGGGAGTATTCATTTAAAAATGGACACAGATCTGTTTGGTTACTGAAAGACTACACAGTGGCAATACTGCACTCGTTTATTGCCAAACTGACTAACTGGAGTTTCAGATTTGATGTTCCCTTTAGGTATTTTGTAAGTAATTTAGTAAAAGACTGAATTGGCAGCTTTAAATGCTATTTGTTCACTCCTCGTCCACTCCACTTTTAAATCATTTGACACAGACTAGACAGAGACAGGCTCATTACTTTTCTTTCTTTCTTTTTTTTTTTTTTTTTTTTTTTTTTTTTTGAGATGGAGTCTTGCTCTGCCGCCCAGGCTGCAGTGCAGTGGCGCAATCTCTGCTCACTGCAAGCTCCGCCTCCAGGGTTCATGCCTTTCTCCTGCCTCAGCCGCCTGAGTAGCTGGGACTACAGGCGCCTGCAACCACGCCCGGCTAATTTTTTGTTTTTAATAGAGACGGGGTTTCACCATGTTAGTCAGAATGGTCTCCAAAGTCCTGACCTTGTTATCTGCCCGCCTTGGCCTCCCAAAGGGCTGGTATGACAGGCGTGAGCCACCGGGCCAGGCCCAGGCTCATTACTTTTCTAAAATGAAGAGTGTCCCTTCCTGGGGTAGCATTTGAAGTAAATGGAGCCAAATGAAGAGAGACTCCGTATCTGAATTTCTCTTTGAGGATGTTAACTGAGTCAAAAATTTTAACCTGTTTGAAAAAAAACAAATAAATACACATACAAGCATTTGAAGTAAATGGAGCCAAATGAAGAGAGACTCCGTATCTGAATTTCTCTTTGAGGATGTTGACTGAGTCAAAAATTTTAACCTGTTTGAAAAAAAACAAATAAATACACATACAAGCATTTGAAGTAAATGGAGCCAAATGAAGAGAGACTCCGTATCTGAATTTCTCTTTGAGGATGTTGACTGAGTCAAAAATTTTAACCTGTTTGAAAAAAAACAAATAAATACACATACAAACCATGATTTATTTATAGAGTTCAATTATATGTAATAATTTAGTAGGAGAAATTGTGAGTATCCATTTAGAAAGTTTCCAAGTTTATTTTGTAATACTATATCTTCATTGTTCTAGTTCAATATGCTGTCAACTTTGTGAGCTCAGTTTTTACCCTTGGCCAGTTATATTAAATTTTATTAAGCATGTCATCCTTTCACCAGAACTATAGATTGTATGCAGTATAGAAGGATTAAAAATCTAACATTTGTGCTACCCTTATTAAGCTTAGTCTAAGTGGCATTGCTAATAGCAATAAATGCTTGTTCTCTCTTCTCTATTGGTGTTGCCTTTCTCTTGGCTCCTCTCACCTAACCACCTTGTATTGCTGTCTTAGCTTCTTATTTAAATAACCTATTGTAATTGAACTTTTAAATACATATATTTCTAATCTCTCCCAGTAGATTGTAATGTTAGGAAGGGATCACGGCTATTTATCTTTAGCTAGTTTAGAGAGTCTAACAAAGTTCATTGAGAGTCATTTAAGAGACACTCAAGAAATATTGTTGAATAACTTCTGACAATCATTTTATATTTTAGCACATCGTAGTCAAGAACTTCTATCAATGTTAATTAACTGTTAGTAGAGAAAGTGTGATAGAGTTTGATCATTACAAAAGGCAAAATTCCCACTTTGATTAAACGGGTGTTTTTTTTTTTTTTTTGAAAAGTTGACACTTTCTTTTATAAAAAGGGTATTTTCCCATTGGAAGCATGATTAGTGAAGTTTTGATCATTCTTTGGTATTTGCAACATTCACACTGGCATCTTCTAAAGCAAAAACGTTGTCACTCCCCTGTCTTTGAAAGAAACTTGACCCTTAGCATGACAAAAAGGGAGCCTGCTAAGGCTTGTGGGAAGACAACTGTTTACTCCAGGAAACAATTGTTTAATTACCTGCTCTGTGTCTTTGGAGAGAAGAATATCCTGAATCTCAAAAATGTAACATGCGGGCAGAAACGTCTTGGAATTCTTTGGGTAGAGGTGAGGGTTGTGGTTTACTATTTGAAAAATATTTATTTAAATTCCTGGACAGTGCATTGTCCACTTGCAAATGCATTTATTTGCTGAAAAGGGTATCAATAGCCTTTTAACTCCAAAGTCATTTTTATCCTGGAAGAAATTTAAATTTTATTTCTAAATGAACGCTTATGACACCTATTCCTCTTGGTTCTGGCAATATATGGTTTGCAGTCTCATGTGTTCACTGTGTCCCTTTATTTTAAGTCTTATTAGGGAAATTAGGAAATTACCATCACCAGATACTCCCTTATGAGGGTGTGTTAGAGTGAACATGTGCCTATAGGTGTATAAGAAAGGCAATAATTGGCCGGGTGCAGTGGCTCACGCCTGTAATCCCAGCACTTTGGGAGGCCGAGTTGGACGGATCATGGGACCAGCCTGACCAACATGGAGAAACCCCATCTCTACTAAAGTACAAAAATTAGCTGGGTGTGGTGGTATGCACCTGTAATCCCAGCTACTCAGGAGGCTGAGGCAGAAGAATCGTTTGAACCCAGGAGGCAGAGGTTGCAGTGAGCCGAGATCACGCCACTGCACTCCAGCCTGGGTGACACAGCTAAACTCCGTCTCAAAAAAAAAAAAAAAAGGGAATAATTATTTGTATATTAGAAATCTCCACTTGAGCACAGAAGTTTGAAGCTGCAGTGAGGCAAGATCACGCGACTGCACTCCAGTCTGGGTGACAGAGCAAGACCCTATTTGGAAAAAAAAAAATTAAAGGAATAGATTCCTTCTTGGAAATAAACTTCATATGTGAAATTTTGGACATGAAAATTTGATCAAGTTAGGAAATAATTTTTTTTTAACTTTCCATGAAGATTGAAAGCTGAACAAAAGTTCATGTTTGACATGGCAGAACCTATTAGCAAAGTGTGATTACGGCCCATTCTGTTCAACTTTATGGAGACGTGGAACACACTAGTAGGTATGTGTACTTGTCATCAGGCAATCTCAGGGCATGGGCGAAATACTTGGTCATTACTCTCCAACTGATGGCTGGAGAGTAATTACTTCAGTGAAGGTACACTATCATGCCTAGTGATACCAGGCCTGGCGACCGTTTTAACTTAGCACAGTGAGTCACGTTCTCAACAAAGTAAGCATTCGATAAGGTAGGAAAAGCCTCAAAAAATAATTTTCTTAAAGGTCCTCTGCTCATGCAAATGTGACTGATGACATTCTGCCAGGGTCATGTATGTAAAATTCTTAGCATGTCTCTTCACTCATTCAAAAAAAAAAAAAAAAAATCTGTTGGAATGCAAGTTCCCTTAAAGTATAGGGTTTTCACATGTTGCCCAGGCCAGTCTCGAATTCCTGGGCTCAAGCAACCCTCCTGCTTCAGCTTCCCAAAAATGCTGGGATTACAGATGTGAGCCACCGTGCCCAGGCTTCAAAGTACAATCTTAATGGGACATCTTTATATCTACTCAAATTTGTAAATATGCTAATGATCGACAAATTATGTGACACACTTGACATTGACTGAACCCACGTACTGTATTTCAGAGGCCAAAATCATTGATTTAATGGAACCTTTCATCAAGTGCATTAGTCCACTAGACACTCGTATTTATTGAGTTTTACATTGATTTTTCTCAGTTCAAAAGAGGGCATATGTTATATTTAGGAATGAACGTTTGATTTTATAAGCCAATTAAAAAACAGAATTCCCAGTAGAAAAATTACCGTGTAGCAAGTTTTGCTAGATTCTAACTGATCTTTAAAGAGGGACATTCAGTATTCTGATCGAAATAGCATTTAAAACTTTCAGTTTCTGTTGGGAAAAATTGAGAATTATTTTCCTGAGGTTATGTGATGATAGAGAAAACTATTGAATCACAATCACAAGCAACTGAGAAAGACAAAAACACGACCTTTATGCATATATGCATGTATGTGGGAGTAGATGGAGGTGTGTAAATCCAGAGAGGAACTTGACTGTATGTGAGTTTTTTTTTTTTAATTTATTTTTATTTATTTATTTTTTTTTAATTATTTTTTATTATTATACTTTAAGTTCTAGGGTACATGTGCATAACGTGCAGGTTTGTTACATACGTATTCTTGTGCCATGTTGCTGTGCTGCACCCATCAACTCGTCAGCACCCATCAACTCGTCATTTACATCAGGTATAACTCCCAATGCAATCCCTCCCCCCTCCCCCCTCCCCATGATAGGCCCCGGTGTGTGATGTTCCCCTTCCTGAGTCCAAGTGATCTCATTGTTCAGTTCCCACCTATGAGTGAGAACATGCGGTGTTTGGTTTTGTGTTCTTGTGATAGTTTGCTAAGAATGATGGTTTCCAGCTGCATCCATGTCCCTACAAAGGACACAAACTCATCCTTTTTTATGGCTGCATAGTATTCCATGGTGTATATGTGCCACATTTTCTTAATCCAGTCTGTCACTGATGGACATTTGGGTTGATTCCAAGTCTTTGCTATTGTGAATAGTGCCGCAATAAACATACGTGTGCATGTGTCTTTATAGCAGCATGATTTATAATCCTTTGGGTATATACCCAGTAATGGGATGGCTGGGTCATATGGTACATCTAGTTCTAGATCCTTGAGGAATCGCCATACTGTTTTCCATAATGGTTGAACTAGTTTACAATCCCACCAACAGTGTAAAAGTGTTCCTATTTCTCCACATCCTCTCCAGTACCTGTTGTTTCCTGACTTTTTAATGATTGCCATTCTAACTGGTGTGAGATGGTATCTCATTGTGGTTTAGATTTGCATTTCTCTGATGGCCAGTGATGATGAGCATTTTTTCATGTGTCTGTTGGCTGTATGAATGTCTTCTTTTGAGAAATGTCTGTTCATATCCTTTGCCCAATTTTTGATGGGGTTGTTTGTTTTTTTCTTGTAAATTTGTTTGAGTTCTTTGTAGGTTCTGGATATTAGCCCTTTGTCAGATGAGTAGATTGCAAAAATTTTCTCCCATTCTGTAGGTTGCCTGTTCACTCTGATGGTAGTTTCTTTTGCAGTGCAGAAACTCTTTAGTTTAATGGGATCCCATTTGTCAATTTTGGCTTTTGCTGCCGTTGCTTTTGGTGTTTTAGACATGAAGTCTTTGCCCATGCCTATGTCCTGAATGGTACTACCTAGGTTTTCCTCTAGGGTTTTTATGGTATTAGGTCTAACATTTAAGTCTCTAATCCATCTTGAATTAATTTTCGTATAAGGAGTAAGGAAAGGATCCAGTTTCAGCTTTCTACTTATGGCTAGCCAATTTTCCCAGCACCATTTATTAAATAGGGAATCCTTTCCCCATTTCTTGTTTCTCTCAGGTTTGTCAAAGATCAGATGGCTGTAGATGTGTGGTATTATTTCTGAGGACTCTGTTCTGTGAGTTTCTTATTGTGCATTTTTATTCTCATTGGCAGGACAGATTTTATTTTATTTTATTTTTTGATGGCAACACTCCATGTGTCTTTTTAGTGTGATTCCATGAAGAAACTTGCTTATTGATTACGATCCTATAGCTCAGAAATGTTAAGTTATGGTTTTAAATATGGGTTAATTACCATTGATGTGTGAATTCAGGTTCTAAAAGAAATGCATATCAGAAGAGAAACTTAACTGAATAGTATTAATTTTACTGTTTTCAAAGCTCTCTCCTAGCTGTGATAAGGAGACAGAATACATGTGTCATCTCTACCTGGTTATCTAGATGAATATATTAGGTTAGTGCAAAGGTAATTGCCATTGAAGGTAATGACCAAAACTGCAATTACTTTTTCACTAACCTAATACATGATACACATAAAAGATACCTTAGCAGGCCGGGCGCGGTGGCTCAAGCCTGTAATCCCAGCACTTTGGGAGGCCGAGACGGGCGGATCACGAGGTCAGGAGATCGAGACCATCCTGGCTAACACGGTGAAACCCCGTCTCTACTAAAAAATACAAAAAACTAGCCGGGCGAGGTGGCGGGCGCCTGTAGTCCCAGCTACTCGGGAGGCTGAGGCAGGAGAATGGCGTAAACCCGGGAGGCGGAGCTTGCAGTGAGCTGAGATCCGGCCACTGCACTCCAGCCTGGGCGGCAGAGCGAGACTCCGTCTCAAAAAAAAAAAAAAAAAAAAAAAGATACCTTAGCAGCTCATGATAAGGGCTAATGAATGGTACAGATATATTGCAAACTTTATAGTTTGTAGGATTGGCTAATATCTTCTTGTTCAGTTTCTGTTTTGAACAATGAAAATTGAGCCTTGAATGACTCTTGCAGCTTGTGCAGTTTGTCAAGGAAAGATTCATTTCTATTGCGTATACTATTCTTGTTAAGATGGGAAGCAGACTTGTGTCATTTGGAAAAACTTTCTAGAAAGGCTGAAACTAAGAGAGGCTTGTAGAGGATCAGCAAACATAACTTTTCACTACACACAATTTGGGGTTAACTGCATTTTTAGGTATTGATATGCATCAGTTAGTTTTGCATGTACATCATTAAATAATGAGAATTTTCAATGGAAAAAAAAGAGAAAGTCCTTGATAAAAGGACCTGTGGACCAAAAGCTCTTCAATACACTTGTGAGGCATTATTAACAATACAGTAATAAAGAGGGAAAATCATATAACTTCTGTGAAACCACAATCTTTGTTCTGTCTGAATTCATTTCTGCCAGCTCACAAACATTTGACTTTTGTCGAATATTGGAAAATACGGTTTCTTGTTCTTTGGGTCCTAGATTAAGAAGAAACAGCAAGATGTACTTGGTTTCCTAGAAGCCAACAAAATAGGATTTGAGGAAAAAGATATTGCAGCCAATGAAGAGAATCGGAAGTGGATGAGAGAAAATGTACCTGAAAATAGTCGACCAGCCACAGGGTATCCCCTGCCACCTCAGATTTTCAATGAAAGCCAGTATCGCGGGGTAAGAAAACAATGTAAATTCTTGTTTATTGAAACAGATTGCCCCAAATCTATCCATTATTTTCACCTCTGCCTCCAAACCTGCATATATATAGTTATATCGCTTGCTTACAGTCATTTGTCCTTTGCATCCTCTCAAAGGCTGGATGTAGACAATGGCTACATTTTCTAAATATGTTTGCTATTGATTATGCATCACAGTCAAATTTAGGCAAGTTTATTTGTTACTTTTTGAGAATGTTTTGTGGCTTACAAGATGGCAGTAGGTATCCCAACCAAATTTAGTCATGTGAAGATTATCTTGCATTCCCCAGGTTGAAACCTCTTACTATTTGGTTGCTCTTCTGGTCATGCATCATGGACATCTCATTGCCTTTCTCAAAACACAGCAAAGATTAACTGTTCTTCTGGCCTTAGCATATCTAGCTAATATCTAGTCTACTGTGGGCTCTGAGAAAATCTCAACCTAAATGAATAATGGAATAGAAATATGGTGAATGGAAACAACAGTGTCTGACCAGAAATAAGTATCTTCTTACTGGGAAATAGGTGGCTGTTTTGCATAGTGGAGGAAGCTGCAGGCAGATTTAAATTTGATGTGATGTGGAATAAACCGTTCTGCAGTTTTTGTGCCATAGAATACCTACTTTTCAACCTATATTAAATAAGATCTGGAAGCCTTGCCTCTTTATTACTCCTTACTCCTTCCAGAATTCTAGTATTATGGAAGGTAGTCTGCCTGTCCCTAAGGAAGCAGATGATTATGTCGACTAGTCAGGTCATTCTGAATAAATCTCTCTCTTTTTTTTTTTTTTTGAGACAGAGTTTCACTCTTGTTGCCCAGGCTGGAGTGCAGTGGCGTGATCTCGGCTCACTGCAACCTCCGCCTCCCAGGTTCAAGCGATTCTCCTGCCTCAGCCTCCTGAGTAGCTGGGATTACAGGCGTGTGCCACCACACCAGGCTAATTTTGGTATTTTTAGTAGAGACTGGGTTTCTCCATGTTGGTCAGGCTGTTCTCAAACTCCCGACCTCAGGTGGTCCGCCTGCCTCAGCCTCCCAAAGTGCTGGGATTACAGGCGTGAACCACTGCACTCGGTCGAATAAATCTCCTTTGTTTCTTTTATTGGTTGCATATTGCTAATTCATCTTACCTTCTTTTCATCAAGGACTATGATGCCTTCTTTGAAGCCAGAGAAAATAATGCAGTGTATGCCTTCTTAGGCTTGACAGCCCCACCTGGTTCAAAGGTATGATACCCTTTTTTTCCTGCTTTATAGATCATGTTATTGCTGCTGAGCTTTTTTAGTTAGTAAGATTTTCACTTCTGTTAAGTATTCAAATTAAGTCAGAGACAGTCCTTTACAGCAAAAAGTGCCTTCTCTGCATCCACTTAATTCCTATTAGGGCAGAAAGATGTGCATAACCAAATGCATAAACTATGTGTTTAGCAGGTAGGTAGAGTGATTTCCCCGTCAAGCTGACCACGGGAGCAAATTTCTCATTGACCTACTCACAAATAAGTGCTTAGCAATTTTAAAGCCTTCATTATTCCAGCCGTCCTGTCCTGCGTGGTTCTACAACGACAGTAAGCATCTTAGTTCATGGTAATCTCCTTGGCGGCATTTATTGTCTTTGTGTGAGAGCAAATGATAGAGTCATCCATTCAAGTTAATTAAGAGCATCTGCATTGCAAAACTGGTCACTAACTTGCTCGCCAAATTTGAAGCTTTTTTCCTGCCAACACAAATTAATTTTTTTAAGTAGCAGCATTTTCAGGACAGACCAAATAAAGGAAGCAACAATAAAATTGTCTATCTAATGAGATGTCCCCAAACTATCAACTTTAAACATACCTTTGCCTTTTATAGTAGTTCTTCATACAAATTGCCTCAATCATTTTATGTCGCTGTGTCATTTTATGTTTTTCTCTTAACAACTAATTGTATGTTAGACAGATTCTTTGAACTCCAATTCCCTCTCCTATTTTAAAAGTCTGTGTTACTGTCTGTTTTCACTAGACAAAAATTTACTAGTACTATGTTTATATCATTGTGAAATGGTTTTCTTGCCGAACTTTCTTTTCTCATGGATAAAATGTTATATTTTAGGCTTTGTGTAATTTGAGCCATAAGAAAAGTGACTGAAGACACTTTTCTTTAAATAAGATAGTAAGAGGACTAGATTGCAGCATCTGCAATCCAGACAGAGCAGCATCTGGAGGCTTGCATTGTGAATTTCAGCCCCAGATAGACTGCAAGAACAAACCAGTAATCCTGAGAGGACCCACAGACCCTCTCAAGGAAGCGGTCTGCTCCTGCAGGACTCAGGAGACACCCCAAATACAGTGAGTGCCCCAACTGAGGAAGTGGAAAAGGGAGACCCTCCTCTCCCGAACACATACCCTCACTGGAGAAACTGAAGGTCTGTTCGCGGGAGAAGTTTCCAACTTTACCTGGAGCTGAGTCAAGTTAGAGAGCCCAGCAAAATACAGGGGTAGAGGAAGCAATAGGAATGCCCTGGGATCTCGCTGGGTCCCCAAGCAGCCCATTTCTGCCTGGCACCACAGGGATCCATCGGGAGTGTGTCCAGAGGAGCAGGCGTTAAAACTCCACAGAAAGAAGAAATTCTCTAGCCAAATTTTGTAACAATTTGAACGGGACAAGAAGCCTCCTGGCCAGAACTGGGGGGAGGGTGCAAATCCCACTTGCAGACTTCACAGGCAAGGGAAGAACTAAAGCCCTTTTTTTCCCACAGCTGGGAGGTGGATAGCCTTGGGGGAATTTTTAAGCCCCTCTTGCCCGCCACCTGGAAACAGACTCAGGGCTGTTGGAGGGGGGCTTGGTGGGTGTGAGACCAACCCTTCGGTTTGCCTGGTAGCTGGATGAGGCCTGTGACTGCTGACTTTCCAGGACTTCCCTGACAATCTGCATGATTCAGCAGAGGAAGCCATAATCCTCCTAAGTATAGAACTCCAGTGACCTGGGAATCTCATCCCCACCCCTCACAGCAGCCACAGCAAGACCCACCCGAGGAGAGTGTGAGCTCAGACATGCCCAGCCCTGTTCCCACCTGATGGTCCTTCCCTTTCCACCCTGGTAGTGGAAGACAAAGGGCATATAATCTTGGGAGTTCTAGGGCCCTGCCCACTGCTGGTCCCTCTCCACAATACTACAGCTAATGGTTTCTGGAAAGCACCACCTCCTGGCCAACCAGCATAAAAATAGAGCATTAAACCACCAAAACTAAGGACCTTCATGGAGTCCATTGCACCCGCCTCCACCTCCACCGGACCAGGCGCTGGTATGCATGACTGAGAGACCCATAGATGGTTCATATCACAAGACTCTGTGCAGGCAACCCCCAGTACCAGCCCGTAGCTGGGTAGACTCACTGGGTAGCTAGACCCAGAAGAGAGACAACAATCACTGCAGTGTGGCTCACAGGAAGCCACATTCATAGGAAAAGGGGGAGAGTACTACATCAAGGGAACACCCCATGGGACAAAATAATCTGAACAACAGCCTTCAGCCTTAGACCTTCCCTCTGACAGAGTCTACCCAAGTGAGAAGGAACCAGAAAACCAACTCTGATACTATGACAAAGCAATGCCCTTCAACATCTGCAGAAAATCACACTAGTTCACCAGCAGTGATCCAAACCAAGAAGAAATCCCTGATTTACCTGAAAAACAATTCAGGGGGTTAGTTATTAAGCTAATCAAGGAGGGAACAGAGAAAGGCAAAGCCCAATGCAGGGAAATCCAAAAAAATGATACAAGAAGTAAAGGGAGAAATATTCAATGAAATAGACAGTTTAAAGAAAAAAACAATCAAAAATTCAGGAAACTTTGGACACACTTCTAGAAACACGAAATTCTTTGGGAAGTCTCAGCAATAGAATTGAACAAGTAGAAGGAATTCAGAGCTCTAAGACAAGATCTTTGAATTAACCCAATCCAACAAAGACAAAGGAAAGAGAATAAGAAAATATGAACAAAGCCTCCAAGAAGTCTGAGATTATGTTAAACGACCAAACCTAAGAATAATTGGAATTCCTGAGGAAGAAGAGAATCCTAAAATCTTGGAATCATATTTGGGGGAATAATCAAGGAAAACTTCCCTGGCCTAGCTAGAGACATATACATCCAAATACAAGAAGCGCAAAGAACACCTGGGAAATCCATTGCAAAAAGATTTTCGCCTTAGGCACATTGTCATCAGGTTATCTAAGGTTAAGACAAAGGAAAGAATCTTTTTGGTAATTTGCCATTACCAAGCCACCACTATAGGAGCTCTAAATCTTGAAAGGAATCCTGGAAACACATCAAAACAGACCCGTCTTTAAGGCATAAATCACACAGGACCTATAAAACAGAAATGCAAGCTTGAAAGCAAAAGAAAAAAAAAATGAAAAAACCCAGAGTACACAGGCAACAAAGAGCACAACAAATACGATGGTACCTCACATTTCAGTGTTAACATTGAATGTGAATGGCCTAAGTGCTTCACTTGAAAGATACAGAACTGCAGAATGGATAAGAACTCACCAACAATCTACTGCCTTCAGGAGACTCATCTAACACATAAGGATGCACATAAAGTAAAGGGATGGAAAAAGGCATTTCATGCAAATGGACACCAAATGAGAGCAGTTGCAACTATTCTTATATCAGACAAAACAAACTTAAAGCAACAGTGGTTAAAAGAGACAAAGAGGGACATTATATAATGGTAAAAGACCTTGTCCAACAGGAAAATATCACAATCTTAAACATATATGCACCTAACACTGGAGCTCTCAAATTTATAAAACAATTACTAATAGACTTAAGAAATGAGATAGACAGCAACACAATAATAGTGGGGGAATTCAGTATCCCACTGAGAGCACTAGACAGGTCATCAACACAGAAAGTCAACAAAGAAACAATGGATTTAAACTACACCTTGGAACAAATGGACTTAACAGATATATACAGAACATTTTATGCAACTGCAGAATACACATTCTATTCAACAGCACATGGAACTTTCTCCAACATAGACCATATGATAGGCCATAAAATTAGCCTCAATAAATTTAAGAAAATTGATATTATATCAAGCACTTTCTGAGACCACAGTGGAATAAAACTGGAAATCAACTCCAAAAGGAACCTTCAAAACCATGCAAATAGATGGAAATTAAATAACCTGCTCCTGAATGAGCATTGGGTCAAAAACGAAATCAAGATGGAAATTTAAAAATTCTTCGAACTGAATGACAATAATGATGCAACCTATCAAAATCTCTGGGATACAGCAAAGGCGGTGCTAAGAGGAAAGTTTATAGCCCTAAATGCCTATGTCAAAAAGTCTGAAAGAGCCCGAACAATCTAAGGTCACACTTCAAAGAACTAGAAAAACATGAACAAACCAAACCCAAACCCAGCAGAAGAAAGAAATAACCAAGATCAGAACAGAACTAAATTAAATTGAAACAAAAATAATACAAAAGATAAATGAAACAAAAAACTGGTTCTTTGAAAAGATAAATAAAATTGATAGACCATTAGCAAGATTAACCAAGAAAAGAATAAAGAAAATTCAAATAACTTCACTAAGAAATGAAACAGGAAATATTACAACTGACACCACTGAAATACAAAAGATCCTGGCCGGGCGCGGTGGCTCAAGCCTGTAATCCCAGCACTTTGGGAGGCCGAGACGGGCGGATCACGAGGTCAGGAGATCGAGACCATCCTGGCTAACCCGGTGAAACCCCGTCTCTACTAAAAAATACAAAAAACGATCCGGGTGAGGTGGCGGGAGCCTGTAGTCCCAGCTACTTGGGAGGCTGAGGCAGGAGAATGGCATAAACCCAGGAGGCGGAGCTTGCAGTGAGCCGAGATCCGGTCACTGCACTCCAGCCTGGGCGACGGAGCGAGACTCCGTCTCAAAAAAAAAAAAAAAGTCTGATGTTTCCTTTTCCAGAGTCAGTCTTGCCACTCATCTTTAGTTCAACAAACTTTCCTTGAAGTTTATT
This sequence comes from Macaca mulatta, assembly GCF_049350105.2. Classification (NCBI taxonomy): domain Eukaryota; kingdom Metazoa; phylum Chordata; class Mammalia; order Primates; family Cercopithecidae; genus Macaca; species Macaca mulatta. The sequence continues at coordinate 87,632,955 of NC_133426.1, forward strand.
TTATGTCAAGTATTATGTTGAGCACCAGAGCACACATGTAGGTCAGAGTTCCTGTGCTAGAGGTGAGTACCTCACTATCCAGAGGAGAAGGAAGACAACCTGAGTTTTTGGTGTGTATACCATCATAAAACATGAAAACTACAATATTTTAATGGATAGCACATTTTCTAAGTAATTTAAACCTTAATTAACCAAAACTCAACTAATTTTAAACTTAAGTGACCATGTTTTTATATACTCAATTTTCATGAAAAATCACACAAAAAGGAAACTAGCTGACTATTTTAAGTAAAATATCAATTATAACTGTATATCACTTGCTTTCATGGAAGTATTCCAAATCATTAGGAATGATTAGGTAGTCTTTTAGTATATCTGTTTCTAGAAATCTGTTTGTATTATATAGTTTTTCTACTAAAATTTTTAAAGAAATCTCTTCTGGGGGCTTTTGTATATTCTTAGTAGTTGGAACTAATGTAGTCTAACTAAAATACACATGCATGTCTGCTTTGTGATGTTTAAACTTATCTTTTTTTGTTTGTTTTTCATTTCAGGAAGCAGAAGTGCAAGCAAAGCAGCAAGCATGAACCTTAAGCACTGTGCTTTAAACGTCCTGAAAAATGAGTCTCCATTGCTTTTTTAAAATAGCAGAATCAGCTTTGCTTCAAAAGAAATAGGCTTAATGTTGAAATAATAGATTAGTTGGTGTTTTCACATGCAAACATTCAAAACGAATATGAAATTAAAATTTGAACATTATGGTGAGGAGAATGGTATATTAACACAAAATTATATTAGTAAGTAGATGTCATAGAAATAGTGTTGCTACCTGCCAAGGCATCCTGTGTACACCATTGATTTTACAAAGAAACACCCTTCCCTCCTTTTTTGCCATTATTATGGCAACTTAAGTGTATCTGCATCTCTACATTAAAAAGGAGAAAGAGAAATAACCTATCTTTCATTCCTAAGTTGCCTCATTAATTTTGGTGAACAAGAATATGTACCTTTTTGATGCTATATTATTGTGATTAAAAAGTACTTGCAGGTAATGTTTATGATACGTTAAACATTGTGATTTCCTATGGTAATTATAACATTCCCATTCTTTTGTAGATGAAACTTCTATGTATTGAACCACAGATTTTCCGAGCTTCTAAATGTAGCCTTTCATTGCACATTTCAGTGATCAGAATAGATATCTTTCTACACACACAAAAGCAATAGATTCATTCAGTGGACAATTTCCTTGTTTAACTACACAGCTATGATGGAATGATATATCCAAGTTCCTTCCCTCAGTGAAATATGCATATGTATATCATGAAAGTGGGATGCCAAGTAAGCTTAAAACGGCATTCTCTAGCAAAGAGATTCGACTTTTAAATAACTCTTATAAAACAGGTTGGCGATCATTTTCCAAGATTGGTTTCCCTTGAGTTTTTGCTAAAACAAATCTTAGTAGTGCTGCCCGTTTAAAACAACTCACAATCGTAAATGCTACTATTCCTAAGATATCTTACCTTTTAATTTCAGTTTAGCCATGTATTGTATGAGTGTATTAGTCTCAGCAGTGAGAATATTTTCTGTGCCTCTATTCCAGCAAAAAGTAGAAGTATCAAATAAAAAGGGCAACTTTTAAAATATTAAGTCTGAAGACTTCTAAAAAGACAAGAAATATGGCCTAAATAACTGCACAGATTTATATAGTAAGTTTCATACTACTTTATTACCAAAAGCAAACACCTCTTACTTTAAACTACGTTATCATAGATATCTATTGTATGCTGGTCTGTACTTTTTGCCAAAATCAACACACAATGAAGAGATGGCTTTGTTTCATGAGATTCAAACTTGATGCTATGCTTTAAAATAAACTCAGTACTTTTAGAAACATAACTTATGTGTTCTTGGAGTTTATATAATAGTAATTTTAGATGAGTAATATCTTTTTTTAGAGGGTTGTATATGCAAAAAGAGAAAATAATAGAAAGAAAACTATTTGAATTCAATTCCAGTTTTTCGTTTTCTATATTTTTTTAGGACTCTCACAATACACGTGGGATCAAATGAACAATTTCATTGGGTTTACAAAAATATGATATAAAGAACTCTAGAGAAAACAGGGTGCTTTGTAATACACTCCAGAAAACGCAAAAAAAAAAAATTAGTCAATATTTTCTCCTAAGCTTTATTAAATGTCGCTGATGATACTTGCAATATTTTATGTGGTCATTTTAACTTTTCTTTTAATGTCAAATAAGTCAACGCTGGCAAAACAGGCATTCTTTAAAAATGGATGTATTTTTTTGCCATGTTTATATAACTTAAAATTAACATAGCATATGTAAAGTAAAAGGCTGAATTGAGTCTTTCTAAATTGAAATATTTTATTTTGTCAGCTGAGAAATATGTTTGGTAGATACAAAAATGCAAGTGAAATTCTGAATATTAAGGTGAATTTTATTTTAAAAAATCTTTCAAAATATTTGGCTGGAAAATATAATCTTTGCTACTTGTTATATTTCATTCAGATTGTTTCTGTTTGTAAATCAGACTTGCTTATTTGTTATGTTCAATTATTGAGCTGGTTTGTTCTTGGGAATATTTGACCCTCGGGAAGATTTTCATTTTGACCAAACAATGCAAATTGGATGTTGATTGCATTGTTAAATGTCAACATTTCTTTGGGAATCTGAGTGTAGGGGTAAACAGAATTTTAAAACAGAAGTTGTTAATTACTTGCTTGGGAAAGTTTACAGAAAATTTTGGTGAAGTCAGATTTCATTGCACATATTCCATTCATTCAGCAAAAGGAAAAATGAGAATTCACATGGATTTTATTACCCAGGTATGGATGCTGAAAAATATTGAAAGGTTGACATTGGTCTAATCTTTTACTGTAAAATACGTATTTCTTTCTTTTGAAGAATTCCAACAAAATTGATTAAGAAACTCACATTTGATTAATTTGAACCTTCTAGTCTTCTGCTCCCATCCGTCATTCTTCTCCTGTATCTATTATCACCTTCCTTTATTTAGCAAACAAAATTTTGAAATCCTTTGTAAACAGTACTACAATGTTACCATAATTCCTATTTTCACATGATTGTCCTTTTAACATCTTTATTAAAATACAATTCACATACTGTAAACTTTGCTCATTTAAAGTGTATAAGGCAGTGGCTTTTAGTATATTCACAGAATTGTGCAACCATCACTACAATTTAAGTTTAGAATGCTTCATCACCCAACAAGTAAACTCTACCCAATAGCAGTCACTCCCCATGCCCCACTCCCTCAGCACTATACAAACACCAACTTACTTTCCGTCTCTGTGGATTTACCTATTCTAGACATTTTATATAACTAAAATCATACAATATGTGGTCTTTTGTGGTTTGTGTCTTCTAGTTACCACATTTTTGAGCTTCATCCATGTTGTAGCATGCATTAGTACTTCACGTTTTATTGAATAACATTCCACTGTATGGATAAAAGCACATTGCGTTTTCCCATTAATCAGTTGATGGACATTTGAGTCGTTTTCACTTTTTGGATATTATGCATAATGCTGCTATGAACATCGGTGTACCAATTTGTTTGAACACCTGTTTTTGTGTCTTTTGGATATATATGTAGAAGAGTTACATGATTGTTCTGTATTTAACAATTTGAGGAACGTGAGACTTTTCCAAGTTGGCTTCACTATTTTACATTCCCACCAACAGTGTATGAGTATTGTTCTGATTTCCCCAATTTCTAGCCAATGCTTGTTGTTATTTATCCTTTTGATTACAGTTATTCTAATGGCTATAAAGTGGTTTCTCATTGCAGTTGTGACTTACATTTCTCTGATGGCTAAATATGTTGAGCATCTCTTTATGTGATTATGGCCACTTGTGTATCTTCTTTGGAGAAATGTCTTTTCAGATCCTGTGTCCATCTTTAAGTTGGGTTATTTGTATTTTTATTGTTCAATTTTAACAGTTCCTTATATATTCTGATTACAAGTCTGTTATTATATATATGGTTTGAAAATGTTTTACCATTTTATGGGTTGTCTTATTTTCTTGAGGGTATGCTTTGAAGTATGTAAGTTTAAAATTTTGACAAATTCATCTTTTTTGTTGTTGTTGCTTATATTTTACTTTTACTGTCTTGTTTTTGCTAAGGAAACATTGCCTCATCCAAGATCATAAAGATTTACTTCTCTGTTTTCATTTAATAGTTTTACCTTGTGCACTTATGTCTGTGATCTATTTTGAGTTACTTTTTGTATATGATATGGGATAAGGATTTAAGTTCATTCAGTTGTCCAAGCACCATTTGCTGAAATGACCACACTTTCCCCATTAAATTTTCCTGACAGCTTTGTCAAAAATAAGATAATCGTAAATATGTAGTTATATATTTGATACTTTAATGATTTTAACAAATTATAATTGCAACTACAAATAGTGTGATGCCATTATGTATAATATATATTATATATGTGTATATATGCACAGTGTGAAATGATCTAATCAAACTAATTAATATATCCGTAACTTAACTTTATTCCTACTGTTCAGATGCAGCTTTTTACTGTTTGATCAACATCACCCTATTCCACCCCACCCAGCCTCTGCTAACCAACATTGTTTTAGATTCCACATATAAGCGAGACCATGTTGTATTTGTAATATATATAAAATATACACGCACATATATAGTGGAAACGTTATATAAGAAACACATATAAAGAAACATATATAAAGGATCATATATAAAGAACATAAGAAGAACATATATAAAGAACATAAGAATATATATATGTTCCTTTATATATGTTTTTATAAAGAACATATATCTTTATAAAGAATTATTTATAATTCTTATTTATAATGCTATATATATACGCGCACACACACACACACATATTATATTTTGTTTATCCATTCATCCATTGATGGACACTTACGTTGATTCCATAACTTGTCTATTGTAAATAATGCTGCCTGTAAAGGTATATTTCGGGGCATTCGGTTCTCTTTCTATGGTCTGTAAGTCAGTGTACTATATGTGTACTTTTGCCAGTTCCACACAGTTTTGATTTCTGTAGCTGTGTAGTGCATTTTGAAACTTGGAAGTGTGAGTCCTCCAATTTTGTTCTTTCTTTTTAAATTCTTTTTTTTTCTTTGGCATCCCTTGCATTTCTGTATGACTCATAGGATCAGCACCGTATCTGCAAAAAACCCAGCTGGGATTTTGATAGAGATTCTGTTGAGTCTTTAGTTGAACATAGGAAGCAGTGTCTTCTTTAAAATATTAACTCTTTTAATTCATAAGCACGGATGCCTTTCCATTTAATTGCATCTTTTTATGTTGCTTTCAGCAATGGTTTTTAGTTTGCAGAGTTTATACTTCACCTTTTTTTGTTAAATTTATTTCTAAACATTTTATTCTTTTTGCTGCTATTATAAGTAGAATTGTTTTATTAATATTAATTTAGGTTTCTTCATATCTATCCAGTGTACATAAACGCACGTGATCACTTTTTTTACGTATGATGTTTGTATTTTCATTTTGTAACTTGCAACATTGTTGAATTGGTTTATTACTTCTCATAGGTTTTCTTGTGGATTCTTTAAGATATTTTATACATTAATACAAAATCCTGTCATCTGCAAAGGAAGAAACTTTTACTTCCTTTCTGATCTGGATACTTGTATTTCTTGCCTCATTGGCCTGATTAGAACCTCGATTACAATGTTGAAAGTAAGTTTCTAGAGCATAAATCCTTGTCTTGTTCCCAATTTATTTATTTACTCATGTCAATCTTTTGCTGTTAAGTGAAATATTAGTTTGACATATATGTTTTCCACATGTATTAAGTTGGTTTTACCTGAAAGCTTTTTCTTTTTTTTTTTTTTTTTTTTACTTTTAAAGTAGGTTCAGGAGCTACATGTGGTTTACCCATTTGTTACCTGGGTAAAATGCATGTTAACTGGGTTTGCTGAAGGAATTATTCTGTCACTCAGGGAGTGAGTATAGTACACAATAATTAGTTTTTTAACTATTAACCCACTTCCACTATCCTCTCCTACTAGTCCTCAGTGTCTGTTGTTCTCAACTTTGTGTCCTTGTATACTCAGTGTTTAGCTCCCACTTACAAGTGAGAACATGTGATATTTGGTTTTCTGTTCCTGTGTTAGGTCACTTAGGATGATGTCCTCAAGCTGCATCCATGTTTCTGCAAAGGACATGATTTAATTATTTTTATGACTGTGTAGTATTCCAGGGTCTATATGTACCACATTTTCTTAAATCCAGGCCACTGTTGAAGGGCATCTAGGTTGATTTCCTTTCTTTGCTATTGTTAATAATGCTGCAGTGAACATATGAGTGCATGTGCCTTTTTTGTAGAATGATATATTTTCTTTTAGATGTATATCCAGTAATGCAATTGCTGGTTTGAATACTAGTTCTGTTTCAAGTTGTTTAAGAAATCTCAAAATGGCTTTCCACAGTGGCTGAACTAACTTACATTCCCACCAACAATGTATAGGCATTTCCTTTCACTACAAGCCTAGGCAGCATCTGTTATTTTTTGACTTTTTAATAATAGCCATATTAACTGGTGTGAGATGGTATCTCACTGTGGTTTTGATTTGCAGATCTTTGATGATTAGTGGTGTTGTGAATGTTTTCATATATTTAATAGCTGCTTTAAATAGTCTTCTTTTGGGAAGTGTCTGCTCATGTCCTTTGACCATTTTTAAAATGGTACTATTTGGTTTTTGCTTCTTGATTTGTTTCAGTTCCTTATAGATTCTGGATATTACACCTTTGTCAGATGCATAGTTACAAATATTTTCTCCCATTTTGTATGTAGTCTGTTTACATTGTTGATAGTTTCTTTTGCTGTGCAGAAGCTCTTTAGTTTTGTCAATTTTTGTTTTAGTTACAATTGCTTTTTGGGACTTAGTCGTAAAATCTTTGCCAAGGCCTATGTTGAGAAAAGTATTTCCTAGGTATTCATTTAGGGTTTTTATAGGTTGAGGTCTTATGCTTAAATCTTTAATCCACTTTGAGTTGATTTTTGTATATGGTTAAAGAAAGGGGTCCAATTTTAATCTTCTGCATATAGTTATCCAGTTATCAAAGCACAGTTTATTGTATAGGAAGTCCTTTCCCCATTACTTGCCATTGTCACCTTTGTCAAATATCAGATGGTTTTAAGTGTACAGCTGTATATCTTGGTTCCCTCTCCTGTTCCATTGGTCCATGGATGTATTTTTGTAACAGTATTATGCTGCTTTGGTTACATTAGCCTTGTAGTGTAGTTTCAAGTTGGTAAGTGTGATGCTTATGGCTTTGCTCTTTTTGCTTAGGACTGCTTTGACTATTCAGGCTCTTTTTTGGTTCTATGTGAATTTTGAAATTGCTTTCTATACTTCTGTGGAAAATGGTATTGGTAGTTTGATAAGAATAGCATTGAATATATGGATAGCTTTGGGTAGTATGGCCATTTAAATGATATTAATTCTTCCCATACATGACCATGGAATATTTTTCCAATTGTTTGTGTTTTCCAATTGTTTCTTTCAGCACTGTTTTGTAATTCTCAATGTAGAGATCCTTCATGTTCTTGTTTGGATGTATTCCTAGATATTTTATTCTTTTGTGGCTATTGCAAATGGGATTGCATTATTGATCTGGTTCTCATCGTGAATGTTATTGTCATATAGAAACGCTATTAATTTTTGTACATTAATTTTGTATCCTGAAACTCAACTGAAGTCATTTTTCAGTTCTAGGAGCCTTGTGGCAGAGTCTTTAGCATTTTCTAGTGATGGAATCAAATCATCTGCAAAGAGAGATAGTGTGACTTACTCTTTTTCTATTTGGGTACCTTTTATTTCTTTCTCTTGCCTAATTGCTCTGGCTACAACTTTCAGTAGTGTGTTAAGCAGGAGTGGTGAGAGTGGGTATCCTTGCATTGTGCCAGTTCTCCAAGGGAATGCTTCCAGCTTTTGCTCATTCAGCATGATGTTGACTGTGGGTTTTTCATAGATGGCTGTAATTAGTTTGATGTATGTTCCTTCAGTGCCTAATTTGTTGAGGATTTTTAATATGAAGTGATGTTGTATTTTATCAAAAGTCTTCTCTGCATCTATTGAGATAATTACGTGGTTTTGTTTTTAATTCTGTTTTGTGGTGAATCGCATTTATTGATTTGCATATGTTGAATCAACCTTGCATCCCAGTAGTGAAGCCTATTTAATCATGAGGTATTAACTTTTTGTTGTGGTGCTCAATTTGGTTTGCTACTATTTTGTTGAGGATTTTTATGTGTATGTTCATCAAGGGTATTGACCTGAAGTGTCCTTCTATTATTGTGTCTCTGCGAGGTTTTGGTATCTTAATGGTGCTGACTTCATAGAATGAGTTAGAGGGGTGCCCCTCCTCCTTGATTTTTTGGAATAATTTTAGTAGGATTGGTACTAGCTCTTCTTGGCACATTTGGTCAAATTCAGCTGTAAATCCATCTGATCTAGGGCTTTGTTTTTTGCTTGGTAGGTGTTTTTTTACTACTGATTCAATTTCAGAAGTTGTTATTGGTCTACTCAGGGTATCAAGTTTTTCATGGTTCAATGTTGGGAGGATGTGTGTTTCCAGAAACGACTTCTAGGTTTTCTAATTTATGTGCATAGAAGTGTTTGTTATAATCTCTGATTTTTTTTTCATATTTCTATGGGATTAGTTGTAATGTCACTTTTTTCCATTCTGATCAAACTTATTTTTATCTTCTCTAATTTTTTTCTTTGTTAATTGAACTAGCAGACTATCAATCTTGCATATTCTTTGAAAGAACAAACTTTTGGATTTTTAGATCTTTGTATGAATTTTTGCATCTCAGTTTTATTTGGTTTTCCTCTGAGTTTGGTTATTTATTTTCCCCTGCTAGCTTTGGGGTTGGTTTGCTCTTGTTTTTCTAGTTCCTCCAGGTTTGATGGTAGGTTGTTACTTTGAGATCTTTCTAACTTTTTGACATGTTTAGTGCTATAAACTTACCTCTTAACACTGCTTTAGCTCTGTTCCAACAATTCTAGTATGTTGTGACTCTTTTTTCATTAGTTTCAAATAATTTATTGATTTCTCCATTAATTTTGTTTTTTACCCACAGTCATTTATAGGCACATTGTTTAATTCCATGTAATTGTTTGTTTTTGAGAGATCTTCTTAGTGTTGATTTCTATTATTGTTCTACTTTGGTCTTAGAATGTGGGTGATATGGTTAGATTTTTTTTTTAATTTGTTGAGACTTGTTTTATGGTCAAGCATGTGATCAATCTTACAGCATGTACTGCATGCAGATGAGAAGAACGTGCATCCCATTCTTATTTGGTGGAATATTCTGTAGATGTCTATTATATTCAGTTGTTCAAGCGTTGAGTTTAAATCCAAAATATCTTTATTAGTTTTCTGCTTTGATGGTCTGAAACATTGTCAGTGGGGTGTTGATGTCTTTTAATATCATTGTATCATAATCTACATCTCTTCATAAGTCTCTGTGTACCTGTTTTATGAATCGGAGTTTTCCGAATTTGGGTATATATATATTTAGAATAGTTAAGTTTTCTTGTTGAATTGAACCCTTTTTCATTATGTAACAACCCATTATGAAATGTCCCTCTTTCTCTCTAAATAACTTTTATTGTTAGTTTAAAATCTATCTTCTGTGATATAAGTATAGTCACTCATCTTATTGTTGTTTTTCATCCTTTCACTTTCAACCAGTTATTATCTTTGAATTTAGAGTGTGTGTCATAGAAATATAAAATTGGATGTTGTGTTTTTTTTGTGATGTTATCTGCTTTTAGATTGGATTGTTCAATCTGGTGACATTAATGTTATTATTGATATAGTCAGATTGACATCTGTGATTTTGCTTTTCGTTTTCTGTCTCATGTCATTTTTGTTTCTTCTCTACTGTCTTCTTTTAAGTTAATTGGATATATTTTTAGTGTAACCTTTTAATTCTGTCGATTATTTTAAAATTATATTTTTAGTTATTTTCTTAGTGTTTCTGTCTAGGGCTTACAATATGCATTTTAATTTATCAAAATTTCCTTCAGATTCATATTAACTTAATTTCAGTGAAGTATGGAAAGTTTACTCCTATAAACTCTGTCCCCTTTTACCATTTTCATGCTATTATAATTATACATATTGCATCTATATATATTACAAATCCATAAGTACATTGTTTTAATTATAGCATTATATATTATGTCTTTTAAAGAGACTATGAGAAGAGAGCAGAACACAAATATAGGGATTTTATAATATGTATACTCTTATTTACCCTTTTGGCTTTCCATTTATTTCTGTGGAATTGAGTTACCATCTTGTGTCATTTCCTTATGACAGCACTGCTCTACACCCTTAGGGAAAACTTCCAGAAACTTTAACTTATGTTTTAAATAATTTTCATTGTTGAATTGTTTTGTTGTATCAAAGACTGCCATGTTCCTCACTCTTCCATTACAAAAGCTCAGCATGGTTGCCTTTTACAGTAAAGTAAATCTTATTTTATATACAAATTTAAAAGTTTTGACCTACAAAATCATTTAACTGACTGATATTTTAAAAATCTTTGAGCTTTTAATTTGTATTACTACTCGAGTAATGTAGCAGAAGGGGCGGAGAGACAGTAACGGGCACATGTTTTTAGCACTTTCATTTTCCTTCTCCTACTTTTGAGTAAAGTACAATGGCTATAGAACTTATATAGAACACCTTTCTCTTCTCCATTTTTTAAAATCCAACTCCCAATTGTGTTATCGTGAATGGGCATCACGAAAGTTGTGCGCCTACTCTGGGCACTCTGCTAGGTACTCTGCATACGTAATTTCACTTAATCTTCACAATAGCCCTGAAAAGTAGGTACAAGGGTTAATTTTATGTGCCAACTAGACTACGATGCCTAGTAGTTTGGTCAAACACCAGTCCAGATGTTCCTGTAAAGGTGTTCTTTGGATATGATTAACATTTAAATTAATAGACTTTGTGAAACAGATTACCCTTCATAAAGGTGAGCAGACCCCATTCAATCATGTGAAAGCTTTAAGAGAAAAAGGTTGAGGCCCAGTGAGGAAGCAGCAACTCTGCTTCCAGACTGCTTACAGACTCAAGACTACAACATAAACTCTTTCTGGAATTTTCAGCTGATCAGCTTGCTCTGCAGATTTCAAACTTGCCGGCCTCCACAATTGTGTAAGCCAGTTGCCTAAAATGTGTCTTTTAAATTAATTTCTTATGTGAATCACTCTTTTCTTTCTCTCTTGCTATATATGTATATATAGACATGTATACAAAATACAGATAGAAATACATGCATATCTATGTATATCTACATAAATATATATCCTTTTTGATATGTAGATATTGATCAATATACATAGATGCATAGATGTATGTCTTTATAGATGCATAGATATCTATATGAACATAGATATGCGTATAGCACATATATGAAGATAGATATAGCTATCTCTTTCTATATATCTATTCCCATAGATATATAGATATCGATATTTATATATAGAGAGAGAGATTTATATGTATATAGCTATTTACATATCTATCTGTTTATCTGGAGAACCTTGACTAATACTGTAGATTTTATTATCTCTACAGTTTTGATGGAGAAACTGAAATTATGCAACCTTCCCAGGGTTACACAGCTGGGAAATAGTAGTTCTCTAAATATTAATAACTCTAAAATCTATGTTTTTGCCACTCACTGCCATTCCTCTTAAAGTGAGGCTGAAAGGAACCATTTTTCCTGCCTCTCTCTACCCCTGAATTCTCTTTAGATGACCATATATAAAATAAATACATTCCTGAACACTGACTATAAAGTCAAATTTTTGGGCACAAACACTTTTTTTTAATTAAATTTAAAAATTACATCCTGGTCTTACTGAATGCTGCAGTTTCTGTGGCAGCAGAAAGTCTAAACTTTGAAGTAGAATTTTAAGGCAAATACTACAAGCAAGTAAATTAGATAAACAAAGCAGAGAAGGTACATATTTTACCTCAACTATTTATCTTGTATAATTTTAATCTAGCTCTTTATTCACAAAGAATTTTGATACTTATGTTGGTTTTATCAGCTCCATCAGTAAAAATAAGTGAAATGAAGAATTGGACTGGCAGTTTCTGGACTGGCTAGAAGAGGTGAAGTCAGTTAAAATAATCAAACAGGTTTGTTTATGTTGATGATACTTGAACGAAATAATGGATAGTTTTATTTCCTTTCAGTTTTTTTTTTACTATATATATTGGAAATATATACAGATCACATGTGATATAAACTATTTCTAAGTGTTAGTAAAGTGTTAAGTGGAAGAATTGGGGAAGCGTGTGTTTACTAAATTTATAATAACTAGCTTGGAGTGGAGGTGGGAAAAACACAAATTAGCATCTGGTTTAATGACTGACTCCTCAGCAAATGGGATATTGGTTAATGGCCAATGGACATTTCAACTCAATTCTACTTTTCTTTGTTGTTTCCTACAATGTATCTGCCACCATGCTATGCTTTGGGAATATATAATTAAGGAAGAAGACATTCTGGGTCATCAAAAAACTCAGTCTAAAAATCAAATTCTGTACATTTTGTAACGTTTAAGCTGTAAAGTGCTACTGTCAATAGTGATTATAATTATTCACTGATTTCACCCATATTTTTAACTGTATACTATGTAGCAGGCACTTTGTTAGAGAATGAGAATACTATTGTGAACAAAACATTATGTCTACTTTTAGAAACTGATTGCTATGGTTTGGATATGGTTTGTTTGTTCCTAACAAAACTGATCTTGAAATTTAACCTCCAATGTGGCAGTGTTGAGAAGTGGAGACTAGTGAGAGGTGTTTAGATCATGAGGGATGACCCATCATGAATGGCTTAGTGCCATTTTGATAGTAGTCAATGAGTTCTCTCTCTGGTGAGACTGAATTATTTCTTATGGGAATGGATTAGTTTAGTTCTCATGGAAATGGGTTCATTACCTCAAAACTGGGCTGTTAATATAAGCCATAATGTCCTTTGGGTTTTGCCTCTTTGTACATGTCTATTTCCCCTTTGACCTTCTCTGCCATGTTATGACCACATAGTATGAAATCCCTCAACAGAAGCCAAAGCCACGCCCTTGAACTTCCCATCATGCAAAACTGAGAAGTAAATAAACCTCTTTTCATTATAAATTACTCAGCCTCAGGTATTCTGTTATGGCAACAATGAATTAACTAAGGCATAAAATTGGTACCAAGGAGTGGGTTGTTATAGATACCTGAAAATGGGGAAGTGGCTTTGAACTGGGTAAAGGGCAGAAGTTGGAAGAGTTTGAAAGAGCAGGCTAGAAGGAGATGGTATTGCAGCGATGGGAGCATTAGGGTACTTTTGGTGAGTACTCAAAAGAAGACTAAAAAAATGAGGGTAAGTTTGCAACTTTTTAGAGATTGGGTAAGTGGTAGTGATAGACAATAAAGGACATTCTGATGAGATTTCAGATAAAAATGAGTATTTATTTGAAAAGTAGAACAAATGTCACTCTTGTTACAAAGTTGCAAAGAATTTGGCTGCATTGTGTCTATGATCTACAGCTTTGTGGAAGGCGAAACCTAAGAATTATGACCTAGCATATCTGATGGAAGAAATTTCTAAACAGCAAAGTGCTCAAGAATTAGTGTGGTTACTTTTAATAGCTTATGATTAGTTAAGGCAGCAAAGGAATGACCTAAGAGCCAGAATTTATAATTAAAAACGAAGCAGATCATAAACATTTGGAAATTTCATAGCCTGGCCTTGTGGTAGAGAATAAAAAGGAATTTTCAGGAGAGGAATCAAGACTGGCTGAGCAACCTGTTGCTAAAGAAGTTAGCATGGCTAAAAGGGAGACAGGTGCAAATAGTCAAAACAATTAGAAGAAGGCTACACTGGCATTTGAAGATCTTCATGGCTGTCCTTTCCAACACGAGCCCAGAGGCCTGGGAGGGCGGAATGGTTTTCTAGGATAATCCTGGGGCACCACTGCCTTACATCAACTCACGATGCTGCTCCCCAATTCTCAACCACTCTGGGTAGAGCAGCCATCACTTTAACAGCCTCAGGTATGGCTCAGGTCACTGCTCCAGAAGGCCCAAGTAGTAAGCCTTGATAGTTTCCACATGGTACTAAGTCTACAAGTGCCTAGAATGCAAGAGTCATGGAGGCCAGGTGGCTTCCACCTAGATTTCAGAGGATGTATCTGAAAGCCTGGGAGCCCATCCAGAAACTCGCTACAGGGTGGAGCCACCACAGGAAACTGCTACTAGGGCACTACGTAATGGAGCCATAGGGGCAGAGCCACCACTGGGCCCCCAGAATGATAGAGCCACAAGCGGTGTGCAATACCAGCTAGGAAAAGTCACAGGCATTCAACACTCCAACCTGTGAGAGCAGTCACGTGGGCTACATCCTGGAAACTTATGTTGGCAGGTCTTCCCAGGGTCTTGGGAGCCCACCCCTCACACCAGTGTGCCCAAGATGTAGGACATCGATGTCAAAGGAGATTGTTCTGGAGCTTTAGGATGTAATGTAATCCCAGCAGTTTGAAAGGCCAAGGCGATAAGGTCACGTGAGCCCAGGAGTTAAAGACTATCCTGGGCAACATGGGGAGACCCTGTCTCTGTGAAAAGTAAAACAAATTAGCCTGGCATGGTGGCACACACCTGTGATCCTAGTTACTCAAGATGCTGAGGTAGGAGGGTCAGTAGGGTCCAGGAGATTGAGGCTGCAGTGAGCCATGATCATGCCACTGTACTCCAGTCTGGGTGACAGAGCAAGACTCTGTCTCAAAAAAAAAAAAAAAAAAAAAAAAAAAAAAAAGGGGGGGGGGATTTATTTCTGCGTGTCTGCCCTGCTGGATTTCAGATTTATATGGGGCTTATCATTTTTATTTTGGCCTTTTTCTCCCTTTTGGAATGGGAAAGTCTACCAAATGTCTGTCCCACCATTATATCTTGGAAGCGAAAAACTTGCTTTTTATTTTATAGGCTCGTAGCTGGAAGGAACTTGCCTGAGTCTTGAGTGAGACTGGATTTTGGACTTTAGAGTTAATGCTGGAGCAAATTAAGACTTTTGAGACTACTGAGATGAAATGACATATGTGAGAAGAACATGAGTTGAGCGGCGGGGGGGAGGGGGGAGAATGCTTTGGTTTGGGTATCATTTGGATGATTGGTTTGGTCCCACCACAACACTTTGAAATTTGGTCCCCAGTGTGGCAGTGTTGGGAGGAGGGGCCTAGTGAAAGGTGTTTGGGACATGGGGGAGGATTCTTCATGAAAGGCTTGGTGCTATTCTTATAGTAGTAAATGTTCTTTGTCATTTATTAATGTGCTTTACATTTTATTTGATGTGTTCCTTGCTCTTTTTATTTAAAGTATGTTACATTGTTTACAGTTGGAAGGGAATTTAAGAGATCATCTGGCCCAGGGATATAAAATATCTTGCATAAAAGCTTCCACACTTATTCCCTTGTCTGTGCCAGATACTGTTTAAATTATTATAGTGAGCTTTCCTATGGAGTCTCAGAATTCTTCTGAACACATTACTTTAGGAAGATGCTACCAGTCATTACATCTGGCACAGGAGTTAAAACCTATTTGCTACTTCAATCTAGTCTAGACAACCTCATTTTACCAACAAGGAAACTGAAATATAGAAAAATCAAATGATACCCCAGGACTCAAAACTTGTAGCATGCAAAGGAAGAATAATTCTGGCACTTCTTACTCAATCCAGTGGTATTTCTACTATATGTCTTTTAAGGTCATCTTGAAAGAGAAATTTTCTGAAGTAACAGGAAAATTACTATAAAGTGCATACTTCAAGATTTTCTTGAAAAATGTGCATTTCTGTTTTCAATGCTAATCCACCCTGATTACGATTAGTGTCTTAGAAAACACCAGAAAGAGTTATTTATTTGAACAATATATAAGCCCAGTATGAAATATTTGTAAGTGAAGCTTTTCTGAGTGAAATAAGTGTGTGTGTGTATTTGTTCTCTCCCCCACTCCATCTCAAGCACCAAGTAACTCTTGGGACACCCTAAGCCTTTTTAAAGAACAGTTTGAAAGCCATTACACTTGAGGAACAAATGTTTCTGCCTAAAGGAACTGTAAATATTATATATTCATAATTTAAAATATATTTTTTCAACTCAGATACCATATCTATTTTTCAAACACAAAGTGTCATAGACTGATATTTCCCTGAACTATGCCAATGGACTTCATATATATAACAAACTAGTGATTCATTTTTAATGTACTTTAAAATAAGCAGATTTCATATTGGATCATTAAATCAGGCAAGTGATACTACAAGAGACTATCTATGGATAAATAAATGAAATATACTATTTATCCTTTGGACTGCTACCATTACAAGCACTTATTCTGTGTTAGATATGCTGTACACAACGCTATTAGTTTTCAAAATTAACCTGAAATAAAGTCTCAGCTAAGTATTCTTGACATAGAAGGGAGGGAGTCAGAAAACTCCGGGTCCCAAATGTTCTTTAGCTTGTCACACCCTTCACGTACACAATCTGAAATAATGTAAAGTAGCCTTAACTTGAGTCATTTATTTTCAACCCATTATAATAATGGCCTTCAAACTTTTTGGTTATGATCTCCAGTGAGAAGTGTACCTTAAATCATGACTCAATAAATAAGTAAATATAGATCTATAAGTATATAAGACTTTATCTACATCAGTCACTATATACGTATTTATAAGCATGTATATCTATCTCCCCATAAAGACTGTAATTGGAAAATAAATTTAATGAAACTTCTTTTTGCTTGTCCTACTTTCTCCAGTGCAGTTAGGAGTAGCCTGTCAATGTCATTATAACCACTAGTTTGACAAAAAATGTCCTAAGCTATCAAATACAAGGTAACCCAGAACCTTGCCTTTATAAGTATTTAATTAGAAGTATCCAATGGTCAAATTTTGCATATCTCTATTGACACATCATGCCATGGACAGAGTGCCCTGTTTACCACTTGAAAGAGAGTCTGTGATATCTTTAATTTGATTAGAGAAAAAATTCCAGAAAACCCAGAACCAAACCAGAAAATTCATCTTTAAGAAATCATCATATATACCATAAATATATATAATTTTTATTTATCAGTTAAAAAATAGATATCTTAGCCAGAGATAAAGTAAAACATAGAGAAATGCAGCCTCGCCAGCATCTGTTGTTTCTTGACTCTTTAATAATCGTCATTCTTACTGGCGGGATATAATATCTCATTACGGTTCTGATTTACATTTCTCTAATGATCAGTGATGTTGAGCTTTTTTTCATATGTTTGTTGGCTGCATATATGTCTTCTTTTGAGAAGGTTCTGTTCATGTCCTTTGCCCACTTTTTAATTGGGTCGTTTGTGTCTTTCTTGTGAATTTGTTTAAGTTTCTTGTGGATTCTGAATATTAGACTTTTGTTAGATGGATAGATTGAAAACATTTTCTCCCATTCTGTAGATTGTCTGTTCACTCTGATGATAGTTTATTTTGCTGTGCAGAAGCTCTTTAGTTTAAATAGATCCCATTTGTCAATTTTTGCTTTTGTTGCAATTGCTTTTGTTGTCTTTGCCATGAAACATTTGCCCTTCCCTATGTCTTGAATGGTATTGCCTAGAATTTCTTCTAGAGTTTTTATAGTTATGGGTTTTACTTTTAAGTCTTTAATCCATCTTGAGGTTTTTCTTTAAAATAAGGTTTAAGGAAGGGGTCCAGTT
Source organism: Macaca mulatta (assembly GCF_049350105.2). Lineage (NCBI taxonomy): Eukaryota > Metazoa > Chordata > Mammalia > Primates > Cercopithecidae > Macaca > Macaca mulatta. The sequence continues at coordinate 87,650,808 of NC_133426.1, forward strand.
TCAGTTTTCTGCAAATGGCTAGCCAGCTCTCCCAGCACCATTTATTAAATAAGGAATCCTTTCCCCATTGATTGTTTTTGTCAGGTTTGTTGAAGATCAAATCGTTTTAGATGTGCGGTCTTATTTCTGGGATCTCTATTCTGTTCCATTAGTCTATGTGTCTGGTTTTTGTACCAGTACCATACTGTTTTGGTTACTGTAGCCTTGTAGTATAGTTTGAGTCAGGTAGCATAATACCTCCAGCTTTGTTCATTTTGCTTAGGATTGTCTTGGCTATACAGGCTCTTTTTAGTTCCATATGAATTTTAAAGTTTTTTTTTTTTTCTAAATCTGTGAAGAATGTCAGTGGTAATTTAATGGAAATAGCATTGAACCTATAAATTTGGGCAGTACAGCCATTTTCAAGATATTGATTCTTTCTATCTGTGATCATGGAATGCTTTTTTCATTTGTTTGTTTCCTCTCTTATTTCCCTGAGCAGTGGTTTGTAGTTCTCCTTGAAGAAGTCTTTCATTTCCCCTTTTCACTCTATTTCTAAGTATTTTATTCTCTTTGTAGCAATTGTGAATGGGAGTTCATTCATGATTTGGCTCCCTGCTTGTCTGTTGTTGGTGTATAGGAATGCTTGTGATTTTTGCATATTGATTTTGTATCCTGAGACTTTGCTGAAGTTGTTTATCAGCTTAAGGAGTTTTTAGGCTGAGACGATGGGGTTTTCTAGATATAGGATCATTTTTTCTTTTCCATTTTAAAAATAGCCTTTTTGACTAGTGCAAGATGGAATATTATTTGGGGTTTGATATGCATTTCTCTACTGATTAGTGATGTGGAGCTTTCCATCATATCCTTATTGTCCATGTGTATGTCTTCTTTTGAAACATTTCTGTTCATGTCCTTTGTCCACCTTTTAATAGGGTTGTTTGGTTTTTGCCTTTTTTTTTTTTTTTTTTTTTTTTTTTTTTTTTGATATAGGGTTTTACTTTCCTGCTCAGGCTGGAGTACTGGAGTGCAGTGGTGTGATCTTGGCTCACTGCAGCCTCCACCTCCCCGGGCTCAGGTGACCCTACCACATAAACCTCCTGAGTAGCTGGTTCTACAACTGCAGGCCACCACACATGGCTAATTTTTGTATTTTTTGTACAGACCAGATTTTACCATGTTGCTCAAAATGATCTGAAACTCCTGGGCTCAAGGGATCCTCCCACCTTTGCATCTCAAAGTGCTGGGATTACAGGCATGAGCCACAGCACCTGGACGTATGTTGCTGGTTAATTTAAGTTCCTTATAGATTCTGTATATTAGACCTTTGTCTGATGCATAGTTTGCTAATATTTTCTCCAATTTAATAGGTTGCCTCTTTACTCTGTCGATAGTTTCTTTTGCTGTGCAGAAGTTCTTTATTTAGGTCCCATTTATAAATTTGTATTTCTGTTGCAATTGCTTTTCACATCTTCCTGAAATCTTTGCCAGGTCCTATGTCCAGAATTGTATTTCCTAGGTTATCTTCTAGCCTTTTTATAGTTTTAGGTTTTACATTTAAGTCCTTAATTCATCTTGAGTTGATTTTGCATATTGTGTAAGGAAGGAGTCCTGTTTGAATTTTCTGCATATGGTTAGTCAATTATCCCAGCACCATTTATTGTGGCTATTATGAATGGGATTGTGTTCTAGATTTGGCTTTTTGTTTGGATGTCGTTGGTGTATAGGAATGCTACTGAATTTTATACATTAATTTTGTATCCCAAAACTTTACTGAAGTTGTTTATCTTTACAAGGAGCTTTTGGTCAGAGACTATGGGGTTTTCTAAATATAGAATCATATAATCTGCACACAGGGATAGTTTGACTTCCCTTTTGGATGACCTTTATTTTTATTTTTTTCCTCTTGCCTGGTTACTCAGGACAGGACTTACAGTATTATGTTGAATAAGAGAGTTGAGAGATTGCATCCTTTTCTTGTTCTAGTTCTTAAGGGGAATGCTTCCAGTTTTTGCCCATTTAGTATGATGTTGGTTGTGTGTTTGTCATAGGTGGCTCTTATTATTGTGAAGTGTGTTCATTCAATGCCTAGTGTGTTAAAGGTGTTTAACATGGAGGGATGTTGGATTTTATCAAACTCCTTTTCTGCATCTATGAGATGACAAGGTCATTTTTGGTTGTAGTTCTGTTTATGTGATGAATCATATTTATTGATTTGTGTATGTTGAACCAACTTTACATCCTAGGGATCAAGCCTACTTGATTGTGGTGGATTAGCTTTTTTATGTGCTGCTGGATTCAGTTTGCTAGTACTTTGTTGAGGAATTTGTGTCTGTGTTCGTCAAGGATATTGGACTGAAGTTTCATTGTTGTTGTTGTTTCTCTGCCAGGTTTTCGTATCAGGATAATTCTGGGCTCATAGGATGACTCAGGGAAGAATCTCTCCTCCACAGTTTTATGGAATAATATCAGTAGGAATGGTACCAGCTCTTCTTTATTCATCTGGTAGAATTTGGCTGTAAATTTCCCTGGTTCTGGGCTTCTGGTTAGTAGGTTTTTAATTACTGATTCAATTTCAGAACTTGTTGGCCTGTTCAGGGTTTCAATTTCTTCCTGATTCAGTAGTCAGAGCCTGTATGTTTCCAGGAATGTATTCATTTCTTCTAGGTTTTCCATCTTGTGTGCATACTTGTGTTCTTAGTAGTCTCTGAGGGTTTTAGTATTTCTGTGTGGTCAATGATAAATGTCCCCTTGGTCATTTCCAATTGTGTTTATTTGGCTCTTTCTTCTTTTTTATCAGTCTAACTAGTGATCTATCTATCTTATGAGTTCTTTCAAAGAACTGGTCCCTGGATCCATTTATCTTTTGTATGTTTTTGTGTCCCAATTCCTTTCAAGTCAGCTCTGATTTTGGTTATTGTCTTCTTCCTGCTTTGGTGTTGTTTGTTCTTGTTTCTCTAGTTCTTCTATGTGTGATGTTAGATTATTAATTTGAGATCTTTCTGACTTTTTGATGTGGCTGTATACTGCTATAACTTTCTCTCTAAACACTGCTTTAGCTCTGTCCCAGAGATTCTGGTATGTTGTATCTTTATTTTCATACGTTTTAAATAATTTCTTGATTTCTGCCTTAATTGTGTTATTTACCCAAAAGTCATTCAAGAGCAGGTTATTCAATTTCCACGTAATCGTATGGTTTTAAGTGAATTTCTCAGTCTGATTTCTAATTTGATTGTACTGTGGTCTGAGAGATTCTCTGTTATGATTTCAGTTATTTTGCACTTGCTGAGAAGACTTGATTATGTTATCATTTTTAGAGTATGTGCCATGTGGTATTGAGAAGAATGTATATGCTGTGGTTTTTGGGTGGAGAGTTCCATAGATGTCTCAGTTTCATTTGATCCAGTGCTGAGTTCAGGTCCTGAATATCGTTAATTTTCTGCCTCAGTGATCTGTCTAATACTGTCAGTGGGGTGTTACCATCCCCCACTGTTATTGTGTGGGAGTCTACATCTCCTTAAAGATCTCTAAAAACTTTTTTTTATGAATCTTGCTTCTCCTGCATTGAGTGCATATATATTTAAGATACTTAGGTCTTCTCGTTGGATTGAACCCTTTACCATTAGGTAATTCCCTTCTTTGTCTTTTTTTATCTTTGTTGGTTTAAAGTCTGTTTTGTCTGAAATTACAATTGCAGCCCCTTCTTTTTTCTGTTTTCCATTTGCTTGGTGTAATTTTCTCCATCCCTTTACTTTGAGCCTATGGGTATTACTGCATGTAAAATGTGTCTTTTGAACACAGCGTACCATTGGGTCATACTTCTTTTTACAGCTTGATATTTTGTGCCTTTTAATTGGTACATTTAGCCCAATTATATTCAAGTTTAATGTTGACATGTGTGGATTTTATCCTGTCATCAGTTTGTCAGCTGGTTATTATGCAGTGATTTTTGTGTGGTTGCTTTATAGTTTCAATGGTCTATGTATATAACTGTGCTTTGGTAGTGTTTGGTAATAGTCTTTCCTTTCCATATTTAGCACTCATTTAGGGGCCTCTTTTAAGGTAAGTCTTTTGGTTACAAATTCCCTTAGCATTTGCTTGTCTGAAAAGAATCTTATTTCTCCTTCACTTATTAAGTTTAGTTTGGCTAGATATGAAATTCTTGGTTGGAAATTATTTTCTTTAGGAATGTTGAATATAGGTCCCCAAACTTTTCTGGATTTTAGGGTTTCTGCTGAAAGGTCTGCTGTTATCCTGATGGGGTTCCCTTTGTAGGTAACCTGTCCCTTCTTTCTAGGTGCCTTTAACATTTATTCTTTCATTTCAACCTTGGAGAATCTGATGACTAGGTATCTTGTGGATGGTCTTTTTTGGTAATATCTTGCAAGGGTTCTCTGCATTTCCTGAATTTCAATATTGGCCTCTCTAGTGAGGCAGGGGAAATTTTCATTGACAATATTTTGAAATATGTTTTCCAAGTTGCTTGCTTTTTCTCTTTCTCTTTCAGTGATGCCAATGAGTCATAGATTTGCTCTCTTTGCATAAGCCCATATTTCTTGGAGGTTTTGTTAATCATTTTTTATTCTTTGTTCTTTACCATTGTCTGACTGAGTTAGTTCAGAAAACCCGTCTTTAAGTCTGCAATTCTTTTCTCATCTTGTAATCTGCTGTTAATATTTGTGATTTCATTATGAAATTCTTTTAGTGTGTTTTTCAGCTCTATCTGATCAGTTTGGTTCTTTCTTATAATGCCATTTGGTCTGTCAGCTCCTGTATCTTTTTATTCTAATCCTTAGATTCTTTGGATGGGGTTTCAACTTTCTCCTGAATGTCAGTGATCTTCATTCCTCTCCATATTCTGAGTTCTATTTCTGACATTTCAGCCATTTTAGCCTGGGTAAGAACCCTTGCTGAGGAAGTAGTGCAATCATTTGGAAGGAAGAAGACACTCTGGCTTTTTGGGTTGCCAGAGTTACCGCACTGTTTTTTGTTTTTGTTTTGTTTTGTTTTGTTTTTTCTCATCGGTGTGGACTGATGTTCCTTTCAGTGTGGTATAATTTGAGTACAGTCTATTAACTTCTTTTCTCGATATTTTCAGAGGGCTACAGCTTTGTGTGGCGTCCTTATTTGTTGCTGAGTTATCTTCCTTGGCTTCACAGGGGGTCATAATAGCAAAGTGTTTCTGGTGTTTAAAGGCAGGCTTGATCCAGTGATAACACTTAAGTGTAATGGCCAGCAGGTAGGCTCTTGCTCAGCTACGTGGTTCCTATGCATTTCCTCATAATTGCAGCCATTCTCCCTTTCAGATTCTTTGAAAGTGTGGACTCCTCTCTCACTTGAGTGCTGACTCCAGATCTTGGCTTGGCAGTCCAGAGCCGCACACTGCAGCCCTGGGGCGAATAGGGTTTATGTTTCTTTCCCAGCTTTGATCCAGCAGGGAGAGGGAACTTGGCAATGGCTGTGGCAGAGGGCTTTTTGCTTGTTTCTTGGGGATTCACCCCAGAGAAATGCAGAGCTACTGTCAATAGGTGTGACTGACCTGGGGTGGGGAGGCTGCATTGTAGGCCCAAGCTGGAGAGCCCTGTCTGATGATAAGCAGTGGTTGGGGGGTTCATGGGGAGACAAACTGGCCTCTGTTCCTTAGGGCAGCTGCTGCTTGTTGGAGGTGTGGTTAAAGCATGCAGATTCTTTTCTCCTTCCCCAGTCCAAGGGTAGTAAGGGCAGTACCATTGGCAGCAGTGCAGAGGTGCTTTGGGGTGCCTCTGGAAACTCCACCTCAGAAAAATGAAGAGCCACTGCTACTGGGCATGTTCAGCCAGGAGTGGGGCAGCTGTGCTGCTGGCCTGAGCTGAGGGCTCACAGGGAGAAGAGACTGGGCTCCTCTCCCTGTGGGGTGACTGTGTCTTGCTGGAAGCACCATCAAAGCTCTCAGGCTCTGTTTCTTCTTTAGTCTGAGGGTATCAGGGGCAGACCTACTGCTGGATGTTGGTTGCCTCTATGAGCCTGTCCCCAGGGAAACACAAAGCCACTAGAGGCGGGTCAGGATCACAGTGGCTGAATGCTCAGCTAGGAGTGGGGTGACAATTCTATGGTTCTGTGTTGAGGGCCCTGCCTGGTGAGGACTGGGGGTTGGAGGGTCACAGGGAAGAGAGACTGGACCTCTCTCCATATAGTGGCATGGCATGCTGGGGGTTCCAGCATAGCAATCAGGCCCTTTGTTTTTTCCCCAGCCCAAGGACAGTAAGGAAGCTTACAGTAAGGAAGGACAGTAAGCAGCTGCAATGGCAGAGTGGCTGTGAGTTGTTTCTGGAATTTTCTCCTCAAATAAATGCAGAGGCACCACCGACTGAAGTGTTGATGCCGGGACAGGGTGGTTGTGCTTGGTGCCTAGGTAGAGAGGCACTGCTTGGTGAAGAGTAGCAGAAGTGGAGGACTCACGGGCAAAACAGTCTGGCTGCTTTTCCTTGACACAGCTGTGCTATGCTGTGGGTATCCATTAGGCTGTAATCACTGTGTACCCTCTCAAGCCTGAGGGCAACAGAAGCAAGGGCTGCAGAAGCAAAATTGCAGGCTGGCTTCTCCTTGACTTCTCCCTCTGGAAGCTCTGTTCCAGGGAAGTGCAGAACTACTAACAGCCGGAGAGCCCAGGCAGGATGTGGCTCGGGTCCCAGGTCCTTAGGCCGTTCCCAGTGAGTAGTAGCAGTGTGGGGGACCCACATGGAAGGCAGTGTGACTACTTTTCCATAAGGCAGCTGCACTGTGCTGGGGGATCCATATTAGTCCCTAATCACTGCACACCTTCCTGAGCCTGAGGGCAACAGGAGTGAGAGTTGCAGAGCAACAAAAATGACTGCCTGCTTCTCCCTCTGAGAGCTTTGTCCCAGGGAAGTGCACGGAGCTCTTGGCCCAAAGACTTATATAGGGCTGGGGTGGCCTCACTAGCATCCAGGCCAGTGGTTCTTATTCTGCAAGATGCCGGGCAGAGGCCTGCAGTCTGTCCCTGCTCAACCCCATGGATTTGGCCCCTTTCCTGGGTGTGTCTGAGAGAGCCTGCCCTCCTCCATTGCATGAGCTGCAGCTACTGGTTCCAGGCTTCCTAGGGATCCAAGGCTTCTGGAACTCCATGTGCGCCTGAGCAGCAGCCCTGCCAAGAGTCCTGGTAGCTCTCTGTGTTGATCTGGAGGCCTGGGAGTGGGGGTGGGGGTGGGGGTGGGTCGTGGGGGTGGGGGGGTGGGTCGGTCGTTGGGGTGGGGGCTCACACGGGATCTCCTGAGCCCAAGGATGCCATTCCCTGGCGAGTTGTCCCGTCTTACTCTTCTCCGTTCTCTGTGGATTGTTTTGTTTCCTTGATGAATCCCATTTTGTCCACTTGGATGTTCCAGTTGAAGAGCTAGTGTTTATTTTATTTTATTTATTTATTTATTTTTTGAGTCGGAGTCTCGCTCTGTCGCGCAGGCTGAAGTGCAGTGGCTGGATCTCAGCTCACTGCAAGCTCCGCCTCCTGGGTTTACGCAATTCTCCTGCCTCAGCCTCCCGAGTAGCTGGGACTACAGGCGCCCGCCACTTCGCCCGGCTAGTTTTTTTGTATTTTTTAGTAGAGACGGGGTTTCACCGTGTTAGCCAGGATGGTCTCGATCTCCTGACCTCGTGATCCGCCCGTCTCGGCCTCCCAAAGTGCTGGGATTACAAGCTTGAGCCACCGCGCCCGGCAAAGAGCTAGTGTTTATTTGCCACTCTTTCATCTCTCCGTGAAAGTGACTCAGACTAGCCACTTCTAGTCAGCCATTTTTCCACGCCCGGATGGACCATGTTTTTAATCCATTCTGCCAATTTTTCCTATTGATTTGAGAGTTTAATTCACTTACATTTAGAAGTAATTACTGATAAATAAAACCTCTGACATTTTTGTTTTTGTTTTGATAAATTTTATAGCATTTCTGTCCCTCATCTCTTCATTAGTGCCTTCATTTGTTTTTGTTTGTTTTTTTTTAATTGTATTATAGGGAATTTTGATTCCTTTCTCATTGCCTTTCATGTATATTTAAAAAATATTTTCTTAGTGATTACCATGGGAATTATAATTCACATTCTCAATTTATAACAATGTAGTCTTAATTGATATAACCTTGTCCTCAGTAGCATATAAAAACTTTGCGCCTATATAGCTCTGTCATCTCCCCTCTTTATCTTGTTGTTCTCATCACAAATTACATCTTTCTACATTGTGTAATCAATAACTGATTTATTTTTTATGCATTTGTATTTTAAATCAAGTCTAGTCTTTTTAATGAAGTCTGGTGTCATTTTATTTGAACCTAAATGACCCCCTTTGACATTTGTTATATGGCAGACTTATTGGCAATAAACTTTGTCTCAACATTTGTTTACCTGGGTATGTCTTAATTCATCCTTCATTTATGAAATATTGTTTTTAGAATTCTTGCTTGACATGTTTTATTTTTCTTTTAACACCTTAAATATGTTATCTCACTGCTTTCTTGACTTCGTGGTTTGTGATGAGAAATTGGCTGTTGTTCTTATTGAGGATTCCTTGTATTCGATGATTCAATTCTCTTGCTGCTTTCAAGATTCCCCTTCTGTTTTTAGCTTTTGACAGTTTGATTATAATGTATTTCCTTGTGAATCTCTTTGAATGTATCTTACTTAAAGTCTGCTGAGTTTTTGGATGTGTAGATTCATGTATTTTATCAAATTTGTGTTGTTTTATTTCTTCAAATAATCATTCTATTTCTTTCTCTTTTGCGTTGCTGTTCTCATTATGCACATGTGTGTTGATTTTCTTGATAGACCCCCACTAGTCCCTTAGGATTTGTTCACCTTTGTTCATTTCTTTCTGCCTCTCAGACTGGATTATTTCAATTGTCTTGTCTTCAAATCTGCTGATTCTTTATTCTCCCTCTTAAAATATGATTTGAATCTCTAGTATTTTTTAAATTTTGGTTATTGTAAGCTTAATAATTTCACTTTGGTTCCTTTTTTATACTTTCTCTTTATTAAAATTCTCATTTTGTTCATATATTGCTTTGTTGGTTTCCTTTAGTTCTTCATTCATAGTTTCCATTAACTCTTTGAGTGTATTTAATACAATTGACTTAAAGTCTTTGTGTAGTAAGTCCAATATCTGGTCTTCCTCAGGAATGATTTATTTTTTCCTTCGAATGGCTATACTTTTTTGTTTCTTTGCACACTCATTGTATTTCAAAAATTGCACATTTGACTATTATAATGCAGTTATTAAGGTTGGTTGTTCTTTATTCCTGAAGGTTACAGTTTTTCTATTTTTCTATGCGAAGATTGTATTCACTGAACTTGTGTTCACTGAAGTCTGTAGTTCAATTAGCTTCCATTTAGCTTGTATTTTCTGAGATTTTCTTAAGATCCAGGAGTTCAAAAGAACAAACACATACAAAACACCACTCCCAGTCTTCGAGTATTGGCTTTGTGCTGTGGCAAGGCTTTTAGTCTTAGCCAAGCCATTTGCAACTCTGACATAACCTTCACTTTCTGCTTGCCTTGAGCCTAGATATTAGCCAGAGGTGAAATCTTAGGGTCTTCTCAAGCCTTTCCTGAGCATGCATTCTGTCCTTAGCATTAAGTCCATTTTTAAATTCCCCAGTATATAGGAGGAATTTTGCATGCCCAAGCTTCCCAAATAAACTTTCTCCTCAGGTTTTCCTACCAAGATTTAGACAGTGTGCTGTATGTATAGGTCATAATCATTTGCTTCAGGTGGCTGTGGGTTTCTTATTCACCTTAGAATGTTTTCCAGCAGTGCCCGCTGTTTTTCCACCCCAAGTGAGTTCTGAGTTAAGTACTTTTATATATGGGCTATATACTGTAGTATTTTCTGCTGTTTTATTTCTTTTTCTCAACAAGGCCAGTAGCATACTACTAGATTAATTTCACACAACCTCCTTTCTTTTCAAAGTCTCTGCATTACAGAATTAATATAAAAGATACTTGGGATTTGAGAGTGACTCTTGCCCTATTCCAATAGCTTTCACCCATAGTGCAACCTTAGGAGTATCCCTATGTCCATCCTTTATCAGTGTGAAGGGAAACCTTTTCTTCTTTCAACTTCAACCATGTTCCTAGATATTTTAATTATATTCTGCTTTCATTTTAGGAAATGGCGGTTGCGGTATATATTAACTTCCTGTGAATTCCATAACAAATTATCACAAACCAAGTGGCTGAAGACAATGGAGATTTATTCTCTCACAGTTCTGGAGGCCAGAAGTTTGAAACCAAGCTGTCAACATTTCTACATTCCCTCTGGAGACTCTAGAGGAGAAAATGTTCTTAGTCTGTTTTGGCATCTGTTGGTTTCTGGAAGTCCTTGGCATGTGGCTGCATCACTCCCATCTCTGTTTCCATGACCACAATGCCTCCTCTTTCTTCTCCTCTCTGTCTAATCTCCCTCTTCCTTACCCTTATAAGAAAACTTGTCATTGGATTTAGGGTTCACTTGGATAATTAAGGTGATAACCTCATCTCAAAATCCTTAATTACATTTACAAAGAACACTTTTTCCAAATAAGGTAACATTCATAGGTTCCAGGGATTCAGATGTAGACATCTATTTTGGCAGGGAGGAGTCACCTTTTTACCCATGACAGGGGATTTAGGACAAGAGAAAAGGCCTTCCCAGTGGATGGTTGTCAGGGTGTTGTATATGCAAAATTAGTAGACATTTTTATGCCACCCAGGTTAACAGTCTTATGGGAAGTTCCAAGGAATGTTATGCTAAGTGACAATCCTTAGTTTTTTTAGTCAGTGTCTGAAAGCTGGAGGAATAAGGTGGTAATGGGGGAAAATCTCATTTGTATATAGTATGTATTGTCTTTATTTTAAAGGAGAAACGAACTTTAAACTGTGAGTGATTTGTCTATTTCCCTCTACTTATTTGTCATTAGGTTCACAAAGGTCTCTAATCATTGATTTTCTGAGTTTGAAGGTTCTATATCTTCTGGCTCACACTTCACATATTTTAGCATCTCTTGGAGTGGAGAAACTGAATATAGAGACAGACAATGGACAGTTTTTATATAAAAATAGATATCTGACCCATAACTTGCAACATCCAACCTAGAAAGCCAAAGCTTGAACTCTGAAGCAAACCGTTCGCGAAATCAAACCACGGCCTCTTTGAGGTCAGCCTCAAACAGCTAGTACTTGGTTAACAACTGCCAGCTTCCTTACTTTTTGTCCCTACTTCTACCTTAAGACCAATTGGAGACAGCCATATATGCTTCTTTAATCAATCATGTAAGATGCCTTGCTTCTAGTTAGCCTGCATTCAACTTCCCCGTGCCAACAGCCTCCAATCAGGATGTATATAAAGCTTTTCCTTTTTTTATGCCATAAAGATTTCCCACTTCTTTGCCTTATTTTCAGTCTCTGCAAAATGCAAGTGATTGTGGCTCACTCCTTTGCTATAACAAACTGAATAAATAGTCTTTAATTGTTCTCATTTTGGTGGTTTTCATTTATTTCCACAGGAGGCATATGAAACTTTGGAAGGCTCTCTCACTCACTGAAATGGAGTTGTAGGGCTCTGTGAGGCTTCCCTGAATGCTGTCATCCTAGACTCTCACTTAGGCACTGCAACTCTGCAATTGTGTTGCAATGAGAGGCTCCCAGTCTTCTCCAGCTAGACTTTGGGAATGAGATACAACAGTCATTTCTGCTTTCTGGTCCTCCTAAAATTAGCTGAGAGATTTTTAAAGAGTCTATTCCTCCATCTCCCTGGGAGTTTTGGGTTTTGGGTTTTAACCATAATAAGGGCCAAGTTTTGGGACTTTTTTTTTTTTTTTTTTGAGACGGGACTCTGTTGCCCACTCTGGAGTACAGTGGCAAGATCTTGGCTCACTACAACCTCTGCCTGCTGGGCTCAAGCGATCCTCCTGCCTCATTCTCCTGAGTAGCTGAGACTACAGCTGAGTGCCACCATGCCTGGCTATTTTGTGTGTGTGTGTGTATTTTTTTGTGTGGATGGGGTTTCGCCATGTTATCCAAGCTGGTCTCTAACTCCTGGACTAAAGTGATCCACCTGCCTCGACTTCCCAAAGTGGTGAGATTACAGGCATGAGCCACCATGCCCGGCTGGGACTTCTTTTTTAGGGACCCCTACTACTGACTCATTTTGTTGCTGCCTTCTCTCTTTTCAGATCCTCCCTTCTCTTCCTGTAACTCCATTGTCTAGGAAAGGCCTTTTATTTTGCGTCTGTAATGGATTGAAGACCTGACGTTATCACTAATTAGCTGTGTCATCTTGTGCAAATTACTAACTGGCAACTCATTTTCCTCCTCCATGTAGTGGGGTTAACAAATAGTACCTGCTTCATAAGGTTGTGAGGATTACATGAGGTAAATTCATATAAAAAACTTTAGTAAAGTGCCGGGCATATAGTAAGTATTCAAAAGTGTTGGCTTTACTTTTAAAGTAGACAATAGTTCTAAACTTTTATAAGGGCTGTGATAGAAGTAGATAATTAATGTCATCTGGGTCATAAAGAAGAATGGAGTTATATTCTATTAGAGAAGGAAGATGTCAAAAAGTCATCCTAGGAAAGTTGTACTTCAAAGATTAATAATTACTGTCAAGCAGATGGTAGGAAGAAGCAGGACTGCAAGTGTCTGCAAAAAGGCAAGGAAATGCAAAGGTGATGCATGCAGGAAGCTACAAATAGTTAAGTCAGTTTTTAATGGTGGAGAAGGATGGATGTAACTGAGAGGTGGAAAAGGATGATCTGCAGATGCCTGTTTCAAAGAATGAGTATAGAGGCATATTGATCAATAGGTTTCAAAAATTACTGTTTAAGAAGTACCTGGAGCTACTCATTTAAAATTCAACTATCTTGGCCCCAGCTTTAGGGTTCTACACTCCAGATGATTCTAAGGAACGTGAGTTTCCTACACCAAATGCTGAGAAACTTTCTGTTGAAGGCTATGTAGACTTGATTAAACTTATTTTTAAAAAGACCCCTTTAATGCCATTGTTCTGAATCCTAGCTGCCCATTAGAATCATTAAGAATGTGATCCAGACATTACAGTTTTAAAAATTCCTTAGAAGATTCCAGTGTTCAGCCAAGGTTGAAAAGAACTAATCTAGCAGCAGTGTGGAGGGCAGACATCAGAATAGTAAAATTAGAAATAGGAGGTTAGTTAAGATATCATTGGCCGGGCGCGGTGGCTCAAGCCTGTAATCCCAGCACTTTGGGAGGCCGAGACGGGCGGATCACGAGGTCAGGAGTTCGAGACCATCCTGGCTAACACGGTGAAACCCCGTCTCTACTAAAAAATACAAAAAACTAGCCAGGCGAGGTGGCGGGCGCCTGTAGTCCCGGCTACTCGGGAGGCTGAGGCAGGAGAATGGCGTAAAAACCCGGGAGGCGGAGCTTGCAGTGAGCTGAGATCCGGCCACTGCACTCCACCCTGGGCGACACAGCGAGACTCCGTCTCAAAAAAAAAAAAAAAAGATATCATTGCAGTAGTGCAGGCAAGAGTGATGAGGACATGAACAAAAACAACAGCTGGAGAAGTGGAGTGTAACTGAGATGTTGAGACTAACTCATCTAGGGCTTGGTGATTCGTTCCATATGGGGGTGAGGGAGTGGGTAATTACCAAGTTTCTGAGTTGGGATTTGAGTGGATGGACTTGCCATTCAACATAATAGAACAACTGGAGAAGAAACAGATTTGGAAGAAGACTATCATTTTACAGTGGAGGTGGGGGCAAGGGAGAGGTGACCTAAAATTATTGTTATTCTTTAGTATTGGTTCCCAGATTTCAGTGTACAAGAAAAATCACTTGAGATCTTGTTAAGAATATAGATTTTTACTCTGTTCTCTATTTTCTTTTTAGGAGGAGTTGGAATAAGGCCCCGTGATCTGTTTTTCCTTTCCTTTTTTTTTTTTTTTTTTGAACAAATAGCCCCAGTATGATATTTAAAACTTAGTTAAGTGTACTAAGAAATAATTACCCTCCCTGTGTCCGTGTGTTCTCATTGTTCAACTCCCATTTATAAGTGAGAACATGCAGAATTTGGGGCCTGTCAGGAGAGGATGGCGGGGGTAGAGCATTAGGGAAAAGAGCTAATGCATGCTGGGCTTAATAGCTAGGTGATGAGTTGATAGGTGCAGCAAACCACCATGGCACACGTTTCCCTGTTTAACAAACCTGCATGTCCTGCACATGTACCCTGGAACTAAAAAATATATATATATTTTTTTAAAAAAGAAGCGCTTACAAAATAAAACTGAAAGCAAATTTAAAATTGTACTGAAAGTATATTTCATGCTTAAAAATGGAGAGTGATTCTTAAAAGTTTGATTATGATGGACAATTTACGATGTTTCTTACACAGCTATATAAAATATTCACAGTGTAATGAAATAATTTTAATGCACGATTGAAACAGGAAAGGCCCGTGTATCAAAATGGTTATGTTAGTGAAAGAGTTCTGTTTTTATAGTTTTAAAAGTAACTGATATATATGGATGTATATGTGGATCCATACCAGTAAATGTCTCTTGTATCATAACTACCCATTCATTCCATCTTCAGGATTAATTCGTAATTAATTAATTTGTAATACTACTGCTAAAAATAATTAATTTGTAATATTACTGCTGATAATTTTTAATTATGAAGTTATTAAGTTCAAGTATCTAGGTTAAGTTTGCTAATTATCTTGCTGGACCTTTGCAAATCTCTGGCAGCTGTTAGATGAAAAATTTCCCCAGAACACCAGTCATTTCATACTATAATGTATGGTGAAAACTACTGCATAAGTATCCCAAAATAAGTAGCACGATATATTTTTCTTTTATGATAGTCTTTTTTTATCAAAAGTACAAATTGTTTTATCTTCAGAGACATGATTAAGTTATTCTATAAATAGATAAATCTGAATCTCATACCCCCAAATGTAATATTTCCCCATGTATATGACTTTAAGGTGTAAAAATAAAATTACAATGGACATTTACTCTTACTCCACAATATTCTTGACCATTTAATATCTGAGGTGGTAGAGTCTTAAAGGTAGAAACCTTCATCCTCATTTATTGAAGTACTTTAAAACTGATAGAAACATCTATTAATTCATACTTTATTTTGTAAGTCTCTAAAATTCTCGTAACTTCTTCCTGTCTCTACTTCACCCAGATAGACAGAGGGATAGAGAAATAGAAAGATGTTAATCTGCTGGCTGGTCCCAATGTTTTTATATTTTTTTCATTTTCCCTGTCCATTATGTTATGGAACAGGAACAGCTTTTAATGGTGTCATTTTCTTTGATGAGTAAAAGTTAGATAACTTTCTTGTGAAATCATGTATATATACACACATATATGCCATATATAAATACATTAAATAGGTGTATCTGATATGTAATATATATTTTATTTTTCATCCTCCCATGGGTTTTATTTCTATATTTAGGCATAGTTTCTGATTGTGATTTGGAACATGTAGTATGTTTTCCTCAAATTAAAAAACCTGGTATCATGTTCATTTCCATATATATATATGAAGAATTTCAGTGGGGTCAGAAAATCCCTAATGGGTTATAAATATTTACCAGATTGATTTCATACCACACTTGAAGTGGTAAGAACATTCTACTAACAGTTGAGGCAGTGTTTGCACTCCTCACTGCATTAATTTATGCTAATATCTATGGCAGCTTTGTGTAGGAAATGGACATGATACCAGGTTTTTAAGTTTGTGGAAACCATACTCCAAGGTCCAAATTATAATCGTAGACTGTGCCTAAATATCGAGATAAAATCCACAGGGTGGAAAAATAAAAGAAACTAAATACATAGGGGATTAATATTTACAAATATGTGAGTGGATAAAAGTGGTCAGTTCTCCCTATGTTCTCTTGTGTGAACTGTAAGGTTTGTATCACCTGTTAATAGACTGTTTTCCATTGTCTTTTCCCCTGAAACACATACAACTGCTAAAGTAAAATTTTAATAGTTGGCTGTCTTTTAAACATATTTGTAACTACAATTTTAAAAATAAGTACAGCATGAATCTTAGGTAAAGGTTGAGGTTTCTGTGTTTTTACACAACAATCTTAAGCCATTTTGTCACATAAAGCCTCTAATGCTAGCAGGAGAAAACATATGTGAAAGCGATTTGAGAGGTACAAACCCCAGTTTATTCAAGTGGGATTCCTGTGAAAGTCAATGGGCTTTTTGTTTAATGATTTGCAAATATTCCAGCCGTGCTTAGAAAACTGCCTGTTTCCAACAGACAGCAGAAAAAATTCTGAAGTTCCAAAATCCAGCATTTCTACCTTCTAAGCCTTCTTAGTTTCTGAGGTTGCAAAAGCATGTTGAATGTGACGTGTCACATTTTTGTAGTAGTTTTTCAAAACCTTTTCAAAGGAAATCATTAAGAGAAGAACAGCCTAGACTAATTCTGTGTGTGATTCACAGACTGGCAGCATCAGCATTACTCCACTTTAAGTCTACAAATTCAGACTCACTGGGAGTAGGTCTTAGGTATCTGTTTTAACACGTCCTCTAGATGATTTTTTTTTTGTTTTTTTTTGTTTTTTTTTGCTACAGTTTGGGAGTCATGGACCAATAGTTGGGTGAATGTTTTGCTGCACCCATCATGGTCTTTATTTATTACAAGTTATTCTCTCTTATGGACACTTAGTACCGTACCCAATAACATAAATCACAGTGTTAAAAACAACAGCAACTAGTCAAATGGTCCATAATTTTCTTTTTCTTTCTTTCTTTTTAAAATTTGTGTAAATTTATGGGGTACAAGTGCAGTTTTGTTGCATGAGTATATTGCAGAGTGGTGAAGTTGGGTCTTTTAGTGTGTCCATCAACTGAATAATGTACACTGTACTCATTAAGTAATTTCTCATTGCCCACACCCCTCCCACCCTCCCATTCTTCATAACTTTCTTTTTAAAAACAGCCTTTTGTTATCGTTGTTTCTTAATACCCAAGTGAAATCACTAATCTACCAGACCAGGTTTTATGCAAAAGCAATGCACTCTTTCCAGGCTGAGATCAAACCTCATTCCTGTTTGCAGTTATCATGGCATCTGGTACATAGCAATCATGTAGCGTGTTTGTCAACCATTTATAATCATGTCCACATCTTTCAGTTTTCATTCTTCTCTAAAAACTTTGCAGAATCAGGTTCTAAGTCATATAATCGTCCTTCTTAAACTGTACTATCCAATGTGATAACCACTAGTCATATGTGATTATTGTGCTTTTGAAAAGTCGCTAGTTCAAAATGAGATGTGCCATATGCATGCAAATCATACTGGATTTTGAAGACTTAATGTGACAAAAGAA
This sequence comes from Macaca mulatta, assembly GCF_049350105.2. Lineage (NCBI taxonomy): Eukaryota > Metazoa > Chordata > Mammalia > Primates > Cercopithecidae > Macaca > Macaca mulatta. The sequence goes on from NC_133426.1 coordinate 87,668,152, forward strand.
TAAGTAACATTTTTTTAAAATATTGACTACATATTGCAATGACATTTTGTAAATTTTGTGTCAAAACTTTAGTATCTTTTTTTAAGTGGCAACTAAAAATTTTTTAATTTGATATGTGACTCACATTATATTTCTGTTGGGAGGCATTGTTCTATAATATTTCTTTTATCCCCATCAAAATAATTCATCTAAACGTTAATTCATCTAAGAAATGTCTCATCTAGTTCATGTCCTTTGTAGGGACATGGATGCAGCTGGAAACTATCATTCTCAGCAAACTATCGCAAGAACAGAAAACCAAACACCGCATGTTCTCACTCCCAGGTGGGAATTGAACAATGAGAACACCTGGACATAGGAAGGGGAACATCACACACCAGGGCCTGTTGTGGGGTGGGGGGAGGGGGGAGGGATAGCATTAGGAGATATACCTAATGTAAATGACGAGTTAATGGGTGCAGCACACCAACATGGCACATGTATACATATGTAACAAACCTGCACGTTGTGCACATGTACCCTAGAACTTAAAGTATAATAAATAATAATAATAATAATAATAATTTGGGGAATTAAGACCTGGTGATAAATGAACTACGAGCCCCAAAGCACTCTGTAACCATATTCTTAATCAAGAAGATAATTTACCAAATGTTAATCTAAAGATGACATCTGAAATTTTGATTATGAGATAATGTTTATTTAAATTTACATATCAGAAATGCTGTGCCACTTCAATCTTAAATTCAGAAAATGTGGTTTCTTGGGAAAAACTAGTAATTTAAAACTGTTGTTTTTATATAAAAAAAAGAAATGTCTCATCTATGCAAATAAATTGCTTCTTAGAAATCAACAACGAGTTTGCCCTTCTTTTAGGTTGCCTTGCCTTCTTGGATGATTTTGGCCATTCACTCACTGACATTTTTGCTCTCTTGTACTAAACAGGATTCTCCCGTCCTCCTCCCTTCTTGAGGGCATACTTTGTAAGCTGCCGTTTCCTTCTGGGAGTTGTCCTTTTGGTTTCTGAAATAGCAGGTTCAGTTGTCCCTGTCTGTCCTACACTTCCTCTTCCTTTTTCCTGTCTAAAAGGGACCTCTGTCTTAAATGCTTGCTTCCTCTTCAATACATTCATATCTCATTTTTTCAGCCTTTATTTTTGATTGTAACCTTGTAAAGTAGTGAAAAATAGGAACAATATTTACAGAATTTGTGCAGTTTGCCAAATGTGGGGAATGGAAATAGAGAGTGAAGGGCCAAAGAACCTCAACTCCAAACTTTTGGGTTAAGCATATTTATAATCTATGGTTCTACCACTTAATAACTATGAATCTTGGGTAAATTACTTCCTCCAGTGTCAGTTTCTTTATTGTTAAAAAGAGGGTGGTGATGCCAACCTAAAAGCATCATTGTGAAGATTAAAATAATTGAGTACGTAAAAGTGTTTGGTAAATTGTCTGACACGTTGTAGGTAGTGCAGAAAATGATAGTAAGTTTTGTTGATGATAACAACTGCCACACTCTCCATATTGCTTGGAAACATATGCATGAATAAGACAAAGCATTTACCTTCAAGGAACTCACAGAGTGATGGTAAGATTAAGTAAATACAATTAAGAGAAACAAAACTAGGCTAGGTAGGTTAAGGCATGTATTTTTAAAGAACTGAAACCTGATGGATGTATATAGTCAGCCAGGAAATTATGAGAAGGAAAACATTTCAGGTTAAAGGACCGATAATGAAGCAATATGGCAACTGGAGCTTTGGGAGCAAGTGGAGGAAAAGATGAAGGCTGAGGAATTAAACAAGGCAAATCACAGAGGCTTTCAGGTTTCATATTGTATTTTGATTTTTAATCATTGGAGTTTATTTCCTGTTTTTTAGAATTGTGGATAATCACAACTGGCAGATTTGCTGCGAAGATTAAGAGTAGAAGTTTCCTAAGAACATCGTTCACTTATGAGACACTCAATAAATTGAGTCTATGCTTATTATTAATTGATGGGTGATCAGAAGCCATTGAAGAGTTCAGAAGGTTTGTGTGAACGGTAGACCAATCTAGGATGGCAATTGGATTGGAAAGAGGCAAGGTTGGAAGCAACTACAACAATCCAAGAATGAAAAGTCATGAGATAAGTGAAAAGGCAGAGATTCTGAGAACAGGGTATTGCTACAACTTGATTGAGCTGGAGGTAGGGGTGAGGATGGCAAAAGAGGTAGATATAACATATAAAGGAGTCTATGTTAGAAGCAAAAAGTGTTCCATTTTCCCAACACCTCACCAGCATCTGTCATTTTTTGACTTTTTAATAATAGCCATTCTGCACTTTTACACGGTTGGTGAGAAGGTAAATTAGTTCAACCATTGTGGAAGACAGTGTGGTGATTCCTCAAGGATCTAGAATCAGAAATACCATTTGACCCAGCCATCCCATTACTGGGTATATACCCAAAGGAATATAAATCATTCTATTATAAAGATATATGCACACGTGTATTTATTGCAACACTATTCACAATAGTAAAGATATGGAATCATTCAAATGCCCATTAATGACAGACTGGACAAAGAAAATGTGGTGCATATACACCACAGAATGCTATGCAGCCATAAAAAGGAATGAGATTATGTCTTTTGGACCTGGAAGCCATCATGATCAACAAAGTAACACAGGAAAATAAAACCAAACATCACATGCTCTCACTCATAAGTGGGAGCTGAATAATGAGAACACATGGACACAGGGAGGGGAACAACACAAACTGGGGCCTGTCAGTGGGCAGGGGGAGGTGAGCATCAGGACAAACAGCTAATGCATGTTGAGCTTAATACCTAGGTGATGGATTGATAGGTGCAGCAATACGCCGTGACACACATTTACCTATGTAACAAATCTGCGCGTTCCGCATATGTATCCAAGAACTTAAAATAAAAATAAATAATAATAATAATAATAACAATAGCAATTCTGACTGGTGTGAGATGGAATCTCATTTTGAATTTGATTTGCACTTCTCTAATAATTAGTGCTATTGAACATTTTGTCATATGCTTGTTGGCTGGGTGTATGTATGCCTTCTTTTGAAAAGTGTCTGTGTCATTTGCCTGCTTTTTAATAGGGTTGTTTGTTTTATGCATGTTACTGGAAGTTCCTTACAGATTCTGGATATTAGACCTTTGTTGGATGCATAATTTGCTAATATTTTCTCCAATTTAATAGGTTGTCTGTTTACTCTGTTTATAGTTTCTTTTGCTGTGCAGAAGCTCTTTAGTTTATTTAAGTTCCATTTGTCAATTTGTGTTTCTGTTGAAATTGCTTTTGGCATCTTGGTCATAAAATCTTTGCCAGGTCCTTTGTCCAGAATGGAATTTCCTAGGTTATCCTCCAGGATTTGTATAGTTTTAGGTTTTACATTTAAGTGTTTAATCCATCTTGAATTAATTTTTGTATATGGTGTAAGGAAGGGCTCCAGTTTCAGTCTTCTGCAGATGGGTAACCAGTTATTCCAGCACCATTTATTCAATAGGGAGTCCTTTCCCAATTGCTTGTTTTTGTCAATTTTGTTGAAGATCAGATGGTTGTAGGTGGGTGACATTATTTCTGGAGTCTCTATTCTGTTCCATTAGCCTATGTGTCCTTTTTATTGTACCAATATCATGCTATTTTGGTTACTGTAGACTTTTAGTATTGTTTGAAGTTAGATAATGTGATGCCTCCAGCTTTGTTCTTTTAGCTTAGAGTTGCCTTGGCTATTTGGGCTCTTCTTTAGTTCCAAATGAAATTTAAAGTAGAGTTTTCTAATTCTGTAATGAAATTGGCAGTTTGATAGGAATAGCATTGACTTGGTAGTTTCATAGGAATAGCATCGAATGTGTAAATTGCCTTGAGAACTATGGCCATTTTAACAATATTGATTCTCCCTACCTAAGAGCATGGAATGTTTTTCCATTTGTTTGTGCCATCTCTGATTTCATTAAGCAGTATTTTGTAATTCTTGTTGTAGAGGTTTTTCACCTCCTTGGTTAGCTATATTCTTAGGTATTTTATTCTTTTTGTGGCTATTTTGAATGGGATTGCATTCTTAATTTAGCTTTCAGCTTGGATGTTGTTGGTTTATAGGGATGCTACTGATTTTTGTACATTGATTTTGTGTCCTGAAACTTTGCTGAAGTTGTTTATCAGATAGATCAAGGAACTTTTGGGCAGAGACTACAGGGTTTTCTAGCTATAGAATCATATTGTCTACAAACAGGGAAAATTTGCCTTCCACTCTTCCCAATTGGATGCCTTTTATTTCTGGCTCTTGCCTAATTACTCAGGCCAGGACTTCCAGAATAATGTTGACTAGGACCAGTGAGAGAGCGTATCCTTGTCTTGCTCCAATTTTCAATGGGAATGCTTCCAGGTTTTACCCATTCAGTACAATGCTGGCTATGGGTGTTTCATAGATGGTGCTTATTATTTTGAGGTATGTTCCTTCAATGCCTAGTTTGTTGAGGGTTTTTAACATGAATAAATATTGAATTTTATGGAAGACCTTTTCTGCATCGATTGAGATGATCATGTGGTTTTTACTTTTGGTTCTGTTTATATGGTGAATCACATTTATTAATTTGTGTATGTTGAATCAACCCTGCATTTTAGGGATCGTGGTGGATTCGCTTTTTGATATGCTGCTGGATTTCGTTTGCTATAATATTAACAGTATTTTGTCGATGATTTTTGCATCTATGTTCATCAAGGATATTGCCTTGAAATTTTCTTTTTTTGTTGTGTCTCTGCAAGGTTTTATATCAACATCACGCTGGCATCATTAGTTAGGGAGGAGTCCATCCTCCTCATTGTTTTTGAAATATTTTCAGTAGGAATGATATCAGCTCTTTTTTATGCATCTGGTAGAATTCAGCTGTTTTCATCTGGTCCTGGGCTTTTTTTGGTTGGTAGGGTTTTTATTATTGATTCAATTTCAGAACTTGTTATTGGTCTATTCAGGGATTCAATCTCTTCCTGGTTAAATCTCGGGAGGTTGTATGTTGCCAGGAATTTATTTCTTCTAAGTTTTCTGGCTTGTGTGCATAGAGGGATTCATAGTGGTCTCCGAGGGTGTTTTTTTTTTTTTTTTTTTTTTCTATTTCTGGAGTATCATTGGTAATGTCCCCTTTGTCATTCTGATTGTGTTTCTCTCTCTCTCTCTCTTTTTTTTTTAATTAGTCTAGCTAGCAGTCCAATTTCTTTCAAAGAACAAGCTCCTGGATTCATTGACCTTTTGTATGGTTTTTCTTCTCATTTTTCTTCAATTTAGCTCTGATTTTGGTTATTTATTTTGTCTTCTACTAGCCTTGGGTCGGTTTGCTCTTTCTCTCTTCTTCTTCTTCTTCTTCTTCTTCTTCTTCTTCTTCTTCTTCTTCTTCTTCTTCTTCTTCTTCTTCCTCTTCTTCTGCTTTTTTTTTTTTTTAATAAGTTTCATTATGTTTCTGGTATAGGATTGTGACATACTTCCTCATTTCACTGTGAGCCATTCCCTTGACTCTAAGCTAAATTAGTGCACTATTTCTTACAAGAGGATATCTTTGACAACCTAAAATAATTAGGTTGTTATTGCATACAAAATTATAACCTACTCTATAATATGTTTGTGATAATAATTTGTAATGGTAAAACTATAAAAAAAGCCATATTGATAATTGTAGACAAAAATGTGAACTATATAGATATTTTGCTTATGCTTCCTACTCTACTTTGGCAGTTTGTATCTGGGTGTAAAATCATTCTAAAAATCGGATACGACATTTGTGAGACTGGGAAAATACATTATAAAGAAGGTAGTAAAGATTTTTCTTCTTTTGTGTGTGTAAACGTTTTTTTCGTTTTTTTAATTATTCAAGTAATACGTGAATACATGCTCATTAGTACAAGAATTCAAACTGTATGTAAATATGTACAGTAAAAAGTTACTCCAGTTACCTCCTAACACTCTCCCTCCAGAGGAAGCTACTATTAAGAATTTGATTTGTATCCTTTTCCGCCAACATGGTTACACCTATTAAGGTAACTAAAAGGCAGAAAAACTCAGTTTAACAAAGAAGTTAAGCATGCTTTCATTGAAGGTGGGCTGCCTGGGTTAAAACCCAGACTCTGCTACTTAACATAGTGTGATATTGGTCATGTTATCTAACGTCTCTGTGCCTGAGTTTTCTCATAGGTAAAATGGGGATACTAAGAGCTTCACAGACATGTTATGAGGATGTCTTTAGCATGTGCGAAGTATTTAGAATAGTGTCTGGCATATAGTGCACACAATTCATCATGGACTCATGATGCATATATTGTTTCACAGCTTGTATTCTATACACATAGGGGAAACGTAGTGTAGCCATTAAGAGCATGAATTCTGATTCTGAATCCAATTATCAGGTGCAAATCCTAGTTCTATCATTTACTAGCTTCATGACTGTCAGGAAGTATATAACCTTCCTTTGTCTTTGTTTCCTCTGTAAAATGGGGGAAGAGCTTTAGCTCTAAATTAAGTAGTATATATAGGACATTTAGAATGACTGTCATGTAGTAATTACTCAGTAGATGCTTATTATTATGTCATTGAAAGCACTCAGTTTATTATTTAATGTTATAGATATATTACAATTAATTTAACAATTTGTAGTTGATGGTCATTTAGATTACTTCTAATTATTAATTGTTACAAAATATTCTGGTGTCCATATTTTAACTAAAAATGGAATTACCATTTGACCCAGTCGACCCACTGCTGTCTATCTATCAGAAGGAAAATAAATTGTTATATCAAAAGGACACCTGTACATTTGTGTTTATCACAGCACTGTTCACAATAGAAAAGTCATGGAATCAATCCAAGTGTCCATCAATAGATGATTGGATAAAGAAAATGTGGTATATACACACAATAGAATACTACCCAGCCATAAAAAAAAAAGAGTGAAATCAGGCCGGGCGCAGTGGCTCACGCCTGTAATCCCAGCACTTTGGGCGGCCGAGGCGGGCGGATCACGAGGTCAGGAGATCGAGACCATCCTGGCTAATCCGGTGAAACCCCGTCTCTACTAAAAACTACAAAAAACTGGCCGGGCGAGGTGGCGGGCGCCTGTAGTCCCAGCTACTCAGGAGGCTGAGACAGGAGAATGGCCCGAACCCGGGAGGCGGAGCTTGCAGTGAGCTGAGATCCTGCCACTGCACTCCAGCCCGGGCGACAGAGCGAGACTCCGTCTCAAAAAAAAAAAAAAAAAAAAAGAGTGAAATCATGTCTTTTGCATCAGCATGAATGGAGTTTGAGGCCATTATCCTAAGTGAAATAACTCAGAAAGAGAAAACAGAATACCACACGTTCCCACTTACAAGTGGGAGCTAAATGGGTATAAATGAGCATACAGAGGAAAATAATAGACACTGGAGACTACAGAAGGGGGCCAGGTTGGGAGGGGTGTGAGGGTTGAAAAATTACCTGTTGGGTACATTGTTCACTTTTCAGCTGATGCGTATGCTAGAAGCCTAAACTCCACCACTGCACAATATATCCATGTAACAAACCTGCACATGTACCCCATGAATCTATAAATATTTTTTAAAAATTAAAATAACTTTGTATCTACCTTAACGTGTATGAAAAAAAGCTAGTGCTATTAACATTTTCCCATTCTCATTGTCACTGAAAACTTGAATAAACACTTTCAAGATCCTCTTTTGGATCATTACCATACTGTACACGTGATCAATCCACGTCATTTTCTTATTAGTTTGGTTCAGTCCCAGGGTGTGAGTGGAAAGCAGAACAATTTGTGTGGTTAAAGCTTTATTTCTGAAGAGTAAACGAAATATGAAAACTACATGAGCCAAACAGGATTTCTTCTGTGTTTGCACTCTTGGAGTCTCAGAAAAACAAATCTTTAGGTATCCTGATATTTGAAAAAGGTAAGTCTAAAATCTTACATATTTTAGTTCTTTTTTTATTTTCTTCACAGTAGGCTTTAAATATGAATATAAGTGCATTTCTTGGAAACAGTTACAACAAAAGTGTTGTCTTATAAGAGGAAAATTGTATCTTGAATCAAGTCTGCTTTTTTCTTTCATGCTTTTATAGTGCTTATAGAGAAAATTGGAAGTCTAAAGATTGCCAGTTGCACTAAAGAGCCACACAAAAGTCTGCAATAAGTGCTAAGTAAGATTTTAATACAAAAGAAGAGAGGAGAAGAAAGTGAGGAGGAGTTGAGGGAGGGAAAGGGAAAGAAAAAGAAAAAAGATTGGTAATGAAATTGACAAACGTGTTTACATTTACATTATTTTTTAAATTGACAGAGAACATTGTATGCTTTTATTATGTACAACATTTTGGAGTGGTTAAATCTAGCTGATTAACAAATGCATTATCTCACATAGCTCTTACCACAGAAATGATAACTATTCATCTACATTATTCAAAAAGTAAAGTGGCTATATTTATGTTTTCAATCAACAAATTTGCATGAGTCCAAACTATATAAAAATTTCCACATCTTATATATGTTCTTTTTTTTTTTTTTTTTTTTTTTTTTTTTTGAGACGGAGTCTCGCTGTGTCGCCCAGGCTGGAGTGCAGTGGCCGGATCTCAGCTCACTGCAAGCTCTGCCTCCCGGGTTTTTACGCCATTCTCCTGCCTCAGCCTCCCGAGTAGCCGGGACTACAGGCGCCCGCCACCTCGCCCGGCTAGTTTTTTGTATTTTTTAGTAGAGACGGGGTTTCACCGTGTTAGCCAGGATGGTCTCGAACTCCTGACCTCGTGATCCGCCCGTCTCGGCCTCCCAAAGTGCTGGGATTACAGGCTTGAGCCACCGCGCCCGGCATCTTATATATGTTCTAAGGTATAGTAATTCATTTCAATCTGTGACTCAAATGACATTAATTAAAAGGATAGTTAAAACCAATTCCTTGACAGCAACCTTCATTTTAACTAGACTCTTTGAAGATAGAAAATTTATCATTTCTAAATAAACCCTTAGACATAGTTGAATATAATAATTATACATTTGTATGTTTGTACTTCTAACACTTTCATGTGCACCGTATAATATTATACTGACAATAATCCTGTGAAGAGTCATTAAATGATGTGCAGTATCATCATTTAATTGCTGAAAAATTTGAGACCGCAAAATGTTAAATAAATTGGCTTATGTTAAAAGTTCATGGCAGAATGGGAACCCAGGTTTCCTTATTCCTGGTCCTATTTCCTATCCTTTGAGCAACACTACCTCCCTAAATTACTTTTGTTTCACGTAGGAGATAAATCGTTATTTTGACATTTTAAATGTACATTGCCTTAATGAGTTATTTTATATTACAGGAATATACTAGGCACTTACTTTGTAAAACTTGTCTAACAAAATGCTTGGAGAAGCTTTCTTAATTGATCTTCTATACAAAGAACAGAAATATGCAAAATTTTGCAAACCATTTATGTGTAAGAAGACTGAAAAGGAAACTTGGAAAAAGAAGATTTTAGATAGAGAAGAAAATTCACTTTCCTCTGCTGAGATGGAAAATCAAGAAACAGCTAGAAAAGAAAGTGTAACAGAGCAAAATGATGATACAGATCAAATAAAATCTGTGGATGAAACAACCGTAGCAAAATGCAAAGGTATACCTCTTCCAGGAAATGTGTCAGTTGCATTGCCCATTTCAAAGAGAGAACAACATGATCAAAGACAACCAGATTTATGTAGATCATGGTTGTGTATGAGTATTTGCCACAATTATCCTGACCTACAGATTGGAGGTGACGACATGAAGAACATATGTGATTCAGACTGCTTTATGGAACACACACATAATGATGTTTTTAATGGTCCCCTTTTATTTTCAGTTGGTATGCCACTGGGTCATTCTCCTGTCATTGGGCCTCTAGAGACATTACCTACCTCAACATTATTGAACGGGGATGAAAGCCAAGAAAAAAGTATGTTGTTTCAAAAACAGCCCCTCTCTAATTCTATGCTTAATACTTATATGGAAAGAAAGGTGGACGAGCTCTACAAACAATTATTGGAAGAAAATCTCACCAGATGCCACTCTATAACCAATCTTATGGCTTCCAATTTGTTAATGAATACTGTAAATTACACCAGCCTTCAAATCTCTCAAGAGCAGAACGTTGAATTATGGAAAGATCAGGAAGCTATCCTACACTCTCTACCACTATGTAATCTCTGTAACAGTTCTCATGGAAAGAGTTCTGAATTCAGTACTCCTAACTTACAAATATCAAACCAGACAGTTAGGGAACTTCTATGACATCTACAGTAGAAACCAAATGTAGGTTGTTTGGACATACTTAAGGGACTGCAATAACAAGAGTTTTCTCTGGCTTATCATGTCACATCTAGCCTTCTTCGAGGTGTGGTTATTATAGTTTTTGAGAAATGATTTGTCCCATGGTACATCTGAAGTCTTGTAGGAGACAACTATAGTAACTACATTTTTGAGTGCATGTTCTTAAAGTGTTGATATTTTAATTGTTGCCAGATTAAACTCTGTATGTGTTTACCTATTTAATTTTCACTGGCACCCCGAATCAATTACCTCAGTGTCACACAGCTTTATTTACAACAAAAATGGGATGAGGAGTGGATTATTGCTCTAAGATACTGAGGACAAGTAGAAGGTATATCAGAGAGGGACATTTATTTCCCCACAAAATTGCATTGATACTGACAATCAAAATAGTCTAGGGGAAATAATGATATGTAGTTATGGATATGGATATGTATATCTGGATATCTATATGTGGATATCTATATATCAAGATTGAGTATGGGGACATATAAAAGGAAATACTTTAAACAAAAGTCAAATTTAAATGATATTTGAAAGAAACATGGAAGGGGGGCTTAAGGAAAAATGGAAAATTCCTAAGTACCATTTGTATTGAAACTTGGTGCTTTGGAACTTACCTGGAACGAGCATTAACTGTTTTATATGACTGTTATCCCTGGTTGTTTTTAGGGATGGGAGGAAACAAAACATACAGGTAGAGTGAAGAAAGCAGAGTACCACCATTTAGAAATAAAAAGCCTCTCAGCAACTTATTACACAACAGATTATCCTCAATCATGATCCTGGCTTAGAGTGAAAGGCAGCAGTGTATTATGGAAATTTTCAGATCTAAATTAAATACATTGACAAAATATATCTAAAGTAACAGTATAATTTATTGCAGACTTGGAAAAAAGCTTCCACCCTTTTAATAGAAATAGGAAGATGATCGGCATGCACTTGTGTGTTGTAAAATAAAATGGTATTAATTTCTGTTATAGAATTCTTATGATTGTGTTATGCATTAATAAGATTTGTGCATTGACAATCACATATTCCCTTCCAATTTTTTCTTGGGTCTTTGATTAACTCTTGTAGAATGAGTCACCATAATGCCCTAATAGCTTGTTCTTTATGATCACACAATACTTAGTTTATTTTCACCCTCTTCAAATGTATGCGAACTAATAATAAGTACCCCTGATTTGTCTTCTGTTTTTCTCTTTATTGCTCCCTTCCACACAATCCTCTACCATAACTGTCCCAATCAATTTTTATCATTCAGACATTTGATTCTGAAGTGACAATGAGTAAGAGTTTTGGAAAAACTAACTCAGTATCTTTAGATACTGAAAAACAGTTGTATGTATATTGTCTTTTATGCTGTTAAATTTCAGCATTTTAATAGAAGAGTTACTAAAATTATGAAATACTAATGTCAAAATTTACAAAAGTGAATTCAATGTCATGGGACAGTATTACTAGTGTGAATGGTTTTCTTAGGTACAGTAATATGTATTAATACTTTATGAAGCAGTTATATTCATAAAGTGTTGAAATTACATAGTAACATATAAAAAGCCACAGTATTTAGTATTTATTAAATTTATAAATATATTTAATTACACTCTCATATTTAAAATTTCCCCCTCTTTATCTGTGTCATCAAAATATTTATCATCTAAAGATACTCACTTATGGTTAAAATGGTTTAAAAATATAATGCAATTCTTAAGTAAGGAAGGATGATGAATTTGGTGTTATGTTTTATCCTGACCTCATACCTACCGACTTTAGTGCTGGAATGAAATACGCGTATGACGTTGTGATTTATCACAGTTTGGCTTTAAGTAGTCATTCTTCATTCTGTTTTTCACCATGGGTATTATTCATATGACCACAATGTTCCCTTTCAAAACATTTTTTGAAATGTATGGAATAATAAATTTCTTTTTGTCTCATATTTGCAGAAGTTGAAAGTATTAGTTTTGTGCTTCTATGAATATATGAAATGTAAATGATTCATTCGTTGGGGAGGATCATCATGTTTTCTGGTAGGAAAAAAAGTCGAGGAGGTTATGAAAGATGTTGAATACAATGTTGTTCCCTGCTTATATAGAGTTTAATTTACACCCCGTCTTTGGATTTCAGGTCACTATTGTGGGTCCCAAAGTAGATTTGACAAAGTCTAAGGTAGTTTTCTGTCAGGAGTGTCCTTTAAACATCACACCTATTTAAAAGATACAGTCTATACTGTACTTCTGGAATTTTCAGGCTCATTTTGTCTCATAGGTTAGTCCTCAAAGGAAGCCAGTCTCCCCGAGGTTATTAAGACTTGATCTGACACTGTGATGCTCCATTCAAGGTTTTAAGCAGAGTTTCTGGGTCTTACTAAAACTTGTTTTTGGAAATGGAGAAACAAAGTAAATAGTTCCTGCTTGAGCAATGGAAGTATCAAATACCATGAATTTATTTTCCTGTTAAAAAATTAAAGAAATATTTTCATAAAAAATTTTACTTTTAAGAGGTAAATGGCTAACTTAGCATTATTACATGATGTATGCGTGGATGAAGGGTGGAGAGGTGACTTGATGTGAATTAGTGTGTAGGATAAACTGGAATAATGTGTAGTTAAAGGAATGATTTTTTCTAGCCAACGAAGAAAGAAATCAACAAATTAATATCAACAGATATCCATTAAATCAAATTAAGTGTGGTTTAATGTTTTCATAACTAGTCATTTGCATGGAAATTTAGCCAATCAACTATGTACGTGTGAAAATCCATGAAAAATGAAATAGTAATTCGAAAGCAAAATAGTTATCACAGTGTTAAAATTAAGCTAGGTGTCCTTTTATTCCCCAGGGGCAATTTGGAGCTTTTGCTCCCCAATTACATTGTTATGTTCTTTTCCTCAAGGTCTAGTAAATTTGTGAAAACGGCCTTGTTATTACACATTGGTTCAGTATTTGTTAGGGTATAAATATACACCATAACTTGGAGTTTTATGAAATAGTCTCTAAATAATTACATTTAAGATCATATCTGTAAAGCAATGTGAAACAAATTAAGGTATATTGACTGCAACTTAAAAAATACTGAATCATTGTTATGGGAAGCTGTCTTTGAATTGTTCTGCTATTTCTATTTAAAGCTGAGAAACTTGTAGCTTACGGAATTTCTCAATAGTTCTGGTTCTATTTCCCCAAATGAGTGGTGGCAGTTTACTATGAGAAAAATAAATTGTGAAAGACCTTGGTTTTGTCTGAAAGTGACCAAAGTCTTTTCCTGAATATACTATTTATCGTTTTTTTTTTTTTTTGGGGGGGATGAACTCTCACTGTCTCCCAGGCTGAAGTTAAGTGGTGCGATCTTGGCTCACTGCAACCTCCACTTCCCGGGTTCAAGCAATTCTTGTCACTGCAACCTCCACTTCCCAGGTTCAAGCAATTCTTGTCTCTCAGTCTCCTGAGTAGCTGGGATTACAGGCACCTGCCACCATGCCTGGCTTTTCTTTTTTCTTTTCTTTTCCTTTCTTTTCTTTCTTTCTTTTCCTTTCCTTTTTTTTTTTATTTTTTGGAGAGAAAGGGTTTCATCATGTTGGCCAGGCTGGTCTCGAACTCCTGGCCTCAAGTGATCCACCCGCCTCAGCCTCCCAAAGTGCTGGGATTACAGGCGTTAACCACCACTCCCAGCTATGTATCCTAATAATTGTAAACTGAACCCACTTTTGCTAAATAGATTTTGAATAGAATTGAAAAAGTTTAACAACTCAGGATCCCAGGGACTTGTGTGGGTCTACCTCTTTCATTTAAGTGTTCAGCTTTACTTTAGGGAAGTCATGTAATTGTATAACATCCTTGTAGTCTTCTGCTTAAGAGAAGCTTAGAAATTCATATTATAAGGATTTTAGTGGTATGGGACCGGCTTGTGTCTGTAGCAGATCTCCAAGGCCAGTTGAAAACCAAAAAAGAATTTTCAGATCTTTCTGTCTTTCATGTAGAAATATCTCCAGAGGCTGACTCTCTTTTCGGACTCAGCCCGCCTGCACCCAGGTGAAATAAACAGCCATGTTGCTCACACAAAGCCTGTTTGGTGGTCTCTTCACACGGATGCGCGTGACATTTTGGTGCCGTAACTCGGATCAGGGGACCTCCCTTGGGAGATCAATCCCCTGTCCTCCTGCTCTTTGCTCTGTGAGAAAGATCCACCTATGACCTCTGGTCCTCAGACCCAACAGGCCAAGGAATATCTCACCAATTTTAAATCGGGTAAGCGGCCCCATTTTTACTGTCTTCTTCAACCTCTCTCACTATCTCTTAACTCTTTCTCCTTTCAATCTTGGCACCACCCTTGAATCTCTCCCTTCTCTTAATTTCAATTCCTTTCATTTTCTGGTAGAGACAAAGGAGACACGTTATCCGTGGACCCAAAATGCCGGCGCCGGTCACAGACTGGGGAAGACAGCCTTCCCTTGGTGTTTAATCATTGCAGGGACACCTCTCTGATTACTCACCCACGTTTCAGGGTTGTCTGACCACGCTGCAGGGATGCCTGCCTTGGTCCTTCACCCTAAGCGTCAAGTCCCACTTTTCTGGGGGACGGGCAAGCACCCCAACCCCTACCCTCCCTGTCTCTATCCCTTCTCTGCTTTTCTGGGGGAGGGGCAAGCACCTCGACCCCTTCTCTCCCTGTTTCTACCCCTTCTTGCTTTTCTGGGGGAGGGACAAGCACCCCAACCCCTTCTCTCCCTGTTTCTACCCCTTCTCTGCTTTTCTGGGGGAGGGGCAAGAACCCCGACCTCTTATTTTTGTGCCCCCTCTTATTTTTGCACCCTGACCTCTTATTTTTGTGCCCCAATACCTTAGTTCCACACCCCGACCCCTTTCCCGCTTTTCTGGAGGACAAGAACCCCTGAACTCCTTCTCTCTGTGTCTCTACTCTCTCTTTTATCTGGGCTTGCCTCCTTCACCATGGGCAACCTTCCACCCTCCATTCTTCCTTGTTCTCCGTAACCTGTGTTCTCAAGAACTTAAAACCTCTTCAACTCACACCTGATCTAAAACCTAAATACCTTATTTTCTTCTACAATGCTGCTTAACCCCAATACAAACTTGACAGTAGTTCCAAATAGCCAGAAAATGGCACTTTTGATTTTTCCATCCTACAAGATCTAAATAATTCTTGTCATAAAATGGGCAAACGGTCTGAGATGCCTGACGTCCAGGCATTCTTTTACACATTGGTCCCTCCCTAGTATCTGTTCCCAATGCAACTCATCCCAAATCTTCCTTTTTTCCCTCCTGCCTGTCCCCTCAGTCCCAACCCCAAGCGTCGCTGAGTCTTTCTAATCTTCCTTTTCTACAGACCCATCCGACCTCTCCCCTCCTCGCCAAGCTGAGCTAGGTCCCAATTTTTCCTCAGCCTCCGCTCCCCCACCCTGTAATCCTTTTATCACCTCCCCTCCTCACACCCGGTCTGGCTTACAGTTTTTGGCTTACAGTTTCCTTCCACGACTAACCGTCCCCCACCTGCCCAGAAATTTCCTCTTAAAAAAGTGGCTAGAGCGAAATGCATAGTCAAGGTTAATGTTCCTTTTTCTTTATCCGACCTCTTCCAAATCAGTTAGCATTTAGGCTCTTTTTCATCAAATAAAAAAAACCCAGCCCAGTTCATGGCCCGTTTAGCAGTAACCCTCAGACGCTTTTCAGCCCTAGACCCTGAAAGGTCAGAAGGCTGCCTTATTCTTAATATGCATTTTATTTTATTACCCAATCTGCTCCTGACATTAAATAAAACTCCAAAAGTTAAATTCCGGCCCTCAAACCCCACAACAGGACTTAATGAACCTTGTCTTTAAGGTGTACAATAATAGAGGCAGCCAAGTAGCAACTTATTTCTGAGTTGCAATTCCTTGCCTCCACTGTGAGACAAACCTCAGCCGCATCTCCAGCACACAACTCCAAACGCCTGAACCGCAGCTGCCAGAGGTTCCTCTAGAACCTCCTCCCCCAGGAGCTTGCTGCAAGTGCCGGAAAGCTGGCCACTGGGCCAAGGAATGCCCGCAGCCCGGGATGCCTCCTAAGCTGTGTCCCATCTGAGCGGGACCCCACTGGAAATCGGACTGTCCAACTTGCCAGGCAGCCACTCCCAGAGCCCCTGGAGCTCTGGCCCAAGGCTCTCTGACTGACTCCTTCCCAGATCTTCTCGGCTTAGCGGCTGAAGACTGACGCTGCCCCATCGCCTCAGAAGCCTCCTGGACCATCACAGATGCTTTGGGTAACTCTTACAGTGGAGGGTAAGTCCGTCCCCTTCTTAATCAATACGGAGGCTACTCACTCCACATTACCTTCTTTTCAAGGTCCTGTTTCCCTTGCCTCCAAAACTGTTGTGGGTGTTGGCGGCCAGGCTTCTAAACCTCTTAAAACTCCCCAACTCTGGTGCCAACTTGGACAACATTCTTTTATGCACTCCTTTTTAGTTATCCCCACCTGCCCAGTTCCCTTATTAGGCTGAGACATTTTAACTAAATTATCTGCTTCCCTGACTATTCCTAGGCTACAGCCACACCTCATTGCTGCCTTTTCCCCCAGTTCAAAGCCACTTTCACATCCTCCCCTCGTATCCCCCCACCTTAACCCACAAGTATAAGATATTTCTACTCCCTCCTTGGCAACTGATCATGTACCCTTTACCATCTCATTAAACCCCATCACCCTTACCCCACTCAATGCCAATATCCCATCCTGCAGCACGCTTTAAAAGGATTAAAGCCTGTTATCACTTGCCTGCTACAACATGGCCTTTTAAAGCCTGTAAACTCCTCTTACAATTCCCCCATTTTACCTGTCCTAAAACCAGACAAGCCTTACAGGTTAATTCAAGATCTCTACGTCTTATCAACCAAATTGTCTTTCCTCTGCATCTCAAACATACTTTCTTTACTATTCCTTTACACCCTTCATCCCAGCCTCTCTTCGCTTTTACTTGGACTGACCCTAACACCCATCAGGCTCAGCAAATTATCTAGGCTGTACTGCTGCGAGGCCTCACAGACAGCCCCCATTACTTCAGTCAAGCCCAAATTTCTTCCTCATCTGTTATCTATCTCGGCATAATTCTCTTCTTTTTTTTTTTTTGAGACGGAGTCTCGCTTTGTCACCCAGGCTGGAGTGCAGTGGCACAATCAATCTCGGCTCACTGCAAGTTCCGCCTCCTGGGTTTATGCCATTCTCCCACCTCAGCCTCCCAAGTAGCTGGGACTACAGACGCCCGCCACCTCGCCCGGCTAGTTTTTTGTATTTTTTAGTAGAGACGGGGTTTCACCGTGTTAGCCAGGATGGTCTCGATCTTCTGACCTTGTGATCCGCCCGTCTCGGCCTCCCAAAGTGCTGGGATTACAGGCTTGAGCCACCGCGCCCGGCCCATAATTCTCATAAATACACACTTACTCTCCCTGCTGATCGTGTCTGGCTAATCTCCCAAACCCCAATCCCTTCTACAAAACAACAACTCCTTTCCTTCCTAGGCATGGTTAGTGCGGACAGAATTCTTACACAAGAGCCAGGACCGTGTACTGTAGCCTTTCTGTCCAAACAACTTGACCTTACCATTTTAGCCTAGCCCTCATGTCTGCGTGCAGTGGCTGCCACTACTTTAATACTATTAGAGGCCCTAAAAATCACAAACTATGCTCAACTCTCTACAGTTCTCATAACTTCCAAAATCTATTTTCTCCTCCCAACCATCGCTCAGGGCAATGCTTATGCTGATAAGTTACCTAAAAAAGCAGCTAGCTTCCAACTTCTATTCCTCAGGGCAGTTTTCCTCCTTCATATCGGCCACTCCCACCTACTCCCCTCGCTGAAACTTCCACCTATCAATCTCTTCCCACACAAGGCAAATGGTTCTTAGACCAAGGAAAATATCTCCTTCCAGTCTCACAGGCCCATTCTATTCCGTCGTCATTTCATAACCTCTTCCATGTAGGTTACAAGCCGCAAGCCTGTCTCTCAGAATCTCTCATTTCCTTTCCATCATGGAAATCTATCCTCAAGGAGATCACTTCTCAGTGTTCCATCTGCTATTCTACTACCCCTCAGGGATTGTTCAGGCCCCCTCCCTTTCCTACACATCAAGCTTGAGGATTTGCCCCTGCCCAGGACTGGCAAATTGACTTTACTCACATGCCCCGAGTGAGAAAACTAAAATACCTCTTAGTCTAGATAGACACTTTCACTGGATAAGTAGAGGCCTTTCCCACAGGGTCTGAGAAGGCCACTATGGTCATTTCTTCCCTTCTGTCAGACATAATTCCTTGATTTGGCCAGTTTTGCCTCACACAGGGTCTCTTCTTCCACTGTGGATCCTCTACCTACATGTGTCTACCTGCTAATTGGACAGGCACATGCACACTAGTTTTCCTTACTCCCAAAATTCAATTTGCAAATGGGACCAAAGAGCTCCCTGTTCCCCTCATGACACCGACACGACAAAAAAGAGTTATTCCACTAATTCCCTTGCTGGTCAGTTTAGGACTTTCTGCCTCCACTATTGCTCTTGGTATTAGAATAGCAGGCATTTTAACCTCTGTCATGACCTTCCGTAGCCTGTCTAATGACTTCTCTGCTACCATTGTTATGCCCAGACCGTTTATTCCCCGAAGAAGACCACCAGAGTCCAGAGTCAAAGCTAAGCAGCAAGGATCTTTATTACAGGTTCGAACCTGGAACTCTCCCTCGCTGGTGAAACGAGACGGGCAGGAGAGCTCCCCCACTGAGCTCCGAGCAGTGTTATATAGTCTAAGAAAAGTGGGCATAGAGTTATTATACAAATCAGATATATGATTGGCTAGTGTTTGAACAAGGCGATTTGGCTAACTATGATTGGTTCCTGCCATTTCTGATATTTTGGTTCAAACTTTGAGGCGGGAGAGCAGGTTTATGGCAGCAAGAGTTTATCTTACTTAAACACGTCTTGTGACCTTGCCTCAGAACTTACAAAATCTCTGGTACGTGCAGAAAACCAGGTACTCACAGAACTTACGAAATCTCTGGTATGTGCAAAGATTAGAGAGCAGAACAAGGGTGTAGCGGGTGGGGGGCGGGTACACATCTATCTTTGTGTCCTTTCACCATCACAGACATATCGCAAACTTTATCAGTCTTTTATCTGCCCAAGTTGACTCTTTAGCTGCAGTTGTCCTCCAAAACCGCCGAGGCCTTGACTTACTCACTGCTGAAAAAGGAGGACTCTGTATATTCTTAAATGAAGAGTATTGTTTTTACCTAAATCAATCTGGCCTGGTATATGACAACATAAAAAACTCAAGGATAGAGCCCAAAAACTTGCCAACCAAGCAAGTAATTACACTGAACCTCCTTGGGCACGCTCTAATTGGATGTCCTGGGCCCTCCCAATTCTTAGTCCTTTAATACCCGTTTTTCTCCTTGTTTTATTCGGACCTTGTATCTTCCGTTTAGTTTCTCAATTCATCCAAAACCGTATCCAGGCCATCTCCAATCATTCTATACGACAAATGTTTCTTCTAACGACCCCACAATATCACCCCTTACCACAAAATCTTCCTTCAGCTTAATCTCTCCCACTCTAGGTTCCCATGCCGCCCCTAATCCCGCTTGAAGCAGCCCTGAGAAACACCGCCCATTCTCTCTCCGTACCACCCCCAAAAAATTTTTGCCGCCCCAATACTTCACACTATTTTGTTTTATTTTTCTTATTAATATAAGAAGGCAGGAATATCAGGCCTCTGAGCCCAAGCCAAGCCAACGCATCCCCTGTGACTTGGATGTATACGCCCAGATGGCCTGAAGTAACTGAAGAATCACAAAAGAAGTGCAAACGCCCTGCCTCGCCTTAACCGATGACATTCCACCACAAAAGAAGTGAAAATGGCCGGTCTTTGCCTTAAGCAATGCTATTATCTTGTGAAATTCCTTTTCCTGGCTCAAAAATCTCCCCCACTGAGCACCTTGTAACCCGCACTCCTGCCCGCCAGAGAACAACCCCCCTTTGACTGTAATTTTCCTTTACCTACCCAAATCCTATAAAACGGCCCCACCCTTATCTCCCTTCGCTGACTCTCTTTTCGGACTCAGCCCGCCTGCACCCAGGTGAAATAAACAGCCATGTTGCTCACAAAAAAAAAAAAAAAAAAAAGTATTCAGAACACTCCATGTATTAAGAAAAATTGATTGGCTCTTCATGTATTAAACAAATATTTACTGAGCACTGTGATAGGTAATAGGAATAAATGGCGAACAAAAATGATGCAATTACTGTTTTTCACTGAGCTTATAGTATAGATGATGTAAAAGCAGAGAGCAATAGTAAATCATCACAATCCAACATTAGGGATATGAGAAGTACAAGCATGCAGCTCTAGATCATTCCACACTGGTAGTTCTGTCTGTTTGTTCTGTTCATAATCTAGTCTGAATCTTGTATCCGGGACTATTTTGTTGGTGTAGACCAGTGTGGCTCTAATGGCCATTAAACAAGTTGAACTCTTTCCATAGCAGCTGATATGAAGCTGCTGCCCCAACCCTCCAAATCCTCCCATCATGAGAATCTTGGCAACTCTGGCTTCTCCCTCTGAACCTTTGTATCTTCTCATGATCCAGCATCTACACAGGCAAACATGGAGCCTCTAGTACTCAGCTCCAATACTACCTGCGGTACTTCCTGTCCCTATGAGTTGTTAAATATTTTGAGTCTCATTTCTGCTTGTATGTAGTTCATTATTGAGATACCCGTTTCAAAATCCTGCTCAATATCACTAGTATCCCTAGGCTTGGGCCTCACTTTTTTCATACAGTTTCTAAGTAAATGAAGACCTATTCCGGAACCTCAAACTTTGACTGGCTTTCCTCACTTTTACTCACCTTTCTTGATTCTCTTTTGCTTTGTTTTCAATCTTTATTGCTGTGTGCTTCTTTAAGGCCACTTGCTTCTTGATATACTGTACAAATGCAGGTTGACATGGAATTATTTATTGCCTGACACCTGTTGACCAAATTGAGATACTAAGTGATCTGAGAGGACCACATTTTGGATACTGGATATTGATTATCCTGAGCATTTATTCCTGATTTATATATCATCTAAAACTTAAAAGCTACTGATAGTGCATTGTGCTTCATAAAAGAAGGTATTTCTGTTTCAAACACTTATGCTTTAAGGCTCAACTATAAAAAAGTGTCCATGCCCTGAAAAAACCTGTCTATGTGAAGTTTTCTAAATGAGCTTTGCCCATGAACTGACAATATTATTACCTATTAAATGCCTGTCTGTTTAGCAGGGAGTGTGCTGCTATTATTCATTGTCATTCAGTGATAATAATAGTTACCATTTGGAATATCTATTATGTGGTACGCACTCTACTAGGAGCTTTATTCACATTATCTCAATTATTTCAACAACCTTATTGTTATTATTTTTTTTTTTTTGAGGCGGAGTCTCGCTCTGTCGCCCAGGCTGGAGTGCAGTGGCGCGATCTCGGCTCACTGCAAGCTCCGCCTCCCGGGTTCCCGCCATTCTCCTGCCTCAGCCTCCTGAGTAGCTGGGACTACAGGCGCCGCCACCACGCCTGGCTAATTTTTTTTTGTATTTTTAGTGGAGACGGGGTTTCATTGTGTTAGCCAGGATGGTCTCGATCTCCTGACCTCGTGATCCGCCCGTCTCGGCCTCCCAAAGTGCTGGGATTACAGGCTTGAGCCACCGCGCCCGGCCAACCTTATTATATTATTACCCCTATTTTAGACAGGAGGAAATTAAAATTGAGAAAAGTTAAAAATTTGTCCAAGATTATGCAGCTCATCAGAATCAGTATTCAAATGAAGATATTTTGACATCAGAACCTCTGCTGTTAACTAGGGTTGCCAGATCTATCAAACAAAAATACAGGATACTCGGTTAAATTTGAATTTCAGATAATCAACAAATTACATTTTAGTATAAAGTATGTCCTCATGCAATATTTGGGACACACTAATACTAAAACATTATTTCATTATTAATCTGAAGTCCAAACTTAACTGGGCATCCTCGTAACCCTACCTTAAAAACTACCCTATACTTTTCCCGGGGTTATTTAAAAAAACAAAACAAAACAAAACAAAACAAAAAAACAGAGAGAATGTGGAAGATAGAAAGGGAGTAGTTGAGCAGAACCTGAAGGCAGTTGGTAGAGAATTGACGGATCCAATGAAGGAGGAAAAGACCAATAATTCTGGAGACTATAAATACAAGGTACCATTTTATAGAGTCATTACCTTGAAGGAGAGCTGGGGAGAAAGATTTGTCTTCTAGGGACTCTGTTACCTACTAGAGATTTTTTTTTTTCCTGTGTTAAGTGTGTGGAGACATCCCTGTTTCAATCCTGTTAAACAAGTGAATCATGTAATGAAACAGGTGGAAAGAGGGCTGGAAAGAGCAAAGAATGCATAATGGGAATATTTATGTTTTAATAATGTTCCAATTCAGCACTCACTAACTGCCTGACAAGACACACTGTTTCTCCCAGTCTCAATCTCCTCATCTGGAAAATGAGGATAGCAACACTTGCCCCAACTATATCACAGGAATTTTATGAAAATTAAAGGGAGGTGAGAAGACTTGGTAAGTGCTAAAACATTCTACTAATATAAATCCTTTTGATAAACATCAGCACAATTCTAACAAATTAATTAATCATCATGTTCAAGATTGGGATGGGGGAAATATTTATTTGTGCCAACCTAAAAAACACTTTGAATAAATCCCTTCTGATTACTTAATAGGACCATCTGAAAGTAAAATAAGAGATGAGAGTCCACACAAGTTGCTACTGTTTACTGCTGGGAGTAACAGACGTGTGTGTTCTACAGGAATATATGAAGAGAAAGATTTCTCTGGTTGTTTCCAAATGTTTGAGAAACTTCATAGCATTTTGATTTCAAGTAACATTTCTGAAAATAAATATTTCTGATAAAGCAGGAAATTTAAGCTGGATGATTTCTAATGAGAAATCATATTGTAAACACTGGATGAGAGAAACAAACTTTTAAGTTTAATTCACAGTACTTTCTATTACATTAAAGTGTAGAGAGACTGGTACAAACCTTTGTGGAAGAGTTATGGTAGGTTTCAGCAGCAAAGTCTATAGCTATAGAAGTTTATTTTTCTAAGTGAATGTGATATTGGCAAAGATTAGGATATCACCTAAAAGAGAGAACTGACTCCATACTGTCAAGGAAGTATGACAGCAGGATTGTATAATTGATAAAATTTGACTTCTAGCTTCCCCATCCTAGATCCTTTACCTAATAATAATAATAATAATAATAATAGTAACAAAGTTATAAATAACAGAGACTTTATCATTGCAACAGATAATTCACTACCTTATAAGGATAATTCGCTCACCTTATAACGTGAGGACAAAATGGATAGTGTAAGTCAAGAGTCTCATATGATGTTTGATTCCCCTTAAAGACTCAATAAATTGTCAGTGTCATTGTTATTTTTATTATATTTATCATTATTCCCATATTATATATGAAGAAATTGAGATGTGTTCCATCTTGAGACTTGAGCTACTCAATAATTCAGTTTTTCCATAATCAAAAGCTCATGCCCAGATAAAAGTCATTTCTAATTGAGTGCGACTATGTCAATGTTCTTTCTCCCAGAAGGGTCTGCCTTATAAACCTAAATTCTCCATGTGTAACAACAGGTTCTGTTCTCTGAAAAGGGCATTCAGGCTTCAGCTAGCAATGGTACGGGATGAGAATTTGAGTCTCCCATGCTAGTTTCTCAAAATTCCACTACCTGTATAACTCTGAACTTTCTTAGGTCTTTTTTTTTTTTT
Organism: Macaca mulatta; assembly: GCF_049350105.2. Lineage (NCBI taxonomy): Eukaryota > Metazoa > Chordata > Mammalia > Primates > Cercopithecidae > Macaca > Macaca mulatta. Next base: position 87,692,342 of record NC_133426.1, read on the forward strand.
TTTTTTTTTTTTGAGACGGAGTCTTGCTGTGTCACCCAGGCTGGAGTGCAGTGGCCGGATCTCAGCTCACTGCAAGCTCCGCCTCCCGGGTTTATGCCGTTCTCCTGCCTCAGCCTCCCGAGTAGCTGGGACTACAGGCGCCCGCCACCTCGCCCGGCTAGTTTTTTTTTTTTGTATTTTTTAGTAGAGACGGGGTTTCACCGTGTTAGCCGGGATCGTCTCTCGATCTCCTGGCCTCGTGATCCGCCCGTCTCGGCCTCCCAAAGTGCTGGGATTACAGGCTTGAGCCACCGGCCCGGCCTGAACTTTCTTAGGTCTTAAATCAGTCCTATGGGGGTAACAGTGTTAGTACCATTCATTAGGCACTTTATGACTTGAGGCTCAGGAGGATGGCGGTAGAGGGTATGAAAGCAATAGCAAAAGATCTAACAGAGGCCAAATAAAGGAAGTATTTATCGTGAAGATCTTTGGAAGATCTTTGTTTTCTAATCGTAGATACTTCAGAGTTCTAGGACATCATAGATATAAAGTCCCATATTCTAGACTAAATTTATTCTTAAAAATCCAGGAAACTAAATCTCTGTTTTCTTTCTGTCTTTCTGTCATACACACACACACACACACACACACACACACACACACACACACACACACACACACACGAAGTAGCCCACTACATAAAACAGGCATTGGAAGAGGAAGAGTTGCTCAGATTGAAAGAGGGAGAATAAAGATTCTGCTCCCTCTTACCATATTCAGGTAGCCATTGAGGGGAATCCTTAAATAACAGTTTGAATATTATTGGTCTAATACAACATTCTTATAGATGAAAAAAAAAAATCCCCAAGGAGAGGGAATGAAATTTCCCCAGTAGTTAGTGAGTGACCAAACTGGCATTGGTGCCTATGTCTTCTGATTCCCAGTCTAGTTTTCTTTTTGCTTTTTAAATTGAAGTGCCAGGCATTTATATGCTAGCAATGTGATGATTTCATAGAGCTATACTGCTTCTTTATCATTTTGAGAACAGAATATCACCGTCATCATTAACGTCATTATTAGCATCATCACCAGCAGCTGTAAGAAAGTTTATCCTGTGGCATGCATGCCAAAAATGTTTGCAGGCTTCTGTCTAGTGGCAGAACTTGCTTCCAAATGGTGCCATAAACTGCTGCTCCAGGCCTCCAAGCACCACAGGGACCAGTTGTCACATAATCACTGGCAGTCACTCATCATTTCGCATCTCCCATCCCATCCATTATTCTTAATGGATCCGTAGATCCATTAAGAATAAATGTTGAGGTATTTTATATGATGTGATTATTATGTTTTCCATGCCTATATCAAAGCATCTCATGTACACCATAATTATATACATCTACTAAGTATCCAAAAAATTAAAATTAAAAAAATAAAAGAATAAATGTTGTTACACTCTGTGTTTTGTAAATGTATTCTATTTGGGGAGGGGAGAATTTTTTTTTCAAAGAGAAATAATAACATTGGATGTGATCATTTTCCCGTTGTTTTAATTTTACTGACTGAGCAGTGGTGATGAAATAATCAAAATGAGCAATAAAGAGTTCATACAATGAATGGAAAGACTACTGAAACGCAGTGACTACAGAATCTCCCTAAGAGGAAAGAAAAGCTATTAAAAATGAATCTGACGGCCATTATTTGTTTGAATAAACAGTTAAACATTTTCTCTCTTCTCTCTTGCCACTTCAGATCATTAAAACTGCTCTTTAATATATAAATATATATCAGACATCCATTTCAGCAATGCTAACATCCAAACAAAGAATAACAAAATAAATCTCATTACCTATCACATTTAGTAATCTAGATGTTCCAGACTGTGAGAACTGATAGCTGACTGATACAGAGCGGTGGCTGAACTAGTCAGTGTGAAGAACCCTAAACAAATACAAATCACAGGAAGGGCTAGAAATTTTTATATGGTCTACAGAAAAATAACATGTTTATAGAGTGGTAGATTTCTTACAGCTCATTTCTCAACATGGGATCTACTTCAGAAACACATGAGAAACTACTCTGAGATAAACTTTATTGGCCTTATCCCTGATCTACTAAACTTGACTTTGAGGTTTGGACTTGGAAAAGTTATCTGGTTTCTAATACAGAAATTTGGTGAAGAACTTCTGACCTAGATCAACTCCTTCACTGTAAAGATAAGGACATTTAGAGGAAGAAAGAGTAAATGACTTGGTGAAGGTAACTTATTTTTTTTCTTTCCTTTTTACCTGTATCCATGAACAATGAATGTTGGAGCATGAGGGAAGTAAGTGGTACAGGAGGGTTCCCCTATTGGAGGGAGTTGCATATTCTAAACGGGAAGATAAGATTAGGAAACATTAAACAGGTAGAAAATAATTCAAGACAATTAATTCTTTTCCTGAAGAGGTTGGATGCCTAGGTGAGGAACTGGGAGACCCAATATTGAAGGACGTAGATGGATACAGGGTCATCCACCCTTGCTTTGCAGAATCTCACATACAGAATTATGGGAAAGATTAGACTCTGTTGAAGTGTAATGTGACTTGAAAATGCAGGTGTGGTTTTTATGCTTTTTTAAAAAAAAATGTATTTTAGGTGCAGGAGTACATGTGCAGGTTTGTTATGTAGGTAAACTGTGTGTCATGGAAATTTGTTATACAGATAGTTTCATCACTAGGGTAATAAATGTAATAACCAATAGGTATTTTTTTGTGATCCTCTCTCTCCTCCCACCCTCCACCCTCAAGTGGGCCCCAGTGTCTGCTGTTTCTCCCCTGGTATCCATGTGTCCTCATTGTTTAGCTCCCACTTATAAGTCAGAACATGCACTATTGGTTTTTTGTTCCTGTATTAGTTTGCTTAGGATCATGACCTCCAGCTCTATCCATATTGCTGCCGAGGAAATGATCTCATTCTTTTTCATGGCTGCATAGTATTCACTAGTGTCTATGTATCACATTTTCTTAATCTAGTCCACTGTTGATGGACATTGGGGCTGATTTTATGTCTTTGTTATTGTGGAGAGTCATGCACACATACACGTGCTTGTGTCTATGATAGAATCATTTATATTCCTTTGGTTATATACCCAGTAATGAGATTGCTGGGTTGGAAGGTAGTTCTGTTTGTAGCTCTTTGGAGAATTGCCACACTGATTTCCACAATGGTAGAATTAATTTACACTTCCACCAACAAAATAAGCGTTCCCTTTTCTCCACAACCTCGCCAACATCTCTTGTTTCTTGACTTTTTAATAATAGTCGTTCTGACCTGTGTGAGATGGTATCTCATTGTGGCTTTGATTCGTATTTCTCTAATGATTAGTGATATGGAGTAATTTTTCATATGTTTGTTGGTGGCATGTATGTTTTCTTTTGAAAAGTGTCTGGTAATGTCCTTTGCCCACTTGTTAATGGGGTGGTTTGGGGGTTTTTGGTAAATTTGTATAAGTTCCTTATAGTTTCTGGATATTAGACCTTTGTCGATTGCACAGTCTGCAAATATTTTCTGCCACTGTGTAGGTTGTTTGTTTATGCTCTTGATAGTTTCTTTTGCTGTGCAGAAGCTCTTTAATTAAATTACATTTGTCAATTTTTGTTTTGTTGCAATTGCTTTGGTGTCTTCATCATGAAATCTTTGCCAGGTCCTATATCCAGATTGATATTTCCTAGGTTATCTCCCAGGATTTTTACAATTTTAGGTTCTACATTTAAGTCTTCAATCCATCTTGCATTGATTGTTGTATGTGGTGTAAGGTAGGGGTCTAGTTTCAATCTTCTGCATATGGCTAGCCAATTATCCCAGCACCATTTATTGAATGGGGAGTCCTTTGCTCTTACAATTTTTCACACGTAGAATAAATATTAAAAGTACCCTATGAAAAGTCTATAAAAGGCTTAACCTGAGCAAGCAAGCCATTTTCTGGCTTCATCTTTAGCATTCATTACACACAATGCAAAAACCTTTGGATGATCCCCCCAAAATCTCATACTTAATACCCTTAAAACATATGAGACAAGTAACGTACCTAATTGTAATGGATGTGATCCAAAATGGTGCAAGACTTGTTAAAGAAGCATAATGGAAGAGAAATAAAACTATGTGCTGTTTTTCTATGAGTAAAGCAGTGTTGTCTTCCTTTAGGAAGAAGTGTCTAGTGCAGAAGAGAAAGAAAAGGATGTTGGAGTCTCATGTGTGGAAAGAACAACTAATTACAGGAATAGCTCCTCAGCTGGAAGGGACAGAAGAACATAGTTCTAAGGAACAGGTACAGAAGCCAGAAAGAAGGCTTTTCTGAGAGAATTTTACAAAGTAATCAAGAAAATAATGATAAAGTTCTGGATAATTATTTTAGATTTCCTGCTCTCCATTTAAACTTAGACTGATTTGGACCAGTTAGCTTTTTAAGGTTTCTTTTTCAGCTCTATTATTATCAAGGGAGGCAGTAGAGAAAAAAGAACACCAGATGTGAGGTCAGATTAATCAGGCTTACACTATAGATTGCCTATTATCAGAGCTTTTGGGAGTCACTGCCTCATCTGTAAAATCAGGTTAGTACTTTTGCTACTTATACCTCAAATGAATACTGTGAAAATTATATATGTATATATATATTTATAAATATATACTCTGCATATAAAAATATATAATATGTATATATACTCTGCATATATAATATGTATATATAATGTGTTTGGAGATGCTTTGTAAACCAACAGTAAAGTCTGTACAAATGTTAAAATATTATTCATGCAGTTTTTTTAACTTTCTTTCCCTCCTGCAAATTCCAAAGGTTCTTAAGTTTCTTGTGACTCATTCGAGAGATTGAAGTAAATATAATGGTAGTAACAATAGTAATGATAATAATAATAATGTAACATTTATTGAGTGCTTATTATGTGTCAAGCAACATTTGTAGGTGATTTACCAAAAATAACTAATTTAATCTATGTGATGGAAAATTATATTTGAGGTTACAATTTTCTTTGTACACCAGAAAACAGATTCTAGGTTGTTGTCTTAGTCTTCTGGGGCTCCTATAATAAAATAACATAGATGGATGGCTTAAACAACAGACACGTATTTTCTCACAGTTGTGGAGGCGAGAAGCCCAAGATCAAGGTGGGAGATTCCGTTCTTGGTAAGCCCTCTTCCTAGCTTTCAGACAGCCACCTTCTCATTGTATCTTCATGTGGTGGAGAGAGCTCTGGTCACCTTCTCTTCTTATAAGGATACTAATCACATCATGAGGACCCTACCCACCTGATCTCATCTAACTCTAATTACCTCCCAAAAGTTCTGCTTCTGAATATATCATATTATTGGGTATAATTATAACATATAAATTTAGAGGAGATACACTCAGTCCTTAGCAGCTGGAAATGAAGATGTTAGGTTATGCTATAGTACTGACTAACTTCCAGAGATGTTGTTACTGAAGACACCCCCAAATATGCTAATCTTCATCAAGCATCCTATTTTCTCATGAGAGTCTCCTATCTTCCAGAGGGTTTATGCAAACACTCTTACCATAATTGCTCTTTCACTTCTAGTCCATTGATGCCTCCGACTTTTTCCTTTATGGTAGCCTCCTTCTATTTTCACTTTCCTCCTCATCTATTTCAGATTTCATGAACCATTTATTTCAATAACTATCTTGACAAACAGGCACTACTTGTGAAAAGGTGGTTTGTTGTATTGGTTTTCTCCTAAATTCCTTTATAACCCGCTGCTTTTGTGTAAGACAGGGAAAGATAAGGGTACTTGATCTGTGTTTAATGTGTGTCTTAGCCTCTACACTATGACTGCCGTGTTTCCTGTTACAACTTCCAGGCCCAGCACGGTGTCTGTTACATATTTATCAAAGGAATAAATAAATTATTCAGACCAGAATGAAGACCAGCTTATAGGCATTCGAGATAGATTTTGGATCATTGAAACAAATATTTTAACATTTAGAACAGTCCAAAATAGAATGGGCTGCATTGTGAATTCTGAATTTTTATGTCACTGAAGATATTCAGGGAGGGCACAGGTACAGTTAAGGAGAGTGCATGAGACAAGGTGTTTTATGAAATCTTATCCAATCCTGGATTCTGTTATCTGGAAATAAAACTAGCATAAGGGATTGGAAGTTCATTCATGAAAGAAGAAAATATGAGTAGTTTTTGATTATACATTTAAATTTAATAGTAAATTTTTAAAATTTGTTCTATTGTATTAATATAATTTATACAGGAATTGTGACTTTCATAAGCCGTTTATTCAAGTGTTCCAAAAGTCATTATTTTTCTATAACCAAACTTAATTTCACCCTTGAGTTTTGAGTCCACCTAGTGGCTGAAATTTGGTATTAATCAATTCTGGGTAAGCTCAAGTAACTTTAAGGTTTCTCAGTTATTTTTGGGTTCAAATTCAGTCTAACAAGAGCTTGTCCTCACCTCATCCTCTTTCCCCAGTGTGGCATATACATTTCCAGCTGCTCAAATAGTATCATGGCATCTGCAAGGAGGCACTTAGTCATTAATGTCTATCTGTACTGGCATCCGCTAAAGCATGGAAATCCATCTCTCTTTAGCTAATGTTTCCCCTATGTTAGAATTTGCATAGATGGCTTCAATTACATATTTTATTTGCCCAAACTACACTTCACCTAATCCCCCACCCTCTGCAGTATTTACTTCTCAAAATCAAAATCACAACCCGTCAGGATTTCTCTCTTTTTCCCTCCCTCCTTCTCCCATCCCCCCTCTTGTTGTACTTCATCATTTTTTGGTAGTATGAGAAAATATAACTACCCCTGTATCTTGCTGTGCCAGGATTCTAAGTCTAAAGAAGGACGCATGCTTCCTCATTTTTCAGATGTTCTGTTCTCAGAGCCCTTTCTAAGAAACCATAACTGGAATAGGACTGTATTATTATCTGTGATGCTTCACCTCCTTAGTCTAGTCTATGAACCTCATAGGTGGAAATATGCCTCTTATGCCAGCTTCTATTATTCTCAACATTTTTTTTTTTTTTTTTTGAGACAGGGACTCAATCTGTTGCCCAGGCTGGAGTGCAGTGGCATGGGGTGATCATGGCTCACTGCAGCCTCAACCTCCCTGGCTCAGGCGATTCTCTCACCTCAGTCTCCCACATAGCTGGGACTACAGGCATGTGCCAGCACATTGGGCTACATTTTTAAATTTTTTTTTTAAATAAACAGGGGTTTTCACCATGTTGCCCAGGCTGATCTGTAACTCTTGGGCTCAAGGGATCCTCCCTCCTCTGCCCCTCAGAGTGCTGGGATTATAGGCATGAGCCACCGGGCACAGCCAAGGCTATTATTTATAGTATAATTTTGGCTACAGATGCCCAGAATATTTTTTAATAACAGATTTATAATTCACACACCATAAATTACATCTGTTTTGCTTTAAAATGTACAATTTTTGTTTGTACATTTTTGTTTCATTTGTTTTTAGTATAGTCACAAAGTTGTGCAATCACCACCACTATCTAATTTCAGAACATTTTTGTTAACCCAAAAATAAACTCCATGCTCATTAACAGTCAGTTCCTATTACTCTGTCCTCCAAGTTCTTGTCAATTACTAATCTACTTTCTGTTTCTGTGAATTTGTGTTTCCTGGACACTTCATATAAATTGAATCATGAAATAAATGGCCATTTGTGACTGGCTTCTTTCATGTAGTATAATGCTTTCAAGTTTCATCCATGTTGTAGCATGTTATAAGTACTTCATTCTTTTTATGGCTGAAAAATACTTCGTTGTATGAATATACAAAATTTTGTTTACCCATTTATCGGTTGTTGAGCATTTTGATTTTTAACTGTTTTTTGGTTATAATAAATAACGTAGTTATGAACATCTGTGTAAAAGTTTTTGTGTGGGGATATGTTTTCATTTATCTTGGTTATATATATATAAGTGAAAATGCTGGGTTCTATGGTAACTGCTATGTTTAACTTTTTGAAGAAATGCCAAATTGGTTTTCCCGGAATGCCACCATATTCCATTCCAATCAGCAATGTTGGAGCATTCTAATTTTTCTACTTTATCGTCATTTGTTATTGTCCATTTTTTAATCATAGCTATTCTAGTCAGTCTGAAGTGATATCTCATGGTGTTTTGATTTGCATTTCCCTGATGACTAATGATGTGGAGCATTTTTTTCATGTGCTTGTTAGCCTTCTGCATATCTTTTCTGGAAAAATATCTGAAAATTCTTTGCTTACTTTTAAATTGAATTTTTTGCCTTTTTGTGGTTGGGTAGTAATAGTTCTTCACATATTCTGGATACTATACCTTTATCAGTTATATAATTTCTAAATATTTTCTCCCATTCTACGGATTATATTTTCACTGTCTTGATCATGTCCTTTTACATACAAAATTATTTAATTTTGAAGTTCAATGTATATATTTTTTCTTTGGTTACTTGTGCTTTGTAATAGCTAACAAGGCTTTGCCAAATCCAATGTAACAAAGCTTGCACTTATGTTTTCTTCTGAGTGTTTTATCATTTTAGTGCCTATATTTAGGTCTATGACTCATTTTGAGTAAATTTTTGTTTATGGTATGAAGTAGGAGTCCACCTTCCTCGTTTTGCATGAGAATATCTAATTGTTAGGGTACTATTTGCTGAAAAGACTATTCTTTCCTCAGTAACTTGTCCTGGCACCCTTGTTGAAAATCAATGTACCTTAAATATGAAGGCTTTATTCTTATATTCTTAATTCCATTTCATTGAGCTATATGTTTCTCTTTATGCCAGTACTCTATAGTCTTGATTGCTTTAGTTTAGTAGCAATCTTTTAAAATCATAAAGTATAAGTCCATTAACTTTTTCTTCTTTTCCAAGATTGTTTTGACTATTCTTTCTTCAGTGTTAATTAATAAAGTTTTATTAGGACACAGCCATGTCTATTTCCTTACATATTGTCTATGGCTGCCTTCATGCTACAAAGACAGAGTTGGGTAGTTGAAATGGAGACTATGTAACTTACAAAACTAAAGATACTTACTCTCTAGTCCATTACAAACAAAATTTGCTGGCTTCTGTTCTACAAATATATTTCTTCCAAGGCTATAGACTATATAGTTTTTAAGTGTTACAAATTTATTATCTTACAGTTCTGTAAGTTAGAGATCTGACACAAGTCTCACTGGGCCAAAATCAAGGTGTTAGCTGGACTGTGTTCCTTCTGAAGACTCTAAGAGATAATTTATTTTGTTGTCTTTTCAAGCTTCTAGAGCTGCCACATTCCTTGTCTCATGGCTCCATCCTTCATTTTCTTCTTTTATTTTTAATTTTTAAAAATTTACCATCATTGCCATTTTAAGTATACAGTTCAGTGGCAATAAATACACTTATGTCCTTTTTTTGGTCCCCTCTTATTCCACTCCCTTCCCCTCTTCTGGCCTCTGGTAATCGATAGTCCACTTGCTACCTCCATGAGATAAACATTTTTAGTTCCTCTATATGAGTGGGAATGTGCAATATTTGTCTTTCTGTGCTTGCCTTACTTCACGTAACATAATGGCCTCCAGTTCCATCGATGTTACTGCAAATGACAGGATTTCATTTTTTATGACTGAATAACATTCCATTGTTTTTGTATCACGTTTTCTTTATCCATTCATCCACTAATGGGCACTTAGGTTAATTCTATATTTTGACTATTGTGAATATTGCTGTTTTGACTATTCTGAGTCCCGTGCACTTCCATATAAATTTAAGGATCATCTGGTCAATTTCTAAAAAAAAAAAAAAAAAAAAAAATGCTATCCAGGATTTTGATATGGATTGCCGTTCAATTTGTGGAGTATTGGCATGTTAACATCATTAAACTTTCTAATCCATGAATGAGCTATTGACTTTTTCTTTATTTAGGACTTTAAAAATTTCTTTGAACAATGTTTTGTTATTTTCAGAAAATAAGTTTTGAAATTCTTCCATTAAATTAATTCTTATTCTTTTATTTTTTATAATATTATACATAGAATCTCTTTGTTAATTTTACCTCCAGATTATTCACTGCTAATGTAGAGAAACACAATTTTTTTTTCAATATTGGTCTTGTATTCTGCAATCTTGTTGAAGTTCAATTTTGTTCAAATTGTTTGATAGTTTTAATTATTATTTGCTGGATTCCTTAGGATTTTCTACTTACAACATACTGTCATCCACAAATAGAGGTAGTTTTACTTCTTATTTACAAGCTGTATTACTTTATTTTTTTTTTCTTAGTCAAATTGTCCTGGCTCAAATATACCTGTTTGTTGGCATATGGTATATTGCATTTCCTTATCATCTTTTCTATTTTTATAAGTTCAGTAGCAATGTACCCCCTTTTATTCCTAATGTTAGCAGTTTGCATCTTTCCTTTTTTTCTCTGTCCATGTTGATAAAATTTGGCCCTGTTTCTTGATGTTTTCAATGAGCAAACATTTGAGTTTGTTGATTTTTCTCTATTGTTTTTATTCTCTATTTCATTTATTTATACACTAATATTTATTATTTCCTCCTTCTCTTCTTCTCTTGGTTTGGATTTAGATTGTTTTCCTATTTTTAATTCTTAAGGTGGGAGGTTAAGGTATTTGTTTGCGATCTTTATTGTTTTTGGAATATTAAAATGAAGCCTTTCCTTTAAGCTTCAGATTTCACTGTGTCTTAATTTTTTGGTGTGTTGTGTTTTCATTTATATCAATCTACAGATATTTTCATACTCATTTTGGGATTCCTTCTTTAATTCATTGGCTATTGAGGAGTCGGCCATTTAATTTCTACATATTTGTGAATTTCCCAAATATTCTCCTGATATTGATTTCTAGTTTTTTGACCCTAACCCTCCTCTCATCCTCCACCCTCCAGTAGGTCCTGATGTATATTGTTCACTTCTTTGTGTCCACGTGTACTCAAGGTTTAGCTCTCACTTACAAGTGAGAATATGCAATATTTGATTTTCTGTTCTTTCATTAATTATCTTAGGATAATAGCCTCCAGCTCTATCCATGTTGCTGCAGTAAACACAATCTCATTGTTTTTTTATGGCTGTGTAATATTCCATGGTGTATATGTACCACATTTTCTTTATCCGGTTTACCATTCATAGGCATCTAGGTTGATTTAACATCTCTGTTATTATGAGCAGTGTTGCAATAACCATATGTGTGCATATGTGTCTTTATGGTAGAATAATTTATATTCCTTTGGGTATATACCCAATAATGGAATTTCTGGGTCAAATGGTAGTTCTGTTTTAAATTCTTGGAGATATTTCCAAACTGCTTTCCACAGTGACTGGACTAATTTACATTTCCTCCAGAAGTGTGCAAGCATTCTCTTTTCTATGCAACCTCACCAGCATATGTTATTTTTTGACTTTTTGATAATAATCACTGTGACTGGTGTAAGATGGTATCTAGTTGCACTTTTGATACGCATTTCTCTAGTGATTAGTGGTGTTGAACATTTTTTCATAGGCTTCTTGGCCACATGTATGTCTTCTTTTGAAGTGTCTGTTATGTTCTTAGTCTACTTTTTAGTGGAGTGGCATTTTTTGTTGTTGTTAATTTGTTTAAGTTCCTTATGGATTCTGGATATTAGAACTTTCCCAGATGCATAGTTTGCAATTTTTTTTCCCCATTTCATAGTTTGTCTGTTTATTCTGCTGATAGTTTCTTTTGCTGTTTAGTTTAATTAGGTCTCTGTTTTTGTTGCAATTGCTTTTGCCATCTTCATCATGATATCTTTGCCAGGCCCTATGTCTGGTGTTTCCTAGGATTTTGTCAAGGGTTTTTATACTTTTAGGTTTTACATTTAAATATTTGATCCATATTAAGTTGATTTTTGTATATGGAGTAAGGAACCCAGTTTCAATCTTCTGCTGCCAGTTATTTCAGCACCATTTATTCGAATTAAAAAGTCCTTTCCCCATTGCTTGTTTTTGTTGGCTTTGTCAAAGACCAGATGGTTGTAGGTGTGCTGTTTTATTTCTGGGTTTTCTCTTCTGTTCCATTGGTATATGTGTTTTTTTTTTTTTTTTTTTTTCACCACTACTATGTTGTTTTGGTTACTATAGAGTTTTAGTATAATTTGAAGTCTTTTAATGTGATGCCTCAACCTTTTTTTTTTTTTTTTTTTTGTATGGTATTGTTCTAACTATTCAGGCTCTTTTTTAGTTTCATATTAATTTTAAAGTAGTTTTTTTCCAATTCTGTGAAGAGTTTCATTGGTAGTTTGAGAGGAGTAGCATTGAATGTGTAAATTGCTTTGGACAGTATGACAATTTTAATAATATTGATGCTTCTTATCCATGATCATGGAATGTTTTTATTTGTGTCATCTCTGATTTTTTTCAACAGTGATTTGTGATTCTCATTTTAGAGATCTTTCTCCTCCCTGATTAGCTGTATTTTTAGGTATTTTATTCTTTTTTTCTGATGCATATTGTGAATGAAATTGTGTTTTTGATTTGACATTCAGCTTGCATGTTCTTGTATAAAAATTGCAGTCAATTTTGTACATTGATTTTTATCCTGAAACTTTGCTGCAGTTGTTTATGACATCAAGGAGCATTTGGACAGAGACTAAGAGGTTTTCTAGGTAAAGAATCATATCATTTGAAATCCATAGATATTTTGACTACCTTTCTTCCTATTTGGATGCCTTTTATTTCTGTCTCTTGCCTTATTGCTCAGAGTAGGACTTCCAGTATCTTGTTGAATAGGAGTGTTGAGAGAAGGCATCCTTTTCTGTTCCAGTTCTCCAGGGGAACATTTTCAGCTTTTGCCTGTTTAGTATGATACCGCTCAGAGATTGTCATAGATGGCTCCTATTATTTTAGGCTCCTAAAATATGTCATAGATGGCTCCTATTTTAATATATGTCCCTTCAGTGTCTGGTTTGTTGAGAGTTTTTTTTTTTTCTTTAACCTGAAGGGATATTGAATTTTATTGAAGGCTTTTCTTCATCTTTTGAGATAATTATTTGTTTTGTTCTGTTTATGTCATGGATTACATTTATTGATTTGTGTGCATTGAATTGACCAGGCATCTCAGGGATGAAACATACTTGATCAAGGTGGATTAGCTTTGTGATATGCTGTTGGATTTGATTTGCTAGTACTTTGTTGAAGATTTTTGCAACTCTGTTCATCCAAGATATTGCCATGAAGTTGTGTGTGTGTGTGTGTGTGTGTGTGTCTGTGTGTGTGTGTGCCAGGTTTTAGTATCAGAATGATGTTGGCCTCATAGAATGAGTTAGGATTCCCTCCTCAATTTTTTGGAAGACTACCAATCAGAATGGTACTCTTGTTTATAAACTCTTGTTTATACATCTGGTAGAATTTGGATATGAATCTGTCTGATCTTGGGCTTTTTTTTCTGATTGTAGGCTTTTTTTTTTTTTTTTTTTTTTTTTTTTTGAGACGGAGTCTCGCTGTGTCGCCCAGGCTGGAGTGCAGTGGCCGGATCTCAGCTCACTGCAAGCTCTGCCTCCCGGGTTTTTACGCCATTCTCCTGCCTCAGCCTCCCGAGTAGCCGGGACTACAGGCGCCCGCCACCTCGCCCGGCTAGTTTTTTGTATTTTTTAGTAGAGACGGGGTTTCACCGTGTTAGCCAGGATGGTCTCGAACTCCTGACCTCGTGATCCGCCCGTCTCGGCCTCCCAAAGTGCTGGGATTACAGGCTTGAGCCACCGCGCCCGGCCGATTGTAGGCTTTTTATTACTGTTTTGATTTTGGAACTCATTTTTGGTCTGTTTGTGTGTTCGATTTCTTTCTAGTTCAATCTTGGAAGGTTATATGTTTACAGAAATTCACCTATTTCTTTCAGGTTTTCTAGTTTGTGTACACAGAGATATTTGTAATAGTCTCCTAGGGTTTATTTATTTGTTTATTTATTTATTTATTTATATTTCTGTGGGATCCGTGGTAATATTCCCTTTGCCATTTCTGACTGTGTTTATTTGGGTTTTCTCTCTCTTTATTAGTCTAGTTAATGGTCTATTAATTCTATTTATTCTTGCAAATAACCAACTTCTAGTTTTCTTGATCTTTTGTATGGTTTTTATATCTCAATTTCATTCAGTTCAGTTCTGATTTTAGTGATTTTTTGTCTTCTGCTCTCTGAGGTTGTTTTGCTCTTGTTTTTCTGGTTCAGCTTGTAGTCCTAGATTGTTAATTTGAGATCTTTCTACTTTCTTGACATGGGCATGTAGCACTGTAAAGTTTCCTCTTCACCCTGCGTTAGCTGTTTCTCAGCTATAGGAATGTTGTATTTGTTATTCTCATTACTTCAGAAGAATTTATTGATTTCTGCTTTAATTTCATTGTTCTCCCAGAAGCAGGTTGTTTAATTTCCATTTGCTTATCAGCTCTAATCGATTTGTGGAGTCTTTAGGATTTTCCAAATATAAGATCTTATCATCAGCAAACAAGGATAATTTGACTTCTGTCTTTCTACTTTGAATGCTCTTTATTTCTTTCTGTTCTCTGATAGCTGTAGCTAGGACTTCCAGTATTATGTAGATAACAGTGGTGACAGTGGGAATCTTTGTCGTGTTCCAGATACTATAGGGAAGGCTTTCAGTTTTTCCCCATTAAGTATGATGCTAGCTGTGGGTTCATTGTATATTGCTTTTATTATGTTGAGATAGGTATTTCTATCCCCAGTTCTTTAAGTGTTTTTATCATGAAGGGATGTTGAAATTTAGCAAATGCTTTTTCAGCATCAATTGAAATAATCATATGGTTTTCATTCTTCATTCTGTTGATATGATGTATCACATTGGTTTTCATATATTGAACCATGCCTGCATCCCAGGGAGAAATCCCACTTGGTCATGATCTTTCTAATGTACTGTTGAATTCAGTTTATTAGTATTATATTTAGGATTTTTGCATCAATATTTAACTGAGATATTTTTCTGTAGTTTAATTTTTAATTTCTTTTTGGTTTGGTATCTGGTGAAAACTACCATCATATAATGAATTTGAAACTATCCCCTCCTCTATTTTTCAAAATAGTTTGAGTAGGATTGTTGTTAGTCTTTTTTAAGTGTTTGGTAGAATTTAACAGTGATGCTATCAGGTCCTGGACTTTTCTATACTGGAAGACTTTTTCTTATGACTTCTATATGTTACTTGTTATTGGTACGTTTAAGTTTTGGATTTCTTCCTGGTTCAATCTTGATAAGCTGTATGTATCTATAAATCTGTCCATTTCATCTAGATTTTCCAATTTATTGGTACATTGTTGCTCCTAGCAGTCACTAATGATCCTTTGAATTTCTGCAGTTATCAGTTGTAATGCCTTCTTTTTTATTCCTGATTTATTTTGATCTTCTCTTTCTTTTTTTCAGTTGGTCTGGCTAAAGGATTGTAAATTTTGTTTAACTTTTCAAAAAGACAGCTTCTTTATTGATGCTTTTTTTATTGTAATTATATGTATTTCTTCTCTGATTTTTATTATTTCTCTTCTTCTACTACATTTGGTCTTGGTTTGCCCTTGCTATTGTAGTTATTTAAAGATGCATTATTTACTTGGAGTTTTTTCTTTGTTATTATTTTTTTAATGTAGACACTTATAGCCTTAAACTTTCCTCTTAGTATAGCTATTGCTGTATCCTATAGGTTATGGTATGTTGTGCTTCCATTATCACTTGTTTCAAGAAATTTTCCAGTTTTCTTCTTAATGGCTTCATAAACCCACTTGTCATTCAGGAGCATATTGTTTAATTTCCATGTATTTGTATAGTTTTAAAAATTCCTTTTGTTATTCATTTCTAGCTTTATTTCATTGTGGTCAGAGAAGATGCTTGATATTATTTCAGTTGTTTTGAATGCTTTAAGAGTTGTTTCATGACCTAACATATGGTCTATCCAATGATCCGTGTACTGAGAAAAATAATGTGCATTCTGCAGCTCTTGACTGAAGATCTCCTGTAAATATTTATTAGATTTCTTTGTTCTATAGTGCAGATTGAGTGTGATGTTTCTTTGTTGATTTTATGTATGAAAAATCTGCCCAATGCTGAAAGTGGGGTGTTGAAGTCTCTAGCTATTATTGTACTAGGGTCTATGTCTCTTTTTTTTTCTTTTTTCATTTTTTTTTCTTTTTTTCAGACAGTCTTGTTCTGTTACCCAGGCTGAAGTGCAGTGGCACAATCTTGGCTCACTGCAAGCTCCATCTCTCAGGTTCACGCCATTCTCCTGCCTCAGCCTCCTAACTAGCTGGGACTAAAGACACCTGCCACCATGCCTGGCTAATTTTTCATATTTTTAGTGGAGACGGAGTTTCACCATTTTAGCCAGGATGGTCTCAATCTCCTGACCTTGTGATCCTCCCGCCTCAATCTCCCAAAGTGCTGGGATTACAGGAGTGAGTCACTGCTCCCGGACCTCTCTTTTTAGCTCTAAAAATATTTCCTTTATATATCTGGGTGCTCCTGTGTTGGGTGCAATTATTTGAAATCGTTATATCCTGTTGCTGAATTGATGACTTTTTCATTAAGTGGTGACCTTCTTTGTCTCTTGTATAGTTTTTGTCCTGAATTTTTATTTTCTGATATTGGTGCAACAACTCCTGCTCTTCTTTGGTGTCCATTGTCATGGAATATCTTTTTCGATCTCCTTATTTTCAGTCTATATGTGTCTTTATAGGTAAAGCGTGCTTCTTGCAGACAAAAGATCAATGGATCTTGTTTATTCATTCATTTTGCTGGTCTTTGTCTTTTCATTAGAGAATTTAGTCCATTTACATTCAGTGTTATTATTGATAAGGAAGATTTATCCCTGCCATTATGTTATTTTTTCTAGTTGCTTTGTGATTTTCTCTTCCTTCTTTCTTTTTTCCTGTCTTCCTTTAGTGAAGATGACTTTCTCTTGCAATATGATTTAGTTTCTTGCTTTTTATTTTTTGTGTATTTCTGGTATGTTTTTTGGCTTGAGGTTACCATGAGGCTCACAAATAGTTTCTTAAAATTCATGTTTTAACATGATAACAACTTAACATTATTTGCATAAACAAACAAAGCAAAAAAAAAAACTAATAAAAACTTGCCTTAATTGCCCCACTTTTTAACTTTTTGTTGTTTTCGTTTATATCTTATTGTACTGAACATGTCTTAAGTTGTTGTAGTTACTATTTTTAATTGGTTCATTGTTTAGTCTTTGTATTAAGGATAAGAGTAGTTTACACATCACAGTTACAGTTTTATCGTTTTCTGTGGTTTTCTATGTACTTACTATTACCAGTAAATTTTTCTACCTTCAGGTGATAATTTAGTACTCATCAGTGTTCTTCTCTTTCTGATAAAAGTACTCTCTTTAGCATTTCAGGTAGTATACATCTGGTGTTGATGAAATCTCTCAGCTTTTGTTTGTCTGGGAAAGTCTTTGTTTCTCCTTCACATTTGAAGGATATTTTCACCAGATATACTATTCTAGGGTAAAGGGATTTTTCTTTCAGTACTTTAAATATGTCATGCCACTTTCTCCTGGACTGTAAAGTTTCCACTGAAAAACCTGCTGCCAGACCTGTTGGAGGTCCATACTATGTCATTTGATCCTTTTGCTGCTTTTAGGATCCTTTCTTTATCCTCGGCCTTTGAGAGTTTGATTGTTAAATGCCTTAAGGTAGTCTTCTTTGGGTTGAATCTGGTTGGTGTTTCATAACCTTCTTGTACTTGGATATTGACACCTTTCTATAGGTTTGGAAAGCTCTCTGCTATTATCCCTTTGAATAAACTTTCTACTCTTATCTCTTTCTCTACCTTTACTTTAAGAACAATAACTCTTAGATTTGCCTTTTTGAGGCTATTTTCTAGGTTGTGTAGGCATAATTTGTTGTTTTTTTATCCTTTTGTCTTTTTACCCTCTGACTGTATTTTCAAATAGCCTGTCTTCAAGCATACTAATTCTTTCTTCTGCTTAATCAATTCTGCTTTTAAAGGACTCCTAAGCTTTCTTCACTAATGCCAATTTCATTTTCAGCTCAAGAATTTATGCTTAATTCTTTTAAATTATTTCAATCAATTTGTTAAATGTATCTTTAGAATTCTGATTATTTTATCTGTGTTATCTTGATTTTTTTGAGTTTCCTCAACACAGCTATTTTGAATTTTCTGTCTGAAAGATCACATATCTCTATCTCTGTTGCCATATTTAGTTTGTTTGTTGAGGTCATGTTTTCCTGTATAGTGTTGACACTAGTATATGTTCTTCAGTCTCTGGGCATTGAAGAGTAAGGTACTTATTGTAGTCTTTACTGTCTGGGCTTATTTGCAGCCTTCCTACTTCAGAAGGCTTTCTAGGTATTTGAAATATTTTGGTGTTGTGATCTAAGCTGTTTCTGATTTAGAGGGAACCTCACACACAGTAACACTGTGATTCTTGCAGAATCATACAGGTATATCCTTGATGGTTTTGGAGAACATCTGGTAGAATTATCTGGATTACTGAGCAGAGAACCTTGTTCTCTTTTCTTATTTTGTCCCAAAAATAAAGAGTCTCTGTCTCTGTTCTGAGCAACCTAAGACTTGGGGTAGAGTAACATAAATGCCTCTGTGGCCACCACCACTATAACTTGGGTCAAACCTGAAGCCAGCACAGCACTTGGTCTCACCTAAGGCCTGCTGTAACTACTTATTGGCTACTGCCTATGTTTGCTCAAGGCCCTGGGGCTCTTTAATCATTAGGTGAGAAAGCCAGCCAGGCCTGTATCCTTCCATTCAGGGCGGCAAGGTCCTCCAGGCCCCAGGTAGGTCCCACAGTGCCACCCAACAATCAGGGACTAGAGTAAAAAAATCTTAGAAGTCTACCTGGTATTCTATTTCTATTGTATTGAAGCTGAGATGGCACTCACACCAAAAGACACAGTCCTTTCTGCTATTCTGTCTCCTTTCCAAAAGCAGAAGAGCCTCATCCCATAGCCACCACCACCCCTGGCCATGTGGAGACTGCCAGACTGCAAGTGATGTTCTCTTAAGGGTCAATATATCTTAAGTCAGATTATGGTGAATACTGCTTGGCCTGGGAATCACCCTTCAGGGCAGAAGGCCCCCATGTCACCCAGGGGAAGTCCAGAAATGCTGTCCAAGAGTCAAGTGTTGGAACTGGGGACCCCAAGTGTTAGCTTGTTGCTCTACTCCTGTGGCGGTATTGATATCTAAGATGCAAGTCAAAGTTCCCTTTACTTTTTCCTAGCTTTTCTCAAGCAGAAGGAGTTTCGTCCCACAGCCACCACCACTGGCAATGTGCTGAGTCTCACCTGCAGCCAGAAAGTCTCAGAGGCTCACCAAGGCTCTTGGTGTAGTACCTGGATATTGCTTCTGTTTATTTAGGGCCCAAGGGCTCTTCAGTTAGCAGGTGAAGAATGCTAGCTGGACTGGGCCCTTTCCTTTAAGGAAGCTAGTTTTCTTCTGGCCCAGGTTGTGTCTAGAAATGTCATCTGCAAGCTAGGGCCTGAAATGGGGGCCTCTTGGCTCTGACCAGTGCAAATCTTGCTGTGGCTGAGCTGATATCAAAGATGCAAAACAAAGTCCTCCCCACTCTTGCCTCTTCTCTTTTCAAATGGAAGGAAAATGTCTCTTTTGGAGCCATGTGCAAGCTGTGTAGCCTGGGATTAGGGTAGGGGTGATGCCAGCACTCCCTTGGCTGCCCAAGCTGTGTGTCAGTATGTTGCATGCCCCACTTCCCAGTCCACCGTCTCTGGGTCTAGTTGAGCACTAGGACTTGCCTATGAGTTGCTATTTTTATGCCTAGACTGCCTTTCAAGTTTACTTAGAGACTGAGGGCACTTTGACGCTAGGTGGCAGGTTTGCAGGCACTCAAGTTTGGACTGCTGGGATCTGTGATTCCCCTATTTCTGGGACTAGTTTAAATGGTTCCCCTATGGGTGGGCATCAGCTGATTTTGGTTCAGGTTTCTTTTCTGCTCTAACCAGGCAGTGCTGAGTTCAATGTCTCACAATTGCTGTGTTATTTCTCCTACTGAGCCCAGAATCTCTGCACTATGTTGCTGATATCAGGGGTGGGGGAGGGGCGGCATCTGTGATTTGTGACTGTTTGTTCTATCCCTTCAGTGCCTTTTTCAGAGATATGAAATTACAACCAGGTACTATGAGTGCTCCCTGATTTTTTTTTCTTTGTAAATAGTTGTTAATTTGGTGTCCTTGCAGGGAACGCAATCAGTGGAACTTTCTAGTCTGCCATCTTGGTCTGCCTCCTTCCTGCTGTGTATATATACATATATATACTTTTTTTTTTTTTTCCAGAAGCCCAGTCATAGACTCTTTCCCACTATAGGAGCTCTGTGTCAGGTCAAATAAAGAAAAACTCTGCGAAGGTATTCTCTGGGAGCTGTTACTCATGCTAAATTATGAAATTTGTTTTGGACTAGGCCTTTTTGTGAGGCTCCAAACCCATTCTCACTTCTCCAGTGATTGCAAGGCTGCATACTTCTATAACTATCATAATTAAATAGTGATGGGAAATAAAGAAATAGGGTAGAGATATATCATGGCTTTGGAAGTGTACTTAATGGCCCTGAGTGAAATCCTTCCAGTTAGTAAATAGCATAGCAGATAAGGAATGGGATTCATTCCCTCACTCAAGGAAAGCATCAACACAGGCCTTCCTCAATTAATATTCTTTTAATTACAATAAAGTCAGAAAGTATCTAAATAGCCACAGCACTAATATTTTGTAGGGCTGAAAGTGTCATGCAGCTGTGCAGACTCTGCAACTGTTAGTAGGGCTGAATCTCAGGCACTCTGTTTTCAACCAAGTTACAGCATAACCCAACTTCAATGTTTATTCAATCCATAGGATTAGGATTTATCTTGAACTCAACTATGCAGTCTGCCTTCTTGAACATTCTAGTTTTTTATTGGACATGAACATTTCCTGGGATCTTATCTATTTGGTACTTTCTAACACAATGCCTAGTCTGTGTCAATGCTTTCCTTGAGTGAGGGGATGAACCCCATTCTTTACCTGCTATACTATTTACTAGCTGGAAAGATTTCTCTTAGAGACATTTAAATACCTCTTTAGCCAGGATATATCTACACTCCACTGCTTGATTTCCCATCACTCACATCCTCTCCTGGCTGGACCTAGTCCAGCAACTTAGACCCTCTCTGATACACTATTCACTAATTCACGATGACTCAAGTCTTTTCAACTAAATTAGTTTCTGAAGTTATTTATACATTCAATTTCCATTTTCTCCTCTACCTTATTGGCTTTTATATTGTATACCTGGTTCCAAACTTTCCCAAGTCAGTATCTACTCCATTTAGATCAGTAATGACTACCTTACAGTTCCCATTACATATTATTATATTGGCTTGAATAAAAATTGTACATATTCATAGTGCCACCAGTAATGTACCATTGTTCCTGCAAACTCATAAAAGGTGTTGACTGGTATTAATTTAAAAAATTAAAATCAATTTAAAAAGTATAAAATAACAGGGCATATTTTTAAAATGTAAAGCAAAACAATATCTAAGGGAAAGCATATGTCTTCTTGGCATTTAAAATTTGATTTATTTAATATGATAATATTTCCTTATTTTTATAAATAAATTTAATACCTTCCTAAATCTATAATTTCTACTGCAATAACTATGAATAATAATTGAAGATGGCTTAAAATTGAAGTACACAGACATGGAATATTACAACAAAATGTAGGAGATATCACAAATAATATAGAAAATGAGAACATGAATAGTTTCTATTATTAAATTTTTTTCTGGGTATTCTGGCAGCCAAATTACAAAGAGAAACATGTTGGATGATTAAGATTTTATTATCTGGTAATCTATTTTCAAACATATGCTTTAAACACATATTTGAGAAAATTTGAGGTTATGATTTTTATTGCTGTATGCTCCACTGAAAATCCACAAATACACAACCCAAAACAGTTTTATTTCTATTTCTCTCCTGATCTATATTTGGTAGGTATTTTCTTCTTTGCTGCTTCAAATTTTGTAGATTCACTTATTTTATTTACCTTATAAATATACATGTATTATTTTTCTTTTGCTTTCTTTACCTGTTTCTGAAATTTGGCATAATCTCACAAAATGATCTGGATACATGTTACGGTTCTTTGGGAAATACTGGCAAAATTGTCATTCTATTTCACCCACAAGTGTTAGATAGTGGAAGAAAGTGGGAATTGTGGGTTTATACTCAAGGAAATAAGTTTAGAAGCTAGTGAGAAAACATTTTATCTTCTTTCAAAGTTGTCCATGATGAATACATATTACTTTTAAATGGAGAGAAATAGGCCAGCTGTAGTGGCTCATGCCTGTAGTGGCAGCACTTTGGGAGCCCAAGGCAGAATGATTTATTGAGCCCTGAAGTTTGAGATCACTCTGGGCAACATAGGGATACCCTGTCTCTACAAATTTTTTTTTTTTAATTGTCAGGTATGATGGAATGTACCTGTCATCCCAGCCACTCAAGAGGGGATATGAGAATTCTTTGGGCCCTGGAGGTGAAGGCTTCAGTGAACCATGATCACACCACTCCAGCCTGAGTGACAGAGTGAGATTCTGTCTCAAAAAGAAAATGGAGAGAAATGAATCAAACCAAATAATTTGTAGGAAGAATAATACGTTATCCATTTCATCAGTTTTATCTCTGTAAGGGTTTCCATCTGCATGTTGAAACTGGAGACGTGTAACTGGGTACCCCTATTTTTCTAAGAGATAGTTTAATAATTTTTTACCTCCTCTTTTATCTTTTCTCCTATTCCCCATTCCCCACTTTCTCTTTGGCTCTTTAGAAATGCAATATATACCCTTTTTCCTTTCCTTCACCAGACACTCCCTAGAAGACAAGCTTATCTAACTGTGTGATTACTTAAAAGCTCCAGAGTGGAACTCTCTCCCACCAGGAAATTGTCTAAAGAGACAACAGTCTATTTACAACTGAAAGTACACCCTACTTCTGCTACAATGACACCATCTTCACCTCCTTGTAGATAAGGCACTGAAGTGAGTCACATGGACCCCCACCTGCTTGCACTCTTTCCTGCATGCCATTCATACCAAAACCCGTTTTTAAAGCACCTGCTTTCTGCTCCAAAAGTGAAGCAGTACCCTTAAGGCAGGAAGTTGGTACTCCTTCCCTCAAGTTAGCTTTGGAGTGAAGTCACTTTTTAATACCAGACCTCATTTCATCAATTGGACTCTGCAAGTGGTTAGTGACTGAACCTGTGATTTAGTTACAGAAATGTTTTCTGTTTTTCACAAATAAAATTTCCTCTTTAGATATACAAGTAGAGATGACTTATATACTTTAAAGTTCACAATAATAGCTACAATGTATTATTTAAAATGTATAATCTCATGTAATCATTTAAGGTAATGCTATCATAATATCCATTGTATATGAAACTGAAGATCATAGATCCTAAATGACTTTTCCAAGGTCTTTAAGGTAGGAAGTCACAGATTATACATTTGAATCCCAAGCTTTATGGCACCAAATTAGATGTTTTTAACCTCAGGGCTATGGTAATTCCTCTGGATGTGGAGTAAGACAGAATAGGAAACAATATCAATCTTTTGAGGGTGAATATGTAGGTTGAAAAATGACATTCGGGAGGGCCAGAGTGGTCGCTTAGAAGCAGCTGCGGTTGCTGTCCATGGCTCTCACAGAGAGGAATGAAAACAGTGAGTAAATTCTGCACCTTCAACTGAGGTATCCAGGTTCTCGCATTGGGCCTGACTAGGTAAATGGCTCAACCCACAAAGAGCAAGGAAAAGCAAGGTGGTGCTATGGTCCATCTGGGAGTGGTATGGAGCCAGGGGAGCCTCAACCCCCAGCCAAGGAAGTAGGTGATTGATTGTGTGACCTTGCCCGGGAAACCATGCTTTACCCACAGATATTTGCAACCCGTGGATCAGGAGATCCCTTCATGAGCCCATGCTACCAGGGTCTTGGTTCAAAGCACAGAGCTGTGTGTAGTCTCAGCAAGTGCCTACTCAGTCATGCATGGAAACCCAAAAGTTTTTTGCAGACTCCGGCCCTGGGAATTCTGGATTCGCCACAGATCTATCCATGCATTCCCCTAGGAAGGGGGTTGAATCCAGGGAGCCAAGGGGCATCATTATACAGGCATCACTCCCATGGTATCTCATAAGTTTAGAGCCACTGGAATTCCAGACTGCCAGCGGGTGCTGGCTGGAGACTGCCTGAGATGGACTGAGTTCCTGGAGGGAGGGGCAACTGCCGTCTCTGCAGTGCCAATCGTCAATTTTAACCTGCCAGCTCCAGGGAGTCCAGGCGATCCGGATGAGAGGAATTCCAGACAACACAGCACAGCTACTGAGCCAGATTGTGGCCAGACTGCTCCTTTAAGTGGAACCCTGACCCATCCTTCCTCACTGGGCAGGGCCTCCCTGTAGGAATTTCAGCAATTATAGCCAGGGTTATATGAACAGAACTCTGATGTCACTGAGATGGAGCCCCTCGGGGGAGTGGAGGCCGTGGTCTCTGCAGTTCAGCCAACTTAGACTTTCCAGCCTGGTGGCACTGGAGAGTTTCGCTGGGTGGTTCCCAAAGCACAGGGCACCCATTTTCCAAGGGGTAGCCAGACTGCTTCTTTAAGCAGGTCCCAGGTCCCTCCTGACTGGGTGAGACCTCCCAACAGGGGTCTCCAGACACCTACAGGAGTATTTGTGAGAGATGAAGCCAGCTGGAATTCCTGGGTTGAGTGGGGACTTAGAGAACTTTTCTGTCTTACAAGAGGATTGTAAAACACACCAGTCAGCACTCTGCAGCTAGGATTGTAAAACGCACCAGTCAGCACTCTGTAGCTAGGATTGTAAAACGCACCAATCAATACTCTGTAGCTAGCAAGGGAATTGTAAAATGCACCAATCAGTGCTCTGTAAAAACACATTAATCAGCACTCTGTAGCTAGCAAGAGGATTGTAAAATGTGCCAATCGGTGCTCTGTAGCTAGCAAGAGGATTGTAAAATGCACCAATCAGTGCTCTGTAAAATGCACCAATCAGCAGGATCCTAAAAGTAGCCAATTGCAGGGAGGATAGAAAAAAGGGCACTCTGATAGGACAAAAATGGAACATGATGGAGACAAATAAGGAAATAAAAGCTGGCCACCCCAGCCAGCAGCAGCAACCCGCTTGAGTCCCTTTCCACACTGTGGAAGCTTTGTTCTTTTGCTCTTCACAATAAACCTTGCCTGGTGTGAGATGGTATCTTATTGTGGTTTTATATATTATATATTTTATATATATAATCAGGTCCACTTGATACAGAGCTGAGTTAAGGTCCTGAATATCTTTGTTAATATATGTTATATTTGTTAATATATGTTATATATATGTTAATATATATTATAATATATATATACATACAACAGAATATACATTCTTCTCATTGTGATTTTGATTTGCGTTTCTCTAAAGATTAGTGATGTTGAGCTTTTTTTCATATGTTTGTTTGCTGCATTAACGTCTTATTTCGAGAAGGGTCTGTTCATGTTCTTTGCCTACTTTTTAATGGGGTTGTTTGTTTTTTCTTGTAAATTTGTATTTCTGTGATGTCAGTGGTGATATCCTCCTTATCATTTCTAGTTATTTGATTCTTCTCACTTTTTAAATTTATTAGTCTAGCTAGCAGTCTATCTATTAAATTAATTTTTTTTCCACAAAGCCGGTTCCTGGATTTGTTGATTTTTTGAAAAGATTCTTGTTATCTTTATATTCTTTAGTTCAGCTCTGATTTTGATTATTTATTGTCCTCTCCTAGCTTTGGTGTTTGCTTGCTCTTGGTTCTCTAGTTCTTTTAGTTGTGATGTTAGGCTGTTGATTTAAGATCTTTGTAGCTGTTTGATGTGGGCTTTTAGTGGTATAAATTTCCCTCTTAATACACTTGAGCTGTGTCCCAGAGATTCTGGAATGTTGTCTCTTTCTTCTTAGTAGTTTAAAATAACTTATTGATTTCTGCCTTAATTTCATTATTTACACAAGAGTCATTTAGGAGCAGGTTGTTCAATTTCCATGATTAGTTGTGTGGTTTGAGTGAATTTCTTAATCTCGAGTTCTAATTTTATTGCACTGTACTCTGAGGGACTCTTTGTTATAATTTCAGTTCTTTTTCATTTGCCGATGACTGTTTTACTTCCAATTATGTGATGAATTTTAGAGTAAGTGCTATGTGGTGATGAGAAGACTTATTTATGGCAAGGAGTTTCTTCTGGACAATTAAATTGGTTTGTGAGCTCCACCCTGTCTTATAAGTGGTGGAAAATTAGAGGCTTGTCAATAGTAAAGGGTTTGGATGCCATCTAGCCACTGCTTTTCTCCTTTGAAGTATTCTGCCTTTATTTGTAATAACCAACCTTACTGAATAGTAACACCCAATTACAAATCTTCCACTTTAAATTGAGGAACAAAGAGGTGGGCTTTCCCTGTTAAGTTGTTTTGTAAGAATGCAGCAATTTCTATAATGTAAAATGTAAAGATAAAGAGCATCCCATGCTCCATTGTATTTCTTGTTATACATATGGTCACATGAACATAGAGATGTTTAAGGCTTTCTTTGCTTTGCTTTTCTAATGTCAGTTTTCCAAATTTATATATCCACAAATAAAATAAGGAGTGTCATAAGAAAAATGACTGTGAAGTTCTCATTGTGCTTCTGCCAAATTACCAGATTATCTAAGCACCCTATGCGATAGTCAATGATTTAATTTGGTTTTAGTAGTGATAACTTATTTTTAAATTTTGGGTAATAATAAAACAGTATGAAATTATCATGTTAAGTGAAACTTAAAACTGGAATTTTTCACAATAATAATCATTAGTTAGCTACTTAATGGTATAAAGTTTTTTAAGTACTAGAGTTTGTAGTCCCAACTACTTGGAGGCTGAGGTAGGAGGATCACTTGAGCCCGGTAGGTCAATGCTGCAGTAAGCCGTGATCACGTCCCTGAACTCTAATCTGGGCAACAGAGCAAGACTCTGTTTTGAAAAATTTTTTTTAAAGATTATTTATGCATTATTGTTCAAATGACTGAGAGGCACAGGGTAACTGGAAGAAACCCAAAAAGGCAAACAAAGAGCCCATTTCATTACAATCTCTGAAGTCTCCACAAAATATCAACTATATTGAAAAGTAAAAAAGAATAATTCAAACTATTTTAATTAATCACATTTTACCTACAGCCACAGCAGATGTCACTGTAGTAACTGAGGAGAGTTTCTGTAGACAAAGGTGATCAATTAAAATGTATCTTTTAAATATAGAAAAATTAGCACGTTTTCTCCAGATATATTTAGCTATACACAATAAAAATGCAAGTATATTTCATAATATACTTATATAGACTTTATTTTAGAGCAGTTTTGGGTTCTTAGAAAAATCATGTGAAATGTAAAAGGATTTCTGTGTACTTCCGGCCCTATTTATGCACAGCCTCCTCACTATCAATATTCCCTACTAGAGTAGTGGTACATTTGTTACAATCAATGAAACTACATTTACACATCATTATCATCCAAAGTACATAGTTTACCTTAAGGTTTCACTATTGACGTTGTATATTTCATGGGTTTGAACAAATGTATATTGAACAAATGTATAAAGATATGTATCCAGAATTAGAGTAACATGCTGAATAGTTTCATGGTTTAAACATTCTCTGTGCTCTTCCAGTTCATCCCTCCTTCCTTGCAGTCCCTAGCTAACATGAATTATTTTTCTGTCTTCATAGTTCTGCTGTTTCCAGTATGTCATATAGTTAGAATTATACAGTCTGTATCTTTTTTAGATGCACTTCTTTTACTTAGTAGTATGCATTTACATTTCCTCAGTGTATTTTCATGGTGTGATGGCTCATTTCTTTTTGATACTGAACAATATTCTTTTGTATGGATACACGAAAGTTTATTTATCTATTTATTTACTGAAGGACATCTTGACTGTTTTCTAGTTTGGGCAATTATGAATAAAGCTGCTCTAAACATCTGTGTTCAGAATTTTGTGTGGACATACGTTTTCAATTCATTTGGGTAAATATCAAAGAGCATGACTGCTGGATTATATGGTGAGAATATGTTTGGTTTAATAAGAAACTGCCAAACTGTCTTCCTGTTGCTCCACATTCTCATCTGCATATGGTGTTGTCAGCATTTTGGATTTTATAGGTGTGTCCTGGCATCTCATTAATCTTTCCATTTGAAATTCCCCAATGAAATACGATTTTGAGCATTTTTTATATTTGTATTTGCCATTTGTGTGTTTCTTCAGTGAAGTTTGTGTTTAAGTATTTTGTTCATTATATTTTTTTTAATTGTTGAGGTTTTTTAGAATAGACTTTATTTTTAGAGCAGTTTTAGTTTCACAGGAAAATTGAGAGGAAAGTACAGAGAGTTCTCAGGTGCCCACCAGCTTTCCAACATGCACAGCTTCCCCGACTAACAACATCCCCCACCAAAATGGTACATATGTTGCAATCAATGAACCTACACTGACGTACCTTTATCACCCAAAGTCTGTAGTTTACATTAGGGTTCACTCTTGCATTGTATATCCTGTGGATCTTGACAAATGTTTAAAGCCACATATCTACCATTATATTATCATAAAAAAGAGTTTCACTGTAATAAAATTCCTCTGTTCTCTGCCTTTTCATCCCCTTCTCTGACTTAAGCCCTGACAACCACTGATCTTTTTATTTTCTTCATAATATTGTCTTTTGGACATATAGTTGTAATCATACAGTTTATCATTTTCATATTGGTTCCTTTCACTTAGCAATATGCATTTTGGTGATTCCACATCTTTTCATGGCTTGATAGCTTATTCCTTTTTAATGCTGAGTGATATCCCATTGTTTGGATGTAAACCAATTTATTTACTCATTTATCTACTGAAGGAAATCTTGGTTACTTTCGAGTTTTTGGTAATTGTGAATAAAGATGCTATAAACATTTGCCTGAAGGGTTTTGCGTGGGCATAAGTTTTTAATTCATGAGCACAACTGCTGGATCACATGGTAAGGCATGTTTAACATTGTAAGAAACTGCCAACAGTCTTCTAAAGTTTCTGTTCCATTTTGCATTTCCACTAGCAATGAATGAGAGCTCCTATCGTTCTACATTCTTGCCAGCAATTGGTGTTGTCAGTGTTCTAGATTTTGGCCATTCTAATAGGTGTGTAGTGGTATCTCATTGTAGTTTTATTTCCAGTGTATACCTTTTGATTTTTTGTGTATACCTTCTTTATGTATCTTCTTTCATGATGTGCCTGTTCAGGTCTTTCACTTATTTTTTAAATTGCTTGGTAATTTTCTTATTGTTGAGATTTTAGAGTTCTTTTAAGTTTCTTACCTGGGTATATTGCATAATGCTAAGGTTTGGAGTACAAATGATTCTGTCACCTAAGCACTGAGCATTGTACCCAATAAGTAGCTTTTCAATCCTTGACTCCTATGTCCCCAGTAGTCCCTAGTGTCAATTGTTGCCTTCTGCATGTCCATGAGTACCCGATGTTTAGCTCCCAATTAAAAGTAAGAACATACAGTATTTGGTTTTCTGTCTCTGCATTAATTCACTTAGGATAATGGTCTCTAGCTGCATTCATGTTGCTGCAAAGAATATAATCTCATTCTGTTTTGTGGTTGCATAGTATTCCATGGTATATGCATGCCACATTTTCTTTTTTTGGTTTTGATTTCCAACATGTATTTTAAATTCAGGGGTACATGTGCAGGTTGTGCAGGTTTGTTACGTAGGTAAACATGTGTCATGGTGGTTTGCTGCACAGATCATCCCATCACCTATGTATTAAGCCCAGAATCCATCAGCTATTCTTCCTGATGCTTTCTCCTCTGCCACCCACCCTCTGACAGGCCTGGGTGTGTGTTGTTTCACACCCACCCTCATGCCTGCCACGTGTTCATGTGTTCTCATCCTTCAGTTCCCAACAGTTTTCACTTAAAAATGAGAACATGCAGTGTTTGGTTTCTGTCCCTACATTAGTTTGCTGAGCATAATGGCTTCCAGCTTCATCCGTGTCCCAATCTCATTCTTTTTCATGGCTGCACAGTATTCCTTGGTGTATATGTACCACAGTTTTTTATCCAGTTTATCACTGATGGGCACTTAGATTGATTCCATGTCCTTGCTATTGTGAATAATGCTGCAATAAACATAGGCATGGATGTATCTTTATAATAGAACTATTTATATTACTTTGGGTATATACCCAGTGATGGGATAGCTGGGTCAAATGGTGTTTCTGTCTCTAGCTCTTTGAGAAATTGCTACACTGACTTCCACAATAGCTGAAGTAATTTACACTCTCACAAACAGTGTAAAAGTTTCCTTTTTCTCCACAACTTTGCCAGCATTCGTTTTTTTTTGTTTTGTTTTGTTTTTGTTTTTAAACTTTTTAGTAATAGCCATTCTGCCTGGTGTGAGATGGTATCTTATTGTGGTTTTGATTTGCATTTCTCTAATGATCAGTGATATTGAGATTTTTTTTTTCATGTTTTTTGGCTGCAAAATGTCTTCTTTTGGGAACTGTCTGCTAATGCCCTTTGGCTGCTTTTTAATAAGATTGTTTGTTTATTTCTTGAAAATTGGTTTAAGTTTCCTGTAGACTGTAGATATTAGACT
Source organism: Macaca mulatta (assembly GCF_049350105.2). Lineage (NCBI taxonomy): Eukaryota > Metazoa > Chordata > Mammalia > Primates > Cercopithecidae > Macaca > Macaca mulatta. The sequence goes on from NC_133426.1 coordinate 87,723,044, forward strand.
TTTGTCAGATGGGTAGATTGCAAACATTTTCTCCCATTCTGTAGGTTGTCTGTTTACTCTGATGATAGGTTGTTTTTTTTTTTTTTTGCTATGCAAGGGCACTTTAATTTAATTAGATTTCACTTGTCAATTTTTGCTTTTGTTACAATTGTTTTTGGCATTTTCCTCTTGAAATCTGCCCTTGCCTATGTGCTGAATGGTATTGTCTAGATCTTCTTCTAGGGTTTTTATAGTTTTGGGTATTACATTTAAGAGCTTAATCCATCTTGAGTTAATTTTTGCATAAGGTATAAGAAAGGAGTTCAGTTTCAATTTTTTGCACATGGCTAACCAGTTTTTCCAGCACCATTTATTAAATAGGAAATCCACTTCCCATTTCTTGTTTTTGTCAGGTTTTTTGAAGATCAGATGGTCGTAGGTGTGTGGTCTTATTTCTGGGTTCTCTGTTCTGTTCCATTGGTCTGTTCCATGTGTCTGTTTTTGTACCAGTACAATGCTGTTTTAATTACTATAGCCTTGCAGCATAGTTTGAATTCAGGTAGCCTGATGCCTCCCCAGCTTTGTTCTTTTTGCTTAATATTGTCTTGGTCATTCAGGCTTTTTTGCAGTTCCATATGAATGATTAAATAGTTTCTTCTAATTCTGTAAAGAATATCAATGGTGGTTTAATGGGAATAGCACTGAATCTGTAAATTTGGGCAGGATGGCAATTTTTGTCACATTGGTTCTTTCTATCCATGATCATGTAATGTTATTCCATTTCCTTTTATTATTTCCCATTTCTTTGAGCAGCACTTTGTAGTTCTTGAAGACATCCTTTACTTCCCTTGTTAGCTAACTTTCTAGATATTTTACTCTTTTGTAGCAATTGTGAATGGGAATTCATTCATGATTTGGATCTCTGCTTCTCTATTTTTGGTGTATAGCAATGCTTGTGATTTTTGCACATTGATTCTGTATCCTGAGATTTTGCTGAAGTTGCTTATCAGCTTAAGAAGCTTTGGGACTGAGACCTTGGAGTTTTCTAGATATAGGATCATATCATCTGCAAAGAAAGATAATTTGGCTTCCTCTCTTCCTACTTGAATACACACTTAATTTTTTTCTCTTACTTGATTGACCTGACCAGAACTTCCAATCCTATGTTGGGTAGGAGTGGTGAGGGAGGGCATCCTTGTCTTGTGCCAGATTTCAAGGAGAATGCTTCCCACTTTTGCCCATTCAGTATGATATTGGCTATGGGTTGGTCATATATGATTTTTATTATTTTGAGGTATTTTCTTTCAATACTTATTTGAGAGTTTTTAACATGAAGAGATACAGAATTTTATTGAAGGACTTTTCTGCATCTATTGAGATAAACATGTGGTTTTTGTTTTTAGTTCTGCTTATGTAATGAATTACATTTATTGATTTGCATACGCATCCTGGAGATGAAGCCAACTTGATTGTGGTGGATAAGCTATTTGATGTGCTAATGGATTCAGTTTGACAGTATTTTGTTGAGGATTTTTGCGTGAAAGTTCATCAAGGATATTGACCTGAAGTTTTCTTTATTTTTTGTATCTCTGCCAGGTTTTTGTATTAGGACGATGCTGGCCTCATATAATCAGTTAGGGAGGAGTCCCTCCTTTTTAACTGTTTGGAAGAGTTTCAATAGAAATGGTACCAGCTCTTCTTTGCACCTCAGGTAGAACTCAATTGTCAATCTGTCTGGTTATGGGCTTTCTTTTGCTTGGTAGACCATTTATTAGTTCATTTTCAGTACTTGTTATTTGTCTATTCAGGGATTCAATTTCTTCCTGGTTCAGTCTTGGGAGAATGTATGAGTCCAGGAATTTATCCATTGCTTCTAGATTTTATCTTTTATGTGCATAGAGGTGTTTAAATTGTTCTCTGATTTTTTAAAAAATTATATATGTGGGGTCAGTGGTAATGTTCTCCTTATCATTTCTGGTTTGTTTGATTTTCCTACATTTTTTCTTTATTAGTCTACTTAGTAAAATCAGCTCCTGCATTTGTTTTCTTCAAGGTTCTTTGTGTGTGTGTGTGTGTGTGTGTGTGTGTGTGTGTTTTGTCTTCTTTAGTTCAGCTCTGATCTTGGTTATTTCTTGTCTTCTGATAGCTTTGCTATTTGTTTGCTCTTAGTTCTCTAGTTTAGTTGTCATGTTAGGTTGCCAATTTGAGATCTTTCTAGCTTTCTGATGTGGGCATTTGGTGCTATATTTTTCCCTCTTAATATTACTTGAGTTGTGTCTCAGAGATTCCAGTATGTTGTATCTTTGTTCTTATTAGTTTAACAGAATTTCTTGATTTCTGCCTTAATTTCATTTTTCACCCAAGGGTCATTCAGGAGCAGGTTGTTCAGTTTCTATGTAGTTGTTTGTATTTCAGTGAATTTTAAAATTTTGAGTTGTAATTTGATTTCATTGTGTTCTGAAAGACTCTTTGTTATGATTTCAGTTCTTTTGCATTTGCTGAGGAGTGTTTTACTGCCGATTATGTGGTCAATTTTAGAGTAAGTGCCATGTGGCAATGATAAGAATGTATATTTTGTTGTGTCTGGGTGGAGAATTCTGTATATTTCTAACAAGTCCATTTGATCTGGAGCTGAGTTCAAGTCCTGAAGATCCTTGTCAATTTTCCATCTCCATGATCTGACTAATATTGTCAGTGGGGTGTTAAAGTGTCCCACTCTTATTGTGTGGGAGTCTACGTCTCTTTGAAGATCTCTAAGAACTTTCTTTATGAATCTGGGTGCTCCTGTGTTGAGTGCATATATATTTATGATAGTTAGTTCTTCTTGTTAAATTAAACCCTTCACCATTACGTAATGGCCTCTTTGTCTTTTTTTAAAAAATCTTTGTTGGTATAAAGACTGTTATGTCAGAAACTAGGATTGCAATTCAAGCTTTTTTCTGTTTTCCATTTGCTTGGTAAGCTTTCCACCATTGGTATTTATTTATTTATTTATTTATTTATTTTTGAGACTATGTTTGTCTTGGCATATGAGATGGTTCTTTTGAAGACAGCGTACCAAAGGGTCTTGGTTCTTTATTCAGCTTGTCATCTGTGTCTTTTAATTGGGTCATTTAGCCTGTTTACATTTAAGGTTAATGTTGTTATGTGTGGATTTGATCCTGTCATCATGATGCTAGCTGGTTGTTTTGCAGACTTGTTTATGTTGTTGCTTCATGGTGTCACTGATCTGTTAACTTCAGTGTGTTTTTGTAGTGGCTCGTAATGCTTTTTCTTTCCATATTTAGTACTTCTTTTAGGAACTATTGCAAGGCATCCCTGGTGGTTATGAATTTTCTCAGCATTTGCTTGTCTAAAAAGGATATTATTTCATCTTTGCTTATAAAGCTCAATTTGGCTGGATATGAAATTCTGCACTGGAAATTCTTTCCTCTAAGAATGTTGAATATTGGCCCCCAATCTCTTCTGGCTTGTAGGGTTGCCACTGAGAGGTCCACTGCTAGTCTGATGGGCTTCCCTTTGTAGGTGACTTGGCCTTCGTCTCTGGCTGCCCTTAACACTTTTTCTTTCATTTTGACCTTGGAGAATCTGTTGATTATGTGTCTTGGGGTTGATCTTCTCATGGAGTATCTTACTGGCGTTCTCTAGATTTCCTGAATTTGAATGTTGGCCTGTCTTGCCAGGTTGCTGGAGTTCTTCTGATGATATCCTGAAGTATGATTTCCAAATTGGTTCCATTCTCCCCGTCTTTTTCAGGTACCGCAATAAGTCATAGATTTGGTCTCTTTACATAATTTCATATTTCTCGGAGGTTTTGTTCATTCATTTTCATTCTTTTTTCTCTATTCTTGTCTGCCTGTTGTATTTCAGAAAGATAGTCTTCAACCTCTGAGATTAGTTTCTCTGCTTGGTCTATTCTGCTATTAATACTTGTGACTGCATTGTGAAGTTCTTGGAGTGTGTTTTTCAGTTCTAACATGTGAATTATGTTCCTTTCTAAACTAGCTATTTTGGCTGTCACCTCCTGTATTTTTTTCTAATGATTCTTAGCTTCTTTGCATTGGGTTATGATGTGTTCCTTTAGCTAAGTGAAGTTTGTTATTGCACCCCTTCTGAAGGCTACTTCTGGCAGTTAAACCATCTCAACCTCAGCTCAGTTCTGATCCCTTGCTGTAGAGTTGTTGCAGTCATTTGGAGGGAAACGGGGCACTCTGGCTTTCTGAGTTTTCAGCATTTTTGTGCTGATTATTTCTCATCTTTGTGGGCTTATCTACCTTCGATCTTCAAGGTTGCTGACCATTGTATGGGTTTTTTGAGGTTTTATTATTGTTGTTGTTTTCTGTTAGTTTGTTTTTCTTTTAACAGTCTGGCCACTCATTTATAGGGCTACTGTGGTTTGCTGTGGGTCTACTGTAGACCCTTGTTGCCTTGTTTTTCTCCATACCTGGATCTACCACCAGCGAAGGCTGCAAAATAGCAAAGCCCTGCCCCTTTTGCAGCCTGCCCCTTCCTCTGGAATCTCTGTCAGAGTGGGGTACTGATCTACAGCTGGCCTGAATGCACCTGTAGGAGGTGGTTGGAGACCACAATAAGGAGGTCTCCCCCAATGAGGAGGAAGGGGATCAGGGGCTCATTTAAAGGATCAGTCTTGGTGCTTTTTGATAGAGCAGCTGTGCTGTGTTGGGAATACTTTCATTTCCTAATCTCTTTGGGCTCTCTGAGGCCTGCCGGCTGGACCAGCTGAGAAGGCTGACCCGCCCCTCTGGCACCCTGTCCCAGGGAGTAATCAGAGCTTGGTCAGTCCCATAGAACATGAGTGGAGGTGACCAGAGGCCCCACTTTTAGGATCCACACTGACAGGAGGAGTAGACTTGGGTCCAGCTTAAAGGAGCAGTCTGACCACGCCTCTACAAAACATCTGTGTCATAGTAGGGAGCTGTCTCTGCCCCTGTCAACTTGGACTCTCTGAAGCCCACAGGTTGGAACTCCCAAGTATTCAACCAACCCAGGTGGCGGCCCTCCTCTCCCCTGGGCACTCCATCCCAGTGAGAGATCAGAGTTCTGTCCCTAATACATGCAGGCAAGCAGGGTTGGAGGGCGAGACTGGGAGGTTCCCTCCAGTGAGGAGGAATGGATCAAGGCCCCACTTAAAGAAGCAGCCTGGCCAAGATCTGGCAAAGCTGCTGTGCTGCACTTCCGGGGGGACCGTTCCTTGTTTAGACCATTTGGACTCCCTAAAACTTGCAAGTTGGAACAGCTGAGTTGATCAAACAGCAAAGATGCTGCTGACTCCTCCCACGGGGAACTCCGTCCAGTCTCAGGAAGGCTCTACCCTGTTGCCAGTGGCTGGCTGGAATTACAAGTTAATGGGTCTTATCTTGTGAGGTGCCATGGAAGTGGGACCTGCTTGGCTTCCCCTTCCTAGGGATATGTGAGAACCTCCTGCCTTGCCTGAATTGCAGACACATTTGTTGGGGATCCCAGAGCCAGAGTATGTAAAGCTTCCGGGTCTCTGTTCATGCCTAAGCAGCTGCTCTGTCAAGACTCCACACAGCTCTGTGTGTCAGACCGAAGGCTCTGGTGGCATGGGCTCACAAGGGATTTTTCTGATCCACGGGTTGCAAAGATCCATGGGAGAAGTGTGGTTTCCTGGGGTTGCACAATCACTCCCCACTTTCCTTGGCTGAGGATGGGAGTTCCCTTGGCTGCATGTCACTCCTGGGTGGGCCATCACCACACCCTGCTTTTCCTCATTCTCCGTGGGTTGAGTTGCTTCCCTAATGAGTACCAATGAGAGAACCTGTATGTTTCAGTTGAAGGTGCTGTATTCATTCTAGGGAAACAACTCACAGTGAATGAATACAGCACTTTCAACTGAAATATACACGTTCTCTCACTGGGACTGATTTTTCTTCTCTGTAAGTTCGGCAGACCACAGCTGCCAATTGTCGAGTTTTAAAAGTATTTTGCACATTTTGGATAAAAATCCTTTATCAAATATATCTTTTGCAAATATTTTCTCCCAGTCTGTACCTTATCATCTTCTCATTCTCTTGAGATTGTCTTTTGTAGAATAGATGTTTCTAATTTTAATTAGGTCCAGCTAATTAATTATCTTTTCCATGGATTGTGCATTTGAAACAATCTAAAATGCCATTGCAATGTCCAAGATCTCCTAGATTTTATCCTATGTTATTTTCCAGTAGTTCATAGTTTTGTGTTTTACATTTAGGTATATTATCCATTTTTGAGATGTTTTCTGAGGATATAAGATCTATGTCTAGATTTTTTTTTTTTTTGCACGTGATTGTCCAACTGTCCCAGCATCATTTATTGAAAAGATGATATTTTATCCATTGTGTTGCTTTTACTCTTTTATAAAACATCAATTTACTAGGGTTACATTGGTATACTTCTGGGTTCTCTGTTCTGTTCCATTGATCTGCTTGTCTTATCTTTCATCAATACCACATTGTCTTGATTACCATAGCTTTACAGTGATTCTTGAAGTCAGAATGTGTCAGTCCTACAACTCCATTCTTCAATATTGTATTGGCTCTTCTGTGTCTTTCGTTTCTTCATATACATTTACAGTTTGTTCATATTCACAAAATAGATTATTGGGATTTTAATTGGAATTTCATTGACTCTTTAGATCAAGTTTAGGAAAACTGACACCTTGAAAATATTGAGTTTTCCTTTCCCTGAACCTGGAATATCTCTCCATTTATTTGATTCTTCCTTGGTTTCTTTCAACAGTTTTGTATTTTTCCCCATATAGATGTTGTAGTTAAAAAAAATTATATCTAAGTATTTCATTTGTTATATATATATATATGTGTGTGTGTGTGTGTGTGTGTGTGTGTGTGTGTATACACTTTAAGTTCTGGGATCCATGTACAGAACCTGCAGGTTTGTTACATAGGTACACATTTGCCATGGTGGTTTGCTGCACCCATCAACCTGTCATTTACATTAGATATTTTTCCTAATGCTATCTCTCCCCTTGTCCCACAACCCCCGACAGGCCCTGGTGTGTGATGTTTCCCTCCCTGTTCCCATATGTTCTCATTTTTCAACATGCAGTGTTTGGTTTTCTGTCCCTGCATTAGTTTGCTGAGAATGATGATTTCTAGATTAATCCATGTCCCTGCAAAGGACATGAACTTATTCTTTTTTATGGCAGCATAGTATTCCATGGTATATATGTGCCACATTTTCTTTATCCAGTCTATCATTGATGGGCATTAGGGTTGACTCCAATTCTTTGCTATTGTAAATAGTGCTGCAATAAATATATGTGTGAATGTGTCTTTATATTGGAATGATTTATAATCCTTTAGGTAGGTACCCGGTAATGCAACTACTGGGTCAAATGTTATTTCTTGTTCTAGATCCCTGAGGAATCACCACACTGTCTTCCACAATGGTTGAACTAATTTATGCTCCCACCAATGCTGTTAAAGCATTCCTATTTCTCCACATCCTCTCCAGCATCTGTTGTTTCCTGTATTTTTAATGATCGCCATTCTAGCTGGCATGAGATAGTATCTCACTGTGGTTTTGATTTGCATTTCTCTAATCACCAGTGATGATGAACTTGTTTTCACATTTTGTTTGCTGCATAAATGTCTTCTTTTGAGAAGTGTCTGTTCATATCCTTTGCCCACTTTTTGATGGGGTTGTTTGTTTTGTTCTTGTAATTTGTTTAAGTTCCTTGTAGATTTTGTATATTAGCCCTTTGTCAGATGAATAGATTGCAAAACTTTTCTCCCATTCTGTAGGCTGCCTGTTCACTCTGATGATAGTTTCTTTTGCTTTGCAGAAGCTCTTTAGTTTAATTAGATACTATTTGCCAATTTTGGCTTTTGTAGCCATTGCTTTTGATGTTTTAGTCATGAAATCTTTGCCCATGCCTTTGTCTTGATAATATTGCCTAGGTTTTCTTCTAGGGCTTTTATGATTTTGGTCTTATATTTAAATCTTTAATCCGTCTTGAGTTAATTTTTGTATAAGGTGTAAGGAAGGGGTCCAGTTTCAGTTTTCTGCATATGGCTAGCCAGTTTTCCCAACACCATTTATTAAATAAAGAATCCTTTCCTCATTGCTTGTTTTTGTCAGGTTTGTCAAAGGTCAGATGGTTGTAGATGTGTGGTGTTATTTCTGAGGCCTCTGTTCTGTTCCATTGGTCTATATATCTGTTTTGGTATGAGTAACATGCTGTTTTGGTTACTGTAGCCTTGTAGTATAGTTTGAAGTCAGGTAACATGATGCTTCCAGCTTTGTTCTTTTTGCTTAGGATTGTCTTGGCTTTGTGGACTCTTTTTTGGTTCCTTATGAAATTTAAAGTAGTGTTTTCTAATTCTGTGAAGAAAGCCAATGTTAGCTTCATGGGAATAGCATTAAATCCATATATTACTTTGCCAACTATTGCCATTTTCACAATATTGATTCTTCCTATGCAGAAGCATGGAATGGTTTTCCATTTGTTTGTGTCTTCTCTCATTTCCTTGAGCAGTGGTTTGTAGTTCTCCTTGAATAGGTCCTTCACATCCCTTGTAAGTTGTATTCCTAGGTATTTTATTCTCTTTGTAATAATTGTGAATGGGAGTTCACTCATGATTTGGCTCTCTGTTTGTGTTACTGGTGTGTGGGAATGCTTGTGATTTTTGCACTTTGATTTTGTACCCTGAGACTTTGCTGAAGTTGCTTATCAGCTTAAGGAGATTTTGGGCTGAGATTATGGGGTTTTCTAAATATACAGTCATGTCATCTGCAAGCAGAGACTATTTGACTTCCTCTCTTCCTATTTGAACACACTTTATTTTCTTCTCCTCCCTGATTGCCCTGGCCAGATCTTCCAATACTATGTTGAATAGGAGTGGTGAGAGAGGGCATCATTGTCTTGTGCTGGTTTTCAAAGGGAATGCTTCTACCTTTTGCCCATTCAGTGTGATATTGGCTGTGGGTTTGTCATAAATAGCTCTTATTGTTTTGAGATGTGCTCCATCAAGCCCTAGTTTATTGAGTGTTTTTAGCATGAAATGGTGTTGAATTTTATCGAAGGCCTTTTGTGCATCTACTGTGGTAATCCTGTGGTTTTTGTCATTGGTTCTGTTTATGTGATGGATTACGTTTATTGATTTGCATGTGTTGAACCAGCCTTGCATCCCAGGCATGAAGCCGACTTGACTGTGGTGGGTAAGCTTTTTAACGTGCCTCTGGATTTGGTTTGCCAGTATTTTATAGAGGATTTTCTCATCGATGTTCATCAGGGATATTAGCCTGAAATTTTCTGTTTTTGTTGTGTCTCTGCCAGGTTTTGGTATCAGGATAATGCTGGTCTCATAAAACAAGTTAGGGGGGAATCCTTCTTTTTCTATTGTTTGGAATCGTTTCAGAAGGAATGGTACCAGCTCCTCTTTGCACCTCTGGTAGAATTTGGCTGTGAATCCATTTGGTTCTGATCTTTTTTTGGTTGGTAGGCTATTAATTATTACCTCAATTTCAGAACTTGTTATTGGTCTATTTAGGGGTTTGACTCCTTCCTGGTTTAGTCTTGGGAGGGTGTATGTGTCCAGGAATTTATCCATTTCTTCTATATTTTCTAGTTTATTTGTGTAGAGGTGTTTATAGTATTCTCTGATGGTAGTTTGTATTTCTGTGGGATCAGTGGTGATATCCCCTTTATCATTTTTATTGTTTCTAATCGATTCTTCTCTCTTTTGTTCTTTAATAGTCTGGTTAGAGTTCTATATATTTTGTTAATCTAAGTATTTCATTTTTGGGTACTAGTATAAATGTTGTTATTTTAAAATTCAGATTCCACTTGTTCTTTCCTAGTATATAAGAAAGCATTTCTTTTTTGTAAATTTACCTTGTACTTTGTATCCTTGCTAAAGTCACTTTTTAGTTTTAAGAGCTTTTTTGTTGTTTTTGTAAGTTCTTTTATATTTTTTACAAAGACAGTTATGTCATCTAAGAACAAAGACTTCCGAATCTGTCCACTGTTTATTTCCTATTAAAAAATCTTGTTGTATTAGATTGTATTTCCAGTATAACGTTGAAAAGAAGTAGTGAGAGGGTACATCCTTGCTTTGTTCCTGATATTATTAGAAAAGTTTCTAGTTTGTTATCAATTAACTATGATGTTATTTGTAGGATATTTGTAGATATTCTTTATCGATTTTTTTTTTTTTTTTTTTTTTTTTGAGACGGAGTCTTGCTCTGTAGCCCGGGCTGGAGTGCAGTGGCCGGATCTCAGCTCACTGCAAGCTCCGCCTCCCGGGTTTAGGCCATTCTCCTGCCTCAGCCTCCCGAGTAGCTGGGACTACAGGCGCCCGCCACCTCGCCCGGCTAGTTTTTTGTATTTTTAGTAGAGATGGGGTTTCACGGTGTTAGCCAGGATGGTCTCGATCTCCTGACCTCGTGATCCGCCCGTCTCGGCCTCCCAAAGTGCTGGGATTACAGGCTTGAGCCACCGCGCCCGGCCTTCTTTATCGATTTGAAGCTCCCCTCTATTTCTAGTTTGCTACAGATTTTATTAAATAATGACTGGGTTTTGGATTTTGTGAAATCTTTTTTATACATTTATTGGTATAATCATGTGATTTTTTTTCTCTAATCTGTTGATGTGATAAATCACATTGTTTTTCAAATATTGAACTAGCCTTGCAAACCAGAAAAAAAAATCTTAGTTGGTTGTGGTATATAAGTATTTTTATATGCTCTTAGCTTTTATTTGCTAATATTTTATTGAGAATTGGTATTAGGTATTTTGTGAGACATATTGGTCTGCAGTTTTTGTTTTGCTTTTGTTTTTGTAATGTCTGTCCAGTTTTAGTATTGGTAATCCTGGCCTCATTGAACAAGTTAAGAAAAATCCTCTCTCTTTCTATCTTCTGGAAGAGATTATAGAAAATTGATATAAGTTCTTCCTTAAATGTTTGGTGGAATTCTCCAGTGAACCCATCTGTGTCTGAAGTGTTGTATTTTATAAGGTTATTAACTATTGATTCAATTTCTTTAATAGTTTTAAACCTATTCATACAATCTATTCTTGTGTGAGTTTTGATGGATTGTGTCTCTTGAAAAATTTGTTCATTACATATAGCTTATCAGTTTTGTAGAAATGGAGTTTCTAATATTTCATTATTATCTTTTTAATGTCCATGTGATCCACAGTGATGACCTCTCTTGCATTTATCATATGAGTTTTTTGTGTCTTCTCTCTTCCTTAGGTCAGCTATAGGCTTTTCGATTTTATGGATCTTTTGAAAGACTCAGCTTTTGATTTTTTCGATTTCACTATTGATTTTCTGTTTTCAATTTCATTGATTTCTACTCTTTTATGTTTTTTATATTGCTTACATTGGATTTAATTTGCTTTTTTTTAGTTTCCTACAGTGGAAACTTAGAAGAGTGATTTTAGATATTTCTGTTTTTTCTGATACATGCATTTAATGTAATAAATTTCCCTTGTAGTGCTGCTTTCATTACATCTCACAAATTTTGATAAGTTCTATTTTTGTATCCATTTAATAGAAAATATTTTTGCATTTCTCTTGAGATTTCTTCTTTGATCCATGTGCTATTTAAATTCTGTTGTTTAGGTAGGCATTGTGGTGCATGCCTGTAATCGCAGCTGCTACTGGAGAGGTTGAGGCACGATGACCATATGAGCCCAGGAGATCAAGGCTGAAGTGAGCTATGATTGTGCCAGTGCTCTCCAGCTTGGTGACAGAGCAAGACCTCATCTCTCTAAAAACATTGTGTGTTTTTAATCTCTAAGTATTTTGGGAGTATGGGTTTATAAACATTGTATTATGATTTAAGAGATGAATTTTATCTATTTTAATAATATAGCTCTTGTCACACTTATCTCTGATTCAATCCTGATCTCTTTTTGGGAAACATTTGAGTACATTTTGACTTCTGTTTGGCCCACCTCTATGCATGTGTAGAAGTACGCTCATATGCCTGAAGAAACAGCATATATAAGGAGAGCCTAGGCCTTCTGTTGAGCCAGGAGGGGTGTATGATGGCATAAATTTGCAAATACAGTTATGGGCTTGCAATAAATATCACATCATTTAGTTTAAAAAATCAAATTAAAGTTGATTCTGAGGCTCCTTCCTAACCAAACAATTTTAGTCATTGGGTGTTGCATTTGTGTGTGTGCGTGTGTGTGTGTGTGTGTGTGAGAGAGAGAGAGAGAGCGCGAGAGAGAGCAAGAGTATACAAGGACCTTTTCCCTCCTTTAGAATCTCACAAATATCATAGGTTGTATATGATTCCTAGAAATCTTGTCCTTTGTTCATCATAAATGCTATTGACGTGTTCATTGTCTGAATCTATATGGTACCTTGAAGACCTGCTGTATTTCCATCCAAATTTAGCATGAGTATTTGCCAAGTTTGGAAGCTGTTGTGGCTAAGATTCAGCTTCCCTAGGTGTTTTCACTAGATTATATCCTTACTCCTACCAGATCATGCCATTTTTCTAAGGCACTTAGAGAAAACAGGGCATAGGGCCTCTGCTACTTGTGAAACTCCAATTGGTAATCTCCTTTCTGGTTTTGGGAAATTCCATTCTCATTCATCACCCTTGCTTCTCTCTCCTCAAAATCATACATCCTATTATTTGTTTCCAAGCCAAATCACCTCAGGTTTCTGGAAAAAATAAACTAAGAAGGTTTAATTGTCTGAAAACAGCTTCTTCTTTTAGTACTGAATTTCATCCCTCCCCTGAGACAAGAAGGAACAAGGAAAGGAAAAAATACAGTCAGAACAAAACACATATGTTTTATTCTGGATTGCCTTGAAAGCTAAGCCTTATGCAAAAGCTTTGCATGCAGATAGTTTGTTTGCAAAGTTATCTCAGATAGTGGTAGCGTAGAACCAGGGAGATTGAAACATGACAGGAGATGAATTCATTATCATTATGCAGAATCATGTTTGCTGCTGCTGCCGTGGATAATTGATGTTCAATCTGGATGAAACTTTGAGAGGAGACATATAAAATGCACCTCAGAATGGTTTGCCTAAAGGATATTGTCTGGCCATTGACCTCTCATCTGTATTTAGTTGAGGATTGGGCTATTGGGTGTTAAACTTTAGTAATTTTCCGATTGAGCATGTGTGAATACAGAGTGAGATTCCATAGTCATTCCATGATGTGGTGTCAGAGAAGCCCTGAAACAGAAACTGAGCAATATGTAGGACAGCTGGATATGAGGTGCTGTCAGCATGAAGTGAGATTGAAACTCACACAGTGCTATTAGGCACTGTATGGCTCGAATCAGATATGAGGGCAAGACAGTGTGAGGTAGTGCTCAAGATGACTTTTATAGAGTCCGCCCTTTGCACCACTCACAATCTCTTATTTCCTCCGTTATATTTTTAATGAAGTAGTTAACTGTCGTCTCTACCAAATACAATACATGAAGGCAATTAATGGAACATGCTATTGTCCCTGCTGTTGCAACTGGTCTAAAGTCTATGTTGATATTCATTGTCTCACTCTTCTATCTTCAGTTTATTTTTCCCTCACTCTCAGCCATCACGTTAGCTATTACAGGTTGCTTGTCTGGTGGGATGACCAAAAATTTCAGCCTCAAGGGCTTTGGGCCCTTGGTTAACTTGCTTTTGCTAGGCTGTGATATCTATATCTGTATTTGTTCATTTATCATTATCATGAGGCATGCATGCACAAAGAAATACCCCAGTATCCTCGGGTTTTAAAAATTTCTCTCTACCTCAATCATGTAACAGTAAACCTAGCTCCACAAGGTAATTGGGGTCAGTTTTCCCCAGTAATATTAACTTTTTTTCTGCTTTCTGGTGCCTTTCATAAAAAATTTTCAGATTTCAGATTATACGATACATGGTACAACTAGTTGATTTCAGATTATACGATACAAGGTAGAACTAGTAACCCTGGGTGTAAGAGGGCTAATTTAATTCACCTGCAACAAAGTGGCTGGATGGCACTATACATATCAAGGGCTCAGTGTCATCCTCTGCTGCTAGCAGATTGGGCATGCAGCATAGAGGTAGCTATCAACCTTTGTGAGGGGAAACTCATGCCTAGCTTTTATTTCTGCCACCATAGCCACTTTGATCAATGTACCATTCAAAAAGTCCTGGGGTAGCTTAGATGAGAGGCTGGCTGATATCCGTAGGGTAAATTATCCTGTTCTTTTAGATGTTGAGGAGCTCCTCAACATTAATGTGTGTCACAAAATTCTTCATCCTTAACCCATTCCATAGGTCATCCCTGCACCTCTACTCTAGATCCCCTTGTCTCCAATTACAGTCTTGCTATTTCTAGATTTCAGATCAGCCAGTGAATACATTTAGCACCGCCCAGACATCTGTGGCTATCCATACTTTTGGCCATTTCTTGTTCTCGGCTGTATCAGTTAGCTGTTCCTACAAAATAAATCACCTCAAAACTCAGTTGCTTAAAACAATGAATGTGTATTTTCATTAATAACCCAAAAAAGTGTCAGCTAGATAGTTCTGTTTTCCTGGATCAGGGTTGGTTTATTTCAACCAAGTTTGTTCAGGCACCTGCAGTCAACTGGTGGATCAGCTGGGAGATGGCTTGTCTAGGAGGGTCTTACTTATGTGTCTGGTAGTTTGTTGCCTGTTGCCTAGGGCAATTGGGGCCACATAGCAATTATCATCCAGAAGACTATCTCAGACTTCTTCATATGGTGATATCAGGGTTCTGAAAGACAGAAGAGAAGCTTATTGAGTACCAGGCCCAGAATTGGTACTCACGCTGTGTTTAATGAGTCAAACAAATCACCACACCCACTGATTGTCAAGGAGTGGGAAAATGACACATCTTTTAATGGGAGGAGTTGAAAAGTCAGAAAGAGCAGGGTAAAGAATTTCAGTTATTATTGCAATTAACTAACTATACACTAAGTTTATAACCAGGTATACTAGTTAAAACTTAACATCCCTACTTTTGTCCTTTAGAGACATCCATGTATAAGTCACATAGAGGCAGTAGCAGGCTACTTTTCGTTTACAATACATGTTGAGTATTGAGCTTACCAAACTATGAACCAGGCCCTGGAATAGTTCCCCTATTTTCTGACAGTTGCTCATAGAGAACCCCATATGAGGAAGATGCTTTAGAGCAATAGAGAAAGGTGACATACAGTTTGGGCTATCTGTTTGCACAACTTACTTGAGACCTTGAAAACAACAGTCTACTTTATAATGGATTGCTGTTGACTTGGTAGATCTGATAATAACCAGCTCATGATCTAGTAACATAGTCACTGGATGTCCCTTAGTTATGTGCTCAGTTTCTATTAGGGTCTGCTAACACACGTAAGTCTACTTTTCTAACAAGCAGTGCTCTGCTGCAGAAAGCAAGACCTTGTTTTCTGAGATCTGTGCTGTGACTGTTTAATTGAGGTTACTAGAGAATCCACATATCATTCTCATCCACTACAGATGCCTCTAAAACCATCAAATCTACTAGGTCATATAGACTGAGCAACAGGACAGCTTTCACCTGATTCTTTTAAAGAGCCTTTTGTGATGTAAGGGATACAATTAAGGCCCAATATTATATAATTCTTTGATATCTGAAACCAGAACAACATCAAAAGGCCTAACTGCAAAATTTTCATCCCTATTCTGTCACTGCAGATAATGTCTCCTAGAGAGACCACCCTCCTTAACAAAGGGACTAGGCACAGTTCTTGCTTATCCCAGAGTAACAGGTATCAGTTCTCTGTCAAATTATTCAGACAAATCAATCCCAACCTCTCATGGAAACAGGAGCCACCTCACCTTCTTTACACTACAAAGCCTGACTTCCACAGCCCTTCTTGTTCACTCTGCTCCCAAGTGCAATCCCAACATTGCCCTGAGTCATGTGTAGTGTTCTTTTCCTTTGGGCTATGAGTACATGTGACTAATAAATTTCTATTGATCTCATCTGTGTAGTGTTGTGTATCTGGTCATTCCCCAAACCCTAGGGTCTTCCTTAAAAAACAGGCTAATAGGAGGTAATTAGAACACCCTCTCTTACTGCTCAGAACCCCAATCAAAACAGTGCCTTTTGAAACTTTTGATAAATGAGAAGAACAGTTTTTCCAACTGTGCCATGTTATAAACTACAGCATTCAATGAGGAATACCAGTTTCTGTATTGATTTCTTACTGGATCTTTGACAAAGCAAACAAAAACATGAAATGGGGAAAGGGTGCCCTATTCAACAAATGGTGCTGGGATAATTGGCAAGCCACACATAGAAGAATGAAACTGGATTCTCATCTCTCACATCACAAAAAAATCAACTCAAGATGGATCAAAGACAAATCTAAGACCTGAAACCATAAAGATTCTAGAAGATAACATCAGAAAAACCCTTCTAGACATTGGCTTAGGCAAAGACTACATGACCAAGAACCCAAAAGTGAATGCAGCAAAAAGAAGATAAATAGATAGGACTTAATTAAACTAAAAAGCTTCTGCACCACAAACGAAATAATCAGGAAAGTTGACAGACTACTCACATAGTGGGAGAAAATCGTTATAATCTATACATTCAACAAACGACTAATATCCAGAATCTACAAAGAACTCAAATCAGCAAGATATTAAAAAACAAACAATCCCATCAGAGCTTTTAAAATGGTATATTTTAAGCACCTTCTTTCTTTTGAGCACCCTGGGCTTTCAAACAACTTGACAATATGGCGTTTGTTGCCATGTCTGTGTTGAATCCTGAAAGAATAAAACATAGGGAAAGCAATATTGTCAAATCTACTTGCTTCCTCTGAAAATCTCAAGAACCTTAAGTTTCCTGTAAGTGTAGCATCTTTTATTTTGGATTATGATTATGAGTATCCTTTGGAGCTATAATCTGATAACCTTGTTTCTTTTGACTACAGAAGGTAGCAAAAAAATATCTCCCCTCATTTTCAGACTAGATTGGGTGCATTCAGAGTGGTATGACTGTAGATTTCCCCTCATTTTCTATGGATGTAAGTTAAAAGATTCATTAAATGGCTTAGTTTTTATTCAGACCATCTTTACCTTAAGCTTTAGGTGTATTTCAGTTATTTAAAAGTTGTGTTACTATCCTTTCTAAAAACATACATCTATATAAATTTTATATTTATGTGTTAAAATCTGTCTTACATAATGTATAATTATTTTGAACGTAGTTGAAGAAAAAGAACACAAACATCATTTTAAATATCTTAAAAAAAACCTTTCTAAGACATTTTATTAATTGGAGAATTAATTAGATTGAAAACACTAGATAAAAAACTGAGCATTGCCGGGCGCGGTGGCTCACGCCTGTAATCCCAGCACTTTGGGAGGCCGAGGCGGGCGGATCACAAGGTCAGGAGATCGAGACCACGGTGAAACCCCGTCTCTACTAAAAATACAAAAAAATTAGCCGGGCGCGGTTGTGGGCGCCTGTAGTCCCAGCTACTCGGGAGGCTGAGGCAGGAGAATGGCGTAAACCCGGGAGGCGGAGCTTGCAGTGAGCCGAGATCGCGCCACTGCACTCCAGCCTGGGCGACAGAGCGAGACTCCGTCTCAAAAAAAAAAAAAAAAAAACAAACAAAAAAACCTGAGCATTAACATCTGGGTCACCTAAATGACCAAAACAGATAGAATCTAATGAAGATATTTGAACATATAATTGAAGTGGATAAAATAATTTAGCCAACAGTCAATTCATAGACTCAGGAAATTAAATAAATTTGTAAAATTAAAATTTTATCAATTTGCGATGGAAATAGAAAACCTCCTCCAAAACTTTTTGAACTTTAGTTATTTTATGTTAAATGTCGATAATAATACCTGTTTCAAAGTACGATTGTGAGTAATATCATGAAATAATGTATTAATTGAATCCAATTTAAATATGAAAAGTAATTTGTAGTCACTGTAGTTATGTATTGATTGAATCACTGTGTTAAGCATGACACAAAAGTATATTGTAGCTGTGTTACTTCGGGAAAAATTTATCTTCCATTTTGTTCTGTTGTCCAATAACTTGAAAGATGAGGGAGGAAACATTTGTATTCATTCAAACATTGATCACTTTTTTAGAAATGATCTGTGTATGCATCATTTTCTGCTTGAAGGAATATTGGTTGTCAGAATGGTCAGTGTCATCATTGATTTTGTGGTGTCTGTGGAGGCAGGGAATGTAAGGAAGCAATGTTACTGTGTGAAAAATAATTAAAACTTTATTAGGAGAACTGTGAGATTGAGCAGTGTTTTCAGCCTAAAACCATAAAGCATTCAGCCTTAGTGATGGCTGCTTTTAACAGTGGTATATTGCATTCACAATAAAACTCATTTTGTTCCTTTTCAATAATGCATTGTTTCTGAAGTCAGTAACTGCACTTTTACAGATATTTCAAAAATAAACTTTATTATATCAAATTGCCTTCTACTTCAGACATTTTTTGGTTTAAAAAATCCACCCATCAGCATCATTAAATGCTAAATATAAAATTTATGTATAAAACACTGAACACATCTTTATTATAATAAAAATTACATCATATCTTCTCATTATAAGTTAATAGCTCTATGCGTTTTTTGAGATTAATATCCAAAGCTGGACTTTTATGTAAAAACTTGAAAATGTGTTTTTCATTATTATTATTACATTTTATCTTTTTTGAAGCTTGGCAAATATGAATTTGCTTACCCACATTTCAAATTGATCTGTATTTCATTCAGAAAGAGCACACATGAACATAAACATTGGAACAACAGACACTGTGGACTATTAGAACGGGGAGGGAGGAAGCAGAGTGTGGTTTGAAAAACTACCTATTGGGTACTATGCTCACTACCTGGGTGCATAAACCCATGTAAGAAACCTGCATATGAACCCCTTGTATTTAAAACAAAAGTTGAAAAATTTTCAAAAGAGAACACTGCTATTTTGCTATTGTTGCCTACCAGAATAGATGGGAGAACGATATTTGTTAATTAATTTTGGCTGGTATAACACTATATGTCTGTGGAGCATAGAGCTCTTTCATTTTTGGAATGGGTTTATCTTCTATCCCATTGACACACAGATGGCTTTATCTGGCAACTGTGACCTCTGTTATATGTAGCTTCCAGGTAAGTACCTTCCATTTACTTTCTTGCCTAGTTACACACTTTAAATACTAAACTTAAATTTCAAGTGAATTCCTACTTAAAATAAATAAAATCATAAATTACAGCTATAGTCCATATTTTGTTTTCATAGTAGATACTACCAGTTTGAAAATATTTCTTAAAATATCAAACTGAATTATAGAATATCATAAAATATTATTTTCTTTGTACTTATGAAATTTATTGAAAGGTAGTTGAAGGGATGCTTGTACTATTTAGTCACTAACGTAAGAGCAAACAATTAAATAGTGAATCACAAAGCTGCTCCTGCTCATCAACTCCACTTTTTAAGTCAGTTTTTCCAAGACCAGAATAAAATATTTTCTGCTGGATGGGTTTTTAGCAAAGCTTCTCTGACCCATTCTGCTTGCTCAATTATGGAACTGTAATGCCAGGATGTCCTCAGGAAAGAACAGCTGCTTTTTGCTGGGAATCATGTGAGAAGCAAGATCTGTAGCAAAACTGGCACACAGTGGGGGCTCTATTGTCACTTTTTGAATGAAAGTACAAATAACTGCTGGAATGACTAGGAGAATTTTAGATAAGACATCATGAGGCCACTTCTACAAAAGAAAGTACTTGTATTAAGAGTGCATTTATGACTCACACACAGCCTGCCCTATAGATAAGTGAATCCCTGAAGTGAGTAGATAACTTTGTTAAGTATCTTATACTTAAAATACTAAAGTGAACTTCCCGAAGATGTGTACTGAGTCAATGACAGACACGACCTTTTATCTTAAAATTTAATTGCTAATAAACTATTTTATTCATACGGCAATCAGTACTTGAAACTTTAATTAAAACTCAAAGTTTGGTCTTAAGAATTTTGAGAAATCTTATTGAATTCATCAAGAAACAAACATAAAACATTAACATGGCACAAAAAGGCTAATTCGATGAAGAGAGAAAGGACTTAGAAATAAGCTAAGACTTTTTTTTTTTTAATCTTATTTGGGTATTAGGTTTTCTTTCATGCATGGACTATGGAGTTCATGCATTGCTATGACTTCTGCTACAAACGGACTATAATAGTCTAATACAAAATGCATGATAGGGTGAGTTGCTTCATAGTGATCCAGGCCGATGATATTCAGATTGTGGTCCATGGACCTGAGCTGTTTCATGAACCTGTGCTGGTCCATGAACTGTTGACTAGTATAGAAATTGAAAACTTTTATAGTGTTTAATAATGTCAAATGTAATACATAGGAGCTTGTATTTTATAGATTTTATTTTTTCTAGTAATTTATTCTTATTATACATAACAGAAACTGGTCTTTCATTACTGAGAGTCTGAGACGTGTTGATCTATGCCAAAGTGAACCTTAGAAAGTGGCTCGCTGGGTGAGAGATGGTAGATTATACTGCAGATTTTAAGACATTGTGTTTTGTGAGTGTGGATCTTGGCTCTGATTGTTGCTAGGTGCATAATCTTACGCAAGTTACATAATCTCTCTTTCTGGTCTATAAAATGGGCATGATAAATAATGCTTAACTGTTGCAATTGTCATGAGGATTAAACAAATTAATGTATGTAAAGTGATAGGAATAGTTCCTGCTATAAATGATGTTCTCAATGAATACTAGCTATTATTTTTAGGGGGGGAACATCTATATGAGAAACTATAATACAGGGTAGATGTGACAAGAATCATGCTATAGTTGCAAATAAATTTCTATGAGTGATGCAGGCTTCACAAAAAAGGAAACATTGGAGTTGATCTTTGAAGAATGAATATGATTTGAGTAAATGGAGAATGGTTGGAGGAAGCTACTTTGAGTAGTAATACTTAATATTGTACAAATAATTTATTTGCTTATAATTTTCTAGAGGAGCTGAATAGATAATGAGTAATTTTCTGAAAAAAATATTTCCTATATAAATGGCACTCAGAAATATTTGCAATTTTATAATTCTCATTTTTCTTGATGTAGGTGGTTGGCTCTTTACTTTTTCTAGAGATTTATTGCTGAAAAGCCACAGAGAAGAAGTTTGATTAATTTTTTTTATTGTTTTGACCTTCTTGGATTGCTAGGTGGGGATTACAAAAGTCTTCAGCAGTGAACCTATTAGACTAACCACATTTATCCTTAAGATTAAGGAACCGATTATTCAAGTGTAATCAAAAGGCAAAACTTTAATTGGCATCTTGCATTTCCAAATTGACCTTGGATTTTTGTGATATAAAAAGACAAAATGATACAGCTGGGGAAGATGCAGTTGGTCAATGACTTAAAAACATATGATTTTGAAATTTTGCTCCATGTTAGTCTTTTATTCAATAAAATGAAAGGAAAAACTTATACATCTAGAACTGCAGGATTTCCAGCTCCCAGGATGTATCGCTCAGCCTAGTACTACTTACTAGCTATGTTTTGGGTTAAATAGGTTTTCTGTGATGGTCCAGGAATGCAACCACCATTCATAACATTATGATCTCTAAATTCTAAATAACAGTCTTTTGGAATTCCTCTAAGTAATAAAGGTATAATGTGTAGACTTCTCATATCTAATTCCTTAGAAATGTGAAGTACAACTGAGGACCAGATATGGTTCTGTGTTACAAATAATCATTCCTTAGTAGTTGTGTTTGTATTTTATTGATTTTTATTTTCATGTATGTATGTATGTGTGTATGTATTGTAATCAAGCAACAACTGGATAAAGTGGATGAGGTCTGGAAATGTTGGAGTAAGAAGGTTACAGAATATATTTCAATAAATGAAATAAGCATTGCAGAACAAATATGTTAATGTTTTTGTGTTAGAGAAAATAGTTCATTATTCATTACAATTAAATTATTTGAAGTGTGATTAAGCTTAGGGTTTTTTCCTAAGTTTTTAATTTTAATTATTATGATGCATAATGGTTGTACATATGTATAGGGTACATGTGACACTTTGATACAAGCATACAATGTGTAATGGTAAAATCAGGGTAATTGAGGTATCTATCACCGCAGTCATTTATGATTTCTTTGTGTTAGGAAAGTTTCAATTTTACTCTTCTGGATTTATTTATTTATTTATTTATTTATTTATTTATTTATTTAGAGATGGAGTCTCGCTCTGTCGCCCAGACTGGAGTGCAGTGGCACGATCTCGGCTCACTGCAACCTCCGCCTCCCGGGTTCACGCCATTCTCCTGCTTCAACCTCCCGAGCAGCTGGGACTACAGGTGCCTGCCACCACGCCTGGCTAATTTTTTGTATTTTTAGTTGAGATGGGGTTTCACCATGTTAGCCAGGATGGTCTCAATCTCCTGACCTCGTTATCCGCCCGCCTCGGCCTCCCAAAGTGCTGGGATTACAGGCATGAGTCACCGCGCCCGGCCTCTTCTGGTTATTTCAAAATATACAATAAATTATTGTTAACTATAGTCACCCTCTAGAGTTTGTTTGTTTGTTTGTTTTTTTCTGACTGAGGTAGAGCTGAGGGAAGGTAGTATTAGGGTAGTGGTTAAAACCATCGGATTTAAAATTAAACGGATCTGGCTTTAAGTCCCAGCTCTACTACTTACTAGCAGTGTGGCCTTGTGAATATCAAATGAGATATAAAGGGCTTAGCACAGTACCTGGCCCATTATGAGAGCTCAATAGTCTATTGTTATTTTCTTCACCCTTAAGACTATGTAAGCTTTGTAATCTACTGAATTCAATGAGCAGAAATCATTCAATTCTGCCTCCTAGATTTTCTCTTTATTCCAGACTTCCATGGAGCTGTAGTGTTGCCAGCTGTGTATGTCTTACGAACTTTGAAAGAATAATTCATTTTTTTTTCTTATATGTCATTCATGCTCATTGCAAAATATTCATAAAATTGGGAAAAATAAAACATATAATTTATAAATAAACACACAAAGAAAAAACCATGAGCAATATTTTGGTGAGTATCTTTCCTGGATTTTTCTTTCTATATATTGTTATAACATTTAAAAAACAGGGTAAGAAATCCATTATAAAGGGGAAAGAAAAGGCTTAGTTTCAATTCCAGAGTAGCCTGGTTCTGTTCCTTTTATGGCAATAAGGCAAAGCTTGTATTCAGGTAGATCACCACATAAAAGTGGTCTTTGACCAGTGTAAAGTGGCTCGTCTATGCACAGGTCTACAAAGGCCATCCCTCTCTGAGCCTGGAAACTTTCTTTTCTCCAAACATTGAAAAACTTTGGGCTTAATTAAAACTTGTCCTTTCAGGCAAACCTTATGCTTGACTAGTACATTCTTTTTTAACTTCGGTTGATTGAATTCCTCATGAATAATCTAAGAATTACAACCCAATGCAACCACTGACTTTTTTGCGACATTGGGCTTAAACGTTTTGTGATGAACTCTTTCCCCTACTCCCCCTCAGGTTACGTTATGATATCAATCTGCCTAAAATTAGGTTTCAATAGTACAAAATAATATACATTTTAATATTGATCCAAAAAGTTTTCATCCACAGTTTAAAATTTCACTTGTGTAAAGGCATGAAAATCTCTGTTCTTCAATCTTCTCAAAAGTGTGAAATGATTTAAATGTAAAGCATTTATTGCTTTAACTTGTGACTATACAGTTTGATTACCTACTGATAATAACCTGGTGTTTATTCTGCCTGTTCTTTTATTTTTTAATTTTTAATTTTTGTGGACACATAGTAGGTGTATGTATTTATGGGGTACATGCAATGTTTTGATGCAGGCATAAAATGTGAAACGATCACACAGAGAATAGGGTATCCATCCCCACAAGTATTTATTATTTGTGCTACAAACAATCCAATTACACTCTTTTGGTTATTTTAAAATGTACAATTAAGTTATTACAGTTGTGTTATCAAATAGTAGATCTTACACATTATTTCTAACGATTTTATATATCCATTAACTCTTCCCACATTCCCCTAATCCCTCCATTACCCTTCCCAGCCTCTGGTAACCACCTTTCCACTCTCTGGCCAAGAGTTCAATTGTTTTGATTTTAAGATCCCACAAAAAGTGAGAACATGTGATATTTGTCTTTCTTTGCCTGGCTTATTTCACTTAACATATTAATCTCCAGTTTCACCCATGTTGTTGAAAATGACTGGATTTCACTCTTCTTTATGACTGAATAGTACTCCACTGTGTATATGCACCACATTTTCTTTACCCATTAATCAATTGATGGACATTTAGGTTGCTTCTGAATCTTGGCTATTGTGAGTACTGCTGCCATAAGCATGGTGGTGCAGATATCTCTTTGATGCACCCATTTACTTTCTTTTGTGCATATACCGAGTAGTGGGCTTGCTGGATCTTATAGCAGTCCTATTTTTACCTCTTTGAGAAGCCTACTAGTGTTTCCATTTCTCCATATCCTCACCAGCATGCATTATTTTGTTGTTTTGTTAAAAATGATATTAACTGGGATGAGATGGTATCTCCGTGTGGTTTTAATTTTCATTTCTCTCATGATTGCTGATACTAAGCATTTTTCCATATGCCTGTTGGACATTTTTATGTCTTTTTTTGAGAAATGTCTATTCAGATCTTTTGATCAATTTTAACAGGATTATTTGTTAATTTTTGCTATTGAGTTGTTTGAGTTCTTTATATACCCTGGTTATCAATCCCTTGTCAGTTGAAGAGTTTCCAAATATTTTCTCCTATTCTTTAGATTGTCTCTTCACCCTGGTAATTGTTTTCTTTGCTGTGCAGAAGCTTTTTAGCTTGACATGATCCAATTTGTACATTTTTGCTTTGGTCGCCTGTGCTTTTGAGGTCACATTGAAGATATCTTTGGCAAGACCAATGTTGAGAAGCATTTCTCCAATTTTTAAAAGTAGTTTCATAGTCTCAGGTCTTAGATTTAAATATTTAATCCATTTAAATTTGATTTTTGTATATGACAATAGGGATATAGTTTCCTTGTTCTGCATAAAGATGTCTAGATTTCCCAGCATCTTTATTAAACAGAGTGTCTTTTTCCCAGTGTATATTCTTGGCATCTTTGTCGAAAATAAGTTGACTGTAAATGCATGGACTTTTTTTCTGTTTTATTGGTCTATGTGTCTGGTTTTATGCCAGTACCATGCTGTTTTGATTACTATAGCTCTGTAGTATAATTTGAAGTCAGGTAATGTGATGCCCCCAGTTTTGTTTTTTTGCTCAGGATTTCTCTGGCTATTGTGGGTCTTTGTGTGATTTTATGTAAATTTTAAAATTGCATTTTCTCTTCCTGTGAAGAATGTTATTAATATTTTTGTAGGTATTACTTTGAATCTGTAGATTGCTTTGGCTAGTATGTACAGTTTAACAATATTGATTCTTCCAATTCATGTTTGCTTTTTACACATAGAAATGCTACTCATTTTCCTTTATTTTAGCTATACTAGAATGAGGCTAAAGAGAAACATTATTTGCACAGGAAGATGTTGAATTATGTTTCAAATTCAATATAAATTAATATTTTGTTTTGTAATGTATTTTTTGCATTTCTTCATTGCAAAGGAATAATTCATTTATATGTTTTTATAAATTTTAACACTATTCATAACTCACAATTATGCATAATGCCATGAATACATTTTCTCCAGTTTAGTATAGTTAAAAAAAACAAAGAATACTTGGTTTTGGTTTTGATTGGTTGTTATTATGCAGAGGACAGGCCTTTATACGTGTAGCTGATTCAATTTGTATCTCAAAGACTCTTTGCTAAGACATACCCTGATTCTCTCACCTTATGTTTATGTCTGGCTTCTGTCATTGGAACCTATTTCTTGCTGGATTCTAGATAGTTCCACTGGTGGGAAGTGTCTAGGGCTAGAGCGAGTTCTAGTCAATTGTTTTTTCATCTTTCCAGAAATAAAACTTTAATTCAAATAACAAACAAGTATTTATGAGTTCCTACTAAACACTTAGCATTGTTCTCATTGTTATAGGACATATAAAGACATTTTTAAACAAGGTCCTTGCTTTCAGAGGTCTTATAATCTTCTTAATGAGGAAAAAATATACATACATGAAATAATAAGTTGACAACAAAGGAGGATAGGAAGCGCTTAAGTGTATGTAACAACTAAGAGCATTTACACACAGTAATTACTTGATCTAGGCCAGAGCTCCTGTGGAGAAAGGAAGGTTTAACAACTGAAAGAATAGTAGAAAGGGTGTAGGTGGTCAAAGAAAAGGAGACTGACTTCATAGCTCCCTCAACATTGAAGACCTAGAGGCTGCAGCATTTTCTGCCTGCTTCTTCCTTTTGCCTTCCACAATAATTTGTTTTAAGCTTCAATGTCATTAGATACTGCAGAGCTTCTGATTCAAATTAACTACTTTAAGTGATTAGGACAACTTGTAAGTAGGTCCTCATTAAATCTTCCAGAAAGTTGCCATAAAGCACTTACTTTTTAAAAATCTTCTGTATATGTGCAAATTTTTAAAATCTGCATCCACCTTCTAGGACTGTGAACTCCTGCAAGACAGTCACAATGACTTCTGTATGTCTCTATTTTACTCAGTAAGTAGCATAAAACAGACAATAAATATTTATTGGAGATATATTTTATTTATTAATTCATTTATCATTAATATTAATTTTCTTATGTGTGCCTTTTAGAGAAAAGTTAGACTGGTAAAATATTTTGGGGGCTGTTATCTGATAGCTTGATTAAATGCCTAGTAACCCAAATTAAAGTACGAGGTGCTATATTAAAAAAACACAGAGATACCACTCTTTTTTCATTATGAGAGCTTGTTTTATACTTCAACACATTATATACTAATGGGTGAAAGCAAAAAAAGCATCTTCTGATGGTCGAATAATGGTCTAAATAGAAAGCTGTTCTCACTTTCTTTAACATCTTTGTTATAATATCTTTTTTAAAACTTCCACTTTTATTATTTGGTTCCTAAGTGGCTTTCCTTAAAAAAAAAATCACATTTATCTACTATAAAAATAAAAGCTTTGGAATTTCACAGTGAAAAGACAAAGGAATAAAAATGAAAAAGGGCAACCAAAGGTCAGGGTCTGATGAATAAAAATACTCTGTTGTATATGACAAGTGTGGGGCACTATCTGATAGTGGAGGGAAAAGTAATGAAAAAGTTAGGAACAGCAGACCTCATAAAGCATGTGAGAATTATTACCGAATTAAAACACAGAAATTGCCAAATTATAAGAAGCAAAATTTAACGTGGACAGGCTTCATTTGTTTTGCATGGAGAGCTACAGGAACCATGTCTGATTATCAGTTGGGATTGACACAGACGTTTCTGACAAGTATTCTAAATAATAGATTCTAGTTCTAGTCATTACCAAGAAAGGTGAATAGTTATAACTTAACTTTAAAGAAATTCGCTGTTGCACCATATAGAGTTTGTTGTATAAAGGGAAATCGTAAGATATACAGACTGCAGAAAATAAAACATGTGTCTAATATTTCATCATGTTTAGCTGTGTTTTAGATATTTGTTTTTTCTTATAAAGTACAAACTTAGGGGGCTTAAGCAACTCTTGTTGTTAGAGGGATATTAACAATTTATTTTTAATATGGAAAATAAACATATCTATATAGAATAATTTTTGTCTATTTTAATGAAGTGGCATTGTGTAATGGAACGGCCATGAGCTCTGGAATCAGTCAGAGCTCAGTTCAAATCTCTGTTCTGCAACAGGCTAGTTGATTAATTTTGGCCCAGTTGGTATTTGCACTTCATTTATTATTGTGAGGTTATAGTGAGGATTAAATGGAAAAATATAAAAGTAATTTTAATATAGTAAATATTCAAATATCAGCAATTTCAAATGTTTTATTAGGAACATGCTACATTTAATAGTTAATAAATCAAAATACATTTTTACCTTGCTTTATCCCTAAATTTCACTCGAATATCTTTTCTTTACCTGACCTTGCCACTTTGACTAGCTGTTCTTTCCCTAGCTAAAGGAAATGAATAAACCATATATCTGGCTTTGCACAATTGATCTTTCATCTCCACCTCTCTTAAACCTTTTTAAGGTGACATTTCTGCAAAAGAATTAGAAAATACTTGAGCTGTGGGAGACTTAAAACCACATACACTTCATTTATCTTTTGTCTGGCAATTGTTATGAGACAGAAAATGTGTATGTCTATACTTAAAAAATAGAAAAATTACAATTGAATTTTAAAGATACATGCAAATTTTATTTCTAACTTGATATATATACTGTCAGGATGATGTCATGTCACCTTAGATCATAAAGCGATTGAGAACAGGAATCATGTCATGAGGGGAAATCACATAATAGACCATAGTGATCAACCCGATTAAAAGCTGCAAACATTAAAAAGCTGCAAACAAAGAACTATCCTGTGCTGAAAAACACCAGGCAATGTGTAGTATTTCAGGAATTTCAGCAGTTGCTCAATGTAAAACTTGCTCCCTGAGGATTTTTTTATTCCGTTTCTCTCAAACAATCACAAATTTACCCAAGAGAATGGACATTAGTAGTTACTGAACTGCTTTATTTTTTATTTGTTTTACAGAATAGAAAATAAAAAAATAAAGCCTGTATGATAACAGGTGGAAAACAAGAAATTGATGGTAATTATCAAGTCACCAAATGCCATTCATTAGAAGAGATTGCTGAATATCATTAAATAATAAGGAAATGAATTCTCCTGAGATTAATTAGCACTTGACAATAAACTTAAGGCTTTTGATGCCCACATTATTTTTGAATATTTTAATATTTTCCAGAAACTTAAAAAAATACATAAAATTTCACTGGCTGAATAAAAACATTATTTATGAGACACATTTATAACAGGAACTCAGATTCCTTCTTCAACATTTGCACACAGAACTACAACTGAACGCAAAAAATCTGTAACAGATTGAGAGCAGATTGTTGACTATCACATTTTTGGAAGAATGGTTGCTTACTAGTTGACCAAGCCTATCTACTTAAAATAGCTGAGGCTAAAATGAAAATACTTCAGTTAAAAACATTTTTAAAATGTTATCCTGGAACACTATTATCATGAAACTCTTCTAGCTTCTGGAAGAGATTCTAAACTATTTAGAGAACAAAGAAGCAACATCATAGTTGCTTGACAGGAGAGGTATTCTTCAGGACTAAACTGATAAGAGAGAAAATACAATTTAACAGATAAAATGACATACATTGGTAACAATGCCTGACTCTGAGTGTAACAAATACTTTGAAATAATATCTTCAAAAATTGAAACAATAACCAGAAAACATCATTTTATAAACTGTTGTGAAACAAAAGCGTCTTATATTCTCCTCTTGCTTCCAAAGGGAAATAGCCATAAATGTTTCTTAAAATAGAGGGAGGTAGGTTATACTAGACTGATGCCGAATGTCAGAAAATTTATGCAACCAGCTAATGAGAGAAAACATAAAAGAGCAAGTCCGTAAGAAAATGTGACTCTAACTTTCAAGAAATGAAAAAAGCAAAACATCATGTTGACTGAACATGTTATAATTGAAAAACATTAAACCATCATTTACACAAATGAAATACTTTGTGTTTATTTGAATTATATAAGTGTAACCACCTGATGGGTTCACATTGCCTGCTGGCTAGACAGAGCGGATTTATCAAGACAGGGGAATTGCAATAGAGAAAGAGTAATTCACGCAGAGCCAGCTGTGCGGGAGATGAGAGTTTTATTATTACTCAAATCAGTCTCCCTGAGCATTGGATCAGAGTTTTTAAGGACAACTTGGTGGGTTGGGAAGCCAGCAAACCAGGAGTGCTGATTGGTTAGGTAGGAGATGAAATCATGGGGAATTGATGCTGTCCTCTTGTGCTGTATCAGTTCCTGGGTGGGGGCCGCAAGATCAGATGAGCCAGTTAATCGATCTGGGTGATGCCAGTTGATCCATCAAATGTAGTGTCTACAAAATATCTCAAGCACTGATTTAGGAGCAGTTTAGGGAGGGTCAGAATCTTGTACCCTCTAGCTGTATGACACCTAAACCATAATTTCTAACCTTATGGCTAATTTGTTAGTCCTACAAAGGCATTCCAGTTCCCAGGCAAGAAGTAGGTTTGTTTTGGAAAAGGACTGTTACCATCTTTGTTTTATACTATAAACTATAAACTAAGTTTCTCTCAAAGTTAGTTAAGCTTACAGGCGGGAATGAACAAGGACAACTTAAAGTTTAGAAAGCAAGATGAAGCCAGTTAGGTTAGATCTTTTTCACTGGCTCAGTCATAATTTTGCAAAGGCAGTTTCATAAGCATGTGGGCCCTGGAGACAGCTCTTCTACTTCCTCGCCTTGTGACTTGAGCAAATTATTTAACTTCCATGCCTTACTCATATGTAGCATGGAGGTAGTCAGAGTGTCTATTACATAAAGGTGGATCTGAGAATTAATTGAAATAAAATAGATGAAACACTTAGAAGATACACTCATCAAAAAATAAGGACAACAAATTTAGCCATAATTTTATATAAATATGAATATGTATATTTTTTTCCTCATCAGGCGGTTAAAAAAATAAAACAAGGATTAAGCTTATCAAATAGCATTTTCAAATCATTGGCTGTCTCAAGTAAGTTTGCTTCTAACTGAATTCCATTGGTTTAATTGGAGTGGAGCAATCCCAGACAGCCTACAGTAACTTCAAGGAAAAATGTCAACAAATTATTACTTATATTAAAAAAGTTGAAAAGGAATCATTTATTACAAGAGACCCTTTGTGAATCTGGGTTTAGCTAGAGCTAAAACTGGAAACAGTGTTTTTACTGATCACTGCTTTACCTTCCATTTTGGGGTTTATATATGGTAATTTTCTGGCCATTTTCAGGATAGGTTTCCAGGGTAGATTAGTTTAAGCTGAAGGATAGCAACCTTGGTTTTTATGCTTTGAGTGCCACATTACAAGATTTAAAGTTTTTTGTTTATCCTGGGTTGGCTCTGGGCAAAATTGAGGATTAGACAACGCTGACTTATATCTTTAGTTTACACCGCATATTCCTAGTTTAACATTCTTATCCTTCTGACTTTTAATATGAGTCTTTTTCTGGGAATTTCTCATTTTTAAAGGGTTATACTAGAGGTGGAAGAATATCTGTCTTTACTGTAGCTTCTGAAATGAGTGCTGTGAGGTGAATTGCCATCACCCTTCCTCACATCTTCAGTAGAGAATAATTTAAAAATAATTCAGTGTAAGAGGTGACAAATTGTTGCTTATCCCATGTACAGTATTCTCCCCGTCTCTGCCTCTTTCTGCCCACCCACAGGAAATTAGAAAAATATCTAAATATCTGAACCCTAAATGAATAAGAGCAGGAAGAAAACCGTGTAGACCAGAAGCCATTTTGGTGGATTGAAAGGTGCATCGAAATGTTCTTAAGGGATTTGGGAAGGATTATTAGGAGGATAACAACACAATTTTGAAAGCGTAGCAAATAGAATAAAACAGTAAAATTTCCCCAAACATGAAATATTACTTTTATTAATAATACTACAGTGCTTTAGAGGCTACAAAAATGCATTTCTCCTTCTTAGCACCTACCTCTTATTGATTTGCTGCCAATAAATCAGTGCAACCGTATTTAAGGAGGACAGATAAAACAAAGCAGACAAGTAGTTCTCAGCCCACAAAAGGATATGGAAACTGTCATTCATTTAGAAAACCAAACATTTAATAGTCTTGAAAGTGTTATTGCATAAATTCTTGGAAAATGGCACATTTTACATACAGAACAGAGCAAGGCGCCATGAGTACCAGAAATGCTAATTTAATCTTCAAGAACGTTAGTGTGATCACTTTTCCTTAAAGTTAAATGCAAGTATTACTCTCACACATTCTTTTTTCTTCAGAATTATTACTTGTGCTATGAGCATGAAATGCTATGTGGAAGCTAACATTTCTCAGAAGTGCCATACTAATATCAAGTACTTTGTGAAGATGTGGAGCAGTATTTGTTAGTGACATTCCTATCTTCATCTTCCTTAGTGTTTCTAGCACTGAAAGTAACCACGAATGAAATTGACCTTACATTTGTTTCAGTGTCATTTTTTGTCTTTTTGGAGAGCATTAGGTATGACAAATACTGTTGTTTATGTAAAAATATGCCAGCTAAACTTGGGATTGCATCAGAAGCAAAAAAATTAAAATTGCAATATACTAAGTTTTCTTTACTTTTCATAGGCAGACTATGTTACACTTCCATTTACATACGGAATGTGTAATAGTAAGGTTCAGAAGCAGTCTCTGGAAACTGACTACCTAAATTCAAATCCTAGCTTCCCTTTTTAGCCTTATGGCTCTGAGAAAGTTACAGAATCACTCTAGGCCTTGGATTCCTCAACTGTAAAAGGAGAGTGGTCATACTATCAGATTCTTCTGCCAGCTATTGTGAGAATTACATGCCGATAATGCAAACAGCCTAACACAGAGCCTGGTACATAGTAAGCTCAAAGTAAATGTTAGGTGGTTTTTTTTTTGTTTGTTTGTTTTTGTTTTTTTCTACTACTGCTACTATTGCCATGACTTAAGCTGCTGCTGCTGCTACTGTGACTACTACTACAAATACCAATACTATTATAGTATAATAGAACAAATATACAGATGCTCCTAGTACTACTACCAAGAGTATCCAATACCAACATTATTGCTAAAATGAGAACTGAACGGTTCCTGTCATTCTTCTCTTTCTGAGGCTTACATCTTCCCACTTCACCCTAACTTAGAAGGAGTAAAAATTACCACTGCCTACAACACTGTTGTTTCAACTTCCCATCCGAACACATACATGCATGCACCTTGATAATGTCTGCGTGAGTGCTGTTGAAGTACTGACTGTATCTCGGGGAATGCTGACCCCAGCAGGAAAATACATACTCTCTGCGTGTTTTCTTCAAATCCTGCCCCAGGCTGAGTGACATCTGGTGTCCCCAAACCAACCCTGCGATAAGACTTTACTGTTGGCTGCAGCTAAACCCTCTTCTCAGTCCAACTCTTACACTGAAAAAATCCCATTCATAATGAGGTGATATACACATATGTAGCCCTTTTTTCATCCTGAAAGCATAACGGCTTCATTGCTAGTTAAAATGAGCTGTCTTTTTAATCTCACATTTTATAAGCTGCATAGGAATTCAGTTTATAGTTTATAATCTTTTCTTGACATTTATATTCTATTTCCCTCCTCCTTCACAAATGAACAGTCATTGCAGATTTTTCCTGGGAGACTGAAACTTACTCTAGCAATACTGAGAGGCACTTTAGAAAAAATGCTTAGGGTTTTAAGAATGAATAATAAGGCAATCCAGGGTATGCTTTATTATCCATTAACATGTGTTTAGGTTGGCCATTTACAGTAAAACCACCAGCTAAATGTCATAGAACTTCACAGAAGGCTGTATCTAGTTTATTCTGCGCCATTGGAAACTCTAAACAAGGTTGTAAAATGTTCTTTTTTTCTAAATACCGTTTAAAATAAAAGCGGACCAAAAAAAATCTACTTTGTGTCTATATGCTATTATAGCTGACAGATAAGAAAAATGCCAGGGATAATTGAGGAGGTTTCTGTATAAAATGTTAACACCTAACAAGAGCAAGCTTTCAAGATAAAGGCAAAGATTTCTATAGATTTATATATAGGTTTGTGTGAAAATTTAGGAGATAAAACAGATCCTGTTTCTAATGCCATTTTATTTCTAAATGGTAATGTGTAGATATTCACTGCCTCTGGTGTAAGGAGAGAAGAGGAAGAAATACCTATCATAATATAGTCCAGCGGTGCCTGCAACTTCATAAACCTGGCATCACAATTTAGCTTAATGCTGTGCCTAGATATGATAGGGGGGTGGGGAGGGAGAGGTGAGCTGAGTACAGGCCATGATAATTTTTCCCTTTGGACTTGAGCCATATTAAATGATATTTTTGTAATTCTATTAAATTAGAAGGGTGCATCATTGGTGCATCAGAATATTCTCAATCCTTTTGGTTTGGGGACCTACATAGAAGCAACAGTAAGCAAAAATGAAAGGTCAGAATCCTTTCAATATTTGACTGGCTGAAACAAGACATACACCTAAGCTGACTAAATGTAATTTGATCAAAAGTGTGATGGCTGACTTGTCTGTTTAGCTCAAATTGTAATTTGTTCCCAAATTACAATTGTCACTAGCTTTGAGTTCTGGTCATTTCAATATAGAATAAGGGTGATTGGAAATGTTATGTGTAGGCATTTGTTGGAACAACTTAAATGTTCAGAAATAGAGGAGTACTTAAAACAAACTACTAAAAATAATAATATAAACACAATCATATTTGGCTTTGGAAGGTTTCGTTGCAAAGTGTTAGCAATAGTTTTCTCCAGATGGGTGGGACTGTGGGTATTATGTTCTTCCATTTCATATTTGTATTTTTCTCTGAGAAACCTCTGCTTTCCTCTACTTTTGTAGCAACAAAAAAGAGAATTAAAAGAGCTAAGGAGACCAAATGAATTTTTTTTAAAGGAAATGTAAAAATCTGGAATTTTGGGTGAATTTAGCTTATATTTATTTTAAGACACTTATGCCTGTTAGAATAGTTTGACTATGTTTTCATTTTTTGGCACCATGCCAAATATTTAAATTGAATTAAAGTGTTTTTAAAAATAGATACAAATTCTTAATCATCCACAAAGGACTGCAGAACTATTCCTATGGCACTCCAAATCGACACATACTTAAAGAAAGAAAATATGTAGTTTTACTCCACCCAAATAAAATTTTGGCTAACTTGTCTTTTGGACAGCTTACTTCAGTTCAAATTTTGTGTAAAGATTTCTATTTTCAGCCCACCTGTCAAGGGACCTTGCATTATTTTTCTGGTCTTTAAGTAAATCATCTGATAAACATTCACAATAAAATGTTCAAAACGTGATGCATATTGAAAGGAGAGAGAAAAGGAGTAGTGTATACTTCAAGTAGTATATAACTCATGACTAGGAGTGAGATCTGTGGGACAATGATTTGACTGGTGCCTTTCAAATTATCTTCTATCTGGTTAAGGCCAGATTTTGAGATCATAGAAAATTGTGAGCAATAAAAAGCTTTAACAGAGACTTGGTCTCAGAACTCTGGACCCTGGAAGGCAAGAGAAAAATCACTTTTCTTCCAAGCTTTGAAATATCTGGAAGTCTGAAAACCAACACAGATCACATTACTCAGCTTTTAGTTCACTAGCTTGGGTCATCTTAGTGGTATTTATAAGACTGAAGAGAAGTGTTACTATTTGTTTGTGGAGATTGCTTTTGCAAAATATTTCAGAGAATCCACATGAGACTAAAGAAGGGAATTGCGCTGTTTTCATTCTCTTTTTTTGAGATAGAGTCTAGCTGTGTAGCCCAGGATGGAGTGCAGTGACGCCATCTCGGCTCACTGCAACCTCCGCCTCCCAGGTTCAAGCGATTCTCCCGCCTCAGCGTTTTCATTCTTAAAAAAAGTCTGATAACAGAGGCAAACTCTCTCCCTCTCACACTCTGAGGACTCATAGGCCTTGCCTGACTCACTTCCTGCTTCCTTCAAAGGGTCTGTAGATTCCTTCAGATTTCCTGTTCTGATACTGCATCGCTTTTTTTTTTTTTTTGAGACAGAGTCTAGCTCTGTTGCCTAGGCTGGAGTGCAATGGCACAATCTCGACTCACTGCGACCTCCGCCTCCCAGGTTCACGCAATTCTCCTGCCTCAGCCTCCTGAGTAGCTGGGATTATAGGCACGCCACCACGCCCAGATTATTTATTTATTTATTTATTTATTTATTATTATTATTTTTTTTTAGTAGAAACGGGTTCACCATGTTGGTCAGGCTGGTCTTGAACTCTTGACCTCGTGATGCGCCCGCCTCTGCCTCCCAAAATGCTGGGATTATAGGCGTGAGCCACCGCGCCCGGCCTGCATCGGTTCTTGAAAAAAAGTTCACAGTGTGAATCTTTACACATTATTTTGTCCTTCCAAGTGGGAAAGGTATGCTAGCAATGCTTCTAATCCCCATCTTGGGGGAAAAAAAAAAAAAGAAACTTGGGGAAAAAAAATGATAATAAGAAGCAAAACTCGAAACACCACTAAAACAAAATGCAGCTATTTGAAGAAAACGCCTTGAAAGTAATTTTATGAATAAACTTTTAAATGTTTAATTGGTTTAGGTTTTTAAATTATCACAAATCCTTAGAATTGTAATCTAGTTTAATACTAATTTATTACAACACATTTATAATACTTTTCCTTCTGTTGATTAATTACTCAGATCCTCTTCTTATTGGAAAATTTAGGCATTCTTGTGCTGACTTTCTTAATTAACAAATGTGATGTGAATTCAATCACCAGAAAGGAACCATTTATTATAGCCTATAGGGTACTGAGGGGAGCAGTTTGCTTCTGCCTTGTTTTCCTGCTACCAGAGTTTTCCAGAAAGAAGCTCTTCATTGCAGCAAACATATTCGTAATCCTCTTTACTTTTTTTTTTTCAGATAAAGAAACTATTAAATAGTGAAATTTGAAATCTTCCACTTAGATGGAAACAAATGGGCCAACATTGTTTTTCAAGACCTTGAGATAGGGGTAACTTAGTTTTAAGAGAGACAATTATAGTATCTGAAATAGCTTCTGCCATAACTCAAACTGAACATTTACAAAAGCAGAGATAGGATTTTCTTTTAAATCAATAGGAGAATAGGAGGATGTGCCATTTACTCAAGTGGTTGACACCAATAGCTTTACAACAAATACTACATTTTAGCTACTTGAAAAGTAAGGTTGAGATTGGGGGCAGAAGGGGATATAAATAAAATGCTTTTGGATTTTAATTGTAAGCCATTTATTCTCTTGGATTATTTCTTTGGCCTGTGCACATTAACACTTGTCTTGAATTGTCAGATCCCTGCACCTCAGTTTTGTAAACCTAGTTGTCAGAATCTTGGAAAAAATATCTAAAGATGTTGGGTAACTGAATGAGATGATATTTGATATTTTGGCTGTAAATTTTAACTAGAATAATGGTGGATGTGTGTGTGTGTGTGTGTGTGTGTGTGTGTGTGTGTGTGTTTGTGTGTGGTAGAGTAAGGCAAGTCAGGAGACTTGAGTCTGGCATACTTCCCTTAAAGCAAAATAATTATGTCTCTAAACTGGATAATTTTTAGCTACTTAATTTTTTTATTCCTTTTTTTCTGTTAATGATTCTGATTAAAATCAGACATATATTTTTATTTCTTTTTAAAATCAGCGAATTATTTAAAACCAGACCAATTATTTAAAACCAGACCAACCAATTATTTAAAACCAGACCAACATCAATTTTTTAAAGTAAACATTAACTGACTTCACTTTAATGTATGTCATTAAATTCAAAGTCATTTTGAAGTAATATTTTAACTTACAATTCTCACGTCTTTTAAATTTTTATTGTCGCTGATGATAATTTATCAATAACACTCGTATTCTTCTTTAATTTTATATATTCTCCCAGTATTTAAGTGCATTGTACTCGTAGAATCTTCATTATTTCACATGTACAATTCTCCAATTGTTTCACATGATGCTGTTATCCATCACAAGAGTTTGATCAGGCAGTTTAGGTGGGGCTTAGATGTTTTGGGTAGGTGGAGTGGGGGTTTTTGGATGATTTCAATCTAAGACAAATTGTACAAAAGAACCTCTTGTGTCATTCCAACACCATCTAGTGGTTAAAATATTTGCAGAAATTTTTGTTTTGTTTAAGACTGAAGATACACTGGCAAAAGGGTACAATGTTATATTCTATTTATTGGAGATTGATTATCACAATGTGCTTCAGGCAGATGAGTGCCTGGCCCAGCATCAGTAGAACATGTCTTTCGAATTTTGTGTGTGTGTGTGTGTGTGTGTGTGTGTGTGTGTGTGTGATTCTGATGCTTAATCTTCTGAATTATTTTCTGTGATATAGCAGAGATTACTTTGTAATAATTTAACCATTCCTGGTTCCCACGGTTTCTTCTAAGGAAGAAAGAAGACTAGAGTTGAAATCAGAAGACCTGGATTTTAATCACAACTTTATTCCTATCTTTCTAACCTATATATGTCAACAATTATTCAGGGTCCTTATTTGTAGAAAAAGCATACAGACCTGTATTTCAGAGTTGCTTTGCTATAAAGATTAAGCAATAATATAAATTTCAAAGCACTTTATGTCTATATGGTATTATTGTTACTGTTATTGTGAGTGAGTGCACTCAAGGAATTTATCTTCACGTTATCTTGACTTCTTTTAGACTTAACTACAGTCTAAATTCTGCCCTCACTGTTCCACCAAAATTATCTTTGCTGAAGTATCCACTGTCTTTCATATTGACAAATTAGGACACTGTCTTTTGGGGTCTTTTGGGGTTCCACAGGAATTTTAAGATTGATTTCTTTTTGTATTTCTGTAAGAAATACCATATGTATTTTGACAGGTTTTGCATTCAATCCATAGATTGCTTTGGGGTAGT
The DNA here is from genome assembly GCF_049350105.2 of Macaca mulatta. Lineage (NCBI taxonomy): Eukaryota > Metazoa > Chordata > Mammalia > Primates > Cercopithecidae > Macaca > Macaca mulatta. The sequence continues at coordinate 87,761,641 of NC_133426.1, forward strand.
ATGGACGTTATAACATTTTTAAGACGTCCAATCTATGAACACAGAATATTTTTTCCACTGATTTATGTATTCTTTTATTTCTTTAATCAATGTTACGTAATTTTAAGATTCAGATAATATGTAACCTCCTCAGAGAAGCTTTCCCAGACCATTATATGTAAGTAAATTTCCACCTGCTTGTTTTTCTGTATCGCTCTACCCTAGGTTGTTTATTTCCTTCATAGCATGTATCTCTCCATCTCTCTCCTTCTCTCTCAATTATTCTTTACCTATTTTCTTCTCCACTTGTTTGATGTCTGTCTCTTGAATATTGGCCATATACATGACTTATTCACCACTGTATACTCAGTGTCTAATACAGTGTCTATCTTCTATAAAACGTGTAATGAACATCTGTGAAATAAGCAAATAAATAATTAAATATTTAATATGATTAATATCAACAAGGATATAAATTATGGACATAAATAATAGTAGAGCCACAAAATACATATATATGTGTGTGTATATATCATACATATTATACATAATATGTTATGTATATTATATATTATATTATAATATTATGCTATATATAATAGTATAGTATAATATATATTATACTATTATGTTATATATAATAGTATATATAATATATGTTATGTATATTTGAATATTATACATAACATGTTATGTATCATATTAGAATATTACACATAATATGTATCATATGTAGATATACATTAAACTGTGGCTTTGATATCATGAATACTTCATTTAACTAGATATGCTAGTTACCACATAGATTTGTTCATATGGAATAAAATTTTGTGTCTTGACATCATTTTACATCATTAAATGGACAGTGTATAATAGTACCAAAGGCATAAAGGGAATTGTATGAGATGTCACTGAATCTTGCTGGTTTGACAGCTTTGTGTTTAGAAGCATTAATTTTGACCTATCCCTGGTAGAGTGAGTGAAATGAATTAAGGGAAGTAAAGATGGAAAGTAATGTGAATTGGTTTAAAAATGGAAATAAGGAGTCAGCCTTTTAAAAGACCAGGTCATTAGCAGACCTCCTTGCACTGGGAAGCTTTTTGCCCGTGATAAGCGTGGTTAAAAGGATGTGCTTCTATCACATGAAAGAATTGTATGATAATTTTTCAAATGTCAGAATGAATTTAGTAAAATCTCACAACTCAAATGTCACCTAAAAAGCAAGAATTATGCAAAATTACTTATGGAAACCAAGTGAATAGGATGATCCCCTGACTGGGCAATTCAAATGCATTTACAAAAAATTGCGTAGTTCCAAATTGGAAAGAAAGCTCTTGGGGCAAGATGCTCTTTTGGTGCATTTAAGAAAAAAAAAAAAAAAAATGGAGCCACAGTAAGACATTTCTGTCATTTCAGAGAATTGAAGAGCTGATGAAGGGCTAGGACGCCTTTAGTTTCTTTTTAAATTTCAAACTTAACATTGGAAGTTATTAACTGCTTCCTTCCACATTTCTGAAACAAACGGAAAATAACAACTTTATAAGGACGCATTTTCAAAATGCTTTGAAAACAGTTGGTTTTGTTGTTTATTCGCAGACATTTTTTTCTTTTTTTCATATAACGCCTCAGGTTTTTTTTACCTAGGCTGATAGATTTCCTCCTTAAAGTCCTTGTTCCCACACATAAAGTCTAGGGCAAATTTCAATTCCTTCAATTAATTTTAATTCAATCATACTTTGATTTAGAAACCCAAAACAAAACAATACTTTGGACAATTTATAACTTTCCATTTTTTCTCTCCCTTCCTTTTCTTTTTTAAGCCCTTTCTTACTTTCTCTTCTCTCTGTCTACAGAAGGTGAAGCAGCAAACATCACTCATCACTCACCCTTGCTGATAGTTTATTTAATGGTATTGTTAAGTATGCATTTAAAGTCTGCATAACTTGTATTCCATTTACTATAGAGCTACCTGAGTATGCTCATGTATCCCTAAAATTAGGTATTAAATGAATTCAGACTATGTGGTCAGTTAATCTCTTTAATTAAGGATTTAAGAATAAATATAAATTATGTTGGGACCCTCAAAATGACATATAATGGTAGTCAAATGTCTTTAATAGTGAATTATGTTATATATAGAATGTATCACCCCTATCCTTCTCCTTACTTTGAATTGAGAGCCTCTTCCCAAGGGAAAACTCAGAGCCTGTGGATCAAGTCTGGTAGAAATAGCAGTTGCTTGGTAAACAGGAGCTGTTTGTACAACTTTTTCTCTCTCTCTTCTGATCTTATAAGGATAAGTGTAATTCAAATGAGCCTTTGCCACTGTGAATTAAGAGCCAGATTAGAAGATAAGTTTTACCTAGGCTACACAATTGCATGACACTGTGCTAAGATGCTTTCACATCTATTATTTCACTTTATTATTATGTTACTTAACATTGATATATTCTATAAATATTTATTGAGCAACAACTATTTTCTGAGTAGCATGCAAAGTGCTTGAAATATAGAAGTAGACAGAATAAACACTGACTTTGGCTTCTGTAAGTTTGTGACCTAATCAGTATAATTATTATAAAAATGTTAAATATAAGACTTCTGATACTTTTGAATTTGTCTCCTATCATTATTAATAGCAGACGAGGCAATATGCTCATTTATATAGATAATCAGGGAACTGGATAATCACATTTAAAAATATAGTAAAGTTGCCTCTCAGCACAAAAATTTGAGAAGACAATTTAAAATGCTAACCTCTCCCATTCCCAGAGAACACTAAAAATATAAAATATAGGATTTCTCCATATGTTAAGATGTTTTATTTTAATCAGTTTGACTTTGACTACTTTAGGAACATTTTTTTGAATTTCACATATCATCTCATTCTTGAGTAGCTGTTATGATATAGTAGAAGCGCATGGATTTAGAATTAGGCAATCTGAACTTGAGTCATAATTCTGTAAAACTTCATTGGCATTAGAAAATTTCTTGTTTTTGGTTTTCTGATCCTCAGAATGAGGGGAGTTTAACTTTGTTTTGTGTTAGCACTGAGACTAAGTCATTTACAAACAATAGAAGTTTTTATTTGGCTTATAATTCTGACGGCAGGGAAGTCCAACAGCATGGCACTGGCATCCGGTGAGGGCCTTTAGGCTCATAATCTCATGGCAGAAGGCAGAAAAGAAAGAGTGAGAGAGACAGAGATGTTCAAACTCAATTTTACAAAACTTCACTCTCGTGATAGCAAACTCCCTCCCACAATAACGACATTAGTCCATTCATAAGGGCAGAGCCCTCATGACCTATTCATCTCCTAATGGTTCTACCTCTTAATATCATCACAGTGGCAACTAAGTTTCAACATAACTTTTGGAGGAGACATTGAGACCATAGCAAGGGGCTTCTTAATGGGGTCAATATTGGCTTTTTGGGCAGGACAATTCTTTGTTGTTTAGCGTTCCTGACCCCTGCCCTCTAAATGCCAGTAGTAGGCACCATTGTGACAACACAAAATGCCTCCCACCTAGTATTGCTCTCAGCAGCATTTCACATGACTCAGTCTCTTACCTTCTAGAAATATTATCTTTATTTGACAACCCACTTTCTTATTTTCCTCTTACCTCTCTGCTTCCTCTTTTGCTGTCTCTTTTGAAAGCTTGTTTTCATTACTGTATCACTAACTGCTGGAGTTCCTTAAGAATTAGCTCTAGATCCTTTCCTCTTTTCAATTTTTCCTCCCCTTGAAGACCTCACCCATATCCATACACAACTTTATTTACTGACTATACACATATAACTTACAAATATATATCTCCAGGCCAAATATCTCCTCTGAATGCTAACATATATAGATAACCATCTTTTTGACATATTCACTTGTATATACCTTAGGCATCTTACAGTTTTTATTTCCAAAATTGAACTTTTGATTTTCTCTGCCAACTTGATTCCTACACTGAATCTACGTCAGCTAGGTTAGTTTTACCACCTCCTACTCATTTGCTCAAATATGAAATCTTAGCATCATCTTTATACCGCTATCTCTGTGACACTGCCTTCCTCTATGTTAATTTGGTCACTAAGTCAATTTCTTCTATATCTCCTCTGCCATTATTCGTGCCCAATGTATCACCATCTCTTACCTGGGATACTAAAATGGCCTCCTAAATATTTTTCTCATATTCATTATGGCTTATTTTCAGCACATTTTTAAAACACTGCAGCTAGGGTGATCTTTTTGAAACAAATCTGATCAAACCATTTCAGTTTTATTTTTCTGTATATTTCTGTTGGAGATAGTTGAATTTATTCAACTATCCATCCACATGTCACTAAAAAGACAACAACTAAAAACAAAGGCTGAAATACTTTATCTACTTTCTTTACTTTTTGCTAAGCATTAGTCTTAGTAAAAAGTAAATAAAAAAATAACATGACCTGATAAGCTTTATGCAGTCTAACCAGCCTATCTCTTCAGTTCTGTTAATAATATAATCCTCATGTACTCTACAACCTAGCCACAAAAGGATTTTAGTTGCCCTAATGTGTCATTCCTTCTCCTACCATAAAGCCTTACCAATCCTACTCCATCAGCCTAAAATGGTTTATTCCCCTTCATGCAGTTAATGTCACTCATCCTTCAGATCTTAGCTCAAGTGTCACTTCCTTAGAGAAAACTTTACTTAACCTTCAATTTAAAATGTATTGCTTTCTCATAAAATTGCTTTATTTCCTTCAGAACACTTATTCAGTTTGTATTTATTTGCTCATTAATGTAATTATTTCACTAATAGCTACCTCCCTGAGACATTACACTATGTTATAAGACTTATAAGCTTGTGGACCCATTCGACTTTAGTTCCCTATTGTAACCCCAGTGCCTAATATAGAATCTGGCACGTAATACACGCTCAATAAATCTTGTGGCAAAGCTTAATGAATGGCTATTAATATTGAATGTTTGCTTCTTTTGTCGTCATCCTTAAGACAAATTTAAAGTAACATACCATTAGGAGTGTAATCCCATTTTGATATATAATGAATAATAAGGACAAAATGATATGCCTGAGGAAATTGGCAGACATTAAAATGAAAATCTCTTACAGCATTTTGGCTCTGTGATTTAAGAACTTCTATTTTTGAAACATAGTGGTAAACTTTTGTTTTATATTTTATCCTACCTAGTGTTTTTGTTTATATATATATATATATATATATATATATATATATATATATATATATATATTCCCATTGATCTCTGTGAGAAAAAAAAATCACAGCACTTTCCTTTGGCATTAGTTTATGCTGATCAATCCCTTTGAATTTTAAGATAATTCTCATGGGTAGCGACTATCTGAGATGGGTGATGGGGGTGGTAAAGGAATTTACCAATACAGTTGTAGGTAAAGAAAGGGAGATTTATTAGAGAAAGTAGGAAAATATGTTGCAAGAAAGCAGTGGGAAGACCAGAAAGAGAGGAGCTGACAGCAAAGAGACAAAAGCTTGCTGGAGATTTTATAGAATGGTACTTGTGCCAGAGAGGACTACATACTGTAATGATAACGCCAAGGTAACAGTGAGCTGACTTGCATTTTTCTATCAGCCAAGGTGTCTGGTGATAGCTGGGTGCAGAAAAATTGTGAATTATTTGTGTAGGAGGGCTATATGTCCTGGACCATGAAGAAAATCAGACTTCTAGCTTATCTACTTTTTCTTTTTTCTGTTCTCTGATCCCACCAGCCTGACTCCTTTTCCCTTATTAGGACTTCACAGTAATGTTCTAAGTTCCATTCTGATCATTTCCAGATTAAAACACACAATACACACACACACACACACACACACACACACACACACACACACACACACGCCCCCCACACCAGGGACATATTTAAGTACTAATTTGGTAAGAAGGAGATGTGGATTTTGCTTTGTCATTTTGTATGGACTGACGGTCCATTCTCTCGTTCACTTACTAGATGTGAAAAGAAGAGAGACCTCTCCAACGGCTAGTGAACAAATTCTCATTAAGGTAAGCTGTCTGTATATTATGTAGGTGATCTCATTGACCAGAACTAATCCTTACATGTTTGGTCTTACTATACTTGGGTTTTTCTCCTAATAAAAGGAGGCGTAACTATCCAGCTTCCAAATAGGTATTTGTTATTTTGCATCCATCTGCAATTTGAAAAATTGAGAAACAAGTTTAGATGATGAGGCAGTAAGAACACCAAGAATCCGTATTCTAGCCTTTGCTCTATTACTATACAGCTTCCCATATTATCTTGGGGACACCTTTTAACTTTTTTGTGGCTTTGATTTCCTAATCAGTAAATTAAAATGGTTGTTGACATGATCTCCAAGGGCCTATCTAGGTTGAACAGTCATGAATTATGAATGTTTTCACTTCAAATTTTTATTACAAGCACTTTGGTTTCTTTACTAATTCTTAATTCTAGGCTACATTATTTCAGTAACTAAGTTTATTTTCCATTTGTTATTATAAAGCGATTGCTTATAAACTGACCTATGTGGCCAATATGTAATTGGGAATTTTTTCTTGGGATATTTTAGTGCTTGGTTGAGCTTTTAATACCATCTCAATCATTGAGGATTGATAAAGATTTCAACAATTAAATTACAAAATATGCGCTTTGAAGTAGAGTTTCAGAAGTACCTAGAATTGAAAGGAAAATGCCTTCTTTCTATATTAGAAGCAAGGAGGGGTCATAGAAATTTGAAAGTAAAATTTATATCAGTTATTTAATCTTTTTATATAAATAGAATTTAAAATGTTGATAATAATATGTGGGCTATTACCGAATATAACAACAAAGTGTTAAATGTAAACGATTAAGAGTGATTTCAAGATACGCTTTGACTTACTGATACTGAAAAAAAGCTGGGTACTTTAATCAAAGAAGAGATGAACACTTAAAGACTATTCTGCTTCTAACATCATTTTGGCATAGTTCATAATTTTCTGGGACACATTTTCAGTACACATACTGGTTTTCTACTTGTAAAACCTGTAAGTTTTATTAATAATAATATGTCTAAGACTGTGTACTTACAAGCATGGCTAATGCAACTCTTTATATCCTTTTTCTCAAATATTAATATTTGATTGCTCAAGTTGTAAAAAGGAATCTGTTGTTTTTATTATAATTGAATGACTTCTTTAGGTTAATTAGAGGGAAATTCAGTTTTACTGTCCTATTCCTGCTATATGAAAACTGACTTTAATGGCTGCAAAACATAGATAATACATATATAAATTATAGGAAATAATTTATTTAACAAATTTTTAGAACCATGTCAAACTTTAGTTTTTCCAACATATTATTTTTTAAAATATCAAGGCTACAGAATTTCAAAAACAAGCTGGGCACTGTGGCTCATGCCTGTAATTCCAGCACTTTGGGAGGCTGAGGTGAATGGATTACTTGAGACCAGGAATTTGAAAACAGCCTGACCAACATGGCGAAAACTCTTCTCTATTAAAATACAAAAATTAGCCTGGCGTGGTGGTACATGCCTGTAATACCAGCTACTGGGGAGGCTGAAGCAGGAGAGTCTCTTGAACATGAGAGGAGGAGGTTGCAGTGAGCCGAGATCACATCACTGCACTCCAGCCTGGGTAACAAAGCGAGAGTCTTGTACATATGTACATATTATTGTCAGTTGCTGAATTATTTGAGACTGAATTGCAGATATCCTGACTATTCACGCTTTAATATTTCTTAATCCATTAATATTTTCAAAAAAGGCCATTCTAGTACATAATCACAAGCTATCAAATGCACAAAGGTTAAATTGATAAAATGGTGTTAGCTAACATATTTTCACATTTTAAATTTTGCCAAATGTCCCCCAAGTTTTAATGCTATTTTTCTCCTGATCCATGATCATGTAGTATATCCAGTTGTCATATTTTTAAATTACCTTTAATATAAAACTATTTTTCAGTTTTCATTGCCTTTTGTGACACTGGCATTTTTGAAGAGTACATGCAAGTTGTTTTGGAGAAAATAAGTCAAGTTGGATTTATTGATTGTTTCTTCGTGAGTAGATATAAGTTATGCATCTTCTGTGATGTTATAGCACATTAAAGTTTTATGTTAATGTTAATATTTAAAGCCCTTTGTCAATTTTTCCCTTTTCCCTACCCTTGGCCCATATCTATCCAACCTTCTTTTGCATAAATCTCTTACAAATTCCTTATTTGCCTTTTCTTGTTGCACTTGTACATATACACATGCCAAGTTTGAACTTGATCTCTATCTACTTTTTGTCTTGCCTCTCCAGTTTGGTTCAAAGACAGAGACCATGCCGTTGAATTGTTTTGTTTCTTCCATGGTACCAAGCCCAGATCTTCAGTAGATGAATAAATCCATCACATGATTATGATTAATATGTACATTTGTAATTTTATATTTATTTACTCTTGAGACAGGGTCTGTTGCCCAGGCTGGAGTGCAGTGGTGCTATCACTACTCACTGCAGCCTCAACCTCCTGGGCTCATGCAATCCTCCCATCCCAGCTCAGATTCCCCTGTAGCTGAGACTATAGGCATGCACCACCATTCTTAGCTAATTTTGTGAAAATTTTTTGTAGACATGGGGTCTCCTCATGTTGCCCAGGCCGGTCTCGAACTCCTGGGTTCAAGCCATCCTCCCGTCTCGGCCTTCCAAAGTGCTGGGATTACAGAAGTGCGCCACCATGCCAAGCCATTCTCAATTTTAAATAGAGCATTTTAAATGCTTATACTAGAGATATTGCCAATATCCTTACATACAGATGTAGATGCCTCTTTTTACAAATACCCTGAAAAAAGCTTAAGTTTAAAAAATAAGCAAATCAGATGAAATCAACAATATTGAAGATGCCTTCGATGTATCTTTTTTTTTGATAGTAATTGACCAAGCTCCTCATACATGCTATATATTTAGACACATGTTTTGTTCTGTTGCAGTTCTTTGATCATTTGCTGGCTGGGATAGAAGATATATCAGGTCACTGGGGACAATATTACTGGAAAGACAAGTGAGGACTTGCCAAAAGTATACCTGTGTATATGTATAGAAAAAAAGAAACAAATGTGTCTGTTTATTTTTCATGTTTCTGTTGGCAATAGTTGAGCTTTATTTGTCCATATGACATGAAACAGATGACAGCTAAAAACAAAGGCAGAAATCTTTCTTTTTCTTTCCTTCACCAGGAGAGACATGACTGATATAAAATCCAGACTCTAAAACTAAAATAGTGTGCCATAAAATTTCTGGCCACCCCTTTCTCTTGAGAATATTATGCACAAATACAGAGAAAGGGAGTTTACATCAAATCATATTACTATCCTATGTAAACCTTCTAATATTTTGCCGCTTAAAAATATTCAAACTTTTACCTTGTTTACAAAGCACTGCACCAACTGGCTACTACACTTTCTTGCCTCATCTCATATGATTCTCCCTGTCATTTACTACACTTCAGCCATATTGTCATTTTGTCTGTTTCTTCAACACATTGATTACAACCCATTTCCACCTTAAAGCCTTTGCATAATATTATTGTTGCCTGGGATGTTCTACATGATCCTTTAATGCCCAGAATATTCTTGTCATTCAAGTTTTAGTTTAATTTTGTCTCCTCAGAGAGTTTTCCCCTCACTACTCAATCATTCTCTATATTAGTGGACTGTAATTCTCTGAAGAACACATAACTCTGATATTTTAATGCTTATCCTGTTTATTAATTTTTTTATTTTTAATTAAAAAATAATCATTATAAAAATATATTATTTTTACTGTATGTTTCTCTCCTACTAAAATACAAACTGCATGATGTTAGAGATCTTGTTTATCCTGTTAAATTACAGAGCAGGTACCTAATAAATATATTTGAATGAATAAATGAGTGACAGTGAATTATAAAAAAGACATTTTTGTGTGCTGATACTAAAGTCAGTCCTGTGTTTAAATTCAAATGTTTAATTTTTATTAAATTATAATTTATTTCTAAGTGCCCTGATACCAATATATATGAAAATCTGTTGCTTCTGCCTACATTCCTGACAGGAACTGCGTCAAATACAAGATCTGGTTTTAGCAGCAAACATTTGGAACAAGTGCTAGACTTGATAATTTGTAGGCATCCTTTTATGTCATCTTCTAGGGGAGGTGTCTTATAAGGTGAATTATAAGGTCAGAAAACCGAGAGAAATTAAGATAATTGTCTTTCCCAAAGCAATTTTATTGTAAACTCTGATAAATAAAGAATAGATTCCTCTAATTATAAATGCAAACAATCTAACAAAATAGACCTTTTCCAAGTGTTTGATTTTGATGCATATTTTTCATTACAAGGAAAGTATACACATCAAGAATGGGAGTATTTATAAGCATTATTTTGTCTTTCTTAAGTCAAACAGCAAAACAATTTTTAAAAATTTTATCACAGAGATTTTGGGCTAATGACTTAACTTTCTGTTTGAGCATGTTCCATGGGGTTTTACATGGTAAGACTTTTATCTGTGGTATAGCCACACAATCCTTGAAAACTTCATTATTGTACAAATTTAGGTTATTTCCTTTCCTTCCGCTTCCCCTTGCTCTCATTTTTCTACATAAATATGCTCCTTCCTTAAAGTATAACCTCTATTAAGCCCCATAAATTTCTAGATTCAGTGCTTTTTTCCCCACAGGTACAAATTGCTATTGTAATGTTCTACACTGGTTTTTCATTTTTGTTTGTGTGTGTGTGTGTGTGTGTGTGTGTGTGTATGTCTTTTTTTTCTGAGCCTAATGCTGTCATCTATCTTCCTAGCATATTTCAGGTTGACAGCTTGAGTTCAGAGTCTAAAAGTCATCAGATCTTTAGAGCATCAGAATATCCCTTTTAATATGTAAAAATTTACAAAAGAAGTAAACCTCAATAAAGTCTTTATATTACAGAGCATTCTTTTTTTAAAAAAAAAGAAAATATAAGTTATGGGTCATAAATGTATATTTAGTTGAACATTTTCACTCAAGTGTTATGAAGCTGTGCATTAACATGATTTCTCTTTAATTTTTTGAGTTTATTGTGTAGTTTTAATTTGGGTTCCTTAAGGAAACTTTTAACAAAGGTATGCCATTTCCCCCCTATTCTTTGAAAGTAATTGTATGAAGTGCCCTCTTCTTTCATAGCTTTTTCTGAAATGTAGACCCTGCTTGGTCAATATTTCTGTCTTTGGTGCAAAGGTTTCTTCTCCATGGTGTGTTTTCTCTTCATCTGATTGGCTCTAGTGGGATAAACATAAATATTTAATTACTTTTTAAGCACATATTTGAAATTAAATTGGAATTTACTATGTGTATTTTCTCTCCCTACCACAGATTAAATTTCAACAAAGTAAATTAGGAATATGCAGTCTATGAACCAGGTCTGGGACCATCTGACTAAAATGTAAAAGTTCTAAAGATGGCAGTCAATTGATGGAATTTGTATTTTATTTGCTTCTTGAACAGATTGGAGTATTTCAACAGCAGATACCTGCAGAGTTTGCTCTGCAGGTATCTGCTGCAGAGCAAATCAAACCATCCCACATCAAACATCAAAGAAGCACTGTACTTGTTTGTGAAAAGCTTGAGAGAAAACGTGCCATTGAGTTGGCAGAAGCAGGCCAAGGTCAGTTAATATACACAGCATCTAGTACATCTTTCCTGTAAGTGTGTGTGTGTGTGTGTGCATGTATGTGCTGTTTCAATCTGTGTAAAGAAGTATCACAGAAAAATTGCAGAATAAAGTCCATTCCCTTTAAAAGGTAGTTTTCTTTCCCTTGCATTACCTCTTAGAAAAACATAAAAGAACTAAAATAAAATTGAAGTTATTTGTGTGAGTCCCTCAGACTGCATTGTTTAATATGGAATAGTGAACAGAGCTTAATGAAATAAATTTTGTCTATGAACCTATTCACTTCTAAAAGTTTTTAAAATATTATCTCCCAGGAAGTACATGTTTGTATTTTTATTTTATTTAAAGACGCATGTTAAGTGCAATAATTTATCATTGGCTATTTATTGTTTATCAAGAACTGAATTTAGTGTTAAAAGGTATTTAGTTGGTTTTTGCTGGAGAGAATCAATAGAGAAAAAAATATAAGTTGGGGGTTTGCTGGCTGTAAGTCCGTAAACAATTGTTAAAAGAGAGTAGTAGAGAGATCTTGAAAAGGGAAAACATAAAAAGGGAAAACTAATAGAGGAAGAAAAGAATATTGTTATAAATAATTTTTTACTATGTATCGTGTTTGAGTAGGAATTTTGTGTTTATCTGCATCATGAGGTTTTTTTTGGGTGAGGATCCTTCTGATTAAATTTTACAGAATTTTAAATAAATTCTGCAAGCTTTGCTTATTTTAACTGGTATGAAGTAACTGTAGTTGCATATTTCTCCCAGGACAAAAGAATTAACTATAGTAACTGGTCATTGAATACATCTTTCTCAATCATTCAGTCCTTGATTTGAGAGGCATTTCATTGATAGATTGCTCATTTCTCTGTACAACATCCAGGAATCGAGGCCTAAAAGTTTAACTCTACTTTAATAGTTCGTAATTGGCTAGAACATTATAGTCGTTAAAATGATGCAGACGTGCAGTATATATAGATATGAAACTGTATCTGTGGTACACTGTTGGGTGGGATAAGGAGCTTGAATAATAGAACGTATAGCTTGATCATTTTTGTAGAAAATATAATTTCTATACCTGTATCGACATCTGTGCATAGAAAATTCTGGCAATGCATACACCAAGAGTTAATTGCAGTTTTATCTAGGTGATAAGATTATTTGACTCTTGTATTATTCTCCATAGTTTTCTATATTTTTAGTAGCATGTATCTGTTAATTTCATAGCCAGAAAAAAATATGAAGGCATTCAGAACATGAAACGAAAGAATTAAAATTAAAACAGATTGTAAGTTTAAAATGAGCAAATGAACAAAATATATCCCAAATACAAGATTGGGAATCTTTTGAAAGTTACAATTGATTGAATGTAAGAGATGTCTTTTCAAGAATCAGTTGTCAAATAAACTCTGAAATAGGATATCAAAATATATTATAAAAATTTAAAGTGATTTTTAATTATAATATAACTTTTTTTAATTTTTGGGTTTTGACTTGCCTTTTAAAAGTGAACTGCACCTGAATTACTGAAGTGTTCTGCTATTAATTGTCTCAGCTGGATCTCCTGCATTGGGGTAGGGGTGGAGCTAGCTATAGAGAAGAAAAGATAGGTGGATAATGTTTATAGGCTGTCTACTGTAAATTCTTGAATTGATTAGTCTGTGGATGTATTTAGGAAGGGTATCATCATTGATATATTTTATTTTTCCATCCAAACATATCCAATTAAAATGCAATGTAAGCTCAATGTAAATTTGATGTATTTGAAAAGTATATATAGTAAACCTTATTAATTCAAGACCGTGAATGTGAATTTCCTGTTTTCTTAATTACACACATTGGCTCTCATTGTTGTCTGAAATAACAATATAATTATTATTTTCTTTTTATAATAATATAAATCTGGCATTAATATTAGAAGAAGAAATATATTAAATATTTAAGATTTGATATACCTTTATTAATAATAATATCTTTCAAAATTTGCATGAGGAATTAAGCATTAGTTGCATGGTTATCATAAAAATATTGTTGTAAGTATATGGAAGAAAGGTCAATTCAATTAGAATTGCATGGTAACACACTTAAGAAAAATCTCAAAAATCATTTGAAATACTGCTATGAAACAACATAAATCTGATGCCTGTTCTCAGTTTTCATAGTTAACTTGTTTGTCATTTTCCTTACACAATGAGTAAGTGATTTAAGTTGCACTTCAACAGTCATCCCTTTTATATCTTTATTAAAGCTATTTTTTGGAATATATTATCAACACTATGTATACTTTTTTGATTGTATCCAGAGTTTGCAGTGGTATGGATTATGTATTTTTAGCATTCACAAATAGAATTGTCCTCTGCAATAGTTTTGCTTAGATATCCACTGGCCTGTATATACAAGTAAAATACTGAGATAACTGAGTTTTTAAGTAGAAATTTCAAGAATGTGTATATTACCTTAAAGCTCTGCTTTTCAATGAGCCTTTCCATACTCCTTACCCGATGCACTCACTGAGCTTTTCAAAGCATCTTGGGAATGGATTTCCTTATTGATACTTTAGCTTTCATGTATGTGTTTATTGAATTTGTATATTTAAGTATCGAACACCTATAGAGAGTTCGATATTTTATCTGCAGCCACAGCCATGTAACAACCATCCCCAGTATGTCCAAATCAAGACTTTATGGGTAATGTTCAAGTAATGTTGACCACAAACCTTTATAAAATCAGAAGAGTGGTTTGATTTTTTTTCAGTATATGTCACTTTATTAGTCACATAAATGGAATAATTCTAGTTACTTTTCTTTTTATACTTCCAAACAAACCGTGGCTCCTACATATATCAAAGGAATATTAGTAGGGTATAGGAAATGATGAATTAATGTTTAATTCACATTCAGACTTGCTACACATAGAAAGTGCTTTAACAATTTCCATTTAACTGCCAGTGCAGTGTCTTACATGATGCCCAAAGGTCTTGAAAAATGGTGGCATTTTCTTAAGTATACATTTTTCTATGGCAAGCTCTATTCTATTAAGCATATTACAAAATTGACTGTTTCAGATGTTAAAATATGTTTATGTTACTAGAGAGCTGCCAAATTCCAAAGTTTTAAATATTTAGACTATGATAAAATGTACTTAATAAATATAGATTGAACAATAGGTAATGTTTCTTTGATAATTCAGAAATCTGTAAATTGTTAAGCACATCAGGACCCTATGATGTTTTTTCTTCACAGTAAAAAAAAAAAATCTTGTCTGCAAGTAGGTGCACTCACATTTTCTAAATTAAAAAGTTTTATGTTAGAAATAGATAGATTTAAACTTATAGATTTTAGGTGATTGCTGTTAAGACAATTTTGTGCATTTTGTAACCGTAGGTGCATTTTTGTGCATTTTGTGACTCTAGGTATTAATGAATATAATGGAAGTGACATTTAACATAAATGTCAAAGAACACTGTTTGGTAGTGTGCTGGATAACAGAGGTACTGTGCGATGAAGAGGCTTAGAAAGGCTTAGAGAGTAGAGTTCAATAGATTTGAAAAGCATTTCGAGCTCATGAGGGAAAACCTGGAACATAATTACAGTAATAGATACTTAACAATAATAAATGACTATTATTTTAATGATTTGTACATAATTGAAATTACTTTCTCAAATTGGTATAATATCTTTGTTCCCGAAGTTTCTTATTTATAAATACTACTTCTTGCAGTACGGTGTGAAGTAATTATAATGTACAAAGTATAAAGAAATATGTCTATATTCTGCACTGTCAGACCATTTTAAAATAATTGTGTATAGTTTTGCTTTATAAACTTAAATAATATGTGAGTTAGGGGAAGGCAGGGTCCAGAGGGAGAAACAGAGAAATAAATTATCCAAGAGATGGAAAATAGGTCCTATGGCATCTTCTCTATTCCATGTGAATAATATAGTCTCTATTCCATTCCTCTTTCTGGTGACTTCAGCTGTAAATTGTCAGAGGATACAAGATGATTTCTGAAGATTATATCCAGCTTGGAATTTTATGTGTTACAAGTGGTAATTTCATTACTTTTCTCCTCTTTTAAAGTGGAGCCTGAGACTACAGATTAATGAAAGCAATTAACCTTTATTAGACATTTATTATGGCCATGCACTATGCTAACACTTCACATGGGTTATTTGTTATACCTCATAGTGCCTCTATGAAGTCAATACTTTCATTAAAAGTCATTATTTTCATTAAAATGCTAAGAAAATTGAGGTTTAGAAAGGTTATGCAACTTTTTCAAGGTTGTACAGGTAGCAAGCAGGAAAGCCAGAATTTATACCTAGGTAACCTGAATCCACAGACATTATATTATGACTTACAAATTAGTTAAAATATTTCCATAGGCATATTGTAGGTACTAGGCAATATGGTCTTCTATATTCTACATAGGCTTATTAACCCAATTATTTATTAAAATTTATCATTTTAATTTTCAGACATAAAAAACCAGAATCTGTTATAATGAATCTTTACATATCTATCACCCAGGTTAAAAATTATCAACACTTTGCAATTTTAGCTTCGTCTATTCGCCATCCACACTTACTTTTTTTCTGGCGTAATTATACAGCAAATTCCAAACATATTATTTCACCCAAAAATACTTCGGTGTGTTAACAGAAAAAATACAACCATAATTTTATTATTACATCCCCAGATTAACTATAATTCGTTAATATCATCCAGTAAGCAGTACATGTCCAGTTTCTTCATTGCGTCTCAAAAAATATAGTTTTACATTTGCTTTGTTTGAAGCAGAACTCAATAAAGTCACATATTTGTGTTAGGTTGAGAGATCTCTTCTAATCTCTAACAGGTTCACTTTACCCCTTTAACAAGCCACATATTTGTTAAAGAATGTGGATAATTTGTCCTGTAGAATTTCCCAGTCTCTAAATTTAGCTGATTGCATCCGTCTGGTGTAATTTACCATGCTCCTTTAATTTCCCAGTTTATGTTGTCTATATATTTTTAGGTTTAATTAGATTCAATTTTACTTATTTTAGCGAGAGTCCTTCATAGGTGGTGCTGTTTACTTCGTATAGTGTCAAATCAGAGGAAATGTAATTTCCTAAAATTGATCAGAGGGTTCAAGAGTTGTCAGCCTCGTACACTCATAATAAAGTTCCTCCAGCAACTGTGATGATTGTTGCCCAGGTCTTTTATTTTGCCAGAGGCTGCAAAATGGTCATTTTGTAATTGTTATCAATCAGTCTGAATTTATTAGCTTTAATTCTATGAAGAACTACTCATCAACTATTTGATAACCTTGAAGCAGTTTCCTTACAAAAAAAAAAAAAGGCAGGATACATGCTTTATTATTCACCTTATTTATACATTTTGGAGTAATGAATTGGAGTACTGGCAACCTCCAAAGGTGACTAGTGAGTTCTAAGTACCTTTATGAATGACTAGATTTTTTTGTATTTGAAGTATTTTTATATTTGATGTCTATTTAATGTGTTGCAGTTTTCAATATATTGATGCTCAAATAGCCCTATCTTTGCTCAGTGAGTACTAGTCAAAATCGGCCTCTGTGTGTTTTTAACATTACCCTAGAAGTACTAGATAACTTGCCAACTGTCTGATATAATAAGGTGTACACAAATTATCCTATAAGTTCCTTATTCAGAATTTAAAACAGCCATTTCTCCAAGGTTTTGGTTTCATTTACTGGATAATGTCATTTACAGATCATAATCTAAACATTGTCACCACTCGTATGACATTACTTCTAAAGGTTTTTAGTAGACAGATCTAGGAAATTATACATAGGTGACACACACAGAGAGGAAAAAATTCCCGAGATCATATAGCTATTTCCAATTAATGTAAAATATTTCAGGAATTATATCTAGTTGTTTGATTTTATATTTATATCTCTACGATATGATATTTTGAAGTTAAAGGCGAATAGTATTACTTTCAACAAGACAACTAAATGCAATTTAATATTTCTTTATAATGTTTTAGTCTTTATAATGTATCCATTAGATACACACAATGAAACACTGTTTTCAAGTCACTTGAGATAATGTTTTTCTGCTGGTTATGTCATTGACTTGATAAATACTTAGGATTTTTTCAGTTTGTTTTTTAAAACAAATTTATTGAAGTATAAATGACATACAATAAACTGCACATAAAGTGTGCAATTTAATAAGATTTGACATATAGATACATTCAAGTAACTACAGCACAGTTAAGATAAGGAACCCATCCTCCACTCCCTGAAATTTCATCGATCCCCTTTCTAATCCTTTCCTTTTGCTCCTCTCCACTCACCCTATCTATCCATGGCAACAAATGCTCTGACTTCTGTCACTGTACATTAATTTACTTATCATAGAATTCTATGTAAATGAAATCACATTGTATATATCCTTTTATTGCCTGGCTTCTTGCACTCAGAATAATTGTTTTGAGATTCATTCACATTGTAGAATATATGGATAGTTCATTTTTATGGTTACAATATTTTATTATATGTATATGCTACAATTCACTTATTCGTTCACATATTTGTGGACAGTTGAGTTGTTTCCAGTTGTTAGCTATTACAGATGAAACTGGTATAACATTAGAGTACAAGTATTTGTATGGGTACAAGCTTTTATTTCTCTTTGAAAAATATCTCAGAGTGGAAATATGGTAGGTATATGTTTAAGTTATTAAGAAACTGCTGAACTGTTTCTCAAAGTGGTTGTACCACATAACATTTCCACCAACTGTGTATTAAGCTTCCAGATATTCTGTATCCTTGTCAGTACTTGGTATGGTCAGTTCTTCAAAATTCTAACTCTTTTAATAGATGTTGAGTGATATCTCACTGTTGATTGAATTTGCATTTTCCTAATGACTAAAGAAGTTGAGTATCTTTTGTTTTTTCAACTTTTTTCTTTTTCTGCTTATACGTTAGGTTCTGGAGGTACATGTGTAAGTTTGTTAGGCAAGTAAACTGCATGTTGCTAAGGCTTGATGTAGTGAGCAAAGTACCCTGTAGCTAGCCTTCGAACTGAAGTCCCCTTTCCTACCTCTGCTTTCAAGCAGTCCCCAGTGTCTAGTTTTCCCATTTTCGTGTCCACATGTATTCAGTGTTTAGCTCCCACTTATAATTGACAACATGCAGTGTTTTTCTTTTACTACATTACTTTGCTTAAGATAATGGCTTCCAGCTCAATCTGTCTTCCCTCAAAGGACAAAATTTTGTTTCTGTTATGGCTGCATAGTATGCCATGATGTACGTATATTTACCACATCTTCTTTATCCAATCCACTGTTGATAGACACTTTGGCCAATTCCATGTCTTTCATATTGTGAATAGTGCTGCTATAAACATATGAATGCTTGCATCTTTTTGGTAGAATGATGTATTTTCCTATGGGTATGTACCCAGTAATGGAATTCCTAGGTTGAGTACTAGCTCTGTTTTAAGTTCTTTGAGAAATCTCCACACTGCTTTCCACAGTGACTGAATTAATTTACATTCACACAAGGAGTGCATAAGCACTTCCTTTTCTCCACAGCCTTGAAAGCGTCAGTTATTTTTTAACTTTTTAGTAATAGCCATTCTGACTGGTGGATGGTAGTATTTCATTGTGGTTTTAATTTGCATTTATCTAGAGATTAGCAATGATAAGCATTTTTTATGTATTGGTTGGCTCCTTGTGCATCACCTTTTGAGAAGTGCTGTTCGTGTCTTCCGCTCATTTTTTTAATGGTGTGATTTGATTTTTGCTTTTTGAATTCTTTAAGTTTCATGTAGATTCTATCAGATCTTTGTCAGGTGTGTAGTTTGTGAACATTTTCTCCCATCCTCTACATTGTCTGCTTACTCAGTTAATAGTTTCTTTTGCTGTGCGAAGCTCTTTAGTTTAATTAGGTCCTATTTTAATTTTTGTTTTTGTAGCAATAGTTTTCGGGGACTTCGTCCTAATTTCTGTGCTAATGGCCAATGTCCAGAGAATGGTATTTTTTACTTTTTCTTCTGGGGTTTTTAATATTTAGGACTTAAATTTAAATCCTTAGTTCATCTTGAGTTGATTTTTGTATATAGTGAAAGGAAGAGATCCAGCTTCAATCTTCTGCATATGGCTAGCTAGATATACCTGCACCATTTATTGAATAGAAAATCCATTCCCCATTGTTTTTTATTGTCACCTTTGTTGAAGATCATGTGGCTGTAGGTATGTGGCTTCATTTCTGGGTTCTCTGTTGTGTTCCACTGGTCTATGTGTCTGTTTTTGTACTAGTATTATGCTGTTTGGATTGCTATAGACTTGTAGTATGGTTTGAAGTCTGGTAGTGTGATGCCTCCGGCTTTGTTCTTAATACTTAGGTTTGCTTTGGTGATTCATGCTCTTTTTAGGTTCCTATGAATTTTAGAATTTTTTTTCTAATTCTGTTAAAAATGACCTTGGTAGTTTGATGGGAAAAGCATTAAATCTGTAAATTGTTTTGCACAGTGTGGCCATTTTACCTATATTGATTTTTCCTCTCCATGAGCATGGAATGTCTTTCCATTTGTTTGTGTTGTGTTTGATTTCTTTCACCACTGTTTTGTAATTATTGTTATAGAGATATTTCACCCTCTTGGTAAGCTACATTCCTAGGTATTTTATTCCTTTTGTGACTTTCATAAATATGATTTCATTGTTGATTTGCCTGTTAGCATGCGAGCTATTGGTAGAAACTGCTGATTTTTGTACATTAATTATCAGAGCTAGAAGCCTTCTGGGTGCAGTCTGTGAAGTTTTTAGGTATACAATTATATTCTCTGTGAAGACAGATAGTTTGACTTCCTTTTTTCCTGTTAGGATGCTTTTTATTTCTTTATGTTGCTTGATTGCTCTGACTGAGATTTCTAGTACTATGTCGAATATTGGTGGTGAAAGTGGGTGTCCTTGTATTGTTCCACTTCTCAAGGGGAATGCTTTCAGCTTTTGACTATTTAGTATAATGTTGGTCATAGGTTTGTAATAGATATCTCTTATTATTTTAAAGTATGTTTCTTCATAGCCTGATTTGTTGAGGGTTTTGAAACATGAAAGGATGTTGAATTTCATCAAAAGCCTTTTTTGTTTCTATTGAGATGATTATGAGCTCTTGCTCTTAATTCTGTTTTGTGATGAATCAAATTTATTGATTTGCATATATTCAAACAAACTTAAATCCCAATAATTAAACCTAATTGATTGTGGTGAATTAATTTTTTGATGTGCTGCTGGATTCAGTTTTCTAGTATTTTGTTGAGGGTATTTGCATGTATGTTAACCAGGGATATTAGCCTTAGGTTTTCTGTTTTGGTTGTGCCTTTGCTAGTTTTCTTTTTAAAATCAAAATGATACTGACTTTACAAAATGTGTTAAGGAGGAGTCCCTCCTTCTTGATTTTTTAAAAAATAATTTTACTAGGATTTGTACTAGCTCTTCTTTGTATATCTGGAAAAATTTGGATTTTCTGTTTATGTTTCTTTATTAATCTAACTAGCAGCTTATGAATCTTGGTTAACCGTTTGAAGCACCAGCTTTTGGTTTTGTTAATCTTTTGTATTGATTTCTGAATCTCAATTTCATTTAGTTCAGATCTGATTTTGATGGCCTCTTTTCTTCTTTAGTTTTAGGGTTGTTTTGTTTTTGTTTTTCTAGTTCCTGTAGGTGTGAAATTACATTGTTAATTTGAGATTACGATTCTCTGATTTGTAATTCAAATTAGTCTTTGATCCATTTGACCTAGAAGTTTTCTCTTTATATAGATTAAGTAGGAATGAAGTAGGCTTGCTAACAATTTCATTTCTAGGAACACCGTGATTAATTAGTCAATTCCAGAGCGCTACACAAGTCAGACTATTCTGTTTGCTGCTTTGTCTTTGCTGTCGATTATGGTAGCTATACCCACCTTGCCTTTGATGGTTGAGCGTCGTCACTTGGCCCCTGCAACCTTGAGATCCAATTACTCACATTGTATTTAAATTTTTTATTGAATGACTGCAGTTCCCACTGTTAGATATGATATAAGAGAAGACCAATTACAGGGCTCTTCAAAGATGCAGGTGCTGCCCTCACAAATCTATTTTGCAAGGCATTGGTCAAGGGTATATTTTTTGGACCTTCCTAGCTGGCATGAGTAGGTCTAAAGTGTCTAATCTATTCCAGTATCCCAATCTTCCTAAGCCTTTAGATCCCTTCCTCTACATTAAACTTAAGGAGATCAGGCATTTCCAGCTTGCTCACAGTGGGACATTATTTTGTGCATATTTCAGATAACCAAGAAAATAAACTATTAGAACCTTTTTTAAGTTCTCAAGCTGCAACATTAAAAGCAGAGTCCCTACTTACTGGTCCCAAATCAATCAATTCAGGCTGATCCACCTCAATGTTCCTTCCACCAGTATCCCATGCCCTTAATATCCATTCCTATTCCTGTTCTCCAAATTTCTGTTTATATAAATTAGAGAACTCAAAACGGTCTTTTAGAGTGTAGTGTGCATCCTCATGGGTCACACTCTCAACCTCACCTCTAGAGGCCTGCTGGGACTTTAGTCTAGTTATAAGTGTAGAAGCAAAAAGGAGTGTTGAGGGTGATTCCCCAGGAGAATCAACATTATTTTTCTTGGCAGCTGCCACAGGGGAGGCCATCACTGTTACCTCAAGCAGCAGCACAGGGTTTTATCTCCTCAGACAAAGGAAGGAAGGCTGATGGCAGCATGGGTCAGGGAGGGGATGTTGCCACTACTGGGGATGGGTAAGCTGTTCCTTCTGGCAAAAAAGATGTATCAGAGTTTAAAAAGTCAGTGTCCCCACCTTCACCCGGGTCCTCCCACACATCCCCATTCCAAGTTTCAGGATCCCATTCTTTTCCAATCAATGTCCTCACTTTAATAGTAGACACCTGGCAAGGCTGTACATGGATCTTTCATTGCAGTTCAGCCACTCACACAATAAGAGGTTGTGTCTGTTTTTTCCACAGTTTCAGCTCTTTCTCTACAGGAAATAAGACTCTCAGGGCAATCTTAGCATATTGGAGGCTCAGTATCTGCTTTTGAAGCCGAGAGACAGAATCCCTGAGTTCATTATTTTCTTTCATCACTTTGTCCACTGAACTTAGAAGCAACCAACCAGCTTCATTATGCTCCTTGGTTCTCTACATATGGTCAAATGTATTATGTACAGAGTCACTAAACTCCTTGCCTCTCATGAGCAGTGAATCAAGAGTGTCAAATACATTTATTTTGTATAACTCTCTAAACAGATCATGACAAAGACTATCAGTGTTCTTCATACTAATAGAAGTAGAGTCCTTACCATTTTTGGATATAATCATATTATGCAACCAACTCCAGAAACTCCAAAACCAACAAAAGAACTCCATCCTTAATATTCTGTTCCTCCAGAGCCATGCCTGATACCAAAATCTGTATTAGTTAGGGTTCTGTAGAGAGACAACAGTTTCTCTCTCTCTCTCTCTCTCTCTCACACACACACACACACACACACACACACACACACACGGGAGTTTATTAAGTATTAACTTTTGTGATCACAATGTCCCACAGTAGACTGTCTACAAGCTTGAGGAGTAAGGAGAGCCAGTCCGAGTCTCAAAACTGAAGAACTTGGAGTCTGATGTTCGAGGGCAGGAAGCATCCAGCATGGGAGAAAGATGTAGGCTGGAAGGCTAGACCAGTCTCCTCTTTCACGTTTTTCTGCCTGCTTTATATTTGCTGGCTGCTGATTAGATTGTGCCCACCAGATGCAGGGTGGATCTGCCTTCCCCAGCCCACTGAGTCAAATATTAATCTCCTTTGGTAACACCCTCACAGACACACCCAGAACTAATACTTTGTATCCTTCAATCCTGTCAAGTTGACACTCAGTATTAACCATCGCACAAGGATTGCACTGAATCTGTAGATTTCTTTGGATAATATTGCCATCTTAACAACATTAAGTCTTCCTACCAATTAACATGGGATGGTTTTCCATTTATTTAGGTCTTTAAAAATATATTTCAACAATATTTTATAGATCAGTGTACAAATACTTCAACTCCTTGATTACATTTAGTCCTAGGCATTTTATTATTTTAAATGCTATTGAAAATATAATCACTCTTTAAATTTTCTGTCCAGATGATTTATTGCTTGTGTGTAGAAACACAGCTGTAACATAGTACCTTGTAACTTTATTAAATGTGCTTAAGTTCTAGTAGCGTCTTTTGTGGATCCATCAGGATTTTCTATACATTGTATGTCATCTGTGATCAGAGATTGTTTTCATTCTGCTTTTCTAATTTAAATGCCTTTATTTATATTTCTTGCCTGATTGCTCTGATTAGAATGTTCAGTACAATTTTGAACAGTAGTGATGAAAATAGGCAGCCTTGTCTTGTTCTTTACCTTAGGAGAAAAGCTTTCAGTTTTCCCATCGACTATTATGTTATCTGTAGATATTTCTTAAATGCTCTTTATCAAGTTGAGAAAGTTTTCTGAGTGTTTTTATC
The DNA here is from genome assembly GCF_049350105.2 of Macaca mulatta. Lineage (NCBI taxonomy): Eukaryota > Metazoa > Chordata > Mammalia > Primates > Cercopithecidae > Macaca > Macaca mulatta. Next base: position 87,785,835 of record NC_133426.1, read on the forward strand.
ATGAGAAAAGCTCATTTTGGCAAAATCATTTTATGTTTCAATTGACATTATTATCTACAGCTTTTCTTCTATTATTGTGGTGTGTTATATTAATTGATTGTCTTATGTTGACCTAAGCTTGCACTTCTGAAATAAGTCCCACTTAGTTATAATATATGATACTTTTAATGTATTCTTGGATTTGGTTTTCTAGTTTTTGTTGAGGATTTTGACATTTGTGTTTATAGGAGTTATTGTTCTGTAGTTTTTTGTTTTTTTTTTCTCCTGATTTCTTTGTCTAGGTTTGGTATTAGGGTGATACTGGCCTCACAGAATGAGTCAGCAAGTGTTTCCTCATCTTCCATTTTTTGGAAGAGTTTGAAATGATTGACTTTAAATGTTCTTTAAGTGTTTGTAAAATTCACCAGTGAAACCATGTGGCGTTGGACTCTTCTTTGATGAGAGATTTTTGATTATTGATTCATTATTTACTTGTAAATTTGTATAAATTTTCTATTTCTTCTTGAGTCAGTTTTGGTAATTTTGTGTTTCTAGGAATTTTCCGTTTCATTTAGGTTATCCAAATTTTGAAGTATGCTTACTCATATTATTTTCTTATAATCATTTATTATTCTGTAAAGTTGTTAGTAATATCCACTTTTTAAATAGTTTCAATATTTATTTTAGATTCAGGGGGTACTTGTGAAGATTGTTTTATTTGGTATACTGCATGATGCCATGGTTCAGTTTATGAATGATCTCATCAGCCAGGTAGTGAACACAGTACCCAACAGGGAGTTTTTCAACCCCTCCATCTTTCCCTCTCTTCCTACTTAGTAGTCTTCAATGTCTCTTGTTCCCATCTTTGTGTTCATGTGTACCCCTTGCTTAGCTTTCACTCATAACTAAGAACATGTGGCATTTGGTTTTCTCTTCCTGCATTAACTCACTTGGGATAATATCCTCCAGCTGCGTCCATGTTATTGCAAATAACATGATTTCATTATTTTTTATGGCTGTGTATTCCATGGTGCATACGTACCATATTTTCTTTATCCAATCCACTGTTGATGGGCACCTAGTTTGATTCCATGTCTTTAATACTATAAACAGTGTTGTGAAACCTACAAGTGCACGTGTCTTTTTGGGAAAATGATTTGTTTTTCTTTGTGTATATAACCAGTAATGGGATTCCTAGGTTAAATAGTAGCTCTATTTTAAGTTGTTTGAAAAATCTCCATATTGCTTCTCACAGTGGCTGAATTACTTTGCATTCACACCAAAAATGTTGAGCATTTCTTTTTCGCCACAGTCTTGCCAGCATCAGCATCTGTTTTTTTTTTTTTTTTTTTTTTTTTACTTTTTAATAATAGCCATTCTGACTAGTATGAGGTGATATCTCATTATGGTTTTTATTTGAATTTCTCTGATCATTAGTTATGAGGAGCATTTGCTCATATGTGTTTTAGCTGCTTGTATGTCTTTTGAGAAGTGGCTGTTCATGTCCTTTGCCCATGTTTTAATGGGATTATTTGTGCTTTTGCTTGCTGAATTGTTTAAGTTCCTTATTAATACTGGATATTAGATCTTTGTTGGACTCATAGTTTGTGAATATTTTCCCTGTTCTGTAGGTGGTATGTCTACTCTGTTGATAGTTTCTTTTGCTGTGTGGAAGATCTTTAGTTTAATTAGCTGTTACTTGTAAATTTTTGTTTTTGTCACACTTGATTTTGAGAACTTAGTCATAAATTATTTGCTGTGGCCAATGGTCAGAATGGTGTTTTCAAATTTCATTCTAGGATATTTGTAGTTTGAGGTCTTACATTTAAATCTATAATCTATCTTGAAGTAATTTTTGTATATGGTGCAATGTAGGAGTCTAGTTTCAATCTACTGTATATGGATAGCCAGCAATCCCAGTACCATTTGTTGAATAGGGGGTCTTTTCCCCATTGCAAATTTTTCTTTGCTTTGACAAATATCTGATGGTAGTAGGTGTATGGCTTTATTTCTGGTTCTCTAATCTGTTCCATTGCTGTATGTGCTTGTTTTTGTAACTGTACCATGTTGTTTTGGTTACTGTAGCCTTATAGTATGGTTTGAAGTCAGGTAAAGTCATGCCTCTGGCTTTGCTCTTGTTGCTTAGGAATGTTTTGGCTATTCACGGCCTTTTGGGATTCTATATACATTTTAGAGTAGTTTTTTTCTACTCCCGTAAAAAAATTATTGGTAGTTTGATAAGTATAGTACTGAATCTATAGATTGCTTTGGGTAGTATGACCATTTTAATGATGTTTATTCTTTCCAACCAAGAATGTGGAATTTTTTTTTCATTTGTTTGTGTCATCTATGGTTTGTTTTTCTTTTTCTTTCTTTCTTTCTTTTTTCTTTCTCTCTTTCTCTCTTCATCTTTCTTTCTCTTTTTCTTTCTTTTTCTTTTCTTTCTTTCTTTCTCTTTCTTTCTTTCTTTCTTTCTTTCTTTCTTTCTTTCTTTCTTTCTTTCTTTCTTTCTTTCTTTCCTTCCTTCCTTCCTTCCTTCCTTCCTTCCTTCCTTCCTTCCTTCCTTCCTTCCTTCCTTCCTTCCTTCCTTCCTTCCTGTTTTTCTCTTTCTTTCTTCTTTATTCTTTCTTTCTTTCCTTTTCTTTATTGTATTTTTTTTTGGGGGGGTCTCACTTTGTCTCTTAGGCTGGAGTGCAGTGGTGTGGTCATGGCTCAACATAGCTTTGACCATCTGGACTCAAGCAATTCTTCCACCACAGCCCCCCAGGTCGCTGGAACCAGAAGTATGTGCCACAACACCTAGTTAATTTTTTAATTATTTGTAGAGATGGAATTGCTCTGTGTTGCCCAGGCTGATTTTGAACTCCTGGGTTCAAGCGATCCACCTGTCTTGACCTCCCAAGCACTCAGATTACAGGCATGAGCCACCATTCGTGGCCTTCTGATTTTTTTCATTAGTGTTTTGTTGTTTTCCTTATAGACATCTTTCACTTCCTTGGTTAGATATATTTCCAGGTATTTTACTTTATTTTATTTTTATGGCAACTGTAAATGGGATTGCATTATTGATTTTGCTCTCAGCTTGAATGTTATTGGTGTGTATAAATACTACTGACTTTTTACATTGATTTTGTATCCTGAAACTTTACTGAAGTCGTTTATCAGTTCTAGAGCCTTTTGATGGAGTCTTTATGTTTTTCTAAATTTAGAATTATATTGTCAGTTAAGAGAGATAATTTGACATCTTGTTTTTCTATTTGGATGCCTTTTGTTTCTTTCTCATGCCTGATTGCTGTGGCTAGGACTGCCAGTACTATGTCGGATAGGAGAGGTGAGACATTTCTGATATTAGTTTTTTATATCTTTTTATTTTTTTCTAAGTCACTCTAGCTAAATATTTCTCAAGTTTGTTCATTTAATAAAAGAACTTTTGAGTTATATTTTTTCTATTTTCTTTTGCAGTTTTTCTCCATTCTAATCTTCATTGTTTCCTTTCTTAGTTTTTTGTTTAGTTTGCTCTTCTTTTATTTTCTCAGATAAAAAGTTATATTTTTAATTTGAGATTTTTAATTTTTAATATAGATGTTTACAGCTCAAAATGTCTCTTAGCACTTTTTTCTCTACATGCTGTAAATTTGTGTATTTTTCTTTTGTTATTTTTTCAAATTATTTTCTAATTTTTATTGTGATTTCTTTTTTTGATCCATTTGCCATCGAGTAATATGTTGCTTAATTCCATTTTTAGATTTTTCAGGTTATTTTTCAGTTATTGTTACCTTCATTCCATTATTGTCAGAAAAGATTTTTATATGATTTCAATATTTTAAAATTTATTGAGTCGTTTTTAGTGCCTAATACATCGTCTTTTATGGAAAATATTTCATTTGTGCTCAGAAACATTGTCTGGAGCATTTTATATATGTCTCTTAGTTCTAATTTTTTTTTTTTTTTTTTTTTTTTTTTGAGACGGAGTCTCGCTCTGTCGCCCAGGCTGGAGTGCAGTGGCGCGATCTCGGCTCACTGCAAGCTCCGCCTCCCGGGTTCACGCCATTCTCCTGCCTCAGCCTCCCGAGTAGCTGGGACTACAGGCGCCCACAACCGCGCCCGGCTAATTTTTTGTATTTTTAGTAGAGACGGGGTTTCACCGTGGTCTCGATCTCCTGACCTTGTGATCCGCCCACCTCGGCCTCCCAAAGTGCTGGGATTACAGGCATGAGCCACCGCGCCCGGCCAGTTCTAATTTTTTAATAGTCATGTTCACGTCTTTAATTTTTTTACTGGTATTCTATGTGGATTTTCTATGCATTGTTGAAAGTGGAATATTGAAGTATCCATCTATTACTATAGGAATCACGCTTTTTCATTTTAATTCTGTCAATGTTTGCTTCTTATACTTTGAAACTCTTGTTTGGTGCATATGTGTTTATAATTTTATATCTTCTAGATGAATTAATTATTGATGGTAACAATTTTTGACATGAAGATCACTTTGATATTTTATTTTATTTTAGTTACTATTTGTACGGTATTATTATTATTATTATTATTATTATTTGACGGAATTTCACTCTGTCACCCAGACTGGAGTGCAGAGGGCGATCTCGGATCACTGCAAGCTCCGCCTCCCGGATTCACGCCATTCTCCTGCCTCAGCCTCCGGAGTAGCTGGGACCACAGGCTCTCTCCAACATGCCCGGCCAACTTTTTATGTATTTTTAGTAGAGACGGGGTTTCACCATGTTAGCTAGGATGGTCTCGATCTCCTGACCTCGTGATCCGCCCGTCTCGGCCTCCAAAAGTTCTGGGATAACAGACGAGAGCCACTGCGCCCGGCCTGGTCTTCGCTATTTTTTGTGAGTTTCTCTTTACTTATTCTATTAGATATTGAGAGAGATTATTGCAATCTCTAACAGTATTTTGGATTTGTCTATTATTCCCTATAAATCTTTCAGTTTTTTACTTCATACACTTTGAAGCTTTGTTTTTAGATCCAAAAACCTGTTAAAATATTCTCATGTTACCTTAATTAATGTGCCTTTTTATAATTATAATTCTAAAATGACCCATTCTTCCTCTGGCTTCTACTCTTCGCACCTCCATATGGGTACGCTCTCAAGTCAGTAAGCTGAGACAGTTGAAGCTCTTACCTCCTTTGTTTCTCATTTTTCTGAGTTCACTCTCCTATTTTGCTTTTCAGATTTCTACAAACCATTGTTTTGTACATTTGGTTCATACTTTGGTTGTTTCAGGAGGGATATTAAATCTCTTCTATTACTCTGTCTTTGCTGGAACTCAGTTTGCTTTCAATTTTTTTCTTATTTTTAAGTCGTTTTTTTATTATGTAAAACATTTATTTGGTTCCCTTGTTAAAAGCATAGTACAAAATAATTAAAATAAGTCTAACTGCGTTCCTATGTTCTCCCACCCAGTTTCTTTCTTCCATCTAAAGGTAATAAACTTTTAGTGCGTGGTTCGTATTTTCATTTTTTTCTTTCTAAAAAGATAATCAAAACAATGATTTTTTTTTAGCAATGATATAATTGGCCAACAAAATGTGTTTGTATACATAGTTTCAAAAGTATCAACCAAGTCATTAAAAATACTATGTGCTTATAAAATAAAAATGATACATTTTAAATGTAGCTATATTTTCTGTTACATTTCAATAAATTCTTTAAACTGCAGAATTTTAAATACTCTTGGCTTAAGAAATATGCATTATTCTTTACCCAAGTAGAGATATATAAAAGATATCTATAAATGTTTGAACATTTGAAGTATTCTTAATACCTTTCATCTGTTAACAGTTTATATCAATTTTACTTATATTTAGGTGGATTTTAGATAATAATTATTTCAATGAATTGCCAGTCAGAAAATCTTTGAATATGCCTATGTCCTGAAAGCCCCTTCTTCCAGTTGTCCCACCTTTCTAGACCAAAACAATGTATAGCTTACATGTATTGATTGATGTTGTATGCCTCCCTAAAATATATAAAACCAAATTGTAGCCTGACCACCTTGGACACATGTTTTCAGGATCTTTTGAGGACTCTATCACCAGCCATTGGTCACTCATATTTGGTTAAGAATAATTCTCTTCAACTACACTAAAGTTTGACTCTTTTTTGCCAACAAAAAATTAAGGATCACTCGAAATTCTTAATCCAAGAATAAACAATAGCATTGGCCATGACGGAAGTAATGTTTTGAAAGATTAATCTAGTCTAAATGTGCAAGATGGATAGAGTAGGGGAATATTCTAGTGGCAGAAGAATCAATTTAGATGCGATTGAAACTGCCTTTGCAAAATTATGACCGAGACAGTGAAAGAGATCTATCCTAAATGACACCATCTTGCTTCCAACCTTTAAGCTGTCCTCATTTATTCATGGGTGTAGGCTGTGAACTAACTTTGGGAGGAACTTGGTTTATAGCTTATGGTTTAAAACAAAGATGATAACAGCTCTTTCCCAAAGCAAACCTCCCTCTTACCTGGGGACTAGACTGCCTTTGTAGGACTAACAAATTACCCACAAGACTAAAAATGATGATTAGGAGTCATGCAGCCGGAGGCTACATGATTCTAACTCTTCCTAAACTGCTCTGAAGATCAGTGCTTGAGATATTTTGCAGACCCTGCACTTGATGAATCATCTGGCACCACCCAGATCAATTAACTGGCTCATGTGATCTTGCAGCCCCCACCCAGGAATTGATTCAGTGCAAGAAGACAGCTTCAACTTCCCCTGATTTCATCTCCGACCTGACCAATCGGTACTCTCAACTCACTGGCCTTCCCCCACCCACCAAATTATCCCTAAGAACTCTGATCCCTTAATGCTCATGATCAGGGAGACTGATTTGAGTAGTAATAAAACTCCCATCTCCTGCACAGCCAGCTGTGAGTGAATTACTCTTTCTCTATTGCAATTCCCCTGTCTTGATAAATTGGCTCTGTCTAGGTAGCAGGAAAGGTGAAACCACTGGATGATTACACTACTGTAGTGATCCTTTTATTGCCTTCAAATACTGAGAATTGCCAATTTTCTTTTCTGTTTGTAAGTATTAAATTTTAAGTTGGTTGAAGTATTGGTTTCATTCTTCAGGAGATATTTGGATACAGAGTAATGCCATTTTTGAGACTTTGCTTTCATTTTTCAGGAGATATTTAGATGTAGAGTAATGCCATTTTGAAGAGTTTAATCAAAGCTAAGAAAGAAAAAGTTGGTATACTGGGAATATAGCTTGAAGCTATTTAGTCATGGAGAAAGTAATGCCCTTTGGCTTTCAGGATGTGATATAATTCTGATTAGGGTTCCTTTTAACATGAACAATTAAAAGAGAATAGTAAATATTAAAGAGAATATTCCCTATTGTTTTGATATTTCCATTTTTAAAATTGTCAGTACCTAAAGAACAGATGCAAGACATGCATTGTTCATTTCAGATTAATGGTTTTAAAAATAAAATCGTATAAAATGGTAGTATTTATTATTAATAGATGTAATCTCTTCAGAATTGACATACATATTTTATATATGCAAAATCGATGTCAACAGACAACTGGCAATATATTACAATTTTTGTTTTTTATTCTCTTCAAATCAAGAAATTTCTTTGGAAATAAATGTTGAAAACCTTAATCTCATTTTTAGAATTTAACACAAAAATACAGATGTAAGGGAAATTTTATTTACACCTTAAGTGAATGAGATTTACAGATATACAAAGTAATCTTTAAGAAGTCTGAAAGTAATCATTGCATAATAGTTTTTTATTCCATGCCATAATGTCTTGTGAGATCTCTTTAGAAGATATGTCTAATAATATCTACATTACAATTACTCTTCTGGGGAATATAATGCCTGCTTACCTGGAAATGTAAAAGGAACAGTTTTTAATACACTTAAAAATTGCAGTGTGGATAATTTATATTATCAGTATTCTTTACTGATTTTCTTGCTACATTTAACTTTTGGAAAGTTATACTGTTCTAACATAACATTTCAAAATTGTGTCTCAAAACACTTAGAGAAGAAAATTGAGCTGGATTTGGAATAATAATTCTATTATTTTCTCAGCTCATCCAAATTGTCAGTGTAGGGGAATATTAGTATCATATCTTAGAAATAAAGTAAGGCATACTACAAATGTTCAAAATAGAGTGATTATGTTTCATCAATATAGTTTTAGTAGGAATAAAACTGAAATTGGCCATCTTTTTAAACATGAAGGTCTATTGAAGTATTTTCATCAGAAAACAATGCACATTTTGTCTTCAATCAGTTCTTTTGAGCTATCCCAAAAAGGGAAGATTTCTTCCCTTGTAGGGCTACTGTTTTTTTCTTTTTTTCTTTTTCTTTTTTTTTTTTTAGAAAAACATACATTTTATTAAGAATTTTAAAGAAATTAGCATAGAATTGCACCTCACTTAACTTTTTAAAATTATTATTATACTTTAAGTTCTAGGGTACATGTACACAACGTACAGGTTTGTTACATATGTATACCTGTGACATGTTGGTGTGCTGCACCCATCAACTCGTCAGCACCCATCAACTCGTCATTTACATCAGGTGTAACTCCCAATGCCATCCTTCCCCCCTCCCCCCTCCCCATAATAGGCCCTGGTGTGTGATGTGCCCCTTCCTGAGTCCAAGTGATCTCATTGTTCAATTCCCACCTATGAGTGAGAACATGCAGTGTTTGGTTTTCTGTTCTTGCAATAGTTTGCTGAGAATGATGGTTTCCAGCTGCATCCATGTACCTACAAAGGACACAAACTCATCCCTTTTTATGGCTGCATAGTATTCTATGGTGTATATGTGCCACATTTTCTTAATCCAGTCTGTCACTGATGGACATTTGGGTGGATTCCAAGTCTTTGCTATTGTGAATAGTGCCGCAATGAACATACGTGTGCATGTGTCTTTATAGTAGCATGACTTATATTCTTTTGAATATATACCCAGGAATGGGATGGCTGGGTCATATGGTATTTCTAGTTTTAGATCCTTGAGGAATCGCCATACTGTTTTCCATAATGGTTGAACTAATTTACAATCCCACCAACAGTGTAAAAGTGTTCCTATTTCTCCACATCCTCTCCAGCACCTGTTGTTTCCTGACTTTTTATTTTTTATTTTTTTTATTTTTATTTTTATTTTTTATTTTTTGAGACAGAGTCTCGCTCTGTCGCCCAGGCTGGAGTGCAGTGGCCGGATCTCAGCTCACTGCAAGCTCCGCCTCTCGGGTTCACGCCATTCTCCGGCCTCAGCCTCCCAAGTAGCTGGGACTACAGGCGCCCGCCACCTCGCTCGGCTAGTTTTTTGTATTTCTTAATAGAGACGGGGTTTCACCGTGTTAGCCAGGATGGTCTCGATCTCCTGACCTCGTGATCCGCCCGTCTCGGCCTCCCAAAGTGCTGGGATTACAGGCTTGAGCCACTGCGTCCTGACTTTTTAATGATTGCCATTCTAACTGGTGTGAGATGGTATCTCATTGTGGTTTTAATTTGCATTTCTCTGATGGCCAGTGATGATGAGCATTTTTTCATGTGTCTGTTGGCTGTATGAATGTCATCTTTTGAGAAATGACTGTTCATATCCTTTGGCCACTTTTTGATGGGGTTGTTTGTTTTTTTCTTGTAAATTTGTTTGAGTTCTTTGTAGGTTCTGGATATTAGCCCTTTGTCAGATGAGTAGATTGCAAAAATTTTCTCCCATTCTTTAGGTTGCCTGTTCACTCTGATGGTAGTTTCCTTTGCTGTGCAGAAGCTCTTTAGTTTAATTAGATCTCATTTGTCAATTTTGGTTTTTGTTGCATTGCTTTTGGTGTTTTAGACATGAAGTCCTTGCCCATGCCTATGTCCTGAATGGTATTACCTAGGTTTTCTTCTAGGGTTTTTATGGTGTTAGGTTTAACATTTAAGTTTCTAATCCATCTTGAATTAATTTTCTTATAAGGAGTACCATGCTGTTTTGGTTACTGTAGCCTTGTAGTATAGTTTGAAATCAGGTAGCGTGATCCCTCCAGCTTTGTTCTTTTGACCTAGGATTGTCTTGGCAATGCGGGCTCTTCTTTGGTTCCATATGAACTTTAAAGCAGTTTTTTTCCAATTCTGTGAAGAAACTCATTGGTAGCTTGATGGGGATGGCATTGAATCTATAAATTACCTTGGGCAGTATGGCCATTTTCATGATATTGATTCTTCCTCTCCATGAGCATGGTATGTTCTTCCATTTGTTTGTGTCCTCTTTTATTTCACTGAGCAGTGGTTTGTAGTTCTCCTTGAAGACGTCCTTTACATCCCTTGTAAGTTGGATTCCTAGGTATTCAATTCTCTTTGAAGCAATTGTGAATGGAAGTTCATTCATGATTTGGCTCTCTGTTTGTCTGTTACTGGTGTATAAGAATGCTTGTGATTTTTGCACATTAATTTTGTATCCTGAGACTTTGCTGAAGTTGCTTATCAGCTTAAGGAGATTTTGGGCTGAGATGATGGGGTTTTCTAGATATACAATCATGTCATCTGCAAACAGGGACAATTTAACTTCTTCTTTACCTAACTGAATACCCTTGATTTCTTTCTCTTGCCTGATTGCCCTGGCCAGAACTTCCAACAGTGTGTTGAATAGGAGTGGTGAGAGAGGGCATCCCTGTCTTGTGCCAGTTTTCAAAGGGAATGCTTCCAGATTTTGCCCATTCAGTATGATATTGGCTGTGGGTTTGTCATAAATAGCTCTTATTATTTTGAGGTACGTTCCATCAATACCGAATTTATTGAACGTTTTTAGCATGAAGGGCTGTTGAATTTTGTCAAAGGTCTTTTCTGCATCTATTGAGATAATCATGTGGTTTTTGTCTTTGGTTCTGTTTATATGCTGCATTACGTTTATTGATTTGTGTATGTTGAACCAGCCTTGCATCCCAGGGATGAAGCCCACTTGATCATGGTGGATAAGCTTTTTGATGTGCTGCTGAATCTGGTTTGCCAGTATTTTATTGAGGATTTTTGCATCGATGTTCATCAGGGATATTGATCTAAAATTCTCTTTTTTGTGTGTGTCTCTGCCAGGCTTTGCTATCAGGATGATGTTGGCATCATAAAATGAGTTAGGGAGGATTCCCTCTTTTTCTATTGATTGGAATAGTTTCAGAAGGAATGGTACCAGCTCCTCCGTGTACCTCTGGTAGAATTCAGCTGTGAATCCATCTGGTCCTGGACTTTCTTTGGTTGGTAGGCTATTAAACATTGACTCAATTTCAGAGCATGCTATTGGTCTATTCAGGGATTCAACTTCTTCCCGGTTTAGTCTTGGGAGAGTGTAAGTGTCCAGGAAATTATCCGTTTCTTCTAGATTTTCTAGTTTATTTGCTTAGAGGTGTTTATAGTATTCTCTGATGGTAGTTTGTATTTCTGTGGGGTCGGTGGTGATATCCCCTTTATCATTTTTTATTGTGTCTATTTGATTCTTCTCTCTTTTTTTCTTTATTAGTCTTGTTAGCGGTCTATCAATTCTGTTGATCTTTTCAAAAAACCAACTCCTGGATTCATTGATTTTTTGGAGGGTTTTTTGTGTCTCTATCTCCTTCAGTTCTGCTCTGATCTTAGTCACTTCTTGCCTTCTGCTAGCTTTTGAATGTGTTTGCTCTTGCTTCTCTAGTTCTTTTAATTGTGATGTTAGAGTGTCAATTTTAGATCTTTCTAGCTTTCTCTTGTGGGCATTTAGTGCTATAAATTTTCCTCTGCACACTGCTTTAAATGTGTCCCAGAGATTCTGGTATGTTGTATCTTTGTTCTCATTGGTTTCAAAGAATTCTCTTTATTTCTGCCTTCATTTCATTATGGACCCAGTAGTCGTTCAGGAGCAGGTTGTTCAGTTTCCCTGTAGTCGAGCAGTTTTGATTGAGTTTCTTAGTCCTGAGTTCTAGTTTGATTGCACTGTGATCTGAGAGACAGTTTGTTATAATTTCTGTTCTTTTACATTTGCTGAGGAGTGCTTTACTTCCAATTATGTGGTCAATTTTTGAATATGTGCGATGTGGTGCTGAGACGAATGTATACTCTGTTGATTTGGGGTGGAGAGTTCTGTAGATGTCTATTAGGTCCATTTGGTGCAGAGTTGAGTTCAATTCCTGGATATCCTTGTTAACTTTCTGTCTCGTTGATCTGTCTAATGTTGACAGTGGGGTGTTGAAGTCTCCCATTATTATTGTATGGGAGTCTAAGTCTCTTTGTAAGTCTCTAAGGACTTGCTTTATGAATCTAGGTGCTCCTGTATTGGTTGCATATATATTTAGGATAGTTAGTTCTTCCTGTTGAATTGATCCCTTTACCATTATGTAATGGCCTTCTTTGTGTCTTTTGATCTTTGATGGTTTAAAGTCTGTTTTATCAGAGACTAGGATTGCAACCCCTGCTTTTTTTTGTTCTCCATGTGCTTGGTAGATCTTCCTCCATCGCTTTATTTTGAGCCTTTGTGTGTCTCTGCATGTGAGATGGGTCTCCTGAATACAACAAACTGATGGGTCTTGACTCTATCCAATTTGCCAGTCTGTGTCTTTTAATTGGAGCATTTAGTCCATTTACATTTAAGGTTAATATTGTTATGTGTGAACTTGATCCTTTCATTGTGATATTAGCTGGTTATTTTGCTTGTTAGTTGATGCAGTTTCTTCCTAGCATCAGTGGCCTTTACCTTTTGGTATGTTTTTGCAATGGCTGGTACTGGTTGTTCCTTTCCATGTTTAGTTCTTCCTTCAGGGTCTCTTGTAGGGCAGGCCTGGTGGTGACAAAATCTCTAAGCATTTGCTTGTCTGTAAAGAATTTTATTTCTCCTTCACTTATGAAACTTAGTTTGGCTGGATATGAAATTCTGAATTGAAAATTCTTTTCTTTAAGAATGTTGAATATTGGCCCCCACTCTCTTCTGGCTTGTAGAGTTTCTGCGAAGAGATCTGCTGTTAGTCTGATGGGCTTCCCTTTGTGGGTAACCCGACCATTCTCTCTGGCTGCCCTTAAGATTTTTTCCTTCATTTCAACTTTGGTGAATCTGACAATTATGTGTCTTGGAGTTGCTCTTCTCGAGGAGGGTCTTTGTGGCATTCTCTGTATTTCCTGAATTTGAATGTTGGCCTGCCTTACTAGGTTGGGGAAGTTCTCCTGGATGATATCCTGAAGAGTGTTTTCCAACTTGGTTCCATTTTCCCCCTCACTTTCAGGCACCCCAATCAGATGTAGATTTGGTCTTTTCACATAATCCCATAGTTCTCAAAGGCTTTGTTCATTTCTTTTTCCTCTTTTTTCTTTAGACTTCTCTTCTCACTTCATTTCATTCATCTGATCCTCAGTCGTTGATACTCTTTCTTCCAGTTGATCGAGTTGGTTACTGAAGCTTGTGCATTTGTCACGTGTTTCTCATGTCATGGTTTTTATCTTTGTCAGTCCATTATGGCCTTCTCTTCATTGATTATTCTAGTTATCCATTGTTCCACTCTTTTTTCAAGATTTTTAGTTTCTTTGCACTGGGTACGTAATTCCTCCTTTAGCTCTGAGAAGTTTGATGGACTGAAGGCCTCTTCTCTCATCTCGTCAAAGTCATTCTCTGTCCAGCTTTGATCCATTGCTGGCGATGAGCTGCGTTCCTCTGCAGGGGGAGATGCGCTCTTATTTTTTGAATTTTCAACTTTTCTGCTCTGCTTTTTCCCCATCTTTGTGGTTTCATCTGCCTCTGGTCTTTGATGATGGTGACGTACTGATGGGGTTTTGGTGTGGGTGTGGGTCTGTTGGAGATTGCTTGAGGTCCACTCCAGACCCTGTTTGCCTGGGTATCAGCAGCAGAGGCTGTAGAAGATAGAATATTGCTGAACAGCGAGTGTACCTGTCTGATTCTTGCTTTGGAAGCTTCCTCTCAGGGGTGTACTCCACTGTGTGAGGTGTGGGGTGTCGGTCTGTCCCTAGTGGGGGATGTCTCCTAGTTAGGCTACTCAAGGGTCGGGGACCCACTTGAGCAGGGAGTCTGTCCCTTCTCAGATCTCAACCTCCGTGTTGGGAGATCCACTGCTCTCTTCAAAGCTGTCAGACAGAGTCGTTTGCATCTGCAGAGGTTTCAGCTGCTTTTTTTTTGCTGTTGTTGTTTAGCTGTGCCCTGTCCCCAGAGGTGGAGTCTACAGAGACAGGCAGGACTCCTTGAGCTGCTGTGAGCTCCAGCCAGTTCGAGCTTCCTAGCTGCTTTGTTTACCTACTTAAGCCTCAGCAATGGCAGGTGCCCCTCCCCCAGCCTGGCTGCTACCTTGCCGGTAGATCGCAGACTGCTGTGCTAGTAGTGAGGGAGGCTCTGTGGGTGTGGGACCCTCCCGGCCAGGTGTGGGATATAATCTCCTGGTGTGCCCGTTTGCTAAGATCCTTGGTAAAGTGCAGTATTGGGGTTGGAGTTACCTTATTTTCCAGGTGTTGTGTGTCTCAGTTCCCCTGGCTAGGAAAAGTGATTCCCTCCCCCTTGCACTTCCCAGGTGAGGCAATGCCTCGCCCTGCTTCAGCTCTGGCTGGTTGGGCTGCAGCAGCTGACCAGCACCGATTGTCCTGCACTCTCTAGTGAGATGAACCCAGTACCTCAGTTGAAAATGCAGAAATCACCTGTCTTCTGTGTGGCTCGCGCTGGGAGTTGGAGACTGGAGCTGTTCCTATTTGGCCATCTTGCTCTGCCCCCCACATTTAAATCTTTTACATCCGGCCGGGCGCGGTGCCTCAAGCCTGTAATCCCAGCACTTTGGGAGGCCGAGACGGGCAGATCACGAGGTCAGGAGATCGAGACCATCCTGGCTAACACAGTGAAACCCCGTCTCTACTAAAAATACAAAAAAAAACTTAGCCGGGCGAGGTGGCAGGCGCCTGTAGTCCCAGCTACTCGGGAGGCTGAGGCAGGAGAATGGCGTGAACCCGGGAGACGGAGCTTGCAGTGAGCTGAGATCCGGCCACTGCACTCCAGCCTGGGTGACAGAGCGAGACTCCGTCTCAAAAAAAAAAGAAAAAAAAAAAAAATCTTTTACATCCTAATTGTTGACATGCTTGATCTATTGATTTTTGGTAGAGGTATTTTAAGTTATCCTACTTTGGTTATAGATATATCAGTTTCCACGTTCAATTATGTGTATTTTAGCTTTATATATTTTTACCCTATTTATCAATCATATAAAATTATTGGTTCATTTATCTTCCTTTTAAAATTGTCTTTAATTTTAAAATTGTCTTTAATCCATCTTGAATTAATTTTTGTGTAAGGTGTAAGGAAGAGATCCAGTTTCAGCTTCCTGCATATGGCTAGCCACTTTTCCCAGCACTATTTATTAAATAAGGAATCCTTTCCCCATTGCTTGTTTTTCTCAGGTTTGTCAAAGATCAGATGGTTGTAGACGTGTGGCATTATTTCTGAGGGCTCTGTTCTGTTCCTTTGGTCTATATATCTGTTTTGATACCAGTACAATGCTGTTTCAGTTACCATAACCTTGTAGTATAGTTTGAAGTCAGGTAGTGTGATGCCTCCAGCTTTGTTCTTTTTACTTAGGATTGCCTTGGCAAAGTGGGCTCATTTTTGGTTCCATGTGAACTTTAAAGTAGTTGGTTTTTTTTCCAATTCTGTGAAGAAAGTCATTGGGAGATTGATGGGGATAGCATCAAATCTATAAATTACCTTGGGCAGTATGGCCATTTTCTTGATACTGATTCTTCCTATCCAGGATCATGGAATATTCTTCCATTTGTTTGTGTCCTCTTTTATTTCATGGAGCAGTGTTTTGTAGTTCTCCTTGAAGAGGTCTTTTAGATCTCTTGTAAGCTGAATTTCTATGTGTTTTATTCTCTTTGTAGCAATTGTGAATGGGATTTCACTCATTATTTAGCTCTCTGTTTGTCTGTTAATGGTGAGTAGGAATGCGTGTGATTTTTGCATATTGATTTTGTATCCTGAGACTTTGCTGAAGTTGTTTATCAGCTTAAGGAGATTTTGGGCTTAGACAAGGGGGTTTTCTAAATGCACAATCATGTCATCTGCAAACAGTGACAATTTGACTTCCTCCTTTTCTAATTGAATACTCTTTATTTCTTTCTCTTGCCTGATTTCCTTTGCCAGAACTTCCAACACTATGTTGAATAGGAGTGGTGAGATAAGGCATCCTTGTCTTGTGCTGGTTTTCAAAAGGAATGCTTCCAGTTTTTGCCCATTCAGTGTGATATCAGCTGTGGGTTTGTCATAAATAGCTTTATTATTTTGAGATACATTCCATCAATACCTAATTCATTGAGAATTTTTAGCATGAAACACTGTTGAATTTTGTTGAAGGACTTTTCTGCATCTATTGAGATAATCTTGTGGTTTTTGTCTTTGGTTCTGTTTATGTGATGGAATGCGTTTATTGATTTGCGTATATTCAATCAGCCTTGGATCCCAGGGATGACACCTACTTGATTGTGTTGGATAAGCTTTTTGATGTGTTGCTGGATTTGGTTAGCCAGTATTTTATTGAGGATTTTTGCATCAATGTTCATCAAGTATATTGGTTTAAATTTCTCTTTTTTGTGTGTGTCTTTGCCAGGCATTGGTATCAGGATGATGTTGGTCTCATAAAATTAGTTAGGGAGGATTCCCTCTTTTTCTATTGATTGGAATAGTTTCAGAAGCAATGGTACCAGCTCCTCCTTGTACCTCTGGTAGAATTCAGCTGTGGATCCATCTGGTCCTTCACTTTTTTTTTGGCTGGTAGTCTACTAACTATTGCCTCAATTTCAGAGCCTGTTACTGGTCTATTCAGAGATTCAACTTCTTCCTGGTTGTCCTGGGAGAGTGTGTGTGTCCAGGAATTTATCCATTTTTTCTAGATTTTCTAGTTTATTTGCATAGAAGTGTCTATAGTATTCTCTAATAGTAGTTTGTATTTCCATGGGATCGGTGGTGATATTCCCTTTATCATTTTTTATTGCGCCTGTTTGATTCTTCTCTCTTTTCTTCCTTATTAATTTTGCTAGTGGTCTATCAATTTTGTTGATCGTTTCACAAAACCGGGTCCTGGATTCATTGACATTTTGAAGGGTTTTTTCTGTCTCTATGTCTTACAGTTCTTCTCTGATCTTAGTTATTTCTTGCCTTCTGCTAGCTTTTGAAGTTGTTTGCTCTTGCTTCTCTACTTCTTTTAATTGTGATGTTAAGGTGCCGATTTTAGAAGTTTCCTGCTTTCTCTTGTGGGCATTTAGTGCTATAAATTTCCCTCTACACATTGTTTTAAATGTGTCCCAGAGATTCTGGTACATTTTGTCTTTGTTCTCATTGGTTTCAAAGAACATCTTTATTTCTGCCTTCAGTTCGTTACTTTCCCAGTAGTCATTCAGGAGCAAGTTGCTCAGTATCCATGTAGCTGTGTGGTTTTGAGTGAGTTTCTTAATCCTGAGCTCTAATTTGATTTCACTGTGTTCTGAGAGACAGTTTGTTGTGATTTCTGTTCTTTTACATTTGCTGAGGAGTGTTTTACTTCCAATTATGTGGTCAATTTTAGAGTAAGTGCGATGTGGTGCTGAGAAGAATATATATAGTGTTGATTTGGGATGGAGAGTTCTGTAGGTGTCTATTAGGTCTGCTTGATGCAGAGCTGAGTTGAAGTCATGGATAAAGTCTCCCACTATTATGTATGGGAATCTAAGTCTCTTTGTAGATCTCTAAGGGCTTGCTTTATGAATCTGGGTGTTCCTGTATTGGGTGCATATGTATTTAGGATAGTTAGCTCTTCTTGTTGAATTGATTCCTTTACCATTATGCAATGTACTTCTTTGCCTCTTTTCATCTTTGTTGGTTTAAAGTCTGTCTTATCAGAGAGTAGGATTGCAACTACTGTTTTTTTTTTTTTTTTTTTTTTCTTTCCATTTGCTTGGTAGATCTTCCTCCATCCCTTTATTTTGAGCCTATGTGCGTCTCTGCACGTGGGAAGGGTCTCCTGAATACAGCACACAAATGGGTCTTTACTCTTTATCCAATTTGCCAGTCTGTGTCTTTTAATTGGGGCATTTAGCCCATTTACATTTAAGGTTGATATTGTTATGTGTGAATTTGTTCTTGTCATTAGGATGTTTGCTGGTTATTTTACCCATTAGTTGATGCAGTTTCTTCCTAGCATCGATGGTCTTTACAATTTGGCATGTTTTTGCAGTGGCTGGTACTGGTTGTTTCTTTCCCTGTTTAATGCTTCCTTCAGGAGCTCTTGTAAGGCAGACCTGGTAGTGACAAAATCTCTAAGCAGTTGCTTTTCTGTAAAGGATTTTATTTCTCCTTCACTTATGAAGCTTAGTTTGGCTGGATATGAAATTCTGGATTGAAAATTCTTTTCTTTAAGAAGGTTGAATATTGGCTCCTACTCTCTTCTGGCTTGAAGGGTTTCTGCCGAGAGACCCTACGTTAGTCTGATGGGCTTCCTTTTGTGAGTAACTCGATATTTCTCTCTAGCTGCCCTTAACCCTTTTTCCTTCATTTCAACCTTGGTGAATCTGGCAATTATGTGTCTTGTAGTTGCTCTTCTTGAGTAGTATCTTTGTGGTGTTCTCTGTATTTCCTGAATTTGAATGTTGGCCTGACTTGCTAGGTTGGGGAAGCTCTCCCGGATAATATCCTGAAGAATGTTTTTCAACTTGGTTCCATTCTCCCCATCACTGTCAAGTACCTTAATAAAACGTAGATTTGGTCTTTGCACATAGTCCTATATTTCTTGGAGGCTTTGTTCCTTTCTTTTTACTCTTTTTTCTCTAACCTTGTTTTCTCACTTTATTTCATTAATTTGATCTTCAATCACTGATACCCTTTCTTCCACTTGATCGAATCAGCTACTGAAGCTTTTGCATGTGTCACGAAGTTCTTGTGCTATGGTTTTCAGCACTATCTGGTCATTTAAGGTCTTCTCTACAGTGTTTATTCTTTAGCCATTCATCTAATCCTTTTTCAAGGTTTTTAGCTTCTTTGTGATGGGTTCGAACATCCTCCTTTAGCTTGGAGAAGTTTGTTATTATCGATCTTTTGAAGCCTTCTTCTGTCAATTCATCAAAGTCATTCTCCATCCAGCTTTGTACCATTGCTGGTGAGGAGCTGCAATCCTTTGGAGAAGAAGAGATACTCTTATTTTTAGAACCTTCAGCTTTTCTGCTCTGGTTTCTCCCCATCTTTGTGGTTTTATCAATTTTTGGTCTTTGATGTTGGTGACCTACAGATGGGTTTTGGTGAAGATGACCTTTTTATTGATGTTGATGCACTCCTTCCTGTTCATTAGTTTTCCTTCTAACAGGTCCCTCAGCGGCAGGTCTGTTGGAGTTTGTTGGAGTTCCACTCCAGACCCTGTTTGCCTGGGTATCAACAGTGGAGGCTGCAGAACAGCAAATATTGTTGCCAGATCCTTCCTCTGGAAGCTTTGTCCCAGAGGGGCAGCCACTTATATGAGGTGTCTGTGAGCCCCTACTGGGAGGTGTCTCCCAGTTAGGCTACTTGGGGCCAGGGACCCACTTGAGGAGGCACTCTGTCCATTCTCAGAGCTCAAATGCTGTGCTGGGAGAGCCACTGCTCCCTTCATGGCTATCAGAAAGGGACGTTTAAGTCTGCAGAAGTTGTCTGTTGCCTTTTGTTCAGCTATGCCCTGCCCACAGAGGTGGAGTCTAGAGGCAGTAGGCCTTGTTGAGCTGTGGTGGGCTCCGTCCATTTCAAGCTTCCTGGCTGCTTTGTTTACCTACTCAAGCCTCAGCAATGGTGCATGCCCCTCCCCCAGTCAAGCTGCAAACTCACAGATTGATCTCAGACTGCTGTGCTAGCAGTGAGCAATGCTCCATGGGCATGGAATCCACCAATCCAGGCACGGGAGAGAATCACTTTGTCTGCAGATTGCTAAGACCTAGGGAAAAGCACAATATTTGGGTGGGGAGTGTCCCATTTTTCCAGGTAGTCTGCCAAGGCTTCCCTTAGCTAGGAAAGGGAAATACCCCGACCCCTTGTGCTTCCAGGGTGAGAAGATGCCCCACTCTGCTTCAGCTAGCCATCCATGGGCTGCACTCACTGTCCAATGAGTCCCAGTGAGACAAACCAGGTACCTCAGTTGGAAATGCAGAAATCATCCGTCTTCTGTGTCAATCACTTTGGGAGCTGCAGACCGGAGCTGTTCCTATTCAGCCATCTTGGAAGGTATTTGTGTATCATCTTTTTAATCCCATTTTCATATTCCTTAAGGATTTTCTTCTGTCCTGCATAATGGGTGAATTCCTCAGTACTACCTTCCAGTTTTATAATTCTCTCTTCAAGGTCTAGTCAAATGTTTACCTGTACATTAATACTTGTATTATAATTACTAAAATTTTATTTCTAATATTTATAATAGATTAATATTCATATCCTCCTTGTTTTGTTCCTGACTTGTTTTGTTATTATTATACATTTTAATTATTCATTTATCTCGAGGAGTCTCCTAAACACACATACTTTAAAGTCTTTTAAGACTATTAGCATTTTGAATTGGAGATACTTTTTCTCTCTTTTTTTTCTTCTCTATACCTCTCCCTTTCTAGCAATTAGGGAGCAGTATAGAGTTACTTACCTTTACTTGGCTCCCTGGTATCTTCAGTCTATAACAGTGTGTCTTAGTTTGGACTTTTCTAGAACCAAACTTTAAAGCAAAGATTCCAGTTTAAATTGTTTATTTCGGAAGTAATATTTTAAAAATACTGCAAAAGGAAGAAAAAGTTGAGGTAGAAAAGGGAAAGTAGCTAAAAGGGTTTATTGTGAAGCAAATTATCACTTCACTGCAGGTAAATAAAACATAATTCTCTGAGAAATACTAAAACCTAGTGTGAAATATGCACCTCAGACTTAAACCCCTGAAGAATTAAGGGAGCTGAAGTATTTATTCACCAGTTTCTGTCATATATTCATTGAGGGCTACCCTGAAAAACATTAATTCCTTGACATTTCTGACTTAATTCATGGGTGACAAACAGGGTTTAAAATGCCAGAGAAAGCCTACAGGTGGGTAAACTATATATGTAAAGTGTAGTTTCCCTGTGGGAGATCAATTTCTAAATCCACTTCCTGATTTTAAGTTCAGAGAGCAGCAGGTCATTGCTTTAGCTTTACTTATTGGTGTTTCTTTCTCTTTATTAATGATCCATAGAGAACATTTTCTTGTTTGTTTGTTTGTTTTTTGGCCTTAATGTGCCTTTTATTTTCATTATTTCTATTTTTATCTAACATTATTATGCCTTTGGTGCAGAGTTTGCCACAAGGACAAACTTTAAATGCCTTCTCAGTTGGAAGTCTAAACCCTCTGTTCTGCCTTCTACATCCCATACTACCAATTATGAGTTCCCATTTGGGGTGAAAAGTTTTCGAATAGATGGTAATGATGGTTTCACAGTGTTGTGAAGGTAATTAGTGCCACTGAACTGTACAATGAAATATGGTTAAAATGGTTTTATCTTCAAGATGGTTTATTGGGGTTTTATTAATGTGCCTTATCCACTTAGAAAGAGTAAAATAGAGTGTGAATATTCACATTGTAAACTTTCATTGGAGAAGAAACTCAGGTGCCTAACATAAAAAAATGAAAGAAACTTCAGACACTGCACAGAGAGGTAGGCAGCAATCTCTACCTTGAGTGAGGCAGAAAACTATGTTTCTAGAGTGTGAAATGGGGAGAAACTGTCTGCATGATACTTATTCTCACTAGGTAGCCAGGAAATCCAGGCCATGAGGGAGTGAGTGCCTTAACTCTACCCAGTGTTGAAGGTTATTTGGTGAGTAGTGAGGACTACATGAGAAGGAGTGGCATCAAGAAGTGTTTTGTGAGCACTCTCTTAGCCCAGCAAAGACAGAAGGAAGATATTCCTGATCCTAACTCATAGGGGACCTCATGGAATTCTGCCAACTATCTCAAGTGATGGCCACAGGTTAGCAGCAGCTTCCGACTGAGATGTGCAATCTAATCTAGAGTGGTGATGGATTCCTTTAAACATAATTGAAGGTGAGCAGGAAGCATGCTCTTGCCATGGGTGTGAGTGCTGGGTGCCCTTGTTTTGTGGGCAAATGGGAGGGACGTGGCCTGAAAGCTGCCATCTTTTTCCCAAGTGGGAAGGCTTGTGGCCTAGGGAAGTTTTACATTTTAAGCCCAGAACTGCCCAAGACCCAGCTAGCTGTTGCCAGAAGTCTGTGGGTGTGAGATCCACCATATCAAGGACAGAAGAGCAGGGCATGCCTCACTGCTGCTTGTTACACCCCTCTCTCATGCCAATTCTTTTGTGCAGCAGAGGCAGTTTAACTCCTCCCTGGAACACTACCCCAGTACACAGGAAACTGCGTTCCAATCCCCATTGGCTTGTGTCCACACGTGGATAGCCAGAATGTGGACTTTCCTCACTCATCTAACTTTGCCCCTCAACGGGCCTTTTTAGCATAACACAATGAAAAGGACTATTGGGAGGCTCATGGCCCCACCCATTACTTGGAAGATCTGAGTACTTCACTTGGGTAGCATAAGCCAAGGGTAAATTCCACAACCACTACTGCCTGGCCCTCTTCTGCAAGCACCATCTCTTGGCCAGAGGTCACCTGACACAGCCCATTACAACATCTACTGACACAGTAACACAGCGCTCAGGAATGAAAAGTATTTTGTGCAACCTCAGCTAACACCATTGCCCACACTACCCTGGCTACTCAGGGCCTTAAGCTTATTTATGTGTCCAGTATATTACTACTACAGCTAGTAATTGAGAAAGCCACCACATTTAGGGTATTTACAACTAATGGCATCTTATAGAGTTTATGCCACTCCCCTGCACCATCCATCTGAGGAGATGCATGCACCTGCCACTGGGAGACCAGAGGACAGGTCAGCCCAGTGCAGCTCCACACTATATTATCCTCTTCTGGAGCTAAGAGCAGAGCTCAAGCCACTACAAGTCCTCCAGACCTGTCCATAGCCTGAGGCATTGGATAGCTTATCCAGGTGACTAACTAGAGATGCTGGTGACCAATTATCCTCAGAAGGAAGAACCTATACTAGAAGTGAATAATCATAGCCCAAGCAGAGTGCTAAGGGGAGAGTGCTGGAAACTATCAGAAAGTTAATTGGAAGACTCTATGACACACACACAAAGAAAGAAGAAGCTGGCAGAGTTCAAACCCTGAGTGACTTCGTATTCTGTGGAAAAGGTAAGTGGGAAAGATTTTAGCCTCTCTAGCTCTTGACTGCTGGTATCCAAACTCAAAAAGAGCTTCTTTGCCCCCACAAGCACAAGTACAGGAGTGTGCTGTGATTTGGACACTTCTTGAGGGCATTACCTTGCACGTGCAGGTTTCTTTCCCTTTCTTCCTGGACCCAAGCTGTACTAGTGGGCACTATACTGGGTGTGCATGCATCATGGGACTTTGTTCTGCTTAGAGACCTCCAGCCCTTGTGTCTTCTCATTACTGGATCCCTTGCAGACATTCATCAGCACCAGCTTAGATTGCAGCATCCCCACAAGGCAGCTAGATGCAGAGGAGCAGCAGGATTCACAATAGTCTTGCCCTTGGGAGATTGGTACTCCTAGGGGAAGAGGGAGTATAGGACAACAAGGGAGTGCCGCATGGAACAAAAGAAACAAAAGTGCAGGCTTTCCTGTGTTCCAGAACTTCCTGCTTGTGGGAAGTTTCTTTTCAGCAGAAGCAAAGCCACAGTGTTGAACTCAGTGGGTAAAGACTTCAGTTCTACCCCAGTAGTCAAGCAGCTTCAGTGCTCAGGAAGGGACTTGGAGCAGGAGACTTCTCCTCCCTCTCACTCACCACTGCAGTCACAGCTGGGGCTTCTCCCATGGGAGATCAGCATGGTTGCACCTGTTGACTGCCTTTCTGGGGCACTTTGAGGTAACTGCATCTTCGTGGGAGAAGTGCCCTCTGGGCTTAGGTTTGCATGAAGGGTAGAGTTTTACTGCCTCTTTACATAGAATGTTAGCATTTCTGCAGGTGGACAAAGGTGCCTGACTGATTGGAATATCCAGATTACTGGGATAGGAACATGATAGGGAGGCAGATTACTTTCCTGCTTGCCTGGTAGCAGAGCTGAGGTGGCTCCCTCACTCCACCCTGCAAAGACCACAGTGTATTTCACTGGAAGCCCCCACAGCCACTTCTGTCAAAAATGGGACTTTTGTCCACCATTGTGGTCTTGTATGTACCCATCTGCTTCAGCTGCAGCTGGTTTTCATCCATGGATACCTCTTAATGGTCAAAAGACTGAACTGTTCAACCTAGTGCAAAAAAAAAAAATTGGGAAAAGAAAGTGCGCACCATTGGGAAACATTGTAAGCTTCATGAGACCTCTGCAATTCTGGCCTTACAAGAGAGAGTGAACCTGCTCACAAGAAGTACATAACTACTACAATCATCATCTGAGAATGTCATCACACAAAGGTTCTCTGTAGCCAAGGATTCACAGTCTTTTCTGCTGAAGGCACACAGAACCAAAGATAGGTGACCATGAACTAAACATATTAAAGTCACATTCCCAAAAAGGAAAAATCTAGTGAAGTAAAATATAAATTCAATAATAATAAGAGTAAATAATCTACCCAGATGAGAAGGAATGAGAAAAAATAATTCTGGCAATATGGAGAAAAAACACAAGAATTTTATAACACCCTGAAAAGATCACGCTAACTCTCTACCAATAGATTCAAACTAAAATGAAATAATTTAAATACCAGACAAATAATTCAAAATGTGAATCATAAAGCTGTTCAATGGGATGCAAGAGAAAACTGAAAACCAACATAAAAAATTTTAAAAATAATTAATATAACCAAAATTAGAGCTGAACTGAAAGAAATTGAGACAATAAAAAAATCAAAAGATCAAGAAATACAAGAGTCGTTTCTTGAAAATATTAATAAAATAGATAGACCACTAGCTAGACCAATAAATAAGAAAAGAGAGAAGAACAAATAAACACAATTAGAAATGACAAAGGGGATGTTACCACTGACTTCACAGAGATACCAATAACAATTAAAGAATATTATGAACAGCTCTATCCACATAAAAATAGAAAATCTAAAAGAAATGGATGAATTCCTGGACAAATACAACCTCCCAAGATTGAGACAGGAAGAAATTGAATCTTGGAAAAGACCAGTAATGAGCTCCAAAATTGAATCAGTCATACTCTACCAACCAAAAACCAAACAAACAAAAAAAACCTGTGACAAGATGAATCACAAATCAACATCCACAGACAAATTCTACCAAATGTACAAACAAGATCTGGTACCATTTTCTACTGAAACAATTCCAAAAAATTGAAAAGGAAGGATTCCTCCTTAACTCCTTCTATGAGGCCAGCATAATTATGATACCAAAACCTGGCAGAGACACACCCACCCACCCACCCACACACACACACCCCAAACAAAACAAAACAAAACAAAACAAAAAACCCAAGAAAACAAAAAAACTTCAGGCCAATATATATTTTTTATTATTATTATACTTTAAGTTCTAGGGTACATGTGCATAACGTGCAGGTTTGTTACATATGTATACTTGTGCCATGTTGCTGTGCTGCACCCATCAACTCGTCAGCACCCATCAACTCGTCATTTACATCAGGTATAACTCCCAATGCAATCCCTCCCCCCTCCCCCCTCCCCATGATAGGCCCCGGTGTGTGATGTTCCCCTTCCCGAGTCCAAGTGATCTCATTGTTCAGTTCCCACCTATGAGTGAGAACATGCGGTATTTGGTTTTCTGTTCTTGTGATAGTTTGCTAAGAATTATGGTTTCCAGCTGCATCCATGTCCCTACAAAGGACACAAACTCATCCTTTTTTATGGCTGCATAGTATTCCATGATGTATATGTGCCACATTTTCTTAATCCAGCCTGTCACTGATGGACATTTGGGTTGATTCCAAGTCTTTGCTATTGTGAATAGTGCCACAATAAACATACGTGTGCATGTTTTGATGAACATTGATGCAAAAATCCTCAAGAAAATAGTGGCAAACTGAAACTAGCAGCACATCAAAAAGTTAGTCCAACACAATCAGGTAGTATTTGTCCCTGAGATGCGAGGTTGGTTCACCATATTCAAATCAATAAATCTAAATCATCACATAAACAGAACTAAATATAAAAATACATGATTATCTCAATGGATGCAGAAAGGGCTTTCAATAAAATTCAAGAACGCTTCAGGTTAAAAACTCTCAATAAACTTGATATTAAAGGAACACATCTCAAAATAATAAGAGCCATCTATGAAAAACCCACAGCCAATGTCATACTGAATGAGTAAAATCTAGAAGCATTCCTCTTGAAAATCGGCATAAGACAAGGACGCCCTCCCTCACCACTCTTATTCAACATTGTACTGGATGTCCTGGCCAGGAAAATTAGGCAAGAGAAAGAAATAAAGGACATTCAAATAGGATGAGAGGAAGTCAAACTATTCTTGTTTTCAGATGACTTAATCCAATATCTACAAAACCCCATAATCTCAGCCCCAAAGCTACTTAAGCTGATAAACAACTTCAGCAAAGTCTCAGGATGCAAAATTAATGGCAAAAGTCACTAGCATTTCTATATACTAACAACAGTCAAGCCAAGAGCCAAATCAGGAAAGCAATTTCATTCACAATTGCCACAAAAATAATAAAATACCTAGGAATACAGCTAACCATGGAGGTGAAGGATCTCTACAAAGAGAACTACAAAGCACTGCTCAGGGCCAGGCACAGTGGCTCATGCCTGTAATTCCAGCACTTTGGGAGGCCAAGGTGGGCAAAGCACTTGAGGTCAGGAGTTCGAGACCAGCCTGGCCAACATGGTGAAACCCCATCTCTACTAAAAATACCAAAAATTAGCTGGGCATGGTGTTGAGTGCTTGTAGTCCCAGCTACTCAAGAGACTGAGGCAGGAGAATTGCTTGAACCCAGGAAGTGGAGGTTGTAGTGAGCCGAGATCATGCCACTGCACTCCAGCCTGGGCAACAAGGAAAGACTGCATCTCAAACAAACAAGCAAGCAAATAAACAAACACTGCTCAAAGAAATCAGAGATGACAAAAAAAAAAAAAAAGGAAAAATATTGCATGCTCTTGGATAGGAAGAATCAGTACTGTTAAAATAGCCATAGTGCCCAGGAAAGGTGGCTCAAGCCTGTAATCCCAGAAGTTTGGGAGGCCGAGGTGGGCGGATCATGAGATCAGGAGTTCAGGAGTTCGAGACCAGCCTGGCCAATATGGTGAAATTCTGCCTCTACTAAAAATACAAAACAAAACAAAAAAAATTAACTTGGCGTGATGGCATGCGCCTGTAGTCCCAGCTACTCGGGAGGCTGAGGCAAAAGAATCACTTGAACCCGGGAGACGGAGGTTGCCATGAGCCGAGACTGTACAACTGCACTCCAGCCTGGGTGACAGAGCGATACTCCGTCTGAAAAAAAAAAAAAAAAAAAAAAAAAAAAAAAAAAAAAGGCCATAGTGTCCAAAGCAACTTCCAGATTCAATGCAATTTCTATTAAACTACCAATGACATTCCTCACAGAACTAGAAACAAAACAAAACAAAACTATAGTAACATTTACATGGGGCCAAAAAAGTCTGAATAATGAAGAAATCTTTAAGCAAAAAGAGCAAAGTTGAAGACATTATGCTACTATTATGCTACTCCACTTCATGCTATCCTATGGTAACCCAAGCAGCATGGTACTGGTGGAAAAAAAAAGGCACACAGACCAGTGGAAAATAATAGACAGCCAAAAACTAAGGCTGTAAACCTACAAATATCTGATCTTTCACAAAGCTGACAGAAACCAGCAATGAGGAAAGGATTCCCTATACCATAAATGGTGCTGGGATAACTGGCTAGTCATATACAGAAAATTGAAATGGTGCCACTTCCTTACACCATATACAAAAATTAACTTAAGAAGGATTAAATACTTAAATGTAAAACCCAACACTATAAAAACCTAGACAATACCACTCTGGACATAAGAAAGAGCAAAGATTTTATGACAAAGACAACAAAAGCAACTGGTACAATAATGAAAATTGACAAATGGGATCTAATTAAATTAAAGAGCTTCTGGACAGCAAAAGAAACTATCAACAGAATAAACAGACAACCTACATAATATGAGAAAATATTAGCCAATTATGCATCTGACAAAGGTCTATTATCCAGCATCTACAAGGAACATAAACAAATTTTCTACAATAAAAAAGAACCCTATTAAAATGAGCAAAAGACATGAACAGACAATTTTTTAAACAAGACACATATGTGGCCAACATGCATACAAAAACAAAGCTCAACATCACTGATCATTGGAGAAATGCAAATCAAAAGCAAAATAAGATACCATCTCTCACCAGTAGAATGGCTATTATTATAAACTAAAGAGCTTCTGCACAGCAAAAAGAAACTACCATCGGAGTGAACAGGCAACCTACAGAATGGGAGAAAATTTTTGCAATCTACTCATCTGACAAAGGGCTAATATCCAGAACCTATAAAGAACTCAATCAAATTTACAAGAAAAAAATCAAACAACCCCATCAAAAAGTGGGCAAAGGATATGAACAGACAGTTCTCAAAAGAATACATGCATACAGCCAACAGACACATGAAAAAATGCTCATCATCACTGGCCATCAGAGAAATGCAAATCAAAACCACAATGAGATACCATCTCACACCAGTTAGAATGGCAATCATTAAAAAATCAGGAAACAACAGGCGCTGGAGAGGATGTGGAGAAATAGGAACACTTTTACACTGTTGGTGGGACTGTAAACTAGTTAAACCATTGTGGAAAACAGTATGGCGATTCCTCAAGGATCTAGAACTAGAAATACTATATGACCCAGCCATCCCATTACTGGGTATATATCCAAAGGATTACAAGGCATGCTGCTATAAAGACACATGCACACATATGTTTATTGCAGCACTATTCACAATAGCAAAGACTTGGAATCAACCCAAATGTCCATCAGTGACAGACTGGATTAAGAAAATGTGGCACATACACACCATGGAATACTATGCAGCCATAAAAAAGAATGAGTTCGTGTCCATTGTAGGGACATGGATGCAGCTGGAAACCATGATTCTCAGCAAACTATCGCAAGAACAGAAAACCAAATACCGCATGTTCTCACTCATAGGTGGGAATTGAACAATGAGATCACTTGGACACAGGAAGGGGAACATCACATACTGGGTCCTATCGTGGGGAGGGGGGAGGAGGGAGGGATAGCATTAGGAGATATATCTAATGTAAATGACTAGTTAATGGGTGCAGCACACCAACATGGCACATGCATACATAGGTAACAAACCTGCATGTTGTGCACATGTGCCCTAGAACTTAAAGTATAATAATAATAATAATAATAAAAGAAAAAAAAGAATGGCTATTATTAAAAAGTCAAAAATTAACATGCTGACAAGTTTGTGAAATAAAAGAAATACTTATACACTGTTGGTGGGACTGTAAATTAGTTTAATCATTGTGGAAAAGAGTGTGGGAATTCCTCAATGACCTAAAAGCAGAAATACCATTCAACCCAGCAATCCCATTACTGGGTATGTACCCAAGGGAATATAAATTGCTCTATCATGAAGACACATGCATACATATTTTCATTGTAGAATTATTAAAAATAACAACGACACAAAATCAGCCTAAATGTCCATCAAAGGTAGAGTAGATAAAGAAAATGTGGTACATATACACAATGGAATGCTATACAGTCATAAAAAGAGATTATATTATTTGCAGAAACATGGATGGAGCTGGAGGTCATTTTTCTTAGCAAATTAATGCAGGACTAGAAAACCAAATACCACATGCACTCACTTATAAGTAGGAGCTAAAGGATGAGAATACATGGACACATAGAGCGAAATAGCTGACACTGAGGCCTGTTGGAGGGTTAGAGGAAGGAGAGGGTCATGCAAATAACTGAGTACTAGGCTTAATACATGAGTGATGAAATAATCTGTACAACAAACCTCCATGACACAAGTTTACCTATAAACAAACTTGCACATGTACCCCTGAACTTAAAATAAAAGTTAAATAAAAAGATTTAAATGTATAAAGATTTCACATACAAATGTAGATTTCTGCATAAAAAATAAAAAAGTAATTTGTAATATGAATGAAAAATGTTCTTGAGATAGACATTTTAAGAAAAACAAACAGAACTCTGGAAATGAAAGATTAGGGTATAGAACTACAAAATGTAATGTGAAGATTCTTTTAGATTCAAGGTAAAGAAGTGGGAAAAAAATTCTATGCAAATGGTAAATAAAAGTGAGCAGGAGTAGCTCTTCTCATATCAGGCAAAAGAAACTTAAAATCAACAGCAGACAAAGAAGGTCATTATAAAATAATATAGTCAAATAAGGTCATTATATGATGATAAAGGGATCAATTTCAGAAGAAGATATAACAACCTTAAATATATATGCACCTAATACCAGAGCTCACAGATTCATAAAACAAATACTACTAGACATAAAAAAGATATAGGCAGCAATACAGTAATAGTGAAGGAGTTCAACACTCCATTAACTACACTAGAGAGATAATTGAGGCAGAAAGTTAACAAATAAATACT
Organism: Macaca mulatta; assembly: GCF_049350105.2. NCBI lineage: Eukaryota > Metazoa > Chordata > Mammalia > Primates > Cercopithecidae > Macaca > Macaca mulatta. Next base: position 87,816,496 of record NC_133426.1, read on the forward strand.
GGAATTAAACTGGACTCTAGAACAAATGGACCTAGCAGGAATTTACATAATATTCTACGTAAAACCTGAAAAAGGTACATTTTTCTTATCAGCACATGGAATATTCTCCAAGATAGGCCATATGATAGGCCACAAAACAAGCCTCAATACATTTTAAGAAAATCAAATTTATGTAAAGTATCTTATCAGACCACAGTGAAATAAAACTAGAAATCAGTTCCAAGAGGAGCTCTCAAAACTATACAAATACATGGAAATTAATCTGCTCCTGAATACTCTTTTGGTCTATAATAAAATCAAGATGAAAATTTACACAGTTGCCAAAATGAATGGTAACAGTAATACAGGTTATAAAAATCCCTGGGATAGAGCAATAACAGTGCTAAGAGGAAAATTTATACTGCTAATTTCCTACATCAAAGAAACAGAAAGATCACAAATTGACAAGCTAATGTCACACCACCACAAACTAGAGAAACTACGACAAACCAAACCCAAAGCTAGCAGAAAAGAAATAGCAAAGATCAGAACAGAAATAAATGAAATTGAAGAAAAAATTACAAAGGATCAATGGAATAAAAAGTTGTTTTTTTGAAAAGATAAAATTACCAAACTACTATGTAGATTAAGCAAGAAGAGAGGAGATTCAAATAAGATCAATCAGAAATGCAAATGGAGACATTACAATGGATATCACAGAAATATGAAAGATCATCTGAAACTACTATGAACACTTTTATGTACACAAACTATAAAATCTAGAGGGAATGAATAAATTCCTTGAAATAAACATCCTCACAAGCTTGAATCAGGAATAGATAGAAACCCTGAAGAGACCAACAGAAAGCATAGTGATTAAATCTGTAATAAAAAAAATCTTCCAACAAATAAAAGCACAGTACCGGAGAGATGCATAATTGAATTCTACCAGACATTTAAAGAACTTGCACGCAAAAGCTATATGATCATTTTAATAGATGCAGAAAAAGCATTTGACAAAATCCAAAGTTACTCCATGATAAAAACCTTCAACATACTAGGCATAGACGGAACATATCTCAAATTAATACAAGCCATATATGACAAACCAACAGCCAACATCATACTGAATGGGGAAAAGTTGAAAGTATTCTCCCTATGATCTGGAATAAAGCAAAGATGCTCACTTCTATTTAGCATAGTAATAGAAGTCCTAGGCGGAGCAATCAAACAAGAGAAAAAAATAAAGGGCAACCAAATTGGAAAAGAGGAAGCTAACCTATCTCTGTTTGTTGATGACATGATCTTATACCTGGAAAACCCTAAATACTCCTCCAAAAAACTCTTAGATGTGATAAATGAATTCACTAAGGTCTCAGGTTAAAAATATATGTATACAAATCTGTAGCACTGCTATATACCAATAATGACCAAGATGAAAATCAATTCAAGAACTCAATTCCATTTACACTAGTTGCAAAAAGCAAAACAGAACAAAACAAAACAAACTAGTATATACGTAACCAAGGAAGTGAAAGATCTCTACAAGGAGAACTATAAAAACACTGCTGGAAGAAATCAGAGATGTTACACACAAATGAAAAAGCATTCCACGTTCATGGATTGGAATAATCAACATTGTTAAAATGACCACATTACTCAAAGAAATACACACATTATATGAGATTTCTATTGAAACACCAATGTCATTTTTCAGAGAATTAGGAAAAAATAAGTTCTAAGATTCATATGGAACCAAAAAAGAGCCCAAGTAGCTAAAGCAATTCTAAGTAAAAAGAACAAAGCTGGAGGCATTCCATGACCCAAATTAAAATTATACTGTAAGTTTATAGTAATCAAACCTGCATGGTACTGGTATAAAAGTAGATACATAGACCAATGGAACTGAATAGAGAACCCAGAAATAAAGCCCAACATCTATAGCAACTGATCTTTGACAAAACAGACAGAAACATACACTGGGAAAATAACTATTCAATAAATAGTGCTCAGAAAATTGAATAGTCAGTGGCAGAAGAATATAACTGGTTCCCTATCTCTTACCATATACAAAAACTAATTCAAGATGGATAAAAAACTTAAATCTAAGACCTGAAGCTATAACAAAGCCAGAAGGTCACATAGGAAAAGCTCTTCTGGATATTGGATTAGGCAAATAATTTATGACTAAGATCCCAAAAGCAAATGTAATAAAAATAAAGAATAAATAAGTGGGAATTAACCAAACTAAAAAGCTTCTGCACAGCAAAAGAAATAACAAGAAAGTAAATAGTCAACCTACAAAATGGGGGAAAATATTTGCAGTCCATATGTCCAACAAATAACTAATATCTAAAACCTGTAAGAAACTCAAATCAGCAAGAAATAAATGAATAATTTCATTAAATAGTAGGCAAATGACATGACCAGACATTTCTCTAAAGAAGATATACAAATGAGTAACAAACTTATGAAAAAATGTTCAACATCACTAATGATCAGGGAAATGCAAATTAAACCACAATGAGCTAACACCTTACCCCAGCCAGAATGACTATTATTAAAAAGTCAACAATAGATGTTGGTGTGGATTTGGTGAAAGGGAAACGCTTATAGACTGTTAGTGGAATGTAAATCAGTACAACCTCTATGGAAAACAGCATGGAGATTTCTCAAATAACTAAAAGTAGATCTACCACTCAACCCAGCAATCCCACTGCTAGGTGTCTACTCAAGGGAAAATAAGTTGTTATATACAAAAGACACCTGCACATGTATGTTTATTGCAGCACGATTTACAGATGCAAAGAGTTGGAATAAACTGAAATGTCCAATAACCTATGAGTGTGTGTATATATACACATACGTATATATATACACATATGTATAGGAAGAATATATATATGATGAGATATTACTCAGCTATAAAGCAGAATGAAGAAATAATATATTTTGCGGCAACTTAGATGGAGCAGGAGGCCATTATCCTAAATGGAGTAACTCAGGAATAGAAAACCAAATACCACACATTCTCCCTTAAAAATGGGAGCTAAGCTATGGGTACATGAAGGTATACAGAGTGGTACGATGGACATTGGAGACTGAGAAGTGGGGAGCTTGGAAGGGTGGTGAGGGATGAAAAATTATCTGTTGGGTACAGTGTACAATATTCTGGTGATGGGTACACCTAAAGCCCAGACTTCACCACTACATGATCCACCCAAGTAATGAAAAATCACTTGTACCCCTAAAAATATTTAAATAAATTAATAAAACCTAAAACGTTAAAATGTGCAAAGGACAAAATATAATAAAAGTGGCAAAGTTTATGTAATATATATTTTACTACAAGAAAGAAATCACCTGTGAAATTTTCTACACCTTTTTTTGGTTTTGTTTTGTTTTTGGCCAAAGTCTACCTATTGCTTATCTCTAATATCATCCCTGAATAATTAATCTCTGTTTAGCTCTCAAGTTTGACAGTTTGACTCTTAATATTTGCCTTAGTTCCCGTTTTTCTGATCCCAGTGTTGAGCCCTTGCCATTCTGCCTCCAGGATAATTCTGACACTTGACTTTCTTCTCATGTAATTGTAGCTTAGCATTCTAACCAAAGCCCTGAAGAATCAGACAAACAGTACCTATTTCCTACCTAACATTCCCAAGAGGTAAAAGGAATCAAATGCTTTCTTTGTGCCACTACTGCTTGTTGTAAAAATCATTCGTTTTTGTATCAATGACACTATATTGAAATATCTGCTCCTGTGCTTTATTCCCTATTTGCTGTTAACTTCTTGAGGACAGGGAAAATAAATTCAAACATTTCAGAAATAACTAAGTTTATACATTTTTATTTTTTTTCACAATGGGTTTTATTTTAGATCTTTTTATAAATAAGAAAATAAAATGAAATACTTAGAACCTCTTCTGATTTTTCTGATTTTCACCACAAGAGGGAACCATCAGAATTTGTATCACAGAGAAGGACAAAAAGAAAAAAAGAAAAAAAATTGAAGCCAAGGCTGTGAGAATTGATACAATTTTCAATTGTACTCAAGTAAATAAACACTGAATAAAAATGTATTATGTATTGCTTGGAACAGAAACAGGGACTTAGACTTTCCCTGTTCTAGGCCTCTATCTCCTATTTTAAATTAAGACCAAATATATTTTTCAGGAAATATTTTTTAGGATAGATCAATATAATTATATATAAAACATTTAAAGCAAATATTGAGTGTTTCAAAAAGTAAAACATACTTATTGTCAGTCTCACCAGAAGGATCTTCATAGTTGTGTTTTTAAACTTTTTTTTATTATTCTGACATCTAAAACAGAAAATCCTTCAAACTTGCTCACGAAATGGGACCCTATGAATTATCGCCAATTTTGTTAGTTTAGGAAAATCCAGGAAAGCTAAACAACTGCCTCTTCCAAATGTTTAGAAAGTGAAATGCCTTTTTATAATTTTAATGAAGGCATTATTAATTTGAATGGTCCAATCAGATAATATCATCTGGTGTTTATTTCTTTCCTTTTTTTAAACCATTGAACAAATAATTATTGAATGCTTATCAATTGCAAGGCATTACTTTTAAAAGATACAAAGACACAGAAAGATAAATATCAGATGCTCTCACTCATATATGTAATCTTAAAAAGTTAATCTCAGGGAAGTACCGTAGAATGGTCATTACAGAGGCTAGGGTGGTTAGGAGGAAGGGGAAGTAGAGGAGATGTTGGTTGGGAGATAGGAAGAATATATGCAAGAGATCTATTGTACAGCAAGGTGACTATATTTAACCATAATATATTGTATTCTTGACAAATGCTAAGAGAGTGCATGTTAAGTGTTCTCATCACAAAAATGAGAGCAACGTGAGGTAATATGTTACTAGCTAGATTTAACCATTCGACAATCTATGTAAACTTCAAAATATCATGTTTTACATGATAAATGTATACAGTTTTATCAAAAGAAAAAATGAATTAAATAACATAAAGGCACAAAGAAATAACTTATGATTCTAGAATCCCTTGGATTCCTGACGTTCTGCTAGTTCTGCTTTGCCATTCCTCATCCTTGGGAAATACTCATTTTGTGCATATATACCTGGGCCTCTCAAAGTTGCTCAAAAATATCACAAATCTTATATCTTTGTCCCGTTACAAATGCACGCCATTTAAAATATAATAGCATTTTTTTGCAACAAAATAAGACTTTTTTATAATAAAATCCATAAGCTGATGACACGAGGGCCAGATTTGACCTACAGAGTTTTAAAATTTTGAATGTTTTGCCTAACAGTCCGAATGTTCTAGCTTTCTTAAAAAAGAAAAATCTGGCAGCACTAAATTTCTAATTAATTAATGACAACAGTTGGCAGGAGTTGAAAAGTCATTGTAACCTAATTAGACATAACATTGTCTAATATTTCAGTTCCAAGAAATATCTGTGGATGATATTTGAGTCAATTAGCTCATTTTTATGACTATTCTGGCCATTGTAAGCTGTTTATCATTCTCTAGTTTATATGTTGTCTCAGTATAACATCAGTGGCCGGTCCTCTCAAGATAATAACTCAGCACTCTTAACCAATGACCAATATCTTTCTTAGGAAATGAAGGCGAAATATCTAAAATAGGCAATTTCAGAGACAGACAGTAGATTAGCGGTCACCAGGGGCTGAGGGTAGATGATGGTGGTGAGGAGTTATTGCTTAATGGTTATGAGTTTCCGTTTCGGGTGGTATAAATGTTTTGGAAACAGCAGTTATGGTTGCAAAATGTTGTGAATGTAATTAATGCCATTAAACTGTATAATTAAATATGGTTAAATTGGCAAATTGTATGTAATATATATTTAAATACAGTAAAGAAATCATCTCTGACCAACAGCAAAAGAAAACTAGGTATGAGGTCATATTGCTTCTTTCTTGTGCACCTCTCTGTTCAACTGTCCTTTTCTCTTTTTTGTCCATTTTACAGATAGTGCGGCAGACCTCACCAAAACCAGAGGCTGCTCAAACTGTGGTAGACCCCATCCATACAAGTATCCTTCTTGCTGCTCCATGTAACCTAAAGGCAGCTCTCGCCAACATAATGGGTGGCACAGGCAAGAACAGAAACATATATCAAAATCAGAACATGTTAAACCTGCAATCCTTTGTTAGTTCTCTCATCCATAATAGACTACTTAAGATCAGTAAGTTCTACCCATGATTGAATCTCTATTACCCTTAAAGACCAGTTACAAGATAATGCCTCGCTAAAACTATTTCCTCTGTATTATTAACTCCCTATGACACTGCACACACCCTTACCCCAGCTCTTTTCACCATTACCACTGGCCTTCATCCCTGCCATGCTACTGTTCCTTTGTGAACAGATCTCTTTACATTCTAAATTCTTATCACAGAATAATTTATCTTCCTTTGCTTTAACAAACATTGTTCTTTCACAGGATAAATAAAAATATTCTCTAGTGGGCGTTATCTTTAATTTCACCATTCATATGGAATTGGACTGTGATGTGGAGATGGGATTCTCTTCACATGTTTCAATAATTACTCTTTCCCTTTTATGTAAGAAACATCTCTTCTCTTGATGTTTATACTATTTGATTATATCAGTCCTATGCCCCTTTATATAGTGCCTTGTTTGTAATGTAGAGGGTGGGGTAAAAGGAGATGTTAAAGATAAACTGTTCTATTTACTTTATCTTAAACAATGGGTTACCATTATTTATCTAACCACTCACTCATGAAGATCTGATGTGATACCTTCTTTTCCCGTACCTTTATGTAATTCAATCAATTGCAAAGTAAAGTTTATTTTACTACTAAAGGTACATATGGAATCCTATGACTTTTTCTATCTTATCAGGAAATTTGTAATAATTCTACTATGAGGCATTGTTTCCAATACAGAGTCCTTATATTTTTATCAACGTCTCTAATCTAAATTGATTCTATGTAACTCTTTATCTACTGTATTGTTTCTCTTTAACTCAAAATATGTTTAACTCTATTCTAACTTTAGAATTATTTCACTTCATCCTTATGTTGTCTTTTTATTCACAGATTCAACAGATATTATTGATCATCAACTACAATCTAGGCACTGTGACAAAAACTGAGCTCTATATCTTTATCTCTTTTCTTGTTTTTCTTATCTGATACCTAGATTGGTATTTTATTCATTTTTTGACCTTCCATTTTTACATATACTGTCTTATTAATACATTCATTTGTTTCCATTATTGTCTTTAGGTATATGACTCCATATCTATACTCAACTCTTCTCTTGAGTTTCATGTTGTCATTTCAAAGTCCCCGCTTAATAATCTGCTTGGATAGTCTCAGAGAAACTTCAAGAAAAATACGCAGTCTGAATCAGGTTGATTGCCTGATAAAACAAACAATAATTTCCTAAATTCCAAATGATTTTAAAATGTTGGAACTATCAGACCAAAACTTTTTTTTTTTTTTTTTTTTGGCAGATTGACAAGGTAGACATGTATTTCTAGCAATTATCTGAGAATGTATTGGTAGTGACAAGATATTCATTTACTTGTAGCAATTACTCTACATCTGTTGGCTGAAACAACTTTATATACTTAATCATTTTTTTCTCTATGTTTATTGTTCTTAAAAATTGCATGGAATTTAACTAACTGGAATGTCAAATTGTTGATGATACACCTCAGAGGATAAGCAAGGTTGAGGTTGGAATAGGCGTGAATCAGGAATTAATTCTAGTCCCTAATTTCCATGAAGCATAGAACTTATCGTTCATTGAATTCATTAGAAATTAGTTTCAGTTTCTCCTAACACTGTTTATTTTATTTTGTGATGGAGCTCTTATAATAATACATAAATTATTATCATGATTTAGTGTATATTTCCTTTATGAAACTTTTATTTTCTTCTACTTTTATTTTAGGTTCTAGGGGGTACGTGTGCAGGTTTGTTACATGGATAAATTTTGTGTTGCTGAGGCTTAGTGTATGAATGGTCCTGTTACCTAGATAGTAAGCATAGTACATAATAAGTTGCCTTCCAGCCCACATTCTTCTCCCATTCTCCCCTCTCAAGCAGTCTCCAGTGTCTATTGTTACCATCTTTGTGTTCATGTGTATTGTGGTATTTGATTTTCTCTTCTTGCATTAGTTCACTTAAGATAATGAACTTCAGCTGCATTTTTGTTTATGCAAAGGACATGATTTCATTTTTTGTGGTTGTGTAGTATTCCATGGTGTATATGTACCACATTTCCTTTAACCAGTCCACTGTTGATGGGTATCTTGGTTGATTCTATTGCCGTTGTGAATAGGGCTGTGATGAACATATTAGTGCATGTGTCTTTTTGATATAATTACTTATTTTCTTTGGGGCGTATATCCACTAGTGGGATAACTACATGGAATGGTAGTTTTGTTTTAAGTTATCTGAGAAATCTCGAAACTGCTTTCCACAGTGGATGACCTAGTTTACATTTTCACCAGCAGGATATAAGTGCTCCCTTTTCTCTCCAACCTTGCCAGCATATGTTGTTTTTTGACTTTTTAGTAATAGCCATCCTACTAGTATGATATTCTGTCTCATTGTGAGTTTGATTTGCATTTGTTGAAATATGACTGACACACAAGTGCTATACATATTTAATGTGTATGCAACTTGATACGTTTGGAGATAAGGATACACTTGTGAAGTCATCAGCACAATCTATATCATAAACTTATCACCTCCAAAATCTTCTTCCTGCTGTCTTTACTTAATATTATTATTATCATTACTATTATTATTAATAATATAAAAACACTTCACATTAGATCTAAACTCCTTGCAAATTTTTAAGTCAACAATACACTATTGTTAACTATAGGCACTATGCTGTACAGTTCATCTCTGGAATTTATTTATCTGGTGTAACCAAAACTTAGTACCCTATAACATAATAGCTATTGTAACTGTGTTCCATGAGGTAGAGGCAGACATATTTGCCATAAATAGAAAGATAGAAGTTATCAGATAAAATATAAAATATAATACAAGAACAAAATGGAATATTTAGAACAAAAAAATTCAATATCAGCAATTTTAAAAATTTACATGGGAAAGAATCAGGGACACTAAAAAGAAAATCACTAGATCACCAGAAATTATCCAAATTGTAAAAGGGAGAATAATAAAGATTGAAAACATGAGCAGTGGGACTTGTGGAACACTATGCAAAAGTAATTAGAATTCTAGAAGAAGAAGAGAAGGAGATTGAAGTGGAAAATTTATCTGAAGACATAATGACCAAAAACCTCTCAAATGTAGGGAAAAGTATACATTCACAGAGTCAAGAAATTCAACAGTATTCAAATAGAATAAATTCAGAAGGGGCTATGTCTATACACATCACAATTAAACTGCTGAAAACCAAAGCTAAAGAAAAAAAACCTTTAAATCTTTCCCCCAAAATAATAAATTACACACAGTGGAACAAGAGTTCAAACATTGTAGAAGTCTCATCAGAAACGATGAAGTCCAGAAAACAATGGAACAAAATCTTTGAAGTTAAAAAGAAAAGAAAAAATGTCAACCATGCATTCTATTTTCCTAGCACATCAGGAATAAACAATACCATTATCAGATGAAGGAAAACTAAGAGATTTCATCACTAATAGACCTACTGTACAAGAAATACTAAAGTTATTTGTGAATATCAAAAGAAGCTTGAATCTTCTGGAAGGAAGGAAGAACAATTGAAATGGTATATATCTACCGAACTATATAAAAGACTATTTTCTCTTAAGTTCTTAAAATATACACAACTTGGCCGGGCGCGGTGGCTCAAGCCTGTAATCCCAGCACTTTGGGAGGCCGAGACGGGCGGATCACAAGGTCAGGAGATCGAGACCATCCTGGCTAACATGGTGAAACCCCGTCTCTACTAAAAATACAAAAAAAAAAAACTAGCCGGGCGAGGTGGCGGGCGCCTGTAGTCCCAGCTACTCGGGAGGCTGAGGCAGGAGAATGGCGTAAACCCGGGAGGCGGAGCTTGCAGTGAGCTGAGATCCGGCCACTGCACTCCAGCCTGGGCGACAGAGCGAGACTCCGTCTCAAAAAAAAAAAAAAAAAAAAAAAAAAAAAAAAATATATATATATATATATACACACAACTTTAGAAAGTAAATATAACATAGTTTTGTGTGGTTTTCTGTGTATGAAAACATAATATTTTGACAATTGTAACAATAACATCAATAAAGAGAAACTAGTTGCAAGATTTCTACATTTGGGGATAAATGGCACAATATTAACTTTAAGTAGACTGTGAATTGTTAAGTATGTTTATTGGAAATCATTAAGCAACCACTGAAAAACTACGCACAGGGATATAGTAAATAGGCTCATATAAAAATAAAAATAAAAGTATCCAAATATTTTAAATATTTAAAAAGAAAATACAGAAGGAAAAATAGAGGAATAAATAAACATAAAGGACAAAGAGAAAATAAATAATACAATGGTTAGCATGTTCTCACTTATAAGTGGGAGCTGAACAATAAAAACACATGGACACAGAGAGGTGAACAACACCTACTGGGGCCTTTGTGGGGGGCAGGGGGAGGGAGAGCATCAGGGAAAATAGCTAATGCTTGTGGGGCTTAGTACCTAGATGATGGATTGAGAGGTGCAGCAAAGCACCATGGCACACGTTTCCCTATATAACAAACCTGCACGTCTTCCACAGGTATCCCAGAACTTAAAGTAAAATACAGATTTTTAAAAAAGATTTGTAGCTGAAACCTCTGTTAAGCCTTGTAGTTAAGCAAGGCTGATAATCCCAGCAGTCAAAGGGACAGACTCTTTTGTCTATCTGGTTTATTCCTGTATTCCCAGAGCCTAGGGGAATACGATATATTCAATGCTAAATAAATGTTGACTAAATGACATTTTTGTTACTCCATTAATAATAATAATAATAATAATAATAACACGATGGTTAACCTAAAGTAAAAATATTACTATTTAGATTACATTTTAATGGTCTAAACCACAGGTGTCCAACATTTTTTCCCTGGGCCACATTGGAAGAATTGTCTTGGGCCACACATAAAATACACTAATACTGACAATAGCCGATAAGCTTAAAAAAAAAAAAAAATCTTGCATAAGTTTAGTTATATCTACCACCACAGGTAAGCAAATAAATCTTGTATTCAAAGAGTTGGACACCTGTGCAAACACATAAATTAAAAGGTTGCCACTGACAGAGTGGAAAAAAGCAAGACTCCACTATATCTGTCTCTAAGAGACACACTTTCAATATAAGTATACAAATAGATGAAAGGTAAATATAGAAAAATGATGTCTTACAAATATTAAGCATAAGAAGGCTAGAGCAATATTTTAGTATCAGATAAAATATATTTCAAGACAAAGGTTACAGAGATAAAGACACTTCGTAATGATAAACATGATGATGTATTAGGAAGCCATACAATTATAAATGTGTATGTGCATGCTGAAAACAGAGCACACTAAGATAGAATATTTGCAACACAGACATTAGACACAAGACTTATATCTGGAATATATAAATATATCTTTCTACTCAATAAGAATACAAAGCATCCAAGAAGGAAATGGGCAAAATATTTGAATACACGATACAATCATGAGCCACATAACTAATTTCAGCCAAAAACAGACCACATAAATGACAGTGGTCCCATAAGACTATAATAGAGCTGAAAATGTTCTTATTACCTAGTGACATCCTAACCATTGTAACACTGTAGCACAATGTATTGTTAATGTGTTTGTGGTGATACTAGTGTAAACAAATATACTGCACTGCCATTGATGTAAAAGTATAATATAAAAGTTAGGTACAGTATATAACACCTGATAATGATAACAAATGACTGTTACTGGCTTATGCATTTATTATACTATATTTTTATTGTATTTTAAAGTGTATTCCTTCTATTAATACTTATAAAATAAGTTAACTGTGAACCTTCTCAGACAGATTCTTCAGTGATATGCCAGAAGAAGGCATTGTTATTATAGAAGAAGAAAGCTCCACAAATGTGATTACCCCTGAAGATCTTCTCACGGGACAAGATGTGAAGAGGGAAGGCAGTTATATTGAGTATCTTGAACCTGTGTAGGCTTAAACTAATATATGTGCTTGTGTCTTGTTTCTAATAATAAAAGTTGAAAAGTTTAAAAAAATAAAAATTAAAAATATCAAACAAATCTTATAGAATAAGGGTATAAAGAAATATATTTTTGTGCAATTGTACAATGTATTTGTGTTTTCAGCTAAGTGTTATCACAAGAGTCAAAAGTTAAAAAAATTAAAAACTTTATAAAGTAAAAAAGTTACAGTAAGTTAATGTTATTATTGAAGAGAGAAACTTTTTTTATTTAGTCTAGCCTAAGTATACAGTGTTTATAATAAAGTCTACAATAGTGTACAATAATGTCCTAGGCCTTCACATTCACTTACCACTTACCAACTGACTCATAGCTACTCTCAGTCCTATAAGCTCTATTCACAATGGTAAGTGTTTTATGCAGGTGTATCGTTTTTTCACCTTTTATACCATATTTTCATTGTATTTTTTCTATGTATAGATACATAAATATTTACCATTGTGTTAAAATTGCCTACAGTATTTAGTACAGCAACATGCCATATATGTTTGTAGTCTAGGAGCAATAGGCTATATTACATAGCCTGGGTGTGTAGCAGGCTAAACTATCAAAGTTTGTTTAAGTATATTGTATGATGTTCACATAATGACAAAATAGCCTCAGGATACATTTTTCAGAATGTATCCCTATTGTTTAATGACACATGATTTATAGATAAAAATAAATGTAAATAGCCAATAAGCACATGAAAAGATGCTTAAAATCATTAGTCATTGGGGAAATGTAAATCAAAATCACAATAAGATACCATTACATGTCCATTAAAGTGTCTGAATTTTTCTTCTAAAGATCATTCCAAATTCTGTCAAGGATGTAAAGGAACACTGATACACTGTTGATAAAAATGTAAACTGCTACAGTGACTTTGGAAAACAGTTTGGCATGTCCACATGTTGTTAAAAACACATTTTACCATATGATCCAGTGATAACATTGCCCAGTATTTACTTAAGATAAAAGAAAGCATATTTTCATACTTATATATGACTATTAATAGCAACTTAATCTGTAATAGCAAAAAACTTGAAACTATCCAAATGTTCATTAACAGGTGAATACATAAACAATTGTGGTATTCCCACAATGAAATACTACTCAAAAAGAAAAAAGATTGATATACATGACAATATGAATAAATATTAAAAGATTCAATTCACACTAAATTCTAGAAAATGCAAACTAATCTCTAATGAGAGAAAACATATCAGTACTTGTCTTATAAAAAATGACTGTTATGCATCTAAGATGTACTAACTCAGTTCTAGGTTCTACATGCCCATCAGTGAACAGTACAAATGAGTGCCATACAATCCTGGAACTTAGTGCACTGAGCAGTGGAAGAGGCAGAAAATTAACAAATAAGCAAAAATCAGCAAAAAATTACAAATTGTGGTATATTACTGTGAAAAAAAAATAAAAGAATGAAGAATAGATAATACTGTGGTGTGCCAGGACTTACTTTAAATCTGATGGTCAGGGATACCTTTTCTGAGTAGCTAGCAGTAAACTGAGACCTGAAGAATGAGAAGGGGCTGACTATGCAAGAGTTGAGGGAAAAGATATTCAGTAGATGAAAGAACATATTCAAAATTCTGAGTTGGGAAAGAACTTCTCCTAGAGAATTTAAGTAAAGGCCACTTTACTGAACTCAGACATTAATGTGTGCAATGAGGCACAGAAGTAGTCCTAGGCAAGATCATGTAGGAATTTGTAGATATAAATTCTATTTCCAATGCAATGGTAAATAATGAGGGCTTCAAGCAGGGTGATGGCATGATCATATTCCAGCTTTAAAAGATTAATATCTCACTCTTGTGGAGGACTCTAAGGAAGCAAAAAATTGTAATCAGGGAGAATAGTTACTCTTACAGTACACGTTTGTTAACAGAAACACAAGGAACTCTTGATAATGTTTGCCTTTGAGTGCTAGAATGAGGAAAAGGAAGATGAAAAGAAGAATATGGTTGCTTTTTATTTAATATCTTTATGTATTGTCTGGACTGGTAAAAAGTGTTTTATTTATTGGTACTGGGTATGAGAAGCAAGTTTTATGTGTCTTTGTAAGAGGAAAGTAAAATGAGAAACAAAAGGTCAAATTGATATTTTACTGTAAAAATGTTTGACAAATGTCTTTCTTGAAATTGTCTTTTTAAAACTTATCTGATACTACTCCTATGACATTGTCCTAAGCAAATAAATGCAGGAACAGAACAAAAAACACCACATGTTCCCACTTGTAAGTAGGAGCTAATCATTGAGTACACATGGACACAAAGAAGAGAACAATAGACACTGGGGCCTACTTGAGGGTAGAGGTTGGGAGGAGGGTGAGGATTAAAAACTACCTATCATTATTATACTGATTACCTGGGTGGCAAAGCTCTTGTTTCTTTTGAGTTAATTTTCAAGTAATCTATCTTCAAGTTCACATATTCATTCTTCTGCTTCATCAGTTCTTCTGTTTTTGCTATTTATTGCTTTTTCATTTTATTCATTGTGTTCTTCAACTCCAGAATTTCTTTTTAATGATTTCAGTATACCTCTGTTATATTTTTATTTTGTTTATTGTTTCTCTAATTTCATTAATTTGTGTGCCCACATTTTCTAGTTCACTGAGCTTCCTTATAACAATTATTTGAAATTTTTTGTCAGGGCATTTTTACATCTCCATTACTTGTGGGTCTTGGTTATGTCCTTTCTTCTGTTGGGTGTGGGTTGGGTTTGTTCTTCTTTCTCTAGTTCTTTGAGGTGTGACCATAGAATGTCAGCCTGTGCTCTTTCAGTCTTTTAGTTGTAGGTGTTTAGGGCTGTGAACTTTACTCTTAGCATCATCTTTACTGTATCCCAGAGGTTTTGATAGGTTGTGTCATTATTGTTCAGTTTGAAGAATTTTTAAATTTTCATTTTGATTTCCTTTTGACCCAATAATCATTAGGAGCAGGTTATTTAATTTATATGTATTTGTATGGTTTCGAATTTTCCTTTTGGAGTTCACTTTCTGTCTTGATGACCCATTTCTAGTGTTCTCAGTGGAGTATTGAAGTCCCCCACTTTTATCGTGTTGCTGTCTATCTCATTTCTTTGGTCTATTAGTAATTATTTTATGAATTTGGGAGCTCCAGGGTTAGCTGCATATATGTTTAAGACTGTGATATTTTCCTGTTGGACAAGGCCTTTTATCATTATAAAATGTCCCTCTTTGTCTTTTTTGACAACTGTTGCTTTAAAGTTTGTTTTGTCTGATATAAGAATAGCTACCCCTGCTAGTTTAGGTGTCCATTTGCCTGAAATGCCTTCTTCCACCACTTTATGTGAATCCTTGTGCATTAAGTGAGTCTCTTGAAGGCAGCAGGTGGTTGGTTGGTGGGTTCTTATCTATTCTGCAGTGCTGTATCTTTTAAGTGGAGCATTTAGGCCATTTACGTTCAATGTTAGTATTGAGATGTGAAGTACCCTTCCATTCATCATGATATTCATTTCCTGTGTATTTTGGTTTTTGTTTTTTGTTTTTTGCCTTTTAAATTGTATTTTTGTTTTATAAGTCCTATGTGACTTATACTTTATAGAGGTTCTGTTTTGATATGTTTCTAAGATTTGTTTCAAGATTTAGAGATCTTTTTAGCAGTTTTTGTAGTGGTGGTTTGGTAGTGGCAAATTATCTCAGCATTTGTTTGTCTGTAAAAGACTGTACCTTTCCTTCACATATGATTCTTAGTTTCACTGGATACAAAATTCTTGGCTCATAATTGTTTTGTTTAAGGAGGCTGAAGATAGGACCCTAATTCCTTCTACCTTGTAGGGTTTTTGCTGAGAAACCTGCTGTTAATCTGAGAGGTTTTTTATTATAGGTTAACTAGTGCTTTTGTCTCATAGCTCTTAAGATTCTTTCCTTTTGTCTTTACTTTAGATAACCTGATGACAATGTGCCTAGGTGATGATCTTTTTGCAATAAATTTTCCAGGTGTTCTTTGTGCTTCTTGTATTTGGATGTTTAGATCTCTAGCAAGTCTGGGAAAGTTTTCCTCAGTTATTTCCCCAAATATGTTTTCCAAACTTTTAGATTTATCTTATTCCTATGAATCACTGACTATTTTTAGGTTTGGTCATTTAACATAATCTGAGACTTCTTGGAGGCTTTGCTCTTATTTTCTTATCTTTTTTCTTTGTCTTTGTTTGATTGGGTTAATTCGAATACCTTGTCTTTGAGCTCTGTATTTCTTTCTTCTACTTGTTCAATTCTATTGCTGAGACTTAACAGAACATTTTGCATTTCTATAAGTGTGTCCAATGTTTGCTGAAGTTTTGATAGTTTTTTCTTTATGCTATCTAGTTCCTTGAATATTTCTCCCTTCCCTTCTTGTATCTTTTTTTTTTTTTTTTTTCCTGTCACTGAGCTTTGCCTTTCTCTGGTGCCTCACTTTTTAACTTAATAACCAACCTCCTGAATTCTTTTTCAGGTAAATCAGGGATTTCTTCTTAGTTTGGATCCATTGCTGGTGAGCTACTGTGATTTTTTGGGAATGTCAAAGGGCCTTGTTTTCTCATATGACCATAGTTGGTTTTCTGGTTCCTTCTCATTTGGGTAGGCTCTGTTAGAGGGAAAGACTAAGGCTAAAGGCCGTTGTTCAGATTCTTTTGTTCCAAGGGATGTTCCCTTAATGTAGTACTCTCTCCCTTTTCTTATGGATGTGGCTTCTTGAGAGCGGAGCTACAGTGATTGTTGTCAGGGGTGAATTGTACTCTGTGAGAGCTCTCAGCTTTGGTGGTTTAATGTTCTATTTTTGTGTTCGTTGGCCTCCTGCCAGGAGGTGGTGATTTCCAGAGAGCATCAGCTGTGGTAGTATGGAGAGGAAAAGGCGGCGGGCAGGGCCCTAGAACTCCCAAGAGTATATGCACTTTGTCTTCAACTATCTGGTTGGGTAGGGAAGGACCATCAGGTTGGGGCACGGCTAGGAATGTCTGAACTCAGACTCTTCTTGGGTAGGTCTTGCTGTGACTGCTGTGGGGTGAGTTTCTCAGGTCAATAGATTTGTGTACCTAGGAGGATTATGGCTGCCTCTGGTGAGTCATGCAGGTTGTCAGAGAAGTAGGGGAAAGCTGGCAGTCACAGGCTTCACCCAGCTCTCATACCATCTGAAGGGTTTGTCTCACTCCCACTGTGCCCCCCAACAGCACTGCGTCTGTTTCCAGACAGTGGATAAGCAGGGCTGAAAACTTGCCCCAGGCTACCCATCTTACAGCTGCAAAAAAAAAAAAAAAAAAAAAAGGCTTTAGTTCTTCCCCAACCTGTGGAGTCTGCAGGCAGGATTCATGCCTACCCCGGAGTTCTGGCCAGGAAGCTTCTCGCCCAGTTTAAATTGTTACAAAGTTCAGAGGGAGACTTTCTCCTCCCTCTGGCACTCTCCCCGTGCTTCTGGCCTCCCTCCCAAATAATCCCTGTTGTGTCAGGCAGGAATGGCTTGCTTGTGAACCCAGTGAGCTCCCAGGGCCTTTCCCACTGCTTCCTCTACCCCTGCATTTTGCTCAGCTCTCTAAATTTACTCAGCTCCAGGTAAGGTCAGAAACTTCTCCTGCAAACTAGACCTTCAGTTTCCCCTTGAGGGTGTGTGTTCGGGGTGGAGGATCTCCCTTTCCCATTTTTGCAGTTTGGGCACTCAGTATTTGAGATGTATCCTGGGTCCTGCAGGAGCAGTCTACTTCCTTCAGAGGGTCTGTGGGTCCTTTCAGGGTTCCTGGTTTATTCCTGCAGTCCTTCTGGAGCTAAAATTCACGATGTACGCCTCCACACTGTGCTCTGTCTGTCTGAGTCAGAGCTGCAATCTAGTCCTGCCTCCCGTCCACCATGATGATCTGAAGTCCTGGTACTGCACTTTCAATAATTGAAACATTATCAGACAGAAGATCAATAAGAAAACTTTAAAATTGAACTATACTTTAGACTAAACTAACCTAACAGATATATACAGAACATAGAACATTTCATCCAACAGCAGCAGAGTAAACATTTTTCTGTAGCACATATGAAACATTCTCCAGAACAGATCAATATTAGACCACAAAAACGGCTTGACAAATTTCAGAAATTGAAATAATATTGTCTTTTCCAATCATAATTGTTTGAAACCATAAATCAATAAAAGAAGAAAATTTGAAAAAATCACAAATATGTGGAAATTAAACAACATGCCACTGAACTACCAATGTGTCAGAGAAGAAATTAAAATAAAAATTTAAAAAATGTTGAGACAAATGAAATTGGAAACAAAACATACTAAAACTTATGAAATGCAGCCAAAACATTCTTAAGAGGAAAGTTTACAGCAGTAAACAACTACATCAAAAAAGAGGAAAGATTTAAAATAAACATTCTAATGTTATACATGAAGAAGCTAGAAACAGAACAAACTAATCCCAAAATTAACTGAAGGGAAGAAATAATAAAGATAAGGGAAGGCATAAATGAAAAACAGAATAGGAAAACAATAGAAAAAAAATCAACAAAGTAAAAACTGCTTTTATGAAAATGTAGCATCAACAAACCTTTAGTTAGACTAACAAAGAAAAAAGAGAAGACTCAAATAAATAGTCAAAAATAAAAGAGACATTGTGACAGTTGCCATAGAAACGCATAGAATCATGAGTCTACTATGAACAATTATATGCCAATTTTTGGATAATCTAGAAAAAATGGATAAATTCCTGGAAACATACAACGTGTGCAGACTAAATTATAAAGAAACAGACGATCTGAACTGACCAATAACAAGTTAGGAGATTAAATCAGTAGGTAAATGTGTCCCCAAAAAGAAAAGCCAAGAACTTAATGGCTTATCTGCTGAATTTTAAAATTTTTTTGATTTCCTTTTTTTAAATTATTATTATTATACTTTAAGTTCTAGGGTACATGTGCATAACGTGCAGGTTTGTTACATATGTATACTTGTGCCATGTTGCTGTGCTGCACCCATCAACTCGTCAGCACCCATCAACTCATCATTTACATCAGGTATAACTCCCAATGCAATCCCTCCCCCCACCCCCTCCCCATGATGGGCCCCGGTGTATGATGTTCCCCTTCCCGAGTCCAAGTGATCTCATTGTTCAGTTCCCACCTATGAGTGAGAACATGTGGTGTTTGGTTTTCTGTTCTTGCGATAGTTTGCTGAGAATGATGGTTTCCAGCTGCAACCATGTCCCTACAAAGGACACAAATTCATTCTTTTTTATGGCTGCATAGTATTCTATGGTGTATATGTGCCACATTTTCTTAATCCAGTCTGTCACTGATGGACACTTGGGTTGATTCCAAGTCTTTGCTATTGTGAATAGTGCCACAATAAACATACGTGTGCATGTGTCTTTATAGCAGCATGATTTATAATCCTTTGGGTATATACCCAGTAATGGGATGGCTGGGTCATATGGTATTTCTAGTTCTAGATCCTTGAGGAATCGCCATACTGTTTTCCATAATGGTTAAACTAGTTTACAATCCCACCAACAGTGTAAAAGTGTTCCTATTGCTCCACATCTTCTCCAGCACCTGTTGTTTCGTGACTTTTTAATGATTGCCATTCTAACTGGTGTGAGATGGTATCTCATTGTGGTTTTGATTTGCATTTCTCTGATGGCCAGTGATGATGAGCATTTTTTCATGTGTCTGTTGGCTGTATGAATGTCTTCTTTTGAGAAATGTCTGTTCATATCCCTTGTCCACTTTTTGATGAGGTTGTTTGTTTTTTTCTTGTAAATTTGTTTCTTGTAAATTTGTTTTTTGTAGGTTCTGGATATTAGCCCTTTGTCAGATGAGTAGATTGCAAAATTTTTCTCCCATTCCGTAGGTTGCCTGTTCACTCTGATGGTAGTTTCTTTTGCTGTGCAGAAGCTCTTTAGTTTAATTAGATCCCATTTGTCAATTTTGGGTTTTGTTGCCGTTGCTTTTGGTGTTTTAGACATGAAATCCTTGCCCATGCCTATGTCCTGAATGGTATTATCTAGGTTTTCTTCTAGGGTTTTTATGGTATTAGGTCTAACATTTAAGTCTCTAATCCATCTTGAATTAATTTTCGTATAAGGAGGAAGGAAAGGATCCAGTTTCAGCTTTCTACTTATGGCTAGCCAATTTTCTCAGCACCATTTATTAAATAGGGAATCCTTTCCCCATTTCTTGTTTTTCTCAGGTTTGTCAAAGATCAGATGGCTGTAGATGTGTGGTATTATTTCTGAGGACTCTGTTCTGTTCCATTGGTCTATATCTCTGTTTTGGTACCAGTACCATGCTGTTTTGGTTACTGTAGCCTTGTAGTATAGTTTGAAGTCAGGTAGTGTGATGCCTCCAGCTTTGTTCTTTTGGCTTAGGATTGTCTTGGCAATGTGGGCTCTTTTTTGGTTCCATGTGAACTTTAAAGCAGTTTTTTCCAATTCTGTGAAGAAACTCATTGGTAGCTTGATGGAGATGGCATTGAATCTATAAATTACCTTGGGCAGTATGGCCATTTTCACGATATTGATTCTTTCTATCTATGAGCATGGTATGTTCTTCCATTTGTTTGTGTCCTCTTTTATTTCACTGAGCAGTGGTTTGTAGTTCTCCTTGAAGAGGTCCTTTACATTGCTTGTAAGTTGGATTCCTAGGTATTTTATTCTCTTTGAAGCAATTGTGAATGGAAGTTTATTCATGATTTGGTTCTCTGTTTTTCTGTTACTGGTGTATAAGAATGCTTGTGATTTTTGCACATTAATTTTGTATCCTGAGACTCTGCTGAAGTTGCTTATCAGCTTAAGGAGATTTTGGGCTGAGACAATGGAGTTTTCTAAATATACAATCATGTCATCTGCAAAGAGGGACGATTTGACTTCTTCTTTTCCTAACTGAATACCCTTTATTTCTTTCTCTTTCCTGATTGCCCTAGCCAGAACTTCCAACACTATGTTGAATAGGAGTGGTAACTGCTGAATTTTATCAAACATTTAAAGATGCCATTCTTTCCCAAATTATTCCAAAAAAAAAAAAAAAAACCTGAAAAGAATACTTCCAAAAGAATTTTATAAGTAAATCATTACTCAGATATTAAAGCCATATAAGGACATTTCAAGAAAATACAATTACAAGCCAATATCCCTGATGAACATAGATGCAAGAATACTCAATAAAATATTGTAAGCCCTGGTCATGCGTGGTGGCTCACACCTGTAATTCCAGCACCTTGGGAGACAGAGGCAGGCAGATCACTTGAGGTCAGGAGTTTCGGATGAGCCCGGCTAACATGGTGAAACCCCATCTCTAAAAATACAAAAATTAGCCAGGCATGGTGGTGTACACCTGTTAATTTCAGCAACTCAGGGGACTGAGGCAAGAGAATCATTTGAACCTGGTAGGCAGAGATTGCAGTGAGCCGAGATCATGCCACTGCATTCCAAGTTGGGCGACAGAGGGATTTGCTCTCAAAATATTTTTTAAAAAAGTAAAATAAAATAATATTAGTAAGCCCAAATCAGCAGCACATTAAAATTATTCACAACTATCAAGCAGAATTGATTCTTGAGAAGAAAGGATCGTTAAACATATGTAAATAAACAAATATGGTACACCACATTAACAGAATGAAGGACAAGAGCCATACGATTCTCAGAACAGTTGTAGTAAAAACATTTGACATTATTCAACATCCTTTCATTATAAAAACTCTCTACTAATGAGTTTTTCAGGAATGCACTTCTATACCATAAAGACCATACATGAGAGGCCCACAGCTAATATTATACTCAACAGTGAAATGTTGAAAGATTTATTTTTCCTCTATGTTAGGAACAAGAAAAGGTGCTCATTTTCTCCACTTGTATTCATCATAGTATTGGAAGTCCTAACCAGAGCAATTAGGCAAAAAGAAGAAATAAAATGTTTCTAAATTAGAAAGGGTAAAGCTAAATCGTCTCTGTTTGCAAATGGTATGATCTTACATGTAAAAAAAAAAAGATAAAAACCTCAAAAGACTTAAACAAAATAACTGTTGAAAATAATAGTCAATGTCAGTAAAGTTGGAAGATACAAAATGAACATATAAAATCTGTAACTTTTCTGTACACTAATGAAAAACTATATAAAAATAAGTCAAAAATACCACTTACAAAATCTACAAAAAAATCCCAAAATACTTGGAAAAATTTAACCAAGGAGATGAAAAATCTGTAAGCTCAAAATTATACAATACTGACAAAAGAAATTGTAGAAGACACAAATAAATGGAAATATATTCTATGTTCATGGATTTTAATGATTAATATTGTTAAAATGTCCATAATACTCAAAGCAATGTACAGATTCAATGCAATCTCTATCAAAATTTCAATGATTTTTTTACAGAAATAGAAAAACAATTTTGACATTTAGGTGGAACCAGAAAAGAACCCAAATAGCTAAATTAATCTTGAGCAAAAAAGAACAAAGCTGAAGATATTATACTATGTGATTTGAAAATCTCCTACAGATGATAGCAATAAAAACAGCATATTACTGGCATAAAAACTGACACATTGACCAAAGGAACAGAATAGAAAGTCCAGAAATAAATTCAAATATCTGTGGTCAATTGATTTTTGACAAAGATGCCAAGAACACACAATGGGGGAAACACAGTCTCTTCAATAAGGTGTTGATAAAACTGCATATCCACATGCAGAAGAAAAAGAAATTAGACCCTCATCTCACATCAGATGAAAAATCAACTCAAGATAAACTAAACACTTAAATGTAAATCCTACAACTGTGAAACTATTAGAAGAAATATAAAGGAAAAGCTCTACAACATTGATCTGGGCAATAATTTTTATATATGACACCAAAAGCACAAGCATTAGAAGCAAAAGTAGACAAATGAAATTACATCAAACTAAAAAGCACATACACAACCAAGAAAACAATAAACAGAATGAAGTGATAACCTATTTCCAGGACATACATCAGATAATGGGTTAATATCCAAGATATAAAAGGAACTCAATATTAAGAAAATATATAACCCATTTCAATGGGAATAGGACCTGCATAAACATTTTTCAAAAACAGTCAAACGGGGAGGCTGAGGCAGGAGAATGGCATGAACCCGGGAGGCAGAATGTGCCGTGAGCCGAGATCGTGCCACTGCACTCCAGCCTGGGCAACAGAGTTAGACTCCGCCTCAAAAAAAAAGAAACAAACAAACAAACAAACAACAACAAAACCAGTCAAATTCCTAACAATTATATTTTAAAATACTAAATGTGACTAATCGTCAGAAAAATGTAAATTAAGACTTCAATAATATATCACTTCCCGTCTGTTCAACTGGCCATTATCAAAAAGACAAAAGGTAAGTGTTGGTGAAAATATGAAGAAAAGGGAACATATGTGTACTATGGGTGGCAGTGTAAATTATCAGAGTCATTATGAAAACCACTGTGGAGGTTTTTCAAAAAATTTAAAAAATAAAAAATAAAAAAAACACTGCTATATAATCCAGCAATCTCACTAGTGGGTATATTTCCAAATAAAATTAAATCAGTATGTTGATGAGATATTTGTACTCCCATGTTCATTTCAACTTTTTTTTTTTTTTTTTACAATAGCAAACATAAGGAATCAACCTAATTGGACATCAATGAGTGAACAGATAAAGAAATGTGGTTTCTATACACAATAGAATACTATTCTGTCTTTAAAAAGGAGGAAATTCTGTAATTTGTGATGATATGTATGAACCTAGAAGACAATATGATAAGTGAAATATACCAGACACGGAAACACAAGTACTGCATGATCTCACACATATATAGAATTTAAAACAATTGAACTCATAGAAGCAGAGAGTAGAATGTCAGTTATCAGAGCCTGAGAGTGAGGGAGATTGGGGAGCTATTGGTCAGAGAACACACAATTTCAGTTAGACAATAATTTCAAGAGACTTATTTTACATCATAGTGACTATAGTTAATAACAATAAATTATACAATTGAACATTGCTAAGAGAATATATTATAAGCATTCTCATCCCACAAAATGGTGACTTTGTTGGGCAATACATATGATGTTAACTAGCTTGATTTAGCCATTCCATCATGTATACACATATCAAAACATATTATACACTTAAATGTATAAAATTTTTGTCAAGTAGAAGGAAAAAGGAGGTGAAGAAGAAAAAAAAGAAATAAAAGCAATTAGAAATAGAATAAAGAGCCCAATATTAAACTCTTGCATATAGGGTCAACCAAGACTACTGAATGTGGAAAGTCTGGTTTCTTCAACAAATAACCATGTGTAAACTGGATATCTACATGCAAAAGAATAAAGTTGGACCTTTAACTAATACCATATGCAAATATTAAATCAAATTGGATTAAAGACCTAAACATAAGAGAAAAAACTGTAAAATTCTTAGAATAAAGCATAGAGGGAAAGGTTTATACATTGGGTTTGGCAATGATATTTTTAATTTGATACTAAAAGCACAGAAAACAAAATCAAAACCAAACAAGATAGACTGCATTGAAAAACACACTCAGCAGAGTAAAAAGGAAGCCAAAAAAAATGGGAGAAAATATTTGCAAATAGTGTGTCTGATGGGGTCAATATCCAGAATACATAAAGAACTCTTACAACTCAACAACAAAAGAAAACCCAAATGACTCAATTAAAAAAATGGACAAAGGCTTGAATAAACATTCCTCTAAAGAAGATATACAAATAGCCCACAAGTATATAAAAAGATGCTCAAAATCTCCAATCATTAGGGAAATGCAAATAAAAACTACAGTGAGTGTCATCTCATACCAATTACAATGTCTAATATAAAAAAGAGAAAATAAAAAAATGCTGTGAGAGAATGTAAAGAAATCAGAACTCTTGTACATACATAGTTTGGTGGCTTTTCAAAAAGTTAAAAAATAATATTACCATATCAGCTAGCAATCTCATTTCTGGGTATATTTGCAAATAATTGAAAGCAGGATATTGAAGAGATAATCGCACATTCACGTCTAAGCATTATTCAAAACAGACAAAAGTAAAAGAAATCCAAGTGATTAATGGATAAACGGATAAATAAAATGTAGTATATATACTGGCAATGTAATATAATTCAGCCTAAATAGAATAAAAATTCTGACACACACTACGACGTGGATGAACCTTGAAGACATTAAGCTAAGTAAAATAAGTCAGTAACAAAAAGACAAATGCTATATTATTTAACTTATATGAGATATCTAGAGTATCATATTCATAGAAATAGAAAGTAGAATGGTGGTTTCCAGGAGTTGGAAATAGGGGAAAATGGGAAGTTTTTGTTAAATGATTATAAAGTTTCAATTTTGCAAGATGAAAAGTTTCCAGATTGGCTGCACAGTGATATGAATATAGTTAGCATGAACGAACTGTATGCCTAACAATTAAAAAGTTTAAGATGGTAAATTTTATTCTATGCACTCTTTATAGCATGACTATTATAAATGACAAGCATATTAATATGGTTTTGTCAGTCGCACATGGTATTTAAAAATAAAACTATCAGGTTTGACAAAGATCAGATGGTTATAGATGTGTGGCATTATTTCTGAGGCCTCTGTTCTGTTCCATTGGTATATACATTTGTTTTGGTGCCAGTACCATGCTGTTTTGGTTACTGCAGCCATGTAGTATAGTTTGAAGTCGGGTAGTGTGATGGCTCCAGCTTTGTTAGTTTTGCTTACGATCGTCTTGGCTATATAGGCTCTTTTTTGGTTCCGTATGAAATTCAAAGTAATTTTTTCTAATCGTGTGAAGAAAGTCAATGGTAGTTTGATGGAGACAGCATTGAATCTATAAATTACTTTGGGCAATATGGCCATTTTCACGATATTGATTCTTCCTATTCATGGGCATGGAATGTTTTTCCATTTGTTTGTATCCTCTCTTATTTCCTTGAGCGGTGGTTTGTAGTTCTCCTTGAAGAGATCCTTCATATTCCTTGTAAGTTGTATTCCTAGGTATTTTAGTCTATTTGTAGCAATTGTGAATGGGAGTTCACTCATGATTTGGCTCTCAGTTTGTCTATTATTGCTGTATAGGAATGCTTGTGATTTTTGCACATTGATTTTGTATCCTGAGACTTCGCTAAGGTTGCTTATCAGTTTAAGGAGGTTTCGGGTTGAGACGATGGGGTTTGGGGAAAGGATTACCTATTTAATAGTGTTGGGAAAACTGGCTAGCCATATGCAGAAAACTGAAACTGGACCCCTTCCTTACACCTTATACAAAGATTAACTCAAGATGGATTAAAAACTTAAACGTTAGACCTAAAACCATAAAAACCCTAGAAGAAAACCTAGGCAATACCATTTGTGAGATAGATACAAGCAAAGACTTCAAGACTAAAACACCAAAAGCAATGGCAACAAAGGCCAAAATTGACAAATAAGATCTAATTAAACTAAAGAGCTTCTGCACAGCAAAATAAACTACCATCAGAGTGAAGAGGCAACCTACAGAATGGGAGAAAATGTTTGCATATCCATCTGACAAAGGGCTAATATCCATAATCTACAAAGAACTTAAACAAATTTACAAGAAAAAAACAAACAAACTCATCAAAAAGTGGGAGAAGGATATGAACAGACACTTCTCAAAAGAAGACATTTATGCGGCCATATGAAACATATGAAAAAAAGCTCATCATCACTGGTCATTAGAGAAATGCAAATCAAAAGCACAATGAGAGCTGGGTGCGGTGGCTCATGCCTGTAATCCCAGCACTTTTGGAGGCCGAGGCCGGAGGATCACAAGGTCAGAAGATTGAGACCATCCTGACTAACATGGTGAAACCCCATCTCTACTAAAAATACAAAAATAAATAAATAAATAATAAGCTGGTCATGGTGGCGGGCATTTGTCGTCCCAGCTACTTGGGAGGCTGAGGTAGGAGAATGGAGTGAACCTGGGAGGCAGAGCTTGCAGTGAGCCGAGATCATGCCACTGCACTCCAGCCCAGGCGACAGAGCAAGACTCCATAAAACAAAACAACACAAAACAAAAAGTGCAATGAGATACCATCTCACACCAGTTAGAATAAATGTCAATCATTAAAGTCAGAAAACAACAGATGCTGGAGAGGATGTGGAGAAATAGAAATGCTTTAACACTGTTGATTGGAGTGTAAATTAGTTCAACCACTGTGGAAGACAGCGTGTTGATTTCTCAAAGATCTAGAACTAGAAATACCATTTGACCCAGCAATCCCATTACTGGGTATATACCCAAAGGATTATAAATAATTCTACTATAAGGACACATGCACAATGTATATTGCAGTATTATTCACAATAGCAAAGACTTGGAACCAACCCAAATGTTCATCAGTGATAGACTGGATAAAGAAAATGTGGCACATATACACCATGGAACACTATGCAGCCATAAAAATGGATGAGTTCATGTCTTTTGCATGAACACAGATGAAGCTGGAAACCATCATTCTCAGCAAACCAACACACGAACAGAAAACCAAACACTGCATGTTCTCACTCATAAGTGGGAGTTGAACAATGAGAACACATGGACACAGGGAGGGGAACATCACACACTGGGGCCTGTTGGGGGTGGGAGGCTAGGGGAGATTTAGCATTAGGAGGAATACCTAATGTAGATCACGGGTTGATGGGTGCAGCAAACCACCATGGCACATGTATAACTATGTAACAAATCTGCACATTCTGCACATGAATCCTAGAACTAGAAGTATAATTAAAAAATTGAAAAATAAATAAAACTATGTGAATTCTGAATCTACTGTAGGCACGTTTACCTGTAGGCTTACGTTGGAGTGTTGTGAATTTTTAAATTCTGAATTCATGTCTTTCTGAATTTTGTGAGACAAAATATCGATTCAGTAAAATTATTTTTACAATAATTTTACAATATTTCTAAGAACTTTTTACAATATTTCTAAGAGTTAATTCCAACAAAATAAAGGCAAATTTTAACTCATAAGGAGTTCTAAATTTCAAGAGTGAGCCATGATCACACCACTGAATTTTAGCCTGGGTGACATATGAGACCCTGTCTCAAGAAAAAAAAAAAAGAAAGAAAGATGCTCTTTTTATATATCACTTTAATGTAAAAGTAAAATACCATTTTACAGAATATTTCCATAATTAAATAAATGTCAACAGGTTATTACTATAGGACTCTAGTTACTTTTTTCCAAATTTTTTAAGTGGTCAAATATAAGATGCATCAATTTTTTCTCAGTGAAGGCTAAGTAAAATTGACCAGACAGATATTTCTATGGCTTGCTTTACTTTTTTTGATAGCATCTATTCCCCAAAGAAAATAATAGGATAACTGAAGAAAAATAAAATGAGAAGAAATCTTCTACTCTTGAAAAAGTAATATTTTTGTTTTGTACTTTCTTGGCAATTCATAAATAAGAAATGACAAATGTCAGTGAAATATATATTTGTCTTAATAAATTATAAACAGCACATGATCGTTCTTAAGTAAAGGCTAAGTGGTACCTATCATTAACTGGTAAGTTTGCAATACTATAACTACAGATACTGTTTTTCTCCAGTGTTTTTACCATGACAACAATGACTACATATTTTTATCACATACTATATGTGGTAAGTTTTAGGGCATGTTTATACTTCCTGGAAGCTACTTCAATAAACATTTTGTTAATAATGTAATCCTCACAAGTACTATGCCAAATTAGTTGATGAAGTCTCATTGCCATTTTTTTTTTTTACAATGGAAAGATTCAAGGTGTTTTACGTAAAAATTACAAGTCAATTTTCAAAAATCTCTCTTGGCATATTTGTAAATTTATATATGCATATATCAGTATTGTAGGTAAGATGGAAGCAGTGGTTTTTGTTTCCTGTTTGTTTTAGTAATTCTACTGATACTTAGCAGGACTTAATAGTATTTATATAATAAAAATGCTAGCTGCAAGTTACTTCCCCCAATAATGATTTGACTAAGACAATTAAATTCATTAATTTTCTCCAGCTTTAGTGGTGATAAATGAGCATTGGTCTTGCTATCAGTGGTCTTACTTTTCTTTCTTTTATGTTTAACTTAATCTATTTTTGTCATGTGTATGTCAGTCCATTATAATGTAGTTGAGAATTATACCATGTTCAACTAATTTATCTACTTACTGGGATAGCTCAATCAGTAAAATTAACAGAATCAAAATCATAGGCTTAGTCCCACGTAGGTCTTTTAGTTTCATTCTCGTCCTTTCTTGAAAACTGTGTCCTGATTTTCCAGTGAAACAAGATGGCATAAGAGAAGGCTCCACTGATTGCTCCCCAACAGAAGGACACCACTTTAACAACTATCTACATACACAAAAAATCATCTTCATAATAACAAAAAATCAGGTGAGCACTCACAGCAAATTATTTTAACTTCATATAACTGAAAGCCACCGAACGGGAAGCAAAAGCAGTCTTGAATCACACACATGGCCTCTTCCCATCATCCCTCACACCTCGTCACCTGCATGTTTGCGGGAAAGAGAGAGGTCACAGCATTTGTGAGGCATTGAACTCAGTGCTGCCCTGTTGTAGCAGGAAACCAAACGGGACCAAACTTAGCTGATGCCCACACATGGAGGGAGCATTGAATCCAGCCCTAGCAAGAGGGGAATCACAGATCCCAGTGTTCTGAACTTGAGTTCCCACTAGCCTAGCCACAACTGGCTGAAGTCCTCTGGGGCTTTAAATAAACCTGAAAGGCAGTCTAGGCTACAAGGATTGCAAATCCTAGTCATGTCCTAGTGCTGAACTGAGTCCAGAGACAGTGGATTTGGAGGGGCCATGTGGAGTTAAAGGCGTACTGACCTCATCTCTCCCATAACTCCAGGATGTACAACTCTTGACTCCAAAACAGACCCCTACTCTACACTACAGAAGAGAAGAGGAAAGAGTGGGAAGAAACTTGTCTTGCATCTTGGATACCAGTTCAGCCACAGAAGAATTGGGCACTGGTCAGAGGCTTGAGGCCCACTCTTCAGGCCCTAGCTTCTGAACTACATCTCTAGACATACCCTGGGCCAGAAAGGAACCTGTTGCCTTGAAGGGAAGAACCAAGTCTTGAAAGCATCCATTACCTTCTAACTGAAGAGCCTTTTGAGCAGCAATATCCAGGCACCACACTGAGGGGCTTGGGTGAGATCTTGAGACTTGCTAGCTTTAGGTAAGACTCAACACATTCCCAGCTGTGGTGACATTGAGGCAAGAGTCCTTCCATTTAAGAAAAACATAGGAAAAAGCAAAGGGATCTTCATCTTGCACCTTAGGTACCAGCTCAGCCACAGGGGGATATAGCACCAAGAGGGCTCTTGGCATCCCTGATTGCAGGAGTTGGCTCTTAGATGACATTTCTGGATCTGCCTTGGTCCAGAAGGGAGCCCACAGTCCTGAAAGGTGAGTTCCAAGTCAGACAGCATTCTCCATAAGCTGAATGAAGAGCCCTTGGGACTTAAGGAAATATTAGTGGTAGACTGGTAGTACTTCCTATGGGCCTGTGGTGGCTGTGGCTATGGGACAAGGATTCTCTGTCTTTATAAAGGGGAGGGAAAAGTAGGAAGAACTGCATCTTATGGCCTACATGCCAGCTCAGCTTCAGTACAGCAGAATACCAGGTAGATTTCTAGATGTTTTTTCTCTAGTCCCTGGCTCCTAGAAGACATCTTTAGACATGTTCAGGGCCTGGGGGAACTCGCCACCTTGAAGTAAAGGACAGAGACATTGTTGGCTTTGCTACCTACTGATTGTAGAGCCCTAAGGCCTTGACTGAACATATGCCTTAGTCTGGGAGTGATTTAGCAGAACTTGGGTGAGATCCACTACTATGCTGGTTTCAGGTCTGGCTGAGCACTGTCATAGTGGTGGTAGCCACAGAGGTGATAGTGAAATACGACCCTAAGCTCCAGGTGGCTGAGAATAGAGACAGACTCTGTTCATTTCTTTTCTTTTTTTTTTTTTTTTTAATTTATTTATTATTATACTTTAAGTTGTAGGGTACATGTGCATAACGTGCAGGTTTGTTACATATGTATACTTGTGCCATGTTGCTGTGCTGCACCCATCAACTCGTCATTTACATCAGGTATAACTCCCAATGCAATCCCTCCCCCCTCCCCCCTCCCCATGATAGGCCCCGGTGTGTGATGTTCCCCTTCCTGAGTCCGAGTGATCTCATTGTTCAGTTCCCACCTATGAGTGAGAACATGCGGTGTTTGGTTTTCTGTTCTTGTGATAGTTTGCTAAGAATGATGGATTCCAGCTGCATCCAAGTCCCTACAAAGGACTCAAACTCATCCTTTTTTATGGCTGCATAGTATTCCATGGTGTATATGTGCCACATTTTCTTAATCCAATCCGTCACTGATGTACATTTGGGTTGATTCCAAGTCTTTGCTATTGTGAATAGTGCTGCAATAAACATACGTGTGCATGTGTCTTTATAGCAGCATAATTTATAATCCTTTGGGTATATACCCAGTAATGGGATGGCTGGGTCATATGGTACATCTAGTTCTAGATCCTTGAGGAATCGCCATACTGTTTTCCATAATGGTTGAACTAGTTTACAATCCCACCAACAGTGTAAAAGTGTTCCTATTTCTCCACATCCTCTCCAGCACCTGTTGTTTCCTGACTTTTTAATGATTGCCATTCTAACTGGTGTGAGATGGTATCTCATTGTGGTTTAGATTTGCATTTCTCTGATGGCCAGTGATGATGAGCATTTTTTCATGTGTCTGTTGGCTGTATGAATGTCTTCTTTTGAGAAATGTCTGTTCATATCCTTTGCCCACTTTTTGATGGGGTTGTTTGTTTTTTTCTTGTAAATTTGTTTGAGTTCTTTGTAGGTTCTGGATATTAGCCCTTTGTCAGATGAGTAGATTGCAAAAATTTTCTCCCATTCTGTAGGTTGCCTGTTCACTCTGATGGTAGGACCAATATCCCTGATGAACATCGATGCAAAAATCCTCAATAAAATACTGGCAAACCGGATTCAGCAACACATCAAAAAGCTTATCCACCATGATCAAGTGGGCTTCATCCCTGGGATGCAAGGCTGGTTCAACATTCGCAAATCAATAAACATAATCCAGCATATAAACAGAACCAAAGACAAGAACCACATGATTATCTCAATTGATGCAGAAAAGGCTTTTGACAAAATTCAACAGCCCTTCATGCTAAAAACGCTCAATAAATTCGGTATTGATGGAATGTACCTCAAAATCATAAGAGCTATTTATGACAAACCCACAGCCAATATCATACTGAATGGGCAAAAACTGGAAAAATTCCCTTTGAAAACTGGCACAAAACAGGGATGCCCTCTCTCACCACTCCTATTCAACATAGTGTTGGAAGTTCTGGCTAGGGCAATGAGGCAAGAGAAAGAAATCAAGGGTATTCAGTTAGGAAAAGAAGAAGTCAAATTGTCCCTGTTTGCAGATGACATGATTGTATATTTAGAAAACCCCATTGTCTCAGCCCAAAATCTCCTTAAGCTTTTAAGCAACTTCAGCAAAGTCTCAGGATACAAAATTAATGTGCAAAAATCACAAGCATTCTTATACACCAGTAACAGACAAACAGAGAGCCAAATCAGGAATGAACTTCCATTCACAATTGCTTCAAAGAGAATGAAATACCTAGGAATCCAACTTACAAGGGATGTAAAGGACCTCTTCAAGGAGAACTACACACCACTGCTCAGTGAAATAAAAGAGGACACAAACAAATGGAAGAACATACCATGCTCATGGATAGGAAGAATCAATATCGTGAAAATGGCCATACTGCCCAAGGTAATTTATAGATTCAATGCCATCCCCATCAAGCTACCAATGAGTTTCTTCACAGAATTGGAAAAAACTGCTTTAAAGTTCATATGGAACCAAAAAAGAGCCCGCATCTCCAAGACAATCCTACGTCAAAAGAACAAAGCTGGAGGCATCACGCTACCTGACTTCAAACTATACTACAAGGCTACAGTAACCAAAACAGCATGGTACTGGTCCCAAAACAGAGACATAGACCAATGGAACAGAACAGAGTCCTCAGAAATAATACCACACATCTACAGCCATCTGATCTTTGACAAACCTGAGAGAAACAAGAAATGGGGAAAGGATTCCCTATTTAATAAATGGTGCTGGGAAAATTGGCTAGCCATAAGTAGAAAGCTGAAACTGGATCCTTTCCTTACTCCTTATACGAAAATTAATTCAAGATGGATTAGAGACTTAAATGTTAGACCTAATACCATAAAAATCCTAGAGGAAAACCTAGGTAGTACCATTCAGGACATAGGCATGGGCAAAGACTTCATGTCTAAAACACCAAAAGCAACGGCAGCAAAAGCCAAAATTGACAAATGGGATCTCATTAAACTAAAGAGCTTCTGCACAGCAAAAGACTCTGTTCATTTCATAGAATGTAAGGGAAGAGGAAAAGTATCTCTGCCTGGTAATCCAGAGAATTCTTCCAGATTTTGTCCAAGACTATCAAGGTGGCACCTCAGTGAGTCTGCAAGAACCACAGTGTTACTTGGATTGGGGTGCCTTACAAGCAAACAGAGCTTAGACAACAACATTCAAGTCCTTTCAAATATCTGGAAAGCCTACCAAAGAAGAACAGTACAAAGAAGTCTAGGCTGAGAAGACTAAAACATATACCTAACTTTTCTGTGCCCAGACACAGATGAACATCTACAATATCAAAATCATTCAGAAAAACATGACCTTACCAAATAAAGTAAATAAGCACCAGGGACCAATACTAGGGAAACAGAAGTGTGTGACCCTTCAGACAGAAAATTCAAAATAGCTGTGTTGAGGAAACTCAAAGAAATTCAAGATGACACAGAGAAGGGATGTCAGATAAATTTAACAAAGAGATAGAAATAACCATAAAGAATTAAGCAGAAATCCTGGACTTGAAAAATACGATTGACATACTGAAGAATGCATCAGTCTTTTAATAGCAGAATTGATAAGCAGAATAGAGTTAGTGAGCTCAAAGACAGGCTATTTGAATATACATAGTCAGAGGAGACAGAATAAAAAATAATAAAGAGCAATGAAGTAAATCTATTGGATGTAGAAAATAGCCTCAAAAGAACAAACCAGAGAGGTTTTTTTTAGCTTAAAGAGGAAACAGAGAAAGAGATAGGGGAAGAAAGTTTATTAAAGGGGACAATAAAAGATAACTTCCCAAACCTAGAGAAAGATATCAATATCTAGATACAAGAAGGTTATACAACACCAAGCAGACTTTTCTCCAAGAAGACTACTTGAATGCCTTTAATGATTAAACTTATAAAGAACAAGGATAAAGAAAGGATCCTAAAAGCAGTGAGAGAACAGAAACAAAATAACAAACAATGGAGCTCCAATATGTCTGGCAGCAGATTTTTCACTGGAAATCTCACAAGCCAGGGGAAAGTGGCATGACATATTTATGCGCTGAAAGAAAATAAAAAACAAAAACTTCTACCATAGGATAATATATCTGGCAAAAATCTTCAGACATGAAGAAGAAATAAAGATTTTCCTATACAACCAACAACTGAGGGATTTCTTCAACATCAGATCTGTTCTACAAGAAATGCTGAAGGGAGTACTTTGACAACAAAGCATAAGATATAAATGAACAATGAGAAATCATCTGAATGTAAAAAGCTCACTGGTAATAGTAAGTACACAGAAAAACAGAATATTATAACACTGTAACTGTGGTGTGTAAACTACTCCTGTCTTTAGCAGAAAGACAATAAATCATCTAAAAATTGTAAGTACAGTAACTTTTCAATACATAGTACAATAAGATATATAGAGAAAGGACAAAAAGTTAAAAAGTGGGGAGAAGAAGTTAAGGCTTATAGAATTTATTAGTTTTCTTTTTGCCTGTTTGCTTATTCAAAAAGTGTAAAATTTTTATCAGCTTAAATTAATGAATCATGAGAGACTTATTGAATGGCTTTGCCCAAAATGCTGATAGCGATATGGACAATAAAGTCCAGGCTGAGGTGGTCTCAGATGGAAGTGAGAAACTTATTGCAAACTGGAGCAAAGGTGATTCTTGTTATGTTTTAGCAAAGAGACTCATAGCATTTTGTCCCTGTCCTAGAGATTTGTGGAACTTTGAATGTGAGAGAGATGATTTAGGGTATCTGGCAGAAGAAATTTCTAAGCAGCACAGCATTCAAGAAGTGACTTGGGTGCTGTTAAAGGCATTCAGTTTTAAAAGGAAAACAGCATAAAAGTTTGAAAAATTTGCAGCAACGCAATAGGAAAGAAAATTCAATTTTCAAGGAGATATTCAAGTTGGCTGCAGAAATTTGCATAAGTAACAAAGAGGTGAAAGTTAATTCTCAAGACAATGGGGAAAATATCTCCAGGGCATATCAAAAATCTTCACAGCAGCCCCTCCATTCACAGGTCCAGAGGCCTACAAGAAAAAAAGGGGTTTTGTGGGCCAGGGCCAGGTGCCCTGTGCTGTGTGCAGCCTAGGGACTTGATGCCCTGTGTCCCAGCTGCTCCAGCCTTGGCTGAAAGTGGCCAAATTAGAGCTTGGGCCATGGCTTCAGAGGGTGCAAGCCTCAAGCCTTGGCAGCTTTCATGTGGTGTTGAGCCTGTGAATGCCCAGAAGTCAAGAACTGAGGTTTGGGAACCTCCATCTAGATTTCAGAAGATGTATGGAAATGCCTGGATGCCCAGGCAAAAGTTTGCTGTAGGGCAGGGGCCTTACGGAGAACCTTTGCTAGGGCAATACAGAAGGGAAATATGGGGTGGGAACCTCATACAGAGGTACTGGGGTACTGCCCTACTGAGGTACTGTGTCCTCCAGACCCCAGAAAGATAGATCCACTTACAGCTTGCACTGTATTCCTGGAAAAGCCACAGACAGTCAACGCCAGACTATGAAGGAAGCCAGGAAGGAGGCTGTACCCTGCAAAGCCACAGGGACAGAGCTGCTCAATACTATGGGAATCTACCTCCTGCATCACCATGGCCTGGATGGGAGACATGGAGTCAAAGGAGATTATTTTGGTGCTTTAAAATTTGACTGCCACACTGGATTTCAGACTTGCGTGGGGCCTGTAGTCCTTTTGTTTTGGTCAATTTCTTCCATTTGGAATGCTTGTATTTACCCAATGCCTGTACCTCCATTGTATCTAGGAGGTAACTAAATTGCTTTTAATTTTACAGGCTCATAGGCAGAAGTAACTTGCCTTGTCTTGGATGAGACTTTGGACTTTGGACTTTTGAGTTAATGCTGAAAAGAATTGAGATTTTGGGGAATTGTTGGGAAGGCATGATTGGTTTTGAAATGTGAGGATATGAGATTTGGGAGGTGCCATGGGTGGAATGATAAGGTTTGGCTCTGCGTCTCCACCCAGATCTCACCTTGTAGCTCCCATAATTCCCACATGTGGGAGAGAGCGGGTGGGAGATGATTGAATCATAGGGGTGGGTCTTTCCCATGCTGTTCTCAGGATAGTGAGTGGGTCTCACAAGATCTGATGGTTTTAAAAACGGGAATTTCTCTGTACAAGCTCTTTTTTTTTTTTTTTTGCCTGCCACCATCCATGTAAGATGTGACTTGCTCCTTCTTGCCTTCTGCCATGATTATGAGGCCTCTCTAGCCATGTGGAACTGTAAGTCTAATTAAACCTCTTTTTTTTTTTTTTTAATTGACCAGTCTTAGTCTCAGGTACGTCTTTATCAGCAGTGTGAAGATGGACTAATACACCCTGTTTGCAGATGATATAATCTTTTATTTGGAATAGCCAAAAGACTACACAAAAATAACTACTAGAAGTGATAAATTCAGTAAAGTTGCAGGATACAAAATCAACATAAAAAGTAGGATTTCTATATGCCAACAGTGAACAATCTGAAGTGGAAATCAAAAAGGTAATTCCATTTACAATAGCCACACACAAAATTAAATACCTAGCAATTAACTAAACACAAGAAGTGAAAGTTTGCTGTAATAAAAATTATAAAACACTGGTGAAAGAAATTGAAGTGGAAACAAAAAAATGAAAAAATATTTCATTTTCATGGATTGAAATAATCAATATTTTTAAAATTCTCATACTACTAAAAGCAATCTACAAATTAAATGAAATCCCTATCAAAATAGAAATAACACTCTTCACAGAAATATAAAAAACAACTCTACAATTTATATTGAACCACAAAAGACCCACAATAGCCAAAGCTATCCTGAACAAAAAGGCTAAAACTGGAGCAATCATATTACCTGACTTCAAATTATACTACAAAGCTATAGTAACCAAAGCTGGAAGGCACTGACATAAAAACAGACACACGAGCAATGGAAAAGAATAGAGAACCCAGAAACAAGTTCACACATTTACAGCAAATTCATTTATGACAAAAGTGCCAGGAACATACATTGGGGAAAGGACAGTCTCTTCAATAAATGTTCCCGGGAAAACTGGATGTCCATATGCAGAAGAATGAAACTAGACCCCTATCACTCAGCATATAAAAATCAAATCAAACTGAATTAAAAATTTAAATCTAAGACCCTGGCTACTAAATTACCAGAAGAAAACATCTGGAAAAATCTCCAGGACATAAGTCTGGGCAAACATTTTTAAAGTAATACCCCACAAGCACAGGCAACCAAAGCAAAAGTGTATAAATAAGATTACATCAAGTTAAAAAGTTTCTTCACAGTCAAGGAAATAACAAACAAAGTGAAAATGCAACCCACATAGTGGGAAAAAACGTCTTCAAACTAACCCTCTGCCAAGGGATTAACTACCACAATATATAAGGAGCTCAAACAACTCTACAGAAACTATTTAATAATCCAATAAAAAATGGGCAAAATATTTGAATAGATATATTTCAAAAGAAGACATACAAATGGCAAACAGGCATACAAAAAGGAGGTTAACATTATTGATTATCAGAGAAATGCATATCAAAAGTACAATGAGCTATCATCTCACACCAGTTAAAATGGCTTGTATTAGAAAGTCAGGAAATAACAAATGCTGAGGAGGATGTGAAGAAAAAGGAACCATTGTGCACTGTTGGTGTGAATGTAAGTTAGAATAGCCACTATGGAGAACAGTTTGGAGTTTCCTTAAAAATACCAAAAATAGAGCTACCATATGATACAGCAATCCCACTACTGGGGATATACTCAGAAGTAGGGAAATTAGTATATCAAGGAGATATCTGCACTCCCGTGTTTATTGCAGCACTGCTCACCAAAGCCCAAATTTGGAAGTGACCTATGTGTCTATCAACAGATGAATGGATAAAAAAAGTGTTACTTATACAAAATAGAGTACGGTTCAGCCATAAAAAAGAAGGATATCCTGTCATTTGCTACAACGTTAATAGAGCTTGAGTCATTATGGGCTAAGGGAAATAAGCCAGGCAGAGAACACAAGCATCACATGTTCTCACTTATTTGTGGAATTAAAAAGTAAAAACAATTGAACTCATGGAGATAGAGAGTAGAAGGATGGCCACCAGAGGCTGGGAAGGGTGGTGGGAAGGTGGAGGACTGTGCAGTGGGGGAGCATGGAGATGCTTAATTGGTACAAAAAATAGAAAAAAAAATTGAATGCACTCAAGGGGGGGCGGAGCAAGATGGCCGAATAGGAGCAGCTCCAGTCTCCAACTCCCAGCGCCAGCGACACAGAAGACCGGTGATTTCTGCATTTTCAACTGAGGTACTGGGTTCATCTCACTGGGGAGTGCCGGACGATCGGAGCTGGTCAGCTGCTGCAGCCCGACCAGCGAGAGCTGAAGCAGGGCGAGGCATTGCCTCACCTGGGAAGCGCAAGGGGGAAGGGAGTCCCTTTTCCTAGCCAGGGGAACTGAGACACACAACACCTGGAAAATCGGGTAACTCCCACCCCAATACTGCGCTTTAGGAAACAGGCACACCAGGAGATCATATCCCACACCTGGCCGGGAGGGTCCCACACCCACGGAGCCTCCCTCGTTGCTAGCGCAGCAGTCTGTGATCTACCGGCAAGGCAGCAGCGAGGCTGGGGGAGGGGCGCCCGCCATTGCTGAGGCTTAAGTAGGTAAACAAAGCTGCTGGGAAGCTCGAACTGGGTGGAGCTCACAGCAGCTCAAGGAAACCTGCCTGTCTCTGTAGACTCCACCTCTGGGGACAGGGCACAGTAAACTAAGACACACAGACACCTCTGCACAGACGCAAACGACTCTGTCTGACAGCTTTGAAGAGAGCAGTGGATCTCCCAACACGGAGGTTGAGATCTGAGAAGGGACAGACTCCCTGCTCAAGCGGGTCCCTGACCCCTGAGTAGCCTAACTGGGAGACATCCCCCACTAGGGGCAGTCTGACACCCCACACCTCACAGGGAGGAGTACACCCCTGAGAGGAAGCTTCCAAAGCAAGAATCAGACAGGTACACTCGCTGTTCAGAAATATTCTATCTTCTGCAGCCTCTGCTGCTGATACCCAGGCAAACAGGGTCTGGAGTGGACCTCAAGCAATCTCCAACAGACCTACAGCTGAGGGTCCTGACTGTTAGAAGGAAAACTATCAAACAGGAAGGACACCTACACCAAAACCCCATCAGTACATCACCATCATCAAAGACCAGAGGCAGATAAAACCACAAAGATGGGGAAAAAGCAGGGCAGAAAAGCTGGAAATTCAAAAAATAAGAGCACATCTCCCCCGGCAAAGGAGCGCAGCTCATCGCCAGCAACGGATCAAAGCTGGACGGAGAATGACTTTGACGAGATGAGAGAAGAAGGCTTCAGTCCATCAAATTTCTCAGAGCTAAAGGAGGAATTACGTACCCAGCGCAAAGAAACTAAAAATCTTGAAAAAAAAGTGGAAGAATTGATGGCTAGAGTAATTAATGCAGAGAAGGTCCTAAACGAAATGAAAGAGATGAAAACCATGACACGAGAAATACGTGACAAATGCACAAGCTTCAGTAACCGACTCGATCAACTGGAAGAAAGAGTATCAGCGATTGAGGATCAAATGAATGAAATGAAGCGAGAAGAGAAACCAAAAGAAAAAAGAAGAAAAAGAAACGAACAAAGCCTGCAAGAAGTATGGGATTATGTAAAAAGACCAAATCTACGTCGGATTGGGGTGCCTGAAAGTGAGGGGGAAAATGGAACCAAGTTGGAAAACACTCTTCAGGATATCATCCAGGAGAACTTCCCCAACCTAGTAGGGCAGGCCAACATTCAAATCCAGGAAATACAGAGAACGCCACAAAGATACTCCTCGAGAAGAGCAACTCCAAGACACATAATTGCCAGATTCACCAAAGTTGAAATGAAGGAAAAAATCTTAAGGGCAGCCAGAGAGAAAGGTCGGGTTACCCACAAAGGGAAGCCCATCAGACTAACAGCAGATCTCTCAGCAGAAACTCTACAAGCCAGAAGAGAGTGGGGGCCAATATTCAACATTCTTAAAGAAAAGAATTTTAAACCCAGAATTTCATATCCAGCCAAACTAAGTTTCATAAGTGAAGGAGAAATAAAATCCTTTACAGATAAGCAAATGCTTAGAGATTTTGTCACCACTAGGCCTGCCTTACAAGAGATCCTGAAGGAAGCACTAAACATGGAAAGGAACAACCGGTACCAGCCATTGCAAAAACATGCCAAAATGTAAAGACCAT
The DNA here is from genome assembly GCF_049350105.2 of Macaca mulatta. Lineage (NCBI taxonomy): Eukaryota > Metazoa > Chordata > Mammalia > Primates > Cercopithecidae > Macaca > Macaca mulatta. Next base: position 87,857,418 of record NC_133426.1, read on the forward strand.
TGAGGCTAGGAAGAAACTGCATCAACTAATGAGCAAAATAACCAGTTAATATCATAATGGCAGGATCAAGTTCACACATAACAATATTAACCTTAAATGTAAATGGACTAAATGCTCCAATTAAAAGACACAGACTGGCAAACTGGATAAAGAGTCAAGACCCATCAGTCTGCTGTATTCAGGAGACCCATCTCACACGCAGAGACATACATAGGCTCAAAATAAAGGGATGGAGGAAGATTTACCAAGCAAATGGAGAACAAAAAAAAAGCAGGGGTTGCAATACTAGTCTCTGATAAAACAGACTTTAAACCATCAAAGATCAAAAGAGACAAAGAAGGCCATTACATAATGGTAAAGGGATCAATTCAACAGGAAGAGCTAACTATCCTAAATATATATGCACCCAATACAGGAGCACCCAGATTCATAAAGCAAGTCCTTAGAGACTTACAAAGAGACTTAGACTCCCATACAATAATAATGGGAGACTTCAACACTCCACTGTCAACATTAGACAGATCAACGAGACAGAAAGTTAACAAGGATATCCAGGAATTGAACTCATCTCTGCAGCAAGCAGACCTAATAGACATCTATAGAACTCTCCACCCCAAATCAACAGAATATACATTCTTCTCAGCACCACATCATACTTACTCCAAAATTGACCACGTAATTGGAAGTAAAGCACTCCTCAGCAAATGTACAAGAACAGAAATTATAACAAACTGTCTCTCAGACCACAGTGCAATCAAACTAGAACTCAGGACTAAGAAACTCAATCAAAACCGCTCAACTACATGGAAACTGAACAACCTGCTCCTGAATGACTACTGGGTACATAACGAAATGAAGGCAGAAATAAAGATGTTCTTTGAAACCAATGAGAACAAAGATACAACATACCAGAATCTCTGGGACACATTTAAAGCAGTGTGTAGAGGGAAATTTATAGCACTAAATGCCCACAAGAGAAAGCAGGAAAGATCTAAAATTGACACTCTAACATCGCAATTAAAAGAACTAGAGAAGCAAGAGCAAACACATTCGAAAGCTAGCAGAAGGCAAGAAATAACTAAGATCAGAGCAGAACTGAAGGAGATAGAGACACAAAAAACCCTCCAAAAAATCAATGAATCCAGGAGTTGGTTTTTTGAAAAGATCAACAAAATTGACAGACCACTAGCCAGACTAATAAAGAAGAAAAGAGAGAAGAATCAAATCGACGCAATTAAAAATGATCAAGGGGATATCACCACCGACCCCACAGAAATACAAACTACCATCAGAGAATACTATAAACACCTCTACGCAAATAAACTGGAAAATCTAGAAGAAATGGATAATTTCCTGGACACTTACACTCTTCCAAGACTAAACCAGGAAGAAGTTGAATCCCTGAATAGACCAATAGCAGGCTCTGAAATTGAGGCAACAATTAATAGCCTACCAACCAAAAAAAGTCCAGGACCAGATGGATTCACAGCTGAATTCTACCAGAGGTACAAAGAGGAGTTGGTACCATTCCTTCTGAAACTATTCCAATCAATAGAAAAAGAGGGAATCCTCCCTAACTCATTTTATGAGGCCAACATCATCCTGATACCAAAGCCTGGCAGAGACACAACAAAAAAAGAGAATTTTAGACCAATATCCCTGATGAACATCGATGCAAAAATCCTCAATAAAATACTGGCAAACCGGATTCAGCAACACATCAAAAAGCTTATCCACCATGATCAAGTGGGCTTCATCCCTGGGATGCAAGGCTGGTTCAACATTCGCAAATCAATAAACATAATCCAGCATATAAACAGAACCAAAGACAAGAACCACATGATTATCTCAATTGATGCAGAAAAGGCTTTTGACAAAATTCAACAGCCCTTCATGCTAAAAACGCTCAATAAATTCGGTATTGATGGAACGTACCTCAAAATCATAAGAGCTATTTATGACAAACCCACAGCCAATATCATACTGAATGGGCAAAAACTGGAAAAATTCCCTTTGAAAACTGGCACAAGACAGGGATGCCCTCTCTCACCACTCCTATTCAACATAGTGTTGGAAGTTCTGGCTAGGGCAATCAGGCAAGAGAAAGAAATCAAGGGTATTCAGTTAGGAAAAGAAGAAGTCAAATTGTCCCTGTTTGCAGATGACATGATTGTATATTTAGAAAACCCCATTGTCTCAGCCCAAAATCTCCTTAAGCTGATAAGCAACTTCAGCAAAGTCTCAGGATACAAAATTAATGTGCAAAAATCACAAGCATTCTTATACACCAGTAACAGACAAACAGAGAGCCAAATATGGAATGAACTTCCATTCACAATTGCTTCAGAGAGAATAAAATACCTAGGAATCCAACTTACAAGGGATGTAAAGGACCTCTTCAAGGAGAACTACAAACCACTGCTCAGTGAAATCAAAGAGGACACAAACAAATGGAAGAACATACCATGCTCATGGATAGGAAGAATCAATATTGTGAAAATGGCCATACTGCCCAAGGTAATTTATAGATTCAATGCCATCCCCATCAAGCTACCAATGAGTTTCTTCACAGAATTGGAAAAAACTGCTTTAAAGTTCATATGGAACCAAAAAAGAGCCCGCATCTCCAAGACAATCCTAAGTCAAAAGAACAAAGCTGGAGGCATCACGCTACCTGACTTCAAACTATACTACAAGGCTACAGTAACCAAAACAGCATGGTACTGGTACCAAAACAGAGATATAGACCAATGGAACAGAACAGAGTCCTCAGAAATAATACCACACATCTACAGCCATTTGATCTTTGACAAACCTGAGAGAAACAAGAAATGGGGAAAGGATTCCCTATTTAATAAATGGTGCTGGGAAAATTGGCTAGCCATAAGTAGAAAGCTGAAACTGGATCCTTTCCTTACTCCTTATACGAAAATTAATTCAAGATGGATTAGAGACTTAAATGTTAGACCTAATACCATAAAAATCCTAGAGGAAAACCTAGGTAGTACCATTCAGGACATAGGCATGGGCAAAGACTTCATGTCTAAAACACCAAAAGCAACGGCAGCAAAAGCCAAAATTGACAAATGGGATCTCATTAAATTAAAGAGCTTCTGCACAGCAAAAGAAACTACCATCAGAGTGAACAGGCAACCTACAGAATGGGAGAAAATTTTTGCAATCTACTCATCTGACAAAGGGCTAATATCCAGAACCTACAAAGAACTCAAACAAATTTACAAGAAAAAAACAAACAACCCCATCAAAAAGTGGGCAAAGGATATGAACAGACATTTCTCAAAAGAAGACATTCATACAGCCAACAGACACATGAAAAAATGCTCATCATCACTGGCCATCAGAGAAATGCAAATCTAAACCACAATGAGATACCATCTCACACCAGTTAGAATGGCAATCATTAAAAAGTCAGGAAACAACAGGTGCTGGAGAGGATGTGGAGAAATAGGAACACTTTTACACTGTTGGTGGGATTGTAAACTAGTTCAACCATTATGGAAAACAGTATGGCGATTCCTCAAGGATCTAGAACTAGATGTACCATATGACCCAGCCATCCCATTACTGGGTATATACCCAAGGGATTATAAATTATGCTGCTATAAAGACACATGCACACGTATGTTTATTGCAGCACTATTCACAATAGCAAAGACTTGGAATCAACCCAAATGTCCATCAGTGACAGATTGGATTAAGAAAATGTGGCACATATACACCATGGAATACTATGCAGCCATAAAAAAGGATGAGTTTGAGTCATTTGTAGGGACTTGGATGCAGCTGGAATCCATCATTCTTAGCAAACTATCACAAGAACAGAAAACCAAACACCGCATGTTCTCACTCATAGGTGGGAACAGAACAATGAGATCACTCGGACTCAGGAAGGGGAACATCACACACCGGGGCCTATCATGGGGAGGGGGGAGGGGGGAGGGATTGCATTGGGAGTTATACCTGATGTAAATGACGAGTTGATGGGTGCAGCACAGCAACATGGCACAAGTATACATATGTAACAAACCTGCACGTTATGCACATGTACCCTACAACTTAAAGTATAATAATAATAAATAAATTTAAAAAAAAAAAAATAGAAAAAAAAAATAGAAAAAAAAATTAAGATCTAATACTTGATAGCACAACTGGGTGACTATAGTCATTAACAATTTAATTGTACATTTAAAAATAACTAAAAGGGTATAATTGGACTGTCACAAAAAGGATAAATGGTTGAGGGGTTGGGTACCCCATTTTACATGATGTGATTTTTGTGCATTGCATGCCTGTATTAAATCATCCCACGTACCCCATAAATACATACCCCTATGATGTACCTACAAAAATTAAAATAAAAATATTTGAAAAATAAAATAAAACTATATCCTGAAATACAGTCAGCTGTCTCACACCATAGTGACTCCAAAAACATCAAAAGGCAAAATGTGCTTATATTTAACTGTAAAGTTTTCAATTGTATAACTAAAAATATTGTTGTAGGCCATTGTTTACATGGAAAATTGGGTAGGAAATTTTAAATAAATCAGTGTAAAACAGTATTGAGGATGCCTTATTAGAGTGCCTTTGTGTATGAAGGAGACAATGACATTTTTATGTCATTTTTTGAACATTTTTATGAACATGGGTGAAAGGAAACAAATTAACTTACCCATAATATTTGTATTTCAACAGTAAATGTGCTGACTATATATATATACACACACACACATATATATATAAAATATACATATATTATATATATATAAAATATACATATATTATATATATAAAATATACATATATATATTATTTTGTCTGGTTTATGAGTTATATTTTTATCAATAACCTTTGCTTAGGATATGTTTACCTTTCAAAGTGTGGGTAATATAGTTAAGGAAATATGACTTGCCTAAAATAGTGACATAGAAATTATGTGAACCTGGCTTCATTATTATGAAGGATTTGGGGATAAATTGAAAATCCTTCTCTGTTCCCTGTAACATTAGTCACTTCCTCAAAGATGCAGAGAGTTTGCCATTTCCTTTGTGTGTGAGAGAAGTCTGAGACATAGGATGGATTTGTGTTCTCTGATATTGTGATGGTTTTTGTACAATTCTAGAGAACCTTTTTTTCTCTTGATTGTGTTTGCACTTATATTGTTTCTTCCCCAACTGAGAAAACATAACGAAGTGCATAAGTTGATAGATATTTTAGATGTTCAATCAGATGGTTTTGTCTTTGGATTGCTTTTATCTTTCTTGCTTGCTATGTTGGTCACTTAAACAGCTGTAGATCTGTTGATTTTATATTAGAAATCTCAGACTCATGGGCGAATTTGAAAACAAATGATTTGTTATATTCCGTGTTCTGTTTCTTTTCAAACTATTCAACAAATAATAGAGGGGAAAAAAGCAAATTGGGACACATTATCTTGTCCTCCTCAAACTCTGTATGAGGAGACTCAGGAGGTATTACCTTCTTGTCAGCTGATTTTTTAATTTCTCCCTCTTCACATATTATCTGAAAAGCATTCTCTCCTGGTTATTATTTTGAGATTGAAAAGGACCCTGACAGCGACAAAAATACAGCATAAGATGTTCTAACACTTTGCAGAAGCTCTTCCATTTCTGACGTTTGAAAGAAAAATTTTGGAAGTTTTACATATAGAATGACAAGATTTTCACTTGAACTTCTGGGCTGTAAATAATTTACAATCTCTAGAGAAATTAATGGAGATGTAATGGGTGGCAGATCAAGGGTGTGTTCTTTGTTGCTTTTATATCCTTAAAAAGGGAAGGGGTTATAATCTCATTAAGGCAGTCAGGACCTTCTCTTATTATATGTAAGCATACAATAGCTTATTATCCACATCACATTATGTTGTCAAAGAAAGAATCGATGGGTGTCCACGGTATGGTAGATGATGGTTTTCTAATATGCAGCTTTTGCAGGTTGCCAAGGAACATCAGCAAAGCAATTAGCAATTCCCTAAGAATAGTGTATTTTGGTTCTTACAAAAAGCACTGACATTAAAAAGTCCAGATACACTAACTTTTTTTTTTTCTGGATTGTTATCGCCTGGCTATTTATAAAGCGTTTTTCAATATTCTGAATTTCATTTCATGACAAAAGTGATTGTTCTCTTTGGATCTCAAATTAACTTCTAATCATTTTCTCATTATCTCTACTATGTACCATTGTAGAGGAAGGGAAGAGGTGCAGGTGGATGTCTGTGAAGTATTACTGAATAGAGACAAAATATTATTCTTCTATTGATGCACAGGGTTGGTATGGGCTTTTCTTTGAATTTGTAATTTGATTTTTAACTTAAATTTATTTTCCCATTCTTAATTTTCCCGACCCTATTTATGTACACATGGATAAAATTAGATAACAGTGTCTGAGGTTTTTGGATAACCAAATATAACTCAAAACTTTTCTCCATTGTTTTCAGTTATGCTCTTATTCTAAATAATTCTGATAATCTTGATTGTTTTTAACTTTTCTCCACTTTCCACCAGGTGATTCTATAGCTCCTTCTGATGTGACACACAATCACTCCACATCAGAATGTTATATTACTTCTCTGAAAGCTAGCAGTGTGGAATAGATAAATGAAGATAAAATAGACAAAGACAAAAAATTGTAAAGAGCCGAATATTGCAATTTGTTGCTGTCTCATGAAACTGCCAGTAATTTAATTATTCACTCAATAAATATTTACCCAGTCTATTATATACTGGGCACTCTGCTGGGTATTGGCTGTGTAACAGTAATGCAGATATAGTAATCAGTGATATTATATTGTAAGATGAACTATAAAAATTAATAAGTTTAATTTTGCATATGGGATACATTATTTTAAAAGTTAAGAGCTGAATACAATTTTGACACTCAATAGGAAAGTACCAAATATAAAGACATCCCGCCTAGTCCCAAAATAAGACTTTTTATTCTACTCACCATTTGTTGAGACTTTATAACACTTGTAAACCCTTTAATCTTCACAGTTAAAATATAATCCAATAGTGGAAACCAAATGTGATAATCCAAATAATTAAATATTTATCAAATAAAGCCCAAGAGACATTGTTGGCAGAATTGAGCACATTTTGAGAAAATAAATATTTAATTTGAGAGAATAGCACAACAAGATAGAGACAAATATTCTCACTAGTCTATGAAGGCAGAGGAAGTATTTAAATAAGCAAATTATAAATTTAGAGAAAATGTAGGACTTTAAAAAATCAGGGCAGTTAAAATTATTGCCAAGAGAATCTGTACTTAACTGGAGCTGGTGGAGTTAACTATTCCTAGATAAAATTTGCTCTAAAAATGGTGACTAAAATTTTGAAATACCTCAAAGGTAAATTTTCTCTCTGAGGCTTGGCCATTTTTTTTCTATATTTATTGTAATATTAATTTTAAATATCTGCGTTTAAACGTCAGTCAGATACTTTCAAAATAAGTATCATAATCATTAAAAAGCAAAATTGGATGTTAGAAACTTTATCTCCTTTACTTCATTTCTGTATTCTGTTTTGACGAAACATTTCATATTTTGCCCGGCTCCATTTTGTCTTCAGTAGATAGATTACTGTAACTGTCTTTACAGAATCATGACAACGATATGTATCCAAACCTCAGCATTTCTAAAGCTACGTCCATCTTTAAAGGATAGGTAGATAAAATATATTTTAAATTTGTAAATCGTGAAAATGGAAAATTGTGTAAAGTAAAATATATAAATTAATTGCCTTTCATATTGATAATAACAAAGAAAGGATTCACCTTCTTTTTAATGTTAGGAAAGACATGAAACCTCTGAATAACAAAGGTGCCAAAGCAATGTCCTCATCTTGATTCCATCTTTATCCTTTCTAGTCTGTATTCCTGTCACTCTTTCTCCAGTGATTTATATTTACATTCTTCCAGTCCATTAGAAATATCCACATTTGATTTTATACAGACTTCATTTTTTTTTTTTTTGCCACTGAGGATGATGGATAATTTTCCTTTTAATGGAGTATGCTTTACTAATGTAAACATTTTCACTTTCATTTAAGTGTAATGTTTCACTGCGCATAATATCAAAGGGGTCACAGACTAACTACATTTCTTTAATAAAATACTCTCTGAGTTGCTTTACTTTAAATAAACCTAAGTTGTACAATATGATCCATTAAAGTTAACTTCTGTGTAAGATACCACATCTGGCTGCTTTATGTGAACAGTTTGCAACATAAAATATGTATTTATATTATATGATTGCATATACTACTACTGTAATTCTACAACATAAATACCTGTACTGATGTTCAAAGCTGCATATTTTTAATTTATATCTCATCTTTAGTTGATGTCTCAACCTTGGATTTTGAAGTGAAAAAAATCACCTTTATTCTATAAAAGGTTGAATGGCACAATTGAGATTTGTAGTTTTAGTAAATACTCATAGAGGTGCAAAATAATAGAAATAATTTAAAAGTAGAGAGGTTATGTGAAGCTTAAGAATCCAGACACAATAGGCAGTATTAGTTTTATAGTGAATATGTTTTTTCTTTCTATGTGTTTAGCTCTATTATCCTGATAATTGACAAATAAAATATTTTATATCATATGATGCTTCTATCCAGGTATTTAATGTGTTTTTCAGATTGTAAAACACTTTTCCTCCATTGGAATAAATTGTTTTCTAACTCACGCACCAATAGTTCCACTTCGAAGGGTTCTCACTTTTGAAGAAATATGTGGAAAAAAATGATCTGGATGATTAAGTAGAAAGAGGTTGATGAATACCCTAGTGAAAATAGCACCTGTAGCTGTGTCAATTCACATGGCATTTACAAGAAAATAATTGAAAATAATTGCAAAATCAAGAAATTGATCTTCATGCAGTACATTCTATGGCCCAAATAACCTAGTAAGCCATTCTGCTTGTCAAGACTATTTTCTGAATTCTTATGGATAACTTACATATGTTATGGGGATACGTGGTAAGTGTCTTCTGTCCTCAACAAAACTACTGAGGCCCATAAGAAGGATATTAAGCTAATAATAAACTATTTTTAAAATTATTTTAACGTGACCTCAGAGGAATACATCTGAGATTTTTTTTTTTTTAATTTCAACTTTTATTTTAGATTCAGAAAGTACTTGTGTACGATTGCTACAAGGGTATATTTGACCCAGGTGGTGAGCATAGTACCCAATAGGTAGTTTTTAAACATATGCTTCCCTCCTTTCCTCCCTCCTCTAGCAGGCTGCAGCATTTCCCCCTTCCACCCCATGTTTATGTGTATACTTTCTCAATGTTTAGCTCCCACTTACAATTAAAAAAAAAAAGCATGCAATATTTGTTTTCCTGTTCCTGTGTTAATTTGCTTAGGATAATGTCCTCCAACTCCATCCATGCTGCTTCAAAGGACATGATCTCATTCATTTTGGGGGATGTGTACTATTCCACAGTGTATACATACTATATTTTGTTTATCCAGTCCACTGTTGATGGGCACCTAGGCTGATTCCACGTCTTTGCTATTGTGAATAGCACTGCAATGATCATACGAGTGCATATATCTTGTTGGTATAATGATCTATATTCCTTTGGGTATATACCCAGTGTATTACTTCACTCTCACATCGCTATAAAGAACTACCTGAGTCTGGATAATTTATAAAGGAAAGAGGTTTAATTGTACTACAGTTTCACAGGCTGTACAGGAAGCATGGCTGGGGAGGCCTCAAGAAACTTACAATTATGGTGGAAGGTGAAGGGGAAGCAGGCACATCTTACATGGCTGGAGAAGGAGGAAAAGAGTGAATGGGAAGGTGTCACAAACTTTTAAACAACCAGGTCTTGTGAGAACTCACTCACTATCACTAGAACAGCAAGGGGGAAATCCACCCCCATGATTCAATCACCTCCCACCAGGCTCCTCCTCCAACATTTGGATTCACAATTTGACATGAGACTTTGTTGGAGACACAATCCAAACCCTATCACCCAGTAACAGAATTCCCAGGTTTAATGGTAGCTCTGTTCGAGTACCTTTGAGAAATATCAAACTACTTTCCACAGTGGCTAAATTAATTTACATTCCGACAGGCAGTGTATAAGCATTCCCTTTTCTCTGCAGCTTCCCCAGCAACTATTGTTTTTTGACTTTTTATTAATAGCCATTCTGACTGGTGTGAGGTAGTATTTCACTGGTTTCGATTTGCATTTCTCTAAGGGTTAGTGACAATAATCGTTTCTCATATATTGGTTGTCCACGTGAGTGTCTTCTTTTGAAAAGTGTTCATGTCTTCTGCTCATTGTTTAATGGGGTGATTTGATTTTTCTTTTTTGAATTCTTGACGTTTCTTGTAGATCCTACATATTAGGCTTTTATGAGGTGTGTAGTAGTTTGTGAAAATTTTCTCCCGGTCTGTATCTTGTCTGTTTACTCTGTTAATTGTTTCTTTTGCTGTGCAGAAGCTCTTTTGTTTAATTAGGTCTTGCTTCATTCTTTATTTTTATTGAAATTGCTTTTGGGAACCATAAATTCTTTGCCAACGCCTGTATTGAGAAAGGTATTTTCTAGGTTTTCTTCTAGGATTTTTATATTTTGATGTCTTACATTTAAATTTTTAATTCAATTTGAGTTTGATTTTGTACATGATGAAAGGCAGGCATCTAGTTTCATTCTTCCACATATGGCTAGCCAGTTATCACAGCAACATTTATTGATGAGGGAATTTTTTCCCCATTGCTTGTTTTTGTTGGTCTTGTTGAAGATCAGATGGTTGTAGATGTACAGCTTTATTCCTGAGATTTTTGTTGTTGTTGTTGTTCCATTGATCTCTGTGTCTGATTTCGTATCAGTATCACCTTGTAGCATAGTTTCAAGTCAGGCTATGTGATGCCTCTGGCTTTCTTCTTTTTGCTTATTGTTTGGGCTCTTCTTTTGGTTCCATATGAATTTTCAAATAGTTTTTTCTAACTCTGTGAAAATTGTCATTGGTAATTTGATAGGAATTGAATATAATGTGTAGATTACTTTTGAATATATTGCCGTTTTAATGATATTGATTCTTCCGATCCATGAGCAGTGGAATGCTTTTCCATTTATTTGTGTCGTCTCTGATTTCGTTCACTAGCGTTTTATAGTTCTCCTTGTAGAAATTATTTGCCTCCTTGGCTAGCTGTACTTTTATATATTTCATTTGTTCTGTGGCTATTGTAAATGGGATTGTGTTGTTAATTTGACTCTCAGCCTGGACATTATTGGTTTACAGAAATGCTACTGATTTATATGACATTGATATGTATCTCGATGTCTTGCTAAAACCATTTATCAGTTCTAGTAGCCTTTTGGCAGAGTCTTTAGGGTTTTCTAAGTATAGAATTATATCCTCAGTGAAGACAGAGAGTTTGACTTTCTTTCTAATTTGAACACCTGTTATTTATTTTTCTAGCCTGATTGCCCTGGTTAGGACTTCCAGTTACTATGTTGAATGGGAGTGGTGAGAGTGAAAATCCTTCCCTTGTTTCAGTTTTCCAGGGGAATGTTTCCAGCTTTTGTCCCTCCAGTATAATGTTGGCTATAGGATTGCCATAGATGGCTCTTATGATTTTGAGGTATGTTCCTTTGTTTCCTAGTCTGTTGAAATTTTTAATTATGAAGAGATGCTGGATTTTATCCAAAGATTTTTCTGCATCTACTGAGATAATCATATGGTTTTTTATTTTAATTTTGTTTATGTGGGGAATCACATTTTTGACTTGCATATACTGAAACAACCTTGGATCTCAGGAATAAAACCTACTTGATCATGGGAAATTAGCTTTTTAATGTGGTTCTGGATGCAATTTGCTAGTATTTTGTTGTGTATTTTTGCATCCATGTACACCAGAGATATTGGTCTAAAGTTTTCTTTGTTCATTGTGTCTCTGCCAGATTTGGGTATTAAACTGATGCTGGCTTCATGGGAGTTTGGGAGGAGTTCCTCCTCATCCATTTCTTGGAATAGTTTTGGTAGGATTTGGACCAGTTTTTCTTTGTATGCCTGTTAGTATTTTGCTGTGAATCTGTCTGTTCCAGGGCTTCTTTAGGTTGGTAGGTTTTTATTATTACTAATTCAACTTCAGAGCTCAATATTTGTCTATTCAGTGTTTCAGTCTCTTCCTGATTCAATCTGGAGAGACCGTGTTTCAGGAATTTATCCCTTTCTCATAGATTTTCTAATTACTATGCACAAGTTTGTTAATAGTTTTCTAGAAGGATCTTTTGTATATCTGTGGGATTAGTTGTCCTGTCATTTTGGTCATTTCTGGTTGTACTTTTTGGGTCTTCTCTCTTTTTTTCTTTGTTAATCTAACTAGACATAAATCATCAATCTTATTCATGTTTGAAAGAACCCACTCTTGGTTCCATTGGTCTTTTATAGGGATTTTTGCATCTCAATAGCATTCAGTTCTCTAATTTTAGTTCTTTCTTTTCCTCTGCTAGCCTTGAGGTTGATTTGTTCTTTTATTTTTGTTTCTTTAAGTGCAAAGGTAGCTTGTTAATTTGAGATCTTTATATCTTCTTGATGAAGGTGTTTATAGTTATAAACTTCCAAATTAACACTGCTTTTGCTGTATCCTCAAGATTTAGGTAACTTATGATCGCATGTTCATTATTGTCAAATATATATATTTTTATTTCTACATTAATTTGATGTTCACCAAGGAGTTACTCAGGGACAAGTTGTTTAATTTCCATGTAGGTTTGTAGTTTTGGTATATCTTCTTGAAATTGATCTCTATTTTAATTGCATTGTGGTCTGAGGGTATGCTTGGTATGATTTCAATTTTTTTGAACTTATTGACTTTTTAAAAACTTTATGACTGAGCATGTGGTCAATTTTAGAATAAGTTCCATACGCAATTGAGAGGACTGTATATTTTTTGGTTGTTTGATAGAATGTTCTGTAGATGTCTATTAGGTCCAGTTGGTCGAGTGTTGAGTTTAAATCTAGAGTTTTTTTTGCCTTAATGATCTGTCTAATGCTATCAGTGGGGTGTTGAAGTCTCCCACTATTATTGTGGTTCTTTAATTCCTTTTATAGGGCAAGAACTTGTTTTGTAAATCTGTATGCTCCAATGTTGGATGTTTATATATTCAGGGTAGTTAGAGTTTCTTGTTGGATTGTACCTTTTATTATTATGTAATACTCTGCTTTATCTGTATTAATTTTTATTGGTTTAAAACCTATTTGATCTTATATAACAACAACTTCTGCTCCTTTATTTTCTATTTGCATGGTAGATCTTTTTCCATCCTTTTACTTTTAGCCTGTGGGTATCATTACAAGTGAGATGGGTCTCTTGAAAATAACAGATGGTTGGGTCTTTCCTTTTTTTCCAGCCTGCCACTCTATGTCTTTCAAGTAGGGCATTCAGCCCATTTACATTTAAGGTTAGTATTGATATGTGTGATTTTAATCCTGTCATCATGTTGTTAGCTGGCTGTTATGTAGACTTGATTGCACAGTTACTTTATAGTGCCTGTGAGCTATGTGCTTAAGAGTGCTTTTGTGGTAGCAGGTGTCATTATTTTTGTTCCCTGTTTAGCACTCTCTTAAGAACCTCTTGTAAGGCTGGTCTAGTTGAAACATATTCCCTCAGCATTTGCTTGTGTGAAAAGAGCTTTATTTCTCTCTTATGAAAATTAGTTTGGCAGGATATGAAACTCTTAGTTGGAATTTATTTTCTTTAAGGACACTGAAAATTGACCTTTAATGTCTTCTGTGTTGTAGGTTTCTGCTGAAAGATTTGCTCCTATCTTGGTGGCACTCCCTTTTTATGTGACCTGGCCCTTTCTCTAGCTGCCTTTAAGATTTTTGTTTGTTTGTTTGCATTCTCTTTCATGAATCAGATGATTATGTGCTTTGTGGATGGTCATCCTATATAGTGTCTAGCCAGGGTTCTCCCTATTAGCTGGATTTGCATGTCAGACTCTATGAAGATTAGCAAAATATTCACCAACTATATCCTCAAACATTTTCCAAGTTGGCGATTTTCTTTCCTCCCATCTGAAATGCTGATGAGTCATAGATTTGGTCTCTTTATGTAATCCCATACATCTCAGAGGTTTTGTTTATTTATTTATTTTTTTTATTTCATTGCAACTATTGTTTTAGATTTCACTGGTCCATGAGCAGGTTTGTTACATGGGTAAATTGCATGTCATGGGGTTTTGGTGTACGGAAAGTATTGTCACCCAGGTAATCAGCATAGTACCCCGTAGGTAGTTTCTCAAACCTCCCCCTTTTTCCACCATCAACCATCAAGTAGGCCCCCAGTGTCTATTGTTCCCTTTGAGTCCATGTAAATTCAATGTTTAGCTCCCACTTATAAGTGAGAACATGCAGTATTTGATTTTCTGTTTTTGTGTTAATTTGTTTAGATGAATGGCTTCCAGCTCCATTGTTGCTGCAAATGACACAATTTCATTCTTTTTTATGAATTCATAGTATTCCATTGTGTATATGTACCACATTTTCTTTATCCAGTCCACTGTTGATAAGCATCTACGTTGATTCCATGTCTTCGCTATTATGAATAGTGCTGTGAGGAACATATATGTGCATGTGTCTTTATGGTAGAATGATTTCTATTTCTTTGGGTATGTAGCTAGCAGTGGAATTGCTGGGTCTAAGGGTAGTTCAGTTTTCAGTTCTCTGAGAAATCTATTTTTCACAGTAGCTGAAGTAATTTACATTCCCACCAGCAGTGTATAAATATTTCTTTTAATCTGTAACCTTACTATCATCTGTTATATTTTGACATTTTAATAATAGCTATACTAACTGGTGCGAGGCAATATATTTTTATGGTTTTGTGATTAGTGATGTTGCATATTATTTTATAGGCTTGTTGGCTACGTGAATGTCTTCTTTTGAGAAGTCTCTCCTCGTGTCCTTGGCCCATTAGTGATTTTTCTTTCCTTTTTTTCTTTCTTTTTTTTCCTTGTTTATTTCCTTAAGTTACTTACAGATTCTGGATATTAGATGTTTTACAGATACATAACTTGCAAATATATTCTCAAATTCTGTAGGTCGTCTTTTTACCCTGTTTATAATTTCTTTTGCTTTGCAGAAGCTCTTTAATTATGTCTTCTAAATTTTTGTTTTTGTTGCAATTGCTTTTGTAGTCTTTGTCATGAGGTCTTTGCCAGGGCTGATATCCAGAGTGGTCTTTCTTAGGTTTTCCTCTAGGGTTTTTATAGTTTTATGTTTTACATTTAAGGTTTTAATCCATCTTGAGTTGATTTTGTATACGATGAAATGTAAGGGTCCAGTTTCAATCTTCTGTATATGGCTAGCCAGTTATCACGCCACCATTTATTGAATAGGGATTCATTTTCCCATTGCTTGTTATTGTCAACTTTGTTAAAGATCAGATGGTTATAGGTGTGTGGCTTAATTTCTGAGTTCTCTAACTTGTTCCATAATTCTACGTGTCTGTTTTATATCAGTAGCTAGCTGCTTTAGTTACTGTATTCTTGCAGCACAGTTTGAAGCTGGGTAGTGTGATACCTCCAGGTTTGTTCTATTTGCTTAGGATTGCTTTGGCTACTTGGGCTCTTTCTGGGTTTCAAATAAATTTTAGAATTTTTTTTCTAATTCTGCAAATAACATTATTGGTAGTTTTATAGGACAAGAATTGAACCTGTAAATTGTTTTTGGCTGTATGATCACTTTTACAACAATTTTTCCTATCCATAAGCTGGAAATATTTTTCCAGCTGTGTGTGTCATTTCTGATTTCTTGCAACAGTGTTGCTTTGTCATTTTTGTTTAAGAGATCTTTCACATCTCAATTTAACTGTATTTCTAGGTATTTTATTCTTTTTGTGTCTATTATGAATGGGATCGCATTCTTGATTTGGCTCTGAACTTGGACATCATTGGTGTATAGAAATTCTACTGACTTTGTTTTGTTTTGAGATTGAGTTTCGCTCTTGTTGCCCAGGCTGGAGTGCAATGGGGTGATCTCAGCTCACCGCAACCTCTGCCTCCCAGGTTCAAGCGATTCTCCTGCCTCAGGTACCCGAGTAGCTGGGATTACAGGCATGCACCACCACATCCGGCTAATTTTGTATTTTTAGTAGAGACGGGGTTTCTCCATGTTGGTCAGGCTGGTCTCAAACTCCCAACCTCAGGTGATCCACCTGCCTTGGCCTCCCACAGTGCTGGAATTACAGGTGCGAGCGACTGTAACCGGCCTGACTTTTTACATGTATTTTGTACATTGAAATTTTGCTGGAGTTCTTTATCAGATCTAGGAGCCTTTGGGCAAAGACTATGGAGTTTTCTAGATATAGAATTATATGCCATGAGAGACAGTTCAACTTTTTCTCTTTCTATTTGGATGCTTTTGCTTTCTTTCTCTTGCCTGATTGCTCTGGCTAGAGCCGTCAGTACTATGTTTAAGAGGAATGCTGAGAGTGGGCATTTTTGTCTTGTTTCACTTCTCCAAGGGAATGCTTACAGCTTTCATCCATTCAGTATGATGTTGGCAGTGAGTTTTTTATAGATGGTTCCTATTGTTTTGAGGTATATACCTTCAATGCCTAGGATTTTCCATTTTTAGTATGAATGGATGTTGAATTTTATGGAAAGCCTTTTCTGTATCTATTGAGATTATCATATTGCTTTTTTGTTAGTTCTGTTTCTGTGACAAATCACATTTATTGATTTGGGTATGTCCAACCAACCTTACACTCCAGAGATAAGGCCTAGTGGATCATGGTGGATTAGCTTTCTGTTGTGTTGATGGATTCAGTTTGCTTGTATTTTCTTGATGACTTTTGTATACATTTTTATCAAGGATATTGACCTGAATTTTTCTTTCATTATGACTCTGCCAGTTTTTTGGTATCAGAATGATGCTGGCCTGATTGAATGAGTCAGGGAAGATTCCCTCCTTCTCAATTTTTTGGAATAGTTTCAACAGGATTGGTACCAGGTCTTTATTTGTCCGGTAGGGCTTGGCTGTGAATCTGTCTGGTCCATCTCCTTTTCTTGTTGGTAGGATTTTTTTTTTATTACAGATTTAATTTCAAAACTATTTAGTGATGTGTTCATGGTTTCAATATCTTCCTGCTTCATGATTGGGAGATTGTGTGTTCACAGAAATTTATACGTTTCTGCTAGGTTTACTAATTAGAGTGCATAGGGGTGTTCCTAATAGTCTCTGAGTGTATTTTGTATTTCTGTGGGGTCAGTAGTAAAGTCCCCATTTCATTTCTGATTGTGTTTATTTGGATATTCTCTTTTTTTTCTTTATTTGTGTAGCTAGAATTCTAGCAATCTTATTTTTTTTCAATAAAACCACAATTTTTGGTTTCGTTGATCTTTTGTGTGCTTTTCCACATCTCAATTTTGTTCAGTTTAGCTCTGATTTTAGTTTTTTCATTTCTCCTGCTTGCTTTGAGGTTAGTTTGCTCTTGTTTTTCCAATTCCTTTAGGTGTGATGTTAGATTGTTAATTTGAGGCATTTGTAAATTTTATATGTGGGCATTTAGTGCTTTAAACATTATTTTTAACAGTGTTTTAACTGTGTCCCATATATTCTGAATGTTTTGTTTTTTATCATCTGTTTTACAGAATTTTTAGATTTCTGCCTTAATTTTATTGTTTACTCAAAAGTCATTTAGGAACAGTTTGTTTGATTTCCATTTAATCATATGATTTTTAGAGATCTTGGTATTTATTTATTTATTTATTTTTATTGAGCTGAGAGTGTGGTTTGTATGATTTTGGTCTGAGAGTATGGTATATATGATTTCATTTTTTTTTTAATTTGTAGAAAATTGTTTTGTGAAAAGAATGATATCATGTCCTTTGCAGGGACATGGATGGAGCTGGTGGTTATTATTCTTAGTAAACAAACACAGGAACAGATCACCAAATACTGCAAGTTCTCACTTCTAAGTGGGAGCTAAATATTGAAAACACATGGACGCAGAGGGGAACGACACACACTGCTGCCTTTTGGAGGGAGGAGGTTGGGAGGAGGAAGATAATTTAAAAAAAAAAAACTAATGCTTACTAGGCTTAATACCTGGGTTATAAAGTAATCTATACAACAAACCCCCATTACACAAGTTTACCTATGTAACAAACCTATGTAACAAACCAATTGCTCTGGCTAGGGCCATCAGTACTATGTTTAAGATGAATGGTGAGAGTGGCCACTTTTGTCTTGTTTCACTTCTCCAAGAGAATGCTTACAGTTTTCATCCATTCAGTATGATGTTGGCTGTGGGTTTGAAGTAAAAGTTAAAAAAAAACTGCTTGATGGCCTAGTTTGAGTTTGATTTTAGAGTATATGCTATATTCAGATGAGAAGAATGTATATTCTGTTGTTTTGGGCTGGAGATTTCTGTAGATGTCTGGTTGGTCCATTTGGTTAAATGTCGACCTTAAGTCCCACATATTTTTGTTAGCTTTCTGTATCAATCATCTGTCTGATACTGTCAGTGGGGTGTTAGAGTGTCTCACTGTTATTACATGACTAAGTCTCTTCATAGGTTTCAAAAAACTTGTTTTATGAATCTGGGTGCTCTTATGTTGGGTGCATATATATTTAGAATATTTAAGTTTCCTTGTTGCATTGAACCGTTTATCATTAAGTAACGCAATTCCTTACCCTTTTTGATTCTTGTGGTTTAATGTTTGTTTACTCTCAAATTAGAATAGCAACCTATGCACTTTTATGTTTTCAGTTTGCTTGATAAATCTTTTGGTATCCTTTTACTTTGAGTCTATGGTTGTTCTTTCATGTGAGATGGGTATCTTGAAGACAGTGTACAGTTGGGTCTTGCTTCTTTACTCAATTTTCCACTCTGTGCCTTTTCAGAGAGGTGGCTAGCCTGTTTTTATTCAAGGGTAATATTAATATTTGCAGATTTGATTCTGTCCTCATGTTGTTAGCTGATTGTTATGGTCTTGCTTGTGTATTTGCTTTATAGTGTCAATTGTCTATGTACTTGAGTGTGTTTTAGGGGGTGGACAGTAATGGTCTTTTTTTCTTCACATTTAGCAAACCCTTAAGGAACTCTTGTAAGATAGGTCTGTCAATATCAAATTCCCTCAGCATTTGCTTGTGTGAAAAAACTTTATTTCTTTTTGGCTTATAAAGCTTAGTTTCACTGGATATGAAATTCTTGGTTGGAATTTCTTTGCTTTAGGGATGCTGAATATAGGCCCTCAATCTTTTCTGGCTTGTGGGATTGAGGTCTGTTGTTATCCTGATGCGGCTCCCTTTGTAGGTGACCTGCCCCTTCTCTCCACCTGCCTTTAATATTTTCTCTTTCACTTTGACATTGGAGAATCTGATGACTATGGGTCTTTGTGTAGTTTGGGTGCTTTTCCTGTTTAGTATCTCCCAAGCTTTCTCTAAATTTTCTGAATTTGAATGCCATCTTCTCTAGGGATGTTGTAAAAATTTTTATGGACAATATGCTCGAATATTTGTTCCAAGTTGCTTTCATGCTCTCTCTCTGCTCTGCTTTCTCTCTCGGATCCTTATGAGTGACAGATTTGGTCTCTACATAATGCAATATTTCTCAGACATTTTGTTCATTTTTTTCAAATTATATTTTCTCCATTTTTGTCTGACTGAGTTAATGCAAAAAAACTGGCGTTTGAACACAGATTATTTCCTCAGTTGGTCTATTTTGTTGCTAGCGCTATAAATTGTGTTATGAAATTACTATAGTGTTTTTCAGTTTCATGAGCTCAAATCTGGTTATTTCCTAAAATAACTATTTTGTTTTTCATCTCTTGAATCATTTTATTGGATTCCTTATATTTCTTTGGAATGGGTCGTAACTTACTCCTGGATATCAATTATCTTTGTTGTCATATAGGTTCTGAATTCTATGTCTGTAGTATCTGCCATATCATTCTGGTTGAGAAGCATTGCTGTGGATCTAGTGCAGTTGTTTGGAGGTAAGGATACACATTGGCTTTTAGTTGCCAGAATTCTTGCCCTGGTTGTTTCTCATCTGTGTGGGCTGATGTCCTTTTAACTGTGATGTAATTTGATTATACTCAGTTGGATTCATTTCTGGATGTTTTCAGAGGGCTGAGGCTTTGTATAGGCTCTTTATTTGTGGCTGAATTCTTCCCCTTGGTCTGACAGGGATGGTGTCTTTACATGGTATTTTCGTTATTGAAGTTTGAGCTGCTACCTAGTAGCTGGCACTTCAGTGTAATTCCTGGTAGATAGACTCTTACTCAGCCATGTGACTCCTTGTTACTTCTTCATGTTTGCATCCCAGCACCCTCTCAGTGCTCTGAGTGTGTAGGCTCCTCTCTCTCTCAAGTGCTGGCCACACATCTTGGCTTGGCACTCCCAGGCTGCACATTTCAGCCCTAGGTCAGGCTCAGGCTTTTATTCACTTTTCATCTTAAGGGCTGCACGGTTGGGGATGTTGGCAGTGGCAATGACAGAGACCCTTTCACTTGTCTCTTGTCTCTCTCAGATGAGAATATATATCCTGCTTTTGTTGGGTAGAGTGTTCTTTAGATGAACTTTGAATCCATTTTGTCAAGTATCAAGTTCAGGTCTAGAATATCTTTCTTAGTATTCTTCCTCAATGGTTGTCCAATATTTTCAGTGGGTTGTTGAAGTCTCCCACTATTATTGTGTGGTTATCTAAGTCTCTTCATAAATCTCGAAGAGTCTGTTTTATGACTCTGGGTACTCCAGTGTTGGGTGCACATTGACTTAACGCCAGAGAAATGCAAAACTGCTGCCAATTAGAATAATCAGCTTGGGGTGAGGTGTCTGCATTGTTGTCCCAAGATGGGGAACTCTGCCTGGTGAAAAGAATGTGGGGTGGTGGACTCATGGGGAAGACAGTCTGGTCTCTTCTCTATAGGATGGCTGTGGCATATGGATTTTGAGTAAAGAACTCAGGCTCTTTGTCCCTTCCCCAGCCTGGAGGCAGAAAGGGTGGATACTGCTGCAGCATCAGTGACAGAGGGGCTGTCAGTTATCTCTAGGAACTCCACCCCAGGGAGACATGAAGCCACTACTAATGCAAATGTTCAGCTGAAGGATCTGAACATCTGCACTGCTGACCCAAGCCAGGGGCCCTGTCTAATGAAGAGCAGGGATTCAGAGGCTCAGAGAGAAGAGAGACTGGCCTCCAGTGTGGGAGCTGTGGCATGCTGTCAGCGCAAACAAAGCCATCAGGCTCATTGTTCCTTCCCCAGCCCGAGGACAGCAAGGGCAGTACCACTGCAGTGGCGATGGCAGAGTCTATAGATTGTCTCTGGGATTTCCTCCCATGGAAATGCAGAGGTGCCACTAACTGAAGTGATAAGCTCGATGCAGGGCTGCTATGTTGTGGGCCCATGTCAGAAGGTCATGCCCATTGAGGAGCAGACGGGGGCAGGAACCTGCAAGGAAAATAGTTTGGCTACCTTTTCATAATGCAGCTGTGGTGTGCTAGAGGCCCATAATAGTTCTTGGGTTCTTCACTCTCTTCCCAGCTTGAAGGCAGTAAAAGTGGGACTGTGGCAGTGGCAAAAATGGCAGACCAGTTGGTTATTTCTGGGAGTTCTGTCCCAGAGAAATGCAGAGCTGCTACTGGCTCAAGTATTCCCGATGAGGGTGTGGTGGCCATGCTGGGGTTTCAGGACAGTGAGCTTTGCCTGGAAATATGTAGCAACGACAAGGCCTGTAGTCTGTCTTCTTCTTAGTACTGTGGATGCAGCTCCTATCCTTGGACCATGCAAGAAGCCTGGCCTCCCTTGTCAGAGAAGCTATGGTAGCAGATGCCAGAATAAGAGTCCAAGACCCTTGGTACTTTATGTGGGCCTGAGTGGTGACCTTTCCCAGACTCCACACAGTTTTCCATGTTAGTCTGGATGTCCCAGGGAAAGGGGGTCAGGGGAGATCTCCTGTTCCCAGCATTGCAAAGGTCTATGATAGAAGTGTGAGTCTCTTGGTTCTCTTGCTCACTCAGCATTTCCCCATGGTCAGGAGCCTCCCTGGGCTCCATGTCATTCCTGGGTAGGCAACTATCTGGTCTTCATCTTCTCTGATCTCTGTGAGTCATGATACTGCCTTGATGAATCCCAATGTGTCCTCCTGGATGATCCTATTGAAAAGCTAGTGTTTACTGGCCACCCTGTCTCCTCTGCATGAGAACAGTGCACACTAGCTGCTTCTAGTCAACCCACTTGACCTTAACCCATTTGTTCGTTAATTTTTTTTCTTCATTTTTGTCTGACTGAGTTGATTCAAAGAACTGGCCTTTAAGCTCTGAGATTCTTTCCTCAGCCTGATCTATTCCACTCTTAGTACTTCTGATTATATTATAAAATTCTTGTAGTGACATTTTAGATCTAAAATTTCAGTTTAGCTCTTTCTCAGAATGACTATTTTATCTTTCAGATCTTGGATCATTTTACTTGATATTTTGGATTCCTTGAATTGGGTTGCAATTTTTTCTTGAATCTCAGTGAGCTTCCTTGGTTTCCATATTCTGAATTCTCTGTCATTTCAGTCATTTTAGACTGGTTAAGAACCATTGCTGGGAAGCTAGTGGCTCGTTTTGTGGTAAATGGACACTCTGTGTTTTGAGGTAAGTGGACGCTCTGGCTTGTTGGCTTGCCAGTGTTCTTGCACTGATTCTTAATTGGAAAGATTGATGTTCCTTTAATGGTGGCACAAATTGAGTATAGTCAGTTGACTTCATTTCTGGATGCTTTCAGGGAGCAAGGGCACTGTACAGAATATGTGTGAGTGAATACTTGCACTTGTTTTCATAGGTGTATATTTTAGCAGGATAAATTTCTGGTGCTATAGTTTGGTCTGTGACCCTGTAGATGGCACTTAAGAGTAATGGCTAGTATCTAGGTTAATACCCAACTGTTTTGTACTTGCTAGTGTTCACAGGCATGCTCTGCTATGAGGGTTGAGAGAGAAAGACAATCCCTCATCAGGTCTGCTCCTGTGCCTTAGGGGAACCCCTTCAATCACTAGTGGTCTACCCACATTTCTTTCATTAGGTGTTCAAGTCCGCATGTATCCCTTGGGCAGAAGCTGTGGCTGGGAAATATACCACACTTTTTGTGGACTGGCCTGGCCCTGTGGAAGGAAGTATGCCCTGCTCCCATCCAGTTCAGAAGCCAGTGTGTCTCATCTCTCTCAGTGCTATAAGGGTGAGGTTCCTCCCATGCCCAAGTGCTGGCTACAGATTTCCGCTCCATACTTCTGAGTTTTTTGCTGCAGCCCTGGAGTAATGGATGTCTCATAGCTTGGGTTGAGTTCAGGTTGCTATGGTGTAATCTGATTTACTCCTGGCTCACCAAGAAAGTACTCAGGTATAGCAGTACACTCAGTCTGTGCTGCTGAAGCTGAGCTGTGCACCCATTCCTGCAAGGCAGCGAGGCATAGAACCTAGGAGGGACCAATGAGCAGCAGGGCTTCCAGAACAGATGTGCCACAGTCCCACAGGGAAGCTGGCTCCACCCTTGCTGGCTCAAGCGTCAGCTGGGCCCTGTTCCTCTTGGAGGTAGATAGGAAGCCCTGACTATGTATGTGTATGGCTGCTCTCCACTGAAGCTTATCAGTGCACAAAAGCTCCCGGGCTCCATGCCATCTGAAGTCCTGTCTCTGCCAGATCATGTGCCCATGGGGGACACAAGGTCCACTGTGACTAGGATCTCAGAGGTCCATGGTGAAATCCAGCTTTCCCTCAGTTCTCTCACTCACCATTTTCCCAAGATTTACTCAGGGCCAGGAACTAGCCCTGCCATTTAGGTATCCTGCACAAGGTTCTCAGCTTCCTCTTCCTTCAGCCTGGGCTTCACCATTGCCTTTTTGTTCATTCTCAGTGTTTTTTTCTCTGAAGTTCTGCTCAAAGTATGGTGATTTACTTGATAATGTGGGCTCTCTCAGTGGGAGCAGTGCTTTCTGACTGTATTTTGTCAGCCATCTTATCTCCTCAAGTCTGATATTTTAAAAAACAAACATTTGGTAGGAAATGGAGCAAGATGGCTGAATAGAAGCCTTCGACAATCGTCCTCCCCACAGGAACACCAAATTTAACAACTATCCACACAAAAAAAGCACCTATATATGAACCCAAAATTAGGCGAGTGATCACAGTACCTGATTTTAACTTCATGTTACTAAAAGAGGCACTGAAGAGGGTACGAAAGACAGTCTTAAATTGCTAATGCAACCCTTGGCTCCATCCCCTGGCAGCAGCCATATGGTGCTGAGAGAGAATCTCTGTGCTTAGGGGAAAGAAAATGAAGTGATTGTGGAGCTTCACATTGGAATTCGGTGCTGCCCTGACACAGAGAAAAGCAATACAGGGCAAAATTTAGACAGCACCCATAGATAGTGCATTTAGACCAGCCTTAATCAAAAAGGAATTTCATAGTTCCACGTTGGAACCTGAGTTCTGGCAAGGTTCGCTACTGCAGGCTAATGTGCTCTGGTGTTCTAAACACACTTGAAAGGCAGTCTAGACCACAAAGACTACAGTTCCCAGTCAAGTTCTAGTGTTGTGCCGAGCTCAAAGTCAGTGTACTTGAGATGCGTGCGATCTAGTGGCACCAGCCAGGGAGACCAAGGGAGTGCTTGTGCCACCTTTCTCCCAACCCTAGGCACCACAGCTTATAGCTCCTTCCTTCTACTTGAGGAGAGGGGAGACTAAAGAGGACTTTATCTTGCTACTTGAATACCAGCGCAGCCACAGTAGGATAGGGCAACAGGCAGAGCCCTGAGGCCCTCTTTTTAGTCCCTAGCTTCTGAATGTCTTTTCTAGACACACTGGGCCGAAAGAAATCCATTGCCTGGAAGGAAAGACCCAGTCTTGGCATGATTAATCAGCTGCTGACTAAAGAGGACTTAGGCCCTGAACAATTAGCAATAGTATCCAGGTAGTACTCACCATGGGCCTTGGATGAGACTCAGAGATGTGCTGGCTTCAGGTATGACCCAGCATATTCCCAGTTGTTATGGCTATGAGGAGAGTCTCTTCCTGCTTGAGAAAAAACAGTAAAGAGTAAAGGGGACTTAGTCTTGCAGCATAGGTACCAGTTTGGCTACTGTGGTGTAGAGCGCCAAGGGGGCTCTTTGAGTTTCTGATTTCAAACCTTGGCTCTTTGATGCATTTCTGGATCTACCCTAGGCCAGAGGCGAGGAAGCCCACTGCCTTGAAGGGAGAGTTCCAGGTCTGGCAGCATTAATCACAAGTTGACTAAAAAGCCCTTGGTTCTTGAATGAACAATGGCATCCAGGCAGTACTCACCACAGGCCTGGAGTGGTGGCAGCCATGGACAGAGACTCCTCTACTTGTGGAAAGTGATTGGAACAATGGGAAGCACTTTCTTTTGTGGCTTGAGTGCCAGCTTAGCTGCACCAAGGTAGATTCCTCAGGCTTTTGGCTCCATGCCCTGGCTCCTGCATGGCATCTCTGAAACCCACCTGGGACTAGGGGGAACTGGCTGCCCTGAAAGGAAAGATGCAAGGCTGGCTGGCTTTGCCACCTCCTCATTGTGGAACACTGGAGCCTTGAGCAAACATACAAACCAGGCAGTGGTTAGCATGGGTCTTGGGTGAGATCGAGTGGTGGGCTGGTTTTTGGCGTGACCTAGCACAGTCCCAGTAGTGGTGGCCACAGAGGCGCTTGTGTCACTTCTCCTCTAGCTCCAGGCAGCTTAGCACAGGGACAGATTCTGTTTTACTGGGAGAAAGTAAGAGAAGAAAAAAAGAGTCTCTGCTTGGTAATCCAGATAATCCTTGCACATTGTATCTAAGACTACCAAGGTAGTAGTGTCTTGTGCATCTGCAAGAGCCACAGAGTTACTGCGCTTGTGATGCCCCTGAATGCGTATATGAATGAAGTTATCAAAAACTTAGATCATCACACCCAGTTCCCCTCAAATACCTGGAAATCCTTCCCAGGAAGGACAAGCATAAACAAGCCCAGACTGCAATGAGTGAAACAAATACCTTCAATGCCTAGACACCAGCAATAATCCACAAGCATCAAGGCTATCCAAGAAAATATGACCTCACCAAATGAACTAAATAAGGTATCAGGGAGAAATCCTGGAGAGATAAAGTTATGGGACTTTTCATGTTAATGCGTACAAAAATAGAATGAATAAGATCTAGTATTTGATAAGACAACAGGGTGACTACAGCTAAAAATAATTTGTTGTACATTTAAAAATAATAGTATAATTGGATTGTTTCTAACATGAAGAAAGAATAAGTTCTTGAAGTAATGAATACCTCATTTACCTTTATGTGATTGTAATGCATTGTATGCTTATATCAAAATATCTCATGTACCTCATAAATATATACACCTTCTATGTACCCACAGAAATAAAAATAAAAATAAATTAATTTAAGAAATACTTATCGATCATATAATATATGCAAATATTGTACTGATCACTAATAAGCTATCATGCTGCTTATAGTCCATTGGAAGATATGAATATATGTAAATTACTCTAATACAATGCAAACTGTGAATGCCATAAAAGTAATATGGGCATTGTGCCAAGGATCTAAGAAATTACTGATGCATATTTGAAATAAAAATTTTGCCAGAAATAATAACTTCTAGTTTTACTTTAAGGGAATAGATGTAGTGTGACAGGCACTTGCTGTTTTAGCATGAAGGAGGGGTATACAGTGCAGTTAAACAAAGGCTCAAGGGTGAGAAAAAAGAATATGTCAAATTTTAAGGGATGAAAGGGAACATGCATGGATTAGATGTTGTATTTGTGTGTGTTTTCCTTCAGTGCATTATTTAATTGTTTGTTATATCCAAATCAGCAGCTGCCAATTTTAACCACAGGTCATAGCATTTGGCATATAGTTTTCATAATATTGACTTAAAAGAATTACTGCATAACAAATTTTCTTGAGCGGGAGTCACCAGTGTTCTGTTTTCTCATATTTGTTAGAGAAACAGAGAAGCAATAGAACACTGGACTAGAAGTCAAGAGAACTATATCATAAAGCTTTTCCAATTGCTTGTTTTCTGCCATTGGCTAAGTCAATTTATCTTCCTGAGCCACAATTTTTGCCTATTTATTTATTAAGGATTTAAAGAGAAGATCAGATAATGAAAATACATTCTAAAGTCTGAAACAAAATATATACATATTTATATAATATAGAATTTATATATTACATTGAAATTATAAGAAACTTTTCAGTGTTTAAACTGTAACATTTCAGTAAAATGAGCTCTAAGCAATTGCTCAAATTACCTGATTTTCTCAGTTTTATTATGACCTAGAATATGTGAGTCCTTCCTTAAATAAGGTTTATAATATTTTCTTAAATTGGTCTTTGGTATCATTTGGCCAATTTCTAGGCTTTTTTCAAACTTTTATTTTCAATTAAATAATAATTGTACATATTTGTGTGGTAAAATGTGATAGTTTGATACATGTATACATTGTGAAATGATCAAATCAGACTAATTAACACATGTATGATCGCCATTCTAACTGGTGTGAGATGGTATCTCATTGTGGTTTTGATTTGCATTTCTCTGATGGCCAGTGATGATGAGCATTTTTTCATGTGTCTGTTGGCTGTATGAATGTCTTCTTTTGAGAAATGTCTGTTCATATCCTTTGCCCACTTTTTGATGGGGTTGTTTGCTTTTTCTTGTAAATTTGTTTGAGTTCTTTGTAGGTTCTGGATATTAGCCCTTTGTCAGATGAGTAGATTGCAAAAATGTTCTCCCATTCTGTAGGTTGCCTGTTCACTCTGATGGTAGTGTCTTTTGCTGTGCAGAAGCTCTTTAGTTTAATGAGATCCCATTTGTCAATTTTGGCTTTTGCTGCCGTTGCTTTTGGTGTTTTAGACATGAAGTCTTTGCCCATGCCTATGTCCTGAATGGTACTACCTAGGTTTTCCTCTAGGATTTTTATGGTATTAGGTCTAACATTTAAGTCTCTAATCCATCTTGAATTAATTTTCGTATAAGGAGTAAGGAAAGGATCCAGTTTCAGCTTTCTACTTATGGCTAGCCAATTTTCCCAGCACCATTTATTAAATAGGGAATCCTTTCCCCATTTCTTGTTTCTCTCAGGTTTGTCAAAGATCAGATGGCTGTAGATGTGTGGTATTATTTCTGAGGACTCTGTTCTGTTCCATTGGTCTATGTCTCTGTTTTGGTACCAGTACCATGCTGTCAGGAAACAACAGGTGCTGGAGAGGATGTGGAGAAATAGGAACACTTTTACACTGTTGGTGGGATTGTAAACTAGTTCAACCATTATGGAAAACAGTATGGCGATTCCTCAAGGATATAGAACTAGATGTACCATATGACCCAGCCATCCCATTACTGGGTATATACCCAAAGGATTATAAATTATGCTGCTATAAAGACACATGCACATGTATGTTTATTGCAGCACTATTCACAATAGCAAAGACTTGGAATCAACCCAAATGTCCATCAGTGACAGATTGGATTAAGAAAATGTGGCACATATACACCATGGAATACTATGCAGCCATCAAAAAGGATGAGTTTGTGTCCTTTGTAGTGACATGGATGCAGCTGGAAACCATCATTCTTAGCAAACTATCACAAGAACAGAAAACCAAACACCGCATGTTCTCACTCATAGGTGGGAACTGAACAATGAGATCACTTGGACTCAGGAAGGGGAACATCACACACCGGGGCCTATCATGGGGAGGGGGGAGGGGGGAGGGATTGCATTGGGAGTTATACCTGATGTAAATGACGAGTTGATGGGTGCAGCACAGCAACATGGCACAAGTATACATATGTAACAAACCTGCACGTTATGCACATGTACCCTAGAACTTAAAGTATAATAATAATAAATAAATTAAAAAATAAAAAAAATAAAAAATAAAAATAAAAAATAATAATAAAAAAATTAACACATGTATAATCTCAAATACTTATCATTTCTTTATGGTGAGAATATTTGAAATCCATTTTTACCTATTTTGAAGTGTACAATACATTGTTAACCATAGTCACCATGTTGTGTAGTATACAAGTTTTTATAGGTTTTGAATATATTAATGGATCTATCAAATTTTGCTACACATGTTATTTCAAAATATTTTATTTTTTTCACAAAAGTGTTACCTGTACACACACACACACACACACACACACACACACACACACACACGTTTACTGTGCATTTTCTCAGAATACCTCAAGGTATTAATGTTAAATCTGTAAAACAGATTTTTTTTCTCAAAAAGTTTTTCAATGGTTTATTTTGCCGTAAATTTAACCTTTCAAAAGTTGTAATTGACAGAAGAATAAACAAATTTTTTGGAGGGAGGAATGTACTGCAGCTAGGCCAACTAACAAACGTTCTCATCACAAATAAATGATAAGTGTTTGAGATTATAGATGAAATAGCCTGCCATAGTGATGCAAGCAGCAACAACAAAAAAAGCACTTGTAGGAAGCTTAAGTTATTTTACAGAGGGAATTGAGGGACAATGGGATAGATTGATCACTGGTCAAAACCATCCTTTATGTAACTTTGCAAGTTCAATACTCCTACTATTTTCATTCCAGTGGTGCCCTTCCAAAATTGATATATTAACAAAATTAGGAAGATGTAGCAATTAGAAACATCAAGGAGGAGAGAGTACACAAAAGCATGGAAAATGGAATGAAAGTAAAACTTGGGCCATAGGCAAAATTGTATTTGGAGAATTTGAAATTAAAAAAAAAATGTTGCTTCTGGCGAATTTGAATTAATTTTTTTCTATCAGTTTGTTTCAGGTAATAAATCATTTTGAACATCATTTTCTGTTCTCTTTGTTTCTTCAATGATCTTTATTGAAATGATCATTTTCTTTAAAAAGCCAAAAATGTCTGTGATCTAAGGCCATATGAAGCCTAGAAAGAAGGCACCATGCATTCATATAATTCTGGAGAAAAATGAAGAGCTGAGAAATCGAGTGAAGTTTTCAGCAGCTTCTGTACCATATTCTACATTTAAATTGTACTAGGTTTCGCTAGTGTATATGTTATGTCATATAAATATTTAGTACTTTGGAAGGGACAAATGGGTCAGGGGGACTATTTAGTGAACTATTGTTACTCTGCATGGAATGTTTGTCAAATGACTAAAAAGAAAAGAACTTAGTTCTTTTCCAGTAAGAAGTAAATCACTGACAACTTGGTTGGAAAATTTATTTATGTTTCAAATGAACACACTGTGTGCCTATTTAAAAAAATAATCTCCAGGAATTTGTCTAATCATTAGCTTTAGAACTAGAGTAAAGAATGTTTCACGTGTCTGTGTGAGGAGATCACCAAACAGGCTTTGTGCGAGCAACATGGCTGTTTATTTCACCTGGATGCGGGCGGGCTGAGTCCAAAAAAGGAATAAGCAAAGGGTGGGATTATCATTGGTTCTTATAGGTTTGGGGATAGGCGGTGAAGTTAAGATCAATGTTTTGGGGGCAAGGGGTGGATCTCACAAAGTACATTCTCAAGGGTGGGGAGAATTATAAAGAACCTTCTTAAGGGTGGGGGAGATTACAAAGTACATTGATCAGTTAGGGTGGGGCAGAAACAAATCACAATGGTGGAATGTCATCAGTTAAGGCTATTTTCATTTCTGTGGATCTTCAGTTGCTTCAGGCCATCTGGATGTATACATGCAGGTCACTGGGGATATGATGGCTTAGCTTGGGCTCAGAGGCCTGACAAAGGATATGTTGCATTTTCTCCTTCTTAACATAAATTACATAGCACATTGCTAAATTAATCATCAAATTTTCAGTTAGAGATTATTTTAACTTTCAACAATGGTTCAATCTCCTTTCCCTTTATCAAAATTAAAATGTTTTGATGAGCTCACATTTTAGTGGGAGAGATAAAAATGTAAACACAATTACAAAAGATAAATAGTAGATGCAATTTTAAGAGCACTGAAAATAGATGGTTCACCTTTTGTTTGTTTGTTTGTTTGTTTGTTTTTGACATGGTCTTACTTTTTCTCCCAGACTGCAGTTCAGTGATGTGATCATGGCTCACTGCAACTTCTGCCTCCCGGGTTCAAGCAATTGTCCTGCCTCGGCCTCTCAAGTAGCTGGAACTACAAGCGCGTTCCACCATGTCCAACTAATTTATGTATTTTTTTTAGTAGAGAGGGGGTTTCACCATGTTGGTCAGGCTGGTCTCAAACTCCTGACCTCAAGTGACCCACCTGTCTTGGCCTACCAAAGTGCTGAAATTACAGGCATGAACAACCGCACCCGGCCTGTTCACCACTGATGGGAGAACAACATGAACAAATGAATGGTAGCAGGGAAATATGGGCGGTGTTCAATTTAACAGTGGATTGGAATGCAGGAATTGAGGGAAAGAAAGAGGAAGAATCAGAGGAAATGGAACATTATGAAAAATAGTATAGACATGACACTTTTAGGGAGATGGTTAAAAAAATACAAAACTTGTAAGGATGCTTCATGATCTCTATGTAGCAGACTACTCTATTTGTTTCACACTGAGAGACAGGACTAGCTGGTCTTCCTAGGCTGACTAAAAGTCCTTAAGCCTAGCTGGGAAGGTGACCGAGTTCACCTTGAAACTTGGGTCTTGCAACTTAGTTCATATCCTACCAATCAGAGAGCTCACTGAAATACTAATTAGGCAAAAACAGGAGGTAAAAAAATAGCCAATCATCTATAGCCTGAGAGCACAGCGGGAGGGACAATGATCGGGATATAAACCCAGGCATTCCAGCCGGCAACGGCACCCAATTTGGGTCCTCTCCCTTTGTTTGCGAGCTCTGTTTTCATGCTGTTTCACTCTATTAAATCTTGAAACTGCACTCTTCTGGTTCTTGTTTGTTACGGCTTGAGCTGACCTTTTGCTGGTCATTTGCCAGCAAATGTTAATATTGATCAATTGTATATTTCAAAATAGCTAGAAAATAATAATTTGAATGTTCCTAGTGTAAAGGAAAGATAAATACTTAAGGTGATGAATATTCCGATTATCCTAATTTGATTATTTAAATGCATGAAATTTTCACATGTACCCCCAAAATATGTATATCTGATATGTATCGATAAAAAATAAATTTAAAACGTCTGAAAATAATTTATTTTTCTTGATATCTGCACCTCCATGTTTATTGCAGCTCTATTTACAACAGCCAATATATGAAAGCAAACTTAGTGTCTTTCAACAGATACACTTATTAAAAATATGGTAAATATATATATATAATACACACACACACACACACACACACACACAAAATGGGATATTATTCAGCCACAACAAAGAATGAAATCCTGTTATTTGAAGCAACATGGATGAAACTGGAAATCACATATATAATTGAAATAAGCCAAACACAGAAAGCCAAATATCACATGTTCCCACTCATGTGGAAGCTAAAAACGTTTATCTCATGAATGTAGAGAGTAGAATGATGGTTACCAGAGGTGGAGAAGTGTGGGAGGAGGGAGCTGAAGAGATATTGGTTAATGAATACAAAAATATAGTTAGAGAAAACAAATTAGTGTTTGATAGCACTGTACATTGACTATAGCTAAGAATATTTATTGTATATTTCAAATATTGTATATTTCAAAATAGGAGGAAGAGAAGATTTGGAATGTATCCAACACAAAGAAATGATAAATCCTTGAGGTGATGGCTATCCTAATTATTTGATATGATTTGATTATTACAAATTGTATGTTATGTATCAAAATATAACATGTATCCCATAAACATGTACAATTATGTATCAATAAAAATCATAAAAAAGAAAATGTAGATTTTTTAAAAAGAATTTCATATAAGTGAAATCATATAGTATACACATTTTTTTGCATCTGACTTTTTTTTTCACTCAGCCAAATGTTTCTGAGATTCATTCATAGTTTGGTTTGGATCAGCAGTAGTTTCCTTTTTACTACTAAATTGTATTCCATTTCCTGGTTATATTACAATTTGTTAGTTCATTCACCTATTGCATTAGTCAATTTCCACACTGCTATAAGGAACTACCTGAGACTGGGTAATTTATGAAGAAAAGAGTTTTAACTGACTTAAGTCAGTTTTACTGACTTACAGTTTCACAGGTTTAACAGGAAGTATGACTGAAAGACCTCAGGAAACTTACAATCATGGCAGAAGGTGAAGGGTAAGCAAGCACCTTCTTCATATGGTGGCAGGAGAGAGAGAGAGAGAGAGTGGGGAAGTGCCACCTACTTTTAAACCATCAGATCTCGAGAACTCACTCACTATCACGGGAAAAGCATGGGGGAAATTCCATACCCATGTTCCAATCACTTCCCACTAGGCCCTTCCCCTAACATCGGGAATTACAATTCAACATGAGATTTGGGTGGGGATACAGAGCCAATCCATATCACCTATGGATTCATATTTCCTTTCATATCTATTGTGAATAAAATTACTATGAAGAGTCATGTACAATTGTTTATATAGACATATCTTTTCTTATATTTTTGATAAATACGTTTGGGTGAAATCATTGAGATTTACGGCAAGTTCATTTTTAACTTTATAAGAATCTGCCGGGTTCATTAAAAACTGTTTCTGGCCGGGCGCGGTGGCTCACGCCTGTAATCCCAGCACTTTGGAAGGCCGAGGCGGGCGGATCACAAGGTCAGGAGATCGAGACCAGGGTGAAACCCCGTCTCTACTAAAAATAGAAAAAAATTAGCCGGGCGCAGTGGCGGGCGCCTGTAGTCCCAGCTACTCGGGAGGCTGAGGCCGGAGAATGGCGTGAACCCGGGAGGCGGAGCTTGCAGTGAGCCGAGATTGCGCCACTGCACTCCAGCCTGGGTGACAGAGCGAGACTCCGTCTCAAAAAAAAAAAAACTGTTTCTACCACTATGCATTCCCACTAGTAGTTTAAGAGAGTTCCAGGAATTCAATAATCTTGTCAACATTTAGGGTTGTCAGACTCTTCTTTAACCATTGTAACATATGTATGGTTGTATTTTGGTGTGGCTTTTTTTTTTTTTTTTTTTTTTTTTTTACTTTTCCTTGATGATTAATTGTGTTGTGCATTTTGGGGGGCTTATTGGAATTTTTATATCTTCTTTTGTGAAGTTTTTAAAAAAATTTGTTTACTTTTTAAAGTTGCATTATCTTTCTATTAAGTTATAACATTCTTTTGCATGTTGTGAATATAATTTCTTTGTCAGATAGATAAATTGTAAATATTTTTTCAATGTTTGCCTTGGATTTTCATTTTCTTAATAATGATTGAATTATATACATTTTGAAGAAATTCAATTTAATTTTTTTTTTGTTAGTGTGTTTTGTGATATCTCTAAGAAGTTATATCATACCCTAATATAGTTTGGCTTTGTTCTTATCCAAATCTCATCTAGAATTCCCATATGTTGTGGGAGGGACCTGGTGGGAGGTAATTGAATCACGGGGGCAGGTCCTTCCCATGCTGTTCTCGTGATACTGAATAAAGCTCACAAGATCTGATGACTTTATAGGGCAGAGTTTCCCTGAACAAGCTCTCTTTTTGCCTGCTGCAGTTCATGTAAGATGTGACTTGTTCTTCCTAGCCTTCCGCCACGATTGTGAGGCTTCCCCAGTCACGTGAAACTGTAAGTCCAATCAAACCTCTTTCTTTTGTGAATTGCCCAGTTTGAGGTATGTCTTTATCAGCATCATGAAGACAGATGAATACATACCCAAAAATTGTAACAATTTTTTTCTATACTTTCTTCTATAAATTAGATCTATGATCCATTTTCAAAGTAATTTTTTTTTTTTTTTTTTTTTTTTTTTGCAGATTTGGAGGAATGGGTCAAGGTTCATTTTTTTCTATTTGAATATGAAGTTGTTAGAACATGACTTGTTGAAAGATTATTCCTTCTGTACTAAGTAAGTTTGGCAACTTTCTGTAAAATAAGTTGATCTTATATGTGTGGTCTATTTCTGGATTTTGATCTTGTCTCATAGGTCCATATGTTTACCATTATACACATACTATATTTTCTTGATTACTATAGCTTTATGATAAATGTTGGAATCAGGCAAAGTTCTCTTTTTTGTTTTTCAAAATTGTTTTGACTATTCTTTATCCTTTACATATATATATATATATATACACATTTTAGAATCAGGGATCAAGGGCATGGGCTGAAAAACTACCTATTAGGTACTGTGCTCACTACCTGAGTGATGAAGTCTACACCCTAAACCTCAGCATCAATTAATATACCAATGTAACAAACCTGCACATGTATCCCCTGTATCTAAAATAAGACTTGAAATTATATTTAAAAAATTATTTTCAGCACAAATGTCTATTGGAATTATGATTGAGATTGTGTTTGCTATTTATATTTATTTTTAAGAAAATTTATATCATAAGAACTTCGAGGCTTCCTACACATAAATTGAATATCTCTTCATTCATTTGTATATTATTTAACTTCTCTAAGCAGTGATTTTAAAATATCAATGTATGATCTTAGATCTCTTTTGCCTAAATATTTTATCTTTCTGATGTTCTTATAAATGATTCCTGTTATTTAAATTTTCAAATATGAATTGTTTATAGAAATATAATAAATATTTATAATACTATTTGTTTCCTATGACTTTGCTAAACTCTAAACTCAATTATTAAATTTAGTAACTTTTCGTGGATTGCTTAATATTTTTCTAAAGACATGATTATGTTTGTGAATAAGCTTTACCACAAGTATGTTTTATATTATTTTCTTGAATCATTGTATAATAGTCTCCAAAAATTCCAGTGTCATGTTAAATAGGAATGATGAGAGTAGACAACTTCGTTTCAGATCATCAGTAAAATAGTCTTTCATCATTAAGTATCAAGATAACGTTGTGTCTTATGTGAATGATCTTTATCAGATTGAGTAAATCCCCTTGTATGCCTAGTTTGCTTAGTGTGAATCATAAATGGGTATGAATTTAATCTAACAAGTTTTCTTCATCTCTGATGTTCATGTAACATTTATTTTGCAGTTAACATAATGAATTATACTTTATTGATAAGAAATTGACATAAAAATAAGACATATTTGTTTTCTCCAGGCCCTACTGAAGTTTGGTTGACAAAAATTATATATATTTAAAGTTTACAACATGATGCATACATTGTATATGATTTTCACCATAAAGTTAACATATTCATCGCTACTCATAGTTACCATGTTTTAGTGGTGAGAACACTTAGAATCTAGTTTCTTATCAGATTTTAAGTACAGAATATATTGTTGTTAATATAGTCACCAGGCTGTATATCAGGTCTCCATAACTTATTTATCTTATAACTGAAAGTTTGTGCCCTTTGATAAATATTACCCCTTTTCTCCCACCTCCCAGACCCTGGTAACCACCATTATTCTCTCTGTTACTATGAGTTAAACTTTGCTTTAGGTTTCACAGTAAGTGAGTTAATTTAGTATTTGTCTTTCTGTATCTGATTTGTGTGTGTGTGTGTGTGTGTGTGTGTGTGTGTATGCATCTGTCACATTTTCTTTATCCATTCATCTGTTGATGAACACTTAGGATATTTTCATATTGTGGTTATTGGGAATAATGCTACAATGAACAGCAAAGTGAAAATATCTCTTCAGGAAGTGATTTTTTTTATATATATACACGGAAGTGGGATGGCTGGATCATATGAAGTTCTATTTTCCATTTTCTGAAATGCCCCCATACTGATTTTCATAATGACTAATTTACATTCCCAACAACAGTGCTCAGGGTTCCCTTTATCCATATTTTCTGAAACACTTGTTATATTTTGACTTTTGGGTAATATATTTCCTACCAGGTGTGAAATGACATCTCACTGGGATTTGCATTTGCATTTCCCTAATGATTATTGATGATGAGTAACTTTTCATACAGCTGTTGGCCATATTTATGTCTTCTTTGGAAAAGTGTCTATTTAGATGCTTTGCCCAATGTTTAATCAGATTATTTGATTTTTTGCTATGGAGTTGTGTGAATTCCTTATATATTTTGAATATTGACCTCTTATCAGATATACAGTTCACAAACACTTTTTTCTCAGTACATCCTATGCCTTTTCATTTTGGTGATTGATTTTGACTGTGCAGAAGGATTTCAAGTTCCATATGTCTATTTTTACTTTTGTTGCACGTGCTTTTGGTTTTCTACCCAAATATATATATATACACAAATACACACACACACACACACATATATATATATATATAGCTAAGGCAAATGTCAAATATCAGGGAGCTTTTTCTTGAGTTTTGTTCTAGGAGTTTTATGGTTTCATGTCTTAGTTTTAATTTTTAGTCCATTTGAGTTGAATGTTGTGTATGGTGTAAGACGTGTCCCATTTCATTATTTTGCATATGATTATCCTGTTTTCCCAACATCATTTATTGAAGAGACAGTTTTATCCCCATTGTGTCATACAGATTTTCTTGTGAAAAATTACTTTATCATATAAGTTTATATTTACTTATAGGTTGTCTATTGTGTTCCATTAGTTGATCAGTCTGCTTTTATGCCAAGGCTGTGTTATTTTGATTACTACAGATTTGTAGTGTAATTTAATACTAGATGGTGTAATTCACTCAGCTTTTTTTCCCTCAGTAATCCTTTGGCTATTTGAGTTGTTTGGAGGTTCTATGTGAATTTTAAAATTGGTTTTTTTTCTATTTCTGTGTGAAATATCAGTGGACTATTGATAGGGATTGCATTGAACCTGGAGATCATTTTAGGTAGTATGAACATTTTAATAATATTGAGTTTTCCCATCCGTTAACACAACATATCTTTCCAATTATTTGTGCCTTCAACTTCTTTCATCAATATTTTGTAGATTTCAGTGCACAGCTCTTTAATCTTCTTGATTAAACTTGTTTCTAAGTATATTATTCTTTTGATACTATTGTAAATTGGATAAGTTTCTTGATTTCTTTTCAAATAGGTTGTAATTAGTGTAAAGAAATGCAATGAAATGACTGTGTTTGAGAGGGGCTTCTAGATGTCTGATTAAAGGCATCTCCTACACACCTTCTCCACTACAAAGAACCAAAACAGTGAGCAGATAATCATCTAAGAAAGCATGCTAAAATTCAAAAAAAAGAAGTAACAGGAAATACCCAAAGCAAAGAAGAGGGAGGGGAGGTGAAACAGTCTGAGACACTCCCCAGTGTAGGGAAAAGGTAAGTGAGATTTCCCCCAGTGGTCCAAATGCTTGCCACAAAAGCTTACAATCCTAACCATGGGAAAACCACTTGATCCTTGTGGGCCCTGAGACAGACATAGGGAGCTCCGTGGAACTGGAATAAAGGCATTGGTCTAAAGATAGAGCTCATACTGTTTCCCACAAACCCCTATGTTCTTACTAGTGGCAACATGGCACTATTGTAAGAGCCCAGCCTAGACCATAATGTGTCCTACTCAGCAACTGAGGCCGAGGTAAGAGCTATGGGGCTCATTCTCACTAGCCCCAACAGAAGAGTAGCTGTGCATATTCATGCACCCTGAGGACAAATTTCACTGCTCACAACAGCTGCAGCAGAAGACTGCTGTGGGCCAAGGCACAAATAAAGTCTGTGCCCCCCAGATGCCTGCCTATAGCTGCTCTCAGGGAAAGCAACCCTACACTCTCCAGTAGCAGGGTCGCAGTGCAACTATTGTTTCCTCCACTGTAGCATTCCACCAGCAGGGCTCACCTTCTCCTGTATACCACAGTCAGCATTTATATACACTATTGGAGTGCCTGAGGGCACAGCTTGGATCGAGTTCACCCCACACTACCTGAGCACAACATACAGGGCACTGAAGGTTGCTCAACCTCATCCACTCCCAGTGTCACCTGAGCATTTTTTTCTGGGTTTAAAGTCATGCTCAGTCAACCCACTGCAACCACCACACTGATGCCTCCCCCCCACACACCACTTGCGGGTCTGTGTACCAGACCACTCAACTTGTTGCAGCCACTGCCAACACCAGTGAAGACAACTTCGGTTTCAGGGGTTGTCTTACCACTGCAACTGCCATCAGCCACACCACACCCACTGGTCATGAGTTCAAAAACCCACCTGCACATCTGTACCAGCACTGGCATTTCTGGTACCCAAGCAAGCCACTTGAAGGTCCAAGAATCAGCCTGCTTAGATTAACTAACACTGGTGTCAGCATATGTTGCTCAGGGTCTGAAGGACAGTCACACTCAGCCCATCACTGCCAACATTGGAGACTGAACACCGGCTTACTTGGCGTCATAGTCCCCAGCAAAACTTTACCACAAGTCTTCCCTAATAAATGCTCCCTAATCCAACAAAGAAATCACAGACACCACTGACACTGATTACAGCAAAAGCAAATCATATACAGGCTACACTGCTGCAGGCACCCAAAATCAAAGCCAGTGGGCCCTTGCCAATCAACACCATAGACATATATTCAGGAAAAACTCCTTTCCCATGAAAGCAAATTCAAAAATCTCAAAGAAGTGAGTTACAGCAGATGCAAAGATATCAGTGTAAGAACACAGGAAGCATAAAGATCAAAGAAATACGTCACCTCTAAAGTAACACAATAATTCTACAACAACAGATACAAATAAAAATGAAAGGCACAAATTCCCCTCAAAAAAAAAAAATCAGAATTTTCATAATGAAGATCAGTGAGACACAAAATAATTCTGAATAACAATATCAAGAAGTCAGAAAAAAACTCAGGATATGAAAGAGAAATTTATCAAAGATACATATATTACCAATAAGAAAAGAAATCCTGGAACTGAAGAATTCATTGAATAAAATTTAAAAAATACATTTTTTAGGTTAAATAGTAGAATAAATATAGCAGAAGAAGTCATCTCAGAATGTGAAGACATGTCTTTTGAAATAAGCAAAAAATAAAAATAAAAAAGAATGATTAAAGCCTTTTTGCCACACTGGACACCGCTAAGTGATCAAAGGTATGATTATCTGTGTCCAAGAAAGTGAAGAAAGGATGAAAAAGTTAGAAAATTATTTAATGAAATAATAGATAAAAGTTCTGAAGTCTGGCAAAAGATTTAGACAGCTAGATGGAAAAAACTCAGAGATCCACAAACATACACAATGCAAAAGGGTCTTTGACATGGCACCTTATAGTAAAACTGTGTAAAGTCAAAGACAGAGAGAATTCTAACACCACCAAGCGAAAAATGTCTAGCTGCCTATAAAGGAACACCCATCAGACTAACAGCATATTTCTCAGCAGAAACCTTACTGGCGAGGAGAGAATGGGATGATATATTCAAAGTGCTGAGTGAAAAACAAATCTAGCCAGTGATACAATATACAACAAAATTATCTTTCATAAATGAAGGAGAAATAAAGTATTTCCAAGAGAAACAACAGCTGTGGGAATCTATTACTAGTAGACCAGCCCCACAAGAAAAGCCCAAAGAAATCCTAAACCTGGAAATGAAAGGATGACATTTATCATAATGAAAACAGATGAAAGTACAAAACTCATGGGAAGAGCAAAAGCACAAATGAGCAAGAAAAAGGACACAAATGATACCACCATAGAAAACCACAAAACTACAATGACAAACAATAAGAGAAAATTAAAAATAATAATAATATGCAAAACAACCAGAAAGCAATTACCTAGACAGAAACTAAAGCTTGCATATCCAATAATGACCTTCAAGGTAAACAGGTCAAATTCTCCACCTAAAAGGTATAGACTAGCTGAATGAATTTTTAAAACCCATGATTTAGCTGTATACTCCTGCAAGAAATTCATTTCTCCTGTAAAGACACATACAGACAGAAAATTTAAAAAGGAAAATATGTTTCGTGCAACTATGAAACAAAATTGAGTAGAAGTAACTATACTAATGTGAGGTAAAACAGTTTTTAAGTCAAAAAGAGTATAAAATGGTCATCATAGAGTAATAAAAGGATCAATCCAGGAAGATGATTCAACAATTCTAAATATTGTGCACCCAACAGTGGATTGACCAGATTCATAAAATAAATATTATTAGATCCAAATAAAGGAGATATACTCTAATACATTAATAATGGAGGACTTCAACCCCCTACTGTAAGCATTAGATAGATTGCCTAGACAGAAAATTAATAAAGAAACATTGAATTTAAACTGAAATTAAGACCAAATAAACATAACAAACAATTACAAAAGTTGGGTCAAATATATGCGACTTCACCTTATAATCCTGTGAGCCAATTCTTAATAAACTCCCTTTTATATATACATGTATCTTACAGCATCTGTCTCTCTGGAGAACCCTGGCTAATACAGCATGTCACTAAAAAACACCAACAAAATAAAAGGAAAGACAGTAAATAAATAAATCAGAAATAAAAAAGTTACAACACATAAAGAAAAGGATTAACAAAGTAACAATAGTAAGTCTTTCTCTATCAGTAATTACTTTTATGTATGAGAATTAAACTACTCAATCAAAATACATAGACTGCAAAAGGAATAGATTGATATAGGGACTCCACAATGTAGACATATATAAAAGCATTATGCTGTACACCATATCTACTTTTTATTTGTCAATATAAAATGAAATGTAAAAAATCAAGTTACATGTTGTATATAAGAGACCTGCTTTATATCTAAGAAAGTGCATAGGAAGAAAGTAAAATAATGGAAGATATTTTATATAAATTGTAAGGAAAGGAGAGCCGAGATGGCTATATTCATATCAGACAAAATAAACTTAAACTGAAAACTGTAACAAAAGACAAGGAAGACATTACATAATGATAAAAAGCTCAATTTATTGTAAAACATACAATTTTAAATATATATGTAGCAAATATCAGACCTCCTAAATATGTAAAACTTGACAGAATTAAAGGGAGAAATAGACAGCAACAAATAGTAGTCATGTTTTCTAAATTTTTATTTTAAGTTCAAGGGTATATTTGCAGGTTTGTTATATAGGTAAACTTGTGTCATAGGGGTTTGTTGTACAGATTATTTAATTACACAAGGATTAAGATCAAACTTAGTACCCATTAGTTACTTTTTGTTTTTATCCTCTCTCTCCTCTCACCCTCCATCCTCCAAAAGGCCCCAGTGTCTGTTCCAATTTTTGTGTCCATGTGTTTTCATAATTTATCTCCCACTTATAAGTAAGAGCATGTGGTATTTGGTTTTACGTTTCTGCATTAGCTTGCTAAGGATAATGGCCTCCAGCTCAATCCATGTTCCACCAAAAGACATAAGGTTGTTCTCTTTAATGGCTGCATAGTATTACATTGTGTATATGCACTACATTTTCTGTATTCAGTCTACCATTGATGGGCATTTAGGTCAATTCCACGTCTTTGCTATTGTGAATAGTGCTACAATAAACATAGACGTGCATGTGTCTTTGTTATGAAATGATTTATATTGGTTTGGGTATATCCTCAGTAATGATATTGCTGGATCAAATGGTAGTTCTGTTTTTAGCTCTTTGAGGAATTATCATGCTGTTTTTCACTATGGTTAAACTAATTTACACACCCACCAATATTGCATAAGTATTCTTTTTCTCTGCAACCTCACCACAGCTGTTATTTTAAAATATCTAGTAATAGCTATTCTGAGTACTCGGAGATTTTTAAACCCCATTTTTAGTAATGGATTGAATGACCAGACTCAATGTCACTGAGAAAAGAGTATTTGAACAATGCTATAGAGCAATTGGAACTAGCAGACATATACAGAGCATTCTACCCAACAGCAACAAAACACACATACTTTTCAAATGCAAATGCAGCATTCTCTAGGATAGATCATTCATTAGGCCATAAAAACTATTAACACATTTAAAAGACTGAAGTTAAAAAAAGTATTTTGTCTAATCACCATGGAATAAAACTTAAAATCAATACCAAAAAGAAAATGGGAAAATCTATAAATATGTGGAGATTAGACAAAACATGCTTAAACAAGCCATGTGTCAGTTAAAAAATCAAAAGAGAAATTAGAATTTATGTTGAGAAAAATTAAAATGAAAACATAAATATCCAAATTTATAGGATAAAAACAGAACAGTGCGAAAACCAAAGTTTTCCACTGTAAATGCTTACATTATAAATAAATAAATATATATAATATATAAAAATAAAATGTTATATATACAAATTAAATAAGCACACTACATTAAACCCCAAATAACTAGAAAAAAGAACAAATAAAACCCAAACTTAACAGAAGGATGGTGACAATAAAGATTAACACAGATGTAAACAAAGTAGAAAATCAAAAATAGATGTAAAAAAATCTATAAAATTAAGAGTTGTTTTGTTTCTTTATAAAATCAACAAGATTTATAAACCCTTTGCTAGATTAGTTAATAAGGAAATGGATAGGAACCAAGAAATGAAAATCAGAAATGAAAGAGAAGGTATTGCAAACAATAGAACATAAATTAAAAGAATTATAAGATAATACTCTGAATGATTGTTCACCAACAATTTTAGTAATCTAGGCAAATTGGTAAATTCCTAGAAACACACAACCAACAAACACTAAATAATGAGGAAACAGAATATTTGAAACAACCAATAACTAATGAGGATATTGAAACAGTAATCAAAAAACTCTCAACAAAATAAAGTTCAGAACCTGATGGCTTTACTGGAAACTTTTATCAACCTTTTAAAGAAGAATTAATACCAATCATTTTCAATCCTACCAAAAAAATTGAAGAGTAATGAAAATGCCAAAACTTACTCTATAAAGCTGGCATTACCCTGCTACTAAAAGCAAACAGGCTGGGCATCGTGAGTTATGCCTGTAGTCACAGCACTTTGGGAGGCTAAGGTGGGAAGATTGCTTGAAGCCAGGAGTTCATGACCAGCCTGGGCAACACAGCAAGACCCTGTCTTAACAAAAAATTAAAAAATAATGACTGATCATGGTGGTGCATGCTGGTAGTAACAGCTACTTGGGAGGCTGAGGTGGGAGGATCCCTTGAGCCCAGGAGTTCGAGCCTGCAGTGAGTTATATTCATGCCACTGCACTCCAGCCTGTCTGACAGAGTGAGACCCCCATCTTTCAAAGGCATAATGCAAATGAAAACACTACAAGAAAAAAAGACTACAAACTCATATTTCTGATTAATGCTATTGTAAAAATCCTCAATAAAATACTAGCAAACTGTATTCAATAGCACATTAAATGATTGTA
This sequence comes from Macaca mulatta, assembly GCF_049350105.2. Classification (NCBI taxonomy): domain Eukaryota; kingdom Metazoa; phylum Chordata; class Mammalia; order Primates; family Cercopithecidae; genus Macaca; species Macaca mulatta. The sequence continues at coordinate 87,901,711 of NC_133426.1, forward strand.
AACCATGACCAAATAGAATTTATTCCTGGAGTACAAGGATGACTCAACATAAAAACCAAGTAATCTAATACAACTCTTTAACAAAATAAAGGCCAAAAACATTATAATTATTATGATCATTATAATTAAGACAGAAAAATCACTTGACAAATTCTATATCATTTCATGATAAAAACACTAAAAAATTAAGCATTTATATGTTTCCATCACTGACATCTGATGCAGACCTCATTCTCTCCCCCTCTTCTACCCTCCTCTTTTCCCTCTTTTCATACTCTTGTATTGGTTCTAATAAATGGTTGCTTTTCCAAAAAAAAAAAAAAAATTCAATAAATTAGGGATAAAAACTACTAGAGCATTATATAGGTCATTTATGAAAATCCCATATTCAGTATTATATTAAATGCCAAAAGACCAAATGTTTTTCCTCTCAGATCAGGAAGAAATCAAGTATGCCTTATTTTGCTACTTCTACTCAACATAGTACTGAGGTGTTAGAGCAATTAGGAAAGATAAAGAAATAAAAGGCCTTCCAAATTGGAAATGCAAAAGAATCTTTACTTCTGCTCACAGATGATATGATATGTTGTATTTAAAATGGTAAAGATTCTATAAAATACTGTTAGAAATAATAAAACGGCATGGTTGCAAAATAAAAAAAAATCATCAGAGAAAAATATGTTACATTTCTATTAGTTAGCAAGAAGAAATTTAGAAATAAAATTAAGAAGGCAATTATGATACAGTTTCTATATTTGTTCCCACCCAATCTTACGTTAAAATATAATCCCCAATACTGGAAGTTGGGCCTGGTGGGAGGTGTTTGGGTCATTGGGGTGGATCTCTCCTGGCTTGGTGCTTTCCTCACAATAGTGAGTTCTCATGAGATCTGGTGTTTTAAAAGTATGGCATCTTCCCCCACTGCCTTGCTCCTGGTATGGCCATATGATGTGCCTGCCCCAGTTTCATCTTTGTCCATGAGTCAAAGCTTCTGAGGCCTCCCCAGTAGCTGAGTAGAAGCCAGGACCATGTTTGCACAGTCTGCAAAACTGTGAGCCAATTAAACCTCTTTTAAAAATGAAATACCCCATCTCAGGTATTTATAACAATACAAGAATGGCCTAACACAGAAAATTGAAACAGATGTGTAAGGAATTGCTATAAAGACCTCAGAAAACGTGAAAATGATTTTAAAACTGGATAATGAGAAGATGTTGGAAGAGTTTGGAGGGTTCAGAAAAAGACAGGAAGATGAAGGAAAGCTTGCAATTTCTTAAAGACTGGTTAAATGGTTGTGACTCAAATGCTGACAATGATATAGACAGCAGTCCAGGCCGATGAGTTCTTAAGTGGAAATGAGGAACCTAAGAAGAAATGGAACAAAGGTCACCCTTATTATGCCTTAGCAAAGAAGTTGGCTAAATTGTGTCCATGCACTGGGGAAATGTGGAAGTTTGAATTTCAGAGTGATAATTTATGGTATCTGGTGAATAAAATTTCTAATTATCAAACTGTATAATAAGTAACATGGCTGCTCCTAACAGTCTATGCTCAGATGCAGGAGCAAATAAATGTTCTGAAGTTGGCACTTATATTCAAAAGGGAAGCAGAGTATACAAGTTTGGAAAATTTACAGCCTGGCCTTGTAGCAAAGAAAAAACAAAGTATTGTAAGGGGAAAAATCCAAGGAGGCTGTGAAGCAACCACTTGCTAGAAAAATTTGCATAACTGAAAGGGAGTCAAGTGCTAATAGCCAAGACAATGGGAAAGAGGCCTCCCAAGCATTTTAGGGATCCTCTAGGCAGCCTGCTGCATCATAGGCCCCGAGGCTTAGGAAGACTGAACGGTTCTGGGGGCCAGGTCCAGTGCACTGCTGCACCACTCCCCTGCACCACCCCAGGAGACTGTTCTTCCCATCATGGCCACTCAAACTCCAGTTGTGGGTAAGCCAGGCCCAGGTTCAACTCGGGTCTCACGTCTTGAGTGCAAGCAATAAACCTTGGTAAGTTTCACATGGGAACACACAGTGCAAGAGTGAAGGAAGCTTGGCAATCTCTACTTAAATTTCAGAGGATGTATGGAAAGCCTGATTACCCAGGTAGAAGTCTGCTGCAAAGGCAGAGCCCTCACAGAGAACTTCTACTAAGGCAGTACAGAGGAGAAATGTGGGGTTGGAGTCCCCACATGGAGTCACCAGTGGGGCACATTCTAGTGGATCTGTGGGAGTAGGACCACTGTGCTCTAGATGTCAGAATGGTAGATCCACTGATGGTGTGCCTAGAGAGCCACAGTTCCTCAACTCCAACCTGCGAGAGAAGCCACTAAGGCTGCACCTAGCAAAGCCACAGGACTGGTGCTGCTCAAAGCCTTGGGAACCTATCTCTCATGTCACTGTTCTCAGGATGTGCAACACACAGTCAAAGGTGAGTATTTTGGAGCTTTAAGATTTAATGACTGCCCTACTGGGTTTCAGACCTACATGGGGACTGTAGCCACTTTCTTTTAGCCAATTTCTTCTTGTTGGAATGTGAATGTTTACCCAATGCCTTTACTCCCATTACATTTTGGAAATAAATAACTTGTTTTGATTTTACAGGCTTTTAGGTGGAAGGGACTAATTTCCAGATGAGACTTTGGACTTTGGACTCAGAACTTTTGATTGAGTTAATGCTAGACTGGGGTAAGAACTCAGGGGACTGTTGAGAAGGCAGGATTGCATTTTGCAATATGAGAAGGACATGAGATTTGGAGGTCCAGGGGCAGATAATATGTTTTGGGTACTTGTTCCCACCCAAATTTCATGTTGAATGTAGTCCCCAATGTTGGAGGTGGGGCCCAGTGGTAAGTGTTTGGGTTATATGGGGCAGGATCTCTCATGTCTTTGTGCTTTCCTTATAATAATGTGCAAGTTCTCATGAGATTTGGTTGTTTAAAGCTGTGGCATCTCTACCCCTCTTTCTCGTGCTCTGGTCATGTAATGTGCTTGTTCCCACTACACATTCTGGCATGAGTAAAAGTTCACTGGGGCCTCTCCAGAAGCTGAGCATATGCAAGTACCATGCTTGTACAGCCTACAGAAACAGAAACCAATTAAACCATCTTTCTTTGCAAATTATCGAGTCTCAGGTAATCCTTCACAGGAGCACAACAATGGCGGAATAAAAATTTCATTTACAATAACATACAAATAAATAAAATGCATAGAAATAAACTTAACCAAGTAGGTAAAAGCCTGGTACACTGAAAAGTACAAAACAGTGCTAAAATAAATTAAAGAAACAATGAATAGATATCTCATGTTTATGTATTTGAAAACAATATTGCTAATAATATTCAAAGTCATTGATACATTTAATAAATATCTATCAAAAGCTCAACAGAAATTTTGAAAAAAACAGAAAATCTGTCTAAAATGTATAAACAAATTTGTTACCCTGCATCACCAATAAAGTTGTAAAACGAGATCAAAATTAGAGGTATTGTGTTCCTTGATTTCTGAACTTATTAGAAAGCTACGGAAATAAAAAAGATGCAGTATTGTAATAAATACAACATAGAAAATTGAACAGAATAAAAAGCTCACAAGAAACACCCTACATAATGCTCTAATAATTTTTAACGAGGATGCTAAGACCATTCAGTAGTGAAAGGGCAATCTCTTCAGAAAGTGGTATTGGGAAAACTGGAAATTTTCATGCAAAATAATAACATTAGATGCTTGCCTTATACAATATACAAAAATTAACTATAAATGAATTAATGGGCTAAATGTAATACCTAAAAATGTGTAAACTTAGAAGAAAGCATGGGGGAAACCTTCATTATATTAATTTGGCAATGGTTTCACCGATATGACACCAAAATCACAGGCAACAAATTCAAAAAGAGAAAAATGAAACTACATCAATTTGAAAATTTTCTGCGCATCAAACGACACAACCAACAGAGGAAAAAGATAACCTATGGGATGCAATATTTGAAAGTTATATATTTGTTAAGTGGTTAATATACAGAATATATGTATAGATGCCTTACAACTCAGAAACAAGAATCAAACTAATAACCTAATTAAGCAGTGCTCTAGGGATGCTGCTTTCAAGAGAAAGGGAGCCAAAGCACATGCTCCCTGGAAACTGAAAGCTGCCTGTTTGGAGCCACTGCCAATGACAGCACCCTCTGGCCCAAGCAGCAGGGCCCCCATGCAACTACACATGCCTTCAAGGAGATTGGCGGTCAGCCCACTTTGATACTGCCTCATAAACTGATGACAGGTCTACCCTGCTAACTAACACTGCAGACACTGAATTAGTACATTATATGGGTAACTGGGGATTGATGCATCCCACTCACCAGAGTTGGTACTTGTACACATCATCAGGAGGCATGAAGAGAGGTCCACCATGTCCAAGAGGCAGGGGACTGACCTGCCCTTCCCGCTGTTGCTGGTGCTCACAGGTAGCATTGAGGAACTTGAAGACAGGCCCACCTTACCCACCACTACTACCTCTAATACCTGAGTGTGCCATCAAGGGAACAGGGGACTAACCGATCCTACTTGCCACAGCTGGTGTCTGCATGCATCACTGAGAAGCCTGACAACTGGTATGCTGTACCCAATGCCAACACCCATGCATGCAATTCTTTGACTTGAGGCATGCTTGCCCCTCTCACTGTGTTTGAGCATGCTGCTTGGGGGCCTGGGGATCAACTTGTATCACACACTGCAGCCTGCACCTTCATAAATTTGGTGTGGAGGAGCATGAGGGCAGGCTTGCATTATGCACTGCCACTACCACCTGTGCCTGAGTGTGCTGTTCAGAAAAATGGAGATTGACCCATGTCACCCACTGCCACCAGTACTTGCGAATATTTTCTAGGGTCCTGAGCACAAGCCAACTCAGCCTGCTTGTGCCCATGCATGTTGTCTGGGGGCCTGGGATTCAAATGGTCCTTCTCAACACAACCTACACCCTTGAACACCATTGCGGGGGGCTTAGAACAACCCTTCCCTGCCTTGTGCTGTCTCTGTACCCATATGCATCATCCAGAGGCCTGGCAACCAATCTACTCCATCTTCCACTACCAGCAACTGTACATGGCTTTCAGAGGCTTGAGGATATGACTATTTATTTTGCCTGCATCTGTGCACATTGCTGGGGGCCTAGAAATTGATCCACTCTGCCCACCACAACCACCACCTATGCATGGTTTTTGGAAACCTGAAAATGAACCTGCTCAGCCTGCTGCTACTATAACTATCACCCACTCAAATGCACCAACTAGGTGCCTTGGGATTGGCCCACTCAACCTGTTGCAACCACTGGTAACACAAGTATGTGCTTTCTCGGAACCCAAGGGCTGTTTTGCTACTGTTACCACCATCACTTACACCATGCATGCTACCCAGGGGCTTAAAAATCTGCCCATCTACCCAGTCCTGCACTGCCACTGCTAGCACCTGTATACATTGCCTGGAGACATGATGATTGGACCACATGAAAACACTACTGTTGGTGCCCATGTATGCCACCCAGTGACCCAAAAACCAGCCTCTGCCACCACTAGTACGTGAGAACTTGCCCACATTGTATTCCTATCCCCAGCAAAGCCTCACCACAGCCTCTACTAAGAACCACAGCCTAAGCCACTAAGAAACTCACAAACACCACTGATACTGATTGGAGCTGAATAAACTATGTGGAGACTAAACTACTGTGCCTACCAAGAATTAAAGACGAAGTACCCTATTCAACCAAAACTATTGATATATATTTAGGAAAATGTTTTTTCTCATGAAAGCCAAACCATATAATTGGAAAAAGTCATCATTACAATTGATGTACAAATATCAATATGAGGACAGAAGAAAAATTAAAAAGCAAAGATACATAATTTCAAAGAAACATAATAATTCTCCAGCAACAGGTTCCAATGAAAAATAAATCTACTAAATGTCTGAAAAAGAATTCAAAATAATGATATTAAAGAAGCTCAGAATGGTTCATGATCTGAGTGAGAAGTTAAACAAAGTGATTTCATAAAAAAAAAATTCTAAAGCTAAGAACTCAATAAAATATAAAATATGATCAAAAGTTTTAAACAATAAGCTAGGTCAAACAGGAGGAAAAGAATTCTGAACTTGAAGACTGGTCTTTTGAAAGAATCCAGACAGAGAAAAAGGAAAAAATAATTTATAAAAATGAAGAAAACCAACATGATATAAAGGATACCATAAGGTGATCAAATATTTAAATTTTGGACATCCCAGAAGAAGAAATGGGAAAAAGTATAGTAAATGAACATCCAGATAAGGAGGTTTAGATATTCCAACATAGATTAAACCCACAATGTTTTTCACTTAGGCATATTATAGTCTGTCAAAAGTAAAAAAAAGAAAGAAAAAGATCTCTAAAAACAGCAAGAAAAAACATGTTACACTTAAAAAAATCCTCGTTACACTCACAGCACATTTCTCAGCAGAAAATTTATAGATAAGGAGAGAGTGGGGGCATGTATTCAAAGTACTGAATGCAAAAAAAAAAATTTAAAATAACATGCCAGCCATTTATAGCATGCCCAGCAAAAATATTCTTAAGAAATTAAGGAGAAATAAAACCTTTCTCACATAAGCCAAACTGAGTGAATTCATCACCATCATAAAAGACCTACAAGAAATGCTTAAGGGAGTCTTATATCTGAGAATGAAGGAATGGTATCTACCATCATGGGAAAAAAAAAAGTATAAAACTCAGTGGTACAGTAGAGGCAAATCAGCAAGAGTAAAAAATAAAATATGATCACTCTAAAAAATCACCAAAGTGCAGGCTGGGTGTGGTGGCTCATGCCTGTAATCCCAGTACTTTGGGAGGCCGAAGGGGGTGGATCACCTGAGGTCAGGAGTTCAAGAACAGCCTGGCCAGCATGGTGAAACCCCGTCTCTATGAAAAGTACAAAAATTAGCCGGGCATGGTGGCAGGTGCCTGCAATGCCAGTTACTTGGGAGGCTGAGGCAGGAGAATTGCTTGAGCCCAGGAGGTGGAGGCTGCGGTGAGCTGAGATCGCACCATTGCACTCCATTCTGGGCGACAGAATGAGACCCTATCTACAAAAAAAAAAAAAAAAAAAAAAAAAAATCACCAAAATGCAAAGATAAACAATAAGAGAGAAAGAAAGGGCAAAGAGCCAGACAACAACTAACCAAATGATAGGATAAATCCTCACCTGTAAATAACAAAATTGAATGTAAATTCATTAAATTGCCTCTCAAAATATATAGACTGGCTGAAAGAATTAAATAAATTACATGACCCTATTATATGCTGCCTACAAGAAACTCATCTCATGTGTATAGTGAGATGAGTCACTTATGTATAGATTGAAAGGGAAGGAATGGAGAAAGATATTCTACGCAAATGGAAACCAAAAGGTAGGAGTAGCTATACTTATATAAGATAAAACAGGCTTTAAGTCAAAACCTACAAAAAGAGACAAATTAATGATAAATGGATCAATTCAGTAACAGAATATTACAATTCTAAATATATATGCACTAAATACTGGAGTACTCAGCTATAAAATGCAAATATTGCTTGATCTAAAGGGAGAGATAGCCTTGAATACAGTAATAGTTGGGAACCTCAACACCATACTCTCAGCATTGGATAGATCATTATACAAAGAATCATTGGATTTAATCAATTAATGGAGATACATTGAATCTAAACTGAATTTTAGACAAAATGAACAATAAACGTTCACAGAATATTTTATCCAATAGCTTCAGAATACACATTCTTTATATTAGTACATAGAGCAATTTCTCAAATAGGCCATTTGCTATGCTTCAAAAGGAATTTTTAAAAATCAAAATTATATCAAGATTCTTCTCAGACCAAAATGGAATAAAACTAAATATCAATACAAGAGAAATGCTTAAAAGTATAAAAATATATAGAAATTAAACAACATGCTCCTGAACAACCATTGAGTCAATGAAAAAAAATCAAGAAAAATAAAAATGAAACACAACATACTAAAATCTATGGGATATGGCACAAACAGTGGTAAGAGGAAAGTTTATAGCAATAAATGCCTACATAAAAAGTAGAAAGGTTTCAATAAATAATATAATGGTGCACCTCAAAAAACTAGGAAAGCAAGAACCAACCAAACCCAAAATTAATAGAAGGAAAGGGCTAATAAAAATCAGAGCAGAACTAAATAAATAAAATTTAAAAAAGCAATATGAAGGCTCAACAAAATGAAAAGTTATTCTTTTGAAATGATAAAATTGATAAATCACTAAGCTAGACTAAACAAGAAAAAAGAGAAAATATTCACACAAATAATATCACAAATGCACAAGGTGACAATAAAACTGATGCCACAGAAAGACAAAGGATTATTAGAGAGTAGTATGAACAAACACTCACTAACAAACTGGAAAACCTAGAGAAATTGATAAATTCCTGGGCAGGTACCAAAATTGAATTAGGAAGAAGTAGAAAATCTGAACAGATCAATAACAAATAATGAGATAGAATCAGTGATAGAAATCTTCCCAACAAAGAAAAGCCCAGGACTAGATAACCGTAATGCTGAATTCTACCAAGTTTGTAAGGAAGACCTAACAGCAATTTTACTCAAATGAGTTTAAAAATGTGAAGAGGAGGGAATTCTTCCTGACACATTCTATAAGGCCAGCATTACCCTGATGCCAGAGGTAGACAAGGACTCAACAAACAATAAAAGAAAACTACAGGTCAGTATCCATGATTGACACAAACACAAAAATCTTTAATAAAATACTAGCCAACCAAATTCAACAACATATCAAAGAGATAATACATTATGATTTAGTGGGATTTATTCCGGAGACAAAAGGTAACTAAATATGTGTAAATTAATATATATGATATATGACATCAACAAAATACAGACTAAAAACCATATGATTGCCTGAATAGGTACAGAAACAACATTTGATAAAATTCAACATCATTTCATAATAAAAACACACAGCAAATTAGGCATAGAAGAAACATACCTTTACATAATAGAGGCCATATGTGACAAACCCATGACTAATATCTTATGAAATGGAGAAAACTGAAGATCTTCTAAGAGCTGTAACAAGATAAGGAGGATTACTTTTACCACTCTTTTTAAACACAACACAAGAAATCTTACAGCAATCAAGCAAACAACAGAAATAAAAGGCTCCTATATTGGAAAAGAGAAAGTAAATTTTTCCCTCACACACGTATATACACATATACATATATACACAGACACACATACATACACACATACTTAAAGACTTCACAAATAATCTTAAAACTGACAAACAAATTCAGTACATTGATAACAAACAGGCTGAGAAACAAATCAAAAAAGCAATTCCATTTACAATAGCTACTAAAACCTAAAATATCTAGGAATAAAATTTTAAAAGAAGGTGAAACACCTCTGTAAGGAAAATTACAAAATATTGATGAAAAAAATTAAAGAGGACACAAACAAATGGTAAATTATCCCCTGCTCATAGACTGAAATAATTAACATTGTTAAAATGACCATACCACACAAAGCAGTCTATAGCTTAAATGCAACCTCTGTCAAAATACTAATGTCATTTTTCACAGAAATAGTAAAAACAATCTTACAATTCATATGGAACCAAAAAAAAAAAAAAGCCTGAATGTAATAATGAGTAATAGAAAAAAAGAGCAAAGCTGGAGGCATCACACTAGCTGCCTTCAAAATATACTAGAAAACATCTTAACAAAAACTGAATGATATTGATATAAAAACAGAAACATAGACTAATAAAGTAGAGAACTTGGAAATAAATTCATGTACTTACAACCAAGTAATTCTTGACATTGAAAATAAATTAAGCACATAAAATTAAGATCCAAATCTATAAAACTATAGAAGAAAACATTAGGGAAGTTGGTAAGGACATTGATATAGTCAGATTTCATGACTAAGACCTAAAATGTACAGACAGCAAAAACAAAAATAGGAAAATGGTACTGTATTAAAGTAAAAAAGAGTTTGCATAGCAAAGAAAACAATCAACAGAATGAAGAAACAACCTGTAGAATAGCAGAAAATATTTGCAGGTAACTCATGTGACATTCTGGTCTAATACCCAAGGATACACAAAAAAGTTAAACAATTCGATAGCAAAATAATACTACTACTAATGATCCCATTAGAAAGTGGGCAAAGGATATCAATAGATATTTCTCAAAATAACACATATAAATGGCCAAGAGATATATGAAAAAGTATTCAATATCACTAATCATCAGAAAAAATGTAAATCAAAGCCACAACGAGATTTCATCTTACCCCAGTTAGAATAGCTATTATCAAAAAGACAAAAAATAACAAATGTTGACAAGGATGCAGAGGACACAGAATTTTTATACACAGTTGTTGGGATTGTAAATTAGCACAGTTATTTTGGAAAGTAATATGGAGGTTTTCAGAAAGCCAGAAAGAGAATTATCATGCCATCCAATTATCTTGCTGCTGAGTACTTATTCACAGGAAAGAAAATCATTACACTAGGCTGGGCACAGTGGCTCATGCCTGTAATCCCAGCACTTCGGGAGGCCAAAGTAGGAAGATCATTTGAGGTCAGGAGTTTGAGACCAGCTTGGCCAACATGGTGAGACCCCGTCTCTACTAAAAAAAAAAAAATACAAAAGTTAGCTGTGTGTGGTGGCATGCGCCTGTAATCCCAGCTGTTCCAGAGGCAGAGGCAGGAGAATTGCTTGAACCCAGGAGGTGAAGGTTGCAGTGAGCCAAGATTGTGCCACTGCACTCCAGCCTGGGCGACAGAGTGAGACTCCATCTTAAAAAAAAAAAAAAAAATCGTTACACTAAAGGGATACTAGTATTTTCATGTTTTTAAAATAACTATTCACAATAGCCCAGATATGGAATCAACTTAAGTGTGCATGTAAGGATGAATGAATGAAGAAAACATAGTATATAGGCAAAATGGAATACTATTCAGCCATAAAAAGAATGAAATTTTGTCACACGCATCAACATGGAAGGGACTGGAGGCAATTATGTTAAGAGGAATAAATGACGCACAGAAAGACAAATATTGGATGTTTTTACTTATATATGGGAACTAAAAAGTTTGATCACTTAGAGAAAGAGAGTAGAAAGATAATTGCCAGAGTCTAGAAAGGGTAGGGGGGATGAATACGATTTGGTTAATTGGTATAAACATAGTTAGAGAGGAGGAATACATTCTAGTGTTTCGTAGCATAGTAGGGTGACAGTTAACAACAATATACTGCATATTTCAAAATAACTCTAGGAGATTAGTAATGTTCCCAACACAAATAAATTATAAATGTTTGAGGTGATGGATGTCCTAAATACCTTGATTTGATTAGTACCTATTGTATTTGTATGTATATATGAAAATATCACGCATACCCCATAAAGATGCACAATTTTTATGTATCAATAAAAATGATAAAATACAGAAATAACATTAAATTTAAAAATAACTAATGACTTAAAAACAATAAAGGAAATAACCAATGGAGAAACTGTATAGAAAATGTGAAGAAATTGGAACCCTTGTGTGCTGTTTCAGGGAATGTATGCAGTGCAGGGTGTGTGGCATACAGTATGGAGGTTGTTCAAAAAAATTAAAATTAGAATCACCATATAATCCAGCAATTCCACCTTGGATATATATCTAAAAAATTGATGGCAGAGTCTCAATGATATAGTCATCCACCCTTCTTAGCATTATTCACAATATTCAAGAAGTAGAAACAATCACACTATCCTTTGACCAATAAATGGATAAGCACAATTTGCTATATACATACAATGGAATATCATTCAGTCTTGACAAAGAGGAAACCTTGTCACGTGCTACAACATGCATTAACCTTAAGGACACTATGTTAAATAAAATAAACCAATCACAAAATACAATGTATAATTCAACTTATTTGAAACAGTTAATGTTGTCAAATTCTTGAAAAGAAAATAGTATAGCGGTTTCCAGGGGCTGGGAAGAGGAGGAAATGATGAGTTTTTTAAATGGGTTTAGACCTTTTGTTTTCAAGATAAGGAATAAAAAGTTGTTGCACAGCAGTATTCATGTACTTAACAGTATTTATATATTTTAAAATGGTTAAAATTTTAAATTTCATACTATTTGTTTTCTTTCTATAGTAAGAAATAAAAATAAGGGAATTAAAAGACAACATAAGGAAATATACACCTGAAAAGATACACATTTTGAAAACCATAGGAGTTAAACTCAATAAAATAATGTATCCATCAGAAAGGATATTCTAACAAATTTTAAAATATGGATTCATATTGTTTATCACCATTAACAAAAGAAAGTGGTAATTAGAGAGAAGTACATTAATGATCTTTGCCATTAGATGGAATTTTAGGTTTAGGTTCAGTGACAAACATTTTTATTATTGGGAAGCTAATTTCCCTTCTATGGAGGTACAAATGTCCATATGTATGCCTATATACTTATTTGGCTGAAATTACACCTCCTGTAAGACTTTAAAAATGTATGCTTCAATTTAAAGGGTAGTTTTCAAAAGTAATACCTGCTCACTTAAAAAAAGAATAATAAATACTGTAAAAAGTACATATTTCCTGTAATTCAAATTTCTGGCTTTTAATAATAATCCTATAGTGAAAATATGGAATAAATAACTTACTCACTGTAAGAATGAATAAATATTTAAAATATAATTTTAATTCATCTGTGCTTCATAGCTACAAATCTAGCAAATCTGTTGTTTTGAAATTAAATAGACTCCTTGTACCTTTTGCATAAAGTACTTCATGATATAAAATTTCTGTTCAATGTCAAATTGTGACCAGAATTGAAACAGTAGTTAAAAAGCCATGTTTTATTTTTTATTTTTTTGCTTTTACTCAGATAAAAGGCAACGGTGACAAAAGTCATGTTTCAACAGATAAACCTACTTTCCCAAGTATTAAAAATTATTTATTGACTCACCTTTTATGAATGATATCCATGTGCCAAAGATCGACAAGTTGTGAATTGTTTTACATAGTGTTGTTAGCTACCTAATAAGGGTGAAAACTATACTCTCCTGTTGATAAGAGGCAGAGTGTTATTTTAAATTTCGGTGATATTTGGGTGGTTATAGTACCATCTGATAAACTATTTGAGGAGGTACCAGTTCAAGATAGGCTGATAAAAAGTAGTTAGTACATGCCACTCTCACAGAGAGGAGACAAAGTTGTGACTAAATACTAGCTCTTCTAGTGGATCATCTAAAGATTATGTTGGGATCCATCAATTAAGCAATGAAACACAAAGAGAATATAGAGGAGCAAAGCCAGGAAGCCACCAACCTGGGATTGGCATGGAGCCAGGGGGAGCTCTCTAATGTAAGGAAAGAGTGAATGAGTGAGAGCCCCCAGGAAATCTACACTTCTCTCATGGACGTTTGCAATCCTGGGCATAGGAGAATCCTCGCGACACCCTTGGGCCTCCAGATTGACCCAGAATGCTGCCTAGAGTCTGTGCAGACACTTCTTAAGCCCAGGTACAGCCCCATGAGCCTTCTATTTCTGAACACTCTAGTAGCAGCTGTCACGGCTCTGCCAACACCATTAAAATAGATGCCACAGCCATGTTTTTGAGAAGTAGGCAGATTGCAGAACCTGCCGCTGCTGCTCCTTACCATGCAGGGCCTGCCAGTTTGGGCCCCCAGTAAAGTTGCTCCACCTCACCTGATCACAGAATTCATTTGTGACTCTGCATTCCTCTAGGGCAGAATTTCCACAGGTAAGTGACAGGCCTTCTGTGGTCACAGCTGTCGCTGTTCCCACCCTTACTAACCTCAGGCTCGGGAGGTAACAAAGAGATGTGCCTCCAATACCCTACAATTACCATACCGAGAGGTGGCCACACTGTTTACCACATGACCCCCTCCCTACCCACACTGCTCCTTGCCAGGCTGCCCCAGCTGGCTTGGGTCCCCAGTGTAGCTGCTCCACCTCCACCTGATCACTGTGGTCGGTTGCAGCTCTGCAGTCTTTTGGGACAGAACTCCCAAAGGCAACTGACAGGCTCTCTGTGACCATCCTTGACACTGCTTTCACCTCTGCTGTCCTCAGACTAGGGAAATAACAAAGTGGCTGAGTGGTTTTACATGCTATCAACATGCCGTAGTCAATGTAATGAGAGATGACCAGACTGTTTACTGTGTGACCACTGACCCATGGCTCCCTCCTGAATGGGGATTGCTGTCTTCTGGCTTCCAGTGCACCCACCCTGTGCCCCCCTGAGCATTTCAGCTGTGGCCCAGAGCCCTTCTGAGAACCTTACCTATAGGCCTGTGATCTTCCATCAGTCTCCCACCACCTAAGTGTTCTACCTGCCCCTGACCTGAGAGTTCAATTGATGATACAGAGATCAGCATGCCTCTCCCCATCTCAGCCAGTACCTGAGCCCTGGGATAGCCTGAACATGGTCCAGCCCCACCAGGATTCACAGATACTGTCCAGCAGACCATCTAAGGGTCTGGGAATTGTGGAACTACCTACTCCATTCCAACTCTGCTGCCACCTGACCACTTGTCTCATAGCCTGAAGTTGGGTCAACCCACCCAGCAGACACCACAACAATCAGCTCCTACATGAATATGCCCAAAGGAGGAGTCTTTCCTCCCTTTAACATAAAAGAACAGGGCTACCACATCAGAGAAAAGGCAAGCCATACACTATCTGTATCAGGCTGAGTGATAAAGTTTTTCTCTGAACCCACTGCCATAAGGAGTCATAAAACAGGCATTTCTTGAGGCTCAAATGCATGTGGTCCAGGGATAGACTACAGTGTGCATCTGAACTAAAACTCATGTGCCCTAGTACAAGGATGTTGTAAGGTATGAGTATGTATTTCTATCTATCTAGGATGAGGAGCTAGCTCAGCTTGTTCATACTGCTGCAGAAATCTCAGTGCATTTCACCAGGAGCTCCTCCCAGCCACTCTTGTCAAAATTGTTGTCTATGCTCCTCAGAGGGGTATTTGTGAGCAAATCAGGAGCTCCATCTTTTACCTCTCCCCTGCCCCCCATCCATGCAAAGAACTGCATGGGGTATGCTACTGTACAGTCCATTACCTGAAACAACAGAGAGCACCATGTTGTAAGCAAACATCAGGTACATGCCATCTGCCTGTGCCGCAGTTGGTTCTTACTCATAAAAACCATTTATTCACCTGTAGATCAAACTGCAGAACTCAATATAAAACCTGCCAACAGAAGTGGCTATAGAAGCAAAACCAAAATACCCTAACCAACATACTCCGCAGTCACACCTTTTAGGGAGGGAGAAAAGGGAATTCATATATAGAAAAAAGATCCTTAACCATATCAAAATAATAACGCAAATTAGAAGTGCCAGCCTCTCTGGATGAGAAGGAACCAGTATAGAAATTCTGGCACCATGAAAAATATGGATGCTGCAACACCAACAAAAAATTGCTCTAGTTCTCTAGCAATGGACTGTAACCAAAATGAAAACTTAGAAGTGACAGATAAAGAAATCAAAGCATGGATTATAAGGAAGCACAACAAGATCCAAGACAAGTTGGAAAATCAACATGAAGAAACATCTAAAACAATCCACCTAATCACCTGGATTGCCAATTGAATTCTCAGGTGGTGGGCAGGTATAACACTTAGGTGGATTAATAAGAGGTAAATATGTTAAAAACAAATAAATCAAAGCTTCTGGAAGTGAAAAACTCGCTTAAAAATTTCAAAATACAATTGAAAGCTTTATCCATAGGCTAGAGGAAGCAGAAGAAAATAATTTTGGAGCTTCAAGACAGACCTTTTGAACAAACCCAGTCAGGCAAATTAAAGAAAAGGTAATTTAAAACAATGAGCAAAGTCTCCAACAAATATGAGCTTATGTAAAACAACCAAAACTATTAATTATTGACATTCCTGAGAGAAGAAGTAAATAACGTGGAAAACATATTTGAGGGAATATTTCAAGAAAATTTTGCTAATCTTGCTAGACATCCAGATAAAACAAATCCAGAGAACACCTTCCAGATACTATACAAATGAATATCGCCAGGGCATACTGTCACCAGGCTGTCCAAGGCCATGCTAAAGAAAAAATTATAAAGGCAGCTAGAGAATAAGGTGAGATAACATACAAAGGGAACCCCATCAGGTTAACAGTGGCGTTCTTAACAAAAACCTTATAAGTCAGACTAGACTGACGGTGAATTTTCAGTATTCTTAAGGAAAAGAAATTACAATCAAGAAATTTGTATCCTACTATATTAAGCTTCATAAACAAAGGAGAAATAAAATATTTTCTATATAAGTAACCACTGGGAAATTTTGTTACCACAAGACCAGTCTCACAAGAGATCCTTAAGGGAATTCTAAACATGAAAACAGAAGAATAATATCTGTTACCAGAAAGGACCAAACAAAACAAAACAAAACAAAACAAAACAAAAAACAAAAAGAAAAACTTAAGTACACAACCCAAGGATACTATAAAGCAACTACATAATTGAGACTACAAAGCAATCAGCTAACAACTTCATGATAAAATCAAGACCTCATATATCAACATTAATCTTGAATGTAAATATTCTAATTGCCCCCCCTCAAAAAGCACATACTAGCAAGTTGGATTAAAAAACAACACCCATTAACAGCTGTCTTCAAGAGACCCATGTCACATGTAATAGCACCCATAGGCTAAAAGTAAAAGATTGGAGAAAGACCTATCATTCAAACCAAAAACAGCAACAAAAAGAGCATGGATCACTATATAGCAGATCAAATAAACTTTAAACAAATGACAAAAAAATAAAAACACAAAGAAATGCATTACATAATAATAAAAAGTTCAATTCAAAAAGAAGATTCAAATATCTTAAATATATCCAATACTGGAGCACCCAGATTCATAAAACAACTACATCTAGATGTCTGAAAAGACATAGGCAGTCACACAATATTAGTGGAGGACTTTGAAACCCCGTGGACAGCATTACAAAGATCACGGAGGAAGAAATCTAACAAATAAATTCTGAACATAAATTTGACACTTTACCAGTTTGACCTAATAAACATCTACAGAACACTTCACCCATCAAGCCACAGAATATATGTTCTTGTTACTTGCACACTAAACATACTCCAAAATCGATCAAATGCTTGGTCATAAAGAAAGCCTCAACGTTTTCTTTTTAAAATAATGTCATATTAACCATACTTTCAGAACACAGTGGAATAAAAGTAAAAATCAGTGTGAAAAATATCTCGCAAACCCACAGAATTACATAGAAATTTAAAAACTTGCTTTGGAATGTCTTTTTGGTAAGCAGCAAAATTAAGGCAGAAATAAAAAAACTGAAATAAATGAAAACAAAAACACAACATAACAAAATCTCCAGAAGGCAGAAAAAGTACTGTTAAGAAAAAAGTCTAAATTGCTCAATGCCTACATGAAGAAGCTAGAAAGACCTCACATTAGCAATCCACAATCATACATAGAGGAACTAGAAAACCAATAACACACTGACCGCAAAGTTAGCAGAAGAAAAGAAATAACTAAAATCAGAGCAAAACTGATAGAAACTAAGACCCAAAAATCCATGGAAAGTATGAAAGAAACCAAAAGCTGGCTCCAAGAAAGAATGCACGAAATCAATTGATAGCCAGTTAGACTGAAAAAGAAAAAAGAAGTAATGTCCAAATAAGCACAATTAGAAATGGCAAATGTGACATTACCACTGATTCCACAGAAATACAATAGATTATCGGAGAATATTCTCAACAGCTCTATGTACATAAATTAGAAAATCTAGAGAAAATGGACACATTGCTGGAAACATACAACTTCCCAAGATTGAATCAGGAAGAAATTGAAAACCTGAACAGATTAATACTAATTTCTTACATTGAATATGTAATAAATAATTCTACCAAGCAATAAAAGTTTTTCCCACAATAGATGGATTCACAGCCAAATTCTACCAGACAAACAAAGAACTGGTGCCAATTCCACTGAAACTATTCTAAAAACTCCTCCCTGACTCATTCTACAAAGCCAGCACCATCTTCATATAAAAACTGGCAAAGACACAATGAAAAAAGAATACTACAGTCCAACATCCCTGAAAACATAGATGAAGAATTCTTCAATAAAATACCAGCAAACCGAATCTAGCAGCATATTGAAATTTAGTTTACCACATCAAAAAGGGTTCATTTCAGGAACACATGTTTGGTTTAACATATGTAAATCAATAAATATGATTCACCACAGAAACAGAATTAGAAACAAAAATTATATGATTATTTCAATAGACACAGAAAAAGCTCATAAAAGAATCCAACATCACTTCATGATGAAAAGCCCACAACAAATCAAGAAAACTAGGCAAGGAACATACCTCAAAATAATAAGAGTCATTTATGACAAACTCACAGCCAACATCGTATTGAATGGACAAAATCTGGAAGCAGACCCCTTAAAAACAAGAAGGCACGTATGCCCACCCTCATCACTCCTATTCAGCATTATACTAGAAGTACCAGCCATAGAAATCAGGCAAGAGAAAGAAATAAATGGCATCCAAATAAAAAAAGAAGAAGTCAAACTGCCTCTTTGTTGATGATGATTCTATCATTAGAAGACCCTGAAGACTCCACCAAACACTATCAGAACAAATAAACAATAAAATTAATGTACAAAAATCAGTAGCATTTCCATACATCAATAATGTTCAGGCTGAGAGCCAAATCAATAATGCAATCCCATTTACAATAGCCACAAAGAAAATGAAATGCCTATGAATATAGTTAACAAAGAAAGTAAAAGACCTCTGCAAGGAGAATTACAAAACACTGCTGAAAAAAATTGGAGCTGACACAAATATATGCAAAAGCATTCTAGGTTCACAGATTGGAAGAGTCAGTACAATTAAAGTGTCTACACCACCCAAAGCAATGTGCAGATTCAATGCTAGTCATATCAAATTACCAATGTAATTCTTCACAGAACATGAAAAAGCTATCCTACAATTAATGTGGAAGTGAAAAAGAAGCAGAGTAGGTAAAACAATAATAAGGAAAAAGAAGAAAGCCAAAGACATCCCATTTCAAAACATATTATATTATGTCATATATATATAATAGCTACATTATATACAACTTCAAACAATATTATAATGCTACAGTAACCAAAACAGCATAGCAGTGGTACAGAAACACACATAGAGACAAATGGAACTTAATGAGAAAATAAGAAATAAAGCTGCACATCTACAACCATCTGATTTTCAACAAGTTTGATATAAACCATTTATTGGGAAAGGACTCCCCATTTGATAAATGGTGCCAGGAAAACTGGCTAGTCATATGTAAAATAATGAAACTAGACCCCTACCTCTCACCATATACAAAAATTAAGTCAAGATGCATTAAATAATTAAATGTAAAATGTAAAAATATGAAAAACCTAGCAGGAAACCTAGAAAACAGTATTCTGGACATCATCCTTGGGCAATAATTTGTTGCTAAGTCCTCAAAAGCAATTGCAACAAAAACAAAAATGGACAAATGGGCCATAATTAAGCTAAAAAGTTTCTGCACAGCAAAAGAAACTATCAGTATAACAAACAGACAACCTACATAATGGGAAAAATTACTCACAAACTATGCATCTGATAAAGGTTTAATATCCAGAATCTTTAAGGAACTTAAACAATTCAACAAGCAAAAAGCAAATAACCCCATTAAAAATTGGACAAAGGACACAAATAAACACTTCTCAAAAGAAGACATACAAGTAGCTAATGAAAATGTTAAAACAATGCTCAACATTACAAGTTATCAGAGAAATACAATTCAAAAAGACAATGAGATACCATCTCACACCATCCTGAATGGCTACTATTCAAAAGTCAAAAAACAATAGATGTTGGAAAGGCTGCACAGAAAAGGGAACAGTAATACATTGTTGAAGTTAATGTAAATTAGTTTGGCCATGTGGAAAGCAGTTTCGAGTTGCTCAAAGAACGTTACATAGAACTGTTATTTGACACAACAATTCCATTACTGGGGATATATCCGTAGGAAAACATATAATTCTACCAAAGACACAAGCACTGATGCTGTTCATTGTAGCACTATTTTTAATAGCAAAGATGTGGAACCAACCTGTGTTCCCATCAATGGTGAATTAGCTGAAGAAAGTATGATGCATATGCATCATGGAATACTAAAACTCTATATTAGCCAGGTTTCTCTAGAGGGACAGAACTAATAGGATAGATGTATATGTAAAGGGGAGCTTATTTAGGAGTACTGACTCACACAATCAAAAGGTGAGGTCTCTATAGCAGCATAATTTATAATCCTTTGGGTATATACCCAGTAATGGGATGGCTGGGTCATATGGTACATCTAGTTCTAGATCCTTGAGGAATCGCCATACTGTTTTCCATAATGGTTGAACTAGTTTACAATCCCACCAACAGTGTAAAAGTGTTCCTATTTCTCCACAGCCTCTCCAGCACCTGTTGTTTCCTGACTTTTTAATGATTGCCATTCTAACTGGTGTGAGATGGTATCTCATTGTGGTTTTGATTTGCATTTCTCTGATGGCCAGTGATGATGAGCATTTTTTCATGTGTCTGTTGGCTGTATGAATGTCTTCTTTTGAGAAATGTCTGTTCATATCCTTTGCCCAATTTTTGATGAGGTTGTTTGTTTTTTTCTTGTAAATTTGTTTGAGTTCTTTGTAGGTTCTGGATATTAGCCCTTTGTCAGATGAGTAGATTGCAAAAATTTTCTCCCATTCTGTAGGTTGCCTGTTCACTCTGAGGGTAGTGTCTTTTGCTGTGCAGAAGCTCTTTAGTTTAATGAGATCCCATTTGTCAATTTTGGCTTTTGCTGCCGTTGCTTTTGGTGTTTTAGACATGAAATCTTTGCCCATGCCTATGTCCTGAATGGTACTACCTAGGTTTTCCTCTAGGATTTTTATGGTATTAGGTCTAACATTTAAGTCTCTAATCCATCTTGAATTAATTTTCGTATAAGGAGTAAGGGAAGGATCCAGTTTCAGCTTTCTACTTATGGCTAGCCAATTTTCCCAGCACAATTTATTAAATAGGGAATCCTTTCCCCATTTCTTGTTTCTCTCAGGTTTGTCAAAGATCAAATGGCTGTAGATGTGTGGTATTATTTCTGAGGACTCTGTTCTGTTCCATTGGTCTATATCTCTGTTTTGGTACCAGTACCATGCTGTTTTGGTTACTGTAGCCTTGTAGTATAGTTTGAAGTCAGGTAGCGTGATGCCTCCAGCTTTGTTCTTTTGACTTAGGATTGTCTTGGAGATGCGGGCTCTTTTTTGGTTCCATATGAACTTTAAAGCAGTTTTTTCCAATTCTGTGAAGAAAGTCATTGGTAGCTTGATGGGGATGGCATTGAATCTATAAATAACCTTGGGCAGTATGGCCATTTTCACGATATTGATTCTTCCTATCCATGAGCATGGTATGTTCTTCCATTTGTTTGTGTCCTCTTTGATTTCACTGAGCAGTGGTTTGTAGTTCTCCTTGAAGAGGTCCTTTACATCCCTTGTAAGTTGGATTGTTTATTGCAGCACTATTCACAATAGCAAAGACTTGGAATCAACCCAAATGTCCATCAGTGACAGATTGGATTAAGAAAATGTGGCACATATACACCATGGAATACTATGCAGCCATAAAAAAGGATGAGTTTGAGTCCTTTGTAGGGACTTGGATGCAGCTGGAATCCATCATTCTTAGCAAACTATCACAAGAACAGAAAACCAAACACCGCATGTTCTCACTCATAGGTGGGAACTGAACAATGAGATCACTCGGACTCAGGAAGGGGAACATCACACACCGGGGCCTATCATGGGGAGGGGGGAGGGGGGAGGGATTGCATTGGGAGTTATACCTGATGTAAATGACGAGTTGATGGGTGCAGCACAGCAACATGGCACAAGTATACATATGTAACAAACCTGCACGTTATTCACATGTACCCTACAACTTAAAGTATAATAATAATAAATAAATTAAAAACAAAACAAAACAAAACAAAACAAAAGGTGAGGTCTCACAACAGGCCGTTTGCAAGCTGAGGAGCAAGGAAGCTAGTCTGAGTCCCAAAGCTGAAGAACTTGAATTCTGATGTTTTAGGGCAGGAAGCATGCAGCATGGGAGAAAGATGGAGGTCAGAAGATCAAACCTGTCTAGTCTTTCCATGTTCTTCTACCTGCTTTTATCCTAAGCCATGCTGGCAACTGATTAGATGGTGCCCACCCAGATTGAGGTTGGGTCTGCCTCTCCCAGTCCACTGACTCAAATGTTAATCTCCTTTGGCAACACCCTCACAGACAAACCCAGAAACAATACTTTGCATCATTCAATGCAATCAAGGTGACACTCAATATTAACCATCACATCAGCTATAAAAAGTAATTCAATAGTATTATCTGCAGTAACATGGATGCAATGGGGGGGCCATTATCCTAAGCGAATTAATCCAGTAACAGAAAACCAGATACCACATATTCGCAATTACAAGTGGGAGCTAAAGATTTGGCACACAAGAACATGAAGATGGGAACAATGCAGACTGTGGCCTACTGGAAGTGGGAGAGAGAAAAGAGCAGAAGGTCTGAAAATCTACCTATTGGGTAGTATGCTCACTATTTAGGTGATGGGATCAATTATACCACAAACCTGAGCATCGTGCAATATACCCATGTAGCAAACCTGCACGTGTACCCCCGAATCTAAAATAAAGTTGAAAATTAAAAAATAAACTATTTTGATAACTTTCAGAAAAATGTGGAATTTCAATACTTAATGTCTTAGCAGATAAGACTGTCAAGAATTGTAAGATAATTAATAGAAAAGTTTGGTAGTATAAATATAATTTCATTTATCATATTACAAACTGAATGGCCTATTCTACAGATCTATGCTAAAGAGTCCAGTTGACACTGAGTAGGTGCATCTCTATTATTTTATTTTCTTTCTTTCTTTTTTTTTTTTTTGTGTTTGAGACAAGAGTCTCGCTCTGTCGCCCAGGCTACAGTGCAGTGGCGCGATCTCAGCTCACTGCAAGCTCCGCCTCCTGGATTCACGCCATTCTCCTGCCTCAGCCTCCCAAGTAGCTGGGACTACAGGGGCCTGCCACCACACCCGGCTAATTTTTTGTACTTTTTAGTAGAGACGGGGTTTCACCGTGTTAGCCAGGATGGTCTCGATCTCCTGACCTTGTGATCCGCCCGTCTCGGCCTCCCAAAGTGCTAGGATTACAGGCTTGAGCCACCGCGCCTGGCCTATTATTTTATTTTCATGCATAACATTGTGTTACCTATAAGACAGTAAAACCGTAGGGGCGAAACTCCAACTGTTTAAAAATCTATAAGACAAATTGTAAAAATAACTAAAACAATAGCAAAGGTTGGCTAAAATTATACGTATCTCATATGGAAAATGAAAAGCATAACTAAGATTTTATTCCTTGTAAATTTAGGCAAATATTTTAAATGTAATACTCTAAGATTTTATTCCTTGTAAATTTAGGCAAATATTTTAAATGTAATACTTTGGATTTCAAAGGAAAATAATCATAGATAAATTTAAGCAAGCATTAATTCTTACAATGGTGTGTTGGATATTGAGATTTAGTTTAATATTTAAATCTGATCTTTGATAATTTTTTAAAAATGAGCACAAAACACACATGTCAAACAGTTCTCAAACTGATCTTAATGTTATGGGAAATTAAAAAAAAACAATCAACTTTCATTAACCACATATAATGTGGATGCAGCTTTATATTTTGTGCTACCTTATTATTTCTAGCTGAGAAAATAATGTAAATAAATGATAACATTTTACTTGGTATGTATGTCTTCTAATAATGTCAAAATGATGATAAATTCAGAAAAGAGTCTCAAAAATATACCAGAGATATTGAATGAACTGAAGTAGTTAAAATAATGATTTATGATATGGTTGCTTGGTAATCATATATTTTGCATGTAGCTAATGAATAATAACATTGCATTTAATCTTCAGAAATCATTCCCTTGCAATGTATTGGTATCTATTTAGGCAAGATTCTATCCTACTTTTTTGAAGACTGATAATGTCTTCTACATGAGATTTCCTCATGCAATATTATCAATTTTTAAGACATATTACAGCAAGTGAGAGGGACGATGGGTTGTAAAATGAATGTTGATAAGTGGAATCTATCCTTTTGGCGGTACTGTAAATAGGAACCAGAATGTGAAATTCATAGTACATGTGGATCTCCATCTTTCTAGTAGTTAAAATAACTGTTTTAACTTTAACAGCAAACATAGTCCTCGGCTTTGAAAACTTGAAATAAATCAGATCTCACCATGTAATTCTTCACATACTGCCAGTTACTTACTCTTCATTTTCTTAATTTAGTTGCCAGCCTTTTGTCATTAATACAACTTATTTTTATAAAAGCCAATGGGTAATTTTCACATGGAAGCACATGCTTGCCTACACAAGATCCTAGTCCACAGTTAATTTATGGATCTCACTATTGCCATGTACATTACTTTTATCCAGGGGTTCTTAAACTTAAAGCTTGAAGATATCCTCAGGGAAAAAGATGATTATAATCTTCATATGAAGAAAATGTTAATAGGAGTATTTTACCTTAATGTTGACAATGATGACCTCCTTAAAAAACAATCAGCAAAGTCTCATCCTAACTTCTTCTCTTGGCCTTTCACCAGCAGAAAATTTGCCAAGTGGGAGATATTTGGATTCTCTTCTTTGTGTGGCTTTCCCAGCTACCTTTCATTCAGTTAAAGAATAATGCATTCAGCCAGTCAGCCTGAAGGTTTTGTGGAATGTTTGCATTCCTAACTTTAGGAAATGAAGACTCCAAGATGTTAGGAATCCCTCTAGGGAAGTTGGAAAAACTATCTTTCTGAGACAGCTGCTCTAAGTCTCTCTATCTGTCATCCTTATCCCTGCAACTTGTCTATACCCTTCATGGTCCTTGTTATCCTAAGCCATGCTGGCAGCTGATTAGATGGTGCCCACACAGATTGAAGTTGGGTCTGCCTCTTCCAGTCCACTGACTCAAACGTTAATCTCCTTTGGCAACACCTTCACAGACACACCCAAAAACAATACTTTGCATCCTTCAATCCAATCAACAGACTTTAAACTATATTTTACTACATTTTACTCTCTCTCTTTCTCTCTTTCTTTCTCTACGTGTGTGCAGGGGGTGGGAGGGGAGTGGTGGTGAGGGGGTGTTGGTCTGTGTATGAAATAATCCCTGCTATTATTAAGAAGGACTACGTCTTATATAATGTTCTATTCTTCAAAAAACATTACACAGTACATAACAAATAGAAAGTATGCAAAGAACTATCTCTTCTCTCAACTAATAATTTTTAGGACTTGATAGTATATTATTTTTATTTGACTTATATGTGTGCATCTTATTTTCTTAATTATTAGTAGGTTCCATAAGGGCAAACACCATATCCTATGCTTCCTTTTATATCCAGAGGTGTCACATAAAATTGTTTACAGATAAGGTGCATGAAAATGATATACTGTTTTTTAATGATGTGCCAGATATTGTATGCTTTACATGTTTTATATCTTTACAACAAACTTTTAAGTTAGGCATTATTATTATCACTCTTTTAATGCTATGAAAACTGACATTGAGAATTTTTCAAAGTCATAAGCTAGTAAATAGAGTGAGATTGAAATTCAGCTTATTGTAAGCTAATTGTAAATGATTTCAGGCTGCAATAAACTTGCCTGGAGAGAGATGACTTTCTGACATCTGTGATATAACATTACTTAAGTTGTCACCTACTTTATTTGCATCTATGATTAGCTGCAAGCCCTGGATAGGAAGTCAGCCCTCCCTAAGGAACAGTACTAAACATCTATGAGTAGTACTTCCAAACAACAAATAGACTCCCAGACTTTGAAAATTTGAAGTGATCTTAGAAATTATCTAGTCCAAGCTGTAATGAGCACGAGTAACTTCATTTTCCATCCAGTGCTCTTTTCATTACACCAGGCTCATTTTCTTCCTTACAAAATCTGTTTTTCCATTTACAGTGACCAGCACATTAACTAAAACACAGTTAGCTTTCAGTAAACATTTACAGAATGAATTTTACAAATGAGGAAATCAGTGTTCAAAAAAGGGAATTGACTTACCTAAGCTCAGAGAACTAGTGACTAGCAACAACTAAAACTTACAATTTCCTGTCTGTCTGTCCAATGTTCTATCCACTGTTTCCTGATGATTTAGTTACTTCAGGATATATCTAATATTTGTTATTAATACATGTATGTAAAAAGTAAAGATCAGATCTGGAACTAATGTCTGATAAACTTAAAATGGTTCTTAGCAAATCACTTAATTGTTTAACATTTCTGTTGTCCCTGTAATAAATCACTTGAGTAAGGGCATCTCCAAGTCATCAATAGTCTATGTGGTTATCAATAAGAGAGAAAATGAGTTTGCATTCGTGAATTTTATAAACATGCACTTTCTAGCAATCACTTAGAGTCATGGAACTTTTTTTTTTAAATACTGATGTCTAGTTCTCTAGTTGTCAACAAGGTGTTAAAATATTCTTCAAGTTAGCAAATGTTTTAATAATGAGAATGTAAAAATAAATCTCATTGATGATGGTGATAAATACTATTCTAGGTCCCTTCTGTATTGTATATTAAAAATACTATTTAGAATAGTACTTACTGGAAATAAATTAAAAAAATAGTGAATCAGAAAATCTCAAATAATTAGAGTTAAATGCATTTATTTCTATTTTTTTTTAATATGGGATTACATAGGATGAAAAAACTAGTGTTACACTTATGTGGAAAAAAAAGCAGAAAATAAGACGAGACAATATTTTACTTATTAACTTTTGGCTGTCACCAGCATTTGACAAAGTCTTGTTGAGCAAGAATCATTGAGACACAGAAAGAAAAAAAGAAAAATTTTGATCCACAGCTTATCCACATCCGTTATTGGTTAGCCATTCCCATCCATATTCTCCTCTCACAGAATACAACTGCTCACAGCAGCTAGCAACTGAAAAAATTGAAAAAATGTTGTCTGTAGCTCATTTCCTGTTGGCCACTGTTAAGCCCAAGGGTTCTCAAACTAGTGATACTATAGCATTATCTGGGGACATTTTTTAAAATGTATTTTTCTGGCCCTCACTGCTCAGACAATTTGAGTTAACATGTCTGGATCTAGTAATTCACACATCGAACATTATTATTTTAAACGTGCTTTATATACTATATGGTGAAAATATACATATGAAGACTGATGTTTGGAGAATATATCTGTTATATAGTCAAGAGACTGGGAGAAATACTGAAAGTTATCTCTACATTGACCAAATACATAATCATATAGTCACATTCCTTTGGTCTCTGCTAATACATAACACTTGGAGCTATACTGCAGTTTTCAGCGTTTTTTAAAAAATATAATTTCCTTAATAGCCATTATAGATTTAAAAAACTATACAAGTATTCAGAAATCACATTTAGATGACGTGAAAGAAGAATCTGTTGAGTCTTCCTGAAGCATTTAGAAATACCTACTTACATGATAAATATTATCCTATTAATTCAATTGATCTCCCTAAGGACTTCTAGTGGGCAATTCATTTTCAAAGTATAGTTTAAATAACTATGTATTTGAAAGTAATATAACTACATTTTTTAAAAATGTGTATTTTAGTCTTAGGTTTCCTGCCATTCAATCTGGCCTTATCCTGTATTGCTTGGAATAAGTAAGGCTAGGCTTTTCAAATCTTTTCTTCTTAGTTACACCACATTGAAAATTTTAAACAGTGGAGATGACCTGGCTGCAGTATTTTCAATGCATCTCTGTTCCATAGAGACATTTGTCCAGTCAAACTAGTCTAAGTGAAAAACATAAATGATGCCACTTTTGGGTCTCAACTCACTGGCTGTGAGCATGGAAAGAGGCCATGTTATAATTTTTAACCCAAAGTTATGGTACAATGCTTCTCTAAGTTTTTCTTTTTCTAGGGGCACATATAGAAGAAATATATAACCTTAAAGAAAATAAAACTTTTAGGCTATATTTATATATACCGTCATTGGCCAATTGATTAACTGATATTATCCTTTTTAGAGCACTAATTCCTCAGTCACATTGCACAGTCAAATGGCTCCCTCTTGGGTCCTTCCTCAATTCAGATCAATCAAAGATATATATTGAGCCTATTGTAAGGCAAATACTGTGGACTTATCCTTTATTTTTAAATTTTTGATATTTAAAACATTTTATTATGAAAAATCAAACATACACCATAATAAACAGCATAATGATCATTTGCCTACACACCATCAAACTTCAAAAGTATCAACATTCTTACACTCTTTTTTTTTTTTGAGCAATATAAAGTCTTGCTATTCACATTTCAGGCAATAAACCAGCAGCAATGGCATCACTTGGGAGTTTGTAAGAAATGCAGAATTTTAGCACCACTGCCCCAAGAAGTAATAAATCAAAATGTGCATTTCAAAAAGATCTCTACTTGTGCACATTAAAATTTGAAAAGCACTGGTACAAAGTAAATGCCAGAAAGCATCTTATAAATGTACTTCCTACCATGCAGATAAACTGTATTTCATTCTGTGTAGAATTCCATGCAAAATGCGATTTTGTTTGTAGAGTTAAAAAAATAAATATTTTATTTTACAGTATAATTAAGATGTGAGACTATGAAGAAATATCTGCCATATACCATCATGAAGAATTATTTTAGCGGTGTTGGTTCTTTGGAGATGATATACAATCTTCAGTCTGGATATACTAGTTTAGAGAGCATGAAATGTTATTATATTATGTTTTACAGATGTGGACTCATCTTCAAAAATAATATCTTATACAAGAATTGAAGGGAAAACATATCAACAATGTATATTAGATATGAAAATCCCGAGATTGGAGGACAATACTTTTTCTTGTCATCTTTTGTTTGGCCTAGCCAGCAACTGGTTATTTTGAAACCAACTGAATAAGATCATACTTGACTTAGAATCAAACGGAAAATCATCCATTTTTTTCCCAAGATATGATATTTGCCTTAGGAGGCTACTCATGCCTTTTTATACAACTGTAAGAAGTTGCCAAGGTGGAATTAAAGTTAATAACATGGCAATGTTAAGTTTTGAATTTTCAGGTCTTCGTTTAATTTATGCTTAATTTTTTTAAAAAAATATATTATTTTTAATAACTGACCAGGATGTTACCTAACTGATGAAATAATTGTGCACACTGAAGGCAGGGTTTCTCATCCTGGTTTGTCACTTTCTGTATTGCCATGGAAAAATTTCTTAACTTCACTTATTTCTTCATCATGATTATTGCTACTATATTAGTCAATATTAATTCAATATATAACACCAAAGAGGTTAAGAAAATTAAATTCTTTTTTCTATTTTAAAAAATTTTCTCACTCTTCATCAAGCTGCAAATTAAATTAATGGCAATCAATGAGTTTAGAGTTAAGATATATTACAGTTGACACTTGATTAGGCACCATATCTATTTAACTAACTATTTTTAGCACATGGGAATTCTTAAAATATTATATCAAAATAATAAGAAAAATTTCCACATGAATAGAGAATATGATTAGGTGTTATGGCACATTACTTCTTCAGGTATGCCTGGTCATTGCTATAACACTAGAACATGTATATGAAGGGGCAACTGCTATTTGCTCTTAATGATCCAGTAATCTAAGGATCTTATGAGCAAGCATACTTAAGAGGCTTTCACTTTCATCAATGAGCAAAGTAATTTTTGTTTCAGTACAAATGGAGTACTATTTCAGAACTCATCAGGGAGCAAATTTACTCAATGAAATATTTACTAAGAACATTATACATCCACAGTGCTATACTTAACTAGGAAGGCTATAAAGAGGCTATTGGTTACAATCCAATAGCTCCAACAGCTCCATGTTTTCCAAGAGCTTATTATTTAATTGAAGTTAAAGCATAAACACATTTCCAAGATATAAAAAAGGCAAGATATAAAAAAGGCAAGTATGCAGGTAATGTCATAAGGCAGTAGAACATATATACCATGAGTACTGGTATTAAATATTTAAAAGATCAGAGGAAAGAGAGAGATAAATAATAACCAGGATGGTCATGGACTGTTCCTTATTGGAAATGGAAATTCAATTAAGCCCTCGAAGATTAGAAGGATTTGGGCAGCAAGTTAAAAAAGTAGAGTACACGAGGAGCATAAATAAAAATGTAGAAGTAAAAAATAACTTGATATTTTCAAGGGATGATAGGTAGATCACCCTGACTTCCATGGAGAGTTAATGAGGAATGTAGTGGGAGAACAGGTTGGAAGGTGGACTGGATCCAGACTATAAAAAGTCACAAATAACCAGTAATAGAAAACCACAAACCTGAGGATAAAATTCCTTAATGGAAAGTATTTTTCAAAGAGTTGTACAAACTTCATCAAAGCATTAAAAACATCCATTGTATTTGAATAATTTTACAACAAAAAATAAGCACCCCATTATTTACATCCTTCTACAATGAAAACACAGAAAATATATATATGAAAATGCTAGTAGTGAGGTCAGACTTCTGAGATGATGGAGCAAGCAGCTCAGAGATGACAGAGTAAGAAGCTCAGAGGACCCTGTTATTGTCTGGTTGTTTATGTGTCCCCAAATTCATGGATTGAGATCCTAATCCCCAAGGTAATAATAATAACAGGTGATGCCTTTAGGGCTCCACCCTCATGAATGGGATTAGTGCTTTTATAAAAGAAGCCCAAAAGAAACACCTCACCCTTTCAACTGTGCAAGAATACAGTGAGAAGTCTCCATTTACAAACCAAGAAATTTTCCCTCAACAGACAACAAAAGTATCTTGATCTTGGACTTCCCAGCCTCTAGAACTGTAAAACATAAATTTTCATGGTTTATACACTACACAGTCTATGGTATTTTGCTATGGAAGCCCAAACAGATGAAAACAGACCCTTTTCCTAGCAAAAGAACGATATAACGGATCAAATTCTTTTAAAAACACTCAAAATCTCTGAAAATAGTCCTGAGGGCAAACAATAGAGAATCAATCATGAAAGAATATCAAATCTTGGTAACAATATCATGAGTCTGTGGCATTTGAGCCACCACCCACTCCATTATATGTCCTTCCTCAGCTCTGTGTTATGGAAGCTCTCCCCTGTTTGTATGCAATCTGTAAGGTGGGGACTCCTTTTTTTTTGCAGCTCCAGTCTGGTGTTATGTTTTCATTCCAGAAGAAACAGGCTGCTTGTTTGTTTTATTCCTTTCAGCCATGAGTTATAGAAGCTTTATTCTGGGTATGCAGCAGAAACTTGTTTTCCCTACCCCACCAGGCCTCATTAATTAATAGAAGTTCTACCAAGTACAGCAGGTTGAAAATACTGGGCCCTGTGAACCTTACTGTACTATGCTAGTAGTGCAGAGGCTCCATGTTCAGGAAAGCAAGATGAGAAGACTAGGGGATGCCACCTGTCCCCAGAACCCACTCACAGAATGCAGTTGTCATTCAGGTCCCCTGCACCCAGCTCTAGTGCAAAGGTGTAGTGGTTCTGTCCAGGGAGAAAGGCAAGAGACACACACAATAAGATGAAAGAGCTCCACAACTCTGCCTAAAAAATAACTTGATTCGAAATAGAGATTGGAGAACTCCATGTCTAATATTGTAAAAAAATGTGAGATCTCTTTGGAGAACAATTAAGAGGAGACTGGTACCTTCATAGTACAAGCAAAACAACAAAGTAGCCAGAAGTCTAATAAGAGATAATTAGGAAAGTGCTCTCTTGAGAGTACAGTAAGTTCTAGGCGTTGGGAAATCTGTACATACGTGTTAGGCTGTACCCACTTGGAAGCAGTAGGAGCAAGATGAGAGGCAGACTTGGAAGCATTTCTTTTTGTTTTGTTTTGTTTTTGTTTTTGAGACAGAGTCTCGCTCTGTTGCCCAGGCTGGAGTGCAGTGCCCCAATCTCGGCTCGCTGCAACCTCTGCTTCCGGGTTCAAGCGATTCTCCTGCCTCAGTCTCCTGAGTAGCTGGGATTACAGGCGTGCGCCACCATGCCAGGCTAATTTTTTGTATTTTTAGTAGAGATGGGGTTTCACCATGTTGGTCAGGCTGGTCTCAAACTCCTGACCTCGTGGTCCACCCACCTCGGCCTCCCAAAGTGCTGGGACTACAGGCATGAACCACCATGCCTGGCAGAAAGCATTTCTTGATACACACAGACACATCAACAGAGAGCTGAAACTTTACCGGCATAAGGGGCTTGAATGTAAACTATGACCAAACACTGACTAGACAGTAAGCTACTCTGACCCAAGGTTGACTTCTAGGAATCCAAGTTTAAAAATAATATCACAGTAATCCCCAAAAGCTTAGAAGACTGTGTACACACTGATGATTGCACTCTCTTAGCTGTGCTCAGAGAAGGAATCTCGAAGCTGCTACTGCCTGTATGAATGTGGGGGGAAATATATTTAACTTCCTGAACTAGCAGCCTCCAAACCACATACACATATAATGGTAAATGGTAAAAAGCTAATAGGCTAAGGGGACTTTATCACAACTTTTGCTCAGTAAGTGGCTTAGGCTGAAACAAGAGTGACCCCTAAGTAGTCAGGTTAAAAAGAAAAAAATACAAAAAAAAAAAAAAGAGCCAGGCTGTACACAGCAGGGAAAGTAGACTGATGAAGTTAGTTTATACACACACACACACACACACACACACACACACACACACACACCCCAAAAAAAAAACAAGCAAACAACATAAACAACAACCCTTGGAGTGGGAATCAGAATCCAAAGTTTCAAGTTTGTTTTTATAATGTATTATCTAAAATGGCTTGTTTTCAATAAAAATAACAGAATATACAAAGCAACAGGAAGGTGTAACCCAGTCACAGTCACCACAATGCCAGCTGCAGCTTTATCTCAGACTCTGGCTCCCACCTGGCTTCTGGCATTCCAGACTAAGTGGACTTACACGTGCACTTCTCACAGTCTTTGCTCTCCATAAAGCAGTTTCTGGACCGCATATATGTGAGTGCTAGTGAAAAGGCATCGTTTGTGCTTCTGCAGTAACACTTGCCTATTACATTAGCAAATATAATAAAAGGAATAAGTCTTCTTTCACATAATCTTCTCAGGACATGATCAGTTCAATTGGTATAAAGCTTGTATGTACAGAGTCTTTAGGAGCATCTTGATTTTTAAGGACAAAGGCACAAAAAGATGCTAAAACGATTCACTACTTTACAGATACTGTGATATGGATCAGGAACCGACACAATGACATCCTTTCTACGATGGCCCAGAATATGATTGAAGAGGAAAGCTTTGGAATAGATTCTGTCATCAGAGTGCTCGGTACTTTTTGAATCATTTTTACATGAATTGCCTTTCCACTAGAATGTTACTCTATCTGCACTCTTTATTGTTTGGTGAAAAAGACGAAGTCTATCTCCTGAAAAACATATTGCAAACATAAATACAAACTACAATGTAGACAAAGTTATTAAATATGGCTATGAAAGTGCTACACATCTGTGTGATTTGTATTATATTAATTCTTCCAAATTCAAACATGCAGAAGTAAATATAAAGCCATGACGACAACCAATGTAAGTGGGTGATGTACCATCGTATCTCTTTCACCTGGTGTTTGAATTTTTCAAGAACGCAATGGGAACAACTATGGGCCATCATGTCAATGAAGTGTTTATCCCCCTATTCAAGTTTCTGTCACACTGGGTAATAAAGATTTGACTGTAAAATGAGTCACTGAGGAAGTAGTGTTCTTTTGAGGAAAACTGACAGACTCTTCATCTACATGTGTTCAAGTGCACCACATCCTGGTGCTGAGATTTTCTGAGCAGTGTTTCTGGCTAGGTTTGGTTACAGATTGCCCATGTCATGTCTTTATACACAATACTACCAAGGAGATCTAATGCTATATTCCCTGGAGGGTTATGAAACAGACACAGCTATCTACATTAAAGCACTGTCAACAGAATCAATAGAAAGACTCCAAGTGTATAATAAAACTGCCTGGAAATATTACAACACTTTGAGGCTGATGACTGACATGTTCCCAGCAGGGACCCAAAAGACATGACAATTTTATACAGTTCTTAGGTACGCTTGGGATACCTGGACAATTCAAATTTGGTTACATTTGAAAGTGATGATGTCTAAAACTACATTATTCTAAATACTTCTTGTATTTTTTTTTTTTTTTTACAATTAACTCTTCGGGTAGAATAAATGAAAAATAAATTCCATTTTTGCCTGTTAAATATCCTAAAGAATGAAACTGTACCTATTTTCACTCATTTTTTTTCATAATTAGACATATTTTTAAACATCCATAGTTTTGATTAACTTTTCTCTTTATGGTAGACTTTAGAACCATGGGAGTTTTTGAATTTCTACACGAAGTAGTGTAGTTTTTGGATTTTATCCAAGAGACTAAAATCAATATGTTGAAGGCATATCTGCACTCCCATGTTGACTGCGGCATTATTCACAATAGTCAAGATATGAAATCAACCTAGTTGATGAGTGAATACAAAATGTGGTGTATGTGTATATATACACACACACACGCATATACACATATATACACATATAAATACACATATATATGCACACACACACACACACACATATATAAAATATATATATACACACACACAATGGAATTCTATATTGCCTGAAGAATAATAAATCCTATCATTTACAACAACATGGATGAATCTGGAGGACATTGTACTAAGCAAAGTAAGTCAGGCACAGAAAGACAAATACCACACTGTCTCACTTACATGTGAAATCTAAAAATGTAGAACTCACAGAAGCAAAGAATAGAATGATGGTTATCAGAAACTTAGCTGGGTGGGGGGTGTGGGAGAGAAGGAAAGGGGAGTTGTTGATCAAAGTTTTCAGATATACAAGAAGAATAGATTTTTAAATCAATTACACATCAGGTTGACTATAATCAATAGAAATGCATTGTAAACTTTAAAATAACTAAGAGATGGATTTTTCCTTTTTTTTTTTTTTTTTTTTTTTTGGTGGAGACAGAGTCTCGCTCTGTCGCCCAGGCTGGAGTGTAGTGGCCGGATCTCAGCTCACTGCAAGCTCCGCCTCCGGATTCACGCCATTCTCCTGCCTCAACCTCCCGAGTAGCTGGGACTACAGGCGCCCGCCACCTCGCCCGGCTAGTTTTTTGTATTTTTTAGTAGAGACGGGGTTTCACTGTGTTCGCCAGGATGGTTAACAGATGGGTTTTTCATGTCTCTGTCTCATTCAGTTCTGCTCTGATCTTGGTTATTTCTTGCCTTCTTCTAGCTTTTGAATTTGTTTGCTGTTGTTTCTCTAGTTATTTCAATTTTGATGTTAGGGTGTCAATTTTAGATTTTTTTCTGCTTTCTCCTGTGGGCATTTAGTGCTATAGATTTCCATCTACACACTGCTTTAAATGTGTCCCAGAGATTCTGGTACATTGTGTCTTCATTCTCATTAGTTTCAAAGAACATCTTTATTTCTGTCTTCATTTCATTATTTACCCAGTAGTCATTCAGGAACAGGTTATTCAGTTTCCATGTAGTTCTGCAGTTTTGAGTGAGTTTCTTAATCCTGAGTTCTAATTTGATGGCACTGTGGTCTGAAAGACTGTTTCTTATGATTTCCATTCTTTTGCATTTGGTGAGGAGTGTTTTACTTCCAATTATCTGGTCAATTTTAGAATAAGTGTGGTGAGGTGCTGAGAAGCATGCCTCAGAAATAACACCACACATCTACAACCATCTGATCTTTGACAAACCTGACACAAACGAGCAATGGGAAAAAGATGCCCTGTTTAATAAATGGTGTTGGAAAAACTGGCTAGCCATATGCAGAAAGCTGAAACTGGACCCCTTCCTTAGACCTTATACAAAAATCAACTGGAGATGTATTAAAGACTTAAAAGTTAGACCTAAAACCATAAAAACCCTAGAAGAAAACCTGGGCAATACCATTCAGGACATAGGCATGAGCAAAGACTTCATGTCTAAAACACCATAAGCAATGGCAACAAAAGCCAACATTGACAAATGGGATCTAATTAAACTAAAGAGCTTCTGCACAGAAAAAGAAACTATCATCAGAGTGAACAGGCAACCTACAGAATGGGAGAAAATGTTTGCAACCTCTCCATGTGATAAAGGGCTAATATCCAGAATCTACAAAGAACTTAAACAAATTTACAAGAAAATAAAACAAACAAACGACCCCATCAAAAAGTGGGCAAAGGATATGAATAGACACTTCTCAAAATAAGACATTTATGCAGCCAACAAACATGAAAAAATGCTCATAATTGCTAGTCATTAAAGAAACACAAAGCAAACCACAATGAAATACCATCTCACGCCAGTTAGAATAGCGAGCATTAAAAATTCAGGAAACAACAGATGCTGGAGAGGATATGGAGAAATAGGAATGCTTTTACACTGTTGGTGGGCTTGTAATTATTTCATCCATTGCAGAAGACAGTGTGGCTATTTCTCAGGGATCTGGAACTAGAAATACCATTGACCCAGCAATCTCATTACTGGGCATATGCCCAAAGAATTATAAATCATTCTACTATAAAGACACATGCACATGTATGTTTACTGTGACACTATTCAAAATAGCAAAGACTTGGAACCAACCCAAATGTCCATCGACGATGGACTGGATTAAGAAAATTTGGCACATATGAACCATGGAATACTATGCAGCTATCAGAAAGGATGAGTTCATGTCCTTTGCAGGGACATGGATGATGCTGGAAGCCATCATTCTCAGCAAACTATCACAAGGACAAAAACCAAACACTGCATGTTCTCACTCATAAGTGGGAGTTGAACATGGAGAATACATGGACACAGCGAGGGGAACATCACACACTGGGTCTTGTCGGGGGATGGGGGGCTAGGTGAGGGATAGCATTAGAAGAAATACCTAATGTAGGTGATGGTTTGATGGGTGCAGGAAACCACCATGGCACATGTATACTTATGTAAGAAACCTGCACGTTCTGCACATGTACCCCAGAAATTAAAATATAATAAAAATAAATAAATAAATAAAATACCAAAAAAGTTAAAAAAAAAAAAACCCTAAGAGAGTGAATTTCAAATGTTTCATAACAAAAAATAAGTTAGTCGATGGATATGTTACCCAGCTTGGTTCAATCATTCCACATTGTATGTATATGTAAAAACAACCTATTGTACTTCAGAAACTTATACAGTTATGCCTAAATTAAAAATAGTATTAATTTTAAGGACAACTAACAGAGTAGGAGAATATACTTGCAAATTACATACATTCACGTGCTGCTTAACAACGTTCTGAGAAGTACATTATTAGGCAATTTTGCCATGTGAATTTTGTCATGCAGAATGTATTATACTTACAAAAACCTAGATAGTGTAACCTACTACATACCTAGGCTGTATGATATAGCCTATTGTCCCTAGCCTACAAACCTGTACAGCCTGTTATTGTGTTGAATACTGTAGGTAATTGTAATAACACAATGGTGTTTGTGTATCTAAATGTATCTAAACATAGAAAAGGGGCAGTAAAAATGCAATATAAAAGGTTTTTAAAATGGTACACATTTATAGGGTGCTTACTACGAATGGAGCTTGCACAACTAGAAGTTGCTCTGGGTGAGTCAGTCAGTGAATGACAAGTGCATTTGAAGGGCTAAAATGTTAGTGTATACTGTTGTAGACTTTATACATACAGTACACATAGGCTATACTAAATTTGTAAAACAATTATTTCTTCAAAACTAAATTAATCTTTACTTAATGTAACATTTTATTTTCTATACTTTTCTAAATTTTTTACAATTTTGACTTTTTATGTGCAAACAAATTTTTCAACTGTTTTATAATCTTATGGGACCACCATCATACATGCAGTCCACCATTCACTGAAACTTTATTACATGATATTTGACTGTTTCTCATAAGGGAATTTTATTCAGAATATATAAAGAACTCTTGAAATTCACAAATGGAAAGACAACGCAATAAAATGTAAAAATGATTTAAACAGACATTTGGCTAAAGAAGATATACGAATGGTAAATAAGGACACAAAATGTTGCTGAACATCATTAGCCATCAGGAAAATAAAAATCATAACTATGATGTGATACTACTTCATACACGCTAATCACTAATAAGGATACAAACAAAAAACAGATGATAACAAGTGTTGGGGCGAATGTAGCCTTGAAAAAGAGCCTGACAATTCCTCAATAGGTTAAACACAAAGTAATCATTTTAGCACCATTTCTACTTCCAGCCATTTACGTAAGAGAAATAAAAACATAAGTCACACAAAAATTTACACCTTAATATACATAGCAGCATTATTCATAATAGATAAAAGAGGAGCAATACAAATGTCTATCCACTGATGGAATGGTAAAATTATGGTATTTATGTATAATGGAATATTGTTTAACAATAAAAATAATGAAGCATTGACAATATAAAAATATGTATGAATCTTGAAAACATTATGGTAAATGAAAGAAGCCATTCACAAAATACCTCATAACATGTGACTCCATTTATGTGACATATCCTGAAATGGAGTATCCATAGAGACATAAAGTAGATTAGTAATTGTTTAACTTTGAGGGAGGTTAGTGAAGAATGACTGTTAGTGGGTATGAGGTTGCATTTTAGAGAAAATGTTCAAAAAGTAGATAATGGTGATGGTTGCACAACAGTACATATACTGAAAACCATTGAATCTAACTCTTTAAATGAGTGAATTATATGGCACGTAAATTATATTTAAATACAGTAATAAAAATGTTGGTAATTAATTTCCACATCACAAAATTTACAAAATATATTTTCATAATATTTTATAATAATTATTGAATATTTGTGTAATAAAAATCATTTCTATACACATCAGCATTCACATGCATTGTTTTTATATCATTGTAGGTAGACTCTCTTATTTTGAGCACAATTTTTTTATTATGACTTTATATCCAGTTCTCACATTGGTATAGCTCCTAAATATGTCATTCTTTAGCTAATAACCCAAAATTACTTTATATTAATGTGCCATTATTGGTTTGAGCTTCATTTACTGTCAGTCCTTTTGATTGTTCTGTTTTCTAATTATATGTATACATATATGCTTATAAAAATATTTCCAAATAAATGTTGTTTCCCACTGATACTTTTCCTTTGGATATTTGTGCCGCACAGTTGACTCTACATCATCAATGTTTTTAAACATTATCATTTTTGGTGAATAAGCCAGATTGACAACCCCCACATGTCAGATCTATGAATTAAAACTAATGAGGATAAAGTATGTCAAATGGAGTTGGAATAGAAATATGAAGAGATAAACACTGAAGTTCCTTTTCGTTAATAATCCACATTGTTATAGCATAGGAAAATCTTAATTTTTTTCTTCAATATTAATTATAAAGCATTTATTATAGTAGAATCATTTCATATTCATACTGAGTAATAATTCAATGGGAATTCTTAGTAATTTAAATGGAGACAAATGTTCACTTATTATGAAGTGTTACTGCTGACGAGAAAACACTTTAATGTAAGTGGTCACTCCATTAATGTGTTTAACATTCTCAGTATATCATTATTAATCATTACATGACACTGTAATTAATACATGCGTTTTCAGAGACTCATAGAATTAATGACATGCTTTTTCATAGACTGATAGAATCAGAGAACATTACCATTAGTGGAGGCCTTAGAATTTATCTAGTTAAACTCCCTACATGATTGTTGTATGAACCTCTAAAACACGTTGACAAGTAGCCATCAAACCTACTCTTAAATAACTCTATTGAAGGGGACTTACATTCTTTCATTAGGTAGCCAAATGTAGTATCAGACAGCTATAATTGTAACATGTTTTTATTCTTTTTATTTAATGAAGATTAGTCTTTCTGAGATGTCTGACCACAGGCTCTCATTCTGTCCTTTGGAGTCACACACAACAAGTTGGCCAATTCTATCTATGATAGCTCCTCAAGTGACTAATGAGTATTGTCACACATTCCTTAGCATCCCCATGCCTGCCATGTATTTCTACACCTAAATACTCTAATTTCATTCTGTTGTTTCTAACAGAATGATTCTTATTTTGTCCCTGGTTTAGTCATTCTTCTTTGAGTGTGCTCTAATTCGCACATGTCTCTCTTAAAAATGTGGCACTCATAATTAACGTATTACTACATATATGGTTATTACTTTTATTTTTTTGTGTATTCTATCTCTATCCATGCAGCCTAAAATGGCAATACCTTTTTAGTAAACCTAAGGGACAATTAGCTTATGTTTATTAATAGTTTATAGTCAATCCCTTTAAATATCATGTTTTTGTATTTTTTTTTTTTTTTATTTATCCATTTGCTTCTGAGTCTGTATGGTGCAAATGGCTTTTGAACTTAAGGATAAAGTGTTATATTTATCCATGCTAAATGTCAATGTACTAGGTTTAACTCACTGTTAATATATCTTTTTGCATCTTGCTTCTGTTGTATAATATATCGACTACCATGACTACAGGCATCTGACATCTGAGCAGTAAAGTTACTTCGACATAGTTTGGCTTGTGTCATATTATGCATTATAATTTTTACAGTGCTATTGTACACTCTTGCTAATTTGGCTTGTTCCACATTTGAAAAATAAAATGAGAATGGTAATACTGCAATATATTGTCAAATGTGTAACATTTGCCCCTGTAGTGTTCGAGGGACGTTTTGGAAAGTAGAATTTTTACTTCTCCTTCTTTGCCAAAATAGAGGTTCTTGTCCCAAATTTGTTCAGTATTTTTCTATATCACTGCCTCCACTTGTGACCAAGTCTCTATCTAGAATTTCTTCTTACTTTTACTTGATAAACCCATATTCATACTGTAAGGGCAAAATCAAATTTTATAACTTTTAGAATGCCTCTTTTGGAATCCTGAATTAGAATTAGTATCTTCTTTCCCTTAGTCACTTACAGTAACATCCTTTGTACATTTTGTGTCATTGAAACTGACTGCAATTCATTATCGATTCTTAGACATGTGTGTCCATTTCCATTAGATTGTAATTTCTTTAAAACTGGAGGCTTAATATTCCCCATAGCACCTTCCACTATTTTGTTTTATTTTTTGTATTACATTTTTACTTTTTGTGGGTACATAGTAGATGTATATATTGATGGGGTACATGAGATGACTTGATACAGGCATGCAATGTGTAATAAGCACATCATGCAGAATGTGGTATTTATCCCCTGAAGCATTTGTCGCTTGAGTTACAAACAATTCAGTTATACTCTTTAAGTTATTTTAAAATGTGTAGAGGACTACGTGCTCGCAAACAGGGTGTTCCCGATAAGTCCTGCTCTTGCAAATGAAGCAGGGCGTTCCCAATAAGTCCTGCTCTTGCAAATGAAACAGGGCGTTCCCCATAAGGCCTGCTCTTGTGAACAAAGCAGGGCGTTCCCCATAAGTCCTGCTCTTGCGAACGAAGCAGGGCGTTCCCCATAAGTCCTGCTCTTGCAAACGAAGTCAGGGAAAGGTCAGAAAAACAGCAATGTGTCTTGTGACTTGGTAACATTCCACAAACGACTGTATAAAATAAAGCAGAGCGCGCCATTTGAGGCAGCCGCCATGTTTGTCTTGTCTTGTGTTGTCTTGTGTGTTCATTCCTTTGTTTAGGAAACACGCGGACCCCAACATCTGACGCAGCGAGCAGGGTCCGTGGCTCCACGAGAGCAAGGAACCGGAGGGGGAAACACCCTGGGCAGGTAAATAAAGACAGGGGGACCCACGGGAAAATTATGGGGAATTCCACCTCTCTGGCCTCTGAATATTTGTTTACTCCAGGGACTGTTGATGTCTATAGGAGTAGAAGTTAGTTAAGGAACATAAGACTTTGAAGTGATTGTTTGCCCATGTTGAACAACATTGTTACTGGTTTCAATGTCAAACCAAAGTGCAGTTAAATCGAAAGGAATGGTTACAAGTGGTTAAAGTACTGCGTCGAGCTCATCAGCGAGGGCAAATGATGCCTCTGACTTTGTGGACTTTGTGTAGTTCCATTACTCAGGCATTAGAGTTACTTGAAACTGACTCGGAGCATGGCGATACTGCCACAGGAGGTGAGGCATCTGAAGCTTTAGAGAGGAATGATCTTAGAGAGGAACATGTTTATGCCCCGGTTGTTGAGGACAAGGAATTGGAAAAAGAGCTAATGCCTCCTTCATCTGAAGGAAATTCTGATTTGCAGCACATTTTAGAGATGTTACAACAGTTGTTAAAATTGCAAGATACCGCTGCTCCTGTTTCTCCTATCTCTCCGCCATGAGCCTTCCCTGTTACCTTCCCTTCTGCTAAAAGGATTTCCCTTTGCCTCCACCTCCAACCTCTTTGCCTATGTCAGGTCAGGTTTTCTCTGTGCCTCTTCCTCCTGTAGGAGAAAAGAAGGAATCAAAGGAAAAGGATGATTTCGAGGAATTAGATTTATTCCCGATAACACGGGCTGCTTTCGGCCCCAATGCTCAGTTCCCAAACGGTGGCCAGAATGTGACTTTTACAGCCATACAATTTAAATTTTTGAAAGAAATGAAAGCTGCAATTTCTAATTATGGACCTCAATCACCGTTTGTCCTTGGCCTTCTCCATTCCTTCTCTTCAGAACATATGATGATTTCTATTGACTGGGAAACGTTGTGACAGGCTGTCCTTGATCATTCGCAATGGCGTCAATTAAAAAGTTGGTGGTGGGAGGAAGCAAGAGTACAAGCTAGAAAAAAGGCTACGCGAAATCCCCCAGGACCTACTGAAGAGCAGCTTACGGGTTCAGAACAATACGCCACTCTTAATGCTCAGGCAGGCCTAGATGATATTGCTCTCACTCAGATTAAAGTCTTGTTTATAAAAGCGTGGACTAAGGTTGGAATAGTGGGTAAAACTTCTTTATCTTTTGTAAAGATCCTACCAGGAGCCACTGAGCTGCATCCAGATTTTGTAGCCCGTCTTCAAGATGCTGTATTAAAGACTGTAGGTTCAGGCCCGGCTGCTAAAATTCTTTTGGATACTCTGGCTTTTGAGAGTGCTAATCCTGAGTGCCAAAAATTGCTGCGTCCTCTAAAAGCTAGTGGAGCTGATTTAGGTGAATACATTCGGGCTTGTGCAGATGTTGGAGGAGCTATTTACAATGCTCAATTGTTTGCTGGGGCACTTTCTAAGGCTTTAAAAGACAATTCTAAACAAGGTATATGCTATCAATGTGGGAAACCCGGTCATTTTAAAAAGGAATGCCGGAAAAAATTAGACTCTTCTGCTCTAAAAGAAAAAAGGTTACCATCTGATATGTGTAAACGATGTGGCAAGGGTCGACATTGGACCAATGAATGCTGTTCAAAAACTGATAAAAGTGGGAATGTACTGTCACCCCTCTCGGGAAATGGGAGCCGGGGCCTGCATGCTTGGGGCCCCAACAACTACAATGCAGGCCTACCCCTGCACCCAGTGAGAAGTGGCTTACAACATCAAGGAATGACCTTGAGTCCTCCTTAAAGACGTCTTACCCTACCCCAGTTTCTCAGCTTTATGCTGCCACTAAGCAGAGTGCCGCTGCTGACCTAGCTATTGTCCAACCTTATACTTTATCTCCTAATAGAGGAATATATAAGTTGGCTACCGGAGTGTGTGGTCCTTTGCCAAAGGGACATGTAGGACTTTTACTAGGTTAAAGCAGCAATGCTATGCGGGGGTTAATGGTGGTCCCAGGAATTATTGATCCTGATTTTACTGATGAAATCCTTATTATGGTACAAGTCTCACAACTTATGCGCCTAGAGGCAGGGGAATGTATTGCATAATTGCTTTTATTGCCTTTTTTTCCTTTCTTATCTAGAGATGGGTCTCGTCAAGGAGGTTTTGGTAGTACTGG
Source organism: Macaca mulatta (assembly GCF_049350105.2). NCBI lineage: Eukaryota > Metazoa > Chordata > Mammalia > Primates > Cercopithecidae > Macaca > Macaca mulatta. The sequence goes on from NC_133426.1 coordinate 87,945,951, forward strand.
AAAAACTGTTTTCTGGGAAACTTTAGTTTCTGATAAAAAATCTTTATGTTCTTTGCAAATTAATGGGATACTTTTTGAGGGCTTAGTCGACACAGGAGCGGATGTATATAATAATGTTTGGCTCAATGGCCTGACCATTGGAGAAAGAAACAAGTATCGGTTACTCTATCCGGCCTAGGTACTGCTTCTATAGTCTACCAAAGTGTCGAGCCCCTGAGCTGTGTAGGACCTGAAAGACAACAAGGAAAAGTGTTCTTTTATATTGTTCCCATTAATATTAACCTTTGGGGCCGTGATCTTTTACAACAATTTGGTGCCTTTTTAAGTATTCCTCATATTTCTTCAGCTGCCAAAAATATGATGTTCAAAATGGGCTACAATCCTTTAAACCCTTAGCCACTGTCCACAAGCCTCAAGCTTTACAATTGAAGTGGAAAACTACAACTCCTGTTCGGGTGGAACAGTGGCCATTATCTAAAGAAAGACTTAAGGCTTTAAAGAATTTAGTTAAGGAACAATTGGCCGAGGGGCCTATTGAACCAAGTACTTCTGCATGGAATTCCCCTGTTTGTCTTGTCAAAAAAAAAAAAAAAAAAAAAAAAAAAAAAAAAAAAGGAAAATGGCACTTACTAACTGATCTTAGAGCTGTAAATACTTGTAGTCAACCTATGGGGACTTTATCCCCTGTAGCAGAAGAAGAATTGTCATTTGTAGAAAATAGAATTAGTGAAGCTCACCTTGATTATATTGCACCAATCTTCCACTTTCGTTGTGTCTTTTTCATACTCCCCATTCGCCAAGGGCCGTTTTACACCAAGATAATAATATTCTGGAGTGGCTGTTTTTGGCTAATAAAGCCATTAAGAAAATTCACCCATATATTGATAAATTGGCTGAATTAATTATTAAAGGATGACATCGAGCTCGTCAGTTGCTTGGTGCTGACCCTGTAAAAATTATTACCCGATTATCTAATCAATACATTGAATCTCTGCTGGAAACTCATGAGGGTTGGCAAGTGGCTTGCGCTGAGTATACCGGTTCTTTTTCTCAGCATTATCCTAGTAATAAATTGTTTGCTTTTCTGCAACAATATTCTTTACTGCCATATAATCCTATCTCTTACACTCCAGTTAAAGGTCCCACCTTTTTTACTGATGCTTCAAGCAATGGAAAGGCTGGATACTGGACTTCAGACAATTCAAAAATTTCTCACTATCCATTTGAATCAGTACAACAAGGAGAACTTTTTGCCATTCTTATGGTTCTACAAGACTGGCCTCAAACCCCTTGTAATATAGTTAGTGATTCCCAATATGCTGTATATATAACTAAATATATTTCTCAGACTTCTTTACCATTATTTCCTCAAACTCCTTTACAAAAATTATTTTCTTTATTATTTGTAACTCTTACTTCCTGCACTGCCCCCCTTTTTATCACTCATATTCATTCTCATTCAGCTTTGCCAGGACCTTTATCTTTTGGCAATAGTCAGATTGATTCTTTACTTATTGGCAGTGTCCAACGGGCTCAGGATGAGCACCAACTACATCATACTAATAGTTTAGGATTACAACGGCGATTTTCTATAACACGCCGTCAAACCCGAGCTATTGTCAGAGCCTGCCCATCTTGTGCTCCTATTATTGCACCTTTTTTAAGTCCAGGTATTAATCCTCGAGGCATTCAACAAAATCACATTTGGCAAATGGATGTAACTTATGTTCCTTCCTTTGGTCGTTTAAAATATGTTCATCATACTATTGATACGTGGTCACATTTCCAGTGGGCTACGCCATTACCCTCTGAAAAGGCTGACTCTGTTATTACTCATTTACTTACTTGTTTTGCAGTTATGGGAGTCCCTGCTGAATTAAAAACTGATAATGCCCCTGCTTATTGCTCTCGCAAATTGGCTGCCTTCCTCTCTTTATACCATATTCATCATTCCACTGGTATTCCATTTAACAGTCAAGGTCAAGCAATTATTGAAAGAGCCAATGCTACCTTAAAATTACAACTTTTAAAGCAAAAAGGGGGAGATGGGCGAGATTCCCCAAAACATCAAATTCTGAAAGCCCTTTTTACTTTAAATTTTCTCAACCATTGGCGCCAATTACAGCAGTCTGCAGCGGTGAAACATTTTCAACAGCCTTTAGAAAAGCCGCAAAACAGTAATCTGTGGGTGTATTATCCTTCATTACAAGGGAAATATTTAAAAGGAAACGTTTTACAATGGGGCCGAGGCTATGCTCTTGTCCGGACAGGTGCCGGAGACGATTGGTTTCCATCTCGATGGTTGAAACAGTGCCATGGCGAAGAGAAGCCGATCCAAAGAGTTCCTGAAGGAATTCCAGGAGCCAAATCTGAGTGCTCAGAGAACATTCACCTTCGGAACTCGACGTGCAGAGCCCCCGACATGGGGGCAACTGAAACAGTTAAGAAGCTGAAGGGGTTGTTCAACAAGCTGGCAGCCCAAAACCCCCACTGACTTTATTCCTGGCTATGCTGGCCATAGTAAATTGTCAGGTAACAGCTGGAGAATTTACATACTGGGCTTATATTCCTTTTCCACCCTTATATCAAGGTGTGGCCTGGGGAGACAGAGAAGTCCCAGTATTTACTAATGATACTGCTTGGATGCCATCACCTTTTTAAAATCAGGATCCTGAATTAGACACTGGCACAGTAAATAGTTCATATCAATTTGGGGTTGAAGGGTTACCTATATGTCTTGGGGGTAGTCTGCATTGTCTGCATCTTTCTCATGAGGCTTGGGCTGTTCGCTATAACCATAGTCATATCTCTGCCTTTACTATGATTGTTGTGGCTCAAAGTTTCAAGTATAATCATACTGCAGTACTTGATGAAACTCTGCCAAGTACATTATCTTTATGTCCTATCCCTGATGTGTCCGGAGGTGTTTCCCAACTAGAGTGGACTAGATGTAGAAGTAGTGGGTCACGATTGTTGTTAGAAGTAAAAGGGAAGAGTCGTAAATACCTTGTTACAGATTGGAGTGTACATGATTTTCAGACTAAATTCAACCATGTCAACCTGCGTTGGCATATAGGTAATCACAACATCGCTGCAGATGGCAATGAAACTATTATTTGGCATGATGGTGGTCTATCACCCCCTATGCCACATTTGGCTAATACCTCACAAATACAAGGTCATATTTGGAAGTTGCTAGCTGCTGGTAAACCAATGTTCACTTTCGTGGTAAACATGTCCTTAAATCTTTTTTTTTTTTTTTTTTTTTTTTGAGACGGAGTCTCGCTCTGTCGCCGGGGCTGGAGCGCAGTGGCCGGATCTCAGCTCACTGCAAGCTCTGCCTCCCGGGTTTACGCCATTCTCATGCCTCAGCCTCCTGTGTATCTGGGACTACAGGCGCCCGCCACCTCGCCCGGCTAGTTTTTTGTATTTTTTTAGTAGAGACGGGGTTTCACCGTGTTTGCCAGGATGGTCTGGATCTCCTGACCTCGTGATCCGCCCGTCTCGGCCTCCCAAAGTGCTGGGATTACAGGCTTGAGCCACCGCGCCCGGCCACATGTCCTTAAATCTTACTAATATTGCTAACCCTTTCCATATATCTTTGCATCGAAATAGTTCTAGATATGTTATTGCATGTGTAAGAAAGCCTTACTTGTTGTCGACAGGAATTTTTAAATAGGATAATAATACAGGGGTAGTTAACTGTACAAACAATTGTACATTCTTAGGTTATATAAATACTACTTGGTAGAATAATAATTGGAATGAGTCTTATTCCAATTTATATATACTAAGAGCCAGAAAAGAAACCTGGCTACCTGTAAACTTAACACATACTTGGAGTGAATCTGCTGGGATTATTCAAATTTACAAGGTTATGCAAGATCTTGTCCACCGCAGTCGGAGGATGGTTGGAATCGTCGTGACCGCGGTGATAGGACTTGTAGCAATTGCTTCCACCGCCGCTGTTGCTGGATTAACTCTACACCAGAGTATACAAAATGCAGAATTTGTGCAACAATGGCATGAACAATCACATTTGTTGTGGCAGCAGCAACGAGACATAGATGCTCATTTGACTGAACGAGTAGATAATCTGGAACAAGTGGTTTCTTGGTTGGGATATCAGCTAACAGTGTTGAATACCCGAGTTTTGTTGAAGTGTGATTGGAACACTACCCAATTTTGTATTACTCCTGTTCCTTTTAACAGCACTGTACATAATTGGACTGAGATAAAGAGACTTTTAATTGCTCATAATAATCTTTCCCTAGAAATACAAGAATTAACACAGAACATTTCTGAAACATTTTGCAATCAGTTACCATTGCTGACTGGTGTAGATTTGATGACTGGTATTGCACAAAGTTTGACGTCTTTGAACCCTATGAGTCCTATAAAAACTTTGCTGACCTCTGTTTCTAGTAATGTATTGATTGTTGTTCTTGCCTTTGTCATTTTCACAGTCTGCTGGAGACGGTGCCAAAGGGCAAACACCGAATCCCAGCGAGCCCAACATGTAATGATGGTTTTAAAAGAAATTCAAACTTGTAAATAAGGAAAGGGGAAATGTAGAGGACTACGTGCTCGCAAACAGGGTGTTCCCGATAAGTCCTGCTCTTGCAAACGAAGCAGGGCATTCCCAATAAGTCCTGCTCTTGCAAACGAAGTAGGGCGTTCCCCATAAGTCCTGCTCTTGCAAACGAAGTCAGGGAAAGGTCAGAAAAACAACAATGTGTCTTGTGACTTGGTAACATTCCATAAACGACCGTATAAAATAAAGCAGAGCGCGCCATTCGAGGCGGCCGCCATGTTTGTCTTGTCTTGTGTGTTCATTCCTTTGTTTAGGAAACACGCAGACCCCAACAAAAATGTATGATGAAATTATTATTGACTATAGTCACCGTATCATGCTATCAAATGGCAGGTCTTATTCATTTTTTCTAACTACTTTTTGTACACATTAACCGTTCCCTCCTCTCCCCCAGCACCCTACTAGTAACCACCATCTGGTAACCATACTTCCACTCTCTATGTCTGAGTATTTAATTGTTTTGATTTTTAAACATCAGAAATGTCAGAACATGCAATACTTGTCTTACTGTGCTTGGCTTATTTCACTTAATAATCTTCAGTTCAATCCATCTTGTGGCAAATGATAGGGTATCATTCTTCTTTAAGGGCTGAAGGGCACTCCATTGTGTATATATACCACATTTTCTTACTCAGTCGTCTGTTGATGGACACCCGCATTGCTACCAAAACTTAGCTATTGTAAGCAGGGCTGCAACAAACATAGGGGTGCATATAACTCTTTGATACACTGATTTCCTTTCTTTTGGTTATATACCCAGCAGTAGCATTGGTGGGTCATATAACAGCTCAATTTTTAGTTTTCTGACCAACCTCCAAACTGTTCTCCATAGTGGTTGTACTAGTTTACATTCCCACTAACAGTGTACAAGGGTTCCCTTTTCTCCACATCCTTGCAAGTATTTGTTATTGCCTGTCTTTTGAATATAAACCATATTAACTGAGGTGGGATGATATCACATTATAGTTTTGATTTGCATTCCTCTGATTATCAGTGATTTGGAGCATTTTTTCATATTCCTATTTGCCATTTGTCTGTTTCTTTTGGGAAAGTCTATTCAGATCTTTTGCCCATTTTTTGATCAGCTTATTAGATTTTTCCTATAGAGTTCTTTGAGCTCCTTATATATTCTGGTTATTTATCCCTTGTTAAATGGGTACTTTGCAAATATTTTCTCGCATTCTATGAATTGTCTTTAATTTTGTTGATTGTATCTTTTGCTGTGCAGAAGCTTTTTAACTTGATGTGATTCCATTTGTTCATTTTTGATTTAATTGCCTGTGCATGTAGGGTATTGACGTATAAATTTTTGCCCCAACCAATGTCTTAAAGATTTTCCTCAAAGTTTTCTTGTAGTAGTTTTGTAGTTTTAGGTCTTACATTTAAGTCTTTAATCCATTTTGATTTTGTTTTTGTGTATGACGAGAGATGGGACTAGGTTCATTCTTCTGCATATTGATATCCAATTTTCTCAGCATCTTTTATTGAAGATACTGTATTTTTCCAGTTTATGTTCTTGGCATCTCTGTTTAAAATGAGTATACAGTGGGTGTGTGGATTTTTTTTGTGGGTTCTCTATTCTGTTTCATTGGTCTATGTATCTGTTTTTTGTCCCAGTACCATGCTGTTTTATTTACTATAGCTCTGTATTGTAATTTGAAGACAGGTAATGTGATTTCTCTAGTATTGTTCTTTGGGCTTAGAAAAGCCTTGGCTATTCTGGGACTTCTGTGGTATCGTATTAACTATAGGATAGTTTTTTTTTTTTTTTTTTTTTCTATTTCTGTGAAGAATGTCATTTGTGTTTTGATAGGGATTACACTGAATCTGTAGATTGCTTTGGGTAGTATGGCCATGTTAATATTGAGTCTTCCAATCGGTGAAAAAGAAAAGTTTTTTTTGTTCTCTTCAATTTTTTATCAGTGTTTTATAGTTTTTATTATAGACATGTTTTACTTCTTTGGTTAAATCCTTAGGTATTTTGTTTTGTTTCTGTCTATTGTCAATGAGATTACTTATTAATTTCATTTTTACATTGTTCACTCTCAGCATATAGAAATGTTACTGATTTTGTATCCTGTAAATTTACTGAATTTGTTTATCAGTTCTAATAGTTTTCTTGTGGAGTTTTTATGAGTTTCCAAATATAAGATTATATCATCCGCACACAAAGATCAGTTTATTTCCTTTCTAGTTTGGTTGTCTTTTATTTCTTTCTCTTGTCTGATTGCTTTAGTTAAGACATCCAGTGTTATGTTGAATAACAGTGGTGACAGTGGGCATCTGAGTAATGTTCCAGATCTTAGAGAAAAGGCTTTCAGTTTTTTCCTATTCAGTATGATGTTAGCTCTGGGTCATTCATATATGGCTTTTATTATGTTAATGTATATTCTTTCCATCCCAAGTTTTTTGAGGATTTCTATCATAAAGCGATGTTGATTTTGTGGAATGTTTTTTCCACATCAATTGAGATGATTATATGGACTTTATCCTTCATTCTGTTGGTATTGATTTATTGCATTGATTGACTTGTATATGTTGACTCACCCTTGCATCCAGAAATAAATCCCAATTAATCGTGATGAGTTATCTTTCTAATGTATTGTTGAATTTGGTTTGCTAGTATTTTGTTGAATATTTTCGAATCAGTATTCATCAGAAACATTGGCTTGTAGTTTTCTTTTTTTTAATGTGTCTTTATATTTGGTATTAGAATAATACTACTCTCGTAGAATGAATTTGCAAGTATTCCTTCCTCCTCTAGGTTTTGGAATAGTTTGAGTAGGGTTGATATTAGTTTTTCTTTAAATGTTTGGTAGAGTTCAGCAGTGAAGTTATCAATTTCCTGGCTTTTCTATACTGGGAAAATTTTTATTACAGCCTCAAACTCTTTACTTCTTAATTTGTTCAGGTTTTTTGGATTTCTGTCTGGTTCAATCTTGGTAGGTTGTGTGTTTCTAGAAATTTGTCCATTTTTTTCTAGGTTCTCTAATCTACCATCATATAGTAGCTCATAGTAGACACTATTGATCCTTTACATTTATTTTATATTATTATTATTGCAACAGGATTTTGGGGAACAGATGATGTTTGGTTACATGAATAAGTTCCCTAGTGGTGATTTATGAAATTTTGGTGCACCAATCACCTAGGCAGTGTATATTGTACCCAATGTGTAGTGTTTTATCTATCTCTCCTCTCCCATCCTTTCCCCTATGTCCTCAAAGTCCATTGTATTATTCATATGCCTTTGCGTCCTCATAACTTAGCTCCCACTTATGAGTGAGAGCATACAATGTTTGGCTTTCCATTCCTGAGTTACTTCACTTAGAATAATGGTCTTTGATTCCATTCAGGTTGCTGCAAATGCCATTATTTTGTTCTTTTTTATAACTGAGTAGTATTTCATGGTTTATGTGTGTGTATACACTGATTACACACTCTTGTAATTGCAACTGCTGCTATAAACATGTGTTAGCAAGTATCTTCTTTGTATATGACTTCTTTTCCTATGGATAGATACCCAGAGTGGGATTGCTGGAACAAATGATAGCTCTATTTTGAGTTCTTTAAGGAATCTCCACACTGTTTTCCATAGTGGTTTTACTAGTTTACATTCTCACTAGCAGTGTAAAAGTGTTCCTTTTTTACCACGTCCCTACCAACATGTATTATTTTTAGATTTTTTTTTTATTACGGCCATTCTTAAAGGAGTAAGGTGGTATTGTGTTGTGGGAAGTCAGGGACCCCAAAAGGAGGGACCAGCTGAAGCCACAGTAGAAGAACATAAATTGTGAAGATTTCATGAACATTTATTAGTTCCCCAAATTAATGCTTGTATAATTTCTTACGCCTGTCTTTACTGCAATCTCTGAACATAAATTGTGAAGATTTCATGGACACTTATCACTTCCCCAATCAATACCCTTGTGATTTCCTATGCCTGTCTTTAATCTCTTAATCCCATCATCTTCATAAGCTGAGGAGGATGTATGTTGCTTCAGGACCCTGTGATGATTGCATTAACTGCACAAATTGTTTGTAGAGCATGTGTATTTGAACAATATGAAATCTGGGCACCTTGAAAAAAAGAACAAGATAACAACAATGTTCAGGGAAGAAGGGAGATAAGACTGGACTCTGACTACCAGTGAACCAGGTGGAACAGAGCCATATTTCTCTTCTTTCAAAAGCAAATAAAAGAAATATCACTGAATTCTTTTTCTCAGCAAGGAACATCCCTGAGAAAGAGAATGAGCCCCTGAGGGTAGGCCTCTAATATGGCTGCTTTGGGGGTGGTTGTCTTTTACTGTTGAAGACAAAGAGTTGAAATAAGGCCCGGTCTCCTGTAGTGCTCCCAGGCTTATTAGGATGAGGAAATTCCCACCTAATAAATTTTGGTCAGACTGGTTGTCTGCTCTCAAACCTTGTCTCCTGATAAGATGTTATCAATGACAATGCGTGCCCAAAACTTCATTAGCAATTTTAATTTCACCCCATCCTGGGTCCTGTGATCTCACCCTGCCTCCATTTGCTTTGTGATATTTTATTGCCTTGTGAAGCATGTGACCTCTGTGACCCACACCGTATTTGTGCACTCCCTCCCTTTTGAAAATCGCTAATAGAAACTGCTGGTTTTATGGCTCAGGGAGCATCACGGAACTTGCTGACATGTGATGTCTCCCTCGGACACCCAGCTTTAAAATCTCTCTCTTTTGTACTCTTTCCCTTTATTTCTCAGACCAGCTGATGCTTAGGGAAATAGAATAGAATCCACATTGAATATCGGGGGTGAAGTTTCTCCATTAGCATTGCATTTTGGTTTTGACTTGTATTTCTCTGATAATCAGTGATGTTGAACATTATTTTCATATTTTTTGACCATTTGTATATCTTCCTTTGAGAATTGTCTATTCATATCCTTAGCCCACTTGTTGATGGAGTTGTTTGTTTTGTTCTTGTTGATATGTTTGAGATCCTTGTAGATTCTGAATATTAGTCCTTTCTCAGATGTATAGATTGTGAAGATTTTTTCCCACTCTGTGGGTTGTCTGCTTACTCTGCTGATTATTATTATTATTTTTTGCTATGCAGAAGCTCCTTTAGTGAAATTAACTCGTATCTACTTATCTTTGTTTTTGTTGCGTTTGCTTTTCGGTTCTTGATCATGAAGTCTTTGCCTAAGTCAATGTCTAGAAGGGTTCTTCCTGTGTTATCTTCTAGAATTTTTATGGTTTCAGGTCTCAGATTTAAGTCTTTGATACATTTTGAGGTGATTTTTGTATAAGGTGAGAAATGAGGATCCAGTTTCATTCTACAAGTGGCTTTCAAATATTTCATCACCATTTGTTGAATGGAGCATTTTATCACTACTATATATTTTTATTTGCTTTGTCGAAGATCAGTTAACTGCAATTATTTGGCTTTATTTTTGGGTTATCTGTTCTTATCCATTGTTCTGTATGCCTGTTTCTATGCCAGTGCCATGCTGTGTTGGTGACTGTGGCCTTACTGTATAGTTTGAAATGGAGTAATGTGATGCCTCCAGATTTGTTCAATTTGCTTAGTTTTGCTTTGGCTATGTGGGCTCTTTTTTGGTTCCATGTAAATTTTAGAATTGCTTTTTCTAGTTCTGTGAATAACAATGATAGTGTTTTGATGGGAATTGTATTGAATTTCTATATTGCCTTTGGCGGTATTGTCACTTTTACAATATTGATTCTACTCATCCATGAACATGGAATGTGTTTTCATTTTTTGTGTGTGTTCTGCAATTCCTTTCACCAGTGTTTTGTATTTTTCCTTGTAGAGGTCTTCTACCTCCTTGGTTAACTATATTCCTAAGTATTTTGTATTTTTTAGCTATTGCAAAAGGGTTTGAGTTCTTGATTTGATTCTCAGCTTGGTCGCTGTTGGTGTATAGAAGGGATACTGATTTGTGTATGTTGATTTTGTATGCTGAAACTTCTTTATTTACCACTTCTAGGAGCTTTTTAGACGAGTCTTTAAGGTTTTAATCATAAAGGAATGCTGGATTTTGTCAAATGCTTTTTCTGAATCTATTGTGAGGATCATATAGTTTTTGTTTTTAAATCTGTTTATATGGTATATTACATTTATTCACATGTATATGTTAAACCTTCCCTATATCTCTTGTATGAAACCCACTTGATCATGGTGGATTATCTTTTTCATATGCTATTGGATTCAATTGCGTAGTATTTTGTTGAGGATTTTTGCATCTACATTCACCCTGGATATTGGTCCATAGTTTTCTTTTTTTGTTAGGCTGTTTCCTGGTTTTGGTATTAGGGTGATACTGGCTTCATAGAATTATTTAGGGGGTGCTTCCCTTTTTGTCTGTCTTATGGAATAGTGTCAAAAAGATTGATAAAAATTCTTTGAATGTCTGATATAATACAGCTGTGAATCCATCTGGTCCTGGACCTTTTTTTTTTTGGTATCTTTTTTTATTATTTTTAATTTTTTTATTTTTTTATACTTTAAGTTCTAGGGTACATGTGTACAATGTGCAGGTTTGTTACATATGTATACATGTGCCATGTTGGTGTGCTGCACCCATCAACTTGTCATTTACATTAGGTATATCGCCTAATGCTATCCATTCCCTCCCCCCTCCCCACAATAGGACCCGGTGGGTGATGATCCTTTTCCTGTGTCCAAGTGATCTCATTGTTCAATTCCCACCTATAAGTGAGAACATGAGGTATTTGGTTTTCTGTTCTTGCAATAATTTGCTGAAAATGATGGTTTCCAGCTGCATCCATGTTCCTACAAACGACACGAACTCATCCTTTTTTATGGCTGCATAGTATTCCATGGTGTATATGTGCCACATTTTCTTTATTCAGTCTGTCACTGATGGATATTTGGGTTGATTCCAAGTCTTTGCTATTGTGAATAGGGCCGCAATAAACATACGTGTGCATGTGCCTTTATAGCAGCATGACTTATAATCTTTTTGATATATCCCCAGTAATGGGATGACTGGATCAAATGGTATTTCTAGTTCTAGATCCTTGAGAAAAATCGCCACACTGTTTTCCACAATGGTTGAACTAGTTTACAATCCCACCAACAGTGTAAAAGTGTTCCTATTTCTCCACATCCTCTCCAGCACCGGTTGTTTCCTGATTTTTTAATGATTGCCATTCTCACTGGTGTAAGATGGTGTCTCACTGTGGTTTTAATTTGCATTTCTCTGATGGCGAGTGATGATGAGCATTTCTTCATGTGTCTGTTGGCTGTATGAATGTCTTCTTTTGAGAAGTGTCTGTTCATATACTTTGCCCACTTTTTGATGGGATTGTTTGTTTTTTTTCTTGTAAATTTGATTGAGTTCCTTATAGGTTCTGGATATTAGCCCTTTGTCAGATGAGTAGATTGCAAAAATTTTCTCCCATTCTGTAGGTTACGTGTTCACTATGATGGTAGTTACTTTTGCTGTGCAGAAGTTCTTTAGTTTAATTAGATCCCATTTGTCAATTTTGGCTTTTGTTGCCATTGCTTTTGGTGTTTTAGACATGAAGTCCTTGCCCATGCCTGTGTCCTGAAGGGTATCACCTAGGTTTTCTTCTAGGATTTTTATGGTTTTAGGTCTAACATTTAAGTCTCTAATCCATCTAGAATTAATTTTCATATAGGGAGTAAGGAAAGCATCCAGTTTCAGCTTTCTACTTATGGCTAGCCAATTTTCCCAGTACAATTACAAGTTCACACATAACAATATTAACCTTAAATGTAAATGGACTAAATGGTCCAATTAAAAGACACAGACTGGCAAATTGGATAAAGAGTGAAGACCCATCAGTTTTCTGTATGCAGGAGACCCATCTCACATGCAGAGACATACATAGGCTCAAAATAAAGTGATGAAGGAAGATCTACCAAGCAAATAGAAAACAACAACAACAACAAAAAGCAGGGGTTGCAATCCTAGTCTCTGACAAAACAGATTTTAAACCATCAAAGATCAAAAGAGACAAAGAAGGCCATTACATAATGGTAAAGGGATCAATTCATCAGGAAGAGCTAACTATTCTAAATATATATGCACCCAATAGAGGAGCACCCAGATTCATAAAGCAAGTCCTTGGAGACTTATGGAGAGACTTAGACTCCCATACAATAATAATGGGAGACTTAAACACCCTGCTGTCAACATTAGACAGATCAACGAGACAGAAAGTTAACAAAGATATCCAGGAATTGAACTCAACTCTGCAGCAAGCGGACCTAATAGACATCTACAGAACTCTCTACCCCAAATTAACAGAATATACATTCTTCTCAGCACCACATCGCACTTATTTCAAAATTGACCACATAGTTGGAAGTAAAGCACTGCTCAGCAAATGTAAAAGAACAGAAATTATAACAAACTGTCTCTCACACCACAGGGCAATCAAACTCGAACTCAGAACTAAGAAACTCAATCAAAACCGCTCAACTACATGGAAACTGAACAACCTGCTCCTGAATGACCACTGGGTACATAATGAAATGAAGGCAGAAATAAAGATGTTCTTTGAAACCAATGAGAACAAAGATACAGCATACCAGAATCTGTGGGACACATTTAAAGCAGTGTGTAGAGGGAAATTTATAGCACTAAATGCCCACAAGAGAAAGCAGGAAATAACTAAAATTGACACAATAACCTCACAATTAAAAGAACTAGAGAAGCAAGAGCAAACATATTAAAAACTAGCAGAAGGCAAGAAATAACTAAGATCAGAGCTGAACTGAAGGAGATAGAGACACAAAATACCCTCCAAAAAATCACTGAATCCAGGAGCTGGTTTTTTTGAAAAGATCAACAAAATTGATAGATCGCTAGCAAGACTAATAAAGAAGAAAATAGAGAAGGATCAAATAGATGCAATAAAAAATGATAAAGGGGATATCACCACCAACCCCACAGAAATACAAACTACCATCAGAGAATACTATAAGCACCTCTATGCAAATAAACTGGTATCTTTTTAATTACCATTTCAGTCTTGCTGCTTGTTATTGGTCTATTCAGAGTTTCTGTTTCTTCCTGGTTTAATCTAAGCAGGTTTTATATTTCCAAGAGTTTATCTATCTCCTCTAGGTTTCCTAGTTTATGCACAAAAACATATTCATAGTAGCCTTGAATGATCTTTTGTATTTCTGTGGGATCGGTTGTAATGTCTCCCCTTTCATTTCTAACTGAGTTTATTTGGGTCTTCTCTCTTTGTTTTCTTGGTTAATTTCACTAATGGTCTATCACTTTTGTTTATCTTTCAGAAGAAGAAATTTTTTCCTTCACTTATCTCTCGTATTTTTTTTTAAATTTTTCCAATTTCATTTAGTTCTGCTCTGATCTTGGTTATTTGTTTTCTTCTGCTGCTTTTGGGTTTGGTTTGTTGTTATTTCTATAGCTCCTTTAGATGTGACCATATGTTGTCTGCTTGTGCTGTTATAGACTTTTTATGTAGGCATTTAATGCTATGAACTTTCTTCTTAGCACTTACTTTTCTGTATTCCAGAGGTTTTCATAACTTATGTCTCTTATTATTCAGTGTAAAGAATATTTTATTTCCAATTTGATTTTGTTGTTTACCCAACAATCATTCTGAAGGTTATTTAATTTTCATGTATTTGCATGGTTTTGAGGGTTTGACTTTGAAGTTGATTTCCAATTTTATTGCACTGTGGTCTGAGAGAGTACTTGTTATAATTTCGAATTTCTTAAATTTGCTGAGACTTATTTTGGGGCCTATCATATAGTCTATCTTAGATTTAGATAATTTTCCATGTGCTGATGAATAGAATGTATATTCTGCAGTTGTTGGGTAGAATGTTCTGTAAATATCTGTTGAGTCCATTTGTTCTAGGGTATAGTTTAAGTTTGTGGTTTCTTTGTTAACTTTCTCTCTTGAGGACCTGGCTAGTGCTGTCATGTGAGTATTGAAGTCCCCCACTATTATTGTGTTGCTTTCTATCTCATTTCTTAGGTCTAGTAGTAATTGTTTTATGAATTTGGGAGCTCCAGTTTTAGGTGAATATGTATTTAGGATTGTGATATTCTCCTGTTGGACTAGTCATTTATCATTATATCATGTCCCTTTTTGTGTTTTTTAACTGTTCTTGCTTTAAAGTTTATTTTTTTCTGATATAAGAATAGCTATTCCTGCTCACTTTTAGTGTCCACTTGCATGAAATATGTTTCCCCACCACTTTATTTTAAATTTTTGTGAATCCTTATGTGTCAGCTGAGTATCTTGAGGACAGCAGATACTTGGGTGGTGAATTCGTATCTGTTTGTCATTTCGTATATTTTCAGTGGAGCATTTCAGTGATTTACATTCAGCATTGGTATTGAGACATGAGGTTCTTTTCTATTCATTTTTCTATGTGTTGCCTAAATACCTTGTTTCATTTTTCATTGTGGTATTGTTTTCCAGGTCCTGGGAGATTAATGCTTTAAGAAGATTATATTTTGATGAATTTCCAGGATTTTTTTTTCAAGATTTAGAGCTCCTTTTATCAGTTCTTGTAGTTCTGGCTTCATAGTGATGAATTCTTTCAGTATTTCTCTAAAATGTACTGTATCTTTTCTTCATTTATGACACTCAGTTTCATTAGATACAAAATTCTTGGCTAATATTTGTTTTGTTTAAGAAGGCTGAAGATAAAACCTCAATCTCTTCTAGCTGGTAAGGTTTCTGCTGACAATGCTGCTATTAATTGATAGGTTTTCTTTATAGGTTACCTGATGTTTTTGACTCACAGCTCTTATGATCATTTCTATCATCTTTACTTTAGATAAGATGATGGTTGTGTACCTAGGTGATAAGGTTTTTGCAATGAATTTTCTGGGTTTTCTTTGAGCTTCATGTATTTGGATGTCTCAACCTCTAGCAAGGCTGGGGAAGTTTTTCATGATTATTCCCTGAAATATGTTTTCCAGACATTTAGATTCCCCTTCTTCCTCGGGAACATCAATTACTGTTAGGTTTGGTAATTTAACATCATCCCAAATTTCTTGGAGGCTTTGTTTATTTTTAAAATTTATTTTTCATAGTTTTTGTTGGATTGTTTGATGGTTAATATTGAGTGTCAACTTGAATGGATTGAAGGATGTAAAGTATTGTTCCTGGGTGTGTCTTTGAGGGCATTGCCAAAGGAGATTAACGTTTAAGTCTAAGCACTGGAAAAGGCAGATCCACTCTCAATCTGGGTGGGCACAGTCTAATCAGCTGCCTGTGTGGCCAGAATAAAAGCAGGCCGAGGATCGTGAAAAGACTACACTGGCTTAGCCACTGAGCCGACATCTTTCTCCCATGCTGGATACTTCCTGCCTTCAAACATCAGACACTAAGTTCTTTAGCTTTTAGACTCGTACTGGCTTCCTTGCTCCTCAACTTACAGACAGCCTATTGTGGAACCTTACCTTGTGATGGTGTGAGTTAATACTTCATAATAAATTCATATATATATAATCCACTATATATAATGACTATATATATATAATTTTATATATATGTATATAATTTTATTAGTTCTGTCTATCTAGAGAACCTGACTAATATAGATACATTTTGGTACCAGGAGTGGTTCTAGAGGAACAGAATATTAAGGATGCAGTCATTTCATTGGTTTGGGGTTTCTGGAATTTGTTGCTTAATATGATTAGACCTAAAAATGCTAAGGACTCTACTTCTAATAGTATGGAGAACACTGATAGTCCTTGGTGTGAACTGTTTAAAGGGTTATGCAAAATAAATGCATTTGATACTCCTGACTCACCACTCATGAGAGGCAAGAAGTTTAGTGACTCCGTACATAACACTTTTGACCATATGTGGAGAACCAAAAAGTATAACAAAGTTGATTGATTGCTCCTAAGTTCACTGGACAAAATGATGAAAAAATAATAATGAACTTAGGGATTCAGCTCTTTCTCTGCAGGAGATAAGACTTCAGAAGCAGGTACTGAGCCTCAAATATTCTAAGACTGTCCAGAGTGAGAGTCTTATCTCCTGAAGAGGAAGAGCTGAAATATCAGAAAATCAGACACAGGCCCTTATCATACAAGTGGCTGACTTGCAACAAAAGGTGCACTCACAGCCTCACCAGGTGTCTACTGTTAAAGTGAGGGCATCGATTGTAAAAGAATGGGACCCTGCACCTTGGAATGGGGACGTGTGGGAGCACCCCGATGAATCTGAGGACACTGAGCTTGTAAACTCTGATGAGTTAAAGAAAGATTCTATTAGTTTATGTTCTTGGTTAGCAGAAATATGGAATAAAAGATGGCCGGCTGTGAGCGAACTAGAAATGTCTGATCTGCCTTGGTTTCATATAAAGAAAGGGATCCAAAGGCTTAGGGAGATTGGGGTGCAGAAGTGGATTAGTCACTTTAGACCTTCACATGCCAGCTGGGAGGGTCCAGAGGATATACCCTTGACCAATACTTTGCAAAAGAGATTTGTGAGGGGGACACCTGCATCTTTGAAGAGCACTGTGATTGCTCTTCTCTGTATGACAGATCTAACAGTGAAAACCACAGTCACTGAACTACAAAATATAAATGCAATGGGAATAATTGGATCTTAAGGTAGCAGGGGCCAAGTGGCAGCACTAACTCTCAAGGACAAGATAGGCATAGCTACCATGATGGACAGCAGAGGCAAAGCAGCAATCCGAATAGTTTGACTCATGTAGAGCTCTGGCATTGGCTACTTAATTACGGTGTTCCTAAAAGTGAAATTGATATGAAGCCGATTGCATTCTTACTTAATTTATATAAGCAGGAAATTTCCAGATTGAGTGGACAAAAATTAAACAAATTAGTGGACTAATTTGAAATACAAAAACAGAGAATCACAACCCCTCAATCAATTTCCAGACATGAGCCAGTTTACAGACCAAGAATCCCTTGAATGAAAGGGAGGCTAGGTTCCCTTGAGAAGGGACCCCACTACACTATCGACAATTTTTTATATTAATCTTTCTCCCATCCTTCCGCAAGAAGACCTCCTGCCTTTTGCCAGGGTAACTGTGCATTAGGGAAAGGGAAATTATCAGATCTTTCAGGGGCTACTGGACACTGACTCTGAGCTGACATTGATTCCATTGGACCCAGGATGTCATCGTGGTCCTCCAGTTAAAGTAGGGGCTTAGGAGGGGCCAGGTAATTAATAAAGTTTTTAGCTCAGGTCCAACTTACAGTTGGTCCAGTGGGTCCCTGAACTCCTCCTGTGTGGTCATTTCCCCAGTGCCAGAATGCATAATTATAATAGACATACTTAGCAGCTGGCAGAACCCCCATATTCGCTCCCTGATTGGTAGGGTGAGAGCTATTATGGTGAGAAAGGCCAAATGGAAGCCATTAGAGCTGACTCTACCTAGAAAAATAGTAAATCAAAAACAATGTTTCATCCCTTGAGGGACTGAGGAGATTAGTGCAAGCATCAAAGACTTGAAAGATGCAGGGGTGGTGATTTCCACCACAACTCTCCTATTTGGCCTGTGAAGAAGACAGATGGATATTGGAGAATGACAGTGGATTATTGTAAGCTTAACCAAGTGATGACTCCAACTGCAGCTGCTGTACCAAATGCAGTTTTATCGCTTGACTCAGATTAACAAATTTCCTAGGCCGGGCGCGGTGGCTGAAGCCTGTAATCCCAGCACTTTGGGAGGCCGAGATGGGCGGATCACGAGGTCAGGAGATCGAGACCATCCTGGCTGACACGGTGAAACCCCGTCTCTACTAAAAAATACAAAAAACTAGCTGGGCGAGGTGGCGGGCGCCTGTAGTCCCAGCTACTCAGGAGGCTGAGGCAGGAGAATGGCGTGAACCCAGGAGGCAGATCTTGCAGTGAGCCGAGATCTGGCCACTGCACTCCAGCCTGGGCGGCAGAGCGAGACTCCGTCTCAAAAAAAAAAAAAAAAAAAAAAAAAAAACAAATTTCCTGGTACCTGGTATGCAGCCATTGATTTGGCAAATGCTTTTTTCTCCCATTCCTGTCCATAAGGCCCACCAGAAGCAATTTGCCTTCAGCTGGCAAGGACAGAAATATACCTTTACTCTCCTACCTTAGTGATACATCAACTCTCCAGCTCTGTGTCATAACCTTGATCACTTTTCCTTGCACAAGATATCACACTGGTCTATTACATTGATGACATCATGCTGATTGTATCCAATGAGCAACAAATAGCAAATACACTGGATTTATTGGTGAGACATTTGCATTCCAGAGGATGGAAAATAAATCCAACTAAAATTTAGGCACCTTCTACTTCAGTAAAATTTTCCGGGGTCCAGTTGTGTGGGGCCTGTCGTGATAGTCTTTCTAAAATGAAGGGTAAGTTGCTGCATTTGGCCTCTTCTACAACCAAGTAAGAGGCATAATGCCTAGTGAGCCTATTTGGCTTTTAGACGCAACACATTCTTTATCTGGGTGTGTTACTTTGGCCCATTTGTGGAGTGATCAGAAAGGCTGCCAGTTTTGAGTGGGGTGCAGAACAGGAAAAGGCTCTGCAACAGATCCAGGCTCCTGTGTAAGACACTCTGCCACTTAGGCTTTATGATCTAGCAGACCCAGTGCTGCTTGAGGTGTCAGTGGCAGATAGAGGTGCTGTTTGGAGCCTTTGGCGGGCCCCCATAGGTGAATCACAGAGGAGATCTCTAGGATTTTGGAGGAAGGCCCTGCCATCTTCGGCAGATAACTACTCTTCCTTTGACAGCTCTCAGCCTATTACTGGGCTTTGGTGGAAACTGAACGTTTGACTATAGATCATCAAGTCACCATGCGACCTGAACTGCTATTATGAACTGGGTGCTTTCTGACCCACTTAGCCATAAAGCGGGATGTGCACAGCAGCATTCCATCAGCAAATAAAAGTCATATATATGTGATCGGGCTTGAGCAGGTCCTAAAGGCACAAGTAAGTTACATGAGAAAGTAGCTCAAATACCCAAGGTCTCCACTTTTGCCACCCTGCCTTCTCTCCCCCAGCTTGTACCAATGGCCTTATGGGTGCAATCAGTTGACAGAGGAAGAGAAGATTAGGGTCTGGTTCACAGATGGTTCTGCATGATATGTAGGCACCACCAGAAAGTGGACAGCTGCAGAACTGCAGCCCCTTTCTGTAACACCCCTGAGGGAAAGCAGTGAAGGGAAATCTTCCTAGTGGGCAGAACTTCGGACAGTGCACCTGGTTGTGCACTTTTCATGGAAAGAAAAAATGCCAGATGTGCGATTATATACTGATTCATGGGCTGTAGTCAATAGTTTGGCTGGATAGTCAGGGACTTGGAAGAAGCATGATTGGAAATTGATGACAAAGAAGTTTGGGGAAGACGTATGTGGATGGACCTCTCTAAGTGGTCAAAAACTGTAAAAATATTTGTATCCCAAGTGAGTGCTCACCAACTGTGACCTCAGCAGAGGAGGATTTTAATAATCAAGTTGATAGGATGACTCATTCTGTGGACACCACTGAGCTTCTTCCCCCAGCCACCCTTTTCATTTCCCAGGGGGCCCATGAACAAGGCGGTCACAGTGGCAGGGATGGAAGTTCCACATGGGCTCAGCAACATGGACTTCCACTCACCAAAGCTGGCCTGGCTAGGGCCACTGCTGCATGTCCAATTTGCCAGCTGCAGAGAGCAACTCTCAACCCTTGATATGGCACCATTCCTTGGGGTGATCAGTCAGCTACTTGGTGGCAGGTCGATTATATTGGACCTCTTCCATCATGGAATGGGCAGAGGTTTGTCCTCACTGGAATAGACACTTACTCCTGATATGGGCTTGCCTATCCTGCATGCAATGTTTCTGCCATGTTGCCTATCCTGCATGCAACGAATGCCATCCATGGACTGACTGAATGCCTTGTTCACCGTCATGGTATTACACACAGCATTGCCTCTGAGCCAGGCACTCATTTTATGGCAAAAGTGCAGCAGTGGGCTTATGCTCATAGAATTCACTGGTCTTACCATATTCCCCATCATCCTGATGCAGCTGGATTGATAGAGTGGTGGAATTACCTTTTGAAGTCACAATTACAATGCTAACTAGGTAACAATACTTTGAAGGTCTGGGGCACAGTTATTCAGAAGGCTGTGTATGCTCTGAATCAGCAT
The DNA here is from genome assembly GCF_049350105.2 of Macaca mulatta. NCBI lineage: Eukaryota > Metazoa > Chordata > Mammalia > Primates > Cercopithecidae > Macaca > Macaca mulatta. Next base: position 87,966,698 of record NC_133426.1, read on the forward strand.
CCAATATTTGGTACTCTTTCCCCCATAGCCAGGATTCAGGGGTCCAGGAATCAAGGGGTGGAAGTGGAAGTGGCACCACTCATCATCACCCCAAGTGACCCACTAGCAAAATGTTTACTTCCTGTTCCCATGACATTACATTCTGCTGGCTTAGAGGTCTTAGTTCCAGAGGGATGAACTCTGCCACCAGGAGACACCACAATGCTTATATTTAACTGGAAGTTAAGATTGCTACCTGGCCACTCTGGGCTCCTCCTACATTTAAGTCAACAGGTTAAGAAAGGAATTACAATGTTGGCTGAAGTGATTGACCTGCAGTGTCACGGTAAAATTAGCCTACTATTCCACAATTGTGGTAAGGGAGATTACCCTTGGAATATAGGAGATCTCTTAGGGTGTCTCTTAGTATTATCACACAATTTAATTGAGGTCAATGGGAAACTGTAACATCTCAGTCCAGGCAGGACTACAAATGCCCCAGACACTTCAGGAATGAAGGTTTGTGTCACTTCACCAGGTAAAAATCACGACCTGCTATGGTGATTGCTGAAGACAAAGGGAATACAAAATGGGTAGTAGAAGAAGGTAGTCAATACCAGCTATGACCAGATGACCAGTTGCTGAAACGAGGACTGTAATTGTCATGAGTATTTCCTCCTTACTTAGTCAAGAACATATTTGTTCATGTATACAGTTGTACTAAGAAAATATCTTCAGTGTTTTTTTCCTTTTTCCTTTATCATGTAACATAAGATTTATTAACTTCATATCAGCATTTAAGTGTTTTTAACTTATGTAATAGCATTTGTGTTGGGGATTGGTGCATTTCCGGTTGTATGAAGCATAGTTGTATTATGTTAGGCATAATTATGACCTTACTATTGTCTTTATTTAAAGATTATGTATGATTTCAGAAGATATGTATGGGTTCAACTTGACAAAGGTTGGATTTGTGATGGTTAATATTTAGTGTCATCTTGATTGCATTGAAGGATGACAAGTATTGTTCCTTGGTGTGTCTCTGAGGGTGTTGCCAAAGGAGATTAACATTTGAGTCAGTGGATTGGGAAAGGCAGACCCACCCTCAATTTGGGTAGGCACAATCTAATCAGCTTCCAGCATGGCCAGAAAAAAAGCAGGCAGAAGAACATGAAAAGACTAGACTGGCTTAGCCTCCGAGCCTACATCTTTCTCCCATGCTGAATGCTTCCTGCCCTTGAACTTCCAACACCCAGTTGTTTAGCTTTGGGACTCTTACTGGCTTCCTCACTCCTCAGCTTGCAGAGAGCCTATTCTGGGACCTCACCTTGTGATCGTGTGTGTTAATACTTCTTAATAAACTCATATATATATATATATATATATAATATATGTATATATACTATTAGTTCATATATATATATTAGTTCTGTCCCTCTAGAGAACCCTGACTAATACAAATTGGGTTAATTCAAAAGTCTCATCTTTGAGCTCTGACGTTCTTTCTTATACTTGTTTGATTCTATTGCTGAGACTTTCCAGTGCATTTTGCAATTCTCTTAGTGTGCCCTTCATTTTCAGAAGTTGCAATTTTTTTTTTTTATGCTATCTATTTCATTGGAGATTTTTCCGGTGCCTCCTTGATTGACTTAATAGCTGACCTTCTGAGTTCTTTTTCTGGCAGTTCAGAGATTTTGTCTTGAATTGGATCTACTGATGGTCAGCTAGTGTTCTTTTTGGTGTTATTAAAGAACCTTGTTTTGTCATGTTACCAGAATTGTTTTTCTGGTTATTTCTTATTTGAGTAGACTATGTCAGAAGGAAGATCTTGGACTCAAGGGCTGCTGCTCAGATTCTTCTGTCCCACGGAGTGCTTCTTTGATGTGGCACTCTTCCCTTTCTTGTAGAGATGGGTCTTCCTGAGAGCTGAACTGCAGTGATTGTTATTTCTCTTCTTGATCTAGCCACCCACTGGAGCTATCTGACTCTGGGCTGGTACTGGGGAATGTATGCAAAGAGTCTTGTGATATGATTCATCTTCATGTCTCTCCCCATGGATACCAGCACCTGCTACAGTGGAGTTAGCAGTGAGTGAAATGGATTCTGTGAGGGTCCTTGGTTGTATTTTTGTTAGGTGCTCTGGTTTTGTGTTAGTTGGCCTCCATACAGGAGGGGGCACTTTCAAATGTGCATCAGCTGTGGTAGTATATGGAGGAAATGGTGATGAGTGGAGCTATAGTTCTCCCAGTAGTTTATATTCTTTTTCTTCAGAGTTCCTAGGCTGTTCTACAGAACCTTCAGCAGCAATCCACCTCCTTCAAAGGGTCTGTGGATTCTTTTCTCTCTCTTGATATGTTCTGTGGTAGTTCTTGGAGCAAAAGTTCATGATGTGAGTCTCCACATGATGCTCTGTACATCAGAGAGTGGGAATTAGAAGTTAGTCTTGCCTGCTATCTGCCATTTTTCCTCTTACAATCTGATCTTTTAAATTTCTGCAGTATTAGCTATTATGTCTTATTTTTCATTTCCGATTTTTCTATTTTGATCTTTTCTCTTTTTTGCATGGATAGTCTGGCCATAGGTGTGTCATTAAAAAAATTTTTTTTAAACGACTTTATGTTTTGTTAATCTTTTGTATTTTTTGTTTCATTTCAATTTCATTTATTTCTGCTCTTATATCTATTATTTATTTTATTCTACTAATTTTGCATTTGGTTTTTCTTGCTTTTTTGTTCTTTAAGATGTATCATTACATTGCTCATTTAAAGTTTTTCATCTTTTTTGATGTTAACAATCATCACTATAAACTTCCTTCTTAGTACTGCTTTCGCTGTATCCCATAGGTTTTCTTATGTTATGTTTCCATTTTCATTTCTTTCAAAAAATTTTTCAATTTTTTTCTTAATTTCTTCATTGATCAACTGGTAATTCAGAAGCATATTGTTTAGTTTCTAAATATTTGTATAGTTTCAAAAATTCCTCCTGTTATCAATGTCTAGTTTTATTGTATTGTGGTCAGAGAGGTTGCTTGATATTATTTAAATTTTTGGATGTTTTATGACTTGTTTTTTGACCTAACTTATGGTCTATCTTTAAGAATGACATACGTGCTGAGGAAAAGAATATGCATTTTGCAGCTCTTGGATAAAATGTTCTGTAAAATATATATTAGATCAATTTCATCTATATTTCAGATTAAATCTGAAGTTTTTTGTTGATTTTCTGTCTGGAAGATTTGCCCAATTCTGAAAGTTCAGTGTGGAAGTCTGCAGCTATTGCTGTCTTCAGGGCCAATCTCTAATAACAGTACCTTTATATATCTGGGTGCTCCAGTGTTGGGTGCAAATATATAAAAAATTGTTGCAGGTTTTTGCTGAATTGACCTTTTGTATCATTACATAGCCACCTTCTTTTTCTCTTATAGCTTTTGTGTTGAAATCTATTATGTCTGATATAAGTGTAGCAACACTTGTCTTTTACAGGTTTCCGTTGGTATGAAATATCTTTTTCGTATCTTTGTTCTTAGTCTCTGTGTGCCTTTATAGGAGAAGTGTATTTCTTGTAGGCAACCTATCAAGAGCTCTTGTTTGTACTTCTGTTCAAGCAGTCTGTATCTTTTGAGTCAAAAGTTTAATTTATTTACTGGTTATTATTGTTAAGTAAGAACTTACTCCTGTCATTTTGTTATTTGTTTTTCTGGGTTTTTAATTTGTGTGTGTGTGGTCTCCTTTTCCTTCTTTCTTTCATTCCTGTATGTCTCAAGTGAGAGTGTTTTCTTTGGTGATAAGAGTTAGTTACTTGCTCTTTATTTCTTTTGTATCTAATATATGTTTTTTGCTTTGAGGTTATCATGAGGCTTGCAAATGCTATCTTCTAACCCACTATTTTAACTGGATAAGAGCTTAACACTATTTGAATAAACAAGCAAAAAGAAAACTAACAACATTCTATGTTGTGACATCATATCCCACTTTTTAACTTGTTGTTTCTATTTATATCTTATTGTACTATGTCTTGAAAAGTTGTAGTTATTACTTTTAATTGTTTTATTATTTATTCTTTCTACTTCAGATAAAAATAGTTTCCCCACCAAAGTTACATTTTTATAATGTTCTGTGTTTTTGTGTGTACTTATTATTACCATGAGTTTTGTACTTTCAGGTGATTATTTATCTCTCATTAATTTTTTTCCTCAGCCTTTTAAACACGTCATGTTATTCTCTCCTGGCATGTAAGGTTTCCACTGAAAAGTCTGCTGCTGCAGATGTATTGGAGCTCTGTTGTATGTTATTCATTTCTTTTCTCTTGTTGCTTTTAGATTTCTTTTGTTATGCTTGACCTTTGTGAGCTTGTTTATTAAATACCTTAAGATAGTCTTCTTTGGGTTACATCTCATTGGAGTTCTATAATCTTTTTGTATTTGCATATTGATTTCTTTCTCTAGGTTTAGGAAGTTTCATGTTATCCCTTTGCATAAACTTTCTGCTGCTATTTATTCTTCTGCCTCCCCTTAAAGGCTAATAATTCTGAAATTTGCCCCTTTGAGGCGATTTTATAAATCTCTTAGAGATGCTTCATTGTTTTAATTTTTTTTTCCTTTGTCTCCTCTGACTGTGTATTTTCAAAGACCCTGTCTTCAAGCTCACTACTCCTTTCTTCTGCATTATGTATTCTGCTGTTAAAGTACGCTGAAGCATTCTTTAGTATGCCAATTGCATTTTTCACCTCCAGAATTTCTGATTGATTCCTTGTAATTATTTCAATGTCTCTGTTACATTTCTCTAAAAGAGTTCAGAATTCCTTCTCTGTGTTATTCTTAACTTTGTTGAGTTTCCTAAAGACAATCTAAAAAGTCACATGTCTCTGTTTCTACAGGACTCATCCCTGGTGGTTTATTTAGTTCATTTGGTGAGTTCAAGTCTTACTGGATGATGTTGATGCTAGTAGATGTTCTTTGGTGTCTGGGCATTGAAGAATTACATATTTATTGTAATACAACCCACTGTCTGGGCTTATGTATAGTCACCCTTCTTGGAAAGGCTTTTCAGATATTATAAAAGACTTGAGTGTTGTAATCTAAGCTGTATCTCTTTTAGTGGGCACCCCAAGTCCAGTAACACTGTGGTTCTTGCAGACTTGTAGAGGTACCACTTTGATGGTCTTGGAAAAGATCCAGGATAATTCTCTGGATCAGCAGGCAGAAACACTTGTTCTCTTCCCGTACTTTCTCCCAAACCTACAGAGTCTCTCTGTTCTGAGTCACCTAAAACTAGAGCTGGAGTGGCACAAGCAACCATGTTGCCACCAGTGCTATAACTGACTTGGGTCAGATCTGAAGCCAGCACAGTGCTGGTTCTCACCGAAGACCATATACCCATTCTCAGGCTACTGCCTGTATTCCCTCAAGGCCCTAGGGCTTTACAATCAGTAGAAGACAATGCCAGCCAGGCTCCTGTCCTTCCCTTCTGAGGAGTGAGAACCCCTACGCCTTGAGTGGGTTCAGAAAAGCCATTTGGAAGTAAGGAACTAGAGTTAAAAACCTGAAAAACCTACCTGGTGCTCTATTGTATTGTAGCTAAGCTGGCACTCAAATCACAAGGCCATTTCTTTTCCTTCTTTTCTCTGGTTTGCAAAGGCGGAGGAGCCTCACCTCGTATCCACTGCCACCCCAGGCCAAAAGGAGTACTGCCAGACTACAACTGATGTTCCCTTAACACCCAAGGTCTCTTAAATAAACTTTTTGTGATTGTTACTTGGTTTACTTGGTTTGGGACTCACGTTTCAGAGCAATTGGCTCCCCTCTGGCCCAGGGCAGGTCCAGAAATGTCTTCCAAAAGTCAAGTCCTGGAACTGGGAACCCCAAGATTTTGCTTGGTTGGTGCTCTAACTCCCTGTGGCTGTGCTGGTACTTAAGGTGCAAGACAAAGTCTCCTTTACTTTTCCCTCTGCTTTTCTCAAGCAGAAGAAGTTTTGCCCCATAGCCACCACAGCTGGTAATGTGCTGAGTCTCAACTGAAGCCAGCAAGACTCAGAGGCTTAATCCAAGGCCCTCAATTTAGTGCCTGGATATGGCTGCTGGTTATTCAAGGCCCAAGGGCTCTTCAGTTAGGTGATAAACACTGCCAGGACTGGGTTCTTTCCTTCTAGGCAAGGGTTTTCCATCTTGCCCAGGATGTGTCTAGAAATGTCTGGGAACTAGGACCTGGAATGGGGGTCTCATGAATCTGACTGCCCTTTCATGTTGTGAGTGGCTTAGCTGGCATCTTAAATGTAATACAAAGTTTTCCCCACTTTTTTCTCCCAACTCAAGTAGAAGGAAGGGATCTCTTTTGATGCCACAAGCTGAGCAGCATGGGTTTAGGAGAAGGGTGATACTAACACTCTCTTGGCTGCCCAAGCTAGTGTCTCAATATGTCACATGCTCCCCAAGTCCACTCTCTCTGAACCTAGTTCAGCAGTAGGACTTGCCTAAGAATTGCAGTTTTTATAGCCTAGACTGCCTTTCAAGTTTACTTGGAGACACAGAGTGCTATAGCCCTTGGTGTTGAGATTTGCAGGCACTCAAGTCTGGGCCACTGGGATGGGAGATTTTCCTCTGGCTAGGGCTGGTTAAATGCTCCCTCCGTGGGCAGGTAGCAGTTGAGTGTGGTCCAGTTTTCCTTTCTGCTCTAACAGTACAGCACTGAGCTCAATGCCTCACCATTGCTGTGTTCTCCCTCCCCCAGCTCCTGCAGGGCTCTCTGCAGCACACTACACTGCTTCTGTGGGTGGCGGGAGGAATGATGGTGGTGATTCAAGACTGTTTATCTATTTCTTCTGTGCCTCTTTCAGTGATATGTAATTCAAACCAAGTACTATGAGTGGTCACCTGATTTTTTTATTCTGATTAAGGTGTTTTTTTGTTTTTTGTTTTTTGTTTTTTTTCTGTGTAGATAGTTGTTAACCTGATTTCCTTGTGATGGGGATGATCCATGAAGCTTTGTATTCTGGCATATTGATCTCTCTCTCTCCTCAATTATTTTATTACATAGAATATGCTGAGGAAATTTTGTTGAATTAAATTGAATGTGTGCAAAATACAAAATAATAGAGGTTTTTAAAATACATTAAATGAGACTCAGGACATTTGGATTCTGGTTTCCACTTTTCTCTGTGTGATCTTGGACAAGTCATTTCCTTTCTCTGTACCCCAACAATATTATCTACAAGATAAAGCATTTTCATCTTGCTAATTATTCAGTGTGTCCCTGATTTTAATATTTTGTTGACTTGACAGATATATGAATGATCAAAGTTTAATTTCCAAGATCTTAGTGTTCAAAGTAAAATAGCCTTTTTATTTTGCATGAAACCAGATTTATTCCAAGTGCTATGTTGTAGGATGTTTCTTTCCTATGCCAATTGTTCTTGGGCCTTTATCACATTCCTTCTTTGATGAAACTACAGATAAGTTTTGGAACATATTCTCAGGTTTTTTGGTGTATGTAATCAAGCTATGTGCTCAACAATGGCTTGCTTATTACTAATTAAATCAATGTTTTATGCCAGATTTTAGTATAAATTGGTTATATCTGCTTATGTTCTCCAGGAGCAAAATCAATTTCATCTGATCACTTTGTCAATGTGTGTCAGAAAGGGAGCAAAATTTTAAAATCTACTAGGTGCTAAACTAGGTGAAAATGTCATAATTTCCTACTCACATAAAACTATGCATTAGATATTATTAACTTCTAGGTAAGGAAACTGATGCTCACAGAGGTTGGATGTGGTAGAACCCCAATTAAGAACCAAGTATCTTTTTAAATTTCAAAACTTATTTTCTCATTCATTGTATTATGCTGATCTAAGATGGGACTAAGCAAGAGAATTCAAATGCCTCCTGAGAGCTCATCCCTACAATATTCAAAAATAGATTTATTTTCCACTCTCTATAATTTGAAGGTTAGGTAGGATCATCTTCTATTTGGAATATAGTCCAATTGATTTTATAAACCATTAAGTTGGAAATACTTGAAAATACACAAAAATGTAGAGAATGACATCATAAATAGTTTTGCAAATTCACATATAACTAGCACCCAGCTTTAAAAATTATCAGCATTTTGCCCATTTTTTTTCATCTATTTATCATCCCTCTTTTAAATCAAATCCAAGACATCACATTATTTCACCCATTATTACTGTAGTCACATAGATTTTAAACAAATGAACGAGCAGTCAAGAAGCACATATCTGGCCGGGCGTGCTGGCTCATGCCTGTAATCCCAGCACTTTGGGAGGCCAAGGCAGGTGAAAGATCAAGACCAGCCTGGCCAAGATGGTAAAACCGGGTATCTACTAAAAACTACCAAAATTAGCCAAAGGCAGTGGCAGGCACCTGTAATCCCGGCTACTCAAGAGGCTGAGGCAGGAAAATCGCTTGAACCCGGGTGGCAGAGGTTGCAGTGAGCCAAGACTGTGCCACCGAACTCCAGCCTGGGCGACAGGGAGACTCTGTCTTAAAAAAAAAAAGAAAAGAAAGAAAAAAGAAAAGAAAAGAAAAGAAAAGAAAAAAGCACATATCTGTTCTACCATTAACAATAATCTGACAAAGCACTTTTACACTTTTACATTCATTACCCCATTTTATCATTACAGTAAACCTCAAAGAAGCTCTGTGTGTATATGAGATTTTAATATGACCATTTTAATATAGATATTTTGGGATAGCTCTTTGTATACTGTTTTGGAAAAAGTTTATCTATGTCATGTATATGTAATATGGGGACATAATTACATGGAATAACATCAACAAAATCAATTTTGACATTGCACATTATTACATTGACTAAAGTATCATTATTACATTGACTAAAGTACAAACAACACAAGTCTTCTAAACTTTTTTTGAGTAATTTTCAAAATATATATTTTATTCTTTGGATCTCATACCATTCTTGTGTTTTACCCATAACCTATTTCTTAATTTCATTGTCCTAAAATGAGGGTTGGGAAATTATGCTGGAGTGAGGCTACAGATGAATTATTCTCCACATTATTTGATAACAAAAACATTACTTTTTCATTTTGTTATGAACATCTTATGGTTGCATAAAAAATGTCTTCATTCCAAGTAAAAATATAGCACCCATATAAAAAAAACAAGATCATCTTTTTGCAACAACACAGATAACGCTTGAAGCCATTATTCAAAGTGAACTAACTCAGGCACAGAAAATCAAATACTACATGTTCTCACTTCTAAATGAGAGCTAAATATTGAGTACACATGGACACAAAGAAGGGAAAAATAGACACTGGGACTACTTGAGGGTGGAGGGTGGGAGAAGCTGAGGTTTGAGAAACTACCTGTTGGGTACTATGCTTATTACCTGGGCGATGAAATAACATGTACACTAAACCCCCATGACATGAAATTTTTCTGTAGATCCAGTCTGCACATGTACCCTGAGAAGTAAAATAAAAGTTAAAAAACAGAAAGTAGTTTAGTTCAGCCTTCAGTATGGACCTGGGTTCCATAATATTAAGCACCTCAAACACCTCTTTCAAATAGAGTGAAGACTGGACTGTGAAAATTCCTTGAAATAAGTGAACGGCTCTGAACAAGTACAAAATAGCATGATTATTGTCAGTTTTCACATGCCAATCTTACTCCTGTTATGCCCCCAAAGTAGCTCTCCCTGGCTAGCAGATTTTGATTTAAAGCATAGTTTCAACCTCCGAGTTACTAGTATTTGTAAGGATAAAAGAAAATATCTGAAGGCTGTTTAAGTGTTAGGGTAAAATATCAAAAGCAATAAGACAGAAAGAATATATACCTAAAATGTAAACAAAGCACTAAATGATTTACTGGAGAATTTACATCTTATATTTCACTTTTTTTTCCCCCTGAAGGATACAGATCTTTTAAAGGAAATTGTTTCGTGATTCATTTCACAATCCACATAATTGCCTTCAATGGTCTACTTCACTTTGTAACCTATGGTATTTTTCTATCAGAAGGTCCCTAAGGAACCACCATAGCAAGGGTAAAATAAATGCAATGCTCAGCTCCCTAGTCCTCTGCTCTGGGGTTTCAAGAAAGTAAGAAATGGGTCATTTTGCATTTTGAGAATCCAATTACTTACATGGAATACTTGTGAAGGAAATTCAGTCTGCTCACACATGCCGTCTGCACAGGAACTCGACCACTTAGGCTAGAGGAAGCAAGGAGCAATTGCATGTCAACAGAGGTATGGATTATTATGAAGAACAGGACAGGTTTCACGTTAACAAACACTGACAGAAATTGTTTTATTTAGGAAGGAAGGGAAGTGCGAAGCATGGTCAAAGAACTAGAAGTCAGAAATGTTTTTCAGTCCCTCAATTTGGAGTCCTGCTTTAAGGTTTTTTGCATGCATGAGAAATCACAGTCACTAGCCTTTTAGAATGGTTGTAGTCAGGGAACTTGGAGCCAGAAATTCTGCTACAAATTGAAAAATTCCTGTGCTTATCCTAGAACTCAAGCTGAGTGAATGCATATGTTTCAATGTAACAAATATCACTTGCTGTCTATGTGCCAAGAATTTGTAGGCACTGGAAATGAACAAAATAGAATTTTTGTCTTCAAGGAACTCTTAGGTTATTGGAGGAAATAGAAAACATATAATTTACATTCTAGTATGATAGATTTCTTTATAAACGTAAGGGAAAAGGCACTATGGTGGCATGTCAGAGGTGCCTCTAATGTACACTATAAGAGAAAGGGTAGACTTCTAGTAAGAGGGATCATCTGAGTTGTGTTTTTAAAAGATGTGTAGGACAGAGTTAGCTTAAGAAGTGGGAAAGGATGTTTCAGACACTTACTCAAATAGTTATAGCTGGGCCTTCCCCCCCAAAATTTAGTGCTTATTGTTATTAATAGACTAGTTTCAGGGTTTAGAGCTAATTTTATAGACCACTATCTAATATATGTATTTTTCTTCTTACTCTCTATTGTACAGATATTTCTGGACAACCTTTTTTTATATTAGCTATTGGTTCTTGTCTGCTTGGGGGATTTCTGCTTGTGTGTGGTATGCCCTTTGCCAGTGCTGGATGTTATAAACTTGGAGGTGGCTTCTCGATGACATCAGATAAGTTGTCACATTATGTTATGGGGACAAACTGATAACTAGAAAGCAGTGTGTATGTGTGAATGTGCAAGCACACAAGTGCGTGTATGCATGTTTGTGTTTATACATCCTTTACATGAAGAGAAACTTTACTGAAACAAAATAAAAAGTAAATGAGTGATGGCTGGTGAATTGGATAGTGTATGTGCCTTTAATATAAACTTTGCATAAACACATGTTTTCTTACCCTGCATATATGAACTTTTCTCTTTGTATGCTTGTAGAAAGATCATATTTAACAACTTATGTACATATTTCTAAAATATTGGTTGCTAATTATTTCCTCTACGTAGTTAACATGGTTAAGTGACAGATATAGGCATTTATAGCCTCCCTTCCTTCTTTTTTATTTATTTATTTTTTTACAGGCTCTCACTCTGTGGCCCAGGCTGGAGTGCAGTGGCACAATCTCGGCTCACTACAACCTTTGCCTACCCAAGCTCAGATGATCTTTCCACCCAGACTCCTGAATAGCTGGGATGACAGATGTGCATAACCACAACTGGCTGAATTTTTTTTTTTTTTCATTCTTTTAGTAGCGATGGAGTTTCACCAAGTTGCCCAGGCTGGTCTTGAACTCCTGGCCTCAAGTGATCCACGCACCTTGGCCTCCCAAAGTACTCAGATTACAGGCACCTCCTACACTTTATTGGTGGCACTATTCAGTATGTGAGAGTTTTACTTGAAGCTGACATTATGTCTGGTAGAAATAGAATGTATGGACCAGAAAAAGTGGCATATATAAAGATAACAAACTACACAGTACATATTGACTGTTTTATAGATAGATATTCACTCCTTTATGCTTCTTACCATAATATGAAAGTAAACTATTGTATATTTTGATTATATAGATAGGAAAAGTAAGATTGCTTTACATGTAAGCCAATTTGACCTGAATTTAAACTTGACTCCAAGTTTTAGCCAGAAATCTCCCCTAAATGTTAAATAGTTTTTCGACTTCAACTGAATTATTGTCTGCTTGCCTTTTTTTTTTTTGGTAAAACTATGGTGTTATATTATTATTTTTTATTTGTAAAATATAGGAATTTATCAAGAGTAGGAGAGTAAATTTCACTCATAAACTCAAAGCCTAGAGATAACCAATGTTAATATCTTGGTGTGTCTCTGGTGAGTATTTTCCCTATGTACATGATTTTTTCATTGAAAAATGTTGGATATCCTAACATATATTTATAGTTTTGTATATTTTTGAAAAATTAAATGTTATGAGTGGTTCAATATCATTATTAATCTTTGTAACATGATGTTTCATAACTGTATAATATTCTATCATGTATTTCTTCCACAATTAATTTTATTATTATCTTATTAGTGGGAATGTAGTTTCTCTATTATAAATGTTCCAATAAATGTCTTTGTATGTTACTTCATCCAGCATGTGCTTATTAAGTGCTTACTATGTACAAGGTGCTGTACAAGTCATGGACAAGTGTTGGTGAATGAATCATGCTAGGTCCTTGTTGCATAGAATGTGTAATCTAGTGAAAAGATAGATACTACATGAGTAAATAAATAAGTATATAAGTGGAAATCATAATGAATCTTAGGAAGAAAATGAACAGGTTGACAGGCACCAAAAATTAATAGTTGGGAGTAATTGGGACTGCTTTAGATAAGGTGGTGGGGGAAGGCAGTTATAAGCAGGTAATATTTATCCCTAGACCTGAATATGGAGAAGGAGCCAGACATAGGAGCTGTGTGTGTGTGTGTGTGTGTGTGTGTGTTTGAGGGAGAACTGGTGACATGGTGGTTGATGAGTGGAGAATAGTGTTATAAAGAAAAAGAAAAGTTATGTGAAGACACTCAGGTGATAAGGAGCTTATAGTTCGAGAAATTCAAAGTCATCCAATATGGCTAGAAAAAGCTAGGTCAAGAGGGCTTTTATATAGGCCATGGTGAAGATTTTTTATTTTTCCCTAGTGCCATGAAAAGCCATAGAAAAAGTTTAATCAGAAGAGGAACATAATTTGGTTTGTGTTTAAAATGATCATTTCTGCTGCTGTGTGGTGAAATGATTGGAGACAGAGCAGGGAAACTAGTATAATCGTGTAGAGGAAAGATTATAGTGGTGATGAAGATAAGTAAACAGTTTTAAGATATTACATGTAAATTATATGTATGGATTATAGTCACACATACACATACATGTAGTACTACAGATATGGCTTGTGAGATGTGAGAGAGGAGGTAGAGTTATGAAACAGTCAAAATTTTTCTGCACGTTACTGATTATTTTATTTCAAAAGAATCCTAGAAAAAAATGTGTATGTTAAGACTCTTGCTACATATTGCCAATTTGTTCCACCAAATATACGTACCAATTTATTTTTCCATAAGAAGTGTATATTTTCTGATATCCTAGCATTCAAAATTTATTAGTTTATGACTATCCTAAGTCAACAAAATAACAGCAGATTGTATATATATATATACACACACACACACACACACACTTTTATATATATATATATATATATATATATATATATATATATGCAAATTCATTCTCATCTCTCTCCATGCTTGGCACATGTTGGTCACTCTGGCTAAAACAGTGTTCTTTCTTTTTTCGGTATTTTCAGTATCTTATCTACTTCTCAAGATTCAGAGAAAAATTTGTCTCTTTTCATGGAATCTTATTTTCCTGAAGAGATTTTAAGTTCCTTTAGGGTGGAGGCCTAGTATTATGCTTGTATATCTGCTATATTATCTAATATAATGTTCAGTTCAAATAACACTTGTTAATTTATTCATTATTATATTATTGAAACTTGACTTCTCCAGGTTCATATTCATGGATTACCTTAGAATATTGGTCCCATAAAGGGATGAAACATGGCCTTAAAATTTGTTAATACTGTTTTTAGAGGCATGTACCCAGAGAAACCCTTCATTTAACAACTATACTTTTGAGGATATAGTGTATATTGTACATTATACAAAGCATAAAATGGTAAATAATTGAGAAATGATGGGTACAGACTTAAATACCACAAGATGTTAGTGGAGTTAGGGATCAATATGAATTAACATGGTTAAGGAAGGCATTATGAGGAAAGTTAGACTACTTTTGGGCTATGATTTAGAAACATAGCAAAGAGAGATAAATTATTACAGACAAAAAGGCCACCAAAGCCCAGATGGAAACACAGAAGCAGTTGAAAGAAAGCTAAATACGTTTTCATGATTTTCTCTAACAAACTTTATAGCCGAAGAGAGTAATGGAGAAATCAAATGGTGGAACTTTTCATAGTTTTGGAATTGAAAGACGGGTGTAGTTGGAGATGAAGGGTGTGAAGGATTTTACGTATCAATGAAGGGGCCCTAAAAATAGCCGTGTGTGAGACTGAGGTATTTGAGGGATGCAAGGGAATACAGCCTTTGGAAAATAATGCCTTTTCAGCCATTAAAAAAATATGACAAATGATGATGATAACAAACATTTATTGAGCACCTTTTATGTGCCAGATATACATATACACACACACACACACACACACACATATATATATATACATTTTTTTTTTTTTTTTTTTTTTGAGACGGAGTCTCGCTCTGTCACGCAGGCTGGAGTGCAGTGGCCAGATCTCAGCTCACTGCAAGCTCCGCCTCCCGGGTTTACGCCATTCTCCGGCCTCAGCCTCCCGAGTAGCTGGGACTACAGGCGCCCGCCACCTCGCCCAGCTAGTTTTTTGTATTTCTTAATAGAGACGGGGTTTCACCGTGTTAGCCAGGATGGTCTCGATCTCCTGACCTCGTGATCCGCCCGTCTCGGCCTCCCAAAGTGCTGGGATTACAGGCTTGAGCCACCGTGCCCGGCCTATATACATATTTTATAGATGAAAAAACTGAGACACAGAAAGGATATGTAACTTGTCCAAGATTGGATACATGGCATATGGTGCAGCCAAAGCTCACAACAATGCCATCTGATTCCAGAGCCTGGCTCGGAAACACTGCACTGTAGTGCTCTCATGAGCATGGAGGTGTAGAGGTAGAAGAGGTAATAATGAGGACAAAGAACAGATTTAGAAGAGGTAAAGAAATGGGAGAAGTGTAAAAATCGAGATAATATTTATTACAGTCTACTTTGTGGTGTGGCTGTATGTTTTCGTGTGTATTTGTGTTCAATGTACAGTTGATTATGATTATCTTGAAAATGTGCCTTTTAAAAATATTTATATTAATATATTTGTAGAAACTTAATCCATACTTAACAGAGTAAATTTTAGTGAGGCCAGAAGGAGAACCCAGAGTGTTAAATCTTGGATATGGGGCAAACAGATGTGATGTCAGTACTCCAACTTGCGACTGGGCTAGTTGGTGGCTAAATTGGAGTAAAATGGATCATTGGAATTGCGGGTGGCTTTGAAATGAGAGTGACTAAAGACAGACCTGTAGAAACTTGACTTCTTTTACACATACAAATAAACTGAGTTGATTTTGCTCTACTTATTTCCTGGACACCTAATTCAAGACACCTAATTTGACTCTGCCAAAGGGCCTATTTTTGTGCATAAGCTACCAAAGTTAAGAAGCCCTACTTTAAAAATAAATAAACGTTATTTTCCCTACTTTAATGTCAGTTGGCTTCTACCGCTGTATGGCTTATTCTAAGCAAATTTCCAGTTCAAAATCATGGGGAAAATGCTGCCATGTGAAGTGCCAGTCTAGGATTTTACCTCTCTGTTGTGTGAATTTGTAATGATTTCATTTCCTGGTGTTGTCATAATGTGGCTTTAACATATCATTAGCAGTCTGATGGACTCCTCTTAAGGGTTAGTCAGGACAACTTCTAATGACTCTATGCACAAAGTCTCCATATCTTAAGAAATACATTCTCACACAATTATGACTAATAATGAAAAAAGTTAGTTTACCATTTATTTCCAGAAGGACTGGCCAAATGCTTGAGCAAACATATTGAAGAGTTTCAAAAAATTTACCATGGTGTTATACACGAAACCTGGTGCTGTCAAGACTGAGATTTCAATTTCTATACTATTAACTTTTGCACACATTCATGTATTTAAAATCAACAGGGAGAGTTTATATTTTCCAGAGGAAATATTTTAGTTATTTTTGTTCTTGTTCTATCACCTTCAAAAGTACAAGAATTATAAGTAAAATTCACTGTTTACCCTGTGATATGGTTTGAATCTGTGTCCCCTGCCCACCCAAATCTTATGTTGAACTGTAATCCTCAAGACTGGAGGTGGGGCCTTTTTGGAGGTGATTGTATCATGAGGGTGGTCCTTCATTAACGGTTTATCACCATCCTCTTGGTGCAGTTCTCATAACAGCGAGTGAGTATTCTCAATATCTGGTTGTTTAAAAGTGTGTAGGACTGCCCCCCTTCTCTTTTTCTCCTGCTCTGAAGATATAAGATGTGCCTGTTTCCCCTTCACCTTTCACCATTATTGTAAGTTTCCTGAGGCCTCCCCAGAAGCAGAAGCTGCTGTGCTTCCTATACAGCCGACAGAACCATGAACTAATTAAAACTTTTTTTCTTTATAAGTTACCTAGTCTCCAGTATTTCTTTACAGCAGTGTGAGAACAAATCATTACACCTTGCATCAAAATCCCAATATAATGTCAGTTTGCAAAGGACTTGGGATTAGGTTAATAGGATATTGTTCTTATAAGTTAGAGGTAAGATGGGCAACC
Source organism: Macaca mulatta (assembly GCF_049350105.2). NCBI lineage: Eukaryota > Metazoa > Chordata > Mammalia > Primates > Cercopithecidae > Macaca > Macaca mulatta. The sequence continues at coordinate 87,983,521 of NC_133426.1, forward strand.
TTTCTATAAAATTAGCTAATTTGACTCAAATGGTCAATGTTGTAGCTCAGACAAATGTCTGGAATTTTCTCCCATTTAAATTTGAGGTATTTTGCCTTTAGGACAGCTGTTGTCTGAAACAACTAGCCCCCATTCTTCATTTCAGAGATTCTTCAAAAAATATGAGATTCCAGCTCATCTGGTAGCTTCCTTTGAAATAATTTTGTTCACGTAAGAGGTGAAAATTACTAACAGGTTAATCAATCTTAACCTTTATTTACATGTTAATCTTGCTCTCAATTTGACCAGCATGTGGAAGATGTTACTAAGGGCATGAATATGCAAAGGGATATTGGTGTGGTTTGCTAAGTTTGCAATTCTTCAGAGAAAAATAAGCGTGTCTAACCAAGTCCCAGGCTCTTATTCTAATAACGTTATAAAAGGAATCTCTGATGTGTAACTACATCTTTTTTACGTCTTTTTGAAAACATATACAAAGATAGGAGAAAATGAGAGTAAAATGCATCATGAATCTAAACTTTCTGGCCAAAATGAGAAATTGCTGTATAGTTATATTATCTATCTTTGTTTTCATGTAAACTATACATAACAACCACATATGAGAGGGTGCTGAAAGTCAGTATTACATTTCCTTGTTTTCAACTTGTAGAATTGGCAAACGTTTCAAGGGAGAATGAGTCTCTAATATCCAATCATTTGTATTCTTATCATTAGCAACTATTATGAAATAAATTTTGTCTCCAAGGAGAGTTTCCATTTTGTTCTACAATTATGCTCTTTTCTCTCTTCAAATGGTAAGGGACTATGTTACTTGAGTCAAGACTAAGTTGAATTTACACTAAAACCTCATTAATGTAAACTAATTTGGGAGAAACACAGGCCTGAATGACAGAATGTTTTAAAAAGAAATAGCTTTACACACAATCCATTAGTGGGGGCAATACAGCATTTGCAAAGGAGCAAAGCTACTTTAACGAAGAGGTAAACATTTGGAATGCCAGTTATTTTTCAGAAATGTGAGATTAAATAAGTTTGTTCTCTTAAGGAGAATAGGTAAACTTTAGTATACCATGAAGTTTGGTAACAAAACCTATTTCATACATAGAACACAGAAAACAATAACAGGCACATTTGTTTTTTTCTTGTCTGACTACTGTTGCCGATCCTTTGTTTTGGATTTAGTTTTTGCTCTCCATGAATCCTTTTGGACTTGATATTTGTAATAGTTCCTTGCTTTCTGAGGTTACCTTCAATTATATACCGGATATCAGACCCATTTTTTTCCTATATGCTCATAGACTTGGTTCAGCCTAGTAATTCTGTGACTGTTTCTGGTTCCTGGAGTCATAGCTCAGGCAGAGCTTTGATACAACCAATTATTTACCTTTGCTACTCTAACACATGGTTTTTATCATACATCCCAAATGAATAAAGCACAAATTTATATTTTACTCTACGTCCAAATAATGTGATTGCCTAGACTGAGCCTAATGTATATGGGGAGTAGTTAGCCATTTCAGAAAACTTCCTGGACCAAAAATGCACTTGGCTTTCATCTGTTTACTGACATCTACCTAAAGAGATTTCATTCCTTTAGAATATGATGTTGTAACCCATTAAAAATAGCAACACACTAGAAAAGGTCGTATTTTAAGTGATCATTGTTATTTATATATATGTTTATCACAAAAGACTGGAGAGCAGATTCTGATAAGGATAGAAGAACATTAAGGCACTATTCTTATCACAAATTACATATGGATAACATTTTTACCATTTTTTGGAACAGCAGAATGAGTCAATGTTTTGCTGTCTAGGTGTTGACCCTCTATATTTATCCTTAAAATATAATAGAGGAAATATAGGAGAGTTACTTTGTCATTTAATCATCTTCCTTTTTCTCCTAGACTTTTAAATGTTAGTATGCCCCAGGGTTCATCCTTAGTCCTCTTCTCTAAGAACACTCACTCCTTTCATGTTCTCATCTTGTCTCATAGATTTAAATATAATCTATGTGCTCAAGATGCCCAAATTTATATATCTAGGTAGGACCAATCTCCCGAACTCCAGACTCAGATACTCAGCTGCCTGTTTGGCATTTCTACATAGCAGTCTATTGAAATGTAGTTAAATCATGTCATTGCTATGCTTAAAACACTGAAATAGCTTCCAATTTCACTATGAAAACACGCTAATGTCTTTACAGTGAATTACAGTACCCTGCATGAAACACTGTCCCCCTTCCGTCCTGCTCTCCACAAATTCATTTTAACCTTGTTTCCTACAACTACCCCTTTCTCACTCAGCTTTGATCATACTGATCTCCCTGCTATTCCTTGAACAAAACAGATATATCCCTACTAGGGTCTTTGCACTGGCTGTAACCTCTGCTTGAATAATCCCTCCAATAGTCTGTGTGGCTAAATATTTCAATTTCTCTGAATCTTTTTTTAAATGAATCTTTCTGTCCTAATTAACTTATTTTAAATCATGTGGGGCTCACAGTACCTTATATTCTGCTCTACTTTTAAAAATACATAGCATTTATCACCTTCTAGTATACAATATAGTAGTTTTATTTTATTTATTGTTTACTTTTTGCTGTTTATTGCTAGAATGTAGGTTCCATGAAGGCTAGGATATTGATTTTATTTACTAATATAGTCCAAGAACACAGATAAATGTCTGGCACATATTAAATGCCCAAGATATATTATTTGAATTAATAAGTGTATTGACCAAGTTAGCAGATTTACTGGGCTTTAAAGATGGAATTTTCCCCCAAATCATAATAATAAACAGAAATAAAAGCAACAAAAAACTGATGATTTGTAATAAAATTACCTTTCAAAATGTAGAAAAGCAACTGTGGGCACCTTCTTTCAGGCAGGTAAACTGCAATGCAAGAGAAGGACTACTGGAATGGTAAACTAGGCTCCAAATCATGCTACTACAATACTAAATGTATATCTTATAATAAAGGAGGAGATGAATCTAGATAAAACATTAAATTACTTGGCTTTATATATATATACATAAAATATATATGAATTGCAAGATTATATTTTTGTTTTAAAGCTAACACGTGGGAAAAAATGTAGAATATGTATTTTTGTTGAGAAATGCTTCTCAAAGTGCGTTCCAAGGAATTATCATTTCAAATTATGTTAATATATGTCTCTGAAATAAAAGGATACTATTGTCAATGAGTTTTGGGGAATGTTAAGTTAATCAAACTTAAATCGGTATCCTTACATTATGATTTCTAAGGCTTTAATATACTTATTATTTTGAATCCTCTAAATGAGAGGTGAAGAAGACTGCACATTTTAGATGTATTTCAGCAAAAATACTTCCCTTCTTTTTTCCTCTAGAGCATCTTTGAAACTACCTCTGTGAAGAATACACTTTACCTGTAGAGGTTGGACATAATACCTCATATGTGAAAGTTATAAGAAGTCTGATTTCACACAAATTAAGGGGGAATATTCTAACTATTGAAGCTGTACACAAGTCAACTGTTCTTTTTGAAGGTAGTAAACTTCCTGACAATTGATTTTTCAAACATTAAATGGAACTTTGTTAGGGATACTGTAGAGGGGGTTCCCATATTGAATAAAGCATTGGGCACTCAGAGGTGCCTTTTAATCGTAAACTTTTATTATATAATTACAAGATTTGATGGGATTCCCATTAAGACCCTGCTTACCACATCTAAGAAGAGCAGCAGACACCTTACCAGCTCTAGCAATGAAGTCAATTTAGTAATCCTGGTTTATTGTGTTTTGCTTTTCTAATGGAAAGGATAACAACAAAAAAGTATGGAAATGATAAATGCTGTTAAGGACCTGTTTCCTTTTACCTGCATAGTAGGATTCCATTTTTAATTCTTACACAGAAAAAAACCAGTTAACTAGAACCTCACTATCTGTCAATTCCTAGTTAACAGTAATGTTTATTTTCTCACTTTTATTTTCTTTCCTTTCCTTTTTGTTCCTCCCTCCCTTTCTCCTTTCATACCTCTTTCTTCCCTCCTTTCTTTCCTTCATTACTTCCTTCCTTTCTCCTCTACCTCCCTTCCTTCTCTCCTTCCTCCCTTCCTTCTCTCCTTCCTCCCTCTCTTTCTTTCTTCCTTCCTCCCTTCCTTCCCTCCTCTGTCCCTCCATCACTCCCTTCTTTCCTTCTCTTTTTTATACCTTTCTTTTTTCTTTTTGGCTCCACTTGGCTTTCAGCAAAATATAACTCACAGTATCAAACCACTAATGCTGGTTGACACAAGCAAAATTTACTGTACTAGAGTTAATATCCTATTGTTTCTACACTTAAAGACTAAATGTGTAGAATTTATAAATTCAAAAATAATTCAGTTTCCATAAGATACTCAGTTAATCAGAGCAAAAGTCCGTTACCCTACCTATTAAAGCAGGGCGGATGCATTTAATTACTTATAATGATAAAATAACAAACAGGTCTTGGGAAGAAGTGTAGGTAGGTTTTTTTTAAAACTAATAAGTGTACATTTCTTATTGAACAAAACTAATCATTTTTTTCCACTAAAATACATGTAAATGCAGAGGGGAATAAATAATTTCTCTGGGATTACTGAGGATCTAACATGAAGTAGACTGTCACTAGCATAAATGTCTTTGAAATACAGTACTTTTTATCCTTGAAATACATGTAAATTTTTATTCTAATCCACAGTAATGAAAGAAACCCTCAAATGAAGAAGATTTATTATATTAGGCAATTGTTTTGGAAATTTTTAGAGTAGCACTGCATACTCCTGGATTCTTTAATATGAAGGTGGATAACACTTCGGTTTCTGGCAGACTTAATAACTTTACTGTTAGCTATGCTATAGAAGAGATTATTTGTATGGGTAGGAATTTGGACTGGATCATCTTCAAAAGCAGTGTAAATTCTCAGACTCTACACAAACCCTGAACCAAATTTCTTCAGACTGTGATCTGGAGATATCAATTTTAAACAAACTTCTAAAGTGATTCTAATGTATGCCGAGGTTTTAAAACCGCTATATTATATGACATGTAAACTTCCTATCATGTTGTCATTTTATAAAGACTTTCAATATCAAGGTTTGAAACAGATAACTGATCACAATATCTAACATCCATGAGTCCTGATTAATTAAAGTTTGAATAGAATAAAAGGTCTTTTTGAAGTCACTTTATAGCTTTGAAAATTTTTGAACTTTAACAACAGAATGCAGGTACATCAAAAGCAATCTGAAAATGACGTTTAAGGACAAATTGAAATTTTCTCTTGCAGCCGATATAGTTCTCAGTTGTATGACTATGCAATATTGTTAACCATTACTTGTCATCATATATGAAATAAAAACATAATTCAGAAAATTGTTTAGTGTGATTTACCTAAAACTTTAAACATTAAAGTTTAAACTTTTTTTATTTGTTTCTAGAGCACAGGCAGAGTAGATTTAGAATAATTCTTAAGGGTCCTAGTATATTTGGAATAATACATGAGCAATGTCTTCAACTTAAAATGACTGCTACATTAGACCCTAACAAGAGAGTCAGTCTTCTGTTCTTGTACCCTAGAACCTAAAGTATAATAAAAAAAGAAAAGAAAAAAAGAGAGTCAGTCTGTCCTTTGGAGGTTTGAAACCGGACATTAACTTCTCCTGTGTGGCAATGAGAGTCCTAGAGGGCATCTTCTTTCAATAGGAGGCTATGACTAGGACAAATACCTAATGCATGTGGGGCTTAAAACCTAGAGGATGGGTTGATAGGTGCAGCAAACCACCATGGCACATGTATACTTATGTAACAAACCTGCAGGTTCTGCACATGTATCCCAGAAACTTAAAGTAAAATAAAAAAAAAAAAATAGGAGGCTATGTCAATTTTCCCACTTCATTCTTCTCCTTTATTATTGACTTGTTCATTCTGTTTTGTTGTTGTTGTTGGTGGTGGTGGTGGGTTTTTTTTTTTTTTTTTTTTTTTGCATGCTTACATAAACTTTAGAATCAGTTCATCAATATTCTCAAAATAACTTGCTGGGATTTTTATTAGAATTGCACTGAATCTATATATCAAGTTGAGAAGAGCTGACATCTTGAGAATATTGTCTTGTTATTCATGAATATGGAACACCTCTCTATTTAGTTTTTAAAATATATTTTATCAGAATGTTGTAGCTTTTCTCATAGAGATAATCCCCAACTTACAATGGTTTGACTTATAATTGTTCTATTTTATGATGGTGTGAAAGCTATACACATTCAGCAGAAACCACACTTCTGGTACTGATAAAGCTATTCCATATTTCTCTTTTTAAGTGGTGTTTAATAAATGACATGACACATTCAGCACTTTATTTTAAAGTAGGCTTTATGTTAGATGATTTTGCCTAATGTAAGCTAATGTAAGTGTTCTGAGCACTTTAAGCTAGGGTTAAAGCCCATCATAAGTTGAGAAGCATCTGCATCAGTCTTATGCATAATTTGCTAGATTTGTAACAATTTTATTATTTGGGTAAATGTGTTTTGGATTTCAAATTCTATATGTTCATTGTTGGCAGGTAATAAATCAATTAACTTTTGAATATTAACTTGTATCCTCCAACTTGCCTTAATTGATATACATGTTTATTAGTTCAGTAATATTTTGTTCATTTTTTCACATTTTCTACATAGACAATCATGTGATTTACAAATACAGTTTTATTTCTACCTTCTTAATCTATACACTTTTTGTCTTCTTTTCTATTGCATTAGCTCAGACTTCTAGTACATTGTTGAAAAAGCAGTTGTGACAGGGGCATCATTGCCTTTTCCTGATCTTAGAGGAAAAGCTTTTAATTTCTCATCAATAAGTATGATGCTAACTGTAGATGTTCTTCATGAAGTCAAGGAAGTTATCCTGTATTTTCACATTACTGAGTGTTTTTATGATGATTGGGTGTGGATATTGTCAGATGCATTTTCTGAATCTATTGATATGATCACATGATTTTTCAAGCCTATTGCTATATTTGATTATATTCACTGATGTTTGAAATTTGAACCAGCCCAGCATACTTGGGATAAATATCAGCTGGTTGCATTTCATAATTATTTTTACAATTGATCATTTAAGTTTTCTCATCTATGTTCATGAAAATATTGGTTTGTAGTTTCTATGTTGTGTATTTTTTCTAATTATGGTACTCATATAATGTGGGTCTTATAGAAAAATAAAGCATTTTCTCTGCTTCTATTTTCCAAAAGAGATTGTAGAGAATTGCTATAATTTCTCTCTAAATATTTGATAGAATTCACCAGTGAATCCATCTGTTACTAAAGCAGTATGTTTTGTGAGGAAATTAATTATCATTTCAATTACTTTATTAGACCTAGGTATATTCAGATTGCGTATTTCTTCTTGTGTGAGTTTTGGCAGATCATGTCTTTCAAGGAACTGGTCCATTTCAGCTATATTATCAAATTTCTCAGTATAGAGTTGTTTGCAATATTCCGTTATTATCCTTTTAACATCAATTGGATTTGCAGTGATGCTGCCCTCTCCATCTCTGATATTAGTAATTTCTATTTTTCTTCTTTTTTCCTAGTTATGTTGGCTAGAGGTTTATCAATTTTGTTTTTTTTTTCTTTTTTTTTAAATTTATTTATTATTATTATACTTTAAGTTGTAGGGTACATGTACATAACGTGCAGGTTTGTTACATATGTATACTTGTGCCATGTTGCTGTGCTGCACCCATCAACTCGTCATTTACATCAGGTATAACTCCCAATGCAATCCCTCCCCCCTCCCCCCTCCCCATGATAGGCCCCGGTGTGTGATGTTCCCCTTCCTGAGTCCAAGTGATCTCATTGTTCAGTTCCCACCTATGAGTGAGAACATGCGGTGTTTGGTTTTCTGTTCTTGTGATAGTTTGCTAAGAATGATGGTTTCCAGCTGCATCCATGTCCCTACAAAGGACACAAACTCATCCTTTTTGATGGCTGCATAGTATTCCATGGTGTATATGTGCCACATTTTCTTAATCCAATCTGTCACTGATGGAAAGAGCCAGTTTTTGTTTCATTGATTGTCTCAATTGATTTCCTGCTTCTTCTACTTAATTTGAATACATTCATTCAAGTTCTCTTAGTTTCTTATGGTCTTATGGTGGAATATTAAGGTATTACTTTTAGACCTTTCTTCTTTTCTAGTATATGTATCAAATATTAGATTCTCTCTCAACATCTTAACACTGCTTTCATTGTATCTTATGAACATCGATAAGTTGTATTTTTGTTTAGTTAAAAAATTTTAAAATTTCTCTTGAGATGTCTTATTTGACAGAATTTGTTACTTAGAAGTATATCATTTAATCACAGTATATTGGGATTTCGCCAGTATCTTTCTGTTGTTGACTTCTAGCTTAATTTCATTATGGATGGAGAACAGAAATTGCATGTTTTCTTTTTTTTAAAATAAAAATTTAAAGTGAGATTTTTTTCAGTATTATAATAATTCTCCATTTATTTATTCTTTTTTTATTATTATTATACTTAAAGTTCTAGGGTACATGTGCATAACATGCAGGTTTGTTACATATGTATACTTGTGCCATGTTGGCATGCTGCACCCATCAACTCGTCATTTACATCAGGTATAACTCCCAATGCAATCCCTCCCCACTCCCCCCTCCCCATGATAGGCCCCAGTGAGTGATGTTCCTCTTCCCGAGTCCAAGTGATCTCATTGTTCAGTTCCCACCTATGAGTGAGAACATGCAGTGTTTGGTTTTCTGTTCTTGCGATAGTTTGCTGAGAATGATGGTTTCCAGCTGCATCCATGTCCCTACAAAGGACACAAACTCATCCTTTTTTATGGCTGCATAGTATTCTATGGTATATATGTGCTACATTTTCTTAATCCAGTCTGTCACTGATGGACATTTGGGTTGATTCCAAGTCTTTGCTATTGTGAATAGTGCCACCATAAACATACGTGTGCATGTGTCTTTATAGCAGCATGATTTATAATCGTTTGGGTATATACCCAGTAATGGGATGGCTGGGTCATATGGTACATCTAGTTCTAGATCCTTGAGGAATCGCCATACTGTTTTCCATAATGGTTGAACTAGTTTACAATCCCACCAACAGTGTAAAAGTGTTCCTATTTTTCCACATCCTCTCCAGCACCTGTTATTTCCTGACTTTTTAATGATTGCCATTCTAACTGGTGTGAGATGGTATCTCATTGTGGTTTTGATTTGCATTTCTCTGATGGCCAGTGATGATGAGCATTTTTTCATGTGTCTGTTGGCTGTATGAATGTCTTCTTTTGAGAAATGTCTGTTCATATCCTTTGCCCATTTTTTGATGGGGTTGTTTGTTTTTTTCTTGTAAATTTGTTTGAGTTCTTTGTAGGTTCTGGATATTAGCCCTTTGTCAGATGAGCAGATTGCAAACATTTTCTCCCATTCTGGAGGTTGCCTGTTCACTCTGATGGTAGTTTCTTTTGCTGTGTGGAAGCTCTTTAGTTTAATGAGATCCCATTTGTCAATTTTGGCTTTTGTTGCCATTGCTTTTGGTGTTTTAGACATGAAGTCCTTGCCCACGCCTATGTCCTGAATGGTATTACCTAGGTTTTCCTCTAGGGTTTTTCTGGTATTAGGTCTAACATTTAAGTCTCTAATCCATCTTGAATTAATTTTCGTACAAGGAGTAAGGAAAGGATCCAGTTTCAGCTTTCTACTTATGGCTAGCCAATTTTCCCAGCACCATTTATTAAATAGGGAATCCTTTCCCCATTTCTTGTTTTTTCTCAGGTTTGTCAAAGATCAGATGGCTGTAGATGTGTGGTATTATTTCTGAGGACTCTGTTCTGTTCCATTGGTCTATATCTCTGTTTTGGTACCAGTATCATGCTGTTTTGGTTACTGTAGCCTTGTAATATAGTTTGAAGTCAGGTAGCGTGATGTCTCCAGCTTTGTTCTTTTGACTTAGGATTGTCTTGGCAATGCAGACTCTTTTTTGGTTCCATATGAACTTTAAAGCAGTTTTTTCCAATTCTGTGAAGAAACTCATTGGTAGCTTGATGGGGATGGCATTGAATCTATAAATTACCTTGGGCAGTATGGCCATTTTCACGATATTGATTCTTCCTATCCATGAGCATGGTGTGTTCTTCCATTTGTTTGTGTCCTCTTTTATTTCACTGAACAGTGGTTTGTAGGTCTCTTTGAAGAGGTCCTTTACATTGCTTGTAAGTTGGATTCCTAGGTATTTTATTCTCTTTGAAGCAATTGTGAATGGAAGTTCATTCATGATTTGGCTCTCTGTTTGTCTGTTACTGGTGTATAAGAATGCCTGTGATTTTTGCACATTAATTTTGTAACCTGAGACTTTGCTGAAGTTGCTAATCAGCTTAAGGAGATTTTGGGCTGAGACAATGGGGTTTTCCAAATATACAATCATGTCATCTGCAAAGAGGGACAATTTGACTTCTTCTTTTCCTAACTGAATACCCTTGATTTCTTTCTCTTGCCTGATTGCCCTAGCCAGAACTTCCAACACTATGTTGAATAGGAGTGGTGAGAGAGGGCATCCCTGTCTTGTGCCAGTTTTCAAAGGGAATTTTTCCAGTTTTTGCCCATTCAGTATGATATTGGCTGTGGGTTTGTCATAAATAGCTCTTATTATTTTGAGGTACGTTCCATCAATACCGAATTTATTGAGCGTTTTTAGCATGAAGGGCTGTTGAATTTTGTCCAAGGCCTTTTCTGCATCTATTGAGATAATCATGTGGTTTTTGTCTTTGGTTCTGGTTATATGCTGGATTACTTTTATTGATTTGCATATGTTGAACCAGCCTTGCATCCCAGGGATGAAGCCCACTTGATCATGGTGGATAAGCTTTTTGATGTGCTGCTGGATCCGGTTTGCCAGTATTTTATTGAGGATTTTTGCATCGATATTCATCAGGGATATTGTCTAAAATTCTCTTTTTTTTGTTGTGTCTCTGCCAGGCTTTGGTATCAGGATGATGTTGGCCTCATAAAATGAGTTAGGGAGCATTCCCTCTTTTTCTATTGATTGGAATAGTTTCAGAAGGAATGGTACTAGCTCCTCCTTGTACCTCTGGTAGAATTCAGCTGAGAATCGATCTGGTCCTGGACTTTTTTCATTGGTAGGCTATTAATTTTGGCCTCAATTTCAGAGCCTGCTATTGGTCTATTCAGGGATTCAGCTTCTTCCTGGTTTAGTCTTGGGAGAGTGTAAGTGTCCAGGAAATTATCCATTTCTTCTAGATTTTCTAGTTTATTTGCATAGAGGTGTTTATAGTATTCTCTAATGGTAGTTTGTATTTCTGTGGGGTCAGTGGTGATATCCCCTTTTCATTTTTTATTGCGTCTATTTGATTCTTCTCTCTTTTCTTCTTTATTAGTCTTGCTAGTGGTCTATCAATTTTGTTGATCTTTTCAAAAAACCAACTCCTGGATTCATTGATTTTTTTGGAGAGTTTTTTGTGTCTCTATCTCCTTCAGTTCTGCTCTAATCTTAGTTATTTCTTGCCTCTGCTAGCTTTTGAATGTGTTTGCTCTTGCTTCTCTAGTTCTTTTAATTGTGATGTTAGAGTGTCAATTTTAGATCTTTCCTGCTTTCTCTTGTGGGCATTTAGTGCTGTAAATTTCCCTCTACACACTGCTTTAAATGTGTCCCAGAGATTCTGGTATGTTGTATCTTTGTTCTCATTGGTTTCAAAGCACATCTTTATTTCTGCCTTCATTTCGTTATGTACCCAGTAGTCATTCAGGAGCAGGTTGTTCAGTTTCCATGTAGTTGAGCGGTATTTATTGAGTTTCTTAGTCCTGAGTTCTAGTTTGATTGCACTGTGGTCTGAGAGACAGTTTATTATAATTTCTGTTCTTGTACATTTGCTGAGGAGTGCTTTACTTCCAACTATGTGGTCAGTTTTCGAATAAGTGTGGTGTGGTGCTGAGTAAAATATATATTCTGTTGATTTGGGGTGGAGAGTTCTGTAGATGTCTATTAGGTCTGCTTGCTGCAGAGATGAGTTCAATTCCTGGATATCCTTGTTAACTTTCTGTCTCATTGATCTGTCTAATGTTGACAGTGGGGTGTTGAAGTCTCCCATTATTAATGTATGGGAGTCTAAGTCTCTTTGTAAGTCTCTGAGGACTTGCTTTATGAATCTGGGTGCTCCTGTATTGGTTGCATATATATTTAGGATAGTTAGCTCTTCCTGTTGAATTGATCCCTTTACCATTATGTAATGGCCTTCTTTGTCTCTTTTGATCTTTGGTGGTTTAAAGTCTGTTTTATCAGAGACTAGGATTGCAACCCCTGCTTTTTTTTTGTTCTCCGTTTGCTTGGTAGATCTTCTTCCATCCCGTTATTTTGAGACTATGTGTGTCTCTGCATGTGAGATGGGTCTCCTGAATACAACAAACTGATGGGTCTTGACTCTTTATCCAGTTTGCCAGTCTGTGTCTTTTAATTGGACCATTTAGTCCATTTACATTTAAGGTTAATATTGTTATGTGTGAACTTGATCCTTTCATTGTGATATTAGCTGGTTATTTTGCTTGTTAGTTGATGCAGTTTCTTCCTAGCATCGATGGTCTTTACCTTTTGGCATGTTTTTGCAATGGCTGGTACCGGTTGTTCCTTTCCATGTTTAGTGCTTCCTTCAGGGTCTCTTGTAAGGCAGGCCTGGTGGTGACAAAATCTCTAAGCATTTGCTTATCTGTAAAGGATTTTATTTCTCCTTCACTTATGAAACTTAGTTTGGCTGGATATGAAATTCTGGGTTTAAAATTCTTTTCTTTAAGAATGTTGAATATTGGCCCCCACTCTCTTCTGGCTTGTAGAGTTTCTGCCGAGAGATCTGCTGTTAGTCTGATGGGCTTCCCTTTGTGGCTAACCCGACCTTTCTCTCTGGCTGCCCTTAAGATTTTTTCCTTCATTTCAACTTTGGTGAATCTGGCAATTATGTGTCTTGGAGTTGCTCTTCTCGAGGAGTATCTTTGTGGCGTTCTCTGTATTTCCTGGATTTGAATGTTGGCCTGCCCTACTAGGTTGGGGATGTTCTCCTGGATGATATCCTGAAGAGTGTTTTCCAACTTGATTCCATTTTCCCCCTCACTTTCAGGCACCCCAATCAGACGTAGATTTGGTCTTTTTACATAATCCCATACTTCTTGCAGGCTTTGTTCATTTCTTTTTCTTCTTTTTTCTTTTGGTTTCTCTTCTTGCTTCATTTCATTCATTTGATCCTCAATCGCTGATACTCTTTCTTCCAGTTGATCGAGTCGTTTACTGATGCTTGTGCATTTGTCACGTATTTCTCGTGTCATGGTTTTCATCTCTGTCCATTCGTTTATGGCCTTCTCTGCATTAATTATTCTAGTTATCAATTCTTGCACTCTTTTTTCAAGATTTTTAGTTTCTTTACGCTGGGTACATAATTCCTCCTTTAGCTCTGAGAAGTTTGATGGACTGGAGCCTTTTTCTCTCATGTCATCAAAGTCATTCTCCGTCCAACTTTGATCCGTTGCTGGCGATGAGCTGCGTTCCTTTGAAGGTGGCGATGTGCTCTTATTTTTTGAATTTCCAGCTTTTCTGCCCTGCTTTTTCCCCATCTTTGTGGTTTTATCTGCCTCTGGTCTTTGATGATGGTGACGTACTGATGGGGTTCAATCAGCCAGAAGAAAGAAATAAATTTCTTCTAAATTGGTTAGGCAGAAAACAAATTATCCTTGTTTGCAGATCATACAATCATATATTTGCAAAAAACCTAAAGACTTCACAAAAAAACCTATTAGACCCCATTTAAAGATTCAGTAACATTGCAAGATACAAAATCAGCATACAAAAATTAGCGGCACTTCCATATAACAACAGTGAACAATCTGAAAAATAAAGCTATAAAATATTCCCATCTACAATAGCTACAATAAAATAAAATACCAAGGAATTAACCAAAGGAGTGAAAGATCTCTGCACTGACAACTATAAATCTTTGATGTCAGAAATTGAAGAAAACACCAAAAAATGGAAAGACATTTTATATCCATGGCTTGTTAGAAACAACATTGTTAAACATACGTGTATATGTGTCTTTATAGTAGCATGATTTACAATCTTTTATTGTGGCACTATTCACAATAGCAAAGACTTGGAACCAACCTAAATGTCCATCAATGATAGACTGGATTAAGAAAATGTGGCACATATACACCACATGGAATACTATGCAGCTATAGAAAAGAATGAGTTAATGTCCTTTGTGGGACATGGATGAAGCTGGAAACCATCATTCTGAGCAAACTGTCACAAGGACAGAAAACCAATCATCGCATGTTCTCTCTCATAGGTGGGAATTGAACAATGAGAACACTTGGACACAGGATGGGGAACATCACATACCGGGGCCTGTCGTGGGGTGGGGGGAGGGGGGAGGCATAGCATTAGGAGATATACCTAATGTAAATGATGAGTTAATGGGTGCAGCACACCAACGTGGCACATGTATACATATGTAAGAAACCTGCACGTTGTGCATATGTACCCTAGAACTTAAAGTATAATGATAATAAAAAAAAAGAAAATGTGCCACATATTCACCATGGAATACTATGCAGCCATAGTAGCCCCTCTTTCCAATTCCTGAGATTAATCAGAAGCTTGTAATTTTATGCCAGCTGGCAAGGATACCACGACAATTATGTTGCATAGAGTCCAAGGTGTGGCTTTTCCTATCACTCTAGAAAACATAATAAACTTTGGCAGTGTCCATGTGTTGCTAATTCTGCAAGTGTGTAGAATGCAAGAGTTGTGGGTTCATGGCAGTCTCCACTTAGATTTCAAAGGAAGTTGCAGACAGCCTGGGAATCCAGGCAGAAATTTGTCCTTAGGAGCAGAGCCATTGCCCATTGGAGCCATGTGAATGGGGCATCCTCTGAGATGCCAGAGGACCACCTGGGCAACTGGTGGGCAACTCCAGCCTGGGGAAACGGCAGGAAAAAAAAGTACTCTAACCCATGATAAGAGCTGCTGGGTGGACTGAGCTTAGAAAAATCATAGGGATGGGGCTTCCTGAGGCCTTGAGAGCCCTACCCCCACCCTGGTGTGACCAAGATGTGAAACATGGAGTCAAAGAAATTATTATATTGCCTTTGAATTCAATATTGTTTTTCCTACTGGGTTTTGGGCTTACTGGGTGAGCAGTTACCTCTTTCTTCTTGCCTATTTTTCCCTTTTGGAATGTGAATATCAATTCTATGCCTATCCCACCATTTTATTTTGATAGTGCATAGCTTGATTAATTTTATAGACTTATAGCTGGAGGGAAATTTGTCTCATGAATCATATCTTGAGTTTCAGCCATGACAGATTTAGAGGAGACTGGATTTAGAACTTTTAAACTGATGCTGGAACAAATTAAGGCTTTTGTGGCTACTGAGGTGGTATTAATGTATTTTGCATATGATAAGAAGGTACATTTTGGGGGATAGATCTTAAATGCTAGTGTTTAAATGTGTCCCTTAAATTTCATGTGTCGGAAACATAATTTTCAATGCAACAGTGTTAAGAAGAGAGAACTTAAAAGGTGATTCGGTCATGAGAGTACTCCCGTCATGAATAGACTAATGTTGCTATTGGAGGAGTGTGTTAGTTACACTGGGAGTGAATTTCTGGTAAAATAATAAATTTGGAGTCCATTGCTCTCTTTCTCACCCAAGTGATGCCTTCTAACATGTTGCGATGCAGCAAGAAGGCAATTGAGAGGTGGGATCTCTTAATCTTGGATTTTTCAGCCTTAAGAACCATGTACCAAATAAATTTGTATTCATTATAAATTGCCCAGTCTGGTACTCTGTTATAGGAACATGCAAAAAACTATGACACATGGTTTCTGAGTAGAATTTGGATGTGATTTCTATCTTTGCTCTTCTATAAGTAGTGTTTTTCCCCTCTGACTTATTTCAAGAATTTTTCTTCATCTTTGATTTTTCTGAAGCTTAAATATGGTAGGTCTAGGTGTAGGGTTTTTTTTTTTTTTTTTTTGTTTGTTTGTTTGTTTTTGACATTTATCTTGCTCGGTGTTCTCTGAACTTTTGAGATCTGTGGTTTTGCATCTGACATTGATTTCAGGAAATTCTCTGTCATTATTGCTTCACATATTGCTACTTTTCCTTTCCTTTTTTTTTTTTCTGGTATTCCCATTCTATGTAAGTTACACATTTTAGTTTTTGGATATTTGGGGAGTTTTTTATAGTGGTTCAATATTTTGTTTACGTTTGAAAATTGTTATTGTCATGTCCTCAGAGCTAAGAGATTGCTTTTTCAAAAATGTAGAGTCCACGAATGAGCCCGTAAGTCATTATTTCCATTACAGTGTTTTTCATCTCTAACATTTCCTTTGGTTCTTAGAATTTCCATCTCTCTGCTGACAATATTTATCTGTTCTTTCATATTTTCTACTTTGTAATGTTAAATGTGATTAATGTATTACACATAGACTTAAACAATTTATATTCTGATAATTTCAACATTTCTACCATATCTGATTCCTGCTCTGATACTTGTTCAGAATCTTCAAAACTGTATTTTTTCTTTCACTTACAATGTCTTGTTATTTTTTGTTGAAAGGTGAACATGATGCATTTGGTAAAAGAAACTGCAGTAAATAAGCTTTAATAATGCAGTGGTAAGTTTTGGGTAGGGGGAGAAAGTGCTCTTGTTCTATGATTAGGTTTTAGTATTTTGGTGAGCCTATGGCCCTGGACTGTGAAAACAACAAGAGCTTCTCCCCCTTCTTCTCCCACTTTTAGGTGGGACAGGATGGCTAGAACGGGTGAGAGTTGGGGATTTCCCTTCCTCTAGGTAAGTTAGGCTCTGATAAAACAAGTCGACTTAACAAGGATAGACCTTGTTAAGAACAAAATGCTCTGGAGTATTTAAAAATGCTTACTTTTCTCCTCCTCCTGCCAGAAGAGGAGATGATTTGTCTCTGATATTCACTGTGAGGACCAGTGAGAATGTCTGAGGAGAGGTAAAACTTTAAAAGTATGCAGGCCCTCCTATGACTGGGTACCCTTAGAGTTTTTAGTTTTGAAACGTGTACATACTGACCCTCTAACAATTCACCAATTGCATTGCAAGTGTACCTGCTCTGACACTTGTTCCAGTGGAACCTTCTGCTGTGATAGGTTGTGGTTTTTCTGTATCTACTTGTCTGTTACTCTGACTTGGGGACAGTTGTTTGACCTGTGACTGAATCTTTCTTATGGGTTTAGCAAACTAACAGAAACAGAAAACCAAATACCACATGTTCTTACTTGTAAGTGACAGCTAAATGATGAGAACATATGGACACATAGAGGGGAACAACACACAGTGGGGCCTTTTGGAGGGTGGAAGGTGGGAGGAGGGAGAGGATAAAGAGAAATAACTAATGACTACTAGGCATAATACCTGGATGATGAACTAATCTGTACAACAAACTTCCATGACACAAGTTTATGTAACAAACCTGCACTTGTACTCCTGAACATGAAATAAAAGTTAAAATAAATACTTTTTTTATTTTAAACTGTGTTTAGCTTTTTGCTTGTTGTTAGGATGAGGTGGCGACTTCTAAACTTGCAACATGCTGAACTGGAAACCAGAAGTGATAATATAATTTTGAATACTTTTGATAGTAAAAAATACTAATAGAAATCAAATAGGACTTCATTTCATTTGATAATTGATTTTCTGTCTATTACCTTATTTGAAAATAACTTCATAAGCAAGGGAGTATGTCTAACCCACCTACACACCCTTAGGAGTGCCTTTTTAAGTTTTACCTTTAGTTACAATCCCTTATAAAAAGCCCATTTTTTTTCCGTCTTCAGGAATTTCTCCAAGTGTGTTCCTTGGACACCCTTATGTGTTCTGATTGATCATGGTGGCTGCTTCTGCTTTGCTTCACTTTGGTTTTTGTTCTCCACATATTTTCTTGGACTTGACAGTTGAGAGTTGGTCAAGTCCAAGACTTTCCTTTTTTCAAAATGTTCACTCCACTGGATGGTCTCAGCTATACGCCTGCATGTGTGATGCACTAAAAAACCAATTCTTTGCCTGAAGAGACTTGGAAGAGTAGATTTTCTTTCAGATAGTTATTTTTAAATTTTTATTATTTCTAGAAGGTGACAGTTTCCCCGTTTTTCCAGTACTCAATTCTGGCAAGCCCAGATGTCCTGCGTTCTGGCCCTGTTCTCTATCTCACAGTCTATGTCTTGTTTCCTCCACTGCCGCTCTTTCCAATTCCTAAGATTAATCAGAAGCTTATAATTTTATGCCAGATGGTAAGGATACCAGATTCGTTCAGCTGCTGGCACAGTGGCTACCAATGTATTATTGCACCAAACCACCTATTCCTTTAGCCAAACAGCTCCCTCCAGTATTGGAACTCAAATTTGAACAGAGGTTAATAGAGATAATATTTTAATCAGTACTCCCTATTACTGGAATTTCTGTCCCAAGAAAAATTACCTAGTTACTTACTTGCATTGGCATCTTTGTTATTTTCTGACAGTTCTTGAACATGATACAGTAATCTTTATATTTTACAATAATGAGGTGGAGAAAAACAGTGCCCTGGTGTGATTTGGATGTTTGCCCCTCCAAATCTCATGTTGAGATGTTATCTTCAATGTTGAAAGTGGGGTCTAGTGAGGGGTGTTGGATCATGGGGGTGGATTCTTTATGAAAGGCTTAGAGCTATCTGCTTGCTAATGAGTGATTTCTCATTCAGTTAGTTCTGTGAGCCTGGCAGCTCATCCCTTTCTCTCTCTCTTGCCCCCTCTCTTACCATGTAATATGCCTGCTCCCCCTTCACCTTCCATCATGAGTGGAAGCTCCCTAAGGCCTTCAACGGAAGCAGATGCCAGCACCATGCTTCCTGTACAGCCTGTAGAACTATGAGCCAACTAAACCTCTTTTCTCTATAAATTACACAGTCTCAGGTATTTATAGCAAAGTAAGAACAGACTAACATATACACCTTGTTTTGAACTGCTTGTGGGATTATTAACAGTGCCCCTTCTTTGTCCATCTAGTATCTACTTGAAGACCACCCAAGTCACCAATCAACATTAAATCATGCAGTTGGCTGTTTTTCCCAGTTGTAATATGATGAGTACAATTATCACATTGAATGACACAGTTCTCCAGCTCTTCATTGAACTCAAGACTATAAGTATATTTGGCACACTGTTAAATTAAAAAAAAAAAATTCTTTTACATCAGGTATAACTCCCAATGCAATCCCTCCCCCCTCCCCCCTCCCCATGATAGGCCGCGGTGTGTGATGTTCCCCTTCCTGAGTCCAAGTGATCTTATTGTTCAGTTCCCACCTATGAGTGAGAACATGCGGTGTTTGGTTTTCTGTTCTTGTGATAGTTTGCTAAGAATGATGGTTTCCAGCTGCATCCATGTCCCTACAAAGGACGCAAACTCATCCTTTTTGATGGCTGCATAGTATTCCATGGTGTATATGTGCCACATTTTCTTAATCCAATCTGTCACTGATGGACATTTGGGTTGATTCCAAGTCTTTGCTATTGTGAATAGTGCTGCAATAAACATACGTGTGCATGTAAATGATGAGTTGATGGGTGCAGCACACCAACATGGCACAAGTATACATATGTAACAAACCTGCACGTTATGCACATGTACCCTACAACTTAAAGTATAATAATAATAAAAAAAAAAATTCTTTTTTTGGTATACCCCTAAAAAAATCATTACTTTTGAATGGAGACAAAATAACCTGGGGAAATCACTCCCATTGAGCAACACATAGGGGAAGTTTTCGGAGAGCCGAATCCAATCCTTCACCACGATCTAACATCTGACATAGTTTACAAAAGGCAATTTAAAAATGATATGCATCATGGAGCTACTTCAGAATTCTCCATATAAACAGACTTGATCTCTTTCGCCTGACTGCTGTTTTTAACTCTCACATATAAGTGAGAATATGTGATATTTGTCTTTTTTTACCTGACTTATTTCACTTTGGAAAAAGACGTCCAGGTCCAGTCATGTTGCGACAAATAACATAATTTCATTTTTTAAATGGTCAAATATTAATAGTATTCTATTGTGTATATATACTGTATTTTATTTATTCACTGATGGACACCAATTGATTCCATATCTTTTCTGTTGTCAATAGTGCTGCAATAAACACACAAGCGCAGGTGTCCCTTTTGAAATACTGATATATTTTCCTTTGGGTAGATTCCCAGTAGTGGATTTGCTGGATCGAAGGGTAATTCTATTTTTAGTTTTTTTTGGGAATCTCCATACTGTTTTATGGTGGCTGTACCAGTTTACATTCCCACAAACAGTGTATAAGAGTTTCTTTTATTTATTTATTTTATTTGTTGTTGTTGTTGTTATTGTTTTTGTATTTAGGATGATAGCCATTCTAACTGGGGTAATATGATTTGCATTTCTATGATGATTACTGATGTTGAGCATTTTTTCATATACTTCTTGGCACCTTTTCTTCTTTTGAGAAATGTCAACTCATGTAGTTTGCTAACTCAATAACGGAATAATTTCTTCATTTATCGTTGAGTTGTTTGACATTCTTGTGTATTCTGGATATTAGTCCCCTGCCAGATGAGTAGTTTGCAAATATTTTCTTCATTCAACAGGTGGTCTGCTGGTTCACTCTGTCGATTATTTTGCTGTACATGCAGACCAGTTCCAGGTTACCAAGCTGACCCTGGCTACAAATCTCATTGCTCAGGAGAAACTGCAGCTACAGCATTTCTCCACATGCCCCAGGCGTGCAATGATGGAAAGCAAAGTTCCAGTTTCCACTGCTGAACAGCTATCTACAGCTCTGTCTGTGGAGTCCCCTACCCCACTCCAGAGCTAGTGCTCCAATCTTTGGCCTGAAACAAAAATGCCTACACTGTCACAGTGTTGTATCACCAAAGCATGTCTTACTTTGTACGTGCCCAGATTAAAAACAATGTCTTGCTATCAGTCTCAGGTCTGGGAAAATACCTGCAGTTTTTCCCAGTGTCTTCCTCTCTGTGCCTCCAAGACTTTGCCCATGTTAGCTCCAGGGCATGGGAAAAACAAAGTGCTCTCCCTCAGCCTGGGCTGCTTGGCTCCCCAGTGGAATGATGAGTCACAGTGGGAGCCTTTCTGCCGCCCTCACATCCTAGGGGATGTGACCTGGGGCGGGGGAGTCACTCACTTTTTAAAGCTGAATGCTATTGCAACGTGTATTAATTAGAGTTCTCTAAAGGGACAGAACTAATAGGATATATGTACACTTGAAAAGGAGTTTATTAAGGACAATTGACTCACATAATCACAAGGTAAAGTCCCACCATAGGCTGTCTGAAAGTTGAGGGGCAAGAAAGCCAGTAGTGGCTCAGTCCGAGTCCCAGAACTCAAAAGTAGGGAAGACAACATTATAGCCTTCAGTCTGTGGCTGAAGGCCCAAGAAACTCTGGCAAACCACTGGTGTAAGTCCAAGAGTCTACAAGCCAAAGAACTTGGGAGTCTGATGTTCCAGAGCAGGAAACATCCAGAACTGGAGAAAGATTTAAGCTGGAAGGCTCAGCAAGTCAGCTTCTTCCACCTTTTTCTGCCTGCTTTTTCTAGCCACACTGGCAGTTAGTTGGATGGTGCCCACCCACATGGTGAGTGGGTCTTTCTTCCCCAGTCCACTGATTCAAATGTTAATCCCTCTGGCAACACCCAGAAACACCTAGATACACCAAGAAACAATACTTTGCATCCTTCAATCCAATCAAGCTAACTCTTAATATTAACCATCACACAAGGGCTGTTTGCCCATGTTTCCCCCTGAGATTTGGGGAGTCCTTCACAATTCTGTTGGATTCTCATTTTCCTTCTTGAATTAAATCTCAGAGAGTTAATCTTTATGCACTATATTACTATTTCCAAGTGTCTGAGCCATGCTAAAGCCTCTAATCTGCCATTTTAATAAAAAATCTGTATCTTTTAAGTTGTAATTAATTTACATTCAATGTTATTGTTATGTGAGGTCTCGTTCCTGTCATATTATTAAGTTTTTTCTGGTTGTTTTCTGTATCATTTTGTCTTTGCCTTTTCTTTATCATTGTCATTGTTGTTTGGTACATTTCTGTCGTGGTACCATTTTAGTCCTCTTTCTTATTCTTTTGTATGATTGCTTTTCCAGTAAGTTTTATACCTTTGTTTGCTTTCATGATGGTAAATATCACCCTTTAACTTCCAGGTTTAATAGTCTCTTCAGCATTTCTTGTATGGCCAGTATAGTGGTAGTAAATTCCCTCAGCATTTTCCTGTCTGGAAAAGACTATTTCTCCTTCATTTGTGAAATCTGATTTTACTGGATAGAGTATTCTTGACTGACAGAGATTTTGTTGTTGTTGTTTTTACTTCAGCACTTTGAATAAATCATCCCATCATCTTTTGGCCTGTAAGGTTTCCATTGAATAATTTGATGTTAACATGATGGAACTTTCTTTATAGGTTACTTTATTCTTTTCTCTTGGTGTTTTTTCTACTTTGCTGTTTGATTTGAAGTGGTATGACCATAATCTGCTCTGGAGAAGACATTTTTGCATTGTAACTGCCTGGGAATGGCTGAACCTCCTGTATCTGAATGTCTAAATCTCTTGCTACAGTTGGAAAAGAAGTATCTATTATTTTGTTTAAAAGATTTTCTAAACTTTTTCCCCTCTCTTTGCTCGTGAGGATACAGATGATTGTGTATTTAGTGACTTTACATTGTCCCAAATATTACAAAGGCTTTGCTTTTTTTTTTTTTTATCTTTTCTTCTTTATTTTTTTCTGACTGCGTTATTTCAAAATACCCGTCTTCAAGTTTTCAGGTTATTTTTCCTTCTTGATCTAATAATCTATTGTTGAAGCTTTCTAATGTTTTTTATTTCTTTCAATAAACTTCAATTCAGTAACTTTTATTTGTTTCTTCAAAAATATCTATTTCTTTCATAAATTTCACCTTTATGTTATGAATTGTTTTCTGATTCCATTGTATGGTTTCTCAGAAGTCTCTTCTATCTCACTGGCTTCTTTAAAACAAATATTTGAATTTTTTTTCTTGGAGTTTCTTTTTGATTATGTTCTATTGATGCAGAAACATTTTACTTCCCTGGAGGTGTAATATTTTCTTGCTTTTTCATATCTCCTGTGTCCTTACAGCGATATTTGTGCATCAGCTGTAACAGTCACTTCTTCCTATTCTTGAATTTACTTTTATAGGTTAGAACTTTTTCCTGAATATGTATCCATGGTGTTGGCTGAGTATGGCACTGGCTTTGATTTTGGATACTTACAGAAGTGTAGTCTCTGTATGATTTATTTGACTGCAGAAAATATTAGTAGTGTCTGTGATTTTCTCTGTGGGTTAAGGTGTGCTTATTAGTAGAGGCTGTGGTGAAGTTGTGCTTGGATGTGGGATACTAAATGTGCCAGGCTTCAGGCCCCAGTAGTTGTCACAGTAGACTAATAATGCCAATCTTATTGCTCCAGGGCAGTGTACACTGGCTTCAGTTTTAGTAGTTATTGATGGTCTGGTTCTTGGGTCTTCAAGTGGGCTGCTCGATTGTGAGTAATGGAAGCAGTGGATCAGGTAGATGAGTAGATTGTCAGGCTTCTGGACAACTGATATACTGTGGGCTATGACAGTAGCAGTGGTGGGATTATTCTCTGGGTCCTAAACCATGTGCACTGATTTCGGCAGTGGTTATGATGTGCTTGGCTGTCCAGTCTCCAGGCCTGAAGGTGGCACTTGCAGGTAGGTGCCAGCTGAGATGGTGACAATATTGGGAAATTAAGGTCCAACTTTAGGCCCCAAAATGCTCATGTCCCCAAGGAAATGGACTGAGTTGAGCAATCTCCAGGACTCCAAGCCTATGTGTTTTGTTTTGAGGGTGTGTAGCAAAGCTGAGTGGGCTTGACCTCAGGGCCCTCAGTGGGGAGAGGAGGAGCCATCTGTTGTGGGTAGGGGCAGGATGATCCTCATGCCCTGTGGAGTTGTCAGGTGTGGACTGATAGCATCTGTGCCCAGGCCCTGCCAATGGAGAAGGTGGGGCTGGACTCAGTGGCCACAGACTGATTTGGCAGGTGGGGTACACACATTTATCTCATGTCCCAGCCTTGGAAAGGCTTGTCCCCTAGCTCTGCTGGGGGTAGACCATGCCTAACTTGGGCCTCAGTTCTAGCTACAGGAATGCCTACCCATCTCATGACTGAGTCCCAGGGGCAACTTGGACCTGATTTATGAACCAATCTTGGTTCTGTCAGTATTTGCTTCCCAACATCAGCAGCTACAGCCCATCTTTTGCTTATGCCTCAGCCCTGGCTATGGGGGTGCTCCCAGTTTGTAACCCAGTACCAGCTGTGACAACCCAAGTTTCCCTAACACCTCATTCCTGGGACCCAGGGAAGCATGCTGTCTACCAAAGGTTCAGACTGAAAATGATATCTTGCTGTAGCTATTGAGGTCTCAGAAAGTGTGTGAGACAAAGCGCAAGCTCTCCTCCTGGACCAGTTCTGTCCCACAGTCTCCTGGCAGCTCCCTATGTTAATGTAAGAGCATGGGAGGGTTGAGAAGCTCCCCCATGCCCAGGATTACATAATTTTATGGGGAGAATATGGCCACTGGAAGTCTCTTGCGTGCCCTTTCCCCACATTGGGAAGTCATGCCCAGGTTTCAGCAAATCCCAGACAAGCAAGGTGCCTCTCTTCCTTCTCCTTTCGTGCCTTTGATGTTTTCTATCACTTTTCTGATGGATTCAGGTGTTTTTGTTGTATAATGTATTCAAAATGTGGTTGTCTATACACGATTTTGTTTCTTTTAAGTTGGAGAGGCAAGCATGAAATGCTTCTACTCAGTCATTTTGAAGCCCCTCCTGTTTTGTTTGTTTTAAGCAGAGGCCCACTGTAGCCATTTTTGAGCACTTGCTTGACAACTTTATTTATTTTTTTTCCAGTTGAGCCATCGGTAAGTTTGGCAAGCATCTCTATTTTATTAATATTTGGTATATTGTGTGGTTACAGCTGCCACATACCTCTCTTCACAGCTGTCATAAAGTCTTACACTGATGAGTATTAGCTATTTATTGTATAATATATTACCACAAGCTAAGTGTTTTAAAACCACATGCGTTTGTTACCTCACAGTGGTCTGTAGATTAGAATTCCAGCACTAGCTTTCTCTTCCCTTCTGCTCAGGGTCTTACAGATCTCCAATGTAGGTGTCATCCAGTGCTGCAATATTATTTGAGGCTCAGAGTCCTCTTCTGAGTTCAGTGGATATTCACAGAATTAATTTCCTTACAGTTGTATGATTACAGTGGCTTTTTTCTTTTCTGGCTGTTGCCAAGTGAACATTCTCAGCTCCTACCACTATTCTTGGGCCTTTGCCATGTGGATCCCTTTTAAAGGCAGTTCAAAATGTGAATGTTTGAGTATTCAAAGACAGAAGAGAGTCTTCTGCTGCTGCTTCATGTCAGTTTTAAGAGCTTATGTGGCTAGGCTAGGCCTACCCAGGATAATCTCCCTTGTAATTAACTCAGAGTCAACTGATTGGGCACATAATCTCATCTGCAAAATTCATTTACCTTTTATGTATAAGGTACCCCTAAAAATACACTAAGCCAGTGTGTGAAGGTTTTATGTTGCATTGTGCATTATCATGAACTTAACTTGTTAACACAATGCACATTCATTGTTTTCTTGGGTCAGGAATTTTAGTACAACCTGACTGGGTCTTCTCTTGAGAGTCTCACAAAGCTTTATTCAAGGTGACAACCTATCTATGTACCTTTATGGAGCTCAAGGGCAGGAGCTCCTACAAGGTATTAATGGCAAGGCATGGGAATCTTGGTGACCAATTTTTAATTATGTTTATCACACATTGGTAAGCCTGCTTGGTGGCCATTCCCATAGGTTTCAAAGGTCTAGTGAATACCGTTTCTCCTTTTCAACAAGCACTCCCCTTCCTTCTCACCTGCCCTTTGCCAGAAATAGAATTTCTCAGCATCAGACAGCCCCTCCCATTATCAATCTGAACACATTGAATAATCAGAACAGTTCTCAAAATAAAATAATTTTGGACAAGGTGACTCTATTGTCTGCTAATGAATCAGTGCCAATTCTTTTCATTTTGTTAAGTAATTAATGATCTCATTGATAAGGTTGGAATTCATTTGATTTTTTTCTTCTCAATCCGTTGGGATTCAGGCAGAAATGATCTATTTTCATCATATTTCAACCGATGAATAATGAAGAGACTGAAATTTCTCCTTAAAACAGCGTCTAAATCTGAGAAAAATGTAGTGCTATTTTGAGTCCCCCAAATATATTAAAATCATATATTTGTCCTATGCTCCAAAAACCTTCTATTTCATTTAGATGTATTTAGGTAGGTATTGTATGTTAATGAGATATACATTGATTGTAAGAAGAATGCTTAATGAGGTTCACTTGCCATCCAATTAATTTAATTTTAAATTACATGAGCAATAAAGGCTTAATTACATTCTTATCAATATATTGTATTTTCTGAACTGTGTGGCTATTAATTTATGAATACAGCAATTTATTTATAACAAATTAATTCATATTTTAAGTATAAAACTTTATATTAAATGTAAATTACTTATTTGTAACTCTTAATTTAAAGTAACAGCCCATACTATAATGAACATATGTGCTTTAGGGAAGATAACATTTAACACTTTGTTGCTGGTGTTCACATGAATATGATTTTTTATGGCCGTGAAACAAACAGTAAAACAGCAGCATTTCTTGTTGATCTTTTTGGGGTAAAAGCAAAACTTTTATCATGGACATGCATAAGAAGTTTTTTGAAAGAGACTGCACATGGAACGGCCTGTAATTTTTTGATATTTAATATAATCGACCTTTCTTAACAGCATTCAATTCATTAAAAAACAACTAGCATCTTTATCTCTGCCCTATCTACTCCTAGTTTCATTTTAATGAAGATAAGAAAATTTGTATGCACTGTAAGTTTTAACACTTTACATCTATAAGATTGTTATTATATGATTAAGTCAAGTTATAATGAGATTGAACATTTCAGAAACAGGAACACTTGCCATTATAAGGAAAATATATTTTGATAATATATTACTATAAAGAGCTATGCACTTAAAGTAGGCTAATCTATTGATCAAAATACACTTAATATAAGCCAAATACAGTTAAGTTGCTAGGCTCTGAAAGAGTGACAGATGACAAAGAAGGGAAATGAACCTACAAAGTGCTTAAAATGCTGTGACCACATGACCCACTTACTGCGATTAAGAGACTTAATTTTTATATCCATTCTAAGCTGTACAGCATGGTGCTCAAGAATACAGGCTTTGGTCCAAACAATCAAGTTCAAATTTCAACTGTGTTTCTAACTAGCCATGAAAATTAGAAAAATTAATCCCAGTTTCCTTATCTTAAAGGGTGTATCATAGCAGTAGCTACTTGTATATATGGTCAAAGCATTTAAAGGTTGTTTGGTATGTAGAAAACACACAGAAAGTTAGCTGTTTTTCCTTTTCACCTTATCATATGGTTTTCAAAAGTTAAATTTCGTTTCTACTCCCGCAGAATTTTTTAGGTTGAGTGGGAAATTTTATATATAAGGAAACTTAGGCTTTGAAAAGTAAAGGAAATTATGACCTCCCTAGTGCAAGCTAACCTCATCCTTAACCTGAATTATTACAATAGCTTTTTACCATTTTTTCTGCTTCTACATTTGTCTCTCTGTTACATAAACAAATCGTGTAATCCCACTGCTCAAAAACATACAAAGGCTTATTATATCACGTAGAGTAAAAGCTTAACTTTTATATGGTCTGCCCCCAACCTCTATTATCTCTCTGTCCTTATCTCCTATTACTTACTTTCTTGCTTATTTTACAACAACCACGTTGCTTCACTTTGCTATTTATTAAACATGCCAGAAATGCTCTTACCCTATGGCCTTTCTTTAAATGTTTCATTGTGGTTTATATGGAAATATGATCCCAGGGATCAGGAGTATAAGAAAAAATGCAGTAAAATATGAAAGGAGAGAAAAACAATGAAAGAATGTTTCTTCAGATTTGCTGTGTGGTAGTCACTCCATAGAGATAGGAAGGACCCTCACCCAATATTTGCTTTGGATGTTGAGACTGATGACACCACCAAAACAATATAAAAAGTTGTATTACTCATATAATGAGGCTTTCTGGGGACATCAGGGAAAAATCTCAAGTAGGTCCAAGTGGCTGAGAAAGGAGATTGGCTTGGAGTCCTTATGGTGGTTAGGGGATGTGACTCAGAGGAGCATTCCCATATGTGAACCAGAGCTTCCACAATTTGAACTTTCTGCCAGAGAAAAAGGAGGAAGGGCCTAAGCTTTCTTATTGGCTTAACTAGACGTGGATCAGAAAGGGAAAAAGGAGAAATTAGGCTGAAAAACTGGCCATCATCCAAAAATTGAGTTAAACTCTTTATCATATGCTACCACTATGAAAAACTGGTACTTGATTCTGCTAGAACTTTCTGATGCACCATACAAAATAAACAGATAAAGTGTTTATTCATTAATTCATCAGTTTCTGTTCCATATGATAAAATGTGGACCACAGGAATTAAGTCCCCTTCCCTACTGTGTGCCTATACATGTGTGCATATGGGAAGGTTTTTAAGTAAAGTCTCAGAGCAGCAAGCATGAGGGGTGTATTTGAAGGTTGATGCAGAATGCTGTTTCATGGAACCTGTGCAAAGCAAGTCAAAGGTGTCATAAAAATGTTTGCTGAATTAATGGCTGTTCTAAGAGGGAGTGGGGCTGATGGGTTTTAGAAGTAGTGGATAAGAAGTGTCTAGTAAATAATGTTTATCATTTATTGTCTGTTCCTCCCATTAGAATGTGTGCTCCAGTGGGGAAGCAATACGTGTCTGGTTTAAAAGAGTACCCCAAGCACCTAAACTACTGTCTGACATGTAGTTGACATGCAATCAACATTTGTGTAATCATCAGTGAATGAATCTAGAATCTAAAAGCAGAAACAATAACCCAGACATCATTATCTCCAGCCTAGTCCTAGTTCTATAGACAGCAGACTATCAAATTTATAGTAAGCATCTCCAACTGGAACAGACAATATATTAACCAACTGAATGATAGTAGACACTTAAGTGTGTGAATTAATTAATTTCCAAATATCTGCTAATTGTTAGACACTGAAAATATTTCAGATCTGAAAATATAAGACATTAAAGTTGTTCTATTCATAATTTGTAAAGGAAATTTTGCTGGTTTTTAATATGACAATAGAAGAATTATAGTCAATTATTGATTAGACATGTGGATTATTTACTTTGGAGTTTATTTGCAATCCAAAACTAATGTTTATTTTTTTCTTTTTCTTTGTTTTTTTGAGATGGAGTATCACTCTGTCGCCCAGGCTGGAGTGCAGTGACGCGATCTCAGCTCACTGCAACCACACACACACACACACACACACACACACACACACACACAGAGATATATATATACATATATATATATATATATATATGTGGGGGGAGAGAGAGAGAGAGAGAGAGACTAATTTTTCATGGTAGGCAGGCATTAAAGAGTGGGCATTGAGTTAATAAATGCCTTTTTTAATGGGATAAATAGAAAACAGTTACATCTGAAAAGCAAGGTATTTTACATTTTTGTGTCCGAAATTGTGTATCCTAACAGCACAAAGAGATCTGTACTTGAGTAAGAAATTTATAAATATATTAAAAAAGTAGAATGCTCCATTTGAGCAAATGCAGCTAACAGTCAAAGTGTAAAAGGCCTCTCTTAGCAAGGGGATACTATGCATCCAGAGAAGGTTTGCCTTGCTGTGACGGATGGGAAAGTTTGCATCTATTTCTCTGAAGAAGTCTGTTTATCCTTGCAAAAGTCAACCATGTTAAATGTTAGTATAGAGGCAGAATGGATAAAATATTTATTAGTCAGATCCTGTTTTCACCTGTATTATCAACTCTAAATATTTCATTATAGAAACCACACCCACCTGTTCTTTAACAATTTTTGTTTATCATTTAAAAACTAATAAGAATTAACAAAATGTTTGGGATAATTTAATTGGATATTGATGAGGGAAAAATCTTCTAGATCAATTATTATTTTTACCAGAATCAAAAATAAAATACAGACTCTCCTCTTTAAATTATTAATA
Source organism: Macaca mulatta (assembly GCF_049350105.2). Classification (NCBI taxonomy): domain Eukaryota; kingdom Metazoa; phylum Chordata; class Mammalia; order Primates; family Cercopithecidae; genus Macaca; species Macaca mulatta. The sequence goes on from NC_133426.1 coordinate 88,013,827, forward strand.
AGGCCAAAGATGTTCTATAGGTACTTTGTAGGGTTTCTCTTGACTGTTGTCAATATATGAACTTTATAAGGGGTACTACTACAGAAGTCCTCATTAATAAATGAAAATGTATCACTGATATGTTTAAATTTCCTAAGGCTTGGGTATGTTTGCAGTGATTCACATTCAATCAGTAGTTTAAGTTACTGGCAGTACTTATGCTTACAGTATAAAAGTTCCAGGTAACTGCTACTTTTCCTTTCATGCTGTAGCTATTATCCATTCAATCATTATTACATCAAATTTACATGAATATTTTAGTGTGATGCAAATTATTTTATATTTAACTTTAAAATTGTTTATTATCAGTACCAAATGATATCTTTTAGTAATTACTATTATGCTTTAAGTTCTGGGATACATATGCACATCGTGCAGGTTTGTTACATAGGTATACATGTTCCATGGTGGTTTGCTGCACCCATCAACCTGTCATCTACATTAGGTATTTCTCTTAATGCTATCCCTCCCCTAGGCCCCACCCCCAAACAGGCCCCAGTGTATGATGTTCCCCTCCCTGTGTCCATGTGTTCTCATTGTTCAACTCCCACTTATGAGTGAGAACATGCGATGTTTGGTTTTCTATTCCTGTGTTAGTTTGCTGAGAATGATGGTTTCCAGCTTCATCCATGTCCCTGCCCAAATGATAGCTTTTTGTTTATTTCACTGGATTTGTAAATTTTGAAATTTTGCTAATAAAGTGCATGTTAAATTATGAACACTTGTTTGTTTTATCAGTTGGTATCTTTATTGCACATATATGATCTCTTTCACACATAAGGCGGAAATTATGAATGGGTGTCCAAAAGTATAACGTAACATGCCTGAAGTGAAGAAATCTTCCATGTCACCTAGCCATTTTCCCTCAGTAACCTATCTGAGAAATACAGTGTCTTGCAGAGACCCATATGACTATCAGAACTGGGAACTCTAATTCTACTTTCTGTTGAAGTTTAGAACGTCAGTTGGTTTCTATGTGAATGAAGCTTTTGGTAACTAAATGGGCCCTAGATCAGTTGTCTAAATTTCAGTTTGCTTTGTAACAATTTGAGGGGGATTATTCCTGTTTTAAAGGGTTAACAGGCTGTTGTCAAAACATAGTGGTTGCATGTTGGGAGAATGAGAATGTCCATGACTTGTGTTAAACCACTCCCCATAAGTTGGATAGCTGTATCCTTGAGGAACTCAGAGGAGATTGGGGTAACTTATACTTAGTTTGCCAAATTTTTAAAGTAGACAGATTTAAGAATGGCCCTAAATTATCCATGTATTCTCTCCCTAGTCTATAACTTACAAAATACAGTTAGGACATAACAAAAGAGCGTAGCAAGTGATTTCTCCCACATGATCTGCCCGTAGCTTTGGGAATATTTTAAGTCCCAGAAAAAGTAGATAGTGCTATGTATTTGTACTGATGCAGATAGTGGGAAGGAGTGAAGTTGGGTAATAAAGGTGGATGGCACGCCCCTTTTAAAAATATATTGATCCCTATTTATCTTGTGAATTTTATCCCTGGTGCCAAGCCTTTTATCTTGAAGCTATAGGGTAGGAAAATGAGAAAGAAAAGTTTTAAATTATGTCACATTTTTTTTTCTTCTCAAACAAGTGTCTTTCTTTCCCTCCCCATCTTTCACCCTGGAGTAACTTCAGTGTATGCTGATGATAGTATGAGAAGAAAAGAACACACTCCTATATCCATGCATAATCAAGAAAAATATTCAATTATTTTTAAATTCAAATATGAAAAATGTAGTCCAACCTGAACAATGTCTATAGGGTAGTTAAACAGAGGGTGACACTATACATGAGTACACAGCTTCATTTCTCAAATTTTACAGTGTCTGATGTTACCATTTCCTCAGCCTCAGAAACTATGTCTGGTGGTACTTTTAATTCCTACCTTTGCTTTTATAAATTCTTACCTTCCTTTATGTCAAAGTCCTAGTATTAATTTATATTTATTTTATGCTACCCAAGTTGTTGCTGGTAAAAGAAAAGAGAAACCTCAGATGTTATGGTTTGGTAGTAAGAAAAGATATTACTATAATCATCTATAATTTAGGTGGAATACATAAAATTCTGGCATTTAAAAAAATTAAATAGCTTTAGGGATACAAGTGGTTTCTGGTTACATGGATGAATTGTATAGTGGTGAAGTTTGAGATTTTAGTGCACCCATCAGCAGAGCAGTGTACATTGTAACCAAAATGTAGTCTTTATTCCTCATCCTCCTTCCACTCTCCTCCCTTCTGAGTCTCCAATGTCCATCACACTACTCAGTATACCTCTATATGCCTCTGCATAGCCATAGCTTAGCTCCTATATGTAAGTGAGAATATACTGCATTTGGTTTTCCATTCTTGAATTACTTTGCTTAGAATAATGGCCTTCAGCTCCATCCAAGGGGCTGCAAAAGACATTGTTTTGTTCATTTTTTGGCTGAAAACTTTGGCATTTTTTTCCTATAAAAACTAAAGCTCTGGCAGCATATCATATGTACCATATTAGGCTAGGAAGAATATGTGTATTTTTCTCTACCCCAAGATGTCTTTTAATATCTCAACATTTGAGTTACCAGACTCCAGAAACAAGATGGGGGAAATGTCTTTCAACCACAAATTTACTAACTCAGTATTTTAAAAGGAGTGTTTGGCCTGGCATGGTGGCTCACACCTGCCATCCCAGCACTTTCGGAGGCCAAGGCAGGCAGATCACCTGAGATCAGGAATTCGAGACCAGGCTTGCTAACATCGTGAAACTCCATCTCTCCTAAAAATACAAAATTTAGCTGGGCGTGGTGACGTGCACTTGCAGTCCCAGCTACTTGGGAGTCTGAGGCAGGAGAATTGCTTGAACCCGGGAGTTGGAGGTTGCAGTGAGCCGAGATTACACCACTGCACTGCAGCCTGGGTGACAGAACAAGACTCTGTCTCAAAAAAAAAAAAAAAAAAAAAAAAAAAAAAAAAAAGAGTTTGCAGTAATATGTTCTTAGCTTCCTTAGAACAAGACACCCACATAGCCCCTCACTCATTAATTCTTAGAAGGTTTATGAACGTGTGACTAGGAGAATTTTGCTCTTGGCCTTAGGAAGAGGCACTCTTTCTCTTGATGGTCTTTTTTTTTTTTTTTGAATTGGTGTTGTATGTATCTTTTGACCATTGGATTGAAGATCTCTAGTGTCAGTTTTTGGTTATGAAAACAAAGAGGCCAGTGAGATTATTCACTTTGTTTTGGGTCTATTCCACTTAGTTCTGCCTACTCTAGATAAATGGCATCTTTGCTGTTATAGGTTTGTGTGGTTTTCTGGGACAAGAAGTCTGTATTAGTGTTTAGAACCAAAAGGGGATTAGTAATAAACGTTTTTTTAATTTATCGACCTTTCAATGATGTACATTTAATGTTCAGTGATTTAGCTGGGAAATTGTGGTTATAATAGTTCACAGAATAAGATTTGAATATCCTATTCCTGGCTAATTTTTCTTGCAAAATTAATATACACTTTTGCTACACTACATGCTGGAACTTCAAAACATTTTGAATTTTCGCCTTTCAATTATCAATTTTTAAAAGGGTCTGGTGCAGTGGGGTAGAGAAGAGACATGAGATGAATATGAAACAAAGAAGTAGGAAGTTAATTAGGGTAGGTGAGCCTGTGTATAGAATAAGGGGTTAAGGATATGAACATATGGATTACTTTTCTTTTAGTGAAGATAATTTGCGCATTGGGAATTTTTAGGAGTGGCAACTTCGTGATTGTTGAATTAAAACATTTTTAAAAAAAAATCTACTCTTCTTTGTAATGGGTTTTTAAATGACTGACATCTCTGTTCCTTTATCCTCTTACAAATGAACTAAGTGCGCTTTAGATTTACCTCTTGTACTCAGTGAAGGGCTCACTAAGCTTGTATACATAACAATAGACGCTTCTCAAAAGCATTGAAAACCAGGTTATGTGACATTTTGAAATACACTTACATTTAAAGATTTTATTTAAGTCCAGTTTTAAGTGTTTTACAGTGACATCTCTTACAGTTATGCTTATCTCCACCGGCACTTCAAGTGGTAATTCTTTCCCATAAATTGTTTCTTTGGGTAATATTTTTTTTCCGTTTAGTTATCTATTCAAAGTTGAGATAAACACTTATGACCTAATAGAATAATAGTACACAAAGTAGAGTAGAAAAGATCAAAATTTACAGTCGCTTACTTCTCATTTCTCCCAGAAAATGACTTGAGCATGTCAAGATGCTAGTTTCAGAAGAAAAACAGATCCCAAAAGCAGCAGAAAGCAGCCTAAAGTCAACCAGACTTTTTGAGATCCAAAAGGACTGGTGAATAAAGTCTGAAATTCTGACGTTGGAAGTAAATTTTTCTTTGCACAATGACATTTTGATTTACTTTCTCTCATTTTTCTTTTTAAAATAAGTTAATATAACACCATCAAAGCATTTATGTAATGTTTTATTTAATCAGGTATTCATATCATGAGAAAGAGCCATCGTTAAAGATTTACTCATTCTTCACCTGATTTAAGGCTAGTTATAGTTTAAAGCTCATTTGCTACTTAAGAAGATGCATTACTTGAAATATATTTCTACAAAAATATATATCATAATGTAATAGTTGAAACCAGTATGATGCCAATATTCAATCCTATAATACGCTTATTTCTCTTGGGACATATAGGGTACACTTGCTAAAAAGCATGTAGGATAAATTGTTATTTATTCACACGCTGTTTCTCATCGTAACAGAACTGTCAAATGAACATACTAGAAAATGAGTGTTTTGATTTATATTTTTCAGGATTGTTATCGTGATTCAAGGGGTTTGGAGGTAGATTAGAAATGTCATTAGGTTAACTAAAATCTAGACAAATCAAACTCCCACTTAATATTGATTTAAGCTGTATCTGTTTTTAGCATAAAAATAATTTTATAAACAAAAGCTAATAGTGATGATTTAATCAAGAAAATGTCTATCTGTACTTAGAATACAGTCAACATAATCACATGGTAATCTCAATCTCGATACACAAATTTGATATTGAGAACAATGACCCCGAGTCCTTGTTAAGTATTCTGTTATTAGAGAAATGGGTTCTAGAGCAAATTTACTTTGCTAGGAATATGAATTGAGTATAGAACAAAAGTGTTAAAAGATAAAGATACTTTTATTTTTCTCTCATGTAATAAATAATGTACATTTTCTACTTTGTCCTTTCAACATTTGGGACATTTACTATTTTATTTTGACTTACCTGTTTTGGGAAAGACTGACCAGAGAAGCCAAGGTTTTATATAAAATTACATGTACATATATAATTTTAAAGTCATCAATTTCTAGATAAGTTAAAAATTTATGTTTTTTCATGAATAGGTATAGAACGAAAGATCTCAAAAAGAGATGAGGAACCAGTCATTATAATCCAATGCTAGTGGTGAGTCTGAACAGGTTACAAACCAAGACGTGCTTATTTTGAGACAGTTCAACAAACACAAATGAGCCAATTCTTCCATTTCCTTCCATCCTTACCTCTTTCTAAAGAGATACTAAGTGACTTACAAAATTACATCGAATTTCATGAAATGCAAATTAAGAACAAGTTGAAGGAAAAACAAGATGTAATTTTTGTAGGAACAAAAAGAATGATTTAAGAATGTGAACAGTGTCACCTTGGTGGTCTTTTTTTGTTTGTTTGTTATTATACTTTAAGTTCTAGGGTACATGTGCATAACGTGCAGGTTTGTTACATATGTATACTTCTGCATGTTGCTGTGCTGCATCCATCAACTCGTCAGCACCCATCAACTCGTCATTTACATCAGGTATAACTCCCAATGCAATCCCTCCCCCCTCCCCCCTCCCCATGATAGGCCCCGGTGAGTGATGTTCCCCTTTCCGAGTCCAAGTGATCTCATTGTTCAGTTCCCACCTATGAGTGAGAACATGCGGTGTTTGGTTTTCTGTTCTTGTGATAGTTTGCTGAGAATGAAGGTTTCCAGCTGCATCGATGTCCCTACAAAGGACACAAACTCATCCTTTTTTATGGCTGCATAGTATTCCATGGTGTATATGTGCCACATTTTCTTAATCCGATCTGTCACTGATGGACATTTGGGTTGATTCCAAGTCTTTGCTATTGTGAATAGTGCCACAATAAACATACGTGTGCATGTGTCTTTATAGCAGCATGATTTATAATCGTTTGGGTATATACCCAGTAATGGGATGGCTGGGTCATATGGTACATCTAGTTCTAGATCCTTGAGGAATCGCCATACTGTTTTCCATAATGGTTGAACTAGTTTACAATCCCACCAACAGTGTAAAAGTGTTCCTATTTCTCCACATCCTCTCCAGCACCTGTTGTTTCCTGACTTTTTAATGATCGCTATTCTAACTGGTGTGAGATGGTATCTCATTGTGGTTTTGATTTGCATTTCTCTGATGGCCAGTGATGATGAGCATTTTTTCATGTGTCTGTTGGCTGTATGAATGTTTTCTTTTGAGAACTGTCTCTTCATATCCTTTGCCCACTTTTTGATGGGGTTGTTTGTTTTTTTCTTGTAAATTTGTTTAAGTTCTTTGTAGGTTCTGGATATTAGCCCTTTGTCAGATGAGTAGATTGCAAAAATTTTCTCCCATTCTGTAGGTTGCCTGTTCACTCTGATGGTAGTTTCTTTTGCTGTGCAGAAGCTCTTTAGTTTAATGAGATCCCACTTGCCAATTTTGGCTTTTGCTGCCATTGCTTTTGGTGTTTTAGACATGAAGTCTTTGCCCATGCCTATGTCCTGAATGGTACTAACTATGTTTTCCTCTAGGGTTTTTATGGTATTAGGTCTAATATTTAAGTCTCTAATCCATCTTGAATTAATTTTCGTATAAGGAGTAAGGAAAGGATCCAGTTTCAGCTTTCTACTTATGGCTAGCCAATTTTCCCAGCACCATTTAATAAATAGGGAATCCTTTCCCCATTTCTTTTTTCTCTCACGTTTGTCGAAGATCAGATGGCTGTAGATGTGTGGTATTATTTCTGAGGACTCTGTTCTGTTCCATTGGTCTATATCTCTGTTTTGGTACCAGTACCATGCTGTTTTGGTTACTGTAGCCTTGTAATATAGTTTGAAGTCAGGTAGCATGATGCCTCCAGCTTTGTTCTTTTGACTTAGGATTGTCTTGGAGATGCGGGCTCTTTTTTGGTTCCATATGAACTTTAAAGCAGTTTTTTCCAATTCTGTGAAGAAACTCATTGGTAGCTTGATGGGGATGGCATTGAATCTATAAATTACCTTGGGCAGTATGGCCATTTTCACGATATTGATTCTTCCTATCCATGAGCATGGTATGTTCTTCCATTTGTTTGTGTCCTCTTTTATTTCACTGAGCAGTGGTTTGTAGTTCTCCTTGTAGAGGTCCTTTACATCCCTTGTAAGTTGGATTCCTAGGTATTTCATTCTCTTTGAAGCAATTGTGAATGGAAGTTCATTCCTGATTTGGCTCTCTGTTTGTCTGTTACTGGTGTATAAGAATGCTTGTGATTTTTGCACATTAATTTTGTATCCTGAGACTTTGCTGAAGTTGCTTATCAGCTTAAGGAGATTTTGGGCTGAGACAATGGGGTTTTCTAAATATACAATCATGTCATCTGCAAAGAGGGACAATTTGACTTCTTCTTTTCCTAACTGAATACCCTTGATTTCTTTCTCTTCTCTGATTGCCCTAGCCAGAACTTCCAACACTATGTTGAATAGGAGTGGTGAGAGAGGGCATCCCTGTCTTGTGCCAGTTTTCAAAGGGAATGTTTCCAGTTTTTGCCCATTCAGTATGATATTGGCTGTGGGTTTGTCATAAATAGCTCTTATGATTTTGAGGTATGTTCCATCAATACCGAATTTATTGAGCGTTTTTAGCATGAAGGGCTGTTGAATTTTGTCAAAAGCCTTTTCTGCATCTATTGAGATAATCATGTGGTTCTTGTCTTTGGTTCTGTTTATATGCTGGATTATGTTTATTGATTTGCGAATGTTGAACCAGCCTTGCATCCCAGGGATGAAGCCCACTTGATTATGGTGGATAAGCTTTTTGATGTGCTGCTGGATCCGGTTTGTCAGTATTTTATTGAGGATTTTTGCATCGATGTTCATCAGGGATATTGGTCTAAAATTCTCTTTTTTTGTTGTGTCTCTGTCAGGTTTTGGTATCAGTATGATGCTGGCCTCATAAAATGAGTTAGGGAGGATTCCCTCTTTTTCTATTGATTGGAATAGTTTCAGAAGGAATGGTACCAGCTCCTCCTTGTACCTCTGGTAGAATTCAGCTGTGAATCCATCTGGTCCTGGACTTTTTTCGTTGGTAGGCTATTAATTATTGCCTCAATTTCAGAGCCTGCTATTGGTCTATTCAGGGATTCAACTTCTTCCTGGTTTAGTCTTGGAAGAGTGTAAGTGTCCAGGAAATTATCCATTTCTTGTAGATTTTCTAGTTTATTTGCGTAGAGGTGTTTATAGTATTCTCTGATGGTAGTTTGTATTTCTGTGGGGTCGGTGCTGATATCCCCTTTATCATTTTTTATTCTTTTTTATTCTATTTGATTCTTCTCTCTTTTCTTCTTTATTAGTCTTTATTAGTCTTGCTAGCAGTCTGTCAATTTTGTTGATCTTTTCAAAAAACCAACTCCTGGATTCATTGCTTTTTTGGAGGGTTTTTTGTGTCTCTATCTCCTTCAGTTCTGCTCCGATCTTAGTTATTTCTTGCCTTCTGCTAGCTTTTGAATGTGTTTGCTCTTGCTTCTCTAGTTCTTTTAATTGTGATGTTAGAGTGTCAATTTTAGATCTTTCCTGCTTTCTCTTGTGGGCATTTAGTGCTATAAATTTCCCTCTACATACTGCTTTAAATGTGTCCCAGAGATTCTGGTATGTTGTATCTTTGTTCTCATTGGTTTCAAAGAACATCTTTATTTCTGCCTTCATTTTGTTTTGTACCCAGTAGTCATTCAGGAGCAGGTTGTTCAGTTTCCATGTAGTTGAGCGGTTTTGATTGACTTTCTTAGTCCTGAGTTCTAGTTTGATTGCACTGTGGTCTGAGAGACAGTTTATTATAATTTCTGTTCTTGTACATTTGCTGAGGAGTGCTTTCCTTCCAATTATGTGGTCAATTTTGGAATAAGTGCGATGTGGTGCTGAGAAGAATGTATATTCTGTTGATTTGAGGTGGGAGTTCTATAGATGTCTATTAGGTCTGCTTGCTGCAGAGATGAGTTCAATTTCTGGATATCCTTGTTAACTTTCTGTCTCATTGATCTGTCTAATGTTGACAGTGGAGTGTTGAAGTCTCCCATTATTATTGTATGGGAGTCTAAGTCTCTTTGTAAGTCTCTAAGGACTTGCTTTATGAATCTGGGTGCTCCTGTATTGGGTGCATATATATTTAGGATAGTTAGCTCTTCCTGTTGAATTGATCCCTTTACCATTATGTAATGGCCTTCTTTGTCTCTTTTGATCTTTGATGGTTTAAAGTCTGTTTTATCAGAGACTAGTATTGCAATCCCTGTTGTTTTTTGTTCTCCATTTGCTTGGTAAATCTTCCTCCATCCCTTTATTTTGAGCCTATGTATGTCTCTGCGTGTGAGATGGGTCTCCTGAATACAGCAGACTGATGGGTCTTGACTCTTTATCCAGTTTGCCAATCTGTGTCTTTTACTTGGCGCATTTAGGCCATTTACATTTAAGGTTAATATTGTTATGTGTGAACTTGATCCTGCCATTATGATATTAACTGGTTATTTTGCTTGTTAGTTGATGCAGTTTCTTCCTAGCATTGATGGTCTTTACATTTTGGCATGTTTTTGCAATGGCTGGTACCGGTTGTTCCTTTCCATGTTTAGTGCTTCCTTCAGGGTCTCTTGTAAGGCATGCCTAGTGGTGACAAAATCTCTAAGCATTTGCTTATCTGTAAAGGATTTTATTTCTCCTTCACTTATGAAACTTAGTTTGGCTGGATATGAAATTCTGGGTTTAAAATTCTTTTCTTTAAGAATGTTGAATATTGGCCCCCACTCTCTTCTGGCTTGGAGAGTTTCTGCTGAGAGATCTGCTGTTAGTCTGATGGGCTTCCCTTTGTGGGTAACCCGACCTTTCTCTCTGGCTGCCCTTAAGATTTTTTCCTTCATTTCAACTTTGGTGAATCTGGCAATTATGTGTCTTGGAGTTGCTCTTCTCGAGGAGTATCTTTGTGGCGTTCTCTGTATTTCCTGAATTTGAATGTTGGCCTGCCCTACTAGGTTGGGGAAGTTCTCCTGGATGATATCCTGAAGAGTGTTTTCCAACTTGGTTCCATTTTCCCCCTCACTTTCAGGTACACCAATCAGACATAGATTTGTTCTTTTTACATAATCCCATACTTCTTGCAGGCTTTGTTCATTTCTTTTTCTTCTTTTTTCTTTTGGTTTCTCTTCTCTCTTCATTTCATTCATTTGATCCTCAATCACTGATACTCTTTGTTCAAGTTGATTGAGTCGGTTACTGAAGCTTGTGCATTTGTCACGTATTTCTCGTGTCATGGTTTTCATCTCTTTCATTTCGTTTATGACCTTCTCTGCATTAATTGCTCTAGCCATCAATTCTTCCACTTTTTTTTTCAAGATTTTTAGTTTCTTTGCGCTGGGTACGTAATTCCTCCTTTAGCTCTGAGAAGTTTGATGGACTGAAGCCTTCTTCTCACATCTCGTCAAAGTCATTCTCCGTCAAGCTTTGATCCGTTGCTGGCAATGAGCTGCGCTCCTTTGCTGGGGGAGATGTGCTCTTATTTTTTGAATTTCCAGCTTTTCTGCCCTGCTTTTTCCCCATCTTTGTGGTTTTATCTGCCGCTGGTCTTTGGTGATGTTGGTGACGTACTGATGGGGTTTTGGTGTAGGTGTCCTTCCTGTTGGATAATTTTCCTTCTAACAGTCAGGACCCTCAGCTGTAGGTCTGTTGGAGATTGCTTGAGGTCCACTCCAGACCCTGTTTGCCTGGGTGTCAGTAGCAGAGGCTGCAGAAGATAGAATATTGTTGAACAGTGAGTGTACCTGTCTGATTCTTGCTTTGGAGGCTTCCTCTCAGGGGTGTACTCCACCCTGTGAGGTGTGGGGTGTCAGACTGCCCCTAGTGGGGGATGTCTCCCAGTTAGGCTACTCAGGGGTCAGGGACCCACTTGAGCAGACAGTCTGTCCCTTCTCAGATCTCAACCTCCATGTTGGGAGATCCACTGCACTCTTCAAAGCTGTCAGACAGAGTCGTTTGTGTCTGCAGAGGTTTCTGCTGCTTTTGTTGTTTACTGTGCCCTGTCCCCAGAGGTGGAGTCTACAGAGACAGGCAGGTTTCCTTGAGCTGCTGTGAGCTCCACCCAGTTTGAGCTTCCCAGCAGCTTTGTTTACCTACTTAAGCCTCAGCAATGGCGGGCGCCCCTCCCCCATCCTCGCTGCTGCCTTGCCGGTAGATCACAGACTTCTGTGCTAGCAATGAGGGAGGCTCAGTGGGCGTGGGACCCTCCCGGCCAAGTGTGGGATATGATCTCCTGGTGTGCCTGTTTGCTTAAAGCGCAGTATTGGGGTGGGAGTTACCCGATTTTCCAGGTGTTGTGTGTCTCAGTTCCCCTGGCTAGGAAAAGGGATTCCCTTTCCTCTTGTGCTTCCCAGGTGAGGTGATGCCTCACCCTGCTTCAGCTCTCGCTGGTCGGACTGCAGCAGCTGACCAGCACCGATTGTCTGGCACTCCCTAGTGAGATGAACCCAGTACCTCAGTTGAAAATGCAGAAATCACCGGTCTTCTGTGTCGCTCTCGCTGGGAGTTGGAGACTGGAGCTGTTCCTATTCGGCCATCTTGCTCTACCCCCTGCCGAAATCACCGGTCTTCTGTGTCGCTCGTGCTGGGAGTTGGAGACTGGAGCTGTTCCTATTCGGCCATCTTGCTCCGTCCCCCAAAACCATACAATGGTATAAAAATTAAACGTCGTCCTGAATGACTATTGGGTAAATAATAAAATTAAGGCAGAAATAAAAAAAGCTATTTTAAAAATAGTGAGAACCAAGACACAACCTACCAGAATATCTTGGACTCAGCTATTGCAGTGTTAAGAGAGAAATTCATAGCACTAAATGCCCACATCAAAAAGTTAAAAAGATTGTAAATTAACAACTTAATATCAGAACTGAGAGAATTTGAGAAGCAAGAACAAAACAATTGCAAACCTAGTAGAAGACAAGAAGTAAAAAATATCAGAGCTAAAGTGAAAAAAAATTAAGACATAAAAAGCATTCAGAAGGCCAATGAATCCATAAGTTATTTTCTGGAAAAAAATTAATAAAATAGGCTGCTAGCTAGACTTAAAAAGAAGAAAAGACAGAATGTTCAAATAAACACAATTAAAACTGAAGAGAATGTTACCACTGACCCCCCCACACACACACACACAAACAAAACTTACCATCAGAAACCACTATGAACACCTCTATGCACATAAACTGGAAAACCTGTAGGAGATGGATAAATTTCTGGAAATATGCATCCTCCTAAGACTGAACCAATAAGAAACTGATGCCCTGGACAGACCAGTAATGAGCACTGAAACAGACTCAGTAATAAATATCTTACCAATCAAAAAATGCCCAAGAGCTTATAGATTTACAGTCAAATTCTACCAGATGTATAAAGAAGACCTGGTACTATTCTTACTGAAATTATCCCAAAAAATGAGGAGGAGAGACTCTTCCCCAACTCATTCTATGAGGCCAGCATTATCCTTAGACCAAAACCTGCCAGAGACATCACAACAGTGACAAAAATACCCTACAGGACAAAATTCTTGCAAAAGCCCTCAATGAAATACTTGCAATCTAAAGCTAGCAGCACATCAAGAAGCTAATCTGAAAAGCTAATTCATAATAAAGTAGGCTTCCTCCCTGAGATGCAAGATTGATTCAACATACACAAACCAATAAATATGATTCATCACATAAACAGTACTAATGACAAGCTCCACATGATAATTTCAATAGATGCAAAAAAGACTTGATATAATTCAAAACTTTTTATGTTAAAAAGTGTCAATAAATTAGGTATTAAAAATGCATCAAAATAATAAGAGGCATCTATGACAAACCCACAGCCAACAGCATAGTGAATGGGCAAAAGGTGAAAGCATTCCCCTTGAAAGCTGGCAAGAGACAAGGATGCCCTCTCTCACCACTTTTATTTAACATAGTATGGGAATTTTTAGCCACAGCCATCAGGCAAGAGAAAGAAATAAAGAGCACCCAAATATGAAGACAGGAATTCAAACTATCCCAGTTTGTAGATGACATGATTCTACTCTGGAAAACCCCAAAAGCTCCTTGACGTGAAACAAACAAACAAACAAACAAAAAAACTCCTCAGCATAGCTGCAAGATCCAATGTCAATATACAAAAGTCACTAGCATTCTGATACAGTTTTGCCATGTCCCTGCTCAGATCTCACCTTGAATTGTAGCTCCCATAATTCCCACATGTCATGAGAGGGACCAGGTGGAAAGTAATTAAATCACGGGGGTGTATTTTTCTTATGCTGTTATTGTGGTAGTGAATAAGTCTCACAAGATCTGATGGTTTTACAAAGGGGTGTTTTGCTATGCAAGCTCTCTTTCCTGATGCCATATAAGATGCGCTTTTGCTTCTCCTTTGTCTCCCTCCATGACTGTGAGGCCTCCACAGTCATGTGGAACTATGAGTCTATTAAACCGTTATTTTAAAAAAATAAATTACCCAGTCTCAAATATATCTTTATTAGCAGTGTGATAACCAAGTAATACATTAAATTGGTACTAGGAGTGGGGTGTTGCTATATAGACATCCAAAAATGTGGAAGCGACTTTGAAACTGGGTAACAGGCAGAAGATGGAACAGTTTGAAGAGCATAGAAGAGGACAGGAAGATATGGGAAAGTTTGGAACTTCCAAGAAACTTGTTGAATGTCTTTGACCAAAATGCTGTTAGTGATAATGACAATAAAGTCCAGTCTGAAGTGGTCTCAGATGGAGATGAGAAACTTATTGGAAACTGAAGCAAAAGTGACTCTTGCTATGTTTTGGCAAAGAGACTGACAGCATTTTGCCCTTGCCTTAGAGATTTGTGAAACTTTGAACTTGAGGGAGATGATTTAGGGCATCTGGTGGAAGAAATTTCTAAGTAGCAAAGCATTCAAAATGTGACTTGGGTGCTATTAAAAGCATTCAGTTTAAAGTATTCACAAAGATGTGGTTTGGAATTGGAACTTACATTTAAAAAGGAAGCAGAGCATAAAAGTTCAGAAAATTTGCAGCCTGATGATGTGATAAAAAAGAAAAATTCATTTTCTGAGGAGAAATTTAAGCTGGCTGCAGAAATTTGCATAAGTAATGAAGTGCCACACATTAATCACCATGCCAATGGAGAAAACGTCTCCAGGGTATGTCACAGGTCTTCACAAAAAACCCTTGCACCATGGGACTGGAGGCCTAGGAGGAAAAATGATTTTGTGAGTCAGGCCCAGGGCCTTGCTGCTTTGTGGCATCTTGGGACTTTGTGACCTGCATCTTAGCTGTGGCTGAAAGGGTCCAATGTAGCGCTCAGTCAGTTGCTTCAGAGGGTGCAAGCCCCAAGCCTTGTTGGCTTCCATGTGGTGTCCACCCTGTGGGTGCACAAAAGTAAATAATCGAGGTTTGGAAGCTGCTGCCTAGATTTCAGGATATGCATGCAAATGCCTGAATGTTCATGCCAAAGTCTGCCACGGGGTGAAGCCCTCATAGAGAACCTCTGTTACAGCAATGCAGAAGAGAAGTGTGGGGTTGGTGCCCACACAGAGAGATCCCAGTGTGGCACTGTCTAGTGGAACTGTGAGAAAATGACCACTATCCTCCAGACCCCAGAATGGTAGATCCACTGATAGCTTGTACTGTGCCCTTGGAAAAACCTCAGATACTCAATACCAGCCCATGAAAGCAGCTGGAATTGGGGCTGTATTCTGCAAAGCCACAGGGGCAGAGCTGCCCAAGGCCATGAGAGCCCACTTCTTGCATCAGTGTGGCCTGGATGTGAGACATGGAGTCAAAGGAGATCATTTTGAAGCTTTAAGATTTGGCTGCCCTGCTGTACTTCTGACTTTCACTGGGCCTGTACTCCCTTCATTTTGGCCAATTTCTCCCATCGGAATAGGTATATTTACCTAATGCCTGTACCCCCATTGTATCTATGAAGTAACTAACTTGCTTTTGATTTTACAGGCTCATAGGTGGAAGAAACTTGCCTTGTCTCAGATTAGACTTTGGACTGTGGATTTTGAGTTAACGTTGAAATGAGTTAAAACATTTGGGGACTGTTGGGAATCCACGGTTAGTTTTGAAATATGAAAATATGAGATGTGGGAGGTGCCAGGGGTGGAATACTATGGTTTGGCGGTGTCCCCATCCAAATCTCGATTTGAATTCTAGCTCTCATAATTCCTGCATGTCATGGGGGGACCTGGTGGGAAATAACTAAGTCATGGAGGCAGATCTTTTCTGCGCTGTTATTGGGATTGTGAATACATCTCATAAGGTCTGATTGTTATATAAAGGGGAATTTCCCTACACAAGCTCTCTTGCCTCCCACCATGTAAGAATTGCCTTTGCTTCTCCTTTACTTTCTGCCATGATTGTGAGGCCTCCCCAGCCATGTGTAACTTTGAGTTCATTAAACCTCCTTCCTTTATAAATTATCCAATTTCACGTATGACTTTATTAGCAGCCTGAAGACAGACTAACACACAGTCCTATATGCTATCAACAGACAAGCTGAGATCCAAATCAGGAAGGAAATCCTTTCACACTTTCCACATGCACAAAAAATAAAATATGTAGGAATACTTCTAACCAGGGAAGTGAAAGATCTCTACAATGAGACTTATAAAACACTTCTCAAAGAAATCAGAGAAGACACAAACAAAGGGAAATACATCCCGTGGCCATGGATATGAAGATTCAATATAATTAAAATGACCACACTGTCCAAAACAATTTACAAACTAAATATTCTTATCAAATACCAAGAGCGTTCTTAACAGAACTAGAAAAAAACTATTTTAAAGTTTCACATGAAACCAAAAAGGAGCTTCAATAATTAAGGAATTTTTAAGCAAAAAGAAAAAGCTGGAGGAGTCGTGTTACCTGACTTCAAACTATAGTACAGGGCTAAAGCAATCAAAACAGTATAGTACTGGTACAAAAACTGACACATCGACCAAATGAACAGAATAGAGAGAAAAGAAATAAGGCCACATACCTATGACCACCTGATCTTTTAGAAAGGTGATAAAAAATGAGAAAATAGTCTATGTTCAATAAATAGTGCTGAGAAAACTGGCTGGCCATATGCATAAGATTGAAGCCCTTCTTTACACCATATACAAAAATTAACTCAAGAGAGATTAAAGACTTAAATGTAAAACTCAAAGCTATAAAAACCCTGGAAGACAACCTAGGCAGCACCATTTTCTACATAGAAATAGGCAAAGATTTTATGACAAAAACTCCAAAAGCAATTGAAAAAAAAGCAAAAATTAAAAAATGGGTTCTAATTAAAGTAAGAGCTTCTCCACAAGAAAAGAAACTATCAACAGAGTAAATAGACAACCTACAGATGGGAGAGTATATTTGCAAACTATGCATCTGACAGAAGTCTAATATCCAGCATCTATAAGGAACTTAAACAAATTTACAAGAGCAAAACAAGAAATCCTATTTAAAAGTGATCAAATGACACTTTTCAAAAGAAGATATACATAGGACTGAAAAGCATATAAAAAAGCTCAGTATCACTGATTATCAGATAAATACAAGTCAAAACCACAATGAGATACCATCTCACACCAGTCAGAATGGCTATTACTACAAAGTCAAAAAATAACAGATGCTGCTAAGGTTGTGGAGGAAAAGGATTGCTTATACCCTTTTGGTGGGAGTGTAAATTAGTTCAACCCTTGCAGAAAGAAACATGGAAATTCCTGAAAGGACTAAAAGAATAATTTACCATTTGACCCAGCAATCCCATCACTGGCTATATACCCAGAGGAATATGAATCATTCTACTACAAAGACACATGTATGCAAATATTCATTGCAGCGCGATTCACAATAACAAAGACATGAAGTAAACCTAAATGCTCATCAATGACAGATTGGATAAAGAAAATGTGGTACATATACACCATAGAATACAATGCAACCATAAAAGAAGCAAGAACAAGTCATTTGTAGGAACGTGGATAGAGCTATAGGCCATTATTCTTAGCAAACTAATGCAGCAACAGAAAACCAAATATTGCATTTTGTCACTTAGGAAGCTAAATGGTGAAAACTCATGAATAAAACAAATATAACAACAGACACTGGAGTTTACTTGAGAGTAAAGGGTGGGAGGAGGGATAAAAGCAGAAAATATAACTATTGGGTACTGGCCTTAACACCTGCGTGATAAAATACTCTTTGCAACAAACCCCTATGGCCTAAGATAATCTATGTAACAAAACTTCACATGTGTACCCTTAAAACTAAAATAGTAGTTTTTTTTTTTAGAGTTATTGACCTTAAAAGAGGAGATAGAGAAAAAAATAGAGATAGAAAATTTGTTCAGAGAATAACAAAGAACTTCCTAACCCTGAGAAAGATAATATCAACATCCAAGTACAAGAAGATTATACAACACCAATCAGAATTAACCCAAAAACGACTACCTCAAGGCATTTAATAACCAAACTTCCAAAGTCCAGAATAAAGAAAAGATTGTAAAAGCAGCAGGAAAAAGAAAGAAAGAAAGAAAGAAAGAAAGAAAGAAAGAAAGAAAGAAAGAAACAACATACAAAGGAGCTCCAACATATTTGGCAGAAGAATTTTCAGTGGAAACCTTACAGGTCAGGAGTGAACAGCATGAAATTTTTAAAGTGCTAAAGGAAAAACATTTTTACCCTAGAATAGTATATCTGGCAAAAATATCCTTTGAACCTGAAGAAGAAGTGGAGACTTTGCCAGAAAAAAATAACAAAAAGAAAAACTGAGGGATTTTATCAACACTGACCTATCCTAGAAAAAATGCTAAAGGGAGTACTTCAATAAGAAAGAAAATGACATTAATGAGCAATAAATATTCATCTGAAGGTACGAAACTCGCTGATAATAGTTAACAGAAAAACAGAATATTATAACACTAACTGTGATGTGTAAACTACTCTTATCCTAAGCCTAAACAATGAACCAATCAAAAACAACAAATACAGCAACTTTGCAAGACATAGTACAATAATATATGTTTATAAACTAAAAAATGTTAAACAGCAGAAGAGCAATATTACGGTGTAAAGTGTTTATTAATTTTGTTTTTGGTTGTTTGTACAAGTAGTATTAAGTTGTTATTACATGAAAAGAATGGGTTATAAGAGAATATTCACAAGCCTCATGGCAAACTCAAACCAAAATAAGTAAATACAATGGATACACGAAAAGCAAAAAGCAATAAACTATATCATATCACCAGAGAAAATCACTTTCACTAGAGAAAGACAAGAAGAAAATAAAGTAGAAAGAGAAGACGAGAAAATAAATAACAAAATGTCAGGAGTAAATACTTAATTAATTATACATAAATAAAATAAACTCTCCAATCAAAAGACATAAATTGGCTGAATGGATGTTCAAATATGACCCATTGATCTGTGGCCTGCAAGAAACACACTTCACTTCTAAAAATACACATAGACTGAAAATAAAGGGATGGAAAAACATATTTCATGCCAGTGGAAACCAAAAAAGAGCAGGAGTTGCTGTACTTAATAATTCTGAAACAAATTATAATGAATTATAATGGAACCACAACATACCAAAACCTATGCGATACAGAAAAAGCAATACTAAGAAGGAACTTTATAGCTATAAGTGCCCACATTAAAAAAAGAAAAAACTTCAGAAAACAGAAAACAATCTAATGATGCATCTCAAAGAAACAGAAAAGCAAGACCAAACACAATCTAAAATTAGTAGAAAAAAGGAACAATCAATATCAGAGCAGAAATAAATGAAATTGAAATGAAGTAAATACAAAAGATGAATGAAATACGTGTTTTTTTGAAAAGTTAAGCAAAGTTAACAAATCTATAGCAAGACTAAGAAAAAAAGAGAGAAGATCTAAATAAATAAAATCGGAAATGAAAAAGGACACATTACAACTGATATTGCAGAAATTCAAAGGCTCATTAGTGGCTAATGTGAGCAACTATATGTTAACAAATTGGAAAATCTAGAAGAAATAGGCAAAATGCTGTATACACACAACCTACCAAGATTGAACCAGGAAGAAATCCAAAACTTGAACAGACCAATACCAAGTAATGAAATCGAAGCCATAACACAATGTCTCCCTGTAAACAAAAGCCAGGACCTGAGGGCTTCACTACGGAATTTTATCATACATTTAAAGAAGAATCAATACCAACCTTACTTAAATGATTCTGAAAAACAGCGAAGGAGGTAATACTGCCGAGCTCATTCTGTGAGGCCAGTATAACCCTGATACCAACACCAGACAAAGACACATCAAAGAGAGGAAATTACAGGCCAATGTGTCTAATGAATATCGATGCAAAAATTCTCAACAAAATATTACCAAATCAAATTCAAAAGTACAGTAGAAATATCATTCTTCATGACCAAAGTGGGATTTATCCCTGGGATGCAAAGATAGGTCAACATATGCAAATAAATTAATGTGATACATTATATCAACAGAACGAAGGAAAAAAAAAACATATCAGATCACTCAATTGATACTAAAAGAGCATTTGATGAAATTCAGCATCCCTTCATAATAAAAACCCTGAAAAACCTGGGCTAGAATAAACATACCTCTACATAATAAAAACCATATATGACAGGCCCACAGCTAGTATCATACTAAATGGGAGAAAACTGAAAGCCTTTCTTCTAAAATGTGGAAAATGACAAGGATGCCTACTGTCACCATTGCTATTCAACATAGTACTGGAAGTCCTAGCCAGAAAAATTAGACAAGAGAAAGATATAAAGGGCATCCAATTGGAAAGGAAGAAGTCAAATTATCCTTGTTTGCAGATAATATTATCATATATTTGAAAAAAACTAGAGATTCCACAAGAAAATTTTAGAACTAATAAATTAAGTAAAATTGCAGGATACAAAATCAACATATAAAAATCAGTAGCATTTCTGTATGACAACAGTAAGCAATGTGAAAAAGAAATGAAAAATTAATTTCATTTACATTAGCCAACATAAAATTAAACACTTGGAAATTAACCAAAGAAGGGAAAAATCTCTATCATGAAAATTATAAGACAATGATGAAAGAAATTGAAATGGATACCAAAAATGGAAAAAATATTCCATGTTATGAAGTGGAAGAATTAATATTGTTAAAATGTCCATGCTACCAAAAACGATCTTCAGATTCATTGAAATTTCCATCAAAATACCAAGTACATATTTCACAGAAATAGAAAAAAAAAATTCTGAAATTTATATGGAATCACAAAAGGCCCAGAATCGCCCAGGCTATTCTAAGCAAAAAGAACAAAAAAGGAGGAATAATCTTACCTCTCTTCAAATTTTACTACAGAGCTATAGTAACCAAAAGAGTGTGGTACTGGCATGCAAACAGACCCATAGACCAATGGAACAGAAAAAAGAACCTGGACGAAAATTGGCACATGTACAATGAACTCATTTTTTACAAAGTTGCCAAACACCACCACCACCACCACCACCACCACCACCACCACCACCACCACAAAGACAAACGTATCAAGAACAAACACCGGGGAAAAAGAAAGTCTCTTCAATAAATGCTGCTGAGAAAATTGTATATCCATATGCAGAGTAATGAAGATAGACCCAAATCTCCTCTCATATTTAAAAAAAAAACCAAAAAAACAAAAAAACAAAAACCAAATGGATTAAAGCCTTAAATATAAGACCTCAAACTATAAAACAACTACAAGAAAACATTGGAGGCCGGGTGCAGTGGCTCACGCCTGTAATCCCAGCACTTTGGGAGGCCGAGACGGGCGAATGACGAGGTCAGGAGATCGAGACCACCCTGACTAATATGGTGAAACCCCCGTCTCTACTAAAAATACAAAAATTAGCCGGGTGTGGTGGCGGGCGCCTGTAGTCCCAGCTATACAGGAGGCTGAGGCAGGAGAATGGCGTGAACCCGGGAGGCGGAGCTTGCAGTGAGTGGAGATCATGCCACCACACTCCTGCCTGGGCGACAGAGCGAGACTCTGTCTCAAAAAAAAAAAAAAAGGAAACATTGGAGAATATCTTCAGGACATTGGTATGGGTAAAAAATTTTTGAACAATACCCTACAAGCATAGACAACCAAAACAAAAATGGACAACTGGAATTATATCAAGTTAAAAAGCTTCTGAACATCAAAGAAAACAATAAAAAAATGAAGAAACAACTCACAGAATGAGAGAAAATACTTACATACTACACATCTAAAAAGGGTTAATAACCAGAATATATGAAGAGATCAAACAACTCTATAAGAAAAAAAATCTAATAATCTTATCAAAAATGGACAAAATATTTGAAAAAAACCTATCTCAAAAGAAGACATACAAATGGTAAATAGGCATATGAAAAGGTGCTCAACATCACTGACCACCAAAGAAATGCAAATCAAAACTACAATGATATGTCATCTCACCCCAGGTAAAATGGCTTATATCCATAAGGCAGGCAATAACAAATGCTGGTGAGAATGTGGAGAAAAGGGAACCCTCATACACTGTTGGTGGGAAGTTAAATCAGTACATCCACTGTGGAGAACAGTTTGAAGGTTTCTCAAAAAACCAAAAATTGAGTTACCATATAAACCAGTTATCCCAGTGCTAGGTATATACTCAAAGGAACGGAAATCAGTGTATTGAAGAGGTATTGCACTCCTATTTCTTTCAGCACTGTTTACAATAGCTAAAATTTGGAAACAATGCAGGCATCCATCAACAGACGATTGAGTCAAGAAAAGGTGGTACATATACACAATTGGGTATTATTTAGCCATAAAAAATGAGATCTAGTCATTTGCAACAATATGGATGGAGCTGTAGTTCATTATGTTAAGTGAAATAAGCCAGGCACAGAAAGGCAAACATCACATGTTCTCATTTATTTATCTAAAAATCAAAACAATTGAACTCACAGATTTAGAAAGTAGAAGGGTGGATATCATAGGCTAGGAAGTGTAGTGGTGGGCTGGAGTGGGTGGTGAAAATGGTTAATTGCTACAAAAAAATAGAATGGGTAAGACCTCCTATTTAACAACACCACAAAGTCACTATGTCAAAAATTACTTAATTGTACATGTTAAAATAACTTAAAGAGTGTAAGTGCATTGTTTGAAACTCAAAGGATAAATGCTTGAGGGCATAAATATCCCATTCTCCAAGATGTGCTTATTTCACTTTGCACACTTGTATCAAAATATGTCATATACCCCATAAGTGTATAGAACTATTATGTACCCAAGAAAAGTTTCAAAAAATTGGGGTAAGTGAGGAGAGGGAATACGTGGGAGCTCTCCGTACTGTTTGCTCAATTTTTCTGTGGAAGTAGAATTGCTCAAAAAATAATGTCTATAACAAATAAAACATCCTAACAAATTTAAGCTTTCTTTTGTGTATTGGAAGGAGCATATTCATCATTTACACAAGCATAAAATTTTTATAGATTCATTTTTCACAGCAGTTTTAGCTGTACAGAGAGTTCAGACAATGGCAACAATTCCTTATTAAGATATACCCAAAGGATTATAAATCATGCTGCTATAAAGACACATGCACACATATGTTCATTGTGGCACTATTCACAATAGCAAAGACTTGGAATCAACCGAAATGTCCATCAGTGACAGACTGGATTAAGAAAATGTGGCACATATACACCATGGAATACTATGCAGCCATCAAAAAGATGAGTTTGTGTCTTTTGTAGGGACATGGATGCAGCTGGAAACCATCATTCTTAACAAACTATCACAAGAACAGAAAACCAAACACCGCATGTTCTCACTCATAGGTGGGAACTGAACAATGAGATCACTTGGACTCGGGAAGGGGGACATCACACACCGGGGCCTACCATGGGGAGGGGGGTAGGGGGAGGGATTGCATTGGGAGTTATACCTGATGTAAATGACGAGTTGTTGGGTGCTGATGAGTTGATGGGTGCAGCACAGCAACATGGCACAAGTATACATATGTAACAAACCTGCACGTTATGCACATGTACCCTAGAACTTAAAGTATAATAATAATAATTTTTAAAAAATTTCCCTCTTTGAGGTAAAGAACTCTGTCCATCTCTTTTCATCCAGATACCCCAAATATGAACAACGGTTACACATGTCTCTTCTCTCACCAAGACTCTTATCATCTTCTGACTTCCTGAAGTCAGTGATTGTGACCAAAGTACTCATTTCATCTGTTACAAAACACAGTGATGGGCTTTTGTAGGCATTTTATAAAACTTTTATCTTTCTTGCTGACCACAGACTGTAAACCTCACAAAGCTCTGCAATGGCTTACTTAAGCTCAAATTCAACAAAATGAAATATAGCATATTAGAATTGGAAGGTAAATATGAGGAGTCAATCTTAATAAGTAATGTGACTTTAGGTTTTAGAGTCCAAAGATGCAAAACATTCTAATAGACTTTATCAGAGTTTTTTGTTCTAAGTAAAACTGAGTGGAAAGTAGAATGTTCCCTAATACCTCCTATTCCCTACAAACACAAACTCTTCCAATGTCACTATCCCACATCAGAGTGGGACATTTGTTATAATTGATTAACCTATGTTGACACTTCATTATCACCCAAAGTTCATAGTTTACATTAGGGTTTTCTCTTGCTGTTGTACATATGGGCTTTGATAGATATGTAATTACATGTGTTGATTGCTGTAGTAACATAGAGTAGTTTCACTGCCCTAAAAATTATCTGTGCTCTGCCTATTTATCCCTGCATTCCGACTAACCTCTGGTAAATGCTGATCCTTTAACTATCTCCATAGTTTTTCCTTTCCCAGAATGTCATATAGTCAGAATCACACAGTTTGGAGACTTCTCAGATTATCTTCATTCACTTAGTTTTATGCATTTTAGGTTCTGTTCCTCCATGCATTTTCATGGTTTGATAGTTAATTAAAAAAAAAATCTGAACAATATTTTATTGCCTGGATCTGCCACACATTATTTATCCATCCTCCTATTGAAAAGCAACTTTGTTGCTTCCAAGTTTTGGCAATCATGATAAAGCTGTTAAAAATGTCTGAGTGCTGATTTTTATGTGGACATAAGCTTTCAACTTATTTGTCTAAATACTCAGGAGCACGACTGTTGGATTGTATGGTGAGGGTGGGTTTAATTTTGTAAGAACCTGGCAAACTTTCCTCCAAAATGGCTATACTGTTTTAATTTCCAACCAGCAATGAAGAGTTACTCTTTGCTTCATATTCTCACTTGCATTTAAAGTATTTAGTGTTTTGGGTTTTGGTCATTCTAATAAATATGTAGTAGTATTTCACTGTTGTTTTAACTCGCAATTACATAATGACATGATATTGAGCATCTTTTCAAATGTATATTTTCCATTTGTATATCTTTTTTTTGGTGACCTGTCTGTTCAAGTCTTTTGCCTATTTTTTAATTGAATTATTGAATTGTTTGTTTTTGTTGCTGAGTTTCTTTTTTTTTTTTTGAGATGGAGTCTTGCTCTGTCACCCAGGCTGGAGTGCAGTGGCATGATCTTGGATCACTGCAAGCTCTGCCTCCTGGGTTCACACCATTCTCCTGCCTCAGCCTCCCAAGTAGCTAGGACTACAGGCGTCCACCACCACACCCGGCTAATTTCTTTGTATTTTTAGTAGAGACAGGGTTTCACTGTGTTCGCCAGGATGGTCTCGATCTCCTGACCTCATGATCCACCCACCTCGGCCTCCCAAAGTCTGGGATTACAGGCTTGAGTCACCACGCCTGGCCTATTGCTGAGTGTTAAATATCTTTGAATATTTTGGATAACAGTCCTTTATCAAGTGTGTCTTTTACAAATATTTTCTCCCACTCTGTGGTTTGTTTTCTTGTTCTTTTTCACAGTATCTTTCACAGAGCAGAAATTTTAAAGTTTGATGAAGACAAAATTTTCAATTTTTTTATGTTGTCTTGCTTTTGGTGTTGTATCTAAAAAGTCATTAACATACCAAAGGTCATGCAGATTTTCTCTTACATTACTTTCTAGTTTTATAGTTTCTGTTTTACATATAGGCCTACAATACATTTTGCATTAATTTTTGTGAAAAGTATAAAATCTGTGTCTAGATTCAGTTTTTGGCATGTGGATATACAGTTCTGCATCACTTGTTGAAAATATTATTTTTTTTCTGCATTGTACTGCTTTTCCTGCTTTATAAAAGGTAAGTTAACCTATGTTAATGTGAGTTTATTTCTGGGGTTTTTATTGTAGTTCCCTTGAAATATTGGTTAGTTTTTTTGCCTATACCACACTGTCTTGATTACTGAACTTTTTAAGTCTTGAAGTTGGGTGGTTCAGTCCTCTGACTTTGTTCTTTCAATTTTGTGTGCTTTTTCTGTGTGCCCATATACATTTTAAAATCAGTTTGTCGATATCCACATAAGAACTTGTTAGAATTTTAACTGGAGTGGCAATTAATCTATAGATAATTTGGAAATAACCAACATCTTGACAATATTGAGTCTTCATACTCATGAAAATAAAATATCCCTCTGTTTAGTTATTTTTTGGTACATTTTATCATCAGAGTATTTTTAATATAGAATTTGTACATATTTTGATAGATTTATTCCAGTGATGATGAAGTTAAAATGTCAACATGTCATATCCAGAAATAAATCCTTTTATTTATTGAAGTTATGTCTCTTTTATGCCTGTAAATCATTATTTCTGGATATGCCTGTGAGAGTGTTTCCAGAAGATATTCTTTCCAACCTACATGAATATTTTCCTTCCTTGTCATTACATTAGCTAGGACTTCCAGTGTAATGTTCAAAAGGAATGATGAGAGGGGACATTGTTGTCTTTTTTCTAATATTAGTGGTAAGATTTCTCATTTATCATCAATAAATAGGATGTTATCTGCACGGTTTTTGTAGATACTATTTATCAAGCTGAAAAAGTTTTTCTCTATTCCTAGTTTTGTAAGTTTTTATTATTGTGACTTGGGTTTTGTCATTTTTTTTGTATCCGTAGCTATAATCATATAATTCTTCTTCTTTAGTCTTTTAATGTTATGGATTAGATTAATTAATATTTGAATATTGGACCAACATTGCCTACCTAGCTTAAATCTCACTTGGTTGTGGTATATAATTCTTTGTATACAATCTTAGATTCCATATGCTACTATTTTTTTGAGGACTTCTGCATCGATTTTCATGAAAGATATTGGCCTGTAGTTTTCTGTTCTTGTAATGCCTTTGAAGGTAATGCTCACCTCATGGAATGAGTTAGAAAGTAATCCATCTGCATCTGCCTTCTAAAAGAGATTACAGAGAATTAAAATCATTTCTTTATTAAATGTTTGATAGAATAAAGCAATAAACCCATGTAAATCAGGTGCTTTCTGTTTTGCGTGTTTGTTAATTATTGATTAACAGATCTAGGATTACTCAGATTTTCTATTTCATTTTGTTTATTTGGCAGATCAGTTCTTTAAAAGATTTGACCCATTCATCTGCATTATCAAATTAGTGGGCATAGAGTTGTTCCTAGCGTTTCTTTATTATTGTTTTAGTATCCATAGAATTGGTAGTGATGTCTACTCTGTGATGTCTAATACTAACAATTTGTGAGTTCTCTCTCTTTTTTCCTACTTATTATGCCTAGAGGACTTTCAATTTTATTAATCTTTACCAGAAAAGCCAGCTTTTTGTTTTTGTGATTTTCTTTATTGATTTCCTCTTTTCAATTTAATTGGTTTTTGTTCAATTAATAATGATGTTTCATTTGTAATGCTTTACAAAATGTTATTATTCTTTTTTATTTCAATAGGTTTTTGGGGACCAGGTGGTATTTGGTTACATGAATAAATTCTTTAGTGGTGATTTCTCAGATTTTGGTGCACCAATCACCCAAGCAGTGTACACTGCACCTGATGTGTAGTATTTTATCCTGCACCCCTTTCCTAGTCTTTTCCTCAAGTGCCAAAGTCCACTATATCATTTGTATGCATTTGTGTCCTCATAGCTTAGCTCGCACTTATCAATGAGAATATACAATGTTTGGTTTTACATTCCTGAGTTGCTTCACTTAGAATAGTGGTCTCCAGTTTCATCCACCTTGCTGCAAATACCATTATTTTATTCCTTTTTATGGCTAAGTAGTATACCATGGAATACTATATTTAGTACTATGTATATGACACACAAACACACATACATATATATTCTGAGTAGATATCCCGAAGTGGGATTATATGCATACACACATACAGATATATTCTGAATAGATACCCAGAAGTGAGTTCGCTGGAACAAATGCTAGCTCTACTTTCAGTTCTGTAAGGAATCTGCACACTGTTTTCTGTCACAGTTGTACTAGCTTGCATTCCCACCAGCAGCGTAAAAGTATTCTCTTTTCAACACATCCATGCCAGCATCTATTATTTTTGATTCTTTTTATTGTGGCCAGTTTTGCTGGAGTAAAGTGGAATTGCACTATGGTTTTGATTTGCATTTCTCTCATAATTAGTGATGTTGAGCTTGTTTTCATATGTTTGTTGGTCATTTGTGTGTCTTTTTTTTAAAGAATTGTCTATTCATATCCTTAGCCCACTTTTCAATGGTATTGTTTGTTTCGTTCTTGCTGATTTGTTCATTTCTTGTAGATTTTAGATATTAGTCCTTTGTTGGATGTATAAATTACAAAGATTTTTCTCCCACTCTCTGGGTTGTCTGTTTACTCTGTTCATTATTTATTTTGCTGTGCAGAAGCGTTTTAGTTAAGTTCCATCTATTTATTTTTGTTATTGTTGCATTTGCTTTTGGGTTCTTGTTCATGAAGACTTTGCCTAAGCCAATGTCTAGAAGTATTTTTCTAATGTTATCTTCTAGGATTTTTATGATTTCAGGTCTTAGGTTTAAGTCTTTTATTCATCTTGAGGTAATTTTTGTATAAGGTGCCAGATAGGGATTGAGTTTTATTCTATGTGTGGCTTGCCAAGTATCCCAGCACCATTTGTTGAATAGGGTGTCCTTTTCCCACTTTATATTTTTGGTTGCTTTGTCAAAGATCAGCTGACTGTAAGTATTTGGCTTTATTTTGGGGTTCTCTATTCTGTTTCATTGGTGTATATGCCTGTTTTTATTCCAGTACTATGTTGTTTTGGTGACTATGGCCTTATAGTATAGTTTGAAGTCAGGCAATGTGATGCCTTCAGATTTGTTCTTTTTGCTTAGTCTTGCTGTGGTTATGCAGGCTCTTTTCTTGATCCATATGAACTTTATAACTTTTTTCCAGTTCTGTAAAGAATGATGGTGTTATTTTGATGGGAAATTGTATTGAATTTGTAGATTGCTTTTGGCATTATAATCATTTTCACAATATTGATTCTACCTATCCATAAGCAAGGGATGTGTTTTCATTTGTTTGTGTTGTCTATGATTTTGTTAAGGAGTTTTTGTAGTTTTTCTTGTAGAGATCTTTTATCTCCTTGGATAAGTATTTTCCTAAGTATTTTATAATTTTGCCGCTATTGCAAAAGGGATTGAGTTCTTGATTTGATTCCCAGCTTGGTCACTGTTGGTGTATAGCAGGATTACTGATTGGTGTACATTGATTTTGTACCCTAAAATTTTGCTGAATTTATTTACCAGTTCCAGGAGTTTTTGGATGAGTATTTAGGGTTTTCTAGGTATATGATTATGTCATCAGCAAACAACAACTGTATGACTTTCTCTTTACTGATTTGGATGCCCTTTATTTCTTTCTCTTGTCTGATTGCTCTGGCTAGAATCCCAGTACTCTGTTGAATATAAGTGGTGAAAGTGGGCATTCTTTTCTTGTTCCAGTTATAAGAGGGGATTCTTTCAACTTTTTCCTATTCAGTATAATGTTGGCTGTGGGGTTTTCATAGATGGCTTTTATTGCCTTAAGTTTTGTCCCTTTTATGCCTATTTTGCTGAGGGTTTTAATCATAAAGGGATGCTGAATTTTCTCAAATGCTTTTTCTGTACCTATTGAAATGATCATATGATTTTTGTTTGTAATTCTGTTTATGTGGTGTGTCACATTAATTGACTTGTGGAATGTAAACTATCCCTGCATCCCTAGTATAAAACTCGCTTGATCATGATAGATTATCTTTTTGATATGCTGTTGCATTTGGTTAACTAGTATATTGTTCAGAATTTTTGCATCTATGTTCATCAGGGATATTGGTTTGTAGTTTCCTTTTTGAGGGGTATGTTCTTTCCTGGTTTGGGTATTAGGGTGATACTGGTTTCATAGAATGATTTAGGGAGGATTCCCTCTTTCTCTGTCTTTTGAAATAATGTCCATAGGATTGGTACAAATTCTTCTTTCAATGCCTGATAGAATTTAGCTGTGAATCTATCTGGTACTGGATTTCTTTTTTTTTTTTTTTTTTTGTGGCAATTTTTTAAGTTACCATTTCAATCTTGCTGCTTGTCATTGGTCTGTTCAGAATTTCTATTTTTTCCTGGTTTAATCTAGGAGGATTGTATATTTCCATGAAATTATCCATCTCCTCCAGGTTTTCTAGCTTATGCAGGTAAAGGTGTTCATAGGAGCCTTGAATGGTCTTTTATATTTCCGTGGTATCAGTTGTAATATCTCCCATCTTGTTTGTAATCGAGGGTATTGAAATCTTCTCTCCTTTTTTTCATGATTAAACTTCCTAATGGCCTATCAAATTTATTTATCTTTTCAAATAAACAGCTTTTTGTTTCATTTATGTTTTTGTTTGTTCATTTTTGTTTTTGTTTGTTTCAATTTCTTTTAGTTCTGCTCTGATAATGGTTACTTCTTTTCTTCTGCTGGGTTTGGATTTGGTTTGTTTTTGTTTCCCTAGCTCCTTGAGATATGATCTCAGATTGTCTATTTGTGTTTTTCAGACTTTTTGATGTAGGCATTTAATGCTATGAACTTTTCTCTTAGCACCACCCTTTGTGTATCCCAGCTGTTTTGATAGGTTGTGTCACTATTATCATTCAGTTTAAAGACATTTTTAATTTCCACTTTGACTTCATTGTTGACCTGATGATCATTCAGGGGCAGGTTAATTTCCATGTATTTTTATGGTTTTGACGGTTCCTTTTGAGGCTGATTTCAAATTTTATTCCGCTGTGGTCTCAGAGAGTACTTTCTATAATTTTTATTTTCTTAAATCTGTTGAGACTTGTTTTGTGGCCTGTTATATGATCTATCTTGAAAAATGCTCCATGTACTGAT
Source organism: Macaca mulatta (assembly GCF_049350105.2). Classification (NCBI taxonomy): domain Eukaryota; kingdom Metazoa; phylum Chordata; class Mammalia; order Primates; family Cercopithecidae; genus Macaca; species Macaca mulatta. The sequence goes on from NC_133426.1 coordinate 88,044,435, forward strand.
GAATAGAATGTATATTCTATAGTTGTTGGGTACAATGGCCTGTAAATATCTGTTAAGTTCATTTGTTTTAGGGTATGGTATAAATCCATTGTTTCTTTATTGACTTTCTCTCTTGATAACCTGTCTGGTGCTGTCAGTGGAGTATTGAAGTCCTCCGCTATTATCGTGTTGCCATAGAATTTTTTTATAAATTTGGGAGTTCCAGTGTTAGCTGCATATATATTTAAGATTGTGATATTTTTCTGTTGGATTAGTATATCATTATATTATCATTATATTATATTTTTCTTTGTGTTTTTTAACAGCTGTTGCTTTAAAATTTGTTTTGCCTGATATAAGAATAGCTACTCATGTTCACTTTTGGTGTCCATTTGCATGAAATATCTTTTTACACCCCTTCAAGTTTATGTGAGTCATATGTCCTTATGTTAAGTGAGCCTCTTGAAGATAGCAGATACTTGTTTGGTGAATTCTTTTTCATTTTTCCATTCTGTACATTTTAAGTGGAGCAGTTAGGCTATTCGCATTCAACATTAGTATTGAGATGTAAGGTACTATTGTATTTATCATGCTATTTGTTTCCTGCATACCTTGTTTTTTTGTTGTGTTGTCATTTTATAGGCCCTGTGAGATTTACACTTTAAGGAAATTCAATGTTTGTATATTTCAAGGATTTGTTTCAAGATTTAGAGCTCTTTTTAGCAGTTCTTGTGATACTGCCTTGGTAGTGGAGAATTCTCTCAATATTTGTTTGTCCAAAGAAGACTGTATGTTTTCTTCATTTATGAAGCTCAGTTTCACTGGATACAAAATTCTTGACTGATAATTTTTTAAAAAATGGTTAAAGATAGGACCCCAATCCTTTCTCGTTTGTAGGGTTTCTGCTGATAAATCTGCCGTTAATGTGGTAGGTTTGTCTTTAAAGGTTACCTTATAGTTTTGCCTCACAGGTCTTAAGATTCCTTCCTTCATCTTAGCTTTAGATAATCTGATGAGTATGTGCCTAGCTGATGATCTTTTTGCAGTGATTTCCCAGTTGTTCTTTAAGCTTCTTGTATTTGCATGTCTAGCTCTCCAGCAAGGCCAGGGAAGTTTTCCTCAAATATTCCCTCAAATATATTTTCCAAACTTTTAGATTTCTCTTAGGTTGGTGTTCTAAGAATACCAATTATTGTTAGTTTTGATTGTTTAACAAAATCCCAAACTTCTTAGAGGCTTTGTTCATTTTTAAAAAATGCTTTTTTTTTCTTTGTCTTTGTTGGATTGGGTTAATTCAAAAGCCTTGTCTTTGAGCTCTTAAGTTTTTTCTTCTACCTGTTTGATTCTATTACTGAGGCTTTCCAGTGCATTTTTCAATTCTCTATGTGTCCTTCATTTCCAGAAGTCATGATTTTATTTTATTTATGCTATCTGTGTCTTTGGAGATTTTTCCATTCCTATCTTATTGTTTTTCTTTTTCTTTTATTTCTTTAAGTTGGACTTCTTTCTCTGGTGCCCCCTTGATTGGCTTAATATGTTGACCTTCTGAATTCTTTTTCTCACAATCCAGAGATTCCATCTTGGTTTGATCTATTGCTGGTGAGCTAGTGTAATCTTTTGGGGTTGTTAAAGAATCTTGTTTTGTCTTATTGCCAGAAATTTTTATTTTATTTTATTTTTTCTCATTTGGATAGACTATGTCAAAGGGACCACCTGGGACCTAAAGGCTGCTGTTCAGATTCTTTTTTCCCAAGGGGTGCTCCCTTGATGTTGTGCTCTCCCCTTTTCCCTACAGATGGGGTTTCCTAAAAGCCGAACTACAGTGATTGTTATTTCTTTTCTGCATCTAGCCACCCAGCAGAACTACCAGATTCTGGGCTAGTACTGGTGGGTGCCTTCAAAGAGTTTTGTGATGCAATCTGTCTTCAGGTCTCCAAGCCATGGATACCAGTACCTGCTCTGGTTGAGGTAGAAGGGGAGTGAAGTGAACTCTGTGAGAGTCCTTAGTTGCATTTTTGTTAAGTGTGCTGGTTTGGTGTTAGTTGGCCTTCAACCAGGAGGCGGCACTTTCAAGAGTGGATCAGCTGTGGTACTATGGGATCAGACAGTGGCCGGGGCCATAGAGCTCCCAAAAGATTAAATCCTTTGTCTTCAGCTACCAAGGCTTGTAGAGAAATACCATAAGGTGAGTACAGGTTTAGGTGGTCTAAGCTCAGACTCTCCTTGGGCGGGCTTTCTGCGGCTGCTCTGGGGGATGGAGTTGTGGTTCTCAAGCCAATGCCATTATGTCCCCTGGGGCATTTTAGCTGCCTCTGCTGCATCACATATGTCACCAGGGAAGTGCAGGAAAGTTGGCAGCCACAGGCTTCATCCAGCTTCCATGCAGCTCACAGCCTGACAGGCTGATCTCACTTCCATGATGCTCCTGCAACAGCATCAAGTTTATTGTCCGGCAGCCATTGAGAAGGGCTGAGAACTTGCTGCAGGCTACAAGCCTGCCAGCTGAGAAAGCAAGCCAACTCACAGTTCCTCGGCTGTCCTACAGAGCATGCAGTGGCAACCCACTTTCTTGAAAGGGTCTGTGGATTCTCTAGGCTTTGCTGATATGTTCCTGCAGTAATTTAGGGAGCAAAATTTCATGAAGTGGGTCTCCACATGATGCTCTGTCCATCCAAGTGGAATCTTCAAGTTAGTCCTGCCTTCAATCTTCCATTTTTTTTTTCCTGGAAATTCTCAATTTTATTGATTTCTACTGTAATTTTTATTTTATTTTTTTTACTTCAAATTTAATTTCCTGTTTTTTTTTTTTTTTAGTTCACTTATGTTGAAGCTTAGATTTTTAAATTTTAGATTGTTCCTCTTCTATGCTATAAATTTCTCTCTAAGCACTGCTTTTGCTGCATACCACCAATGTTACTAATTTGCATTTTATTGACATTTAGTTCAAAATACTTTTAAATTCCTCTGGATATATTTTGACCTAGACATTATTTAGAAATATGTTGTTTAATCTCCACATATTTTGAGATTTTTCAGATATCTTTTTGTTACTGATTTTTCATTTAATTGCATTGTGCTCTCAGAGCAGAAATTACATATTTTTATTCTTTTAAATGTATTAAAGTGTGTTTTACCATTAAGAATGTTATCTATTTTGGTGAATGTTCCCTGTGACCTTAAGAACAATGTGTACACTGCTTTTGTTAAATGAAATAGTCTAAATATTTCAATTATATTCAATTAAGTGATAGTGCTGTTTGGTTCAAGTATGGACTTACTGATTTTCTGTTTGCTAGATCTGCCCTTTTCTAAGAGATTGATGTTGAATTATCTGAACATAATAGTGGGTTCACCCATTTCTTATTCCAGTTCTGTCAGTTTTTGTCTCATATTTTTTTTTACTTTCTGTTGTTAGTCTCATGTGCATTAAGAATGGCTATTCTGTCTTAAATAATTGACTCTTTTTATCATCAAGTGCATTTTTCTTCATCCCTGACAATTTTCCTTTCTCTGAATTCTGATTTGTCTGAAATTACCATAGTTACTCCATCTGTTTTTGCCACTGAAATAATCACTTATTATTCATATTACCTTAAAAAATGCCTTTTATTTCAAGCTGGCACTGAAATAGTAGCCAACTCCTTTCTCGTTTTCTTCCATATAATCACACTCCTTTTTGATCACAGCATTAGTCCACTGAGCTGATTATTTGTTACTTGGCCCTCATCCACATAGTGATGCTCCTATGGTACTGCTTTTGCTATTTCCAGACCTGTTTGAGTCAGATTTTCAGAATACCTTCAAATGTAAGGCCTTTTTTTTTTTTTTTTAAACATATACATGGCTATGAGGGGCCTCTACATCTGTACCACCTGCCTCCTGAGCATGCTGCAGTCTATCACCATCAGCCCCAGAACCTCCATGTTGACAAGGTTGAAATATAAATTCACAAATTGCCCTATCTATGCTTATATCTTATTTTGGACTGTTAGTTTGTCTTTTAATATTTAAAAGTGTCTTAAAATATTTAAAATTGTGTCTTGTACACTATTTCTTCTTCCATTGTCACCCAAAGCAATCAGCTGATTCTCAGAAAATACTCCTGACTTTCCCCCAGTGAAGTCTATCACCAGGGTTTTTTTTTTTTTTTTTTTTTTTTTTTTGTTAAAACACACATAATTCAGTGATATTTCCTTTGTAGAAATCATGCTCCTCTCACCTGCACACGTAGTCTTTCTGTTGTCCAGGCATCAGGAGCAATCCCCATACCTTTATAGCACCAACCTCTCCCCAAGAGTCTCCCCAGAGAAAAGGGCTACCCAGACCATCCCGCTGCTGGTAAGTTTCCTTGTGGTTACATACTAGATGAACAATATATTTTCATTCTGAACTCTGCTATGGATGAATTGCTCAGTCATGCTGTGTGTCCAGAAGCTTGTGGTCAATGCATGTCATTGTCGGTTCTTTGGTGCTAAAAGGAGTTATTTAGCTTGCCTTAGGTAGATAGGAAAGGAAGGGTCCTGGAGAGTCCCTGGCTCACAGGTCGGTGCCTCTTCCCCACATAACATAAAAATCAGCCTGGTAAAAAATTCAAGCTACAGGCACCGATAAGGGAACTAACACAGGGTGGTGTGTCTGGAGACATGCCCACGGCTACACAGATAGAAAAACCTCCAGCCCATTTTGATAAAAACTTGCACAAACCTCCACATCACTTAGATAAAGGAACGAGGCCTGACATAGAAATACTTTTGTCCTTTGTGTAGTCAGTGGACTCCCAGGAAAACTTTCTTCTCCTTTAATGGGGATATGGGCAAAGTGGACTCCTGCGGGTTCTGGTGGGCACTCTACTTTCCTACTTGAACTGTAAATTCGGCCTCTATGAATCATCACTTCAGCTTCTGATACGTCTGGGGTCAAGGTCCCTGGCCAAGCTTTGATTTCAGCTCCTGATAAGTTCTGGGCCAGGCTAAGCAGTATTTATGAATCATCGTTTCAGCTCCTGATTGGTCCCCAGCTAAGCTGAGTCACACTTTCTCCAAGACAGCCCATGGCCTAAGTACATTTAGTGTTTCACTAAAGCTTCTCTCAGTCTTTCTAAAACCGCTGGGGAATTTTCATCTGGTTTCTGGTTCAACAAGGACAGTTTACAGTAATTAAGAGGTTTAAATTTTGTTCTTTGCAAACCTTTTAAAATGCACGTCAGAAAGTGTTTTATTTTCTACTCATCTACAAAATCACTGGGGTCACAGGGCTCCAATTAGGCTTTTTAAAATGGCACTGTTTCTCTTCCTATTGAGAATGGATATTGTGTCTCTGCTCACCCTCTTTTCTTTGGACTTCTTCCTTTTAAGACGTTTATACTGGCTATAGGAGATACATTATTCATTTCTGAATACCTCTGCTGGATGTAAGGCTACCTGCTTTTCAACAGCAGTTAGACTTTGGATTAGAAGTAACATAATATTTTCTCATGCAAGATTAAACACATGGGTTCCATTTTGGAAAACCTTTATGTATTTATCAGGGTCATCAGAGAACCCACCTAGGTCCTCCTTTATTTGCCTAAAGTTTGCAATGAAAAGGGAACTTGAACCCTAGTGGCAACATGCCCATCTGGCATTTCCTGCAGGGGAAACTGTGAAGTTGGGAGTTTCTTGAGTGGCACAACTGGAGGAGCTAATGATTTGGTTACTGGGAGCCCCAAATAAGTGGGGCAAGTGGGGCACCCAGAAGTTGCATTTGAGGCTTCCCCAATGGTTTGTCTCTCTCACTTTGGATAATCAGCCTTTGTATGCTTGTCTGTCATGGCTGCCAAGAGGGCAGAGTAAACTGTACAATGCTTACAAAGGTTTGGGTTCTCCCAAAAAGCAAAAAAGGCCTGTAATAGAGAAACCTTGGACCACTTTCCCTCCCACTTACAGACAAGATCTAGATGTTGAATATTATAGAAATCAAGACTTTCCTCAGAAGGTCAGGTTTGTTCATCCCCAAGGTCACACCCTTGTGCAATAGGATATAAGTTGTTTTCTCTTCAGAGTCTCAGGGTCAAAGAAATTCCAGTGATTCAAAATGCACTCAAAGGGAGTATGGTTTGTTAGCCATCTAAAAGAGAGGAGGGAGACAAGGCACCCTTCAGTCCAATTCCTGCCTTTTACATGACCCAGGGTGGAGAGAAGGATAAAGGGGCATTCCTCCTCTCTTCCTTCCTCCTTTCCTCTGGGTCCTGGTCACCATCATAGGTGTCACCCCATGGATATAAGCATGACCTTTATTCATGATCAGGAAGTAGTTAGTCAGCAGGATTTATTCACGCTTACTTGTTCAAAATTCTAGCCCTCCATCCTGTTGGATTCTTAGACCCACCCAGCCAAGACTTGGAGAGATTGCGTAGTAGTTGGACCTGGGCAAGACTTCTTAATGGAGGGAGTGTCCTAAAATCATCTCTGGCTTCCCTTGCTATGGCCCAAGCAAAAAATCAAAATCCCACAGAATGGGACTTGTTAACTTCTAAGCATAAAATCTCTTTTCTGTTTAAATTCCTATGTAATTGAATACAAAACAAGTGCCTCAAAAGTGTAAAAATTGAATCATTGCCCTTTTGATGGTGACAGTATTGAAGCTAAGAACTGTCTTATCAAAATAGCTTTTTCTGGCTGTTGAAAGTGGAGTTTTTCTGTCTACAAATAGAACATTGGCCCTGATCACTGATAGAAGGACATGAAAGGAAAAAAAAATTGAAACTTGAGGATTGGGACGAGAGCTGACAAGGCTCCACACAGAGAAAACTTCTAGTCCACTAGGTGGCGCTGTAGGGTTAGAAATGTTAGTTAAAAACTGACTCCAAATTCTTTTTAGGTAAAAGTTAGAAAAAGAGGTTTGTGGTTTGATATGCTATCTCTATAGCATGCCTCCCAGTATAAGAAAATTAACTAGTCTTATAAAGAAACTGTTGAAATTCATTGGACAATGCTGAACTCTTACATGAAGGAAAAAAACAACCCAAATGGAGAGAAGGGTGTTGACTCTGGTTGAAGTATCCTCCCATACGGTGCTGTAAATGTCCATCATTGAGGGACAGAAGGGACCTTACTAGGTGAGTACTTAGACTGAAATCTTGAATTCCCCCTGTTTTTAAGAAATCACCAAAACAACAATTCTTTGAATTACAGTCCTGATTACTAAGACACCTACTAACTCTGTCCAGCAAGACTATATCTCTAGGTTGCAAAAACACTCACCACATTGTATGCAAAGAAGGAATAGGAGACATGATAGCCACAAGAGGAAAGAAGGAAAATATGACAGGAAAAGACTGGAAGTCTTTGTGTGGACACCCTGACAGGCTGTCAGGAACTGGAGTTAGTCGACTGGCCTTTAGAAAACACTGGGGTATAGTCCTAGCCAGAAATCTTCAGTTGCCCTAGGACCTCCTTCCAATCCTACGTGATGGCTTAGGCCCTCAGTGAAAGGAAACTAGACTGGAATAGACAAGAAGTCTCAGAAATGAAAGTAAATAGTTAAAGGTCCGCTCTTACCCTTCTGATGAATTCCCTTCTTCTCAGCGAATGCACCAAGATGAAACAGTCTTTCATTGTCTAACACCCGGGGTTCTTGTCCTACCTCCAAGAAAATAAAGGAGCGCGAACACAAAGGTAAGATTAGAGCAAACGTTTCATAAGTGAAAGAAAAAAGCTCTCTGCCACCAGAGAAGGAGTCCTGAATGGGAGTATCCACTGTGAGGCTGGGGTCTGGGGTTTTTATGGACTGGAAAAGGGAAGGAATTTACTTAGTCTGCCGGCTGTCTTGGAGAACGCATGACTCAGCTTGGCCTGTGGCCTTGGCCCAGGACCAATCAGGGGCTAAAGTGATGATTTCTAGAGGCTGCTTAGCTTGGTCCAGAACCCATCAGAAGCTAAAGTGAAACCTTGGCCGGGGACCTTGGACGGGGACCAAGCAGAGGCTGAAGTGATGATTCATAGAAGCTAGACTTATAGTCCTAATAAAGGAGAGTGCCCACTGGAACCCACAGGACCCCACGGTGCCCATGCCTACAAAGGGAAAAGAAACTCTTCCTGGGAGCCCACTGACTATACAAAGGAAAAAGACATTTCTATGCCAGGCCTTGTTCCCTTATCTGAGTGAGCTGGAGGTTTGTGCAAGGTTTTATCCAAATGGGCTGGAGGTTTTTGTTTTTTTTTTTTTTTGTTTTTTTTTTTTTTTGAGACGGAGTCTCGCTCTGCCGCCCAGGCTGGAGTGCAGTGGCCGGATCTCAGCTCACTGCAAGCTCCGCCTCCCGGGTTCACGCCATTCTCCTGCCTCAGCCTCCCGAGTAGTTGGGACTACAGGCGCCCGCCACCGCGCCCGGCTAGTTTTTTGTATTTTTTAGTAGAGACGGGGTTTCACCGTGTTAGCCAGGATGGTCTCGATCTCCTGACCTCGTGATCCGCCCGTCTCGGCCTCCCAAAGTGCTGGGATTACAGGCTTGAGCCACCGCGCCCGGCCAAACTGGAGGTTTTTCTATCTGTGCATCTTTAGGCATGTCTCCAGGCACAAAACCCTGTGATAGTACCCTTATCAGTGCTTGCAGCTTGAATGTTTTGTCCAGGCTTCTTTTTACGTTATGTGAGAATGAGACACTGACACATGGGCCAGGGGCTCCCTGGGAAACTTCCCTTGTTATCTACCTAAGATAAACTAAGTAACTCCTTTCAATATCAATACTTCAATGTATTTTTTTTTTTCAGAGAAATAGAAAAAAAAGTGTAAATCTGTATGCAACTACAAAAGATACAGTATACAAAAACAATCTTGAAAAAAAGAACAAAGCTGGATACATCACTCTCCCTGATTTCAAAGCGTATTACGAAGTAATTGTTTAAAAAACAAAACAAAATAAAAACATAGTACCAAAGACATTGAGTGACCAAGGCAGGAGGATTACTTGAGCCCAGGAGTTCAAGAATAGCCTAGGCAACGTAGGAAAACTTCATCTCTACAAAAAAAAAAAAAAAAAAAACAAAAACAAAAAAAACCAAAAAACTGTTAGCCAGGAATGGTGGAATTCACCTGTAGTATCAGCCATTCAGGAGGCTGAGTCAGGAGGATTGCTTGAACATGGGAGGTTGAGGCTTCAGTGAGCTAGGGCACCACTGCACTCCAACCTGAGCAATAAAGTGTGAGTGTCTCAAACACACACACACACATACACTGACAAATGCAATGGAATTACAATCTTAAAAATAATCCCATGCATTTATGGTTAACTATTTTTAACAAAGGTGTTAAGAACACACAATGAGAAAAAAGTCTCATCGGTAAATGGTGTTGGAAAAACTGAATATCCACATGCAAAAGAATAAAATTAGACCCTTATCTTACACAATATACAAAAGTCAACTCAAATGAATTAAAGATTTGAATATAATACCCACATATTAAAACTGGTAGAAGAAAACGTAAGGGAAAAGCTCCACAAATTGATAGTCTTTATTAGTGTATTTTGATCAATTAGGTTTAAAGTAATTATTGGGTTAGTCTTAAGTGTGTCATTTATTAGTTGCGTTTCGTTTTTTTTCTCCTCATTCTTGTTCCTCTGTTTCTTTCCCCCCCCCCTTAAGGTTACTTGAAAAAAAATTAGTATTGTATCTTAATTTCTCTATTATTTTTGAAAGAGTATTACATTTCTAACTATAGTGATTGTATTGAACATTGTAATATATTTATGTCACTTGTCACAGTGTACTATTATCAATATTTTATGTCTTCAAGTTTAGTGTAAAAACCTCACTTAAATTTACTTTACCTTTCACACTTTAACTATTGTTGTCTTGAGTATCAGAAGGCTGTGTAATTCTGGTTTTAATCTTATCTAATTCATAAAAGTAATGAAGATAAGAAGGGTTTGGTGCATGTGCCCACATTTCTGCACTTACTGTTGTTCTGTTTCTATTCCTAATCTTCCAAGATTTCTTCTTTTATTATTCACTTTTTGCTTAAAGAACTTCCTATAAACAGTTAAAAGAGAAGGACTACCAGCAACAATATATTTTACTTTTTCTTTATTTAATAAAGTCTTTATCCTTCATTCTTGAAAGTTATTTTCTCTGGATATAGAAGTATCAATAGTTCTTTTCTTTCAACATTTGACAAATATTGTACTACTTTTCTCAAGCTTCAATAATTTTAGGTAAGAAATTCATTGTCATTCTATTCAGTGGTTCTCTATAGGGTGTATATTATTTTGTCTGCATGCTTTCAAGATTTTTTTTCTTATCTTCAGTCATTGAAATTTTATTATGTGTCTTGGCATGGATTCCTAAGCAATTATATTGTTTGGAGTTTTCTCAGTTTTGTGGGTCTACAGTCTTGTTGCTATTTAAATTCTGAGATGTTTTCAGTCATTTTTGTCTTGAAATACTGTTTTAGCCACTCCTTCCCTCTCCTGAAGTCGGAGACTCTAATTACACAAATGCTGGATCTTTTGTTATTTTCCTGCAGGCCCCAAAAATTGTTTAAAGTTTATTTTGGTTTTCAGTCTATTTTTATCTTTGTTGCTCAGATTGGGTGAATTCTATCATTTTCTTCTATTGCACAGATTCCATCCTCATTTTTCTCTGCTGTATTATTGAGTCAATCCAATAAGTTTTTATTTCTGTAATTATAATTTTAGCTATTTAACTTCCATTTTTTCTTTTCTGTAACTTCTATTTCTGTGATGATATTTTAAAATTTATTTATTTCAAGAATATTGCTAAGAGTTGAAGTGTTTTTATAATGAATGCTTTGGGATGTTATTGATTCTAGCAGAACCATGTATTTTAAATTGTATTCTAGACATTTGTCCAGTATGTTAAAATTGTGAGTTATGTTTATATTTATGTAAATATTTGAATTTTGTTAGGCTGTTACTCTTTTTCAGTTAAGCATGTCAGTCTTTGACTAGTTTTGTGGGCTGTGGACCCAATACCAGTTTAATTTTAAGAACTTTTGCAGTGTTATTTTGACCTTCATGGTATATCCAGTGTGCTATTGAGACCCACATTGGTTCTTGTTATTGTACCTGAAAAACTGGTATTTCCCCAGGGCTACCCCTTGGTAAGGTAGGGTTTTGGTGTAAATCCCCTACTGTTGCCCCTCCTTCCTCCAGCATTCCTGGTGTTTCAAATTACCTTTGTTTTGTTTAACTAGTGTTTATGATGGCAAAATAGCAATCAGGAGATATATGAACATACTCTGGGAAATGCAGCATGGTTCTGAATGCTATCAAACTCTGAGAAATACTTCAGGTTTAAAAATTTTGTTATTTGACTAATATGCTTAAAAATAGGACGTCTATACATAAAGCTGTTATGTCTATAATTTATAAGACTTGTCAAATGTTGATAAATTACGGAGGGTTCTTCTAAGTCTTAGTGGTGAAGGTATTTAGTATTTTGTTTGCTTTTTCATGTGAGGAAACAACTTTGTGAAGAAAATAATGGCCAAAATATGAAGGAGTCCTTGTCAAAATGACAGTGTAGGTGACACAAAATAAAGTGACATTTTATGAGTATAAGCCTTGTGTTTTTCTTGAGTGTAGTCAGAATCTTTGACTCTCTTCTAAACAATAGAATATAGTAAAAGTAATGGCTTGATATGCTTATGACTGTGATATGTTGTTTGTCAAAGTTGGACTTTGCATATACAAACAAGATTCATAATGAGTTAATTTTGAGTTAAGTAGAAGAATTATATTGGAGGGCCTGACCTAATTAGGTAAACCCTTTAGAAAATGGTTAATGCCTTTCCAGAATGTACATACTTGAAGATGTAGAGATGCTTCCTGCTTAACTCAAAGAAACAAATAGCCGTGTTGTCATCTACCTATAAAAGGTGATGATCTCTATGTGCTTAAGGCTGTCTTACAACAAAAAAGTTAATTCTTTAGCAAGGTGATGTAATAAACCTCTTTTCCTTCCAGGAGCACACCAGTTCAACAACAACATGTAGAATGATGTATTTTATGAGAAATCTAGAAACTAATGGAGAAGCTCCTGTATCCTAGGCAAGTAAGAAATCAGTAACAGCAAATCTTGTGAAAGTAATCATGACAACTCCTTGCCATAACCCTTACCCCCAGCACAACATCCTATGATCAGTAGAAAACCCCCAGTTCCCAGCTTTACTCTTAGCAGGGAAAACAGGGATTAGACTGTATGTTCAATATTTTGTCTTTTCTGGAAGTTTTCCAAACTGCTGGCTTTTGTCTTTCCTGTCTCAGAGAAGTGATGGACCCCAACATACTCTAGTCACCTGAAGTTCACTGAGAGCAGATGATAGCTTGAACTAGAAAGCTATCATATGACGTGTTCTCAGCTTCTGTCTCAGCTCAAATTTGACAGGTAAAAATACCCAGCTATCAGATTGTCACTGAAAAGAGAGGAAAAGGTAGGACCATGTATCCAATGTTCTGATATTTCTTGGACCTTCTTGAGGCACTAGCTTTTGTTTCACTTATCTCTGAATGCTTATAGTACCTGGTATACTTTAAACGTCTAGAGAACATTGAGAAAGAATGGCATTCTGAAATATCTTAAAGTTTTGAGATACCTTCCAATCATCTTTGGCCAAGGTGATTGATCAAGGTCTTCTCTGGAATAAGGCCAGTTTGTGAACACTGGAGATGGTGGCTGTTGTGCATACACCAACACAAGCTGTCAATGTAGAAATTAAAACAGTACGGTACTATAATATAGAGAGATATATAGACCAACAGGACAAAATAGTGATTACAGAAATAAACATACATTTATAGGGTCAATCTTTGAGAAGAGTGTCATAATTACACAATGTATAAAGAATTGACTCTTCAATAAGTGGTGTTGGGTAAATCCCACACACAGAAATTAACCCCAAATGAATGAAAGACCTAAATATAAGACCTGAAACTGTAAAACATCTCAAAAAAACAGGGAACAATTTAAAACATTAATCTTTGCAATTCTTGGATATATCATCAAAAGCACAGGCTACAAAAGAAAAAATAGATAAATAGAAGTACATCTACCTAAAAAGCTTCTGTATTACTAATGAAAGAATCAACAGAGTGAAAAGGCAATTGACAGAATGTGAGAAAATCAGAGATATGCAAATCATATTTCTGATAAGGGTGTTAATATTCAAAATGTATAAGGTGCTTATACAGCTCAATCACAATAAAAACAAAAATAACTCAATTAAAAATGGGTAAAGGCTTTGAATAATAAACTCTCAAAATAAGACATACAAATTACCAACACGTATATTTTCAAATGCCCAATATAACTAATCATCAGATAAATGGACGCCAAAACTACAATGAGATAACACCTCATACCTTTTAAGATAGCTACTACAAAAATTAAAAAGATAACAATTGTTGGCAAGGTTGTAGAGAAACTTGAACCCTTGTACACTGTTGGTAGGAATGCAAATTAGTACAGTCATAATGGAAAACTCTATGTTGATTCCTCAAAAAATTAAAATTAGAATTACCATATCATCCAGCAATACTACTTCTGGATGTTCACTTGAAAGAATTTAAACCCGGGATATTGAAGATATGCCTGCACTCCCATATTTATTGCAGCATCATTCACAATAGCCAAAATGTAGAAACAACCCAAATACTCACTTACATAAAAATGGATAAAGAAAATGTGGTGTATACATACAATGGAATATTATGCAGTCTTATAAACAAGGAAATTTTGCCATATGCAACAATATGAATGAAACTTGAGTACATTATGCTAAGTGATATAAGCCAGTCACAGAAATACAAATAATACATGATGTCACTTATGTGAGTGATACAGTTTGCATATGTATCCCAGCCCACATCTCACGTTGAGTTGTAATCCCCAGTGTTGGAAATCCATGGTAGAAGGAAACTGAAGCATAGGGGTGAAGTTCTCATTAATGGTTTAGCAGCATCATCCTTTGTTACTGTATAGTGAGTTCTCACAAGATCTGGTTGTTTAAAAGTGTGTGACACCTGCCTTCTCCCTCTTTTCCTCCTGCTTCAGCCATGTGAATTGCTGCTCATTCTTTGCCTTCTGTCATTATTTTAAGCGTTCCTGCAGACTCGCCAGAAGCTGAGCAGATGTTGCCATACTTCCTGCACAGCCTGTGGAATAGTGAGCTAATTAATCTTCTTTTTTAAAAAAATAAATTATTCAGTCTGAGGTGTTTCTTTATAGCAGTGTGAGAACAGACGAATATAGAAAATTGGTAGCAAGGAGTGAGGACAATGCTATAAAGATACCTGAAAATGTGAAAGTAGCTTTGGAACTGTATCATAAGCAGAGATTGGGACAGTTTGGATGGCTCAGAAGAAGGCAGGAAGATGAGGAAAAGTTTGAAACTTCCTAGAGACTTGTTTAATGGTAATGACCAAATGTTGATATTGATATGAACAATGAAGTTCAGTCTGAGGAGTTCTTGATGGAAATGAGAAACCTATTGGGAAGTGGAGTGAATGTCAATTTTGTTACACATTATCAAAGAACATGGTGATGTTGTGCCCCTGCCATAAGGATCTGTGTAAGTTTGAACTTGAGAGTGATGATTTAGGGTATCTGGCAGAAATTTCTAAGGAGCATAGCATTCAAAGTGTGGTCTGGCTGCTTCCAACAATCTATGCTCGTATGTGTGAGCAAAGAAATGACATAAAACAGAAACATGTTTAAACTGGAAGCAGCATGTAAACCTAATAACAACTTGCAGCCTGGCCATGTGGTAGAAAAGAAAAGCTCAGCTTCAGGGAAGGAATTCAAGCAGGTTGCAGAAATGTGCATAAGTAAAGAGGAGCCACTTACTGATAGCCAAGACGATGGGGAAAATGCCTCAAAAGCACGCAAGAGACCTTCACAGCAGCCCCTCCCACCACAGGTGCCAAGGCCTAAGAAGGAACAATGGTTGTGTGGGCAACACCAAGGACCCCAACATCCTGCACAGACTTAGGAAACTGCTGTGTGCATCCTGACCACTACAGTACCAGCTGTGGCTCAAAAGGGCCCAGGGACAACTTGGGCCACTGCTTCAGAGGCTGCAAGCTATAACCCTTGGCAGCTTCCACATGGTGTTAAGACTGTGGGTGTGCAAAGTGTGAGTGTTGAGGCTTGGGAGCCTCCACCTAGATTTCAGAGGCTAGATTTCAGATGGAAAAGCCAGGATTTTAAGGCAGAAGCCTGCTGAAGGCATGAAGCCCTCACAGAAAATCTCTATTAGGGTAGTGTGGCAGAAAAGTGTGATGTTGGAGTCCCCACACAGGGTCCAACTGAAGCACTGCCTAGTGAAGCTGCAAGAAGACAGCCACTGTCCTCCAGATCCCAGAATGGTAGATCCACCAACAGCTTGCACAGTGTTCCTGGAAAAGCTGCAAGCATTCAACACCAGCACATGAGAGCAACCACAAGGACTTCACCCTGCAAAGCCACAGGGGCAAAGCTGCTGAAGGCCTTGGGGGACCCAACCTTTGCCTCAGTGTGCCCTGGATAAGAGATATGAAATCAAAAGAGATTATTTGAAAGTTTTAAAATTTAATGATTGTTCTGCTGAGTTTTAGACTTGCATGGGCCCCGTAGTCCCTTTCTTTTGGTTATGTCTCCCTTTTGAAATGTGAGTACTTACCCAATTCCCTATCCCCACTGTATCTTGGAAGTAACTAACTTGTTTTTGTTTAACAGGCTAGTAGGTAGAAGGAAGTTAGCCTTATCTCATGAGACTTTGGACTGTGGATTTTTGAGTTAATGCTGGAATGAGTTAAGACTTTGGGGGTGTGTTGGGAAGACATGATTGTATTTTTTTAATGTGAGAAGGACATGATATTTGGGAGGAAGCAGGGGCAGAATACTATGGTTTGGATATGTGTCCTTGCCAAAATGTCATGTCGAATTGCAATCCCCAGTTTTGGAGGTAGGGCCTGGTGGGAGATGATTGGCTCGTTGGAGTGGAGTTCTCATGAATAATTTAGCACCATCCCACTTTGCTATTGTATAGTAAGTGAGTTATCATGAGATCTGGTTGTTTAAAAGTATGTGTCACTTCTCTCCCACTTCTTCCTGCTCTGGCCATGTGAATTGCTGCTCCTCCTTTTGCTTTCTAACACATTGGTAAGGTTTCCTGAGGCCTCCCTAAAAGCCAAGCAGATGCTGCCATGCTTCCTGTACAGTCTGTGAGATCATTAGCCAATTAAACTTCTTTTCTTTATAAATTACCCAGTCTCAGGTATTTTTTATAGCAGTGTGAGAATGGACTAATTCACAGACATATATGAAATAGTTAAATAGAAGCAGAATAAAATAGTGATTGCCAGGAGCTGGGAGAAGGGAAAAAATGGGGAGTTCCTATCCAATGTGTATAAAGTTTCAGTTATGCAAGATAATTACACTTTAGAGATATGTTGTACAACATCATGCCTACAGTTAACAATAATGTATTTCACACTTAAAATTTTGTCAAAAAGGTAGTCCTCATGTTAAATGTTCTTACCATAATAAAAATTGAATTCTGCCAACAGTATGAATGAAGTTGTTTGAGGATGCCATGCTTCAGATGAGACCAATAACCCTGGCTGACACCTGATTGCAGTTGTGTGGGATGCTATAATGGAGATCTAGATAAACTGTGCCTGATTTTTGACCCAGTGAAACTGTGAGATGATAGATATGTTTCATTTTACATTGATAAATTTGTAATAAGTTGTTACTCAACAACAGAAAACTAACATAAATAGATGTTTTGTTTCCTTTTCTTTTCAGATTAAGTCTCACTGGAGTGCAGTGGTGCAACCTCAGCTCACTGCAGCCTCCCCATCCTGAGCTTAAGCAATTCTGCTGCCTTAGTCTTTCACGTAGCTGGAACTACAGCTGATACACCTTGCTAATTTTTGTGTGTTTAGTAGGGATGGGGTTTCCACATGTTTTCCAGTCTGGTCTGCAACTTCTGAGTTCAGATGATCTGCCCACTTCGGCCTCCGAAAATGCTGGGATTACAGGTGATGTTTTGTTTCTTGATCATTTCAACTTAATGTAATTGAGGTAATTTTGAGATGTATCAATAAGATCATGAGATGGGTGATATATAAAATATAAAGTAGTTCACCATATTGAAATGGCAAGTATTGTAATGTAAGGCAATACAGTTTATTTTGTCATCTTTTGGTAAACATGTAGATAATTGTAAACATAGGTGTATTAGTTCATTCCCATGCTGCCAATAAAGACATACCCAAGACTGGTTAATTTATAAAGAAAGAGGTTTAGTGGACTCACAGTTTTACATGGCTGGAAAGGCCTCATAGTCATGGCAGAAGGCAAAGGGAGAGCAAAGGCACATCTTGCATGGTGGCAGGCAAGAGGGTATATGCAGGGGTGCTATGATTTCTAAAACAATCAGATCTCCTGAGACTTATTCACTATCACGAGAACAGCATGAGGAAAACCTGCCTCATAATTCAATTAACTCCTACTGGGTCCCTTCCATGACACATGGAGATTATTATGATTCAAGGTGAAATTTGAGTGGGGACATAGAGCCGAACCATATTGTTGCACCCCTGACCCCTCCCAAATCTCATGTTCTCACATTTCAAAACACAGCCATGCCTTCCCAACAGTCCCCGAGAGTCTTAACTTGTTTCAGCATTAACTCAAAAGTCCACATTCCAAAGTTTCATTTGAGACAAGGCAAGTTCCTTTTGCCTATGAACCTGCAAAATCAAAAGCAAGTTAGGTATCAGATACAATGGGGTTATCTAGTTACTAGATATAATGGGGGTACAGGCATTGGGTAAATACAGCCATTCCAAATAGGAGAAATTGGCCAAAACAAAGGGGCTACAGGGCCCATGCAAGTCCAAAATCCAGCACTGAAGTCAAATCTTAAAGCTCCAAAATCATCTCCTTTTATTCCATGTCTTGCATCCAGGTCACAATGATGAAAGAGATCAGTTCCCATGGTCTTGGGCAGCTCCATCTTTGTGGTTTTGTAGGTACTGCCTCCCTCCTGGCTGCTTTTGTGGGCTGGTATAGAATGTCTGCAGTTTTAAAAGTACATGGTGCAAGCTGTTGGTGGATCTACCATTCTGGGCTCTAGAGTACAGTGACCCTCTTCTCACAGTTCCACTAGGCAGTGACCCAGACGGGACTCTGTGTAGGGGCTCCAACTTCATAATTCCCTTCTTCACTTCCTTAGTAGAGGTTCCCCATGAGGGCCCCAACCTTGAAGCAAATTTCTGTCTGGATATCCAGGCATTTTCATACATCCTTTGAAATCTAGGTGGAAGCTGCCAAATTTCAATTTCTGACTTCTGTGTACCTGCAAGCTCAATATCATGTGGAAGCTTCCAAGGCTTGGGGCTTCTACCCTCTGAAATCACAGCACAAGCCGTAGCTTTCCCCTTTTAGTCATGGCTGGAGGAGCTGGGATGCAAGGCACCAAGTCCCTAGGCTGCACAGAGCAGGGGGGCCCTGGGCCCAGCCCATACAACCATTTTTTCCTCCTAGGCCTCCAGGCCTGTGATGGGAGGGGCTGCCATGAAGACTTCTTACATGCCCTGGAGACATTCTCCTTATTTTCTTGATGATTAACACTTGGTTCCTTGTTACTTATGCAAATTTCTGCAGCTGGCCTGAATTTCTCCTCAGAAAATAGGTTTTTCTTTTCTATCTTATCATCAGGCTGCAAATTTTCCAAACTTTTAACTCTGCTTTCCTTTCAAACATAAGTTCCAATTCCAAACCATATCTTTGTGAATACATAAAACTGAATGCTTTTAACAGCACACATGTCAACTCTTGAACACTCTGCTGCTTAGAAACGTCTTCCATCAGATTCCTTAAATCATCTCTCTCAACTTCAGACTTCCACAAATCTCTAAGGAAGGGGCAAAATGCCACCAGTCTCTTTGGTAAAGCATAACAAGAGTTACCTTTGCTCTAGTTCTCAAAAAGTTCCTCATCTCCATCTGAGACCACCTCAACCTGGACTTCATTGTCAATATCACTATCAGCATTTTGGTCAAAACCATTCAAAAAGCCTCTAGGAAGTTAGAAAGTTCCCCACATTTTCCTGTCTTCTGAGCCATCCAAATTGTTCCAACCTCTGCCTATTACCCAGTTCCAAAGTCTCTTCCACATTTTTGGATATCTTTACATCTGCACCTGACTCCTGGTACCAATTTACTGTATTAGTCCAATCTCATACTGCTAATAAAGACATACCTGAGACTGGATAATTTATAAAGGAAAGAAATTTAATGGCCTCACAGTTCCACATGACTGTACAGGCCTCACAATCATGGCTGAAGGTGGCAGAAGAGCAAAGGCACAAGATCTTGCATGGCGCCAGGCAAGAGGGCATGTGCAAGGAAACTCCTCTTTATACAGCCATCAGATCTCCTAAGACTTTTTTACTATCATGAGAACAGCACCGAAAAAAACCAACCCCATGATTTAATTACCTCCCATTGGGTCCCTCCCACTACACATGGGAATTGTTATAATTCAAGGTGAGGTTTGGGTGGAAACACAGAGCCAAATCATATCACCATATCACTAGGTAAAAGTAAATTCAAACCATGATGAGATATCACTTCACACCTGAGAAAATGGCCATTAATAAAAAGAAAAGACAATTGATTACAAGTTTTGGCAAGGATGTGGAGAAAGGGAACTCTTGTACATTGTTTCTGAAATGTATATTAATGCAGCCATTTTGAAAAATAGTACGGAAGGTATTCAAAAACCTAAAAATAGAATTACAACATGAACTGTCAATCCACCTTCTGGGAATACAGGCAGCCCTCTGTATCTCTGGTTTTCACATCAGTGCATTCATTCAACTGTAGATTGAAAGTAAAATATTTCTGGAATGCCAGCTTCTTAGAACTAAAGGGCAGACTTTTTGTATCCTCAGGATCCACTGGGTGAACTGGGGAATTGAACGTACAGAGCTTTTCATATCCTTGGGGGTTCTTGTAAGAATTCTCCCGAAGTATGGAGGTATGAGGGTATATCCAAAGGCATTGGAATTGTTATGTAGAAAAGATATCTGCATTCCCATGTTCATTTCAGCATTATTCATAATACCAAAGTGTGGAAACAATCTAAGTGTTCATCAACAGATAAATGGATAAAGAAAATGTGGTATACATACACAAGAAAACACTATATAACCTTTTTTAAAAAAGAAAATTCTGCCATTAATGACAACATTGATGGAAGTTGAGGACATAATGCTATGGAAAATATGCCTAAGACAGAAAGACAAATGCTGCATATTCTCATTTACGTGTGAAATGTAAAACAATAAAACCACACCTGTAATCCCAGCACTCTGGGAGGCCAATGCAGGTGGATCACCTAAGGTCAGGGAGTTCAAGACCAGCCTAGTCAACATGGTGAAACCCCGTCTCTACTGAAAGTACAAAAATTAGCTGGGTCTGGTGGTGGGCACCTGTAATCCCAGCTAATTGGGGGGCTGAGTCAGGAGAATCAGGTGAACCCAGGAGGTGGAGGCTGCAGTGAGCTGAGATCATGCCATTGCACTCTAGCCTGGGCAAAAAGAGTGAAAATCCATCTCAAAAAAGAAAAAAAAAAAAAAAGAGAGAAAAGAAAACTTATGAAATCGTAGAATCAAAAGTTGTTGACTAGATCCTAGGGGTAGGGAGAGGAAGGGGTAGATAAAGAGAAGATGTTGGCCGGGCACAGTAGTTCAGGACTGCAATCATAGCACTTTGGGTAGCCGAGGCAGGTGGGTCACTTGAGGTCAGGAGTTCAAGACCAGTCTGGCCAACATGGTTTCTACTAAAAATACAAAAATTAGCTGGGTGTGGTGGCCTGCAGTCCCAGCTACTCAAGAGGTTGAGGCATGAGACTCACTTGAACCCAGAAGGTGGAGGTTGCAGTGAGCCAAGATTGCACTAAAAAAAACAAAACAAAAAAATGAGATGTTGATCAAAGAGTACAAGGTATCAGTTACACTAAAGAATTAAGTTCAGTGTTTGATTGCATTGCCTAGTGACTAGAGTTAAGATTTGAATATTATATGTTTTTAGATTAGTAAAATAATATATTTTAACTTTCTCACTATAAAAACATAAATTGGTGAGGTAATGGATATATTAATTAAGTGGACTAACTTTTCTACAATGTATAAACAGAACAAAACATCACATGGGGCTAGGCACGGTGGCTCACGCCTATAATCTCAGCACTTTGGCAGGCTGAAGTGGGTGGATCACTTGAGCTCAGGAGTTCAAGACCAACCTGGGAAACATAAGAAGACAACCCTGTGATGATTAATATTAGGTGGCAACTTGATCGGATTGAAGGATACCCAGATAGCTATTAAAGTATTATTTCTGGGTGTGTCTGGGAGGGTGTCGCCAGAGGAGACTGATATTTGAGCATTAGACTGGGATAGGAAGACCCACCCTCAATGTGGATGGGCATCATCCAATCGGCTGCCAGCACAGCTAGAACAAAGCAGGCAGAAGAAGTTGGGATAACCTTGCTTGCTGAATCTTCTGGCTGCCTTCTTTCTCTCATGCTGAATGCTTCCTTCAGGCCCTCCTGTCCTTGAACATCAGACTGCAGGTTATTTGGCCTTTGGACTCTGGAACTTGCACCAGCAGCTTGCCAGGGACTCTCCAGTCTTTGGCTACAGACTGAAGGCTTCACTGTCAGCTTCCCAGGTTTAAGGCTTTCATATTTGGACTGAGCCACTACCAGCTCCTCTCTTTCCCACCTTACAGATGGCCTATCGTGGGACTTCACCTTGTAAACATGTGAGTCAATTCTCCCTAATAAACTCCCATATATAAATATATCCTACTAGTTCTATACCTCTGGAGAACACCGACTAACACACCCTATGTCTACAAAAAAATTAAAACATTAAATTATCATAGTGGCAATGCCTGTGGTCCCAGCTACTCAGAAGATTGAGATAGGAAGGTCGCTTAAGCCCAGGTGGCCAAGGCTGCAGTGAGCCATGATTGCACCACTGTACTCCAGCCTGGTGACAGAGAAAGAACCTGTCTCAAAACAAAAAAGAAAATCACATAGTACCACATAAATATACACAATTATGATGTCTCAATTAAAACAAATTAATGTTTATACTACAATGTTGTATCAACCAACACAACATGGTACTGGTATTGAAATAGACACATAGATCAATGAAACAGAATAAATAACCCAGAAATGAAGCCATATACCTCCAGCTGACTGAAAAAGTCTTTTGAAAAAGTTAACAAAAATATACACTAGGGAAAGGGCATCATATTCAATAAGTGGTCCTGAGAAAATTAGATTCCATATGGAAAGGAATAAAACCAGACCCCATCTCACACTATATGATAAAATTAACTCAAGGTGAATTAAAGACTTAAATGTAAGACATGAAACTATGAAAATACTAGAATAAAATCTAAGAGAAATTCTTCCAAACATTGACCTAGGCAAATAACTCATGACTAACACATCAAAAGCAAATGTGACAACAAAAATAGACAAACGAAATTTACTTAAACTAAAGAGCTTTTGCACAGCAAAAGAAATGATCAACAGAGTAAACAGACATGAACAGTTGCTCAGCATCATTGGTCATCAAGAAATGCAAATCAAAACTACAATGTGATATTATCTCACCCCTGTTAAAATGGCTTACATCCAAAAGACAGGCAGTAACAAATGCTGTCAAGGATAGGGTGTAAAGGAAACCCTTGTACACTATTTTTGGGAATGTAAATTAGTGCAACCACTATGAAGAACAGTTTGGAGGTTCCTCAAAAAACTAAAAATTGACCTACTGTATGATCCAGCATTTCCACTTTTGGGTATATACCCAAAATAAGAAAATCAGTATATCAAAGAGATATCTGCATTACTATGTTTCTTTCAACACTGTTTACAATAGCCATAAAAAGGAATGAGATGCAGTCATTTGCAATGACACGAATGGAACTGGAAATTATTATGTTAAGTGAAATAAGCCAGACACAGAAAAATCAACGTTACATGTTCTCACTTATTCATGGAGTCTAAAATTCATGGGATCTAAAATTCAGAACAATTGAACTCATAAATATAGAAAGTAGAAGAATGGTTCCAAGAAGAGTCTTGGAAGGGTAGTGGGGTGCTGTGGGAGAGGAGATGGGGATGGTTCATAGGTACAAAAATATTTGATATCACAATAAGGTAGCTATAGATAATAACAACTTAATTGTACATTTTACAATGACTTAAAGAGTGGAATTGGACTGCTTGTACCTCAATGGATACATTTCTGAGGAACTGGACACCCTATTCTTTATTATGGGCTTATTTTACATTGCATGCCTGTATCAGAACATCTCATGCACCCCATAAATATATACACCTACTAGGTACACAGAAAATTAAAAAGTAAAAAAAAAAAAAAAAAAAGTTATAAAGAAGTGAGTCCTAGAAGCTTCTGGATAGCTAAATATGTGAAGGTTCTTGGAGGCTGATACAACCAAAGATGACATGGAAGTTCTGTGCTCCTTCTCCCATACTTTGCCCTATGTATCTCTTACATCTGGCTGTTCATCTGTATCCTTCATAATACTTTTATAGTAAATAGGAAAATTTAAATAAAATGTTCCCCTGATTCTTTGAACCACTGTAGAAAAATTAAACCCAAGAAGAAATTCATGAAGCAGTCAGTAGCACAAGATCAATCAAAAGCTCCATCTCTAGGTAGATAGTGTCAGAACTGAGTTAAATTAGAGGACACCTTTTTTTGTTGTATCTCTGTCAGGCTTTGGTATCAGGATGATATTGGTGTCGTAAAATGAGTTAGGGAGGATTCTCTCTTTTTCTATTGATTGGAATAGTTTCAGAAGGAATGGTACCAACTCCTCCTTCTGCTTCTGGTAGAATTTGGCTGTGAATCCATCTGGTCCTGGACTTTTTTTGGTTGGTAGGCTATTAATTATTGCCTCTATTTCAGAGCCTACTATTGTTGTATTCAGGGATTCAACTTCTTCCTGGTTTAGTCTTGGGAGAGTGTACGTGTCCAGGAAATTATCCATTTTTTCTAGGTTTTCTAGTTTTCTAGTTTTGTCAGGTTGGTCCCTGATGAATATTGATGCAAAAATCCTCAATAAAATACTGGCAAACCGAATCCAGCAACACATCAAAAAGCTTATCCACCATGATCAGGTGGGCTTCATCCCGGGGATGCAAGGCTGGTTCAACATTCGCAAATCAATAAACATAATCCAGCATATAAACAGAACCAAAGACAAGAACCACATGATTATTTCAATAGATGCAGAAAAGGCTTTTGACAAAATTCAACAGCCCTTCATGCTAAAAACGCTCAATAAATTTGGTATTGATGGAACGTACCTCAAAATAATAACAGCTATTTATGACAAACCCACAGCCAATATCATACTGAATGGGCAAAAACTGGAAAAATTCCCTTTGAAAACTGGCACAAGACAGGGATGCCCTCTCTCACCACTCCTATTCAAGATAGTGTTGGAAGTTCTGGCTAGGGCAATTAGGCAAGAGAAAGAAATCAAGGGTATTCAGTTAGGAAAAGAAGAAGTCAAACTGTCCCTGTTTGCAGATGACATGATTGTATATTTAGAAAACCCCATTGTCTCAGCCCAAAATCTCCTTAAGCTGATAAGAAACTTCAGCAAAGTCTCAGGATACAAAATTAATGTTCAAAAATCACAAGCATTCTTATACACCAGTAACAGACAAACAGAGAGCCAAATCAGGAATGAACTTCCATTCACAATTGCTTCAAAGAGAATAAAATACCTAGGAATCCAACTGACAAGGGATGTAAAGGACCTCTTCAAGGAGAACTACAAATCACTGCTCAGTGAAATAAAAGAGGACACAAACAAATGGAAGAACATACCATGCTCATGGATAGGAGGAATCAATATCGTGAAAATGGCCATAATGCCCAAGGTAATTTATAGATTCAATGCCATCCCCATCAAGCTACCAATGAGTTTCTTCACAGAATTGGAAAAAACTGCTTTAAAGTTCATATGGAACCAAAAAAGAGCCCGCATCTCCAAGACAATCCTAAGTCAAAAGAACAAAGCTGGAGGCATCACGCTACCTGACTTCAAACTATACTACAAGGCTACAGTAACCAAAACGGCATGGTACTGGTACCAAAACAGAGATATAGACCAATGGAACAGAACAGAGTCCTCAGAAATAATACCACACATCTACAGCCATCTGATCTTTGACAAACCTGAGAGAAACAAGAAATGGGGAAAGGATTCCCTATTTAATAAATGGTGCTGGGAAAATTGGTTAGCCATAAGTAGAAAGCTGAAACTGGATCCTTTCCTTACTCCTTATACGAAAATTAATTCAAGATGGATTAGAGACTTAAATGTTAGACCTAATACCATAAAAATCCTAGAGGAAAACCTAGGTAGTACCATTCAGGACATAGGCATGGGCAAAGACTTCATGTCTAAAACACCAAAAGCAACGGCAGCAAAAGCCAAAATTGACTAATGGGATCTCATTAAACTAAAGAGCTTCTGCACAGCAAAAGAAACTACCATCAGAGTGAACAGGCAACCTACAGAATGGGAGAAAATTTTTGCAATCTACTCATCTGACAAAGGGCTAATATCCAGAACCTACAAAGAACTCAAACAAATTTACAAGAAAAAAACAAACAACCCCATCAAAAAGTGGGCAAAGGATATGAACAGACATTTCTCAAAAGAAGACATTCATACAGCCAACAGACACATGAAAAAATGCTCATCATCACTGGCCATCAGAGAAATCAAATCAAAACCACAATGAGATACCATCTCACACCAGTTAGAATGACGATCATTAAAAAGTCAGGAAACCACAGGTGCTGGAGAGGATGTGGAGAAATAGGAACACTTTTACACTGTTGGTGGGATTGTAAACTAGTTCAACCATTATGGAAAACAGTATGGCGATTCCTCAAGGATCTAGAACTAGATGTACCATATGACCCAGCCATCCCATTACTGGGTATATACCCAAAGGATTAGAAATCATGCTGCTATAAAGACACATGCACATGTATGTTTATTGCAGCACTATTCACAATAGCAAAGACTTGGAATCAACCCAAATGTCCATCAGTGACAGACTGGGTTAAGAAAATGTGGCACATATACACCATGGAATACTATGCAGCCATCAAAAAGGATGAGTTTGTGTCCTTTGTAGGGACATGGATGCAGCTGGAAACCATCATTCTTAGCAAACTATCACAAGAACAGAAAACCAAACACCGCATGTTCTCACTCATAGGTGGGAACTGAGCAATGAGATCACTTGGACTCAGGAAGGGGAACATCACACACAGGGGCCTATCATGGGGAGGAGGGATTGCATTGGGAGTTATACCTGATGTAAATGACGAGTTGATGGGTGCAGCACACCAACATGGCACAAGTATACATATGTAACAAACCTGCACGTTATGCACATGTACCCTACAACTTAAAGTATAATAATAATAAATAAATTAAAAAAAAAAAACTTTGTAGGTTTGGTCACTTTACATAGTTCCATATGTTTTAAATACTGTGTTTATTTAAACAAATTTTTTTCTTTATTTTTGTCTGACTGAATTAATACAAAATACCAGTCTTTGAGCTCTTTAATTATTTCTTCTCTTTGGTCTAATCTATTGTTGAGGCTTCTACCTCTAGGTTTGCCTGGATTTTTTTTTTTTTTTCTTTTTAATTCCCGAAGTTCTATTTGGTTCTTCAGGCCATGGTAGGCAACTCTGCAGTCTGTCCTCTGTTGCCGGGGTGTTGCTCCTCTATGTAGAGATGAAGATTTGGGCCATGTGCTTCTTTTGGTTTTGATGCTACTCTTAATAAGATTGTTGGTTTAATAACCTTCTTTGAATAGTCTACCTGTTTTTAGTGTATAGCAATGCAACTGATTCTATAGGTTGGTTTTGTATCTTGTTATTTTACTGAGTTCATTTACTAATTCTAACTGCTTTTTAATGGAGTCTTTAGGATGTTCCATATGAAAGCTCTAATCACCTGAAAACAGAGATAATTTCATTTCTTTCTTTCCAATAAAGATGTCATCAGTTTATTTTTTGTCTGAGTGCTCTCGCTAAGGCTTCTATTTCTATGTTCAATAGAAGTGACAGAAGTGAGCATCTTTGTCTTTTCCCTTACCTTAAATAAAAACTTTCAGTTTTTCTTTGTTGGGTATTATATTCACTGTGGGTTTTTCATACATGGCTTTTGTTATGGTGAAGTAAATTTACTTTATTCCTAGTGTTTTGAATGTTTTTATCATGAAAGTGTGCTAAATTTTGTCAAATGCTTACTCACCTTCCATTGATATTATCAGATAGTTTTATCTTTCATTCTGTTAATGCAGTATATCACACTTATTGATTTTCATGTTGAAGCTTTCTTGCATGCCAAGTATAAATCCCACCTGATACAACTATTTGTTGCATCCTGGTAATGGTGGGTTGAAGTCATGATTCAGAAGTCTGGGAGTTGGGTGAAGAAAAGTGGCAACACATCCCTGGTATTGTTGGGTAACAGCCAAAATTCAGGCCCCGGGGATGGGTTGCAGGACAGGGCAGTCCAGCTCCAGTCTTGAAGATCATGAGAAGCTATGGTACTTTCATTCCTGTAGGGAGAGCACAGTGGTGACTCAGGCCTCTGGGGCCATGGATCAGCCCTGTGACAGCTCCAGTCCTGAGCGGGAGACACAGCGGTGGCTCCTTCTCTGTTGGGGAACACTGCACATGGATTCTGGGAAGTTATCAGCTGGGCATAGCACTGTGAAAACTTCAGGGGTCCCTGCTGGCTAAAGCTGCAGGTAACTGTGATGGTGAACAGGACTGCTGGTATCCTCTCCTACTTCCCTCCCCCTCCCAAAAGTGGAAAATCCCTTTGAGGGGATCACCCTTCGTTACCGTCTGCTCTGGAGTGGGAGATGGGCTGATGTTGATAAAAATTTTTCTACTCTTTTCTATATGACCATCCTCTATTCTTGTACTTCACAGGGTTTCTGCTGTTTCCTTGTTGCCTGGAGTATTCTGAGAACGACTTTCTTGATTTATAGTCACTTATTAATTGTTTTTGTGGTTTTCGGTAAACAAGTGTAAGGATGTTTCATTCCGCTCTATTGCTAATGTCCTCTACAAAAAAATAAAATTATCCAACTCATGTGTAATAGGTGATTACCATGTAACAGACACTATATTGGGTCATAAGAAAGGTGGCATTCTAGCCATAAGAATAACATGTAAAAAGAAGCACACTGCTATATATAAGAAACTGAAAGATGACCAATGTGACTGGAGCCCAACGAGTGAAAGGAAAAGTGAAGTGAAATTTGTCTCATAAAATGTATGGGTAGATAAATGAAAATAGTAAGTGAATTTTGCACTTTCAACTTAGGTATCTAGGTTCTCACATTGGGACTGATTAGGTTGATGGCTCAGCCCACGGAGAGTGAAGAAAAGCAAGGTGAGGCAATGGCCAACCCTGGAGTGGTATGGAACCATATAAACACCCATCCCCAGGCAAGGGAAGTGGTGAGGGATTGTGCAATCCAGCTTGGGAAGCCATGTTTTTCCCACGGACCTTTGTGACCTGCCGACCAGGAGATCCCCTCGTGAGCCCACACCACCAGGGCCTTGGGTTTGAAGCACAAAACCATGCAGAGTCTCGGGAAAGTGGCCACTCCAGCACACACAGAAACCCAGGAGTTTTGCATACTCTGGCCCAGGGAATTCTGGCGAAGTGGGGGATATATCTATGCATTCCCCTAGTAAGGGGGCTGAAACCAGGGAGCCACACAGTGTGTTGTTATGCAGGCCCCACTCCAATGGCACCTCACAAGTTAAGACCCACTGGTTTAGAATTTCAGCTGGCCAGTGGCAGCAGGCTGGAGACTGACAGAGACTGATTGAGTTCTTAGGGGTAAGGAAAGCCACCATCTCTGCAGTTTGAGTCAGCCATTCTAGCCTGCTGGCTCCAGGGAGTCCAAGAAGTCTAGACGAGAACTCTGATATCTCCCTGGGATGGAGTCCCTAGGGGCAGGGGCAGCTGCAATCTCTGTGGTTTAGCTGACTTAGTCTTTCAAGCCTGCTGTCTCTACACAGTCCAGGCAGTCTGAATGAGGGCGATTTCCTTCAGTGTAGTTCACCCACTCTGCCAAGGGACAGCCAGACTGCTTCTTTGAGCGGGGTGTTGATCTCATTCTTTCAGACTGGGTGAGACTTCCCAACAGGGGTCTCCAGACAGGAGCATTAGGGCCAGCATCAGGTGGTTGCTCCTACAGGAGCATTAGGGCTGGCATCAGGTGGGTGCTCCTCTGGGACAGAGCTCCTAGAGAAAGAAGCAGGCTGCCATCTCTGCTATTTCGTAGCCTTCACTGGTGATATCTCTAGGTGTGGGAGGGAGTGAGGCAATGAGGATCTGGAATGGGCCCCCAGAAAATTACAGCAGCCCTACATGGGAGTTGCCTAAGTGTGGAAAGAAAAACAAACAGAAAGCAACAACAACGACAACATGAATAAAAAATACCCCACAAAAAACCCATTTAATGATCAGCCACCACAAAGATCAAAGGTAGATAAGCCCACAAACATAAGAAAGAATCACTGCAAAAATGCTGAAAACTAAAAAATCCAGAGGGCCTTTTCTTTTCCAAATGACCAGAACACCTCTCCAGCAAGGGCACAGAATTTTGTTGAAGCTAAGATGCCTATATTGACAGAAGTAGGCTTCAGAAAACGGGTAATAACAAACTTCACTGAGCTAAAGTAGCATGTCATAACTGAATGCAAAGAAGCTAAGAATCATGATAAAATGATACAGGAGCTGATAACCTGAATATCCAGTTTAGAGAGGAGAATAACTGAACTGAGGGAGCTGAAAAACACAATCTGAGAATGTCACAGTACAATTACCATATCCATAGCAGAATACAGCAAGCAGAGGAAAGAATCCCAGAGCTTGAAGACTATCTTTCTGAAATAAGTCAGGCAGACAAGAATAGAAAAAATATTAGAAAAGAATGAACAAAACCCCTGAGAAATATGGCATTATTTAAAAAGACTGAGCCTACAACTGAATGGGGTACTTGAAAAAGATGAGGAGCATGGAATCAAGTTGGAAAACATACTTCAGTATATTATCCAGGAGAAATTCCCTAACCTACCAAGACAGGCCAATGTTCAATTTCAGAAAACCTAGAGATCCACAGAAAGATACTCCACAAGAAGATCCGCCACAAGACAAACAATCCTCACATTCTCTATGGTCAAAATGAAAGAAAAAAATGTTAAGGGGAGCCAGAGAGAAAGGCCATTTCACTTACAAAGGGAAGGCCATCAGACTAACAGTGGATCTCCCAGTGGAAATCCTACAAGTCAAAAGAGATTGGGGCCCAATATTTAATATTCTTAAAAAAAAAAACATAAAATTTCTTATTCTGCCATATTCAGTTTTATAAGTGAAGGAGAAATAAGATCTTTTTCAGACATGCAAGTGCATAGGGAATTTGTTAGTATCAGGCCTGCTTTGCAAAAGCTCCTGAAAGAAGCACTGAATATGGAAAGGAAAAACCATTACCAGCCACTACAAAAACACACTGAAGTACAACAACCAGGAACACTACGAAGCAAACACATGAACAAGTCTACAAAATAACCAGCTAGCATCAGAATGACAGGATCAAGTTCACATATAACAATACTAACCTTAAATGTAAATGTGCTAAATGCCCCAATTATAAAACACAAAATGGGAAGCTGGAAAAATAGTCAAGACCCGTTAGTATTCTGTCTTCAGGAGACCCATCTCACGTGCAAAGACACACTTAGACTAAAATAAAAAGATGGGGAAAAATTGACCAAGCAAATGGAAAACAGAAAAAAGCAAGTTGCAGCCCTAGTTTTTGACAAAACAGACATTAAACCAACAAAGATCAAAAGAGACAAGGGCATTACATAATGGTAAAGGGTTTAATTAAACAGGAAGAGGTAACCATCCTAAATATATATGCACCCAATACAGGAGCACCCAGATTCTCAAGCAAGTTCTTAGAGACCTACAAAGAGACTTAGGCTCCCGCATAATAATAGTAGGAAATTTTAACACTACACTGACAATATTAGACAGATCATTAAGATAGAAAGTTAAAAAATATATTCAGGACCTGAACTCAGCTCTGGATCAAGTGGATCTGCTAGATATCTACAGAACTCTCCAACAACAACAACAACAAAAAAAAAACAGAATATACATTCTTCTGATCACCACATGGCACTTACTCTAAAATAGATTGCATAATCAGAAATAAAACAGTCCTCGACAAATGCAAAATAATTGAAATCATAATAATCTATTAGACCACAGCACAATCAAATTAGAACTCAAGATTAAGAAACTCACTTAAAACCACACAACTACATGGAAATTGAGCAACCTATTTCTGAATGACTTCTTGGTGTATAATGAAATTAAGGCAGAAATAAAGAAGTTCTTTGAAATTAATGAGAACAAAGAGACAATATATCAGGATCTCTGAAAGGCAGCTAAAGCAGTGTTAATAGAAAAACTTATACCACTGAATGCCCACATCAAAAAGCTAGAAAAATCTCATATTGACAACCTAACATCACAACTATAATAACTAGAGAACCAACAGCAAACAAGTCCCCAAGCTAGCAGAAGACAAGAAATAACAAAATCAGAGCTAAACTGAAGGAGAAAGAGACATGAAAAACCCTTCAAAAAATCAATGGAGAGCTGTTTTTTTTTTTTAAGTTTTTTAAAAAATATACTTTAAGTTCTAGGGTACATGTGCACAATGTGCAGGTTCGTTACATATGTATACATGTGCCATGTTGGTGTGCTGCATCCATGAACTCGTCATTTACATTAGGTATATCTCCTAATGCTATCCCTCCCCCGTCCCCCCACCCCACAACAGGCCCTGGTGTGTGATGTTCCCCATCCTGTGTCCAAGTGTTCACACTGTTCAATTCCCACCTATGAGTGAGAACATGTGGTGTTTGGTTTTCGGTCCTTGAGACAATTTGCTCAGAATGATGGTTTCCAGCTTCAGCCATGTCCCTACAATGGACATGAACTCATCCTTTTTTATGGCTGTACAGTATTCCATGGTGTATATGTGCTGCATTTTCTTAATTCAGTCTATCATTGATGGACATTAGGGTTGGTTCCAAGTCTTTGCTATTGTGAATAGTGCCACAATAAACATACATGTGCATGTGTCCTTATAGCAGCATGATTTATAATCCTTTGGGTGTATACCCAGTAATGGGATGGCTGGGTCAAATGGTATTTCTAGTTCTAGATCCTTGAGGAATTGCCATACTGTCTTCCAGAATGGTTGAACTAGTTTATAGTCCCACCTACAGAGTAAAAGTGTTCCTATTTCTCCACATCCTCTCCAGCACCTGTTCTTTCCCGACATTTTAATGATCGCCATTCTAACTGGTGTGAGATCTCATTGTGGTTTTGATTGAATTACTCTATAGACAGTGATGATGAGCATTTTCTCATGTGTCTGTTGGATGCATAAATGTCTTCTTTTCAGTGTCTGTTCACATCCTTTGCCCACTTTTTGATGAGGTTGTTCCATTTTTTTCCTGCAAATTTGTTTAAGTTCTTTGTAGATTCTGGATATTACCCCTTTGTCAGATGGGTAGATTGTAAAAAATTTTTTCCCATTCTATAGGTTTCCTGTTCACTTTGAAGGTAGTTTCTTTTGCTGTGCAGAAACTCTTTAGTTTAATTAGATCCCATTTGTCAATTTTGGCTTTTGTTGCCATTGCTTTTGGTGTTTTAGACATGAAGTCTTTGCCCATGCCTATGTCCTGAATGGTATTGCCTAGATTTTCCTCTAGGGTTTTTATGGTTTTAGGTCTAACATTTAAGTCTCTAATCCATCTTGAATTAATTTTTGTATAAGATGTAAAGAAGGGATTCAGTTTCAGCTTTCTACTTATGACTAGCCAATTTTCCCAGCACCATTTATTAAATATGGAATCCTTTCCCCATTTCTTGTTTTTGTCAGATTTGTCAAAGATCAGATGGTTGTAGATGTGTGGTATTATTTCTGAGGACTCTGTTCTGTTCCATTGGTCTATATCTCTGTTTTGGTACCAGTACCATGCGGCTTTGGTTACTGTAGCCTTGTAGTATAGTTTGAAGTCAGGTAGCGTGATGCCTCCAGCTTTGTTCTTTTGGCTTAGGATTGTCTTGGCAATGTGGGCTCTTTTTTGGTTCCATGTGAACTTTAAAGTAGTTTTTTCCAATTCTGTGAAGAAAGTCATTGGCAGCTTGATGGGGATGGCATTGAATCTATAAATTACCTTGGGCAGTATGGCCATTTTCACAATATTGATTCTTCCTATCCATGAGCATGGTATGTTCTTCCATTTGTCTGTGTCCTCTTTTATTTCATTGAGCAGTGGTTTGTAGTTCTCCTTGAAGAGGTCCTTCACATCCCTTGTAAGATGGATTCCTAGGTATTTTATTCTCTTTGAAGCCATTGTGAATGGGAGTTCACTGATGGTTTGGCTCTCCGTTTTTCTGCTATTGGTGTATAGGAATGCTTGTGATTTTTGCACACTGATTTTGTATCCTGAGATTTGCTGAAGTTGCTTATCAGCTTAAGAAGATTTTGGGCTGAGACAATGGGGTTTTCTAAATATACAATCATGTCATCTGCAAACAGGGACCATTTGAGTTCCTCTTTTCCTAACTGAATACCCTTTCTTCTTTCTCCTGCCTGATTGCCTTGACCAGAACTTCCAACACTATCTTGAATAGGAGTGGTGAGAGAGGGCATCCCTGTCTTGTGCCAGTTTTCAAAGGGAATGCTTCCAGTTTTGGCCCATTCAGTATGATACTGGCTGTGGGTTTGTCATAAACAGCTCTTATTATTTTGAGATCCATCCCACCAATACCTAAATTATTGAGAATTTTTAGCATGAAGGGCTGTTGAATTTTGTCAAAGGCTTTTTCTGCATCTATTGAGGTAATCATGTGGTTTTCGTCTTTGGTTCTGTTTATATGCTGGATTACATTTATTGGTTTGCATATGTTGAACCAGCCTTGCATCCCAGGGATGAAGCCCACTTGATCATGGTGGATAAGCTTTTTGATGTACTGCTGGATTCGGTTTGCCAGCATTTTATTGAGGATTTTTGCATCGATGTTCATAAGGGGTGTTGGTATAAAATTCTTTCTCTCTCTCTCTCTCTCTTTTTTTTTTCTTTTTTTTTGTTGTGTCTCTGCCAGGCTTTGGTATCAGGATGATGCTGGCCTCATAAAATGAGTTAGGGAGGATTTCCTCTTTCTCTATTTATTGGACTAGTTTCAGAAGGAATGATACCAGCTCCTCCTTATACCTCTGTTAGAATTCGGTTGTGAATCTGTCTGGTCCTGGACTTTTTTTGGTTGGTAGGCTATTAATTATTGCCTCAATTTCAGAGCCTGGTATTGATCTATTCAGGTATTTAACTTCTTCCTGGTTTAGGGTTTGGAGGGTGTATGTGTCCAGGAATTTATCCATTTCTTCTAGATTTTCTAGTTTATTTGTGTAGAGGTGTTTATAGTATTCTCTGATGGTAGTTTGTATTTCTGTGGGTTCAGTGGTGATATCCCCTTTATCTTTTTTTATTGTGTCTATTTTATTCTTCTCTCTTTTCTTCTTTATTAGTCTTTCTTGGTCTATCTATTTTCTTGATCTTTTCATAAAATCAGCTCCTGGATTCATTGATGTTTTGAAGGATTTTTTCTGTCTCTATCTGCTTCAGTTCTGCTCTGATCTTAGTTATTTCTTGCCTTCTGCTAGATTTTGAATGTGTTTACTTTTGCTTCTGTAGTTCTTTTAATTTGATGTTAGGTGTCTCTTGTGGGCATTTAGTATATAAATTTACCTCTACACATGCTTTGAATGTGTCTCAGTGATTCTGATATGTTGTGTTTTTGTTCTCATTGGTTTCGAAGAACGTCTTTATTTCTGCCTTCATTTCGTCATGTACCCAGTAGTCATTCAGGAACAGGTTGTTCATTTTCCATGGAGTTGAGTGATTTTGTTTGAGTTTCTTAATCCTGAGTTCTAGTTTGATTGCACTGTGGTCTGAGAGACCGTTTGTTAATTTCTGTTCTTTTACATTTGCTGAGGAGTGCTTTACTCCCAACTATTTGGTCAATTTTGCAATAAGTGTGATGTGGTGCTGAGTAGAATGTATATTCTGTTGACTTGGGGTGGAGAGTTCTGTAGATGTCTATTAGGTCGGCTTGGTGCAGAGCTGAGTTCAATTTCTGGATATCCTTGTTAACTTTCTGTCTCGTTCATCTGTCTAATGTTGACAGTGGGGTGTTAAAGTCTGCCATTATTATTGTGTGAGAGTCTAAGTCTCTTTGTAGGTCTTTAAGGACTTGCTTTATGAATCTGGGTGCTCCTGTATTGGGTGGGTGCATATATATTTAGGATAGTTAGTTCTTCTTGTTGAATTGATCCTTTTACCGTTATGTAATGGCTTTCTTTGTCTCTTTTGATCTTTGTTGGTTGAAAGTCTGTTTTTTCAGAAACTAGGATTGCAACCCCTGCTTTTTTGTTTGTTTGTTTTGTTTTCCATTTGCTTGGTAGATCTTCCTCCATCCGTTTATTTTGAGCCTGTGTGTTTCTCTGCACATGAGATGGATCTCCTGAATAAAGCACTCTGACGGGTCTTGGCTCTTTATCCAATTTGCCAGTCTGTGTCTTTTAATTGGAGCATTTAGCCCATTTACGTTTAAGGTTAATATTGTTATATGTTTATTTGATCATGCCATTATGTTGTTAGCTAGTTATTTTTCTCTTTAGTTAATGCAGTTTCTTCCTAGCATCTATGGTCTTTAAAATTCGGCATGTTTTTGCAGTGGCTGGTACCGGTTGTTCCTTTCCATGTTTAATGCTTCCTTCAGGAGCTCTTGTAAGGCAGGCCTGGTGGTCACAAAATGTTTCAGAGTTTGCTTGTCTCTAAAGAATTTTATTTCTCCTTCACTTACGAAGCTTAGTTTGGCTGGATATGAAATTCTGGGTGGAAAATTCTTTTCTTTAAGAATGTTGAATATTGGCCCCCACTCCTTTCTGGCTTGGAGAGTTTCTGCCGAGATCCACTGTTGGTCTGATGGGCTTCCTTTTGTGGGTAAGCCAACCTTTCTCTCTGGCTGCCCTTAACATTTTTTCCTTCATTTCGACTTTGGTGAATCTGACAATTATGTGTCTTGGGGTTGCTCTTCTCAAGGAGTATCTTTTTGGCATTCTCTGTGTTTCCTGTATTTGAATGTTGGCCTGCCTTGCTAGGTTGGGGAAGTGCTCCTCAATAATATCCTGCAGAGTGTTTTCCAACTTAGTTCCATTCTTCCCTTCACCTTCAGATACATCAATCAGATAGAGATTTGGTCTTTTCACATATCCCATATTTTTTGGAGGCTTTGTTCATTTCTTTGTATTCTTTTTTTCTCTAAACTTCTCTTCTTGCTTCATTTCATTCATTTGATCTTCAGTCACTGATACCCTTTTTTCCAGTTGATTGAATAGGCTACTGAAGCTTGTGCATGGGTCACGTAGGTCTCCTGCCATGGTTTTCAGCTCCGTCTGGTCATTTGAGGTCTTCTCTACACTGTTTATTCTAGTTAGCCACTCATCTAATCTTTTTTCAAGGTTTTTACCTTCTTTGCGATGCATTCGAACATCCTCCTTTAGCTCAGAGAAGTTTGTTATTACCGATCATCTGAATCTTTCTTCTCTCAACTCAAGATACATTAAAGACTTAAATGTAAAATGTAATACCCAAAACTATAAAAACCCTAAAAGAAAATCTAAGTAATACCATTCAGAACCTAGGCACAGACAAAGCTTTCATGACAAAAATCCGAAAAGCAATAGGAACAAAAACAAAAACTGACAATGAGATCTAATTAAACTATGGAGCTCCTGCACAGCCAAAGAAATCACTAGCAAGGTGGCAAGGTTGTATAGAAAAAGGAACACTTTTACACTCCTGGTAGGAGTGCAAATTAGTTCAATCTTTGTGGAAGACAGTGTGGCGATTTCTCAAAAGTCCAGAAGCAGAAATACCATTGGACCCAGCAATCTCATTACTGTGTATATACCAAAAGAAATATAAATCATTTATTATAAGGATACACACACACATATGCTCACTGTAGCACTATTCACAATAGCCATAACATGATATCAACACAAATGCACATCAATGATAGACTTGATAAAGAAAATGTGGTATGTATGTGCCATGGAATACTATGCAGCCATAAAAAGAAACGAGATATTGTCACTTACAGGGACTTGGATGGACCTGGAAGCCATTATCCTCAGCAAACTAACTCAGGAACAGAAAATCAAACACCAAATGTTCTCATTTATAAGAGGGAGTTGAACAATGAGAATACATGGACACAATAGGCGCACTGGAGCTTATTGGGGGGTGGTGGGCAGAGAGGGAGCATAAGGAAGAATAGCTAATGACTGCTGGGGTTAATACCTAGGTGATGGGTTGATCTGTACAGTAAACCACCATGGCACACGTTTACCTATATAATGAACCTGCACATCCTGCACGTGTACCTGGGAACTTAAAAATAAATGTTCAAGGAAAAAAAATAATGTATGGAGCTGTAACTTTCATTCATTCAGAAACCTAAAATGCTTATTCACAGAATATATTGTGGTTCTTGATCATAGCCTTGAAATCTCCTAAACAAAATATTTTTAAAATAGTGAAGATGGGCCGGGCACAGTGGCTCACACCTGTAATCCCAGCACTTTGAGAAGTTGAGGTGGGTGGATCACGAGG
This sequence comes from Macaca mulatta, assembly GCF_049350105.2. Taxonomy (NCBI): domain Eukaryota; kingdom Metazoa; phylum Chordata; class Mammalia; order Primates; family Cercopithecidae; genus Macaca; species Macaca mulatta. Next base: position 88,082,349 of record NC_133426.1, read on the forward strand.
TCAGGAGTTCGAGACCAGCCTGACCAACATGCTGAAACCCAGTCTCTAATAAAAATACAAAAATTAGCTGAGTGTGGTGGTGCACACCTGTAATCACAGCTCCTCGGGAGGCTGAGGCAGGGGAATCACCTGAACCCAGGAGGCGGTGGTTGCAGTGAGCAGAGATCATGACACTGCAGTCCAGCATGAGCAACAGAGCAAGACTCTGTCTCAAAAAAAGAAAAAAAAAAAAAAGAAAAGAAAAGAAAAAGAAATAGTGAAGATGAGAATTTCTTCTGTTTAAGCACAGTAAAACTGAATCCATCAGTTTTGTTTCTTTCTTTTTATGTGAAGATGAGAAATATACTTTGTTTTTTAAATAAATTTCTTGAAGAAAAATTGAAACATATACAATTTGGTAAGTTTGGACATATTCTTATACCCATTACCACAATAAAAGTAATAAACATATTTTGTCTCCAAATGTTTCTTTATGCCCTTTTGTTTGCTTTGCATATAACCACTTATAGTATTAATAATATCTACCATTTTAACAAGATTTTTAACTGCAAAATACAGCGTTGTTAACAGTAGGCACAACACTGTACAGCAGATTTCTAGAACTACTCACCTTATATAGTTGAAACTTTATACTCATTAAACAGCCACTCCCTATGTCTACCGCAAATTTGCCTGCTGTTGTGCTTTTCACTGCTTCTCTAACTCCAGCATGATCAGCCATCCTAGTTTGCCCTTTATTGAGACAATTCACAGGAAATAGGACTTTCATTATTGAAACCGAGACAATCCCAGGCAAACTAGGATGGTTGGGATGGTTGCTCATCCTACATCCCACCCATATTCCCATTAGTTTCACCATGGCATTTAAATTGAGTGAACACACCTACCAGAGTTTGAAGGTTTGGGTTAAGTTTCCTCTGTCAGTGTCCTTAGTCTCTTTAATGAGACTTCCTTTCCATGAGATTTAATCAGGAAAGTAGTCTCTGAACCTATGGGAAAGAAGAAGTGACATAGTATTTAAGGAAAAAATAAGGTGCAGAATGTATTCATTCAAGCATCTGTTAAGTACCTACTCTGTGTAAGGCACAGAACTAGTGTAAACTTAGCCAAATTTATGAGCATTCTAAGTGTTTTTATCTATTCATAACAAAATATTATAAACTGGGTAGCTTACAGTAACATAAATGTATTTTCCACAGTTCTGGAAACTGGAAAATCCAACATCAAGTTGTTTGAAAATTCAGTGTCTGCTGAGGGCCCACTTTCTGATTCATAGACAGCACCTTTTAGCTGTGTTCTCAACTGATGAAGTGGTGATGAGTTTCTCTTTTAGGCCTCTTTTATAAGGACACTAATCCTATTCATGGGGGCTCTGCCCTCATGACCTAATGACCTCCAAAAGGGCACACATCCTAAAGAATCACATTGGGGATTAGGAATTCAACATATCAATTTTGGAAGGAACACAAAAATGTATATCATAGAAGCTAGTGGTCACACATGAAAATTACATTTACGACCCAATTCAGACCACATATCAACAGATCCAAAGTCCTGGGTTGACTGACATTAACAGATTTTAAACTGTAAATTGATAAAGACATTCATTTGAGATAAATTATCATCTGTTATGGGTACATTGCATTATTTGAAAATCTGTATTTTCTATTAGAAAAAAAGAGCTACGCTGTTATTTTGCATACATAAGTTTATGTTAAGGTTTCTAAGAGTTTAGTCTGAATATTAACAAACTGAAAGACACCCTGAATAGTAGCAAAGTGAAGTTTTGACTAAATCCCTGATATCAGTTTTTACCTGCCATCTTCTACAAAGCAATTCCTTCTAATAATATATTAATCTGCACAATTAAAGTTCATTAAAAGCTCTAGTTAAACAAATTTTACAGGGTTTCATTATCAGCCATGCTCATCTAGATCATTACTGAGATCCTAAGGTATTGGCAATACAGGCTTATTTTGTTCAATTCTGTTTTGTATTTAAAACCTGCAGGTGGAAGTTCTTGAATTAATAGTCTCATAGAAATGTAACTTGTCATTTTCCTAGAAAATGCTTAAAAGAATATAGATGGCACCAGCATTGCTTCATTGGCATTGTTTGCACAGCAGTTGATAAACTGGAAACTAGCCTTTCTTCTATAACAACATCCTTTCCTTAAGGCAATTCAAATACTTACTATTCTTCAAATTTATATGCTCTTGAAATTCTATATCTCAGGCCTTAGTAAAGATTATCATTTCCAACTTGATATGGCAATGTTGTCATTTACCACAAAATTAAAAAGAAACACTGCCAGCTAAGATTCAGTCTGCCAGTTGGTTAAGGTGAGTTTCAAAACATTTTTTCTTGAGGGAACAATGTTAAAATTTATTTCTGAAATTTTGATACATAAAATGCAATATTAACTGCGGTCATGTAAAATGATAAATTGGTGAGGTGATATACATGTTAATTACATTGATTGAATCTACCTATATATATTCACAAGTCAAAACACCATATCGTACATTATAAATATATAAAATTATTGTCAATTTAAACTAAATAAGTAGATAGGTAATAAATAAATACTATTTCTTATGTGCTTTCTCTATGTTATGGTAATTATTCCAAAGAAAGACTAGATAAGGTTTAGCTTTAATAGACTGCCTTTTCAACTTTCAGAATATAAGTTTTTGGTTAAGAAAGACTTTGATTATAACCAAAGGCTACAATGAAAAGAGACACCATGACATAGTAGAAGTCAATATACATAAAGGTTATAGAATAGAGTATGTTTCATCTTTTTTGTATCTACAGAAATCAAATGGCTTTGGTTTACATATGTACTTCTTAAAGTCTTTGGGTTCCAAGAGAGTCACTGGGACCAACATAAGAAAAATGAAATTTGTTATCAAAATCCATATGAACTGTATTAGAAGTAGGAAGCCTTTAGGGTCCAAAGCAGCATGTCTATGAATAAATGTTTGCTTGCTCTCTCTTTTTCTCTCTGTCTGTCTGTCTGTCTCCACCTGGCCTCAAAGTCTCACCTCCTACTCCTCCTTCTCCACCTTTTCCCCTTCCCCCTCCCTTCCCTCTCCCTTCTTCTGGTATTTCTCTTTCATGACACATCTACTTCCACCATGGAGTTCTTGCTTTTCTCTGTGTGTCTGCTCTCTTTTTGTATTTTCTACTCAACAATCCTTTTTATATTTTCCAGCTAAAATTCTGGAATCTGGCACATTTAATATAGTAGTTGTTATTAATTACTATTACTTTAATTTGGCAAACCTCCTTTTGTCAGACTACATCATGAGTCACTGTACAATTTATTTTTCTTTGGGTTATTTGAACATTCTGTTTCCACCTGTATCCCGGCCCGCTGGATAGTCGAAGCAGGCCCTGGAGGAGGGGGTGGGAATTTGGGGAACAAGAGATACGAGAAATGGAGACAAGACAGTGCTCTGATCAAGTCTCTCTCTTTTAATGGCGGTAATGCAGTGCCTTATATACACTTGGAGGGGAAGGGGTTGGGCCAAGGCGAAAATGATCTCATAATGGAGGCGTGGCCAGATAGGTATTGGTTTCTCTGGTCGAACGTCATGTTGCACCTGCGCTGTCAGGTAGTAATTTTTACGGGCGCGGGAAAAATGGGTGAAGAAGCAGCAGGAAGAGCGCCATCTTCAACGAGGTATTAGTACAGGGGAAAAAAGGCAAAGATAGGGAGAAGGTGTGGGGTGGAAATGAATATAGCTCAGGCGTTTTTAATCGTCAGTTATTATTCGCTATGGCCGGGGCGTGCAGCTCCGGACAGGTCCCCCTTTTAATTATTTTATGATGAGAAAACGACCCCTCGGGAACTGCGCCTGTCTTAGGTTGGGTCAACTCACCCCCACCTTCTAGGCCCATCATGGGATAAGGCAGCAGCAAGGGCGGCCCTCCTGTCTTAGGCTCCGATGGAGATAGTGTCCTCTTACCCGTCATTGACTGTCCAGTTCAGCACACAGGGGAGGTGGTCTTATTAAGGCAAATAAGACTCACCATTTTCAGTCATCTCAAGGCGATGATAATGGACCTGTATAGGTTTGGCCTGGAAGGCCTTGATTTGTTGTCTGACGAATGCCATAAGCTTATTAAAGATTATAGGCCCGAGAGTGAGAAAGAGTAGAAGAGTAAGTAAAGGACCAAGAAATGGCAGGAGATAGGGGAGAAGTCCATCGAGTCCAGTCCACAAGGGATTAGCGACCAGACCTTTTCTGCGCTCTTCTAGTTCTTCCTGTAAAGTCTTTATCTTATCTCTGACGATTCCGGATTTGTTGGCGTAAAAACAACACTTTTCATTTCCATGACTGATCTGGCATTAGGTAAGCTGTCTTGCCCGAGCAAGTCACCTGGGTGATTCTGTCTGACGGAGGTTCAGATACCTGTCCCCCTCTGCAATCACAAGGCTGGCCATATTATTTTCGTAATAATTCTCTTGCCTTACGAGGGTCACCAAAACCTGCATAGACTGTCACTATGTTATATAGAGCGATTATTCTCCAAAGGAATCTCATGTTAGGCTTCATTTTCTGAAAAACAAGAAGGAAAGAACTTCTCAGGGAGATTTATCTTCCCTGGACTGACAATGGTTATGATTTATTTGTCTTACCAATCTTTCAGGCAGCCATCTGGCTGCATCATTTTTTTGTGAGAAGATGCATACTGAGCCTCTTCCCCAAATTAAAACTGGATCGGGGCCATGCCATGAATTATCAAGTGGATCTTTCCATTTTACCATTGCAAACTGTTTTTGAGATTCAGGATGCCAGAAACGATCGGCAGCTGATTTTTCCATGACTGTCCAAATTTAAAAAATTAAGGATAAACAGGGCATGATTATGTTTCTAGGGGTACCCTTCACGGGGTACCAGCTCCCCCCTTTTAATTTTGTGATAACAGTTTTTAAAGACAGATGAGCTCTTTCTACTATACCTTGTCCTTGGGGATTGTAGGGAATGCCTGTGGTATGTTTAATTTTTAGGGTATTACAGAATTGTAAAAAGGTTTTGGCTATATAACCAGGGCCATTGTCTGTTTTGATTTGTTTGGGTATTCCTAAAATAGAAAAGCAATGCAATAAATGAGCTAGGACATGTTTGGTGGCCTCTCCTGTTTGGAGAGTTGCACTGATGAATCCACTATAGGTGTCTATGCATACATGGATATATTTTAGCTGACCGAATTCTAAGTGGTGAGTAACGTCCATTTGCCAAATTTCATTGGGGATGAGTCCTTGGGGGTTAACTCCTAGATAGCGAACAGGCAAATACGTTATGCAGTTGGCGCATTGTTTAACTATTTGTCGAGCTTGTTCTCTGGTAAGTTTAAACATGAGTCTTAAGGTTTGGGCGTTTAAATGATGCAAGGCATGTGCTTTTTGTGCTTGTTGTAAATTGTCTGTAGTGACTGTGGCTATGATTTTTGTTGCCGCGTCAGCTGTTGCGTTACCTTGTGTTAAAGGTCCCGGTAATCCTGAATGTGCTCTAATATGCCCAAGAAAAAAGGGAGTAGTCCTTTTTCGAATAAGTTGTTGACATTGTAAAAATAGGTCAGCTGTGTCTGAAATATGTTTAATTTGAGGCACGGTCTCTAAGAGGGGTATTGAATGAGCCAGATAGGTGCTGTCTGTGTAAATGTTAAGTGGCTGACAAGGAAAAGCTGATAGTGCTGCAATTATAGCTTGCAATTCGACCAGCTGAGCTGATGTATAAGTGGTCTGGAATTTAACGACTACATTATTGTAAGTGTAAGCGGCAAGTCCTGTGGAAGATCCATCAGTGAAAATTAATAATGCGTCATTGAGAGGTTCTTTGCTGGTAATATGGGGAAACACAAACGCATGAAGTTTGCAAAATTGAATAAGTTTGTTAGGTGGGTAATGGTTGTCAATTGCGCCAGTATAAGAAGCGCAAGCAATTGGCCAGGCTTCCGTATTTTGTAATAGCCAACGAATGTGTGATTGAGTGTAGGGCTGTATAATGGTAGAGGGTTCTATTCCAAAGTATTTTCTACTGTTTTCTCTTCCCAAGATAATTAGATCAGCTATGGCATCATAATAAGGCAACAAAACCTTTTTAGGGGAGGAGGGCAGGTGTACCCACATAATGGGATTGTTCTGCCAAAATAGGCCAGTAGGGGTTATTGTGTTAAAAATAAGGAATATTAATGGCTGAGAATAATCAATACCGGTAACAAATTGTGTTGCAACGGCATGTTCTACCTGTTGGAGTGCCATTAATGCTTCTTTAGTAATGGACCTGGGAGATTTTGGATTAGAGTCTCCTTTTAATATATCGAAAAGAGGTTTTAACTCTCCTGTAGTGAGTTTTAAGTACGGCCGAAGCCAATTTATGTCTCCCAGTAATTTTTGGAAATCATTTAAAGTTTTTAAATGATCACGACGTATAACGGCCTTTTGATTAATGATTTTGGGTCCATTAATTTGAAAACCAAGATAGGTGTATGGATCTTGTAATTGTACCTTTTCTGGGGCTATTTGTAGTCCAGCTGCTGCCAACTCTTGTTTGAGTTGAGCAAAGCACTGTAAGACTTGTTCGCCAATTTCTCCTGCTATTAAAATATCATCCGTATAATGTATAATATACATTTGTGCCCACGTTTTTCTGACTGGCTCTATAGCAGCAGCTACATATTTTTGACACAAGGTAGGACTGTTAGCCATACCCTGAGGTAAGACTTTCCATTGATAGCGTTTCATTGGTTGTTTAAAATTTGTAGATGGAAGACTAAAGGCAAATCTTTTCTGGTCAGCAGGGTGAAGAGGAATTGTAAAAAAGCAATCTTTAAGGTCAATAATGATTTTAAAATATTTTTGAGGAATCGCAACCGGTGAAGGTAATCCTGGTTGTAAGGCACCCATAAGGATCATAGTGATATTTACTGCTCTTAAATCTTGTAAACGCAAAGCATGCCTACAAGACCAAAAACCTCATCACCTGGGTACATGGTAGATAAGTAAATAATGGTCTGCACCCCAGATGCAGCAAATCAGAAACTTGGAGGGCAGAGCTCTGCAAGCTGTGATTGAACAAGCCTCCCAAGTGAGTTTTATGCACACTGAAGGCTGAAACTCAATGAGAACCATTGTTTTAACCAATTAAAATACAATCTTCAGGTGGCTCATATACACTGCCAAAATTGAGAAAGCTTGAGAATCACTGAATAGTAATAATTATTTTCAGATGGTACTCGACAAATTTACAAAAACTGCAAACATGCAAGACCCGCCCAGCCATCCACACATCCACTGGGATCCACTCCCACGATCACCCTCGAGGGAAATGAGACCCTCCTCCGTATCTTGCAGAGGCTTTGCAAGGTTAGAACGGGAGCTCACCTTTAAAATATGCTCTGTCTGAGCGACCGCAGCCACGACTTGCGAATCGACCTCCTTCCTATCTATTAAATCTCTAATGAGGTTCCAATAAGAGAAAATGGCCACAGGAATTTTTTCTGGCCCAAAAGTATTATAATAGTCCTGAAGACAATCCCCTACTCTACGCCATCTTTTAATATCAATAGTTCCTTCCTGTGGGAACCAAGGGCAAGTATCTTTTACAAAATCAAAAAATTTAAACAAATCATTACCTTTAACCTTTACTCCTCGTATCTTTAAAGCCTCTTTTAATTGTCCTACATATATTTGATGTTGGCTTAATTCTTGTCCCATTTCGGACGCGTCACTTACCTTCGATCCTGACGCGGCAGGTTCCCGCGGTGATCAGTTTAATTCCTTTTGTCTTTGTTAGCGGTCGACCATCCTTTGGCGTCCTCTTCCTCACAGAGTCCCTCGTTTCCAGGTCGCTGTTCGGGCGCCACGTATCCCGGCCCGCTGGATAGTCGAAGCAGGCCCTGGAGGAGGGGGTGGGAATTTGGGGAACAAGAGATACGAGAAATGGAGACAAGACAGTGCTCTGATCAAGTCTCTCTCTTTTAATGGCGGTAATGCAGTGCCTTATATACACTTGGAGGGGAAGGGGTTGGGCCAAGGCGAAAATGATCTCATAATGGAGGCGTGGCCAGATAGGTATTGGTTTCTCTGGTCGAACGTCATGTTGCACCTGCGCTGTCAGGTAGTAATTTTTACGGGCGCGGGAAAAATGGGTGAAGAAGCAGCAGGAAGAGTGCCATCTTCAACGAGGTATTAGTACAGGGGAAAAAAGGCAAAGATAGGGAGAAGGTGTGGGGTGGAAATGAATATAGCTCAGGCGTTTTTAATCGTCAGTTATTATTCGCTATGGCCGGGGCGTGCAGCTCCGGACACACCTGTGGTCATTCTGGTATAAACAAACATCGCACAAAAATACTGGCCTGAAATTGCATCCTTGTGCAAGAAATTTGATTAGAAAAATTTCATGTAGATGGAAATTTTAGTTAAGTCAAATATAGCTGACATGCCCTGTACATCATGCCTCTTCAGCCTCTGATGAACTGTGCTGCTTTGCCTCTATTGACTTCAATTACCTCACTTGTAAAACTCTAAAGGAACTAAAATTTATGATTATGATCTCTTTATATTCAAACATGCTTGGAAGTTAAAATGTACAATTTTAGGCAATATTATTGATGGTAGGGAGAGTTTGGGAGAGAGGAAGACCCAGAAATACTCTCATTATGCAAGTACTTTTAAATGTAGCTAATGTTAATATTAAACCTTATCCTGAGGCTTAATAGTTTGGTTGCTCTCTTTAGAAACATTTGCTATATGCCCAGATCTAGTGATATTTGAGGAAAGAATGAAGAAAAAATAAAATAAAATTTACTTTCATGGAAATAGCCTGTCTTTGGAAGAGCATCTTAAAAAAGCAGAAACATTTTTTTTTTTTTTTTTTTTTTTTTTGAGACGGAGTCTCACGCTGTTGCCCAGGCTGGAGTGCAGTGGCGCGATCTCGGCTCACTGCAAGCTCCGCCTCCCGGGTTCCCGCCATTCTCCTGCCTCAGCCTCCTGAGTAGCTGGGACTACAGGCGCCCGCCACCGCGCCCGGCTAATTTTTTGTATTTTTAGTAGAGACGGCGTTTCACTGTGGTCTCGAACAATTTTTAAACCTAAGATAGACTGTTGTATAGTATTGACTGCCTCCCAACAGGGCCAGAACAGAAGAGTTCAGTTTGGTGAACACTTTATTTATGGAAAATATAATTTCAAAGGAATGCTTAATACTCTCTTGACAATTATATTTTGTTTTCAACAATATTTAGACCCTACGTACAAGACCAGGAAGACTATGACAACCTATAGAACAGGATTCAAGGGGAGAGGCTTCAAGGGTCTCGTGAAGTCTAGGATTTCATCTGGACGGCTTCTCATAGAATCTTTGAGCTGAGGCGTGATATAGATCCATAGGCAGAGTCAAAGCTGGGAATGGAAAACAAATGAATGGAATACCTAAAAGGAGAAGTGAGACAGATAGAAACAGGGGACTTCCGGAGAGAGGTAAGTAATAAGGAATGCCATCATTTATTTTTTTTCTTCAACACATACTCATTGTAGAGATAATGTCATCTAGTGATTAACATAATAGACTTTAGAGATAAAATAGACCTGGGATCTAAATTTTAAGTTAATATCTACAAAGTTTGTTCTTGGACATGCTAATTAGCTTTTCTGAGTATCTTTTATCATCTGTAAACTTGGGAGAATAATAAGCATCTCATAGGGTTGTTGTAAACATATAATGAGTTAATTTGTTTCTTTTAGTAAACATTCCATAAATAATAGTTGTAAGTAATATTATCAATATTTTAAGTTTTATATTGTTATTGCTTATTAGGTTCCTTTTATATATCAGGAAAATTACTGAGCTTTTGAAAATTGTTAAGAGAGCAGAGAATGTATTAAGTGAATAAATCAAGGACTTTGAGACCAGAGAATGTATTAACTGAATAAATCAAGGGCTTTGGACAAGTCAGATTTGCTAGGATATTCTTTTTTATGGGTCATGGGAAACCTTTACAGGCAGGAAGAGGCTCTATAAGGAAGGCATATGCTCTAAAAGTGTCCCAGAAACTCATGGATTACCCATAGGATACATAGTTTGATTGTATATAGGGTCTTGAGAAGATCCACATTCATAGAGGGAACAAGCTCATATGTAAATATTAACTGGAAAGTATATAATAACTATAGCATGCTAGAAAAATAAAGGAAATTTATATTGTTTAATATGCAGGTAGGTGGAAAAAATATTGTTTTTTGGAAAACAATTTCTACATAAGGAACAATCACCAGTCTTTTAAGCAACCTTTTTGCCATGTTTTCTTAGTGCTGGTGGAAGCTAATGTGCAGGGTCCATGATAAGGAGCTTCTCTGTAACAGACCTTCACTGCTACCTAAATGCAAGCTGAACCAGCATAAATAATTGTGCTGTAGAAAGCCTTTCTGTTGCACCTTGCTGATCACTGACAATTTACATATCTTAGGAAAACCTTTGTTGGCTTCTGTCATTTCTGTGCTATTATGTGCCTTTCTGGATAATTACCAGTTAATTTGAAAAAGCAGATGGAAAAAAACCTTGAAATTTCTGATAGAGAATTCTTAAACCTCTCCTCTTATCTGTGCAGAGCAGCTTCCTGATTTCAAAAGAAGTTTCAAAACCTTTGTTAAATATGTCCCTGATTTCCAGTTTGAATGAACCTAATGACATTAAGCTAAAATTATTCTGCTTTTTTCACAATTAAATTCCATTATCGTGAACTGTCAAAGTAAAATGGAAGGCCTCTTAACTAATGCGTCAGTTGTTTGCTTGGTATGTTTTGTGGCATGGACTGTGTAAAACTGTGTGAAATGTTTGTAAGGTGTGGAGAAACAATAATTGTAATTTTGCAACAATGAGTAGGCTGTATCACAGTCTCCTTTTTCCTCTTCTCCTCCCCTGTCCAAAAAGGATCTCTGTAGGGAGACATTGACTGACAATTTCACAAAACTTAAGAGGTGGTGGGCAGCTTTCATCTGTAAACCCTGTAAGTGACTTCTCGGCTCTTTGTCTAGTATTTGTGTTAGACATTAAGCAACCTCAACTACCACTCCTATTAATGAGGATATTATTACAGCATAATTCATGAAAGTTATTACAAGATTGTGTTCAAATTTACATCAGCAAGAGCAGAATGTCTGACTATGGTTATACCTGAGTAAAATGCAAATAATCTACCATACACTAGTAATAATGAAATTAATCTCTCAACATCACCTTCTGTGAGTTTATCTTTCATTCAAATAGATTCATCTCTCCTATCTCTGTATCTTTGGGGATGTGGGATATTTAGTACTTTGAAATATTTAAAGTCCTCTTTTCTTACCTTTTTATAAAATTTTCTGTTAATGCTGAACTGAGCTCATGAATTCTCTGTCAGTGAATTATTGACTTTATGTAATATCCATGGACAAATTTAGGGTCCCATTTCAGATTTCCTCATGGCTGCCTTTGTACTTTATTTTAGCCTTCATACTCATAGGATGTAAACATAAAACCTCTCATACTAATATTTCATTCAGCTATCGCATATGCTAGACTTGTGTCCCTTATGTATAAATGGCTTCCACAAACCTTGAGTTGCCATTGTAAGAGTGATTGTCATAACAATGATAGGAACTATCATCCTGCTCATCATGATCACTGTTGTCATCAACATCATCATTATCGTCATCATAATGGTTAACATTAATTGAGGATATTTTCTGTGCCTGGTTCTGTCTAATTAATTGGTGTTCACTATCTGTCTTTGTAAGGTGTGGGGAAACAATAATTGTTTCTTCACCATATCTAGTTTATTCAAGCGGCTTTAGCAGAATACTTTAGACTGGATAATTTTTATAAATAATAGAAATTTATTTTTCACAGTTCTGGAGGCTGGGTAGTCCAAGTTTAAGGTGCCAGTAGATTCAATGTCTGCTGAAGACTCACTCTCTGCTTCATAGATGATGCCTTTTGCTAGGTCCTCACATGGTGAAAAGTGTAAAAGAGGCAAAGAAACCTTCTCAACCTTTTTTTTTACAAGGACACTAATCCCATTTATGATAGCAAAGCCATCATGAACTGATCACCTTCCAAAGGTAATACCATCACCTTAGGGATTTAGATTTCAAGATATTTTTTTTTTTTTTTTTTAAACACAGAAACATTACAAGTATAGCACTAACTCATTTAATCATTTAAGCAATCCTATGTAGTGGGTACTATTATTTTCCATATCTCCTGGATGAGAAAATTGGGTTTGGAAAAATGAAATAATATCCCCAATGTCATTCAAATAAAACATGTTAAAACAAAGATTGAAACTCAGTCTGTGTTATCCTAAAGCACTGTACTAAATATTATGTTTTCTATGTGGAGCTCCCACTTCTCTTTCATTTTCAAGTTAGAAACTAGACACCTCTGGTCTCCTTTCCCTCCTTTTAAAATAGTCTGAACCTGCAACTTCATGCTCCATCCCTTGTTATAATTAAAATTTATGGGAGACCATTTATTTGGACTGAGCTCCTGCACTATGCCCCAAAAGACCAAGCCAAAATGGAGTCACTCATGCTCAAGTTTCATGTCAATAAACTGAAACTAAGTTGTTTTTCTGACCTTTTGAGAAATCAGGAGAGAGCTGATAGCCAAATCCCCAAACAGACCAGTTTAGCCTGTGTATCAAGGAAGTTATTTCAGCTTTAACCTTTACAATGAAAGCAACCTGAAGTAAGCTGGTGGTAATCAATCCACTTTTTGTATAATTTTGTTTCTTTGTTTCTACTCAAGCTTATTTATAAAAACCAATAGTTCCGCCATGCCAAACAGAGTACTTAGCTTATTCTTTACTTAAGGCACTGCCTGAATCATGAGCTGCTAATGAAAGTCAACCAGATATTTAAACTAAATTTGTTGAAATGTTGTTTATTTCATCCTAAATATTGCACAAATTCCATGGCAGAGTAGCTCCTAGAAGTTAAAATCAGGAGAAAATATCCAAGAGACTCTCTCATCTTTTGCCATCACTACTGGTTGGTTTTACACCATCCCATGACCCTGCTGCAGTAACTTACTATGTGTCTCCACTAAGCCCTCAGCCCATGCCCTCATTCCTGGTATAAAATGTCAAGAATGGATAACTAACTAGAACTATGGATTAATTTTATTTCTTAAATACAAATCAATCTTGTTTTATTCATTTAGGCATATAAAGCTTCATGATTCACATCACCTGTGAACATATTAGTGGCTACAGTAGAAAGAACATGAAGCTTTATGATATAAGAAACAGGTTAATTTGTATTCTGCCATCAACAAACTCTCTAACATTGGAGAAGGTTCTAAAGGTCTTTGATCCTCAGTTCCCTTTTCTGTAAAATAAGGTTAATGATATCTCTCTTTTAAGAGTTGTAGTATGCATATGTTCATTGCAGCACTATTCACAATAGAAAAGACATGAAAACAACGTTGGTGGCCATAAACTATGGCTTGGATAAAGAAAATGTGGCACACTTACACCATGTGATACTACGCTAACATTAAAAAGAACAAAAATCATGTCTTTTGCAGCAACATGAATGCAGCTGGAGGCAATTATCCAAGGTGAATTAACTCAGGAACAGAAAACCAAGTACTGCATGTTCTCATTTACAAGTGAGAGCTAAACACTGGGCACACATGGAAATAAAGATGGCAACAGTAGAAACTACAGACTACCAGACAGGCATGGTGGCTCACGCCTGTAATCCCAGCACTTTGGGAGGTCAAGGCAGGTGGATCACTTGAGGTCAGGGGTTTGAGACTAGGCCAACATGGCAAAACCCCATCTCTACAAAAATACAAAAATTAGCCTGACATGTGGCGTGTGACTACAGTCCCAGCTACTTGGGAGGCTGAGGCAGGAGAATCGCTTGAACCTAGGAGGCAGAGGTTGCAGTGAGCAGAGATTGCGCCACTGCACTCCAGCCAGACTCCATCTCAAAAAACAAACAAACAAACAGAACTATGGACTATCAGAAGAGGAAATGGTACGAGGGTTGAGAAACTAACTATTTGGTACTGTGCTTATTCTCTGAGTGACAGGGTTTTTTGGATCCCAAACCTCAGCATCATGCAATATACTCACGTAACAAACTGCATATATACCCCCTGAATATAAAATTTAAGTTGATTTAAAATAGGATAAAATAAAATAAATCTCATAGATCTCAAGACAGGTAATATTTAACAATATCTAGCAGAAATTCGTTTTTTACTTACAAAGCATCTTTCTTGGAGAAAAAGAGTTGTAGTGTGGATTAAATGAGACTATGGATGCAAAGTGCCTGGAACTATGCCAACGGATGATAGTTACTCCAGAAAAAAAGTACATGTTATTGTTCTTTTATATTGTTAGAGATTATATATGAAAAAGGAGAAAAGGTGGGTATCTAAAGAAGTGTTTTCCTCACCAATGCAAGTCATAAGAATAAAACAAGCATTATGACTGCTTGGTGTCCCTAAGTGGAACTCTGCAGTTTCATATAAAATATTCAATGCATTTAATGAGGGTTCCCCCTTTTCCACAACCTCACCAGTGTTCATTATTGTCTGTCTTTTGGATGAAAACCATTTTAACTGGGGTGAGATAATAGCTCCTTGTAGTTTTCATTTGCATTTTTCTGATGATATTGATGTTGAGCACTTTTTCATACACCCGTTGGCCATGTGTATGTCTTCTTTAGGAAATGTCTTTTTGAATGTTTTGTACATTCTTTAACTGGATTATTTGAGTTTTCCTATCAGGTCATTTGAGCTCTTTATACATTCTGGTTATTAACACCTTGTCAGATGGATAGCTTGCAAGTATTTTATCCCATTATGTGAGTTGTCTCTTCATCTTGTTGATTGTTTTCTTTGCTGTGCAGAAGCTTTTTAACTTGATGTGATCCCATTTGTCCATTTTTGCTTTGTTGCCTGTGCTTTTGAGGTATTATTTAATAAATGTTTGTGCAGTCCAATGTAGTGGAGCATTTCTGAACTGATTTCTGTTAGTAGTTTCACAGTTTGAGATATTGGACTTAAATCTTTAATCCATTTTCATTTGATTTTATATATGGTGAGAGATAGAGGTTTAGTTTCATTCTGCATATGGTGAGGATGTGGAGAAAGAGGAACTCTCGTACGCTGTTGTTGGGAATGTAAATTAGTACAGACACTGTAAATAACAGTAAGAAAATCAGTATATTGAAGAGATATCTGTACTCCCATGTTAATTGTAGCATTATTCTCAATAGCCAAGATTTAGAATCATTCAAAGTGTACATCAACAGACGAATGAAGAAAATGTGATACATATATTTACTGGAGTGTTAGTCGGCCATAAAAATAATAAAATCCTATCATTTGAAACAACATGGACAGAACTGAAGGATATTACATTAAGTGAAATAAACCTGGCACAAAAAGACAAATTTTGCAT
This sequence comes from Macaca mulatta, assembly GCF_049350105.2. NCBI lineage: Eukaryota > Metazoa > Chordata > Mammalia > Primates > Cercopithecidae > Macaca > Macaca mulatta. The sequence goes on from NC_133426.1 coordinate 88,097,820, forward strand.
GTCCCCACTTATATGTGGGAGCTAAAAATGAAAGCAATTGAACTCATGGAGATAGAAAGTAGAATGAGGATTACCAAGGGCTGGGAAGGGTAGCAGTGGGGGTGGGGGTGTGGCGTGGGGACAATTAATGGGTGCAAAAATAAAGTTAGATAGAATGAATAAGATCTAGGAGTTGATAGCACAACAGTTGACTATAGTCAACAATAATTTATTGTATATTTTAGAATAACCAAAAGAGTGGAATTGGAATGCTGTTAACACAAAGAAACAATAAATACTTGAGTTAATGGATACCCCTATAACCCTGATGTTATTATTACGCATTGTATGCCTGTATCAAAACATCACATATATTCTTTGAATATATACACTATTATGTACCAAAAGTAATTAAAATTAAAAATAAATAAAAAATCAATGAATTTAATTAAAAACCAACAATGCACTAAGCACTGTGCCAAGTGTGTCCATTAAATAATGTTAAATAATCCATACATTATTCTGACTTTTAATATAAGTAAACCAAGGTTCTGGAGGGTGAATTTGCTGGCTATTACTCCAAAAGTTCTAAGGTAGAGACTCAAGGCCAACTCTGTCTGACTCCAAGTCTCACTGAATAATGGTGCCTTTAAGTTAAGAAATTAAAGCCGCCCTCCTCCAGACTTAACTGGCCAATGTAGGAAACACTGAATAGCTAGTATGTGTAAGGTACTGTTCTAGGTGCCATCAGATAGAGATATGATTAAAACATGGTTTCTGATCTCAGGTACATGTGAGTTACAGAGGTTTTTGTGGACTGGAGTAGGGATTTAACTGCCATAATACTGTGTGTATGATAAGATACATTGTGAGTCCCAGTGCAACCAACCTACAAATAAAAGGTTAAAATACAACCATCTGTAAGTTAGGAAGTGTAAGAGTTGGGTTTGAGATGGCTGCATGCCTGATGCTTCAAAAGAAACTAGGGGGATAAATGGAAAGGATTTCCTATTCAGGAAAGGTGTGTTTAAATTCTTGCTTCATCACTTTTAGGTGAATGACTTCTGGTGAATCGCCTAAACTTTCTGAGTTGCAGCTTCCACAGGGGTAAAATAAAGTAATGGATATGGAAGTGCATTGTAAAGGATATAAATGTGACACAACCTAGTTAATGTATTTATTTTTATTATAGATATATGTGGCATCTTCTCCTTTTCATTTGCATAAATATTCATTTTGTGTGAGTCTGGCAGCCAGTGTCTTCATGTAGTTAAACAGGGCAAAGCGTTTTAAAGAGGTTGTTCCTTCTTACTTGGTAAATAAAAGAGTGACGTTTGGCGAGTGGCTACTCCACTCCAAGCACTTAGTCCTCAGTAAATATACAATCTCATTAAGGTAAGAAGATGCTTGTAAATATAATTAGAGCTAATGTTTACTGAGTCTATAGTATGTACAAGGAATCATTTTAAGTACTTTACGTACGTTGTCTAGACAAACTATTACAATATTCTTGTATATTGATAATACTATCTTCATCTTACAGATGAGAAAATTTAAGGTATAGAGAAGTTAAATAACCTACTTAAGGTTAGACATGCGATGAACAAGAACCTGAAACTCAAGCTCAGGCAGTTCGGTAAAACCAGGCTCATACCTGCTCTCCCATGTGAACAGAGAAGAAACAATACCAGGCTGTTTGCCAAGAGGTGTATTAGTGAGCTAGATAATACATTACAAGTGCTGCAGGAATGCAGATCCCAAAGAGGCTCAAGAAGATGAAACTTCAAGGCCACAAGGATTCTCCCCCAGTTAAGTGTAGACTTTAGCTGTCAGAATACATTTCTTTCCTTAAACAGATCCCGGGCTTTCTAGGGCTCTTTCAGTCTTTGATAATGGGGTTATATCCTTGCCTTTTATGTCACCCCCTGCATTTCTTCTTAAGGTAGAAAATAAAATAGTAAGGGTAGAACCGTCTAGTCGCCATCCTCCTTTTTATTAAACTAATATTCTGTCTTATCCAGGTTTTGAATTTTACCCAGGCAGTTGCTGTGCACATTAAGTACACTTAATGTTAATGGAGGAGTAAGAAATCCTGAATGATTGCTTTATTAGCAACTTTCAATGACTTGGATCTTCTTCTGTGAGCAGCTTTTCTGTTGTGGATATCGGTGGCTCAAAGGGGGGGGTTTCTTTAATGAAGAATTAAGTGCTTAACGGTGGAGTGTCTAATTACATATTTACTAATTGCTGTTACATAATCTGTTAGTCTATTTGCACACTGCTGATAAAGACATACCCGAGACTGGGCAATTAACAAAGAAAAGAGGTTTAATGGAGAACTCACAGTTCCATATGACTGGGGAAGCCTCACAATCATGGTGGAAGGTAAGGAGAAGCAAGTCACATCTTAGTGGATAGCAGTAGGAGAACAGAGAGAGCTTCTTCAGGGAAATTCCCATTTTTAAAACCATCAGGTCTCATGAGACTCATTCACTCTCACAAGAACAGTGCAGAAAACACCTGCCACCATAATTCAATCACGTCCAACTGGGTTCCTCCCATGAAAATTGGGAATTGTGGGAGTTACAATTCAAGATGAGATTTGGGTTGGGACAGAGCCAATCCATATCATTCCACTCATGGCCCCTCACAAATATCATGTCCTCACATTTCGAAGCCAATACCTTTCCAACAGTCCCCCAAAGTCTTAACTCATTTCAGCGTTTACTCAAAAGTCCACAGTCCAACATCTCATCTGAGACAAAGCAAGTCCCTTCCAACTATAAGCCTGTAAAATCAAAAGCAAGTTAGATACTTTCTAGATACAATGAGGGTACAGGCATTAGGTAAATATAGCCATTCCAAATGAGAGAAATTTGCCAAAACAAAGGGTCTACAAGGCCCAGGAAAGTCCAAAATCTAGCAGGGCAGTCAAATCTTAAAGCTCCAAAATGATCTCCTCTGACTCCATGTCTCACATCTGGGTATGCTGATGCAAGAGGTAGTTTCCCATGGTTTTGGGCAGCTCTGCCTCTGTGGCTTTTCAGGGTACAGCCTAATTCCCAGATTATTTCACTGGCTGGTGATGAGTGTCTGCGGCTTTGCCAGGCACACAGTGCAAGCTGTCAGTGGATCTACAATTCTGGGATCTGGAGGACAGTGGCCCTCTTCTCACAGCTCCACTAGGTGGTGCCCCAGTGGAGAACTCTATGTGGGGGCTCCAACCCCACATTTCCCTTCCACACTGCCCTAGCAGAGGTTCTCCATGACAGCCCCACTCCTGCTGCAAGCTTCTGCCTGGACATCCAGGTGTTTACATACATCCTCTGGAATCCAGGCGGAGGTTCCCAAACTTCAATTCTTGACTTCTGTGCACCCATAGGCTCAACACCACATGGAAGCTTCCAAGGCTTGGGGCTGGCACCCTCCAAAGCCACAGCCTGCTCTGTACCTTGGCCTCTTTTAGTCATGGCTAGAGTTGCTGGGACACAGGGCACCAAGTCTCTAGACTGCACACAGCACAGGGACCCTGAGTCTGGTCCACATAATCACTTTGTCCTCCTAGGCCTCCAGGCCTGTGATGGAAGGGGCTGTCGTGAAGACCTCCGATATGCTCTGGAGACATTTTCCTCATTGTCTTGAAGATTAACATTCAGCTCTTCATTACTTATTCAAAGTAATGCAGCAGGCTTGAATTTCTCCTCAGAAAATAGAATTTTATTTTCTATCACCTTGTCAGACTACAAATTTTCTTAACTTTTATGCTGTTTCCCTTTTAAAACTGAATGCCTTTAACAGCACCCAAGTCACATATTGAATGCTTTGGGGCTAGAAATTTCCTCCACCTGATACCCTAAATCATCTCTCTCAAGTTCAAAGTTTTACAAATCTCTAGGGCAGAGGCAAAACGTGACCAGCCTCTCTGCTAAAACATAACAAGAGTCACCTATGCTCCAGTTCCCAACAAGTTCCTGATCTTCATCTGACATCACCTCAGCCTGGACCTTAGTGTTCATATCACTATCAGCATTTTGTCAAAGCCATTCAACTAGTCTCTAGGAAGTTCCAAACTTTCCCACGTTTTCCTGTCTTCTTCTGAGCCCTCCAAACTGTTTCAACCTCTGCCTGTTACCCAGTTCCAAAGTAGTTTCCACATTTTTGGGTATATTTTCAGCCACACCCCACTCTACTAGTACCAATTTATTGTATTAGTCCATTTTCACATTGCTGATAAAGACATATATGAGACTGGGCAATCTACAAAGGAAAGAGGTTTAATTAGACTTACAGTTTCACATGGCCGGGAAAGCCTCACAATCATGGTGGATGGCAAGAAGGAACAAGTCACATCTTACATGGATGGTGGTAGGTAAAGAAAGAGTTTTTGCAGGAAAATTCCTATTTTTAAAACCATAAGATCTCATGATACTTATTCACTATCATGAGAACAGCACAGGAAAGATCTGCCCCCATAATTCAATCACCTCCCACTGGGTTCCTCCCACAACATGTGGGAATTGTGGGAGTTACAATTCAAGATAAGATTTGCATGGGGACACAGCAAAACCATATCATATAACATAGACATAAATATCAACACTCAAACAGATTATAGCCAGATTTCTAAAGACAGGAATGACCTTAAAGTATGTGGAGCATGGCTGTCTAGATCAGGATATCTAAAAGGATAACAATAAGCAGTTTGCTTATACCTACCTGCTGCCGAGGTAGCATGTCCCATTTTAGTACACCTCTTAAGGGATAAAATAACATAACCAAAGCACTCCATTAAAATGCAGATACAGTCATGTGTTGCTTAAAAATTGGGATACATTCTCAAGAAATGTATCCTTTAGCAATTTCATCATTGTGCCAACATCATAGAGTATGTTTACATAAACCTATATGGTACAGTCTACACCTATGCTATATAGCATAGCCTATTGCTCCTAGGCTACAGATATCTACAGTATATGACTGTACTGAGTACTGTAGGGAATTGTAACACAATGGTAAGTACTTGCATATGTAAACATATCTAAGCATAGAAAAAGTACAGTAAAAATACATTATTATAAACATATAGGAGCACCGTCATATATTTGGTCCATCATTTATTGAAATGTCATTATGTGGTACATGACTGTAAATTAAATCTTTGATTCAGAAGAGTATCTGTTAGTTAGAAGTAATCTAGCTGGATAGGGCTTGTAACAAAGAACAAAGTGGGTATGTTTGGTTTAGATTGAGGCATTTTGAAAAAGCCTGGAAATGACTTGTGCCAATATAACGAATGGATGAAAAAAACATAATAATGCTAAGAGAGGCATTTTTCACAGCTGTGCCTCCGCAGCACCACGCCCCTTGGTCTTGGCTCTTCAAGCTCCACTCTCACCCTTGCCAAAGCCGCTGACACAGGTGGAGCCCAATTTTGGACCCCTTGCGTGGGGTCTGGCATGCCTCAGAAAAGCCAGAGCACTTGCTGGCATGAGTGACTCTTGCAGAAATATAGAATAGTGGTTCAGAGTGTCAACTTTGAATAAAAAATAGAATGCATTTGAGGCACTGTTCTGCAATTTTTTATAGATTTGGTCCTGTGCAACTTAGTTAATTTATCAAGGCCCTTTATCTAATGAGATCAATAATGATAGTACCTATTTCATTAAGGCATTGTGAGAATTAAATTAGTTATTTCATGTAAAGCTCTAAGCACAGTGCCTGGAACATAGAAATGCCCAATAATTGTTGCTATGATGATAATGACAACTGATAATTATGATGACAATAAACACAAGGAAAGCTACAGTTTTAGACCTTAGACCTTCTGTTTACCAGTCGACTATTTTTGTGCACAACTCAAATACTGTGTTAATTGGGGGCCACTGATGAATGCTAGGGTAACATTTCCCATCATATCTTTTATTCTTTGTAGTTCATGTTTAAGACCCATTCAGATCTATGTTCTTAATTGATGTTGTATATTCCTTAAAGTCGGTTGTTCATTTAACAATTTTTAGAGTACATTTTGTGTGTTTTAAATTTCAGGGATACAGTGGTAAATTAGATTGATGCAGTTTTAGAGCTTGCAGTCTAATAAGTTATGTCTATTTATTTTACTCCATAGCACATACAGGAAATATGATAAATGAGTATGCTTAACAAGAAATCTGAATTCATTTAATGTTGGTGGTAACCATGACAATGTAATTTCATTTATAGCTCTGTGAATTAAAGAGATTTACAAACTCCTGAGGTCTCACAGTCAGTAAGTGTCAAAGCGAGGACTTCACTCAGAGACTGCTTTTAATTATGTCTTACAATGTTTTTAGTTTTATAGTGTAAGAAATAGTGTTAAACATAAGAGTAAATCTCCCAACAATCAGAAATGTGCAACAAGACAGTGAAGTAGTGAGTTTCCCTTTACCAAAGGTTTTTAATTGGAAGCTGGAATTCCCCTTACAGATAAGGGGAAGTGGTTATTAAATTAGGAGAAGATTGGATGAGGTAGCCCTTGTAGACCCTTTCCAATCTAAAATAGGCATTTCTCCCCATATATCCCTTCATTTAACAAACTCCTGTTTATATTTTAAATTTTATCTTAAGCAAGACATTACCTAAGTACTATTTTGCTGCCCCTTCTATTTGCTTCCTATATTTTCTCATTAGACATGACACAATGTCAATTTTGTTCACTAAATATATTCATATATTTGAAGTTGATTTTGACTAAAATGCTGAAAACATTGATTAAACATATATTGATACATAAAGTGGAGAAAGTAATTTAATTACAATGTAAATTACTGTCATTTTTCTAGTTTCTATGTTGGGTTGTTAATTCTCAGGCATTTTCTATATAATTAGAAGAGCAAAAGAGGACCACACATGGACTAATAATGAGAGTGTTACAAGACAAAGATTATGTATTAAAATCTGTACTAGAGGTTCAACACCAGCTTGTGAATTGTTATTAACAACTCAAATTCTACTGGTTTTTGTTTCTACCAACACTCATAGGACCTCAGTCAACGCAAATAATTTTCTTAGTATCTCTGGATTTTTCCGAAGATGTCTTGTATGCCTGAAAATTAAACTTAATTTTCTGTGATTTCAACATATTTCTGACTTTTTTGTCCTAAATTTGGTTCCCTTGGTATGTCTTCTAGGACTATATAATTCTACTGTTGTATAAGGACCTCAATATGCAAGTTAAATGATTTTCTGTCATAAATTTTGAAAAAAGCCTTGCTTCCACTTTTTGTACTATAATCTGTCGTAGAGGTATATGCCATATACTTAATTAGAAAAGCAAAACAGGACCACACATGGACTAGTAATGACAGTGTGTAACAAAGCAAGGATGATGTATTAAAATCTGTACCAGAGGTTCAACACCAGCCTCTGTGACCATATATATGGTCATATATTCATATATTTGAAGTTGGTTTTGATTAAAAATGCTGAAAACATTGATTAAACATATATTGATGCATAAAGTGGAGAAAGTAACTTAATATCAATGTAAATTACTGTAAGTTTTCTAGTTTATATGTTGAGTTGTAATTCTATGTCATAGAGGTATATGTCATAGAGGTATATCCCAAAGTGCTGTATATGTCCCCCATATTAACATAATTTTAGTGTGATAGAAAACATTAAAGCATTTTTTTTTTTTTGAGATGGAGTCTTGCATCTTGCTCTGTCATCCAGGCTGGAGTGTGGTGGTGCAATCTCGGCTCACTGCAACCTCTGCCTCCCAAGTTCAAATGATTCTCCTGCCTCAGCCTCCTGAGTAACTGGGATTACAGGCATGTGCCATGGCGCCAGACTACTTTTTGTATTTTTAGTGCAGATGGGGTTTCACCACACTGGCCAGGCTGGTCTTGAATTTCTGACCTCAAGTGATCCGCCTGCCTTGGCCTTCCAAAGTTGTGGGACTACGGGCATGAGCTGCCCCACTCGTCCTAACATTAAAGCATTTTTATGTGATTTTCTCCAGCAGTAATTAGAAGTCAAGGTCTATAACTAGAGAATGGGGCAGATTTAACAATACAATGTTGGGATTCTGAAGAACGAATGGAACAAAGAGAAACAATCATTGAAGCCCTTACCAGAAGCTTCCCATGAAAAGATAGGCTGGTAATCCACACACCATATATTTGTAAATAACTTGTGAGGGAAAAGAATATTTGGTCATTAAAACTGAAAATATAATCAGATGTGAGAGTTTATTAAAATCCAAAGTGATTGCTCAGTTTGTGCCCATAAGCCCATTATTGCCCATTATTACCCCATCCATATTTGAGTAATAATTCTCAAAGTAGCAATAAAATCCTTGGGTTATTGAAACTGATGTATGTGTTTGACACAATTAGACTGACTTCCACTTTACTTCATAGTCACACATTGTATTTTAGTAGGCTAGCTAGTATCATCAGATATTTGTTGCTTATATAGTTGAAGACGTTTCTCAATAGACGTTTAAAAAAATAGAAACTGGTCTCTAGTTTCCAAGTGGAAGGCAAAAACTTATCCCATTTCACCTCTAACTTATGCTTTACCTAACCAAGCCAGAATATAAACTACCTGTTGTTAAAGAATATGCATATGACCTAGAGTTGAATTAAAGCATTTTAAATGATTCCATCATTATTTTCTACTGCTGTTAACCGTTCCTGTGAGGACTCTTGAGAGTGGAATACAGCCTTGTGTGTCATCTAATTGTCAGCCCCACTCCCTGTCTTCCTTGCATGGTGGTCACATGAATAAGAGAGCAAGGATCTATGAAAGCGTTCATTTTCAGTGACTGTGGTAGTATCTGATTAGACAGCCCTACAGTACAGAATAATCAATTCAAAATGCAGAAAACTCATCTAGGACCCCATGTGAGTGTGAATTTTTGTATTGCCTTGTAAAACTAAGAACACTCAAGGAAACCAAATTATTAATGCATGACTAGCTCAAAGTTTTCTAGGCATAAAAATGTATTGTAGTCTAGGGAAACTATCTAAAATTTATAAAGAATCTCAAAAATACCTACAGATAAGATTATAATCCATGGTGATAAACCAGACATTTTACCACCAAAATCAGGAACATGGCAAGGATGTCCCTCTCACCATTCCTTTTCAATATTGTGCTGCAAATCTTAGTGAATGCAATAGGAAAAGAAAAAAATAAGTAGAAGATAAACAGATTGAGAAGGAAGCAGTAAAGTTGTTATTGTTCGCAGATTGCACATGTAGAATAATTTTTTAAAAAATTGACAAGGTTGACTATCCTGGAACTAATAAGCAATTATAGCAGGATTGAATGATACAAGGTTAATGTACAAAAGCCATTCAATCGCTTTTGTATGGACAAGCAATAAAAAATACACACCTCTTATGTACCCCCAAAAATTAAAACTAAAAAATTATGAGAAAACAACAATTGGAATCCAAAATTAAGTACGCAATACCATGTACATTAGCATCTCCCAAAATGAAATACTTAGGTATAAATGTAATAAAATATGCAAATAAAAATCTGCTTTCTGTTGATATTTTCTATAACATTAGAATTGTATTTCTTTGGAAAATTCTCTGTATAAATAAAGTTAGGACTCTATGTGAGGAAGGAGATAAGATATTGGGCAGACCTTTCCTGACTATAAGATAATAGCTCTCTTCTGGTGTTGGTTCTGTCATTGCTCTTTTCACATTACACATTTTTACATCATGTTTGGGATTTTTCTTGTACTTCTTGGAACTTTATTCTCTTCTATCTTCCTATGTCTATGTAATGGGAATACTTTAACAAGGTATTGTTAAATGCAATGTCATGTGACAGCTCTTGGTACTAGGAACAGTATATGTTTCCATATGAAATACACTTTAGTTGAGGTGTATGCTGCTATATAACCTGTTTTCTTGTAGTTAACATTTGTTTTGTTTTGGCCACCCAGAAACCACTTTTCTGTATTTAAATATCCTAATTTTAATTTCACACTATGTACTTCAGGTGAAACTAACTATAATACAAGCTCTATAGATACAAATTTATGGCATAAGCCTACAACAATCACATTTTATTCCTCTGTCTATAGTTTTTGATTCAGGATTGAGTTTATGACAAAGATCAAGCTAATTAGAGACAATGAGACTCAATTCCTGGACTTTTGTTGATACTATCAGGAAATCAGATGTATTAGTTTGTTCTCACGCTGCTAATAAACACATATCCAAGGCTGGATAATTTATAAAGGAAAGAGATACAATAGCCTCACAGTTCCACATGGCTGGGGAGACCTCACAATCATGACAGAAGGTGAAGGAAGAGCAAAGTCCAGTCTTACATGATGGCAAGCAAGAGAGCATGTGCAGGGTAAGTCCCCTTTATAAAACCATAAGATCTCACGAGGCTTATTCATTATCACAAGAACAGCATGGGAAAAGCTCACCCGCATGATTTAATTGCCTCCCATCAGGTCCCTCACAAGACACATGGGGATTACTACAATTCAAAGTGAGTTTTGGGTTTACTAAATAGGGTGTCTTTTCCTCAATTTATATTTTTTATGTTTTGTCAAAGATCAGTTAGCTATATGTATTTGGCTTTATTTCTGTGTTATCTATTTTGTTCTATTGGACCATGTGCCAGCATTTATACCAGTACCATGCTGTTTTGATAACTATAGCCTTATAGTATAATTTGAAGTTGGTAATATGATGCCTCTAGATTTGTTCTTTTTGTTTAAGATTTCTTTGGCTATTTGAGCTTTTATTTTATTCTATACAATTTTTAGGATTGTTTTTCTAATTCTGTGAAAAATGTTGGTATTTTAATGTGAATTACATTGAATCTGTGAATTGTTTTGGGCAGTATGGTTGTATTAGTAATATTGACTCTTTCAATTCATGAGCATAGAATGTTTCCATATTTCGTGTGTGTGTGTGTGTGTGTGTGTGATCTATGATTTATTTGAACAGTGTGTTGTAGTTCTGCTTGTAGATCTCCTTTAACCTCCCTGGTTAAAGATATTCCTAAACATTTTATTTTTTCTTTGTAGCTGTTGTCAAAAAGATTGAGTTATTGATTTTATTCTCAGCATGGTTATTGTTGTTGTACAACAGTGCCACTGACTTGTGTACATTGATTGTGTACCTGAGACTTTGTTGAGTTTGTTTATCAAATCTAAGAGTTTTTGTTCTGGCTAGGACTTCTAGAACTATGTTAAAAAGGTATGGAGAAAGTGGACATCCTTTTCTGATTCCAGTTCTCAGGAAGAATGTAATTTTTTCCCCATTCAGTATGATGCTGGCTGTGGGTTTGTCAGGTATGGCATTCTACTATTTTGAGGTAAGTGCCTTCAATGCTGAGTCTCTTAAGACTTCTTATCATATAGAGATACTGCAACTAATCAAATGATTTTTCTGCATCTGTTGAGGTGATGCTATAGTTTTTGCTTTTAATCCTTTGTATGTGATGTGTCTCATTTATTGACTTATGTATGTAAACTATCCCTGCATCCTTGGGACGAAACCCACTTAATCATGGTGTATTATATTTTTGACATGCTGTTGAATTTTGTTAACTGGTATTTTGTTGAGAATGTTTGCATCTATGTTCATCAGGAATACTGGTCTGTAGTTTTCTTTTCTTTTCTTTTCTTTTCTTTTCTTTTCTTTTTTCTTTTTTTTTTTTTTTTTTTTTAATGTCATTACCTGGTTTTGCTATAAGGGTGATACTGGATTTATAGGACGATTTAGGGAAGAGGTCAGCAATAGTCAATTTTCACACTACTGATAAAGACATAACTGATACTGGGCAATTTACAAACAAAAGAGGTTTAATGGACTTACAGTTACATATGGCTGGGGAGGCTTCACAATCATGGTGGAAGGGAAGGAGGAGCAAGTCACGTCTTACATGGATGGCAGCAGGCAAAGAGAGAGAGCTTGTGCAGGGGAACTCCTCTTTTTAAAATCATCAGATCTCATGATACTTATTCACTATCGTAAGAACAACACAGGAAATACTTACTCCCATGATTCAATCACCTTGCACTGGGTCCCTCTCACAACATGTGGGAATTCAAGATGAGATTTGGGTAGGGACATAGCCAAATCATATCATTCTGCCCCTGGCCCCTCCAAAATCTCACATCCTCATGTTTCAAAACCAATCTTGCCTTCCCAACATTTCCCCAAAGTCTTAACTCATTTCATCATTAACTCAAAAGTCCACAATCCAAAGTCTCATCTTAGACAAGGTGACTACCTTCTACCTATGAGCCTGTAAAATCAACAGCAGGTTAGTTACTTCCTAGATATAGTGGGGATACAGGCATTTGGTAAATACACAAAGGGGCTACAGGGCCCATGCAAGTCCAAAATCCAGCAGGGCAGTCAAATCTTAAAAGCTTCAAAATGATCTCCTTTGACTCCATGTCTCACACCTGGGTCATGCTGATGCCAGAGGTGGGTTCCCATGGTCTTGGGCAACTCTGTCCTTGTGGCTTAGCAGGGTACAACCTTCCTCCCAGCTGATTTCATGGGTTCGTGTTGAGTGTCTGTGGCTTTTCCAGGCACACAGACTAAGCTGTCAGTGAATCTACCATTCTGGGGTATGGAGGTCAGCAGTCTTCTTCTCACAGCTCCACTTGGTAGTACCTCAGCAGGGACTCTGTGTGGGAGCTCCAACTCCTCATCTCCCTTCCACACTGCCCTAGCAGAGGTTCTGTATGACAGCCCCACTCCTGCAGCAAAATTCTGCTGGGACATCCAGGATTTTCTAAGTGGAGGTTCCCAAACCTCAATTCTTGACTTCTGTGCACCTGCAGGTTTGACATCACATGGAAGCTGCCAAAGCTTGAAGCTTCCACCCTCTGAAGTCACACTCCATTTCTACATTGGCCCCTTTCAGCCACAGCTGGAGTGGCTGGGACACAGGGCACCATTCCCTAGGCTGCATACAGCAAGGGGACCCTGGGCCTGGCCCATGGAACCACATTTTCCTCCTAGACCTTAGGGCTTGTAATGGGAGGTGTAGCTGTGGAGACCTCTGACATGCTCTGGAGACATTTTCCTCATTGTCTTGGAGATTAACATATGGTTTCTCATTACATATGCAAATTAATGCAGCAGGATTGAATTTCTCCTCAGAAAATGGGATTTTCTTTTCTATTGCATTGTCAGGCTGCAAATTTTCTGAATTTTTATGCTCTGCTTTCCTCATAAAACTGAATGCCTTTAACAGCACCCAAGTCACCTCTTGAATGCTTTGCTGCTTAGAAATTTCTTCTGCCAGATACCCTAAATCATCTCTCTCATGTTCAAAGTTCCATAAATCTCTAGAGCAGGGGCAAAATGCCACCAGTCTCTCTGCTAAAACGTAACAAGAGTCACCTTTGCTCCAGTTCCCAACAAGTTCCTTATCTCCTTCTGAAACCCACTCGGCCTGGACCTTATTGTTCATATCACTATCAGCATTTTTTGTCAAAGTCATTTTGACATGTGAGAAGTTCCAAACTTTCTCACATTTTCCTGTCTCTTTCTGAGCCCTTTAATCTGTTCCAATTTCTGCCTGTTACACAGTTCCAAAGTGATTTCCACATTTTGGGGTATATTCTCAGCAATACCCCACTCTACTGGTGCCAATTTACTGTATTAATGCATTTTCATGCTGCTGATAGAGACATACCAGAGACTGAGCAATTTACAAAAGAAAGAGGTTTAATGGACTTACAATTACACATGGCTGGGGAAGCCTCACAATCATAGTGGAAGGCAAGGAGGAGCAAGTCACATTTTACATAAATGGCAGGGCACAAAGAGAGAGAACTTGTGCAGGGTAACTTTTCTTTTTAAAAATATCAGATCTCATGAGGCTCATTATCATGAGAACAGCATGGAAAAGACTTGCCCCCATTATTCAATCACCTCCCACTGGTTCCTTCCCACAACAGGTGGAAATTCAATGTAAGATGTGGGTGGGGACACAGCCAAATGATATCAGGTCCCTTTTTCTCAGTCTTTTGAAATGGTTTCACTAGGCTTGATAACAATATTTCTCTGAATGTCTGGTATAATTCAGGTCCTGAGCTTTTATTATGTTGGTCATTTGTAAATTATGAATGCAGTCTTGCTGCTTGTTATTTTTTCCAGGTTTCTATTTCTTCCTGATTTAATCTAGGAGGGTTGAACTTTTTCAGGAATTTATCTAGTTTCTCTAAGTTTTCTAGTTTGTGCACATAAAAGTGTTCATAGTAGTCTCAGGTAATCTTTTGTATTTCTGTAGTGTCAGTTGTAATGTCTCCAGTCTCATTTCTAATTGTGCTTATTTGGATCCTCTCTTTTTTCTTGGCTCATCTAGCTAAAGGTCTATCAATTTTGTTTATTTTTTCAAGTAACCAGATTTTTAATTAATTCTTTTGTTTTAATTTCATCTAGTTCTTCTCTGATTTTTGTTATTTCTTTTCTTCTGCTTGCTTTGGGTTTAGTTTGTTTTTGTTTCTCTAGTTTCCTGAGGTGTGACGTTAGGTTGTCCCTTTGTGTTCTTTGAGGCTTTTTGATGTAGGCATTTAGTGCTATAGACTTTCCTATTAAACACTGTTTTTTCTGTATCCCAGAGTTATTGAAAACTTGAGCTATTATTACCATTCAATTTAAGGAATTTTTAAATTTATAATGATTTCATTTTTAACTCAGAAATCATTTGGGAGATTATTTAATTCTGATGTATTTGTATACTTTTGAAGGTTCCTTCTAGAGTTGATTTCTATTTTGATTTCATTAGGGTGTGAGAGGATATTTGCCACGATTTCAATATTTTTAAAGTTCCAGGATATGTGTGCAGAATATGCAGGTTTGTTACATAGGTATACATGTGTCACGGTGGTTTGCTACACCTATCAACTCATCAGGTAGGTTTTAAGCTCCGCATGCATTAGGTATTTGTCCTAATGCTCTCCTTCTCCTTGTCCCTCACCCCCTGACAAGTGTGTGTTTTTCCCCTCCCTGTGTCCATGTGTTCTCATTGTTCAACTTCCACTTATGAGTAAGAACACTGTGTATGTGGTTTTAAAGTTTACTGAGACTTGTTTTGTGGTTCTTTCATATGGTCTATCTTGGAGAATGTTCTATATGCTGATGAGAAGAATGTATATTCTAAACTTGTTGGTTAGAATGTTATGTAAATATCTGTTAAGTCCATTTGTTTCAGCATATCATTTAAGTCCATTGTTCCTTTGTTAACGTTTTGCCTTGATGAACTGTCTAGTGTTGTCAGTGGTGTTTAGAATTCTCCCACAATTATTGTGTTACTGTCTATCTCATTTCTTAGGCTTAGCAGTAATTATTTTATGAATCTAGTAGCTGCAGTTTTAGGTGCATATAAATTTAATATTTTAATATATTTTTGTAGATTTATTATTTTATTATTATATAATGACCTTCATCTTTTTTTAACTGTTGTTTCTTCAAAGTCTGTTTTGTGTGATATAATAAGAGCTACTTCTGCTTGCTTGTGGTTTCCATTCATGTGAAATATTTTTTAACACCTTTACCTTGAGTTTGTATGAATCCTTCCATATTAAGTGAGTCTATTGAAGACAGAAGATATTTGGTTTGTGATTTTTTAAATCCATTTTACCTCCTGTATATTTTAAGTGGAGCATTTAGGTCATTTACATTCAATGAGCATATTGAGATGTGAGGTAATATTCTGTTCATCATTCTAATTATTATCTACCTAGTTCACTTTTTCATTGCATTATTGTTTTATAGGCCCCGTGAGTTTTAAGTTTTTAAGAAGTTCTAATTTGGTGCATATTAAACTTTTATTTCAAAGTTTAGAATTTCTTTTAGCTTTCTTTTGTAGGGCTGGTTTTGTAATGACAAATTTTCTCAGCATTTCCTTATAATAAAATGGCCTTATTTCTACTTCATTTATGCAACTTAGTCTCACTGGCTACAAAATTTTTGGCTGACAGTTATGCTTAAGGAGGCTGAGGATAAGACTCCAAACCCTTCTGGCATGTAGGGTTCTGCTGAGAAGTATGCTATTAGTCTGATAGTTTTTCATTTATAGATTATCTGATGCTTTTGTCATTTTGCTCTAAGAATTATTTCCTTCATGGTGACTTTAGATAGCTTGATGACTACATGCCTTGGTGAAGATCTTTATGCAACGAATTTCCCAGGAGTTTTTTGAGTTTATTGCATTTAGATATCTAAATCTCTAGGCAGGCCAGGAAAGTTTTTCTCAAATAAGTTTTCCAGACTTTTTTGTTTTCTCTTCTCCCTCAAGAACATCAATTATTCTTAGGTTTGGACATTTTACATAATCCTATATTTCTTGAAGGCTTCATTTCTTTTGATTGTCCTTTCTTTATTTTTGCCTGATTGGCAAATTCAGAAGCCATGTCTTCGATCTCTGAAAAGCTTTTTCTACTTGTTCTAGTATATTGTTAAAACTTTTCACTGCACTTTGTAGTTTCCTAACTGTGCCATCCATTTCCAGAAGTTCTGAATGATTTTATTTTATGATATCTAACTCTCTAGAAATGTTTTTATTTAAATTCTGAACTGCTTTTTAAATTGCTTTATGATGATTTTCACCTTCTCTCAGATCTTCTTGGGTATCTTAATAACAGATCTTCTGAATTCCTTCCTTGGTATTTCAAATATTTCATCTTGATTTTGTTCCATTGCTGGAAAGGTAGTGCAATCTTTTGCGGGTGTTATAGAATCCTGCTTTATTATATTACCAGAGTTACTTTTTTGGTTCCTTCTAATTTGGGTAGAATTTTTTAAAATTATTATTGAATATATGTTTTCTTTTACTGCTTTTTTTTTTCCCTTTAAAGATATAGCTTTAATGCTTATGGTTATGTATAGCCTAATTCAGTTCTTGGTGCTTTCAGGGATAAAGACTCTATAAGATTTCCTTGGTTGCAGAGAATCTTTGTATGTTGAATTTCTCATATGCTGGTTGTAGTAGCAATATGTTTGATGTGTGAGCAAGTTCATTGTCTCCTATGGGGTTGGAATGGTAGAGGTCTCTTGAAGTTTACCTCATTTCCTCATGCTGTGCATTTATTTATTTATTTAGCCCAGTATATTATTTACTGGTTTGATGGTTCAGCCTTCAGGCCAGTAGGGAGGTGTCCCTAGGTCGGGACCAGTTGTGGCTAAAGAAAATGGGTGAATACAATACTTGATGGTGGGCAGAGGTCCCAGCCTTGACAGAGGTGGCTGGAGGAGCTTTAATTGAGTCACGTTAAGGTCTTATCAAAAAGATGAATTGAAGTCACCTTAGCTCCTCTGCCTGGTAAACAGGAAAGCTATCTGCCTCTCAGACACACTTCTGTCCCAGTGCTCTGGCTATTCATATCAAACAGGTACCTATTTTCATCTGTAGAAATGTTGATATTTCAAGTGGGGAGGAATTGTGACTCTGTCTCTCATGCGAGCCTGAACCTGGGGGGTGCTCCTCCTGTGGCAATGCAGTCACCCTGTTGTGTTCCAGAAAATCTTTCTATAGTTGCACCCATGCCAACCTCCTGTAAGAGAAGCCAAAAATGTGCCTTTGTTGGTAGATAAATAACAATAGACATTCCCTTATCCAAGACTCTTCACATGCACAAGGGCTGTCTGACTGTTGGGTTAGAGCTGAAGACTTTTCCTGCTGAGCCTAGCACTGCAACTGTGTCTCTGCTGAAAGAAACTTCCCACCAGTGGAAAGATCTGGTGCACAAGGCCTGCCATCAGGATTCCTTTTTCCCATGAAGTATTCCCTTTATTTGGTGTACTCCCCATCCCCTAGAAGTGGGAGTGGTTAGGAGCCAGAATACTGTGAGTGCTGTTGCTCCTCTGGTCTAGCCACCCAGTTAAGTTGCCTCACTCCAGGATAGTGCTGGGGAGTGTCTGCAAGATATCTGATTTTGTGACCTGTCCTCAAGTCTCCCAGCAGTGGATGGCAGCATCAGCTTTAATTGCGGTGTCAGAGGAGTAATGTAGACTCTGTGAGATTCCTTGGTTACAGATAGCCATGGTGTGTTGGCTTTCTTGAGCACAAGTTACAATAGTAATAAACTGGTCACATTAATAGACTCCAGAACCTCTGGTTATCCATAGTGATACAACTAGTGGTGATAGCTGAGGTGGCACAGCCATTTTCTTCTTTCTGGGTAGTGTTATTCTACCAGGAGATGCTGCAATGGACTGTGTTGGTTGGCCTCCAGCCAGAAGGTTGTGCTTCCAATAGAGCGACAGTTATGGTAGTAGCAGTGAGACTTTTGCTTGCCTTATGTTTCTTGTGGAGTCACTCTGGTTTCTCAGGCAATGGTCAGGGACACATAGCTCCCGAATATTTTGTCCTTTGTTCTAAGCTACCAGGGTGGGTAACAGAGCAAACTCAGGCAGGGGCTGGGTCAGGAGGATTTGTGCTTTGACTCTACATGTCCAGGGCAAGAAGCAGCCCCATAGGTGTCAGGGCACAGTAAGAGCTCTCAGGCCACTGAGCTAATGTTCCAGAAAGGAATGTTTCTGCCTCTGCTGCACAAAAGACTTTGTGCAGGGATTGGGGAAGGCCAGGAAGCCGTAAGTCCCACACAGATCCCACAAACTTGCTGAGGCAAACCCCACTCCCACAGTGTTCCACTAGAAGCAGCGAGCTAAGTTCCAGGCAGCCTGCATTCAGAACTCACAACTGCCCCAGGTCATAAGCTCATAAGCTTTCCCTGTGGATAAAGCAACCATGGCTTTTAGGCCATCCCTCCCCACCCCCCGCCCCCCGCCACCTCATCTGCCTACAAAGTCAGGTGCCTGACTTCTGCATTCCTGGCTGCAGCCCACTTTTTACTCACCCCCACCCCACTTCCTGACCAAAGGAGTTCAACCCCTTTTTCTGTTATGCCCCGTCCCTTTTTTCCCCGAAGAAGACCACCAGAGTCCAGAGTCGAAGCTAAGCAGCAAGGATCTTTATTACAGGTTCGAACCCGGAACCCTCACTCGCTCTCGGAATGAGAGGGTCAAGAGAGAGAGTTTCCCCTACAGAGCATTAAACAGTATTATATAGTCTAAGAAGAGTGGTCATAGAATCATTATACAGATCAGATGTATGATTGGCTGGTGTTTGAACAAGGTGATTTGGCTAACTATGATTGGTTCCCGCCATTTCTGGTATCTCAGTTCAACCTTTGAGATGGAAGAGCAGTTTCTGCACAAAGGCAGTTAATTATATTGCGTCAGGACAACCGGTCTATGGCAGCATGAGTTTATCTTACTTAAACATGTCTTGTGACCTAGCCCCTAGGAAGAAAAACAGGTACTTACAGAACTTTCGAAACCTCTGGTATGTGCAGAGATAAGAAAGCAGAAGCAGAACAAAGGGTGTAGCAATAGGGAGCAAGGGGGGTGGGTATCTCTTTGTGCTTTTGTGTCCTTTCATTTCCCCCTCACATAAGTAACTGGACATCCAATCTTGGATTTTTAGAGTTTTATAACGTAGCCTCACTCTCTGGGTGCAAGAGAGGCTGGTGATGGCTACGGAGGACCATCAGTTGGATGGTGTCAAATCTTTCTCTGACAAATTGTAAAATCTTATTTACCACACAGGGGCCTATAGTGAATAGAAGCAGTAAAGACATTAGGGGGCCTAAAAGAGGAGCCAAAAGGGAAAACATTGATGAGTTCCACCAATTATTAGCAGCTACAGTAAATTGCTGCTTTTTCATTTCTAAGCTTAGTTTATGCAGACGTTGGACTCTTTCCTCAACTAACCCTGATTCATTTATATAGAAACAGCATTCTTCTTTGAGGAACATACAGGTCCCTCCTTTTTCTGCGGTAAGCAGATCTAGGGCTCTTCTATTCTGTAGAGTTACCTGGGCCAGGGAAGTGAGCTGCCTCTGGAGAGATGCAAGTGACTCGGCTGATGCTTCCATTGCCATGGAAAACTGTTGAAGTAACTTATCGCTTTCTATCATGGAGTGTTGTAGCGCCCCTCCTGCTAGCCCCGCTGCGACAACAGAGGTGGTTAAGGATATACCGGCAATTAGTGGTAAAAAAACTGCCCGTCTATGTCGCGTAGTTTCAGTTGGGATTGGGGTTGTCCCTGCCCAGCCTATGAATTCCGCCGGGGTTAGCAGGGTCAGTCGGGGAACTAGTGTAACAGGGATACACAACTGTCCGTCAGAGACGCTTCTGGACAGAATTTTTAACAGAGTCGTATTACACCAGAAGAACACACCAGAGGGAGCGTATATGGGGCTATCAGGGTATGTAACCGATTGGTTACAGAGGCTGTTGCTAAATGCCGAATAACAGTAGGGGTATTTCTCTTGGTATGGGTAACGGTACAGGGCCACATCTGGTATTGTGACTGTTGATGAATTAAAACCCGTATAGTTTGTGGGAGGGGAGGACAGGGGAACAGCGGTTAATGGTGGTCTTCCTAGGGTTGCACACATAAAGCAAGAGGACAGGTCGCCTAAACCGGTGAGGTTGGCGAATGCTAGCCCTTCCTGTAGTAGGGTTAGCCAGGAGAAGGGTTGCAAGTCTTGTGATAGCTTGGTTTCTTGCCTGTGGATTTGTGTATGGATTAAGGGTTGAATCTGGACTAGACTTCTCCACAGATATAAGTGGCTACTGGGCCAGGTACTAGTTGATGAGTAATATACTCCTCCATGTTGCGGGGTTGTCCACCGAGAGTCCCATGGGTCTCTAATTATCCCAGTGTAAGTAACGGGAGACTCAGTTTGGTAAAAATACCACCCTTGTTGTTCTCTCCAGTATCGGACAGAGTGCGTCTTACAGTAGCTATATGGGCAACCTGCACTCTGGTGCCACCAATAATTTTTACAATTATATTCAGTCTGATCATATTCAAAACAGATCATGGGTATTGCTGGTTGGGCAATCTGGAACTTAGTGAAATTGAGGTAAACTATAGTATTACACCCTGAGGGGGGGCAGTCTACACTAGCCAGCAGTTTACCCGCCTGGGGGGTTTCCCCAGGATGAGTTTTGTTTTCATAGAGCCAGAACCTCCAAACATAGGGATTAGACGGCGCAGCAGTGAGGAGAGTCAGATGCATAAGGCATAAAAGCATAAGTGAGCTAAACATGGTTACGGCCATGGGGATGGCGGCGCAGGGTTAACTTTAAGGGATTGTTCTTAGCTTTGTCTACAGTCCATGTAACCGGTGCTCCAGACGGCCCGAGAAGGTCGGATGTTGGGTCCACTGGTTTGACGTGTGTGTAGTGGATCCACGAAGCGATGCCTTCTACCTTGAGAGCGGTGGGAGTAGTCAGGAGTACTTGCAGTGGTCCTTTCCACCTGGGTTGAAGAGTTTCTTGCCGGTGGCGCTTGACTAGGACCCAGTCTCCCGGCTGGAATGGATGGGGCGTCGGCGGAGGTCTTGCTTCGTACAATTCTCGTAGTCTGGGCCAAATTTCCTGGTGAATTTTCTGTAAGGCTTGTAAGGAGAACAAGAGCTCAGAGACATTTTCAGTTTCAGGTTTGAGTAAGTCATCTTTTAGACTGGGGACCAGGGGTGGGGGTCTGCCATACATGATTTCATATGGTGTGAGGCCCAGTCTGTAAGGGGTATTTCGGGCCCGGAACAGAGCGTAGGGGAGAAGTACTACCCAATTAGCACCAGTCTCCATGGTCAATTTAGTTAAGGTCTCTTTTAGAGTCCGATTCATCCTTTCTACCTGTCCTGAGCTTTGGGGCCTATAAGCACAATGTAATTTCCAACTTGCCCCAAGAATGGAAGCCAAATCCCAACTTACCTTAGCAACGAAGGCTGGTCCATTGTCTGACCCTATCTGAATGGGAAAGCCATACCTGGGGAGGATTTCTTCCAAAATTTTCTTTGCTACAACCTGAGCAGTTTCTCTCTTAGTTGGGAACGCTTCTGTCCATCCTGAAAAAGTATCTACAAAGACAAGTAAGTACTGATACCCATATTTTCCAGGCTTTATCTCAGTAAAGTCTACTTCCCAATAGACGCCAGGCCTAGTTCCTTTACACCTATTTCCTGTGGCGGTCTGGGTTTGGGGGCAAGCGTTGTTCAGTTGGCAGGCTTTGCAATTTGTTGTGACATCGCTGGCCAATTCAGTAATATGCCTGATTCTGAACTTGGCGTGCCTGATTAAGTCTATCATTCGCCGGGCACCTAGGTGGGTTGTCCGGTGGATATGTTCCAACACCTGCCGTCCTGATTTTTCTGGTAGGATGGTTTGGTCATTTATATCAGTCCACCACCCATTTTGAACCTGTTTTAGGGGAAGCGTGTCCATCCATTCGCGATCCTGTTTGGTATAGTCGGGAAAACATGGCAAATTTCACGGGCCAGGATCAGGGAGCTGGAGCGCGAGGAGCTGACTGGGAGCTTTTGCTATGCTCCTTGTGGTTTGGTTGGCTAAGAAGTTGCCTCGAGCAATTGGCGTAGTTGGTTTCTGATGCCCAGGGCAATGTACGATAGCCAATTTCTTTGGTTTCCACAAAGCAGTTAATAGAGCTAGGATCTCTTGCTTGTTTTTTATTTCTTTGCCTTCAGCTGTTAATAGTCCCCTCTCTCTGTAGATGGCCCCATGTATGTGCGCAGTAGCGAAAGCATTGCGGCTATCCGTGTATACTGTCAGTTTTTTCTTTGTCCCTAGGGTGAGGGCCTGTGTGAGTGCTATTAGTTCGGCTCTTTGGGCCGATGTCCCTGGAGGCAAGGGTTCTGCCCAGATTACCTCAGTCTCTGATGTTACAGCCGCTCCTGCATACCGCTGGCCTTGGTGGGATGTAGCTGCTGCCATCAGTGAACCAGATGAGTTCTGTGTTGGGGAGCGGACGATCTTGCAGGTCCTCCCGCACCCCATGCACCTGAGCCAGTATCTCAGTGCACTCATGGGATGGGGCGTCCTAGTCTGGATTTGGCAGCAGTGAAGCAGGGTTTAAAGAGGTTGGGGGCAGAAAAGTTATTCTGAGGGGGTTTAACAGCAGTCCTTGATAGTGGGTGAGGCGGGTGTTACTCATCCATCGGTCCGGCGGCTGCCGGAGGATGCCTTCAATGGCATGTGGGGTTATAACGTGCAACTCTTGCCCCATGATAAGTTTATCAGCGTCTCGGACCATTAGGGCGGTCGCCGCAATGATCCGGAGGCAGGGTGGCCAGCCAGCAGCCACTGAATCTAATTTTTTTGACAAATAGGCAACTGGCCTCTGCCAGGGGCCTAGGTACTGTGTTAACACGGCTTTTGCAACACCCTTACTTTCATACACATATAAGTGGAAGGGCTTGGAGACATCAGGGAGCCCCAGCGTGGGGGCTGATAACAGGGTAGTTTTGATTTGTTGAAAGGCCAGCTCAGCCTCTTCCGTCCAATTGAAGGGTTGCCGTTCCTTTGTTGCCTGGTATAGGGGCTTGGCTAACTCAGCGAATCCGGGTATCCATAACCTACAGAACCCTGCCGACCCCAGGAATTCTCTCACCTGCCGTGTCGACTGGGGTCTAGGGATGCGTAAGACTGTTTCCTTTTGGGCTTTAGTTAGCCAGCGTTGCCCCCCTTTTAACAGGTACCCTAGATAAGTTACCTCCAACTTGCAGATCTGAGCCTTTGTCACTGAGGCTCGGTAGCCTAGCTCTCCCAGGGTCTTCAAGAGGTCCTCAGTCCCTTGAACACAAGTTTCCAGGGACCTAGCCGCTATTAAGAGATCATCAACATACTGCAAAAGAGTTATTTCAGGGTGTTGCCGCCGGTACTCACCCAGATCTTCATGAAGGGCTTCATCGAACAGGGTTGGCGAGTTCTTGAACCCTTGTGGCAACCTAGTCCATGTTAGCTGACCATTGATGCCCCTCTCAGGATCCGTCCATTGAAATGCAAAGAGTTCTTGGCTTTTAGGGGCCAGAGGAAGGCTGAAGAAAGCATCTTTTAGATCAAGAACGGTATGCCACTGTTTTTCGGGATGTAAGGCACTCAGAAGGGTGTATAGATTGGGCACGGTGGGATGTATGTCCATGACCCTTTTATTAACTTCTCTTAAATCCTGTACTGGCCTGTAGTCTGTACTGTTGGGTTTACGTACAGGTAACAGTGGAGTATTCCAGGGTGAGTGGCAAGCCCGTAGGACTCCTTGGTCTAGGAGTCAGCGGATATGGGGTGTAATTCCTTCTCTTGCTTCCAGGGGCATAGGATATTGTCAAACCCGAACCGGGTCCGTCCCTGGCTTAACTTCCACAAATATGGCTGGTCGATGTTTAGCTAGCCCTAAGCCCCCAGTTTCTGCCCATGCTTCAGGGAAACGCTGGAGCCAAGCATCAATTTCCTGATCGGGGGGCTTTTGCTCTTGATGGAGTCTGTACTCATCTTCTAAGGTGACAGTCAGGATAGATATTGGCCTGTTCTGGGAATCAGTTATCTTGGGCCCTTCTGGCTCAAAGTGGATTTGGGCCCCCATTTTTTTCAGCAAGTCCCTCCCTAGTAGAGGGTAGGGGCTCTCTGGGATGACTAGGAAAGAATGGGAGACTTTTCCCATTCCTAAGTCCACAGTCCTCTGGGTTGTCCAGGGGTATTTTTTGATGCCTGTTGCCCCGTGCACCCAGGATGTGTTCTTAGACATTTTTCCAATTGGTTTGGTTAGGACCGAGTGTTCCACCCCAGTATCGACCAAGAAACGAACTGGGGACCCCTCCACTTGCAAAGTTACCCTGGGTTCGGGGAGGGGGTCCGAACCCCGTCCTCCCTAGTCAGAGTCCTGGGTAACTAGTACAGAGGTAGGGTTAGCTGGTCTCCGTTTCTTTGGGCAGTCTTTAATCCAGTGGCCACGGTCCTTGCAATAAGCACACTGATCTTTTTCTAATCCTTGCCTAGAGCCTTGCTTTGTCTGCTTTCTGTTTTGGCCATTTCCTGCCTGGGGGAAAGCTGCTACTAAGACTTTGGTCATTTCTTTGTTTGCCTTGAACTGTTTTTCTTCTGGAGTATCCCTATTATTATAAACTCGCTGAGCCATCTGAAGGAGGTCCTGTATCTGCTTTCCTTCAAAATCTTCTAATTTCTGGAGTTTTCTTTTTATATCTGGTGCTGCCTGGTTTACAAAGGACATTACTACCGCTGCCTGATTTTCCAGTGCTTCCGGGTCCATAGGGGTAAACTGTCTGAAGGCTTCCATTAATCTCTCTAAATATACAGCGGGGCTTTCTGTCTTACCTTGTAACACAGAATATACTTTAGCCAAATTGGTGGGCTTGTGAGCCGCAGCCCGGAGACCCGCCATTAGAGTCTGGCGATAAATGAGCAGTCATCCCCTACCTTCTGCCATGTTGTAGTCCCATCTGGGCCGAGTCAAGGGGAAAGCCGCATTAATGAGGTCAGGATTTGCAGTTGGCTGGCCGTCATCTCCTGGAACCAGCTTTCTGGCCTCCACTTGGATTCTTTCCCACTCCTCTGTTGTGAACAGGATTCGGAGGAGCTTTTGACAGTCATCCCAGGTTGGCTGGTGAGTAAACATGACACTGTCTAACAATGAGGTTAGATCTTTGGGATTATCTGAGAACCGAGCACTTTGGGATTTCCAATTGTATAAATCACTAGTGGAGAAAGGCCAATACATGAGACGGGAGAGCCCGGTATCATCGAGCGATCCTATTTCTCTGAGAGGCAGGGCTACAGTGGAGTCAGGGAGTCGGGAAGCTTGGTCCTGCTGTACGCGGCCTCGCGTCCGGCCGGCCGGCCCCCCCGAGTTACTTTCGCTCTCGGCTGCTTCCTCTTCTCGGTTTCCCTCTACGGACGCACCACCCTGGGGGACTGGGTCTTGCGGGATAAGGTGTGGATATGGTGGGGGAAGTGTGGGTTCTAACGTTAGGGGGTCCTGGCTGTCTGGCAGCACAGGGGCCGAGGGAGCAGGGGGAGTCCTTTGTCTTGTAGGTCGCGTTACTAGGACCTTGCAGGGCTCAGGGATGAATGGAGTTACCCAGGGCGGTGGGTTCTCTACAAGATCCTGCCACACTAGAATATAAGAAATTTGATCAGGATGTCCTGACTGCCCTGGCAGGAAAATCTTAGTTTTTACCTTAGTAATAATAGAGAGACAGAAAGTTCCTTCGGGGGGCCACCCTACACCGAAAGAGGGTCACTCCGAACGGCAGAAAGTAACTAGCTTTCCTTTCCTTAGTTCTACACTTAAGTTATGCCCCCGAGCCTTCACATCTTTGAAATTGGTTACAAGGAGTGAGACCAGCGTGCTCTGGTTGCTGCCCATCTTTGGACTGCTCCTACAAAGAGAAGGAGGGACGAAAGTGAGTGTGAAGCAGAGGGGAGTATCCGACAGGTCTGGTCCTGGAAGGGGAAAAAAGGTTTTATGTTTCGTTTTGGACTTACACTTAACACTTAACAATAACGGACAGACAGTGACAAACGGTGAGCCTTCGTGAGCACGTGTCGGACTTCCGACCTGAGTCAGACAGGGCAACCAAGGATGGAGGGCCCCCAGATGGGCACTGGGGGATGTCTCCCACCAGTCCCGAGTGGCTGTCTTTTAGCGTGTCCGCCAAGACCGTGCCACTTACAGAACAGACCAATACAGATCACGGATTATGGATTTCGCAAAATTTCAGGGTGACAGACAGAGATAAAGACAGAGACAGTGACAAAGCCGGCTTACCTACAGATCCACTCACTCAGGGGTCTGGTGGACTCGGGGGGAAATCCCGGACGAGCCCCCAATTGTTATGCCCTGTCCGTTTTTTCCCCGAAGAAGACCACCAGAGTCCAGAGTCGAAGCTAAGCAGCAAGGATCTTTATTACAGGTTCGAACCCGGAACCCTCACTCGCTCTCGGAATGAGAGGGTCAAGAGAGAGTTCCCCCTACAGAGCATTAAACAGTATTATATAGTCTAAGAAGAGTGGTCATAGAATCATTATACAGATCAGATGTATGATTGGCTGGTGTTTGAACAAGGCGATTTGGCTAACTATGATTGGTTCCCGCCATTTCTGGTATCTCAGTTCAACCTTTGAGATGGAAGAGCAGTTTCTGCACAAAGGCAGTTAATTATATTGCGTCAGGACAACCGGTCTATGGCAGCATGAGTTTATCTTACTTAAACATGTCTTGTGACCTAGCCCCTAGGAAGAAAAACAGGTACTTACAGAACTTTCGAAACCTCTGGTATGTGCAGAGATAAGAAAGCAGAAGCAGAACAAAGGGTGTAACAATAGGGAGCAAGGGGGGTGGGTATCTCTTTGTGTTTTTGTGTCCTTTCAGTCATTACATTGTGAAACCCAGTTAGGGGTGTCTTTCAACCTGTGACTGCTGCTTGAGCTATTTGACTGACCTCCACAAAGTCCCCTATGGAAAACAAGAAATGTCTTCCCTCAGTCCATGCTGGACACTGGGAGTGTACACATGGGTCTTTCTGATACTGCTTCTACTTTTATATCTCATGACCCCTTCCCAAGTTGGTTCCAGTGCTGAGTAGAAGTAAGTATTTTCTGTGGCCTGGACTTTCAAGCTCTTCATTGGTTTGTGTCCCAGAGGCAGTATCTTCCCCTCTTCACATTCTGGGTACTCACAGTTCTTTGCCTAATTCACTGTGTAGTTGCAGCCTGTCACTTTCCTTCAAAGAGTCTGAATTCCCTTGGTTTTCCTGTTCAGTTCCTGTATCACTTCTTGAAAATTGTTCACAGGGTGAATCTCTACAAACTTTTTTACCCTTTCAAGTAGAAGTGGTATGCTAGCATTGCCTCTTATCTGCCATTTTGGAAACAAAAACTACATTCCTCATCATAAATCAGTTTTGTGTCGGTGTCCTTGTCTCTGGGGAGTTTAGAGGCAGTTAGGTTGGGTAACATGCAAGTACTTCAAGTGTCCAGCATGGACTAAGGGAATACATTCCTTATTGTTTTTCACAGGGGACCTTGCAAAGGTCAGCCAAGTAGCTCATTCAGTGGTCCCAGGTGGAGAGATTCTCCAACTGCATTTCAGACTGCCATATGTTGGCAGATTTTCTTTTTGATGGTTTTTTCAGTACCATAGAATAATTTAAAAATCAATTTCCTATGTTTATTTTCTCATGGTATCTTGGCAACATGCAAAGTGTAAGAAGATGATACTTGCTTAAGTTTTTCCTTTCGTAAGGTTATGTCCTGAGGTATTGAAATACTTTTATACTTAAGGATTAACAACAATGCCTATAGCATGCCTTCCAAATTGCTACTTGGGTCTTTGAAAAATACAAAACCTTAGTGCAATCTCATGTAAAGACATGCAAATTGACTACACAGGTTAATTTACTCTCCACAAAATTGATTTTGTTGTTCCTAGAAATGGTTTGCTATTACATATGAGAGGCCACTTCAGTACTGAAATAATACACTATTATTCACAATAACAATATGTAGTAGGGAGATTCAAGTCAAGAGACGTTCTCAGCATTACCTAACACGTCTTTCTGCCCTCTCTTCAAGTTTCCTAAACTACGTTATCATTAACAAAGGATTGCGACATCTTTGCTAGCCGAAAGGGGAATGGGGGAAAAAGTTCTGGGAAGTGGGGAAGACATTTGAAAATGCCCAAAGGTGTGAAAAATGATTGTCTATTTGGTAAATAAGGACTACTTTGTTTATTTTTTTATAATTTCAAATTTTAGATTCAACAGTTACATGTACAGGTTTGCCACATGAGTATATTATATAATGCTTAGGTTGGGGTACAATTGATTCTGTCACCAAGGCAGCAAGCACACTATCCAACAGTTTTTCAACCCTTGTTCCATCCCCAGTTTGTCCTTTTTAAAGCCTCCAATGTCCATTGTTGCCATCTTTATGTCCATGAGTACCTAATGTTTAGTCCCCACTTATAAGTGAGAACGTGGTATTTGGTTTTCTGTTCCTGTGAGAATTTGCTTAGGAAATGTCCTCCAGCTGCATCCATGTTGCTGGAAAATATATTATTTTTTTCTTTTTAATGGCTTTGTAGTATTCCATAACACATATGTGTGATGGTTAATACTGAGTGTCAACTTGATTGGATTGAAGGGTGCGAAGTATTGTTCCTTGGTGTGTCTATGAGAGTGTTGCCAAAAGAGATCAACATTTGAGTCAGTGGACTGAGAGAGGCAGACCCACCCTCAATCTGGGTGGGCACCATCTAATCAGCTGCCAGTGCAGCTAGAATAAAGCAGGCAGAAGCTGAAAAGAGCAGACTTGCTGAGTCTTCCAGCCTTCATCTTTCTCCCATGCTGGATACTTCCTGCTCTTGAACATAAGACTGCAAGTTCTTCAGCTTTTGGACTCTTGGACTTATACCACTGGTTTACCAGGGGTGCTTGGCTGAAGGTTGCACTGTCAGCTTCCCTACTTTTGAGGTTTTGGGACTCGCACTGGCTTCCTTGCTCCTCAGCTATTACAGATGAGAGGCCACGTCAGTACTGAATAACACACTATTATTCACAATAACAATATGTGGTAGGGAGATTTAAGTCAAGAGACGTTCTCAGCATTACCTAACATGGTTCCTCAGCTTGCAGATGTCCTATTGTGGGACTTCAACATGTAATCCTGTGAGTCAATTCTTCTAATAAACTCCCCTTAATATATACATACATCGTATTAGTTTTGTCCCTTTAGACAACCCTGACTAATACAGTATATTTTCTTTATCTAATCCACCATTGATGGGCACCAAGGTTCATTTCATGTCTTTGTTATTGTGAATGGTGCTGCAGTGAACATATGAGTGTATGTTTCTCTTTGGTAGAATTGTTTATTTTCTTTATAGATATAAACCCAGTGATGAGATTGCTCAGTTAAATGTTAGTTCTGCTTTTGGTTCTTTAAGATATTTCCAGACTGCTTTCCACAGTAGCTAAACTAGTTTACTTTCCAACTAACAGTGTGTAAGCATTCTCTTTTCCCCCAAGCCTCACCAACATTTTTTTGGCTTTTTAGTAATAGCCATTCTGACTGGTGTGAGATGGCATCACCTTATGGTTTTGATTTGTATTTATCTGATAATTAGTGATACTGAACTTTTTTCACATGTTCGTTGGCCACTTGTATGTCTTCTTTTGAGAAATGTCTGATCAAGTGATTTTCCCATTTTTCAATGAAGTTATTTGCTTTTCACTTGTTGATTTAAGTTTCCTATAGATTCTGAATATTTGGCTTTTGTCCAATGCACAGTTTGTGAATAGCTTCTACCACACTGTAGGTTATCTGTTTGCACTGCTGATAGTTTCTTTTTCTGTAAAGAGGCTCTTTAGTTTAATTAGGTGTCACCTGCCTATTTTAGTTTTTTTTCTTTTTTTTTTAAAAAAATTATTTATTTCATTTTAATTTTTATTTATTTTTATTATTATTATACTTTAAGTTCTAGGGTACATGTGCATAATGTGAAGGTTTGTTACATATGTATACGTGTGCCATGTTGCTGTGCTGCACCCATCAACTCGTCAGCATCCATCAACTCGTCATTTGCATCAGGTATAACTCCCAATGCAATCTCTCCCCCCTCCCCTCTCCCCCCCTTCCCAGGATAGGCCCCGGTGTGTGATGTTCCCTTTCCCAAGTCCAAGTGATCTCATTGTTCAGTTCCCACCTATGAGTGAGAACATGTGGTGTTTGGTTTTCTGTTCTTGTGATAGTTTTCTAAGAATGATGGTTTCCAGCTGCATCCATGTCCCTACAAAGGACACAAACTCATCCTTTTTGATGGCTGCATAGTATTCCATGGTGTATATGTGCCACATTTTCTTAATCCAGTCTGTCACTGATGGACATTTGGGTTGATTCCAAGTCTTTGCTATTGTGAATAGTGCTGCAATAAACATACATGTGCATGTGTCTTTATAGCAGCATGATTTCTAATCCTTTGGGTATATACCCAGTAATGGGATGGCTGGGTCATATGGTACATCTAGTTCTAGATCCTTGAGGAATCGCCTTACTGTTTTCCATAATGGTTGAACTAGTTTACAATCCCACCAACAGTGTAAAAATGTTCCTATTTCTCCACATCCTCTCCAGCACCTGTGGTTTCCTGACTTTTTAATGATCGCCATTCTAAGTGGTGTGAGATGGTATCTCATTGTGGTTTTGATTTGCATTTCTCTGATGGCCAGTGATGATGAGCATTTTTTCATGTGTCTGTTGGCTGTATGAATGTCTTCTTTTGGGAAATGTCTGTTCATATCCTTTGCCCACTTTTTGATGGGGTTGTTTGTTTTTTTCTTGTAAATTTGTTTGAGTTCTTTGTAAGTTCTGGATATTAGCCCTTTGTCAGATGAGCAGATTGCAAAAATTTTCTCCCATTCTGGAGGTTGCCTGTTCACTCTGATGGTAGTTTCTTTTGCTGTGCAGAAGCTCTTTAGTTTAATTAGATCCCATTTGTCAATTTTGGCTTTTGCTGCCGTTGCTTTTGGTGTTTTAGACATGAAGTCTTTGCCCATGCCTATGTCCTGAATGGTACTACCTAGGTTTTCCTCTAGGGTTTTTATGGTATTAAGTCTAACATTTAAATCTCTAATCCATCTTGAATTAATTTTCGTATAAGGAGTAAGGAAAGGGTCCAGTTTCAGCTTTCTACTTATGGCTAGCCAATTTTCCTAGCACCATTTATTAAATAGGGAATCCTTTCCCCATTTCTTGTTTCTCTCAGGTTTGTCAAAGATCAGATGGCTGTAGATATGTGGTATTATTTCTGAGGACTCTGTTCTGTTCCATTGGTCTATATCTCTGTTTTGGTACCAGTCCCATGCTGTTTTGGTTACTGTAGCCTTGTAGTATAGTTTGAAGTCAGGTAGCGTGATGCCTCCAGCTTTGTTCTTTTGACTTAGGATTGTCTTGGAGATGCGGGCTCTTTTTTGGTTCCATATGAACTTTAAAGCAATTTTTTCCAATTCTGTGAAGAAACTCATTGGTAGCTTGATGGGGATGGCATTGAATCTACAAATAACCTTGGGCAGTATGGCCATTTTCACGATATTGATTCTTCCTATCCATGAGCATGGTATGTTCTTCAATTTGTTTGTGTCCTCTTTGATTTCACTGAGCAGTGGTTTGTAGTTCTCCTTGAAGAGGTCCTTTACATCGCTTGTAAGTTGGATTCCTAGGTATTTTATTCTCTTTGAAGCAATTGTGAATGGAAGTTCATTCATGATTTTTTAGTTTTTTTCAATTGCCTTTGTAGACTTAGCCAAAAATTCTTTGTCAAGGTTGATGTCAAGAACAGTACTTCCTAGTTGTCTTCTAGGATTCTTATAGTTTGAGGTCTTACAGTTAAATCTTTAATATATTATGAGTTAATTTTTGTAGATAGTGAAAGGCAGGGCTGCAGCTTTAATCTTCTGCACATGGCTATCCAGTTATCCCAGCACTAATTATTGAATAAGGAGTACTTTCTCCATTGCTTGTTTTTGTCAGCCTTGCCAAAGACCAGATGGTTGTAGGTGCAAAACTTTATTTCTGAGTTTTTTATTGTGTTCCATTATGCTGTGTCTTTGTTTTTGTGCCAACCAAGCTGTTTTGGTTACTATGTCTTTACAATGTAGTTTGAAGTCAGGTAGTTTTATTCCTCTGGCTTTATTCTTTTTGCTTAAGGTTGCTTTGATTATTCAGGCTTTTTTTGTTTCTTTATGTATTTTAGAATTTTTTTTTTTAATTCTGTAAAAACTGGCGCTGGAGATTTTATTGGAATAGCATTGAATCAGTAAATTGCTTTGGGCAAAGGGTATGGCCACTTTGACAATATTGATTCTTCCAATACATGAGCAGGAAATTTTTTTCCCATTTATTTGTGTCATATTTTATTTCTTTCAACACTGTTTTGTGGTTCTCCTTGTAGAGATATTCACCTCTTTTGTTAGCTGTATTACTATGTCTCTCATTTTCTTCTTGGCTATTGTAAGTTTGATTGTTTTCTTGATTTCATTCTCAGCCTGAATGTTGTTGCTGTGTAGAAATGCTACTGATTTTTGTACATTGTTTTGTTACCCTGAAATTTCACTAAAGTTGTTCATCGATTCTAGGAAACTTCTTTTAGAGCTTTTAGGATTTTCTAGTTATAGAATAATCATCAGTGAAGATAGATAGTTTGATTTCTTCCTTTTCTATTAAGATACCTTCTCTTTCTTTCCTTGACTAATTTGTTTTATCTAGGACTTCCAGTTCTATGTTGAATAGGAATGATGAGAATGGATAAAATCATGAACATAGTATTGGAAGTTCTGGCTGGGGCAGTCAGGTAAGAGAAAGAAATAAAAGATATTCAGATAGAAAAAGAGAAAGTCAAACTATCTTTGTCTGCAGATGACATGATCCTGGATGGATACATAACAGCAACTACCACCCTTACAATGTAATTATAAAGTAACTTCGCCATCCAAAATTTCAGGAAAAGATAGAGGCTCCAGATGATTAAAGATGGCTTACAGTAATCTGGGGCCCAAAAACCAGTGCCATTGATTTTGGGGTTTTGCTTTGTGAAACGGCCCTAAGTGTAAACTTGGTGTCCTTAGATGAATCCGTCACACGCTACCTGATGGTTTTTATGCTCTGTCTATTAAAATAATTTCATTAAAAGATAATATATATGACTATACAGAATCACTGTGTGTGTGTGTATGTGTATATATATATGTATATATATTTGTGTGTGTGCATGTGTGTCAGTGGAAACAGAAATTTAGAATAATGTTATTAAGCTACATATAGAAATGATTAATATCTTACAGAGAAATAAACCTATAGGCTTTGGGATGTTGTTTTACAATATTCAACAGAAATAATTTTCATCTCATAGATAAAAAAAATCCAAATTATCAATCTTCTGTCAATTAGCATCTAACTTTACAATCTAGAGCAATAGCAGGTCAAAAAAGTTACAGGTCTTAGAGAATCATATGACTTTTAATCAAATATATTAGATAATATTCTAGTGCAGTACTACCTGAAGTGTGGCATGTTATTCAGCTTCTAGTCCGGGGAATATTTGTTACTGTCAGTCACAGAATACAAAGTTTTTGCCAGCTTGAAGTCAACTATGACACTAAGTACATTATTTAATTTGTCTAGCATTTTGTCTTCTATTTAATAGCAAGACTTTCTCAATGAAGGAACAGCATGCAAATGTGCATTCTGATGGAAGTACCTGGTTTTATTACAGATATGTACATTGACTAGTGCTACTCCAGTATGATATTGAAAAAGCACATTGTAATTTCTTCTTTCTTTTGCTTTATTTTCAACTTTTTGAATAGCTCTCTTTTTTTTTTTTAACAGTAGAAACATCATCTTAGTGAGCTTAGAGTTTCTTTTATTTCTTAGGTTTGTATCAAAATTCTGGGATTGGAGGTAAGCAGGAATTATATAAAACAATGTATCAGTAGATCTGTTCTCTTTTAGCCTCTCACATAGCCTACAAGTGCATGGGTACCATTCTAGAATTATTTTGCATGTTGAGCAATGGCAAACTTTCAGAAGCTTATCTAAAAACCTTTCTGCTTAGACATAAAATATAGATAATTCTTCTCTGAGGGTCTGAAATCTCCTTGGTGTTCGACCCAGAAAGGGAGAAATTGGTTTTCTGTGATCTCTGATCTCTTAAATCTTATCAAATCTCTTAAAATCTAATTAAACCTATACCACCACCACCATCCATAGCAGGGTTTATCTAGAAAATATTGCATGGCATATAAATTCCCTTTCCTGAGGACTTTCAATGTCTATTCTTTCTTTTCTTTACCTTGACTTTATTCTTCAGTGGGAAACTTTTACATAGCTTGAGATTAGATAGCTGTGGTCTTATTCATCCGTAGGCAATCTCACAAATTCACTGTTCATTTCTTCATGATCTGAATTCTTTCAGCTTTCCCACTGAAAATTTTGAAAATTAAAAGCCAAAAATTGTTCTTATATTTAGTTCTGCTGCTATTCCTTCCTTTGGTAATTAAAGCAGAATCTTCTAGCAGAATAAATGAATCCAGAGATTAACTAAAATGTACAAGATTATATTGCACGGGGAAAACAGCTACTATTTCAAATTATTCTTCTGTCATGATTTAATTATTAATAGACATGTCTGTTAAAATAATTGATTTTTAAATTTCTGTGACAGGTGTTAACAATGTGTTTCCTGTGTTTTTTTTGTTTGTTTTTTGTTTTCTGTTTTTTGTTTGTTTGTTTGTTTTAGAGATGTAGTCTTGCTCTTTCACCCAGGCTGGAGTGTAGTGGCACAATCTCGACTCACTGCAACCTCCATCTCCCAGGTTCAAGCAATTCTACTGCCTCAGCCTCCTGAATAGCTGGGATTACAGGCACATGCTGCCATCCCAGGCTAATTTTTTTTTTTTTTGTATTTTAGTAGAGACAGGTTTTCACTGTGTTACCCAGGCTGGTCTTGAACTCCGGAGCTCAGGCAATCTGCCTGCCTTGGCCTCCCAAAGTGCTGGGATTACAGGCGTGAGCCACCATGCCTGGCCTCCTGTGGTTTTCCAAAAAAACATTTCTGCTTTAAACCATGTTCAGTTGTTAAATACAGTAAGTGATTATGGAAAAAATACCCCTTAAATTGGGCCAAGGGTTACTTATTCTTATTATTTAAATTCATCAAGTGTCTCAAGCCTATGAACTTTTATTTGAATTTAATAAAAATTTGTCTAATACTAAACTTACTTTTATAATATCTATTAAGTGTAAAACATTATTAAAGTCCACAAAATATACAAACATTTGAAGCACGTATAATTCTCAGTGATATGTTATGTATGTATTTATTGCACATTGGAGGGAAATTTTTCTTTTTATTTCACTGAGCAGATAAGATAATGCATCGCATTTATTTAGGATTTTTGTTTGAGGAAATAAATTAAGAACTGAGTTCATGCAAATTTTCTTCTAGCATTTACCATAAATTATCACTCCTATGCTCCTATGAAGTATTTGAGAATTGGGATGTTGAGATACCGGTCAAATGAATTTAGATTTATATAATTTAGAGAAATAGCCTTTGAGAATTCCTTACCGATGTTTCTTCCTTTTTATGAAGAGGCCTATCTAAGCCCTCTGGCAATTTGTTCACTCAAATTAAAGATAGGGAGAAAAACAGTGACTTACTATTAATTAATTCAAGGGATATTGACATTGTGAGATCAAAAGACATGGCATGTCTCTAAAGAGTTCACAAAGTAGTGAGAGAAAGGCATGGACAAAATGATCTCTTATATTGTACCAATAAACATTCAAATGAAATTAAGAGAAAATGAAAACACATGTATTATCTGCTTTTACCTCACATCTTGGTTATTACTAATAGCTTTCAAACTGTTTTCTCACCTCCAGGCTCACTACCCTCACAAATGCCATCCTGAATAAATACCTTAAGATTAGTATGCCTAAAAAAACTAATGTTATAATCATGTCATTGTTTCTTAATTTTTTTTTCTTTTTCTTTTTTTCTTTTCTTTTTTTTTTTTTTATTGAGACACAGTCTCATTCTGTCTCCCAGGCTGGAGTGCGTGGCTCGATCTCTGCTCACTGCAACCTCTGCCTCCTGGGTTCAAGCGATTCTCCTGCCTCAGCCTCCCAAGTAGCTGGCACTACAGGTCTGTGACACCACATCTGGCTAATTTTTGTATTTTTAGTAGAGACAGGATTTCACAATGTTGGCCAGTCTGGTCTCGAACTCCTGACCTCAAGTGATCCACCCACCTCGGCCTCCCAAAGTGTTGGCATTACGGGCGTGAGTTACTGTGCCTGACCTTAAATTTGATCTGAGGTGACCAAAAGTATCTGACAGCATGAGGATTCATAACATAATTAACCAGTATTGCAGTAGATACAGTAGCTTGTCTTACTTGTATTTTCCTAGAACTACATTTTGTCTGAAATAATGTCACTGTAAATGATACCATGTCAACAAACTTCCAGATACATATAACTTTAATTTGGCTACAGATAAAATATGCTTAAAAAACAAGAATTTCATTACACTTACAAAATTAATTTACTTTTAATTTTTTATGTTTAATTTTTGTGGTTACCTAGTAGGTATATATATTTATGGGATACATGAGATATTTTGGTACAGGCATACAAGATGTAATCATCACATCAGGGTACAGATATTCATTGCCTCAAGCATTTATCCATTCTTTGTGTTATGAACAATCTAAGTATACACTTTTAGTTATTTTAAAATATACGATAAATTGTTATTGACTGTAGTCACATGGTTACACTATCAAATGCTATGTCTTTTTCATTCTTTAAGTATTTTTTTTGTACATATGAACAAAACCCACTCTCATCACCTACTATCCTTCCCAGCTGCTGGTAATCATTTTTCTACCTCCTATCTCCACGATTTGATTGTTTCAATTTTTAGCTTTCAAAAGTAAGTGAAAACATACAAAGTTTGTCTTTTAATGCGTGGCTTATTTCACTTAACAGAATTATCTTGAATTCTATTCAAGTTTTTGCAAATGAAAGGATCTCATTCGTTTTTATGGCTGAATAGCAGTCCACTGTGCTTATGTACCAGGTTCTTTCTTTATCCATTTGTCTGTTGAGGGACACTTAGGTTGCTTGCAAATCTTGGCTATTGTGAATAGTGCTGAAACATTTGAGAGAGCAGGTATCTTTTTAATATACAGATTTCCTTTCTTATGGGAATATACCTAGCAGTGGAACTGCTGGATCACATGGTAGCTTTCTTTTTAGTTTTTTGAGGAGTCTCCAAAAATTGTGGTACTATTTTACTTTCCCACTAACCGTGTAATCGTGTTACCTTTTCTCCGCATCCTCAACGGTATTTTTTATTTCCTATTTTTTGTATAAAAGCCATTTTAACTGGGGCGAGATGATATCTCACTGTAGTTTTGATATTCATTTCTCTGATGATCAACAATGTTCCACACCTTGTTATATGCATGTTTGCCATTTGTATGTCTTCTTTTGAGAAATGTCTATTAAGAATTTTTGACCATTTTTAACTGGATTATTAGATATTTTTCCTATAGAGTTGTAGAATTCCCTTGTATATTTTAATTACTAATCCTTTGTTAGATGGATAGCTTACAAATATTTTATCTTACTCTGTGTGTTGTCTCTTCATGTTTTTTTAAATTGTTTCCCTTTGTTGTGTATAAGTGTGTTAACTTGATGTGATTCCATTTGTCCATTTTTGTGTTTGTTATCTGTATTTGTGGGGTATTACTCAAGAAATTCTTGCCCAGTCCATTGTCCTGAAAAGTTTCTTCAGGGTTTTCTTTGATTAGTTTCATAGTTTGAGGTCTCATGTTTAAGTATCTATTTTGATTTGATGCTTGTATGTGGGAAGATATAGTAGTCTAGTTTTATTCTTTTCAGTATGGCTAACCAGTTTTCCCAGCACTATTTATTGAAGAGGCTGTCTCTTTCCCAATGTGTATTCTTGGCTTTTTGCCAAAAATGAGTTCATTGTGGATGTGTAGATTTGCTTCTTTGCTCTGTATTCAGTTTTGTTGGTTTACATTCCTGTTTTAATGCCAGTATCGTGGTATCTTGGTTAATATAGCTCAGTATTATAATTTGAAGTCAGGTAATGTAATTTCTCCAGTTTTTTTTTTTCCTGGGATAACTTTGACTATTTGAGGCCTTTTGTGGTTTTTTGTAACACCAAAGGTTTTTGCCTTAGCCACACCAAAGTTTTGGTGTGGCGGCAGCCTGCCGGGAGAGAGAGACACAGATCGGACCTAGAGTTAAAAAGCTGTAGGCTTTATTGAGCATGGTGATAGTATAAAGCTTCCACAGCGTGGAAGGCGTCGCGGGTGGGTAGCCAGTGTTAGATTTTTGATTACCTTTTAAACTTTTTAAGGCGTAAATACGTGTGGCGGGAAGATGTCACCAGAGCAAGAGACGATGGGTGCAGCACACCAACATGGCACAAGTATACATATGTAACAAACCTGCACGTTATGCACATGTACCCTAGAACTTAAAGTATAATAATAATAATTAATTAATTAAAAAAAAGAAAACAAAACAAAACAAAAAAAGAAACAAAGACAATTAACATGTGTTAGATCTTGAGGAAACTCGGAATTGTAACTTAAGTTTTATTTACTTTATAACCTTGTAGGGGCACAGCAAAGAAGACAGTATCTCACAGGATTTTACAAATTGTGTTTAAAAGGAATTGGAATTGGGAGAATAATAAGGTCTGCTGATCACAGAAAAATGGGCTTTTAAAATTCTTTTTAGTTTTACCTGAGGGGAAAGGGAGAGAGGGAGAGAGGACACAGGGAAGCTTACAGCAAAAGTTTTGCTGTTTATAGCTTTCTTGGGGAAGAAAACACATGCACAAATTCTGATGTTAGGAATATTTTAAGCATATATCTTCAATATTATTCATCCAGGACCAAAGTAAGTCCTGTTGCAGGAAATGAGTTAGTTTCACAGCTTTCTGAGCCCCTACTCGACTCAGGAAGCCCAGCTGGAACCCCCTCTCAGTCCCCCTTTTAGACTGGACATCCCAAGTGCTGTTGGGAATTGGGCAACATTGTTTTGGTTACTTTTTGTTGATTAGGGGAGAACAAAGTTCCCTGTAGTTGTGGCATCTTTTAGAGGGGAACTTTTTAGGTTAGTGAGGGACCAGTGGGTTGACATAGGAGTCCTTGGTAGAAGTCGTGAGTTGAGTTTACTTGAGGTTTTATTTGTAAGATCGTTTGTAGTTTGATGGCCTTGATTTTGGAGGAAACAAATTTGACAAGGAGGTTAAAAATGTAAGGCCCGAAAGTGAGTAATAGTAGGATGGCTGTTGTAGGGCCTAGAAAGGGGAGGAGTCAAGGTATTTATTTATTAAATATGTTTTAGGGCTTTGAGTGCTTAAGTTTTTAAATTATTTTATTTTATTTTATTTTTTAGTAATGATTTTTGACTGATCAACGAAATAGTAACTTTTTTTTTTTTTTTTTTTTTTTTTTTTTTTTTTTAAGAAGAGGCAGCTTTTTTCTCTTTTAGTTGTTAATAAGTTTTGGGCTCTCTGGTTTTGAAGGACTACTGTAGTTAGAGAATTAACTTGGCTTTGTAGGGTCCCTAGGGAGATGGCAACTTGTTTTATGCTATTATTTAATTTTTGTGATCATTTATAATAGAATTGGGTGGAGGAGATTATGTCTCTAATTTTAGTCTTAAGTTTGCCTAGTATTTTGCCTTTTATAATAAAAGGGACAATAAGGGCTTGTGTGTGGTAAGATTGGGGTATAAGGAGACTTTGTAACTTTTGTTTAGTATATATGGACATGGGAGGTGTTAGAAAGGAGAGAAAGTATAGTTTTTTTGGAGTGCCGTTTAGGAATTCATAGGCTGTGTTATTATAGATGAAAAAAATGTCTGAAGTTAGACAGGTGAAACCTGAGGTTATTGATGTTTAGGACTGACATTGGGAGGCGTTTTAATTGAGAGTCATGTTGAAGTTTATGCATGTGAGATTTGAGGTCTGTGTGGTTGGTAAACTGATGACTATGGGACTGATTTATTTGGTGATGTTTAGGACTGGGGTGGATAAGTTTTACTGTTTGGGGACAGGGACTGGGACATATGGTTGAAAACATAAGGGAAGACACACTCAGCAGTTGGGTGGATTATTAGGAGAGCCTTTTTGTATTTTTGTAAGGGTGGTGTTAAACAGGCTTTAGAGATGGGAATGAGAGTTAAGAGTTTTTTGTAGTCTGGAAAGGTCTAATTTTTTTATATGGACTGGGAGTATTGGAGAGTTGTACTAAATTTTAAATTATTTGTTGGATATGTCATTTTTTAGTCTTATTTTGAACTTCTCCTTAGTTAGACATACCTATATGGGTATAATATGTCTAACAAGTGTTGGCCCCCCATTTTTTGGGGAGTTAGTTTGGATTTTTTTTTTGGTGATATGTACGGCTATTGTGAGAACAGAGAGAAGTAATTTTATAACATTTTTTTCTATATATACAAGTGTATGTGGCAAAAGGTGTGGGTGTCTGGAAGGGGCTACCTAATTCCCAAGAGTTTTTGAGAGAATGTCAGTTGACTCTTTTAGGAGAGGCACACTGACATGGGGGGTGTGTTATAGTTGGAGAAAGGAACATAAGTACAAAGAGGGTGGCAGGAGGCTTAAGAGGAGTTGTGACGTGTTGTAGGTGGAACGGTCATAGGAAAGAGGAGGGAAAAAGGAGTAAATTGTTGTTGGAAGGACGATAGAAGAAAGGTTGATGTGATTAAGATTTTTGTCTCTGCTGGAGTTACAGTATATAATTTTACTGTAAAAAGTATAGTTAGTATACTGTTTAATAATGTAATGAAACAGTAGAAGGATTTTATTAAAAAGAGTAAGGAGAGATGTTAAAGATTATGTAGATTTTTACTTTTTTTTTAGGTAGGAAAAAGTGTTTCTGTTTTTTTTTTTTTTTTTTTAGAATTAACAGTAGGAGTTTTTTTGGCTGGAGGTTTTTTTTTATTTTTATTTTTTTTTTTATTTTTTAATAGGAGACGTAGGTCTTCTAGTGGCTGACAGGTGTATTGAAGCTGGTCTGGCTGACTTTGTGACTTTTGAGTTGATAATTTTGTAAGTTTTTAAGGAGATATTTAAGGTTTGACTTGGGTGTTGTGAATTTAGGATTTTACTCCTACTACTTTAACTATGGTGGGGGTAGAGAGGATTATTGAGTATGGTCCCTCCCATAAGGGATTTGGAGAGGTAGAGGGGAGAGAGACTTGACCAATACTCGATTTTTTGTTCGAAATAATTTTATTTTTCTTTGTTATACTTCTTAGGTAAAGTTTTAAGATTTTGTTGATATTTTGTTAGAGAAATTATATTTTTGAATACATTGGCCACTTTTTGGTTGAGTAGGAGGTTATTTGTGAGAAAAGGCTGTCCAAATAGTATTTTATATGGACTGAGTCCCATTTTGTGAGTAGAGTTTCAAATTTTTATTTAATAAGGCTATGGGCAAGAAAGTGGGCCATGGGCGATGAGTTTTTTTGTGGTAATTTTTTTTAAATGTCTTTTAAGTGTTTCATTAGCTTTTTATTTTATTTTATTTTATTTTTTATTTTTACACTTTTGTTTTGTTTTTATTATACTTTAAGTTCTAGGGTACATGTGCACGACATGCAGGTTTGTTACATATCTATACATGTGTCATGTTGGTGTGCTGCACCCATTAACTCGTCATTTACATTAGGTATATCTCCTAATGCTATCCTTCCTCCCTCCCCGCACCCCATGACAGGCTCTGGTGTGTGATGTTCCCCTTCTGGTGTCCACGTGTTCTCATTGTTCAGTTCCCACCTGTGAGTGAGAACATGTGGTGTTTGGCTTTTTGTCCTTGAGACAGTTTGCTGAGAATGATGGTTTCCAGCTTCATCCATGTCCCTACAAAGGACACGAACTCATCCTTTTTTATGGCTGCATAGTAGTCCATGGTGTATATATTTTTTGTTTGTTTGTTTGTTTGTTTTGACTTTTCTTGAGGATTGTAGCCTCTAGGCACAGCGAAGGTGATAGTGTATTTTTAGTGTCTCCGAAATTTGTTGAGTTATTGTAGTGTCAAAAGTTGGTTTATTGTTGTTTTGTATGTTTTGGGGAAGTTTAAATTTAGGAATTATTTTATGAACTAAGACTTTAACCATTTTGGGGGCCTATTTTTGTTTTGTAAGGGAAGGCTTTTATTTAATTTGTAAAGGTATTAACATAGACCAATAAGTACTGAAATTTTTTTGACTTTGGCATATGGGTAAAATTTAACTGTTAGTCTTCTCTAGGATAATGTCTTCTTTTTTTTTTTTGTCTTTTTGGGGAAACCTTATGGTGAACTAAGGGGTTTTTTTGGGGGCACACTTTACAGGCTTTGACTAATTGTCAGATGGTTTTGAGGAGGTGTGGCCCTGTAAATAAGGATGTGGACATCTTATGGATACTTCTAATATCCATATGAGAAGTTGGTGAAGGGTTTTAAGTATTTTTTATTGGCCGGCTTTGGGTATAAGTACCTTTTTTGTTGCTGTTGTTAGTCACCCCGAGGGGAGAAAATTATGTCCTCGTGAAAGTCCCCATTTTGTTTTAATTGGGGAATACTGGGGCTTAACTTTTTGAAGGGAGTTGTTTTATACCAGGGGTCCTTTTATGGGCATTTTTGGAGGAAAGTTTTGTCTAGCAGTAAGTTTGGCCTTAGTGTCTGGCGTTTTTTTTTTTTTTTTTTTTTTTTTTTGGCCTTGGCAGTGTAAGACTGTTACTTTTTTAGTATTGTGTATAATAACTTTTTTGTATTGTGTGTAATAACTTTATGATTTTAATGGGTTTTTTTAAGAGGTTAGGAACTTTTTCTATATTGTAGTATGTGTATGTAGGACTAGATAATTATACTTGTTATTTGTGTATACATTTATTTATTTATTTATTTTTCGTTTTAAGGCTTGCATAAGTGTTACTAGTTCTGTTAAATGAATACTGGTCCCTGGGGGAAGAGGCTTACTTTTAAGTACTGTTGTATCATTAACTATGGCATAGTCTGTTTTTTGTACTTTATTTTTTACAAAAGAATTTTTACTGGAGTAGAGGTTAAGGTTAGGGTTAGCTAAGGGGACTTTTAGGAGATTCTTTTGGGTGGCATAAGTCTGAGTTATAATTTGTTGGTAGTTATGTGTAATTGGTTCCTCATCTTCTGGGAGAAAAGTGGCAGGGTTGACGGCTGTACACGTGTGTATTTGAAATACTGGTCCCTTAAGGAGTAGTGTCTGTTATTTGAGTAGGCGGTTGAGTCACAAACTTTTTTTAGTTTTAATATGTTGTTTACATTATGAGTAGTCTAGATGGTGAGATTTTTTTCCTTCTATTATTTTAATAGTCTTAGACATTAAGATGGCTATTGTTGTAACCACCTGTAAACAGTGAGGCCAGTCTTTGGCTACTATATTCATTTTTTTAATTTAGGTATGTTACTAGTTGTAGGGTTGTCCCATGAGTTTGAGTGAGAACTTTAAGAGCTACTTCTTTTTTTTTGGTGACATATAAAGAGAAATTTTGTCTTGTGGGGAGGCTCAGGGCTGGAGTTTGTACTAGAGCCTGTTTTAAAGTTTTGAAGGCTGTTTTTGTTTTTGGTTTTTATTAGATGGGTGTTTGTCTTTTGAGTTTTTTTTTTATTAGGGTATAGAGTGGCCTGGTCATTTTATTGTATTTAGGAATTCACAGTTGGCCAAAGTCAGTGATTTTAAGGAATCCCCGTAACTGTTTTAATGTCGGCTCTAAGAGCTATACCCACTCACCACAGATTGTACTTGAGAGGCCCCAAGGAAGGGGAAAGTCTATTTGGGGAGCAATGGAGGAAATGCTGTAAGGCTTGTCTACCATCTACATGAAAACTACAGAGCTGTCTTTAAATTGTCTTGATGTGGGGGACCATAGACTATGGCGGCCCTTTAAAATAGCCATCGAGTGGTGACACCTGTCTAAACCCTGGAAGGCACCATGAACAGGGATCTTTTGGGCACCACCCCAAGTATATAAGGCTTCTAGAGATCTGAGTTGTCCACAGAAGCAGCTGGAGGCCAGGGGAGAAACTCCGGAAGGAGAGACTATTTGCCGTGGCTGAACACTTCAAACAAATCATTAGATGTCCTGTCTGTCTAAAAGATCTTGAAGAACCCATGCAG
Organism: Macaca mulatta; assembly: GCF_049350105.2. Classification (NCBI taxonomy): domain Eukaryota; kingdom Metazoa; phylum Chordata; class Mammalia; order Primates; family Cercopithecidae; genus Macaca; species Macaca mulatta. The sequence continues at coordinate 88,142,450 of NC_133426.1, forward strand.
CCGAAATGCAGATATGTCTGCCGCCTTCAATGCCTCAATGCACTGCAGAAGGAGCCCGATGGGGAAGGTTTACTGTGCCGCTTCTGCTCTGTGGTCTCTCAGAAGAATGACATCAAGCCAAAGTACAAGCTGAGGGCGCAGGTTTCCATCATCAAGGAACTAGAGCCCAAGCTGAAATCTATTCTAACAACGAACCCAAAGATAAGGAAGTTTCAAGTGGATATGACTTTGGATGTGGACACAGCCAACAACTATCTCATCATTTCTGAAGACCTGAGGAGCTTCCGAAGTCGGGATTTCAGCCAGAATAGGAAGGAGCAAGCTGAGAGGTTCCACATTGCACTGTGCGTCCTGGGCGCCCCTTGCTTTACTTCCGGCCGCCATTACTGGGAGGTGGACGTGGGCACCAGCGAAGTATGGGATGTAGGCATTTGTAAGGAATCTGTGAACCAACAGGGGAAGATTGTGCTTTCTTCAGAACACGGCTTCTTGACTGTGGGTTGCGGAAAAGGAAAGGTCTTTGCCGCCAGCGGTATGCCTGACTCCTCTCTGGGTGAGTCCCCAGTTGCACAGAGTGGGGATTTTCCTGGATGTAGGTATGAGGTCCATTTCCTTTTACAATGTTAGTGATGGGTGCCATATCTACACATTCAACAAAATTTCTGTTAGCGAGCCATGGCGTCCAATTTTTGCTCATAAACGTGGAACTCAAGAGGATCAGACCTTCCTGAGTATCTGTTCTGTGATCAATCCAGCCAGTGCCAGTGCCCCAATTTATTCTGGGGAAAGTAAACAAACATTTGAACATAATCATCTATAGGAAGTTTCTGTGTGCCCATAGCCATAGCTAAGAACTTTTCTGCTAGATACACATAGGTACAAAGGGATAGAAGGGAAAGATCCATCATTCTGTAAACCATGAACAGAAAGCAGTTATATTAATTAGGGGGAAATTACATTTTACTCAAAGTTTGTCATGTTATTTTCTTTGGGGGCTTATGTTTATATTTCTGTTCAGTAAATATTTTTAAATTTCAAAAAAAAAAAAAAAAAGATTTCTAAATAAGGAATCTTCATCCGGCCTAGCGGGAATAACCTCGCTTGCAAGATGAGGAAAGAAGTCTAGCCCGGGGACATTAGGACCCAGGGGGCAGGGGTCAGAAGATGTGGCGGTCTCAGGCTCAGTAACCCTTTCAGGGGGAGCCCCTGGCGGGGCCGTGGTCTCAACCAGGAAATCTGGGAGACTAGAATATCCGCTGATAACTCCTGGGTGTACTTCGGGACCTCCACGGAAAGTGAAAGAGTTATGAACTGGATCCAGACTAACGGACATTCCCAGCCCCTGAGGGTCCGGGGTTGTTAGAGAGCGCTTTTTCGGACAGTCTGACACCAGTGTCTTTAGTCCAGCTGCCACGCTAATCGCCTTTAAGTGACCGAAAAGTTCCGGGTTTAGCCTCCGAATTATTTATTTATTTATTTATTTATTTATTTATTTATTTATTTTTTATTATTATACTTTAAGTTCTAGGGTACATGTGCATAACGTGCAGGTTTGTTACATATGTACACTTGTGTCATGTTGCTGTGCTGCACCCATCAACTCGTCAGCACCCATCAACTCGTCATTTACATCAGGTATAACTCCCAATGCAATCCCTCCCCCCTCCCCCCTCCCCATGATAGGCCCCAGTGTGTGATGTTCCCCTTCCCGAGTCCAAGTGATCTCATTGTTCAGTTCCCACCTATGAGTGAGAACATGCGGTGTTTGGTTTTCTGTTCTTGTGATATTTTGCTAAGAATGATGGTTTCCAGCTGCATCCATGTCCCTACAAAGGACACAAACTCATCCTTTTTGATGGCTGCATAGTATTCCATGGTGTATATGTGCCACATTTTCTTAATCCAGTCTGTCACTGATGGACATTTGGGTTGATTCCAAGTCTTTGCTATTGTGAATAGTGCCACAATAAACATATGTGTGCATGTGTCTTTATAGCAGCATGATTTATAATCCTTTGGGTATATACCCAGTAATGGGATGGCTGGGTGATATGGTACATCTAGTTCTAGATCCTTGAGGAATCGCCATACTGTTTTCCATAATGGTTGAACTAGCATCACGCTATCTGACTTCAAACTATACTACAAGGCTACAGTAACCAAAACAGCATGGTACTGGTACCAAAACAGAGATATAGACCAATGGAACAGAACAGAGTCCTCAGAAATATTACCACACATCTACAGCCATCTGATCTTTGACAAACCTGAGAGAAACAAGAAATGGGGAAAGGATTCCCTATTTAATAAATGGTGCTGGGAAAATTGGCTAGCCATAAGTAGAAAGCTGAAACTGGATCCTTTCTTTACTCCTTATACGAAAATTAATTCAAGATGGATTAGAGACTTAAATGTTAGACCTAATACCATAAAAACCCTAGAGGAAAACCTAGGTAGTACCATTCAGGACATAGGCATGGGCAAAGACTTCATATCTAAAACACCAAAAGCAATGGCAGCAAAAGCCAAAATTGACAAATGGGATCTAATTAAACTAAAGAGCTTCTGCACAGCAAAAGAAACTACCATCAGAGTGAACAGGCAACCTCCAGAATGGGAGAAAATTTTTGCAATCTGCTCATCTGACAAAGGGCTAATATCCAGAACCTACAAAGAACTCAAACAAATTTACAGGAAAAAAAACAAACAACCCCATCAAAAAGTGGGCAAAGGATATGAACAGACATTTCTCAAAAGAAGCCATTCATACAGCCAACAGACACATGAAAAAATGCTCATCATCACTGGCCATCAGAGAAATGCAAATCAAAACCACAATGAGATACCATCTCACACCAGTTAGAATGGCGATCATTAAAACGTCAGGAAACAACAGGTGCTGGAGAGGATGTGGAGAAATAGGAACACTTTTACACTGTTGGTGGGATTGTAAACTAGCCTCCGAATTCTAAGGAAGGACAGGACAGAATAGCAAGCAAAAGAGTTCCAGTCCTACTCATCACATGACGATCTAGATGCCTTTCCTGGAGATTCTCCTGGCTGGCTTGCCAAAATGTAACACCAAAGGTTCTTGCCTTAGCCACGCCAAAGATTTGGTGTGGCGGCAGCCCTCGGTGAGAGAGAGACACGGATGGGACCCAGAGAAAAAAAGCTGTAGTCTTTATTGAGCAGAGTGATCGTATAAAGCTTCCACAGCGTGGAAGGGGTCCCCAGCGGGTAGCCAGTGTTAGATTTTTTTGATTACTTTTTAAACTTTTTAAGGCAGGAAATACGTGCGGCGGAAAGATGTTGCCAGAGCAAAAGACAAAGACAAATAATATGTCTTAGATCTTGAGGAAAACCGGAATTTTAACTTAAGTTTTATTTACTTTATAACATTGGAGCGGCACGGCAAAGGAGACAGGATCTCACAGGATTTTCAAATTGTGTTTACAAGGAATTGGAATTGGGAGCATAGATAAGATCTGATGATCACAGAAAAACGGACTTTTAACATTCTTTTTAGTTTTAGGGGAGAGGGAAGGGAGAGAGGAAGAGCGGACACAGAAAAGCTTACAGCAAAAGTGTTGCTGTTTATAGTTTTCTTGAGAAAGAAAACACATATACAAATTCTAATGTTAGGAATATTTTAAGCATATATGTTCAATATTATTTATCCAGGATCAAAGTAAGTCCTGTTACAGGAAATGAGTGAGTTTCACAGCTTTCTGAGCCCCTACTCGACCCAGATAGCCCAGCTAGAACCTCCTCTCAGTTTCATATATATCTTAGGGGTTTTTTTCTCTGTGAAGAATGTCATTGATATTTTGAACAGGGATTGCATGCATCTGTAGATTGCTTTGGGAAGTATAGACATTATTAACAATATTGTTTCCTACAATCCATGAACAAGGAATATCTGTCCACTTTTTCGTGTCTTCCTCAATTTCTTCATCAATGTTTTGTATTTTTCATTTTACAGGTATTTCACCTTTCTGGTTAATTCCTAGATGTTTTATTTGATTTGCACCTATTATAAATGGGATTACTTTCTTCAGTTCATTTTCAGATCGTTTGTTGTCGGCACATATAATGATACTAATTTTTGTAGGTTGATTTTGTGTCCTGCAACTTTAATACATTTGTTTATCAGTTCTAATAGGTTTTTTGTGGAGTCTTTAGATTTTTGCAAATATAAGATCATATCATCAGCAAACAAGGATAATTTGAGTAGTTTCTTTCCAATTTGGATGCCCTTTATATCTTTCTTTTGTCTTCTTTAACTAGGACTTCAAGTACTATGTAGATTAACAGTAGTAAGAGTTTGAATCCTTTTCTGGTTCCTGAGTTTAGAGGAGAGGCTTTCAGATTTTTTTTTCCCTGTCAGTATTGTATTAGCTTTTGTTGTTTTGTATATGACTATTATTTGTTGAGGAATGTTTCTTCCATGACAATTTTTGTGAGTGTTTATTATAAAGGGATGTTGAATTTTAAAAATTAATAACAAAAGAAAATTACAAATATTCACAAGTTTGTGGAAATTACACAATACAATCCTAAATAAACAACAGATTAAGCCATAAATCACAGGAAAAAAAATAAAATACCTTTGAATAAATGAAAATAAGCCACAGCATGCCAAAATTTAAGGGATACAGTCAAAGTAGTACTTAGAGGAAATTTATAGCTTCTGCCTATATTTAAAAAGGAAAGATAACATCAAATCAATACCCTAGATTTTTATCTTAAGAAATTAGAAAAAGTAGCATAAACTAAACCCAAATTTAGTAGATGAAAGGGAATAATTATAACTCTTAGAGCAAAAATAAATGAAAACAGAATAGGAAAACAATTGGAAAAAATAAAACTAAATGTTGGTATTTAGAAACTTTCAGCAAAATTGAAAAATCTTTACCTAGACAGACCAAGGAAAAATGAGAGAAGTCTAAAATTAATGAGTTCAGGAATGAAAAAAATATATCACTATTAACCTTATAGAAATAAATAGTATTTTAAAGGAATATTGTGCACAATTATATGCCAACAAATTAGATAATCTAGATTAAATATACAAATACATAAACTACCAAAATTTATTTAAAAATAAATAGAATATATGAACAGATCTATAAAAATGAAGAGACTGAATTAGCAAATTTAGAAACTTCCCACAGAGAAAAGCATAAATCTACATGATTTTCCTAATTACTTCTACCAAATATTTGAAGAAAAATTAATATCAATTCTACACATTTTTTAAACTAGAAAAGATGAAACTTGAATTAATAAAATTGACAAAAATATCAAAAAATTGTATGCTAATATACCTCATAGCTATAGATAGAAAATGTTTAACAAAATATTAGAAAAATATATTTCAACAATATATTAAAATAATTATACAACATAATCTAGTGAGATTTATTCCTAAAATGCAAGCTTAGATTAACATCTGAAAATCAATTAATGTTTAACACTGTATTCACCAAAGAGAGGGCAAAAATCACATGATTATCACAATAAACAGAGAAAAATAATTTTTTAAAAATTGAATAAATTTGCACAATAAAAACGCTTAGCAAACTAGGACTAGAAGGGAACTTCCTCAACCTGGTGGAGGGCATCTGTAAAAAAGTGAGAGTTAACATCATAGTTAAAGTGGAAAGACTGAAAACATTGATCCTATGACAATGAGGAGCAAGACTAGGATTTCTGCTCTCACTTTCCATTCAGCCTTGTACTGAAGGTAAGGACAAAATAAATAAAAGACATCAGATAAAAAAAGAAGTCAAGGTATCTCTACTTGCTAATAACAAACTTGTATATAGAAAAACCCAGTAAATACACACATACAACTAAAATTAATAAATTTAGGACATTTATAGAGTACATTATCAGTGTACAGAAATCAATTGTATTTCTGTACAATAGCAACAAATAATTCAAAAATAAAATTAAGAATACAATTCTATTTACAATAGCATCAAAAAAGCATAGTTAAAAAATAAATGTTTAACTTATACTCTAAAAATTAAAAACAATTGTTGGAAAAAATTAAAGAAGAGCTAAATGTGTGGAAAGATGCTCTATGTTCATAGAATGGAAGATCTGATACTGTTAGATACTGTTAAGATAGCAATATTTTCCCAATTGACTTTCAGATTCAATGCAGTTAATATCACAGTTCCTCTTGTCTTTTTTTGCAGAAATTAACAAGACAATCTCTTTTTTCGTACATGCTCAAATTATTTATAAATAAATATGGTTAATTTATTTATAGATATGGTTAGTCATAAAATTTATATGAAAGTGCAAGGGATCCAGAATAGGCAAAACAATCCTGAAAATAAGAACAAAGTGGAAGACCCCCACTTATTAACTTCAAAATTTACTACTAAAGAAATAGATTGTGGTACTGGCATAGTGGTAGACAGTATAAATTAATGGATTAGATTTGAGAATCTAGAAATAACCCTAACATTTATGGTCAATTGATTTTCAAGAGTGGTGCCAAGACAATTCAATGGGGGAAATGTATTCTTCAATAAATGGTGCTAGAAAAAAACTGTATTTTCACAGGCATGAGAATGAAATTGAGCCTTTTCTTTATATCATATACAAAAATTAACCCAAAATAGATAATAAACCTGAATGTAAGGGCCAAAATTTTAAAAGTCTTAGAAGAATATATAGATGTTAATTTTCGATTAGGCAATAGTTCTTAAATATGACTCCAAAAGTATAAAATAAATAAAAATTGATAGATTGTATTTCATCAAAATTTGTAAAATATTATTCATTGGCTGGGTGTGGTGGCTCATGCTTGTAATCCCAGCACTTTGGGAGGTCTAGGCGGGTGGATCACCTGAGGTCGGGAGTTCGAGACCAGCCTGACTAACATGGAGAAACCCTCTACTAAAAATACAAAATTAGCCGGGTGTGGTGGCGCATGCCTGTAATCCCAGCTACTCGGGAGGCTGAGGCAGGCGAATCACTTGAACCCAGGAGGCAGAGTTTGTAGTGAGCTGAAATCGCGCCACTGCACTCCAGACTGGGCAACAAGGATAAAACTTCATCTCAAAAAAAAAAAAAAAAAAAATCATTCTTCAAAATCATCATGACTTGCAAATCACTTATCTGATACATGTCTGGAATCCAAAATTTAGAAAGAACCTTTAAAACTCAAAAACAAAATTATATATAAGGCAATTAAAAATAGATGAATTTAAAGATGTTCAACATCACTTTAGAGACAGGCATATCAAAACTACAATGAATTATTACTTCACACCTGACTATAATAGCTATATTTTATGTTATATGTGTATGAATGAATAATGTCTGAAATACATGTTATCTACATATACAATTGTTATAATAACAAGTGTTGCCAAGGATGTGGAGAAATAGGAATCATTATACATTACTAGTGGGAATATAAAATGTTTTTAGCCTTTTTAAAAAACAATATGGCAATTTCATAGAATGTTTAACTTCAGAGTTGCCATATAGCAAAACAATTCCCCTCTAAGTATATACTTAAGAGAAGTAAAAACATATGACCATAAAAAACTTATACATAAGTGTTCAGAGCAAAGCTATCATTCAGAATAACCAAAAAGTGTAACCAACCCAAATGTCCTTACAAAAATGACAAAAGCAAAATGTAATATATCCGTACAATGGAATATTATTTGGTAACATTCCATTGTAAAAGTAATAAAGTGATACATACTGCAACATGGATGAACCTTGAAACCACAGTTATTGAAAGAAGCTAAAAGCAAAACATCACATACTCTGTGTTTCCATTTATAGTTGGCCCTGCATATCTGTGAGTTCTGCCATCTGATAATTCAACTAAGCATGGATTGAAACTGTAGCTAGAGCTACGATGGTCATATTCATTCTGAACATATATACACCTTTTTTCTCATTATTATTCCATAAACAGTAAAATATAACAACTATTTATACAACACTTACACTGTATTAGGTATTATAAGTAATCTAGAGATTATTTACAGTGTATGGAACGATGTGCATAGATTATATGCAAACACTATAACATTTTATGTAAAGGACTAAATTATCCACAGATTTTAGTATCTTCATTGGTTCCTGAAACCAATCCCCCACAGATGCCGAGGGATGGCTGTATATGAAATATTCAGAACAGGTAAAGCCATAGAGTCAGAAAGTAGATTATTGATTACTAAGAGCTGTGGGGAGGGTCAGATAAGGAATGACTGCTAAAGTTTCAGGAATTTCTTTTCGGGGTGGTGAAGATATTCTGGAATTAGATAGTGGTGATGGTTGCACAGCTGTTTGAATACACTAAATTTCACTCAATTGTATACTTTATAAGGGTGAATATTATGATATTTAAATTATAACTCAATATGCTTTTTATTCAGAAAACAATATGTTGGTGATATGCATATAAAACACAATGTTTATAATTTTAATACATTATAAATATGCAAATTATTGCCATTATTATAGCTATATAAAGTACTCCAGAGTAAGTGGTTAACTTGAGATAAGCAATTTAATCTAGGTCATTATTTACTTAGTTTTGTGATGTGTGTTTAATGTGAAAAATTGTTGTGACAATGATCGTAACTTCAAATAAACTATTAAATAGTGAGTTGAGTGATGAAATACATAAACCATTATTACTATGATACTCAAAGTAGTGCAGTAAATATTCATAGACATTATAAATGCTGAAATTGGTAAAATTCTGACAGATAACAGACAAAAGTAAAATTTGTCCCCCATGGTATAGATTTGGTGGCTATTGTAGTGTTAACAGAGGGTATCCATTAGTAACACTATAAATTGTGGCATCTGTTTATTTCTCATTTGCCAGGACTCTATTTCTTTATGGTCTTCTATTTTATGGTTCACTATCTGAAGTGAAGGTGTGTTTTCATAAATAATGAAAACCGTCAATCACATTTACATTCCAGGCTACAATTGCATGCTGCCTTAGTATTTTAAAATGGGCAACAGTCATTCAGAAGTTTTCTTACAGGACTATGGAATTGGTTTAGCATATTGGAGGTCAACTCACAAATTGCCTTAGTGTCAGAAACGTATCCATAAAAAATGCCTCAAAACTCATGGAATTGGGCTACTGGACAAAAAGACAAAAATAATGTAATTCACTGCCATAAAAACTGTTGGTAATAGGAATAGCTGTTAGTAAGTTGCAACTGACAGCTATGAAAATTTGATCCAGGGGGGAAGCTACATGGGGTAGTAAGTAAGAAAATTCGACTAGGTTTCAAGACACCTGGGTTCCAGTCTGGGTTCTGCCAATTACCAGTTGTGTGACTTAGGTACTTCCCTTTCTTGCTGGCACAGTCTACTCATCTGTCAAAGGAAGATTTTGAACTAAAGATTTCTGAATTAGTTCCCAACTAAGAATACAAAATATGTTTTAAAAATATTATGTCACTTTCTACAAAGGAATAGAAGGAGCAATGCCCTATGCTACTCAGCATTACTTCCTTAAAAAGTCAGAGAGAAAACTGGGAAAGAGGAATATTCTTCCTTCCCTTCCTTGACAAATTGTGATGGACCTGAGAGGGATTGTTAAAGAGTGAATTTTTAGAGAGTCTTGTGCTATTGCCACCATGTCTTTGCCTCTCTCTTGTTCCCTTTTTAAGGTGTAGTGCTATTAAACTTCTGAGAAGAAGAAAAGAGGTAAGCAAGACCTGCCCCTGGCAAAATTTTGAAATAAAATATTTGTCTCTGCTTCCTATGTTTTTCCTTTCTGGGGCTCTTTGTCATATCTAATCTTTTTTATTCTAGTGCCTCATCTTTTTCCAGCACTCTCCCCAAGAAAAGCTCTCAGTTTGTTTTTCTATTCTACTTCTAAGTCACTCTTCTTTATATTCTCAGCATGGATTCTCATCATGGAAACAAAAGACATGACTCATGGCATCTTTAAGGGATAATATTCAGCTAGTATTCATGCATATAGTTCTATCAATAGCTGATAAAGTATTAAATACTTCTGCACTAGTTGGCAAATACCCACTTGTCTTAGCACCCTACTGTTGTACGGGCCACCAAGGCTCTTCTCCTGGAAAACTGAAACTCCCTAGGATACATCAACAATAGGGTAAATGCTCGTCAGGTCAGGCAAGTTTCAGAATCCAGATCTAGATTTATTTTCTATGCCAGATCCTTTCTTTGAGTAAGTGTCTTCACCTTGCCTATGGTTAATTTTTTAAAAAAATTTTAAGTTCAGGGGTATGTGTACAGAATGTGCAGGTTTGTTACATAGGTAAACGTGAGTCATGGGGGTTTATTGTACAGATTAGTTCACTAACCAGGTATTAAGCCTAGTATCCATTAGTTATTTTTTTCTTATCCTCTCACTCCTCCCACCCTCCACTCTCCAGTAGGTCCCAGTTTGCATTGTTCCCCTCCATGTGTCCATATGTTCTCATCATTTAGCTCCCACTTGTAAGTGAGAACATGTTTTATTTGGTTTTCTGTCCCTGTGTTAGTTTGCTGAGGATAATGGCCTCCAGTGCCATCTATCTCCCTGCAAAGAATATAATCCTGTTCTTTTTATTGCTGCAGAGTATTCCATGGAATGTATGTACCACATTTTCTTTATCCAGTATATCATTTATGGGCATTTAGGTTGATTCCATGTCTTTGCTATTGTGAATAGTGCTGCAGTGAACATATGCATGCATGTGACTTTATAATAGAACAATTTATATTCCTTTGAGTACATACCTAGTAATGGGATTATTGGGTCAAATGGTATTTCTATCTCTAGATTTTTGAGGAATCTCCACACTGTCTTCCACAATGTTTGAACTAATTTACACTGCCACCAACACTGTAAAAGCGTTCCTTTTTCTCTGCAACCTCACCAGTATCTGTTATTTTTACTTATTAACAATAGCCATTCTGACTGGTGTGAAATGGTATCTCATTGTCATTTTTATTTGCATTTCTCTAATGAACAGTGATGTTGAGCTTTTTTCCATATGATTGTTGGCTTCATATATGTCTTCTTTTGAGAAGTATCTGTTCATAACCTTTGTCCACATTTTAATGGTGTTTTTTCTTGTAAATTTGTTTAAGTTTCTCATAGATGCTGGATATTAAACCTTGGTCAGATACACAATTTGAAAATTTTTCTTTGATTCTATAAGTTGTCTGTTCAATTGGCCAGATGTAAGCCATATCCTACAACGGAATTGTGTAGGTGGTGTGTTCACCTCTCTGACCCCTATGTCTATCTCTCATTTTGTCATCAGATGGCACCTACTTTATGATGGGAAGCTCAGGTCATATAGTAACTTGGTGGCCCATGGTAAAGAGCCCATTCTCTACACAGGCCCAGTAACAGGCCAGGAACTATTGTACATAAAAAGAGTAGTTATCTACAGAGGATGACGAGGCTTTGTCTCAATATCCTAGGAGTCAGCACTGAGATTTACCTATACGTGCCTGATAAAGGATTCAAACAGCATCTCTATTGGCCTTTGACATGGTCAAGCACAATTGAGTCTCCTCCTCCTTCTTCTTCTTCCTCCTCCTCCTCCGCCGCCGCTTCTGCTGCTGCTGCTGCTGCTGCTTCTTCTTCTTCTTCTTCTTCTTCTTCTTCTTCTTCTTCTTCTTCTTCTTCTTCTTCCTCCTTCTTCTTTTTTTTTTTTTGACGGATTTTTGCTCTCTTATTGCTCAGGCTGGAGTGCAGTGGCATGATCTCTGCTCATTGCAACCTCCGGTTCTGGGTTCAAACGAATCTCCTGCATCAGCCTTCCAAGTAGCTGGGATTACAGGTGCCCGCCACCATGCCAAGGTAGTTTTTTGTATTTTTAGTAGAGACGGGTTTTCACCATGTTACCCAGGCTGGTCTTGAACTCCTGACCTCAGGTGATTCACCTGCCGCAGCCTCCCAAAGTGCTGGGATTACAGGCGTGAGCCACCACACCCAGCCCGACTCTTCTTGATCATATGAACCAAGTGGCAGTATGGTTTGCATAGCAGCCTGGATATTTTGCAGAACCTTATTTTGTTTTGACCCCCACTGAAAACTAGTAACTTTTTGGTTTACCCAGTGGATAGGTTCAATGTCACCATAGCCATTGCCAAATACCTCTACCATGATAAGTCACTGCTCAAATATTCTAATTATGAATCACTATGTGGGCCCTGGAATTCAAGCAAATCTATTACAGTAGCCATTTGACATTGAGAAGACATGTTATTTTTTCCACATCTTTTCATTGAGAGGAGATATTCTGGTAGTGGACCTAAGAGGAATCCCTCAATTTTGCTTTTACATTTATTTTTATTACTTTATCTTCTTACTTTTAGCAGTAGGAAAATATTAGAGGTACATTGGAGCAACACACTATTAGGAAGTAGAAGTTTAGCATACAAGCATATATATAAGGTAATTACAGGCCCTCACAACTTTTCTCTCTGGCCCAAATAATTTTGTATGCTTATGCATTAAATTAAACAAATTTTATTCTAGATGTTTCAATTTCAAAAGAAAACAAATAAAGTAAATAAAATTAGAAACCTAGAAACAGAAAGGAAAAAAGCACTTTAATTTGCACTATTTTCTACCTTAAATTTTTCATCTATAATCTATCTATATTTTAACATATGTAACTAATTTTTTATTAAGCTAAATTCAAAGACACATTTCTTGAACATATTCTCTGAAGAATCACCTGACCAAATGCAGCTGTTATGTAACCAATGTCCTTGGAATCAAATGAAAGGCATATATTAATCTTCCAAATATTTTGCACTTGACAGTTCATGACAGGTTACATGTCTCATGTTCTGCTGAGCATCATTTTTGAATATGACATTTTTGTTATTGAAAGATAATTTAATTTTTTTACAAATTAAAGGATAAAATAATTTTTAATCTTTTGTCCAAAATAACTATCAGAACACTTCGTGTAATACTATGACTATACATCAAATGTGTCCCTAGACCATTTATAATTTGGAGACTGCCATTTGAATATTAATACTACAAGCAAAAGTAAATGACGTAATGGTTTCATTTGGTGGAATTTGGTGGCCAAATTTGAAAAATTTAGTAAGTTCTAAAAGAGGGAAATTGATTAAATAAATAACATGATGTATGCTACTGAAGCACTGCCTCTGGTAAAGATTAGGGTAGTAACTACTGTGGGATTCCAAAATTCTTTTCCAAAATATGTCAGCCTACAAAAATAGAGTTTCTTTTTAAACCATTCCAGACTAATAAAAAGGAAGTCATGTTTTTTAGGCTGGTGAGTTCTTTAGGTGAATTTCTAAAAGCAACACATGGAGCTTCTGACCACCTTGGAAATTCAATGCTCTGAGTAGCTGGCTAGCCTTGGGTTGGGGTTGACTTGCTTCATCTTTAAATTTCCAAAATTGTCTACCAAACTTTCTTGGAAAGAAGACTGTATGTAGCAGGGCAGTAAACAAGCCAACATGTGCCCAGTGAGGCAGATAATGAAAGATGATTTTCAGTTGTAAACATCTTAAGTATTGAATTGGAAGCTTAGAATATTTCCTTAAAACAGATCTTGTTCCTGTCATATTCCAATATTTTAGTCAAGTGACATTTCCTTTTTTTCTTTAAGAATCATTGGTCCCATTACTTTCCAATATACTATGTGCATATGTCATTAATATGGGTGATTTATAAAAGTAAAAATTAATGAGAAACATTTCTTACAAAATACAGTCTAAATTTTACTGTTCAGATTGTTTCAACCTCTATGCAAATAAATGTTTTATTAGGGAGAATGCTTCTTTAGGCAATGTCATCCTCCCAGACTCCACCTGTTGAATTCTATCCGTATTTTATGGACCAGATTAAATTTCAATTATTCCATGAAATTCTACCTGGTAGGTTCTTGCTTTCTCTCGACCATTCCCATCCCATATATCTAACTCTATGGCAGCTACTAGAGATTTTGTATACTAGATTAATAGAACTAGAAGATAGTGTTAATTGATATATTTGCTAAGCTCATACTGTATACTATTCATTTTACCTATATTAAATACATTAGACACACGTTTAAATACATTAGACATAGTATAATATTATTCAGATTTAAGAAAATAAAAAAATACATCCATAGAGGTTAAGAAACTTTATGAAATGTCACAGAGCTTGTATGCCAAGATACCTGGATTTAAATCTAAAATGCTCGTGTCCCTTATCCTATTCCATATTTATTAAATTATATTTCAATATGCTCTGGGTACATAGAGGAAGAATATCTTACCAAATAGAGGGAAGAAAATAAGTTTATCAGTGGAGTCTTTCTGGAAGTTGAGAAATGTACAGACTTATTAAGGTGCTATATTGTTTCTCAGTCATCCTTAGATCTTGTGAGTAGCAGGTGCTTAATAAATACTCTCTGACTCAGATCAAATGGTGCTGTTTTTCTCCCCATGTTTTTCACTGAGATGTTTGACGTTTTATTTTCTTTTGAGCATTTTTTCTCTATATACATTGATTAATATGCATTTTCAGTCTTGTAGAAAATGCCAACTGAGGTTAACAACTGCCACAGTTGTTATCTTTGTACCCCCAAGCAACTCAAGTAACCTGTTGTAGATATAGCAAATCGGCACTCAGTGTTCATCCCAACCACTTTCTAGTGTGCAATCTTATATTACAGAGGCTGGAAAGTTAAAAATAATTTATAAACAACAGTAAGATAGCATTAACTATTAGACTGATTAAAATCTAAAAATTGAGAATTAACAATTACTGACAAGAATGTAGACAGAAACCTTTTTTTTGTGGGAATGCAAAATGGTATGGCTACATTAGAAGGCAATTTGGCAGTTTCTCATAAATTGAACATTATCTTACCATATGACCCAACATTCCCACACTCCTATGTATTTAGCCGAGGTAATTGAAAACTTAAGTCTACAAACAAACTGAAAATAAAACCTATTAATAGTACTTTTATTCTTTATTACCAAAAATGGAAGCAACCAGGATATCCTTTAGTAGGTGAAATTGGAGATATTGCTATTCAGTAATAAATAGGAATGAACTATCTGTGCAATGGACTACTACTCAGCAATAAAAAAGAATAAACTATCAATCCATATACAAATCATTGAATATTAAATGCTTATTTCTAAGTAAAAAAAGACAATCTGAAAATTCTACATTTTCTGTGATTTTATTCATGTCATTCTGGAAAAGGCAATACTATAGAAAGTGAAAACAAATGAGTTGTTACAAAGTATGTGAGGAAGAGAAAATGTATTACAGAAGGAAGTATACGAGACTTTTTAAAGTAAGAGGATGAATCTTTGTGAAATAGTGAAGGTATATACATTATAATATGTATTTGTCAAAACTTATAGACTTTTATAGCACCATATTGTGAAACTTAAGGTAAGTAAACTCTTGAAAAAATCAATTAGGAGTTCAGGGGATACAAAGATTGAATGTGGAATTCAACAAAAGTGTCTACGTGTATATAATATATGTAGAGACAAGCTCTGTGAAGGACATGGAGGAAAACAGGTGCTGACCTAAGTAACTTTGAAAGTCAATACAAACTGAAAATTAAAAATAAAAGGAACTGGCAGCCGGGCGCGGTGGCTCAAGCCTGTAATCCCAGCACTTTGGGAGGCCGAGATGGGCGGATCACGAGGTCAGGAGATCGAGACCATCCTGGCTAACACGGTGAAACCCCGTCTCTACTAAAAATACAAGAAAATTAGCCGGGCGAGGTGGCGGGCGCCTGTAGTCCCAGCTACTCGGGAGGCTGAGGCAGGAGAATGGCGTGAACCCGGGAGGCGGAGCTTGCAGTGAGCCGAGATAGCGCCACTGCACTCCAGCCTGGGGCACAGAGCAAGACTCCGTCTCAAAAAGAAATAAAAATTAAAAAAAAAAAAAAAGGAACTGTATATAAGCAGTGTACTCTAGGTTGTAAAGTTGTTTCTCACAAACGTATAGATTAACAACTCTGAAACCAATATATATTTATACTATAATTTAACATATAAGCAAATGTCTGGAAGATGGTAGACATGCCATTTATTGCTGTTGGACTAAGAGTTTGCATACAAGCAAGGTTAGTGGCTAGAATGATATATGTGCTAATGGTTTAGAGTTGGAGACATTAATATGTTTAGTGTAATAGAGATACAGATAATTATGCATATAAATATTTATAGATACATTTATAAACACAAGTATGGTCATATGTGTAAATATTTCCTTCCGTGTCAGCTGAGAGGTCCTAGAAGCAACTGCACACCAATATTAACTACCACATCTAGCACACGGATATTAGTTTTTAATACTAAAAGAAACTGGAGACAGAAAATCAGAAAGACGGTGAAATCAGATGTCTCAGGCTCCATTTGTCACAAATAAATTTCAACTGCTAACTATCCACACACCATAACATCCTTTAAAACCCCAATACTTGGAAATAAGTCTAAGATAACCACATTATTCACAGAAATGAGTGGATTCCAAATTAGACCATGTCACCCATATTACACCCTCAAGTTGGAATAAAACCAAATGGAGAGAATTTTCCTGGGTGCTTAGTATCTACAGGGGAAAATGAAAACTGAAGGCAGTTATCTAGCTTCCCTAATACTCCAAGACACTTCCCAGAAATCCCAATCTAATCTCATTTCAGTAAGTACTCTAGGAGAAGCAGCACTAAAGGAAACACTAGAAAAAAAAATGGCATCACTAAACTGCCTGGAATCAGGCAGAAACAAAGAGGGCACAGGTCATAGTGACCTATGCATGGATTTGACGGTACATCTGTATTTTTGTTAGCTATAATGCCTGAGGGCAGGTACCAACTAACCTCGAAGGTCACCTGCAAAACTGAACTGGTCACCTTCAGAAGCACAGAGAGAAATTTGACCAAGTTTGAGTACTTAGACTGCTAGTCTACACACCCAGCCTGAGGACTCACCCCAATGACCACTCAAGCATGAAGACACCCACCTGTTACCATTGTTAAGCAGTGTAAGCACTAGACTTGTTTCATCCAGGAAGTCAAGCAGTGGCTTCACTCAGCAATAAAACATCCTCCCAACAACTCTGTTCAGGCAGGGAAACAGAAGCAGAGGATATAGACTGGCTTGACCTGGGATGTCAAGCAGCTACAATCAGCCAAAGAGTCACCCAACAATTTCACCCAGACAGGGATATTTTCATCTATGTTCATTTTGGAGATTCATAGAGACTAGACATGCTCTACTCAGGAAGGAAAACAGCAACTCAATGCAGCTAAAAGTCTATACCATAGCTCCATCCTGACGGGAATACAATTATCAATTGTGCATTTTTAAGGAGCATAGTCCCTGGCCTTATCTTTGCTGAGCAGCAAACTCTGCTTAACCTCAGAGCCCAGCCTGAAGTACTGCCCAACTACAAACCTCAAATAGCCAAATGGCCCAGCCAGGGAATGTCTCCTGTGAATGGTATTACCATAAACCATTGAAGTATCCACTCAGCAGCTCCATATGATAGGCCAGCCCAGCCAGTGGTCTCAGCAGACGGCAGAGCCCAGCTATCAGCTCTCCCAAACATCAGAGCAATGACAGAGGCCCAGCGAACTAGAACACTCACAGCAAGTTCTGTGTACCTGGGATTGTCACCAACTGGTCCTTCCAGAATCACAGACTTGTTTAAACAGTAAATGTTTATCCTTTCAAAAAGAATACCTGTAAGGCCAGAATATATATATATGACTTCTTATATATTCAAGCAATAATGAAAGAACACAGGAATTGTGAAGAATCAGGGAATCATGACATCTCCAAAAGAAACTAATAAAGTTCCAATAATGGAACTCAAAGAAATTGACATCTATAACATGAATGACAAGGAAATTAGAATAATAAAAATATAGAGGTCCAGTAAACTACAAGAATATATAGACAGATAATTTTATTAAATTTGAAAAAACATACATGAACAAAGCAAGAAGTATGACAAATAAGAACAATAAAAAGATACAATTTTTAGAGATAAAAACTACAATTACTAAACTAAAAAATTTCAATAGAAATATTTGACATCAGTCATGATCAAGCAGAAGACTCAGTGAGTTGGAAGACAGAACATTTGAAATTATCCTGTAATAGGAGCAAAAAGACAAGCAATGAAGGAAAAAAAAATAAAGAAAGCCAATGGGAATTATGGGAGACCATTGAGAGCCAAAACCTTCAAAAATAAAGGTTGCAACAGGAGAAGAAAGATTAAAAAAAAAAAAAAAAAAAAAAAAGACAGCAGAAAGCATATTTTTAAAAAAATGACTGAAAACTTTCCTAATCTGGGGACATATTCTAATGCTAATATCCAGGTACAGGAAGCACAGGGATCTCCAATCAAATTCAACCCAAAGCGGAATTCACCAAAACACATAATACTGAAACACAGAATACTAAAATCAAAAACCAAAGACAAGTCTGGGTGTGATGGCTCATGCCTGTTATTCCAGCACTTTCGGAGGCCAAAGTGAGAGGATTTCTTGAGGTCAAGTGTTTGAGACCAACCTAGACAACAAAGTGAGACTTCATCTCTACAAAAATTTAAAAATGGCTAAGCACAGTGGTATGCACCTGTAGTCCCAGCTGCTTGGGAGGCTGAGGTGGGAGGATCACTTGATCCTGGGCAATTGAGGTTGCAATGACCCATGATTGCAACACTGTACTCCAGACTGGGAGACAGAGTGAGACCCTGTCTCAAAAAAAAAAAAACAAAAAACAACAACAACAAAAAAAAACTTATGAGAGCAGCCAGAGATAAGAAACATGTATCATAAAAAATTTTTCAATATAACTACCAATGGATTTTTTAGAAGAAATGTATAGGCCAGGAGAGAGTGGGATTATATATTAAATATAATTAAAGAAAGAAAAAAATTACAACAAAGAATGCTTTATTGAGCAAAGCTGTCTTTCAGAGCAAAACATTCCCAGACAAAAATAAAAAAACTAAGGGAGTTTATCACCTCTATACCTGCCTTACAAGAATTACTAAAGGAAATTCTTTAAACTGAAACAAAAAACCTGATAATAACAGAAAAATCATGAGAGCACAAATCTCAGTGGCATAAGTAAAGCAGAGCCTTATTCATAATACTCCAGGATTATAATAATAATATATTCCTAGTAAGAGAATTAAAAATAACTACTAATAATATGTTAAGCCAAAATAATTGTTAACAGATATACTCATAAACTGATGCGGATTCTGACATCAAAACATAAATTGTGTGTAAATAAAATTTGTTGTTTTTAATCAAAGTTAAATTGTTATCAGCATGAAATAAGCTATTGTCATTATAAGATACTCTATGTAAACTTCATAATGACCACAAAGCAAATCTCTTTAGTAGGAAAGTACCAAACAAATACAGACATGATTCAAAGCATAGCAGTGGAGAAAACCATCAAACCATAAAGAAAGAATAAAAAGAGAAACAAAAAAATTTCTGCAAAACAACTAGAAAACAATTAACAAAATGATAGTGGTAAGTTTTTATGCATCATTTAATAAAAAGACATAGGGGCTAAATAGATTAAAAAAATAGGATCCAACTCTATGCTGCATACCATGGGTCTATCTGAATTTTAAGGACATACATAGACTGTACATAGAAGAATGGAAAAAGATATTCCACTTATATTGAAATCAAGAGAAAAGAGGTAACTGTGCTTATATAAAAAAATAAACTTTAAGTGAAAAATCATTTTAAAAAACACAAAGAAGAGCATTATACAATAATAAAGGAGTAAACTCTTCAAGAGGCTATTAGTTGATTTTCACATTTCTATGAAGAAATACCTGACACTGGGTGATGTATAGAGAAAGTAGGTTTAATAGGCTCTTCATTCAAAAGGCTGTACAGGAAGCATAGCGGCTTCTGCTTCTGGGGAGGCCTCGGGAAGCTTCCAATCATGGCAAAAGGCAAAGGGGGAGCAAGACATCTCACACGGTGGAAGCAGGAGAATAAGACAAAAAGAGGAGACAGTTCTGCACACTTTTAAACAGTCAGATTTCATGAGAAGTCACTCATGATTATAAGAGCAGTACCATGGTGATGGTGCTAAACCATTCATGAGAAAGCTGACCCCATAATCCAATCATTTCCCACCAGGGCTCACCTCCAAAATCAGAGATTATAATTTGACAGATTTGGCAGGGACACAGATCCAAGTCAAATTATTCTACTCCTAGCCTCCCAAATCTCATGTACTTCTTACATTGCAAAATACAATCATGCTTTCCAAACAGTTCCCCCAAACTCTTTGTTTCTCTTTTTCTTTTTCTTTTCTTATTTTCTTTTTTTTTTTTTTTTTTTTTTTTTTTTAGATGAAGTTTCACTCTTGTTGCCTAGGCTGGAGAGCAATGGCACGATCTTGGCTCACCACAACCTATGCCTCCCAGGTTCAAGTGATTCTCCTGCCTCAGCCTCCTGAGTAGCTGGGATTACAGGCATGCACCACCATGCCCGGCTAATTTTGTATATTTTTAGTAGAGACTGGGTTTCTCCATGTTGATCAGGCTAGTCTCGAACTCCCAACCTCAGGTTATCCAGCATCCTCAGTGTCCCAAAGGGCTGGGATTACAGGCGTGAGCCACCACACCTGACCCAGTTCCCCAAACTCTTAACTCATTACAGCATTAACTCAAAATGCCAAAGTCCTCAGTCTCATCTGAGACAAAGCTAGTCTTTTCTGCCTATGAGCCTGTAGAATAAAAAACAGGATAGTTGCACCCAAGATACAATGGGGATAGAGGCATTTGGGTAAATATTCTTATTCAAAAAGGAAGAAATTGGCCAGAAGAAAAGGACTGCAGACCCCATGCAAGTTTGAAACCCAGCAGTGCAGTCATTAAATCTTAAAGCTTTGACTTTATGTCCCACATCCAGGGCACAGTAGTGTGAAGGGTAGGCTCCCAAGACCTTGGACAACTCCGCGCTTGTGGCTTTGCAGGATTTACCCCCTGTAGCTATTCTCATGGGATGGCATTGACTCTCTGCAGCTTTTAGGAGTGCAGGGTGCAAGCTGCTTGTGAATCTACCATTCTGAGGTCTGGAGGATGGTGGCCTTCTTCTCACAGGTCTACTAGGCATTGTCCCCAAGGCGACTCTCTGTGGGGGCTCCAACCCAATATTTTTTTTCTCCATATTACTCTACTAGGTGTAGAACCTAGTAGAGCTTCTCCATGAGGGCTCCACCCCTTCAGCAGAGACTGAACATCTTGGCTTTTCCATACATCTTCTGAAATCTATGCAGAGGCTCCAAAGCCTCAACTCTTCCACTCTGTGCACTTACAGGCTTAAAATCACAGTAAGTGCCAAGGCTTATGACTTAACAGTCTCTGAAGCAGTGGCCCAAAGTCTACCTGGGCCCCTTTGAGTCACAGCTTCAGCTGGAGCAGCTGGGATATAAGGAGTAACCTTCAGAGGCCGTGCAGGGCAGCAGGCCTTGAGCCTGGCTGACAAAACCATTCAGTACTTTTAGGACTCCAGGCTTGTGAAGCGAGAGACTGCTACACAGTTCTCTAAAATGCCTTTGAGTCCTTTTTCCCATTGTCTTGGCTATTAACTATTGGCTCATTTTACTTATGCAAATTTCTGAAGCTTGACTGAATTTATCCCCTGCAAATGGGCTTTTCCTTTCTACCACATAGTTAGGGTGACAATTTTCCAATTTTTTATGTTCTGCTTCCCTTTCAAATATAAATTCCAACTTTAGGTCATTTCTTTTTTCATACATACGAGAAAAGATTGTTAGAAGCAGATAGGCCACATCTTAAATGCTTTGCTGCTTAGAAATTTCTTCTGCCAGATACCCTAAATCAACATTCTGAAGTTCAAAGTTACACAGATCTCTAGGGCATGGGTACAGTGCAGCCAAGTTCTTTGCTAAGACATAAAAAAGTGACTGTTGGTTCAGTTCCCAATATGTTTCTCATTTTTATCTGAGACTTCATCAACCTGAACTTCACTGTCCCTATCACTATGAGCATTTTAGTCACAGTCATTCACCCAGTCTCTAGAAAGTTCTTACTTGCCCTCATCTTTGTATCTTCTTCTGAGCCCGCCAAACTCATCCAACTTGTGCCTATCACCCAGTTCCAAAGTCACTTCCACATTTTCAGGTATCTTTATAGCAATGCCAAACTCATTGGTACCAATTTTCGGAATTAGTCCATTCTCACACTGCTGTAAAGAAATACCTGAGACTGGGTAATTTATAGAGAAAAAAGGTGCAATTGGCAAACTGTTCTGCAGGCTGTACAGGAAGCATAACAGCTTCTGCTTCTGAGGAGGCCCCAGGGAGAATCTAATAATGGCAGAAGACAAAGGAGAAGTAAGATGTCTCATATGTTGGGAGCAGGAGCAAGAGAGAGAGAAAGGGAATGTGCTACACACTTTTAAATGACCAGATCTCACAAGTACTCACTCATGATTGTGAGGAGAGTACCAAGGGGATGGTGCTAAACCATTCATGAGAAAGCTGCTCCCACGATCAATATCACCTCTCACCAGGCCCCTCCTCCAACATTAGGGATTGCTATTTGACATGAGATTGTTTGGAATACAGATACAAACCATATTAAAATATAACAATTATTATTATATATGCACTCATTATTGGATGAACTAAATATGTAAAACAAATGTTAAAGAAAATAAAGGGAGAAATAGATTGCAATACAATAATAGTAGGGGACTTCAATATCTTACTTGCAACAATAAACAGACAATTCAGACAAAAAGTTAATACAACATTTGAATTGAACAACACTTTATAAAAAATGGACCTAACATACATATACAGAACATTCTATCCAAAAACTACAGAAAACATATTTTTCTCAAGCACACATAGAACATTCTCCAAGATAGATAACATGGCAAAACACAAAGCAAACTTCTGGAAATTTAAGAAAACTAAAATTATGTCAATTATATTATCTGATTGCAATGGTATAAAACTAAAAATCAATATCTGAAGTTTTGATTTAAAAATACTTGGAAATTAGGCAAAATGCTTTTGAACAACCAATGGGTAAATGAAAAAATTAAAAGAGGAATTTTAAAAATATCTTTAGATGGATAAAAATGAAAACACAACATATTAAACCTTATATGATACAGCAAAAGCTGTTTTAAGTAGAAAGTTGTCCAGGTGTAGTAGGTCAAATTTGTAATCCTAGCCCTTTGGGAGGGTGAAGTGGGATGATTTCTTGAGCCCAGGATTCCAAGACCAGCCAGGGCAAAATAGTGAGACCCTGTCTCTACAATAATAATAATAGTAATAGTAATAGTAATAATAATAATAATAATAAATTAACTTGATATGGTGGCTTAAGTCTGTAGTCCGAGCTACTTGGGGGCCTGAGGTAGGAGAATCACTTGATCCTGGGAGGTTGAGGCTTCCATGAGTCATGATCGTGCCACTCACTTCAGCCTGGGTGACAAATTGAGACCGTGTCTCAAAAATAAATAAATAAAATTATATAGCAATAAACACTACATGAAAAAGAAGAAATATCTTTATAAACCTAATGTTACGCCTCAAGAAATGAAAAACAGAACAAACAAATTTCAAAGTTAGCAGGAGGAAGAAAATAATAATGGTCATAGCAGAAATAAATGAAATAGAGGCTAGAAAAACTATACAAGAAATAAAATGAACAGTTTTTCTGAAAAGATAAAAAATTGACAAAACTTTAGCTAATCTAAGAGATAAAAAAGAAAAGTTTCAAGTAAATAAAATCACAAATGCAAAGGGAGACATTACAACTGATATCACAGAAATACAAAGAATTTTAAGGGACTACTATGAGCAACTGTATATCAACAAATTGGATAACCTAGAAGAAATAGGTAAATTCCCAGACACTTGAAACTTAGCAAGACTGTATCATGAAGAAATAGAGAAACTAAACAGATAATTAGTGAGTAAGGAGATTGAAGCAGTAGCTAAAAGTCTCCCATGAAAAAGCAACCTAGGACCTGATGGCTTAATTGCTGAATTTCAGCAAACATCTAATAAAGAATTAATACCAGTCCTTCTCAAACTGTTCCAAAAAATCAAAGAGGATGGAATATTTTCATATTGTTTTTATCAGGCTAGCATTACCCTGATACCAAAGGCAAACATGGATATTATAGGAAAAGAAAATTACATATAGCCAAATGCAGCAACACTTTTAAAAAATCCTTCATCATAATCAAGTGGGATTTGTCTCTGGAATGCAGAGATGCTTCAACATACACAAATAAATAAATATATCATATTAACAGAATGAAAGACCAAAACATAACTTTTCATTATATGTAAAACTCATTTGACAACATTAAACAGCATTACATAATAACATCTCTTTCCAAACTAGGTATAGAAGAAATTTATCTCAACACAATAAATACAATGTATGAGAAGCCCACAGCTATCATACTCAATGGTGAAAAACTGAAAGGCTTTCCTTTGAGACCTGGAGCAAGACAAGGATTTCCAATCCTGTCACTTCTATTCATCACAATATTGGAAGACTTTGCCAGAGCAGTTAGGTAAACTAAAGAAATATAAAGACTCCAAACTGGAAAGAAAGAAGTGAAGTTGCCACTATTTGCTGAAAACATAATCTTACAGATAGAAAACCCTAAAGATTCTACCAAAAAAAAAAACCTCTTAGAACTGATAAATGAGTACATTACAATTGTCAAATACAAAACAAACATGCACACATTTATAATGTTTTCATACATTAACAATTAAGTATCTGAGAAAGAAGTGAATGGAAAAAATACATTTATAATAGCTTCAAAAATGATTCTTAGGAACAAATTTATCCAAGGAGGTTAAAGACCTTTAAAATGAAAACGATAAAACCTTAATGAAAGAAATTGAAGATGACACAAATAAACTGAAAGATATCCTGTGTTTATGAATTGAATTGTTATGAACTGAAAACAGATTGTTGAAATGTCCATACTATCCAAAATGATTCACAGATTCAATGCAATATCTATCCAATGCCCGTGGAATTTTAAATAGAAATCTATACAAATTATACAATTCATATGAAGCTACCAAAAATTTCAAATAGCTAAGGCACACACAAAAAAAGAACAAAACTTCAGGCATCACACTTCCTGATTTCAAACTACACTATAAAGCTATAGTAATTAAAACAGCATGAGACTTCAACAAAACAGACACATCAGACAATGGAACACAATAGATAAGGACATATGCAGACAAACCTTATTTAAGGCATATGATCAAGGCCCATATCTACAAAAATAAATGGTATTGATAGCATATACTGTTGATATGAGGTGATGAAAATGGCACTTTACTTCTGTGATCTTCCTCTCAAAACCTATAAATCCTAACCATGAGAAAAATACAGTAAAACCTCACATTGAAGGGCAATCTGCAAAATACTTCACCAACATTTATTAAACTCTCAAGCTAAAAGTAACAAAAGAGAGTCTGAGAATCTAACACAGACAAGAGGAGTCTCAGAAGACATGATAACTAAATGTCATATGGTATCTAGATGGTATTCCAGGACACAAAAGGACATTAGATAAAAACTAAGGACGTTCAAACAAAATATTGACTCTAGATAGTAATAGTGTATCAATATTTATTTATTAGTTTTTACAAATGTATCATACAAATTTAAGATATTAGCAATAGGGAAAATTGGTTTCGAGTGATATAAAAACCATCTATACTATTTTTATGACTTATCTGTAAATCCAAAAATATTCCCAAGTGTTATTCAAAAACATAATAGACAGCACTGCTCAAATTCTTTACAGCTACAGTTTGGGATGATATTTATTTTTGTCAATTAGACTTATTTATGTGTGATTTGGAAGGCTGAAGAGAGATAGAAGCCTTCTCATTACTGCTGAAGAACACAGTTGCGGAGGTGTTATTTTGTCAGATTATAATGATAATGCTGGTGGTGGCAGTCACCTAATCTTATTTCTCTGCATTCTCTGGAGTATAGCAAAAGTAAGGTATCTATGAACAATTTCAGTGCAGGTTACCTCGATCCTCACCTGTCTGATTATGACAGAAGTAACAAGTTATCTGGTAATTAGGTTTTCTGACATTGCTCTGGGTGTAATTCCTGAAGTTCCAGTGAGTACCTAAGCATCAAGTCCTTCCAAAAATATATTAAGCACCTAGTTTTTTGTATTAAATATCTTTCAGCTGAAAATATCTCAATATTTTTCTTTTTCCTGTACCTGAAACTTGAGTGATACAGGGTGTATTATAGTTGAAAAAAGCAGTTGGTGGTTTCCTCTGCTGCATATGTCTTCCCTGAAGAATAGGTGGCTTCTTTAGGTAATGATATTTAAGGAGTGCTTGGAATAATCTTCTGTCTGACAAAATAGATTCCCTATGCATGATAAAGTGCCTGAAATTCTACCATTAGAGTTTCTTATTATTTTTAGTTCCATCATGACCACTCAGTAGATAAGTGTTTTAGCTGCAATTTAGTAACATAATAGTCAGGATTAGTTAAGAGCTTTGAAAGAGCAATTCCATTGAGGAGCACCTTCAGAAATAAAAATGTCATGAAAGGTGGATGGATACTGAAGAGGAAGGCTGAGTGCTATAAGGGTCAACTTGCCCCCTTACAATTTCATTGAAAAGTAGTTCACCTAACATTTAAAGTATGAATTAGAAATCAAGTGCATTCCCCGTATAGCTGCATGATTTAGTATTCTAGGCCTCACCAAGAATGCTAATACAATAAAGCAATAGGAGAAAAATGTGAGATGAAGTTGCATAGAATATATAACTAATACTTAGCGCTAATCTTCAAAACACATTTTTCATGATCATTCTTTTTCTTCCTAGGCATATTATGATGGTTAAGTGAAATAAAATAATCTTTAAACTGACTTCACTATCAAAATGGGACTCACTGATAAGTTATTTTTTCAAAGTATTTTTCATAATATGCATAATTCAGTATAAGTTTATTGTATACCTACAAAATGCCAGTGCTAAGTATTAGGGATATCAAAATGAATTAGACATGGCCCTTGCTCGTTATGTTGAAGAGGCAGGCATATGGACCACCAACTTAGATAGACTAACAAGCAAACGAGAAGTGTGTGAACTATTTTTTATAATGATTGCAGGCTCTGCACAACCTAAATTTCTTTCTTTTTCTTTTATTTTCTTTCTTTTTTTTTTTTTTTTTTTTTTGGTTTTGAAACAAAAATCAAGTCTCACTCTATTACCCAGACTGGAGTGCAGTGGCACAATCTCAGCTCACTGCAACCTCTGCCTCCCTGGTTTAAGTGATTCTCGTGTCTCAGCCTCCCAGTTAGCTAGGATTACAGGCATGTGTCACGACACCTGGTTAATTTTTGTATTTTTAGTAGAGATGGGGTTTCACCATGTTAGCCAAGCTAGTCTCGAACTCCTGGCCTCAAGTGATCCACTGGCCTCTGCCTCCCAAAGTGCTGGGATTACAGGTGTCAGCCACTGCGTCCGGCCTAACCTACATTTCTTGTATTTCTCTGATTTGATTTCCTCTATTATGATTCTCATTTTATTCTCCAAGATACAGTCTTTCTGCACCTCTTGATGTTCCTTGAAACTGAGAAGTTTATTCTCACTTCAATCTTTTTGGATTTGTTATTTCCTATATAGAAAGTGTTCTCCTTTTTTGCTTCATTTGGCTGGTTCAAAAAATATAACTTACTCAGAGAATCCGATCTTGATCATTCTATAAAAATCTCTGCCATTCTCTTCAGTCTTTTTCCTTCATCCTCTTTCATTTATACTTGATAACACTTATCAATAATGGACACTTTATATGCTTTGATTTTATAAATTAAATTTGTTGTAGGAAATTTTTTAGAATTTTTAATGTTTAACTATTATGTATATATAATAGGTGTATATTTATGGGACACAGGTGATGTTTTGATACAGACATACAGTGTGTAATAATCAAATCAGGATAATTGGGATATCCATCACCTCAAGCATTTATTATTTATGTTAGAAATATTCTAACTTTACTTTTTAGTTATTTTTACATTTACAATTAATTATTGTTGACTATAGTTACCCTGTTGTTCTTGCAACTACTAGATCTTAATCATTCTATATAACTATATTTTTGCACCCATTAATAACATACAGTTCCCCCCATAATATTCCAGGTCTCTGAAAACCATAATTCTACTTTCTATCTCCATGAGTTCAATTATTTTAATTTTATTCTAGAATATTATATACAGTGAAAATATCTTGCATTCTATAAATATGAGAAATAAAATCTTTCCCAGAAAAATAAAATCTTAAGGATTTTGTCAACACCAGGCCTGTCCTAGAAGAAATGCTGAAGGGAGATCTTCAATCTGAAAGAAAAGGTCATCGGCAAGCAATATGAAATCATTTGAAGGTATAAAGCTTACTGGTAAAACTTAAGTAAAAAGACAAATACAGAATAACACTGTAATGGTGTGTAACCCACTAATATTTTGACTAGAAAGACTAAAAGACAAACGTATCAAAAATAATAGCTACGAAAACATTTTAAATGCTAGAAAGTAAAATAGAAATAAGACACAATAAAAGTTAAAATACGGAGGAGTGAGTTTAAGGGTAGAGGTCTTTTTAAAATTTTCTTTTCAATTGTTTGCTTGTTCGTTGTTGATGTTTTTATCAGAGTTCAGTTGTAGTCAGTTTAAAATAATTTATTATAAGATGTTATTTTAAAGGCTCACGGTAACCTCAAATCAAAACACCTAAAAAAGATACACACAAAAAAAGCAAAACAATTACAACATACTACCAGAGAATATCACTTTTACACAATGGAATACAGATGTGAAGAAAGGAAGAGATTACTACAAAACAATCTGGTTATGAATAACAAAATAGGAATAGTCTTTTTGTATGAGTAATAGCATTGAATTAAAATAGACTACATTTTCCAATCAAAAGATATTGAGTGGTTTAATGGATTAAAAAGACACATGACCCAATTATATGCTGCCTATAATAAACTCATTTCACCTATAAAGACATACATAGAATGAAAAAGGGATGAAAAAGATATTCGATGCAAATGGAAACCAAAAAGGAGTAAGACTGGCTACATTTGTAAGAGGTAAAATATATTTCAAGACACAAATAATAAACTACATCATTATATGATATAAACAAAACAAAAACATACACATAGACCAATCGAACAGAAGAGACCCTTGAAATAAAGCTGCACAGCTACAACCAACTAATGTTCTACAAAGTTTACAAAAATAAACAATAGGAAAATAATATCTTATTAAATAAATATTGCTAGAAAAACTATCTATATGGAGAAGAATAAAATTGGACCTTGATCTCTCACTATATACAAAAATTAACTCAAGATGGATTAAAGCCTTAAATATGAGACCTCCAGCTATAAAAATCCTAGAAGAAAACCTAAAAAACAGCCCTCTGGTCATAGGCCTAGGCAAAAATTGCATGGCAAAGATGCCAAAAGCAATTGCAACAAAAACAAACATTGATTAGTGGGACCTAATTAAACTAAAGAGCTTCTGTGTAGCAATATCAACTATTAGCAATGTAAAGAAAGAGCCTACAGAATGAGAGAAAATATTTGGAAACTATCCATCCAACAAAGGTTTAATATCCAGAATCTATGAGGAACAAACTAATAATCAATAAGAAAACAACCCAATAAAAGTGGGCAGAGGACATGAATAGACATTTTTCAAAAGAAGACATGCACAACAAGTCAACAAGCATATGAAAAAATGTTCAATATGACTAATAACTAAAGAAATACAAAACAAATCTGCAATGCCATCTCATATGAGTCAGAAAGACTATTATTAAAAAGTCAAAAATTAACAGATGCAGGTAAGGTTGTAGAGAAAAGAGAATGCTGATGAGGATGTAAATTAGTTTAGCTATTGTGGAAAGCAGTGCAATGATTTCTCAAAGAACTCAAAGCAGAATTAATATTCTACTGAGAAATTCCATTACTGGATATATATTCAAAGGAATACAAATTGTTCTACCATAAAGATTCATGCACTCTGATGTTCATCTCAGTACTATTCTCAATAGCAAAGACATGGAATCTACTTAAATGTGCATCAATGGTAGACTGGATAAAGAAAATGTGGTACATATCCACCATGGAATACTATGCAGCCATAAAAAGAATGAGATTATGTCCTGTGTGGCAAAACATGGATGAAGCTGGAGGTCACTATCCTAAGTAAACTAATGCAGAAATAGAAAACCAAATACTGCATGTTCTCACGTATAAGTGGGAGCTAAACACTGAGTACACATGGACACAAGGAAGTGAACAACAGACACGTAGGTGTACTTGAAGGTGGAGGTCAGGAGGAGAGAGAGGATTGAAAAACTACCTATTGCATATGATACTTATTAGCTTGTAACTAATATGTATACTAAATCCACAGGAATAAAAATTTATCTATATCACAAACCTGCACTTGTATGCCTGAAACTAAAATAAAAGTTAAAAAAAGAGAAAAATTACAAATTAGGGATGATGTTTTCTACTCGGACAAAGGGATCCTTAGAAGTGCAAACTTCAGCATCTTGCAATATGCTCTTGTAACAAACTTGCACACATATACCCTGAATCTACAACAAAATAATGTCATTTGGGGTAAACAAGTGGGATTCATTTCAGGGATGCAAGAATGCTTCAATATGTGCAAATCAATAAATATGATACATCGTATCAGTAGAACTATGGAGAAAATCATGTGATCATTTAAATTCATGCTGAAAAGATATTTTATAAAATTCAACACTTCTTTATAATAAAAACTCTCAAAATATTAGGCATAAAATAAACAGACATCAATACAATGAAAGCAATATGACAGACTCACAGTTTGTATCTTACCAAAGATTAAAAAAAAAAAAAAAAAAAAAAAACCCTGAAAGTCCTTCTCTTAAGATCTGGAACAAGACAAGATTGCTCACTTTTGCCACTGTTATTATATCTATAATAAGAAGTTCTAGAGAATGCAGTTAGATAAGAGAAAGAAGTACATACATACTGGAGTAGAAGTCATCAAATTATTCTTGTTTTGAGATGATATAATCTTATATCAAGGTGAACCTAACGTCTCCACCAAAAAACTTTTAGAACTAGCAATCAAATGCAGTAGAATTCCAGAGTACACAATCAACATACAAAAATTACTATTATTTCTATATGCCAATAACAAACAATCTGAAAAATAAATCAAAAACGTAATCCCATTTACAATAGCTACAAATTAAATGAGTTACCTAGGAATAAACTTAACTGAAGTAAAAGATCTCTACAATGAAAACTGTAAAACATTGATGACACATATTGGGAAATATATAAAAATAGATATTTTCTGTTCATGTATTGGAAGTATAGATATTGTTAACATGCCCATGTTACTCAAATCTATCTACAGATTCACTGCAATTTTTATCAAAATACTAATAATAGAGTATTTAGGGTTCTCTAGGTATGATTATATTATCAGTGAACAGACAATTTGGTTTCCTCTTTTCCATTTTGGATCCTTTTATTTTATTTCTGTCACCTAGTTGCTATGACAAGGACTTCCAGTAATATGCCAAATATGAATTGTAAAAGTGGGCATCTTTGTTTTGTTACACTTCTTGGAGAAAAGTGGAACAACAACAACAACAACAACAAAAATATATATGTATATAGTGTATATATATTATATATATGTAGGGAGAATATATATGCAGTAACCAAAAAAAAGTATATATCATATGCATTGCATATATAATATGTATATATTATATACATATTATACTGGTATTATACCAGTACCATTCTTTCTTGGTTATATAGTATATATATAGTATAGTGTATATATAATATATATGTGCGTGTGTATATACTATATATATATATAATATATATATGGACCAGAATAAAGACTCCAGAAAAAAAAAGACACATATCTACAGCCAATGAATTAACTAATCTTTGTCAAAATCAACAAGAACATACACTGGGGAAAGAACACTGTTTTTAATAAATAATGCTTTGAAAATTGGATTACCATATGCAAAAGAATAAAATTGGATCACTATCTCCCACCATATACAAAAATCATCTAAAAATGAATTAAAGACTCGAATGTATGATCTGAAATTATAAAAATACCAGAAGAAAACCTAGGAAACAGTCTTGAAGCCATTGGTTTAGGCAAACAATTCATGACTAAGATCTCTAAAACAGAGGCAACAAAAACAAAAATAGACAAATTGGGCTAAAAAAAAAAAATCTTCTGGACAGTTAAAAATAATCAACAGAGTGAACAGACAACCTCTGGAGTGTGATAAAATACACAAAAAACATACATGGTTATTAAAAATTATTCAAAATCACTAAGCATCAGAAAAATGCTAGTTAAAACAACAATGAGATATCATTTTACACCAGTAAGGTTACTTAGTATTAAAAAAAAATGTAACATGTGGATGAGTATGCAGAAAAAACTGAACTCTTACACACGGTTTCTTGGACATCTGTTTGTCTTCTAAAAATGTAAACTCATATTCTTAGCCCAGAGAATGAAAGAAAATTGTATTAGTTAATTCTTACACTACTAATAAATACATATGAAGACTGGGTAATTTATAAAAGAAAGAGGTTTAATTGACTCAGTTCAGCATGGCTGGGGAGGACTCAGGAAAGTTATAATCATGGCAGAAGGGGAAGCAAACACGTCCTTCTTCACACGGTAACAGGAAAGAGAAGTGCAGAGTGAAGTGGTGGGAAGTTCCTTATGAAACCATCAGATCTTGTGAGAATATACCCACTATCACAAGAATAGCATGGAGAATGCTGCCCCCATTATTCAAGTACCTTCCACCAGGTCTTTTTCATGACATGTGGGGATTATGGAAACTATAAGATGAGATTTGGGTGGAGACACAACCAAACCATATCATTCCACCCTGGCCACTCCCACATCTCATTTCCTC
Organism: Macaca mulatta; assembly: GCF_049350105.2. Lineage (NCBI taxonomy): Eukaryota > Metazoa > Chordata > Mammalia > Primates > Cercopithecidae > Macaca > Macaca mulatta. Next base: position 88,175,546 of record NC_133426.1, read on the forward strand.
ACATTTGTAAACACTACGATGCCTTTCCAACAGTCCCCCAAAGTCTTAACTCATTCCAGCATCAACCCAAAATTTCAAGTCCAAGTTCTCATCTGAAACAAGGCAAGTTTCTTCTGCCTATGAACCTGCAAAATCAAAAGCAAGTTAGTTACTTCCTGGATACAATGGGGGTACAGGCATTGGGTAAATACACTGGCTTTAAATGGGAGAAATTCACCAAAACAAAGGGACCACAGGCCCCATGCAAGTCTGAAACCTCACAAGGCAGTCGTTAAACCTTAAAATTCCAAAATGATCTCCTTTGACCCCATGTCTCATATCCAGGTCACACTGATGCAAGAGGTAGGCTCCCACAGCTTTGGGCAGCTCCATCCCCGTGGCTTTGCAGGAAAAACACCCCTCCTGGCTGCTTTCACAGGTTGGCATTGAGTGTTTGTGGCTTTTCTAGGTGTATGGTACAGGCTGTCAGTGGATCTACCATTCTGGGTTCTGGAGGATGGTGTCCCTGTTCTCACAGCTCCACTGGGTAGTGCTCAAGTGGGGACTCCATGTAGAGCCTCTGACTCCACATTTCACTTCTGCACTTCCCTAGCAGAGGTTCTCCATGAAGGCATCATCCCTGCAGCAAACTTCTGCATGGAAATTCAGGCCTTTTTCTACATTCTCTGAAATCTAGGTGGAGTTTCCCAAACCTCAATTGTGGACTTCTGTGCATTTGCAAGCTCAACAGTACATGGAAGTTGTCAGTGCTTGGGTCTTGAATCCTCTGAAGCAATGACCTAAACTCTGTGTTGGCTTCTTTTAGCCACAGCTTTAGCAGCTGGGACACAAGGCCCCAAGTCCCAAGCCTGCACACAGCAGATAAGCCCTGGACCCAGCCCAGAAAACCATTTTTTTCTCCTAGGTCTCTGGACCTGTTGTGGGATGGGCTGCTGTTAAAGCCTCTGACGTGCCCCCAGAGACATTTTCCCCATTGTCTTGATGATTAACATTTGGCTCCTTGTTACTTATGCAAATTTCTGCAGCAGGCTTGATTTGCTCCACAGAAAATGGGTTTTTCTTTTCTGTTGCATTGTCAGGCTGCATATTTTTCAAACTTTTATGCTCTGCTTCCTCTTGAAAGCTTTGCTGCTTAGAAATTTCTTCTGTCAGATAGTCTCAATCATCTCTCCCAAGTTCAAATTTCTATGGATCTCTAGGCAGGGGCAAAATGCCACCAGTCTCTTTGCATAGAAAGAGTGACCTTTACTCCAGTTCTCAACAAGTTCCTAATCTCCATCTAAGACCACCTCAGCCTGGACTTTATTTTCTGCATCACTCTCAACATTTTGGTCAAAGCTGTTTAACAAGTCTTTAGCAAACTCCAAACTTTTCCACATCTTCCTATCTTCTGAGCTCTCCAAGTCTCTAGGAGGTTCCAAACTTCCCACATTTTCCCATCTTCTTCTGAGCCTTCCAAACTGTTCCAACCTGTGCCTGTTACCCAGTTTCAAAGTCACTTCCACATTTTTGGGTATCTTTACAGCTACACCCCACTACCCAGTACCATTTTACTGTATTAGTCCATTTTCATGGTGCTAACAAAGACATACATGAGATTGGGTAATTTATAAAGAGGTTTAATTGACTCAAAGTTCTGCAGGGCTGGAGAGGCCTCAGGAAACTTACAATCATTGTGGAAGGGAAAGCAAACATGTCCTTCTTCACATGATGCAAGAATGAGAAGTACAGAGCAAAGAGGGGGAAAAACCCCTTATAAAATCATCAGATCTCATAAAAACTCACTCACTATCATGAGAATGGTGATACAAGGTCTTTGGGATGTCACTTTTCCGGCAAGAAACCTCTGGCCAGTAGCACCTTTGCCTGAGCCTTGCTCGAGCCCACTGGGCTTGTTCCACCCACTTGGCCTGGTAGACTGCGCTCATCTCACACTACCGACCTGAATCTGACACCTCCAAGGGAGACTGTGAGTTGGGCATGAAGTGGTGAGGGGTTGTGTGAGTGAGTGTGGTGTCCAGGCAGTGCACAGTCAGACACACTGACTGCTGCGATGGGGTGGACAGCCCCAGGTGCTGGTATGGGTGCCAGCTCTCTGCGAGGCTGCAGTTGGATCAGGTGCATGACAAGCAGAATCTCTGGCTGGCAACAGGGAAGGCAGTAGGCCCTAAAAACCTGTAGACACCAGTAACTGCAGGGCCCCAAAGAGAAAGTCACAGGTCTGGGTTTCTCATAGGGCCACAGGTCTTCTCTCCTTCTCTTCACATGCAATGTGGCAAGCAAGGGACATGTTTTAGCCTTGTTTGTGTTACAGTTCTTTTAGCCTAACCATTTGGTGGGTCGTGAGTTCTTGTCCTGTGACCAGGAAGAATGAGTGATATGGTTTGGCTATGTTGCCACCCAAATCTCACCTTGAATTATAGCTCCCATAATTTTCACATGTTGTGGAAGGGGCCTGGTGGGAGATAATTCAATCACTGGGATGGTTTTCTCCATACTGTTCTCATGATAGTGAAAAAGTCTCACAAGATCTGATGGTTTTATAAGGGGAAACCTTTTTCACTTGGCTCTCATTATCTCTTGCCTGTCACCATGTAAGATGTGTCTTTCACCTTTCACCATGATTGTGAGGCCTCCCAGGCCACATGACAATGTAAGTCCATTATACCTCCTTTTCTTTACCAATTACCTAGTCTCAGATATGTCTTTATCAGCAGTGTGAAAACAAACTAATACAATGAGGTATGTGGAAAAGTGGAGGGTAAGCAAGACAAAGAGGAGGTTTATTGAACAGCAGAACAGCTCAGAGAAGACCCAAAGTGGGCAGCTCCTCTCTGTAGCCAGTGTATCCCAACAAGTTTTCAGCTCCTAGCAGAGAGAGTAGCTCATCCTTGCAGGCAGGTCATTCCAACAAGTGTTCTGTTCTCAGCAGAGAGGGAACTCCTGCTGATCATCCTGAAAAGTGTTCAGCTATCAGGAAAAAGGGTAGCTCCTCTCTACAGCTAGTTGTTCCATCATCTGCAGCTCTTTGCAGAGAGTAGGCCCTGGAGTGGGTGGCTCCTCTCTGCAGGCAGTTTGTCCCATTGTCTCTATATCTCTCAGCAAAGAGGGTAGCTTCTCTGCAACTGGTAATTCTATCTTCTCTCCAACCTCTGCTCTAATCTGGCTGGGCCCAGGGCTTTTATGAGCCACAGAGGGGAGAAAGTACATGCCAACTGATCCATGAGCAGCCATGGGCAGGCCCAGAAAAGGCACCACAAGTCCCCACTCTGGTTCATGGGACTGGCAGCCAGGCTCCCAGCCTTCAGGCTTTCCCTGGCCTGAACGTGGGGCCTCACTGGGGACAAGTTCCCTTCCACCCAGGATCCCATCTGCCTCCTGCTACCATCCATGGTGACCAGGCTGCTCATACCAAGGGGCATCGGCAGGCCAGTGCTGAGTCATTCTCAGCCCCCTTCTTGGCCTATTTCCCATTCTTGTTGGTGCCCAACATCCAGACGGGGCCGAGGCAACAGAAGGCTGGTGTGTCAGCACTGTCCCAAATGTGTGAACCCCTGGCAGGGCTGTGACAGCATTCAGGCTCAGTCCCACATTGCTCTGAGATAGGAGTGGGTACTGACAGTGGGGAGAAGCCAGGTAGCTGGAGCAGGAACTTCTGAGCCTGCAAGCATGGCAGGGGACTTTCTGGGCCCCTGAGAGTGCAGAAAGGCCCTGGTGCACAGCCCCAACTTGGGTGGCTGAACCTGCACCCAGGAATAATAGGACTTCTGCCTGTTTCTCGCTCCCCAAAGCACAAAGAGGCCCAGGTCTACAGCCCCTACTTGGGCAGTTGGAGCCACACCCAGGACCCAGCCTCACAGAGGCTGGGCTTGCTCCTGGCTCCCACTGGCACTGTCGAGTGTGCATCTCTGGCCACACCCCCTTCTACCCTGAGACAGGGACTCCAGGTCCTTGCTGGGCACAAGCCAGCCTCCAGGGCAGAAGCAACATTACCATGAGCTGCCCTCACGGTCCCAGGGTTAAGGAGTGGCCCAGGGCTCCCTCTCACCTGGTTCACTGCCCTGCCTAAGGGGCACTACAGGAGCAAATCATGGGCCCCGGGCCTGACCATTGGGAGCATCAGGCCCAGCAATCAACCCAATCTGTGGCAAACCCCAGGGGCATGGCCCAAGGAGGCCCTGCACAGAGCCTCCTTCTGAGATGCAGGAACCCAGCCCTCTTGATGAAGTGGGCACAGTGACTGAGCCACTGGCCAGGTCTCCAAAGTGGGCACCACTGTCACTTTTAGCCCTGGAGTCCCAAGCATAGCCCCAGTTTTGCACCCCAGGCCTGGCCCCCATGCTCTGTTTGCAAGCATGGCAATACCCCAGCCCAGCTCCACCTTGGAGCCCCTCTCTGCCTAACCACGCAGCTTCCCTGCTGGTAGGTGAATTGGCCCGGCCCCATCACAATGGTCCCCATGACATAGGGGTCTGGGGACTGTCTGCCTCTTCTAAACACTATCCCCACAGCAGTGGCAGGCAAGAGCAGTGGTGTGGGCCCAGGGTTCAGAGTGACAAAAACTACAGGCCTGGGAATGGTTCTCATCCACCTGTGCAAGGGTGGGGACAGCACAGTCAGCTGCATCAGGAACATGGGATGCAGGGGATATGGGGCACAGTGGTCTCCTCATTGCCACTGCTGCTTTTGAAGTTGGTCCTGCCACCACCACTCATGCCTTCCCACTGCAGCTGGTGCAGTGGCAATGGCCACTTCAGATGGCCCACTGTTGCCATCAATCCCCCCTCAGAAGAGGTACACGTAACTGCCATTGGTATAGGAACAATAGCCACTCTTGAATGCTTTATGCCTACAGAGGCATTGTTTTTGGAAAAATGGCAGTGGGATCTCTCTCAGAGGCCTAGCTAAGAATCCCTGGTAAAAAGGAAGCCATTATCTGAGGCTTTTATTGCATGACCACTTGGATTTTCATGGCCCATCCCTCTTGTCTCTTCTGAGCTGCAGTCAGATATTACTGGTTGGTTCTCAGGAATATACTTTACTCTCTTTCAAAAGCTGCAAATAGCTCAAAATAAAAGCTTCCTTGATGCTGAAAAATAAACAAACTGTTAGCAATTTTCCAAGCAAAAAATTTAAGAAAAGATTACTTCTGTCTTCCATTAGTTTAGTCCACCCAGGAAATTCCTGTTCACAATCTCCAAAGTTATCAGAAACCTACACTGAAGAACTATAATCCATTTTTTGAAGAGGATAAAAACAATACAATTGTCTGTTAATATCAAAATGTACTAGGGTAGTAACAGTCAAATATGATTGACAAATAAATGTGGTCACCTCTATAGTCTACTATAACCTAACAAAATAACCCTAATTATAATTGATAACACATACTCAGACATCAGAATTTTAGATTTACCAGTTTGGACCACATGTCTACATTTTGAAGACATTTTTATTTTACCAATAATCTTTATAACTGTTTCTATTTCTCAAAGATTAAACTCATGTGAACTGAATGGCATTACAGCTTCTACTTTTCTTTAAAAATATTTTATCTAAGCCCTTAATTTTCCTTAAGCCAATGAATTAGAGAGATCTTTCGTATAAGCATCACAAACATAACACATATCTATCTACACAGATAGACAGAAGGAGATCTAGCAGCTGTAATATTTTTCATATGCCAAACTCTTAATTGGATTACTGGGCCGGGGGTATAGCCCTTTTTCCAAGGAATCCCAGGCCACTAGGAGTCATCCTGGAGTCCCTCATGTGTACATTAAGAGTGGCAAGACAAAAAATGGAAACAGATAATTCAGCTGACTTAGAAGAAAAACCTTTTTCCAGAAAAACAAGATTCCCGAAGAGAAAAGACATAAAGGCCTTTTAAATATACCTAAACTTGGATATCCTTCTTTATTTAACCTGACTTTTAACCATAGCACTCTTTTTTTAAGAAGTTCTTTTAAATCTCTTATTACCTGACCTTAGCCATGCCAAATGGCAAATATTTCTGGCTTTCATGGAGGGACAGAGAATGTAGTGCCTTTTACCATTCATGTAACCAGTTGCACAGAGAGAAATAAGTCAAAATTCAGACTGGTAAGAACCTTTACCATTTTGCCAGCATGACAGGCTTCTGGGTTCTCTTCCCCTGAGCCATGGAGCCCTGTTGACCCTAGAGTCCTGTGAAGGGGAAAAAGACAAAGAGAACTTGTCCCTCCTCAAGTAATTGCCAAGCAGTTATGGTTTGGGAAAATAAAACTCATCCCAGTTTGGAGGATATATCTGAGGGGAATGTCCTGTGCTACGGAGATGCAATTACACATCCGTGAAGAGAGGACAAAGGAGGAAAAAAGAAAAATATATTTTATTTCTTTCTCCAACGTCTGAGGGTGAAATGGGTTCCAGTGATTTGGGATGCACTGGAGAGGAGTGCAGGCTGAAAATGATTGGTTACCCATCTGAAAAGAGCGGAAGAAGGCATCCCATTGTTCTCCCTCTTCCTAACAAATACCCAGGGTACCTGATGGAGAGAAAAAAAAGACATCCCTTTTTCTCCTTCTGACTTTATATCCCTGAGTCCTGGCAACCTGTGCAGGTGCTGACCGTGGGTGCAAGTGCAACCTTTACCCATAAAGTAGGGAGACATAGCCTCAGGAATATTCTCACTTACCTGTGCAGTGCCTAAGCCTCCTGTTGTCAGTAACCTTTGAGTTCCCTATATCTTAACTATGTCATGGATGTGAGCATGTCCTACATCAACAAAGTGGGAGGGCTTAATTAGTAGGAATTAGCCATGCTCACCTGTGCTGTACCCTTCGATTCCTGCTGTGGTCTGTCTCAGGTCTAGTGTTCCATTCCAGGTCTTCAAACCAAACCTTGGGACCAAAAGGTGCCTCAGGAGGGTGTATGGACCCATTAAGTTAGTCCCAGGTGGCCCTCACCAAATTGAACCTAGCAATTGGTAGGGGCACCTTCTCTATTGCTTCCCTATCAAAAACTGGTGAAGCTGTGGGACCATGTCTTCCTCAGACAAGGGAGGGAAAGGGAGTTCCAGGAATTGGGAACCTGGCCTATTAAGATGTTTTCCAAAAGAAAAAGAAAAACAAGCTAAACCCCTCACACAGAAAAGCTCTCTATATTCACAGGACTCTGTTGACTCCTAACACGGTGGAGGAAGGAGATCTGAGACAGCACTCAAGGTCATGTCAAGAGAGGAGAAGGGCCTAGATTGGAGAGGAGAACTGAATGACCTGCTCCAGATTCCAGGAGGAGGTCCACCCTCCTTTTCTCAACCCACAGAATCACTGGGGCTCCTGGATGGAAATGGTGATCTGAACCACCAGAGCAAAGGAGAGGTGCCATGGGACCCATCAATCCTGCTGGACCATTTGGGAAACTGACCTTGGACCCATTGCCCTATGTCTCTGCAGACAGTTCGCCCTTCCATGGTCCTCATTGAAAACTGGACAGGGCACAGGTGACCTCCTCCCACTGTTCAGACAGTCCCTCCTGAAGTGCCCTGACTCACCACATTTGCAGCAGTCAACAGGTGCATCTCGGGGACTCTGGGGCCGGGAGCCCATAAGGCAATTATTAGAGTGTCTGCCTTTTTCTTGTATCTCCTCTCTCTTTTCTGGACTTCCTGCCAGCTTCCACTGCAAAAGGCCAAGGTGGCCACTCCCAAGAGGTGCTCCAAAGTACCATCTGGTCCCACAGCTTGTGTCCACAGCTTCCTCCTGACATCAGAGGCTGCCTGTGCAATACACTTATCTCCTACGACCA